>NC_052071.1:14039652-16770515 GCF_015852505.1 Tachyglossus aculeatus | reverse complement strand
AGAAGGTGATAATTAGACTGATTAAAATCGCTCAAACTGTGAAAAAAAATCCTTTGAGGTTTCAGGGTGTGTTAAAGTTTCAATCAGGGTTTATGTAAAATGCACCAGTAATTCTCAGCTCTTTTTACAATTAAGACATAATGAAGCCCAAAGAGATGTCTTATCAATAGATTTAAAACCCTGGCTTGAAGTTTCTGGGGAACTTGACTCTCAATTCATCTGGTGCTTTGTTTTTAACAAGCCAACTTTGGAATCAACATCTAACTTTTTCATCACTTAATTCAAATAGAGTTGTAAATTTTTCCAAGTTTTTTTTTGTTTGCATGGCCTGTTTTATCAGCCTCCCTTTACTAGCCCCCTTCGGATTCTGCAGCGGCAAACGATGGGAGATGAGATAAAAGCTTCAGATTAGGCGCAGCCAAAAAAATCTCTCTTTATACAAACATACAAATCAGGCAACTAAACCATTCTTTGGGAGAGAATTTATGTTCACAGAAAATGTGTTTCAGGCTCTTTGTCAGCACTCGCTTTGGTCCGAAGTCTAAGATTAACATCAGGAGAATGCAAACAGTCATTCAGTTGAAAGAGCCTTGGAAAACCAGAGCATTCTTGTCTGCATACATTTCATAAGGAACAATAACAAAATGGTAAATTAATTATACTTTTGGAAAAAGGAAATGCTGATAGGACATTGACTGGAAAATAAAAAAAGTCATTATCAGTTCCGGTTGACACCTGAATCGGCTGGATCTCATATTAAGTAGTTGAGGCCCTTCTTATTTAAAAAATTAATAATAATAAAATGAGACTTTTGGAAACGATAACTATTACTTTGAAAAATACCATTTTAATGAGTTTGCATAATGGCATCAGGATATGAAAACCAGTAGCTAATTTTCTAATCCCAACTGTGTTTGATGAGCAATTTCATTAATTAAATCCTTTGTATCCCTCAAATGCAATAGGATTGGTTACCAAGATGAGAATGGCCCATTTTTATTTTTCTTAACTGACCAGGTAGCAAAGGAGATAAAAGTAAATTGGTAATTCCGCTTCTCAGGTTTTGCGTTTGAAGTTTCATTCCCTATTAAGGTTAAATGTGGAATACTGCCAGCTATAAGGTGAAAATAAATCTGAATTATGCTGTCTGGGATTTGGGCCTTATCTGGTGCACTGTTCTCCAATTCGCTAATAAGCTGCAATAGCATTGTTCAATTTCAGAAATTATTTTACGCTATTTGGGAATGACTGGATTTCTTGTGAAGCCATTTGTTCTCAAAAAGCAACCTTATTTACATCATTTATCTTATCCGGCAACATTTAGCTGAAGTATGGAGTAAACAAGTTTAAATAGCTAGTTGGGACTGCTTGAATGTCATTTTCTCATATATCTCAACCGCCCCCTGAATGCAATAAAAGGGGAAATTCAGATTTCTAGGGCTTAGAAACTAGATTCATCTGGCCTTCCATTTAAATGAATATGGCACCATTAAATTCCACAGTAATGAAATATGCTAGAGGAGAGAACATATTAAATATTTACCTGTGCATCTGTGAATTTTGAAAGGAATCTTCAAGAAATCGAGGTATACGTTAAAATGATAGAGATGCCATGAATAAGAGGAGGAGAGTTTAACATCCTGAAGCATGTGTCGCTTTGGTACATTTGGAGAGGAAAGATATTCAATGGGTTGAGTTTTTTTTTTTTAATCACTTTTCTAGAGGCAAGAGCAAAATAATTTATGTCCAGCTGTTTTTTTTTTTCCACATGTGTGTAGATAGATGAAGAGAGAGACAGAGAAAGAGAGAGAAAAGCAGTGTGGCCTATGGAGAGAGTATTGGCCTGAGAGTCAAAAGGACCTGAAAACTAATTCCGGCTCTTCTACTTGTCTGCTGTGTGATCTTAGGCAAGTCACTTCACTTCTCTGTGCCTCGGTTCTCTCATCTGTAAAATGGGGATGAAGACTGTGATCCTCTTGTGCGATAAGGACTCTGTCCAGCCTGATTGCTTAGTATATACCCCAGTGGTTAGAACAGTGCTTGGTACAGAGTAACGCTTAACAAATGCCACAATTATAATTATTATTATTAAAGCCATGTGAGGCTAGATAACAGCTGCAATGGCTGGGACAGAGGGAGAACTGGTCGTGGCGAGATTCCTGAACGGCTGCAGGATGGTGGCCTAGAACCCTGAAATCCAAAGCGAATGGAGCAGATGAAACATTTTAAGACTCCAGGAAGACAACCCCTCAAACACTGCTGTGTTTCAGCTAAAAACTGGAAATCGAACACAGATGAACAGCAGAGCACACTGCGATCCACAATGGAATGTTCTTCTCGGACAGAATCTTCATTAGGATCACCCAACGAGGGGGCAAGAGTGAAAAACAAAGCCACACTCTACAAATGACAAAAATGAAGACACAAGAATTGGTTATTGTGTGTGTGTGTGTGCGCACGGTGTGATAGGGGCTGTGTATCAAATGACAGCCTTTTCAGTGACAAACAAACCCTTAACTTGACTTCAAGCAGAAAGGATGACTATATCAATATGTAATGAAAAAGATGTGCTGGGTACATAATAAATGCTTAGAATTTACCAATATTACTATAATTATTATTAGTAGTAATAGTAATAATAAAGGCACAAAAAGGTTATGCCCCAGTTGTAAAATCTATTTTATAAAGATTATAATCTTTACCATAAGCTCAAAGACATGTATCATTGCCTTCCAGGGAAAAATTGTCAGAAGAATTGAACCAATTAAAAATGTAAGAAATAATAGCCAAAGGATACAGAGCCCAAGTCTACTCAAATGTATTTATTTTCATGTTTTCATGTTGATGTTTGCCTCCACCATTAGAATGTAAGGTCCTGTGGTGGTGATAATAATTGTTAAGGGCTTACTATGTACCAAATACTATACCAAGTGCTGGGGCAGGTATTCATTCAATTGTATTTATGAAGAACTTACTGTGTGCAGAGCACTGTATTAAGCATTTGGGAAAGTACAATACAGCAATGAAGAGTGACAATCCCTGCCCACAACGACCTCACAGTCTAGAGGTACTATGCTTTCAGGTGGGAAAGTCTGTGGTAACTGGGGATCACAGTCTTGGGAAGAGGAAGAACAGGTAATTTCATACCCATATTACGGGTGAGAAAACTGAAGCCCAGAAAAGTGAAGTGACTTATCCATGATCACACAGCAGGCAAGTGAGCAGGGAATGTCCCTGTTTATTGTTATATGGCCTCTCCAAAGAGCTTAGTACAGTGCTCTGCACATGGTA
Organism: Tachyglossus aculeatus; assembly: GCF_015852505.1. Taxonomy (NCBI): domain Eukaryota; kingdom Metazoa; phylum Chordata; class Mammalia; order Monotremata; family Tachyglossidae; genus Tachyglossus; species Tachyglossus aculeatus. Next base: position 16,767,224 of record NC_052071.1, on the reverse strand, counting down.
AGCGCTCAATAAATGCGATTGACTGAATGAATGAATGAAAGTGGTGAAGGTCCGAATAGAACCCAGGTCTCTTGATTCCTCTGCCCACTAGGCCACCAGAAACTTAACACTTCTTTATACTGTACTTTCCAAGCGTGCACCACAGTAAGCACTGAAGCAGGCACCAGGGTGGGAAAGAGGCTCAAATACACATCTCCTTTTCTTTTTTCACCCATCTGTAATTTAAGTGTCTGATTTCTTTATAAGACTGTAAACTGCCTAAGGGTAGGGATCGCCTCCTTCCTTTAAGAACCCCCTCCTACCCCTCCTTCCTTCCCGCCTTACCTCCTTCCCCTCCCCACAGCACCTGTATATATGTATGTTTGTACGTATTTATTACTCTATTTTATTTGTACATATTTATTCTATTTATTTTATTTTGTTAATATGCTTTGTTTTGTTCTCTGTCTCCCCCTTGACTGTGAGCCCACTGTTGGGTAGGGACCGTCTCTATATGTTGTCAACTTGTACTCACCAAGCACTTAGTACAGTGCTCTGCAGTAAGCTTACACAGTAAGCGCTCAATAAATATGAATGAATGAATGAATGAGGAGGAAGGAAGTGGAGGGAGTTAATTGACAGTGCAGCTCAGCAGTCTGGTGGATCGGGAGGCCACCAACATCTCTAGACTGTAAACTCACTGTGGGCAGGGAATGTGTCTGTTTATTGCTACACTGGACTCTCCCAAGTGCTTAGTACAGTGCTTTGCACCCAGTAAGTGCTCAATAAATATGGTTGAATGAATGAAACTCTGCCAGTGCAGCTATCCTAGTAATAACAATGATAAAGATGGTATTTGTTAAACGTTTACTATGTGCCAGACACTGTACTAATGTCTGGGGTGGATACAAGCAACACAGTCTCAGTCTCCATTTTCCAGATGAGGCAGCTGAGGCCCAGAGAAGTCAAGTGACTTGCCCATGGTCACGCAACAGACAAGGGGTGGAGCCAGGATTAGAACCCATGACCTTCTGACTCCCAGGCGCATGGTCTATCCACTAAACTTTGCTGCTTCTCTCTGGCTGTCATAGGGCAGAGCCAGAGCGAGCCCTCAGGATGACCTGGGGGGATTCTCGATGATGTAGGTCAGTGGATCACTCAGGAAAACCCCAAGCTTCAGTATCCTTATTTATTTAAAGGGTACGAGGATATCTGCTTCTCTTTTCCTTACAAGCATGATGTGAAGACTGAATAAAATACAAAAAGGGCTTTGGAGATACAGAATCCTTATACAAATATATACGGTATTATGGAGGTTGTTATTATCAAGGCGTTCTCCTCCCAAAAACAAAAGAATTTGACAATTCTGGAAGAAGTTCATTCAATCATTTATTGATGGCTTACCGTGTGCAGAGCACTGGACTAAGCACTTGGGAGAGTACAAAATAATAAGCAGATACAATCCCTGCCCACAACGGGTTTACAGTCCAGAGTTAAGGAACCCCTCTGAATGAGGGTGACATTTTGATCCAGGGTGCACTGGGAGAGGATTCTGTAGGGGGACTGGAACGGCCGTGGATTAAAACACACGAAAGAGCCATGAAGCGGAACGTAGGTAAATGTAAATTGAAGTGAATTTCATAGTTAAGGGGAAAATTGCCAGCGGAAGGTGTTGAAATAAACCAAAGGCTGAGGATTACAAAATGTCTGAGGCAAAAGACAAGGAAGGATTAGATAATTGAGTCTGAGTGTGCTGCCGAACCAGCAAAAGAAGAATAGTAGCGCCTGGAAACAAACAAGCCATCATTTGTTGTTTTATGAAACAGGCAATGACTTGTTGGATTATCACAGGAGACACATGAGTGCTGAAGGACAAGACAGAATGTTTCACATTTATCAAGGATGGGATGCAAGGTAAAAACTCATGGCAATTAAAATCCTTCATAAGACCCAATGCTCTCTATTTCAGGGGATACAAAAGTAATCCAACTTGCCGTTCACGAGAATTTTTATTCTTTTTCCCCCCAAACACAGTCTCAATAAATCAAGAAAATGGACCAGGGATTTTGTGTTTTCCATGGTTCTTGTCAATCAATCAGTGGTACTTACTGAGTGTTACTGCGTGCAGAGCAGTGTACTAAGTGCTCCGAGAGAGCAATACAAGAGAGTTTGATAGTCACATTCCCTGCCCATGACAAGGATACGGTCCACCCCGACCCTTTAAAGAACCAATGGGGATGGATGTTGGGGGGTTGCATGCAAAGCACAGGATGGTTTTCAGTGATCCCCAGAGTCACTTGATCCATATATCAGCACTCTCAGAAGTGCACTTCTAAATGTACAAAGAAACAAAACGTTGGCAATACACTCTCTCAGGATCGTCAGGAAACCCCTGAAAGGGTGTTTAATCCCATGTCCCTGTCTCAGCACAAGAGTCAGGAACCTCTGGTCTAGCTCAGCGGAAAGCAGAGTTGCCTAGTGATTAGAGCACAGACGTGGGAGTCCTGGGACCTGGGTTCTAATCCCAGCTCCACCATTAGTCTGTTGTGTGACCCTGGGCAAGTCACTTCACTTTTCTGGGCCTCAGTTTCCTCATCTGTAAAATGGGGATTAAGGCTGTGAGCCCCATGTGGGACAGGGACTGGGTCCAATCTGAATATCTTGTACCTACCCCAAATTTAGTACTTATCTTACTATATTTAGCTCATGGCTTATAATATATATACACATATATATGTATACATATACATATCTTATTATAGATTATCATTATCATTCGACAAAAGTGATTAGATGAAAACCTGAATGACTGGTGTCATAGAGGTTCATTTCTGACAAAGAGCTTGTTCATCCTCAAGTCAGGTTCCACATCATTTTTACAATTTCTTTCACAGTCACATCCTTTCTTCTCTGGTCCTTCAATTTTGCCTTTATAATAAGGGTGAGCTCATTGTGGGCAGGAAGTGTATCTGTTTATTGTGATACTGTACTCACCCAAGTACTTAGTACAGTACTTTGTACACATTAAGGGCTCAATACGATTGAATGAATGAAAGGGTATTCCTCTTCTACAAATCACTCTCAAGATGTTCAGGTTATGGCCAGTTAGATTACCAAGCTTCATACCCAACCCCTCAGGACTTATGTCCATAGCTGTAATTCTTAACGCTATTAATATCTGTCTCCCCCTCTAGACTCTAAGCTCAATGTGGGCAGGGAATATATCTATTTTGTTATATTGCACTCTCCCAAGCCCTTAGTTCAGTGCTCTTTACACAGTAAGTGCTCAATATGATTGACACCCTCTGAATTAGGCAGTCTGTCCACCACAGTCTCTAAACATTCTCAGCAGCAGCAAGAAAATATTAGTTATTTCAATCAATCAGTTAATGATATTTATTGAACACTATGTGCAGGACACTGTTCCAAGTGCTTGGAAGAGTACAACAGAATTAACAGACACATTCCCTTCCCATAACGGCTTTGCAGTCTACAGAGCGAGGCTGTTCTCACATATGAGCAGGCAATGACTAATCACGCTAATGTGAAACGATTCATGTTTGCCACAATCAAGTCTGCACTACTTTGGGGCTCAAGGGGAGCAGAAAAAAAGGGAACTCCCAAACCCATCCAACAATACCTGCTCCAGTTACACAAGCTGCTGCCGCCCTTCCAAAACTACCCACCAGTGCACACTCTCACTCTAATCACTTGTATTTATTGAGCACTTACAGTGCACAGAGCACAGTACTAAGCACTTGGGAGAGTGCAATACCCAGTTGGTAGTCGCATTCCCTGCCACACTTCCACTCTCCCTGCCATGGCAGAACTTCGAGTGCTCCCTATACCTCTGGCCTGCTGCCAGAGCCAATTGTGGCTTATGATTGGCAACATAGCAGTCTGTTCTCAAGAGGGAGGATGTTGACGTGAGAAGAGGAGCAAAGCAACAGGGAGGTGAGGGTCCAGGGTGGGCTAGTGACGTTGGAAGAGGAGGAGAATTATTCATCATTATTAGATCACCAAGTAATTCTAAGCGCTGGGGTAGATACCAGTTAATTAGGTTGAACATGGTCCCTGCCCCACATGGGGCTCACAGTCTAAAGTAGGAGGGAGAACAGGAGAAATGAGGCCCAGAGAAGTTAAATGACTTGCCCAAGGTCATGCAGCAAGCACTCAGAGCTGGGATTAGAACTCAGGTCCCAATCCCAGGCCCGTGCTCTTTCCACTAGACCATGCTGCTCTCATAACCTTATTTTCAATTTTTTTCACATCTCACTCCTTTTATTTCCCCCCCCCTACAAAGAAGGAGGCAACGGAGCCCACCTAGGGATTCCTGCCAACTGTGTGACTGTTTTGATTTTTCTTACTCCTACAGAGCTATTTTCACTAACGTCACCATTCGTGCTCTACGTCTCCTTGCACATTTGTATTTTCATGTGCTTCCTATCCCTCCCACTAGATGACAAACTCCTTGAAGGCAGATTGTCACTGCCGTTCTCCTTTTTACTTTGTGGTTGGAAAACAGAGGACTGAGAATTCCAAACCATTAATCTGCCAACTGCTGTAACGCAGAAAAGGACATCTTGTGAAAGAAACATCTTATGAAATGTTTATTACAATGCTCTATTCTCAGTTACCAGTTCACTGGATGACCTTGAGCAAGAGAAAAAAAATCTCTTGACTGAATCTGTTAAGGATGCCGGTTGTTCTTGCTCTCTCTCACTAAGGTGCCCCGAGAAGGAGCTAATAAACAATGATAAAGCACTTTGTAAATATATTATGCAGTCAGTCATCTTCCGTGCAGGACTAACAGCGTCCGTTATACTGGAAGGTCACCGTGCAGTCCAAACGGAAAAAACACTTGGTACGTCCTGAATGCAATGCCACGGATTCGAAGGAGGTAGAAAGAAAATAATATCATGAGGAAACACGATGAGGGGAATGGCTGCCAACGAGAACTAAAACTCAAAGTGAAATCATCCAAAGGACATTGGGAAAAATGGGGGCCAATGAAGTGTACGCTCCACTTGGCCACTGCTAAACCATCAATAATGCGCCCAAAAACTCACTCTGCTTCTAGTGTGAGTGGGTTCATTTTCTTCTCTGGCCCAAGCCACCATCAGTGTGAGATTGTAATGGATCTCCAGTCAGGCACTCCCGAAGCTTAGATTCAAGTTTATTGCATTGGACTGGATTATAAATACCGCTCCATTTCAAAGGCAATGATACAGGGTCAAGAACATAAAACTTGCTGAACGGAAATCTAATTCCTCAGTTCGTGTTGGAGGCTGGGGGTGTCTCTCCCCAAATCCCACACCCAGAAAGACTTTAGAACTTGAAATGATTCCGTATTACAACTCAGCTTCAGTCAAAGGGGAAAAGCTCTGACAGTTTTATTACCACCTTATCAAGAGACTTCATGGTTGCAAAGAAAAATTTATTCTTCTAAAATCCATTTATCCAGACAGGATTCAGTAGTTATATGAAGTACACTCATTTAATTGAAATCCGCTTCCAGAATATGATTCTTGGACTGTCTTCTAATCTGCTCTGCTCCCAGCATTCGCTTATAGCACACGTGTTTTCTTATAACACTTCCTTCTATCAGCTGTGTTCACAGTTCCCACTTAAAATTATGTTCAGTCATTTTGTCTTCACAGTCACAGGAAATTACTTTTTTTTACTTAAGCTTGATTTCTTTCTCTCTTTTAGGAAGAGGTTTTTGACCACCACCTCGGAACATTCCTATTACTGGCCGCTGGAGACTCAAAAGAAACTACTTAAGGATGCTTGGCTGTAATGATTCCAGCTCTTTAACTTGCCTGAGAAATCTCATAGCCCAACACCCATACTGCATTACATCACTGCATCCACTTTGCTATGAACAAACTGTACAGTGTCTTCAGCAAAGCTGAGGATTCACCCAGGAGCTCCTCGATAAAACCCAAAATGCCCCTCCTTTTGCTAAGCACCTCTGGATAGCAAGTCGTTCTGGTTTCCAAGTTTTCTCTCCTCAAAGTCATGACAAGGAAATGAAGCAGCATGGCTTAGTGGAAAGAGCATGGGTTTGGAAGTCAGAGGTCATGGGTTCTAATCCCACCTCTGCTACTTCTCAGCTGTGACTTTGGGCAAGCCACTTAAATTCTCTGTGCTTCAGTAACCTCATCTGTAAAATGTGCATTAAGACTGTGAGCCCTATACTGGGACAACCTGATTACCTTGCATCTACTCCAGTGCTTAGAACAATGCTTGACACATAAGCACTTAAATAGTATTATTATTATTTTTATTATTATAAAACACGGGTCATGGGAGACAGAGGACCTGGTTTCAAATCCTGGCTCCTCCACTTGCTGTATGACCTTGGGCAGGTCACTTTACTTCTTTGTGCCCCAGTTTCCTTAACTGCAAAATGGGGATTCAATACCTGTTCTCCCTTCTTCATAGACTGTGAGCCCCAAAGGGAACAGGGACTTAGAAGAGCGCATGGCACATAGTACGCACTTAAATACCATTTAAAAATGTCACCCGAGTTAGCATTCCTTAGACTAGATGGGGAACCAAAATTGATTATCTAGTGCATCAGATGTATATCTATCTAGGGATTGGCAATCTTCCTTATGAATACCAGCCTCCTGCTCATCAAAATCTTCACCCAACAGCAACAAACACAACACACCAAGAGATGCAGGTAATAAGCAGTAGTACAGTGCTCTGCACATAGTAAGAGCTCAATAAATATGATTGATGATAAGCAGTAACACATGGCCCTAACTGAAGTAGGATTATAAACTTGAGCAAAAAAGATGATGAACAATGCTGCATTTACACACACACACGCACACACACACACACACACACTTTCTCTCTCTCTCTAGTTTTTGCAGGTATGTCACCAAATCCTGTCAGTTTAACCTTCAGAACACAGCTATAATCTCCCTTTCCTCTCCATTCAATCCCTTTTCTCTCCATTCAAACTACTACTGTGTTGATCCAAGCATTTATCCTATCCCACCTTGATTACTGTATCTGCTTTCTTGCTGACCCCCCTGCTTCCTGCCTCTCCACACTCCAGTCCAAACTTCACACTTCACTCTCCTGCCTAGATCATTCTTCTACAAAACCATTCACTGCATAATTCCCCACTCCTCTAGAACCTCCAGTGGTTGCCCATCCACCTCCGCTCAAACAAAAACCTCCTTATCATTAGCTTTAAAGCACTCAATTACCAGCTCACATACTTTGCTCCTCTAATGCCTACCTACTCACTATACATAGATCTTATCTATCCCATCTCTAACCCCTCACCCACATCCAGCCTCTGGCCTGAAACACCTTCCCTCTTCGTATCTGACAAAAGATCAGTCTCCTCACCTTTAAAAATCTTATTGAAGACACAACTCCTCCAAGAGACCTTCCGTGACTATGCCCTCCTTTCCTCTTCTCACACTCCCTTCTGCTTCACCACTGGACTTGGATTTGCATCCTTTATTCACCCTTCCCTCAGCTCCGCATCAGTTATGTCCATAGCTAGTGACTTATTTACTTATATTAATGCCTGTTTCCCTCTCTAGACTGTAAGCTCATTGTGGACAGGGAACATGTTTACCGACTCAGTGTATGCTCCCAAGCACTTAGTACAGTTCTCTGCACACAGTAAGTGCTCAATAAATATAACTGATTGCTATTTTGCTACTTACGGGCAGATCTGGCTTGGGACCTTTGGCTACCAAAACAGAAAATCTGCCAACCCATTTTGACCATCTAACCCATTTCTATGTGACATCATCATGTTAGGCTGACTATATATGTAACATCCCACATAATATATCAATGTCCTTGATGACCCTCCAAAACTAGGACATATCTCCAGGGGAACCCTGGAACCCTGAGTAGTAGCATGGCCCAGCGGATAGAACCTGGGCCTAGGTGTCAGTAGGACCTGGGTTCTAATCCCGGCTCCACCATAGTCTGCTGTGAGATCTTGGGCAAGTCATTTCATTTCTCTGTGCCTCAGTTACCTCATCTGTAAAATGGGAATTGAGACTCTGAGTCCCATGTGGGACATGGATTGGGTCCAACTTAGTCTCTACCCAGTGCTTAGAACAGTGCTTTCGATATAGTGAATGCTTAACAAATACCTCAAAGAAAAAAAAAAAACCCTGATTCCCCACAAACACTTGCTCGATGGGAATAGCAATCCCTGTTCCCACAGGTACTGATTCTGACTTGGGTTCTCTGATTTTTAACTACCTCCATGACCAGACAGCAGAGCAACCCACTCCACCTCCCTCTCTGGCTTCCGCCAAGAGACAGTTGCCTCACTCAACTGCCATGACACGTCAGTTCTGCTTTTAGAGATGGACCTCTGTCTTGCTAAGCAGGGTAACCACTTCTAACTCAAATGATCTGAGTTGGATGTCCCTGCTCCCTTTTGGATCAATCAACTCCTCCCAGTTCATCCATTTTCATAGGTAGAATTCCTATCCATGTATCTCTCTCTCTGTCTTGGTTTCTTGTTCTCTCAGGATCTCTCTCTCTTGGTATCTCTTTCATTCATTCATTCATACTGTGTGCAGATCACTTTACTAAGCACTTGGGAAGTACAAGTTGACAACATATAGAGACGGTCTTGCCTCAGTATCTCTCTCCCTAAGTTCTTCAATTTAGCCCTTTTCCAGTCCTGATATCAGATAAATTGGCAGTCCATTTTCTCCCCAGGTTCATTCATGAACAATGGTTTCTTCAAACCACAACTACTCATGAAGGCCTCCTGGAAGCTACACTTCTCTCTAAGGGGATTGCGTCTCTGCTCCAATCACCACCCAACTGTGGTGTCCACATTTTTTATTAGTAATAATAACAATAAAAAATAATAGTATTTCTTATGTGCCACACACTCGTCTAATCAGTCACACAGTCCCTGTCTCACACGAGGTTTACAAACTAAGTAGGAGGGAGAACAGTTATTGCGCCCCATTTTACAGGGTAACAGACACAGGAAAGTTGCGAAGTGCTCAAGTTCTCACAGCAGGCAAGTGTCAGAGCTGGGATTAGAAGCCAGGTCCTCTGACTTCTAGAACTCTGCTCTACTAGACCTCACTGCTTCTCTTTTAGAAGAGTAGCTGCCCTTAGAGAAATAGCCCACTGTAAAAGAACAATAGGAAAGAAACTAGGAAAATGTGAAGAGGCATTTTTGCCCAGTGCACCGATAAAGGCCTCTTTCAATACTCTGCCACTCCTCATCCACCTCTAGTCAAGGCCCCAAGTGCTCTTGGTTGAAGGACATTATTTTAATGAAGTCATTTATGCCCCTACAATTAATATATCAGAGCAGTTAAAGTCTAGTGAGTGTAACCAAACCAAATAATGTATAACGGAGAAAGGTAATGAGAAAAAGAAAACCACAGACAAAATTCAAGGTTAAGTGGGAGAACTTTCTTAAAGAAGTAAGAGGACTGTTTGAAGTCAAACAGAGCAACACAAGAGAATCCATGTACAGTGGCAAGAGGTCATTCTGGAAGAGCTATCTGAGTTAGGGATTTCTTCATATGGGCCACCAGTGAATCCATCAGTAGTATTTATTGAGTACTTATTGTGTGCAGAGCACTGAGCTACTTTGGGAGAGTACAATGTGACAGTTGGTAGACACCTTCCTTGTTCACAAGGAGCTTACAGAAAGTCAGCCATGTGACTGGGCAACCAACATAATAATAATAATAATAATAATAATAATAATAATAATACTGGCATTTGTTAAGCACTTACTATGTGCAAAGCACTGTTCTAAGCGCTGGGGGGGATACAAGGTGATCAGGTTGTCCCACATGGGGCTCACAGTTTTAATCCCCATTTGACAGATGAGGTAACTGAGGCCCAGAGTAGTTAAGTGACTTGCCCAAAGTCACACAGCTGACAACATATTTATCAGCATGGCCTAGTGGAAAGAGCCCGTGCCTGGGAGTCAGGGGATCTGGGTTCTAAGCCTGGCTCCTCTACTTGCCTGCTGTGTGACTTTGGGCAAGTCACTTAACCACTCTGGGCCTCATTTACCTCAGCTGTAAAACGGGAATTAAGACTGTGAGCCCCAAGTGGGACAGGGATGGTGTCCACTCTAACTTGTATCTATCTCAGTGCCTTGTACAGTTCCAGGCATGCAGTAAGTGCTTAACAAATGCCATTCAAAAAATCTTAAAGACTGAATTCACCACTCTTTGGAAAATACTAATCCAATTGGTATTTTTCCATCTGCAGATGGGAACACCAAGGTGGATTTGTTTCAGGAATCACAAACTCACAGGAGCACATTGTTATCTGTTCTCTGTGATTGAAATCCTGGGTTTCACTCTGGGCTGTCTCCTGGGAATGTCAAGCAGCTATCTTGCCTTCAACCCTATACGGCTTGACAGTCTCAGAGGCATCTCTTCAAACTGGGGTAATTCACTCCTGGAACATTTCTCAGGTAAAAAACAACACTCTAATTTAATTTGTGATTACATAAACCAGTCACGGACTTCACTGAGTAACTAGGGTAGTCTCTTTCATAGTAGATAGTTAATTATATGATAATTACTGCTCGCCTTCTATTTTATGAAATGTAAATTTCACTTCACTCAAAAGTGCAAGATGAGCATTTAAAAGGCTTCATTAAACAGGTTTTAAGATTTTTTTCAGCCAAATATTTTTTCCAGGCCAAAAATGAGAAAGGGGATGTACCTGTAAATAGAATCTTGTTTCACCCAATGACAGAATTCTTAATAACAACCCAAATTGTATCAACATTTGAAAGAAAAAAATATAGGCTAGGTTAACTTAATCGCAAACAATGGTTTTACTAACACAGAATCCCGATCTAACAAATAGTTTCATTGAATGTGTGTGATAAGATACTCCAAAGCGGAAAATGTTTTATCGAACTGTTCTCTTCATTGCAGCACTTCTCAATCAGGACTAGTGAGAAAGAGAAGATAATAATCATCTCAAAAGTGGAAAATTAAAACAACTAGAAATTAATGTTGGCTAAATCTATATTGATCATTAGCCAGTGTCAGGTGTTCTAATACCCATTAAATAATCCTTGGACCTGTAAGCTGCTTATGCTATCTATTATTGCAATTGTTTTAGATAGCAAATCCAAACCAAATGCAGCCAATTGTGTAGTCCATTTTATAGGATGCTAAAGGAGGCGTGAAAGGATGGAAGAGTTATTCCTTCAGTTGAGAGAAGGAGACAGAAGGGAGGTGGCTTCTAATCCCAGCTCTGCCACTCTTGTACAGTGTGACCCTAAGCAAGTCACTCGACTTGTCTTTGTCTCAGTTCCTTTGTCTATGAAATGGGGATAAAATACCTGTTCTCCTTTCCCCTCTAGAATGTAAGCTCATTACAGGCAGGGGATGTGTCTGTTTGTTATTATATTGTACTTTCCCAAGCGCTTAGTGCAGGGCTCTGTGCACAATAAGCGCTCAATAAAGACTGACTAGACTGTAAGCCCATGTGAGATAGGAGTTGTGTTTTATCTAACAGCACTGCATCTACCCCAGCTCTTGGCACATCGTAAGCATTTAAAAGATACCACAATTGTCGTTGCTATTATTATCATTTTTAGGCATTGTGATAGATGTGGGGTCCAGGCTGTGAGGCTTGAAGGTAAGGGAAAATTTGGTTCCAGAGAATTGATTTTAGCAGAATGGGGCAGAACACAATGTCAAGCAAAGACCAATGAATCTCCAACCATCAAAATAAAATAGATCCAGCCCCCAGAACACATGGTAAAGTGCTAAGTCAGCACTCGATCAGAGAAATAGAAAGCCTGCCCTCTGGGAGCTTACAATCTAGAACACTAAAGTTCACAAACAAACGTCTGAAAAGGCAGCGCAAAATCCTGGACAAGCATCAGTAAAATGAATGCAGAAAGGACTGAATAGCATGCAGTGGTCCTTCTTATGAATTACCAAAGAAAAATAGCTAAAATAATACAGACATGTCAACTGAAGAGGAATGAAAGGAAAATTCAATACGTGTGGGAAATGAACTTAAAAGGAAAGTGATTCAGGGGAAGGCAAAATAAATACCTGAGCAACACACTGAAGGAATGAGAGGAAAGGAGAGAAGGGAAATGAGAAAAATGCCCAATGACAGTATGCAATAGGGAAGGGAGGCAGTGTAAGGTTGGGACCTTATTTATGGCACTTGTTAAGTGTTTACCATGCATCAAACACTGTAAGCGCTGGGATAGATACATGATAATCAGGTCACTTCTCTATGCCTCAGTTACCTGATCTGTAAAATGGGAATTAAGACTGTGAGCCTTATGAGGCACAGGGACAGTGTCCAACCTAATAAGCTTTTTTCTACCCCAGGGCTTAGTACAGTGCCTGGAACATAGTAAGCATGCAATACATACCATTAAAAAAAACCATGTTTTTGTTTACGGAGAGGCAAAGATTAAAATGTGTGAACTGCATGTGTAAGCTCATCCTCTAGACTCTAAGCTCACTTTGGGCAGACGATGTGTCTGTTATAGTGTTATATAACAATACAGTGCTCTGCACACAGTAAGCGCTCAATAAATACAATTGATTGATTCAGAGGAGAAGACGACGACGACTGAGGAAAGTCAACCCAGATCATTCATTGGCATGTGATTCTAGATGAAAACAAGTTCAGGTTCCAACAAGAACTACATTGATAGGTGAGAAAAAGTTTCTGTCAATTTGATAACAACACCTAAGGGAAAATCAAGGTGACAGAGAGAACTGTTTCATTACAAACGTATTACACAGAGTGCATGCCAACATGCTTCTATTAACTAAGGCAGCAGGGAAGAGAAACTGCCTCTGTTGAAAAAGTCGCCAAGTTCATTATGAACAGTGCTGTGCACACAGTAAGCGCTCAATAAATACGATTGAATGAACATCCAGTGCATCTCTTAGGCATCTGTGTGCAGAGCAGTGTATTAGAGAATCGACAAGGTCAATAATAGATGCGGGCCCTGCCTTTGTGGGCTTAAAGTAGGGAAGCGCTCATCAAATACCACTGACGGACAGAGTGAAATCAGTCTTTCCCTTACTCCATTACCCAAGGGGTTTTTCTTTTCCCAGATGAGTTCTGGCTACTGGGAGACAACCGGGTAAGTGATTTAAACGACAATTCCTCACAGACTCTTAGCAGATAAAAAGTTGCATTAGCCCACATTTTCATTATGAAAGACCTGACAATGAGCAGCCTGGGTTGGAACTTAATCCCCATCCTTTCATTGCCCTCTTCCAGGTGCTTGTTGGCTACAGTGAATATTCATCATAAAAAGCATATTTTGATGAGTTTCTGACCTAATGCCTGATCCAGCTGTGAGGTGTATGAAGGTTGACTCAGTGAGAGAGGAGAGGGTGTGAATAGAAGGTGGGACTCTGAAGTGGGAAGGTGAAAAGTGCAGTTTGGGAAGACTATTTAGAGGTGAGATGAAAAGAGAGGGGATGGGGATGTAATAATAATTATGGTACTTAAGTGCTTAATATGTGCGGGCACTCTTCTAAGCATTGGGGTAGATACAAGATAGTCGGGTGGGACACAGTCCCTGACCCACATAGGGCTCACAGTCTTAATCCCCATTTTACAGATCAGGGAACTAAGGTACAGAGAAGTGAAGTTAATTGCCCAAGGTCAAATAGCAGACAAGTGGTGGAGCTAGAATTAAAATCCATGACCTTCTTGACTCCCAGGCCTGGGCTCTATCCACTAGGCCACACTGCTTCTCATCTACGTAAAGAAAAGTTATGTTGTTAGCAAACCTCATGGGAGCCTAAGGATTTTAGGTCCAATCCAGAGTAAGAACAGGGCGGTTGACTTGATCAAAAAGAGTATAAACTTTGGCTAGTATTCAGTGTTGGAAGTCCTTTTGACTGTGAGCCCCTGTGGGACAGGGATTGGGTCCACCTGATTATCTTGTATCTATCTCAGAACTTAGTTCAGTACTTGGCACATAATAAGTGCTTAAAAGTATTGTCATTATTTGGCAATAATAAGATAAAGGTTTTATTGTCTATGAAGCACCAAGATTGTAAATGTGTATATACTTGATAGAGCATGGGCCTAGGAGTCAGAAGGATCTGAGTTCTAGTCCCAGACAAGCCACATGTCTGCTGTGGGGCCTTGAGCAAGTCACTTAACTTCCCTGTGCCTCAGTTACCTCATCTGTAAAATGGGTATAAGAGTGTGAGCCTCATGTGGGAGAGGGACTGTGTCCAACCTAACTTGTATCTACCTCGGCAATTAGAATAGTGCTTGGCACACAGTAAGTACTTAATGAGTGCCATAATGATTATTAGTAGTAGTAATAGTAGTATTTATTGTTCCTCTCAGAATTGCACCTGGAAGGTTTCCAGTACTCTACAAGTCTCGCTACAGGAGAGAAAGTCAGAGGCATACCCATTCCACTCCTAGCTTGGGCAGTGGCAGGCAACCCGCTACAAGTCAAAATTCACCCGTGTTGGGCAGAAGTGGCATGGGAGAGCATCGAGGGTGTAAACTCAAGTTTACTGTGCAGAAAAAGTCAATGGAAAACCACTTTTGTATTTTGCCCAAGAAAACTCTCTGGATGCACTACCAGAACGACTGCAAATGGAGGTTGGGTGTTCTGGGACAGGTGCGTTCATGGAGTCGCTATGGGTCGGACTCGACGGCGTTAGGCAAGTATTTGAGCACTTTAGTTAGTGCAGAGTGCTGTACTAAGCCCTTAAAGTACAATAGAGTTAGTAGACACAATCCAGGCCCTCAAGGAGCTTCCAGTCTTAGCAGAGGAGACAGACACTAAAATAAATTTCAGGTAAGGGAAAGTAACAGAGTTTAAAGATATGTACTTAAGGGGTGAATACCTAATGATTAACAGGATAGAGGTTCCTTAAAGGAAATGGACTGAAGCTGGATTTAATTAAGCATGTTGGGACAAACAGAGTGGGAAGATTTAGCAGCCCAATGAATCAAAAAGGGAAAGATGAGGTGTCAAAAATGGACCAAAGGTTCTCTGTTTGGGGACTTCGCAAGTTAGAGAGTGTGAGAGCAAATAACCAAGGCACTGTCCAATCCCCAGGCAAGGGGGCAGACCACAGGAAGCACAAATAGAACAGGAAAAGTTCACCATCATGACACAATCGGCTCCTCTCCTAAATTGCTCTCCAGAAGTATTTTCATTCAATGTCTCTCCCTCTCCTGTTGATATTTCACTCAGCTGCCTATAACACTGTCTTAAAACATCATTTGGCACAAATCTCCCTTCTCCTCAAAAACCTCCAATGGTTGTCATCAAGCAGAAACTCCTGACCATTGCCTTTAAAGAGACTCCATCAGCTTGTCCCAGCCTACCTATCCTCACTCCTCTCTCACCACAATCCAGCCACATACTCTTTTTTAATGGTCTTTATTAAACACTTACTATGTGCCAGGCACTGTGCTAAGCACTGGGGTAGATACAAGCTAATCAGACTGAACACAGTCCATGTTTCACATGGGGCTCACAATCTTGATCTCCATTTTACAGATGATTTTCTTAAAACTCGAGGTGAGACAAATGACTTCCCAACTTCATTTGTTTGGGTGCCCTCTTCCTTTACAGCTGTCTGTCTTCCTGTTCCGATTACACCCCTCCCTCCACTTACTGCCCAACCTGACTTGCTTGCCTCCATCTGCCTCTAGCTCCCTTTATGGGCTTGCATGTGCCTCTGGTCTCTTTTCTACCCCCTGGATCTTTGGTCCCCTTTCTCCTCAGCTCCCCCTCCCTTCTGCTTCACCTTGATTCACTCGTTTTGCTCTTTCCCTTCTTCCCCTCCCCACAGCACTTATGTGTATATCTATAATTCTACTTATATTGATGCCTGTTTACTTGTTCTGATGTCTGTCTCCCCCCACCCCCAAGACTGTAAACTCATTGTGGGCAGGGAATGTCTTTATTATTGTATTGTACTTTCCAAGCGCTTAGTACAGTGCTCTGCAAACAGTAAGCGCTCAATAAATATCATTGAATGAATGAATGAGGTAACTGAGTCATAGAGAAGTTAAGTGACTTGCCCAAGATCACATAGCAGGTTTGTGGCAAGGCCCTCTTTACTCCCAGGCCTGTGCTCTTTCCACTAGGCCATCCTGCTTCCCACGCTTTGCCTTGTTCCTTCCATCTTTTCCATTTGCCTTTTTTTATGGTATTTGTTAAGGGCTTACTACATGCCGGGCACTGTACTAAGTGTCGGGATAGACACAAGGTTGGACACAACCCATGTCCCACATGGGGCTCACCATCTTAACCCCCATTTTACAAATGAAATAATTGAGGCACAGATTAGATAATTGACTTGCCCAAGGTCACACAGCAGATAAGCTGTAGAGCCAGGATTGGAACCCAGGTTCTTCTGACCCCCCAGGCCAGTGCTCTATCTATTAAGCCATGCTGCCTGCTGTGTGACCCTGGGCAAGTCACAACTTCTCTGTGCCCCAGTTTTCTCATCTGTAAAATGGGGATTCAATACTTGTCCTTCCTCCTACTTAGAAAATTTAAACACTGGTTAAGGCAGGGACTATGTCTGACCTGAATAACTTCTATCTACCCCAAAGTTTAGCAGACTACTTGACACATAATATAAGTGCTTAACAATACCACTATTTTATTATCAAGGTCATCATCATTAATAATAATATGACAGGAAAATAATGGTATCAATTGTTGATTAATAATAATAATAATGATACCAATATACTCACTGTGCCTCTCTCTCACTGTCAAACTCAGCCTCAAGCCCTCTGTCCTGCCTGAAAATCCCTCCCCCTTCACACTTGTCATCAAGAGGCAGCGTGGCTCAGTGCAAAGAGCACAGGCTTTGGAATCAGAGGTCATGGGTTCAAATCCAGGCTCTGCCAATTGTCAGCTGTGTGACTTTGGGCAAATCACAGCTTCTCTGTGCCTCAGTTACCTCATCCGTAAAATGGAGGTTAAGACTGTGAGCCCCCCGTGGGACAACCTGATCACCTTGTAACCTCCCCAGCGCTTAGAACAGTGCTTTGCACGTAGTAAGTGCTTAATAAATGCAATCATCATCATCATTTGAAAACGAAAAGACCACCACTCTCCCCAACTTGGAAGGCCTATTAAAATCACATTTCCTCCAGGAAGCCTTCCCTGATATATCTCTCATCTCTCCACCTTATTTCCTTCCCTTCTGCATCACCCATGTCCTGAGGTACTCATATCATCCCCTTCCCCCCAACGCATTTTTTTTTTTTTACAATATCTTTATACTCGGTTTCTTCCTTTTCCTGCAATTTATTGTGGTCTCTGTCTCCCCCCTAAAACTAATAGCTCCTTGAAGGCAGGGATCATGTCTATTAAGTCTAAGGTACTCTCCCAAGTACTTAGTACAGTGCTCCATACTTAGTAAAACTTCAGTAAGTATTAGTGATTGAATGCCTCTTGGTTCCTGGGTTCCTGCTATATTTCTTCGCTTGCTAAACCCTTTAGCAGGTCACACTTCTCTAGTCTAGTGCATATCAGCTTCTAACAAAGGGCCTGATGCTACCATTCAGTTCAACCCCCTGCCTCCAGGCCAGAATTCACAGAGGCATCCTAGGTAACCATTATAGATGGCAATTTCACCTCTGCCCTCCTTAATCCACTCCAATGCCAACAACAACATCATCAGTTTGAGAAGCAGCATGGCCTACTGAATAGAGCATGGGCCTGGGGGTCAAAAGGCCCTGGGTTTTAATTCAGACTCCACCACTTGTCTGCTGTGTGACCTTGGGCAAGTCACTTAGCTTCTCTGTGCCTCACTTACCTCATCTGAAAATGGGGATTAAAACAGTGAACCCCATGTTGGACTGTGTCCAACCTGATTAGCTTGTATGTACTTCAGAGGTTTGTATAGTGCCTGACACATAGTAAGCACTTAAATATCATAAAAACCTTGCTGTCATAAAGCTCTTTTTTATATCCAACTTAAATCCTCACAGTTGCAACTTTTTCAGGGAAGATTCCCGCACCCTCTCAGGTATCACACTGTTCCCAGCAGTTCAATCAACAATTCCCAGGTGGCCATCGAGATATTGGCAAAATGAATTTCACTCTTAGCAGGGAAGAAATACTTTCTTGTATTAGATGTCATTAGTAGACCTCAATGCCATTAAGTACAAGAATAGAAATTTGCTTAGAAATCATTGCACAGAATTACTTCCTACCCATGTTGACATCGATTTCCCGGTGCCTTTAGCAGTTTCACGCTATCACTTTTAATTGACTACTCCAGGGGTGTCCCTGGGTAGCCTGTGTCCTCAATTGAGATTCTGAAATATTAATTGAATGCGATTCTAAACTCTCCGCTGACTCTGAAAACCTCTGTATCTGTGTCTCTATCAAGGTAGCAACTTTCAGTGTAATAAATAGCTTGATACACTTAAATCGAGTACCAGATTGAAGTTCCAGAAGAGTTTGTTGTGGGCAAGGAATGGGTCTTTTTATTGTTATATTATACTCTCCCAAGCGCTTAGTACAGTGCTCTGCACACAGCAAGCACTCAAATAAAATGACTGACTGGGCTGTGAACATAATTGTTCTCCTCCAATCAAACTACATACCTCTGGAAAAGAATGACGAATAATGAAACTTTGAGGTTGTATTTTGCTCGTATCTGGAGAAGTGACTTGTCCGAGGTTGAACCATTAGCGGTAAAGGTTTGAAAAAAAAAATCAGTGGTATTTATTGAGCATTTACTGTGTGCAGAATACTGTACTAAGTGCTTGGGAAAGAACTATACACCAGAGTTAGCAGAAGCAATCCCTTCCCTGAAGGAGTTTATAGTCTACAGGGGGAAACAGACATTCTCTTCTTGGACTGTAAGTACCGTGTAGGACAGGGATTGTGTCCAACCTGTCTTGTACCTACCCTAGAGCTTAGTGCCGTGTTTAATAAATATCATGTAATAATAATGGTATTTGTTAAGCGCTTACTATGTGCCAGGCACTGTATTAAGCACTGGGGTGGATACAAGCAAACCAGTTTGGACACAGTCCCTAGCTTATGTGGGGCTCACAGTCTCAATCACAATTCTTCAAATGAGGTTACTGAAACACAAGGAAGTGAAGTGACTTGCCCAAGGTCACAAAGCAGACAAGTGGTGGAGCCGGGGATTATAACCCATGACCTTCTGATTCCCAGGTCCATACTTTATCCACTATTATAATTATATTCCCAAAAAATCTGTAGTGATGATAGAGAAGTGCTCACATCAAAATCAGCAGGGGCATGCTGAGAGACTGTGGCCAACCTGATTATCTTGTAACTACCCTCGCGCTTGGAACAATGCTTGGCACATAGTAAGCACTTAAATACCACAATTATTATACCATTAGTGCTTGTTTCATTGTTAAACAGAGCTATTCTGGAAAACTCAGGTTCTTCCTGCAAAAGCTTAACCTTGTAAAAATGTCATGAAGTATTGTCTTTGCCTCTGGTAGTGATTAACAGTGGAAGTTTTCAAGCTGTCAAAGATGTCACTTTTGAGGCTCTCTATCTTTAACTTCCTCAGACATTTCTAAGGAGTAATTGAATTCATTTCAGCTCTAATTCTTTTCTCAGGATAAACTCTCCAGACATTGACTTCCATTCCTTCATCATGACCAATGACAACTGAGTTGGGGCATCAACCCAGACTGTGAGTAATTAAAGTTCAAGAGTAAATTATATTTGAAGAAACTGAAGCAATATGATGAATGGTAAAGAAAAGGAGTCCCTAATGACAAAATGAACCCAATGTTGATCTTTAAATGGCACAGCTAAGGCAACATTCGGATTATGAAAGTTCTGTTATAGCATGTCATAAGTGCTATTATGAATTGGTTAGGATGAGTCACCAACCTGCTTGAAAAAGTTCGAGGTAATGCATGGTGACACTTTAGAAGCAAGCATAACGTTTTGCCTTTTGTTAAATCTTTCATAAGTACACAGTTGATCCGCCCTGCGATTGGGAATCAACCAGTCGTATTTATTGAGCCCTCACTATGTACAGTGCACTGTACTAAGCGCTTAGGAGAGTACAGTACAGCAGAATTAGCAGATGTGTTCCCTGCCCATAACAAGACTGTGAAACTCCCAATATGGTAAATTTCTGATCTACCTGGGTTTAGGATTTACCGTAATGAGTCATCAGCATTAACTGGGTGAGAATGCATTGAAGTGAACTCTGAGGGGACGAACTAAGGAAATGTAAAGCACCTTGAAGGACTCAAAACCAATAACGGTAACTATATAGACAACTAAAGCTCCCTATGAGCAGGAATCAGGTCTACCTACTTTACCATAGTCACCCAAGCACTTAGCCCCACAGCACTGATGTTCATATCTGTAATTTTATTTATTTACATTATCATCTGTCTCCCCCTCTAGACTCTAAGCTCCTCGTGAGCAGGGAATGTGTCTGTTCTATTGTTATATCGTACTCTTCCAAGTGCTTAGAGCATCTGCACACAGTAAGCGCTCAATAAATACAACTGACTGACTAGTATGGTGCTCTGCACATAGGAAGTGCTCAATAAATACAATTGACTGGCTAGTAGTACTAATGATGGCATTTGTTAAGTGCTTACTATGTGCAAAGCACTGTTCTAAGCGCTGGGGTGGGGAGATACAAGGTGATCAGGTTGTCCCACGCGGGGCTCACAGTCTTAATCCCCATTTTACAGATGAGGTCACTGAGGCCCAGAAAAGTGACTTGCCCAAGGTCACACAGCTGACAAGTGGCAGAGTTGGGATTAGAACCCATGACCTCTGGCTCCCAAGCCCGGGCTCTCTCCACTGAGCCACGCTGCTTCTCTACAGTGCTCTGCATACAGTAAGTGCTCAATAATAATAATAATAATAATGGCATTTTATTAAGCACTTACTATGTGCAAAGCACTGTTCTAAGTGCTGGGGAGGTTACAAGGTGATCAGGTTGCCCCCCTGCGAGCAGTCTTAATCCCCATTTTACAGATGAGGTAACTGAGGCACAGAGAAGTGAAGTGACTTGCCCAAAGTCACAAAGCTGACAATTGGCAGAGGCAGGATTTGAACCCATGACTTCTGACTCCAAAGCCCGAGCTCTTTCCACTGAGCCACACTGCTTCTCTCAGGGTCACTGCTCACACAGCCCTCAGCCCCATTATCCCTGGTGCTACCATCCCGGATCCGACCTCTGGCCTTAAGAAACTCCAGTCCCAGACCCCTCCCTTCCAGAGCCTCCCACAGCACTTTAATTAAGAACCATGTCCATCAGACCGATTCACCCACATCTCCTCCCTCCCCGAGATCTGTCTGCTGCTGCTCATCATCATCAATCCTTTGGGTTTCTCTCACAGCAAAGGAGGGCCGAGGGGTCGTTCCCAAAGCATCAAGGGGAAAAAAATGGCTAACATTTTACCATTCTGCAAGCATCCATTCATTCACTCAATTGTATTTATTGAGCGCTTACTGTGTGCAGAGCACTGTACTAAGCGCTTGGGAAGTACAAGTTGGCAACATATAGAGACGGTCCCTCCCCAACAGTGGGCTCACAGTCTAGAAGGAGAGGATGTTGAGAAACAGACGAAGCAGTGTGGCATAGTGGCTAGGGCACTGGACTGGAAGTCAGGAGGACCTGGGTTCTAATCCTGGGTCCGCCACTTGCCTGCTCTGTGAATTTGGGCAATTCACTTAATTCTCTGCGCCTCAGTGACCTCATCTGTAAAATGGGGGTTAAGCACGTGAGCCCCATGTGGGACAGGGATTGTGTCCATTCTGACAAGGTTGCATATACCCCAGCACTTAAAACATTGCCTGGCATATAGTAAGTGCTTAACAAATACCATAAAAAATAGGGCTTTTTTCCCCTAACAGGGAAAATTTAATCCAGATTATACCATCCAGGTTCTTAAAAACACAAGCAAAGAGGTACCACATCTAGATGTTTATGATATGATAGCATTTATTAAGCACTTACTGTGTGCAAAGCACTGTTCTAAGCACTGGGGAGTTTACACGGTGATCAGGTTGTCCCACAGGGGCTCACAGTCTTAATCGCCATTTTACAGATGAGGTAACTGAGGCACAGAGAAGTTAAGTGACTTGCCCAAAGTCACACAGCTAAGTGGCGGAGCCAGGATTTGAACCCATGACCTCTGACTCCAAAGCCCGGGCTCTTTCCACTGAGCCACGTTGCTTCTCTAGGATGCTCTCCCCATCCTTGGCCTAGAAGCCACACTGGGCAGCGTGGTTCAGTGGAAAGAGCCCGGGCTTTGGAGTCAGAGTTCCTGGGTTCAAATCCCACCTTCGCCACTTGTCAGCTGTGTGACTTTGGGCAAGTCACTTCACTTCTCTGGGCCTCAGTTCCCTCACCTGTAAAATGGGGATTAAGATTGTGAGCCCCACATGGGACAACCTGATCACCTTGTATCCCCCCCAGAGATTAGAACAGTGCTTGACACGTAGTAAGCGCTTAAATACCAAAATTATTATATTTATAGCAATAGAATGACTCTAACTTTCAGAGCATTTTGATCAGCTGGCCACAAGGCCTCAAGGTTATTATTCTGGTAACAACATTTAAAAAGTTGCATACCCTGCTGTTTGGAGGAAGGCAGTGTCGTCTAGTGGATAAAGCTAAAGGTTGAAGATTTTAATCCTGGCTCCGCCACTAGCCCCATGTATGCTCTTGGGCAAGTAATTCAACTTCTCTGTGACTCAGTTTCCTAGGTGAAAAATGGGGACTCAATATCTGCTCTCCCTCCTTCTTAGACTGAATCCTAGGGTCTCTGTTCACCCTGATTACTTTGTATTTTCCCCAGAGTTTAGGACAGTGCCTGGCACATAGTAAGTGCTTAACAAAAACCTCTATTATCATTTATTCAACAGAGCAAACACTGACAGGACACATTCCAGATCTAGCTCCTCATGGGCAGGGAACATGTCTATGAACTATTGTATTGTACTCTCCCAAGTGCTTAGTACAGTGCACTGCACGTAGTAAGCGCTCAATAAGTACCCCTGATGGATTCATCTGACCAGAAACAGAAATGCCTGCACTTTCTTTTCCGTGGTGAAGAGGCTCTATCCTGCACACCACACTCAAGTGCCATTTGAAATCAGATGTGGTTTTAGTTTGGGATTTTTTTAATGGCATTTGTTACATGCTTACTACGTGCCAAGACAGTGTACTAAGCCATGGGTAGAGATAAGCTAATCAGGTTGGACACAGTTCATATCCCATATGGGATTCACAGGTCTCAATCCCCATTTTACAGATGGTATAACTAAGGAACGGACAAGTGAAATGACTTGCCCAAGGTCAAGTGGCAGAGCTGGGATTAGAACGCAGGTCCTTCTAACTCCCAGATGCTAACAACACCTGGGAGATTAGGGCCTTTGAGGACCATCTTTAATTCCAATTTGTCATGCAAACTAGACTCCTAAATGCCAATGTTTCACTAGCTCTCTCCTCAGTGTTTTCCCTTCCTTTAGCCTTAGGTCTTACAAACCATTCACCAGGCTCCCTTACCTGGAAATTAATTGAAAAGATCAGGTGAATACACCTGATCCAACAGGTATACATTCCAGACCTACCGAACAACAATCCACTTTTCCTCCTGGGTGCTGCTCGGGAACCTCATTAGAAACCAAATTACTACCTGCATTGGGTTTACACTAATGTATTGACATCTACAGCGCTTGTTAAATGAACCGTAAATCCAATACACTAAAGTCATTTTCGACTGAATCAAATCAGGATTCAGTCAAAAGAATTGCAATTGTGATATAGTAAATGTCTGGGACTTTCGCGGGCTTGCCAGCTAGATCATTTCAGACAGAGAAAATTGTACAACCATGAAGCCATGCAGCTAAATTGGCCCCTCAGCAGGCATGCAAGAGGAAAGCCAGGAGTTTAAAGGTGATAATTAACTCTAATTGACTAGTTGGTGAAGTTACCCAAGCAGTCTCGGTTCTTTTGTTTACTAATCTGCCATCTATTTCCTTCCTGTTGGTTCACTTATAAGCCAGAACCGTAAATAACATTTTTTTTTTTTCCAAAACAACCTTTTACCCTTCTCCTTTTCCATTTCATCGGACCTAAGGGGCCTGAAGAAAGAAGGGCAGAGTCAACCCGGCCCCGGAAAGCAAAACATTCCCAGGCCTCCCTGGATCAGCGAGGGTTTGGCTATGAAGTAGAATATTTTCCCAGGGCAAAGGAACTAATTGGGCTGAAATGCACTTTCCAGTTGGTGTGTTTTAAACCTGGCCGACAGAGCATATGTTGAGTACAGAAGTGCCCCACCAGTGATCGCTCTTCCCACTCGATATGCAAATTCTTTCCCCGGGTGTCTTGGGCTAAAATTGCATTTCTGGCTGCTGTTTGCCCTGGCATCCTGCTGAGAGAATGGAAAGCGCCTCAGATTCTTGCAATGTTAGGAGGGCATCAAGCTGCATGGCCTTTCTGGTGACCGGAGTGAACTCCTACCTCCCCCTGCTCGGGGCCTCCCTCATGAGGTGATTTACCAAGTCGTAGACTCCAGACTAGCGAGCTGACACCATGGCATCATTTCTGCAGAGCCCTACCTGGACAGGTCGCTCTGAGGAAGGATATTTCAAGAGAGGAGCCTGAAAGGAATGCGCTTTTGGGAATCGAGCTGTTGATTATTTTCCACCCGACAGAGTCCTTACACCATATGGCCTCTTTATGTTTTGCATGCTCTCTCTTCCTTTATTTTAATTACCCTTTTTGTAGGTGCATGGGGCCGACAGCTCTCATCATTTTTCTCTCCGGCCTCTTGGATGTCCTGTTATCAACTGTGACCACGGCAGAGTGCAAAACGGGAATCTGTCCCACATCATTGCAGCTTTATCTTCTGGCTCTGAACTCGAGAACCTTCGAATGTGGAATGAAGCTCATGCCAAGCGATGGCTCCCCTTTCCATATGTGAAACTCCACCCCCATCAGTGGTCTGGGCATCCTTTAGAATGGAGAACTCGAGAACCTTCGAATGTGGAATGAAGCTCATGCCAAGCGATGGCTCCCCTTTCCATATGTGAAACTCCACCCCCATCAGTGGTCTGGGCATCCTTTAGAATGGAGAAGCAGTATGGCCTAGTGGATAGAGCCCGGGTCTGAGAGTCAGAGGACCTGGGTTCTAATCCTACCTCTGCCACCTGTCTGCTGTGACCTAGGGGAAGCCACTTCACTTCTCTGGGCCTTAGTTTCCTCATCTGTAAAATGGAGATTAAGGATGTGAGCCCCATGTGGGACCTGAACTGTAACCAACCTGATTAGCTTGGTTCTACAGCAGTGCTTAGTACAGTAACTGGCACATAGTAAATGCTTAACAAATGCCATTAAAAAGAAAATCCCCATCAGAATACTCAAAGTTGTGTCATTTGTCTACCCGATGATAGCTAAACTGAATCATGTGGTTTTCTGAACACTAACGGTTCTGTAGTAGCATGTGCTTTCATTCCAAGAGCTGGAAATGGTGTAATGGAAGTATTATTCATTCAATCGTATTTACTGAGTGCTTACTGTGTGCAGAACACTGTACTAAGTATTAGGGACTATTCACCCACAGTATGAGCTTGTTTTGGTTTAACAAGATCCACAAATTGGCACAAGGAGAAGTAGTATAAGAACTAATTTGTAACGCTTATTTGTAGCTCTTAGAATAGTGTTCTGCACATGGTAAACAATTAGATTGTACGAAGAAATGCCTGAACGTGTGTGTGTGTGTGTGTGCCTGAAAGTGTGTGTGTGTGCGTGCACACGTTTCAGTCCAAGTGGGACTTGCTGAACTGTACTTGACAGGAATCAGTCAGATTTCCTGAGGGCCTATTGGAAGCAGAGCATTCAATAAGTCAGTGGTATTTACTGAACACTTACTGTGTGCACAGCAATGTACTAAGTGATTGGGGGCATACAATGCAAGTTGGTAGATACATTCCCTGCCCACAAGAAGCTCAGTCTGAACAAAGCACATATGTAAACAGTTAAGAGTTTGAAGATGCATTCTCCACCCTCTAGGAGTTTACATTGGGTGCTTGTACTTTTGAAACTCTACAAGTGTTTAATATAGTAAAATAGCAATAAGTAGCAAGGATGTAAAGAAGTCTACTAGCTATAGACATGACTTCATCCTCTTATTCATTCAGTAGTATTTATTGAGCACCTACTATAGGCTGTACTAAGAATCAGGAAAAGTACAAGGATGAGAATGGTCCCTGTACCCCAGAGGGCTCATGATGTAAGCATAAGGGAAGGGGGGATGGAAAACCAACGCTCAAGGAAAACCTGAAAAAATAAAAAAATAAAATAAAAATAAAAACACTAGGCCACACTTCTTCTCATTCTATCATAAAGGAATAGAATCCCAGATTTCCAGTGATACTGACTCTAGAGAATCGTCTCTCTCATTTAAAAATTCCATGATGTCTTGTTAACTCAAAGAAGTAGAAACTTCATGAAGATAACTGGATTTCCCAACTCTATCTTGAAAATACAAGTTCCAAATGGAAATCCACAGCTGCGAAGTCCAAGGGGAAGCATCATCTAGACTGCCAACTAGACGCAACATACATATTTTAAGGTCTGAATTTGTCATAGATGTTAGAGGAAAAAGCCTTGCAAATTTCATATTTTCCTCCTCAATGGCTTCAGTTGTAGCTCATTTGAACAAAATAAAAAGATGTCTTACCGTGAGGAATAACCTCAGTAATTGACTTCATCCTTCCTTTTTGTAAATCACAACTATTTTTTTCAACACTCTCTCTCTCTCTCTCTTAGAAAATGGTGACTAAACCGGACTTGGACATTCACAACCTCCACAATTACAGAAAGTAAAAGAGCTTCCAGAAGGTAAGAACATAAATGACTTGAAATACACACTTGACTTTGATGAGAAGTGAGAGCAAACCAGAGATCACAAAATGAAAGTGAAAAGATTTAGACTCTCGGTGCCAGGAAGAAGATTTCAGAGAAAGCATGTTTTGGGGAGAATGGAGGAAGTGTCAAGGAACTTGGTGGTTAAAGATGGGTAAAGAAAAAAAAAAGTCAGAAAGCCCTGAATGGATTGAAGATCATGATGAGAAGGGGAAGTTAGAATAGCAAGCAGTTGGTGAAGTGTGAAAATTCAATCCCTAACAAATCTTGATTTACACTGATTTAGGTAAAAGGAAAATGGGATTGGAAATAGCAAATCCAAAACTAAATTGCATTTCTCAACAAATAAGATAGTACTAAATTGTTAGAGCCGGGCGCGTGTGTAAAAAAATCTTCTCATGTTTAGAACCCATATGATAGAAGTCTCATGGGGCACTTTCATTTAGCAAGCGGTGAAGAAAGGAGAGAAAATAGAATCAGTGCTCACTCCTTTAACTCTCACATTCAGTCCACTGCCAAATCCCTGCCCATTTTTCCTACACAAAATCCCCAAGCCATCCTTCCCTCTCCCTGCAGACAGCTGCCCTACTACAAGCTTGCCACAGTTCAACTATTGAAACTATTACTCCAGCCTCTTCTCCCTGCCCCATCTTTCCTCTCCAGTCTACACTATATTGTACTGAACAGGTCATTTTCTTGGGGTGTCTCCTCCTGGCCCCACAGCACTTAATATTCATATCGGTAATTCATCCATTTATATTAATGTCTGTCTCCCCCTACCCCCGGACCGGAAACTCGTTGTGGGCAGGATATGTGTCTGTTTATTGTTGCATTGTACTCTCCTAAGTGCTTAGTACAGTGCTCTGCACACAGTAAGTGTTCGATAAATACTAACCCCTCTACTCAGAACTTTCTCCTGACTACCTGGGCCCAGATTCTTCGCAGTTGCCTTCAAACACTTCACCCACTGAACACACTTTACATATCCGCTCTCTTCAATCCATCAGTGGTATCTATTGAGCACTGAACTAGGGAGAGTACAGAATAACAGACTTAGAGATGGGTTCCCTGCCTATAAGGAGTTTACCAACTAGAAGGGGAGAAAGAGATTTGTACATAAGTGTGGTGGGGATGAGAGTGGGATGAATATCGAATACTTAAAAGGTACAGTTCCAAGTGCAAAGGTGATGCAGAAGGGAGAGATAGTCATGGAAAAGAGGGCTTAACTGAGCAAGACCTCTTAGAAGAGAGGTGATTTAAGTCAGGCTTTGAAGCTGGGGTTGTTGCAAGCCCCCTGGTTCATACCAACCAGCACCTTCCTGGACTGGGGGAACCTCAGTGACACGTAGTATTTGTTCAATCATATTAATTGAGCGCTTACTTTATGCGGAGCACTGTACTAAGCACTTGGGAAGTACAACTCAGCAGCATATAGAGACAGTCCCTACCCAACAACATGCTCACAGTCTAGAAGGGGGAGACAGACAACAAAACAAACCATATAGACAGGTGTCAAAATAATCAGAACCAATAGAATTATAACTAGATGCACCTGATTAACAAAATAGAGTAGTAAATATATACAAGTAAAATAGAGTAATAAATCTGTAGAAATATACACAAGTGCTGTGGGAAGGGGAAAGAGGTAGGGTGGGGGAATGGGGAGGAGGAGAGAAAAAAGGGGGCTCAGTCTGGGAAGGCCTCCTGGAGGAGGTGAGCTCTCAGGAGGGCTTCGAAGGAAGAGAGATAGTTTGGCAGATGTGTGGAGGGAGGGCATTCCAGGCCAGGGGTCGACGATGGGACAGGTGAGGAGGCACAGTGGGGAGGTTAGCGGCAGAGGAGCAGAGGGTGCAGGCTGGGCTGGAGGACAGAAGAGAAGTGAGGTAATGGAGAGCCTTGAAGCCTAGAGTGAGGAGGTTTTGCAAACCACACTTTTGATCACCAAGATTACTGTGAAAAGTTTTTTACTTAGTTTCCCAACCTGCAAAGGATATACATATACTCATACACATAATACTCACTCCACCAAGAATCCAATATGAGTCTGTGGTCAAAGAAGCCCATTCTGCCAATGCTTCTTCTTTCTGTTTCCAAACTCTACTCTCCTGCCAGAGAGTCCATGCTGCTTCTTGGGGCTGCGCTCAGCCTGCTTCCTTCTTGCTGCTCTGCACAATTCTGCTCCCTCTGCCTAACCCTGGCAGCCTTTCATCTGCCTTAGGTGCCAGCAGTTGGGACTTAAAATGGCAGTCATTAATTAGTCCAGGCCTGGGTAGACCAGGAAAGGCCCCGCCTCCCTCCTTGCTCCATCCCCGGAGGCCCACAATCACCTGCCCTCAAGTAAAGCTCGTCAGCGCCTTCCAAAGTCTCTTCGTTGTTGTTGTTCACGGGATCCCAAACAGTCACTAGAAGGAGAAGCAGCACTGCTCAGTGGAAAGAGCTTGGGCTTTGGAGTCAGAGGTTGTGGGTTCAAACCCCGGCTCCACCAATTGTCAGCCATGTGACTTTGGGCAAGTCACGAAGCCCATTCTGCCAATGCTTCTTCTTTCTGTTTCCAAACTCTACTCTCCTGCCAGAGAGTCCATGCTGCTTCTTGGGGCTGCGCTCAGCCTGCTTCCTTCTTGCTTCTCTGCACAATTCTGCTCCCTCTGCCTAACCCTGGCAGCCTTTCATCTGCCTTAGGTGCTGCAGCTGGGACTTAAAAAGGCAGTCATTAATTAGTTCAGGCCTGGGTAGACCAGGAAAGGCCCCGCCTCCCTCCTTGCTCCATCCCCCGAGGCCCGCAATCACCTGCCCTCAAGTAAAGCTCATCAGTGCCTTCCAAAGTCTCTTCGTTGTTGTTGTTCACGGGATCCCAAACAGTCACTAGAAGGAGAAGCAGCGCTGCTCAGTGGAAAGAGCTTGGGCTTTGGAGTCAGAGGTCGTGGGTTCAAACCCCAGCTCCACCAATTGTCAGCTGTGTGACTTTGGGCAAGTCACTTAACTTCTCTGTGCCTCAGTTACCTCATCTGTAAAATGGGGATGAAGACTGTGAGCCCCCTGTGAGACAACCTGATCACCTTGTAACCTCCCCAGTGCTTAGAACAATGCTTTGCACATAGTAAGTGCTTAATAAATTCCAATCGTTATTATTATTATTAGAGACAGCTTGTTGTGGGCTCACCACAGGGGTGAATGGTGGTCTTTAGTATATTGGGAAGGGAGTGGTCCAGGTCAGAGAGATGACATGGGCAAGGAGTCAGTGGTGAGATCAAGGTAGGATGATAAAGTTGGCATTAGAGGAGTGCAGTGTGAGAACTGCATTGTAGTAGAAAATCAGCAAGGGAAGATAGGTGGTGAGTCGACGGAGAATGTTAAAGCCACAAAACTAACTACTCCCAAACAAACCTAACTGAATGTCATTCTAAACTCTCCCATGTCCAACCCTTTCTGTAAACATTCCCTCCCTCCCCAAATGGGACAGAACACAGACTTGCCCAGGTTAAAACCCTCCTAAAAGGCCTCCACCTCCAACATTTTTTCCCCACTTAATTCCCAGCTTCTGTGCCACCTGAAGAAAATATGCACTTGTTTATACCCATCCTCAGCATTCATATCTCAGTGTTCATTCAAGTTTGCATTCAATTGTTGATTTTGATCAATCTGAAGAACTTTAGGTCTGTGTTCCTGAATAAACTGTAAGCTCCCTGGGGAATGTGTCTTGAATAATAATAATTGTGGAATTTGTTAAGCACTTACTCTGTACCAGTCACTACACTAAATGCTGGGGTGGATTCAAGCAAATCGGGTTGGACACAGTCTTTGTCC
The DNA here is from genome assembly GCF_015852505.1 of Tachyglossus aculeatus. NCBI lineage: Eukaryota > Metazoa > Chordata > Mammalia > Monotremata > Tachyglossidae > Tachyglossus > Tachyglossus aculeatus. Next base: position 16,736,538 of record NC_052071.1, on the reverse strand, counting down.
CATGTGGGGCTCACAGTCTCAATCCTCATTTTACAGATGAGGTTAACTAAGGACCAGAGAAGTGAAGTGACTTAGAACCCATGACCTTCTGACTGCCAAGCTCATGCTCTATCCACTATGCCGTGACACTCCCATTAGGACTACTACTTCTATTTTTACTACTATTATTACAAGATTGAGATTGGGACCAGTGGGTTTGTAATACCAAGCTAGAGAAGCAGCACGGCCTAGTGGAAAGAGGCCTGGGAGTCAAATGGACCTGGGTTCTAATCTCAGCTCTGCTACTTGTGTGACCTTGGCAAGTCACTTCTCTTCTCTGTGCCTCAGCTACCTCATCTGTAAAATGGGGTTTAAGACCGTGAGCCCTATATGGGATAGAGAATGCGTCCCAACCTGATTAGCTTGTATCTACCCTAGCGCTTAGTAGAGCGCCTGGCACGTAGTAAAGGCTTAACAAGTACTGTAAAAAAGGAACAGATTAGTAACTGAAGTGAGGATTTAATTAGCATTATAAAATGGAAACAGTGGAAATTAAAAATATAAAAGCTGAGGTTTATGGAGTGATCTTTAAAGCTACTGAGGTTTTAAGATGCAAAATCCATAACGGAAGCACAAAGACAAGAAACCGGTCACTCTGAATTGGCAGACATGGACATTTTAAGGCTTTGGTTCATTCATTCATTCATTCAGTCGTATTTATTGAGCACTTACTGTGTGCAGAGCACTGTACTAAGTGCTTGGGAAGTACAAATTGGCAACATACAGAGACGGTCCCTAACCAACAGCGGGCTCACAGTCGAGAAGGGGGAGACAGACAACAAAACAAAACATATTAACAAAATAAAACAAACAGAATAGTAACTATGAACAAGTAAAATAGAGTAATAAATATGTACAAACATATATACAGGTGCTGTGGGGAGGGGAAGGAGGTAAGGCGGGGGGGATGGGGAGGAGAAGGAGGGGACAAGGGGCTGGAACCATCTCTATATGTTGCCGACTTGTACTTCCCAAGTGCTTAGTACAGTGCTCTGCACACAGTAAGCACTCAATACAATTGAATGAATGAATGAATGAATGAATGAATGAGTGAATGAACCGGATTGAGGCTCAAGTAGCTCACTGTTAATCCCTTTTTACCTCAGGCATAGCTTAAGTCTCCACCCAGCATATCCCAAAGGCTTCTGAGAAGTGTAGAACAAACCAACCCCTTTGCGTGTCACTGAAATTCTCCCTGCTAAGCCTGTTTTAAATGGGTTTTTAAAGAATCTGCTAAGGCCATGACCATGCCATCACACACTGGATCAATCAATCATCAATCAATTGTATTTATTGAGCGCTTACTGTGTGCAGAGCACTGTACTAAGCGCTTGGGAAGTACAAGTTGGCAACATATAGAGACAGTCCCTACCCAACAGTGGGCTCAATCGATCCATCGTATTTATTGAGTCTTTACTGTGTGCAGAGCACTGTACTAAGCACTTGGGAGACTACAATACATCAGAGTTGGTGGACACGTTCCCTGCCCAGGACGAACTTACAGTCTCTTCTAGGCAGATGAGAAATAACTTTGGACCCACCTTAATCTCTGAATTTCTCCAAGCAATTGAGACTGGGCACAATTACTAAGTCACTGGCAGGTGGGAGCATGGCTGGGAAAAATGACAGATTTTTTGAGGTAAGCAGTTACTGCCAGAAAACAACAATTTGGCAAGTGCTCATTCCCAGAACTGATGAACAGAACATATAAGCAATTTGAGCAACTTCCCCACCAAGCCTAGAAAACAAATTTCTGCCTGGATAATACAGTGAATTATAATAATAATAATAAATAATTGTGGTATTTGTTAAGCGCTTACTATGTGCCAAGCACTGTACTAGGTGCTGGGGTAGATATAAGGTAATTGAGTGGGATACAGTCCCTATCCCACATGGGGCTCACAGTCCTAATCCCCATTTTACAGACGAGGTCACTGAGGCACAGAGAAGTTAAGTGACTTGCCCAAGTTCACACAACTGATAAATGGCAGTGCTGGGATTAGAACCCGGGTCCTTCTGACTCCCAGGGCCGTGGACCATCCACTAGGCCATGCTGCTTTCCTCCAGGGTTTGTTTTTTCCAAAAGTTCTGGGACATGAGGGGGAAATTCTTCCTCTGATCCATGACTGTTTGGATCCTGCATCCAAATAAAAAAAAGACTTACTATTCTCTTTATAGGCATGTTATAAATGAATGGAAATGTGCCCAATAAAAGCAGCCAGCGATACTCCACTGCAATAAACAGTGGAGTTGATTAGAAATAGTAAACTACAAAAAATGTGCTTGGATGTTGGTGAGTTGTGAAATATCATAGAGTCCAGAGACCACATTAAACCTGGAAGATGTTCAACTCCCTCCGAAGGCCTGTCCTAAGTACCTCATGGAGTAATCATTTATTCATCATTAATTATTAATCAATGGTATTTATTCAGCATTGACTATTTGCAGAGCATCATACTAAGTGCTTGGGAGAATACAATGCAACAGAATTAGCAGACATGTTCCCTGCCCACAACAGGCTTACATTTACGTAGCACTTATCACTGTAAACTCAAGGCTTGAAATGAAGGTTTTCATTCTTTTCCTTTAGCAAAATATAACCCCGAAAGGGATGTAAAATAATCTTCTTTTAACTTTGCCTCACATTATTCTGGAACCAAGCCTAAAAGCATCAATTAGTTGGGATTCTTTTCATGCGTTAAGTGCCTAAGGACGTATGCTCCCTCTTGGAGGAAACTAGAGTAAATTAAGGAAAGACTAAGTACAGAGAGAGAAAAAATTGGAAGAAGAACTCTGCCTTTTGTCTTTCCATTACAGCTGCAGGGGTCTCCCTCACAGAATGAGGAGCCATCACGCTATCTAGCCTGCTTCCAAAGTGCCACTTAGAACTGAAGCTCATTTATCAATGTCAGTCAATTGTAATGATTGAGTGCATACTGGGGGCAGAGCATTGTATTAAGAGCTTGCAAGAGTACAATATAACAGAGTCGGTAGACTTGTTCCCTGTCTGCAAGGAGCTTACAATTTAGAAGCGGAGACAGCCATTTAAATTAATTACGGTTATGAATGTAAACGCTGTGGGGCCGAGGGTGGGATGAATAAAATGGTACAGATGGTGACGCGGAAGGGAAAGGGAGTAGGGGAAATGAGAGCTTAGTTGGAGAAGTCCTTTTGGAGGAGATGGGATCTGAATAAGTATCAACAGTTTAGCACAATCCCTGAATCTCTGAGTTTTAAGAGATGTAGCCTCGAAAACCCGGAGTTGGGTGAGATTGAGGTGTCAGAAACCAGAATGGGGTGGATTTCTGCCTGACCACTCAACTGAATTCCAAGCCCTTCCATTCCAAGAGATTGGCAGGTGGGAGATATTTTCATTTCTAGCAATTTATTTATTACCATCAACCAAAGGCTGGGTATAAAAAAAAACCCAAAATGGGAATAATGTATAAACACCTTGTTCACCTGGGTGAAAATTATATTACAGATCAAAGAGCCAAATGAAGAAATTTTGGTGGTAATGTTTAATCTCTATACCTGGCCACAAAGAGCAAACTATTGCAGTGAAGGTGGAGCCAGATTAAACTTTAATCAATTATTTTGTGATAGTTTTCACTAAATTTGTCTCCCAAATTCTAATACTAGCAGTGACCTTAATAATTCAACTGTACTGTACTCTCCAAAGCACTTAGTATAGTGCTGTGCATAAAGTAAGCACTCAATAAATACCACTAATTAATGAATGGTTAATTCTATTAGTTAATGTATGCTCCTAAGCCTGGAGCCCCATGTGGGACAGGGACTGTGTATAACCTGATTAACTCCTATCTACGCCAGTGCTGAGTTCAGTATTTGATGCAAAGTAAGCACTTAGCAAATAACATAATTACTAATAATGTCCACCACAAGCCCTGCCCCATTAAGTAACCATAAACAAGGCAGGTATTTTCAAACCAACCGAGTGACTTAAAACGGAGCCTCAGTTTCTAGGAAAAAATTGGGTTCATATTCTCAGCCGGTGGCCAAACCAATCTCCAGCCTTGTTCATGTTCGCCTAAGATGAAACAAAGCAACTTTTATTAAAGTGCATCAATGGCAGAGAAAAATTGATATAATCACACACCTGGCATAATGGGATTTAATTCTGCTTCAGATGTGCTAGTTTTAATAAAAAAGGATTGAGCAAATCTAAAATAAATTACTTTGAAAGGTCAGGCTTATTGCTTGTTCAGTTATGTTAACTCTTCCACAGACATTTTTAGAGACTGTATTTATGAGACCTTTTGATATGGGGAAGAGAGAGGTATAAAATACATCTACAATATTCCCATTATTTGCAACGGTATTTCATTTTCAAGTGTCAGTTTCAAAGACTTAAATACAGTATTCTTTAACTGGAGTGAATCTGAAAGTACGAGTTGTTTACCGAATGTTGTTGCTCAGTATATTAATAAGCTAAGCTTTCCTGGCTGGTACTGTAATAAAAGCCTCTTGGAGCTTGAAGAGAATTATAACTCATTCCTTCTTATATGCCACATTATTAATAATGTGTTGGCTTCTAATATTAGTGGGTAAATTACCCTTTCCTATCATCTTTTTGAAAGAGGGGAAACAGAATTTCTAACAAGGTCTGGATTGAGACTTCTCCCCTCTTGAGCGATAAACAACTTCACCCGGCCTAACTCATCCGGCTCTTTCTTGGAGGATGACTGAGTCTACACAAGCAAGCTTATTCCTCTGTCTGCTTCACGGTAAGCACGAGAAATGCTTCTTTGTTTTTCAAGAAGATTTATTCAACTCAAATACAGTCCACTTATTTGGATTCTAATGGGCTTCAAAGGGTATTTCACAGTGAGACAGAGCCCTGTAGAAAAGGAGGAGCTGCAAAACTGTGGCATTGGAATAATAAAAATAATAATAATGGTGGTGATGGCGATATCTGTCAAGTGTGTATCGTGTGCCAATGCCTGTACTAAATAAACACTGGGGTGTAGACAACATAATCAAGTCAAATGCAGTCCCTGCCATAGGGGGCTCCTACTCTGTTAGTTACAAAGCATCACTTCTCAAAATGCTGGACAGAGCTATGTTATGACATTTAGCAATTTTTTTGGAAAAACCCCAGCCATGAATGCCAACTTAACTTTGAGACTAGACAATCTAGCCATACTTTCTTGAAAACTAGGAAATTGGGAATCGATCAATCAATAGTATTTATTGAGCACTTACCATGTGCTAAGTGCTTGGAGGATACAATCCAACAGAATTAGTAGACATATTCCCTACTCACAGAGAGCTTACGGTCTAGAGGGGGAACAGACATTAACATGAATAAATAATTTATAATATACAATTTAAAGATATTACACACTGAATTGACCCATCAGAACACTGGGAAAATCCCACTGGCTGGCGTGGGCTGTATTAGACTCTGTATTAGACTCTGAATGTCTCATGGAACCTCTGGTATTCCAATGCAGTCCAGGTTTGCACATCACCCTCCCCAACTCTAATGCCCATAATCTTGGCATTTCACTTGACTCCCACATTGTCAACTACTAAATCCTGTCGGTTTTTCCTCCACTACATTTCCAGCCCGTTGGAGCAGCCAGCCTGTTGGTCCAGGCAGTTGTCATATGATAATGATGATGACGGCATTTGTTGAGCACTTACTATGTTTAAGTACTTATTGTACTAAGCGTGGAGGTAGATGCAAAGTAATTGGATTGGACACAGTCCCTGTCCCATGCGGGGCTCACAGTCTTGATTCCCATTTTACAGATGAAGTAACTGAGGCCCAGAGAAGTGAAGCGTCTTGCCCAAGGTCACACAGCAGACCAGTGGCAGGGCTGGGGATTAGAACCCATGACCTTCTGACTCCCAAGCCAGTGCTCGTTCCATCTCACCATGCTGTTTCTCAGCTTGACTACTAAATCTACCTTCTCGCTTGCCTCCCTGCCTCCAGTCCCTACTTCACTCCCCTGCCCGGTTCATATTCCTAAAGCTTCTATCTGTACATGCCTCCTCACTGCCCAGAAACCTTAAATGGCTACCCATTCCTTAATGCATCAGGGAGAAACTCCTGTCTCCTGGCTTTAAGCTCTTTGTGGGCAGGGACTAAGCCTACCAACTCTGTTTTATTGTACTCTCCCAAGTGCTCAGTATGGTGCTCTGCACTGATTGATTGATTGATTTAAGGATTTAATACTCCCTTCCCACTAACCACCTACTCTCTTCTCCCATTTCCCTCCAATTCGCTCTCTTTGTTCCTCTCCAGCTAATAGGCTGGCTGTGACTTGTTCTCACACCTCCCGCCTCTGACTCCTTGCAAACATCCTTTCTTCTGCTCCCTCCCACTGCATCCATCCTCCAGACCGCAGCTCAACCCATCCTCAAAGCCTTTCCAAAAATCACACCTCCTCCAGGAAGCCTTCCCTGATTAATTTTCCTCTCCTCAGGTCATATCCCTCCCAGTACCACCTCAGCACACAGCATGCTTTGATTTATGTATCCTTTTACTTAAGCACTCAACTATACATATATATATCCACTTTCCCTGCTTCTTCTTATCAATAAGTCATTTTTCCTCTCCCTTAATAGTCCAGAAACTATCAGGTTGACTATTTCAATCCCCCCAGTGCTTGATACAGTGCCCACTAAACTGCTGATTGATAGAGAGCGGGGATGGTGTCTACCAACTCCATTGTACTCTCCCAAATTCATTCATTAATTCATTCAATAGCATTTATTGAGCGCTTACAGTGTGCAGAGCACTGTACTGAGCGCTTGGGAAGTACAAGTTGGTGACATATAGAGACAGTCCCTACCCAACAACAGGCTCACAGTCTAGAAACGGGCTCACAGTCTAGAAGTGTCTTCTGTAGTGCTCGGCACACAATAAGCGCTCAATAAATACCACTGATAGATTGACGGATTGATCTCTAGATGTCAGCTCAATATCGGGATACAGATGGAGAACAGTATAAACATCCCACTTGAATTTATCCAGGGACTATGGCAGTGCCCATTTCTAATTTTGAACACGGAGGTGAATTTTGGAAGAAGCTCCTGAGGAGATCTGGCTTCCTTTGAAACAGTGCTATTGGCTCTTGGTATTAAATGACCCAAAGCAGGGGTTCTAATAGTCCCATGTGCATGGCTAATAACAAAGAGCAGTACAGGGGAGGAAAGAAAATTATTCAACTAAGCCCCTCCCCTCTCAGGATGGCACGTGGAGAGTTTCCAGGACTCTACTAGTCTCAGCTAACAGAGTGAGAGTCAAACAGAGGCTTACCCATTCCATTCCTAGCTTGGGCAGTGGCTAGCGAATGGAAGGCAATTTGCTACAAGTCAAAACTCACCTGGGCTGCACAGCAGTGGATGGGAGAGAGTCGAGGGTGGAGACTCAAGTTTACTGCGTGGAGGAAGGCAGTGGTAAACCACTTCCATATTTTTACCAGTAAAACTCTCTGGATACACTACCAGAATGACGGCAGAAGACGAGTGGGGTGTTCTGGGACAGATGCATCCATGGAGTCACTTTGGGTAGGAAACGACTCGACAGCATAAGCCAAGTAACACCCTAACTCCAGGACTGTCCATAGTGATCAGTTATTCCTAGATAACCCCATAGCTATCGCTTGCTACCTTTGGGTACTCTCAAGGGACAGAAAGTACTACTTCCCCAATGCCCTGGGTGAGCACTGACTTCCCTTAGTTCCTTAATAATAAATAATAATTATAATAATGGCATTTGTTAGGCACTTACTATGTGCCAGACACTGTACTAAGTTACAGCTTAACCTATGGGCAGGGAATGTGTCTACCGACTCTATTATATTGCTCTATTGTACTCAGTGGAAAGAGCAGGGGCTTTGGAGTCAGAGGTCATGGGTTCAAATCCCGGCTCTGCCAATTGTCAGCTGTGTGACCTTGGGCAAGTCACTTAATTTCTCTGTGCCTCAGTTACCTCATCTGTAAAATGGGGATTAAGACTGTGAGCCCCCCGTGGGACAACCTGATCACCTTGTAACCTCCCCAGCGCTTATAACAGTGCTTTGCACATAGTAAGCGCTTAATAAATGCTATTATTATTATTATTATCTAGTACAGTGCTCTGCATACAGTAAGCCAACAATAAATAGGATTGACTGATTGAACTCCTGTCAGGGCAAGCCTTTGATGAACCCCTGCCTAATTTCCCATGAATTTTTAATCCTCAAGGGGTTTCCAACAGGAAGACAAGGGGTTAAATGACTTGCCCAAGGCCACAAAATAGGCTAGTGCAGAGTTGGGCCTTTCACCCAGGTATCCCGACTCCCAGTTCCATGTTCTTTCCAACAGACTACAGTGCTAACTGGAAATTATGCCTTTAGTTGCAAAGTCTCGTATTACCGATGGATTTTTCAGCCCATATACACTATATGTCTTATGAATACCATGATGACCGTCTCGATTTGGATTTGAATCTTTGTCCAGCCTACGAAGGATAATTTGTCCCAATATTTAGTTTGGTGCTGCCAATGCACATTTTGGGTTCTGGATAAGATTTCCATGAGGTAGATTGCCTTGGATCTTTGGCACAAAAATTATTTTACTCCTGAATCATCCTCATCAGTATTTGTATTAAGCACTTACTCTCTGCCAAAGCTTTGAGCTAAATTTGCAGGGAGAAAGACAAGAAGAAATGAAGGAGCTTGGCCTAATGGATAGGACACAGGCCAGGGAGTCAGAAGGACCTGGGTTCTAATCCTGGTTCTGTCACTTGTCTGCTGTGTGACTTTGAGCAAATCACTTCACTTCTCTGGGCCTCAGTCACTTCACTTCTCTGGGCCTCAATTTACTCATCTGTAAAATGGTGATTGAGACTATAAGTCCCATGTGGAACAGCAACTGTGTCCACCCCGATTTGCTTCCACGAGAAGCAGCGTGGCTCAGTGGAAAAGAGCCCGGGCTGTGGAGTCAGAGGTCATGGGTTCAAATCCCGGCTCCGCCACTTGTCAGCTGTGTGACTTTGGGCAAGTCACTTAACTTATCTGTGTCTCAGTTCCCTCACCTGTAAAATGGGGATGAAGACTGTGAGCCCCCTGTGGGACAACCTGATCACCTTGTAACCTCCCCAGTGCTTTGCACATAGTAAGCACTTAATAAATGCCATCATCATCATCATTATTATTATTATCCACTCCGGTGCTAAGTACAGTGCCTGGCACACAGTAAGCACTTGGCAATTACCAGAAATATTATTAAAATGAGGATTGTGAGCCCCATGTGGGACACGGACTGTGTCCAACCCCATTAGCTTGTACCTATCCCACCACTTAGCACAGTGCCTGGCAGATAGAAAGCGCTAAACATATACCATTTTAAAAAAGAATAGTGACCGCTGCTGCTCTGGGCATCACGGAACAGGTTTTCAGGGTCAAGGGCACCCACAAGATTCAGACTGTGGAAGCGACACCACCATTTGTGCCCTGAAGGTTTTGTGACACCCCTCTTCCAGCTTCAGAGACCCGATCGCATCATCAGAAATCTTCGGAAGCAGCGTGGCCTAGAGGAAAGAACACAGGTCTGAGCTGTTGGGTTCTAATCCTGGCTCCGCCACTCACTTGCTGTATTGCTTTGGGCAATTTGCTTAACTTTTCTAAGCCTCCATTTCCTCATCTGTAAAATGGGGATTAAATACCTGTTCTCTCTCCCCCTTAGACTATGAGCCCCAGGTATCTGACCTGATTACCCCAGGGCTTAGTACAGTTCTTGGCACATAGTAAGTGCTGAACAAATGTCACAATTATTATTAATATTGTCATCATGATTTTGATGATGATTTAAGGCTTTCGGGTAGTTCCTCCGGTTTCTTCGGGTGCTCCTATGGTTGACATTGAGAAGCGGCCCTAGGCAGTGGTGAAATTGGAAGGGAGAAGGATGAGTTGACAGAGGGAGGCAGGAAGGAGAAAAACAGGGAAGGAAAAAGAGGGAACAGGAAGGGAAGAAACCAGGAGAAAAGCCGGAGCGAAGAAGAGAAGCCGTGGCAGGGGGAGTAATAAGGCTTAAAAGCTTCCTATAAAAATAAAGGACTCCAATGATGATAACCTAACCTGACACCAACCTAATTAGTAATAATTGTGGTATCTGGAAAGTGCTCATTTTGTGCACCAGACACTGTACTAAGCGTTGGGGTGGATACAAGCAAATAGGGTTGGACACAGTCCCGGTCCCACATGGGGCTCACTATCTCAATCTCCATTTTACAGATGAGGTAACTGAAGCACGGGGCAGTGAAGTCTCCCCCTCCTCCCCCTCCCCATCCCCCCCGCCTTACCTCCTTCCCCTCCCCACAGCACCTGTATAGATGTATATATGTTTGTATATATTTATTTCTCTATTTATTTATTTTACTTGTACATATTTATTCTATTTATTTTATTTTGTTAATATGTTTTGTTTTGTTGTCTGTCTCCCCCTTCTAGACTGTGAGCCCGCTGTTGGGTAGGGGCCATCTCTATATGTTGCCAACTTGTACTTCCCAAGCGCTTAGTACAGTGCTCTGCACACAGTGAGTGCTCAATAAATACGATTGAATGAATGAATGAATGAATATATGTTTGTACGTATTTATTACTCTATTTGTACATATTTATTCTGTTTATTTTATTTTGTTAATATGTTTTGTTTGTTGTCTGTCTCCCCCTTCTAAACTGTGAGCCCGCTGTTGGGTAGGGACTGTCTCTATATGTTGCCAACTTGTACTTCCCAAGTGCTTAGTACAGTGCTCTGCACACAGTAAGCATTCAATAAATGTGATTGATTGTACATATTTACTCTATTTATTTCATTTTGTTAATATGTTTTGTTTTGTTCTCTGTCTCCCCCTTCTAGACTGTGAGCCCGCTGTTGGGTAGGGACCGTCTCTATATGTTGCCAACTTGTACTTCCCAAGCACTCAGTACAGTGCTCTGCACACAGTAAGTGCTCAATAAATACGATTGATTGATTGTACATATTTATTCTATTTATTTTATTTTGTAAATATGTTTTGTTTTGTTCTCTGTCTCCCCCTTCTAGACTGTGAGCCCGCTGTTGGGTAGGGACCGTCTTTATATGTTGCCAACTTGTACTTCCCAAGCGCTTAGTACAGTGCTCTGCACACAGTAAGCGCTCAATAAATACGATTGAATGAATGAAGTGATTGCCCAAGGTCACACAGCAGTCAGAGGCAGGATTAGAACCCACGACCTTCTGACTCCCAGGCCTGTGCTCTATCCACTACACTGCACCATGTCTCGATTATGCCGTGCTACTTAATAATAATTCAAGTATTCACTTTGGCCATTCATTCAATCGTATTTATTGAGCGCTTAGTGTGTGCAGAGCACTGTACTAAGCACTTGAAAAAAGAAAGCACTGTTCTAAGTGCTGGGGAGGTTACAAAGTGATCAGGTTGTCCCACTGGGGGCTCACAGTCTTCATCCCCATTTTACAGATGAGGTCACTGAGGCCCAGAGAAGTTAAGTGACTTGCCCAAAGTCACAATCAATCAAGCGTATTTATTGAGTGCTTACTGTGTGCAGAGCACTGTACTAAGCGCTTGGGAAGTACAAGTTGGCAACATATAGAGACAGTCCCTACCCAACAGTGGGCTCACAGTCTAGAAGGGGGAGACAGAGAACAAAACCAAACATATTAACAAAATAAAATAGAATAGATATGTACAAGTAAAATAAATAAATAGAATAATAAATATGTACAAACATATATACATACATACAGGTGACAAGTGGCGGACCTGGGATTTGAACCCATGACCCATGACTCCAAAGCCCAAATTGAAATTGAAGCCAAAATAAGCTCTCTGTCAAACATAAGCCTGTCAATACTCAGGTAGCTTCACTCCACTCCAGCAAAACAAAAGTAGTTTTCATTCATTCATTCAATCGTATTTATTGAGCGCTTACTGTGTGCAGAGCACTGTACTAAGCGCTTGGGAAGTACAAGTTGGCAACATATAGAGATGGTCCCTACCCAACAGCAGGCTCACAGTCTAGAAGAGCGGGCTCACAGTCTAGAAGAGTTTTGTGATATCCATTACATTTTAAAAATTCACTTGTGCGATGGTGAGCTGGAAAATGAATCTCTAAGCAGCAGAAGCATTGAAGAGAAATGATCTTTATAATAAATTCAATTCATCAAATCACACATTCGCCATTTTCAAACAGCCTTGAGTTTACAAGAATCAAGAGGGTCCAACTGACATCTCCTGTATAGAAAAAGAATGCCAGAGGAGATAACAGGGAGGTGAAAAAGCTGACCAGAAAATAAAAAGAAGAGTGCTCTGTTCCAAATCTTAAATATACCCAGAAGGAGGAAAAAGAGGAAGTTTCAAAACACTAGCTGTACTGTGGAGCAGAGAGTGGGGTATTTTTAATAACAAACGAGAGAGCGACTTGCGATTTGAACAGTCTAGATCAGAGCCGACAGTTCCCAACAAGTGCTTCTTTCCTTTAATGTGTTCCATGAGGCTCAGTTGTCCCATGCTGTGCTGCATGGGATTTATGGTTGAAACAAAGCCCGGGAGGGCAACCACACATTTATAAGTTAGCCACCACAACTTTATTGGGTCTCAGAGGCAGTGTTTCCGATCCAAGAACTGGATTCACAGCTCTCTCGGCAATCTGGGGAGCGCTTCCAAACCCCAGCGAGCCATCTTGGGGGCTGTATCTCCCCCGTAACGACGAGGGAGGAGAAAAATCTGTCGTTCCATCCTGAAAGAGATGTGTTTGGAGCTAGAACTTCTCTACGGAATAGTTTCCCATTTCAATGCAGCATATTTTAGTTCCCCATTTACTTTGCCGGGGCTGCTAAGAGAAGTCAGAGGTCCTTGCTGTTTGTACAATTTAATGGACTCTCCGGGTCAGGATTAGAGGTAGGAGGAGCAGGGTCTTCTTGGGGTGGGTCACATGAGTCACATGAATCAAGCACAGGCCTGGGAGTTAGGAGGTCATGGGTTCTAATCTGGCTCCGCCACTTGTCTGCTGTGTGACCTTGGGCAAGTCACCTAGCTTCTCCGTACCTCAGTTCCCTCATCTGTAGAATGGGGATTAAGACTGTGAGACCTATGTGGAGCAGGGATGGTGATCAACCCAATACTTAGAACAGTGGCTGGTACACAGTAACCACTTAAATGCCATTTTAGACTGTGAGCCCACTGTTGGGTAGGGACTGTCTCTATATGTTGCCAACTTGTACTTCCCAAGCGCTTAGTACAGTGCTCTGCACACAGTAAGTGCTCAATAAATACGATTGATTGATTGATTGATTGATTACTATTATTAAGGGAGGGTTTTTTTAGGATGGGGCATGGGCATGTTTGAAAGCAGAGGGGAAGAAGTCATTGGAGAGTGACTAGTTGAAGATGGTGGTGAGGGAGGGAAGAAGGGAAGGTGCAAGTGCTTTGATAAGGTGCGGAGGGATGGGACAGATTTTTGAGTTATGTGGAAGATCTGAGACACTACAGCAGCATGGCAAAGTGGCTAGAGCATGAGCCTGCGAGTCAGGTGGTCATGGGTTCTAATTCCATCTTAGCTCTCCTGTGTGACCTTGAGCAAGTCACTTCACTTCTCTGGGCCTCAGTTACCTCATGTGTAAAATGGAAATTGAGACTATGAGTCCTACACGAGATAGGGTCTGTGTCCAACCCAATTTGCTTGTATCCACCCCAACGCTTAGTACAGTGCCTGGCACATAGTAAGCATTTAACAAATACCACACTTATTATTAGTACTAATAATAAAAATAAAGATTGGAAAAAGCATCTTTTCTTATAAGGAAATGCAGAGTGTCATGACAGAAAAACTTAAACAAGTAAACAAAAAGAACACAACACTTCCATTTCCTGCATCAGCTAATGCTTCACAACCTTAAACAGGACAAGCCTATGATTGCAGATGGAGATAATCGGCGATTCAGCAGAATCAACCAATCATATTTATTGAGCACTTACTATGTGTACAGCACTGTACTAAGCACTTGGGAGAGTACAATATAATAGGGGGATAGACACATTCCCTACCCATAACGAACTTACAGTCTAGAGCGGCAGATGGTTAGATTCAAAAACACTGGAAATTGTCTGAAACCGGGGACCGTAAGTTCACCGAGGAAATGAGAAACATTTTCAAATTATTCAATCTAAGACTCTTTGAAGGTGTTTAATGCGTTCTGCCAACTGAAAACCACATCTCTTCCCCTACCCCTTGTCATTTCTGAATCTTTTTGCTCAAGTTCAAAGGTATTATGCTGAGAAGGGCTACTTTTTGGCACCACATAAAAGCTGGTGGTAAGCATAATCAGAGAAAGTCCTGGCCTTCTAAAAATGAAAGACTATTAAAAGGGTGCTAAACATTTCTAACCCTGGGCTTTCTGAAGCTCTGTGAATTTTATATTTAATGAAAGGAACCAGAACCAGACTTTTGGAAGTGGAAATCAATGTTTCAACCCCAGATGAGGTAGCCAGTAGAACAAGAATCCTCACCCAACTTCTGTGCCTCAGTCACAACCCTGGAAGCCCAGCTGCTCCCTGGAAATAGACCTGGATAAATCACTGGCTTCTATCCAAGGAACGAAGAAAAGCAACCAGAGAAGTGACTTCAATGGGCATAGAGAAGCAGCATGGTATAGTGTATAGAGCACTGGCCTGGGGATCAGAAGGTCATGGGTTCTAATCTCCACTCTGCCACTTGTCTGCTGTGTGACCTTGGGCAAGTCACTTAGCTTCTCTGAGCCTCAGTTACCTCAGCTGTAAAATGGGGATTGAGACTGTGAGCCCGACATGGGACAGGGACTGTGTCCAACCCGATTTGCTTGTATCCACCCCAGAGCTCAGTTCAGTGCCTGGCACATAGTAAGCGCTTAACAAATACCACAATTATTATTATTACTTTCCCAAGAGCTTAGTACAATGCTCTGCACACAGTAAGCGCTCAATACATACTACTGACTGATTCCTTCTGGAAGATGGTGGAAGTGGTGGTATATTTGAAATCTGGTATACTTCCTCAGTATTCCATATGTTGAAGAGGAGCCAATTCAGACATCTCCTCTCTGTTCATACATCTCAGCAAAAACACTGCCATATCTAAGGTCTTTGCCCTTCTACGGGGTTCCAAACATTAATGGTGACATCAGTAGAAGTTAGAGTAAAGGCATTCAAAGATTGATAAGTATTCCCTTCTTCACGGGGCCTCATCCTTGGAGGTGTAAAACGTGTTCAACAGATCATCTCCTGAGGATTCCTTTCTCAGCCCGGCGGCAACAGGAGTTGTGGAGTGAGGAAGGGTTCGGAAAGTCTCTTAATGGATACAAATTCATTTCGTTGCACTGCAAATTCCCTAAAAACTCAACCAGCACATTTCAAATGCCACCTTCCACCTTCATGAAATACAAGTGCCTCACCTGACAGCCCAAGGAATCGCTATCATCTATTTGCGCTGGGTTTGAAAGCACAGCTCTGAAATGAAAGCATAGGAGATTGTGAAATGAGTTCTTCTGTTTGTGTGTTTTGATGGTATTTGTTAAGAGCTTACTGAATGTCAAACACTGTTGTAAGTAGATACAAGTTAATTAAGTGGGACACAGTCCCTATCCTGCATGGGGTCCACAGTCTAGGGGAGAAGAGGGCAAACAGAAGAACAGAGGCACAGAGAAGTCACTTGCCCAAAGTCAAACGGCAAGCATCGAACCTGGATTAGAAGCCAGGTCCTCTGATTCCTAGGCCTATACTCTTTCCACTAGGCCTGGAAAATAGAGAAGCAGCTTGGCTCAGTGGAAAGAGCACAGGCTTTGGAGTCAGAGGTCTGGGTTCAAATCCCGGCTCTGCCACTTGTCTGCTGTGTGACTTTGGGCAAGTGACTTCACTTCTCTGTGCCTCAGTTCCCTCATCTGTAAAATGGGGATGAAGACTGCGAGCCCCCCGTGGGACAACCTGATCACCTTGTAACCTCTCCAGCGCTTGCACATAGTAAGCGCTTAATAAATGCCATTATTATTATTATGTCAATGCTGCTCACCTCTTCTAACCTTGATCTGATTCTTCTTCATGGTATGTCTTACATCAGGATCCTGTGAGTACAGAAGAGAACCCAACAGACCCTGAAAAGAGCTACTACAGGAAACAGTGGCTGTGAAATTGTGTGGGAAGAACTGCAGATGTTCTATTAGTCTCTTTGGCTGAACCTTTAAACGGAAGGCAAAATGGAGTAAGCATGGTCCTCCACATACACAAGCAAAAATAATATTCGCTTTCTGGATCAGTCACCTTAAGGAATAATCTAGCAATAACACCACTGTCCATCCAAATCCTTGGATCATTTAAAATTCAGATGCTGACATAATAATGATGGTATTTGTTAAGCGCTTACTAAGTGCCAAGCACTGTTCCAAGAACTGGGGGAGATACAAGTTAATCAGGTTGTCCCATGTAGGGCTCACAGTCTTCATCCCCATTTTACAGATGAGGCAACTGAGGCACAGAGAAGTGAAGTGACTTGCCCAAAGTCACACAGCAGACAAGTGGCGGAGCCAGGATTAGAACCCATGACCTCTGATTCCCAAGCCCATGCTCTTTCCATTGAGCCATGCTGCTTCTCTAACGGGATGGAGAACCACCTCCTCTTTTGGGTGCCAAAGTATATCTGCATGGCTAACTTAGGAGGCTTGTAGCGAAGCTTCTTCCAGCTAAGTTGTATTTGTGTTTTGTTTGCGTGTTATAAAACTGCAGGGCAAGAAAAACTGGTTCACTTTGTGGTTCATATAATTCAAATCAATAATTACACCTATCGATCCAGGACATAAATTCAGAACACTAATTTACATTGAGTGCCTTAACTTAATAAAACCTCAACAACTGAATTTACTAAAATTGATTTCCCTTTTGTTTTCCACACACAAAAAAAAATCTTCCTTGCAGCTGATGTCCTCAATATCATTCAGGACAAGCAGCAGTTAATGGACATCCAATATCACAAATTCTAAAACTACCACTAACTTCTGGGGCTGGAAATGAAATCATTGTCAGGGTTATTCTGTTTCCTCATCTGGGGTTTGTTTCTAACATGGCAGGCCTCCTTTCAAAGTGTCCCATCTTGGGGCTGCAGGAAAGGAGGGAGAGGTTCATACTGGGGTGCTAGTTCCTAGAAAGCCCACCACTGGCAGGAAAACTAATTTTAAGTTGAAAGGGAAAAGGAGGAAGGAGGAGAAAGAGGCAGAAAATCATGATTTCAGTTTACGAGTCCTGGGGCATAGAAGATGCATGGCTCTCTCTTAAAAAAAGAAAATATATTTTGCAGAGAAAAAGTCTGAATATTTGAGATAGGGGCTGGTAATTGTAATGTGCTTACCGCAGCGTGGCTCAGTGGAAAGAGCATAGGCTTGGGAGTCCGAGGTCATGGGTTCTAATTCCTGCTCCACCACTTGGCTGTGTGACTTTGGGCAAGTCACTTAACTTCTCTGTGCCTGTTACCTCATCTGTAAAATGGGGATTAAGATTGTGAGCCCCAGGTGGGACAACTTGACCACCTTGTATCCCCCCAGTGCTTAGAACAGTGCTTTGCACATAGTAATCGCTTAATAAATACCATCAGTATTATTACTATGTGGATACAGGCAAATCCAGTTGGACACAGTCCCTGTCTCATACGGGGCTCACGGTCTCAATCTCCATTTTACAGATGAGGTATCTGAGGCCCAGAGAAGTGAAGTGACCTGCCCAAGGTCACGCAACAGACAAGCGGCAGAGCTGGGATTAGAATCCAGGTCCTTCTGATGACTTGGTTCATGCAACTGACCCAAGGAAAGAACTTTCTGGTCCTGCCCAGGGCACTGCCCCAGAACTAGTTACCCAGAAGAAATGCAAGAGAGCTAACCCACTAGGGGTGAAGGCATCATCTGAGGAAAAAAGTCAAGACAAAGACCTAATTTCAAAGTTCTTAAGCGGAACCAAAACTATCTTTGGGTGAGCATTTTGGGTCTAATAATAATAATAATAATGATGGCATTTATTAAGCTCTTACTATGTGCAAAGCACTGTTCTAAGTGCTGAGGAGGTTACAAGGTGATCAGGTTGCCCCACAGGGGGCTCACAGTCTTAATCCCCATTTTACAGATGAGGGAACTGAGGCCCAGAGAAGTTAAGTGACTTGCCCAAAGTCACACAGCTGACAATTGGCGGAGCCAGAATTTGAACCCATGACCTCTGACTCCAAAGTCCGTGCTCTTTCCACTGAGCCACACTGCTTCTCTACTACCTTTTCTCCTCCTAATTAGACCGTGAACCCCATGCAGGACAGGGACTGTGTCCAATCTGGTTAATTTCTATCTACTCCAGTGCTTAGAACAGTGCTTGACACAGAGTAGGTACTTAACAAATACCATAATTAATTATTATTACTATATTGAACTTCGCTCTTGCTCTGGAGTTCAAAAAGGATGTTATTCATTCGTTTAACTGTATTTATTAAGTGCTTACTGTGTGCAGAGCACTGTACTAAGCACTTGGGAAAGTACAACAATAAACAGTGACAATCCCTGCCCACAAAGAACTCACAGTTTAGAAGCAGGGAGACAGAAATTAATACACATAAACAGACATCAATACAAATAAATAAAATGACAGATATATACACAAGTGCTGTGAAGCTGGGAGAAGGGGGAAGAGAAAAGGGAGCAAGTCCAGGTGACGTAGAAGGGAGTGGGAAATGAGGAAAAGCAGGGCTCAGCTTGGGAAGGCCTCTTGGAAGAGATATGTCTTCAATAAGACTTTAGAGGAGGGGAGAGTCATTGCCTGGCAGATTTGAGGAGGGAGGGCATTCCAGGGCAGAGGCAGGATGTGGGCCAGGGGTCGGCGGCAAGACAGGAGAGATCGAGGCACAGTGAGAAGGTTCGCAACAGACGAGAGAAGTGTGCAGGCTGGGTTGTAGAGAAGAGAAGCAAGGTGAGGTTGTGGGATGGGCAACCGTTGGAGATTTTTGAGAAGTGGGGGTGACATGTCCTGAAAGTTTCTGTAGAGAGATGATCCGGGCAGTGGAGTGAAGTATTGACTGGAGATGGGAGAGACAGGTAAGAAGGTCAGCAAGGAGGCTGATGCAGTAATCAAGGTGGGTTAGGATGAGTGACTGTATAAACGTGTTAGCAGTTAGGATTCATTCATTCATTCAATCGTATTTTGAGCGCTTACTGTGTGCAGAGCACGTACTAAGCGCTTGGGAAGTACAAGTTGGCAACATATACAGACGGTCCCTACCCAACAGCGGGCTCACAGTCTAGAAGGGGGAGACAGACAACAAAACAAAACATATTAACAAAATGAAATAAGTAGAATAGTAAATATGTACAAGTAACATAAATAGAGTAATAAATCTGTACAAACATATATACAGGTGCTGTGGGGAGGGGAAGGAGGTAGGGTGGCGGGGAGGGGAGAGGAGGATGGAGAGGAAGGCCCAAGTTTCAATTCTGGCCTTGCCAATTGCCTGTTATGTGACCTTGGGCAAGGCACTTAACACCTCCGGGCCTCTATTTCCTTATCTGTGACGATAAAATGCCTTTTCTCCCACCACTTTAGAATATGATGGCTGTATGGCACACCTCCCCCAGTGCCTACCACATAGAAAGTGACTAAAAACCTCATTTTCTTCTATTAGTATTCCTTGCTTTGTGATCTCGGGCAAGTCATTTAACTTCTATGTGCCTCAGTTTTCTCGTTCTTAAAAAATGGGGAATTAAATACCTGTTCTCCCTCTCTCCTAGACTGTGAGCCCTGGGGACGGGGACTGGGTCCACCCTGATAAATTTGTATCTACTCCAGCGCTTAGAACAGTGCTTGACACAGAGTTAGTGCTTAACAAATACCACTATTAATTATTAGGTGGTCCAGAACATTTCCTCATAAAAGACAGAACATATTTTACAACTGTGCAACCCAATTTGCTTGTATCTACCCCAGTGCTTAGTACTGTGTCTGGCATATAGTACCCCAATTATTATTAACCCACTGCTGCTGCTCTGTTTTTGTTGCTGGGTTTGCCCAGAATGAATCACTTTTGCTCTATTTATTAGGGTCTTTCCTTGTGCATCTGTCACCAGTTGCTCCACTTCCCTCTCCAATGGTTTTGTCTAATCAATTAATCAAATGTAATAATAATAATAAGTGTGGAATTTGTTAAGCACACTTACTATGTGCCAGGCACTGCACTAATTCCTGGGGTGGTTAGAAGCAAATTGGGTTGGACATAGTCACTGTCCCAGTGGGGCTCACAGTCTCAATCCTCATTTTACAGATGAGGTAAGAGTGCTTAAACATGGTGTTTGGCATCAAGTAAGCACTCATCAAATGCAAATAATAATAATAATAGCCCTGTCAAACCTGGGCAATTACTGGGTGATTATTAGTAACAGTAGTAGGCAAGCAGCATATTTTTTAGTGCAGGGAAGAATCAAAGCAAACACATTCACCGACATAGTGCTAAAACTGGACTGAAGCATCAGAGACCAGCTGAAATAGTCACCTGGGTAATAATAATAATAATAACAATAATAATAATAATAATAATAATAATAATAATAATAATAATAATATCATTTATTAAGCGCTTACTATGTGCAGAGCACTGTTCTAAGTGCTGGGGAGGTTACAAGGTGATCAGCTTGTCCCACAGGGGGCTCACAGTCTTAATCCCCATTTTACAGATGAGGTAACTGAGGCACAGAGAAGTTAAATGACTTGCCCAAAGTCACACAGCTGACAACTGGTGGAGCCGGGATTTGAACCCCAGACCTCTGACTCCAAAGCCCGTGCTCTTTCCACTGAGCCACGCTGCTTCTCATAACCCTGAGGTCTTCACAATGATATGTGCTTACTGTTTACTGTGTGCCAACCACTGGACTAAGCGCTGAGATAGATACGAGATCATCATTTCCCACATGGGGCTCACAGTCTAAGAAGGAGGGAGAACAGGGATTGATTCCCCGTTTTGCAGATGACGGAACCGAAGCACAGAGAAGCGACTCGGCTAAGGTCACACAGCAGGCACAAGGCGGGGGCCGGGATTTGAACCCAGGTTCTCGGACTCCCAGGCCTGTGCTCTTTCCCCTGGGCCTCGTTGCTTCTTGGGTCTTGAGGATTTCCACTGAGTCGGTCGCTTTGGTAGACACCCTCTATGCTTCTTCCAACAGAAACCCTCAGCAGCATAGTCCCGGTATGTGCTCCCCTACTTCCGGTCATTTCCACCCACGTCTCCACCACGCCAAGAGGTGTGGGTTGGAAATGTTGCCACTCTCACCTCCTCCCCTCATCTGCCATGGTTACACTTTGCCCAGTGGTAGATTTTCCAACAGTGTATTCCAACAGTGTTTTTGGCCTCTCTCCCTAACTCTGAGTTAGCACGGAAGGGAACTGCCTTCCGCAAAACTACCCTTTGACTGGTCCTCCAGAATTAACAGGATTTGTGTTCACCACTCCGGTCTCACGAGGCTATCAAATTTCGTATGGCCTTATAAGTCACTGACAGGCAGGTGGAGCTGAGCAAGTAATACAGGCCTAAAGATCTTAAGGGTTCCTTACCCAAAACTATGGCCATAGCCAATAAGGACAGAGAGAATGGTCTAATTAATCCCTCTAGACTGTAAGCCCATTGTGCACAGGGAATGTGACTGCCAATTCTGTTATAGTATACTCTCCCAAGCGCTTAGTTCAGTGTTCTGCATGTAATAAGCATTCCATAAAGATTTGTTTATAGTATTCTTCCCCTTCCGAACACGTTACTTAAGCCCTCCTTTCCTCTTCTCCCACTCCCTTCTGTGTCACCCTGACTTGCTCCCTCTGTTCTTCCCCTCTCCCAGCTCCACACCACTTAGGTCCACATCTGTCACTTATTTATTTCTATTAATGTCTGCCTGTCCCCATCTAGACTGTAAACTCATTGTAAGCAGGGAACATTTCTGTTTTTTGTTGTAATCGCCCAAACGCTCAGTAGAGTGCTGTGCACACACTGAACACTCAATAAATACGACTGAATGAATGAATTGCTACTGCAAGGACCCTCTTCTACAGCAGCACCATGGCCAAGTGGAAAGAACAAGGGCCTGGTATTCAGAAGACCTGGGTTCTAATCCCAGCTCCAGCACTTATCTGCTGTGTGACCTTGGGTGACTGTCACTTTACTTCTCTGTGCCTCAGGTACCTCATGTGAAGTGGAGAAATGCCCCTCTGTTTCTCCCCCCTCCCACATTTCCCCACCAATTCTAACCCAACCATGGCGGTTCAAAGCCAGTCCAGGAAAGGCCCCCGGCCATCCAAGTGGTAGCCACCACTGTCACCATCTGAGTCCCTTCTGAACACCAACTGCAAGAACTAGGGTGGCCATCAGGAGACCTGGGGTCTAGTCCCAGCTCCGCCGTTGGCCTGTGTGACCTTGGGCAAGCTGCTTATCCTCTCTGGGCCTCAGTTTCATCACCCCTAATATGCGGATGAAATAGATTGTGGGCCCCATATGGGACAATAACTGTGTCCTGACTCATAGCTTTGTATTTAATAATAATAATGGCATTTATTAAGCACTTACTATGTGCAAAGCACTGTTCAAAGCGCTGGGGAGGTTACAAGGTGATCAGGTTGTCCCAAGGGGGGCTCACAGTCTTAATCCCCATTTTACAGATGAGGTAACTGAGGCACAGAGAAGTTAAGTGACTTGCCCAAAGTCACACAGCTGACAATTGGCGGAGCTGGGATTTGAACCCATGACCTCTGACTCCAAAGCCTCTGCTCTTTCCACTGAGCCATGCTGCCTGTCCCCACCCCTGCCCTCTCTGCACCCACTTGATGCTCTTAGCTGAGTGTCCTGCGGGGCCAGAAGCATTTACTTTGAAAAAATTAGAGTGCTCAAAGCAGGCCCGGTCGCCTGGATACTCCAGCTAGGAATGATGGAATAGGACTCCGGTCCCTATTTTGTTGGTTTTCGGAACTGGGGCCATGACTAAGAGGGACGGCCGGGGGCATTCGTATTGTGCCACTAGAGGTGAAATTCTTGGACCAGCGCAAGACGGACCAGAGCGAAACCATTTGCCAAGAATGTTTTCATTAATTTCCCCAGCTAGCACACGGTAAGCCTGTAATACATGTCATTATTAACTCTGCTGTTATTATTACTGAAAAACAATGGTAGCATGGCCTACTGGCAAGAACGCGGGCTTGGGAGTCAGAGGACTTGTGTTCTAATCCTTGCTCTGCCACTTGTCTGCTATGTAACCTTCACTTCACTTCTCCGGGCCTCAGTTACCTCAGCTGTAAAATTGGGATTAAGTCCGTGAGCCCTATGTGGGACAGGGATTAATAATAATAACGATGTTAACAATAATGGCATTTGTTAAGCACTTACTATGTGTCAGGCACTGTTCTAAGCACTGGGGTAGAGTCAAGACAATCAGGTTGGGCACAGTCCCTGTCCCACAAGGAGCTCACAGTCTTACTCCCCCATTTTACAGATGAGTTCGCTGAGGCATAAAGAAGTGAAGTGACTTGGCCAAGGTCACACAGCAGAGAAGTGGCGGGGCCAGGATGAGAACCCACATTCTCTGAATCCGAAGCCCATGCTCTTGCCACTAGGCCATGCTGCTTCCAATCCTGGCATATAGTACGTGCTTAAATACCATGAAAACAAAAAAAAACAAAAATTCACTTCCCTCCAGCCCTGTGCCCCGAAGGAAATCATTTCCCTCCCAACGCAATCGCATCCGACATGGCCCACCTTCCCGGTGTCCACTCCAAGCCAAACCTCTCCTTTCTACCCACGGCAGTAGGGATGGAAACAGGCTCACACCTGGGCAAGATGGGGGGTAACGGCCGTTGCTGTGGCATTTTCCCGAAACACTACCCTGAGTCAGAGGTCATGGGTTCAAATTCCGGCTCCACCAACTGTCAGCTGTGTGACTTTGGGCAACTCACTTAACTTCTCTGTGCCTCAGTTACCTCATCTGTAAAAATGGGGATTAAAACTGTGAGTCCTCCGTGTGACGTGATCACCTTGTAACTTCCCCAGCGCTTGGAACAGTGCTTTGCACATAGTAAGCGCTTAACAAATACCATCAACATCATTATTATTATTACCCCTTTCCCTTTTGCTTCCCGGCAGGGGCTAGAGTGGCAAAATTATCAAAAATAAATAAATACTGGAGCATGAGGGTGAGGCAACAGGAAAGGAGGGGGCTGAGTTTGGGGGGAAAGGGAGCAGGAAAGCCCCTAGGAATGAAGAGAGACATACAGATATGGTGAGTGGGGGTGGTGGGGAAGGATTTGCAGTGTAATTTTTACTTACCTGTAAAAACATCCACATCCGTCGGGGTGACTTGTTCGACTATAACACCATGCGGTGTCAGAAAAAGAGTCTGAGATTGGCATCAGGCATGATGAGGATTATAAGGCGAGTCTTCAGGAGTCCTCAGGGATGCAATCCCCATATTATGGGACAACTGGGTATATTTTCTGATTAGAAACCAAATAATTTTCATTGAAAGTGCTCTGATTTCTCAATGGTCCCGTTTCAGACCTGTTCGTTTTGCGATCAGTTATAAACCCTGCCAGGTTACCTGAATAACTGCAAGTTAATTATGAAATTGTCCATGAATTAATCCCAGCTGGTCTAACCAGCAACAATACTCTAAAAGTACAAGCTATCTCTTTTGTGAGTCAATAAAAATATTAAGCGGTCCACTTAATTATGTTGACGTTTCTTATCTATTCTGTTTTCTTTTTTTATGGTATTTGTTAAGTGCTTACTAAGCAGTGGGGTAGATACAAGCTCATCCAGTGGGACATAGTCCTTGTCCCACATGGGGCTTGCTGTCTTAATCCCCCTTTTACAGATGAGGAAACCGAGGCTCAGAGAAGTGGAGTGACTTGCCCAAGGTCCTACAGCACACAAGTGGTGGAGCCAGGATTGGAACTCAGGTCCTTCTGACTCCCAGCCCTGTGCGCTCTATCCTCTGGGCCACATTGTTTCTCTATCTTCTGTTCTATCTCTGAAAGGTCAGTGGTGGGACAAAACCGCAACTGGAGCAGGGCAAAGAGAGATTTGGAAAGTCTGTGTGTCGCCTGCTCATTCACCATTGGCTTGATCAATCAATGGTATTTATTAAGCGCTTACTGTGTGCAGAGCACTGTATTAAGCGCTTGGTAGAGTACAACAGAGTTAGTGGACACATTCCCAGCCCACGACCTAACAGCACATCATGCATATTCCTGAAATAAATGAGTTAACATTATTACCTAATAAAGAAGTTAATAGTAAGCAATGCGACTTGGCAACAGGATTGTTCTATAAGTCAGGAAACAAAAATAATTACATTGCTTAGACACCTCTATATTGTTTCCCCACCTGAATACTTCAGAGAATCATTTAAGTGTAATAGGTATTGAGAGTAAGCATGGGTGCAAATATTAGTTTTATATTTTTTTCCTTTTCTCATACTTCCTCTAGGAAAACAATGTTGGATAACCTCAAAGAAACAATTATTATGCTAATCAGAGTTTGGTGCAGAGCACACGCAAATCCATATGCTAGAGAAAAGAAAGCCAAAGGAAAAGAAAGTGAAAGTAGATTTCTCCCCAAATCATTTTAATTTGATTTTTCCATGGCCATATAAATTTAAACTATGAAACAACAATAATACAACTATAGAATCTAGGTTCTCTTTCAAAGCAGCAGCATATAAAACATATAAAAGCTAAAACCTCAGCACAAGCGTCAAAAGAACGAGGACTGAGAGGAATCTGATGAAGACATGGAATTCACAAAATACAGTACACTAAAATACCAGAATGCAAAAAATATAAAGCTACACATTTCAGGTAGAAAGCATTTTAAAATATACAAAATACGCAAAAAATTAAAACAGGGTGGGGGGGGGAGTTTGGGTGGTTTTTTTGTTTGTTTTTCTAAAGAGTACCATGAATACACCAAACTGGCAATTGACAGTTGAAGATGTAGAGAAGAAAATAGCAGTTTCCCACTTTGTATCTAAGCATTAAGATTTCACTTTCTTGGCATCCTTCTTTCCAGAGCTGTCTGTAGCTGAATCCGCTTTTCTTTTCTGTGACTGAAAAAAAAAAACAATTTGACAGTTTTGTCCTATATGAACCAGTATAAGATTATGCCTTATAAGCTGATAAAGCTAGCACATGCATGTATTGAGACATTAAAACCTCGAATTTTGATTTGAGTTTATAAATAATTACAATAATAAATATACTATACAGTCTAAATAATAAAACTCTAACTTTATTTTTAAAGGAAAAGGATGCCAAAAGTAGATTTTCTGTTTCTGGGTGTTTTAATATTTTAAACTTTTAAATTTAATTACCACTTTTTAAAAGTATTTTGTTGTCTGCGTGGTTGTTTTTCTCTTTCAGAATTAATTTCACGTGGTTTTCTCTTTCAGAATTGATTTAATTTATTATTTGTAACCTTTAAATCTTGGAGGGGGAGAATACATTTTTCACTCAGCCCTGTCCCTCTTGAGGTTACATATTTTAGTGAAACATGCTTTAATCTTAATTCAAAGGGCTTATGCTTTATTCTATTCCTGGGCAAACTCTTTTGTGAGTTTTGCTCAAAAGTATTTGAACCCTGATTCTACCAGCTCTAACAGGGTAGTATATCATAATGACTCAATCAATCGATAGTATTTATTGAGCACTTACTGGGTGCAGAGCATTGTACTGAGCATCTGGAACAGTACAATACAACACAGTCATCAGGCATGTTCCCTCCCCATAACCGGCTTACGCCTCTTCAATCAACAAACCATTTTGCAGTTTATAACTTTTTTTAGAAGTTTTGTGATTACTCTGAATACTTAATTGTATCTCTTATTCACCAAATGTATTCCGTGGTAATTTAAAGCACACTATCTCATTGCAAAAATAACAATATAACAAAAAAAATTTACCACGGGAGCTTTCGTTCCTCGTTTCTTCTTTTCCGCTCTCTCTTTCTCCTCAATTTCCATGTTTTCTTTCTCAATCAATGATATGAGAGTATTGCAGCGCCTCTGAAATTCCTAATCAAGGGAATACAATTTAAAAACTTTCTGTATCACCAACTGGGTCCCAAATACACAACATGGAAATTACTCTAGCATGTAGTTTTTAATAAGCAAACTGCCGGACAATGACCCCAACTAATTCACTCAGTTGCTTTCTTGCTATTCAAAGCCCTTCAAAGCCCTACTGAGAGCTCAACTCCTCCAGGAGGCCTTCCCAGACTGAGCCCCCTCCTTCCTCTCCCCCTCCTCACCCCCCCACCTCACCTCCTTCCCCTCCCCACAGCACCTGTATATATGTATATATGTTTGTGTGTATTTATTACTCTATTTACTTATTTATTTCACTTGTACATATTTATTCTATTTATTTTATTTTGTTAATATGTTTTGTTTTGTTGTCTGTCTCCCCCTTCTAGACTGTGAGCCCACTGTTGGGTAGGGACCGTCTCTATATGTTGCCAACTTGTACTTCCCAAGCACTTAGTACAGTGCTCTGCACACAGTAAACACTCAATAAATACGATTGAATGAATGAATGAATATTAGACCCACCCCACTGTCAAAAATGTTTGTTTTCTTTTCTTTTATAGTACCTTGTTAAGCACTTACTAAGCATCATGCACTGTTCTAAGCACTGGGGTAGTTACAGGTTTATCATGTTGGACCCAATCCCTGCCCCATGTGGGCTCACAGTCCAAGTTATGACAGTTACCTTTATAAGAAGATTTTGTTAAAAAGATGACAATGGATTAACAGGCTGTATGTTACCCTAAAACTTCGCATATCTTTATATTGCTTTGTGTCAAAGGATGATCGTTTTGAACTTCCCATCAACCATGCACTGAGAAGACAAGAGCTGAAGTGGTGAATTTTACTTTCTTTTTCTTTCAGCTGCAAGGTCAGGCCCAGTGCAGTCTTTTCTGCTGTTATGTGGTAGCTGTGTTTTTGAGGAACCTAGTATTATGGGGAAATTGCATTATAACTATTTATTAGCAGGTTAGGGGGTAGATGGTTCTTAGGTACTACAGTGACCGACATTTTTCAACAGACATTTTTCCTAGATTATTGTTATATCCCTCACTCATAAAATCCTGTACAGCCTTGCCACTCAGAGTTGTTTTACTGGATTAAACACACCCTGTTCTACTAAAGGAATGATTTCTTATATATTTTTGGATAGGACGTGGAGGTGGAATTAAGAATTGCAGAACGACACAGTGTCGGAAGGAAGTGCTAGATACCCGCTCGCGGTGTCAGATACAGGGTGAGTCTTACAACGTGCATGTTTCTCAATACAGCGTTGGCGAGAATGCAACCCTTATAACATAGAAGACTGTGCTGAAAAACCACAGTGCAGTAAAGCCAAACTGTTTCAGAGAGGGTGGTAAATAAAAGAGCACCACAATGTGCCAGATGCCATATGTTTGTACTTACCGATCCTTCAATCACTCGCATTTATTGAGTGCTTTCCGTGCGCAGATAGGACTTAACAGTGGGGCTGTGCCGGGGGGCTAACGGGGAGAGGGTGAATAAAGGGAGTAAGTCAGGGTGAGGCAGAAAGGAGTGGGAGAAGAGGAAAGGAAGGCTTAGTCTGGGAAGACCTCTTGGAGGAGATGTGCCTTCAATAAGGCTTTGAAGGTGGGGAGAGTGATCATCTGTCAGATATGAAGAGGGAGGACAATCCAGGCCAGAGGAAGGATGTGTGTGAAAGGTTATCGGTGACACAGACAAGATCGAAGTAGAGTTAGAAGGTTAGTATTAGAGGAGGGAAGCGTGCAGGCTGGTTGCAGGAGAGTAGCGAGGTAAGGTAGGAGAAGACACAGGGACTGTGGTGCGGAGTTTCTGTTTCTTTCCTACACTGAATCTACTTGCACCAACATGTACAACACTTTGTGTTCGGACACACGCTGTCGGAAGACTATTCCCCAATACTTCAATTTGTTATAGCCAAATCAAATAATGAAAGCATGTGTTCAAAGCAGAAAGGCGTGTACAGGATCATTAAAAAGCATAGTCATCCTTATTAAGAAAAGGCATTTTGATTCATTTTGGCAGCAAACTTTCTCAACTAGAATTCAGCCTGAACTTTGTTCAAAGCAATAACTACAGACTATTAAAACTGTCTCCACACTAGTGTGTGTTTACAAAAACTTTCTTAACTTTTCACAACAGAAGTAGTCCCAGTTTTTCTGAAATTCCCCTTCAAGAGAAAGATGATTTGGCCAGGAAAAATAGATTACTTGTTAATAAATACTAATAATTTACCTCTTAAAAATGAATTATCTTGGGGAAGAAAAGATGTCCAGATAGCACTAGACTGTAAGCCCGTTATGGGCAGCAGCTAAACCATGGCTCTCGACCGTGAAGCTCTTTTAAAGGTAGGGAACATGTTTGCTAATTCTGTTGTTTTGTACTCTCCCAAGAGCTTAGTATAGTGCTCTACACATAGTAAGTGCTCCATAAACACCATGGATTGACTGATTGATAGCACCGATAGTTAAAAATGAAGCTGGAAATATGGAGTCAAACAAAAGAGTGAACTCCTTTGATAAAGCAACCAAAACAGAGATTGCTGTGGGCAGGGAATGTGCCTGTATGTTGTTTTAGTTAGTATTTATTAGTACTTAGTAATTAGTACAGTGCTTTGCACAAAGCAAACACTCAACAAATACGATCAAATGAATGAAAGAATGAAATAAGGAGGCACAGCTTGAAAGGAGGACTGAGAAGGACCACTGGTGGGTAACAATAAGATAAAGCTTACCTCCAAGGGGGCAGGCAGTTACAAGTGTAAGCTCACTGTGGGCAGGGAATGTGTCCGTATATTGTTACAATGTACTCTCCCAAGTGCTTAGTACAGTGCTCTGCACACAGTAAGTGCTCAATAAATAATGACTGAATGAATGAAAGTGAACCCTGTGCATATGTAGCCTGTGGGGGAACTCATGTGCAGAAGAAAAATCACAGAAAAATGGTGTGCCAACATGGCCACTGGGGAAACATACAGTGATTCAACAATCGGACTTGGAATATGGTGAGGGAGGGAACCGGGAGGAGCCATGGGAGCTTCCGTGGGTGCTGTGCCATCCAGAGGACCGGGAAACGTAAGGTTTCAAGGAAAAACACAGA
The DNA here is from genome assembly GCF_015852505.1 of Tachyglossus aculeatus. Taxonomy (NCBI): domain Eukaryota; kingdom Metazoa; phylum Chordata; class Mammalia; order Monotremata; family Tachyglossidae; genus Tachyglossus; species Tachyglossus aculeatus. Next base: position 16,706,283 of record NC_052071.1, on the reverse strand, counting down.
ATTTATCTGAGTTGGTTTGACGTCAGTCTCATCGCCTGCATGCGGGAGTATGAGGCTTTGCCTGAAGAAAAGCAACATGGCCTAGTGGTCAGCGCACGGGCCTAGGAATCCGAAGGACCTGGGTTCTAAAGCCGGCTCTGTCACTTATTCGCTATGCAACCTTGAGCAAATCACTTCGCTTCTCTGGGCCTCAGTTCCTTCATCTGTAAAAAAAAATGGGGATTAAGAGTGTGAGCCCCATATGGGACATGGCCTGTGTCCAACCTGATTACGTTGTATCTACCCCTGTGCCTTAGAACAGTGCCTAGCACACAGTATGTGCTTAGCAAATACCATTTTAAAAACAGCCCGATTGCCTGTCCAAATACCCGTTTATTACTCTTATTATTATGATTTTATCCAGAGACTCTGGCTCCTTATTGGATTCGCCTTCAGCTTGGCACGGGAACAAATTTGTTTAACACGGCTGTGTTGGGAAAATAAGCTAGACTTTTTTTAAGAAAATTGACTTAATAATTTAGGCAAAGAGCTGCATGTGAAGGTGGGTGGCAATTTAACAATAATAAAAATCCATAACCGTGGTATTTAAGTGCATTTTAGGAGTTAAGCACTGGGATAGATACAAAAATATCATCATCATCATCAATCATATTTATTGAGCACTTACTGTGTGCAGAGCACTGTACTAAGCGCTTGGGAAGTACAAACTGGCAACATATAGAGACAGTCCCTACCCAACAGTGGGCTCACAGTCTAAAAGGGCTCACAGTCTAAAAGATTAAAAGATTATCAGGTCCCACATGGGGCTCACAGTCTAAGTAGGAGGAAGAACAGGTATTGAATCCCCATTTTGCTGATGAGGGTACTGAGGCACAGAGAAGTTAAGTGACTTGCCCAAGCTCGGACCCCGAGAGCTGGCTCTTTCCACTAGGCCACACTGCTTCGTTCTGAGGAGGGAATGTGTCTGTTTATTGTTACCTTGTACTCTCCCAAGAGACAGCGCTTTGCATACTGTGAGCGCTCAATAAATACGATCGAATGAATGAATGAATGCTTCTAAGGACTATGCCCCGAGCAGCCACCCAAAGTGCTTGGCACATAATAAGTGCTTAAAAAATGCCATCATTATTATTATTATTATTATTAATAAAAATCAGGGTGTTCATTTACCTGTTTTAGAAGGGTTGCGCTGACCCTGCTGAGGTTTGAAAGTGTCATTCCAATGATATCAACTATACAGCAAAACTCCTTGGATCATTAAACTCTCCCCTCCTGGCTATTATTACTGGCAAAAAGTTAGAGCTGCCTGTAACTGCAGATATCTTCAGAGCGTGTTCTCCACAGATACATATTCATGGGTGACTGGGGTGATTCAGACTTCCTACGGAGTCTCACACACCACAATGTAGAATTCCTCAAAGTAGGTATAAATAGATCGCATAATCAGCTCTAACCTTCCCTTGCATTTCAACCTGTCACAGACTGTTCTGGGCACAGAAAAATCACCCATTTCTCCAGAGACATAATAATAATAATAATAATGGCATTTATTAAGCGCTTACTATATGCAAAGCACTGTTCTAAGCACTGGGAAGGTTACAAGGTGATCAGGTTATCCCACGGGGGGCTCACAGTCTTCATCCCCATTTTACAGATGAGGGAACTGAGGTTATCCCACGGGGGGCTCACAGTCTTCATCCCCATTTTACAGATGAGGGAACTGAGGCACAGAGAAGTTAAGTGACTTGCCCAAAGTCACACAGCTGACAATTGGCAGAGCCGGGGTTTGAACCCATGAGCTCTGACTCCAAAGCCCGGGCTCTTTCCACTGAGCCACGTGAGAATGAGTGGCAGTGGTTATTACCCTTCGTAGATCCCCTTTCTCAAGAAGTTTTGAATCCATGTTGCAGAGCCAGGATTAGAACCCAGGTCCTTCTAACTCCCAGGCCTACGTTCTAACCATTACGCCACACTGCTTCCCTTATAATACACAGCACAATAGAGATGGTAGACAGTTCCCTGCCCACAGGAGCTTACAGTCTAGATACAGAACCATCAGGCTCTCCTGAGGGCTTAATTACGCTACTCAGAACTCACTTGCTAATACTCTGCCTTCTCACCTTTGTCCTTCTACTCTTCAGTCTGGGTTATTAATAATAATAATAACAATGGCATTTGTTAAGCGCTTACTATGTGTCAAGTACTGTTCTAAGCGCTGGGGTAGATACAAGCAAATCAGGTTGGACACGGTCCCTGTCCAATGTGGGGCTCCCAGTATTCATCCCCATTTTGCAGATGAGGTAACTGAGGCCCAGAGAAGTGAAGTGACTTGCCCAAGGTTACACACCAGACAAGTGGTGGGGCTGGGAGTAGAACCCAGGTCCTTCTGACTCCCATGCCCCTGCTCTATCCACTAGGCCATGCTGCTTCCCTGGGTTGGGGTGCTTGTTAGGCTTAAATAGCTTGTTATTAATTTTTTGGTTTAGGAGCAGTCGGTCATTTTCCACTGCTATTTCTATCCATCTTTCATAGCTTTTCTCAAGGAAAATTCTTCCTGGAGTGCAGATTTTCACAAAGTAGATTTGTTCTAAGTGAATTCTGCTGCCTTCATTTTTCTATTACTTGTCCCTTAATGTTTTTAGAAATCCAAATACTACCCATTACTAAATAAGTTTTAAGTTATTAGAAATATGTGCATTTCAACTTTTCATCTATTATATCATGCCTGCGCATGATGTGCATTTGCAGTAATCATTGCTCCATTGTGGGTGAAATGTGGAAAACATCAATCCTGATGGTGTGAAAAGTTCCCACATACCCTGTCCCAATGTCCAGCTTCAAAGCATCAACTCAACGAGCACAGAGAGCATCGGCAGACTTGAAGTGACTTATTGAAAGAGTTTAAAGAGATGCCATATTACATTTCCAATGTACTAAACTTGCTTAAGTCTGAATGACAGAAGTCCTGAATCTGGTTTAAAGTCAAGGACAGGTGAGTAAGAAAAGACAAAAACTGTACATTGCGTTTGTGTATCTAAGCTGGAAGGATTCCTTTTTTTTCCCAGAATCAATCAGTGGTAGTTATTAAGTACTTACTGCGTGCAGAGCACTGTACTGAATGCTTGGGAGAACACCATATAACAAGAGTCGGAAGACACAAAACTATAAATTCGGCTCCACATTTTTTTGAATGAAGAGAATTTCCTTCTCTCTTTATACCTATCTCCCCCCAACACATTTTAAAAAAGCTCCCACAAAATTTGGCATTCTAACTGCTGTAATAGATTTTCTAGGCTGCTGCATAATCTCCCTTATGGAAAGACATGCTAAAAACTCAGTCAGGTTGCTATTTAGTGGTCAAACACTCCCGGGTCATTAGTTGACTGCTAGAATTATAGCTAAAAAACACCTTCTAAAATATCGGGGAGTCATGCAAGTATGTGACTATGAAGGGATATAGAACTTTTGGTTTTGCGGGGGGCTCTAAGGAGCAAGGACACAAACTGCAACTGAACCACCAACTTTTCACCTTAGCACCAAGAGACAGTAAAGGGTGAACTTAAGCATGCTGATACTTCTGAATGGCCCTCCAGACTTGAAGCTCACTGTGGGCAGGGAACTTGTCTACCAACTCTATTGTATTGTGCTCTCCCATGGGCAAAGTACAGTGCTCTCTGCACACAGTATGCGCTCAGTTAACACCAATGACTGACTGATCTCATTATACGCTACTATTTTCTCTCTCGGTAATTTACTTTAATGACTGTCTCCCCCTGTAGACTGTGAGTCTCCAGTGGGCAGGGATCTCATCTACCAACTCTAAACCAATGCTTAGAACAGTGCGTGGCACACAGTAAGTGCTTAACAAATACCATTGTTATTACCATTATTAGTTAATCAATCCATTGTAATTACTGAGTGCTTACTTTGTGCAAAGCACTATACTTAGTGCTTGGGAGAGAACACTATAACAGACACATACTCTGCCCACAACAAGCTGTCTAGAGAGGGAGACAGGCATTAATATAACTGAATAAATTACGGATGTGCACGTAAGTGCCGCAGGGCTGGGAGGGGGAATGAATAAAGGGAGCAAGTCAGTGACCTAAAAGGGAGCAGGAGAAAAGGAAAAGAGGGCTTAGTCGGGGAAGGTCTCTTGAAGGAGATGTGCCTTCAATAAAGCTTTGAAGGTGGGGAGAGTGACTGTCTGACCAATATGAAGAAGGGAGGGCATTCCAAGCCAGAGGTGGCACGTGGTTGAGGGGTTGGCAGTGAGATAGATGAGCTCGAGGTACAGTGAGATGGTTGGTATTAGAGGCATAAAGTGTGCAGGCTGGGTTGTAGTAGGAGAGTAGGGAGGTGAGGTAGGATAGGGCAAGGTGATTGACTGTTTTAAAGCCGATGGTAAAGAGTTTCTGTTCGATGCGGAGGAGGATGGGCAACCACTGGAGGCTCCTGAGGAGTGGGGAAATGTGGACCAAACGTTACAACTCTATTGTACTTCCCAGGCAATCTCAGGAGGTACTCAATAAATACCATTGATCGACTGTTTAATTGATCATGGAAACACTCTGCACACAGCAGGCACTCAATAAATACCACCGACTGACTGATTAATTGATCGTGGAAGGGAGGGGAAGGCGGTTAGAGACACGGTTGTTCCCTCATTACCACCTCTCTGTTGCTGAATTCTACGGCCCCTCAGGGACATTTATTGGCTCTTGCTAAATATGAGAATCTAAAATCACACAAAATGTCATTATTGAGTCAGGTTAATAGTCCATCCGGTCCTTCTGTTGCCAGCCATAGTTAGGGAGGACTTGGGAGTCGTGATGTGCGATGCTTCTCCTCTTCGACCACCTATCCAATTACATGAGAAGCAGCATGGCCTAGCAGAAAGAGCACAAGCCTGGAAGTCGTGGGACCTTGGTTCTAATCCTGCCTTGGCCACTTGTCTGCTGTGTGACCTTGAGCAAGCTACTTCACTTCACTGGGCCTCAGTGCCCTCCTCTGCAAAATGGGGATGCAATACCTGTTCTCCCTCTCAGACAATAGGAACCTCATTACCAAGTATCTGCCACCATGCTTAGTACGGTGCTTGGTGTATAGTTAAGTGCTTAACAAATACCTCTCATTATTGTTGTCTATCCTAATGCTTAGGGGGTTATCACTTAGTATTCCTGAGCAACTACTGTGTGCAGAGCACTCTCTTAAGTGCTTGGGAGAGTACACTAGAATCAGTAGGCCTGATCCCTTGCCCTCAAGGAGTTTATCATCTAGCAGGGAAGATAGACACTAAAACTACAGAGAGCACTACCAGTCCCCTTTCTCACCAGGCCAGAGGCTTAACGGCCTGGGAGAGAAACTGCCTGCAGTCCCCATAGGTAGGTATGTCCCACCACTCCCAGCTCTGAGTCAGGACAGATGAGGAAAAGGCAGCAAGATGACCCTGTCCTGCAGCCCAGGAAAAAAATGATGATGGCAGTGGTGGTATTTGTTTAGCGCTTACTATTTGCCAGGCATTGTACTCAGCGTTGGGGTAGACGCAAGCAAATCGAGTTAGACACAGTCCATGCACCTCGTGGGGCTCACGATCTCTATCCCCACTTTACAGATGAGGTAACTGAAGCACAGAGAAATGAAGTGACTTGCAGTGCTCAGGGTGGTGCTTTGCACACAGTAAGCACTTGATAAATACTATTAAAAAGAAGGCGAGAATGAGAAGAACCTGCAAAGAAACATGGTATTTCTGAAGGTAAGCGTTTGAAAACAGGAACTGAATATTGAAAATTTCGCATATGGAATGATGGTTCCTAGAAATGACTGGTGGGTCCCTGTGATTTTCATTTGCTGCAGGCCCTCAAATATGTGACTCCCCATTCCCCAGCCATTATTTTTGAAAATGGAATGTTTGTTGAGGTTCCCCTCCTTCCCCTTCAGCTCTACCTCTGCTCAAGAAAGGCTCTATTTTTGGCCTGCCTACCAGGACGGAGAAAAAACAGAGCCCCTCTCCCCTCCATCCCCTCCACCCAGCTAGAATCACTTCATTGGGTCGGAAGAGGGCCCCAGGCATTCCCGGCCTCTCGATGATTCAAAATAGCACACGTCCCAGTCATTCTGGATAGCCCGAGTTGGCTTACTGTACCCTACTGCCGATTTACAAGTTGTGAAGCGTGATTTGGGAGTAAGCTCTAGACTGTAAGCTCATCATGAGCCGCGAATGGGTCTGCCTGTTGTTATATCATACTCTCCCAAGTGCTTACTACAGTGGTCTGCACATGGTAAGAGCTCAATAAATACAACTGACTGGTGCCAGAGAAGATTCTGTGATATTAACTGTGTTATATATTCGAAACAAAGTACATTCTAACCACTCTATTTTAATTCTAACACAATTTCAAACCCATGTGACATTATAAATACTAATAAGAGTTCTAAGCACTTGTTCGGCGCTTACTATATGCCAACCACTGTTCTCTAAGTGCAGGGACAGATACAAGTTAATCACGTTGGGCACAGTTCCTGTCCCACGCTGCGCTCACACTTTTAATCCCCATTTTTTTTTTTTTACAGATGAGATAACTGAAGCACGGAGAAGTTAAGGGACTTGCCCAAGGTCACCCACAGTGGTGGAGCCAGGCTCCATCACCTTCTGACTGCCAAGCCCATGCTCTATCCACTATGCAATGCTACAGCCAGGCCATCCAAGCTCCTCTTTAGCTTCCTTACATTTCCAAGCAACTACATTTTGCAATTTTCAAGCCAAAACCATTAAGAAGTTCCTTTCCAGAAAAGCAACATAGAAAGTTGATAAAAGCAAGTTAACAGTCAGTCAGTCAACTGGAAATGATTATGCGTCCTCGGGGTAAATCACAATGGAAAGTTAACACTTTATAGCTATTTTTTAACCTATACGCACTGGAGGAAAAACTATCCATTGTATAACGATTCTAATGGGGGAAAGTCATTTTCTTAATTCTTTCCCTGAAAAACAAGTTAATTAATAATAAAGTTGCCATTTGTAAACAAATCAGTAATAACAATAAAATTTTACTTCACTATATGCAGCAGTATTTTCAGTAGATTCCACTCCAAAATTTGCTGAGAAAATAATAGCTTAAAAGGATGAAGAAGGCCATCATTTTCATCAGGCGCAAATGTGCATGCCCTGGTAACATGTCCACATTCTGAAGCAGCTCTGGTAGAAACAGACATCTGCCATATTATTAAGTGGAAAGGCAGAATCACAAATACACACACACACACACGTAAATAAATACACACACCTGGAGGGCATATCACCATCCCCGCAGCACTAATATATATATATCTGTAATTTTATCTATTTGTATTGATGTCAGCGCTCTGCATACAGTAAGCGCTTAATAAATATGACTGACCGACAATGAATGAATGAATGAATTACTCACTGGCTACAACTGACTTCTGGTCAGCTGTAAATGTACAGCAAATCGATTAATGGTATTTATTAAACACTTACTATGAGCAGATCACCGTACTAAGTGCTTGGGAGAGTACAATACAACTTAATCAGCAGATGCGTTCCCTGCCCAAAATTGACCGTATTCACTGAGTGTTTACAGTGTGCAGGGCACTGTGCTAAGCATTTGGGAGATGAAACTATAGAGCTGGTAGACCCGTTCCCTGCTTGCAAGGAGCTTACAGTCTAGACCAGTGAGTAGAATGCCTTAAACACTTTCAAAGCTGACCAAAACGGGGGATCCATAGGCAGGGAAGACTGAAGAAAAAATATTAAAAACTCGCAGACTGAGAACTTCAATTAATCCGGCCAGATGCTGACTTCTGGAAAGCAGTCTTGGTAAGGAGATCATCTTGGCAGCAATCACTGACCGGTTGGCTCATTCTAAGCACACTTGGGTTTAGCTTTGGGGCAAAAAGTCAGGGCTGCATAAAACACCTGTGAAGAATGGCTTACCTACAGACTGACTGAACAATTAACTTTACCAGGAGCTGCCTAATTAATAAACATGACCTCATTCATCGTTGTCTGTTTCTTTATTTAAGCTAAGGCTACATGCTTGATAATTTATTTGGAGATGCTCTTCAGTTCCTTTAAGCACTCTTATCTTGAGTCTGCAAACTCTACAGAGGAATCTAGAGCTGCCTCTATAAAGTTTGCAAACCTTACCAGGCAAAAGTAGTACAATCAGGTTACGGCAAGCAATGATGAAGTACCGTGGCCTACTGGAAAGAGCACGGGTCGAGGGTCATGGGTTCTAATCCCGGGTCTGCCACTTGTCTGCTGAGTGACCCTGGGCAAGTGACTTCTCTGTTCCCTCATCCGTAAAATGGAGATTAAGACTATGAGCCCCATGTGGGACAGGAACTGCATCCAACCTATTTTCCATCTACCCCAATGCTTAGTACAATGTCTGGCACGTACTAAGCACTTAAATTCCATTAAAATAAACACCCCAAAGTACTTGAGAACTAAAGAACTAAACAAACCTATTCCACATAAAGTACGTGGCTGTTGGAATCAGGATTAATAATTTACTGCTTTAGGCCCTTTATTTTCAAATGACTTTTGAAATGGGATTTATTAAGCACTTATTTTGTGTCAAGCATTGTTTCTAAGGACTGGAATAGATACAAGTTAATCAGACTTGGTGAGGGATTATCAGATTAAATCCTTCCAACGAACTGTTTAGGAATTGGGGCCATTTTCACCATTGGGAAAAGAGCCTATGATGCAGGGAAAAGGAGGCAGCCAGAAAAATGAACAATAAAGAAGAGGCTCAGAAAGGATAGAAAATAAGAGGTGAAATGGTAAATGAAGGTTCGGAAAAGTAGAGAAAAATAGAAACCATCTGAGAAGCAGCATGGCCAAGAGGATAGAGTATGGGCCTGGAAATCAGAGGGTCGTGGGTTCCAATCCCGGCTCTGTCAATTGTCTACGTGTAGCCTTGGGAAAGTCACTTCAGCTTTCCATACCTCAGTTCCCTCATCTGTAAAATGGAGGTGAAGACTGTGAGCCCCATGTGGGACAGGGACTGTGTCCAGCCCTATTTACCTGCATCCACCCCAGTGCTTAGTACAGTGGCTGGCACATAGTAAGTGCTTAACAAATACCACAATGATCATTATTGTTATTACTATCAATTATTACCTGAGAAACTAAAAAACTTTACAAACATACCAACACCACCTCAAGACCAAGCAGGAGAGACCAGTAACTGGACTGCAGCACTGATCTCAAAGCATTGTCCCAGGACCATATAAGTTAATCAATCAATGGTATTTATTGAGCACTTACTGTATGCAGAGCACTGCACTAAGCACTCGGGAGAGTATGATACACCAGAGTTGATAGACATGTTCCCTGCCCGCAAGGGAGCTTGAAGTCTAAAGGGGAGCTTATCAGCAAACCCCAGAGCATTCTGGAGGCCATATTACCCCTCCACCCCCGCCTTCAAAAAGCAAAGTATTTACTTCACAGAGCACAGCTGGACACGTAATTCAATATCCCCAAAATTATGCCTGGGCAAAGGGGACATGCTGCACAATATAAGAAGATTGGTTTCCTAGAAAACGTGACTGTGTCATGAATGGTTATATTATGGTTATGACAGAGACGTGCAATTATATATTTACAATCCATTTCCAGAACCTCTGAATTCACAGCTACATACTGTGATGATAAACACCACTATTGTTTCGTCCTTATTAAAGGAATTCTAAGCATACAACAATTTGAAGTGACAGAGACAAAAGAATGGGATAATGATTTTTTGCCAGAATAATAATAATAATAATGATGGTATTTGTTAAGTGCTTAGTATGTGCAAAGCACTGTTCTAAGCACTGGGGAGGTTACAAGATAATCAGGTTGTCCCATGGGGGGGCTCACAGTTTTAATCCCCATTTTACAGATGAGGTAACTGAGGCACAGAGAAGTTAAGTGACTTACCCAAAGTCACACAGCTGACAGTTGGAGGAGCCGGGATTTGAACCCATGACCTCTGACTCCAAACCCCGGGCTCTTTCCACTGAGCCACGCTGCTTCTCATTAGAGGGTTCTGTTGACTGTCGACTTAGTTTTCCCTCTTGATGAAAAATTTGCCCAACTTAGGTTGAACAGAATCAGTGGTATTGATTTAGTGTTTACTGTGTGCAGAGCACTGTAATAAACACTTGGGAGAGTATGATACAACAGGGTCGGTGGACCCATTCCCTGCCCACAGGGAGCTTACGGCCTAGAAGCCATACCTGTGTATATGTACAGCACCTGTATATATGTATATATGTTTGTACATATTTATTACTCTATTTATTTATTTATATCTACTCTATTTTATTTTGTTAGTATGTTTGGTTTTGTTCTCTGTCTCCCCCTTTTAGACTGTGAGCCCACTGTTGGGTAGGGACTGTCTCTATATGTTGCCAACTTGTACTTCCCAAGCGCTCAGCGCTTAGAACAGTGCTTTGCACATAGTAAGCGCTTAATAAATGCCATCATTATTATTAGTAGTAGTAGTACAGTGCTCTGCACACAGTAAGCGCTCAATAAATATGAATGATTGATTGATTGATAGGAGACGGGCATTAATTTAAAGAAATAAACAGAAGTCTTCTTTCCTTATTAAAGCACCTTATATCAGATGAACTCCTCTGCTCCTTTGAACTCTTCTGTCCATTACGGTCTTCTTCAATCAGATTTATAAATTCATCATCCTCTTTCCTAAAAATTGATGCCAGACTTTTCGAGCCCAAGCCTCTAGCCGGCAGCGGAGGAACCATAACCTCTTCATCTGTTTCGGCATCTTGCATCGATGCAATGGGCTTTTGAACCGGAGGGCCAATTCCGCTGACTGAAATGTGATGAACCTTTCAGTCGCCGCACCACCCAATCGCTACACTAAATTGCCTCCCCAGTTCAACCGCTTCTTCGGTTATTGCTTCTGAAGTCTCTTCCACCGCCTTGAACATCTGATACAAACTGTGGGCAGAAATGTCTCCAAGATCCATTCACTGTTGATTGCTTAAACTCAGCCCCCGTAGGGAGGTGGGGGCGGTTAAGGGAAATGTACTCTTTTGTAGCACCTGGTTGCAACAGCCAAGCCGGATGGAATAAGCGCCAAGTGAGGAATCAAACAATTCAGGTTTACCGTAAAGTGGTTGCAACCTCTCTCCCCATCTTTCAATCACTACAACTACTACTACTACTACTACTACTACTACTACTAATAATAATAATAATAATTGTTTGTTAAGCTTTTACTATATGCTGGGCATTGTTTGAAGTGGGGTAGATACGAGATAATCGGGTTGGACACAGTCCCTCCCCACAGAGGTCTCACAGTCTTAATCCCCATTTTACCGATGAGGGCACTGAGGCACAGAGAAGTTAAGTGACTTGCCCAAGGTCACACAGCAGACAAGTGGCAGAGCCGGTCTCCTCCAAGAGGCTTTCCCCATTTAGGCCTTCACTTCCCTGTCTTAGTCCTCCCTTCTGCTTTTCCTATGCCTTTTGGTCTCTTCCCTCTAAGAACCCCTCTCCCTGCCCCACGGCACTTACGTACATTTTCATTAATTATGTTATTTGTTAAGCGCTTGCTATGTATCAATGTCTTAAGTACTGGGGTAGGTACCAGATAATCAGGTGGAACACAGCCCCTGTCCCACAGGGAGATTACAACCTAGCTACCTGAAATTTATTTTACCCTCTGCCTCCCCTCTAGTCTGTTAGCTCCTGTTAACTCTCCCAAGCCTTAGCACAGTGCTCGGCACATGGTATGTGCTCCATAAATAATAATAATGGTATCTGTTAAGTGCTTACTATGTGCCAGGCACTGTACTAAGCACTGGGGTGGATACAAGCAAATCAGGTTGGATACAGTCCCTGTCCCAAATAGTCTCAGTCTTAATCCCCATTTCACAGATGAGGTAACTGAGGCACAGAGAAGTGAAGTGACTTGTCCAAGGCCCCACAGCAGACAGGTGGAGGAGCCGGGATTAGAACCCATGACCTGCAGACTCCCAGGCCCTTATATTACCCACTACACCATAAATACAAATGGATTGATTGATAGAAAGATAATAATAATGGCATTTATTAAGCGCTTACTATTTGCAAAGCACTGTTCTAGGTGCTGGGGAGGTTACAAGGTGATCAGGTTGTCCCACAGGGGGCTCACAGTTTAAATCCCCATTTTACAGATGAGGTCACTGAGGCACAGAGAAGTGAAGTGACTTGGCCAAAGTCACACAGCTGATGCTTGGCAGAGCCGGGATTTGAACACATGACCTCTGACTCCAAAGCCCGTGCTCTTTCCACTGAGCCACGCTGCCAGAGTTAGGCTTCAAACAATACAGGACGTATTCCAGAGGTGGTGTGTCATGAGGTAGTTACAATTCAATTCTCAGTCTATCATATTTCATTTATTGTTTTTATAGTGTTTGTTAAGCACTTCTACTATGTCCCGGGCACTGTACTAAGCACTGGGGTAGATGCAAAATTATCAGGTTGGACACAATCCATGTCCCAACATGGGGCTCAAAGCCTTAATCCCCATTTTACAGATGAGGTAACTGCGGCCCAGAGAAGAAAGTGACTTGCCCAAGGTCAAGAGCAGACAAGTGGCAGAGCCGGGATTAGAACCCAGCTCCTTCTGACTCAGGTCCGTGCTCTATCCACTAGGCAACACTGCACTTACTGTGTGCAGAGCGCTACACTAAGCACTTGGGAGAGTACGATACCACACAGTTGGTAGACAATTTTCCACTATTATCCCCTGACCCATTTTTTTGAATGGCATCAAGTTCTTACTTTGTGCCAAGCACTGTACAAAGCACTGGGGCAGGTACAAGACAGGTTGGACACGGTCCCTTATCCCATAGCCTGAATAATGAAGATTGTGCTCAATCACTTGGTTTTAAAATTTTTAAAACACCTTTTCCAGAAAGGGCGGGAGCTCAAACATTTAACCTACTGGAGTACACAGAAGATACACTTAATCTTTTATGATACTCACGATTAATTACCCAGTGCCTAATAAGGTTTCTCCTGACCAAGTTCATGTTCCGCATCCCAGGTTGGGTGAATGGGGGAATTTGAATATTTTATTATATTAACAAAATACAAAGTTATGGTTAGGGTTTTTTTGTTCACATCAAAATTGAAAAAAGCATTTCTAGAAAAAAGAGCTAACCACGAAGAAGATAGTTCAGCAGAAATATTTGGGCACAAACTAATCGAGAGTTTTACTAACATACTGCCTTCACCAAATAATTAATAGCAAAGACAAAAAACCCTCGATAGGCTAGAAGAAGTCTACCTATCTGCCGGGCAACCTTGGGCAAGTCACTTCACTTCTCTGTGACTAAATTCCCTCATCTGTAAAAAGGGGATTAAGACTGTGAGCCCCATGTGGAACACTGACTGTGCTCAACTTCATTATCTTGTATATCCCAATGCTTAGTATAGTGCCTGGCATATAATAAGAGCCCAACAAATACTATAAAATTTAAAAATAATTTAAAAAGTAGGCTTTGCACTGAAAATCATCTGGGACAAACTGCTTACTTAACCTTCCTTTGCTTCAGTTTTTCTTTTGATTAGCATTCAGATCTGATGCCACGATCAATGTCAAACAATAGCACTGGAACAGTAGAGAAATAAATGCAAGTCGCAAACTTAGTCCTTCATTCCTCTAGTTTAGATGAGATCTGTGGAGTCTCAATATCACTGTAGGAGATGCCGCCCAAAATAAGGCCCAAATGTAGTCGGTAAACCAAATTTCTGATGAGGCCTTGTCCTGGCTCTGGCCTCGAACTCCCTCCCCCTAAATAACCGACAGACCATCACTCTTCCCATATTCAGAGCCTTATTCAAATCCCATCTTCTCCAAGAGGTCTTCCCAGACTAAGCCCCCCATTTCCTCATCTCCTACTCCCTTCTGCATCGCCTCGACTTGCACTCTAGGTTCTTTCCCCCTCCTAGTCCCAATGGCACTGATGCACATATCTGTAATTTATTTATTTGTATTGATGTCTGTCTCCCCATCCCAGACAGTAAGCTCCTTGTGGGCAGGGAACATGTCTATCAACTCTATTCTACTGCACTCCCCCAAGTGCTAAGTACAGTGCTCTGCACACGGTGAACACTCAATAAATACTATTAATTGATGGACTGTTCAGATGGAGACCTAGGTGCTGATGAATACCTGAGTGAACTGACTGAAGTGAAGTGAGCAAGAAAGGGGGTCAAAGGTTTAGCCCTCGGGATAATATCTACTTAAGTTTTGGTCAAACTTGTACACACAAACAAGATTTGGGTGTTTAGAAAAGGAGCATGGCATAGTGGACAGAGCACGAACCTGGAAGTCAGGCCATGGGTTCTAATCCCGACTCCGCCACTTGTCTGTTGTGTGACCCTGGGTAAGTCACTTCACTTCTCTGTACCTCAATTCCCTCATTTGTAAAATGGGGATGGAGATTGTGAGCCTCACGTGGGACAGGACTGTGTCCAACCCAATTTGCTTGTATCCCCCCCAGTACTTAGTACAGTGCCTAGCACACGTAAGCAATTAACAAATACCACAGTTATTATTATTATTATGTTTACAGGATCCTGAAGGTTTAAATTAAGAACGAGAATTTTTTCTCGAACTTCATCTTGCCTCCTAAACATCTCTTCCTCCCGATTTGCCCGTCTCCATTGACAATACCACCGTCCTCCCAGTGAGTGAAGCCCGCAACCCGGATATCACCCTCGGCTCCTCACTCTCACTTTACAGTCAAGTCCATTCTACCGCTGAAACTGACATTTTCCTCGAAAGCATTTCCTGGATTCACTGAAATGCTTCTGAGGAAAGCACTGAGGAACGGTGTGGTCTAGTGGATAGAGCCCGGGACTGGGTGTCTGGCAGAACTGGCTTCTAATCCCGGCTCTGCCACTTGTCTGCTGCGTGACCTTGGGCAAGTCACTTGCCCGCTTCACTCCTTCCAAGCCCATGTCCTGACTGTTCCCAGTTCTCATTTTGCCTTTGATCGCTAGCTCACTTTGTTCCCAGAGCCTGAAACGCCCTTCCCTACCAAACCCACCAAACTTTAGCCATCCCCACCTTTAACCTTACCTCCTCCAACAAGCCCTCCCTGGTTAATTACTATTACCCCAATTCTTAATTTTCACCTTTTGGTTGCCACCTGCACTTATATACACATTTATTTATGCCCATTCTTATCCCCTGTGGATATATATATCATTACTTCTAACCACTTAGAGTTCAAGTCCGTAGTAGGCAGGAAACGTAAATGCTTAATTCAGTGCACTGTACTCAGTAAGTGCTCAGTAAATATCGCTACTATTACTAGCTCAAGTTATTTCAATTTGGGGGGTTAGAAGTGGCAAAAATTGCAACCCAACAACTAACCTGTAAATTTATAAACCACCCTGTGAGTCACTCACCTGCAATAACTAACCTTAAGTCCAGGATCCTTTGAGACCTTAGCATTATCAGTGTTATACTGTTATTGTTATATTGTTCATTGTTGTTATTATGTACTCTCCAATGCTCCTAGTACAGTGTTCTGCCCACAATAAGCACTCAATAAATAGGATTGACTGACTAGAATTCATGTGACATTATGGTGAGTGTTGTAAACAAATTTTTTTCACAGTGTACCACTATCTCTACTGGATCAGGAAATTAAATATCTATAGTGAGCAACAATTTCATAACAAATGAAAAAATTAAATGCAATGAAACCATTCCTTTAGTATGAGGGGGTTGGGGTATTAAGCGCTGGAGTATTCATTCAATCGTATTTATTGAGCACTTACTGTGTGCAGAGCACTGTACTAAGCGCTTGGGAAGTACAAGTTGGCAACATATAGAGACGGTCCCTACCCAACAGTCTAGAAGGGGGAGTAGATACGAGATAATCAAGTCCCACATGAGGCTCACAATCAAAGTAGGAGGGAGAACAGGTATTGAATCCCCATTCTGCAGAAGAGGGAACTGAGGCACAAAGCAGGTGAATGGCAGAGACAGGATTAGAACCCAGGTCTTCTGACTCTCAGGCCCACATTCTTTCCACTGGGCTAGGCTCTTTCTCTAAAATGTAAAAATTAGGAGGAAAAATGGATCTGAAAGAGGAGAAAATGCAGCAATAGGTATAATCTAGCAATGGATATGACAACTGGCTGATTGACTGAATCGACAAAAAGTGATTACAAAAATAAACAAGGATTGCTCCTAATTTTCAGTGAGGAGATTGAAATGTCTTTCCCCTCAAATCGTTCAGAAGAACTGCAGGGGACAAAAGTTGTGGCCACTACGGTGAGTTCTACATTTCAGGCTTATCATTTCTGCCTCAACAGCCCTTTGCAACTCCAGAATACTTTCAGAAGGAACTAGCTAAGGTAACCTGTGACAGGAAAAGGAGGAAGTATTTGCTCTGTTTCACCCAAAGGACTGCCGCCAAGATTAATCAACTAAAAGGGAAAAATGTTTGGAAAGACTAGCGATCAATCACTCGATCACATTTATTGAGTGCTTACCATGTGTGGAGCACTGTATTAAGCGCTTGACAGCAGAATTAGCAGATATGTTCCCTGCCCGTAATGAGTTTACAATCTAGAGGGGGAGATAGGCACTGAGTATTCCCTTTCTCATAATGATTTTTTCACTACTCCTTTCAATTCTTTCATCTCATTTTTAAAATATGATATTTTCACTATTCCTTTCAATAATGATGAGTATATATCTATAATTTAATGTATGCATTTTGATGCTATTGATGCCTGTCTACTTGTTTTGTTTTGTTGTCTGTCTCCCCCTTCTAGACTGTGAGCCTGCTGTTGAATAAGGATTGTCTCTATCTATTGCCGAACTGTACTTTCCAAGCGCTTAGTACAGTGCTCTGCAATTCAATCAATCATATTTATTGAGCACTTACTGTGTGCAGCGTACTGCACACAGTAAGTGCAGCGTACTGCACACAGTAAGTGCTCAATAAATACGATTGAATGAATTCCAAGGTATTAATTATTAATTGAGGGCTTACTATGCGTGAAGCATTGCACTAAATGCTTAGGAGAGTACAATCCAACAGAATTATTCATTCATTCATTCAATCATATTTATTGAGTGCTTAATGTGTGCAGAGCACTGTACTAAGAGCTTGGGAAGTATAAGTTGGCAACATATAGAGATGGTCCCTACCCAATAGCGGGCTCACAGTCTAGAAGGGGGAGACAACAAAACAACACATATTAACAAAATAAAATAAATAGAATAGTAAAACATATTTACTAGTATTTACTAATATTTTGTTTGTACAAGTAAAATAGAGTAATAAATCTGTACAAACATATATACAGGTGCTGTGGGGAGGGGAAGGAGGTAGGGCAAGGGGGGATGGGGAGGGGGAGGAGGGGGAGAGGAAGGATGGGGAGAGGAGAGGAATTAGCGGGCATGTTCCCTGCCCATAATGAGTTTACAATGAGTTTAATCTTTGTAAATCCTGAAGTTAAGAGCCCTGATGGAGATACTTCCAGTTCTTGGAAGCATAAAGCCCCAGCTTGAAACAAACTCAAGAAAAACGCCTACTCGTCTTCACTAGAAACCCTGCTCTACAATGCGGGCTCACGACCCAAAAAGTCACCCCGACTACAAGTAGCACAACTTAGAGGACATATAACCTCAATGAGAATAAAAGAGAAGCTTAGTGAAGCTAAGAAATTAGTAAGTCTTTTAAAGAGAGATTTTCGGGAAAAAAGGCAGAATCTTCCTTTTCAAAGGTAACCACATATATACTGATTTATTCACTCTGAGAAAAAAAGAACATCGTACCAAATCATGTTTTAAACCTCTCGGCTTATGGTTTTGAACAAACACTGCAGTTAGAATCTGTCTTTGAATTGTTAAAAAAAGAGGGGAAATTTGCATTTATTGATAAAATAAAATTTCCCGAAGAAAATGTTTGGAAGAGAGATGGGAAGATGGAGGAAAGAATGGTTATTTCAACGGGCTTTGGGAGACATCTAGTGGCTTTTAGCGCATACTGTACTGACTTTTTTCTCCTCCGGAAACTATCTTAACGGAAATCTATTCTTACCTAATAAAAGCAGACCATTTAAACAAATCTACTTTACTGTAGTGCTTTGATTCAATATTGTTGGCCGACATAGGGGACAAAAGACCTATTATTTTGTCAGGGCTGTGGATCTCATCAAAACCAGGTGCCAGTATCATAAGTGTTCTGTCACATCAAGCAATCGCTGGTATTGATCAATCAATCAATCGTATTTATTGAGCGCTTACTGTGTGCAGAGCACTGTACTAAGCAGTTGGCAACATATAGAGACAGTCCCTATCGAACAGTGGGCTCACAGTCTAGAAGGGGGAGACAGAGAACAAAACAAAACATATTAACAAAATAAAATAGAATAGATATGTATAAGTAAAATAGAGTAATACATACGTACAAACATATATACAGGTGCTGTGGGGAAGGGAAGGAGGTAAGGCGGGGGGTGGAGAGGGGGAGGAAGGGGAGGAGGGGGAGAGGAAGGAGGGGTCTCCTTCCTTAGTGCTTACTACGTGCACTAAGCATTTGGGAGAGTACAATATAATAGAATTAGCAGACACGATCCCTGCCCATAACGAGCTTACTGAAATTACTGGCAAAAAGGGGGAATGTAGACAAAGTGTCTATGAAACGCCAATGGTATGAAAACTCGGGAACACTAAGTTCAAAATGTGTGGTTCCTTCAAGGGTATACTCAGGGAAGGGCAACCGAGATGAGCAGGGGATCAGAGAAACTTCCTAGCAAGGACGGACTGCAAGGGTTTGGAATCTTCTCTGTGTCTCCGTTACCTTATCTGTAAAAATGGGGATCAGGACGGCGAGCCCTAAGAAGGACACGGACTGTGTCCAACCTGATTTGCTTGTGTCTACCCCTGTTCTTAGTACACTGCCTGGTACGTGGTAGTGTGGTTGAGGAGAAACAGCATATCCAACGTATCCAAGTGGAAAGAGGTGGAAGTCAGAGGATCTGGATTCTAATCCTACTGTGTGACCTTGGACAAGTCACGTCGCTTCTCTCTGCCTCAGTTCCCTCATCGGCAAAGTAGGGATTCAATACCTGTCTCCCTCCTACTTAAACTGTGAGCCCCCTAAGGGTCTTCAATAGGTTGTAGCTCCCCAAGCTTCCATGTGTGGGTACATATGCATGTAATGTGCATATGGAGGCATACAAATACATAAAGGTCAGTTATGGATGGAGTCGTTGTTCAGAGTGCTAATTTTAGTGAATGAAAAACTGGCTTCACAAATTACCTTTTTTTAAATCTTCTTGACTGACAAGGTTTAACCCTTTTAAGCTTTTATGGCAGTGTTTACTTTCAATTTCATACAAGAGCATTATTAACCAGCTCTGTAACTTTAAAAACAACACAACCAGCATCTCTTGGAACAGAAAATCATGGAGTGGAAAAAAAAAGGAATAAAAATTGTCCTCCCGCCTAATTGCTTCCTAACTTCCAAAGTTCAGACAAAGAACCAAATTGCAACCTAATGAAGATGCGCAGTTTACTTCTGCTTAAAAGTCAAACCTTAAGAAACTTACCATGGCCGTCCTCGACTTGATAAACCAGTCAAATCTGAACTGTGGAGCGTTGCGCACACATTGCCTTAGTTCTTCATAGACGTTTTCTTTATCAAAGCCCATTTTATGTAACATGCAAATCAAGAACCTGTCTTCTTCTTCTGTATAATTCTTTCCTTTGTTTGTTCCATACTGAATGCGCAACTGATGAAAAGGGGCTTTATATCTTGCGATCTGAATACCAAAGAAAAAAAAAAGAGAAAACGATGCCTTTACTGAGTTCAGAACAATAAACTTCATCACAATGATGGTATATGCAGCAAAGTAATTATTAAAAATTTCAGGAAAAATGCTACCTTGGCATCCAAAGCCTTCTTGATACTGATTCTTCGTTGGATCCTCGCTTCACCTCGTTCGATCTGAGCCATAATTCTTTCGATATCTTGCAGTTCATTGCAACGTTCCCAAAAAACAGCTGAAAGGCAAAAATACCATATTTTAAAATTACTTTGGACCAGAAGGCACGATTTCATTCTCATGACAGGCCACCAGGGATGCTTTCTGAAAAAGAGTAAAACTACCTTTTGCTGCTGTAGTCACGTTCTTGAAAATGGAAACTCCTTATGAGAAACATTGTTACACAAATCCAATTTTCCCCTAAGAATTCAGGTAAATACGGGGAATTTGGTTTCAGGGATGTTCTGTACCAGACGAAAGGTGCTGGGTGCATATATGGAATACATTTTTAAAACACTGAAAAGACACAACACCAACAATGATAACTGTGAACCTTGATGGAGGAAGTGAAATTGTGGAAAACATCGATTTTCTTAATCCTTGTCAAGCACTTCACAAACTCCTGCTGGCCACTTTTGACCCACAATCCTCAGTAACATGATTATAATGAGTTAAATCTGATCACATTATGATCATAATGAGTTACACACGCAAGGACTACTATGTTGTAGCTCTACAATTTAAGCAATCGTACAAAAAGGAGTCCCAATTAACTGGGTGTGTTGCCTGGCTTTCATCCCGAACAGCAGCGGCGAAACAAAAAGCAACCCACAAGTTAAAGTGTACGTTCCCTAATAGATGAATGGCTTTATAATGAAATAACTGGAACCGGGGTGATGAATCAATCTATCAATAGTATTTACTGAGCACTTACTTTGTGCCAACTTGTACTTCCCAAGTGCTCTGCACACAGTAAGCGCTCAATAAATACGATTGATTGATTGATTGCAAAACACTGTACTAAGCACTAGGGAGAGTACAATCCAACAGAATTAGCAGACCCGTTCCCTGCCCATGATGAGCTTGCAGTCTAGAGGACTGCCTACATACCTAGGAACTTCAGTAAAACATTAATTTTCTTCTATCCCTACGATCTTGGAATTTAAGTAGAGAATGGCAACATATGGTTTTCATAGGGCTTGGCAAAACTGGGAACCTAACGCTTCCCTTAAAATTCAGGTGAGCTTCAGTAATTACAACTTTCACAGTCAGGCCCCCTAGATCTTTAGCTAATCAGCAACATTTACTGATTATTTAATGAATACCACAAAGACCGACATTTGGAGAGACACCACCTTCAGCAATGCATCCTTCCCAGAGCCTGATCCAGGCAGTGTGGCCCAATGGATAGAGCCCGGGGCTGGGAGTCAATAGGTTATAGGTTCTAATCCCAGCTCTGTGACATTGGGCAAATCACTTCACTTCAGTGCCTGAGTTCATGGCATAGTGGATAGAGCATGGGCCTAAGAGTCAGAAGGTCCTGGATTCTAATTCTGGCACTGCCATTTGTCTGCTATGTGACCTTGGGCAAGTCACTTCACTTCTTGTGCCTCAGTTACCCCATCTGTAAAAAGGGGGTTGAGATTGTGAGCCCCATGTGGAACAGGGACTGTGTCCACCCCTATTTGCTTGTATCTACCCCAGAGATTAGTATAGTGCCTGGAACATAGTAAGAACTTAAAAAATACCACAATTTATTATTATTACCGTAATATGAAGAAGTATTACAGAAGTGTAATACGAACAAGTATTGCAGAAGTATAATACAAAGGGAATACACTTGTTGGTAATAAGCCATCAATAGTAAAGTTTTCTGGTAGAAGGACCGCTTAGGACAGGTAACGTGGTGGGGAAACTCAGCAGGATTCCTGAAAATTCCAATGCAGGCAGCAAAAACCATAGTGGGTAATGAGGCAGCTACCCTGGCAACTGCCTGCTGGTCTAAGAATAATAATAATAATAATAACAGTATTTCTTAAGTGCTTACTATGTGTCAAGCACTGTTCTAAGCACTGTGGTAGATACAAGCTATGCAGGTTGGACACTGTCCCTGTCTCACATGGGGGGTTCACGGTCTTAATCCCCATTTTACAGTTCAGGTAACTGAGGTACATGCAAGTTACATGACTTGCCCAAGGTCACACAGCAGACAAGTGGCAGAGCAGGGATTAGAATCCAGGTCCTTCGGAATTCCAGGCCCGTGTTCTATCGACTAGGCCACGCTCCTTCTCTTTGATGCTATGGCACAGCATCAGAATTAGGTTGTGATCATTTTGGTAATGGATGGATTTTCTATGTAAGATTCTTGCAGACATTTAGCAATGTGATGCCCTCTCACTAACTACAATAACTGACCCAGCAGGACTAGGTTTGAGAGGGATCAGAAAAATACAACTGGCCCAGAGCAAATCACTAGCACCATTATCTGGGAAAAGTCTTTGTGGTTGGACCAAGGCTCACCTGTCATTATTCATTCATTCAATCATATTTATTGAGCGTTTACTGTGTGCAGAGCACTGTACTAAGCGCTTGGGAAGTACAAGTTGGCAACATATAGAGATGGTCCCTACCCAACAACGGGCTTACAGTCTAGAAATCATTAATAACTAGGGACTCTATTACAACAATGCAGTCCCCTTGGTCTGGTGAGCTATTACACTGAGAAGTGAAACTGGGTGATGCAAGACACTTGAATTCTAATAATAGTAATAGTAATAAATAATAATAATGGCATTTGTTAAGTGATCACTACATGCCAAGCACCGAACTAAGAGCTGGAAGTGAAACTGGATGATGCAAGACACTTGAATTCTAATAATAGTAATAGTAATAAATAATAATAATGGCATTTGTTAAGTGCTCACTACATGCCAAGCACCAAACTAGGAGCTGGAAGTGAAACTAGGTAATGCAAGACACTTGAATTCTAATAATAGTAATAGTAATAAATAATAATAATGGCATTTTATAATGGCATTTATTAAGCACTTACTATGTGCAAAGCACTGTTCTAAGCACTGGGGAGCTAACAAAGTGATCCGGTTGTCCCACGGGGGGCTCACAGTCTTAATCCCCATTTTACAGATGAGGGAACTGAGGCCCAAAGAAGTGAAGTGACATGCCCAAAGTCACACAGCTGACAAGTGGCAGAGCCGGGATTTGAACCGATGACCTCTGACTCCAAAGCCCAGGCTCTTTCCATTTGTTAAGTGGCATTTGTTAAGTGCTCACTACATGCCAAGCACCGAACTAAGAGCTGGGATCGATACAAACAACACAGTCACTGTCCCACATGGGGCTCAAGTCTTGATCCCCATTTGACAGATGAGGGAACTGAGGCCCAGAGAAGTGAAGTGACATGCCGGAGATCACACGGCAGATAAGTGCGGAGCTGGGATTAGAACCCAGGTCCTTCTGAGTCCCAGGCCCATGTTCTATCCTCTAGGCCACGCTCCTTCTCTATGCAGAGCTCTGTGTAGCGGCATCACTACATTGTCCATTTCCTTCCTCTCCCCCTCGTCCCCCTCTCCATCCCCCCATCTTACCTCCCTCCCTTCCCCACAGCACCTGTATATATGTATATATGTTTGTACATATTTTTTACTCTATTTATTTATTTATTTAATTTATTTCTACATATCTATTCTATTTCGTTAGTATGTTTGGTTTTGTTCTCTGTCTCCCCCCTTTAGACTGTGAGCCCACTGTTGGGTAAGGACTGTCTCTATATGTTGCCAATTTGTACTTCCCAAGCGCTTAGTACAGTGCTCTGCACATAGTAAGCGCTCAATAAATACGATTGATGATGATTGTCCCCGGCCAGGGAAGCAGCCACGATGGAAGGGCGGTATGGGCGGCCTCAGCTTACCAACATCGCTCAGCCAGGGTCAGGTGGCTTCTTCGTCCTTTTGAGTGGGAGGTTTCCAGAAGTAGCAGTAGAAGGAGGACCCCCACCGTGACCACAGGATATATTTTCCATTGCACTTCATCTCCCCCCTCCCGCTCCAGGCTTCCCCTTTGCCTTTCCCGCAAATGAAGGCAGTTGGGGGGCTGGGCGCTCTGCACACAGTAAGCGTTCAATAAATACGATTGAATGAATGAATGAATGAGGGTTAGGTTAAGTGCTTGGAGAGTATTATATAACAACCTAACAGACACACTCCCTGCCCACAGCTGGGAATCTTCCTGGGATTCAAGGTCTGTATTGTAACCATCAATCCCAACAATTCAATGAGACGCAGCACAGAGCACGGGTCTGTGAGTCAGAAGGTCATGGGTTCTAATCCTGACTCTGCCACTTGTCTGCTGTGTGACCTTGGGCAAGTCACTTCACTTCTCTGGGGCTCAGTTAGGTCATCTAAATGGGGGTTGAGACTGCGAGCCCCACTTGGGACAGGGACTGTGTCCAACCTGATTTGCTTGAATCCACTCCAGTGCTTAGTACAGTGCCTGGTATGTAGTAAATAATAATAATGATGGCATTTATTAAGCGCTCACTATGTGCAAAGCACTGTTCTAAGCTCTGGGAAGGTTACAAGGTGATCAGGTTGTCCCACAGGGGGCTCACAGTCTTAATCCCAATTTTACAGATGAGGTAACAGGCACAGAGAAGTGAAGTGACTTGCCCAAAGTCACACAGCTGACAATTGGCAGAGCTGGGATTTGAACCCATGACCTCTGACTCCAAAGCCCGGGCTCTTTCCACTGAGTGACGCTGCTTCTCATACCCTGATTATTATTATTACAAGACACAAGAATAATAATATAATATAATATAATAATAATATAATAATCTTAGGCCAAAATCACAGAGAGCAGAAGAATGTGTCTCTGTCCCAAAGCAAGTGGCTTTCCGACATTGGAGACAAGTATGGTTCGCAAATTGGGGGGGAAGGTAGCTAGAGAGATGCATTATTTTTTCATTCTAAAGCATCGTATTTTAGGAAATTCACCTTTTATCCGGAGTTACCTAGGGTTTGGAACCACGTGGAATTTTTTTGTGTCCTTTTCCCCAGCTGCAACTACCCCTTGCAGAGCCTAGAATCTATTTTGATTCTGCCTCCTTGTCCGTCCGAACCCTTTATCCGAGAAGAGCCGTACCATTCTTGATTGCTTCACAATGGGCCACTTTGTTCGATGCCGTTTCCTCTCAGCAGTGCACATTCCTGCCTTATCACTTGAGGTTGGGCTCTATTTTAGCCTTAAAGCACTTGTCTGCCCACCCTGCATGTGGCTGCACCAGGGACGATAGCTGTTCGGACATTCTGCAGACAGGTTTTCTGCCCGCCTCCTTCCTGGGCGAATTAGGTTGTAATCAGCGTTGCTTCTAGCTGTGTTCTGGGCCTTTATTGTTGGCACTGTATAGATGCCCAGAGTGATGCTACGGAAACTGCTGTGATAATCATCGACATAGTAATATTAATAATGGCATTTATTAAGCGCTTACTATGTGCCAAGCACTTTTCTAAGTGCTGGGGGGGGGATACAAGGTAATCAGGTTGTCCCAAATGCGGCTCACAGTCTTAATGCCCATTTTACAGATGAGGGAACTGAGGCACAGAGAAGTTAAGTGACTTTCCCAAAGTCACACAGCTGACAATTGGCGGAGCCGGGACATCACGGAACTGTTGATCGTATTCACTGAGTGCTTACTGCGTGTAGACTGCTGTACTAAGTGCTTGGGAGAGTATGATATAACAATAAACAGACACATTCCCTGCTCTTATTAAGTGCTGGGATAGATTGAAGATAATCAGGTCAGACACAGTCCCTGCTCCATCCTGGGCTCACAGTCTAGGTGGGAGAGAGAGCAGGCAGTGATTCCCGT
Organism: Tachyglossus aculeatus; assembly: GCF_015852505.1. Classification (NCBI taxonomy): domain Eukaryota; kingdom Metazoa; phylum Chordata; class Mammalia; order Monotremata; family Tachyglossidae; genus Tachyglossus; species Tachyglossus aculeatus. The sequence goes on along the minus strand of NC_052071.1, from coordinate 16,680,562 downwards.
GTCAGGTGTTGTACATATTTACTCTTGTACATATTTACTATTCTATTTATTTTATTTTGCTAATATGTTTTGTTTTGTTGTCTGTCTCCCCCTTCTAGGCTGTGAGCCCGCTGTTGGGTAGGGACCGTCTCTATATGTTGCCAACTTGTACTTCCCAAGTGCTTAGTACAGTGCTCTGTACACAGTAAGCGCTCAATAAATACGATTGAATGAATGAAGGAATGTTACAGATGAGGAATCTGCTGAAGAAGCCAGACGTGAGATATACAATCCACCTGGATCTTGTAGCCAAATATAGCAACATCCCTCTTCTGAATCTTTGGTTTGGTGATTGTTGCTGCCATAGTGACATGCTCACCACCTCTCAAAAGATCTCATGACCTTCTTGATTCAGTTTTCTACTTTAATTTAGGGCTGTCGGAGTTGTAGATATTATTAGTCACTAGCACCATCAGAAATTAAGGAGCTTCTTACAGTAGAAAAGCAGTGCATCATCCACCTTTCATACCTACTCTTGATGTAGTCAAAATGGATAGTTTCAGAAAATCCACTGTGCAATGCGCAAATTAAGCCAAGAAACATAGGCAACAAATGGTGGATTGTCAAAGATGGTACTCCAGGACTACCCACAAAAATACTGAACTGGAGAATTCTAAATATCCTTAAAGAGTCTATACGGTTCATCTAGAGATTTGGGTCCATTCGAGAACAGGTATAGGATGGTCACAAATGGGAAAGAACCAAATCCTTAGGCCTGCCCAGAGAAGACCCCAAAATCAGAGATTGAGCCAGGAACCAATCTCCAAGGTTCAATCTTAAACTGACGCAAACCACTTTGGCCTCCCTAATCGTGGGTTATTTACCCAGAGCTAGCTGAGTCACAACTGCAGCAGCCTCGGGATAAAAAGTCACAGTGTTTCTCACTGGGGACTTTTCCCAGGGCATTTATGTAAAGGAACTGAATCCCACCTCTCCTTATCACCAATATATGGAGAAGGATCACTCTCAGCATAACTCGTAATCATTTTTCTACAGAAACGTTCAGTCCATGTTATACCCACGTTTTAAAAATCTCCAGTGGTTGCCCATCCACCTCCACATAAAAGAGAAACTCCTTACCATAGACTTTAAAAGCACTCAATCACCTTGCTCCCTCCTACCTCACCTCACTGCTCTCCTAGAACAAACCAGCCGCACACTTTGCTCCTGTAATGCCAACCTACTCATTGTGCCACAATCTTGTCTATCTGGCTGCTGACCTCTCGCTCACGTCCTTACCTCTCCCTCATGTCCTGCCTCTCCCTCTTCAAATCCAACAATTACACTCCCCACCTTCAAAGCTTTATTGAAGGCACATCTCCTTCAAGAGGCCTTCCCTGACTAAGCCTCTTCTCCCACTCCCTTCTGCGTCCCTTTATTCACCCACCATACCATCAGCCCCGCAACACTTATATACGTATCCTTAATTTATTTATATTTATGTCTATCTCCCCCTTAAGACTGTAAACTCGTTGTGGCCACAGAATGTGTCCACCAATTGTTACCCTGTAATAATAATAATAATGGCATTTATTAAGCACTTACTATGTACAAAACACTGTTCTAAGCACTGGGGAGGTTACAAGGTGATCAGGTTGTCCCACGGGGGGCTCACAGTCTTCATCCCCATTTTACAGATGAGGTAACTGAAGCACAGAGAAATTAAGTTACTTGCCCAAAGTCACACAGCTGGCACTTGGTGAATCCGGGATTTGAACCCATGATCTCCGGCTCCAAAGCCTGGGCTCTTTCCACTGAGCCACGCTGCTTCTCTACTGATCTACTTCTCTACTAATAAGAATTGTGGTATTTGTTAAGTGCTTACTGTGTGTCAAGCACTGTTCTTAGCACTGAGGTAGATACAAGGTAATCAGGTTGGATATAGACCCTGGCCCACATGGGGCTCACAGTCTTAATCCCCTTTTTACAAATGAGGTAACTGAGGTGCAGAGAAGTGAAGTGACTTGCCCAAGGTCACATAGCAGACATGTGGCAAAGGTGGGATTAGAAGCCAAGTTCTCTACTCCCAGGCCCGTGCTCTTTCTACTAGGCCACTCCACTTCGCCGAGCTGCTTCACTGCCTGTACTCTCTCAAGCACAGCATGGCTCAATGGAATAAGCACAGGCTTGGGAGTCAGAGGTCATGGGTTCTAATCCCGGCTCTGCCACTTGTCAGCTGAGTGACTTTCAGCAAGTCACTTAACTTCTCTATGCCTCAGTTCCCTCATCTGTCAAATGGGGATTAAGACTGTGAGCCCCACATGGGACAACCTGATTACCCTGAATCCCCCCCAGTGCTTAGAACGGTGCTTGGCACATAGTAAGCGCTTAACAAATACCATCATCATTATTATTACAATGCTCGGCATGCAGAAAACGTTCAATAAATACAATTGATTGAACCGAGAGCAGGCAGAAACCAGACTCTTCTGACCACTAAGTATCCCAGCAGGTTGAGTAGGGCAGTGTGGGGAAGGGAGGCCATGATGCCTGTGTACGTTTTTTTTGTTCATCATCAGCCAGAGGAAACTAACACACTACAGAACCACTTAAGCGCTCAGAAAAAAAAAGCATTTCAGAATTAGTACTTGCTAATACAAAGTCAATCATTTTAATCTTCACTTTCTTTCACTAGCATCTCACACTCAAGCAAGTTTCAAGTTGCTTTCACTAAACCCATGAGGTCCTAAGACCGGAGGGATGAATCAAACCAAAATAAAAATGTACATCCCGTATTTTGTGCAAACCTGAATACTCGATGACCTCTTCGGGTGATTTTCCCTCCACTTCTCGAGCTATATTATCAATGTCATCCCGCCCATATTTCTCATTGGCTTTAATAAACTGGTTAAAATCTCGCTTGTTCCAGTTTGTGAATCCCTGTGGGGAAAAAACAGAAAACACATCACAGTGAAAGGTGGATTTACTCAATCTCCTGGCTCCGTGGTTCATTGCTTCGATACAGTGTCCCATTTCTAGACCTTGAGAAGATTAAAACCCCTTCCTTATTTGCACTCTTAATGGCTGAGGTTTGTTTTTTGAGATTCAAAACAAATTACTAATTACATGTATCAAGAGGAGTCTCCGATAATCCCTGTGAACTGAAATCTGTTTCCCACTCTGAATCTAAAGAGATGCTGATTAATTATTCTCAGAGTAAACAAGTTGCCATTTGAAGAAAAAGCCAAAGCCTTGTTCTCAATGCAATGGAGAGGTGATAGAAGAACTAGGGCCAATTTTGCCACTCTCCATAGATCTCAGGTCTATGTGGAAAGCAGAATGGCCTATTGGATAGAGCTCGGGCCTGAGAGTCAGAAGGACTGGGGTTCTAATCCCAGCTCCGCCACTTGTCTGCTGTGGCCTTGGGCAAGTCACTTCCCTTCTCTGGGACTGTTACCCCATCTGTAAAATGGAGAATAAGACTGTGAGTCCCATGTGGGGCATGGACTGTGTCCACCTGATTACCTTGTATCTACCCCAGTGCTTAGAACAGTATCTGACACATAGTAAGTGCTTAACAAAAACCATAAAAAAAAATCACCTAGTCAATCCCCTTCAGACGAATTTCTGCAATGTGTCCAAAAGAGCAAACTAGTGAAACGTCTCTGCAATCACCCAGGGAGCTTTTTGCAATTTTATTATGGCATAGGCATACCTAGATTCTGAGCACCCCATTTTACTTAAAACCAGGGTACACATGGTGAAACCTTTCATTGACCTACAATACCTTACGTTGTGTAGATCCGGCTCCCGATGTAGCATCCACTCATTGCAGCTCAGTCACTTCCCTCCCTGTCCCCTCCTCCCCATCTCCTGCTTCCAGCTGCTTTTCTTCCCTTCCTCCCGGCCTGTCCCCCATCTCCCTTTGTGCTGGACTGTACCATGTGCTCATTTTGGGCCCCCTCTATTTCAATTCATTCTAACCTTAATGGCAGCCAGAACGGCCAACGCTTCCTCCCTTTCCCACCTCGCCTCTTCCCCTTTTCTGGTGGAGGCTGCAGGGGTAGAGATGCCGGGGATTCTGGTGGGGATAAATGGGGAGGAGGGGGAGAACAGCAGCGGCTTTGGAGGTTCTGCTGACCCCCCACCTACCCCGATCCGCTACTACCTCTGACGGGGTGGTCCAGGCCAGAGGAGGGAAGCCGCAAAAAGTCAGCCAAGGGGAAGCGGCAGGGAGGGTTGAGGCAATGGGCAACTGCGGCTCTGGCTAGAAATAAAGCGCCAAATTATGTACCACACAGCTCAGCTCCGTATGGGGAGACCATAAGGGGAGCTCATTGGGGGCGGGGACTTTGCCTTTTTATTGTTCTACTGTCCTCTCCCAAGCGCTTAGTACAGCGCTCTGCACACAGTAAGCGCTCAATAAATACGATCGAATGGAATGAATGAAAGGAAGGGAAGCCGAAAGGCAGCTGAGGAGAGGTGAGAGGTGGGGTGGGGGATTGGGACCATGCAGCTAGTCTGGAAGTACCAGAACCAGCGTGGCCTAGTGGCTTGAGCCAGGGCCTGGAGTCAGAAGGACCAGGGGTCTCATCCCGGCTCTGCCACTTGTCTGCTGTGTGACCTTGAGCAAGTCACTTCACTTGTCAGGGCCTCACTTACTATAAAATAGGAATTAAGGCTGTGAGAGCTTAGAACAGTGGCTGACACATAGTAAGCACTTAACAAACACCATTAGAAAAAGTGCATTCTGAACAGCGGCATGCTTTGTAAGACAGCCCAGAGGTTCAGGTACTATGTAACTACAAAATGCTAGAATTAGGTTTAATCGATGGTATTTACTGAGCGCTTACTATGTGGAGAGTACAACAGAATTAGTAGACATAGTCCCTGCCCATAACGAGCATGGACTGTAAGCTCACTTTGGGCAGGGACTGTCACTGTTTATTTTTGAACTGTACTTTCACAAGCACTTAGTACAGTGCTCTGCACACAGTAAGTGCTTAATAAATATGATTGAATTAATGAATGAATACAGTCTACAGGTTTAGGGTTCTGACTATGTTTTGTGTTTTATTCATTCATTCATTCAATCATATTTATTGAGCGCTTACTGTGTACAGAGCACTGTACACTAAGCGCTTGGGAAGTACAAGTTGGCAACATATAGAGACGGTCCCTACCCAACAGCGGGCTCACAGTCTACTGTTTTAGTAGTTTTTTCCAAGAAATTCCTTTTTAGGGTTTATGAAAGAAAACTAAAATATTCATCCTGTGATGTTATGCTTTGAAGTACTTTAACAAAGATGAAACAATACTTTAGGGATGTTTAACATCACAGCACAGAGAACATAAAGAATTTCATATTTTTCCAGAGATCCTCAAATGGCTCTTAATTAATCAAGCAGAAATTTAATTTCGTTTTCAACAACCATAATCCTGACTTTACAGGAGGTAGGCCTGTATACTATTTGCTTTCCTTTATTCATTTTTCTGCTAGTTTTTCCATTTGTCACATTGTAAAACTTTACTTGGGTGAGCAGTTTTTCCTTTTCTTCAGTCTCTTCTGTAGTGTGAGGTTCCGCTTCATCAATCTTCTTCTGCTCTTCTTTTTGTGCTTGAGCTGAATTTGGGAGATCAGGATTCCTAGGGACCTGCATGATGAACAAATGATGTTATGACATTATTATTAGAGAAGAAGCAGTGTGGCTCAGTGGAAAGAACACGGGCTTGGGAGTCAGAGATCATGGGTTCTAATCCCGGCTCCACCACTTGTCAGCCGTGTGACTTTGGGCAAGTCACTTCACTTCTCTGGGCCTCAGTTACCTCATCTGTAAAATGGGGATAAAGACTGTGAGTCCCACGTGGGACAACCTGATTACCTTATATCCACCCCAGCAATTACAGCAATGCTTGGCACATAGTAAGCGCTTAACAAATGCCATCATCATCATTATTATTATTATTATTATTATTATTGTTATTATTATTATATAGTCTTATCAATCTTCATAAATGAAACATTTTCATAAACAAAACATCATTAAGGCTGATGAAGTCCTCTACAAATCGGCAATGTGGTGACGTTATTAAAAAAAGCCCACGTGGTTCTCGGAAGTACTAAAACATCAAACTCTTATTATTAGAGAGCTGAATCCAGGTTAGATCAGCACTTTTTATAAAGGATGAAGAGAATTTGGAGGGTGCAGAGATGAGTAAAAAAATGACAAAAGGGCTGGAAAACAGATTCTGTTATAAAACACTAAAGGAAATGGGGCAGTTTTTAGCCCGGAGAAATGAAAGGTAAAGAGTTTCTTAATAATTCTTTTCAGGAATATGAGCGTTTTGTGGTGAGGGAGCTGACAGAGGAAGAACAACGACTGCTTTAAAAATCCTCTTGCTTCCTCCTAACTCTAACTGGGTTCAGTGTCTTTTTTCCCCACTAGATGGGAAGCCCCTTGAGGGTAGGGAGCATATGTCTGCTAACTGTTCAGTCTATCCATCAGACTGTAAGCCCGCTGTGGGCAGGGATCGTCTAACTTTGTTGCTGTATTGTACTTTCCAAGCACTTAGTACAGTGCTCTGCACACAGTAAGTGCTCAATAAGTACAGTTGAATGAATGAATTTATTGAGCACTTTCTATATGAAGAGCATCATCATCATCAATCGTATTTATTGAGCACTTACTGTGTGCAGAGCACTGTACTAAGCACTTGGGAGAGTACAATAAAACCACTGAACAGACACATTTGTTGCATTCTCCCAAATGCTCAGTACGGTGCTCTGCAAAAAGTACTCAATAAGTACTACTGATTGGCTGGATGATTTAATAACTATTGTCCAGGACAGAACAGGCTTTTGTGAGGAGGATGTTAACCAGCTGTTCTCTGTGGGCTTCAGTGGAAAGATGGCCTTAGAGTGGGAGAAAGTTGAGTTGGGTATAGGAAAAAAACAATTGTTTTGTAACGAGGCAATCGACTGGTTAAGCTATCAACCGGCTTTTGTCCCCTCTACTCACTGAACCGATGGAGTAAATGATATGAGAGTGAGCAGAGCTGGTAGCAGAAAACGATTCTGAGCGGACGTCCGATGACGTCACAGATAGCGTGCAGGGCAGCGTGATGACGTCACTGACAGAGCCATTCCTGGGTGCCAGTGGCCTTCCCCTCCCCGCACGGCAAGACTCTGCCTGTTAGAGCAGAGGACAAAAACCTCCTGGAAAGGGAAATGGTCTTCCTCCCTGCCGCCCGCTGGACCCTCGGGCCCACAAGGCCTACGGGCCTGGGCTAATCTCTGCCTCTCAGACTCACCATCGATCAGTCCCTGACTAAGCCCTCCTCTTCTCTTCTCTCACTCCCTTCTGTGCCGTTCTTACTTGCTCCTTCATTCATCCTCCCTCCCAGCCCCACAGCCCATCTGCATATCTCTGTAATTTCTTATTTACTTAAATTTTTATTTATAGTAATGTCTGTCTCCCCCTCCAGACTGTGAGCTCATGTGGGCAGGAAAGTATGTGTCTGTTGTCCTCTCCCGAGGGCTTAATACAATGCTGTGCACACAGTAAGTGCTCAGTGAATATGAATGAATGTTTATTGAGCACTTCCAGTGGAGAGCACAGTAATCTGCACTTGGGAGAGTACAATACCACAGAGTTGGTAGACACGCTCCCTGCCCACGAGGAAGAACTCCTTCCTATTCCCTGGAATGCCCCAGGGTGGGGATGGTGGTGACGGTGACAGCAGAGCGAAGGGTGGTAGAGGGACCCAAATCACCCCTCTCGCTCTGGACCGCAGGCTCAGAACAGGGCAGGGGTCACAAAGCATCAACGATGCCCTGGATGGATGGGAAGGCTGGCATGGCTGGGCCCGAATGGGGAAGTGCCACACAGCCTGGGACTGCACTCCTAAAGGCATCGCCTTCAACCACCTCCTCTATCCTGCCTCCATTACTGCATGAGTCTCCTTGCTGACCTCCCTGACTCCTGTCTTGCCCCACTCCAGCCCATACTTCACTCTGCTGCTTGGACTGTTTTTCTACAAAAATGTTCAGGACGTGTTTCCCCACTCCTCCAGTGTGGGGAAACTCCAGTGGTTGCCCGTCCATATCCAACAAAAACTCCTCATCCTTGGTTTTAAATACTCAATCCCCTTGCCCCCTCCTATCTCACTTTGCTACTCTCCTACTAAAACCTTGGCCGCACGCTTTGCTCCTCTAATGTCAACCTTCTCAATGAACCTCAATCTCATCTATCTTGCCACTGACTTCTTGCCCACGTTCTGCCTCTGGCCTGGAATACCCTCCCTCCTCATGTTCAACAGACAATGACTCTCCCCCACTCAAAGCCTTATTGAAGGTACATCTCCTCCAAGAGGCCTTCCCAGGCTAAGCCCTGCTTTTGGTCTTCTCCCACTCCCTTTTGGGTCTCCCAGACTTGCTCCCTCTATTCATCCCCCCTCCCAGCCCCTTGGCACTTATGTAGATATCTGTAGTTTATTTCTACTAATGTCTGTCCCCCCTCTAGTCTGTAAGCTCATTGTGGGCAGGGAATGTGCCTGCTCATTGTTCTATTGTACTCTCCCAAGCTCTTAGTACAGTGCTCTGCACACCATAAGCACTACAAATGCAACTGACTAACTGACCAGGGGACCGAGAAGAAGAATTTGATTGTACAGACAGAACATCAGGCCCTGATATCTCTCCCTGGTACCAATGCCCCTCCATAGCCCAAGACATCTTTCCCTGCCAGCTAAATAGGAAGCTGCTGCCGCCGCCAAATCAACTTCCACAACTCGAATGGCAATTTCAGTCTTTTTCCTTTTACGAGAGCCAAGTTCCAGCCTGTTTGGCCTGATTTTCAGCACTGACAATAAGATATTCCAGCAGAGCTAATACCTGCACCTGAGAGGGACTCGTGCTGCCTTGGCCTGGCCTCACAGGTCAGTCTTTCTGATTAGTTGCATGGCCTCACGCTTTCAATAAGAAACTGAGTTTCTTTCTTCCCATCCAAGCCAAACTAGAGGGGAAAGCATCTGAGGGGAAAATGGGGTAAGAAAAGAAGGACTTTACAGAAACTGTGTGTGGGAGGAGAGAGCAGCTAAAGGAGAAAAACAGTGCACACAAGAGAAGCAGACGGAGAGATGAGGGCACAGTGGATAATAATAATAATAATGATAGCATTTATTAAGCGCTTACTATGTGCAAAGCACTGAGGGTGAGGAAGGTGGGTCATAAAGCAGTTTATAAGCTGGAAATTCCCTTGCTTCCTCTCCACTGCCCATCCACGATCCCATCCTAAGCAGAGAGGTCAAAATCTTGGAATCCAAGCCCGGCCCAGATGGGAAGGTAGTACGAGCAAAACTAGAGCGGGGCCTATGCCTCACTCCCAAGGCGCAGATACGGTGGCATCTATAGGTTACTAGGGGTTGTGGTCCCAGTAAAGTGGGGAACCCCTGTCACATACACACACAGCAGTGCTCCTGGAAATGAGGCTGAAACCACCAGGCTGCAGCCGTCAATCGATCCATCAATGGTACACCGAGATGTGGTGTGGCCTAGTGGAAAGAGCCCGGGCCTGGAAATCATCCATCAGTGGTAATCTGAGAAGCAGTGGGATCTGGGGGCAAGAGCCCAGGCCTGGGAGTTAGAGGACCTGGGTTCTAATGCCCCTTCTGCAATCTGTCTGCTGGGTGACCGTGGGCAAGTCACTTCACTTCTCTGTGCCTCAGTTCCCTCATCTATAAAATGGGGATTAACTCTTACTCCCTTCTAATTAGATTGTGAGCTCCATGTGAGACACAGACTGTCTAACCCGATTTACCTGTATCTACCCCAGTACCATTCCATAATTATTTATTATTATTTAATTATTGACGCACTTTCTGTGTGCAGGGCACTGTACTAAGTGCTTCAAGCCAAACAGCTTTAAAAAAAGGGGGTACTGGGGACCTAGCAAGAACAACTGAACCCAATCCGAATCCAGGAGGGCTTCGGGTTTGGGCATAATTGAGACTGTGTGCTTGGTTACCTAAGATCTGGGTCAGGTCCATGTAAGGTTTTAGAGGAGAAGCTGAAAGACCCTGAAAGAAACAGAAGATGTGAGGCATCCAGGGAGGGTCAGAGAAATTCCGAGACAGAGGAATGCTTCTTGTGGGCAGGGAATCTACTGACTCTGTTGTACTGTACTCTCCTAAGCGCTTAGTACAATGCTCTGCATATGGTAAGTCCTCAATAAATACCGATTAATTGAAGAAGGCATAGAAAAATACTGACAGAGAAGGAGAAAGGCAATAATATGATGATAATAAGAAGAGGGACTGAAGGAATGGGAGGAATAATGGAAGGCAAAATTTAGTAGGAGAGAGAAAGAAACAAGCCAGGAGACCACCTGAAGGGAAAGGAGGAGAGTGGTGAGAAAAAAGGGCCAAAAAAAAAAAAAAAAAGAAAAGAAAAGGAAAGGGGCAGGGAAAAGGGAGGAAGAAAAATCACCAAATTTATCTACCCTATAATCGCGGACGTTCTCTAGATGATACGCTCATTATGTACCGACTCTGTTCTACTGTACTCTCCCAAACATGCAGTAGAGTGCTCTGCACACAGTAAGCACTCAATAAATATGATTGATTGATTTATAAAGGCATTTCCCCAAGAAAGAATCACAAACAAACAACCAAATCTATCTACTGCTTTGAAGCTATGTCACTATTAACCCATCCTCCCTGGGTGGGGGCATGGGAGAACAGATGCCAGCACAATGGGAGAAGCAGCGTGGCTTAATGGATAGAGCCTTGGGCTTAGGAGTAAGAAGGCCTAGGATTCTAATCCCGGCTCTACCACGAGTCGGCTGTGTGACCTTGGGCAAGTCACTTCACTTCTCTGGGCCTCAGTTATCTCATCTGTAAAATAGAGATTAAGATTGGGACAGGAACTAATGAACCTAATGAACTTGTATCTATCCCAGTGCTTAGGACAGTGCCTGGCACAAAGTAAGCACTTAGCAGGTACCCAAATTATTATTATTATAACGAAACTTTGTTTGAGTTGGGGCAACTAAAAACAAGGGGTAGAGAAAGTGCTTCAGGAAAGCAAAGCCGCCTACAGAACTGCACCTCAGCTGAAAACTCAGATACCGCTGACAGACCAGCCTGGTAGTAGTCGTAATTATTAAGCCTTTACTGTGTGCAGAGCACAATACGAAGCACTGGGAAAGAGTGCCCGAGTGGGAATTAGACACGGACTCTTGTCCCTTAATGGGCTCAAACATCTAAATGCACTGCAAATAAGAAAGGAGCTATTCTTGAGGGGCAGTAGTCTGGAGAGGATTTTGATCTCTGTCAATCAACCGCATTTACTGAGCAATTACTGTACTAAGTGCTTGGGAGAGGACAGTACAGCATAATTAGCAGATACGTTCCCTGCCCACAGTGAGCTAGCTCTGCGAATTCAGCACTACATACACACAACACACATATCCATCTGTAAACTTCATCATTATAGACATTTTCTTCACACACCAAAGGCAACACTGTACATTTCCACAAGATAACCATTGCTTAAGGGCAGTTTCTAGCCTGAAAAAGTGATACATCCGTGAAACAGAATACGGAGGGTTTACTCTCTTTAGAGGACATAAGACAATTTAAAAAATACATGAAAATAATGACCGTTGTAATTATGGGGTATCATTTATGTGGTTAAAATCTATTTATGGTAAGTTCTGAACTCTGACCTCATTCTAACCTTCTTCTGTTTCAGCATTGCCTCAAAGGACCAATTTTTGACCGTTTTTATACTGACAATGACATTTTCCAACAAGTTTATGAAACTTTTCCACAAGTACGCTTTCTGCATAGTACATTATTCATTTCATTCAATTGTATTTATTGAGCGCTTGCTGTGTTTAGAGCACTGTACAAAGTGCTTGGAAAGTACAATTCAACAATAAAGAGAGACAATCCCTGCCCACAACGAGCTTACAGTCTAGAAAGGGAGAGACAGGCATCAAAACAAGTAAACAGGCTTCAATAGCATCAATATAAATAAATAGAAGTTTAGTATTATACAGATCAAAACAAGTAAACAGGCATTAACAGAAATAGAATTATAGATATGTACATTTTATATACAAGTACTGTGGGGCGGGGAGTAGAGCAAAGGGAGTGAGTCGAAGCGATAGGGAGGGGAGCTGAGGAAAAGGGGGGCTTAGTCTGGGCTTAGTTAATCAACCTCAACTGTTTCATCAAACATGGAATGCATTCAATATGCTAACTCGAATAAATACTAATCTTCAATTTTAAAAGGAGCAAGATTCTGGCAGAGAATAGGCTCCCATTTTTCAGAGACCCACATACATTTCCAAAACTGCTACGCATCCTAAACTTTGCATTTAGATGTCACAGCAAGTGCCAAGTTTGATTTCACAATCAAACAAACCAAAAGGCATTTATAATAAAAAAAATGTTATCCAGACTCCAGGCAATATACCTTCCATTTCAGGAAGGAGTGAGTTTAAATCGAAAAATGTGATTATCTATACCAAATGCTCTGCGGCAAAATACAAATGCGTGAATTAAGAATAAAATGCAATCAATAAATAGACTTGCTTTGAATGTTAAAGTTCAATATTCAACTTATATACATGTTTTTATGGTTTAATAGATCCTTAAATTCAATAGCAATCCAAGTTGCTGACATTTGATTTAAATCGTATACCACAGCTTTACATTTTCTGTCAATTAAGAAAAGTCCTCAATTTTAGAGATTCTGCTGTTAAATATTCATGAGTCATTCAGTGTCAGATTGCAGAAGTTATGTTATACGTTAATAATATTTTCTTTAAGGACTGTCACTAGAAAAAAACATGAACATCTATGTTTTATGAGGAAAATGCAATTATCAAAACGGTACAATTTTCCAGGTACCCCTCCCAATGACTAAAAATTTCCAGGGGAACTTTTAATACAAGAAGAGTCCAGAAAGATGGAATGCAATTTAGCTACTGGATACAGGACAAGATTTCTCCAGAGACCCATGAGGATGAAGGTCAGGGGCCAGCAAATCATGGTGGTCTCATCCCACCCCACGATGTGACACCCCAACCCCAACGGTTCTGACTGCCACCACTACAAACCCAACCCCTGATCCCTAGCCCAAAGCCACCCTTGAGCATAACCGCATAGAGCACACTATTGCCCTCCCTGCAATTCTTGCCCATTTGTGAATACAACCCTGCTCTACGACTGATCGGCCAAACTGGAAGATTGGCAGACTGATCAGACAGCTCCGGGAGAAAGACAAGAACGCGTGAAGCAGACTCGCCTAGTGAATAAGAGCAGGGGCCTGGGAGTGAGAAGGACCTGGATTCTAATCCTTGCTCTGCTACTTGTCTGCTGGGTGACCTTGGGCGAGTCACTTGGCTTCTCTGTTGCCTCACTTCCCTCATCTGAAAATGGGGATTAAGACTGGGAGCCCCATGTGGGACATGGATGGTGTCCAACTTTATTAGCCTGTAGCAATTATAATTGTAGTATTTGTTAAACACTTCCTATGTGCCAGACACTGTACTAAGCACTGGGCTAGTTACGAGCATAACGGGTTGGACACAGTTCCTAATCACCATTTTACAGGTGAGGGAACTGAGGCACAGAGAAGTGAGTGACTTGCTCAAGGCCTCAAAGTAGACAAGCGGCAGAGCTGGGATTAGAACCCTGGTCCTTCTAGTTACCGAGTTCTGAATTCCCCGAGGATACAACTGGATTGAACCACACAACTTCAACAGGCACTTCATATTTCTTCCCAGGAGATGAGAGCCCCACATTATAGGCTTCTTCAAATACTTTTCAATATCAAGTCAAAAGCACCGATAGATATTCAAGTCCCCTTTCGAAGAAAATGCCTGTAACCACTTGAAAGGATTCACAGTCAGTTAAGAAATTCAGTGACACTCAGACAGATCTATTCCCTGCCCACATGCCACCCAAGCACTCTGAGTTTGCTGGGCTTTTTCTTTTCAGTGACCCAGTGCCTGGCACACAATAAGCTCTCCAGCAAATACCACTAAAAAAGGAAAACACCAATTGGCTGTTCCCATCCAATCTGAGGGCCCGGAAACCTGGGTTCTCCCTGACCGCTGATAGCGTCTCCAGAAGTGTCCCCAGGGAATCCTTTCTGAACTCCTAAATTTCTTTCCTACTATTTTTCTTGATGGTATTTGCTAAGCACTTACTATGTACTTTGCACTGTACTAAGTTAAGCAAGGGGCGAGGCCCAAGCTAATCAGATAGGATACCGTCCACGTGCCACGTGGGGCTCACAGTCTCAATCCCCATTTCTACAGATGAGGGAACTGAGGCCCAGAGAAGATAAGTAACTTGCCTAAGGTCACACTCAGCTGACAGTGTGGTGGAGGCAGGACAAGCCCCCAGGTGCTCTGACGCCCAGTCCTGTGCTCTTTCACTAGGCCAGCTGCTTCTCCCCCTTCTAGACTGTTCTCCCCCTTCTAGGCTGTGAGCCCACTGTTGGGTAGGGACTGTCTCTATATGTTGCCAACTTGTACTTCCCAAGCGCTTAGTACAGTGCTCTGCACACAGTAAGTGCTCAATAAATATGATTGATTGATTCTCACCTTGTGATAGTTTGCTTTTTCTCTCACGTCAGAGTAGCGACAGCCACTAGAGTCCTGTAGACTGTAAGCTCGCTGTGGGCAGGGAGTGCGCCCATTTATTCTTATATTGTACTCTCCCAAGCGCTTAGTACAGTGCCTTGCACATAGTAAGTGCTCGACAAATATGAATGAATGGAGATGGCGAACATGGGGGCACGTTACTGGCTTGAAAGGGGTCATGAGCTGTACTGGCCCACTACCTCTCTAAGAGGCTGGCTACTACTCCCTCAGCCGGCTGCATGGTCTGGAGAGGTGGAAAATGCTTCCAGGACTGCTGAGCGGAATGTTAGGGAAGCCAACCGTGTCCTTGGGAATTTGGTAAGCTAGTCCAGCCGGTGGCATAATGTGTTTTGGGGCAGGAATCAGGCCCTAGAGATTCCAGAGGCACGTACGCTTCCTCCCTCTCCTGCTCTCCCTTCCTTTCCTTCTCACTTTTACACTCTCCGCTGGCATCGCCCATTGCCATCATATGTTACCTGATCTGATTGTCATCACAAACCACCTGGGAATCCTCACAAAACTGATTAGCTGAGATGGATCTGATCCTGACTACTAGAGGCCTGGGCTCCAACCACTAGGTCACCCTGCCACTCAGTTAATAATACACTAATCCTGCACTATCTAAAAAGTACCTTTTGAAAGAAGACTTTTCAAATGGGACTTGGATTCCTGGTTGGAAGACTGAGGAAAGTTGGACAGAAAGTTCTACACTGAAGACCTGTTTTTTGTTTTGTTTTTATTCCTTTGTGGAAACTTAGCAAACATTTCACAGAAATATGGAGGGCTGAATTAAACGTGATGGCAGAGAAAATGAAAGCAGTAACCACAAGTCACCTCACGCAACCTAAGTTCTAACTCTGCAAAATCCACTGCCCTCTCTGATGCACTATCAGAACTAAGAAGGATTGTACAACCTTCTCCATTTACCCACTCATTTTTAAAACTTACTTTATTAAAGATGTCAGCACATCCTATGGTTTTCCTCAGCCTGAAATAAACCCGAGACCTCTTGCTACAGGACTCAGCTTCAACCACTTCACTATTCCCTTCAAATCAGGAATACCACATTCTCCCTCCTATCCTGCTTTGCACCACATGGTGGGAAAGCAAAAAGCAGGGAGGAAAGCCTCAGGGCACTCTCCGGCACCTCCACCACACAACGGGCAGCCGCCCACACTACCTCCCCGCAAACTGGCACCGAGGAGACCCCAGCCCACCTTGAGTTTGTACCTGGTGGGTGGCAGTTTGGCTGCAGAGGAAGGGGTGGACCTGGGAAATATTGTGCAGGAAAAAACAGTGGGATTTGGTAGTGGACCAGGTGAGGAAAATATCTTTCCTCTATCCCCTTAGGGAAAAATGGTCTTTGCAGCCTCCTGCTCTACAGGAATCCGGTACTTAACAGGGCTGTCGTGAATCCACTCTTTACCTTCTCCTTCCCACCTCATCCCCCAGTGTAACAAGCCATGAGTGAGAAGCAGCATGGCTTAGTGGATAGAGTATGGGCCAGAGAGTTAGAAGGACCTGGGTTCTAATCCTTGCTCCACCATTGACCTGCTCCATGACCTTGGGCAAGTCACTTCACTTCTCTGTAGCTCAGTTACCTCAACTGTAAAATGGAAATAAGAGTGTGAGCCCCATGTAGGACAGGGACCGTGTCCAACCTACTAATTAATAGTAATCATGGTACGTGTTAAGCCCCCACCTCAGGGTAGCACCCGGAGGGTTTCCAGTACTCTACCAGTCTCGACAACAGGAGGGAGAGTCAAGCAGAGGCCTACCCATTCCATTTCCAGCTTGGGCAGTGGCTAGCCAGTGGAAGGTAATCTGCTACAAGTCAAAACTCATCTGTGCTAGGCAGCAGCGGCGTAAGAGAAAGTTGAGGAAGGAAACTCAGGTTTACTGTGCAGGAGGAGGCAATGATAAACCACTTCCATATTGTTACCAAGAAAACTCTATGGATACACCACCATTCATTCATTCAGTTGCATTTACTGAGCGCTTACTGTGTGCAGTGCACTGTACTAAGAGCTTCGAAAGGACAATTCAGCAATAAAGAGAGACAATCCCTGCCCGCACCGGGTTTACAGTCTAGAAGCGGGGAGACAGGCATCAAAACAATTAAATGGGCAATATTTGTTAAGCATTTACTATGTGCCAGGCGCTGTACTAAGCGCTGGGGTGGATTCAAGCAAATCGGGTTGGACACTTGTCCCTGGTCCCATGTGGGGCCTCACAGTCTCGATCCCCATTTTACAGATGAGGTAACTGAGGCCCAGAGAAGTTAAGTGACTTGCCTAAAGTCACACAGCAGACAAGTGGAGGAGCCGGGATTAGAACCCATGACCTTCTGACTCCCAGGCCAATGCTCTATCCACTAGGCCACAGATGGAGGTGAGGCGTTCTGGGAGAGATGTGCCCATGGTGTCGCTATGGGTCGGAGATGACTTAACAGCATAAGACAAGACAAGGCATGCTAAGAGCTTATTATGTTCCAAGCACTGTTCTGAGCGCAGGGGTAGATACAAGTTAATCAGGTTGGACATAGTCCCTGTCCCACATGGGGCTCACAGTCTTCATTCCCATTTTACAGTTGAGGTAACCGAGGCACAGAGAAGTGAATTGACTTGCCCACGGCCACACAGCAGATGAGCGGCAGAACCTGGATTAGAAGCCAGGTCCTTAACTCCCAGGCCTGTGGTCTATCCACTAGGCCAGGCTGCTTCTCAATCCTGGCTGATTAAAGGATTTGGGGTTGTTTGGCTCAAGGAGAAAAAAAGGAAGGTTCAATAACCATCTTCAAAATTTGTAAAAAGATTTAATGGGAAGAAAGCTGACCAACTGGTCTGCAAGTTGGGGAAAAATCCTTCAGATGAAAATGGACTTCATTTAAAACAAGAAAATATTCAGTTGGACATGAGAGTATTTCTCGATATTTGCAAATGTCACAAAACCTTGAAGTGGTATACCAAATGAGGCTGTGGAGTATTCATCCCCATAGTGACGTCCGTCACTTTTGAATGGTTTAATTATTTACTGGCCTGGAGAGAAGGCACTGGACGATGTAACCTAAGTATCTTCCGAGTGCAGGATTTTATGAGGAACTACTTTATTCATTCTATCCAGCATATTTAACCTGCAATTTGTCTGTATTCTTCTTCCATCTCACTGCCTTCACTTTTTTTAAAATCGCTTTCACATTTTTCTTGGTTGTCTTCCAAAAAAGCTTGCCATTCTCTTCTGCCACTTCCTTTATCACTTTTCAATGGACTTTATCTGATCCTCTGGTTTAAATACATTTAGACGAAGTTTGTCCTAACTCGATTTTAACTCACCTCAGTCTATTAAATCTAAGAACAAACACTCTTAAAGTGGAAGGCAGATGTGGCCACAGCTTCCCTCTGGGCAGTAAGCTACTTAAGGGCAGGCATTATGTTTCCAATTCTATTTTAGTAACCTAAGTGCTTGACCTCCCTCTCAGGATCGCATTTAGAGAGTTTCCAGTATTCCACCAGTCTCAGCTACAGGAGGGAGAGTCAAGCAGAGGCATACCCATTCCTAGCTTGGCCAGTGGCTAGCCTGTGAGTAAAACTCATCTGTGCTGGGCAGCAGCGGCGCGGGAGAGAGTCGAGGACAGGGAATCAAGTTTACTGCGCGGAAGAAGGCGATGGCAAACCACTTCTGTATTTTTACCAAGAAAACTCTATGGATACACAACCAGAACAATTGCAAATGGCGAGTGGGGCGTTCTGGGAGAGATGTGTCCATGGAGTTGCTAAAAATCGGAGATGACTCAACAGCAGAGGACAAGACAACCTAAGAGCTTAGTAGAGTCCTTTGTATTGACTACTGATTGATGGACGGATTGTTCCCAGGGTGAAACACAGCCGGTCCTTAAAGCAAGGAAGTAGACCACTCCTATTTAGACCTTTAGAGATGTTTAAACCCAGCTGGAAGAAGGGGGGAGATGAGAAGTTTCCAGAACTCTCAATGGGCAGGTAAGCAGCTCTACCAGAAGCCCAGGAGAACAGTCAATAGAACCATAATAATAATAATAATAATAATGGCATTTATTAACAGTGCAAAGCACTGTTCTAAGCGCTGGCGGGGGGGATACACAGTAATCAAGTTGTCCCACGTGGGGCTCACAGTCTTCATCCCCATTTTCCAGATGAGGTAACTGAGGCCCAGAGAAGTGAAGTGACTTGCCCAAAGTCACACAGCTGACAAGTGGCGGAGCCGGGATATGAACCCATGACCTCTGACTCCAAAGTCCGCGCTCTTTCCACTGAGCCATGCTGCTTCTCTAACCATGAACCCAAGCAAAGTTAGGCCTGTATAAAAAAGCATGAAGTATACTAGTATACTATCCGTCAGACACTGTACTAAGCTTTGGGCTAGATATCACATCATCAGGTTGGACACAGTCCATGTCCCGCATGAGGTTCCAGTCTTAATCCCCATTTGACAGATGACATAACTGAGGGCCAGAGAAGTGGAACCACTTGCCCAAGGTCACACAGCACATAAGTGGTGGAGCCGAGACTGGAACTCAGATCCTTCTGACTCCCAAGCCCGTGTTCTACCCAGTAGACCACGCTGGATCTTGTCTCACTGTTAGTCTCTCTTGAGTTCCGGAGAGAGACTATCACATAGACTTTTTGTTCTTTTTCAAAACCTTACTAAAACGCTTGTCTTTTTTTTTTTAATTAGCTGTTACTGCACTCACCTCAACTGATCTTTCTCCGCTTTTAGCATTTTAAGGAACCTTCTGAGGTCTTTAACCTAGCTCCAACAACTGAAATGTATTTTTCAATAACCACGGGTTCACAGACAGGGTAAGGATTCTAATTTAAAAAGAATTGGCCTTCTCTAGCTGCTTACGTCCTAAAGAAAACAAAGGTTGCAGACATAAATAATTTTCACTCCCCCTGTTTTAACTTCTGCTAATGCCAATTATTACCATTTTCATTCTGTCTCCTTTTTGCTATGAAATTCCTACTTTATGAATATTTTATTATAATACTTTCTAATATTCTTCATGTCTTGATTATTTTATGCAAAATCTCATCTTCCTTAAAATTCAGCTCTTTAATGATTCTGTTTAATTAAGTCCTTTAAAGGTTCTTTACCTACATTACCAGAATAATCATAATATTTACTCTACCCTCAATAAATTTCCCCCTAAATCACCTTTTTATGTAAGCTTTTCCCTTTATTAATCTACAGTATTCATAAAAATATAATTTCAGAGATATTATATCAAAATTATCAAATAACTTTTGTATTCAGTACTGTCCTTTGTGTAGATCAGTGGCAAAATTCATGACTTATTTCCTGGGACCTTTTTTGGTCAATTACAATACAGCTTTCACTGCAATTTTTTTTTTGGAATGCCATGTGATTTATTTTCTACACTACCTTCCAGGATAATCTTCAAATAATATTTTGTGAGCATTGTTCTTAATTCAGAAGCCTAAGACTTCGTTACCATTCTAAAGTTCTTTTACTTAATAAAACTTCTCTGATTTACTCCAAAGACATTCAAAAAGAGCACACACCACCACCCAGTTTACCAAAAGAGTATATTTTCTTAAGTGGACACTTGAAAGAACTCATTATGGGCAGGGAATGTGCTTACCAACTCTGTAATATTGTACTCTCCCAAGCACTTAGTACAGTGCCCTGCACACAGTAAGCACTCAATGAATATGACAGATTGACTGATTAAACCAGAGGGAAAAAAAGAAAGTTACCTTATAGCCTATTGTTTTCCGGTAATAGAGAATTTCTTTTTCCAGAAGTTCGAACAATCTTGGTGGGAAAAACTGAAAGTCTTGAATATTAGGCTGCTTTGGTGGTCGCGGGGCCTTTCAAAAATAAAAGAAACACATTCAACAGATTAGGATGCTACAATTAAGTTACTTAAATCTATTGGTTCTGTTATACAAGAAAAGCACGGCTAAAAATTGACAGTAGTGATTTTACCTTGGGAACCTTAGGCTCACTCACACGTAAAGCCTCTCTAAAATAGGCGTCCACTGCATAATTGGCTTTACGTTCTCGTTTAGGAGGTTCTATCCATTCCATCATGCTGAGCTAGACAAAACAAAGAAAAATACGCCATTACAATAATTCCAAAATACAGCATCATCATCATCGTTTGAGTGCTTCCTGTGTGCCGAGCACTGTACTAAACCCTTGGGAGAGTACGTTATAAACAGAGCTGGCAGGAGGGTTCCCTGCTCACGGGGAGCTTACAGTCTAGAGGGGGAGACAGACATTAACAGAAATAAATTACTTGTTGAAACTAAAGCATGTAGAGACTGCAGAGATTATTTGTTGAGCTGGAAAGGCCTTCAGAGAAAATAGGAGAAGAGGATATTTACTACCTCCTTAGTGTTCCATCCACGAGGCCAGGAAGGGAATCATCAATCGTATATATTGAGTGCTTACTGTGTGCAGAGCACTGTACTAAGCGCTTGGGAAGTACAAGTTGGCAACATATAGAGACAGTCCCTACCCAACAGTGGGCTCACAGTCTAAAAGGGGGAGACAGAGAACAAAACCAAACATACTAACACAATAAAATAAATAGAATAGATATGTACAAGTAAAATAAATAGAGTAATAAATATGTACAAACATATATACAGGTGCTGTGGAGAAGTGTTTAACAGATACCACAATTATTAATACGATTACTAGTACATCCACACAGCCCACCACTCTTCCTACTTCCAAAGCCTTTTTAAAATCACCTCCTCAACCAAGAGGTGCTACCCAATTAAGCTACCCAGTAAGCGCTCAATAAATACGATTGAATTGAATGAATGACTTCCAAGCCCGGGCTCTTTCCACTAGAGTTTAACAAAAGCCACGAGTATCAGAGAAGCAGCGTGGCTCAGTGGAAAGAGCCTGGGCTTTGGAGTCAGAGGTCATGGGTTTGAATCCTGGCTCCACCGCAAGTCTGCTGTGTGACCTTAGGCAAGTCACTTAACTTCTCTGAGCCTCAGTTACCTCATCTGTAAAAATGGGGATTAAGACTGTGAGCCCCACGGGGGACAACTTGTTAGGGAATGGCTAACAGCCTGGGCCTGTGGGCTGCTGGAAGATTGCGCTCCTCAAAATACTGTTTCGTTGGCTTATTTTATTGTGGTGACTGAATTTTATTTGATTTTTACCAGGGTCTAATGGTGATTGGATTATCTTCTTTTTATCGCATCTGTCATCGCCAAATTAGCTCTCTTCCTCCCTTCAAAGCCCTACTGAGAGCTCACCTCCTCCAGGAGGCTTTCCCAGATCTAGCCCCCTTTTTCCTCTCCTCCTCCCCATCCCCCTGTCCTACCTCCTTCCCCTCCCCGCAGCGCTTGTATGCATTTGTACAGATCTATTACTCTATTTTACTTGTACATATTTACTACTCTACTTTGTTAATGATGTGTATATAGCTATAATTCAATTTATTCTGACAGTTTTGACACTGTCTACATGTTTTGTTTTGTTGTCTATCTCCCCCTTCTAGACTGCGAGCCCGTTGTCGGGTAAGGACCGTCTCTATATGTTTCTGACTTGTACTTCTCAAGCGCTTAGTACGGTGCTTTGTACACAATAAGCACTCAATAAATACGCTTGAATGAATGAATGAATCTATCCAACCTTTTCCTTTTAGGTTGTGAGCCTACATCTCACAACATATGCAGCCTGGGAGTCAGAGGACCTGGATTCTAATCCCAGCTTTGCCACTTGTCTGCTGTGTGACTTTGGGCAAGTCACTTCACTTCTCTGGGCCTCCTTTACCTCATCTGTAAAATGGAGATTAAGACCATGAGCCCCAGGCAGGACATGGACTGGGCCCAACCTGATTAGCGTGTATCTAGTCCAGTGCTTAGTACAGTGCCTGGCACATAGTAAGCACTTAACATATATCATAAAAAAACCTAAAAGATCCGTGTATCAGTTTATTTTCTTTTACTGGTTCATTGCTTTAGCTTAGCATTTTGTACAGCATTTAATAAATGTTTGATTAGTAATAATGAAATAGTTGATTTTTTGCTTTTATTTTTATGCTTTTATGGTACTTGATAATAATAACAATAATGGTATTTGTTCAGCATTTACTATGTACCAGGAACTGTACTTAGTGCTGGGGTGGACACAAGCAAATCATGTTGGACACAGTCCCTGTCCCACGCGGGGCTTACAGTCTCAATCCTCATTTTACAGATGAGAAAACTGAGGCTCGGAAAAATGAAGTGACTTGCCCAAGGTCACACAGCAGACAAGGGGCAGAGCAGCTATCGGAACCCATAACCTTCTGACTTGTAGGCCCATGCTCTATCCACTATGCCATGCTGCTTCTCTTGTTAATCATTTACTACGTACTGGGCCCTGTACCCAGTGCTTGGAACAGTGCTTGGCACATAGTAAGCACTTAGCAAATGCCATCATCATTATTATTATTATTACTACTAAGTGCTGATATAGACACAAGATAATAAGATTGGACAGTCCTTGTCCCACATGGTGCTCATTGTCTAAATTGGACGGAGGATTTAATCCTCATTTTTACAGATGAAGAACTGAGGTCCAGAGAATTCAAGTGACTTGCCCAAGGTCACACAGCAGGCAAGTGGTGCAGCTGGGATTAGAACCCAGGTCCTCTGACACCCACGTCCTGTGCTCTTTCCACTAGGCCATGTCGCTTCCCTATGGGGCCATGCTGCTTCCCCAGTAGGCCCCACTGCTCCATTCATTCATTCATTCAATCGTATTTATTGAGCGCTTACTGTGTGCAGAGCACTGTACTAAGCGCTTGGGAAGTACAAGTTGGCAACATATAGAGACGGTCCCTACCCAACAGCGGGCTCACAGTCTGTTTTATCATAAACAGGTATGGAAAGACAAAACTTCCACAATTGTTACATGGGAGGGTAAAGACAAATGGTTATTTTCCTGAGTAGTTTCCAAAAATCAGTATCCAGAGTCAAAGGGAAACCTTGCACGAATATTTCATTATGGAATAAATACTGATGACCCCTATGTACTTGAATGGCTGAATTTTCCACTGAAACAAGCAACAATAAATCCTTTTACCTTCCACTGTGAAAATAAAAAGGCCTCTTTTGTTTGGGCTAAAAGCGGCCAGCTTCTGTTAGTTTCTTGCAGGTCTTTTTTTGTGGAATGGGATGAACATGTCAACACCATCCTGGAATCGGGGGTAATGGCCTTGGGAAAGCTGAAGGGGTCTGGGGACTACAGACGCCAGAGGCTGGACGAGCCCAGAATGGCAGGATAATTAGAATAATAATTACGGTATTTATTAAGCTTTTTCTATGTGCCAGACACTGTAATAATAATGATGGCATTTGTTAAGTGCTTTCTATGTGCAAAGCACTGTTCTAAGCACTAGGGGGATACTAGGTGATCAGGTTGTCCCACTTGGGGCTCACAGTCTTAATCCCCATTTTACAGATGAGGTAACTGAGGCCCAGAGAAGTTAAGTGACTTGCCCAAAGTCACACAGCTGACAAGTGGTGGAGCCGGGTTTAGAACCAATGACCTCTGATTCCCAAGCCCGTCCTCTTTCCACTGAGCCATGCTGCTTCTCAGTCTACTTCAGGGTCTTAATTTACTCTGGGCATCGCTAGTTACCCACCAAGTCAAGAAACTACCCCATTTGGTCCAAAAAACATAACAGATCAGCACTAGGCTGATGTACAGCCCAAGATGACTCAAGGATTTCTAGTTCTGACAAAAAAAACAAGGTATATGACTAATATTGACTTAAACCAGTTCACAAAGTTATAACACTTTATGTTTACAAAAAGCAAAGTGACAGCCCAGATCTCTCTTAACTGCTTGGTAGAAACATTAGAAAACAGACTGTGGGCTTGTCAACTCTTTTAAACAAGTGTTCAATTTGACATTGTTTACTTTAGAAAAAAATGAGTTACCTTTTGTTTTTCTCTATAATCTTCACCTTCAAAATTGTACAAACTGGTTTCTGTATCCATAGTAAAATTTCTTAGGGAACTTTCTCCCATCTTCTGCAAGCGCTCATTCATTTCTGCTGTCTAATTAATACATTGAAATTATAAAGTTACTTTTGCACAATTCTGAAACAGTTTTGATACTGCAGTGAACATTTAAAAAACACTGTACCTACTGAAATTTTGCTTCAGTTTAAGAAATAATTTAAAATTGTGAATGACATCTACATTGTATCACTACATACACAAGCACACTCATCAAATTCACCAACACATCTAACTTTAGACCTGCAGTAGCCATGATGTGAATCCAACAGACATTGCAAAATAACAAGGACAATAACATTTAGACCTCTGCTCACCAATATTTATTAATCATTGGTGTTAACTGAGTGCTTACTTTGTGCAGAGCACTGTACTAAGCACTTGGGAGAGTACACTACAGCAGAGTTGGTAGACACTGTCTCTGCCCACAAGGAGCTCACTGTCTGGAGACAGACATTAAAATAAACTCCAGACCTGGATGTAACTGCCATGGGGCTCATGTTGGGATGAATATCCAGTGTCTAAAGGAAATAAATCAAAGTGCATAGACGACACAGAAGGAAGAGGGAATAGGGGAAAAGAGGGCTTACTCAGAGAAGGCCTCTTGGAGGAGATGTGATTTCCATAAGGTTTTAAACACAGGGGACAGAAGTGGTCTGTTCTATATGAGGAAGGAGTTTCAGGCCCAAGAGAGGATATGGGCAAGGAGTCAGCAGCGAGATAAATTAGAGCAAGGAACAGTGAGTATGGTGACAGAGTAGCAAACTGCATGGACTGGGTTGTTGCAGCAGAGCAGTGAGGTGAGGTAGGAGGGGACAAGCTGCTTCAGTGCTTTAAAGCCGATGGTAAGGAATTTCTGTTTGATGTGGAGGTGGATGGGCAACCACTGGAGGTTCCTGAGGAGTGGTGAAGCATGGAAAATGATCTAGGGATCAGAATGAAGTATGGACTGGAGAGGGAGAGACATGAGGCAGGGAGGTCAGCAAGGAGGCTGATACCGTAGTCACGGTGGGATATAAGTACTTGGATCGGCATAGTAGCAGTTCGGATAGAGAGGAAAGGGCAGATTTTCCTGGTGTGTGAAGGATTTGATGACAAATTGAATATATGATTTCAGTGAGAGAAATGAGTCGAGGATAATGTCAGAGTTATGGATTTGTGAAATGGAGCAGAGTGACATTGTCTACAGAGGTAGGAAAGATCGGGGCGGACAAGGTTTGGGTGGAAGACGAGGTGTTCTGTTCTGGACTTGTTTCGTTTGAGAAGTCAGCAAGACATCCAGGTAGAGATGACCTGAAGGCGGGAAAAACACAAAATTGCAGAGATGGAGAGAGGACGGGAGGGGAGATTAATTGGAATCGTCCACATAGAGATGGTAGTTGAAGCTATGGGAGTGAATGAGTTCTCCAAGAGAGGAGTGTAGAAGGAGATCCACAGCTGAGCCCTGAAAGACTCCCAGTCCTAGAGGGTGGAAGGCAGAGGAGGAGTTTGCAAAAGAGATGGATGAGGAGCAGTCCAAGGAATAGGAGGAGAATGAGGAGAGGACGGTGTCAGTGAAGCCAAGTTGTATAATATTTCAAAAAGGGGTTACCAACAGCATCGAAGACAGCCAAGAAATTGAGGATGATGATAACGGAGAAAAGGTTGTTGGATTTAGCAACATGATGCTCATTGGTGACCTTAGTGAGGACAGTTTCCAGGGAGTCATGCGGGCAGAAGCCAGATTGAAGGGACAGTGGGTGTGGACAACTTGTTCAATCAATCGCATTTCTTGGGGTTTACTATGTACACAGCATAAAACTAAGCGCTTCGGAGAGTACAATACAACAGAGTTGGCAGACACGTCCCCTGCCCACCACGAGCTAGGAATTTGGAGAGGAATGGCAGGAAGGAGATGGGTGGAGGCCCCACCTATTACTTGAGGAACAATCTGTTGAGAAGCAGCACTGCATAACGGGTAGACCCCGGGCCTGGGAGTTTTAATCCTGGCTCCACCACTTGTCTGCGGGTAACCTTGGGCAAGTCACTTCACTTCTCTGGGCCTCGGTTACCTCATCTGGAAAATGGGGACTGAGACTGTGAGGCTTGCGTGGGACAAGGACTGTGTCCAACCTGATTTACTTGTATCCGTCCCAGAGCTTACTATAGTGCCCGGCACATAATAAGCACTTAAATACAATTATTACTATTATTACTACTCTTCTACCAGAAATCTGTGGCTAAGAAACTATTACAAGCATGCTGAATGCAGAGTCCACAGCTGACAGTGGCATGCTATATGATCCACAGGAAGGGTGCTCAGCTCCATTGAGAAAGCCCCAATGTGGGAATCCACCTACGCCCTTGGTCACAGAGGTTGCAATTAATCAATCATATTTATTGAGCGTGTACTGTTAAGGAGCTTAGTACTATGTACTAAGCACTTGGGAGAGTACAATACCACAAAGTTGGTAGATACGTTCCCTGCCCACTACAAGTCCAGAGGGGGAAGCAGGCATTAATTGAAATAAATATATTACACTCATGCACATAAGTGCTGTGGGGCTGAGGGAGGGGTGAATATGGGGAACAAGTCAGGGTGATGGAGATGTAAGTGGGAGGAAAAAAAACGAGAGCTTATTCAGGGAAGGCCTCTTAGAGGAGATGTGCTTTCAATGAGATTTTGAGGTGGGGAGAGTCACTGTCTATCAGATATGAAAGGGAGGGCATCTCAAGCCGGGGGCAGGATGTAGGCGAGAGATCAGCAGAGAGACGAGATGGAGGTTCATTGAGTAGGTTGACACTAGAGGAGTGACGTGTGGGGGTGGCTTGTAGAAGGAGAGATGCTGCTCCTCAGGGTTCAAGGCCCGCTCTGAATAGTTGTCCCCGCCCCCGGGACCTCCCCACTGTGAGAGCGGCAGTGGTGGCAATGGACCCGCTTGCCCAGGAGCCAGGAGCTGGGCTGGCGGCACTGTGCAAAGTGGTGGCTTTTGTAGGCCAACCACAGGAATGAGTCCGCTCTACCTGCTCCAAAGCGGGTTTGTTTACCGGCTCAGAATGAGTCAAAAAAATATTTCCCTGATTCTTTCAGCATCCAGCATCACTTCAACAGGGCACGTCAATGTCTCTCCCCATCCTGTTGTACTTTATTCTCCCTAGCTCTTCATACAGGGCTCTCTACCCAGTAAGACCATCACAAACACAATACCAGATACTAGTAGTATTATTATTACTGAGTGAATTTACAGCTTCTTATTTTTGTTCTCTTTCATCCATCACCCCCAAAAACCCTTACATTTTAATGGGGAATATTAAGCTTGAACACAATTCTGTTCAGACTAGGTATAAAATTCCCTTACAAGTTCCGTCAGGCTCACCTTCTTTTCCCCTCTCTCTAAGATAGTCGTAATGTCTTCCTCCGTCAGCTCACTCTCTTTCGAAGCAAAAACGTGAGTGGCTCCATGGCGTATCATCTGCAGCATTTCATCTTTAGCCAGTTTGTTAGACTGCTGGTCGATGAGTCTGCCTAGATTTAAGGAATAAAAATGCTGGGGCTGCAGCTAACTATCCTCTAAAGCACAAATCAATTGCATTTATTGAGCACTTAATGTTTGCAGAGCACTGTACTAAGCACTTGGGAGAGGAGGACATGACAGAGTTGGTAGACCCATTCGCTGCCCACAATGAGTCTAGGAGGGAGAGCCAGACATTAATATAAATAAATAATTTATGGCTATGTAGCATATAATAATTTATGTGCTGTGGAGCTGAGGGAGCGGGGAATAAAAGGGGCAGATTCAATTGCAAGGGTGGTGCAGAAGGCAGTGGGAGAAAAGGAAATGAGAGCTTTAGTATGGGAAGGCCTCTGGGAGGAGATAAGCTTTTAATATGGCTTTGAAGGTGGGGAGAGTGATCGTCTGTCAGATATGAAATATCTGAATATCAAAAAGGAAAATCATTCCAATACTCATAAGCACATTTAAATTACAAAGGAAGTTTTACTAGCGCAATAAGTTTCTGAATGTTTTGACAAGATTCTATAAAATCTGCAGCATTCTTTCTCTTTAATCTCATTTCCCATTCAATTGTCCATTTCCCTCCCTAAATTCAGTTTCTGAAGTTATCGTTTTTCCTTTTTAACAAAACACGTTAGCTGACCATGCAAAGGAACAGAAACAAGAGCTCTCTGAATGAACGTCATTTACACTGGACAAGATTTTTGCTCAAGAACAATAGGGCCTGCAATGAAACAGAAATGGCTTTGAATTATGCACTCTTTTTGGTAAGTTCAAGAAGCAATGTGTCCCAGTGGAAAGAGCACGGGCCTGGGAACCAGAAGGACTTGGATTCTAATGCCCCTCTGCCACTTGTCTGCTGTATGACCTTGGGCAAGTCTTTTAACTCCTCTAAGCCTCAGTGACCTCATCTATAAAATGGGGATGAAGACTGTGAGCCCCATGTGGGACATGGACTGTGTCCAACCTGATTTGCTTGTATCTACCCCAGAGTTAGTTTAGTAGTGTTCCTTGCATGTACTAAGTGCTTAATACTGTTAAAAAGTAATCACTTAAAATAGTTTTACCACAAATGCTTTATTTTGAAAGTCATGGTGTGGAACCAAAAACTTAGAAATACCTATCATTTTTTAAACTGCCCTCTTTCCTTTAATGATTAAAACACAACTAAAAATTGTACCAACAAAAATACAAATTGTAACATTTCAAATCTGAATGAAGGAACTATAATTTAAAGTTTGCCTTTTTTACATTTGGAAAAGATGCTTTACACATTGAACAGTATGGAAATGCTGACTAGCATTAACTATTATAATCCGCCTGAATATAAGGGATTTCGCTACAAGAGTGTGAGTACATAATGCCTACACAGTATCTCATACCTTGCTGTATAACAATCGAATCAAGTCTCAGCTTTATCTCCGCTCTTTCTACAATCCTGTCCTCAACGGTATTGTCGGTGATGAGACGGAAAACTCTGACTGGCTTCTTCTGTCCAATACGATGTGCTCGATCCTAGTAGAAATCACACACACATGAGAAAAAATTATAGCAAAGCATCCATGACAAAACTAAAATTCTCGAAGAAACAAAAGCAATGCTTAATCTCTTTAGAAGTCTGTTTTTTAAAACACAATTAGGAATTACAGGGTGCTGAATAATACTCCAGCTCAGTTGGCTAGTCATTTAATTTAGCTTTCCAGCACATCAAAACTATGCATGCGCAAGGATGGTTGTTACTTCTTTATAATGAAAAGGAACTTCACTTCTGGAGGCTAGTTCAGATCTGTTAAAACAATTATATTCAAAAATATGTTTGATAAGTATAAAAGAGTGACTTGGCCTTTATCGATATTTTGTCGTTCACCAATTACAAGACAGTGTAACGTGAACAGGAAGGAATTATTTTCAACTGCCTTTCACATGGGTGTTAATATGATACGTTGCTATGTCTACTAGCAGAAATGGGCTGAAAAACCGAGGGCAAGAAAGAGAGACAGGGAGGCATTCATGAGGGGCAACCAAGAACTGGACCCTCAGAGGAGGGAAGGCATGCCTAGATATTTTCCATAGCAGTGCACCTGCGAGGAGACGATTGGAGAAGAGGAGGGGAGAGGAAATCACCTAAGAGGGTCTATTACAGAATAGCAGAAAGAAGCTATACTAGGATGATGGTGGCCCACCAGAAATATCCTAGGGAATTAATGTTCAGAGAGAGACGAGAAAGACTTCCCTTAAGGAAATACAAGAGAGTAAAGTGTCCCCAGGCCAGTTGCCCTAAGTTCCAGGAGGGCGTCCCTGGAGGAAAGTCCATAGCCTGTCTTCCTTTATTACCTCCTCTCTCCCTTTTGTTCACTATCACGGAAATGTTCTCCTGCCTTCTGCCCTTTCGGTCATCAACCTTCTAGATATGCATAGCTGCCTGGCTTTAATTATCCCTATACTGTAGCATTTGATTCTTGCATCTGGAAGGACTAAGGCCAACTGTGTGCTTAGCAGGCTTTAAAAAACAAGTCTGCTAAAGACCCTCAACCACCTATTTTCTGCAACTAGGAAAATCTCTTACTTTCCATACTAATCCACTTGAAAAGAAACAGTATCCTTGAAGACCATTGCTGTCCTGTCACTTTGGGCAATCTTCTTCTCCCTCTAACTTCTGGGACTAATGAATAGATCAGTAGACTCAGACACCTGGGGTGAAGCACATTTCAGATTCTTTTAAAGACTACTAACCATAGCCTGTAGATCAACCTGGGGATTCCAGTCTGAATCGTACAATATAACCACGTCTGCAGTTGCCAGATTGATTCCCAGACCTCCAGCTCTGGTGCTCAGCATGAAGATGAACTTGCTACTGTTTGGAGCGTTAAAGGTATCGATTGCTTCCTAAGGGGGGAAAAATGGCAGAGGAAGGAAGCAGAAAGGAAAGGAGGCGAGAATAACAAATCAAACTATTATCACGATACACTGTAATTTCAGCATTTTAATAGGCTATACATGGTGAACTAATGCATTATCAAAAATATTTCGACAGAATCCTGGGATGTGGGCCACTTTCTTGGACCCCTTCTGTTGCCCGGCAAGTGTGGGGGAGAATGGTGGAGCACCGCCTTTTAAAAAAAAAAAATGGTACCAGCCAGGCACTGTACTAAGCACTGGGACAGACACAAGTTAATCAGGTTAAACACAGTCCATGTCCCAAATAGGGCTCATAGCCTTAATCCCCATTTTATAGATGAGGTAACAGGCACAGAGAAGTGACTTGCCCAAAGTCACACAGCAAACCCGACCTCAGGACTGCCATTTTTTTTTTTTGGAAGGGCCAGCTGAATCCTAGAATAGGTCCCCTCCTATGTCCCCACTACCAAAAGTGGCAGCAAAAGTGGGATGTTTCCTCATCCATATACCAGTGTTCCCACCCTTTCCAGATTCCAGTGTGCCATCCACAATTGTTTAGCAGGCAACCCTCAGACAGGTCAGCGGGGGACTGCAGATGCCCGCTCTGGTAGCTTACAATGTCAAATGGGAATAGACTGTAAACTTGTGAGCAGGGAATGTACCAGTTTATTGTTGTATGGTACTCTTCCAAGCGCTTAGTATAGTGCTCTGCACACAGTAAGTGCTCAATAACTACGAATGAATGAATGAAGCAAAAATAGAGACAATCTTATTAAATAAGGGCAATCATACGGAGAAATATTCACTCTGAATAAAGATCTACTTATATTGTGAACATCTCTGTTATGTAAGCCTTTTTGTGTTGTAAGCGTTGAAGCGATTGCAGATACCTTCTTATCTTGTTGATACCAACAAGAGTTAGATTATTTTAACTTGCAGGCAATCTTGCTTCCTAAGTGTGTTGTTCTTGGCAACATATTTGCCCCAGCACTGACTTAGTAAAGAAGGTGCAGGCATTTCCAATCTGACCTAATAGCCCTAGAGTAATTAATTCATCTTTCACAACCTGTCCACTTCCATCTGTCAATCCAAAGTGTCTTTGCCCTGAGGGATGTGATATGTCTGCTGCTTAGTACAGTGCTCTGCACACAGGAAGTGCTCAATAAATATGATTGAATGCATGAATGAATGATGCAGACACCTTCCAAGGGAAATAGTTGTTCTCCCCCATCTCAAGAGGCCGCATGATATCCCACCTTTCCCGGGCACCTTTCCCCAATTAATGATTCTTCTCCTCAAATATATGTATTGAGCACTTACTGTGTGCAAAGCACTGTACTATGTGCTTGGGGAGAGTACAATAGAACAGAGTTGATACACGAGTTCCCTGCCCACAAGGAACTTACAGTCTAGAGGGCAATATCTTCTCAACTATCTTGGCATTTACATGCTCATATGCCACCTACAGTACTTATATTGCACAGTTTCTAGACTGTAAGGTCCTTGAGGGCAGGGAATGTGTCTGTTATATTGTACTCTCCCCCAAGTGCTTAGTATACTGCTTTGTACACAGTAAACACTCAATATGACTGTCTAACTGATGCTGTTTTGCATACTCTAAGCATTTCTTCACCTATCCATTGTCTGTTGTTTTTTCTCCTATCTGAACATAACTGCATGTCTGGTTCCACACTAGACCAAAAGCTTCCTGAGGCCAGTGCTTGGGTCTGTTGCTTCTGTCGTACTTTCCAGAGCACTTATTAGAGTGCCCTGCACACAGCTGGCACTCATTAAATAGTACCGATTGATTAATTTAGAAAGGTTTTCCAATATTTGAAAGATCACAGATATGGTATACTACCTTGTCATTCTTCTGATTACTACAATGATCACTTTATATAGACAGAAAGACAAACGAATAGTAGGCGAAGCACAAAAATCAAGCCTCTCACCTACATACTTCACCACTGTGAAAGACTGCAAGACCACCTCCAGCTCTCTGTTATTAAAAATGCCAGAAACGGTTTAAGTTTGAAATTTTTGAATTTGTAAAAGTGAATCCAACGGTCATACAGAGTTCTTTGAAAACACATCCCAAAGTGAACTACCCCTGTGAGTGATTATTAAAAATACTAGGAGATGCATTGCCACTTTCAGGTCTCGGAGCTTCTTTCATCTCCGTTCCAGGGTCCCGAGAGACGTTTCCCTGAGTTCAGCTATGCTGTCTCCAAGCAGGACTACCCATCAACCATACTGGGGCAGGGAATGATTATTCTCACGATAACTTATAAAACAAAAATTTGACATTTTCCTTAGAGAGTCCGATTTACCTCATGAGAATACCTGATGTTCTTAGATTGTGAGCCCCCTGAGGGACAGAAACCATGTCTAATTCTCACTTGTGTATTCTCTCCCAGCGCTCAGTACAGTGCCCTGCATACAGTAAGTGCTTAATCAATACTATTACTACTTCTACTACTACAGAGGAATCTAGTCCACTTATTTATTAATGAAATGGAAGGAGAACAACACCTATTTTCCCTTCCCCTTAGACTGTGAGGCTGAGGGGACAAGGACTCTAACTGACCTGACTGTACAGCACTTGGCACATAAAAACGCCGAACCAGTACCACGGCCATGCTAATTATTCTACTCATTAAATGACGGAGCAATAATCTGACACACGAAAACAATAGAAATGATTTTTCTTCTCACCTCCCTCTCCTCATGTGGTGTTTGTCCATCAAGTCGACAATACTCGTAACCTCGCCACATGCAATAGTCTTCTAAAATGTCCAGTAACCGGGTCATCTGGCTAAAGATAAGAACTCTGGAACCTACACGATTATAAACATAAAAATAAAGAGATCCCATCATGGTACAGCCTCCGTGACATTTACGGAAGAGTTGGAGATAATCTGCATCAGAATCTATTTAAGGGGTATATAAATGCAGTTTAAATGTCTCAACCACTCTGTTGATTCTTTTTTAGAGCCATCAAAAATTCATGCCGAGGTTAAAAAAGAAATCAATTTACAGCCTTTATCCTAAGAAAGCCATTTTGTTTTTCGCTAATTTGCTGCAATTCGGCATCACAACGTGGCTTTTAATAGATTTTTCATGGCCGAGGCAAGACTCACCCTGCTCCTTGAGTTTGGATAGCAATTTATCCAGTGCCACCATCTTGCCACTGTTATTAACGAGGTGGGTGTCAGTGGTGTAGGGTGGGCCTGGCTCAGCTCCATCAAACAGATACGGGTGGTTACAACACTTCCGCAGTTGCATCAGAATGTTCAGCAGGCGCATTTTATCCATTTTCCCAGCTGAATTAAGAATGTCGATATCTTTCATCAGGATTCTTGTGTACCTGAAAGATATTCATGCCATTAGAAGCAATTTCCACTTCATTTTCTACTGCTTCCATTTAGAAAGGGCTTCTCTGGTTTTTCATTCCCATTTCTAAAAGAGTAGCATTATCTCTAGACCGTAAGCTCATTGTGGGCGGGGAGTGTGTCTGCGATACTCTTACGCTGTATTCTCCCAAGTGCTTAGAGCAGTGTTCTGGACACAGTAAGTACTCAATAAACATTATTGATTGATTGAGCATTCACAGAGAAAAAAACTAGTTATGCAGACACAAGTCAGGATTGGAACATATTAAATATACACTTACTTTGAGAGAAAAAAAAGAAAAAAAGGCTAACTTTTCACATCTCAGGAACCTCACGTATCCATATATGAAATTCATATCACCTCAATTTCACAACCTTGTAATTCTCTCTAATCAATCCTGGTCTTCCCATTTCCAGTTACTTAACCCAAATAAGTGAAAAAGGGATACAAAATACCACCTGGTATAGCCTTTTTCAAAAATAGCCCCGAGCGACCACTGAAGATGAGCTTAGGGCCACAGAGCCTTTTGTCTCTTACTCCTTCCCTACTTTTAGGCTGCACTGTTTCATTTGGTTCATTTCATTTCATTCACCAGCGCTTAGAACAGTGCTTTGCACATAGTAAGCGCTTAATAAATGCCATTATTATTATTATTATTATTATTTGGGCCTGGCTGATTTTATACTAACCTCTAGTCCCCCACTTTTTCCCTAAACCTAACCATATGACTTGGCCATTCCCCACTCTAGACTGTAAACTCTTTGTGGGTGGGGAATGAGACTATCAACTCTTATACTGTACTCTCCCAAGTGCTTCACACAGTGTGCTGCACACACAGTTAGTGCTCAGTAAATATGCCTGATTGCTTAACATGACTTGTGCCAATGGTATCCTCAGCTTAATGCTTGCATCTTAAACCTCAGTGGCTGCAAATATTACCTAGCAGACTTTGTCTTTAGTGTTTTCCATTGTGATCTTCTTCCATTTGAGTCACTAAATCTCATCTTTGAACTTGTCAGGTTTGGGAGCTTGCTTCAGGCGTGGCTGCTGGAGCCTACACAGAACTTTCAATTGGATCCTGCACGGAGTTCCTAATTCCACATCTTCCCTTAGTGGTCCCAAACATAAGCTGGCTGCATTTGATCCTTATTTATGGTTTTACAGCAAATTGGCACCAATGTGGAGCCAAGAAAGGTAATAATAACTATGGTATTTGTTAAGCGCTTACTATGTGCCAGGCACTGTACTAATCACTGGGGTGGATACAAGCAAATCAGGGTTGGACACGCTCCCTGACCTGCACAGGGCCACAGTCTTCATCCCCATTTTACAGATGAGGTAACTGAGGCACCTAGAATAATAATATTAATAATAATAATGATGATAGCATTTGTTAAGCGCTTACTATGTGCCAAGCACTGTTCTAAGCACTGGGAGAGATACAAGGTAATCAAGGTTGTCCCACGTGGGGTTCAAAGTCTTAATCCCCATTTTACAGATGAGGTTACTGAGGCACAGAGAAGTTAAGTGACTTGCCCAATGTCACACAGCAGACATGTGGTGGAGCCGGGATTCGAACCCAGGACCTCTGACTCCAAAGCCCAGGCTCTTTCCACTGAGCCACGCTGCTTCTCTATGGCCTAATGGGAAGAGCACAGGCCTGGGAGTCCGAGGATCTGGATTCTAATGTCAGCCGTGCCACTTGCCTGCTGTGCTACTGAGGGCAAGACACTTAACTTCTCTGAGCCTCTGTTTCTTCATCTGCAAAATAAGGGGAAAATACCTCTTTTCGTTCCCCCTTCAACTGTGAGCCCCATGTGGGATAGCGACTTAGGTCCAGCCTGATTACCCCCAGCCCTTCGTTCAGTGTTAGGAACATAGTAAGTGCTTAAAAAAATACCACAATCATCATTATTATTTATTTTTCCTTTGTAAACCTTTTTTTTAACATATATGGATCATTTTCTCTTCTATAAAACCTCTAAGATATCGCTACCTCTCTCAAAACTGGATTCAGTTTCATAACTGTGTGGCCCATACTAATCAATATGTTGAAAAAAATTTTGTGGTCCATACATGTGATAAACTCAGTATCATGGTGAGCATGCTGAGGGTTCATTATGCCTCTTCCCTACCTCTAGTATTTCCATTTGACAAACTTAAAAAGCACAATTAAACACTATAAAGCTAAGTCTTCTATACATCGGACGAATTAGAAAACAGAATACAAAGGCTCACCATTCTCTCTGCATCTTGCTCAATCCAAGGTAAATTTTTACTTCCTTCTTAGGAGGTAAGCTCTTTTCTACTTCAGCTTTTATACGGCGCAACAAAAATGGTTTCAAAACCTACAAAGTAAAGGTTTTCATAAAAACTTTCAAAATGCTCATTGGAAATTATAAACTCTAGGTTTACAGTAGGGCTAACATTATCTCCTCCCCAACCCCCAACCTGGCCTGGTATAAATTTAGTTCATCAAACTTCAAATTACAGTAGCCAGCACATTTATTGATCATTTACGAGGTGTAGTGCACTCTCCACGTGATTGGAAAGCAGAAGACAAAGAAGTGACATGTTTCCCTCCACCAAGGACTTTATACTGTAATGGAAGAGCAGTGCTTTTCACAAAGACTTCAATTATTATTACAAAAGAAGCAGTCCAAATAATTTGATGTTCAAGTAAACACACATTCAATCAACGGTATTTATTGGGCACTTACTGTGTGCACACTATACTAAGCGCTTGGGGGGGGGTACAACAGAGTTGGCAGACATATTCCCTGCCTGCAACGAGCTTACAGTCTAGAGGGGGAATTCAATCATTAATATAAATAATAAATCACAGATAGGGACTTAAGTGCTGTGGAGCTGAAAGAGGGGTGAATAAAAGGACCAAAACCAAGTAGAAAGGCGACTCAGAAAGGAGTGGGAGCAGAGGAAATGAGGGCTTAGCTGGGGAAGGTCTCTTGGAGAAGATGTGCCTTCAATAAGGCTTTGAAGGCGGGGAGAGTGATCCTCTGTTGGATATGAGGAGGGAGAGCGTTCCAGGCCAGAGGCTGGATGTGGGTGAGAGGTCGGAGGCGAGATAGACGAATATATACATATATGTATATATGTTTGTACATATTTATTACTCTATTTATTCATTTATCTTACTTGTACATATCTATTCTATTTATTTTATTTTGTTAGTATGTTTGGTTTTGTTCTCTGTCTCCCCCTTCTAGACTGTGAGCCCGCTGTTGGGTAGGGACTGTCTCTATGTGTTGCCGACTTGTACTTCCCAAGCGCTTAGTACAGTGCTCTGCACACAGTAAGCGCTCAATAAATACGATTGATTGATATACAGATAGAGTGTGAAATAGCTGGGTCCCATTCCGGTATGCTACTAGTGGAGAGCCACCAGGAAACCATTCATTCACTCATTCAGTCAATCATATTTACTGAGCGCTTACTGTGTTTAGAGCACTGTACTAAGCGCTTGGCAAGCCAGTGATCTCAAAGTGGTTGCCAACAGGTGTATTTCAACCATGAGGGCTCGCTCTCACCCCCAGATCACAGACTGGCTCCACAGTCCAGGGGGACTGGTCCGAAGCAGAGCGGACCAAGGGAACACTCTCCAATCTGCTGCTGTCCTGGGGGGCCTCTACCAGGCCGCAGTCAAACCTACAGGTAGGGTGGTCTTCGGAGCACCAAAGGGCTAGTTCCCGGGTCCCTCAGAGGTTTCAGTCTCCTTAGACTTGTTGCGATGCGACCAAGTCACAACTCACCAAGAGTCTACTACGACACCTGGAATCCCCAGAGATTTGGGAAACAGAGAAGTAATAATAATAATGATGATGACGGTATCTGTTAAGCGCTTACTGTGTGCCAAGCACTGTTCTAAGCGCTGGGGGGAAATACAAGATCATCAGGTTGTCCCACATGGGGCTCATAGTCTTAATCCCCATTCTGCAGATGAGGTAACTGAGGCACAGAGAAGTGAAGTGACTTGCCCAAAGTCACACAGCTGACAAGTGGCAGAGGTGGGATTAGAACCCATGACCTCTCATTCCCAAGCCCATGCTCTTTCCACTGAGTGAAGTTGTGTGACTTCGTGGATATGGGAGTCAGATGGAACTGGGCTCTAATCCCAGATCCACCACATGTCTGCAGAGTGACCTAGGGCAAGTCACTTCACTTCCCTGGGCCTCAGTTACCTCATCGGTAAAATAGAGATTAAGATTGTGAGCCCCATCTCTAGACTGTGAGCTCGTAGTGGGCAGGAATGTGTCTGTGTGTTGCTGTATTGTACTCTCCCAAGCGCTTAGTACAGTGCTTTGCACACGGTAAGCGTTCAATAAATAGGATTGAATGAATGAATGAACGTTGGACAGGGACTGTGTCCAACCTGATTAACTTGTAATAATAATAATAGTGATGGTATTTGTTAAGCGCTTATTATGTGTAAAGCACTGTTCTAAGCACTGAGGTGGTTACAAGGTGATCAGGTTGTCCCACAGGGGGCTCACATTTTTAATACCCATTTTACAGATGCGGTAACTGAGGCACAGAGAAGTTAAGTGACTTGCCCAAAGTCACACAGTCTCATAGTCTCAATCCCCATTTTACAGGTGAGGTCGCTGAGGCACAGAGATGTGAAATGACTTGCCCAAGGTCACATAGCTGACAAGTTGCAAAACTGGGATTAGAACCCATGACCTTCTGGCTCTCAGGCCCGTGCACTACCCACTATGCCACTGTACCCTTATATGGCCACCATTATCATCGAACAAAATGAAAATAGTAATGAAGTGAAAACAAAAATTGTAGAAGTTTCAAATTATGAATTAGGAACCTATAAAATTTAAACACTAAATTTTTATAGTGATTTCATGTGCAAAAATAAGCTAAATTACTTTCTGTTCAGTCTGAAGGCCCCATTTTTCTTAATCAATCAATCCATGGTATTTATTGAGTGCTTCTTGTATGTGGAGCACCGTACAAAGCGCTTGGGAGAGTCCATTACAACAGAGTTGATAGACATGTTCCCTGCCCACATAACAGAAAATCCTTGTGCATAGCCAGAATTATATTAGGAGAGATGTGGGTGGTGGGGTATAACTTTAGCTGCCAACGAAGAGTCCAAGTAGGAGACGTGAAATGGGCTGGCCGTAGGGGACATTCGTGAGATGTAAGATGGGAGAGTCAATCGATACTGATCAATATGAAGCACTGAAGAGCACGGCAGTGGGGCAAGATCCAACCTGATCAAGGCCTCGCTAGATAATAATAATGGCATTTATTAAGCGCTTACTATGTGCAAAGCCCTGTTCTAAGCGCTGGGGAGGTTACCAGGTGATCAGGTTGTCCCACAGAGGGCTCACAATCTTAATCCCCATTTTACAGGTGAGGGAACGGAGGCAGGGAGAAGTTAAGTGACTTGCCCAAAGTCACACAGCCGACAATTGGCGGAGCCGGCATTCGAACCCATGACCTCTGACTCCAAAGCCCGTGCTCTTTCCACTGAGCCACGCTGCTAGATCTTGATCAAGGTGAGTCTGATCAGCGAGAAAGGGGCCTTCTGCAGAAATGAGGTCAGACACGGAGGCTAATCACAGACCAAACAACAGGGAGGCCTGGCATAAAATTCTAAGATTGTACAGGGGGAGGATCAGCGTGGCTCAGCGGAAAGAGCACGGGCTTTGGAGTCAGAGGTCATGGGTTCGAATCCCGGCCCCACCATATGTCTGCTGTGTGACCTTGGGCAAGTCACTTAACTTCTCTGAGCCTCAGTTACCTCATCTGTAAAATGGGGATTAAGACTGTGAAGCCCCACGTGGGACAAACTGATCACCTTGTTTCCCCCCAGTGCTTAGAACAGTTCTTTGCACATAGTAAGTGCTTAACAAATGCCATCATTATTATTATTATTACAGGGCAGAATTGCTATAGCTGAGGAATTAGATACGAAGGACCTGAATAACAGAGTCACAGGTCAGGGGAGAATGGACACGGAGAATGAGTCGGAATATTGAGAAAAGGAGTACTGGGTTTTAGAGGTGTGGTAAGGTTTGTTTTGGCACAGCTCTGTAGGGACGGAAAATGAAATCTGTCAATTTTGAACCATCAGGATTTTATAAGACGGTTAAGGAAGCAGAAGACACTAACTGACAATCCACTTAGCCCCCAAACTGTACCAACCTGGTATTTGGTTTTGAGATCCCATTTATTTTTAGACCAGTAAATTACTTCGGCAGCTATTACTTACTGCATGCAGCCTCTCCACAAGTTTTTGATCACCAAGACAATTTTTAGTGTCGAACCAGGAATCAAAATCCTACACGAAAGGGAAAAAATGAAAACCGTATCAGGCTAGTCTGCTTCACTTGTGACAGACTATTCAAACTCTTACTTTTAATGAGAGTCTAGTTTTGTATTTATAAATCTGAAATTGAGGCCCACGGAAATGACCTCATATTAATCTAAGGCATTCACTGCATTTTACTGAATACTTACTGTGGGCAGAGTACTAAGCTCTTGAGAGAATACTATAAAACAGAGTTGCTGGATATGTTCCCTGCCCATAAAGAGCTTACAGTCTAGTGGGATCACATAAATCTCACAATTCTTCAAATGAGTATTTTGTTAGTGTGACGCTTGAGAACATACGAATTGACTATTTTTAAAGCACCATTTAAAACATGTATTTTAGTGCTTAAAACCACAAATTTACTTTGCTAGTCAACAAAATTTACTTCTGAAAATAGTGTGACTTCTAAGTTTATATAGGGTTGACAAAACTTTAATCCTTAGAGGTTCACTGAACCGAGTTCAGTTTGATGTCATGAATATGAGAGACGAATTCAAACTGCATTTTGTACGGACGGCGGGATGATCGAAATCAGGTGGGGCAGAGGAATCATTTTCAGGTAGTGATAAAAATCCAGCCTCAGCAGATTGGTCTGTCTGATATTCTGCAATCAAGTAAAGAGTGCTTTGTTTTGAACTTTTCTGAGCCAACGTTTAAAAAGGATTGCGTTTGAGAGGTGAAGTGAAAAACTGTGCCAACCACGGTAAATGGGAAGTGTGACCAGATGAAAGCACGACTGCCTTTGTGTGAATGTAGTTTACCAGAGGTGGGGCTGAAAAGTGGGTATGGGAACCAACAATTCCCCACCAGCTCTTTCAGCCACACCAGAGGTAAACTTCACCATAGGGACTGACATCTTTAAATTTAAAGAATAGAATATATTTTCCTAGTAAATAAGGTTTTCTTTCCAACTCCAGTGAGGATGGAGTTGTCAGTGTCCCGTGGCACTTGTAGATATACAGCACTAAGTAGTCATGCAGGGCTGGTTTTAGGACAGAACCGAACTAATCCATATAAGTTTATAGGAAAACTTACTCCATAATCCATCCACTTGAAATATATCCATAATTTCACGGACCTTATTATTGATGAACCCTGATTATGCCTGTACCAATCACAACACTCTAAACTGCTAAGCCATTTTTGATGAGAAATGTTTACAAAACATGGAAGTTGAATAATTCTGGTTAAGACTTACATCTGCCGAATTAAAGACATCAGGTAACAGAAAATTGAGTAATGCCCAAAGCTCATGGAGGTTATTTTGCAAAGGAGTTCCAGTTAGCAATAATCGATTTGTCGTCTTGAACTCACGAACAATCTCAGAAAGCTAGAAAAATAAAAGCCTTATCAACATTTCCCGTTAAGGCACACATAAATATCTACTTCTGTTTCACTTGACTAACCTGGCTCCTTGCCCTTTCCCACCCCAAATTTGAAAATCACTAAAACCAAAAATGCACAGTAAAAGGTAGATGACAAGGTCGTTGGGGTGAGCAAGGAAGGGAGTGGAGACCCTGGAGGTTTCAGGACGGAATATTAGGTCCGTGGGAGTGGACACGGCTGAAACGGGATGGCCAAGTGGAAAGAGCACGGACCTCGGGGTCAGAAGGACCTGGTTTCTAAACCCAGCTCTGCCCCTTGTCTGCTGTGTGACCTTGGACAAGGCACTTCACTTCTCTGTGCCTTATTGACTGCATCTGTAAAATGAGGATTAAGACTGTGAGCCCCATGTGGGTCAGGGACTATGCCTAACCTGATTAGCTTGTACCTAAGCACTGCCCTCTCCCAAGTGCTTAGTAGAGTGCTCCCCATGTAGTAAGCACTCAATAAATAACACTGATTGATACTCTACCTCAGCACTCAGTACAGTGTTCTGAACATTCATTAATTCAATTGTATTTATTGAACACTTACTCCGTGCAAAGTACTGTACTAAGCACTTGGGAGAGTACAACAGACACATTCCTGTTCACAATAAGCTCAGAGTCTAGAGGGGGAGATGGATATTAATATAGATAGATAGATGATAGATAGATAGATAAATTACAAATATATACATATGTGCTGTGAGGATGGGAGGGAGGATGAATGAAGGAGCAAGAAAGGGCAGTGCAGAAGGGAGTGGGAGAAGAAGAGAGGAGGGCTTAGTCAGGGAAGGCTTCTTGGAGATGTGCCTTCAATAATGCTTTGAAAGAGCAGGAGAGCAATTATCTGTCTGCTATGAGGAGGGAGGGCATTCTAGGCCAGAGGTAGTTCAGTGCCCCGCACACAGTAAGCGCTCAATAAATACGATTGAATGAATGAATGAAAGGTACGATGTGGGTGGCGAGATGGATGAGATTGAGGTACAGTGACAGGGTTAGCATTAGAGGAGAAGATTAGCATTCCACCTGCCACCTGCCTCCTTTCCTGGACCTAGGATCCTGAGATGCTCAGGACCAGGCCCAACAATTCTAACAATTCTGCTCCTAGAAGCACTCTACTTGGATCTTTTTGGTCTTTTGGGAGTAGAAGCCCAGCCTCTGAATGTCTCTGAGGTGCTCAGAGCGCACACTGTAACTCAAAGCACACAATTCAAGTTGAGAAAGGAGTCCAAGTGGAGCATGACAGCTTGGAGAAGCAGTATGTCCTAGTGGTAATACCACAGGCTGAGAAGTCAGAAGACAGGGGTTCTAATCCTGGTTCCACCGCTTGTCTGCTGTGTGACCTTGGGGAAGTCACTTCACTTCTCTGCACCTCAGTTACCCAATCTGTAAAATGGGGATCGAGACTGTGAGCCCCACATGGAGCAGGGACTGTGTCCCACCTGACTACCTTGCATCTATCCCAGTGCTTAGAACAATGCTTGGCACATAGTAAGTACTTAACAAATACCATAATTATTATTATTAGCATTCAGAGACGGGTAGGGAGATTAGGACCGGAGCTCTCAGTGTGCGGAGAAGAGACAGGTTTTCTTTGTTTGTTTTCTTTTGGTTTGGTTTTTTTAATGGTATTTGTTTAGTGCTTACCACGTG
This sequence comes from Tachyglossus aculeatus, assembly GCF_015852505.1. Taxonomy (NCBI): domain Eukaryota; kingdom Metazoa; phylum Chordata; class Mammalia; order Monotremata; family Tachyglossidae; genus Tachyglossus; species Tachyglossus aculeatus. Next base: position 16,636,732 of record NC_052071.1, on the reverse strand, counting down.
CCAGGTACTATTCTAAGCGCTGGGGTAGACACAAGCTAATCAATTTGGACACAATCCACGTCCCACATGGGGCTCACAGTCTTAACCCCCATTTGACAGATCAGGGAACTGAGGGACAGAGACGTGAAGTGACTTGCCCAAGGTCCCACAGCAGACAAGTAGCAGAGCTGGGATTAGAGAGTTTTGCAGGGAGGTCAGGTGTGAGTCAGGAGGTCAGTGGGTAGGGACTGTCTCTGTATGCTGCCAACTTGTACTTCCCAAGTGCTTAGTATAGTGCTCTGCACACAGTAAGCGCTCAATAAATACAATTGAATGAATGAATGAATGTGAAGAGAAGGCAGGTTTGTGAACTGTGTTCAGAGAGAGGGGTTTTAGCGAAAAAAGTCACAATAGATAAGGGATATGTCATTGCGCACTTAATACCATTAATACTACCACCAATACTAACTAAAAATGATGACATGCAAGTGCCTCACCTTTGATTTTTCATTCTTTATTCGGTGTGCCTCATCGATGACTAAGTATCGCCAATTAAACTTCTTGAACACGGATTTTTCTTTAATGACCATTTCGTACGAAGTGACGCAGACATCCCACTCCCCAGGCATCATGACGTCCCTAATAAAAGCAGCCTATCGCAAGATAAAATGTATTTTCATCGACATGCATTCACATCAAGATTCATGTCAAATTCCTGTGGATGAAAACACATTCGCATTATTTCCGTTAAAAAAAAAAACTGGGGGGGGGGGGGGTTGGGGGGATTGACTTGTACACAGCAAGTCCCAGTTATATAATACTCTTCAACTCTCCATCCCCCCATCTTACCTCCTTCCCTTCCTCACAGCACCTGTATATATCTATGTATGTTTGTATATATTTATTACTCTATTTATTTATTTATTTTACTTGTACATATCTATTCTATTTTATTTTGTTAGTAGGTTTGGTTTTGTTCTCTGTCTCCCCCTTCTAGACTGCGAGCCCATTGTTGGGTAGGGACTGTCTCTATATGTTGCCAACCTGTACTTCCCAAGCGCTTAGTACAGTGCTCTGCACACAGTAAGCGCTCAATAAATACGATTGATTGATTCAACAGTACTAGCAAATTTTAATGCCGGTACTGTTTTTGGCACTCTCATTTAAAGATGCCCCCTAGTTGAAGAACTTCCTTCCCCTTCACCTCCTGTCCAAGGACAGAATTACGGTGGGATGGTTCCGGTAGACAACCGGTAAAGCCAGGCCTCCCACTCTGACTGGATTCGTTTCCAAGTGGATGCTACCTGGATGCCAGGACCGTTCACCTGGACAGAAACTCCGTGGCAGCCTGGGGGCCGAGTCTGACGCTCACTGGGCTCGGCCTTAAAGTGGCATCAACTGCCACCCCACGTTGTGACGCGGGGCTGGGCTGCAGCGTACCAGTCAAGTCGGTCAATCGTATCCGTTGAGCGCTTACTGTGTGCAGAGTCCTGTATAAGCGATTGGGAGAGTACGATACAACAATATACACATTTCCTGCACACAACGAACTTACGGTCTAGAGTAGCAGCCAGCGAGTCCACCGTGAGCAGGGCCATCTGCTCCCAAAGTGAGCTGGCACAGCTACGCTCCTGCTGCTGCCGCCTTTTCAGCTCGGCCTGGTTGACCAGAGGGCTTCAGGGTGAGGTGGCGTCTCACTGTCGCCATGGTTCGAAATGCCATGGCTTCCCTCATCTGCCCAAAGCCTGTCTTCTCTGAACCCCATCCCCCTGCTCTAGTATACGTCAAAGTTTTCATTCCTCCTTGATTCTCCCTGACAGATTCTCTCCTGTCCTCTCTTCGTCCTCTTCATCCTCTTTCATATCCTCTTTCTCCCTCTCCCTCTTTAACTTTTTGTCTTGACTTATGCTGTTGAGTGGTTTCTGAACCATAGCGACTCCTTCCCAGAATGTCCCACATCCATCTGCAATCGTTCTGGTAGCGTATCCGTAGAGTTTTCTTGGTAAAAATACACAAGTGGTTTACCATTGCCTTCTTCCGCACAGTAAACTTGAGTTTCCACCTTTGACTCTCTCCCAAGCCTCTACTGCCCAGCACAAGAACATTTTGACTTGCAGCAGATTTCCTTCCACTCACTAGCCACTGGCCAAGCTAGGAATACAATGGATATGCCTCTGCTTGATTCTCCCTCCCATAGCCAAGACTGGTAGAGTACTGGAAACTCTCCAGATGCGAGTCCGAGAGGGGCAATGCATGCAGTATGATATTAATTACCACACACTCCAATTTTTCTCAACTGAAAACTCTTTCTAAAACAAGAGAACTGTTCATTTGCTTGGGGATTTTAGAAAAACCAAGCTTTTATTTCTTGCCAATTACTTTTCGGCAGCAATTTCACTACCGCAGATTATGGGGTAAATCCTGACCAGGGTAAGAAAGAGGTTGGCCCAGGAAAATTGGGATTATGGAGCAAGGTGGGAGACCACAGAAAGAAATGTAATAAAATCAGATCCAATTCTACAAAGGGTCTTCCTTATCTTTATTTTAGAATCCCTCTTCCACAATGAAGTAAACTACATTAATAAGTGTTTAATTTGTATGATTTGCTCTTGGCCCACCAAATGTTCAAATGTTTCTTTATTGTTTGGCTCTCCTGCACCAAGAAGTTCCAGACTCCTGATTTAGAGTAAAACCTTTGCCCACCCTCTGCAGTGGCCTAGGGAGAAGAGCATAAGCCTGGGAGTCTGAAGGACTGGGTTCTAATCCCAGCTCTGTCATGTGTCTGCTGTGTGACCATGGAGAAATCACTTACCTTCTCTGTGCCCCATTTACCTCATTTGTAAAATGCAGATTAAATCCTTCTCCCTCCTACATAGCCTGTGAGCCTCATGTGGGACAGGGACTCTGTCCAACCTGATTAATTTAGATCTACTCCTCTGCTTACAACAGTGCTTGGTACATAGTAAGCACTTGATATCTATCATTATTATTATTATTATTATTATTACTAATAACAACACTCATCCTCTTCCTTATTTTACAGATCATTTTAGAGAAAGGTTAGGAATTTTAAAATGTCAAGTTAGCTTGGCTATCCCAGAGGCTTGAAAGAGTCAATGTGTCTCCTAAGTATAACTTGCTATCAGGACACTCAAACTTTCTAAGTCCATGGAGCATTTTTATACCGTCTATGTCTATTAGGGCTAAATTTTAAAACAGTACATTAAAAAGCAAAATATTCACTAAACTCCTTTTACTTCAGAGAATAACTTTCAAAGACCCATTTAAATCTAAATGCCCTCAATTCTGCCCAAATATGTGTTTTCACTAAATGGTTTAGCTACAATGTAATAACAGAATTAGAGAAGATTTTTCTGACTCTGTGTATCTGACGGGATGTTAGAAGGAATGGATAAGTGCTTGCAGGCAGCATCAGAATCTGAGTGAAGGCAAAGCAAGTTTTCTTTACCATGGGATTCAGCCAGAACCCAATTTCCAAACTGTGAAAGAACTAAATAAGTAGGGAAAAGAAATACTGAATTCTTGCAGTCCTTCTCCAGAAGCGGGATCCTAGAGTCATACTTTTCCCATTCTGTAGAGATATACTTCAACATTTTCCCCCTACGCCATCCCTGCATGATCATTTTTAGAACATCTATAAAGCTCTACCTCCAGGGGAGTTTATCTGACGGACTGCCTTCTCTCTCGATTGCCTTGAGAGCCAACTACTCTTTGGACACACACGAAAGCAGGTCCTTCTTCCTTAAACCCAAATCCATGGCTCACTAAATGCACGGTTCTCTTCCCCTCTGGGATTCCACTCGAATGCGGAGGGCCATACAGCACGAACTGCTATGCATAGGCAGAGTGGCCGTGGCTTTTGTAAGATCATACTTCAAAAGTTTCAAGATCGTAATAATAATAATTGTGGTATTTTTACTTACTATGCTTACTATGTGCTTACTATGCTTACTATGTGCCACGCACTGTTCTAATTACTGGAGTAGATTCAAGGTCACCAGGTTGGACACGGTCCCTGTCCCACATGGGACTCACAGTCCTAATCCCCATTTTTCCAGATGAGGTAACTGAGGCACAGAGAAGTTAAGTGACTTGTCCAAGGTCGCACAACAGACACATGGCAGAACAGGGATTAGAACCCACGGTCTCTAACTCCCAGGCCCAAGCTCTTTCCACTAGACCATAATCCCTCTCATGCTTAAGCTTACATGAATGACTTCGTCAAACCAGGATTCCCAGCACAACGCATTCTCATCCTAACTAGGTCATGAAAAAGAATGACCCAACTAAAGCACAATAATAATAATAATAATGATAGCATTTATTAAGCGCTTACTATGTACAAAGCACTGTTCTAAGCGCTGGGGAGATTACAAGGTGATCAGGTTGCCCCACAGGGGGCTCACAGTCTTAATCCCCATTTTACAGGTGAGGGAACTGAGGCACAGAAAAGTTAAGTGACCTGCCCAAAGTCACACAGCTGACAAGTGGTGGAGCTGGGATTTGAACCCATAACCTCTGAGTCCAAAGCCCGGGCTCTTTCCACTGAGTCATGCTGCAAGGGAAGCAGTGTTGCCTAGAGGAGAGCGCAGGGGGCTGGGAGTCAAAAGGACCTGGGTTCTAATCCCAGCTCCGCCACTTTATTCATTCAATCGTATTTATTGAGCGCTTACTCTGTGCAGAGCACTGCACTAAGCGCGTGGGAAGTACAAGTTGGCACTTGCCTGCTGTGTGACCTTGGGAAAATCGCTTCGCTGCTCTGGGCCTCAGTTACCTCATCTGTAAAATGGGGATTAGGACTGTGAGCCCCCCATCTGGGACATGGGCTGTGACCAACCTCATCTGCTTGTACCTGTGCAGTGCCTGGCACATGATACGTGCTTAACAACTACTATAAAATAAAACCACCGCAAAAATGTCCCAACTACGAGCACCTGGAGAGTTTCCAGTAGTCCATCAGTCTCGACTACGGGAGGGAGAGTCAAGCTGAGGCCTACCCATTCCATTACGAGCTTGGGCAGTGGCTGGCGAGTGGAAGACCACCTGCTACAAGTCAAAACTCCCCTGTGCTGGGCAGCAGCAGAATGGGAGAGAGTTGAGGATGGAGACTCCAGTTTACGGACTGGAAGGAGGCAATGGTGAACCACTTCCAGATTTTTACCAAGAAAACTCTGTGGATCCACTACCAGAACGATTGCAGATGGAGGTGGGGCGTTCTCGGAGAGATGTGCCCATGGAGTGCCCATGGAGACAGCATAAGACAATAAGCATACAAGTGTGCAGCCTGTTACTGGCTCCCCTATTGCCAGTCAATATAACGTCTCGACCAAAGATGTAGCTAAACTTATATTTGAGCGAGGGGCTGTTCTTCAACTTGTGTCTCACTTACTCTTGCATCCTTGTCTCCGATGAGGCAGACGGCACGGAGAGACGGAACCCAGCGCTTAAATTCATTCATCCAGTTATGCAGAGTTGATTTGGGAACCAAAACCATGTGCGGTCCAGGGATGTTTCGGTAGTGTTTCAGATAACCAAGTAGAGCGATCGTTTGCAGAGTTTTGCCAAGACCCTGTAGCATCCCCCCGACAAGAGAAAAAAAAAATCACAAACTTTAAAATCGGATTCCCTTAGTATCAGAACTCAATATTTTCTATGTCGCATTAGTTGTATGTTACTAGAGAATAACTAAAACATATTACAGTTCAGGTGACATACACGGGAACAAAGGCAATTTCCATCCTTATTCAATCAATATTTATTTATTCAACAAAAGAAGGTACGTGATCTACTAGGAACTATCGGATTGAGTCTCCAAAACAGAAAGAAGAAAGTCTTTGTTCTCAAAAAAAAAAAAACCAGGATAAACCAATGTTCTCTCACGCTGCCATTAATTTGTTCTTTTTTTTTCCCATGAGATTGGCACATATTCAGAAATACTGACATTTGCTAGGGCCTAGAATGAACTATATTAAAAACAAATCACCTTTTCTACGTGATTTAAATTATACGGCTATTATGACTTTATAGATTTCCGTGAAATAGTTGAGCCACTTTTCTAGAAGGCTTTAAATTGAAAATGTCCATTTTGACTTCGCTTTTAGGACAGAGGTTATACTGGCTAGTCGTTAGGGCGTGGGACAGGGATCGTATCGCACCTGATTTGCTTGTATCTACCTCAGCGCTTAGTGCAGTGCTTGGTATATACTAAGCGCTTAACAAAGACCGCAATTATTAAACTTCTACTTCCAATTCATCACCATCGATGGTATTTATTGAGTGCTTAATATGCACAGAGCACTACAGTAAGCGCTTGGGAGAGTTCAGTACAGCAGAGTTGACAAACATGTTCCCTGCCCACAACAAGTTTACTGTCTGGAGGGAGAGATAGATATTAATATAGCTTCAATTGCTAAAAGAAACAGATTGAAAAGAAATTATCGTTCTCTCCCAAGCTCTTAGTCAGTTGTACACAGTAAGTGTTCAATAAATACCATCGATCGATTAATAAAGATGAGTAATAAGACTATAAGGAGAGGCAGCGTGGCTCAGTAGACAGAGCACGGGAGTCAGAGGTCGTGGGTTCTAATTCCGACTCTGCCACTTGTCAGCTGTGTGACTTTGGGCAAGTCACTTCACTTCTCCGAGCCTTTGTTCATTCATTCAATCGCATTTATTGAGCGCTTACTGTGTGCAGGGCACTGTACTAAGCGCTTGGGAAGTACAAGTAGTTACCTCATCGGCAAAATGGGGATTAAGACTGTGAGCCCCATGTGGGACAACCTGATTACCTTGTAACCCCCCCCAGCGCTTAGAACAGTGCTTGGCACATATAGTAAGCACTTAACAAATGCCATTATTATTATTATTATAAGCTCATCTCTAGACTGTACGCTTAGAACAGTGCTTGGCACATATAGTAAGCGCTTAACAAATGCCATTATTATTATTATTATAAGCTCATCTCTAGACTGCACGCTCGTTGCGGGCAGGGAATGTGACTGCTAATTCTGTTGTATATAGTGATCTCCCAAGTACTCAGTACAGTGCTCTGCACAGAGTAAGCTGTCAATAAATACAATTGATTGAGAGTTTCCTGCTCTTTCTAGAGAAATAGCGTGGCTCAGTGGAAAGAGCCCGCGCTGGGGAGTCAGAGGTCATGGGTTCTAATCCCGACTCCACCACTAGTCAGCTGTGTGACTTTGGGCACATCACTTAACTTCTCTGTGCCTCAGTTCCCTCATCTGTAAAATGGGGATTAAGACTCTGAGCCCCACGTGGGACAACCTGATTCATTAATTCAATCGTATTTATTGAGCGCTTGCTGTGCGCAGAGCACTGTACTAAGCGCTTGGGAAGTACAAGTTGGCAACATATAGAGACGGTCCCTATCCAACAACGGGCTCACAGTCTAGAAGGGGGAGACAGACAACAAAATATATTAACAAAATATGTAGTAAATATGTATAAGTAAAATAAATAGAGTAATAAATCTGTACAAACATATATACAGGTGCTGTGGGGAGGGGAAGGAGGTAGGGCGGGGGAGATGGGGAGGGGGAGAGGAAGGAGGGGGCTCAGTCTGGGAAGGCCTCCTGGAGGACGTGAGCTCTCAATAGGGCTTTGAAGGGAGGAAGAGAGCTGATCACCTTGTATCCCCCTCAGCGCTTAGAACAGTGCTTCACACATAGTAAGCGCTTAACAAATACCATCATTATTATTATAGAGAAGCAGCGCGGCACAGTGGAAAGAGCCCGGGCTTTGGAGTCAGGGGTCGTGGGTTCAAATCCCGGCTCCGCCACTTGTCACCTGTGTGACTTTGGGCAAGTCACTTCACTTCTCTGGGCCTCAGTTCCCTCATCTGTAAAAATGGGGGTGAAGACTGTGAGCCCCCCGTGGGACAACCTGATCTCCTTGTAATCTCCCCAGCGCTTAGAACAGTGCTTTGCACGTAGTAAGCGCTTAATAAATGCTATTATTATTATTATTATTATTATTATTATTATTATTATTATTATTATGCTCGTATTTCTCAAGTGACTATCCACAGTCTATCCCAGAACATTCCACAAGAGGGCAGCAAGTCCAGGCTCTGGCTTCCGCTCATTAGGTTGGAGGCAGCTTTTCTTTTCCTTTTTTTAATATAGTGTTTACTAAGCACTTAATAAGTGTCAGACACTGTACTGTTACCTCATCTGCTAAACGGAAATTAAGACTGGGAACCCTATGAGGGACACGGACTGTGTCTACCCTGATTAGCTTGTACCTAGTACAGTGCGCGGCATATAGTAAGCGCTTAACCAATACCTTAAGAAAAAGTGGGTTCAGAATCAGATTATTTCCTCTAGACTGTAAACTCTTTGTGGCAGGGAATATGTCTACCAACTCTATTATTTTACACTTTCCCAAGCACTTAGTCCAGTGCCCTGCACACGGCTGGCGCTCAATAAATACCACTGATTGATTGATACCAATTACAAAAGTGCTCCTCTTACCATTTCATCTGCCAGAATGCCATTGACTCCATTTTCGTACAAGGAGATCATCCAGTTCAATCCTCTCACCTGGTAATCTCTAAGCGTTCCTCCTTTCACATCTACAAATGTAAAATGACAGCTGTGAATCCTTTCGTTGTGGTCTAGCAAACGCTCTTTCTGAAGAGGAACGCTCGCTTCAGACCCAAAGGAGAAGAGCCCACCGACATCTCACAGTACTCACACGAAGGCGACACCTCGAACCGAACGCACACGTTAGAAGTTTTCCGACTCTCTGACAACAGCTCTTCATCTTCCTCTTGCTCTGTACGCCTATGTCGGTAACTGAAATCGAGAACGAACAAAACAACCTCAGTTTAGGTCCAGCCGGCATACTAAGAAAAATACCATCTCGCTATGTCCTGAAGATACTTTTACCCACACAAAAAATGCAGAGAAAGATCAGAACTAATGTCGACTGGTGTCTTCTTGGAAGAGACGGAATTGGCTAGCCTTTAAGATGTTCTTGGAAATGTGCTGCATTTCTATACATTCTACCAGGCAAATCTAAGAATCCTAGGTCTACTGCAGAATACAGTAAAGTTTGAAGGGAAATTCCAGCTTAATACCCAGTTTCAACTCAATTACTTTATACATACCCCAGCACTTAGAAGAGTGCCTGTCACATAGTAAGCACTCAACAAATACCATTATCATTAATTGCCTCACACATCCAGAGAGCTGAAACTAGCATCTCTTCCCCTAAGAATTTTTCACTGAGACATTAAATTTGCTTTAAATTAGTTTTAAAAAAAATCCCAGGTTTAACTTTGCTGTTGAAAACATGGAAGTAGCATGTACTGGTGGAGAGAGCACAAGCCTGGGAGTAAGAGGATCTAGATTCTCATCCTGGCTCTGCCACTTGTCTGCTGTGTGACCTTGGGCAAGTTATTTCATTTCTCTGGGCCTCAGTTACCTCATCTGTAAAATGGGGATTAAGATTGTGAGCCCTATCCAGTACAATATATCTTGCATCTACCCCAGTACTTAGTAATAATAATAATAATAATGATAACAATGATGGCATTTATTAAGCGCTTACTATGTGCAAAGCACTATACTGCCTGGCATAGAGTAAGTGATTAACAAATATCATTTAAAAAAAGAGAAAGAAAAGATTCAAAATAGTGGACCATCATCATTACCCAGAATGTATAGAGCATCTGAGAGTGCATGAAAGTTGGCTGAATGTCTCCTTTTCTCTTCCCACTTATGCTCACGTTTTACTATGTGCCAAACACTGTAGAAGCAATGTGGCCTAGTGAAAGACCATGGGCCTCGGAATCGGAAGGTCGTGAATTCTAATCCCGGCTCTGCCGCTTGTCTGCTTTGTGACCTTGGGCAAGTCACTTCACTTCTCCGTGTCTCAGTTCCCCCTATCTCAATCCCCTAAATGGGGACTGAGACTGTGAGCCCCACATGGGACAGGGACTATGTCCAGCTTGATTTGTGTATCCAGCACAGTGCTTAGTACAGTGCCTGGCATATAGTAAGTGCTTAACAAATAACATCAATCAATCAATCAATCGTATTTTTTGAGCGCTTACTGTGTGCAGGGCACTGTACTAAGCGCTTGGGAAGTACAAGTTGGCAACATATAGAGACAGTCCCTACCCAACAGTGGGCTCACAGTCTAAAAGGGAGAGACAGAGAACAAAACCAAACATACTAACAAAATGAAATAAATAGAATAGATATGTACAAGTAAAATAGAGCAATAAATATGTACAAACATATATACATATATACAGGTGCTGTGGGGAAGGGAAAGAGGTAAGATGGGGGGATGGAGAGGGGGACGAGGGGGAGAGGAAGGAAGGGGCTCAGTCTGGGAAGGCCTCCTGGAGGAGGTGAGTTCTCAGTGGGGCCTTGAAGGGATTATTATTATTATTATCATTATTATTACTTTGTGCTAAGGTAGACACAAGATCATCATATTCTCACATGGGGCTCACCTACTCATCATATAAGACAGAGAACAGGTATTGCATTCCCATTTTACAGATGATGGAACTGAGGGTTAGAGAACTTCAATGACTTGCCCAAGGTCACCCAGCAGGCAAGGAGCAGAGGTGGGATTAGAACGCAGGTCCTCTAATTCCCCAAACCCATACTCTTTCCACTAGGCCTTACTGCCTAGCGTCTAGGAAGTTGGGAGATCTCTTCCCTCCATGCAGCTCTTCAGGACCAAACGTTGATGCAGCGAAAGAATGGACTGGGAGTGGTATGGGGGGTTGGGGAGAGACAGATTGGTGTCAACAAATCAAAAGAGCAAAACCCTCCGGCCTTCACTGCTCTCCTTAGGCTTTGCTAGGGACTGGACTCCACAACACAATTTTTTTCATCAGCTAAGGCAATTGGGAACACGGAGACAAAGTCGGTGATAGTGCTAGTATTAAGGGCTGCCCCTACACCTTCCATGCTTGAAATCCACTTTTCCTCTGCCGGCCTTGATTGCTCAACCCTAAACTGTTTGTCCATAATAATGATGGCATCTAAGTGCTTACTACGGGCCAGGCATTGTACTAAGCAAGCAAATCGGGTTGGACACAGTCCCTGTCCCATGCTGGGCTCACGGTCTCAATCCCCATTTTACTGGTGAGGTAACTGAGGCCCAGAGAAGTGAAGTGACTTGCCCAAGGTCACAGAGAAGGATAACCACTCATGATTTTCTGACTGCCAGGCTTGTGCTCTATCCACTGTGCCACGCTCCTTCTCAAATTCCCAAGGGATTTTCCCGAGCCCTTGGTGCAGTTCATTGGACGCAGTAAGCATCTTTTAGACTGTGAGCCCACTGTTGGGTAGGGACTGTCTCTATATGTTGCCAACTTGTACTTCCCAGGCGCTTAGTACAGTGCTCTGCACACAGTAAGCGCTCAATAAATACGATTGATTGATTGATTGATCGATCCCATAATTACCATAACTACCACCACCAAGAGCCACTATCCACATTCAAATCCTGGCTCCACCAACTGTCAGCTGTGTGACTTTGGGCAAGTCACTTAACTTCTCTGTGCCTCACTTACCTCATCTGTAAAATGGGGACTAAGACTGGGAGCCCCCCGTGGGACAACCTGATCACCTTGTAACCTCCCCAGTGCTTAGAAAAGAATTTTGCACATAGTAAGCGCTTAATAAATGCCATCATTATTATTATTATTATTATTATTATTATTATTATTATCATTATTATCTTCAGAAGCTGAAGCTAGGCCCATGAGGGTAATTCTCCAGGTGCAAGTGGTTTGGGGAATTACTTCAGGGAGAGAAAATTCCAGTTACATACCGTGTTCAAACTGCCCACACATAATTATTCTGCATAGTGAGGTGTAAATGTGTAACCAAAGACAGAAATGAAAACATACTCCCCAGCTGACAAAAGGCTTTGCTTCTCATCTTTCTTTATTCGTGGGCGACCCAGTTTCACTTTTAGTGGAGATGTTGGAGATTTCTGCGCTGCGGGTTGAATAAAATGAGCAAAGAGTTCTGTCTGCTTCAGCAGGAATTCAAATCTTTTAGCACGGTCTGTTTTCTAATTTTGAAAAGAGAAAAAGAGTTTTATCCTTTCCACTCATTACCTTACACTCCCTTGAAGAACTGCTGGAAAATGCATCCAGCCCTAGAATACTTTTTTATTACCCTCTATTTATTCGACAAAAATGACAGCCACACGGTATTCAAGACAACTTGTAGATCCAAAAGAATGTGGCTCAATTAACTAGCTCGTATGGGAGTCACCTTACAAGTACTCTAGTAATCGATTAATCAGTAGTATTTACTGAGCATCTATTATGAGTAGACAACTGCACCCTGACTATAAAAGAGTTAAACACAATCTCCGCCCTCAAGGAGCTTCCAGTCTCTAGTAGCAAAGACAGACACTCAAATTACAAATAGGGAGACTAACAGGGTAAATAACTAATAGAAGTGCTATGAGGATTATAGAAACTCAGGTTTTTAGGTCTGATTTTAACACTCAGTAATTCAAGTGAGCAAAGGGATCCCCTTTTTAACAGTGAAGTCAAAACAAATCAAAACATTTCTAAAAGATTCATGATTTGTTTTCTATCTACCTACGCTGTTCCCCAAAATCTCCTGAAGTTTGAACACTGTACCATGAAGCAATACATAATCATCATATTTCAAACCTGTTTCCAAAAGCTTTTTGCAAATGCTTTAGATTTCACTCTTTTGAGGAAATAAATAAAAACCTCGCGCTACTCCAAAATTTCTTCTTTTGAGGGAATAAATAAAAACCTTGCGCTACTCCGTAATTTCTTTTCAGGCGTATTTTTAAGCAGTGTTTTAAATAATGTAACATAAGCATTTCTTAATTGAAATTCTATATGCTAATATGCAATATGCCCCTTCCCCAAAATGGTCTAAACTTCAGTTAAAAATATGTGATAATCCTTGAAGTCACAGCATTACATAAAAATGAACAAGTGATTCACTTTCTTGCCATTTGAGGGCAACATAACATTTATATTTTGCTAGGAAACATTCTTTAAAAAACGTCAGGATATATTAAATTAGATAACAAAGAATATAAATTCTAAAGTTTATTTTGCTCCAAATCTACTTTTCTGAATCAAACACAAAGACTGAGGTCATGTATCCTGAAGAGGTCTAATTGTGTGATATCACTTCAAAAACCATTTTTGCTATATTTTATTCTCCCTCTCCTGCTATCCCTACAGTCGTTAAAACTGCAAAAGATGAGCTGCATTTCCGAAAGAGCTACCAGATTAACACAATAAGGAAATAAAAACTATATTCGGGCTGAAGAGCCTTCAGTCTTCCGAGGAAAATTCCGTCCATTTGAACACTATCAGCGTGGCTCAGTGGAAAGAGAGCGGGCTTTGGAGTCAGAGGTCATGGGTTCAAATCTCGGCTCCGCCACTTGTCAGCTGTGGGACCTTGGGCAGGCCACTTAACTTCTCTGTGCCTCAGTTACCTCATCTGTAAAATGGGATTAAGACTGTGAGCCCCACGTGGGACAACCTGATCACCTTGTATCCCCTGCAGCGCTTAGAACAGTGCTTTGCACATAGTAAGCGCTTAATAAATGCCATCACTATTATTATTATTACAAGTTAATCAGGTTCCAGTGCTTAGAACAGTGCTTTGCACATAGTAAGCGCTTAATAAATGCCATTATTATTATTATTATTATTGGACACAGTCCCTGTCCAATGTTCATTCATTCATCAAAAAAAATATATATTGGACTTGATTCTCCAGCTCATTCTTTCATTTGATCGCATTTATTGAGCACTTACTGTGTGCAGAGCACTGTACTAAGCGCTTGGGAAGTACAAGTTGGCAACATATAGAGATGGTACCTACCCAACAATGGGCTCACAGTCTAGAAGGGGGAGACAGAAAACAAAACATGTAGACAGCTTCAGAGACAGCTGAAACAGGAGTGTAGTTAGGAGGAGAGAGCAGAGAGAGTGGGGGGAGAGAAGAGAGAGTGGAGGGAAAGACGGGGGGGGAGAGAAGATGGGGGAGAGAGCAGGGAGTGGGGGGAGAAAAGAGTATGAGAGAGAAGGTGGAGAGAAGAGAGAGTGGGGGAGAGAAGAGAAAGTGGGGGAGAGAAGAGAAAGTGGAGGAGAGAAGAGAAAGTGGGGGAGAGAAGAGGGGTGGAGGAGAGACTGAGGGAGAGATGAGAGAGTGGGGGAGAGAAGAGAGAGTGGGAGGAGAGGAGGGAAAATAGGGGAGAGAAGAGGGGAGGAGGAAAGAGTAGGGGAGAGAAGGGAGGGTTGGGGAGAGAAAAGAGAGTGGGAGAAGAGAAGACAGAGTGGGAGGAGAGAGGAGAGAATGGGGGAGAGAAGAGGGAGGAGGAGAGAATGAGGGAGAGACGGGGGAGTGTGAGAGAGAAGGGAGAGGTGGGGAGAGAAGAGACAGTGGGTGGAGAGAGGAGATAATGGGGGAGAGAAGAGGGGAGGAAAAGAGATAATAATAATAATAATGGCATTTATTAAGCGCTTACTATGTGCAAAGCACTGTTCTAAGCGCTGGAAAGGTTACAAGATGATCAGGTTGTCCCACTGTGGGGGGGCTCACAGTCTTCATCCCCAGTTTCCAGATGAGGTAACTGAGACCCAGAGAAGTTAAGTGACTTGCCCAAAGTCACACAGCTAATTGGCGGAGTCGGGATTTGAACCCATGACCTCTGACTCCAAAGCCCGTGCTCTTTCCCACTGAGCCACGCTGCTTCTCTGATCTGAGGAGAGAAGAGAGAGCGAGGGGAGAGAAGAGAGAGTGGGGAAGAGAAGAGAGAGGGGAGGAGAGAAGAGGGGGGAGAGAGCGTAGAATGGAAGGAGAGAAGAGGGTGGGCAGAGAGGAAAGGGTGTGGGGGAGAGGAGATAGGTTGGGGGGAGAGAAGAGGATACTAGAGAGCTGGGTCTATGTTACTGAGAATAATGGAAGAAAATGGCATGTTCGGGGAACATACTAACTTTCCCACCATCCTGCTCTTCAAACAGGAGTCAGTCTGAGCTACACTTGCCTCAAAAGAGCACGGAGTAAGGCACCATTCATTCATTCATTCACTCAATCGTATTTATTGAGCGCTTACTGTGTGCAGAGCACTGGACTAAGCGCTTGGGAAGGACAAATCGGCAACAGAGATGGCCCCTACCCAACAACGGGCTCACAGTCTAGAAGGGGGAGACAGACAACAAAACAAAACAAGTAGAGGGGTGTCAGTGCCGTCAGAATAAATAGAATTACAGCTATATGCACATCATTAATAAAATAGAGTAATAAATATGTACAAATATATACAAGTGCTGTGGGGAGGGGAAGGGAGTAGGGCAGAGGGAGGGTGGGGAGGGGAGGATGAGGAGGAGAGGAAAAAGGGGGCTCAGTCTGGGAAGGCCTCCTGGAGGAGGTGAGCTCTCAGTAGGGCTTTGAAGGGAGGAAGAGAGCCAGCTTGGCGGATGTGCGGAGGGAGGGCATTCCAGGCCCGGGGTCTTTGGCAGGACAGGCGAGAATGAGGCAATCAATCAATCAATCATATTTATTGAGCGCTTACTATGTGCAGAGCACTGTACTAAGCGCTTGGGAAGTACAAATTGGCAACACATAGAGACAGTCCCTTCCCAACAGTGGGCTCACAGTCTAAAAGTCTAAAAGGCAGTGAGGAGGTTAGCGGCAGCAGAGTAGCGGAGTGTATGGGCTGGGCTGGAGAAGGAGAGAAGGGAGGTGAGGTAGGAGGGGGCGAGATCGTGGAGAAACTTGAAGCTGAAAGTGAGGATTTTTACTTGATTCGAAGGTTGACAGGCAACTACTGGAGATTTTTGAGGAGGGGAGTGACACGCCCAGAGCATTTCTGTACAAAGATAATCCGGGCAGCGGAGTATAGACTGAAGCGGGGAAGAGACAGGAGGATGGGAGATCAGAGAGGAGACTGAGGCAGTGATCCAGTCGGGATAGGATGAGAGATTGAACCAGCAAAGGTAGCGGTTTGGATGGAGAGGAAAGGGCGGATCTTGGCAATGTTGCGGAGGTGAGACCGGCAGGTTTTGGTGACGGACTGGATGTGTGGGGTGAACGAGAGAGCGGAGTCGAGGATGACACCAAGGTTGCGGGCTTGTGAGACGGGAAGGATGGTAGTGCCGTCAACAGAGATGGGAAAGTCAGGGAGGGCACAGGGTTTGGGAGGGAAGATAAGGAGCTCAGTCTCGGACACCAGAGACCCGAGAGCACCCATGGGGCTTCCGACAGACCCGGCTACTTTAGCGGCCCTACTGGGAAGTTCGGTGGCCTAGTGACTATGGGACTGAACTGTGAACACTCTACTATCTGCCCGGTTTGGGGGGCCAAATGTTCGGGGAGACTAGCTTCACACAGAAGCAGCATGACCTAGTGGACAGAGCACGGACCTGGGAATCAGAAGGTCATGGGCTCTAATCCCCGGCTCCGCCACTTGTCGGCTGTGTGACCTTAGGCAAGTCACTTCACTTATCCGGGCCTCGGTTCCCTCATCTGGAAAATGGGGATTGAGACTGTGAAGCCTACATTGGACAGGGACTGTGTCCAACCCAATTTGCTTGTATCCGCCCCAAAACTTAGTACAGTGCTTGGCACATAGTGAACGCTTAACAAATACCACAATTATTATTATTATTTTGTTAAGTGTGACAGGTCCAGATGTCTCCAGAACAGAGAAAATACTCGCTCTACCGCCTCCTCATTCTAATGTCTGCTTCCTCTGCGGGAACGTAAGCTCCTGGAAAGTGGGGGTTATGTCTGATAACTCTATTGTCC
This sequence comes from Tachyglossus aculeatus, assembly GCF_015852505.1. Classification (NCBI taxonomy): domain Eukaryota; kingdom Metazoa; phylum Chordata; class Mammalia; order Monotremata; family Tachyglossidae; genus Tachyglossus; species Tachyglossus aculeatus. Next base: position 16,619,921 of record NC_052071.1, on the reverse strand, counting down.
ACTCCCAAGTGCTCTTTACAGTGCACAGAGTAAATGCTCAATAAATATTACCAATCAATGTCAGAGAAAGTTGTTTTATATGGGATATCAGTCATCTGACTAGGGGCATCCAGGTGGAAACCAGCCAATTACAAGGGGGGACTTGGGCAAGGAGGTGGAGACCAATACAGAAGGGAAAAGCCTGAGAGCCAAGAAGAGAAGTGATGATGATAATAATAACAATAATAATAATGGTACTTGTTAAGCACTTACTATGTGCCAAACTGTTCTAAGCGCTGGGGTAGATACAAGTTAATCAGGTTAATCACTTAGGGCACGTCACTTAACTTCTCTGTGCCTCAGTCACCTCATCACAGAAGCAGCGTGGCTCAGTGGAAAGAGCACGGGCTTTGGAGTCAGAGGTCATGGGTTCGAATCCCGGCTCCGCCACGGCTGCTGTGTGACCTTGGGCAAGTCACTTAGCTTCTCTGAGCCTCAGTTACCTCATCTGTAAAATGGGGATTACGACTGTGAGCCCCATGTGGGACAACCTGATCACCTTGTATCCCCCCCAGCGCTTAGAACAGTGCTTTGCACATAGTAAGTGCTTAACAAATGCCATCATTATTATTATTATTATTATTATCTGTCAAATGGGGATTAAGACTGTGAGCCGCAGTGGGACAACCTGATCACCTTGTATCTCCCCCAGCGCTTAGAACAGTGCTTTGCACATAGTAAGTGCTTAACAAATGCCATTATTATTATTATTATTATTAGATTGGAAACAGTCCTCATCCCACATAGGGCTCACAGTCTTAATCCCCACTTCACAGATGAGGTAACAGAGGCCCAGAGAAGTGAAGGGACTTGCCCAAGGTCACACAGCAGACAAGTGAAAGCATGAAGCTGGCCCTTTCGGCACGGTGCCCTACCAACTCTGTTCTATTGCATTTTCCCAAACATTTAGTACAGTGCTCAGCACACAATAAGTGCTCAAACACCATTGTTCGGATCATCTTTCTAGAATGTTTGTTCGGCATCAGTCTCTCCACTCGTCGATCTCCAATAGTTACCCATTTACCTTCGCATCAAACAGAAACTCCTGATTATTGGCTTTAAACTACTCTCCCGGCTACTTATCTACTCTTCTTCCACTTCATCCCAGCTCATGCTCCTCTTTTCCTCTCCGGCGAACTTACTCACTGTGTCTCACGTTCACCTTTCCCAGCGCTAAACCCTCGCTTAGGCGTTCTCTCGAGCCTGGAACTCGCTCTCCTTTCAAATCCACCGGTCCACAGCTCTACCCCATCTTCTAAACTATTCTGAAATCCCACCTCTCCAGAGAAACTTTCTCTGATTAATTTTTCTTCTCCCTAGTCCATAGCCTCCTTACTCTCTCATTCCTGCACTTCTGCACCACCTTAGCACTTTCACACATCATTTTACATGCTATGCTATTTGAACACATCTCCCTCCTGTCTGTGAATTCTTAAGTGTCTTTCTTTTCAACTAGAATGTAAGCTCCCTGGAGGCAGGGGTCATGTCTTCTTCCTCTGTTGGAATGCTCTCAATCGCTGAATACAGTGCTCTGCAAAGCACGAGCTCAGATAAACAGATTGAGCGCATGCAACATGGCATGTGGGGAAGAAGACAAATCTTAAAAGTGCTTAAACTTGTGGTCATGGGTTCAAATCCCGGCTCTGACACATCTGCTGTGTGACCTTGGGCAAGTCACTTAACTTCTCTGAGCCTCAGTTCCCTCATCTGTAAAATGAGGATTAAGAATGTAAGCCCCACATGGGACAACCTGATCACCTTGTATCCCCCTCAGTGCTTAGAACAGTGCTTCGCACATAGTAAGCGCTTAACAAATGCTATTATATTATTATTATTATTATTATAGATGGGTGGCTCTTGGACTCACTGACTTTGTAGAATCCCAAGGGATGAGATTTCAGTTAAAACGTGAAGGAAAAAAATAAAGGTGATTCCAGGGACTGAAAAATAAAGCAGACAATGTTATAAGAATACTAGAGAGCTTATTCTATGTTACTGAGAATATAATGGAAAAAAAACTGCATGTTTTGGGAACATGTTAACTGCAATTAGCTGTCCACTCGGGAGATATTTATGAAGCCACTAGTATTTGCTAGTTATAGTATAATGTAGTATAATGTACTAGTATAATGTATTTGCTCTCCACAGAAACAGAGGATAATGTAGTTATGTAGTATGTAGATATGCAGTTATGTGATTTTTTTTTAATATTGCTGCCTTAATTCTATTTCGCTTCCCTCCACATCACATCCTGCCTGTAATCTTTTTATTTCCTCCCATTGTCTCAGTTGAGTTAAATCACATATAAAACAAATCAACAAAAGTTAACCACGTGTTACCCGAACCGGCAAATTACATACCATCTTTTCCTCATATTCCGGGTCAATTTCCTTCTCGGGTCTACAGGCTTTTGGGGGAAGTTTGAGTTGAAATGGAGGATCATTTTTCTGGAATTTCCAAGGAGAGAAATTAGCACATGACCCAAAATGAGGATGGTTACCAGTTAAAGAACTAATGGAAATCATCAACTAATTTCAACATCACTGTTAAAAATGGCAAGCCTTTCCCAATGAAGTCATTCCACTTAGAGTGGACTTAAAATTCAAGTTTTAGACAATATGAAAGAGGTCTTTAAAAAACATCAAAAAACAGAAATAACCTTCCACAAATAACCCATGTGCATATAAACAGGCTGAATGCATATGGAGTGAGAGGGGAGTAAGGACAGAGACTGGGGAAACTGAGGAGAAGAAGAGTTGGTGGGGAGGGAAGAGTGGGGAGAAGGGAGGAGAAATTTGAGGGAGAAAGGAAAAAGCATTAAGGGGGGGGCAATAGCAGAAATTCAGAGAGGTAGATACAATATTTAATGGTAGGTGGTTTTGTTAAAAGCAATATCAGCTAGTCGCTTTCCAGCATCTAACACTTCACTCTTCTAGACTGTGAGCCTGCCGTTGGGGAGAGACCGTCTCTATATGTTGCCAACTTGTACTTCTCAAGCGCTTAGTACAGTGCTCTGCACACAGTAAGTGCTCAATAAATACAACTGAATGAATAAATGAAGAAGCGGAGTGGCCTAGTGTGAAAAGCACGGGCTTGGGAGTCGGACAAGATGGGCTCTAATCCTGGCTCTGCCACACGTCCGCTGTGTGCCCCTGGACAAGTCACTTCACTTCTCTGGGCCTCACTTACCTCATCTGTGAAATGGGGATCAGGACTGTGAGCCCCATGTGGGTTGCGGGATTGTATCCAACCTAATTACCTTCTAACTACCCCAGTGCTTAGAACGGGGCTTGGCACGTGGTAAATAATAATAATAATAATAATGGCATTTATTAAGCGCTTACTATGTGCAAAGCACTGTTCTAAGCGCTGGGGAGGGTACAAGGTGATCAGGTTGTCCCACGGGGGGGCTCACAGTCTTCATCCCCATTTTACAGATGAGGTAACTGAGGCCCAGAGAAGTGAAGTGACTTGCCCAAAGCCACACAGCTGACAACTGGCAGAGCCGGGATTTGCACCCACGACCTCCGACTCCAAAGCCCGGACACTTTCCAGTGAGCCACGCTGCTTCTCAAATGTTTAACAAACGTTTAACAAATACCACAGTTATAATAATAATAATAATAATAATAGCATCTATTAAGCGCTTACTATGTGCCAAGCACTGTTCCAAGCGCTGGGGAGGTTACAAAGGGAACGGGTTGTCCCACGTGGGGCTCACAGTCTTAATCCCCCATTTTCCAGATGAGGGAACAGAGGCACAGAGAAGTCAAGTGACTTTCCCAAAGTCACACAGATGACAGTTGGTGGGGCCGGGATTTGAACCCATGACCTCTGACTCCAAAGCCCCGGCTCTTTCCGCTGAGCCACGCTGCTTCTCTACTCTTCTCTACTGAGCCACGCTGCTTAGTACAGTGCTTTGCGAACAGTAAGCGCTCAAATATGACTGAATTGACAGAGGCGGGACTAGAAATCCAGGTCCTCTGATTCCCAAGCCCAATTCCTTTTCCCTCGCCGGTGCTGTTTCTCGTGTACAATGTAGTATATTAAGAAAAGTCCGATGCCGTTTTTATCCAGCCCTCTCTGCTTGTAGCATTTGACATAAATACTAGCAGACCTGTGAGCTTCTTGACTCAAATGAAAGCGGGTAGGTTAACTACTTACCAAAGCCCCTCACCTTTCATCGGTTGAAGGGGGATAAAGCTACTTCAATTACAAAGGGGAGTATGAGATTTGATCTAAGCTAATGCCGCATATTAAATTTAATTTTATTATTCGTATCAACGAAGCGGGTTGTTTAAGGTTAAAAATGCCCAGCCTGAAACCGGCTGCTTTGAAGCAGTATTAGTATTTAGAGAAGCAGCGTGGCTCGGTGGAAATAATAATAATAATAATAATAATGGCATTTGTTAAGCGCTTACTATGTGCAAAGCACTGTTCTAAGCGCCGGGGAGGTTACAAGGTGATCAGGTTGTTCCACGGGGGGCTCACAGTCTTAAAGAGCCCGGGCTTGGGAGTCAGAGGTCATGGGTTCTAATCCCGGCTCCGCCACTTGTCAGCTGTTTGACTTTGGGCAAGTCACTTCACTCCTCTGGGCCTCAGTGACCTCCTCTGTAATATGGACTAAACTGTGAGCCCGTTGGTGGGTAGGGACCGTCTCTATACGTTGCCAACTTGTACTTCCCAAGCGCTTAGTACAGTGCTCTGCACACCGTCTCTAGACGTTGCCAACTTGTACTTCCCAAGCGCTTAGTACAGTGCTCTGCACACCGTCTCTATACATTGCCAACTTGTACTTCCCAAGCGCTTAGTACAGTGCTGTGCGCACAGTAAGCGCTCAATAAAGACGATTGAATGAATAATATGGGGATTAAGACTGTGAGCCCCACGTAGAACAACCTGATCACGTTGCATCCACCCCAGCACTTAGAACAGTGCTTCGCACACAGTAAGTGCTTAACAAATGCCACCGTCATTATTATTATTATCAAATAAATTACCCAAGGCTCAAAATCATGTCTGGTTTCATTGCAGAGAAGCAGCGTGGCTCAATGGAAAGAGCACGGGCTCTGGAGTCAGAGGTCATGGGTTCAAATCTCAGCTCTGCCAATTGTCAACTGTGTGACTTTGGGCAACTCATTTAACTTCTCTGTGCCTCAATTACCTCATCTGTAAAATGGGGATGAAGACTGTGAGCCCCCCGTGGGACAACCTGATCACCTGATAACCTCCCCAGCGCTTAGAACAGTGCTCTGCACATAGTAAGCACTCAATAAATACGATTGAATGAAAATAATATGGGGATTAAGACTGTGAGCCCCACGTAGGACAACCTGATCACCTTGTATCCACCCCAGCACTTAGAACAGTGCTTCGCACATAGTAAGTGCTTAACAAATGCCACCATCATTATTATTATTATCAAATAAATTACCCAAAGCTCAAAATCATGTCTGGTTTCATTGCAGAGAAGCAGTGTGGCTCAATGGAAAGAGCATGGGCTTCGGAGTCAGAGGTCATGGGTTCAAATCTCAGCTCTGCCAATTGTCAGCTGTGTGACTTTGGGCAACTCATTTAACTTCTCTGTGCCTCAGTTACCTCATCTGTAAAATGGGGATGAAGACTGTGAGCCTCCCGTGGGACAACCTGATCACCTGATAACCTCCCCAGCGCTTAGAACAGTGCTTTGCACATAGTAAGCGCTTAATAAATGCCATCATTATAATTATTATTATTGGACTGCACCTCTCCCAGGCCTTACCATGTAGGAACAAATACCACTATTCACATCATTAAAAGGAAGATATTTGAAGATCCATACAAAAACATTATAAATAAGCATCAAAACCCACTACCACCGCCTGCCTGTTAAAGTACCCTGATGTTTATATTTCACTAAAATAAAAACTGTTATTAGTTCATTTGCTTTGGACCCAGGAGAGGGCCGGCAGCACGAAGAACCAGGGTTTTGTTCTACGAGTCATTCATTCATTCAAGCGCTTGGTACAATCAATCAATCAATCATATTTATTGAGTGCTTACTATGTGCAGAGCACTGTACTAAGCGCTTGGGAAGTACAAATTGGCAACATATAGAGACAGTCCCTACCCAACATTGGGCTCACAGTCTGCATGTTTAGTTTTGTTGTCTGTCTCCCCCTCCTGCGCGCTGTACAGTGCTCTGCACACAGTAATCGCTCAATAAATATGATTGATTGATTGATTGATGGAGGGAAAATGTCTCTGGAGAGAGAAAGAAAAAATCTAAGGCGAGGGAAACTGATTGGGGGGGCAAGCGGGAAATGTTGGGGATGACTGAAAGAAGCAATTTTGGTTTACTGGAGAGTTGGGGGCGCAGCATCTGGGGTCTGGTCCTCTCATCATTCTCATTGTACTACTACTACTAATAATAATAATCATCATCACTCGTATTTATTGAGCGCTTACTATGTGCAGAGCACTGTACTAAGCGCTTGGGAAGTACAAATTGGCAACATATAAAGACAGTCCCTACCCAACAGTGGGCTCACAGTCTAAAAGGGGGAGACAGAGAACAAAACCAAACATACTAACAAAATAAAATAAATAGAATAGATATGTACAAATAAAATAAATAAATAAATAGAGTAAAAATATGTACAAACATATGTACATATATACAGGTGCTGTGGGGAAGGGAAGGAGGTAAGATGGGGGGGATGGAGAGGGGACGAGGGGGAGAGGAAGGAAGGGGCTCAGTCTGGGAAGGCCTCCTGGAGGAGGTGAGCTCTCAGCAGGGCCTTGAAGGGAGGAAGAGAGCTAGCTTGGCAGATGGGCAGAGGGAGGGCATAATAATAATAATGGCATTTGTTAAGCGCTTACTATGTGCAAAGCACTGTTCTAAGCGCTGGGAGGGATACAAGGTGATCAGGTTGTCGCACAGCCTTCAGCCCCATTTTTACAGATGAGGGAACTGAGGCCCAGAGAAGTGAAGTGACTTGCCCAAAGTCACACAGCCGACGAGTGGCAGAGCTGGGATTCGAACCTATGAACTCTGGCTCCCAAGCCCGGGCTCTTTCCATTGAGCCACAGTGCTTCTCTATTCAGCCATTCATTCAATCGTATTTACTGAGCGCTTACTGTGTGCAGAGCACTGTACTAAGCGCTTGGGAAGTGCAAGTCGGCAACATACAGAGACGGTCCCTACCCAACAACGGGCTCACAGTCTAGGAGGGGGAGACAGACAACAAAACAAAACATGTAGATAGGACACGCCCGGGGTTTTGCCCAACACACCACCCCCAAACACACACACACACCCAAGCGCTTAGCACAGTGTTCTGCACACAGCAAGTGCTCAATAAAGACGACTGAATGAACCCGTGGCTCAGTGGCAGGAGCCCGGGCTTGGGAGTCGGAGGTCGTGGGTTCTAATCCCGACTCCGCCACTTGTCAGCTGGGTGACCTTGGGCAAGTCGCTTCACCTCTCTGGGCCTCAGTTCCCTCCTCTGTAAAACGGGGATTAGTGGGAGCCCGTTGTCGGGAAGGGACCGTCTCTATCTGTTGCCGATTTGTACTTCCCAAGCGCTTAGCACAGTGTTCTGCACGCAAGTAAATACGATTGAATTAAGACTGTGAGCCCCACATGGGACAACCTGATGACCCTGTATCTGCCCCAGTGACTAGAACAGTGCTTGGCACTTTGTAAGCGCTTCACAAAAGCCATCATTAACCCCCGACACATACACACAAACACACACACACCCCGGGGGTTTTGTCCAATGCCCCACGCCCAAGCGCTTGGCACAGTGTTCTGCACACAGTGAGTGCTCAATAAATACGACTGAATGAATGAATGAAGCCTGTGAGCCCCACGTGGGACAACCTGATGACCCTGTATCTCCCCCAGTGATTAGAACAATGCTAATAATAATAATAATAATAATAATAATAATAATGTTAGCATTTATTAAGCGCTTACTATGTGCAAAGCACTGGGGAGGTTAACAAGGTGATCAGGTTGTCCCACGGGGGGCTCACAGTCTTCATCCCCATTTAACAGTTGAGGGAACTGAGGCACAGAGAAGTGAAGTGACATGCCCAAAGTCACACAGCTGACAAGTGGTGGAGTCGGAATTTGAACCCATGACCCCTGACTCCAAAGCCCGGGCTGTTTCCACTGAGCCACGCCGTCTCCCCGCTTGCTTGGCACTTGGTAAGCGCTTAACAAAAGCCATCCTTAACCCCCATACATACACACAAACACACACACCCCGGGGGTTTTGTCCAATGCCCCACGCCCAAGCGCTTGGCACAGTGTTCTGCACACAGTGAGTGCTCAATAAATACGACTGAATGAATGAAGGAAGGCTGTGAGGCCCACATGGGACAACCTGATGATCTCGTATCACCCCCCAGTGCTTAGAACAGTGCCTGGCCCATAGTAAGCGCTTAACAAATGCCATCTTTATTAACCCCCGACACACACACACACACAAACACACGCACACACAAACACACGCACACACTCCCCCTCCCGGGGGCTCTGTCCAACGCCCCGCACCCAAGCTCTTAGCACAGTGCTCTGCACACAGTAAGCGCTCAATAAAGACGACTGAATGAACCCACCGACACACACAGACACACACACACACACAGACACACACACACACAGTTTTGTCTTGTTGTCTGTCTCCCCCCTTCTAGACTGGGAGCCCGTTGCTGGGTAGGGACCGTCTCTATCTGCTGTCCAATTGTCCTTCCCAAGCGCTTAGCACAGTGCTCTGCACACACTAAGCGCTCAATGAATACGATTGAATGAATGAATGAATGACACAGGCAGACACGCACACACACAGACGCACAGAGAGGCGCGCGCGCAAGCGCACACACACACACACACGCACAGACACGCGAGCGCGAGCGCACGCGCGCACGCATACAGACGCGCGCGCGACCGCACCCACTCAAACAGGCGCGCGCACAGACGTGCACGCGCACGCAGACGCCTAGACAGGCGGGCGCGCACAGACGCTCGCACCCCACACGCAGACGTGCACGCGCACGCACGCGGACGCGCGCACGCACACACACACACACTCACGCACAGACGCGCAGACACACACGCACAATCATTCAGTCGTATTTATTGAGCGCTTACTGTGTGCAGAGCACTGGACTAAGCGCTTGGGAAGTACAAGTTGGCAACATCTAGAGACAGTCCCTACCCAACAGTGGGCTCACAGTCTAGAAGGGGGAGACAGGGAACAAAACCAAACATACTAACAAAAATAAAATAAATAGAATAGATATGTACAAGTAAAATAAATAAATAAAGAGTAATAAATATGTGCAAACGTATATACATATATACAGGTGCTGCACCCAGACGCGCACACAGACAGACGCTCGCGCACACACACACACACGCACAGACAGACGCACGCACAATCAATCAATCAATCAATCGTATTTATTGAGCGCTGACTGCGTGCAGAGCACTGGACTAAGCGCTTGGGAAGTCCAAGTTGGCAACATATAGAGACGGTCCCTACCCAACAGTGGGCTCACAGTCTAAAAGGGGGAGACAGGGAACAAAACCAAACATACTAACAAAAATAAAATAAATAGAATAGATATGTACAAGTAAAATAGAGTAATAAATATGTGCAAACGTATATACATATATACAGGTACTGCACAGACAGACGCGCAGACACAGACAGACGCACGCACAATCAATCAATCAATCAATCGTATTTATTGAGCGCTGACTGTGTGCAGAGCACTGGACTAAGCGCTTGGGAAGTACAAGTTGGCAACATCTAGGGACGGTCCCTACCCAACAGTGGGCTCACAGTCTAGAAGGGGGAGGCAGAGAACAAAACCAAACATACTAACAAAATAAAATAAATAGAATAGATATGGACAAGTAAAATAAATCAATAGAGTAATAAATATGTGCAAACGTATATACATATATACAGGTGCTGCACACAGACGCGCACACAGACGGACGCTCGCGCGCACACACACACGCACAGACAGACGCACGCACAATCAATCAATCAATCAATCGTATTTATTGAGCGCTGACTGCGTGCAGAGCACTGGACTAAGCGCTTGGGAAGTCCAAGTTGGCAACATATAGAGACGGTCCCTACCCAACAGTGGGCTCACAGTCTAAAAGGGGGAGACAGGGAACAAAACCAAACATACTAACAAAAATAAAATAAATAGAATAGATATGTACAAGTAAAATAGAGTAATAAATATGTGCAAACGTATATACATATATACAGGTACTGCACAGACAGACGCGCAGACACAGACAGACGCACGCACAATCAATCAATCAATCAATCGTATTTATTGACCGCTGACTGTGCAGAGCACTGGACTAAGCGCTTGGGAAGTCCAAGTTGGCAACATATAGAGACGGTCCCTACCCAACAGTGGGCTCACAGTCTAGAAGGGGGAGGCAGAGAACAGAACCAAACATACTAACAAAATAAAATAAATAGAAGAGATATGTACAAGTAAAATGAATAAATAGAGTAATAAATATGTGCAAACGTATATACATATATACAGGTACTGCATAGACAGACGCGCGCGCACACACACACACACACAGACGCGCACACAGACAGGCGCTCACACACACACACACACACACAGACGCGCAGACACAGACAGACGCACGCACACGCACAATCAATCAATCAATGTCGTCTTTATTGAGCGCTTACTGTGTGCAGAGCACTGGACTAAGCGCTTGCGAAGTCCAAGTTGGCAACATACAGAGACAGTCCCTACCCAACAGCGGGCTCACAGTCTAGAAGGGGGAGACAGAGAACAAAAGTACTAACAAAATAAAACAAGAATAAAAAATATAAAAATAAAAATAAAAATAAAATATAAAATAAAATAAAATAAAATAAAAAATAAAACTAACAAAATAAAATAAATAGAAAAGATATGTACAAGTTAAATAAATAAATAGAGTAATAAATATGTGCAAACGTATATACATATATACAGGTGCTGCACACACAGACGCGCACACAGACAGACGCTCGCAAACACACACACACACGCACAGACAGACGCACGCACAATCAATCAGTCGTATTTATTGAGCGCTTACTGTGTGCAGAGCACTGGACTAAGCACTTGGGAAGTACAAGTTGGCAACATATAGAGACAGTCCCTACCCAACAGTGGGCTCACAGTCTAGAAGGGGGAGGCAGAGAACAGAACCAAACATACTAACAAAATAAAATAAATAGATATGTACAAGTAAAATAAATAAATAAATAGAGTAATAAATATGTACAAACATAGGTACATATATACAGGTACTGCACACACAGACGCGCACACAGACAGACGCTCGCGCGCACACACACACACACGCACAGACTCGCAGACACAGACGCACGCACAATCAATCAATCGTATTTATTGAGCGCTGACTGTGTGCAGAGCACTGGACTAAGCGCTTGGGAAGTCCAAGTTGGCAACATATAGAGACGGTCCCGACCCAACAGTGGGCTCACAGTCTAGAAGGGGGAGACAGAGAACAGAACCAAACATTCTAACAACATAAAATAAATAGAATAGATACGTACAAGTAAAATAGAGTAATAAATACGTGCAAACGTATATACATCTATACAGGTACTGCATAGACGCTCGCGCACACACACACAGACACAGACGCACACGCACAATCAATCAATCAATCGTATTTATTGAGCGCTGACTGTGTGCAGAGCACTGGACTAAGCGCTTGGGAAGTACAAGTTGGCAACATATAGAGACAGTCCCTACCCAACAGTGGGCTCACAGTCTAGAAGGGGGAGGCAGAGAACAGAACCAAACATTCTAACAAAATAAAATAAATAGAATACATGTGCACAAGTAAAATATACTAACAAAATAAAATAAACAGAATAGATACGTACAAGTAAAATAAATAAATAAATAGAGTAAAAAATATGTGCAAACATTCATACATATATACAGGTACTGCATTGACAGACGCGCACACAGGCGCTTGCGCGCACACACACACACACACACAGACGTGCACAGAGCCGCACACACACACTTACACACAGACAGATGCGCACACACAGGCACACACAGACAGCTTTGTTTTGTTGTCTGTCCCCCCCCTTCCACACTGAGCCCATTGTTGAGCAGGGACCGTCCCTATCTGAGCCCCTTCCTTCCTCTCCCCCTCGTCCCCCTCTCCATCAATCAATCAATCAATCAATCGTATTTATTGAGCGCTTACTATGTGCAGAGCACTGGACTAAGCGCTTGGGAAGTACAAATTGGCATCACATAGAGACAGTCCCTACCCAACAGTGGGCTCACAGTCTAAAAGGGGCTGTACATCCCCCGCATCTTACCTCCTTCCCTTCCCCACAGCACCTGTATATATGTCTATATGTTTGGACATATTTATTACTCTATTTATTTTACTTGTACCTATCTATTTCATTTTGTTAATATGTTTAGTTTTGTTCTCTGTCTCTCCCTTCTAGACTGGGAGCCGACTGCTGGGTAGGGACCGTCTCTATATGTTGCCGACTTGTACTTCCCAAGCGCTTAGTCCAGTGCTCTGCACACAGTAAGTGCTTAATAAATGCTATCATTATTATCTTCCCGACTGTGAGCCCCTTGTTGAGCAGGGACCGTCCCTATCTATCTGAGTCCCTTCCTTCCTCTCCCCCTCGTCCCCCTCTCCATCCCCCCCATCTTACCTCCTTCCCTTCCCCACAGCACCTGTATATATGTCTATATGTTTGGACATATTTATTACTCTATTTATTTATTTTACTTGTACCTATCTATTCTATTTTATTTTGTTAGTATGTTTGGCTTTGTTCTCTGTCTCCCCCTTCTAGACTGGGAGCCCACTGTTGGGCAGGGACTGTCTTTATATGTTGCCAATTTGTACTTCCCAAGCGCTTAGTACAGTGCTCTGCACATAGTAAGCGCTCAATAAATACGATTGATGATGATGATGTATATATGTATATAGGTTTGTACATATTGATTACTCTATTTTTACTTATTTATTATTTTACTTGTACCTATCTATTCTATTTTGTTAGTATGTTTAGTTTTGTCCTCTGTCTCACCCTTCTAGACTGGGAGCCCACTGCTGGGTAGGGACTGTCTCTATATGTTGCCAGCTTGTACTTCCCAAGCGCTTAGTACAGTGCTCTGCACACAGTAAGCACTCAATAAATACGATTGATTGATTGATAGCCGACTTGCCCTTCCCAAGCGCTTACTACAGCGCTCCGCACACAGCGAGCGCTCAAGAAATACGACTGAATGAATGCTCCGCACACAGCGAGCGCTCAATAAATACGACTGAATGAATGCTCTGCACACGGTGAGCGCTCAAGAAATACGACTGAATGAATGCTCTGCACACAGTGAGCACTCAATACGACTGAATGAATGCTCTGCACACAGCAAGCGCTCAATAAATACGACTGAATGAATGCTCCGCACACAGCGAGCGCTCAATAAATACGACTGAATGAATGCTCCGCACACAGCGAGCGCTCAATAAATACGACTGAATGAATGCTCCGCACACAGCGAGCGCTCAATAAATACGACTGAATGAATGCTCCGCACACAGCGAGCGCTCAATAAATACGACTGAATGAATGCTCCGCACACAGTGAGCGCCCAATACGACTGAATGCTCTGCACACAGGAAGCGCTCAATAAATACGACTGAATGAATGCTCTGCACACGGCGAGCGCTCAATAAATACGACTGAATGAATGCTCCGCACACAGCGAGCGCTCAATAAATACGACTGAATGAATGCTCCGCACACAGCGAGCGCTCAATAAATATGACTGAATGAATGCTCCGCACACAGCGAGCGCTCAATAAATACGATGAATGAATGCTCCGCACACAGCGAGCGCTCAATAAATACGATGAATGAATGCTCCGCACGCAGCGAGCGCTCAATAAATACGATGAATGAATGCTCCGCACACAGTAAGTGCTCAATAAATACGACTGAATGAATGCTCCGCACACAGCGAGCGCTCAATAAATACGATGAATGAATGCTCCGCACACAGTAAGTGCTCAATAAATACGACTGAATGAATGCTCCGCACACAGCGAGCGCTCAATAAATACGATGAATGAATGCTCCGCACACAGTAAGTGCTCAATAAATACGACTGAACGAATGCTCCGCACACAGCGAGCGCTCAATAAATACGACTGAATGAATGCTCCGCACACAGCGAGCACTCAATAAATACGACTGAATGAATGCTCCGCACACAGCGAGCGCTCAATAAATCCGACTGAATGCTCTGCACACAGGAAGCGCTCAATAAATACGACTGAATGAATGCTCCGCACACAGTAAGTGCTCAATAAATACGATGAATGAATGCTCCGCACACAGCGAGTGCTCAATAAATACGACTGAATGAATGCTCTGCACACAGGAAGCGCTCAATAAATACGACTGAATGAATGCTCCGCACACACCGAGCGCTCAATAAATACGACTGAATGAATGCTCCGCACACAGCGAGCGCTCAATAAATACGATGAATGAATGCTCCGCACACAGCGAGCGCTCAATACGATGAATGAATGCTCCGCACACAGCGAGTGCTCAATAAATACGACTGAATGAATGCTCCGCACGCAGTAAGTGCTCAATAAATACGACTGAATGAATGCTTTGCACACAGTGAGCACTCAATACGACTGAATGAATGCTCCGCACACAGCGAGCGCTCAATAAATACGACTGAATGAATGCTCCGCACACAGCGAGCGCTCAATAAATACGACTGAATGAATGCTCCGCACACAGCGAGCGCTCAATAAATCCGACTGAATGAATGCTCCGCACACAGCGAGCGCTCAATAAATACAACTGAATGAATGCTCCGCACACAGTGAGCGCTCAATAAATACGACTGAATGAATGCTCCGCACACAGCGAGCGCTCAATAAATCCGACTGAATGAATGCTCCGCACACAGCGAGCGCTCAATAAATACAACTGAATGAATGCTCCGCACACAGTGAGCGCTCAATAAATACGACTGAATGAATGCTCCGCACACAGCGAGCGCTCAATAAATACGACTGAATGAATGCTCCGCACACAGTGAGCGCCCAATAAATACGACTGAATGCTCTGCACACAGGAAGCGCTCAATAAATACGACTGAATGAATGCTCCGCACACAGTAAGTGCTCAATAAATACGACTGAATGAATGCTCCGCACACAGCGAGCGCTCAATAAATATGATGAATGAATGCTCCGCACACAGCGAGCGCTCAATACGATGAATGAATGCTCCGCACACAGTAAGTGCTCAATAAATACGATGAATGAATGCTCCGCACACAGCGAGCGCTCAATAAATACGATGAATGAATGCTCCGCACACAGTAAGTGCTCAATAAATACGACTGAATGAATGCTCCGCACATAGTGAGCGCTCAATAAATACGATGAATGAATGCTCCGCACACAGTAAGCGCTCAACAAATACGACTGAATGAATGCTCCGCACACAGTGAGCGCTCAATAAATACGATGAATGAATGCTCTGCACACAGCGAGCGCTCAATAAATCCGACTGAATGAATGCTCTGCACACAGCGAGCGCTCAATAAATACGACTGAATGAATGCTCCGCACACAGCGAGCACTCAATAAATACGACTGAATGAATGCTCCGCACACAGTGAGCGCCCAGTAAATACGACTGAATGCTCTGCACACAGGAAGCGCTCAATAAATACGACTGAATGAATGCTCCGCACACAGTAAGTGCTCAATAAATACGACTGAATGAATGCTCCGCACACAGCGAGCACTCAATAAATACGATGAATGAATGCTCCGCACGCAGCGAGCGCTCAATAAATACGATGAATGAATGCTCCGCACACAGTAAGTGCTCAATAAATACGACTGAATGAATGCTCCGCACACAGCGAGCGCTCAATAAATACGATGAATGAATGCTCCGCACACAGTAAGTGCTCAATAAATACGACTGAATGAATGCTCCGCACACAGTGAGCGCTCAATAAATACGATGAATGAATGCTCCGCACACAGTAAGCGCTCAACAAATACGACTGAATGAATGCTCCGCACACAGCGAGCGCTCAATACGATGAATGAATGCTCCGCACACAGTAAGTGCTCAATAAATACGATGAATGAATGCTCCGCACGCAGCGAGCGCTCAATAAATACGATGAATGAATGCTCCGCACACAGCGAGCGCTCAATAAATACGATGAATGAATGCTCCGCACACAGTAAGTGCTCAATAAATACGACTGAATGAATGCTCCGCACACAGCGAGCGCTCAAGAAATACGACTGAATGAATGCTCCGCACACAGCGAGCGCTCAATAAATACGACTGAATGAATGCTCTGCACACAGTGAGCGCTCAATACGACTGAATGAATGCTCCGCACACAGTAAGCGCTCAATAAATACGACTGAACGAATGCTCCGCACACAGTGAGCGCTCAAGAAATACGACTGAATGCTCTGCACACAGGAAGCGCTCAATAAATACGACTGAATGAATGCTCCGCACACACCGAGCGCTCAATAAATACGACTGAATGAATGCTCCGCACACAGCGAGCGCTCAATAAATACGATGAATGAATGCTCCGCACACAGCGAGCGCTCAATACGATGAATGAATGCTCCGCACACAGTAAGTGCTCAATAAATACGACTGAATGAATGCTCCGCACGCAGCGAGCGCTCAATAAATACGATGAATGAATGCTCCGCACACAGTAAGTGCTCAATAAATACGACTGAATGAATGCTCCGCACACAGCGAGCGCTCAATAAATACGATGAATGAATGCTCCGCACACACCGAGCGCTCAATAAATACGACTGAATGAATGCTCCGCACACAGCGAGCGCTCAATAAATACGATGAATGAATGCTCCGCACACAGCGAGCGCTCAATACGATGAATGAATGCTCCGCACACAGTAAGTGCTCAATAAATACGATGAATGAATGCTCCGCACGCAGCGAGCGCTCAATAAATACGATGAATGAATGCTCCGCACACAGTAAGTGCTCAATAAATACGACTGAATGAATGCTCTGCACACAGGAAGCGCTCAATAAATACGACTGAATGAATGCTCCGCACACACCGAGCGCTCAATAAATACGACTGAATGAATGCTCCGCACACAGCGAGCGCTCAATAAATACGATGAATGAATGCTCCGCACACAGCGAGCGCTCAATACGATGAATGAATGCTCCGCACACAGTAAGTGCTCAATAAATACGACTGAATGAATGCTCCGCACGCAGCGAGCGCTCAATAAATACGATGAATGAATGCTCCGCACACAGTAAGTGCTCAATAAATACGACTGAATGAATGCTCCGCACACAGCGAGCGCTCAATAAATACGATGAATGAATGCTCCGCACACAGCGAGCGCTCAATACGATGAATGAATGTTCCGCACACAGTAAGTGCTCAATAAATACGATGAATGAATGCTCCGCACACAGCGAGCGCTGAAGAAATACGATGAATGAATGCTCCGCACACAGTAAGTGCTCAATAAATACGACTGAATGAATGCTCTGCACACAGGAAGCGCTCAATAAATACGACTGAATGAATGCTCCGCACACACCGAGCGCTCAATAAATACGACTGAATGAATGCTCCGCACACAGCGAGCGCTCAATAAATACGATGAATGAATGCTCCGCACACAGCGAGCGCTCAATACGATGAATGAATGCTCCGCACACAGTAAGTGCTCAATAAATACGACTGAATGAATGCTCCGCACGCAGCGAGCGCTCAATAAATACGATGAATGAATGCTCCGCACACAGTAAGTGCTCAATAAATACGACTGAATGAATGCTCAGTAAGGGCTCAATAAATACTGCTAAATGAATGAATGACGCGCGCGCGCGCACGCGCACACACGCGCGCCCCGGCCCCGCCCCCCGCTGTGCATTGGCAGGAGGGAGAGACCATTCCCCCCCCCGAGGGCGGGGGAGGCGGCTGGGGGACGACGGAGACGAAACCAACCGCGCGCCGCCCCCCCCCCCCCGCGGCCCGCCCCAGTTGGACGCGCCCAGCCCGAGGGGAGGGGGCCGCACCCCAACCCCGCCCTTCGGCGCATGCGCGCGCCCCCCCCCCACCCCGGCCCCTGGGGCTTGTTCCCGTCCCGGAGGGGCGTCTCCCCCGTCGGCCACCGCCTACCTCCTCCTCCTCCTCCTCCCCTTCCTCCTCTTCTTCCTCCTCCTGCGGGGCCCCGGCGGCGGCCGCTCCCGCCCCCCGCGAGGTGGACGGCCTTGGCTGCTCGTCCGGCCCGGCGGCGTCCATGGCGGCGGCCCCGACCACCGGCGCCCCCCCGGCCCCGTGCCCGCCGCTCTTCCCCAGACGGCCTGACGTCACGGCCGCCCCCTCCAACACCTCCCCCCCCCAACACAACCCCCGGACGCCTGCCAACCCTCGCTCCCCCCAAATATCGCGAGACTTCCGCCCCACCGCGTGACCCGAAGGCGAGGCGCGGGCGGGAGCGTCGAGGCCTTCGTCCTCCCGCCCGCCATTTTGGGCTGAGGCCTAGGTGAGGAGCCTCCTCAGGCCTGGCCGCTGACAACGTTTAAATGGACACCCTCACCACCAGAGTCCCTTTCCTAGTCAACCAAGACCTCCAAATCTCATCAACCTTCATGAGCAGAAGGGAGAGCCCTTGCCCTCCCTCCCACCGCCACACCAAACACCACTGTCCACTGACATTCATTCAGTCGTATTTATTGAGCGCTTACTGTGTGCAGAGCAATGTGCTAAATGCTGGAGAAGTACGTCATTCTGATGACTTTGACACCTTTGTTTAATAATAATAACGGCATTTATCGTGAGGCGCGGGCGGGAGCATCGAGGCCTTCATCCTCCCGCCCGCCATTTTGGGTTGAGGCCTAGGTGAGGAGCCTCCTCAGGCCCGGCCGCTCACAACGTTTAAACGGACACCCTCACCACCAGAGCCCCCTTCCTGGTCATCCAAGGCCTACAAATCTCACCAACCTTCATGAGCAGAAGGGAGAGCCCTTGCCCTCCCTCCCGCCGCCACACCAAACACCATTGTCCACTGATATTCATTCATCCAATCGTATTTATTGAGCGCTTACTGTGTGTGGAGCACTGTGCTAAATGCTTGAGAAGTGTGTCATTTACTTTGACACCTGTCTACATGTTTTGTTTAATAATAATAATGGCATTTATCACGAGGCGTGGGCGGGAGCGTCAAGGCCTTCATCCTCCCACCTGCCATTTTGGGCTGAGGCCTAGGTGAGGAGCCTTTTCAGGTCCGGGCGCTCACAACGTTTAAACGGACACCCTCACCACCAGAGCCCCTTTTCTAGTCATCCAAGGCCTACAAATCTCACCAACCTTCATGAGCAGAAGGGAGAGCCCTTGCCCTCCCTCCCACCGCCACACCAAACACCATTGTCCACTGACATTCATTCATTCACTCATATTTATTGAGCACTTACTGTGTCAGAGCGCTGTACTAAATGCTTGAGAAGTATGTCATTTGTTCTGATGACTTTGACACCTTTGTTTAATAATAATAATGGCATTTATCACGAGGCGCGGGCGGGAACGTCAAGGCCTTCATCCTCCCACCTGCCATTTTGGGCTGAGGCCTAGGTGAGGAGCCTTTTCAGGCCCGGGCGCTCACAACGTTTAAACGGACACCCTCACCACCAGAGCCCCTTTTCTAGTCATCCAAGGCCTACAAATCTCACCAACCTTCATGAGCAGAAGGGAGAGCCCTTGCCTTCCCTCCCACCGCCACACCAAACACCACTGTCCACTGACATTCATTCATTCACTCGTATTTATTGAGCGCTGTGTCAGAGCACTGTGCTAAATGCTTGAGAAGTACGTCATTTGTTCTGATGACTTTGACACCTGTCTACATGTTTTGTTTAATAATAATAATTCATTCATTCATTCAATCGTATTTATTGAGCGCTTACTGTGTGCAGAGCACTGTACTAAGCGCTTGGGAAGTACAAGTTGGCAACATATAGCGACGGTCCCTACCCAACAGTGGGTTCACAGTCTAGAAGGGGGAGACAGAGAACAAAAAAACATATTTACAAAATAAAATAAATAGAATAAATATGTACAAAGAAAATAGAGTAATAAATACGTACAAACATATATACATAAATACAGGTGCTGTGGAGAGGGGAAGGAGGTAAGGCGGGGGGGACGGAGAGGAGGAGGAGGGGGAGAGGAAGGAGGGGGCTCAGTGTGGGAAGGCCTCCTGGAGGAGGTGAGCTCTCAGTAGGGCCTCGAAGGGAGGAAGAGAGCTAGCTTGGCGGATGGGCAGAGGGAGGGCATTCCAGGCCAGGGGGATGACGCCGGCCGGGGGTCGATGGCGGGACAGGCGACAACGAGGCACGGGGGGAGGAGATTGGCGGCAGAGGAGCGGAGGGTGCGGGCTGGGCTGGATCCCGGAGGAGTTGGGCCGCGATGGACACCCGACGCCTTTCACCATCAGAAATGCCTCCGGTCGCACGGCTCCCGATCAGCGTGTAATAATGGCATTTATCACGAGGCGCGGGCGGGAGCGTCGAGGCCTTCGTTCTCCCGCCTGCCATTTTGGGCTGAAGCCTAGTTGAGGAGCCTCCTCAGGCCCGGCCGCTCACAACGTTTAAACGGACACCCTAACCACCAGAGCCCCTTTCCTAGTCATCCAAGGCCTACAAATTTCACCAACCTTCATGAGCAGAAGGGAGAGCCCTTGCCCTCCCTCCCACCGCCTCACCAAACACCACTGTCCACTGACATTCATTCAATCGTATTTATTGAGTGCTTACTGTGTGCAGTGCACTGTACTAAATACTTGAGAAGTACGTCATTTGTTCTGAGGACTTTGACACCTGTCTACATGTTTTGTTTAATAATAATAATGACATTTATTAAGCGCTTACTATGTGCAAAGCACTGTTCTAAGTGCTGGGGAGGTTACAAGGTGATCAAGTTGTCCCACAGGGGGCTCACAGTCTTCATCCCCATTTTACAGATGAGGGAACTGAGGCCCAGAGAAGCTGACTTGCCCAAAGTCACACAGCTGACAATTGGTGGAGCTGGGATCTCCCGCTTTTACACGGTGAGCCTGTTGTTCGTTAAGGACAGTCTATATATGTTGCCGACTTGTACTTCCCAGGCGCTTAGTACAGTGCTCTGCACACAGCGCTCAATCAATACAATTGAATGAATGAATATATGTTGCCAACTTGTACTTCCCAAGCGCTTAGTACAGTGCTCTGCACACAGTAAGCACTCAATAAATACTATTGAATTAGGTAGAAAGCCCCTCAGTACTTATGGCCATATCCCTACATGCCCTGCAGTGTCTGTCTCTTACCTCAGTAATAATAATAATGGTATTTATTAAGTGCTTACTATGTGTGAAGCACTGTTCTAAGCTCTGGGGGGATACAAGGTGATCAGGTTGTCCCACGTGGGTCTCACAGTCTTCATCCCCATTTTACAGATGAGGGAACTGAGGCACAGAGAAGTGAAGTGACTTGCCCAAAGTCACACAGCTGACAAGCGGCGGAGCGGGGATTTGAACCCATGACCTCTGGCTCCCAAGTCCATGCTCTTTCCATTGAGCCACGTTGCTTCTCAGTGGTAAGCCCCCTTTTTCCTCTCCTCCTCCCCAAACCCCCCACCCTCCCCCTCCCCACAGCACTTGTATATATATATATATATATATATTTGTACAGATTTATTACTCTATTTTACTTGTACATATTTACTATTAATTTTGTTAATGATGTCCATATAGCTTTGATTCTATTTGTTCTGACGATTTTGACACCCGTCTACATGTTTTGGTTTGTTGTCTGTCTCCCCCTTCCAGACTGTGAGCCCACTGTTGGGTAGGGACTGTCTCTATATGTTGCCAACTTGTACTTCCCAAGCGCTTAGTACAGTGCTCTGCACACAGTAAGCACTCAATAAATATGATTGAATGAATGAATGAATGGTAGGCACTTACCATGTTCCAGGCACTGTACCAAGTGCTAGGGTGGATATGGGTTGGACACAGTCCCGTCCCATGTGGGGCTCCCGTTTCCATCCTCATTTTACAGATGAGGGAACTGAGGCACAGAGAAGTGAGCCCGTTGGGTAGGGACCGTCTCTATATGTTGCCGACTTATACTTCCCAAGAGCATAGTACGGTGCTTTGCACACAGTAAGCGCTCAATAAATACGATTGAATGAATGAATGAATTATGTACCGTCTTTTGTTGAATAAATATTGATTGAATAAGGATGGAAATTGAATTCTCCCAAGCACTTAATACAGTGCTCTGCATAGAGTCAGCACTCAATAAATACTGCCAATTGATACTTAGGACTCAAGTTTTCTCTTTGGTAGTGACCGAGACAATTTGAAAGATATTGTGTCAAAGTCAAGAGTATTGTGTCACGGTATATATGTTGATGAGAATGCGGGGGGAGTCTTTTCCTAACCAGAGGAAAGCGAGAGTGAGAGACAAGAGTAGAAAATAGAGAAAGCAATGTGGCCTAGTGGAAAAAGCACAGAATTTGGGAGTTGGGAGAACTGGGTTCTAATATCAGCTCTGCCTCTTACCTGCTGTGTGACCTTGGGCAAATCATTTGACTTCTCTGTGCTTCAGTGACCTCATGTGTTAAATAGAGGTAAAATACCTCTTCTCCCTCCCCCTTAGACTGTGAGCCCGTTGTGCGATGGGGACCGTATCTGTTCTGGGCACCGTGGTCTAGTAAAAGGAGCACAGGCCTGGGAATCAGAGGAGGTGGGTTCTAATCCCAGCTCTGCCACATGTCTGCTGTGGGAGCTTGGGCAAGACGCTTCACTTCTCTGTGCCTCAGTTATCTCATCTGTAAAATGGGGATTAAGACAGGAGGCTGGGAGGTGAGCAAACAGGCCGACGCGGTAATTCAAGCGAATAGGATGAGTGATTGTATTAACATGGTAGCAGTTTGGATGGAGAGGAAAGGGCAGAGCCAGAGCCAGAGTGCTTGGAAGAGTACAGCAGAATTAGTAGCTACAACCCCCTTCCTTCAAGTAGCTTACACTCTAGCGGGAGAAATAAACACTAAAAGAAATGACAGGTAGAGGAAAGCAAAAAAGTTTATATCTATCTGTCTATAGACAGATAGATATGCTATAGATTCCTA
This sequence comes from Tachyglossus aculeatus, assembly GCF_015852505.1. Lineage (NCBI taxonomy): Eukaryota > Metazoa > Chordata > Mammalia > Monotremata > Tachyglossidae > Tachyglossus > Tachyglossus aculeatus. Next base: position 16,596,581 of record NC_052071.1, on the reverse strand, counting down.
GAAGATATGCCTGACTTTAATGTGAAAGGCCTGTATCATTTGAAATTTCAAATAAATATATGAAAAATGTGAAAGAATATATGTATCACCATGGAGAGGAGAATATGAATGGTCACCATGGGGATTCTCGTTAGAGCATATTTCAACTTATCGGGGTGTGATCGGGGCAGAGAAGGAGCATATCCAAGAAGACATGAGATTTGTGTGGCTGAAAATTGAAAGCAAGTGAGAACACAGAGTCACATAGAAACCCTGTTAAGGTTTCCTGAAAGCTCTTTCTGCAACTCTAAAAGCTCCCTTTCTGGAGAATGCAAAACTTGTGTAATCTCGCCCACTCCATGATTAAAAAGAAGAGTCTGGCAGTAAAACCCCTGGCCAATATGTGATAAATGAACAAAACAAAACCCCCTTGCGTTGGTATCGACTGTAGTGTTTACAAACCAGACAGTCTAACCTCTTTTGGAGGTGGAACTAAGGCACGGTGGGGGAGAGAAATAGGGATTGGTTCCTAAAAAAAGACTACATTTCCCAGACGGCAAAGGAGACTGCCTGTTCCTGAACAGGAACTGCGCACTGAAAAACCTTCTCCAGAGTGCGTTTTCCTGCATTCTTGCCTCCAGATGATGTGGTTGCTTTTTAAAAAGGGAGATGAGGCACAGTATTTGCCGGGAGCAATCCCGTTTATCACCTTGTTCAATTTATCACTTCGGTAGGAGAGGTGACAGGTAGAACGTGATAAGAAATTTAGAGCTTTCTGTTAGTTTCCCTTGATAATAACAGTTTTCTGAATTAAACTCCGGTTTGTGAGCATGCTTACCAGAGAAAGTATTCTAACCGTGCTTAGAATAAAATAACTGAAATTTCCCCCATCCCATGATGAAGCTGGAGCAAAGCTGCAGGGAATCAATCAATCGATGGTATTTATTTAGCACTTACTAGGTACAGAGCACAGTACTAATCGTTTGGGAAAGTACAATGCAGTGGAATTGGTAGGCACATTCCCTGCCTATGTGGACAATCTGGAGTGAGACCCAGTTAGGGAAAACGAACAGAGGAGGATACACATCGCAACTATCTATATGTGTATTCAATTATACATTCACTTATTTATTTTCATTGCTCTATTTGTAGATATTTTAATGTCCATTTCCCTCATGATAATAATAATGGTATTTATTACACACTTGCTATGTGCCAAACATTGTACTAAGCTTTGGGTTAGATATAAGATTAAGTCAGAGTCCCCACCCAATTTGGGGCACACAGTCTTGAAAGTGTATGCTCCTTGCGGGCAGCAAATGTGACACTTCTTACATTAGGGCTCAGAAAAGCGACCCAATCCTAGGGACCCTGCTCAATCAGTCAATCAGTGATATTTATTGAGTGTTTACTGCATAAAGAACACTGTACTGAGCGCTTGGGAGAGTACAATACAACAGAGATGGTAGATAAGATCCCAGCCCACGTGGAATTTACAGTCTAGCAGGGAATTTACTATTAGTACTTCCACCACTACTATTACTTAAAGGAAGGTGGTGAAGTAGGAATCAAGGCTTACTATTAATGGAAAGGAGGGAGGGGGGACTTCATTGACGAGGTAATGAGTAGCAATGTAATGCTTTCAAAAAAGGATATAAAGGATTTTTCTCTCCCTTCAAACAATCCACGAGTTGCGTTTCCTAAATCTATTCATCCATCAGTGGTATTTATTGAGCACTTCCTGTAGGTAGAACACTTTACTAAGCGCTTGGGAGAGTCCAGTAAAAAAGAGTTGGTAGACATGTTCCCTGCCCAAATCCAACATCTTGGCCCCACTCCATCCTCTCAAGAACCTGTGTCCCCTGCTTCCATCACCAAGATCTCGGATCTCCCAAACACTTCCCAGATTAAGGCTGCACCGGAGCCCAGTTTCAGGGCTAGTGGAATGGGCGAACCTGCCCAGCTCACGGCCTGGGTAGGAGCAGAGGGGGAAATGGACCAGGGAAGGAATTTGAGTCCAATGCATTGCATTTCTTCATCTTACAATTGACCGTCAAAGTTATCCGCGATGTTTTTCATGAAACAAAATTAACTTTGACCTATATTTGGACTCGTTCAAAATTCTAATTCAAACGATATTTAAGGGAATGATTAAGAACTGCAATAAGCATTGGCTTACTTTTTTTAAAAATGGTATTTATTAAGCACTTACTATGTGCCAAGCACTGGGGTAGATACAAAGTAATCAGGCCGTCTCACTGTCTTCATCCCACTTTTCAGATGAGGCAACTGAGGCACAGAGAAGTTAAGTGACTTGCCCAAAGTCACACAGCTGACAAGTGGCAGAGGTGGGATTAGAACCCACAACCTCTGACTCCCAAACCCGTGCGCTTTCCACCAAGCCACGCTGCTTCTCGTCCTGTTTCCTACCTATTCTGTGTTTATTCAGTTGCCTGCAGGTCATTTACGTCTGTTACAGTCCATTTTGCTTGCAAGGTGCAGGAGCATTGTCTGTTTAAACATGTAGAAAGGTAATGAACGAAGCCGGAATCCAGGTGACTTTATATCTCTGTTTCCCTCCGTATAAAGTGGAGTACAAATACAAATGATATGTTGAGCTTAGAGATGTTGCTCCATTTGTTGGAGTGTAAGAAAATACAAGTCTTGGGTTGGGGTGACGTTGTTGAGAAAATAGAGTCTATTGAAATAATAATCGTATTTTTTCAGCGCTTACTTTGTGCCAAGCGCTGTACTGAAACATCCACCTTTTCTACTTGCATCAAATGAAATGATTTTATTTAAATTGAAAAATTCATGTTTTCAGTGTAAGCGTATAGTAAGCGCTTAACAAATAACATTATTATTATTATTATTATTATTATTTGGTTTTTATCCCAAAAATTGTTGTCCCGAGCCCTGTTTGGGCAGTTCAGGCAATCAACACTAGGTGGCAGTAGCTCACTGCTTGGTTGCCTTCTTCATTCTCTACCTTTTTGTAGCAGAAAAGTAATAATAATAATGATGGCATTTATTAAACGCTTACTATGTGCAAAGCACTGTTCTAAGCGCTGGGGAGGTTACAAGGTGATCAGGTTGTCCCACGGGGCCTCACAGTCTTAATCCCCATTTTACAGATGAGGGACCTGAGGCCCAGAGAAGTGAAGTGACTTGCCCCTAGTCACACAGCTGACAATCGGCAGAGTCGGGATTTGAACCCCTGACCTCCGGCTCCAAAGCCCGGACTCTTTCCACTGAGCCACGCAGCTTCTCTAAAAGTCTTATTAATACCCTTCATCCCGGCTTCATTCATCGGCAATAAGGGCTCATCTCTAGCTTCTGTGGGGTGAGGAGTTAGAACTGACTGTGCGGCGTGAAACTGTCTCATCTCATTGTCCCCTGGCAGCCAGGGGTCAAAGGGGAAGCTGGATGAGGAACTGACCATCCTACTGGGAGAGGAACTGTGGTGGTAAAGCCTGTCTTGTGTGGGAAGGGAAGCAGGGCCCTGAGAACCTAGGCCAGGGGTGACCAAGGCATGAAGACCTTATGATCTTATTTACCCCCTCCTTAGCATCAAGCGCTTAGTAAGCTGCTTAGAGAAGCAGTGTGGCTCAGTGGAAAGAGCACAGGCTTTGGAGTCGGAGGTCATGGGTTCAACTCCGCAAGTGCCAGCTGTGTGACTTTGAGCGTGTCACTTCACTTCTCAGCTACATCATCTATAAAATGGGGATTAAGACTGTGAGCCCCCCGTGGGACAACCTGATCACCTTGTAACCTCCCCAGTTGTTTTGTTGTCTGTCTCCCCTTCTAGACTGTGAGCCCGCTGAGGGGTAGGGACCATCTCTATATGTTGCCGACTTGTACTTCCCAAGTGCTTAGTACAGTGCTCTGCACACAGTAAGCGCTCAATGAATATGACTGAGTGAATGCTTTGCACATAGTAAGTGCTTAATAAATGCTATCATCATTATTATCAGTACAGTGCTCTGCAGACAGTAAGCGCACAATAAATACTATTATCATTAATAATGATAATATATACAAGAGAACCTGATTAGCTTGTATTCTTTCATTCAGTTGTATTTATTGAGTGCTTATGTCCAAAGCACTTGGGAGAGTACAATATAAAAATAAACAGACACCTGCTCACAATAAGATCATAGTCTAGAGGGGGAGACAGACAATATAAATAAATAAATAGTATCTACACCAGCAGTTAGTACAAAGCCTGACATATAATAAGTGCTTAACAAATAGCATTAAAAAAAAGGGAATCAGCAGGATCTATAGTACCGGTCTGGGAGACAGAGGGCCAAGATTTTTTTTTAATGGTATTTGTTTTTTGTTTTTCTAGTATTTGTTAAGTGTTTACTTTGTGCCAGGCACCGTACTAAGCACTGGAGTAAATTCAAGCTAATCAGGTTGGAGTCCATCCCTGCCCTGCATGGGGCTTACAGTCTCAATCCCCACTTTACAGATGAGGTAACTGAGGCACAGAGAGGTGAAGTGACTTTCCTAAGGTCACCCAGCAGACAAGTGGTGGAGCTGGGATTAGAACCCAGGTCCTTCTGACTCCCAGATCTGTGCTCTATCCACTAGGCCACATGTTCTGGTACTCCTTGTTCTAATCCTGGCTGTGCCACTAGCCTGCCATGTGACCTCAGGCAAGGCGCCTAACTTCTCGGGGTCTCAGTTTCCTCATTTTAAAAATGGGGATTCAATATCTCTTAGATTATGAGCCCCATGTGGAACTTGCATTTGACCTGCTTGTCTTTTATTTTATATGGTGCCTAATGCAGTGTTGATTGGCACATAGTAACAATTAAAACATGCTAGCTATCATTATTATTATTATTATTATTACTATTGCTTAACTGGCTAATTTTGATCACTCTCGCTGTGTTTTTTAGGTTTTTCTCCCATGTTAGAATGTGCGCTCCTTATGGGCACAGAACACGTTCTAGTAGCAAGAGCACATGCTTGGGAGTCAGAGGACATGGGTTCTAATCCCGGATCCACTACTTGCCTGCTGTGTGACCTTGGGCAAGTCACTTAACTTCTTTATGCCTCAATGGCCACACCTATAAAATGGGGATTAATCAATCAATCAATCAATCAATCAATCGACTTTGAGCCCCATGTGGAACAATCTGATTACCTTGTATCCCCATCCACGCCAGTGCTTAGAACAATGCATGGCACATAGTACATGCTTAACAAATACCGTAATGATTATTGTTATTATTATTTATTATTCTGTACTTCCTAGGAGCTTAGTATAGTGCACCTCACCACTACTGCTTGGACTAAGACAGAGTTGGGAATTGTGCATAGGAACCAGGACTCGGGGGCATAGGGGAAAAGGTTGGGAGCTTCATACTAATGATGAAGGTATTTATTAAGCAATGGCAATGTGCCGAGCACTGTGCTAAACACTGGGGTAGATGCAAGATCTGACCCAGACCCAGTCCCACTGGCCTGGATGGTCTATAAGATGGTGATGCCTGGTTTAGGGTAAGTCCCCCCAAGCCGGGGCCACCAGCAGCACAGCAACGTCAGCAAGGTGAAGGACAACTCACGTGTCAGTCAATCAATCAGGCAGTGGTTTTTATTGAGCACCTACTGTGTGCAGAGCACTGTAATAAGCACTTGGGAGGGTGCAACAGACAAAGGGAGGATTAGCTAGCAAGCACTGGATCCCTCAAGTGCAGAACGCGGGAAGATCAATTCGGCTTCCTTTAAAGACGGCCCCGGTCGGCCGAATGTGGTAGAATTTGCTCTCTACAAAGCTAATATATAAAGTCGATATTACGTCGCCTTAACTCTCAGAGTTCGGAAAAGTATTTTGCCTTTTCCTCCTCCCGTTGAGTGTGTATCTTGTTTCCAGGATGTGGTTTGCTCGAAAGGTCAAATCTGAATATAAATTAAATATAATTTAGCAGGCAAAAAATAGAAAAAAGGAATGTCCTGGGATTAGTGAGATCATGGCAGGGGGGTCTCCGAAGATCCTTTGCTTAAAAACATCACCAAAAAAAAAAAGGATACTATTAATAGCAACCGTTGGAAGCCTTAGCAATAACAAGATGAATGTGAAATAATTTACATGTTGTACCATCTGCCCTTTATCTATTTACTCTTTGATTTTCATCGGCATCCTTAACCTCTGTTCCCGGACACCGCCTGGAAATGGGAGATAGAAGGAAGCCAAATTAGCTCCTAAAGAAGGAATCGTCTAGTCCAACAAATGAGTCTCTTTTCAAAAAGGAGTCTCGCTTGTCTCTCTGCCTCAGTCTCTCCCCTCTTACCTTACCTCTCTGATTTACTTCTCCAACCCAGCCCACACTCTCACTCCTCTAGGGCCAGCCTACTCACTGTACCCCAATCTCGTCATTCTCGCCGCCGACCTCTCGCCCGCATCCTGCCTCTGGCCTGGAAAGCCCTCCCTCTTTAAGTCAGACAGGCAATCACTCTCCCCACCTTCAAAAGTTAATTAAAAGCCCGTCTCCTCCAAGAGGCCTTCCCTGACTAAGCCCTCATTCCTCTTTTCCCTCTCCCTTCAGTGTCACCCTTGTGGATATGCATGCTTTATTCACCGCCCCTTCAGCTCCACAGCACTTATGTCCATAGCACTAAATTGTTTACTTACACATATCTATTCTACTCATTTTATTTTGTTAGTATGTTTGGTTTTGTTCTCCGTCTCCCCCTTTTAGACTGTGAGCCCACTGTTGGGTAGGGACTGTCTCTATATGTTGCCAACTTGTACTTCCCAAGCGCTTAGTACAGTGCTCTGCACACAGTAAGCGCTCAATAAATACGATTGATTGATTAATGTGTGTCACCTGCTGTAGGGAACATGTCTGTTCCAACTCTAACCAACTCTGTTACAAAGTATTCTCCTAAGCGCTTAGTACGGTGTTCTGCACACAGTAAGCACTCAATAAATATGATTGACTTGCTTTGTGACCTTTGCCAAATCACTTCACCTGTGCTAGACTTAAATTAGCCATCTCTAAGATATACACCTAGTCTGCCAGTCAAAAGAAATGCTTTTCCGACTTGACGTTTTGAGATACTTTAAGATTCAAAAGAAAAAGGTGCAATACACACCTGAACATCTTTCCAGATTCACCAAGGAAAAGAAAATTTTCATTTTTCTGTGTCTACCTTTCTTGTTCTTTTACTCTCCTCCTCCCTCACGTTTTTTAACAATAGGTTTCTTGCAAATGGAAAAGGAACTGTGAAATATCCCATCTGTAGAAGGAAGTGGAAAGGCGGCACCAGAGGCAGCTGGAATTTGTACAGCCTGTCATTCCTCTTCGTCCGTGTTTGAAGGATTTTATTCTTTCTGTGTGGGAACGCAGCAGAATTGCATTACCATTTTGCTGAGTAAATGTGGCCCAAGTTCCATTTGTATATATGGAACAAGTTTTCGTAGGAACAGGAAGAGGTTTCTTCTTTTCCCATGGTGCGTGTTTTTTTTTTTCCTGCCTGCATTAGCTTCTGTGACCTCTGCATGATTCTAAGTAAATCTATCTAGAAAACAGATTTTTAATTGCATCCTCCCAACGCAAGCCCAACTTAATGGAACAATCTGAACACTCTCTAGCTGTGATTGAAAAGAGCTTAATTCTTTGTAGAGAAGAATAACAGTATTTTTGGAATGGTGTCTGATTTTGTCTCACTTTACAGAGTAATGTTCTTTGTGCTTGCTTTTTTTTGGGTATTTGTTAAGCATTTAATATGTGTCAGGCACTGTACTAAGCATGAGGTAGGTACAAGCAGACTAGATTGGACACAGTCCGTGAGCCCCATGTCCTATAGCATCTCCAGAAAGCTTTCCCTGACAAACCTCCCTTCTCTCCACTCTACCTCCCTTCTCTACTGTCACCTAAGCAACTTGACTCCATACTCTTTAACCACTTTATTTATTCTCCCAAGCGCTTAGAACCATGTCCTTGCACATGGTAAATGTTCAGTGAATACCATTGATTGATTGATTGATTGATTGATTGGACTGACGCCAGTCAGCTGGGGGGATAGAGCTAAGAAAAACAATGGGAGAGGGAAGGGTCCCATGCGGAGTGGTAGAATGGTTCGGTTACAGCTTTTTATCCCATTTTAAACATGTTCAATTTATTTCTGTGTAGTTTAAATGTATTGATATACTTAACTAGAGAGAGTTCAAATTATAAGCACAGTTTTAAATCTCAGACCCGAACTTTAAGGATCTAGAAAACTCAACTTCCTAGATATTTCCCGATGTTGGTGATGATGATGGTGGTATTTGTTAAGCGCTTACTGTGCGCCAGGCACTGTACGAAGCGCTAGAGCGGATACAAGCAAATCGAGTTGGACACAGAAACTGTCCCATGTGGGGTTCACAGTCTCGATCCCCATTTTACAGATGAGGGAACTGAGGCCCAGAAAAGGGAAGCGGCTTGCCCAAGGCCACACAGCAGACAAGTGGTGGAGCCGGGATTAGAACCCATGACCTTCTGAGTCCCAGCCCCGGGCTCTACCCACTGTGCAACGCTGCTTCTCACATTTCTGGAAGTGGATGCCTATCGAAGTGACACAACCTTTTTTATATCGTGGGTGGGAATTGCGTACATAAAAGCCCCTTCCTTCCTCTCCCCCTCGTCCCCCTCTCCATCCCCCCATCTTACCTCCTTCCCTTCCCCACAGCACCTGTATATATGTATATATGGTTGTACATATTTATTACTCTATTTATTTATTTATTTATTTATCTTACTTGTACATTTCTATCCTATTTATTTTATTTTGTTGGTATGTTTGGTTCTGTTCTCTGTCTCCCCCTTTTAGACTGTGAGCCCACTGTTGGGTAGGGACTGTCTCTATGTGTTGCCAATTTGTACTTCCCAAGCGCTTAGTACAGTGCTCTGCACATAGTAAGCGCTCAATAAATACGATTGATTGATTGATAAAAAGTCCATACAAACAATCCCAAAGGAGATCAGTGATACAGCAATATAAATGAGACCCTAAGGGAGAGTGGATGACTGAACTCTGCTCCAAAGATCAGTGATTACATAAAACATATGTTCCAGTCCATACTGTGGGGCAGGGAATGCATCGGTTATATTGTTCTATTGTTCTCTCCCAAGCATTTAGTACAGTGCTCTGCACACTGTAAGTGCTCAATAAATACTATTTGCTGACTGACTGACTGACTGACCAGTGGTGATTTCTCTTGGATTGCCAGCAATGCATCACTGTACTGAAAATACTAGGAAAATCCCATACTTACACTTTCTTCTCCAATTAACCATCATTAGTCATTCATTCGTTCAATCATATTTATTGACCGCTTACTGTGTGCAGAGCACTGCACTAAGCGCTTGGGAAGTACAAATCGGCAACAGATAGAAACGGTCCCTACCCAACAGCGGGCTCACAGTCTAGGAGGGGGAGGCAGACAACAAAACAAAACAAGTAGACAGGTGTCAATAGCATCAGAATAAATAGAATTATAGCTATATACACATCATTAATCATCATCATCATCATCAATCGTATTTATTGAGCACTTACTGTGTGCACAGCACTGTACTAAGCGCTTGGGAAGTACAAATTGGCAACATATGGAGACAGTCCCTACCCAACAGTGGGCTCACAGTCTAAAAATTTTATTTTATTTAATAAAATAAATAGAGTAATAAATACGTGCAAATATACACAAGTGCTGTGGGGAGGGGAAAGGGGCAGGGCAGAGGGAGGTAAGGAGGGTGACATAAACATCCTAAAGAGGGTTGTATTTTTTTTTATGGTATTTGTTCAGCACTTTCTGTGTGCCAGCCACTGTACTAAGCACTGGGGTAGATCCAAGGTAATCAGGTTGGATGCCGTCCCTGTCCCACATGGGGCTCCCAGTCTCAGGGCCCATTTTCCAGAGGAGGGAACTGAGGCCCAGAGAAGGGAGAGTGACTTGCCCAAGATCCCCCAGCAGACAAGTGGCAGAGCCGGGATTAGAAACCAGGTCCTTCCGACTCCTGGGTACTTTTTCTATCCACTAGGCCACGTTGCTTCTCTGTATTTGTGAACAAGTGGCCCCTGAGGGTGGGACAGGCTTGGACGCTGAACTCAATAAAATGGGACTGGAGGGTCCGCAGCATCCGCCGTCCCTGGCCCAGGGTTCGATGGGTCTGTGGTTAGTAAATGAACTGCTGTTTATCGTAAAGACTTTCACCGATTAGAAAATAAGAGAGTCTCCTTAGCAGTTCTTTGACCCAGATGCAATTCTCTAACCCTGTTGCCGTAAGACAGAAGCTTTGCCCTCCTGCAGGAGTCTCCATGTCAAGGCCCTCGGTGACAGTAATAATAATAACAATAATAATAATAATTTATGGTACTTGTTAAGCACTTACTATGTGCACTTACTAAGTGCTGGGGTAGATACAAGTTAATCAGGTTGGACACAGTCAGTATCCCACATGGGGCTCACATTCTTAATCCCCATTTTATAGATTAGATAACTAAAGCACAGGGAAGCTAAGTGACTTGCCTAAGGTCACACAGCAAAAAGTGATTGAGCCACGGTTAGAACCCAGTTCCTTCGATTCCCAGGCCCGAGCTTTATCCACTAGGCCACACTGCTTTGACTCCCTCTGTTCAACTACACAAAAGCTTAGTCCTTCCTTGTGTTCAGTCCTTAATTCCTTTCCCAGGGAAGATATCTGGCTACGTTCACTGGCGTTTAACCAGCTGTATCTGTCCCACGTCAAAAGAAGGTAAAAACTTCAATTCTCCAGCTGCATGAAACAGTTCGCTTTTAGAAAGTCTTTTAGGAAACCAAGTTCTTTTTTCTTCCTCTTTTCCTAATGTAACCCACCTGGTGTTTGATTACCTCCTTAAAAGTTGAGGCATTATTTCCTCATACCACTGTGTCTCAAGGACAGGCTGAAAAGAAGCCCTTTCTGGAATAGTATTTTTATGTTTCATTCATGAATGGACTTCATGAATCAAGCATGTTTGAGTACAAAAGAGTCTGCAGCCATGGAGCCCGAAGGAAAGGAGATTTTTTATTGGGAGAGCTAGTTTGGGAAAATGAGCCCCATTAATGTTAATAACAAGAGATGATAATAATAATAATAATGGTATTTGTTAAGTGCCTTCTATGTGCCAAGCACTGTACTAAGTGCTGGGTGGATAGGTTGACAGTCTCAATCCCTATTTTATAGATGAGGTAATTGAGGAGCAGAGAAGTACAGTGACTTACCCAAGGTCACATAAAAGACAAATGGCAGAGCTGGGATTAGAACCCATGACCTTCTGACTCCGAGGCCCGTGCTTTGTCCACTGCACCGAGCACCATATTTGCAATGAGTTTAGGAAGATTCTGATTGTGGAAGAAAATGTGCAAGTTGTGGGCCACATGAGGGACTGTGGCCTGATATGATTAACTTATATCTATCCCAGTGTTTAGAACAGTGTTTGGCATGTAGTAAATGCTTAATGAATATAATAATAATTAATAATTATTATTGGCAAAATGTATTGAGACACTCAAAATTCCATCAGGGGGCTGCGTCCTCAGAGTGAAAGGAATCTATTTAATGTCACCCCAACTGCCTTAGCTCCCTTGTAATAATAATAATAATAATAATGGCATTTGTTAAGCACTTACTATGTGCAAAGCACTGTTCTAAGCGCCAGGGGATACAAGGTGATCACGCTGTCCCACGTGGGGCTCACAGTCTTAATCCCCATTTTACAGATGAGGTAACTGAGGCTAAGAGAAGTTAAGGGACTTGCCCAAGGTCACACAGCAGACATGTGGCGGAGCCGGGACTCAAACCCATGACCTCTGACTCCCAAGCCCGTGCTCTTTCCACTGAGCCACGCTGCTTCTCCCTTGCCCTTGTCCCTATACTCCCAATCCTCTTTTGGAAACAGTCTACATGACCCAGCATTCCCAATTCCAACCTTAGATGATCACTCTCCACCCCCCTCAAAGCCTTATTGAATAATAATAATAATCATAATAATAATGGTATTCGTTAAGCTCTTACTATGGACCAGGCACTATACTATGCGCTGGGGTGGGTACAAGCAAATTGGGTTGGACACAGTCCCTGTCCCACATGGGGCTCACAGTCTCAATCCCCATGTTACAGATGAGGTAACTGAGGCCCAGAGAAGCGAAGGCACATCTCCTCCATGAGGCCTTCCCTGACTAAGCCTTTATTTCCTCTTCTCCCACTCCCTTCTGCATCGCCCTGGCACTTGGACTTTCACCCTTTATTCACCCCTCATTCATTCATTCATTCATTCATTCATTCATTCATTCAATCGTATTTATTGAGCGCTTACTGTGTGCAGAGCACTGTACTAAGCGCTTGGGAAGTCCAAGTTGGCAACCTATAGAGACGGTCCCTACCCAACAGTGGGCTCACAGTCTAGAAGGGGGAGACAGAGGACAAAACAAAACATATTAACAAAATAAAATAATTAGAATAAATATGTACAAATAAAATAAATAAACAGACCTTATGTACATATCAGTAATTTATTTATTTACATTAATGTCCGTCTCCCCCTCTAGACTGTAAACTCACTGAGGGGAGGGAACATGTCTACCAACTCTGTTGCATTGTACTCTCCCAAGTACTTAATACAATGCTGTCACGCAGTAAGTGCTTAATAAATAGGATCGATTGATCGATTGCCCGGTTCTCTGACATCATGCAGATCACAGCAGGTAGAAGTCAGAATGGAGCACTTCTGGTTCATTCCACAAATTGTTACCCATAACTGCATCGGGTGAAATGGAAAAAGAGGAAATAAATACTTAAGGTTCAGAAGTCAGAGCAATCTCAGTAGGATCCAGCATCTTAAGAGGAGTTGGATTAGGTGAAATTTTTGAAAGTAGAACATTGTGTTTATCCAAATATTTTGAATAATTTTCACCACTCTCATTTCCCACTAGGAATTCTTTTTTGAAATGTATGTGCTTTTAGAACTTTCAACAGAAAAACAAAGATCTGGCTACAGGTAGTTCAGGAATAAGGATTATACTTTCATTCTTTAATAGTAGCAAAGATAATTCAATATAACAACAGACATGGCAAGAAAAATTCAAACACATTTCTAAAAAAGCGAGTCACCATTTCGAGGGTTAAATGACTGTGGATGCTCTTTTTGCGATTGGGAATTTTTTTTATGGTATTTGTTAGGCACGTACTATGTGCCAGGCATAGTACTAAGCTCTGGAGGAGATACAAGCTCATCAGGTTCAACACAGTCCATATCCCACATGGGGCACACAGTCGTAATCCCCATTTTACAGATTAGGTAACTGAGGCCCAGAGAAGTGAAGTGACTTACTTACCCAAGGTCACACAGCAGACACGTGACAGAGCGGTATTAGAACCCAGGTCCTTCTGATTCCCAGGTCCGTTCTCTATCCACTAATGCACCGTCTGATGAAATGAGCAAGGAGCCGGGAGGCAGGAGACCTGGGATCTGAGCCGCAGCTCTGCCGATGGCCTGCTGTGTGACGTTCAGCAAATCGCTTGACCTCTCTGTGTTTGATAAAATGGAAATCATGATACCTGATACTTTCAGCCTTAGAAGAATATTTTTTGTTGGTGGCTGCACTGAAAGGATCACATTGAGAACCACTGCTAACAGACCCATTTCCTGAACAATGAGGCAGTCCAGTTCTGTGAGGAGGGGTAGATAGACATAACCTTGCATCTGGGATAGATACAAGCTAGTCAATCAATCAGTCAATCATATTTATTGAGCGCTTACTGTGTGCAGAGCACTGTACTAAGCACTTGGGAAGTACAAGTCGGCAACACACAGGGACAGTCACACAGTCCCTGTCCCACATGGGGCACTCAGTCTTAATCCCCATTTTACAGATGAGGTCACTGAGGCCCCGAGAAGTGAAGTGACAACCCAAGGTCACATAGCAGACGAGCGGCAGAGCCAGGATTAGAACTCAGGTCCTCCTGACTCCCAGGTGTGTGCTCTATCCACTAGGCTACACCAGTTCTCGACTGTGGTTGTTCACGTGAGGCAGATGTGAGTTTCAGTACCGGGGCATACCTACACACACTGTCACACTACCTGTCACAACCACAACAAAGCGGGCGGAGGAAGGCCCTGGACCTTCCTCATGAGGAGAGAAGAAATGACTAGGAGAGGGAGAAGTGGCATGCTGTTTCACTCTCCTTATTACCGATCTTTTTTCTTCTGAAGATACATTCTCGTCCCTAAGAAGAGTTCAGCCAGTTACTAAATGGGAGAAGTAGGCGAGAGAATCAGATGCAGAAGTTCTGTAAAATACCACAGCCCTTCCCCAAATGCAGTGGATCATTTTGCCCATAAAAACTTTCCGGCACCAAACTCAAATTTTCTTCTGTGCAGCTCTGTCTGTGTGAGGGTGCCAACATTTCTTCTCAAAGTGGTTCCCACTGTGGGCTCTGCTCCTTTTATCAACATTTCATCTGGGGGCTAGAGACCACAGGAGCTGCCTGTCAGCTTTCCTCACGTGATCGCCAAAGACTATTCGTAGCTCATCTTCCTCCATAAGCCATTTCCTTGAGAGGTTTGGAAAACAAAAAAAGACACTTTAAAAACCTAAAAGGTGCCCAAGAATTTAGAAATATCAGCATTGCCGATTCTTTGAGAAGTAAAATTAAAGAGGGTTGATTGATACTGTTCATTTTATACGTGCGCATGTTTGTATGCACGCACCTTCTTTAAATGAAAATCTTTAGAATGTGAATGATGAATTTGGTTTCATTGTTCCTCCCCAGCGCTTAGAACAGTGCTTTGCACATAGTAAGCGCTTAATAAATGCCATTATTATTATTATTATTATTAATATTGTTGCCTTGGAGCAGTCAATGAGGAAAAGACTTACATTGAACAGGACCACAGGTATTTCCTTTTTTTGGTAAAGAACTTGAAAAGAGGGATTGGAAGTGCAGAGGAATAAGGAGGAACTGTCGTATGTATCGTCTCTTCGGCTTTTACATCCCTGCATCTTGAAAAGCGAATGTGCCCCTGTCAGTCTGTGACAGTTTTTGAGGCTGCCAATTTAAAACAGCCACTTTTAAACTGGGGTTTTTGAAAACGGACTCAAGTGTTAATTCTGAATCTGAGTTTTCCGGGAAGACACTCATATTTTCATTCAGTATCGTAAAGCAAACTAGCCACCAATTAAGTCCCCAAGGATTGTGAGATCCTTAAATGAGCAGCCCCCTTGAAATGATTAATGCTGTATAATATCGATTCTGGACTGTAAATTAGTTTTGGGCAGGGAACGTTTCTACCAGTTCTGTATATAAAACTCTCCCAAGGGTTTAGTACGGTGCTCTGCACACAGTAAGCCCTCAAATACCATTGATTGGTTGATGGAATGATTGAGTCCTAAATGACCTGGGAATCCCCTTGATTGACATCTGTTGCCTGGGAACGGCTCCGGTAGCCGCACCCTCTGGGATTTCTTTGGCTCTCAACCTCCCTCATGGACAATGGAGACTTCCCTGAGACCACCACCGAAATCAGTAGCGGGGTACTAATAATAACGACATTTGTTAAGTGCTTACTATGTGCCGAGCGCTGCTCTAAGTACTGGGATTATCAATCAATCAATCAATCAGTCATATTTATTGAGCGCTTACTGTGTGCAGAGCACTATATTAAGCGCTCAGGAAGTACAAGATGGCAACATATAGAGACAGTCCCTACCCAACAGTGGGCTCACAGTCTAAAAGGGGGAGACAGAGAACAAAACCAAACATACTAACAAAATAAAATAAATTGAATAGGTATGTACAAGTAAAATAAATAAATAAATAGAGTAATAAATATGTACAGCCATATATACATATATACAGGTGCTGTGGGGAAGGGAAGGAGGTAAGATGGGGGGGATGGAGAGGGGGATGAGGGGGAGAGGATTAGCTTCAAGATTATGAGTTTGGACACAGTCCCTGTTGCCCCATGGGGCTCACCATCTAGGAAGGAGGGAATAGGATTTAATTCTCATTTACGGATGAGAAAACCAAGGCACAGAGAAGTAAAGTGACGCGGCCAAGGTCATACTGCAGACAAGTGGCGGAGTCAGGATTAGAACCCAGGTCCTTTGATTCCCAGGCCCATGCTCTTTCCACTAGGCCACACTGCTTCTCACTAGCCCTTGCTGCTTCTAAGATGAGAAGGAGTGGTGACCGAAAGGCATGAAATGCTCTCCGTCGGTCAAACAGGCCTAGTGGCATCTGGGGTCTTGGGGCAGGCTGGAAGGTGAGACGACTCTTGTTTGCACACCACGGTCTCTTCTAATATAAATTGGGTACTTAAAGGTTAGACTCGCCCCAGGCAAGGGGTGACCACACCTGTTGATGAGATGGGACAGCCAGATCTGGGGACTGTCATGATGAACTAGAATATAGTCCCTATAGATTGTAAAAAAAAAACCTTTCAGGATCACACCTGAAGAGGTTCCAGTACTCAACCAGTCTCGGCCAAGGGAGGGAGAGTCAAGCCGAGGCCTAGCTTGGGCAGTGGCTAGCGAGTGGCAGGCAATCTGCCACAAGTTAAAACTCACCGGTGCTGGGCAGCAGCAGCACGCAAAACTCACCCGTGCTGGGCGGCAGCGGCACGGGAGAGAGCCGAGGGCAGAGACTCGAGTTGACCACTGCTGGATCGTTACCAAGAAACTCTCTGGATCCACTACGATTGCAGGTGGAGGTGGGGCGTCCTGGGCGAGGTGTGTCCATGGAGTCGCTATGGGTCAGAAAGACAAGACAAAATTGTAAATTCCATCTGCTAGATAGTAAGATCCTTGAGGGCAAGAATCATGTCCCCTAAATCTAGTGATTTGTAGGCTGTTCTGAACTGTGAAAGCGCTCAGTATTCTTGATTGAAGCAGTCACTGGTTAGTGCTTAGCACAAGTTACAAGCGCTTAGTACAGTGCCCTGCACCCAGTAAGCGCTCAATAAATACGATTGAACGATTGAATGAATGGTTGACAATGTCAGAAACGGTCCCAGAATCAACATGAGGACCAGAATATCCCCTAGCTGTCTTGAAGTCATGCAGAGAAGCAGTGTGGCCTAATGGAAAGAGCACAGGCCTGAGAATCAGAGGACCTGGGTTCTAATCCCAGCTCCGCCACTTGTCAACTGTGTGACCCTTGGGCAGGTCACTTCACTTCTCTGGGCCTCAGTTCCCTCATCTGCAAAATGGGGATTCAATACCTGTTCTCCCTCCTCCTTTGATTGTGAGCCCTATCTGGGACCTTATGATCTTTTATCTACCCTAGTAATCAATCAGTCCATCAATCGTATTTACTGAGCGCTTACTGTGTGCAGAGCACTGTACTAAGCACTTGGGAGAGTACAATAGAACAATATAACAGACACATCCCCTGCCACAGCGAGCACTGTGTGCTTGGCACATAATAAACGTTTAACAAATACCACAGTTATTATTAATTATTATCCCCTGGGTGGGAATCGGAAATGATTTTTCTCGTCTGGCATCCCGGTTTCCTGCTTTGTGTCTTTTTTTAACTTCTCATTCTCGCTTTACCCAGGTGGTAGCCTGGAACTGGGCCAGAAATTGTCTGTTGACACCACCATCCTTCCAAAGAATTGAGAAACAGCATGGCCTAGGGAATAGAGCCTGGGCCCGAGAGTCCTAAGGACCTGGGTCTAAGTCCTGGCTCTGCCACTTGTCTGCTGTGTGACCTTGGGCAAGTCATTTAACTTCTCTGTGCCTTAGTTACCTCATGTGGAAAATGAGAATTAAGACTGTGAACCCCATGGGACATGGACATGCAATCTAATTATCTTGTATCTACCCCAGTGCTTAGTAAGTGCTTAACAAATACCATTAAAAATAAAAAAAACCCCTTAACAAGTCAACAAAAACCTAGGTGCCTGGGTCCTTACCCATGTAACCTATGATACAGTAGTCCCCAGCCTGATCTTAGCTTCCAGTGGTTCCCAGTCAATCAATCAGTGGTATTCATTGTGCACCCACAGTGTGCAGAGCACTTGGAAGAGTACCCTAAGTTCGGTAGACAAGATCCTTGTGAGCTGGGCGTATACCAGACTTTCACCCCAGGGAATAGCAGAGCAGGCCCGGTTGAAATCCACAGCAACGAGATGTGAAAGATCTCTTCCGTTGACCCTGGTTCTTTTTCTCCCCACTATTGTGTGGAGAGGAGAGACAAATCGAAAAGGTATTTGGTTTACAGTCTCACTCATCCCTAACCCCTCTCCCATGTAGACAGAACCAAAGCACTTTTTCCTGCTAAGCAGAGCTCTTGAGCTCACACGGCCTCACACCCCCCAATCTCAACACGAACGTCCCTGAGCACCTGTCCCTTCCCCTAACCTACAGGCTCCGGGATAACTTGCTGAGATCCCAAGCGACCTCCCTCCCCAGCCACTTTAGCTTCTACAGCCACCGAAGCCTCAACCTAAGCAGGATCCTCATTTTACGTGTGGCTGAAAATGCTGGGTCAGAAACCAGATCATCGGCTCCCAGTCTAAGTAGGAGGGACAACAGGTACTGTAGCTCCCTTCTGCGGACGAGGGAACTGAGGCCCAGAGAAGTGAAACGACTTGCCCAAGGTTGCACGGCAGACAAGTCGGGATTAGAACCCCGGCCCTGTGACTCCCAGGGCCGTGCTCTGCCCCTTCATCATCATCATCATAATCATCGATGGTATTTATTGAGCATTTATTGTGGCTGGAGCACCGTTTTAAGTGATTGGAAGAGTACAATACAACAGGGCAGACATGTTCCCTGTTCCCAGGGTTGTGACTCCATCCCCTCCATCTGTGTGATCTGCAACACAGATGACATCACAAGCACAGTTGTGTGGTTGTGTCATTACATGAGAAGCAACATGGCCTAGTGGAAAGAGTATGGGCCCAGGAGTCAGACGACCTGGGTTCTAATGCTGGCTCCGCCACTCGTCAGCTGCTCAAATCACTTCTCTGGGACTCAGTTCCCTCATCTGCAGAAGGGGAATCTGTTCTCCCTCTTACTTAAACTGCGATGACCTGATGACCTTGTATCTACCCCAGCACTTAGTACAGTGCTTGGCACCTAGTAAGCCCTTAATAAATACCACCGTTATTAGTATATCCCCTCTCTCCTTCCTTAACATGGGTTTCCTCTTTTCCAAGAACGGACTGTTCTCACTACAGCATTTTGAGATCAGATTAAAACTGTTTCAGGCTTACGAGATGCACACAAGATGCCCAAAATTAAATAAAAGGACCACAGCAATCTTCAAAATTCAAGCAGAAGAAGCCCAGTAAAAAATATTAAAAGTGTATGTAATCAATGACATTTATTGAGCACTTACTGTGTGCAGAGCACTGTACTAAGCACTTGGGAGAGTCCAATACAACAGCGTTAACAGATGCATTCCCTGCCCTCAGTGGGTTTAATTTGAAATAGAACGGAATAGAACCATGTTTACCAGGTTTCTAGTTCCCTGGGCTCGATGACAATACACATTGAGTTTATTGACTTTTTTGTTCTTCAGGTTTCCTGTTTACTTGATAGGCAAATTAAAAGTTGACCCACCCTCTAGACTGTAAACTCGTCATGGGCAGAGAACGTGTTAGTCTACTGTTGTATTATAGTAATAGTAATAATAATTCTGGTATTTGTCAAGTGCTTACTGTGTGTCAGGCACTGTACTAAGCGCTGGGGTGGATACAAGTAAATCGGGTTGGGCACCGTCCCTGTCCCACACAGGGCTCACAGCCTTACTCCCAAGCACTTAGTACAGTGCTCTGCACTAAGTACTCAGTAAATACGACTGAATTAATGAGAATTAATTCCCCAACCCTTCTTTCAGGATTCCATTGAACCCTTTTCAGGCAATCTCAGTTTGTCAGAGAAATCTACATGGGACAAAGTAGCTGAGTTAGCCGATGGACGCAGATCACTTCTTGAAAATTCCAATATGTCTCTTCCCCATCAGTCATATTTATTGAGCGCTTACTGTATGCAGAGCACTGTATTAAGTGCTTGGGAGTGTACAATATAACAATAAACAGATGCTCTCCCTGCCCGCCACAAGCTTACGGTCCAGAGGGGAAGACAGACATTATAAATAAATACATTACAGTTGTGTACGTAAGTGCTATAGGGCTGGGACAAGGGATGAGTAATCGTCAATGATATTTATTGAATGCTTACTATGTGCAGAGCACCATACTAAGTGTGTGGGCGAGTACAACAGAATAGGGAAGACAGGTTCCTTGCCCACAAAGAGCTTACAGTCTAGAATGGGAGATAGGCATTAATAGAAACAAGTCATTTATAATATGTAATATAAAGATATGTACATAAGTGCTGTGGGGTTAAGGATGGGGCTGATATCCAATGTCCAAAGGACACAGATTCAAGTACAAATCTCTTCTTCCTTTGAAGATAACAATTTAGGAAGCGTGAGCCCTGACTGGGACAGGGACTGTGTCCAACCAGATTATCTTGTTTTTACCCCAGTGCTTGTACAGTGCCTGTGCTTAACAAGTACCACAAAAAAAATAATTGATTAATTGAAGAAGTGAGTCATTCACAAACAAAAGCAGGTTTGACAGGACAGAGCAATGCTCCCTTATACGTGACCAGTAAATGCCTGTCATACTTGTTAGGAAAGCTGAGAGATCTTGTCAGCTTTTGCTTGGCCAGCATAAAAATGCCTCCTAGGGCCAAGCCGTTTAAAAGGAACAAATGGGGCTGTGAGTTTTAAAGCCAGCATAAACATTTTGGAGACCGGCAAGGCCTCCAATATGTCAGAGAGACTTTTCGATAATCGGCAACGGCAGCAATGCTAGCAAGGGACAAGGGGACCCAGAGGCCACGGGGACCCCCGAACCCCCTTAACTTCCCCAAAGCCACCAGGAGCTCCATCTCCATCTCTCCTCGTCCTTCCTCCCACCTCCCTCCCCCCAGGCAGAGTGAGAGACAGAGAGATGGACACAGAGAGACAGAGAGGAAGAGAGAGAGCGTGTGTGCATACGTATGTACGTGCGGGCATGCACCTGGAGGTAGAATCTGGGTGATCAGAGTTGAGAATCAATCAAGCATTTGTATTTATTGAGCGCTTCCTGTGAGCAGAACACTGCACTGAGAGCATGGGAGAGTATGATACAACAGAGTTGGTAGACACTTTCCCTGCCCACAACAAGCTTATAGTCCAGAGGGGGAGACAGACATTAAAATAAATAAATGATTCATAATATATACTTTATAGGTATGTACATAAGTGGCGTGGGGCCTGGGGGGCGGGCAGAGGGGATGAACATCGAGTACCCAAAGTTGACAACGGATCCAGCATAAATGAAGCAGAAGGGAGAGGGTGCCGAGGAAAAGGGATTAATTGGTGAAGAGTTTAATTGTGAAATACTTGTGTTATTATTATTGAGAATTAATAATAATAATGTGATAGTAATGGTTTTTGTTTAGCACATACTACGTGCCAGTGCAGCATACGTGCAGTACTATACGTGCAGTATAGTATAATAAAATACCTGACCATCCTAATGGATGATCAAGCTGTCCAAATGAACGGAAAAAATGTGGATGCGTTAAAAAAGGAGGTGAAGTTTTTCCCATTTGGAAGTCAAACCCATTTAGTTTTATTTCAGTAAGGAAAGTTAAAATATCTTTCAAGGATTACCTCAAGGCCAAGTATTTTCATTCATTCATTCATTCAATTGTATTTATTGAGCATTTACCGTGTGCTGAGTACTGTACTAAGCGCTTGGGAAGTACAAGTCGGCGACATATAGAGATGGTCCCTACCCAACAACGGGCTCACAATCTAGAAGGGGGAGATGGACAACAAAACAAAACATGTATAAATTTATACAAGTATAAATTTAGGAAGCAGAATGACCTAGTGGAAAGTGCGTGAGTCTGGGAGTCGGGAGACCTGGATTTTTGTCCCGGTTCTGCCACTTGCCTGCTGTGTGACTTTGGACATATCATTTAACTTCTCTGTGCTTCAGTTTCCTCATCTACATACCAGAGATAAAATTCCTAGTTTCTTGATTTATAAAATAGGGATGAAATTACTGTTCTTCCTTTCTTTCAGTCTGAGAAGCAAGGTGGTGTAGTGGAAAGACTATGAGTCTGGGAGTCGGAGGACCTAGATTCTCAACCAGGCTCTGCCATTTGCCTACCGTGTGACATTGGGTAAGTCATTTTGCTTCTTTGAGCTTCAGTTTCTTTATCCTTACGATAGAAATTGACTACCTGTTCCCCCTCCCACTTAGATTGTGAGCTCTAGGTGGGACAGGGAGTGTTTACGTTGCCAACAGGATGGCTACAGAGAGCTGTCCTGGAGGCAGGAGGAAATAGGAGATCCAGGGGAAGGAAAGAGGGCAGGGCAGGTGAGCGAAGTCGATTTGGGGGTCATCGGCATACAGGTGGTAACTGACGCTGGGTAGGTGATAGAGTGAATGGACATGGAGAAGGCTCAGAAGAGTATCTTGAGGGACGCCCACAGTTCGGAATTGGAGGGCAGGGGAAGAGGCGGGAATAGAGACGAGAAGGATCGGCCATCCCAGTAGGAGGAGAACCAGGGGAGGAGTGTGTCCTCCGCAGGGTTTACGGTTATCACTGTGGAAATCATTTAGCCCAAGACGTGTTTCACCGCTGTGTGCTGTTAAATTGATACTTACGTCATTTATAACAGTTGAATGTCAATAAAATAAAAATGTTACGCTCTTGTCCGGAACAGATCGAAGGAGCTACGGACACGTGGCCCTGGAATGTTTGGGAGACGGAAAGCGAGGAGAAGAGATACCCCAGAGGTAGGGAATCCACCAACCTCCCCAGACAGGACTACTGTCGCTGAGAAATATCAGGGAAATGAGGTTTTGCCGTAACGCGGGTTTCCGATGCACATTTTAGCTAGAACGCCCTGACAGATTTGGGGAATGTTCTTCCAACCACACAAACTCGTTGGGGCATGGCATGTTATATCATCCCGACAAACTTTGTGTGCGTCTGTGTGTGGCGTCAGTGCGAGCGAGGTTTTCAAGAACACAACATGCGCGTTACAGGAGAGCACTCAAACACCTCATCCCCTCCTGTGTCACCTCCCTGATTTCACACTACAATCCAGCCCGCACACTTGGCTCATCTAATGCCAGCCTTCTCACTGTACCTCGATCTCGTCTATCTCACCACCGGCCCCTCACCCACGTCCTGCCTCTGGCCTGGAACGCCCTCCCTCTTCATATCTGACAGACGATTACCCTCCCCACCTTCAAAGCCTTATTGAAGGCACATCTCCTCCAAGAGGCCTTCCCTGACTAAGCCCTCCTTTCCTCTTCTCCCACTCCCTTCTGCATCGTCTTGACTTGCTCCCTTTACTTATTCCTATTCCCAGTCCCACAGCACTTAAGTACCTATCCATAATTTATTTATTTATATTAATATGTCTCCCCTACTAGACTGTAATCTCGTTGTGGGCAGAAAACGTGCCTGTTATATTGTTCGACTGTACTCTTCCAAGTGCTTAGTACAGCGCACATGGTAAATGCTTAATATGATTGATTAATTGGCTGATTGCACATGGCTTGGAAGTCAGAGGACATGTGTTCTAATCTTGGCTCTGCCACTCGTTTGCTGTGTGACCTTGGGCAAGCCATTTAACTTCTCTGGGCCTTATTGGCCTCACCTGTAAAATGGGGATTAAGACAGTGAAACCCACGTGGGACAACCTGATTACTTTGTATCTACCCCAGCGCATAAGAGAAGCTGCGTGGCTCAGTGGAAAGAGCGGGCTTTGGAGTCAGAGGTCATGGGTTCGAATCCCGGCTCTGCCAACTGTCAGCTGTGTGACTTTGGGCAAGTCACTTACCTTCTCTGTGCCTCAGTTACCTCATCTGTAAAATGGGGATTAAGATTGTGATCCCCATGTGGGACAACCTGATCACCTTGTAACCTCCCCAGCGCTTAGAACAGTGCTTTGCATATAGTAAGCACTTAATAAATACCATCAGCATTATTATTATTATTATTAGAACAGTGCTTGGCATATAGTAAGCACTTAACAAATACCATAATTATTATTAAATAGCATTGATTTATTGATCTCCCCCTCGTGTTTAGTACTTAGCATTGCGGAAGTACATTTGGATAAGGCGTAAATAAAAGCAGGTCAAAGGATTCTGACGAAAATTCACTTTGGCTATCTGCTATCAACAATGTAAGACAGTGTAGTCACTGTAGTCACTGGATGTTATTTTTAAGTAACGATCTTTGCTTTGTCATTGGAAAAAAATCTGAATGCTATTACAAAGGAAGCATCTCTCATCACTAAAGGTTTTTCCAGTGGCTTTAGAGCTTTTTTTTTTCCAATAACTTTTTACCTGTGACACTAACTTTTGATTTCTTGAAATATGTTTCCATGGGGGGCATTAAAGCTTTCTTGAAATATTTTTCCATGGGCAGCAATACGGGTTAATTCACTCATGGTTACGTTTTTCAAATATAAAAGGAGAGAGCCTAGTATCCATTCGGTATTGGTATTCATAATCACCTTAGACAAATCTTCTAGGACAGAAAGAACGTCATGACTGTACACTACCTCAATTACAAGATTTAGTCCATTTACCCGATGCAATATAAAATTGATCATGTCTACCCTAGCAGTCCCTAACAATTTTTTTATTGTATTTGTTAAGCACTTCCTATGTGTCAGGCAATCGTCTAAGTGCTGGGATAGATAGGAAGTAATCAGATTGGACACAGCCCATGCTCAACATGAGGCTCACGGTCTCAATCTTCATTTTACAGACGAGGTGGCTGAAACACAGAGAAGTGAAGTGATTTACCCATGGGTCACACAGCAACAAGTGATAGACCCGGGATTAGAACCCAGATCCCTCTAACTCCCAGGCTGTGCACTAACCATTAGGCCACACTGCTTCTCTGGGAGAGAGTTCCAATAGCCAAATTTCAATGCAAGACATAGTTGATCTTTAGTGGCAACTGAGTCTCACTGATAGATGAGCTTTCAGGACCAAACCATTCAGCTCACCCAAGGACCTCACGACGACCTGATTCCCCAGCCCCGTTTCAGCCTTTCCGAGTACCTTATCCTGGCTCTTTCCACGTACCGGCAGCATCAGGGTCCCGGACATTCCCGAGAGGTCAAGCAGGGTGGCAGAGAGGTGTGTGTGTAGTAAAGGGAAGCCCAGAACGGACTCTTGGCCCATCCTGAGGTGTGACCAAAGAAGCAGCGGGGCCTAATAGATAGAGCCCCGGCCTGGGAGTCAGAATAATGATAATAATAATAATGATGGCATTTATTAAGCGCTTACTATGTGCAAAGCACTGTTCTAAGTGCTGGGGAGTTTACAAGGTGATCAGGTTGTCCCACGTGGGGCTCACAGTCTTAATCCCCATTTTACAGATGAGGTAGCTGAGGCACAGAGAAGTTAAGTGATTTGCCCAAAGTCACACAGCTGACAAGTGGCGGAGCCGGGATTTGAACACATGACCTCCGACTCCAAAGGCCGGGCTCTTTCCACTGAAAGAGGTCCTGGTTCTAATCCCGACTCCGCCACTCGTCTGCTGAGTGACCTTGGGCAAGTCACTTTATTTCTTTAGGCCTCAGTAACCTCATCTTAACGAAGACCGTTAGAAAAAGTGTACACTGCAGCCCACCTCAGTTGGGGGTGTAGAAAGCTCAGCAGAGAGCACACTGGCTCGATAGTACCAGGAGGGAATCAGATTCTTTTGAGTTTCTCCAAGTTGCCGGACCGTTTCCCGATAGAGTCTCAATCCGTAGCTCAGCCAGCTCAGTCGGGGGGAAAGACACCTATTATTTTTTCCAGGAACCACCAGCATTGAAAACTGCCACCGAGCAGACGGGCGATAGTAACTGTGGTACTTGTTAAGTGCTGGGGTAGAGACAAGATAATCTGGTCAGACACAGCCTAAGTGGGAGGGTGGGAGGGATAACAGGTCCCGGGGTGGGGGAGATTAGGGGCTCCAGAGCTGTTCTGGACAGATTTAGTTGCTTGTTAAAAACACCACTGTGGGTGTCTACTAGGGATGAGAAATGGACATGAGCTGTCACCCTTACTCCAACTGAGAAATGGACATGAGCTTTCACCCTTACTCCAACATGCTATCTGAAAAAAAAGTCATTTGGATGCAATTTTGAGTTTTACGTAACTCATTATTATTATGGATTATGTTAATAGTAATAATTATAATAATATTGGTATCTGTTAAGCGCTTACTATGTGCCAAACACTGTTCTAAGCGCTGGGGTAGATACAAGGTAATCAGGTTGTCCCATGCGGGGCTCACAGTCTTAATCCCTATTTTACAGATGAGGTAACTGAGGCACAGAGAAGTTAAGTGACTTGCCCAAGGTCACACAGCTGACACGTATCATGTAATAATAATGATAATAATAATAACCATGGTACTTGTTAAGCGCTTAAGAGGTGCCAAGCACTGTTCTAAGCATTGGGGTAGCTATAAATCAATCAGGTTGGACACAGTCCCTGTTTCCACAGTCTTAATCCCCATTTTACAGGTGAGGTAACTGCGGCCCAGAAAAGTGAAGCGACTTGCTCAAGCTCACAAGCTCTTCTAGACTGTGAGCCCACTGTTGGGTAGGGACTGTCTCTATATGTTGCCAACTTGAAGTTCCCAAGTGCTTAGTACAGTGCTCTGCACACAGTAAGCGCTCAATAAATACAATTGATTGATTGATTGATTGATTGATTGATTGAGTAGACATGTGGTGGAGCTGGGATTAGAACCCAGGTCCTTCGGACTCCAAGGCCCATGCTCGATCCACTAAATCTACTCTTGCTGTCAGGCACTGTTTTAAGCACTGGGTTAGATGCAAATTAATCACGTTGGACACAGTCCCTGTCCCACATGGGACTCACAAGCTAAGCAGGAGGGAGCCCTGGCAGTGAATCCCCATTTTAAAGATGAGGAAGCTGAGGCACAGAGAAGTCGAGTGACTTGCCCAAGGTCACACAGCAGACAAGTGGCAGAGCCGGGAGCAGAAGCCAGGTCTTTTGACTCCCAAGCCTGTGCTCTTTCCTCTAGGCCACACTGCTCCTTAAGAATAAAAACCTCTCTCAAAATAAGAAGATTTAGGTAGCTCGTTTTGAAAAGAAAAAGATTGGACCTTAAAATTTTATGTCCTCAAAGAAGTTCCCATAAGGGACTAAAACAGTTGACATTGCAGAGGGATCTCTTTTTTCTTTTATTTCTTCATTCATTGGTTCTTCACTCTCATATGGTGAACCCTCTGCCTCTCAGGGTTTCAAGCTCCACCTCACAACTGAAAATCAAGTTGAATGATTTATTCTCCTTGCACTGGAAATCATGTTCTGAAACTGGAGGATAAAAACAGCTGAGCTTTTCCACCACTGTTTTTTTTTGTTTTGTTTTGTTTATTAAGGTTTTATTTCTTCAGCACTTACTGTGTGTCAAAAACTGTTCTAAGTGCTGGGGTAGGTACGGGTCAGACACAGTCCCTCACTGCATGGGTATCACAGTCTAAATAGGAGGGAGAGCAGGTATCTGACCCCCGTTATTTACAGTTGAGCAAACAGATACAGGGAAGTTGTGACTTGCCCAAGATGAAACGGCAAGCAAGTGGCAGAGCCGGGATTAGAATCCAGATCCCGCGGCTCCCACGCCCATGCTTTTTCCACTGAGCCACGCTGCTGGTTGTTGAGGAATCCAAATTAGTCTTTGTCTCCCCTTAATGTTAGTTTCTGTCCACAAATACAGCAGCAAGAGCTCAAGAAAGAAACCAAGAGCAGGCACAGCAAGAAGGTACTATGTTGAGCAAGAAGGTGTATTTCTAGACAGTGCTGGCCATCTCTGCCTGAACCTGCAGAGGCCTCTGAGGCCCAGAGGACTGTCAGGGAGGGTTTCATGGAGGAGACGTGCCTCCAGTGAAGCTTCGAAGGTGGGGAGAGTGATTATCTGTCGGGCGTGAAGAGGAAGGGCGTTCCAGGCTTCTCGACTGTGAGCCCGTTGTTGGGTAGGGACCGTCTCTATATGTTGCCAACTTGTACTTCCCAAGCGCTTAGTACAGTGCTCGGCACACAGTAAGTGCTCAATAAATACAGTTGAATGAATGAATGAATGTGGGCGAGAGGTCAGTGGCAAGATAGATGAGATCGAGGTACACTGAGTAGGTTCGCACTAGAGGAACCAAATGTGCGGGCTGGGATTGAGTGTTTTAAAGCCGACGGTAAGGAGTTTCTGTTTGATGCGGAGGTGGATGGGCAACCACTGGAGGCTCTTGAGGAGTGGGGAAACCTGGCCTGAACGTTTTTGTAGAAAACTGATCCGGCGGCAGAGTGAAGTATGGACTGCAGTGGGGAGGGAGGTCTTAAGTAACTTTGATACCCCACTGCCCACTCTACAGTTTATGCACATGTACCATTTCCCCTATCAGTAATGGATTTTAATGCCTGTCTCCTTCTCTAGAGTGTAAGCCCCTTGGGGGTAGGAATCATGTCTACCAACTCTATTGTATTATAGTCTACTAGCCACATAGTACACTTCTGCACACAGTAAGTGCTCAGTAAATGCCATTCATTGATTGTTGTACATAAAACGGACTCTGAGCGAGGCAGTTTTTCTGACTCAATCAATCGAGCAATACAATAATAATAATAATAATGGCATTTGTTAAGCGCTTACTATGTGCAAAGCACTGTTCTAAGTGCTGGGGGGATACAAAGTGATCAGGTTGTCCCACATGGGGCTCACAGTCTTAATCCCCGTTTTACAGATGAGGAAACTGAGGCTCAGAGAAGTGAAGTGACTTGCCCAAGGTCACACAGCAGACATGTGGCGGAGCCGGGATTCGAACCCCTGACCTCTGACTCCAAAGCCTGTGCTCTTTCCACTGAGCCACGCTGCTTCTCTGCGGAAAAATTGAGCCCCCTACCATGTGCAGAGCACTGTACCAAGTACTGGTACGGTAGTAGTAAAAGTCTTCCGGCCATCAGAGATTTGAACGAACCTATCATCATCAATCATATTTATTGAGCGCTTACTGTGTGCAGAGCACTGTACTAAGCGCTTGGGAAGTACAAGTTGGCAACGTATAGAGACAGTCCCTACCCAACAGTGGACTCACAGTCTAAAAGACCTATGGTTCTTAGATAATCAAGCAATTGTCATTTATTGAGTGCTTACGGTGTGCTATAATAAGCACTTGGGAGAGTACACAGAGTTGGTGAACACAGTCCCTGCCCACAGTGAGTTCTTTTGTGGGGGTGGAGCGTGAGAAGCAGCGTGGCTCAGTGGAAGGGCTTTGGAGTCAGAGGTCAATCAATCAATCAATCAATTGTATTTATTGAGCGCTTACTGTGTGCAGAGCACTGTACTAAGCGCTTGGGAAGTACAAGTTGGCAACATATAGAGATAGTCCCTACCCAACAGTGGGTTCACAGTCTAAAAGGGGGAGACAGAGAACAAAACCAAACATACTAACAAAATAAAATAAATAGAATAGATATGTACAAGTAAAATAAATAAATAGAGTAATAAATATGTACAAACAGAGGTCATGGGTTCAAATCCCGGCTCCGCCAATTGTCAGCTGTGTGACTTTGGGCAAGTCACTTAACTTCTCTGGGCCTTAGTTCCATCATCTGGAAAATGGGGATTAAGATTGTGAGCCCCACGTGGGGCAACCTGATCACTTTGTATCCCCCCAGCGCTTAGAACAGTGCTCTGCACATAGTAAGCGCTTAACAAATACCACCAAAAAAAAAAATCCCCCTCCCCTGTCCTTTAGTGGGCCTCCTCCCCATCTCTGGGGGTGGGTGTGCCAATGCCATTGATTGATTGTGCCCTGCCTACGGCAGCAGAAAAACAGGAAGAGACCGTGCTGGCGAAAAAGTGAGAAGCCACAGGGCCTAGTGGAAAGAGCCCAAGCCTGAGAGTCTGGAGACCTGGCTTCTAAACCTGGCCCCAACACTCGCCCGCTGTGTGACCTCGGGCAAGTCACTTCACTTCTCTGTGCCTCATTTCCCTCATCTATAAAATGGGGGTTAAATATCTGTTCTCACTCCCACTTCGACTCTGAGTCCCCTGTGGGACAGGGACCGGGTCTGACCTGATTATCCTGCACCTACGCCCCGTGTTTAGAACAGAGTTCGGCACTTAAAAAGTGCTTAGCAGATGCCCAGTAAAGATTTGCCTCATATGCAGGAATGTACCCAGATAGATGTGAGGTGCTAATTGCTTCAAGGATGTGGGAAATGCCAAACCCTGCTCACTGGAAGGTGGTAATTGTAGCAGCATGGTGACAGTTGTAGCATCTGTCAAGTGTTTACTCTGTGCCAAAGACTGTCAGAGGGAAGAAGAACAGGTATTTTACCCTCGGTTTACAGATGAGGAGACTGAGTCTCAGAGTAATGAAGTGACTTGACCAAGATCATAAAGTAGGCAAGTGGCATTAGAAATCAGGTCTCCTGACTTCTAGGTGTGTGCTCTTTTCACTAGGCCAGGCTGCTCCTCGAAAATTCCTAAAAGCGTGAATGTCAGCTATAGCAACTTCTGAATTTCCCAAATGATATAAACACCAGGAGGTACAGCCATGTATTCTCTGTCAGTAATCTCTAAACTCCTCACTCTAGATGGTAAACCCCTCGTGGGCAGGGATCATGTCCTCTCCCAACTGCTTCTTACAGTGCTCCGCAGGCAGTGAGCGCTCAATAAATAGCATTGATTGATGGATGTAATCAATGAGTTTCATGATGTCACTAAGAGGATTAAGAGGAAAACAAAGAAATAGATCAGAGTCTTCGAAGGGGGTACATCTGTCTGCCGAATCACACTCTCCCCAGCACTTAGGAAAGTGCTCTCTGCACAGTAAGCATTCATTAAATCTCATGTAGCTTGAAGTGGAATAACCCTTGATACCACAATCAATCAATCAATCAATCAATGGTATTTATTGAGCATTTACTGTGTGCAGAGCATTGTACTAAATGCTTGGGAAAGTACAATCTCAAAGAATTGATACACACATTCCTTGCCCACAACGAGCATACAGTCTAAGCACAGGGAAGAAACAAGATAATCGGGTTGGACTCAGTCCGTGTCCCTCACGGGGCGATAACCTTCTTTCTGACTCACTATTATTTGCCTGCCTTCTTTTGGGAGATGAGCACTTGTGCTATCCTTCGCATTATTAAAGAATCCTTCACCATATTAAAGAATACATTCACATTCCGGTTCCCTTTGCTGCTGGTTGGACAGATTCATTCCACTTGGGCAAGTCACTTAACTGCTCTGTGCCTCAGTCTCCACATCTGTACAACGGGGACTCACCTGTTCATTCATTCAGTCGTATTTATTGAGCGCTTGCTATGTGCACAGCACTGTACTAAGTGCTTGGGAAGTACAAGTTCTATTCTATTTATTTTATTTTGTTGTATGTTTGGTTTTGTTCTCTGTCTCCCCCTTTTAGACTGTGAGCCCACTGTTGGGTAGGGACTGTCTCCATATGTTGCCAACTTGTACTTCCCAAGCGCTTAGTACAGTGCTCTGCACACAGTAAGCGCTCAATAAATATGATTGATTACAAGTGGGCAACATATAGAGATGGTCCCTACCCAACAACGTGCTCACCTGTTCTACCCAATACTTCGAGCGGGAGTTTTATGTGGGATGGGGACTGTTTCTGACCTTATTAACTTGTACCTACCCTAGCGTTTAGTACAGTATTTGGTATGTAGTAAGCCATTAACATTCATTCATTCATTCAATCATACTTATTGAGCACTTACTGTGTGCGGAGCAGTGTACTAAGTGCTTGGAAGCACTTAGAGAAACAGCATGGGTCAGTGGAAAGAGCCTGGGCTTTGGAGTCAGAGGTCATGGGTTCAAATCCCAGCTCCGCCAATTGTCAGCTGTGTGACTTTGGGCAAGTCACTTCACTTTTCTGTGCCTCAGTTCCCTCATCTGTAAAATGGGGATTAAGACTGTGAGCCCCCGTGGGACAACCTGATCCCCTTGTAACCTCCCCAGCGCTTAGAGCAGTGCTTTGCACATAGTAAGCGCTTAATAAATGCCATTATTATTATTACTATTATTATTATTGGAAAGCACAATTCAGCAACAAAGAGAGACAATCCCTGCCCACAACGGACTCACGTTCTGAAAGTGGGGGGAGACAGACATCAAAATAAGCAGGCATCATCATCATCATCATCAATCGTATTTATTGAGCGCTTACTGTGTGCAGAGCACTGTACTAAGCACTTGGGAAGTACAAGTTGGCAATACATAGAGACAGTCCCTACCCAACAGTGGGCTCACAGTCTAAAAGGGGGAGACAGAGAACAAAACCAAACATATTAACAAAATAAAATAAATAGAATAGATATGTACAAGTAAAATAAATAGAGTAATAAATATGTACAAACATATATACATATATGCAGGTGCTGTGGGGAAGGGAAGGAGGTAAGATGGGGGGATGGAGAGGGGGACGAGGGGGAGAGAAAGGAAGCATCAATAGTATCAATATAAATAAATAGAAATAGAGATAGATATACACATCAGAACAAATAAAACAGGCATTAATATAAACAAATAGAATTATAGGTCCGTACATATATACACAAGTGCCGTGGAGCGGGGAGTGGGGGTAGAGCAAAGAGAGTGAGTCAGGGCCGGGTGGGGGAAAAGGAGGAATTGAGGAAAAGGGGGCGTAGCCTGGGAAGGCCTCCTGGAGGAGGTGTGCCCCCAGTAGGGCTCCGAAGGGGAAGCGTGATTGCTTGGTGGATTTGAGGAGAAAGGGAATTCCAGGCCAGAGGTAGGACGTGGGCCAGGGGTCATCGGTAGGACAAGCGAGAACGAGGCCCAGTGAGGAGGTTAGCAGCAGAGGAGCGGAGGTGCGAGTGGGGATGCAGATGGAGAGAAGGGAGGTGAAATACCACAGTCATTCAGTGGGATTTGGTGAGCAAGGCATAGAGGATAGCCCCCTCTTTCCTCTCGCCCTCCCCATCCCCCCGCCCTACCTCCTTCCCCTCCCTACAGCACCTGTATATATGTTTGTACAGATTTATTACTCTATTTATTTTACTTGTAAATATTTACTATTCTGTTTATTTTGTTAATGATGTGCATCTAGCTTTAATCAATCAATCAATCAGTCGTATTTATGGAGCGCTTACTGTGTGCAGAGCACTGTACTAAGCGCTTGGGAAGTACAAGTTGGCAACATATAGAGACGGTCCCTACCCAACAACGGGCTCACAGTCTAAAAGGGGGAGAAAAAGAGAAAGTTATGAGGCTTTACTTCTATTTATTCTGATGACTTGACACCTGTCCACATGTTTTGTTTTGTTGTCTGTCTCCCCCCTCTAGACTGTGAGCCCGTTGTTGGGTAGGGACCGTCTCTATATGTTGCCAACTTGTACTTCCCAAGCTCTTAGTCCAGTGCTCTGCACACAGTAAGCGCTCAATAGATACGATTGAATGAATGGATGAATGAATGATAGAGCACTGGCCTGGTAATCTGAAGGTCATGGGTTCTAACGCCGGCTCTGCCACTTGTCTGCTGTGTGACCTTGGGCAAGTGACTTCACTTTTCTGGGCCTCGGTTACCTCGTCTGTAAAATGGGGGTTGAGGCTGTGAGCCTGTGATATGGGACGGGGACTGTGTCCAGCTCGATTTGCTTGGATCCGCCCCAGCCTGGCACACTTCACTTCTCTAGCGCTGGCCTTCTCACTTTGAGTTTGAGTGCCTCAGACTCACCTGCCTCACCGCCGACCCCGGCCCACGTCCTTCCTCCGGACTGGAACGCCTTCCCTCCCCTAATCCGACAGACAACCACTCTCCCCGGGCTTCAGAGCCGTATTGAAGGCACACCTCCTCCAAGAGGCCTTCCCAGACTGAGCCCCCCCTTTTCCTCATCTCCAACTCCCTTCTGCGTCGCCCTGACTCACTCCCTTTGCCCGTTCCCCCCACCAGCCCTAAAGCATTTATATACATATCTGTCATTTTATTTATCCCTCTGCTCGTCCCCCCTCCCAGCCCCAAAGCGCTTACGTGCATATCTGTCATTTCATCATTTGTATTGACGTCTGTCTCCCCCACTCTAGACTGTGAGCTCATTGCGGACAGGGAATGTCACTGTTTATTGTTGCACTGTACTCTCCCAAGCACTCAGTACAGTGCTCTGCACACAGTAAGCCCTCAATATATACGACTGAATGAACGAATAAGCGCTTAACCAATACCATCATCATTATTTACCATGCACATGGGAGAGTGCGGTTCAAAGTTCCCTGCCCACAAGGCGCTTACAGTTGAGAGGATGTGACTGCCATTAAAATAAATTAGAGATTTAATTTATCTGAGGGAGGGGTTAGAACAGTGGTCAGCGCTTAGAACACATAGTAAGCGCTTCACAAATGCCATCATTATTATCAAGTGCTTAGGGGATACAGAGTCAAATACAGGGGCTACACATTCATTCATTCATTCAATCGTCTTTACTGAGCGCTTACTGTGTGCAGAGCACGGTACTAAGCGCTTGGGAAGTACAATCAATCAATCAATCGTCTTTATTGAGCGCTTACTGTGTGCAGAGCACTGTACTAAGCGCTTGGGAGTACAAGTTGGCAACATATAGAGACGGTCCCTACCCAACTGTGGGCTCACAGTCTAGAAGGGAGAGGGAATCCAGGGGATGAGGGCTTAGCAGGGGAAAGCAACTGTAGTAATTATTATTTAGTGTGTCAGGATTCTCTGGGGGAAAGGAGTTGTAAACAGAAAGAAGATGCCACCATCTTCTAGTTTATCCCATCCCCATCCTGCAGGCTTCTACACCTCGGGGTTACTCTTCCCAGCGAGGAAGAATCAAGCCCGGGCTTTGGAGTCAGAGGTCGTGGGTTCAAATCCCGGCTCTGCCACTTGTCGGCTGTGTGACTTTGGACGTCACTTCACTTCTCTGCGCCTCAGTTCCCTCATCTGGAAAATGGGGATTAAGACTGTGAGCCCCCCGTGGGACAACCTGATCGCCTTGTATCCTCCCCAGCGCTTAGAACAGTGCTTTGCACAGAGTAAGCGCTTAATCAATGCCATTATAAAAGACTGTTGGGTTTGCTCGCTGCCAACTCACTAGATGAGGTGAATCAGCCCGGCCCACGTCTCTATGTAGGAAGATCAGGTTCCCCCATCAGCAGAGTTTACAGAAAAGTTCCTGAATGCCGCGTGGGCCGGGGGAAAGAACACGGGGCTGGGAGCCAGGGAGGACTTGGGTTCTAATCCTGGCTCACTTGTCCGCTGTGTGACTTTGGGCAAGCCACTTCACACTTCTCTGGGCCTCAGTTCTCTCATCTAGAATCCTAAAATGGGGATTGAGACTGTGAGCCCCATGTGGGACAGGGATTGAACCCAGTCTGATTTGCTCGTATCCACAGGGATACAGTTTGGGTAGGGGACGAGTCTGTGGTTGCTAGCTATTATTATTATTATTTATTATTATAGTATTATAATAATGATAGTTGTTAATCAATCAATCGTATTTATTGAGCGCTTACGGTGTGCAGAGCACTGTACTAAGCGCTTGGGAAGTACAAGTTGGCAACATATAGAGACAGTCCCTACCCAACAGTGGGTTCACAGTCTAAAAGGGGGAGACAGAGAACAAAACCAAACATACTAACAAAATAAAATAAATAGGATATGCACAAGTAAAATAAATAGAGTAATAAATATGTACAAACGTATATACATATATACAGGTGCTGTGGGGAAGGGAAGGAGGTAAGATGGGGGGGATGGAGAGGGGGACGAGGGGGAGCATTGCCTGGCATATGGTAAGCACCTAACAAATACCATGATTATGATTATTGTTACTGTGTGCGGAGTACTGTATTAAGCCCTTGGGAGAGTACAATACAGTAATTCAATTCTAGTGACTACATCCCCTACGCACAGGGAGCTTTCAGTCTAGGGGGGGAGACAGATGATAAAATTAATTACAGCTCTGTACACAAGTGCTGTGGGGCTAATGGTGATGTGAAGATCAGGTGCTTACAGAGTACAGATCCAAGCTCATAGGTAATAATAATAATAATTATTATGGTATTTGTTAAGCATTTGCTATGTGCTAAGCACTGTTCTAAGCACTGGGGTAGATACAGGGTAATCAGGTTGTCCCCTGTGGGGCTCACTGTCTTAATCCCCATTTTACAGATGAGGTAACTGAGGCACAGAGAAGTTAAGTTCATTCATTCATTCAATCGTATTTATTGAGAGCTCACTGTGCGCAGAGCACTGTACTAAGCGCTTGGGAAGTGCAAGTTGGCAACATATAGAGACGGTCCCTACCCAACAGTGGGCTCATAGTCTAGAAGGGGGAGAAAGAACAAAACAAGACATATTAACAAAATAAGATAAATAGAATATGTACAAGTAAAATAAATAGAGAAATAAATATGTACAAACATATATACATATATGCAGGTGGTGTGGGGAGGGGAAGGAGGTAAGGCGGGGGGATAGGGAGGGGGAGGAGGGGGAGAGGAAGGAGGGGGCTCAGTCTGGGAAGGCCTCCTGGAGGAGGTGAGCTTTCAGTAGGGCTTGGAAGGGAGCTGGAAAACGCCCAGGCTTGGGAGTCAGAGGTCGTCGGTTCTAATCTCAGCTCCACCACTGATCAGCTGTGTAACTTTGGGCAAGTCACTTGACTTCTCCGTGCCTCAGTTCCCTCATCTGTAAAATGGGGATGAAGCCTGTGAGCCCCACGTGGGACAACCTCATTACCTTGTATCTCCCCCAACGCTTAGAACAGTGCTTCCCACATAGTGCTTAGAGAAGCAGCTTGGCTCAGAGGAAAGAGCCGGGGCTTGGGACTCAGTGGTCATGGGCTCTAATCCCCGCTCCATCACTTGTCAGCTGGGTGACTTTGGGCAGGTCACTTCATTTCTCTGGGCCTCAGTGACCTCATCTGTAAAATGGGGATGAAGACTGTGAGCCCCACGTGGGACAACCTGATCACCTTGTATCTATCCCAACGCTAAGAACAGTGCTTCACACATAGTAAGCGCTTAACAAGTACCATCATTATTATTAAGAAATGCCATGATTATTATTATTATTATTATTATTATTATGTGACTTGCCCAAAGTCACCCAGCAGACAAGTGGCGGAGGCGGGATTAGAACCCACGACCTCTGACTCTCAAGCCCGGGCTCTTGCCACTGAGCCACGCTGAGCGCTTTCTTGCATGCTGAGCACTGCCCTAAGCGCTTGGAAAGTACAGTTGGGCAACAGATGGAAACAGTCCCGACCCGCCAACGGGCTCACGGGCTAGAACCACACACACACACACACACACACACACACACACACACACACCACACACCTTCATTCATTCATTCAATCGTATTTATTGAGCGCTTACTGTGTGCAGAGCACAGTACTAAGCGCTTGAGCACAGCACACACAGACACACACACACACACACACACAGAGCAGAGGTTGTGGGTCGGCGCCCCCCGTCCGGCCCCACCCTCCTTCCCCTCCCCACCGGAGCCCGTGACTCCCGAGACCCCGGCGTCCGGGCCTGGGCCCCACCCGACAAACCCGGGACACACAAGCACACACACACACAAACACACACCAGGCTTTGTCCAACGCGACACACACTAACACACACACACATACATACACCCAGGGATTTGTCCAAGGACAGACACCCAGGGTTTTGTCCAACGACACACACACACACACACACACACCCCGGGGTTTTGCCCAACCACATACACACAAACACACACACATTCATTCATTCATTCATTCATTCATTCAATCGTATTTATTGAGGGCTTCCTGTGTGCAGAGCACCGTACTAAGCGCTTGGGAAGTCCAAGTTGGCAACATCTAGAGACGGTCCCTACCCAACAGCGGGCTCACAGTCTAGAAGGGGGAGACAGACAACAAAACAAAACGTACTAACAAAACAAAATCAATAGAATAGTAAATATGTACAAGCAAAATAAATAGAGTAATACACACCCCGGGGTTTTGTCCAACGCGACACACACCCCCCCCCGGGTTTTGTCCAACGACACACACACACACACACACACACACACCCGGGGTTTCGTCCAACGCGACACCCCCCCCAACAGGGTTTTGTCCAACGACACACACACCCACACACACCCGGGGTTTTGTCCAACGTGACACACACACACACACACACACACACACCGGGGGTTTTGTCCAACGCGACCCCCCCCTGCCCTCCAGGGTTTTGTCCAACAACACACAGACACACACACCCGGGGTTTTGTCCAAGGCGACACACACACACACACACACACACACACGGTTTTGTCCAACGACACACAAACACCCACCCCGGGGTTTTGTCCAACGTGACCCGCCCCGCCAAGGTTTTGTCCAACGCGACCCCCCCCCCCCCGCCCCGGGGGTTGTCCAACGTCACACACACACACACACACACACGGGTTTTTGTCCAACGCGACCCCCCGCCCCGCCAAGGTTTTGTCCAACGCGACACCCCCCCCGCCAGGGGTCTGTCCAACGACACACACACACACACACCCGGGGCTTTGTCCAACGCGACACAGACACACACCCGGGGGTTTGTCCAACGCGACCCCCCCCGCCAAGGTTTTGTCCAACGCGACCCCCCCCCCCCCGGGGGTTGTCCAACGACACACACACACACACCCGGGGTTTTGTCCAACGCGACACACACACACCCGGGGGTTTGTCCAACGACACACAAACACCCACCCCGGGGTTTTGTCCAACGCGGATCCCCCCCACCCCGGGCCAAGGTTTTGTGCAACGCGACACCACCCCCCCCAGGGGTTTGTCCAACGACACACACACACACCCATCCCATCACACACACACCCACCCCATCCCGTCCCGTCCCAACGTTTCGCAGAGGGCGGTTTGTGTTGACAGGTCCCGCCCCCCGCCCGTCACGTGGCCCGAGGGTTGCACTGGGCCGCCGCGGCCGGAGGGGAGGAGAGGGAGGGAGGGAGGGAGGGGAGCCGAGGCCGAGCCCACCCCCCCCCATCCCGACGACTCCCCCACCCCCCCCATCAATGTCACGACTTCCTCCATCCCCGCCGACAGCCGCGACTGCCCCCCACACTGGGGCCCGCGCCCAGGACCAGCAGCAGGACCAGCAGCGGGACCAGCAGCAGCAGGACGGAGGAAGATGAGCACGGGGGATGTGGTGTGCACCGGCTGGCTCATCAAATCCCCCCCAGAAAAGAAACTCAAGAGATACGTGAGTACCCCGACTCCCCCGGCCCTGCCGCCTTCCCATCCATCCGGGCCTATTTATTGAGCGCCCACTGGGCCCTGCGGTCCGCCGGACCGAGCGCCGGGGAGAGGACGGATGGGCCACAGATCATTCACTCATTCAGTCGTATTTATTGAGCGCTTACTGTGTGCAGACCACCGGACTACTACTACTAATAATAATGATGGCATTTGTTAAGCGCTTACTATGTGCAGAGCACTGTTCTCAGCACTGGGGAGGATACAAGGTGATCAGGTTGTCCCATGGTGGGGGTTCACAGTCTCAATCCCCGTTTTCCAGATGAGGGAACTGAGGCCCAGAGAAGTGAAGTGACTTGCCCGAAGTCACACGGCTGACAAGTGGCGGAGCCGGGATTTGAACCCACGGGAAGTACAAGTTGGCAACATATAGAGGCGGTCCCTACCCAGCGGTGGGCTCACAGTCTAGAAGGGGGGGGGGGGGAGATAATAATAATAATAATAATGGCATTTGTTAAGCGCTTACTATGTGCAAAGCACTGCTCTAAGCGCTGGGGAGGTTACAAGGTGATCAGGTTGTCCCACGGGGGGGCTCGCACAATTTTAATCCCCATTTTACGGATGAGGTAACTGAGGCCTTGGGAAGTGAAGTGACTTGCCCCAAGTCACACAGCTGACAGTTGGCAAGTATTTATTAATAAAAATAATGTTGGCGTTTGTTAAGCGCTTACTATGTGCAAAGCACTGTTCTAAGCGCTGGGGGAGGTTACAAGGTGATCGGGTTGTCCCACGGGGGGGGGGGGGGCTCACACAATTTTAACCCCCATTTTACGGATGAGGAAACTGAGGCCCAGGGAAGTGAAGTGACTTGCCCGAAGTCACGCAGCTGACGGTTGGCAAGTATTTATTGAGCGCTTACTGTGTGCAGAGCACTGGACTAAGCGCTTGGGAAGTCCAGGTTGGCAACATATACAGACGGGCCCTACCCAACAGTAGGCTCACAGTCTAGAAGGGGGGGGGGGAGACAGAGAACAAAACATATTAACAAAATAAAGTAAATATGTACAAATACAATAAAGAAATAAAACAGATAGAGACGGTCCCTACCCAGCAACGGGCTCACAGTCTAGAAGGGGGAGACATTCAGCCGGTCGTAGTTTTGGAGCGCTTACTATGTGCAGCAACGGGCTCACAGTCTAGAAGGGGGAGACATTCAGTCGGTCGTAGTTTTGGAGCGCTTACTATGTGCGGAACACTGGACGAAACGCTGGGGAAGTGCAAATCGGCAACAGGGACGATCCCTACCCGTCAACGGGCTCCCCCTCTAGAAGGGGGAGGCATTCATTACAGTCGTATTTTTCGAGCGCTTACTATGTGCAGAACTCTGGACGAAACGCTGGGGAAGTGCAAATCGGCAACAGGGACGATCCCTACCCGTCAACGGGCTTCCCCTCTAGAAGGGGGAGGCATTCATTTCAGTCGTATTTTTGGAGCGCTTACTATGTGCAGAGCACTGGACTAAGCTCTTGGGAAGTGCAATTCGGCAATAAATAGAGACAATCCCTACCCAGCAACGGGCTCCCGGTCTAGAAGGGGGAGACGGACAACAAAACAAGTCCGGCTCGTGGGAAGGTCACAGTCCGGCGTCGTAGACGCCCCTCGGATTCAAAATCAACCCGGGCCTCTGCGGGGTAGAGGCGCCTAATTGGATTTTTCCTCCCCCCTTTTTTGGGGTCCTCTCCCAACTGTGATCGTGAGGCCGGGGATGCGCCCCTCCGGCCGCCCTCCCTAGTGCAATCTACTTTAGGTCAAACCCGCATTCCACTTTAATAATAATAATAATGATGGTGTTTGTTAAGCGCTTACTATGTGCCAAGCACTGTTGTAAGCGCTGGGGGGGATGCAAGATCATCAGGTTGGCCCACGTGGGGCTCACAGTCTTCATCCCCATTTTACAGATAATAATAATAATAATAATATTTGGCATTTGTTAAGTGCTTACTATGTGCAAAGCACTGTTCTAAGCGCTGGGGAGGATACAGGGTGATCAGGTTGTCCCACGTGGGGCTCACAGTCTTAATCCCCATTTTACAGATGAGGTAACTGAGGCCCAGAGAAGTTAAGTGACTTGCCCAAGATCACACAGCAGACGTGGCGGAGTTGGGATTCGAACCCATGACCTCTGAGTCCAAAGCCCGGGCTCTTTCCACTGAGCCATGCTGCTTCTCCATGATGAGGTCACTGAGGGCCAGAGAATAATAATCCTAATAATGATGGTATTTGCTAAGTGCCCACTATGTGCCAAACCCTACTCTAAGCCCTTGGGGGATACAAGTTAATCAGGTTGTCCCACATGGGGCTCACAGTCTTCATCCCCATTTTAAAGATGAGGTCACTGAGGCCCAGAGAAGAATAGTAATGATGGTATTTGTTAAGCGCCCACCATGTGCCAAACACTACTGTAAGCGCTTGGGGGGGGATACAAGTTAATCAGGTTGCCCCACATGGGGCTCACAGTCTTCATCCCCATTTTACAGATGAGGTCACTGAGGCCCAGAGAATAATAATCCTAAAAATGATGGTATTTGCTAAGCGCCCACTATGTGCCAAACACTACTCTAAGCCCTTGGGGGATACAGGTTAATCAGGTTGCCCCACGTGGGGCTCACAGTCTTCATCCCCATTTTAAAGATGAGGTCACTGAGGCCCAGAGAATAATAATAATAACGATGGTATTTGTTAAGCGCCCACCATGTGCCAAACACTATTCCAAGCACTTCGGGGGATACAGGTTAATCAGGTTGCCCCACGTGGGGCTCACAGTCTTCATCCCCATTTTACAGATGAGGTCACCGAGGCTCGGAGAAGTGAAGTGACCTGCCCGAAGTCACACAGCTGACAAACGGTCTAGACTTTGTTGGTCTATCCCCCCATCTCCTGCTCTGACGGTTTTGTAGTTGACGAAAATATGGCCCTTTCACAGCGCCGTCTGCCCTCCAGGATGGGGACAGTTTGGAAATGTGGAAGGCGACGTGGGGTGGCCACTTGGCAGGAAATGATAGGAAGAGTGAGCTGTCTTGTCGGTACATTCACTTTCTGGTTGCCACTACTGTGTGCCCGGTATGTGGGAGGCGGCGGTGGGGGGGGGGGGGGGGGGGGGGGGGGGATGTGCGTGATCTGCACATCTTTGTGTGTATGGGAGGTCAGCTGCATTTTATGATTTTAGGAAGTGCAAAGAAATGCCTTTGCTCTGGACGTTTGAGAAGCGGCGTGGCTCAGTGGAAGGCGCCCGGGGCTGGGAGTCAGAGGACGGGGGTTCTAATTCCCGCTCAGCCACTTAATAATAATAATGATGGCATTTATTAAGCGCTTACTATGTGCTGTTCTTTGATGATCAGGTTGTCCCACGGGGGGCTAACAGTCTTCATCCCTATTTTACAGATGAGGGAGCTGAGGCCCAGAGAAGTGACGTGACTTGCCCAAGGTCACACAGCTGATAATTGGCATAGCTAGGATTTGAACCCATCACCTCTGGCTCCAAAGCCCATGCTCTTTCCACTGAACCACGCTGCTTCTATTATTATTGTTATCATCATCATCCCGGCCCCGCCACTCATCAGCTGTGTGACCGTAGGCAAGCCACTTGATTTCTCTGGGCCTCAGTTACCTCATCTGTAAAATGGGGATGAAGACTGTGAGCCCCATGTGAGACAACCAGATTACCTTGTATCTACCCCAGTGCTTATAACAGTGTTTGGCGCATAGTAAGCACTTAACAAATACCACAATTATTATTATTAAGTTGGCATCCCCCTCTCTTCCCCTTGCCCCAGGGGCGGTGGGAAGCTCCTAACTCACCCCGATTCATTTTGCACCTTCAGTTTCCTCACCCTGAAGTCAGGCAATGGGTTTTTTTCTTTGATTGTTTAGGGTGGCACTTTGAGCCTCACTTGCCCCAAAAGGCTTCACGAATCAGTGAAATGCCACTAGAATGAAAATTCGTTAAGGGCAGGGAACGCGTCTGCTAATGCTGTTGTAATAATAGTAACAATAATAATGATGGTATTTGTTAAGCACTTACTATGTGCCAAGCACTGTTCTAAGCACTGGGGTAGATACAAGGTAATCAGGTTGTTCCACGTGGGGCTCACAGTCTTAATCCCCATTTTCCAGATGAGGTGACTGAGGCCCAGAGAAGTGAAGTGACTCGCCCCAAGTCACACAGCTGACAAGCGGCGGAGGCTGGATTAGAACCCACGACCTCCGACTCCCAAGCCCGGGCTCTTTCCACGAAGCCACACTGCTTCCAGCGCTTAGAACAGTGCTTCGCACATAGTAAGCGCTTAACAAATACCACCATTATTATTATTCTCTATTTGTACTCTCCCAAGTGCTCAATTCAGTGCTCTGCGCATAGTCAGCGCTCAATAAATACCATTCATTGATTGTTGATTGGTTGATTGATAGGCTTCCAACTGGAGCCATCTACATGGCTTACCTTATTTGTCTTATTGGGTCCTCCTAGCCCTTTTTTTCCTCTTTCTTTCGTGCTTCTTTTGTTTTGCTTTTTTTGGTGCTAGCTCTTTCTGGTTACATGAGGAACCACAGAGGGTTTTTTGTTTTTTTGGTGGGTTTTTTTTTGGTTGTTGGTGGTGGTGGGGGCTGGTGGTGAGGGGAGAGTGCAGTAAGAGATATGCCCTTTTGCAATTTATCTGTTTTCAGCAAACTGTCACAGAAGAGCCGATTGCAGAGGTGAACGGGGCTCGGGGCTTATTTGGAGGATGTGTATATTAAAGCTGCACTTAAAAGATCAGATCGTCCCTTGGTACTTTTCAAATGTTCAGGATAACCACTCGAGCCGCTCTCCGGGGAGTTGCCTAGAATAGATAGCCGGGTTTGGTGGTTTGTCCTAGCCAGGGCCGGCAGTCTTCGCCGACCAAGTCTATTTCAAAACACCCCGTCACTTCCAAACTGCCGATGAACAAGGAACCAAAACAATTCAGCCTTTCATCCAGGGATGTCGAGTTGGCCTCGCTTGCTTTAAAGGATTTGAAGTGGGGAGAGCCAGACATGCTCCCAAGCGCTTAGTACGGTCCTCTGCACACTGTAAGCGCTCGATAAATACGACAGACTGACTGATTCCTGTTGTGTTCCAGGGAAGGGTCAAGAGTTGCAGCATGTGAACCTGGCTGGGTGATTGTCTCAGGGTCTTTGGAGCGAGCCATTGCCCCCATGGTTGTGCAGTAAATTGAGGACTGGGGCCCCACATTGTGCTCTGTTTGTGGCTCTCTGTGTGTTTGTGTGTGTAGGGGGGGCTGAAGAGTAATAATAATTGTGGTATTTAATATAATAATAGTAATAATAGCATTTATTAAGTTCAAAGCACTGTTCTAAGCACTGGGGAGGTTACAAGGTGATCAGGTTGTCCCACGTGGGG
The DNA here is from genome assembly GCF_015852505.1 of Tachyglossus aculeatus. Taxonomy (NCBI): domain Eukaryota; kingdom Metazoa; phylum Chordata; class Mammalia; order Monotremata; family Tachyglossidae; genus Tachyglossus; species Tachyglossus aculeatus. The sequence goes on along the minus strand of NC_052071.1, from coordinate 16,551,838 downwards.
CTCACAGTCTTAATCTCCATTTTACAGATGAAGTAACTGAGGCACAGAGAAGTTAAGTGACTTGCCCAAAGTCACACAGCTGGCAGTTGGCAGAGCTGGGGTTTGAACCCATGACCTCTGACTCCAAAGCCCGGGCTCTTTCCACTGAGCCACGCTGCTTCTCCAATTGTTTTGCTCTTAGTATGTGCCAGGAACTGTAGTAAGTGCTGGGGTGGATATAAGCAGTTCAGCTTGGACACAGTCCCTGTCCCACGTGTGACTCACCGTCTTAATCCCCGTTTTACAGATGAGGCATTTGTGATGCGCTTACTACGTGCCAGGAACTGTAGTAAGCGCTGGGGTGGATATAAGCAGTTCAGCTTGGACACAGTCCCTGTCCCACGTGGGGCTCACCGTCTTAATCCCCGTTTTACAGACGAGGTAACCGAGGCCCAGGGAAATTAAGTGACTTGCCCAAGACCGCACAGCAAACAAGTGGTGGAGCCAGGATTAGAATCCATGACCTTCTGACTTCAGGTCCGGGCTCTTTCCACTATGTCATGCTGCTTCCCAGCAGCATGTCAACAGGCACATTAATAATAATGTCCATCAATTAGTTGTATTTATTGAGCTCTTACAGTGTGCATGGCACTGTATTCATCATCATCAATCATATTTATTGAGTGCTTACTGTGCGCAGAGCACTGTACTAAGCGCTTGGAAGTACAAGTTGGCAACATATAGAGACAGTCCCTACCCAACAGTGTGCTTTTTTTAAGCAGAAGCAGCGTGGTTTAGCGGAAGGAACCCCGGCTTGGGAGTCAGAGGTCATGGGTTCTAATCCCTGCTCCGCCACTTGTCAGCCATGTGACTTGGGGCAAGTCACTTCACTTCTCTGTGCCTCGGTGACCTCATCTGTAAAATGAGGATGAAGACTGTGAGCCCCTCGTGGGACAACCTGATGACCCTGTATCTACCCCAGTGCTTAGAACAGTGTTTGGCACATAGTAAGTGCTTAACAAATACCATCATTATTATTCTTTTTCTAGACTGTGAGCCCGTTGTTGGATAGGGATTGTCTCTGTAGCCGAATTGTACTTTGCAAGCGCTTTGAACAGTGCTCTGCACGCAGTAAGCGCTCAATAAATATGATTGAATGAATGTATACTAAGCGCTTGGGCGAGTACAGCTTACAGTCTAAGGGGGGGACAGACAGTGTAAATCAATAAAATGACAGATATGTACAGAAGTTCTTTGAGGCTGGAACAGGGGGTGAATAAAGGGAGGAAGTAAAGGTAGCGCACGAGGGAATGGGGGAAGAGGAGAGGAGGGCTTAGTCGGGGAAGGGAGTGTGGGCAGGGAGTGTGTCTGTTTATTATTATATTGTACTCCCCCAAGCACTTAGTACAGTGCTCTGTACACAGTAAGCACTCAGTTAATACGATTAATAACAATAATAATAATGATGGTATTTGTTAAGCGCTCACTATGTGCCAAGCACTGTTCTAAGCGCTGGAGTAGATACACGGTGATCAGGTTGGCCCACAGGGGCCTCACAGTCTTAATCCCCATTTTACAGATGAGGGAACTGAGGCACAGAGAAGTGAAGTGACTTGCCCAAAGTCACACAGCTGACGAACGGCAGAGCCGGGATTGATTCTTGGAGGAGGTGTGCCTTCAATAAGACTTTGTAGGTGGGGAGAGTAATGGTTCTTGTTAATCAATCCAATCAGTCAGTCAGTCAGTCATATTTATTGAGCACTTACTGTGTGCAGAGCACTGTACTAAGAGCTTGGGAGAGTACAATAAAGCAAAATAACGGACACATTCCTTGCTGGTCAACCAGTCAGTCGCATTTATTGAGCGCTTACTGTGTGCAGAGCACCGTATTAAGCGCTTGAGAGAGTACAGTACAGCAAAATAAAGGACACATTCCCTGCCAGTCAACCAGTCAGTTGTATTTATTGAGATTTACTGGATGCAGAGCACTGTACTAAGTGCTTTGGGGAGTACAATATAGCAATAAACAGTCACATTCCCTGCCCACAACATGCTTACAGTCTAGAGGGGGAGACAGTCGTTAATAGAAATCAGTAAATGACAGATGCGGTCATAAGTGCTGTGGGGCTAGAGAAGGAGATGAATAAAGGGAGCAAGTCAGGACGATGCAGCATTGAGTGCTTACTATGTGCAGAGCACTTTTTCAGCGCGCGGGCAAGTACAATACATCAGAGTTGGCAGGTGTGTTCCCTCCCCACGGACCGCTTTAGCACCAAGGTAGGTACAAGATGATCAGGTTGGATTCAGAAGCAGTGTGGCGTAGTGGAAAGAGCCCAGGCTTGGGAGTCCGAGGTCGTGGCTTCTAATTCCGCTTCCGCCGCTTGTCTGCTGTGTGACTTTGGGCAAGTCACTTAACTTCTCTGTGCCTCAGTTACCTCATCTGGAAAATGGGGATAACGACTGTGAGCCCTATGTGGGACAACCTGATTACCTTGTATCTACCCCAGCGCTTAGAACAGTGCTTGGCACATAGTAAGCGCTTAACAAATACCAACATTATTATTATTATTCAGTCCCTATACCACACGGGGCTCACAGTCTAAATAAGAGGGAGTAGGACGAGAAGCAGCGTGGCCTAGTGGATAGAGCACGGCCCTGGGAGCGAGAGGGACCTGGGTTCTAATCCCGGCTCTGCCACTTGTCTGCTGTGTGACCTTGGGAAAGTCACTTTACTTCTCTGGGCCTCAGTTCCTTCAGCTGCAAAGGGACTGAAGACTGTGAGCCCCATGTGGGACAGGGACTGTGTCTAACCTGATCAGTTTGTATCTACCCCAGCACATAGAGCAGTCAAATGCTTAACAAATACTATTATTATTAGGATTGAATCCCCATTTTACGGAGAAGTGAAGTGACTCGCCCAGGGTCACCCAGCAGATGCTAAGTGGAACCGGGATTAGAACCCAGGTCCTCTAACTCCCAGGCCCTAGGCTCTTTCCACCAGGCCATGCCGCTCCCTCGGAAAGGTCTCCTTCCTTCCTGGCATGGGGAACCCGGAGGTCGTGCAGCTGTAATAATAATAATAACAATAATAATAATTGTGGTATTTGTTAGGCACCTACTCTATGCTAGGCACTGTTCTAAGCGCTGGGGTAGATAGGAGTTTATCAGGTTGGACCCAGTCCGCAGTCTCAGTCCCCGTTTTACAGATGAAGTGACTGAGGCCCGGGGAAGTGAAGTGACTCAGCCAAGGTCACACAGTAGACAGTGGGCAGATTCCCAGGCCCGTGCTCCATCCACTATGGCACGGTACCTACCCCTCCGTCCCAGGGAAACGTGAACACACCTTCCTCCCGGTGTTTGGCATCCAGAGATGTAGAGGAGCCACCGATTCACCCAGCCGGTGTCATCAGGAAATCTCTCAGCAGAACTATTTGGATGACTCAATGTGCAGAGCAGGCAGAGAAGGAAAAACAGCGTGTGCAATAAACAAGGCTGGAATGTGCAAGCCCCCGTGGCGCGGCGCAGATGATGATGATGATGATGATAACGGTCGCGGGGGAGTGGAGGTGGGGGATGTCAGAAGCAGGAGAGCGGAGGGGCATTCCACCGGAGTCGGCTGTCACCAGCCCGTACACCTCCGAATCAGATCCTCGGGGGTGACGCGAGGAGATGGGGGCCTGTCATTATTCAGATTTAAAACGTGGGCCATTTAAAAGATTAAATGTCCAGATTAGCGTTCATCTTCTGGCTGGTAAAATACCGCTGAAGCTCTATTTGGCGGCCGGGGGTGGGGGGACCAGGGATCGGTCAGTCAGTCAGTGGTCTCCACTGAGCGCCTGTATATATGTTTGTACATATTTGTTACTCTATTTATTTATTTATTTTTCTTGTACATATCTATTCTGTTTATTTTATTTTGTTAGTATGTTTGGTTTTGTTCTCTGTCTCCCCCTTTTAGACTGTGAGCCCACTGTTGGGCAGGGACTGTCTCTCTATGTTGCCAACTTGTACTTCCCAAGCGCTTAGTACAGTGCTCTGCACGCAGTAAGCGCTCAATAAATACGATTGATGATACTGGATTCAGACCACTGGACCGAGCACTTGGGAGAGGAAGGTAGAGGGGGTGGACACACTCCCTGCCCACAAGTGCTTTACAGTCTCGTGGGGGAAAGCAGACGGTAAAATAAATTACAGCCTGGGGACGCGGCATAGCCTAGCAGATAGGGCCCGGGAGCCAAGAGGACCTGAGTTCTAATCCTGGTTCCACCACATAATAATAATAATAATGGCATTTATTAAGCGCTTACTATGTGCAAAGCACTGTTCTAAGCGCTGAGGAGGTTACAAGGTGATCAGGTTGTCCCACAGGGGGCTCACAGTCAATCCCCATTTTACAGATGAAGTAACTGAGGCGCAGAGAAGTGAAGTGACGTACCCAAAGTCGCACAGCTGACAATTGGCAGAGCCGGGATTTGAACCCATAACTCCTGACTCCAAAGCCCGGGCTCTTTTCCACCGAGCCACGCTGCTTCTCTGAGCCAGGCAGCTTCACTTGCCTGGTGTGTGATCTTGGGCGAGTCACTCTACTTCTCTGGACTTCAGGTTCCTCAGCTGCAAAGTGGGGATTCAGTACCCGTTCACAAAGAAGTGAAGTGACCCGCTCAAGGTGGACAAAGTGGTGGAGCTGGGATTAGAACCCATGACCTTCCGACTCCCAGGCCTGTCTGGACTCCTTCACCTTGTTAGTGTCTCTGTCTGCACTCCAGGACTCAGGTCTAGGTATGCCTGACCCCAACAAGGTTTTTGGAGGAAGATAGAGCAGGAGCATCGGAGAACACGGGGTTTGTCGGTGGATGGGGGGTGGTGGGGGGAAGGGATGCTTTTAGAGTCATCCAAACCCCTTGGGGAAATCTGTATTTTGGTGGGTTTTGTTCAGCCCTCCCACAACCCCACAGCACATATGTCCATAAACTGTCCATAAATTGCTGTTTCCAACGGCTTAGTACAGTGCTCTGCACACAGTAAGTACTCAGTTCATTCATTCATTCATTCAATCGCATTTATTGAGCACTTACTGTGTGCACAGCACTGTACTACACGCTTGGGAAGTACAAATTAGCAACATCTAGAGACGGTCCCTACCCAACAACGGGCTCACAGCCTAGAAGGGGGAGACAGACAACAAAACAAAACATATTAACAAAATAAAATAAATAGAATAGTAAATAGGTACAAGAGTAGGTACATTCATTCATTCATTCATTCAATCGCATTTATTGAGCGCTTACTCTGTGCAGAGCACTGTACTAAGCGCTTGGGAAGTACAAATCGGCAACGTATAGAGACGGTCCCTACCCAACAACGGGCTCACAGTCTAGAAGGGGGAGACAGACAACAAAACATAGTAACAAAATAAAATAAATAGAATAGTAAACATGCACAAGAGTACGTACATATGTGTACTCAATAAATATGAATGAATGAATGTTCAATAAATTTCAGATAATTTATTGATTTCCGTTGATGTCTGTCTCCCCCTCTAACAGTAAGCTCATTGCGGTCAGGGACCAGGTCTGCCGACCTTGTTAGATTTTACTCTCCCAAACGCTTAGTAATAATGATGGTATTTGTTAAACGCTTACTATGTGCAAAGCACTGTTCTAAGCTCTGGGGGGATACCAGGTGATCGGCTTGTCCCACGTGGGGCTCACAGTCTTAATCCCCATTTTACAGATGAGGGAACTGAGGCCCAGAGAAGTGAAGTGACTTGCCCAAAGTCACCCAGCTGACAATTGGCAGAGCCGGGATTTGAACCCATGACCTCTAACTCCAAAGCCTGTGCTCTTTCCACTGAGCCACGCTGCTTAGTACAGTGCCCTGCATACAGTAAGCGCTCAAAAAATGCAGTCGATTGGTTGATTGAGGCTGTGTGTGAGCCAATCAACCAATCGTATTTATTGAGCACTTACTATGTGCAGAGCACTGTACTAAGCTCTTGGGAAGTACCAGTTGGCAACATATAGAGACAGTACCTACCCAACAGTGGGCTCACAGTCTAAATCAGGCAAGCAAGGGCCAGAATCAGCCAGTCATTTGGTCAGAGCCGACCTCACGTGTGTTAGGAGGGGAAACCTCGTTCTCGCCTGTCCCGCCATCGACCCCCGGCCCACGTCCTCCCCCGGGCCTGGAATGCCCCCAATCCCTCTGCCCATCTGCCAAGCTAGCTCTCTTCCTCCCTTCAAGGCCCTGCTGAGAGCTCACCTCCTCCAGGAGGCCTTCCCAGACTGAGCCCCTTCCTTCCTCTCCCCCTCGTCCCCCTCTCCATCCCCCCATCTTACCTCCTTCCCTTCCCCACAGCACCTGTATATATGTATATATGGTTGTACATATTTATTACTCTATTTATTTATTTATTTTACTTGTACATATCTATCCTATTTATTTTATTTTGTTGGTATGTTTGGTTTTGTTCTCTGTCTCCCCCTTTTAGACTGTGAGCCCACTGTTGGGTAGGGACTGTCTCTATGTGTTGCCAATTTGTACTTCCCAAGCGCTTAGTACAGTGCTCTGCACATAGTAAGCACTCAATAAATACGATTGATGATGATGATGATGATGATGAAACCGGGGTGCCACTCCTGATGGTCCACGCAGGCTGTTGGGTAGCGGAGAGGACCCCTGCTTGGGTCAAGGGTTCTCATCCCGGCTCTGCCACCTTTCTGCCGTGTGGCCTTGGCCAAGTCGCTTCACTTCTCTATGCCTCAGTTACCTCATCTGGAAAATGGGGATGAAGACTGTGAGCCCCACGTGGGCCAACCGTATCACCTTGTATCCTCCCTGGCGCTTAGAACAGTGCTTTGCACATAGTAAGCGCTTAATAAATACCATTATTATTATTATTATTATTCCTTTCTCTGGGCCTCAGGTACCTCATCTGTCACATGGGGATTAAGTTGGGATCCCCATGCGGGGCAGGGACTGTGTCCAACCCGATTTGCTTGTATTCACCCCAGCACTTAGGACAGCGTCTGGCACATAGTAAGTGCTTAACAAACACCACAATAATAATAATAATTATAATAATGATGGCATTTATTGAGCACTTACTATGTGCAAAGCGCTGTTCTAAGCACTAGGTTATTATTATTATTAGTCCCGGTGGTTGCCCAGAATCTGCACCACCCCCCTTCACCCTGATCCACTGTTGGTAGGGACTGCCTCTATATGTTGCCAACTTGTACTTCCCAAGCGCTTAGTACAGCGCTCTGCACACAGTAAGCTCTCAATAAATACGATTGATTGATTGATTGATTCCACCCTCTTCCCCGGGCCAAGGCACAGGGTAGACCCCCAGCTCCTGCAGACTTCTACAGGGCTGCTTTTAGAAGGGAGGGAGGACAGGAAGAAAGGAGAGGGGGGGAACCAGGGTTTTCTCCTTCTTGATGCCAAGAACCTCTTGAACCCCTTTGGCAGGAGGTTGTCGATACCTGTGCCCATCCCAACAACCCCTCCACCACCACCACCACCACCACCACCACCACCACTCTATCCTCCCTCTTCTGGAACCCCACCCCCACACTCTTATCTCTACTGATCCTGCTGAGGAGCTGAAAATAGCCCTGGCAGGGTCCCATGGAGGGTGGGGATGAACTCTGGGGTCAGTGGTATGTTCATTCATTCAGTTATTCATTCATTTATTGAGCACCTACTGTATGCAGAACACTGTACTAAATGCTTGGGAGAGTACAACACAACAATAAACAGACACATTCCTTGTCCACAATGAGCTTACAGTATAGAGGAGGAGGAACAAAGGGAGTCCTACTTATAATAATAATAATAATAATAATAATAATAATAAGTACAGTATTTGTTAAGGACTTACTATGTGCCAGGCACTACTAAATGCTGAGGTGGATACAAGCAAATTGAGTTGGCCACAGTCCCTGTCCCATGTGCGGCTCACAGTCTCAATCCCCTTTTTACAGATGAGGTAACTGAGGCACAGAGAAGTGAAGTGACTTGTCCAAGGTCACATGGTAGATAATAATAATAATAATGATGGCATTTATTGAGCATTTACTATGTGCAAAACGCTGTTCTAAGCACTGGATTATTATTATTAGTCCCGGTGGTTGTCAGAGCGGAATTAGAACCCATGACCTTCTAACTCCTAGGCCCATGCTCTATCCATTATACCATGCCGCTGTTCTATTATTTGGTCCTCATAGCCTTTTTTCCTCTTAGTTGTTTTTTTTTGTTTTGTTTTGGGTTTTTGGTGTTTTTTTGGTGCTAGCTCTTTCTGGTTACATGAGGAACCGCAGAGAAAAAGCGTGGCCTAGCGGATAAAGCACAGACCTGGGAATCAAAAGGACCCAGGTTCTAATCCCAGTTCCGCCACTTATGTGCTGTGTGACCTTAGGCAAGTCACTTCACTTCTCTGGGCCTCAGTTCCCTCATCTGTAAAATGGGGATTAAGACTGCGAGCCCTATACAGGATAGGGACTGTGTCCAACCCGACAAATTTGTATCTACCCCAGCGAGTGTCTGGCACATAGTAAGTGCTTAACAAATACCACAATTATCCCAGGCCCGTTGCTCTGTCCATTAGACATGCGACTTCTCACTACTGTAGATTGGGCTAGAATGCTTAGAACAGTGCTTGGCGCATATAAATGCTTAACAAATACCATCATTATTATTATTATTAAAAACACCCCCAGACATCTGCTTGATCTGTTGGTCCTTTGGAGAAGGATGTATGTGGGAAAGGGCCGAAAGAGCAAATCAAAATATTTAAAAAACGTATCCAAACTGGAAGGGAATCGCCAGGGTGGGGGGCGGAAAAATGACATCTGATAGTCCCCTCCAGCTTTTAAATGGTGTTTTGTGTAGGATATGAGTCTTTTCTTTAAGACTCATCCTTTAAGAGAGAGGCAGCGTGGCTCAGTGGAAGGACCCCGGGCTTGGGAGTGAGAGGTTGTGGGTTCTAATCCTGCCTCTGCCATTTGTCAGCTGTGTGACTTTGGACAAGTCACTTCACTTCTCTGTGCCTTAGTTACCTCATCTGTAAAATGGGGATTAAGACTGTGAGCCCCACGTGGGACAACCTGATTACCTTGGCTGTACCCCAGTGCTTAGAGCAGTGCATCGCACATTGTAAGTGCTTAACAAAAACCACCATTATTTTTATTATTATTATTATTATTTTCATTAGTGCTCCAACAAGTATTCTAGGTAAACCCTACATCTCTTAGTAATCCCCACATCGCTTAAGCTCTCAGTATAGTACTCTACCCACAGTAAGCGTTCAGTAAATACCATTGATTGAAGACTGATTGATTGATCTCTTATCACATCATTCTGGCACTTATGATGTGGTATCTGCCCCTCTAGACTGTAAACGCCTTGGGGGCAGGGGTCTGTACTCTCCCGACTGCTTAGCTCAGGGCTCTGCATTAGAACAGTGCTTTGCACATAGTAAGCACTTAATAAATGCCATCATTATTATTATACTAGATGCCCCTGAATTGATGGATTGATTGATTGATTCTGAGGTGTTTGTCCCTCTTGCTTCTTGCTTGGCTGTAGGTACTTGAAATTGGGGCAGCATGATTTCCCAGGCGCTGTAACCTCAAGCACCTAGTCAGAGCCATTTTCACAGTAGGGGCTCAGAAATAATTTTTTTTGGTGCGAATGATGGTTCAGGGTTTTCACAAGTTTCGTAATTGAGCCATTTCTCAAGTTGACCTTAAACATTTGGGGAGACATCTAGAAAAATGGGTAACATTTAAAAAGGAACTGAATTTGAGGGAATCACCTTACCCGAAGAGAAATGTTTATTGTCTATTCCCCGTCCTTATTTCCTGTAAATCAACCAAGCGAAATTTCTGCACCAAGAACTGTATTAAAAAACAGATTCAGGGTTCCAGACCAAACATTTATTAGAAAAAAAAACCCGAAGGCTAATTATGTAAGCAAATACTTTAGCCATAGTCTAATGCTTCAGAAGTTTATAGTGGAATGAATCATTTCTCTTTGCAGGTTTTGCTGCCCAAAGAGTTAAGTTGAGAAATCGGCACCGAACAGCTTAGCATTTGACCTCAGCAGTCATTTCAGGAAAGTTAGTAGAAGAGAGGAATTAGAACATCAACAGTTTGCTAGTGGCTCATTCTTGTGATTTTAAAATACCCGCAGTCCACGGTGCAGCTCCGACTCTCCGGGCAGAGTGATTTTCCAGATGTTTCGTGGGCATTAGCCCCCACCAAAGTGGATTAGTTGGGATTTGCGGATGTTCATTGCTTCTCTTTAAACCCCCCAGGGTGCCACTTCTCTCAGTCGTAGGCCCAAGATCGGTTCACCCCAGGTTGCCGTTTGCCTGTTTTTCTCAGAATTCCTTCATCCCAGACAAGCTAATGTATTATTATTTTTTTTATGTCATTTGTTAAGCGCTTACTTGGTGTCAGGCACTGTTCCAAGCACTAAGCAGAGTAATCAGGTTGGACACAGTGAGATCCACTAGCACTTTTGTCCATATCTAAACTGGAAGCTCGTTGTGGGCAGGGAATGTGTCCATTCGATTGTTGGATTGTCCTCTCCTAGGCGCTTAGTACAGTGATCTGCACACAGCAAGCGCTCAATAAATATGATCGAATGAATGAATGAATGTAAGATCTTGTGTGCGGGGACATGTCTGCCAACTCTTGTATTGTGCTCTCCCGGGAGGTTAGTACAGTGCTCTGCACTCAGCAGGTGCTCAGTAAATACCACTGATCGATTGACTGATTGATTGAGAGCCGCTGAGTGGTTCCCAAGACCTAGTGTGTGCTCAGTAAGTTATCTTTGAATGCATCAGCAGTTATTCTTTAGAAACTCGGCTCCTCTCCTGCAGAGCACCCTCATTGCAGTTTCTGTGGAGTGTTTATGGGCTTGTGATTTAGTGCAAATGAAAAGTGAGACCAAGCGCATTCATAGAACAGAGGATGTGAAGATGTTCTACATTGCAGGTCTGAGTGGAAACTAAAACTTATACAGATTTGAAGCGGTCCAGAAGGTCAGCTATGGAGTTGGGGGGGAGATGGATTCTTTGAAACTCTTTTTTTTTCCCCAGGAACCATTTAGATATATCATGCTTTTATCATCACCATCATAAGGAGCAACCACAATTACTGAGAATCTGTTGTGTGCAGGGCATTAACTAGATTTTCGGGAACGTGAATTGGGAAGTAAAATCAATCAGTTGCTTTTATTGAGCACTTACTGTGTGCAGAGCACTGAACTAAGCGCCTGGGCGAGTACAGTATATGAGTCGGTAGACACGTTCCCTGCCCACAACGAGTTCACTGTCTAAAAGGGGAGGAAAAGCCATTAGTCTGCCCTCCCTTCAGTGGGGGAGACAAGCAGACATAAATCTCCAAAGTTACAACAGGTAGACAAGCAGACATAAATCTCCAAAGTTACAACAGGTAGAAAAGTCAAAGCATTAGGTACATCTGTTCATTTGGATCTGTACCCTTTGGGCACTTGGTATTCCCCCCCACCCTCAGCTCCACAGCACCTACATAGGTATCCGTAATTTAATCGATCAATCGGTCGTATTTATTGAGCGCCTACTGTGTAGCTGAGAGAGTACAATATTACAGAATCGGTAGACACGTTCCCTGCCCACCACGAGCTTGACTGATTGGAGAATGTGACTGTTTTAGAAGGGCCTTGGAGGAAATGGAAGGGAGGGCATGATTTGAAGGATTCAAATGGAAAAGGAGTTCCATGGAAAGGGGAAAGGTCTGAGCGATGGGTTGGAGACTGGGGAAGTTGCAAGTGCGATTACCTTGGGAAATGTGAAGCGGACAAACAGAGAAGTAACTGGCGAAGAGAGCTGATGGGGAAAGAGACAGCTAGTTGGTGGAAGCATAGAAACAGTGTCATCATGATCAATGTGGTTTGGAAAGTGGTTTAAAAAAAATTAAGACTCTTGTGCGTTTTTCCTCTTTGCCCTGCTCAGCTGCCCTGCCCCTTAGCAGAGCACGCATCAAGGCCGTTGGAATCTGACAAAGGAAAGGCTTTCAAAATTTGGCATTAAACGTCCTCTCTAGTTGTCACCACCCGACCATTAGTAAAAAACCTCTGTTAAATGGCAAATTAGCAAATGCCCCAAAGGCCACCACACCACAACGGAGGGGAAATTCTGCCCGCTAATTTTTTTTTTTTTTTCAAATTTAGTCAATCATGTAAACTTTCGTGTTTAGGTTTAACTCAGAGTGGTAAAATCGAGTCCCTGGGTGAAGGGGAGGAGGAAATGATAGTAAACTCTGACTAAACGTCTTAAACCCAGAGGAACTTTCTTAGAAACCCCTTTGTAAATATATTTGCCGAAAGAGAATTTGAAATTGATGTTCTCATGAAGCTGTATTATTCAAATCCTGTCACTGTTTCCAAGACTTCACTGCCATCTGTCGGGTCCCCCCCGATGAACTTTCAGCTGGCATTTTCTTCATAAATGTTACAGACTGCCCACCAAAAAGAGGCAACAGAACCAAACGCTCAAGAGCGAGGACACCCAACGATAGGTTTTGTTTTAACCGATACTGAGTTCTGATTCTTAAAGACGTTCACCCGGACAATCATGAGAGCAGTCTTCCGCCTGGTCATTTACATCCGTGGCATTTTGGAAACCGCCCAAGTGGGACGTCTCCCTCCGGGTTCACTGGTCTCTCTCCGTCCCGAGCTCTTCGACTACCCCAGCTGGGGTTTCTCAGCTCCTCGCTGCTCCTCCAGAAACAGCCCTTTAAAAACCTCAGTTAGTCATCACAAGAGCCCAGGTCAGGGACAGGTCTGGGAGAGTTTACTTCTGCTGGGATGGTAGAGACGCTTTGGGAACATATGCAAAATCAAAAGTAGGTGCAGTCAGCGGAGTCTGTCCTCATCGTGTAGCGAGTCTCTCCCAAATCGGTCGCACTGTTCTGGGCGCGGTGAAGGGGTAGAGGAAAAACAGGTTCTGGTCTCTATTATATACATATCTATAAATAATATATTCTAAATTATTTATTTATATGACCACCAGTCTACCCCGCTAGGCTGAGCTCGCTGTGTGCAGAGAACATGTCTAGTGACTCTACCCTGCTATATTGTACTCTCCCAAGTATGCTCTGCACACAGTAAGTGCTCAGTGAATATGACTGATAGACTGATTGCTGATTATATTGTACTCTTCCAAGCATTTAGTACAGTGCACTGCACACAGTAAGCACTCAATAAATGCCACTGATGATAGTAATGATGATGAGGAGGAGGAGGACGGGATCCTCGGGCAGCGTCAGCTGTAATGGAGGGGTCAGGATAGGCACAGATGCAAGATGCTCAAATAATAATATTGATAATAATAATAATAACTGTGGGATTTGTTAAGCGCTTACTATGTGCCGGGCACTGTACTAAGCCTTGGGGCAGATGCAGGCAAATCAGGTTGGACCCAATCCCTGTCCCACATGGGGCTCACAGTCTTAATCCCTATTTTTCAGAAGAGGTAACCGAGGTATAGAGAGGTAAACGACTTACCCAAGGTCACACAGCAGGCAAGTGGCAGAGCCAGGATTAGGACCCAGGTCCTTTTGACTCCCAGGCCTGTGCTTGATGTACTAGGTCACATTGCTTCCCCAAATAGGTGGTCCGTGTGGCAAAGACGGGGACAAGAAGAAATCAAAAATCCCACCCAGAGTGGCAGTGGCACATTCTGCTAGGAAAGGAAAAAGGGATGAGCTTTCCACCATATGTTAAGGTAATCTTCAAGCTCCTTTGGAGCAAGGAAGGAAAGAGAACAGCCAGGCGCCTTCGAATGCCTTGGCTTCTGTGCCCTCCCCCCATCTCCATAGAAATCCATTTTTACTTTCAGTCCTGACTAAGAGATTGCATTCTTTTCCCTCAGCCCTGACTAAGAGAGTACGTTCTCCTCGCTCAGAGCAGCAAAAGGCATGCTGGGCAGAGGAATCACAAGGAAATCGTGTCCAGAACGTCGTTGCTTAAACCAGGGGCCTGCAGCTGTCCTGGGACACAATCGTGAGATAATAATGATGGTATTTGTTAAGCGCTTACTATGTGCAAAGCACTGTTCTAAGCACTGGGGTGATACAAGGTGATCAGATTGTCCCACGTAGGGCTCACAGTCTTAATCCCCATTTTACAGATGAGGGAACTGAGGCACAGAGAAGTTAAGTGACTTGCCCAAGTCACACAGCTGACAATTGGTGGAGCCGGGATTTGAACCCATGACCTCTGACTTCAAAACCTGTGCTCTTTCCACTGAGCCATGCTGCTTCTTACATAACAGTCCCAGAGAATATAAGTGACTTGCCCAAAGTCACACAGCTGACTAGTGGTGGAGCCAGGATTTGAACCCATGACCTCTGACTCCGAAGCCCGGAGTCTTTCTGCTGAGCCACGTGAGGTGCAGTAGTGGATAGAGCATGGGCCTGAGATTCAGAAGGTCATGGGTTCAAATCCCTGCTCTGCCACTTGTCTGCTGTGTGACCCTGGGCAAGTCGCTTCACTTCTCCGTCCCTCAGTTACCTCATCTGGAAAATGGGGTTGAGACTGTGAGCCCCGTGTGGGACAGGGACTGTGTCCAACCTGATTTGCTTGTGTCCGTCCCAGCACTTAGTACAGTGCCTGGCACATAGTAAGCGCTTAACAAATGCCACAATTATTATTATATTACATTTGCCTGATTCGCTCTTCCAGTCGGTCCTATAGTGAAGACCAGAAACTTAGCTCAACTCATCTCCCAAGCCTGGTGCCTGTCCTCCTGGCTGGCCCAGTTTTCCAGTCTCTAAGCCCAGAAGCTATGGTTCTTTAGGCAGAGCTATAATAATAGTAGTAATAATAATAATTGTTCGATATGTGACAAGCAGTGTACTTAGCGCTGGGGTAGATAACAAGGTAATCAGGTCAGATAAAGTGTAAATAGGGAGAGATAACAGGTATCGAATCCCCATTTTACAGATGAGGAAACTGAGACACAGCGAGATTAAGGAACCTATCCAAGATCACACCGCAGGCTAGCGGAGGAGCTGTGATTAGTAGCCAATTCCCCTGGCTTCCAGGTTGGTGCTCTTTTCACTAGGCCACACTGCTTCTAGCTAGAAATAACAAAATGAGAATAGACAGAGGTATTTATTGAGCGCTCACTGAGTGCAGAGCACTGTACTAAGCGCTTGGGAGAGTACAAGTGACAAAATTGGTAGACACATTCCCTGCCCACATCAAGCTTACAGTCTCCAGAAAGTCCAGCCCATAGTGAAATATAGTTCCTTAGGAAGAGAGAGTTGCTACAGTTGACACCTGTCCACGTGTTTTGTTTTGTTGCCTGTCTCCCCCTTCTAGACCGTGAGCCCGTTGTTGGGTAGGGACCGTCTCTATATGTTGCCAACTTGTACTTCCCAAGCGCTTAGTACAGTGCTCTGCACACAGTAAGCGCTCAAAAATATGATTGAATGAATGAATGAATAGGGGAGGAAAATCCCATGCCGTTTGGACAAAACCCTCTCCCCGTCTTGCGGATGCTTCGTCCAAAAAGTCCAGTCCTGAGGAGGGAGCCTGAGAAGAATCTCCCCGAGCCGAAGACGCTTAGCACGATATGAATCTCGAGGTAGTTAAACCAGTTTGGAGTAATTAGGTTTCGTCTGTACTCTCTTGGAATTTGTCTGGATCGAGTTCCAAATCAGATAGTGCGAATTGAAAAGGAATGGTAATGAACTATGTAATATGTTTCTAAAATTGTCTAATGATTGCCTAATTGCAGCAGTCAGGGGGCTCTTTCCCCCGCACCTACTGTCAGCAGTTGGTAGCGTTGGTTTTGACATCGTTGCATTCGCCCGTGGGAAACCGGAGAGCATTGAGGTGGTTGTCTCCTCAGAGCACAGGTTGGTGGGGTCTGGCATCGGAAGCTTGGTCCGTTCACTCGAACTCAGGCCTCGCAGAGGGTTTGGGGACCCGTGACCCGTACAGGTTGTGAGCCCCTTGAAGGACGAGGGTCTGTGTCCAACTCCCACCTGGGCACCCTTTCCCAGGGTCTCGTACGGCGCTCTGCACGCAGGAAGCGTTCAGTAGATGCTGTTACGGCTACTGTGACTTTGGGGCTCACGCATTGCTGGTCGCACCTGGGATTTAGGGATAGGCATCTTGTTTTGACTTCTCTTAGTTTTAATAGTCATCCCGGGGTTTGTCAAGCTCTTACTTTGGGCCAAGCACTGGGGCGAGTCCAGTATAATCGGGTCAGACACGGTCCCTCTCGTACACGGGGCTCCCGGACGAAGCTCAGCTGGCCTGGTCTGACAAAAGCCTTTCCGTTCTGGGTCAGCCCGGAGCCGGGCTGGGGAAGAAGTTAATCCTGGCTGGACTGAATGTGTCTGTTTATTGTTACATTGCATTCTCTCAAGCGCTTAGTACAGTGCTCTGCACACAGTAAATAGAGAAGCAACGTGGCGCAGTGGAAAGAGCATGGGCTTTGGAGTCAGAGGTCATGGGTTCCAACCCCGGCTCTGCCAATTGTCAGTTGTGTGACTTTGGGTAAGTCACTTAACTTCTCTGTGCCTCAGTTACCTCATCGGTAAAATGGGGATGAAGACTGTGAGCCCCCCGTGGGACAATCTGATCACCTTGTAACCTCCCCAGCACTTAAAACAGTGCTTTGCACATAGTAAGCGCTTAATAAATGCCATTATTATTACTAAGCTCTTGGGAGAGTACAGTAAAACAGACACATTCTTGCCCACAACGAGCTCGCATTGTACTCTCCCAAGCACTCAGTACAGTGCTCTGCACACAGTAAGCACTCAAGAAATATGATTGAATGAATGAAGAACAATTTCTTTCACCCCTCCCTCAGCCCCACAACACTTAAGTACATATTGGTATTTTATTGATTTAAACTGATGTCTGTCTCCCCCTCTAGAGTGTTAAGATCCCTGTGGGCAGGGAACATGTCTAACAAGTCTGTTGTGTGTACCCTCCCAAGGGCTTAGTACAGTGTTCTGCACAGAGTAAACTCTCAATTGACGCGATTGATTGAGTGATTGATTAAGCACTTGGCTTGTGCCAAGCATGGAGGTAGGTACCAGATAATTATATCGGAAATATGCCAAGCACAGGAGTAGGTACAAGATAATCACAAGAGAAGCGGTCTCTGTTCCACAGCCTAAGAGGAAGGAACAACAGGTATTTTGTCCTCATTTTACGGATGAGGGACTGAGGCACAGAGAGGTTAAGTGACTTGTTCAAGATCCCACAGCAGGCAAGTGACGGAACCGGAACTAGAAATGGGTTTTCTGCCCCCCAGTTCCCTGCTCCTTCCATTAGTCCACATTACCTCTTGTTTTGACATCCCAAAATCATCATTTCTTAGATCAGTGAAATAATGTGCTGGGTTTTTTTTCTTTCTTTCACTCCTGCAAACTCCCATAATCATCTCAGGCCATTTTCCTTGTTCAGACTTCAAACCCAAAGGCAGCTGTACTACATTTCATTCCCGACATACCCAGGTTTTCCAGTAGGGAATGGGATAGAAACTGTTCCTCATGGTGATTAGCAGCTTTATCTAGCCAAGCGACTTCCTGAACACTCTATCTGGGCCAATTTCATGGGACTGTGTGTTCCAGTTTGCCCATGTGCCCTGATGGTGAAGCCTTTAAAGAAGATAGGTATATAAGAGACAGCTATTTCCTCTGCACAGTCGTCTGCTCTCTATTTTTCTGGAAGCCCTGGTGTTTTTCAGGAGGCTATATCAGAACTTGAACAGTTCAGAAGAAACAGAGAAACTGAATCATGGGAAAAAATGTGTTCATGGGGTGGAAACAACAACAACAAAAAACCTCCCCAGAGTTCAGAACCCTGGTGGAATTTACTGGGTAGCCAGAGTCTAAAAATAAACGGGGAGGTTTGAACAGGCAAGTGGGTTTATGTTCACCTGAGGATTATTCACTGTCCGGTTCTGCTGCCCATTTATTAGTGCCGAAAGGGTCATGAGGTATTGGGTAACATATTTTATGAGGATGCGTAGGCTCTGAAAAGCCAGTCTCAATATTAATTAAACACCTGACAGACAAATGGCTCTGCTTGGTGTTGGAGCAGTGGGAACCCTGGGTTTTGGTCTAGATCTAATCCCAGCTTGGCCACTTTTCTGCTGTGTGACCTTGGGCAAGTCACTTAACTTCTCTAAATGGGGATTAAGACCATGAGCCCCATGTGGGGCAGGGACTGTCCAACCTGATTACCTTGTTTACACATAGTAAGCACTTAACAATTACTATTATTATTATTATTACTGTATAGACAAGTAATGGAAAGAGCCTGGGCCTGGGAGACAGAGGACCTGGGTTCTAATCCCAGCTTCGCCGCTTGTCTGCAATGGAGCCTTGGGCACGTCACTTGACCTCTCTGGGCCTCGGTGTCATCATCTGTAAAATGGGGAATAAATCCTAGTCCCTCCTTCTTAGATTGTGAGCCCCTTAGGACTGGGATTGCCTCCTACCTGATCAGTATGTGCCCAGCACTTAGTACAGTCCCTGTCACACAGTAAGTGCTTAACAAAGACCGTAATGATTATTAATTATTATGGAAGACCTAGATGATGGAGTTACAGAGTAATAACTGAACTTTTTAGTAATAACTGAATTTTTTCTTGAATAAAGAAACTATGGACGATTGTCAGTAGATAATCAATATGTTTGTGTATCTGTCAAAGCGTGATGTTAGAGTTTGGGTACTGACTTTTTTATGGTATTTGTTAAGCACTTAGTATGTGCCAGGCACTGTACTAGGCATTGGGGTAGGTCACAGTCTGTGTCCCACATGGGGCATGGTGATGAATGAAGGAGATCCCAATCAACAGCGAACGAATCAACAACGAACTACCCAACAGGTAGTTAGTTATCATAAACTAAGCATACACTGAACAGAGAAGCAGCGTGGCTCAGTGGAAAGAGTACGGGCTTGGGAGTCATGGGTTCTAATTCCGACTCCGCCACTTGTCAGCTGTGTGACTCTGGGCAAGTCACTTCACTTCTCTGTGCCTCAGTTACCTCATCTGTTAAGACTGTGAGCCCCATGTGGGACAACCTGATTACCTTGTATCCCCCCTAGCGCTTAGAGCAGTGCTTGGCACGTAGTAAGCGCTTAACAAATACGGTCATTATTATTATTATTATAAAGGGATTCAGCAAGGTTTGTTTTCCACTCAATCCTGCAGACTTTCTGGGCAAAGTGAGACAAACTACCACCACATTAAGCCAAACTCTTATTCTATTCCACATTGATTACCGTGTCAGTCTTCTTGATGAGCTCTCTGCCTCCTGTCTCTCCTCCCGTCTCTCCCCACCCCAGTCCATACTTCACTCTGCTGCCCGGATCATTCTTCTACGGAATCATTCGGTCTGTATTTCCCCACTCCTCAAGAACCTCTAGTGGCTGCCCATCTACCTCCCCATCAAATAGAAACTCCTCATCATCCACTTTAAACCACTTAATCACCGTGCCCCATCCTCCCTCACCACAAACCAGCTAGCTCAGTTTGCTCCTCTGATGCTAACCTTCTCACTGTACCTCGATCTCGTCTATCTCACCACCGACCTCTCACCCATGTCCTGCCTCTGCCTCTGGTCTGGAACGCCCTCCCTCTTCTTATCTGACAGACCATGACTCTCCCCGCTTCTCTATATGTTGCCAGCTTGTACTTCCCAAGCGCTTAGTACAGTGCTCTGCACACAGTAAGCGCTCAATAAATACAATTGATTGATTGATTGATTCAAAGCCTTATTGAAGACACATCTCCTCCCAGAGGCCTTCCCAGATGAAGCCCCACTTTTCCTCAACTCCCACTCCCTTTCCTGTCGCCCTGACTCGCTCCCTTTTTATTCGTCCTCCCCCCCCATCAGCCCCCACAGCACTTATGTACATATCTGTAATTTCATTTATCTCTATTGATGTCTGTCTCCCTCTGTCTAGACAGTAAGCTTGTTGCGGGCAGGGAATTCCACTGTTTATTGTTGTATTGTACTTTCCCAAGCGCTTAGCACAGTACTGTGCACACAGGAAGCGCTCAATACATATTCATTCATTCATTCATTCAATCGTCTTTAATGAGCGCTTACTGTGTGCAGAGCCCTGTACTAAGCACTTGGGAAGTACAAGTTGGCAACATATAGAGATGGCCCCTACCCAACAACGGGCTCACAGTCTAGAAGGGGGAGACAGACAACAAAACAAAACATGTGGACAGGTGTCAAGTCATCAGAATAAATAGAATTAAAGCTAGATGCACATCATTAATAAAATAAATAGACTAGTAAATATGTACAAGTAAAATAAATAGAGCAATAAATCTGTACAAACATATATACAGGTGCTGTGGGGAGGGGAAGGAGGTAGGGCGGGGGGATGGGGAGGAGAGGGAAAGGGGGCTCAGTCTGGGAAGGCCTCCTGGAGGAGGTGAGCTCTCAGTAGGGCTGCATTCATATGAATGAATGAGATTGGCTCCAGTGCCCACCGGCTCTGGCCATTCTCCTCTTATCTGAGGCCTCGACCGGTGAATAATAATAATAATAATGATATTTGTTCATTCATTCTTTCATTCAGTCATATTTATTGAGTGCTTATTATGTGCAGAGCACTGTTCTAAGTGCTTGGAAAATACAATTCGGTAACAGACAATCCCTACCCAAAACGGGCTCACAAAAAAGAAGGGGGAGACAGACAACAAAACAAAACAAGTAGGCAGACATAAATCTGTTAAGCACTTACTGTGTGCCAAGCACTGTTCTAAGCGCTACAGTGGATACAGGGTAATCAGGTTGTCCCACGTGGGGCTCACACTTTTAATCCCCATTTTACAGATGAGGTAACCGAGGCACAGAGAAGTGAAGTGACTTGCCCCAGGTCACACAGCAGACAAGTGGCAGAGTCGGGATTAGAACCCGTGCCACTAGGCCGTGCTGCTTCCCTGAGGAGCCCAAGTCCCTGGCCTTTCACACCTTTCATCTTCTGAAAGGGTAGGTGAGGCCATGGGGAAGCAGCGTGGCTCAGTGGAAAGAGCCCGGGCTTTGGAGTCAGAGGTCATGGGTTCGAATCCTGGCTCCACCACGCCTGCTGTGTGACCTTGGGCAAGTCACTTAACTTCTCTGAGCCTCAGTTCTCTCAACTGTAAAATGGGAATTAAGACTGTGAGCCCCACGTGGGACAACCTGATCACCTTGTATCCCCCCAGCGCTTAGAACAGTGCTTTGCACATAGTAAGCACTTAACAAATGCCATCATTATTATTATTATTATTATTATGGATCTCTTTCCTGTTATTAACTCCAAACTCTAGGCTCTCCCTGCATCTCCTCCTTTTTGGGCCTGGGCTTTTCTCCTGGGGGTGTGAATCTGAGCACAAGCACCTTGGCTTTCTCATCTTGTATCCTGCATTGTCCAGCCCTTTCTTCAGGGAGGGGAGGGGGGCTCGCACAATCCTTGCTGTATCTCCCTGAGGCGATTGAGTTATCAGCCTCCTTCCTACACCCCTCCCTACACTCAATGATTTGTTAATTTGTTGTATTTATTGAGTGCTTAATAATACTAGTACTTGTTAAGCCCCTACTATGTGCCAAGCACTGTTTTAAACACTAAGACAGATACAAGCTAATCAGGTCAGACACAATCCCTGTCCCACATGAACTCACATTCTGGATCCCCATTTTTACAGATGTGGTCACTGAGACTCAGAGAAGTGAAGTGACTTGCCCAAGGTCACCCAGCAGACACAACAATAATAATAATATGTTGCCGATTTGTACTTCCCAAGCGCTTAGCGCAGTGCTCTGCGCACAGTAAGCGCTCAATAACTACGATTGAATGAATGAGTGAATAATAATGATGGTATTGTTAAGTGCTTACTATGTGCCATGCACTGTTCTAAGCGCTGGCATGTGGCGGAGCTAGGATTAGAACCCAGGTCCTTCTAACTCCCTTGCCCGTGCTCTGTCCACTAAGCCATGCTCTTTCTCACAGTGCTTACTGTGGGCAGCACACTGTACTAAACCCTTTTAGACTGTGAGCCCACTGTTGGATAGGGACTGTCTCTATATGTTGCCAACGTGAACTTCCCAAGCGCTTAGTACAGTGCTCTGCACACAGTAAGCGCTCAATAAATGCGATTTATTGATTAATTGATTGATGAGAGAGTACAGTGCAACGGAGTTGGTAGGCATGTTCCCTGTCCACAAGGAGTTCACAGACTAGGCTGGGGAGACAGACATTAATAGAAATGAATAAATTATGGAAATGGACCTAAATACTGTGGGTCGAGCCCAGGATCCTGAACTGCCAGCCTCCTGACCTTCTCCAGGGCTTAACAGGGCTTTTCATTCATTCAGTCATTCAATTGCTTTTATTGAGCACTTACTGTGTGCAGAGCACTGTACTAAGCGCTTGGGAAGTACACACTGGCAACATATAGAGATGGTCCCTACCCAACAATGGGCTCACAGTCTAGAAGGGGGAGACAGACAACAAAACAAAACATGTGGACAGGTGTCAAGTTGTCAGAATAAATAGAATTAAAGCTAAATAATGATGATGATGGCATTTATTAAGCGCTTACTATGTGCAAAGCACTGTTCTAAGCGCTGGGATAGATACAAGGTAATCAAGGTTGTCCCACGTGGGGCTCACAGTCTTAATCCCCATTTTACAGATGAGGGAACTGAGGCACAGGGAGGTTACTGTGACTTGCCCAAGGTCACACAGAATTCATCGATTCATTGAGCGCTTACTCAATCGTATTTATTGAGCACAGCAGACGAGTGGCGAAGCCAGGATTAGAATCCATGACCTCTGACTCCCAAACCCGGGCTCTGATTGACTGAATCACTGATGGTGGTATCGATTATAGTGGTATCAATTATACCACTACCAATTATAGTGGCTTTTATTAAGCACTTTCTAAGCACCAAGCACGGGGGTAGATATTATACATATAATAGCGATGGCATTTGTTAAGCGCTTACTATGTGTCAAGCACTGTTCTAAGTGAAATGGCTCCCTTCCTGAGCCCTGGTTAGGCGCGGGCCTCTGAAGTACGCCAAGTCAGCACATCCTCTTCTAGACTGTGAGCCCACTGTTGGGTTGGGACCATCTCTCTATGTTGCCAACTTGGACTTCCCAAGTGCTTAGTCCAGTGCTCTGCACACAGGAAGCGCTCAATCTATACGATTGATTGATCCTTGGTCCGGAATCAGCAGACAGGCGGTGGGCCGGAGCAGAGCCGTTCCAGAAAATCAACGGGCCGGAGGCTCTGGGAAGAAAGCCAGGGATACGGCTCGGAGACAGGGTGACCCTCCCGGAGCTCCACCGAAGGGCTCATTTAATGTTTCGGGTTCTGTCCGAAGGACGGGGGAGGGCAAAGCTCTGAGTAGGGTCGAGCGAAAGTCAAATGCACATCATAAACAAAATAAATAGAATAGTAAATATGTACAGGTAAAATAAATAGAGTAATAAATCTGTACAAACATATACAGGTGCTGTGGGGAGGGGAAGGAGGTAGGGTGGGGGGTGATGGGGAGGAGGAGAGGAAAAAGGGGACTCAGTGTGGGAAGGCCTCCTGGAGGAGGTGAGCTCTCAGTAGGGCTTTGAAGGGAGGAAGAGAGCCAGCTTGGCGGATGTGCGGAGGGAGGGCATTCCGGGCCAGGGGGAGGATGTGGGCCGACGGAGGGACAGGTGAGAACGAGGCAGTGAGGAGGTTAGCGGCTGAAGAGCGGAGGGTGCGGGCTGGGCTGGAGAAGGAAAGAAGGGAGGTGAGGTAGGAGGGGGTGAGGTGATGGAGAACCTTAAAGCCGAGAGTGAGGAGTTTTTTGCTTGATGCTTAGGTTGACAGGCAGCCACTGGAGATTTTTGAGGAGGGGAGTAACATGCCCGGCGCGTTTCTGCACAAAGATGATCCGGGCAGCAGCGTGAAGTGTAGCCTGAAGTGGGGAGAGACAGGAGGATGGGAGATCAGAGAGGAGGCTGATGCAGTAATCCAGTCGGATTAAGAGGAGAGAGATTGAACCAGCAAGGTAGCGGTTTGGATGAATGAGAAGCAGTGTGGCCTAGTCGATAGAGTACGGGTCTGGGAGCCAGAAGGACCTGAGTTCTAATCCCGGTGCCGCCACTCCTCTGCTGTGTGACGTTGGGCAAGTCACTTCACTTCTCTGGGCTTTCAGTTACCTCATCTATAAAAAGGGGGTTAAGAATGGGAGCGTCATGTGGCGACGGGGATTGTGCCCGACCTGATCAGTTTGTTTCTAGTTGTCTGCTGTAGATAGAGTCTGTTGTACAGTTCTGTTGCATTGTAATAATAATAATGATGATGGCATTTGTTAAGTGCTTACTATGTGCAAAGCACTGTTCTAAGCACTGGGAAGGTTACAAGGTAATCAGGTTGTCCCACAGGGGAGCTCACGGTCTTAATCCCCATTTTACAGTTGAGGGAACTGAGGCACAGAGAAGTGAAGTGATTTGCCCAAAGTCACACAGCTGACAGTTGGTGGAGCCGGGATTTGAACCCATGACCTCTGACTCCACAGCCCATGCTCTTTCCACTGAGCCGTGCTGCTTCTCTGGGCAAGTACTCTCCCAAGCACTTCCCTCTAGGTTGTAAGCTCACTGTGGGCAGGGAATGTGTCTGTTTACTACTACTTCTACTAATAATACTAATGGTATTCGTTAAGTGCTTACCATGTGCTGAGCACTGTTCTGAGCGCTGGGGTAGATACAAGGTAATCAGGTTGTCCCACGTGGGACTCACAGTTTTAATGCCCATATTACAGATGAGGTAACTGAGGCACAGAGAAGTTAAGCAGCTTGCCTGAGGTCACACAGCAGACAAGTGGTGGAGCGGAGATTAGAACCCATGTCCTCTGATTCATTCATTCATTCAATCGTATTTATTGAGCGCTTACTGTGTGCAGAGCACTGTACTAAGCGATTCCCAAACCCGTGCTCTTGCCACTAAGCCACGCTGCTTCCCGTGGCTGTATTGTTGTATTGTAATCTCCCAAGCACTTAGTACAGTGCTCCGCACACAGTAAGTACTCAATACATTGAATGAATTAATTTAGTACAGTGCTCTGCACATAGCGAGCACTCAATATATGCCACTGATTGATTGATATACTCCAGCGTTTAGATAACAGTGCCTGGCACATAGTAAGCGACGGTCTCTATCTGTTAGAGAAGCAGTGTGGCTCAGTGGAAAGTGCCCGGACTTGGGAGTCAGAGGTCATAGGTTCAAATCCTGGCTCTGCCGCTTGTCAGCTGTGTGACTCTGGGCAAGCCACTTCACTTCTCTGTGCCTCAGTTACCTCATCTGTAAAATGGGGTTTAAGATTGAGTCCCACATGGGACAACCTGATCACCTTGTATCCTCCCCAATGCTTAGAACAGTGCTTTGCACATAGTAAGCGCTTAACAAATACCAAAATTATTATTATTATTATTATTATTATTATTATTATTATTATTATGAAACAGATACCATTAAAAAATGCCTTGCCTTACGTCCTTAGCTGGTCAGGGTGAAGTTCCCCAAGATTGATTTTCTCTTCTTTTTAGGTGAAATTTTGTGGCTCCTACTTTCCCAGTCCACCCTCAGTCTGGAAGCCTACAGTGCAGGGGACATAATAATAATAATAATAATAATAATAATAATAATAATAATAATAATAATAATAATAATTTTATTTGTTAAGCTCTTTGCCAAGCACTGTTCTAAGCACTGAAGTGGATACAGGCAAATCGGATTGGACAGAGTGTCCCTGTCCCCCATGGGGCTCACAGTCTCAATCTCCATTTTACAGATGAGGAAACTGAGGCCCAGAGAAGTGAAGTGATTTGCCCAAGGTCACACAGCAGACAAGGGGTGGAGCCGGGATTAAAATCCATGACCTCCTGACTTCCGGGCCCATGCTCTATTCCCTACTCCATGCTGCTTCTTAATCAATCAATCAATCAATCAATCAGTCGTATTTATTGAGCACTTACTGTGTGCAGAGCACTGTACTAAGCGCTTGGGAAGTACAAGATGGCAATAATTATGATGGCATTTATTAAGTGCCTACTATGTGCCAAGCACTGTTCTAAGCACTGGGGAGGTTACAAGGTGATCAGGTTGTCCCACGTGGGGCTCACAATCTTAAGCCCCATTTTACGGATGAGGTAACTGAGGCCCAGAGAAGTGAAGTGACTTGCCCAAAGTCACACAGCTGACAATTGGCGGAGCCGGGATTTGAACCCATGAACTCTGACTCCCAAGCCCGTGCTCTTTCCACTGAGCCACGCTGATTCTCCAGATGAAACACAGACAGCATCCACCCCCTCCCCACCCTCTTCCCAGAAGTCTGGGTCGTTTTCCGCTCCACCATTTGCTTCTGGTGCAGTTTTTGATCCCTGGAAAAGGCATTTGTGATGGCCTGAAAAATGAGCCAACCTTCTAGATATCCGGTTCCATAATGCAAATTAGATTGTAAGCTCCTAGGGGGCAGGAATTGTGTCTTTTACTTTTATTGTACACTCCCAAGCACCTAGCAAACCCTGTAGACACTCACTAAATAGCGAGTTGGCCTATAATGCCTGGACTACTTTCTGGAGTTTCCCTGAGGAAAACTCATGATTTCAGCGCTT
The DNA here is from genome assembly GCF_015852505.1 of Tachyglossus aculeatus. Taxonomy (NCBI): domain Eukaryota; kingdom Metazoa; phylum Chordata; class Mammalia; order Monotremata; family Tachyglossidae; genus Tachyglossus; species Tachyglossus aculeatus. The sequence goes on along the minus strand of NC_052071.1, from coordinate 16,525,171 downwards.
AGAACAGTGCTTTGCACATAGTAAGCGCTTAATAAATGCCATTATAATTATTATTATTATGATTTGACTGCCCCGTTCCTTCCACAACCTCAGCTGTTTCTAGCTCGGTAGGTGCGTATTGCCACAAAAGACGTCCCTGCTTCTTCCATTGCGCCGTGACGAAAAACACAGTGGAAACACACGCCGTGGAAGAACTGACCTGTACTATTGATTGACTGAATATATGCCGATTCTAAGCTTTGTTTTTATGATATTAAGCGCTAACTATGCACTGAACTAAGCGCTGGGGTAGCTACAAGCTAATCGGTTAGACAGTTCAGATCCCTCATTTTACAGGTGAGGCAATTAAGGCACAGTTTGTTTATTGTGCTCTCCCAAGTGCTTAATACAGTGCTCTGCACACAGTAAGTGGGCGATAAATACGATTGAATGAATGAATGAAAGTTAAGTGAATTGCCCAAGGTCACACAGCAGACAAGTGGTGGAATCGGAATTAGAACCCAGGTCCTTCTGACCCCCCAGCCCGGCTCTAGCCATGAGGCCACGCTGCTTCTCTGCTCCTGATTCTGTTGATGACAGGTATTCATCATGTGAAAGTTGGAGCTCAAATTGTCAACCGTGGCAGAATTAGGAAGGATTTCTAAATTAACTCGTCTATGTCAGTGAGGTTTTTTCTTTAAAAAAAATTTAAATTTACAGTTGAGGTAACTGAGGCCCTGAGAAGTGAAGCAACTTGCCCAAGGTCACAGAGCAGACAAGTGGCGGAGCTGGGATTAGAACCCACGTCCTCTGCCTCCCAAGCCCCTGCTCTTTCCATCAAGCTGTGCTCCTTCTCTGAGTCAATTAGTCAATCAGTGGTATGTATTGAGCGCTTACTTACTGCGTGTAGAGCACTGGACTAAGGACTGACAGTAGACAGAGTTGGTAGACACGTTCCGGGCAAGGTGAAGATTTTGCCCGATTGTGGGTACAATTCAGGATTGTAACAGCACCCCGTCCATGACGATTCCGCTTTCTCTACTTCAGCAATTTATGGTTTCTTCTCTTGCGATTTGTCCGTTTCCCTTCTCCTTCCCTGACCCACTCTTGCTGTGTTGTCCGTTAGGTTTCCCGACAAGGCTGTTAACTAGAATGTGAGCCCGTTGTTGCGTAGGAATTGTCTCTATTTGTTGCCGAATTGACTTTCCAAGTGCTTACTACAGTGCTGTGCACACATTAAGCACTCAATAAATGCGATGGAATGAATGAATGAATAATGCAGAAGGACCTAGAATTTACATTGCGCTACAAATGCCAAATATTATTTCTCCCTGTAGGTTTATTGTACCTATGGTGGCTGTGTAATTATAGGGAGTATTTGCTCATGCTGTGTAGAGCTCGATTATCTTTTATTTCTCGTTTATTTTAAATAAGGGTAGCACAACAGACCATGTTCACCGTGCATGTTGTTTGTGGTGTCGGTTAAGTGCTTGTGCACGCTACGTGTTAAGCAGTGTGTACTCAGTGCCGGGGGAGAATGCGATACGGTCAGATCGGACACACTGCCTGTGCCACATGGGGCTTAATAATAAAATAATAAATAATGTTGGTATTTGTTAAGCGCTTACAATGTGCCAAGCACTGTTCTAAGCGCTGGGGGGGATACAAGGTAATCAAGGTTGTCCCACTTGGGGCTCACAGTCTTAATCCCCATTTTATGGATGATGAAACTGAGGCCCAGAGAAGTTAAGTGACTTGCCCAAAGCCACATAGCTGACAAGTGGCGGAGCCAGGACTAGAACCCATGACCACTGACTCCCAAGCCCAGGCTCTTTCCACTGAGCCACGCTGCTTCTCTTCGGGTCTAGATTGTAAACTCGTCGTAGTGTTAGATTGGACACTCCCAAGCTCTTAGTGCAGTGTTCTGCACACAGTAAGCCCTCAATAAATGTGACTGACTGACTAAGAAGAAGGGAGAATGGACATTTTCTCCCCATTTTTGCAGATGAGGTAGCACAGGGAAGCAAAGGGTGGCTCGAGGGAACCCGGCAGAGCCGAAATCAGAACCAGGCCGTGCCCTTTTCCCTAGGAGAAGTGCCACGGCCTAGTGGAAAGACCCTGAGATCCTGGGAGTCAAAGGACCTGGGTACTAATGTCTGCCGTGTGACTTTGGGCAAGTCACTCCAGTTCTCTGGGCCTCATTACCCCATCTGTAAAATGGGGATTAAATCGTACTCCCTCCTTCTTAGACTGTGAGCCCCATGGGAGACAGGGGACCAGATCCAACCTATGGACTTGTTATCTACTTCAGCACTTAGAACAGTCCTTGGCACATAATAAACACTTAGAACGTACCATTATTATTATTATTGTTATTATTATTAGGCCACACTGCTCTTTATTGAAGGATGACAGGGGGTTTAACCAGGTTTGTTCATCCTCTCTAGACTGGAAATTTGTTGTAGGCGGGGAGTATGTCTGTTGTATAGTTAGATTGTACTCTCCCAAGTACAGTGCTCTGCACACAGTAAGCACTCAATAAATACAATCGACTGACTGACTGACTTCATGTTGAAATTTTCCTACTTTGATGGTGGTTCACTGGGCCTTGTGCCTTTACTTCGACATCCCAGTGTCATTCAGTCGTCTCATCTAGAGGCAGGACGTGGGCCGGGGTCAGTGGCGAGACAGGCGAGATCCGGGCGCTGTGAGAAGGTTAGCACTAGTGGAGCGAAGTATGCGGGCTGTCAATATCACATAACTGATTTAAGAAAATATTTGCTCTTTTATTCTTCAAGGCCTAGGCAAGATTTTTCAGGGGAAGGGGCTGATTTTCTGGGCAAGTTCAACATCAAGCAGATCACTTGTATCGTTTCCCTGCCAGGGTAGACTTTGCGGGGAGTTTGAATACCATCTGGGCCTCAGTTGCCTCATTGACTCCACATCTTGCTTTCCCAGAGACCCCAAGCCATTGATTTCTTGTCAGCACCAATCAATCAATCAATCAATCAGTCGTATTTATTAAGTGCTTACTGTGTGCAGAGCACTGTACTAAGTGCTTGGGAAGTACAAGTTGGCAACATATAGAGACAGTCCCTACCCAACAGTGGGCTCACAGTCTAAAAGGGGGAGACAGAGAACAAAACCAAACATACTAACAAAATAAAATAAATAGAATAGATATGTACAAGTAAAATAAATAAATAAATAAATAGAGTAATAAATATGTACAAACATATACAGGTGCTGTGGGGAAGGGAAGGAGGTAAGATGGGGAGATGGAGAGGGGGAGAGAAAGGAAGGGGCTCAGTCTGGGAAGGCCTCTTGGAGGAGGTGAGCTTTCAGTAGGGCCTTGAACCCCTCCACTTCTCAGCCTTTCACTTTTGGAAATAGAAACCCTGCCGTGTCAGCCTTAGAAACGTGGAAGGAGCAGTAGGGAGTCACGACATCATGATAGTGAGCACAGAGGTGGAGAAAAATGAGGCAGGATGAGGATGGCGGTCAGGGCCCAGGCCGGACCATCAAGGCTGAGTTCTGCTGATAGCCCTGACTGCAGCTCATGGGATGCTCTAATCTGCCCTTCTTGGAAGTCATAGAAGTCCCTGACCTTTTTATAATAGACCCAAGAGGCCTTCCCTCTTACCTCCTTCCCTTCCCCACAGCACCTGTATATATGTATATATGGTTGTACATATTTATTACTCTATTTATTTATTTATTTATTTATTTTACTTGTACATTTCTATCCTACTTATTTTATTTTGTTGGTATGTTTGGTTCTGTTCTCTGTCTCCCCCTTTTAGACTGTGAGCCCACTGTTGGGTAGGGACTGTCTCTATGTGATGCCAATTTGTACTTCCCAAGCGCTTAGTACAGTGCTCTGCACATAGTAAGCGCTCAATAAATACGATTGATTGATTGATTGATTGATTGATTCCCTGACTAAGCAAGGCCTCATCCAACAGACAATGACTCTCCCCCGCTTCAAAGCCTTATAGAAGGCCATCTCCTCCAAGAGGCCTTCCCTGACCAAGCCCTCCCTTACGCTTCCACTCCCTTCTGTGTCACCCTGATTTGCTCCCTTTACTCCCTCCCTCCCCCCTCAGCCCCACAGCATTTATGTCCAGAACCATAATTTATTTCTGTTAATGTCGGTCTCCCCCTCTAGACTGTAAACTCTGTTGTGGGCAGGGAATAATAATAATAATAATGATGATGGCATTTGTTAAGCGCTTACTATGTGCCAAGCACTGTTTTAAGCACTAGGGGGAATGAGTCTAACGACTCTGTTACACTGTACTCTTCCAAGTGCTTAGTACAGTGTTCTGCACCTGCGCTTACTGTGCTTACTGTGTGCAGAGCACTGTACTAAGCGCTTGGGAAGTACAGGTTGGCAACGTATAGAGACGGTCCTCACCCAACAGTGGGCTCACAGTCTAGAAGGGAACCTCCCCAGTACTTAGAACAGTTCTTTGCACATAGTAAGCGCTTAGCAAATGCCGTCATTATTTATTATTATTATGAATATCTATATTTGCTCTCTAAGACGTTCTGGTAAGATTTGCCTCACCGTCACTTTCTAATGCAGTCTGAGGCCTCACATTTTGACATAAGCTTCCCCGCCCCACCTCCTTCCCTTCCCCACAGCACCTGTATATATGTATATATGTTTGCACGCATTTATTACTCTATTTATTTATTTATTTTACTTGTACATATCTATTCTATTTATTTTATCTTGTTAATATGTTTTGTTTTGTTCTCTGTCTCCCCCTTCTAGACTGTGAGCCCACTGTTGAGTAGGGACCGTCTCTATGTGTTGCCAACTTGTACTTCCCAAGCGCTTAGTACAGTGCTCTGCACACAGTAAGTGCTCAATAAATACGATTGATTGATTGATTGATTCTGCACGCAATAAGCACTTAATAAATGCCATTGATTGATTGAGTGGGAGAGTACAGTAGAGTCGGTAGGCACAGTCCCTGCCCTCAGGGAGCTTACAGGGGAGGCTAGTCAGTCCGTTGTATTTATGGGGGGCTTACTATGTGCACAGCACTGTACTAAGCACTTGGGAGAGTATGGCAGATAGATTCCCTGCCCGTGAGCTTGTGCCGATTGCTTGTTGGGGGGAAGGAGGGGGTCTGCACCCCCAGAACCTCAGGGGCATCTGTCCTCCCCCCACTTCTATCAGACCCCCACACACACACACCCTCCACCCCCCACACTACATCCTGCTGCAGTGTCCTGGGAGGGGCCACACCTCAGTGGGGACAACCATCATCAGTCATCAGCAGCCACAGGGTTCTTCACCCTGGAGGTACAAAAACCCATGTTAAGTTCCTTTGAGAGCATGGAGGGCCACTATTCTATCAGTCGACCAGTGGTATTTATTGAATGCTTACTACATGCAGAGCACTGTTCTAAGTGGTTGAGAGAGTGCAGTGCAACAGAATTAGCAGGCACGTTCCCGGTCCATGATGAGCTTACCATACGGAGAGATGACTCACTGCATCACGTTCTTTAAAATTCAGAGTAAGTTGAAATGCAGTCATTTTTGTAACCCTGAGCACAAGTTCCCCGGAGGGTTTTTGTGTCCCTCTCCATCCGTGGGTTTCTTTTTGAAAATGCTTTTCCCGCAGAGCCGTTGAACCAAAAATAATTCCCCGCCTTTTGTCGGACCGTCTTTGAACGGAGCCTTTCGGAATGAGCCCTGGAATTGTAGAGTGGGAAGCTAAAAGCGAACTCTGCCTGCCAGAGCTCTCTGCGCGGTAAGGAAGGGAAAACTGGTGCCTATCGTTTGGCCGTTCTTAGAGACGGTGCCCGGATGGGATGGGTATGACATCGCTGCCTTGCCTTGCTGTTATGAGGGTGTTCCCCAACTTTGCCTGGCTGAGTTTCTCTGCGGATTCAGCTAAGATGACCACATCTGGCCTGTTAAAACAGGAAACCTAGGACCCAAATATAGAAGCAGAAATACACAAAAATGCATCCTCTCTTCCTTTTACAAATATGTAAATGTTATTATTATTATATCATCACATATTACATAACATACAGCATTATATATTATATAATAACACATGATATATCACTATATTATATAATATAAAATTATATAATACGCTATTATATATAATATATTATATATACAGTATATATATAATATAATATATTCTAGACTCTGAGCCCGTTGTTGGGTAGGAACCGTCTCTATATGTTGCCAACTTGTACTTCCCAAGCGCTTAGTACAGTGCTGTGCACACAGTAAGCACTCAATAAATACGATTGAATGAATGAATGAATATATATATATAATATATAAGCAGCGTGGCTCAGTGGACAGAGCACGGGCTTTGGAGTCAGAAGTCATGGGTTTGGATCCCGGCTCCGCCACTTGTCAGCTGTGTGACGTTGGGCAAGTCACTTCACTTCTCTGGGCCTCAGTTCCCTCATCTGTAAAATGGGGATTAAGACTGTGAGCCCCCCGTGGGACAACCTCATCACCTTGTAAACTCCCCAGCGCTTAGAACCGTGCTTTGCACATAGTAAGCGCTCAATAAATGCTATCATTATTATATAAGATATAATTCTATCTTCTAAATATAAAACCCAACTACTTTCACCAGCTTCCTCAGGGAAACATAAAATAAACACATTGCCACATTTGGCTTCTTTTGAAACGAAAACCTTGAAATGATTAAGTGTTGCTGGCGTCCTCACGGTAGCAAGACAAGATTGTAATCCTTCCCTGGGAAGTTAGTGGGCTGGGAGCAAATGTGAACTCAACTCCCCTGGACTAGGCTAGGGAATAAACACCAGATTTTAATACCGGTCCCCTCAGAAGTGAGATTAGTACAATCCGGATTCTTTTAAACCCCAGTGGGTTTTTTCCCCTTTATTTAGGCATATTCATTCCCATTTGGGAAATAACTCACTCTGGCTCTTTTGGCAACCCTAAACCCAGGCTGGCAGTGTCTTTTGCTCCCCCGTTTGCACCGCCGAACCCAGCGAGGAACTTGGGAGCAGCCTGGCCTGGTGGCAAAAGTCAGAGGACGTGGGTTCTAATGTCGGTTCTGCCAGTACCTCCTGTGTGACCTGGGGCAAGTCACTTCACTTCTCTGCTCCAGTTTCCTCTTTTGTAAACCGGGGATTCTTTACCCGTTCTCCCTCCTCTTTAGGCTGTGAGCCCCATGTGAGACGGGGACCGTGTCCAATCTGATTAATTTTTATCCACCCCAGCGCTTAGAGCAGGGCTCGACACATAGTAAGTGAGTGACAAATACAGTTATTATAATTGTTAATGCTTGATCAATCAATCAATCGTATTTATTGAGCGCTTACTGTGTGCAGAGCACTGTACTAAGCGCTTGGGAAGTACAAGTTGGCAACGTATAGAGACAGTCCCTACCCAACAGTGGGCTCACAGTCTAGAAGGGGGAGACAGAGAACAAAATCAAACATATTAACAAAATAAAATAAATAGAATAGATATGTACAAGGAAAATAAATAAATAAATAGAGTAATAAATATGTACAAACATATATACATATATACAGGTGCTGTGGAGAAGGGAAGGAGATAAGACGCGGGGATGGAGAGGGGAGGCGAGGGGGAGAGGAAGGAGGGGGCTCAGTCTGGGAAGGCCTCTTGGAGGAGGTGAGCTCTCAGTAGGGCCTTGAAGGGAGGAAGAGAGCTAGCTTGGCGAATGTGCGGAGGGAGGGCATTCCAGGCCCGGGGGATGACGTGGGCCGGGGGTCGACGGCGGGACAGGCGAGAACGAGGCCCGGTGCGGAGATTAGCGGCAGAGGAGCGGAGGGTGCGGGCTGGGCTGGAGAAGGAGAGAAGGGAGGTGAGGTAGGAGGGGGCGAGGTGATGGAGAGCCTGGAAGCCCAGGGTGAGGAGTTTCTGCCTGATGCGCAGATTGATTGGTAGCCACTGGAGATTTTTGAGGAGGGGAGTAACATGCCCAGAGCGTTTCTGGACAAAGACAGTCCGGGCAGCGGCATGAAGTATGGATTGAAGTGGGGAGAGACACGAGGATGGGAGATCAGAGAGAAGGCTGATGCAGTAGTCCAGACGGGACAGGATGAGAGCTTGAACGAGCAGGGTAGCGGTTTGGATGGAGAGGAAAGGGCGGATCTTGGCAATGTTGCGGAGCTGAGACCGGCAGGTTTTGGTGACGGCTTGGATGTGAGGGGTGAATGAGAGAGCGGAGTCGAGGATGACACCAAGGTTGCGGGCTTGTGACACGGGAAGAATGGTAGTGCCGTCAACAGTGATGGGAAAGTCAGGGAGAGGGCAGGGTTTGGGAGGGAAGACAAGGAGTTCAGTCTTGATGACCTTCCCGTTCCCGCCCTTTCTCCTCAGCCCATCCTGCTCTCCCCAACTTCCCGTGCCCCCGTGACCTCCCCACCTAGGGTGTGAAGAGCGGCACCGTGAAGCCCAAACGTAAGGCCCCCCAAACCCAACCCAGTCATTTGAAATCTGTTTTCTTTGGAGGGAAATGGACAGCAGAGTGGTGGAAATCAGCCTCCTGGGGCTCACAGGAACCCACTTGTGTTGGGGAAATTAGCAACTGGACCACATTCCAGCAGGAACACATGCAAAGAGACTGGCATGGGCTCAGACTCTAATCAGAATGCATGTGTTTTGAAGGAACACAATGGCTCCCAAGGGGCCAATGTTTAGCAGGTCAGACCAGCACTCTGAACCCTGACCCTCTCTCACCGCCTCCAACCCTTCCCAAACCGAGAAAACAATGCAGGAGGAAGAGCGGGCTTCATTCTGTCTTCTCAGAGTCCCTTTTGGTTCAAGGAAGATTAATCGCCTCGTAGTTGAGCGCTCGTCTGTAGGGAAGGGGACTGCACGTTTTGGGGGAAAATGGTTTTATGACCGTCAGGTAGGCCTGAGTATAATAATTACTGGGGTTTTTGTTAAGCGCTTACTGCGTGCCAGGCACTGTACTGTGACAGGCACCGTAGGGGTAGATACAAGCAAGTCGGGTTAGACACAGTCCCTGTCCCACATGGGGCTCACAGTCTCAATCCCCATTTTACAGATGAGGGAACTGAGGCCCAGAGAATTGAAGCCAGGGTCACACAGCAGACAAGTGGCCGAGCTGGGATTAGAACCCACGACCTTCTGACTCTCAGGCCAGTGCTCTATCCCCTGGGCCACGCTACTTCTGTAAGGACTGTGGACATCTGGGTCATGCCCGCCGTTTTCTGTGGGCTCGTTGCTTTGCCTGTCCCTCCTTTCATTCATTTGTATTTATTGAGTGCTTATTGTGTACTGAGTAGCATACTAAGCGGTTGGGAGAGTACAGTAGAACAATAACAGACACATTCTCTGTCCTCAGCCAGCTTCCAATGGACCTGGGCGTTGAGTCGTTCCTTGATCCGTTTTACACTCGAGTTAACAGAGGTCTCAGGATTGCCAGTTCCTCCTCTAGACTGCAAGCTCCTTGTGGTCAGGAAACGTGTCTGCCAACTGTATTGTGTTGTCAGTCATAGTTATTGAGCATTTGTTGTGTGAGGAGAGCACAGGATAACAGTATGTACCCTCCCAAATGCCTCAAATAGAGCGCTGCACATGGTAAGCTCTCAATACTCCCGATCGATTGATTGAGAAAGTGTTCAGAATTGGGCCATGGTTTGCAGATTTGGCCGGCGGGCCCAGCACAGAGTCTCTCGGTACCATCTGAAGTATCAGGGCCAGGAAATGAAATCCGGCCCTGAAATTTGCATAGGCCTTCAGGCCCATTTTAGGATTTTCCTATGCAAACTCCGGAGAGATACCCTATGCAAATGTGGCCCACGCCGTCTACTGCCTTAGGAACCAGGGTTTGCTCACTTCCCGGGTCATGCTCCCTCGGTCACCGTGTCACATGATCAATCGATCGGTCGAGTGGATTTATTGAGCGCTTACTGTGTGCTGGGCACTGGACGAAGCACTCGGATGCCACCACAGGGCCGGCAGACCCGTTCCTCATTTCTTCTCTGTCCTGCCGCAGTTGTCCTCCCACCCGTCACGGTCAGCCGGGCAGAGTAAGAGCAAGTCGCTTCCGGGCCCAGAGAACCGGGCTTAGCTTCTGACTCTGTTCCGGGTGGAGCGCCGCTCTCCGAAAGGGAGGGAGGGAGAGCGGGGCGGGATGCTCCGGTTCAGACTGGCCGGGATTTTGGCACCGTCTGATCGAGTCGGAGTTTTGGTGGGAAGTGTTCTACTAGCCCCTTCTTCCTCTGGCAACCCAAGTCCAAAGAAATGAAACAGCTCAGGCTAATAAAAAGGCTTTCCGAAAGCCCTTGCTTTCTTGTGTTCTTACTTCCTCCCCGTCCCCTCATCTGTCCCAGCAGAAGAAGCAGCTGGAGAAGGAGTGTGGCCTAGTGGATAGAGCACAGGCCTGGAGACCTAAATTCTAATCCCGGGTCCGCCAATTGTCTGCTCTGCGACTGTGGGCAAGTCACTTCATTTTCTCGGGCCCTCAGTGACCTCATCTGTAATATGTGGATTAGGACTGTGATCCCCATGTGGGATTGGGACTGTGTCCAGCCTGGTTATCTTTCATCTACCCCAGCGCTTAGTACAGCTCCCGGCACATAGTAAGTGCTTAACAAATACCATAAAAGAAGGCTCCATAACGATGATGATCATCCTCATCATAATGGTGGTATTTATCCCCCCACAGTGCTTGGCACATAGTAAGCACTTAACAAATACCACCATTATTATTATTATTATTAACTGTTTATTATGGGTCAGATGTCTAGACTGTAAGCTCTTTGTGGGCAGGAAACATGTTTACCAACTCTTATATTATTTTACCATATTTTCCCAAGTGCATAGTGAAGTGCTCTGCACACGGTAAATGCTCAATAAATACAATTGATTGATTTGATTGATTGATCGAGTGCTGGGGTGGATGCAAGTTAATCAGATTGGAGACAGTTCCTATCCCAGATGGGGTTCTCAGTCCATTCACTCCTCTGTCCCCCCAGCCAAGAATATCCCCCAAGGCTCTGTCCTGAATTCCCAGCCCTTCTTGCTCTGCTCTTGGAGAGTTCATGTACTTGCATAGCTCTAACTGTCACCTCTGTCTGGCCAGACTCCTGAATCCACCTCCTCACTCAACCCGTCAATCAATGACAGTTATTGAGTGCTTACTGTGTGCCGAGCACTGTACTGAGCCCTCAGGGAGAGTGCAGTCCAGCAGAATATGCAGACCTGCTCCCTGTTCGTAACACCTAGTTATGTCCAAGCACTTAGTACACAGTAAGTGCTCAATAAATCTGATCCAATCAATGAGTGAATGAACAAGTTTAGATCCTCCAGGTCCTCGACCCTGACCTCGTCTGAGTTCCCCCAACTGTTCCTCGGACTGCTCTTGCCTCCAGGACTCACCCTCTTGGGTGGCCTAAAGCCCCTTCAATCGTCAGCCTCTCATCTTCCATTCTCAGCCAACTTAATAATAAAAATAATAATGATGGCATTTATTAAGCATTTACTACATGCAAAGCACTGTTCTAAGCGCTGGGGAGGTTACAGAGTGATCAGGTTGTCCCACGAGGGGCTCGCAGTCTTAATCCCCATTTTACAGATGAGGTAACTGAGGCCCAGAGAAGTGAAGTGACTTGCCCAAAGTCACACAGCTGACAATTGGCGGAACCGGGATTTGAACCCATGACCTCTGACTCCAAAGCCCGTGCTCTTTCCATTGAGGCAGGCTGCTTCTCCCCTTACCTCTCCCATCTCTCTGGATAACTCCCCATCCTCTCTGGCCTAGAAGCCTGCTGCCCCATTGCCATCCTGGCCTCCTCCCCGTTTTTGGCTCTCGCGTTCAATCGATTGCCAAATCCTGCCCGTCCTTCCCCCACAGCGTTTCCTGGATCCACCCCTTCCCTCTCCACCCAAACAGTCCCCACCCTGCCTTTAGCTCTTGTCATATCACATTTATAGATGATGGTATCAGACTCCAGCCTCGCCCCTTTCAGCCTATACTCTGTGTGGCTGCCTTCTGAAAATGTCACTTGACATCCATCTTCACAACTCCTCTTCTTCTACAACCCAGCCCGCACATTTGCTGTGTGCAGAACACTTGCCAAGTGCTTGGAATAATGATGGTCTTGGTTTAGCGCTTACTATGTGCCAAGCACTGTTCCAAGCACTGGGGTAGATACAAGATAAGCAGGTTGTCCCAAGTGGGTCTCACAGTCTTAATCCCCATTTTACAGATGAGGTGACTGAGGCCCAGAGAAGCGAAGCGACTTGCCCAAAGTCACACAGCTGACAAGCGGCGGAGCCCGGATTAGATGCCACGACCTCTGACTCCCAAGCCCGGGCTCTTCCCACTAAGCCACGCTGCTTCTCTAGAAGCAGTTCAGTACTGGAGTATTGGAAGAGGTCAATACTGAGTACTAAGCACTTGGGTAGATATGAGCTAATCGGGTTGGACCGATTAGTACAGTGCCTTGCTCACGGTAAGCGTGCAGTAAATACGATTGAATGAACGACCTAGTCCTCGTCCTCATGGGCAGAACAATAAGGAGGTGCGAGAACAGGTATTTCATCCCCATTTTATAGATGATGAGACTGAGGTACAGGGAGTTAAGTGACTTGTCCAAGGTCACATTGCAGGCAAGTGAGGGAGCTGGGATTAAAACTCAGATCCTTTGACACCCAGGCCCCTGCCTTTTCCACAAATAATAATAATTGTGATGTTTGTGCCTGTGCTTTCCCTTCCCCACAGCACCTGTATATATGTATATATGTTTGTACGTATTTATTACTCTATTTATTTATTTACTTTACTTGTACATATCCTATTTATTTTATTTTGTTAATATGTTTGGTTGTGTTCTCTGTCTCCCCCTTCTAGACTGTGAGCCCACTGTTTGGTAGGGACTGTCTCTATATGTTGCCAACTTGTACTTCCCAAGCGCTTAGTACAGCGCTCTGCACACAGTAAGCGCTCATTAAATGCGATTGATTGATGGATTACAGTGCCATAATTTGTGCTTACTATGTACCAGGCACTGTACCAAGCGCTGGGGCGGAGGCATGGAAGTTGGGTTGGCCACACTGCCCTAGGTATTCCCCACGGCCATAGCTGGTGCCGTCTTAGAGGCAGGAATATCGAGCAGCATAAAGCACAAACTCTGAACTTTCTGTCTGGTCTGGTCATCGGCTCCCCAGACCTCCCCCGACCCCCAAAGATAGTCCGATTGCCCCCAAATTAAACTGCCCCGATTGATTGGAAACCCAGCAACCCACCGAGCGGCCCAGAAGAGCATTCAAATTAGCCTGCCTTCGGTCTATCCTAGGATGTGAGGAATTCAGCAGAAAACCCAGATGAACGATAGGAGAGCAGATAGATTGATGTACTTGGTGCCCCAAATGATTACCTCTGTTTAGTCTCGTTAGAAAGGCTGTCCAGCTCATATGAAAAATCGGAGTAATCATCCAGTTAGTTAATACCGGAGTCGTCGGCTCTGTTCGATCTCCAGCGTGGCCTGGTGGATAGAGCACTTTTCTGCTTATGTGACCTTGGGCAAGTCACTTAGCTTCCTCTGTGCCTCAGTTACTTAAATGGGGATTAAGATTCTGAACCCTCTGTGCGACAGGGACTGTGTCCCACCCGATTTGCTTGTACCCACCCCATCATTTAATACAGTGCCTGGCCCATAGTAAGCACTTAATAATAATAATAATGATGACATTTGTTAAGCGCTTACTATGTGCAGAGCACTCTTCTAAGTGCTGGGGGGGATACAAGGTGATCAAGTTGTCCCACGTGGGGCTCACAGTCTTAATCCCCATTTTACAGTTTAGAGATAACTGAGGCTCAGAGAAGTTAAGTGACTTGCCCAAGGTCACACAGCAGACATGTGGTGGAGCTGGGATTCGAACCCATGACCTCTGACTCCAAAGCCCGGGCTCTTTCCACTGAGCCACGTATTATTATTGTTGGTATTTTTAGTATTATTATTATCTCCCTGTATTGCACTGAAGAAGCAGTGTAGCCTAGTGAGAAGAGCATGGGCCTGGCACCCAGCTCTGCCACTTGCCTGCTGGGTGGCCTTGATCAAATTACTTCCTTGTGTCCTAATTTCCTCATCTGTCAAATGGGGATTAAATATTTCTTCTCCTGTTAATTTAGACTGTAAGCCCTCTGTGGGACGGGGCTGGGCCTGATCCGATTGGAACCACACCAGCGCTCAGTACGGTGCCGATCACGTAACCGCTTAATGAGTACCGCAACCGTGGTCCATCTCAGTATGTCAGACAGGGGTCTTCTAAAATGGCTGAATTTTTCTTCTACTTAATATTAAACCATTTATAGCAGAAGGGGAGTAATTCCCATGGAGCTAACCAGCTTCGGTATTCAGAAGCCATGAGCTAAAATAACTCCATCGTGCTAAAGCATTAACCCATTCCCCCAGACTCAGGCCTCGGTTCCCACATCTTCACAAAACTCCCTTCTCCTGAGGGAATAGTTCCTGTTCCCGGGCCAACATCCAGCATCTCCCTTTTGGAAACAAATGAAATTTTGAAACCGAGCCCTGGAAACGATGGCCGGCTTGTTTTGCTAGCTGTTTTCCCGAAACAAAACCACAAGTGAAGTGTATTTGTGTAAACATGCTTCTGTGTACACACAGGAGCATGTAAAATGCATCTTAGTGGTCTCTGAAAATGAGGGCAGATCCCCATAGCAGGTATTATTAGCGTGGTCCTCAACATCCTCCCTCAGAGAAACATGATTGCAGAGATTTCCAAGAAAACCATCAAGAAATCAGTGATGTTTATTGAGTGCTTATTATGTGCAGACACTGTTTGGTTTTTGTTAAGCACTTCCTATGTGTCAGGCACTGTACTAAGCACTGCCCGTCACATCCATATCTTTTCAGCCGCTCCCATGTGCGCGGATGGAATGTTCCATCAACAACATTGTGGCCGAATACAACGGGCAGAGAGGACCTAGTACGGGACCGATCCGGCACGTTTAGATTTTGCTTCTGTATATAGGCTGATTACCCGTAAATACAGATGCCACATCTGCGTGTTAGAAACCTAATGGTATAACTCAAGTTTTCATCTGCTGCGGTTTTCAATCTGTTTTTAGAAACCATAACCCCAGAATGTATTGGTTTGGCTGACCTCCTTCTCCTCCTCTTCCTCCTCCTCCTCCTTCTTCCCCACTACCCAAGAAGTAGGGGAACATGTGCCACTCAACCGTGCCCAAAACAACGACGATAGCGAGGGTGATAGGCACGTGAAGCCCTGCCCCTCGCCCAGGATAAGATCAATCAGTGGCATGTATCAAGTGCTTACTGTATGCAGAGCATTATATTAAGGTCTTAGGGTAAAGTCCAAAAGAGTTGGTAGACACATTCCTTGTCCACAACGATAATAATTGCGGTATTTGTTGAGTGTTTACTTTGTGCCAGGCACTGTGCTCAGCACTGGGATGGACACAGGCAAATCGGGTTGGACACAATCCCCGTCCCACGTGGAGCTCACGGTCTCAATCCTCAAAGAAGCAAATCCACTCCTTAGGAAGAGGGAACAATAGATTCTTAAGCAGTGATCTTCAAAGTAACTTTGTGCTATCTTTATCAATCAATCAATCAATTGTATTTATTGAGCGCTTACTGTGTGCAGAGCACTGTACTAAGCGCTTGGGAAGTACAAGTTGGCAACATATAGAGTCCCTACCTTATGCGCAAAGGTTTGGCAGCAATTGAAAACTGGTGACATGAGAATTTTACCATGAAATGAAAGGAATCGGGATGTTTCAGATGATATAAATGGGAGGAGTTTGAACTGAGCAATAATTGTGGGATTTGGGAAGCGCTTACTACGAGCCAAGCACTGTATAAAACATTGGGGCTCTCAATCTAAAGGAGCTAGAGAAAATGGGTATGTAATCCTTACTTTAAAGATGAGAAACCTGAGGCACAGAGAATTTAAGTGACTTGCCCAAGGCCACACAGCAGATAAGTGGCAGAGTCCTGTTTCGAACCCAGGTCTCCTGACTGCCAGTGCTCTTTTCACTAGGCCACACTCCTCCTTTCCGTGACGAAAATCTACCATCATGAATTGGTTTGAATTTGAACATTTTCCCTTTCCAAACAGTCCCGGGATATCGGATGGGCACTTACTGTGAATGCGTCATTTCCAACATAGCGTCTTGTTTCTCTTTGAAAAATCTTTGTCTCTGGCCAAAATCTGCCCTTGACTGTCTGCGGCTACTCCTGGAACCAACAACAAGACCTCTAGTCCTCCTTTAAAGAATCAGGACTGGAGTGATGGGCAATAACTATTATTATTATTACTATTGTATTTGTTAAGCAGTTACTGTGCGCCAAGCACTATTCTAAGCACTGGGGTAGGTACAAGGTAATCAGGTTGTCCCACGTGGGGCTCACAGTCTTATTCCCCTTTTGACAGTTGAGGTAACTAAGGCACAGAGAAGGGAAGTGACTTACCCAAGGTCACACAGCAGACAGTGGCAGAGCCGGGATTAGAACCCACATCCTCCGACTCCCAAGCCTGGGCTTTTCCCACTAAGCCACGCTGCTTCTTGAGAGAGAATAACTTTGCTAATTCATAAATTTTTGAAAGAGAACGACTTGGCTAACTAACTCACCAGTCCCAACCAGCGTTTTCTCACTCTAGCTCTGCCTTCTTCCACCACCGCAAGTGAAATCTTGGCTCTTTGTGTTGAGAAAACAAAGGGGAAAAGATCACCAACAGGAAAGAATGCTCCCTTGAAAGATCACAAGACCGTAGGTTTCAGCCTTGGGTTGGACCAGCCCAAGAGAACTTGGAACTGTGACCTTCTAAGGGAAGAGCATCTGCCCGTGTCATCAAAAACACGGAGTGAAGTGTTACTTGACCCTTCCAGTGACATTTTATGAATCAGATTGGGTGCATTCCTCTCCCCCTGACCTTTCTAAAGTCTTCCTGAATTAAGAGTTGCAAAATCTTTCAACTGCACTGTTTAGAGAAGCAGCGTGGCATGGGCCTGAGAGTGGGAGGACCTGGGTTCGAATCCCAGCTCCGCCACTCATCCACTGTGTGTGCCCTTCACTTCACTTTTCTGGGCCTCAGTTCCCCCATCTGCAAAATGGGGATTTAATACCTGTTTTCCCTCCTACGTAGACTGTGATCCCCATGTGGGCCCTGAAGATGTTGTACCTGTCCCAGCACTCTTTCCAGTGTTTGGCACATAAGAAGTGCAAGCAGCATGTTTTAGTGGAAAGATCAGGGGCATGGGAATCAGAGGACATGGGTTCTGATCCCGTCTCCGCCACTTGTCTGCTGCATGACTTTGGGCAAGCCACTTCACTCTCTGTGCCTCAGTGACCTCCTCTGGAAAATGGGGATTAAGACTGTGAGCCGCATGTGGGACAACCTGATTACCTTGTATCTTCACCAGCGCTTGGCACCCAGTAAGCCCTTAACAAATACCAGAATTATTTGTTAACGAACGCCACAATCCTTGTTACTTAACTCCTCCGTACCTCAGTTACCTCATCTGAAAAGTGGGGATTAAATCCTCCTCCCTCTTAGCCTGTGAGCCCCATGTGGGACAGGGACTGTGTCCAACCTGATCAACTTGTTTCTGCCCCGACACTTAGAACACTGCCTGGCACATAGTAAGCGCTTAACAAGTACCGTAATTCTTATTTCAGAAGTGGTCTAAGAACAGGTTTGGGGCTTTTTGTTTGTGCGTGAAGAGGGCAGATTCAGAGGAAATTAGCTGAATCTCCATAAGACAATCAAAACCCAGTCCCACAAGCCAACTAGAGGGTACCCCACCAAGACTATAGGAATATTTACAGGACACTGATCTTGCTTGAGGTCACTCAGTGACCTGCCCTAGCTGACCAGCAGGCCATCCAGGTGTCCACCTTTCCCTTTCCCACCTTTCCCGCTCACACCTTTCCCCAGATCATCTGGTCCAGATGAGGCGTGTCACCTTCATTCCTTCTTTTCCTCCGCCTCCCCTCCAACTCCCCTACTTCCCATTTTAGGAGGATAGGGACATAGGAGAAAAGTGGAAAAAACAGGCCGAAGCCTAACCTGACTTTCTTAGCAGCTGCCCTAGGTTGAAAGAGCAGAAAACCCAGGGAAGACGAATCAAGAAAGTTATCAAATTCTTACCAGAAAACACATCAACCTACTCTTCCACTTCCACAACAACAAAAGAGCCTCTTTAACTTGACACTTAGTCCTTTGGTCCTTGGCTTACGCCGTTCCTTGTCTTATGCGGTCGAATCGTCTCTGACCCATAGCGACGCCACGGACACATCTCTCCCAGAACGCCCCACCTCAATCAGCAATCGCGCTGGTACCATAGGTCCTACTTTATCTCACTGATCTCCTAGTACAACCCAGCCTGCACATTTCGTTCCTCTAATGCCAGCCCGCTCACTGATTATAATAGTCTCCTCTATGTCGCCGACGATGACCCCTTGCCCACGTCCTCCCTCTGGCCGGGAACTCCTTCCCCCTTCATATCCGACCACACTTGTCTCACTTTGCACACTTGCATGAAATAACATCTCTTCCACGAGGCCTTCCCTGACTAAGCCATCATTTCCTCATCTTCTTCTCCCCAAGCCATCATTTCCTCATCTTCTTCTCCCTTCTGCATTGCCCTGACACTTGGACTGGTACCTCTTAAGCACTTGGTTTCCACCCCAGCTTCAGCCCCACAGCATGCACGATCGTACCCGTAATTTATTTTAATGTCTGTCCCCCTCTCTAGACTGTGAGCTCCTTGTGGGGAAGGAATATGTCTACCAACTCTACTGTGCTGATCTCTCATTCATTCATTCAGTCGTATTTATTGAGCACTTACTGGGTGCAGAGCACTGTACGAAGTGCTTGGGGCAGTACAATGCAACAATAAATGGTGACGTTCCCTGCCCACAACGAGCATACAGTCAAGAGAACGAGCTTACAGTCTAGAGGCCAAGCGCTTAGTACAGTGCTCTGAATATGGTAAGCGCTCAATAAATACCACTGATGATGGGGAACTGTTGGCTTCAGGCTGATTTAGCACAAACACCAGAACCACCATTATCAGGGCAGTGGAGTGTTCTGTGCTACTGAGAGAAGAGCTAGAACACCACTGGGAATAGAATTTGCCCCCTGAAATCAATCAATCAATCAGTCGTATTTATTGAGTGCTTACTGTGTGCAGAGCACTGTACTAAGCTCTTGGGAAGTACAAGTTGGCAACATATAGAGACAGTCCCTACCCAACAGTGGGCTCACAGTCTAGAAATGCCCACAGGTTGCTAGAACCAGTGGTTACTGAGAAACAAAATAGTCTTGCGTCTAGAGCATTGATGTGGGAGTCAGAAGGACCTGGGTTCTAATCCCAGCTCTGCCATTTGTCTGCTGTGTTGTCCTTGGGCAAGTCACTTCACTCCTCTGTGCTGCAGTTACCTCATCTGTAAAATACGCGTTAAGAACGTGAGCCCCATGTGGGACATAGACTGTGTCCAACCTGATTATCTTTTATCTACCCTTAGAGTGTGTCCAACCTGATGATCTTGTATCTACCCCCAGTGCCCGGCACACAGTAAGCACTTAACAAATAGCATTAAAAAAAATAAAGGGAGTGAATTTTACTGGAGTGATAAGCCCCACCCACACTTCTCTGGTCAACAGGCCTCTAAGAGGGATGGAAAGAGTGGGCACCTTCTGATTTTTAGTCTTGGTTTCAGAGGTTGAGGAGCGCTAGGGATCCACAGAGTGTTTCGAGAAAAACAACCTCCTGGGAATAGAGCAGAAATAGCTCCATTCTCAATGCAGAGAAAACAAGACAAAATAGTTTCCAGTTTGTCAATATTTCTGTTTTGTAGAAAGAGGGAAGGTGGGCCGGGCCGAGCCGGGTCAGGCCGGGCCGGGCTGGGCCAGAGTCTTTCCGGCTGCCTCCCGGGTCACCTGAAGGCACACAAGAGGAAATGGTCGCCATGCCAAAAACAACCTCCCCACTTGGCCCCAAAGCCAGTTTAGGAGCAGGGACGGACGCTCCCTTAAACTACTTCTGTCCATCGCAGTTGCCCCCAGAGCCGTTGACGGTTTTGTGGTGAAGAAACCCCCCTCTGGGGATTCTTCTTCCCAAAATAGTTTTGGGGCGCCACAGACCAAGGCCATAGACGGCCCGTGGAATGTCCTAAATGCGGGCTTGCCGAACACTCGGCCAACAAATATGCGATAGCCGTCCCTGCCAGTAGAAATAGTTCACCCCTCGGGAGGTTCAGAAGAAAAACACAAACAAAAAAACCAAGGTATTTTTTCAGTCTCCTCTCCCCACTCATCATTGTTACGGATATGGACAGAGTGAAGCAGCGTGGCCTAGCGGTTCGAGCACGGGGCCCGGTTCTAATCCCGGCTCCTCTACTTAATAATAATGTTGGTATTCGTTAAGCGCTTACTATGTGCAAGGCACTGTTCTAAGCGCTGGGGTAGATGCAAGGTAATCAGGTTGTCCCACGTGGGACTCACAGTCTTCATCCCCATTTTACAGATGAGGGAACTGAGGCCCAGAGAAGTTAAGTGACTTGCCCAAAGTCGCGCAGCTGCCAAGTGGCAGAGCCGGGATTTGAACCCGTGAACTCTGACTCCAAAGCCCGGGCTCCTTCCACTGAGCCATGCAGCCTTGTGACCTTGGGCAAGCCACCTCGTGTCTCTAGACTTCAGTTACCTCATCTGTCAAATGGGGATTGAGACTGTGTCCCTCATCTGGGACTGGGATTGTGTCCAACCTGATTATCTTGTATCTACCCCAGCGCTTAGTACAGTGCCTGGCACATAGTCCGTGCTTAACAAATGCCATTTAAAAAAATAAGAGCTCCAGAGAGCTGTTACACTCCCCCAAGTTTCAAGGAAGTAGCAAAGCTGTTGGGATCATTATCATTATTATTGGGATCCCCAGGAGAGCTGAAGTGGGGAGATTCCCTCCCAGGAGCCTAGGGATGCCCGTGGCTTCTCAACTGTGGGAGATCTACTGCCCCTGCAGTGCCTGATTTGAGGGGTGAAGGGCGGGGTGGGGGGTGGATGGGGACAGGATGGGGATGGGATGGGGGTGGATGGCCCACGTCATCCCCCGGGCCTGGAATGCCCTCCCTCTGCCCATCCGCCAAGCTAGCTCTCTTCCTCCCTTCAAGGCCCTGCTGAGAGCTCACCTCCTCCAGGAGGCCTTCCCAGACTGAGCCCCTCCCTTCCTCTCCCCCTCGTCCCCCTCTCCATCCCCCCATCTTACCTCCTTCCCTTCCCCACAGCACCTGTATATATGTATATATGGTTGTACATATTTATTACTCTATTTATTTACTTATTTATTTATTTATTTTATTTGTACATTTCTATCCTATTTATTTTATTTTGTTGGTATGTTTGGTTCTGTTCTCTGTCTCCCCCTTTTAGACTGTGAGCCCACTGTTGGGTAGGGACTGTCTCTATGTGTTGCCAATTTGTACTTCCCAAGCGCTTAGTACAGTGCTCTGCACATAGTAAGCGCTCAATAAATACGATTGATTGATTGATTGATTGACAGAGCCCCATCTCACCTGCCAGGACTACTGTCAGCTGTCAGCCAACCGTCAGCTGTGTGACTTTGGGCGAGTCACTTAACTCCTCTGTGCTTCAGTTACTTCATCTGTAAAATGGGGATTCAAACTGTGAGCCGCCCGTGGGACAACCTGATCACCTTGTAACCTCCCCAGCGCTTAGAACAGTTCTTTGCACATAGTAAGCGCTTAACAAATGCCATTATTATTATTATTATTATTACTGCTGGTATCCGCAACTAGGTGTTCCAGGATCACCTGCAGCTGTACGCTAGCCTCCCGCTCCTCCTGGGGTAAAGGCTTGCTCTCCCTTCCCAGCTGATGATCTTCTGTCTACCCCAGCGCTTAGTACAGTGCTTGGTTCATTACAAGCGCTGGGGTATTAATAATCATTATTATTATCAGGGAAGAGCGTCCTGTGCCAAGATGACTAGCACTTCCCCCTCAGTCGCGGGGAGGCCATGGACCACGTGATCTGCCCTGCCATCACACAGAGAGAGGGAGAGAGAGAGAGAGAGACAGTCTGTCTGACTGCTGCTCATTTGGTTTGTATCGAAAAGCCTGGCCTATCTATTCTCCATACGCTACTTTGGGCCCAAAGAAAACATGGATTCTAATCTAAACAGCGACTCACCAATAAAATATTTGTGCGGAGAGCATGTCCTAATTCTGTGCTTCATTGGTATCTATTTTTGGATGTCAAAATGTGAACTATGACTTAGTGCCTGCACCACTGAGTTATTCTGCTCTTTGGGGCCGACCTAACGGAGACCAGCTTGGGCCTCTCCCGAGGAGAGCTCTGCGAGCGCATTTGGAAATCGATGTCAACCAAAGAGGCTGACTTGGCTTCGGGGTTGAGGGTGAGAAGAATATCAAATGCTGAAAGGACACAGATCCAAGCGTGTAGATGATGCAGAAGGGAGAGAGGACAGTCAGCACTCAATAAATACCATCGGTCGATGGATTCCCCCTAACTCCCAGAGCAGTGTTTGCCCCACCTGGACCGTTATCAAAAGAGGAGGTGTGACTCGGAGATCCGAAATGCCACCTCAGCGGGCTCCAGACATTTTCACGCAGGAGCCTTGGCTTGATTTCGTCTCCTCGTTAATAGAAGTCATATGTCCGGCTAGTAGTAGGAATAGTACTTGTTGAATGCTCACTGTGTGCTGACATTTGGGATTTGCGAGGAACGTTAGGGAAGCAGCGTGGCCTAGTGGAAAAAACACAGGCTTGGAAGTCAGAGGACCTGGGTGCCCCTCCCAGCTCCACCACTTGCCTGCTGTGTGACCTTGGGCAAGTCACTTCACTTCTTTGTGCCTCAGTTTCCTCAACTGTAAAATGGGGATTCGATGTCTGTTCTCCTTCCTGCTTAGAGTGTGAACCTCATGTGGGACAGGGACTGCGTCTGACACTGGTTAACTCGTATCTACCCCCAGGTCTTAGAACACTGCCTGGAACATAGTAACTGCTTAACAAATACAACAACAACAATAATAATGCCAGCCAGGTTGACTGTTTCTCCTGTCACTTGTCTCCCATTTGGGTAGGAAGCTCCTAATAATAATAACAATAATAATAATAGTGGCATTTATTAAGTGCTTACTTTGTGCTGGACACGGTACTAAGCGCTGAGGTGGATACAAGCCAGTCGTTCGGACACAGTCCCCATCCCATATGGGGCTCACAGTCTCAGTCCCCACTTTACAGATGAGATAACTGAGGCCCAGAGAAGTGAAGTGATTTTCCCAAAGTCACACAGCAGACAAGTGGCAGAGCCGGGTTTAGAACCCATGACCTTCTGACTCTTAGAAGCAGTCTTGAGAAGCAGCGTGGCTCAGTGGAAAGAGCCCAGGCTTTGGAGTCAGAGGTCATGGGTTCAAATCCCGGCTCCGCCAATTGTCAGCTTTGTGACTCTGGGTAAGTCACTTAACTTCTCTGTGCCTCAATTACCTCATCTGTAAAATGGGGATTAAGGCTGTGAGCCCCCTGTGGGACAACTTGATTACCTTGTAACCGCCTCAGCACTTAGAACAGTGCTTTGCACACAGTAAGCGCTTAATAAATGCTATTATTATTATTATTATCTTAGGCCCATGCTCTGTCCCCTAGGTCAATTCGGCTCATCCTGGAATGGGGGAAATCTGCAGGGAAAGGAGAGAGTTGCCATGAGAGAATCTGACCCAAATGTCATGACAGAGCCTTTGGTTAGAAAGAATTCCACTCCTTCCTGCACGTGGTTGTGTATTGTCAAACAATGACCCTGAAACCGTTGCATCACGGGCTTTAAGAGACATAGACGTTGAAACCAAGGCATAGTCGCTGAGATGTTTTGAATTACTCGACGGGAATGCGTAAGGAGTTTACTGATAGTGAGCATGTAGGGAATTGGCTTCAGAAAAGCAACGTTAATCATCCAAGTGTACTTCAGGAGAAGACAGGGCACAGGGATCACTTCGCTTTCATTTGACTTGAAAACGAGATGATGTAAATTTTTACCCCCCAGTTGCTTCAGCACATAAATCATAGCCTCCGAAAAAAGAAGAAAATAATGTGGCCTTCGGTTGGGAAGCAGAGTATCGTGTGGATCCTTTGCATGTGCCTGGATGTTTTGCCTTGGGTTTATCTGGGGAGACCACCTTCACTTTCCCTTTCATTTTCAAGATGAAACCATAGGATTTGAAAGCAGGTAGCTTGATCCGTTTATTTCGAAGCAGGATGGGCGGTTAGGGAGAAGATGACAGAAGTCTTGGAAATCCAGGTCTCTCCAGGCACCTGTGAGTGTGACTACTTTTTTATGGTAGTTGTTAAGCACTTATTATGCTCCAGGCACTGTTCTAATCGCTGGGGTAGATACAAGCTAATTAAGTCGGACATAGTCCCCTGTCCCACATGGGGCACACAGTCTTAATCCCCATTTTACCATCTCCCCCTCCCCCCCGCCTTACCTCCTTCCCCTCCCCACAGCACCTGTATATATGTATATATGTTTGTACGTATTTATTACTCTATTTATTTATTTATTTATTTGTACATATTTATTCTATTTATTTTATTTTGTTAATATGTTTTGTTTTGTTGTCTGTCTCCCCCTTCTAGACTGTGAGCCCGCTGTTGGGTAGGGACCGTCTCTATATGCTGTCAACTTGTACTTCCCAAGCGCTTAGTACAGTGCTCTGCACACAGTAAGCGCTCAATAAATACGGTTGAATGAATGAATGAATGAATTTTACAGATGAGGTAATTGGGACCCAGGGAGATGAAGCGACTTGCCCAAGGTTACACAACAGACAAGCAGCGGAGCCGGGGTTGGAACCCAGGTCCTTTTGACTCCCAGGACTGGGCTCTATCCAGTAGGCCATGCTGCTTCTCAGCTATTCTGCTGCTTCTATTTCTGGGTGATTATTTTCCACAGAGAACAAGAGTGCCACCTCAGAGGCTTTTCCCTATCTCCGACTGTGTTGGAGGAACTGGCTTCATTCGGCAATAGGACTAATTCCCAGGAGGGAGCTAAATTACCTTAATGAACGGCGGCAGCAGGCAGTTGTCCCTATGTGATTTCTTAGAATCAATCAGTCAATGGTATTTATTCAGGGCTTACAGTGTGCAGAGCACCGCACTAAGCGGTTGGGAGAGTACAATACAGAAGACTTAGCCGCCACGTTCCCCGCCCATAACAAGCTTACGATCTAAAGCGGGAGGCAGAAATTAATATGAATAAATAAGTAATGTATATGTATAATTTAAAGATATGTACCTAAGCGCTGTGGGGTTGGGGATGGGCAAATATCAAACGCTCCATCTCTCCTTAGTTAGGGAGAGGGCTACCTCAAGACGTCCCTCGCCCAGCCACCTGAAGACTTTTGGCCTTTGCTCGGGCAGGGAACAAGGACTCTTTCTTCTTGATGTAATTACCGCCGAAGCTGCTTCAGCCCATGTTTATTTACAAGGTAAAGCGGGGCGGTCTCAGTAAATTACGGTGCAGTCCCGGGCACCTGTTAGCCTGTGCTCTCATCATCCCATTTTCAGATGTGGAAGTCAGATGAGGTCCAGTTCTGGGATTAGGCCGGGGCAGTTGGGGGGCAGGAGGGGGAGAAAACGAGGGAGCGAGAAAGAGAAAGCGCTCGCAATCCTCCTCTTTCTCACCAAGGTCGTCCTCTGTCAGAACCAAAGGATTTGGTAAACTTACGGTGCTGCGGGGGAATTCTAGATAGGGAAGGTAAAATGTAATGGGCAAACTGATTGTACTGTGTCTGCCCCATGCTCACCTCAATGCTCGGCGCATTATAAGCACTTAACAAATAGCCGTTAGTGGGACACGACAGTGGCTGGCCTGATTACCTTGTGTCTAGCCCAGCAGCTTAGTATAGTGTTTGGATCTCTGTAAGGGCTTAACAAATACCACTACTGTTATTATC
This sequence comes from Tachyglossus aculeatus, assembly GCF_015852505.1. Classification (NCBI taxonomy): domain Eukaryota; kingdom Metazoa; phylum Chordata; class Mammalia; order Monotremata; family Tachyglossidae; genus Tachyglossus; species Tachyglossus aculeatus. The sequence goes on along the minus strand of NC_052071.1, from coordinate 16,499,192 downwards.
ACGTTGTTGTTATTGTTAGTATTGTTATTAATAACGGTACTACTAATAATGCTATTACTGATAGGAGCAGTTGTAATAGTAGTAGTAAGTTTCGCTATTATAGTTACAGTTCTTTTGTGACTTTGGACCAGTTGCTCCTTAGTAAGAGCAACTTAATAATATTAGTAGTAGTAAGTTTCGCTATTATAGTTACAGTTCTTTTGTGACTTTGGACCAGTTGCTCCTTAGTAAGAGGAGGAGGAGGAGAAGGAGGAGGAAGAGGAAGCCTGGCTATTATAGCTACAGTTCTTTTGTGACTTTGGACCAGTTTCTCCTTCTACTTAGTAGCCGGAGGAAGAGGAGGATGAGGAGGAGGAGGAGGAGGACAAAGAGGAGGAGGAGGAAACCTGGCTATTATAGCTACAATTCTTTATGACCGGATCAATTGCTCCACCTCTCTGAACCTCAGTTTCCCCCAATTGGAAGATGGGAATTCCCCCAGTATTACCCCTGCCCCATCATGAGGAAGGCAACCCATCAGAGAAGGCTCCAGGGCAGGGCACATGAGACAGATTATAACTCGGGAGCCATGCAAGGTAAGGACAGAGCAGAAGATAATAATGGATAGATCAGACTGGAAGCTCGTTGTGGTAGGGAACATATCTCCTAATTCTCTTGTATTGTCCTCTCCCAAAGCACTTAGTACGGTGCTCTGCAGTTAGTAAGTGCTCAATAAATACAATTGATTGATTGAACGGGGATGGGAAAATGGAAGCAATTCAAGTTTTTAACATTACAGGGCACCGTTTTGTTTTGTTTTGTTGTTTGTCTCCCCCCTTCTAGACTGTGAGCCCGTTGTTGGGTAGGGATTGTCTCTATCTGTTGCTGGATTGTACTTTCCAAGCACTTAGTACAGTGCTCTGCACACAGGAAGCGCTCAATAAATACGATTGAATGAATGAATGAATGACCTAATATAAGGCTTTCACAAATAATCTCAAAATGGATTGAGAAGAAGCTCATTTGTGGAGAATCAAAAGGATTAAAGAAAGATGTAAAGCCCCATGAAAAAAGGGAAGAAGTAGTCATAATAAATGTGGTATTTGTTCAGCACGTTTTATGTGCCAAGCATTGTACTAAACTCTGGGATAGGTACAACGCAATCACATCAGACAGTCCCTGCCCCACATGGGGCTCAAAGGTATTGAACAGGTATTAAAACCCCCATTTTACAGATGGAGGAAAATGAGGCACCATGAGGTGACACAAAGAGAGTTACAATATGGCACAAAGAAAGTTACAAGAAGCGAAGCGTAGAACGTCAGAAATAGGAGATACCACTTTTCTCACTTTCTGCAAGAGTTTGGGGAAAAAAGCATGAAGCTGAAGCCAGAAAAAGTAGAGCAAAACCGAAAGAATGACTGAGTGTATGTATGTTTTATTTCTAAAGAACATTTTCATTCAAATAGGTATATGTCTGATGCCCCGGGAAGAGTTTTCAGTAACCAGGGAAAGTAACAAATTAAATTAACCAGGAAAACTTGGCAGAATTATTCAGATGTGCCAAGTTCCTTGTAACTTCTCTGTGCCTCTGTTACCTCATCTGTAAAATCTGGATTAAGACTTGAGCCTTATGTGGGACAGGGACTGTGTCCAACCTGATTATCTTGTATTTACCCACTGCCTGGTGTATGGTAAGCCCTTAACAAATACCTTTTAAAAAAAAAGATAGCTGCCCTATGAATCAAAGCAATAGAACAGTTGTTGTTTTCTGAAGTTTCCCCGATGTGAATTAATCAGCGAATACTGCACTTCGGTAAAGTCTGGAGTCAATTCTAGTAGATCCGAGACTATCTTAGGTAAATGAAATGCACATCCTGAAGTCAGGTTATACAAGCCCTGAAGGACTAAGAGCCCACGTAGCATCTGATGTTCCCGTGGATATGACTTTTGTTGTTGTTGTTTTTTTAACCGAACCTCTGTGGTGTGAAACCAACAGATGCAATTGATATATTTAGAATTTACATGCTTCTAAAGTGCTAGCCCAGGGGCGTTTGGAATGCATTTGTTTTTGATCGAGAGTCAGGCGTGTGGTCTGCACGTTATCTCTCTGAAGTCTGGGAGCTTAGCCACTCTCTCATTTTTAAGATCATTAAGTCATCTTGAGGCCAATAAGTGGGTCATAGACAGACCAGATTTTTCAGCTGGTGCTCTCAGAGTGCATTTGGACATACAGAGTCATTTGCCTAGTGTACAGGCTGAGGGAATCAGACCAAGCTGCTTTTGAGTTCCCCCTGCTCTTTCAGAAAAATCAATCAACCAATGAATGGAATTTATTGAACATTCACTGTGTGCAGAGCACTGTACTAAGTGCTTGGGAAAGGACAATACAGTAGAGTTAGAAGATGCAATCCCTGCCCATAAGGAGCGTGCAGCCTACAAGGAGAGCAGACATTAAAATAAATAGCAGATAGGAGCAATAGTAGTGCAGCAGAATATAATTATGGTATTTGTTAAGTGCTTACTATGTGCCAAGCACTGTTCTAAGTGCTTGACCGTTCTAAGCGTAAGTGCTGTGGGGATGGGCCTGGAGTAAGGATCAAAGTGCTTAAAGGATACACAGCGTAGGTGACCCCAAGGAGAGTGCGGGACGGGGAAAATGAGGGGCTAGTCAGGGAAGGCCTCGTGGAGAAAGTGTGAATTTAGGAGAGTTTTGATGGTGGGGAGAGTGGTGGACGGTTGGATATCAAAAGGGAGAACATTCCAGGCCAGAAGGAGGATGAGGGCAAGGGGTCAGTGGTGAAGTAGATGAGATCGAGGGACAGTGAGTTTGTTGGGTTCGGAAGAGCGAAGCGTGCAGGTTGGGTTATAGTTGGAGATCAGAGAGGTAAGGCAAGGAGGGAGAGAGTTTAGGAGAAGCCGGTCTGAAGACCAGAGCCAGATTTCAGGGGGCTGAGGTGCCCCGGATGGCTTTAGATTCCTGGGGATGACTTCAAAGTTGGACCCGCGTGATAGTTTGGACTTTGGACCATGTAAAAATCTAATCTCGGCTTCTGCGCGATAGGGAACTTAGCAACCAAAATCGGTCCCGGCCCCAAGCTTAAATCCAAGAACCTCAGCCTGCACATATTCCAACTGAGCTGACATAATGTGAAAGCAAGGACTGCCACGAAACCTTGTTTCTCCATTTTAAATCCCCAAAGGCAACACGGAGACCAACACCTCATGGAAACCCACATTTTTTTGCTTTTTTCTTTATTTTTTGGTGGGGGTGGGGCAGGGGTGGAAATAGAGGGGCAAGCACAGTATTTCCCCAATCACCTTACCATTAAACTGGAATTTTACTATCGTTATTATTTTAATGGTATTTGTTAAGTGTTCACTATTTGCCAGGCACTGGGGTAGATACGGGCTAATTAGGTTGGACACAGTCCAACATGGGGCTTACAGTCTCAATCCCCATTTTACAGATGAGATAACTGAGGCAGAGAGGAAGTGAAGTGACTTGCCCAAAGTCACACAGCAGACAAGTGGGAGAGCTGGCATTAGAACCCAAGTCCTTCCGACATCCAAGCTCGTGCTGTATCCACTAGGCCATGCTACTTCTTCTTCTTCTTCTTCTTAATAATACTAATAATAGTATTTGTTAAGTAATTACTATGTGCCAAACACTGGACTAAACGCTGGAGTAGATACAAGATCGTCAGGTCAGATACAGTCCCCATCCCACAGAGAGCTCCAAATCTAATTGGAGGGAGGATAGGTATTAAATCCCCATTTTACAGAGGAAGGAATAGAGGCAAAGTGAATTGACTTGCCCAAGGTCACACAGCAAGCATGTGGCTCCCCAGGATCGGTTCAGCCCTTTCGTCCATCTTCCCGCTGACTTTGACTTATCTGTGGGCAAGATTGTGCTTCCAAAGTGCTTAGTACAGTGCTCTGCACACAGTAGGCGCTCAATAAATACGATTGAACGAATGAATGAATTAGGGTTGTTTAGATCTTGTTTTTTTCCACCGTTACTTGTTATTGTCATTTCTATAGTTACTCACTGGAAGCACATTGTGCCTTAAATATTTTGACTACCCAATGCCAGAAATAACTAACTGGAAGAAAGTGTTAATGATTTGATGGCTAAATCCATGTGAGTCATTCTCTCGGGCAGGCGTCTTCAAAGCAGGAAGGAGAATTTTTGCATTTACTACAGTGCCCCTCCCCCAGGTCACCGATATTTCCATCCGAGATGTCTGAGTTCCCGGAACACACCTAAACAGCTCTAAGCAGCATCTCTTTGGATTGCTGCTCCTTGTACCCACTGTTTTCTGTTCTGCCTCATGTGTTTAAGGAAGTGCTTTGCGTGTTTATTATAAATAGCCCGCGTCGGTTTCTGACTGCCAGCAGATTCTCTCTGCAGAGGGTTCCTTTCCGAAGTGGTGGGCGAGGGCAGCGTGGCTTACCGCCATGCTGATTTGCAATTTAGACTTTGAGGGCATTCTTCGAAAATGACGGGAGCTAAATTTGGGAGAAAGAAGTCCCAGTTCAGCCGGCCGCCGTTGTACGCACAGAGCTCTTCCTTCAGAACGCCGAAGATGGGACTCAGTCCGGAGACTGTTTTCTCCAGCTCTATTCAGAACTTGTCACTGAGTGGCTGCTATTGAAAGCGATGAATTGATTCCAGACCTCTGGAGAAGGCACACACACACACACACTCAGATCTGAACTTTCCAATGACCAGGGTAGTGGTAGTGGATGATGACTAACAGGCGCCTATCGCTTTGTTTCGCTCAGTGCCTCTTTGTCGCTCCCATAAGCCCCCTGTTCACATCTCTTTTCGACGATTCGGCATCCAAAATGATTTGCACTCTCCACGTGTCCTTCCTGCTTCTCCTTATTCCTTCTAACGGGCCTCCGCTCACCCCCCGTCATCCGTCCACGGGCTTGGTTTGGGTGGTTGAAGACACAGGCCGGCTGAAGAAAGCGCATCCGAAAACCCAAGACCCATCAGCCACGCTGACGCCAGTCAGGCAGTCAGTTGTATTTACTGAGCACTTACTGTGGACAGTAATGACTAAAGGCAGTGTGTACCAAAGGACCTGGGAGAGTACAGTACAACAATAAGCAGACACATTTCCTACCCACAACAAACTTACAGTCTAGAGGGGAGAGGGGGCACAGAGGATCAGAGCTCAAATACCAGTCTATTCATCATCATCAATCGTATTTATTGAGCGCTTACTGTGTGCAGAGTACACAGAGGTTTTGTTCTCTGTCTCCCCCTTTTAGACTGTGAGCCCACTGTCTCTATGTGTTGCCAATTTGTACTTCCCAAGCGCTTAGTACAGTGCTCTGCACATAGTAAGCGCTCAATAAATACGATTGATGATGATGCAGAGCACTGTACTAAGCGCTTGGGAAGTACAAATTGGCAACATATAGAGACAGTCCCTACCCAACAGTGGGCTCACAGTCGAAAAGGGGGAGACAGAAAACAAAACCAAACATACTAACAAAATACAATAAATAGAATAAATATTCATTCATTCGTTCGCTCATTCAATCATATTTATTGAGGGCTTACTGTGTGTAGAGCACTGTACTAAGCGCTCGGGAGAATACAGTGTAACAATCAACAGACATATCCCCTACCCACAACGAGCTTCCTCTAGAGGGGCTCACAGTGTTCATTGAGCGTGTACTGTGTGTGGAGCACTGTACGTAGCACTTGCAGTAGAACAATAAGCAGGCACATTTCCTGCCCACAGCCAGCTTACAGCCTAGCAGGGACGACTCAGCCCTTCAGCTTTCCAAGATAAATACTTTGAGAACGAGGTGGCGTTCCGAAGCCGGTTGCTTCGAATTGGTTCCTCTACCACCGCTTCCCCTCTCCTCCCTTCCCTTCTCACCTGTCTCCTTTGAAGGTAGCCATAAAGAAGTCTGAGCATTTTTCCTCTGTCTCACTCTTTCTTCCCCCTCACCCCCATCCCCAACATCTGGCACCCGAACTCTATGTGATCAGCCGAGTCTACACGGGTAAAGTAATAATGATAATAATAATAATGGCATTTATTAAGCGCTTACTATGTGCAAAGCACTGTTCTAAGCGCTGGATAATAATGGCATTTGTTAAGCACTTATTATGTGCAGAGCACAGTTCTAAGCGCTGGGGGGGACACAAGGTGATCAAGTTGTCCCACGTCGGGCTCACAGTCTTAATCTCCATTTTACAGATGAGGGAACTGAGGCTCAGAGAGGTTAAGTGACCTGCCCAAGGTCACACAGCAGACATGTGGCAGAGTCGGGGTTCGAACCCATGACCTCTGACTCCAAAGCCCGTGCTCTTTCCACTGAGCCACGCTGTTTGAACGTGTATAAAATCCCCAACCAGAAGTTGCTTAAAATAATTATTGTTATTATTATGGTATTTGTTAAGTGCTTCCTATGTGCCAAGTACTGCTGTAAGCCCTGGGGTAGATACAAGTTAAAAAGGTTGTCCCACGTGGGGCCCTCATTTTACAGATGAGGTAACTGAGGCACAGAGAAGTTTAGCGGCTTGCCCAAGGTCCCACAACAGACGAGTGGTGGAGTCAGGATTGGAACGCACGTCCTCTAACTCCCAAGCCCATGCTCTTTCCACTAAGCCATACCGCTTCTCTATAATAATGGTGTCTTGCCTTGTCTTATGCCGTCGAGTCATCCCTGACCCAAAGCGACTCCATGGACACATCTCTCCCAGAACGCCCCACCACCACCTGCGGTCGTTCTGGTAGTGGATCCAGGGCGTTTTTTGGGTAAAAATATGGAAGGGGTTTACCGTCGCCTCCTTCCATGAGGTGAAGTCGAGTCTACGCCCTTGGCTTTCTCCTGTACCACTACTGCCCAGCACAGGAGAGTTTTGCTTTGCAGCAGATTGCCTTCCGCTGGCCAGCCGCTGCCCAAGCTAGGAATGAAATGGACAGGCCTCTGCTGGACTCTCCCTCCCGTAGCTGAGACTGGTAGAGGACTGGAAACTCTCCAGGTGACGTCCTGAGAGCGGCATTGATGGCATAACTGGGGAGAATCATCTAGCCAGAGTTTTTGCTGTTTATTTAGATGATGATGATGGTATTTGTTAAGCGCTTACTATGTGCAAAGCACTGTTCTAAGCGCTGGGGAGATTACAAGGTGATCAGGTTGTCCCACGGGGGGGCTCACAGTTTTAATCCCCATTTTACAGATGAGGTAACTGAGGCACGGAGAAGTATCTGTCAGTCTCCAGCCGCTCCCCTGCTGTCTCGTGAATGGTCTTCCCGAAGCTGTGCGGCCCAGTGAGTCAATCGGTGGTATTCTGTGAGTGCTCTCTGCGTGCAGAGCACTGTACTAACCGTTTGGGAGAGCACAGTAGAGCGGTGTCAGTAAACACGTTCCCTGTCACAAGGAGCTCTAGACTGTAAGTTCGTTCGTTGTGGGCAGGAAATATGTCTACCAACTCTGTTCTATTGTATACTCATAGTACAGTGCTCTGCGTGCAGCAAGCGCTCAGTAAATACGATTGATTGATTGATTGATTGGACCCAATAGGAGACAAACCCATTAGTGCAGTAAGGATCGATCCCTAAGTGCAAGCCCTGCAAGGAGGGTGAGTTGGTCATATCAGTCATTCCTGGCAGACTTGCACCCAGGAATAGGTTCTTTCTATCATTTTCTAAAATGAACTAGTTCTCTCTTTCCTTCTCTCTCTCCGTCTCTCTCTCTCTGTCTCTCTCTCCACACACACACACACACACACACACACACACACACACACAGAGATATGTCCATTGGGTATTTTTGGGGGGCATTGTGGTTGAGGTTTCTTTTTCCACTGAGGCAGTTGTAATTTTGCAGCAGATCTCCTCGAGGAAGGCTTCACTCTCTGAGACTCCATCATTCGCCGTCTTGGCAGTTTCGAAGGCAGAGCCTATAGACACCTTTTCTTTCCCTAATGGCCTAAGCAGAAGTTTCGTTCATCTCCTACTGTGTGAAGTTAAAGGAAGAGCCCCCCCCCCACACACCCCTGTTTTTTGCCCCTGCTCTTTGGAGTGACCGATAGTGATCAGTGGGATAAGGAAATCAGGTTTGGGGTGCCATAACCTGGAGTTTGTCACTCATTCATTCAGTCATATCTATTGAGCTCTTACTGTGTGCAGAGTACAGTACTAAACACTGGGAAAGTGCAGCAATAAAGAGAGACAATCCCTGCCCACAACGGGCTCACAGTCTGTAAGGGGGAGACAGACAACAAAACAAAACATGTAGACAGGTGTCAAAATCATCAGAACAAATAGAATTATAGCTATATGCACATCATTAATGAAATAAATAGAACAGTAAATATGTACATGGCATTGCCTCTTCTGCAAGAGCATCAGGTCCCATCTGTCTTTCATTGGTTCATTCATTGTCAGTCATATTTATTGAGCACTTATTGTGTGCTGAGCACTGTAATAAGCTCTTGAGAGAGTACAGTACAACAATGAACAGACACATTCCCTGCCCACAACGAGCTTACAGTGTGCTGGGGGAGACAGACATCAATACAAATGAATAAGGTACAGATATGGACATAAGTGTAGCCTGGCTGGGAGTGGGGAAGAACAAATGGAGCAAGTCAGGGTGACCCAGAAGGGAGTGGGAGATGAGGAAAAGGAGCTTAAGTCTGGGAAGGCCTCTTGGAGGTCTGGGCCTGACTTTCCATCTTTTTGCGACTGCTCTCTCAAAAGCAGGCAGGCCTCCAAGTTCCGTGCAGTGGCTACATGAAATTCGTTCATTCACTCAATCGTAATTATTGAGCACTTACTGTGTGCAGAGCACTGCTTGGGAGAGTACATGACAACAATAAACAGAAACATTCCCTGCCCATAACGAACTCACAGCCTAGGAGTCACACTGCTTCTTTCCTTCTCTCCATTATAGAGCATTTACAAAACCAAAATTGGCTTTTAAAATAGGTCGCGTTCAGCTCTTTAACAGGGCCACCCTGTGAATTTGGCTTAACCTGCTCTGGTTCCGGTATTTCCGATTGGAGTCTCTGGGAAATGCCTTGGATTCCTTATTTGTTAATCCTTGAAATTACTGCTGACTCAGATAGTAACTCTAGAAAGCCCTGGCTCACCAATTATTATTCTTATTATTCTTATTATTATCATCACCACCATTATCATCTCTAGACCGTAAAGTCATTATGGGCAGGGAATGTGGCTGCTAACTCTGTTGTATTGTACTCTCCCAAATGCTTAGTATAGTGCTTTGCAAATAGTAAGTGTTCAGTAAATACAGTTGGTGTTGTGTTTGTTAAGTGCTTACTATGTGTCAAGCAGTGTTCTAAGCGATGGGGTAGATACAAGCTAATCAGGTTGTCCCACGTGGGGCTTACAGTCTCAGTCCCCATTTTCCAGATGAGGTAACTGAAGCACAGAGAAGTGAAGTGATTTTCCCAAGGTCACAAAGCAGACAAGTGCAGAGCCGGGATTAGAACCCATGTCCTCTGACTCCCAAACCCGCTTCTAGGCCCACAATCGTTGCCTTCCACAAGCCTGAAGGTTTATTGTTGTATTATACTCCCCCAAACGTGTAGACTGTGAGCCTACTGTTGGGTAGGGACCGTCTCTATGTGTTGCCAACTTGTACTTCCCAAGTGCTTAGTGCAGTGCTCTGCACACAGTAAGCGCCCAATATATATGATTGATTGATTGATTGATTAGTACAGTGCTCTGCACACAGTAAGTGCTCAATAAATGACTAACTGAATGAATGGCTTCTCCTCCCTCCTTGGCCTGGCTTCTCCTCCCTCCTTGGCCAGTCAGTCAATGGCCCAGGAGTCAGAAGGTCATGGGTTCTAATCCCGGTTCCACCACTTGTCTGCTGTGTGACCCTGGGCAAGTTGCTTCATTTCTGTAGGCCTCAGTTACGTCATCGGAAAATGGGGATTGAGACTGTGAGCCCCAAGTGGGACAGGGACTGTGTCCAACCTGATTTCCTTGTATCCACCCCAATCAATCAATCAATCAATCGTATTTATTGAGCGCTTACTGTGTGCAGAGCACTGTACTAAGCACTTGGGAAGTACAAGGTGGCAACATATAGAGACAGTCCCTACCCAACAGTGGGCTCACAGTCTAAAAGCACCCCATCATCATCATCATCAATCGTATTTATTGAGCGCTTACTATGTGCAGAGCACTGTACTAAACGCTTGGGAAGTCCAAATTGGCAACATATAGAGACAGTCCCTACCCAACAGTGGGCTCACAGTCTAAAAGGGGGAGACAGAGAACAAAACCAAACATACCCCAGTGCTTAGTACAGTGCCTGGCCCATAATAAGCACTTAATTAATACCACAACTATTATTATTATTATTCCTGGAATGCTGACTGTGTGCAGAGCACTGTACTAAGCACTTGGGAGCACCCAATAAACAATAAAACAGTCACGTTCCCTACGCGGGAAACCTGATGTTTCTCGTTTCGACCAGGCCTGCTGCCGTGTGATGATTTCCGTGCCGGTGGACAGAATGACCGGGCCGAGGCCCGTAGGTAGGCCGCCAGTCGGGCTTTTCCTCTGTTGGTCGGGAGCCCCCCCGAAAGGTTCTCCCGCGGCAGAGAGGTTTGCCGGCGTTGTCTGGCAGGAGGCTGGGGACGCTTGGTTTCCCCGTGGCCGTCCGTCCGTCCGTCTGCTGCCTTGGTAGCGGGGCCCATCCCCATCAGCCCGTGCCGCCTGCTGCTGGCTTCTCTGGACTTTGTTGTGGCCGCTCAGCTGACTCCCTGTGTGCCCTGGACACGTCGTAATCATGGGGCAGTGTCCTTCTCTCCCACGTAACCGGGAAAGAAAACAAAATTGTTCCCATGCCAAATCCTCAGAATTTCTGGCACCCACCCAGGTCTCAACAGAGCAGGTGCTCCCAATTACACACACACATACACACACACACACACACACACTCTCTCTCTCTCTCTCTCTCTCTCTCGCTCTCTCGTTTCCCCCCGAGGCTGCCGATTTATGGTCGAATTTCTGTTTTTTAGCACCTCAAAGGCACAGGTGGGCAGAGATCAGATGGATAAGTTGGAGAGAGTGAGGCACGGCAGAAAGCAGAGAAAAGGAGGTGCGCAAGCCAATCCTTCCTCAATCACGAATTGTATTTATTGAGTGCTTGGGAGAGTAATAATAATGATAATATTGTTATATTATTATATATTATATAAATATATATTATTATTATATACAATATATATTATTATATATTATTATATTATTTTATTATAATTATTATATTATAATATAATTATATATTATAATTATATATAATTATATATAATTATTATATATAATATATATAATATAATATATTATATATTATATATAATTATATATCATAATAACTATAGTATATTATAATATATAATATTATATTATATTATTATATATTATATAATATATAATATTGTTATTATATATTATTATTTATAATAAAAAATAATAGTAATTTTGGTATTTTGTAAGCACTTACTCAGTGCCAGGTACTGTACAAAGTGATGGGGTGGATACGGGCAAATCAGGTTGGACACAGTCCCTGTCCCTCAAGAGGCTCGCAGCCGTAATCCCCATCACTGAGGCGCAGAGGTCGGGAAGGGACTTGCCCAAGGTCACACAGCAGACAAGGGGCAGAGCCGGGATTAGAACCCAGGTCCTTCAGATCCCAGGACCTTGCTTTATCCATTATGCCACGCTGCTTCTCATGTACAGTACACCGTGTATCGCTTTGAATTGTACGCCTATTGTTAGGAGACACGCTCCCTGCCCACAACGAGCTCACGGTCTAGAGCTTCATAAACAGCTTTGGGAAAGGTTCGGGTTCAAGGCAGTGCTTGGCGCTCATGGCAAGCGGCCTTTTCTCTTTGCGGGCTCTTCCATCCGCCCGAGCCACCCCACAGCCCGGATCTCCCGGATCCCGCGTCAGCCAGAGGGAGCCAGTCGGACCGAGCAGACAGAATCCCTCCTTCTCCAGCTGGATACGGGGCAAAGATCATCTCAACTCCTACTCCTACTTTCAAGGAAGGAGGGTCGGAACCAGCCCAGCGGCAGGGTGAGTCACACAGGAAATGCCAACCCGTGACTCACCCACAACAATCATTTACCCGCCGATCAGTTGAGATTGAAAATATAGCTGCGGCCCGCCTCCCTCGCCGGCGGATAGCGACTCCCGGCTTCCCCCCCACGCCGTGAGGTCGCTGGTTGGATGGACTGCAAGATCCCCCCGGGGCCATGCCAGTTCAGGTTCCTCCTGGTCATCTTCCTTCTTCCCTCAAAATCTGGCTAGTAGCCGGGGACACCGTGGGCGGGGCATTATTAATATTAATAATAATAATAATTGTGTTTGTTAAGTGCTTACTATGTTCCAGGCACTGTGCTATTCATTCAATCGTATTTATTGAGCGCTTGTACTAAGCACTTGGGAAGTACAAGTTGGCAACCTATAGAGACGGTCCCTACCCAACAAAGGGCTCACAGTCTAGAAGGGGGAGACAGACAACAAAACAAAACACGTGGACAGGTGTCAAGTCGTCAGAACAAATGGAATTGAAGCTCAGTGCGCATCATTAACAAAATAAATAGAATAGAAAATATGTACAAGTAAAATAAATAGAGTAATAAATCTGTACAAACATATATACAGGTGTGTGAGGAGGGGAAGGAGGTAGGGTTGGGGGGATGGGGAGGAGGAGAGGAGAAAGGGGGGCTCAGTGTGGGAAGGCCTCCTGGAGGAGGTGAGCTCTCAGTAGGGCTTTGAAGGGAGGAAGAGAGCTAGCTTGGCGGATGTGTGGAGGGAGGGCATTCCGGGCCAGGGGGAGGACGTGGGCCGGGGGTCGACGGCGGGACAGGCGAGAATGAGGTACAGGGAGGACTAAGCGCTGGGGTAGATACAAGGTCGTCGGGTTGGATACAATCCCTGTCCCGCATAGGGCTCGGAGTCTTAATCCCCATTTTACAGATGAGTAACCAAGGGACAGAGAAGTGAAGTGATTTGCCCAAAGTCACCCAGCAGACAAGTAGCTGAGCCGGAATTAGAACCCAGGTCCTTCTGACTCCCAGTTCCGTGCTCTAGCCACTGGGCCGTGCTGCTTCTCACGGTGCTGTGGAACGTGTTTTTAAGGCTCAGAAAAAAGCCCGTCCAGTTCAAGGGTGACGTCGAGGGGCCGCGCGGTAAGAGCCCTTCGTGGGGCCAGGCAAACCGAGCACGCCTCTCCATCTGGGTGCAGAAAGAGGATGCCGAGGTGAGATGCTCCCCGAAACCTCAGCCTTGGCTCCTGTCCCCACCACAGGCCCTCCTGGCTCTGAGGGGGTGGCCGCCTCTCCGGAGCAGGCCCCTACGTCGGCTGGCAAGCATTCTTTGAACGCCCACGGGATTCAGAGGACTGGAAAGGGCCTGGGGAGATGATTTAAAAAAGAAACCCGGCCCCCGTCCTTGAGAAGCCTTCCCTCCAGGAGCAGGGGTTTAATAAACATCAGTATGGCTCATCTAGATAAGAGTAATCCTGAGGGGGAGGGGAGGGCACGGGATGTACTGGCATGCTGGAGGAGGAGCAGTTATGGTAAGAGCTGGAGTAATAACAATTTAGGGTACTAATCAATCAATCAGTCATTTATTGAGCTCTTACTGTGGGCAGAGTACTATACTAAACGCTTTTGAGAGTAGAACGCAACTGTATAACAGACCCGTTCCTTACCCACGATGTAGGCAGTGTAGAGGACGTACTGTGAATAGTGGAAAGAGCGTGGGCCTGTGAGTGTGAGGATCTGGGTTCTAATCCAGGCTCCTCCACTTGCCTGCTGCGGGACTTTGGTGAGCCTCGGTCCCTCAGTTTCCTCGCCTGCAAAATGGAGATAAAATACCCGTTCTTCCTTTCTTTTAGACCATCAGCCCCATGTGGGTCAGGGCCCGGGTCTTATCCGATTGCATCGGGTCTACCCCAGTGCCCAGCGCAGTGCTGGGCTTCTGCTTAACAGATAACACAGTTAATTAATTATTAGTGGGAAAGAACACACAGGTGGGAATTAGACCCAATCCCTGGCCCTCAGGGGGTTCACAATCTAATAATAGAAGCGGGGAGAGGAGACTGGTGACAGACTCGAAAGAAAGGAGGAAACACAGCACTATGGCAACCTAAAGACATAGACAAACACACGAAACAAGTGGAGCGTGGCTAGAGGAGCAGAGTTTCAGACTCTTCATGACGCAGAGTCCATGGTCTCTACCGTGGCCACAGCAGTACCAGAGCAGCAGCCGCCACAGCCTCCGCCAGATTTCGTCTCTCCCTGTCCTCCCAGGGTGGCAGAAGGCGGGTCGGGATGGTGGTTCCTCGGGGACATGGATGAAATGAGAGCGGGTCTGGGTTCCCGGGCCGATAGTGGGGGATTCCTGGGGATCGTGGTGGAGGTGGTTGGGGGAGGCAGGAGAAGCGGGGGACTGGTTCCTGGAGGATTCATTTGGTCACGAGGTGAAGGGAGGGGGGAATCTTGGAAGGTCGGCCTTGAGTTGCAGTCTGAAGATATGGGGGTGGGGGGCCCGGGGGAGCGGTCAGGAACAAGAGCAATCCAAGTTTGGGTTGGAAAGGAAGCTGGGTGGAGGAGGTGGGGAGGGCGTTGGGGCTGTGGACATGGATTCCCGGACCCCCAGGGGCGGGCCCTCGGGGGGGAATGGTAGCCAGCCAGCTTGAGGCTAATCGCCAGAGGGCCCCTTTAGGCATACGGTGGATCAGTGGATCTCTCGGTAGCCCGGGCCCTGAGCACAGCTGTCTTCGCCCACTTATCTCCGGGGACCATTTTCTTTTCCGAGGCTCCCTCGCCCGGCTCCCGGAGCGGCCCCGCAGCAGAGCCTTGAGCCGCGGCTCTCCCTCAGTGCGGGCCAGACAGAGCTATCAGGCCTGTCAGGCCGGCCCAGGCCCACACAATCGCAGGAAGTTATTCCAAGCTTCAGACTAATCCCCCCGTTCTATCTCCCGGGGAGGAAAAGGTCACCAAACAGGAGGCTGCCGCAGGCTCCCCAGGAATGGTGGCCATGGCGGGGCCCGGCCCGGCCCAGGGGAAGGGCCCCCGGATCAGACGGTGCTCCTGGCTCCCGGCCCCCGGCAGGGTGGTTTCCTCCCGGCTCCGCCGAGCTTTCGGGTCTGTGCGCACGGGGAAGTGAAGGACTGTGGGATGGTCATCTGCCCGGGAACCTCTGGCAGAAAAGAGAACCAAGCCCACTTTCTCTTGTCACTCTGAAATCCCCCAAGTCCCGCCCCCACCCTTCCCACCCCCCCACCACCTCACCTCCCATTCCTGGGGACTTTTAAACTCCACTTCCCCGACCGTTTGTAGCGTTTTCAAGATCCAAACGAGTCGGGAAGAGACTACAAATTATACTGACCCGGCGATTTTGTTCCACGTCCCCACCTCTGCCCCGATGAGACGTCAGAGCTTGGGAAGTCACCGAGACCCCGCAGACCTCAGTCTCCCCAACCCTGTCACACTTGGCTGACTGTCATTTCCCATTATTGAAGCGGTGCTAGAGACCTGGGTTCTTTCCAGGAGGCCCCCAAGGTTGGATTCATGGGACGGCTCCCAAGGGTTAACAGATATTTGCAGGAAGTGGCAGCCTCCTTGGATGGTGGCGGGGTTCGGCGGGGGTGGTGTTTCTTTCCATGGGGGCTGTTCGGGACACCTTCGTACTAAGCGAGACGAAATTCCACACCTCAGTTCAAAAGAAGACAGGGTAAATTGAGTTCAGACAGCAGGGGAGGGGACAGGGAGGAGGATGGGCGGGGAACAGTAGGAAATCGGGATGTTAAGGACAGGAGGAAGTCTCAGTCCAGGTCCCAGTTTCAAAAAGCAACACAATGGAGACGGCTCCCACCCCTTTTGGCCTCCTCCTCTTCCTCCTCCTCCTCCTCTTCCTCCTCCTCACATGGCCCCAGCAGTCAGTGTGGGCTGGGAAGAACCAGGTGCAAGCACAATTTCCTTGCTTGGAGCCTTTGAATCAGTTAGTAGTGGTATTTATGGAGCATTTTTTGTGGGCAGAGCATCAGGCTAAGCGCTCGGGAGAGTACATGCCGAACAGAGCCGGGAGAAGTGTCTCTTCCCACAAGGGCCTTTGAAAGCCTGGGATTTGGGGAGGATCGTGTGGGTAATCGGTTACCTTATCTGTAAAATGGGAATTAAGACTGTGAGCCCTATGTGGGACCGGGACTTTATCCAACCTGATTGACTTGTGTCTACCCTGATGCTTAGAACAGTGCCTGGCACATAGTAAGCGCTTAACAAATACCATGATAACAAAAAAACAAGAAACAGAATCATTCGGCCCAGGCAGCTACAGAGGTCCCAGCAACCAGGCAGGAAAGTGATGCCGATAAGAATGAAATCAGTTTCTTTCTTCCTCGGGCTCTGCTTCCCTTTCCTTGCAATGTGAGTGAGGACCTGCAAAACCATTGGCCTTTTTATTTTGGGGGGTTCTGCTCTCGGTCCATTTGGACAGGATTACGATTCACCC
The DNA here is from genome assembly GCF_015852505.1 of Tachyglossus aculeatus. NCBI lineage: Eukaryota > Metazoa > Chordata > Mammalia > Monotremata > Tachyglossidae > Tachyglossus > Tachyglossus aculeatus. Next base: position 16,482,668 of record NC_052071.1, on the reverse strand, counting down.
TTCTCCGGCAGATGAACTGTAGGATTTGGCGTGGATCCGTCCTTGTGTGATGGTTCCGTTGGGGCTTAAGCATCCTCCCTCCTTGCACCGCTCTATTTTCTCTCTTGGTCAGCTTCTGCTGGGCCAGTAGGCACCTGATCTAGAAGAGGCATCACTGGCTCTCTCTATTATCCTCAGCAACAAGCCACATCCAACTTCCTCTCAGCACTGCCTCAGTCCTGACAAAAGTCATGAGGAGCCCAGAGGTGATTGATTGACTAATCACCCCCCTCCCCCAGTGAGCAGAGCACTGTTTGGGAAGTAACTTTTAGGAGTGACTGTACACCTGTGAAAAATAGGCATCCAATATCTGTTCTCCCTCACCTCTACCTCACCCCCTCCCTTTTTCCTCCCTTCTCTCCCCCTTCCTCAGTCTCTCTCCCTCAGCGTCTTAGACTGTGAACCCCATGTAGAACAGTAACTGTCCAATCTGATTATTCCATATCTACCCCAGAGTTTAGTACTGCCCTGGGACCTGGCAAGTGCTTAATAAATGCATTCTAGAAAAAAAAAAACTAGAACCAATTGGAAGCCTAATCTCGAGGGCAAGAATCATGTCTTCTAACTCTGTCGTAGTCTCCCAAGCCAAGCTTTGCAAACGTAGGTTCTGAATCAATCAATCAATCAGTCAATCAGTGGTATTTGTTGAGCACTTATTATGTGCAGAGAACTGTACTAAGGGCTTGGGAGACTAAATTCCAGAAGAGCCAACATGTTTCTTGCCCGTAAGGTCTAGAGGAGGAGACAGGCATTTATATAAATAAGTGTCATTTTTAATATCAAATTTAAAGATATGTATGGAAGTGAATATGCCAGGACTTTGTCAGGACAAGCCATGGGTCTCGATCTGAATCTGTTGCCTAGTTTGGGAGAAGGTTTTCCTTCGACCCCCAGCTCTAGAGTTGCTTTTCAGTGAATAGAACCGTATGTTCACTTGAGCAGGGAATGTGGCTACCGACTCTGCTATGCTGTACTCTCCCAAGTTCCCAGCATAGTGACCCCAGCAAGCGCCCAATAAATACAATTGATTCATTGATTAATAACCCATGCCCTGGTCAGCCTGATGGGCCAAAAGCAGTCGGCCTCCTGTTCCATCTGGAAGTCCACAAAGGAGGCTGGAGCAGGCTGCCCAAATGAGTCAGTCAGTTGTATTTATTGAGCGCTTACTGTGTGCAGAGCACTGTACTTCCCACAAGTGGTGGAGCGTCAGTTTGAGGGGATAGAATCCTCTGGCCCCCCAGGATTGGAGGGAGTGAGGTGTTTATGACTTTGAAGCCGCCATCCCATCTGCCAGCATCCTCTCGGCCTTGAAGGCCCGTGACCACTGCACCTCTTAGAGAGAGAGAGAGAGAGAGAGAGAGAGAGAGAGAGAATGAGAGAGTGTTTGTGTGTGTGTGGTTTGACGCAGGAAGAGTTTAAAAACTTGAGTTTAAAAACTTGCCTCCCAAACCGTATGCTCACCGAGCCCGCACGGGATGGCCTCTGAGAACTGCATTTACAGCCCCAGGGCAGTTCCTGGAAAAAGGGCGTCTCAGACACAGAAACCACAGGCTCGCTGGGGGACAGAACGCGTCAGGAACTGGCCAAACATACAACCGGAGTTTCCAATAGGGAGTGCTCCTGACCCCCCACCCCCCAACCTGGCTGGAGGGGACAAGGAGGCTGTAGACTGGGGAGGTTCTGGTCAGCCTGGGCTGACCAAACTCCTGGGCTGTGCCACAGGTCTCTGAGGCCCTCAGCTTTCCCGTCCTTCCGCTTTCTGCCTGTCCAGGTCCTTCAGACCGACCCCCAGAGGGGCGACTCGGGAGGCCGACGCTCACCAGACACAATTTCTCTCTGATGCTTGAGGTCGCACTGGTGATTCACGGGGTTTTACCTGTCCTCGTGTTTCAGAAAATGGGGAGGTCCCCGAAAGGGGACTTTAGAGGCTGCAAAGGGTTGTTTTTTTTTAAGCCAGTGAGCACGATGGTTCTGCTGGATGGACCCTTGTGAGAGGGAGATGACTAGCCTTAACCGGATCTTGGCTCCAGGGCCCCAGCCGGTAACACCCCGGGCTTGTCAGTCTGTCCTCCCAGCTGCCCTGCTCTTCTCTCTGTCCCCCATGGGGAATTGAGAGCGCATCCACTTAGGGGACCAGTGTTGGCTAGTGGAAAGAGCACAGGCCTGGGAATCAGAGGGCTTGGGTTCTAATCCCGGCTTCTCCAGTTGGCCGCTCTGTGGCCTTGGACAAGTCATTTAAGTTCCCTGTTCTTTCATTTCCTCATCTGTAAAATGGGGACCCACTGCCTGTTCTCCCTCTTTCTTAGATTGTGAGTCCCTTGATGGACGGGGACTGCATTCGACCTGATTAACTTGGATCTACCCCAGTGCTTAGAACAGTGCTGAACACATAGTAAGCGCGTAACACAATAATAGTAATAACAATAATCAGACAACTGGGCCAGGCTTAGCATGAGACTCTTGGGGCTATTTCTACAAGGGGCTCAAGTCCCAGGGGTCCCTGCCCCTCCCCCTGGACCCCAGCCTCCCCCACTGGTCAGCTGTGTGACTTAACTTCTCTGTGCCTCGGTTACCTCATCTGTTGTAAAACGGGGGTTAAGAGACCCACGTGGGACAACCTGATTCCCTTGTATCTAACCCAGAGCTTAGAACAGTGCCTGTCACCCAGTAAGCGCTTCACAAGTACCGTCATTATTATTATTGGAGTGTAGCACCTCGGAGGAAGTACATGTAAATAGTAGCAGTAGTTTCGGTCTCTTTTACTGAGCAATCACTAGGTGTAGTGCCCAGTACTATGCCTTTGAGAAGCTCAGAAACCAAGGAGATAAAGCAGTTAGCCCAGTGCGGCTCAGAACAAAAGGCTTTGTAATCAACCCCAGTGTTTATGGGTGTCAGAAGTATGGCCTTAGTGGATTTTTATCTCATGGGGTAGACAGACCTTTGTGTGGCACAAGCTGGGACTCGGCTTTGATGTTTCTTATCTCCTCAGACACAGGCCTTCGCTCCCCTTACTGGTCAGCCTCCCTCTGGGGACAATCGAGGGGAGGATCAGGTGAGGGGCGACTAGATGAACACAAAATTCTTGGAAACCTGGGGAGCCAGTGTACTTCAAGCAGCGCCCGCACACTTTCTCAGAAAGGAGCAGAGGGGTATGGGAGGGGAGGAGGAGGAAGAAGGATCACATTGACATTACCAAAGAGTCCTCGTGCCCGTCATTTGAGCAATCGCTGATGGAGCCGTTGTAAGAGATCAATCGAGCCATCCGGTGGGGGAACCCATCAGCGACTTCAATGACTCTTCAGAGAAATCGACTTTATCGAATCAGATACACGAACGAAAGAACACTGCCAGTGTTCGACAGGAAAGGAAACTGTAGAAAAATACATCTCAGGGGGCGGAGAGGTTTTCTAAAGGTCATCAGGTCCATCCCCCCTCCCAGGACTTTGTGCACTTCCTCCAAACATGGAGGTGGGAACTATTTTTATCATTTCCAGAGACCAAAGATCCAACCGCGGCCTCATTCCACAACCCTTCTCACCATGCCACATTTCTTATGGCAGTGTGTCCGGCAACCCTGTTATACTATGATTTCGCACTCTCCCAAGTGCATAGTACAGTGCTCTGCATATAGTAAGCACTGAATAAATGTGATCGATTGATTAATATTCAGTGTTTGGCAGTGCAGTTTGGTTGGGCAAAGCCTCCTCTTCCTCTCCTCTCCCTGCTCATCTTAATAATAATAATACCGTCAATAGCACAAAATAGAATAGCTCTGTAGCACCAAGGAGAATATTTTAGCGAGAACAACAGAGAAGCAGCATGGCCTAGTAGATAGAGCTCGGGGTGTGAAGTCTCGTTTTGGACAGGGAATGTGTGTGTTGTTGTATTGCACTCTCCCAAGCGCTTAGTACAGCGCTCTGCACATCGTAAGTGCTCAATAAATAGGATTGAGTTAAATAGCTGGTTATGGGCAGAGACTATGTCTGTTGGTTGTTGTTTTGTACTCTCCCAAGCGCTTCGTACAGTGCTCTGCACACAGTAAGCCCTCGATAAATATGACTGAGTTAAATAGCTGGTTATGGGCAGAGACTGTGTCTGTTTATTGTTGTATTGTACTCTCCTAAGCTCTTAGTAAGAACTCTGCACACTGTAATAATTATAATAATAATAATGATGGCATTTATGAAGTGCTTACTATGTGCAAAGCACTGTTCTAAGTGCTGGGGGGTTACAAGGTGACCAGGTTGTCCCACGGGGGGCTCACAGTCTTTATCCCCATTTTACAGATGAGGGAACTGAGGCACAGGGAAGTTAAGTGACTTGCCCAAAGCTACACAGCTGACAATTGGCGGAGCCGGGATTTGAACCCATGACCTCTGACTCCACAGCCTGTGCTCTTTCCACTGAGCCACGCTGCTTCTCTAAGCTACTGTAAGTGTTCGGTAACTTCAGTTGATTTTTCCTTGCGCCCTTCTTGCACATCACTTTCCTAAACCAGTCAGCCGAACTGTCTGATCTTGGGCCATCCCGAACTAAGCTCTTTCTTTCCCAAGAGCCCAACAGCAGGCCCAAAGAAGGCCCACAGTAAGGGCTCAGTTGGTAGTATTGATCGATTGATCGATGAAGGGAGATTCAGGGTGGGCGGGAACCCAGGAAACCATTCTGCCCAGTCCTCTGGCCAGACCTCCTCAAGCCCAGGAACTTGTTTGCCCCCGAGGTTGCCCGGGGTTTGTGCCAGACAGGCCCGGTTGAGAGTGCAGGTGTCTAATTCCATGTTTGATTCCTCTTGGGTATTTTTTCCTGGAACCACAGTAAGCGCTTAATAAACAGCGCTTATTAACGCTTAGGATGCAGTGTGGCCTACTGGATAGAGCTCGGGCCTGGGGGTCAGAAGGACCTGGGCTCTAACCCGGCTACACCCTTGTCTCCTGTGTGACTTTGGGAACAGAGAAGCAGTGTGGCTCATTGGAAAGAGCACGGGCTTTGGAGTCAGAGGTCATGGGTTCGAAGTTCCGACTCCGCCACATGTCCGCTGTGTGACCTTGCGCAAGTCACTTAACTTCTCTGAGCCTCAGTTCCCTCATCTGTAAAATGGGGATTAAGACTGTGAGCCCCACGTGGTACAACTTGATCACCTTGTATCCCCCCAGCGCTTAGAACAGTGCTCTGCACATAGTAAGCGCTTAACAAATGCCATCATTACCATTATTATTATTATTATTATTTGGGCAAGTCACTTCACTTCTCTGTCACTTCATCTGGAAAATGGGGATGAAGACTGAGAGCCCTATGTGGGACAGGGACTCTGTCCAACCTATCTTGTAAAGACCCCAGAGCTTAGTACAGTGCCTGGCAAATAGGAAGTGCTTAACAAATTACACACACACACACACCCCAAAAAAATAGCATTACTACTGCTACTACTACTCAAGCCCTTTCCCCTTCCCCAGGCTGGTGGTCTTGGAGCTGGCCCTTTTCTAGTAACTGCCTGTGCATACTTGCCACAGAATCAATCCATCGATCGATCGTATATATTGAGTGCTTACTGTGTGCCGAGCACTGTACTCAACGCTTGGGAGAGTACAGTCCAACAGAGTTAATAGAAAAGAAACGTTCTTTGCCCTCCACGAGCCTACAGTGTAGAGGGAGAATCAATCCATCAGTCGACCAGGGGTATTTAGTGAGCGCTTACTTTGTGCATATATACTTTGTGTACATATGTATATATGTTTATACATATATAAACATATATGTATATATGTTTGTACATATTTATTACTCTATTTATTTATTTTACTTGTACATATCTATTCTATTTTATTTTGTTAGTATGTTTGGTTTTGTTCTCTGTCTCCCCCTTTTAGACTGTGAGCCCACTGTTGGGTAGGGACTGCCTCTATATGTTGCCAACTTGTACTTCCCAAGCGCTTAGTACAGTGCTCTGCACATAGTAAGCGCTCAATAAATACGATTGATGGTGATGATGATGCAGGACCCTGTACTCAGTGCTTGAGGGAGTCCGATCAAATGGAGTCATCCGACGCACTCTCGACTGTAAGCTTGTCATGGACAGGGAATGTGTTTATTGCTGTACTCTCCCAAGCGTATAGTACAGTGTCATGCACACAGTAAGCACTCAGTAAACACGATTGACTGACTGACACGCTGTCCTGCCCACAACGAGCAGGGGACGGAAGAGGAGATGGGTGGAATCGGTGGCCGGTCCTGCCCAGCTGGGACTGTATATATGTATATATGTTTTGTACATATATATATTTTTTTACTCTATTTATTTATTTATTTAATTTATTTGTACATATCTATTCTATTTATTTTATTTGTTAGTATGTTTGGTTTTGTTCTCTGTCTCCCCCTTTTAGACTGTGAGCCCACTGTTGGGTAGGGACTGTCTCTATATGCTGCCAATTTGTACTTCCCAAGCGCTTAGTACAGTGCTCTGCACATAGTAAGCGCTCAATAAATGCGATTGATGATGATGATGCTTAAAACCAGATCACGCGGGTCTAGAGCCCAAAGGGAAAGCGATTCTCATGGCGTAGTGAATAGGGCACAGGCCTGGAAGTCGGGAGGTCATGGATTCGAATCCTGACTCCGCCACTTGTCTGTTGCTGGACGTTGGGCAAGTCACTTCACTTCTCTGGGCCGCCGTTACCTCATCTGTAAAATGGAGATTGAGACTGTGCGCTCCATATAGGACAAGATCTCTGTCCAACCTGATTTGCTTGTATCCACCCCGGTGCTTCGTACAGCGTGGCTCAGTGGAAAAGAGCCCGGGCTTTGGAATCAGAGGTCGTGGGTTCAAATCCCGGCTCTGCCAATTGTCAGCTGTGTGACTTTGGGCAAGTCACTTCACTTCTCTGTGCCTCAGTTCCCTCATCTGTAAAATGAGGATTAAGACTGTGAGCCCCACGTGGGACAACCTGGCCACCTTGTATCCCCCCAGCGCTTAGAACAGTGCTTTGCACATAGTAAGCACTCAACAAATACCAAAATTATTGTTGTTATTATTACAGTGCTTGACACATAGAAAGCACTTAACAAATACCAGAATTATTATCATTAGTATTATCCTGAGCTGAGAAAGTAATCTCCAGCAGAGGTGGGTCAAACCAGTGTGTTTTCACCATTAACCTATTCCATCCCCCTGTGGAGGAAATGATTTAATAGTTCTGACTTCTGTGATTTCATCTGCTCAAGAAGAGGGAAATGTGAGAGTCAGGCAAACTGAAACAAAAAGGGAACATTTTTTTTTTTTATTCACATGACTTTCCATTGTGAGTCATTCACCCTTTGTTTTAAGGATCTTGACTGACCCCAAGTATTTCTTTTTGCCCCACAATGGGGGTTTTTTTGCTCCGAGAAAGGTTTGGTCACTCAAAAAGGAGCGGGAAAGTTTTCGAGGTGTGTCTTGTTTCAGGTGTAATTTCTTCCCTCCCAGTAGGAGATCCAGATAACTCAGCTTTGTCCAACGCCTGGAGAAATGAGAAATGAAATGTCCTTAATCAGATCTGTTCGGCAGGAAGTAAACAGGCCGCTTAAACTTCATTATCCCTAGGCCTTAGGAAATATCAGGCTGGAATTCCGGCCTATGGCCTGGAAAAATGTACTTGTGCAATCTCCCTCTCCCCTCATTAATAATTAATAGTGGCATTTGTTAAGCGCTTAATGGGTGCCAGGCACTGTGCTAAACGCTGGGGTGGATACAAGTAAATTTGGTTGGGCACAGTCCCTGTCCCACGTGGGGCTCACAGTCACAAACCCCGTTTTACAGATGGGGTAACTGAGGCCCAGAGAAGAGAAGTGACTTGCTCAAGGTCGCACAGCAGACAAGCGGCAGAGCCGGGATCAGAACCCATGACTTTCTGATTCCCAGGCTCGTTCTCTATCCTCATTCTCTTCATTAGGACCTCTTCCTGTTTGCTGCACGCCCTCTGCCTCCCCGCAGTAAATTCTAAGCCTGGTGAGGCGGAGGACTTTCCCTTTCTCTTTAACTTTTTTTTCCAAGATCTTAAAAGAGAGCGACAGTCCTGTGAGCCCTCAGCAAACTCTGGGCCCGTGGACCAAATGACCTTGGAAACTGCCCTGGGAGGTCTCCCGTTGTTCCAGTCAACCCATCAGTGGTATTTATTGAGTGCTCACTCTGTGCAGAGCCCTGTACTAAGCGCTTGGGAGAGTACAGTACAGTTGAATCGGCATACGCGGTCCCTGCCCTCGAGGAGTTTATCATCATCATCATCATCAATCGTATTTATTGAGCGCTTACTATGTAAGTTTATGACCGTAGATGGTCACTTCCAACTGGGACCTCTGAACTCAGTCACACGATCTGCTGGATTTGATCTAGGTCTGCTCCAGGATCCCTCTATTACCGAGGTGTGGATCCCATGTCCATAATAATAATGATAATAATAATAATAATGGTATTTGTTAAGCGCTTACTATGTGCCAGGCACTTTACTAAACGCTGGGGTGGATAGAAGCAAATCAAGTTGGACACAGTCCCTGTTCCACGTAGGGCTCACAGTTTCACAGGCCTTGCAGGTTTGGCTGGGCTCCACCTCTGAGATTCTCTGTTATCCTGTGCTCCTTCGGGGAGGTAATTCTAGGTCTGTGCTTTTTGGAATCAATCAATTAATCAATGGTACTTATAGAGCGTTTACCGTATGGAGAGCACTGTACTGAGCACTTGGGAGAGTCCAGTACGGCAGAGTTGGTGGACGTGTTCCGTGCCCACAGGGAAGGTCACTCCCTAGGCCTCAGACCAATCTGTCCTGCTGAAATAGCCATTCACCTTCTTGCCCAGAGATGACAAGGCAGATTTTATGCCAAGTGAGGTTAAAAGAATGTTAATTCCCTTCATTATTTGGAATTCCCATTGCCCCTGCAGGGGTACTATTTTTGCTTTTACCTGGAATAAAGCCCAGCATCTACTGGTGGACTCACCACTCAGTCAGTTGTCAATCAGTTGTAATTATTGAGCGCTTACTGGAGGCAGAGCACTGTCCTAAGCACTTGGGAGAGTACAATATAACAGCAGACACATTCCCTGCCCACGATGAGTTTACACTCTAATCTGCGAACTTGGTGGGTGACCTTGAAGAAGTTACAGCTCCCCTCTGGTCTTTTGTAGCTTCCCTTTGAGTTGAAGCTAACTGCCCCCTGCCCCTCAGGTGACAGTTAACAATTTCTCTGTGCTTAACGACAAGGTTGGCCTTCCGAGAATTCATCCAAACCAATCCCCAGCACACACCCATGCGCTTAGTACAGTGCTCTGCACACAGTAAGCACTCAATAAATACAATTGAATGAATGAACTGGAGTAGCACCTCCTCGTTGAGTAGGATGGCCATACGTCTTGTTTAAACCAGAAGAGTCCCATATTTCTGTTGGCCGTCCCAGGCAGTTTTAGAAAAACAGACAAAGGTCCCAGGGTTAATAATGATGATAATAATGATAGTGATGGTATTTGCTAAAAGCTTACAATAATGATAATAATTGTGGTAGCGCTTACTTTTATGTCAAGCACTGTGCTGTTCACTGGGGTCGATACAAGGTTGTCAGGTTGGACACAGTCCCTGTCCCACATGGGTCTCGCTGTCTTAATCTCCCTTTTACGGATGAGGTAACTGAGGCACAGAGAAGTGAAGTGACTTGCCCAAGGTCACACAGCAGAGAAGTGGCAGAGCCAGGATGAGAAACCGGGTCCGTTTGACCCCTAGGCCGAGCTGCTTCACGGTTCCAAAGGGTTGGGAGTGTCCTCGTCAACCTGATGAAGCCACACCTGGTGTCCACGTTTGGATTTCCGTGTCCACGTTTGGATTTCCATGTCCAGCCTTCAGCATTCTCAGGGGAGCCTCAGCTCTCTTAATGGTTCAGGATTGAAAATTGGGGCTCATTGTTCTTACGTGGGTCGCTTTTCTTCCAGAGGTAGCCCCGAGGGCATTGATTTTCCCCCCTCTAAATGAATTTCCTCGTTTCTGATAAACCAGCCCTTTGGTCAGCTGGTGGGGCTGCTCTGGAAACTGGAAAAGTGGGCATGATAGACTTGGTAATAAAGGTGGTGACTACTGAGAACGGGTAACCCAAAATTGGTCACAGATTGTGAAACAAGCAGTCTGGATAGAGTAAACACCAGAAAATGGAAAGCTCTGTACTATCAGCAAGGTGGAATTCTCAACGTTCGCATAAAGAATCCAGGGCCTTTGGAGCCTTTGTCTGGCTGTTCAGTTTTTCCCTGTCTCCCACCTCATGGAAAAATACCACCGCCTCTATTTGGAAATGAAGGAATCTGTTGGCTTGTCTCCCCATGCAATTGGAAGTTCCTTGAGGGCAGAGGCCGGATCCTTTTACTGCATCTCTGCTCAGGGTGGGCACACAAAAGCACCGCAGTAAATGCTGTTGATGATGATGAGGTTGATGATAATATCTTGGAAACTGCCTAATGATTTCAGGATCAAAGGCTCAAGTGTATATGTGTACTTAAAAGGCTTCTCTGTGCACAAGGTAACAAGTTTGTTTTTATGGCCCTCTGAATAATGTTGCAGACTTTTTATGGCCCTCTGATTTTTTATCTCATGCTTCATTGTTCTTTTTACAAATGAGCCAGGTACATACTTCCTAAGAAAGCGAAGTGTGCACATGCAACGTTTTCGCAGAAGCTGGAAGAATGTAACTTTTACTTCATTGATTCAAGTGAAAAATACAAAGAGTTTGCCGAAACGGGGCCCAGCTCTCTGAATGAATAATCTGAGAATGATAGCAGGCATCACTTTTGGTTTCAGAGATGTTGTAGGGAAGACACAGTCATCTCCAAACGATAATACTTGTGCTCTTTGTAAAGCGTTTTCTGTGTGCCACACATTTTCATTCAGTTCATTCAGTCGTATTTATTAAGCGCTTTCTGTGTGTGCAGAACACTGTACTAAGCACTTGGGAAGGAACAATACAACAGTAATCAGTGACAATCCCTGCCTACAAGGCGCTCACAGTCTTGACAGGGCCTGGGGGAGGCAAACGCCAATATGGATAAACAGACATCAAAACAAATAAGTAAAATTACAGATATATAGATAAGTGCTATGGGGCTGTGAGGGAGGGGAAAAGCAAAGGGAGCGAGTCAGGGCATCGCAGAAGGGAGTGGGAGATGAGGGAAATTGGGGCTTAGTCTGGGAAGGCATCTTGGAAGAGTTGTGCCTTCAGTAAGCCTTTGAAGGTGAGGAGAGTAATTGTATAAGCGGATTTGAGGATTTGAGGAAGGAGGGCGTTGCAGGCCAGAGACAGGACGTGGGCCAGTGGTCAGCGGCAAGGCAGGTGAGATGAAGGCCCTGTGAGAAGGTTAGCACCAGAGCAGCGAAGTGTGCGGGCTGGGTTGTAGAAGGAGAGAAGCGAGGTGGGGTAGGAGGGGGCAAGGTGATGGAGAGCTTTAAAGCCAGTGATGAGGAGTTTTGTTTGATACAGAGTTGGATGGGCAATCACTGGAGATTTTTGAGGAGGGGGGTGACGTGTCCTGAACCTTTCTGTAGAAAGCTGCGGGCAGCGGAGTGAAGTATACAGTGAAGTAGGGAGAGGCAGGAGGTTGGGAGATCATCAAGTTTGGATGAATAGGAATGGGTGGATTTTAGTGATGTTGTGAAGTGCTGCTCTAAGCCCTGGGGTAGATTCAAGTTAACCAGTCTGGATATGGTCCCTATCCCACCTGGGGCTCATGGTCTCGAAGGGAGGGAGAACAGCCATTGAACCCCCATTTTACAGTTGAGGCAACTGAGGCATGGAGTGACTTGTCCAAGACCACCCACTAGACAAGTGGCAGAGTCGGGATTAGAACCCGGGGCCTCTGAATCCCCGGGCCAGTGCTGCTTCTACCGTCCCCAGGTCACCAGTGGTGTGTATTTAGGCCTTAGACTCATCCTCCCCACCCCTCATTTAGTCCACTAAACTGCGGAAATCTTAGAATTCAACCCCCTTGTAATGTGAAATAATCACTACAGGCCCAGTGAAGTCAGACGTGAAAAGGGCCCAGAAAAAATCTTCTAATCCACCAAGTCTGCGGTATTGTTATCTTTGTTATGGGTGTTGCTCTTGTTAGTGACTGTCCATTGTTCAGGGCTTTCATAATTTCAGCAGTGGGGCTGGAAACACTTGACAGATGGTTAGCTGCCCTCTAAAGCCCCTCCTGTCCCTCTGTTCATTTCCTCACGTCCGTTTCTCAGAAGACCCCTCATCTTTCTTCTTACCTTCTTGATTGCTTGCCTAAGAGAGTCTCCGGACGCGGTGGGCGGCAAAACCGTACTCGGACCCTCCTGTGATGATGATGATGATGATGATGGTATTTGTTAAGCGCTTACTGTGTGCAAAGCACTGTTCTAAGCTCTGGGGGGATACAAGGTGATCAGGTTGTCCCACATGGGGCTCACAGTCTTAATCCCCATTTTGCAGATGAGGGAACTGAGGCCCAGAGAAGTGAAGTGACTTGCCCAAAGTCACACAGCTGACAATTGGCAGAGTGGGGATTTGAACCCATGACCTCTGACTCCAGAGCCCGGGCTCTTTCCACTGAGCCAGGCTGCTTCCTCTGTGGCCCGAACCACGCGTGAAATTCTTTCCCCAATCGAACCCACCAACCACCCCTCCACTGCTCAGAGCCACCTCCTCCAGGAGGCCCTCTTTCCGGGATGAATTCCCAGAGTCCTGGGCCTGTCTTCTGTCGGCCATGATGAGAAGCAGTGTGGCCTAGTGGATAGAGCAGGAGCCTAGGAGTCAGAAGGACCCGAGTTCTAATCCCCGCTCCGCCACTTGTCTGCTGTGGGACCATCGGCAAGTTGAGAAGCAGCGTGGCTCAGTGGAAAGAGCCCGGGCTTGGGAGTCAGAGGTCATGGGTTCTAATCCCGGCTCTGCCACTTGTCAGCTGTGTGACCTTGGGCAAGTCACTTAACTTTTCTGTGCCTCAGTTACCTCATCTGGAAAATGGGGATGAAGACTGTGAGCCCCAGGTGGGACAACCTGATCACTTTGTATCCTCCCCAGCGCTCAGAACAGTGCTTTGCACATAGTAAGTGCTTAACAAATGTCATTATCATTATTATTATTATTATTACGTCACTTAAATTTTCTGTGCCTCAGTAACCTCATCTGTAAAATGGGGATTAAGACAGCGAGCCCAGTGTCGGACAGGACTACGTCCAACCCCATTTGCTTGTTTCTACCCCAGAGCTGAGTACAGTGCCTGGCACGTAGTAAGCGCTTAACATATACCCTAATAATAATAAAGATGATAATAAGCATTGCTGTGCCTACCTACTCACTCTGTCACTTTCATTGAGGATTGTAATTGCCTTCTTTGTTTTTTCACTTTTTTCTCCCTCTGCCTCTGTATTTTCTCTCTCCTGCCCCCTCACCCTTCTCCCCATGGTCTTTGGAATCAGGCAGGAAGGAGGGTGCACACCTGGGTTTTAGGATAACTCCTGTAGACCCTCAAATATCTTTGCTAGTTATGTGGCACACTCTTCACAAGCATAGGCTTGTACAGCATAAGCTTAAGCGCTTAGTACAGTGCTCTGCACACAGTAAGCGCTCAATAAATACGATTGAATGAATGAATGAATAAATAAATATGACTGAATGAATAGGCTTAGGGCTGCTGGTGAGGTAATCCCCAGTGCAGAAAGTCATTTTCCACTAGAAACATTCCTGTCAAAACATCCTCTGGTTTGTTGCTTTGCCCAGCCCTGGATAATAATAATGGTATTTGTTCAGCGCTTACTATGTACCGAGCACTGTTAATCAATCAATCAACCAATGGTATTTTTTGAGCACTTACTATATGCAGAGCACTGTACTAAGCGCTTGGGAGAGTACAATACAGCAGAATTAGCAGACACGTTCCCAGCAGCATGACATAGTGGCCTGGGAGTCTGAAGGTCATGAGTTCTAATCCCGGCTCTGCCACTTGTCTGCTGTGTGACCTTGGGGACGTCACTTCACTTCTCTGGGCTTCAGTTACCTCATCTGGAAAATGGGGATGGAGACTGTGAGCCCCACTTGGGACGGGGGCTGTGTCCAACTTGATTTGTTTGAATCCACCTTGGCGCTTAGTACAGTGACTGACACGTAGTAAGTGTTTAACAAGTTCTGTCATTATTATGAGTAGGCGGAGGGCTGGGTCAGGCCTGGAACGCCCTCCCTCTTCATGTCCAACAGACCGCTCCTCTCCCCACTTTCAAAGCCTTCTGAAAAGCACAGCTCCTCCAAGAGGCCTTCCCTGATTAAACCCTCATTTTCTCTTCTCCCACTCCCTTCTGCTTCACCCTTTCACTTGGATTTGCCTTCTATATTCACCTGTCATCAATCGTATTGAGCGCTTACTATGTGCAGAGCACTGTACTAAGCGCTTGGGAAGTACAAATTGGCAACATAATTGGCACCTGTCACTCAGCCCCACAGCACTTATGTACATAGCTGTAATTCTTTGCATTTATATTTATGTCTGAGCCCCCCTCTAGACTGTAAGCTCCTTGTGGGCAGGGAATGTGCTTACCAACTCTGTTTTATTGTCCTCTCTCAAGCACTTAGTACAGTACTCTGCATAGAGTAAGCACTCAGTACATATGATTGATCGATTGATTAAGGTCATTGTGGGCAGGAAGCGTGTCTATCAACTCTCCTATATTGTACCCAAGCAGCGTGGCTTAGTGGAAAGAGCACAGGCTTGGGAGTCAGAGGAAGTGGGTTCTAATCCCGGCTCCGCCACTTGTCTGCTGTGTGACCTTGGGCAAGTCACTCAACTTCTCTGGGCCTCAGTTACCTCATCTGTAAAACGGGGATTAAATCTGTGAGCCCCATGTGGGACAACCTGATTACCTCGTATCTACCCCAGCACTTAGAACAGTGCTTGGCATATAGGAAGCACTGAACAATAACCGTTATTATAATTATCACTCTCCCAAGCGCTTGGTACAGTGCTCTGCACACAGGAAGGGCTCCATAAATACCAGGGATGGAGGCATTTAGAAAATAATTCAGATGGACCTGAAATAGTTTTAAGTTTATGGATCGGATCCCTGGGAAATGAAAGCTGTTTTCTTTGCTCCACTCTTTCCAAGCAAGTGGAACAGAAGCTTTGGGGTGAGGATTGCCCCGTAGACGCTCAGTTTCTCTTGGAAACTGAGCAGACTGCCGGTCTCCCCCTGCGATATTTTGGAAGGGTCACTTTCTTTTCGAGCCTAGCTGTGGCTCTCCGGCTAACAGATTCACTTTGCCCAATTTCCTGTTTGTGTTCCTTCTCTTCAGAACTCCTCATCATGTGAGCTGAGACAGTTAAAGATAGGCTGCATGACTGTTGTTGACCCTCAGGTCACGTGCTCTGCTAACAAGGTGAAATAGCAAAAAGAAAAATACGCTCGGTTTTGTGTGGAATGTTCTGAGGGCCTGGTGCTTCCAAGCCAAACACCCAAGCTGCGAACACCGGATTCCCAGAAAAAAACAGTCCCTCTAGACTGTAGGATCATTGCGGGCAGGGAACATGTCGACTACCTCTGTTGTAGCGTACTCTCCCCAGTGTTTAGTACAGTACACAGTAAACACCCAATAATTCCATCCCCCCATCTTACCTCCTTCCCTTCGCCACAGCACCTGTGTATATGTATATATGTTTGTACATATTTATTTCTCTATTTATTTTACTTGTACATATCTATTCTATTTATTTTATTTTCTTGGTATGTTTGCTTTTGCTCTCTGTCTCCCCCTTTTAGACTGTGAGCCCACTATTGGGTAGGGACTGTCTCTATATGTTGCCAACTTGTACTTCCCAAGCGCTCAGTACAGTGCTCTGCACACAGTAAACGCTCAATAAATACGATTGATGATGATGATGATGATGATGAAAACATTCTCCCTTCCTCCAGCCACAAGAAGATTGGAAGCAGTCCTTTACTTTTTACACTGAGTTCCTGAGCTTCAGTTAGAGAAGCAACATGGTGTAATGGATAGAGCTGGGGCCTGGGAGTTAGAAGGTCATGGGTTCTAATTCCGGCTCCTCCACTGGTCAGCTGTGTGACCTTGGGCAAGTCACTTCACTTCTCTGGGCCTCAGTTACCTCATCTGTAAAATGGGGATTAAAACTGTGAGCCCGATGCGGGACAGAGACAGTGTCCAACCTGATGCGCTTGAATGCTCCGCGCACAGTAAGCGCTCAATAAATATGATTGAATGAATGAATCCACTCCAGTGCTTAGTACAGTGCCCAGCACATAGTAAGCACTTAACTACCATTATTATTATTATTATTATTGGAAGATTAATGTGTCCTTTCCAACATCTCAGTTCTCATTGTGTGAGACAATATGCAGGAATGTTTTTAGCTCAGGAAAATACACCACATTTATTCATTTATTTTTTTCTGAAGAAAAGATCAATTCAGTTTTTCCTTTTAAAATTCAGAAGGCAGATGTTTCTTCTTCAGGGATGTTTTCCCTGCAAATTTGGTGGAAGGTGGGGGAATAGCATTGCTAGACCTTGGGCCAAAATCTCTCTTTAAAATGGTAACTCATCAATGTCCTACTTAGAGAACCTGGATCTATGTGAAGTTGTCGGAGATGGTGCATAGTAAAGACTTATCCCTTGTAAGTCTTCCCAGGTCTTCTTTATATAGATTTTTTTTGCTGCTCTACCTCCTTCCCGACCCCCACCCCCTCAACACACCCCAAAATGAATCTCCAAGCAGATGAAGCCCGGTGCCTCCCGTTGTCCGCAGATTTGCCGATTTGCCGTCCGATTCCGCCTGCTCCCTTTCTGTCTCCTCTCCCCCATCCGATCCCTGACGGAGTTGAAAGAAAAACATCGACCCATAAGCTTGTCACCGAAACAAAGCTGAGAGCTAAAGAGAAGCAATTTATTTACTTTTTGATCTACTTCCAGTTCCTGTTAGAACAGCAAAGGGTTAGGGTTGACATGACCGCTTTATGCAAAGTGCAGTAAACGGAATTTGACGTTCCTCCTGGTGATGGGGACGGAGGGAGAGGGGAGACTTCCCTCAGCCGCATCTTTGGAGCAAAGTTTCCGTTTGAACCGAAGCACATTTACATAAACTGTGTTGTGACATTCGGAAACATCTTGCTCCTCTTCGGCCACATAGGAAATTGAAGTCTGCCCTTTAAAGGAATCTAGTGAGCGTCAGCCCTTTACCACCAGCGCCTTTGATACCGCCCTTAAGGGGATCCAGGCCTCCGGCAAACACCCTGCCCCGTCCGGTTTCGCCGCGAGCCACTCTGCGGTCGAGAAACAATAGATGGTAGCGTGTTAGCCCTGACCTTCGTCAGGTTTTTCCGCTAAGTGTCTGAAGCGTTCCTCCGGAGTCTTAGGGCTTTTTGCTGACTGTAGGCATTTGACTCGGTCAGCTGGTTTGTCTCAAGATCCTGGGAAGTATAAGGAAATCTCTATTTCAGTCCATCAATCTATCCATCGTTTTTAGTGAGCACTTACTAAGCGTTTGGGACAGTATACTATAAGAGAGGTGGTAGACACGTTCCCTGCCCACAAAGCAATTCATTCATTCATTTCTCATTTATTCATTCAGTTGTATATATATATATTTTTATGGCATTTATTAAGCGCTTAGTATGTGCAAAGCACTGTTCTAAGCTCTGGGGAGGTTACAAGGTGATCAGGTTGTCCCACAGGGAGCTCACAGTTTTCATCCCCATTTTACAGATGAGGTCACTGAGGCCCAGAGAAGTGAAGTGACTTGCCCAAAGTCACACAGCTGACAAGTGGCGGAGCCGGGATTTGAACCCATCACCTCTGACTCCAAATCAGTCAATCAATCAATCGTATTTATTGAGCGCTTACTGTGTGCAAAGCACTGTACTGAGCACTTGGGGGAATACTGTACAACAATAAGCAGACACATTCCCTATCCACAATGAGCTTACAGGCTACAGGGGGAGATAGATATTAATGCCAATGAATATTATTATATAATAATAATATAAATGCCAATTATTATGCCAATTCCATATAATATAAATGCCAATTATTATTATTATTATTATTAATATAAATACATAAATTACAGGTAAATTTCAGATTCAGACCAGAGTCACTTCATTTCTGCACTCATGGCATCCTTTGGGCCCCTTGGCTTTGCTGACTCTTAAGACCGGCAGTCAGGAGATCTGGGTTCTAAATCTGGCTCTGCCACTTGCCTGTTGCATGCTCTTGGGCAAGTCCACTTCTCTGGTCCTCAGTTTCCTCATCTGCAAACGATGGTTAAATACCCGTTCTCCTTCCCCCTTAGACTGTGATCCCCCAGTGGGACAGAGAGCGCTTAGCCCAGTGCTTGATTAACAGATACCACTATTATTATCAAAATCTACAGTCATCCCCAGAGCTTCCGTCAGTGGTTTTTATTGAGCGCTGGGCCAAGCACTGTACTAAGCGCTTGGGAGAGTACAATACAAGAATCGGTAGACACGTTCCCTGCCCACAGCAAGATGGAGAGCAGCCCCAGGGAACATTGGGTCTGTCGTTCAGGACTGGGGATTTTTGGCAGCTCAAGGGAATTTCCCCAGAGAAGAAGCATGCGTGTGTGTGTGTGTATGTGCGTGCGTGTGTGTATAAGAGAGACCCTGTGGAGATGCCAGTCCATTTTAGTCTTGGTTTTACTGAGTTGCCTTCTAACTGCACCACAGATTTCTTTCCGGTGCGTAAGGGAAACACATCAAACCTGCCGTTGCTTTTGAACTTGCTTCGTGTTGTCACCGTGCCACTTTATCACAAAGTATCGATCGTTATTGGAGCACCAACGTTTCTATCTCGTACACCCTCAGTCACCGCGATGAAACGGAGAGGTGTTTCCCCCAAACTCTCTATTACTGAGGCAGAGAATGACGTGCGGCGTTTTCAAGCGCTTAATCAGGACCAGAGCCCGGAGTCAAGCCGAAACTCACCTATGCAAGCAAGCCGGGTTGCTTGTGAACTTCATTCTGCAATGAAGTTCAGAGCCTCTGAATCGAAGGTTCCACTGTATGGAAGTGGGAGGCCTCTGGGGAAAAGAAGGAGGAAGTGAGGGCAAAGAAAGGGTTTCCCCCACAAGGGAAAAACTTGGCTTTCTCTTTTCAGCCTACCAACCAGTTGGGTGTTCAGAAAGGACAGGGCAGAGATGGAAAAACCACACGGTTCAAGCTATAAAAGCTTTCTTCTCTGTAGGCATGTTTCTAGTAGGCGAGTGAAAGGTCGGCATCTTTTCTTTTTTTATTTTAAACATTTCCCAGCCTGGGTTCCAGTTTTTCGGTGAGATCACGTGTGTGGCAAGGGTTTGGGTCTCGTGACTTAATCAGGACGGTCCAGTAAGCGGGGGAGTCTCCAGGAATAGGGGAATGCTCCTGTCCTACCGGGTGAGATTTGGAGATTTAGGGGAGGGAGGCGGCAACAGGAATGCTGGAAAAGAGGGAGGAAGTGGACCAATTTGTGTGCCAGAAATCTGCGATCTGTTTCCTCCCTCCGTCTGGTGGGCAGAACCATCCGGGCACCCAGCGACCCGGCAAAGTCACCGTGCCTCTCCGGGCTTCAGTTTCCCCGTCTGAAATAGAGGCTTAAGACCGTAACCTTTGCGCTCACTCTACGTCCTGGATGCTGAGGAAGGAGACAAAAATATATCACGCAGTGGCTTTGAGTTCTGCGGAAGCAAAATTCCGTGTAGTCGGGAGGAAACCTGAGAAGACATCCACCAGTCAGTCACTCAGTTGTGTTTATTGTGTTCTTACTACATCCAGGGCTCTGTACTAAGCACTTAGCAAGGCAGTTTGGAGTGCAAAGACCCAGCCCCTGCCCTGAAGAAGTTGCAGTCTACCATCCCCAGCACCTCCCCCCTACTGTTTTCCAAGTGAGCGGAACATAAATACGGTTGATTGAAACCCCACTGATTGATGGACCAGAGCTTCAGTTGTGTGTCTAAGTGGCTGCTTCAGGGATTTGGATTATTGGCCGCAGAAGAAAAGCTTTGCTACTACCGAGGCTGTGAAACAGCGAGATACGTAATCCGGAAAAGAGGTGGAGTAGTCTCCCGGAGACCTTTAAGAATAAGGAAATTGTCAGTTGCCTGACTTGATTTTGGTTCAGACTTGCCTCAAGGTCGGGGTATGGCTAAGACGACTGATCTCTGACCGTAAGACTCTCTGCTTCTCTCTTGGGCAGCCTCGGCCTTAGCACGGTTGCTCACACATAGCAGGCGCTTTGTAAATTCCAGAACTGACCGACACTCTCATGGGAAAGAGTAAACTGAGGCATAAAATCCCCCCAGAAGCCCCCTCCCTCTAGGTCTCCCGTTTCCTTCTGGCAGTGAAGGAGCAGCATGGTTTAGTGGATACAACACAGGCCTAGAAGTCAGAGGGACCTGGGTTCCAATTCCGGCTCTGCCACTGTCCGCTGTGTGATCTTGGGCAAGTCGCTTCACTTCTCTGTGCCTCAGTTACCCCATCTGTAAAACGGGGATTAAGACTGTGAGCCCTGGGTGGGACTGGGACTGTGTCTAACCCACTGCTTAGTACAGTACTTGGTACATGGTAAGTGCTTAACCAATACCACAATTGTTATTATTATTATTCATATGGGACAAGGACTGTGTCCAACCTGAGTAACTGATATCTTCCCCATATCTGGAACATAGTAAGCGGTTAACCATTCCCATTAAAAGAAAGTGTATTCCTCACTTGGGTTCTCCTCTCCAGCTGGAAGAGGCGAGCCCGTCCCTTCGTTCAGTCATATTTATTGAGCACTTACTCTGTGCAGAGTACTGTACTAAGTCCTTGGGAGAGAACAATATAGCAATAAGCAGACGTTCTCCTCCACCCCCCTTGTCTCTGGCCTGTGCCGTCCATCGCACCCCCATATGCCCACAGTTCCCCCCGAGCCCCCAGGGACAGCGGTTGGCATAGCCCGGCCTCCCTCCTTCCTTGGCATCTGCTCTAAGCCCGAAGAGCCGTGCAGCAGAGAGGGCAGTGAGAAGAAACAGGAAGGCCAAACTGACTTCCTCGCAGGTGGAGACTGGGTTAAACCAACAGACCGAGATGTTCGTTTGATTGTCGCAGTTGCTACTGTTGTTGTTGTTGTTGCTGTTTCCAGAGGGACCTGGGCCCTTAGCTTCTGTCGAGGGAGGCGGACCGACAAGGCGGCCGAGTTTTCTTCTTCTTCACCTCTTGGCCCCATCAAGATAGCGTACTCTATTGAAAGAGACACCTAGGCCAAGTGTGAGAAGGACGGGCAGGAAAGGTGGGGTTCGCAGCTTTTTTTTCTGGCCATTTTGCCAAATCCCCGGGCACAGCGTGTGGTTACCAAGCCGGGCTCCGCCAAGGCTGAACAGCCTCGCCTTGTAACTTGGCACCCACAAGAAGTGGCAGCGGGGTTTCCAAACGCGTCCCGTCCATCTATCAGCCACCGGGGCTTACCGAGCGGTGCCGGGAGTCCATTTTATTGCTCGCCGTGTTCAGTTGACTGGTTGGATTCTGTGCACTCCCGAAGCGTCCTCCCTACCTGTTTCCTTGGGCCCAGATCAGTCCCTTTTAGGGGCTGTGTTTCCCAGATCTGCCCCCTTAGGAGCTGTGTTCTTCCGGGAGGATTCACTGTACGTCAAGCTCACCGGTCCAAAATGGCATTTGTGCGCCTCCCTATTTCTCCTAACGGTCACCCAGCTTAGCAAAAGAGCAAAAGGTGTCTGTCGTGGCGTTAGGGCTGAAACCCGTAGTGAAAACCTGTGTTTTGAAAGAGCTGAGGGCACATTGCATTCGTCTCCATCATCCTCACAAAGCCCACCGAGATTGGGCATTGCACCGTTCCAGGCCCGGGCTAAGGGAGCTCAGCCTGCTTATGACCTCCGAAGTAGGAGAAGCAGTGTGTCGTAGTGGATAGAGCGGAGGCTGGGGAGTCAGAATAATAATAATAATAATCAATCAATCAATCAATCGTATTTATTGAGCTCTTACTGTGTGCAGAGCACTGTACTAAGCGCTTGGGAAGTACAAGTTGGCATCATATAGAGGCGGTCCCTACCCAACAGTGGGCTCACAGTCTAGAAGGCTCACTGTCTGAAGGGGATCCCCATTTTACAGAAGAGAAAGGTGAGCCCCAACGCGGGGCCAGGGATTGGTCTGACTGGATTGTTTTGTATCTACCCCGGCACCCAGCGAGCACTCCAAAGAAACCACAGTCTCTGGACTGTGAGCTCACTGTGGGCAGGGAACGTGGCTGTTTATTGTTATTTTAACTCTCCCAAGCGCTTAGTACAGTGCTCTGCACTCAGTAGGCACTCAGTGCTTATCAAATGAATGAATGATTATTATTGACGCCCAGAGAAGTCAAGTGAGTGGCCCCAGGGCCTACAGCAGGCAAGTGGCCAAGCCAGATGAGAAGCCAGGTCTCCTGAAGGGTCGCTAAAGGAAGGTGGCGTGGGAGAGGGGTGGAGCTGGTCTTCCTCTGGCAGACAAGCTTGTCTTGGGCAGGAAACGTGTCTCCTATAATAATAATAATAATAATAATAATGATAGCATTTATTAAGCGCTTACTACGTACAAACCACTGTTCTAAGCTCTGGGGAGGTTACATGGTGAACAGGTTGTCCCACGGGGGGGCTCACAGCCTTAATCCCCATTTTACAGATGAGGTAACCGAGGCCCAGAGAAGTGAAGTGGCTTGCCCAAAGTCACACAGCTGGCAATTGGTGGAGCCGGGATTTGAACCCACGACCCCTGACTCCAAAGCCCGGGCTCTATCCACTGAGCCACGGTGCTTCTCTTATATTCATTCATTCATTCAGTTGTATTTATTAAGCGCTTACTGTGTGCAGAGCACTGTACTAAGTGCTTGGGAAAGTACTAGAGTGACAGTCCCTGCCCACAACGAGCTCACAATGTAGAGGGGCTCTGTATTCTCCCAAGCGCTTAGCACAGTGCCCTGCACACCGTCAGCACTCCATAAATAGGGCTGATCTGTGGACAGATTGAGCCGTTGGCCCTCCACTCTCTGCGTCCTGCGGCAGCTTGTCGGCTTTGACCCGACCCCATCTCCCCGACGGGTCACCGTCCTCAGCCTCTGCCCTATTTTCTGCAAGGTTTGGCGAGCTCCCGCAGGGTACGGAGCACTGCCCGAGCCCGGGGGGGAGCACGTCCCCCTCCTCGCCTTCCTGCCAAGGGGTGGGGGTCTCCTGCCAGGGCGTCTGATCGAACAAGCGAGGAGGACGTGGCCGACCCTGGCCTCCCTGCCGCCTTCACAAGAAGGGGCTAAAGTCGGGTGGACCGCTCCTGTTCCCATTGCCGATTCCTCTCTGTCTTCTTTCCCAGTGCTCTCAGTACGGTAACCCGCACAGAGCAGGCGGTTCAGCGCTTAGTACAGGGCCTGGCACATAGTAAGCCCTTAATCAATCAATCAATCGTATTTATTGAGCGCTTACTGTGTGCAGAGCACTGTACTAAGCACTTGGGAAGTGCAAGTTGGCAACACATAGAGACAGTCCCTACCCAACAGCGGGCTCATAGTCTAGAAGGGGGAGACAGAGAACAAAACCAAACATACTAACAAAATAAAATAAATAGAATAGATATGTACAAGTAAGATAAATCATCATCATCATCATCAATCGTATTTATTGAGCGCTTACTATGTGCAGAGCACTGTACTAAGCGCTTGGGAAGTACAAATTGGCAACATATAGAGACAGTCCCTACCCAACAGTGGGCTCATAGTCTAGAAGGGGGAGACAGAGAACAAAACCAAGCATACTAACAAAATAAAATAAATAGAATAGATATGTACAAGTAAGATAAATAAATAAATAAATAAATAGAGTAATAAATCATCATCATCATCATCATCAATCGTATTTATTGAGTGCTTACTATGTGCAGAGCACTGTACTAAGCGCTTTTGAAGTACAAATTGGCAACATATAGAGACAGTCCCTACCCAACAGTGGGCTCACAGTCTAAAAGGGGGAGACAGAGAACAAAACCAAACATACTAACAAAATAAAATAAATAGAATAGATATGTACAAATAAAATAAATAAATAAATAGAGTAATAAATATGTACAAACATATATACATATATGCAGGTGCTGTGGGGAAGGGAAGGAGGTAAGATGGGGGGATGGAGAGAGGGAGAGGAAGGAAGGGGCTCAGTCTGGAAAGGCTTAACAAACGCCGTACTTATTATTACTATTATAAATTGTATGTGTCTGTTTATTGTTCTAACATACTCTCCCAAGCGCTTAGTACGGGGCTCTGAAGACAGTAAGCGCTCACTACTACTCCCCAGCGCTTCGCTGACACTGATGTGAGCTTGTTGTGGGCAGAGAATGTCACTTTTTATTGTTGTATTGTACTTTCCCAAGCGCTTAGTACAGTGCTCTGCACACAGTAAGCACTCAGTGCATATAATTGATTGATTGAATGAATGTTTTAAGTGAATAAAGGGACCAATTCCCCGCCCACAACAAGCTTCTGTTTCAGTCTCAGCAAGGTTAGAGTCCCTAGGTGTGGCAGGGCTGAGTGGGGGGCGGGGAAGGGAGCTGGAGAGAAGAACTGTGGAGTTCAAGACTTCCAGGAAGATCCAGAACAAAAGTCCCCAAATGTCGTAGGACTCAAACTCAGGACCCTCCCTGCGCAAACACGGCAGCGGGGGAGTATCTGCCTCCGGTCAGTTCGGCCAAAACACTCAAATGAGAAGCAGCGGGGTCCAGTAGAAAGAGCACGGACCTGGGTTCTAATCTGCTGTGTGACTTTGGGCAAGTCACGCCAACTGTCAGCTGTGTGACTTTGGGCAAGTCACTTAACTTCTCTTTGCCTCAGTTACCTCATCTGTAAAATGGGGATTAAGACTGTGAGCCCCATGTGGGACAACCTGATCACCTAGTGTCCACCCCAGCGCTTAAGACTTTTAGACTGTGAGCCCACTCTTTTAGACTGTGAGCCCACTGTTGGGTAGGGACTGTCTCTATAGGTTGCCAACTTGTACTTCCCAAGCGCTTAGTACAGTGCTCTGCACACAGTAAGTGCTCAATAAATACAATTGATTGATTAAAACAGTGCTTCACGCATAGTAAGTGCTTAACAAATACCATTATTATTATTATTATTATTATTATTATTATTATTGTTCACTTCTCTGGGGCTCAGTTACCTCATCTGTAAAATGGGGCTTAAGATTGTGCGCTCCATGTGGGACAGGGACTGTGTTCAACTTGATTAGCTCATACCCTAGTGCTTATAACAGTGCATGGCATATAATAAGTGCTTAACAAATACCATTAAAATATTTAATTGACACATTAAAACACATCAGCAGGTTTAAAACCTGCCTACAAGAGAATTTCGACTTCCTCTTTCATAGGCATTTATGGGAAATGCCCTAGAGTTCCTCTTTAAATATTCCCCCCGAAAATAAAACCCCTTTCGATTTTGCGACCCACTGTCCCAGCAGCAAAATCCTTTCTGGGATTTTTTTTTTTAAATGGTGTTTGTTAAACGTACTCTGTGCCAGGCACTGACCTAAGCACTGGGGTAGATACAAGCTAATCAGTTTGGACACAGTCCCTGTCCCATTTAGGGCTCACAGACTTAATCCCCATTTTCAGATGAGGGAACTAAGGCATAGAGAAGTGAAGTGACTTGCCCGAGGTCACACAGCAGACACGTGGAGGAGTCAATATATTAGAACAGTGCTTTGCACATAGTAAGCGCTTAATAAATGCCATTATTATTATTATTATTATTATTATTATTATTATTATTATTATTATAACCCGGTCCTCCTGACTTCCAACACAGCCTGGTACAGGAGCACAAGCCTGGGAGCCAGAAGGACCTGGGTTCTAATTCTGGCTCCACTGCTGTGTGACCTTGGACAAGGCGTTTAATTTCCCTGGGCCTCATCTTTAAAATGGGAATTAAGACTTTGAGCCCCATGTGGAACAGAGACTGTGTCCAACCTGATTTGCTTGTTTCCACCACAATGCTTAGTACAGTGCCTGGCACCTAGTAACTACTCAACAAATGTCATGGTTATTATTATTATTATTATTATTATTATTATTATCATTGTTGTTGTAATTATTATTAATAGTAATAGTATAGTATAGTATAGTATAATAGTATAATATATAGTATAATAGTATAATATAATAGTATAATATAATAGTAAAATATTATATATTATATTATAATATAATATATAATATATAATACTATATATAATAATATATAATATAATGGCATATAATAGTATAATATTATATATTACTATACATTATATAGTATAATATAATAATATATAATAGTAATATAATATAATAGTATAATAGTATAATATATAGTATAATAGTAATTATTAATTAATAATTAATAGTAATTATTATTATTATTATAGTAGAAGTAGCAGTAGCATGGACCTGGGAATCAGAGCATGAAGTTGGCTAGTTCCATCGTGCTGGGGGCTCCCAGCATCCCTCTGCTGCAGGCTAGCAAAACTCCTAAAACTCAACTTTGCATCCCACCGCAGGAGCAATGTGTAAATAGCATTCTGTGCTCGAATCTTTGTAGTTGGTCGTATTTATTGAACTCTCACTGTGTGAAGAGCACTATACTAAGCGCTCATGAGAGTACAATATAACAGACAAAGTCCTTGCCCACAACGAACTCATAGTCTAAAGATGAGACTACAGTCTAGAGATTACAGATATGTACAGAAGTGCTGTGGGGCTGGGAGGGGGGAATGAAGAAAGGGAGCAAGTCAGGGCGACACAGAAGGAAGTGGGAGAAGAAAAACGAAGGGCTCAGTCAGGGAAGGCCTCTTGGAGGAGACGTGCCTTCAGTAAGGCTTTGAAGGGGTAAGAGTCACTGTCTGATTTGAAGCGGGAGGGCGTTCCAGGCCAGAAGCAGGATGTGGGTGAGGGTTTCCCTGCCCACAAGGAGCTTAGAGTTTAGAGGGGGAGACAGACATTAATAGTGACTAGTGAGTGCCTCCAAAGGGCTTGATTCCACGTGATTGCCCAACCAAATCTCCCGTGTCTACAGAGTACTTTCCTTGTGATGGCCTGGCTATTCAGAGCGTATCTAATCATCTGACTTAAAGGGCACAGTAACACTGTGAGTAGTAGGGCAGCTTGTAGCTGGTCCTGTCCCCTCTCGCAATCGTTCAGTCGGTCAGTTGTATCTAACGAGCATTTCCTCCATGCAGAGCATTGCACTAACCACTGGGAAGAATACAGTACTGTCAGTATTTTTATTTATTCATCATCATCATCAATCGTATTTATTGAGCGCTTACTATGTGCAGAACACTGTACTAAGCTCTTGGGAAGTACAAATTGGCAACATATAGAGACAATCCCTACCCAACAGTGGGCTCACAGTCTAAAATTTATTGTATGTGTTAATCCCCTAGTATGTGTCAATCCCTGTTCTAAGCATTGGGGTAGATGCCCGTTTACCAGGTTGGACACAGTAGGCGTGATCTCTGTCTTTCAGGGCTTTAGAATGTCGTGAGGGAGACAGGCAGTAAAATAAATTACAGGTGGGGGAAGTTATGGAGTGTAAATTACGTCAGTGTTACAGGGGTGGGGGGTACCCAAGGGTTCTGAGGGAGGAGAAAAGGCTTATGTGGGTTTAGGGGGAAATCTAGGAGGGGGAAATGACAGATTCATCAGGGAAGGTTTTGAGGATGGGGAGAGCTGTGGTCTGGCTATGTATGAATGGGAAGGCAATTCCAGATAAAAGGGAGGGCATGAACAGAAGGATTATTATGATTATTATAATATCATAATAATGATATTATCTGCTCCTCTGCCGCTAATCTCCTCACCGTACCTCGTTCTCTCCTGTCCCGCCATCGACCCCCGGCCCATATCATCCCCCGGGCCTGGAATGCCCTCCCTCTGCCCATCCGCCAAGCTAGCTCTCTTCCTCCCTTCAAGGCCCTACTGAGAGCTCACCTCCTCCAGGAGGCCTTCCCAGACTGAGCCCCTTCCTTCCTCTCCCCCTCGTCCCCCTCTCCATCCCCCCATCTTACCTCCTTCCCTTCCCCACAGCACCTGTATATATGTATATATGCTTGTACATATTTCTTACTCTATTTATTTATTTATTTATTTAACTTGTACATATCTATTCTATTTATTTTATTTTGTTAGTATGTTTGGCTTTGTTCTCAGTCTCCCCCTTTTAGACTGTGAGCCCACTGTTGGGTAGGGACTGTCTCTATATGTTGCCAACTTGTACTTCCCAAGCACTTAGTACAGTGATCTGCACACAGTAAGCGCTCAATAAATACGATTGATGATGATGATGATGATTATTAATCAGGTCAGACATCGTCCCTGTCCCACATGGGGCTCGCAGTCTCGGTAGGAGGGAAAGCAGATATTTAATCTCCATTTTACAGTTGAGGAAACTGAGGCACAGAGAAGTCAAGCGACTTGCCCAGGGTCACACAGAGCCAGGATTAGAAGTCAGGTCCTCTGACTCCCAGGCCTGTGCTCTCTCCCAGGTCAGGCTATCTTCACAACGTCTCTAGAATCCGCCCTTTGTTCTCCAGAAGCAGCGTGGCTCAGTGGAAAGAGCCCGGGCTTTGGAGTCAGAGTTCATGGGTTCACATCCCGGCCCTGCCAGTTATCAGCTGTGTGACTTTGGGCAAGTCACTTAAATTCTGTGGGCCTCAGTTACCTCATCTGAAAAACGGGGGTTAAGACTGTGAGCCCCACCTGGGATAACCTTGTAACCTCCCCAGCGCTTAGAACAGTGCTTTGCACATAGTGAGCGCTTAATAAATGCCATTATTATTATTATTATCCAGACCGCTACCCCCCTGATCCAAACCACTCGTTTTCCTCCGTGAATACTTCATCAGCTTCTTCACTGACCCGTCCGCTTCGTGTTCCTCCCCTCACCGGTCCTTCTCTCTGCTGCCTGGATCATTTTTCTAAAAAGCCGTTCAGTCCATGTCTCCCCATTCCTCATAAACCTCCAATAGGGGCCCCTCCACTGGAACAGAAACTCCTCACCATTGGCTTTAAGGCAGTCAGTCCCCTTGCCCCCACCCACCTCAACCTCATTAGTCTCCTGCTCCAACCCAGCCCGCACACTTGGCTCCTTTAACGCCATCCTACTCACTGGACCTCCGTCTCCTCCTCCTCTCACTGCTAACCTCTTCCAACGCCCTCCCCTTTGCTATCCAACAGACAACTGCTCTCCTTACCTTCAAAGCCTTACTAAAAAAAAATCTCCAGGAGGCCATTCTAAGCTCTCACTTCCCCCTCACTTCCCCCATTCACCCCACCCTTCTGGGTCGCTTTGATATTCACCCCCACCCCACAGCATTTCCGTCCGTCCATCCGTGTCAAGAAATTCGCACGTTTCCCCATTTGCAAGTTATTTTAATGTCTATCTGTCTCCCCCCTTAGACTGTAAGCTCCATGTGGGCAGGGGTTGGGTCTACCAGCTATAATAATTATACTCTTCCAAGTGTTGAGTATAGCTTCTAGACTGTGAGCCCGCTGTTGGGTAGGGACCATCTCTATATGTTGCCAACTTGTACTTCCCAAGTGCTTAGTACAGTGCTCTGCACACAGTAAGCGCTCAATAAATATGATTGAATGAATGAATGAATAGCGTTCTGCACACAGTAAGTGCTCAATAAATACGATTGAATGAATGAATGAATAGCGTTCTGCACACAGTAAGTGCTCAATAAATACCGTGTAGTGATTGACTCAAATTAGGGCTTTCTGATTCCTGGTCCACAGCCCTTGCCACTCAGGCGAATAATAGGCCAGAAGCTATTATTGTGGGCAGGGAATGTGTGGTAATTCTGTTGTATAATAATAATAATAAAATAATTATAATTATGGTATTTGTTAAGTGCTTATTATGTGCCAAGCACTGTTCTAAGCACTGGGGTAGATTATCAGGTTGGCCATAGTGCCTATCCCACATGGGGCTCACGGTCTCAATCCCCATTTTCCAGATGAGGCAGCTGAGGCCCAGAGAAGTGAGGTGATTGTCCAAGGTCACACAGCACACAAGTGGCAAAGCAGGAATTAGAACCCATGACCTCAGACTCCCAGGCCTGTGCTCTATCCATTATGCCATGCTGCCTGTACTCTCCTAAATGCTTTGTCCAGGGCTCTGCACATAGCAAGCGCTCGATAAGTACCATTGATTGATTGATTGATTAATATCGGGAAGCAGCATGGGCCAGAAACTTTAAGACATTAATTGTGCCCAGTTGCAGCATATTGGAGTTCCCCAGCATGAGGCAGCAGCATGGCTCAGTGGAAAGAGCACGAGCTTTGGAGTCAGAGGCCGTGGGTTCAAATCCTGGCTCCGCCACTTGTCAGCTGTGTGACTTTGGGCAAGTCACTTCACTTCTCTGGGCCTCAGTTCCCTTATCTGTAAAATGGGGATGAAGGCTGTGAGCCCCTCGTGGGACAACCTGATTGCCTTGTATCTACCCCAGCGCTTAGAACAGTGCTTTGCACGTAGTAAGCACTTAATAAATGCCATCATTATTATTATTATTATGAGGCAACAACTCCTACCCAGAGACACACAGCAGCAGTGTTCACTGTGAGCTCTGGGCCTGCGGGCATTCTGAGACAGGCAGCGCTTTCCGCCATGGCACGGCCATCGTCGGCCCCTTCGATGCCCCCTTAAGCGACCCCCTCACCTTTCTTCTGGTTGGGGCGGCACTCTCCCTTTCCCTCTGTGCTTTCGGTTCAGGAGATCTGGGACAGGGATGACCCCGGAGGCATGGGAAGGAATTTGGAAGTCAAATGCAAGTCCGCTTCAGGGGTACAGTCCACTAGAGCTGAGGAAATCGGCAGAGAGTTAAGGCATATTCATTCAATCATATTTATTGAGCTCTTCCTGTGTGCAGAGCACTGTACTAAGTGCCTGGGAAGTACAAGTTGTCAATATATAGAGACGGTCCCTACCCAACAGATTGACTCCAATTTTCCCCATGACCCTCCAGGTGATTTCATTCTGAGATTCAATTTCAGTTTAACTGAATTGATTGACTGAATTATTATTTAACTGAATTATTTATTGAGTGCTTACCGTATGCAGAGTACTGTGCTAAGCACTTGGGAGAGTACAGTACAACAATAAACGGAGACATTCCCCACCCACAAGGAGCGTACAGTCTAGAGGGGGAGACACATTATCATCATCATCATCATCATCAATCGTATTTATTGAGCGCTTACTGTGTGCAGAGCACTGTACTAAGCGCTTGGGAAGTACAAATTGGCAACATATAGAGACAGTCCCTACCCAACAGTGGGCTCACAGTCTAGAAGGGGTAGACAGAGAACAAAACCAAACATACTAACAAAATAAAATAAATAGAATAGATATGTACAAGTAAAATAAATAAAAAATAAAAATAGAGTAATAAATATGTACAGACATAGATACATATATATATATAGGTGCTGTGGGGAAGGGAAGGAGGTAAGATGGGGGACAGTAATAGAAATAAATACATTAGATATGTACATAAGTGCTGTGGGGCTTGGTGGGGGTGGATGAATAGAGGGAGCATGTCAGGGTGATGCAGAAGGGAGTGGAAGAAGAGGAAAGGAAGCAGCGTGGCTAAGTGGAAAGAGCCTGGGCTTGGGAGCCAGAGGTCATGAGTTCTAATCCCAGCTCTGCCACTTGTCAGTGGGCAAGTCACTTAACTTCTCTGTGCCTCAATTACCTCATCTGTAAAATGGGGATTAAGACTGTGAGCCCCATAACCTGATCACCTAGTGTCCACCCCAGCGCTTAGAACAGTGCTTTGCACATAGTAAGCGCTTAACAAATGCCATTATTATTATTATTATTATTATTATTATTATTATTATTATGGGCCTTCAATAAGACTTTGAAGGGGGAGAGAGTCATAGTCTATCAGATTTGATGAGGGAGGGTATTCCAGGCCAGAGTTAAGATGTGGGCAAGAGTTCGGCGGCTGAAAGGTGGAGATTGGATGAGCTTTTGAGAGTCTATATAGATATAGCCTGGGCCTTGGAGTCAGAAGGATCAGGGTTCTAATCCCGGCCCTGCTACTTGTGTGACCTTGGGCAAGCTTCATCTATGCCTCTGCTTCTCTATGCCTCGTCTGTAAAATGGGGGAAAAGAGTGTGAACCCCATGAGGGACAGAGACTGTGTCCAATCTGACAGTCTTGTATCTACCTCAGTCCTTAGTACAGTGCCCGGCACGTAGTAAGCACATAACAAATGGCACAAAAAGAAAAATCTTCCTTAGCTGTAGCAGTCCTTGAAAACCAGATTTCACAGAGTTCCACGGCACCCATCCTCCTTATCTTTCATGCAACAGCAGTACCTTCCTACCAGTGGAGCTGGTGTGGCAAATGGCATACCAGTCAATCAGTCAGTGATTCTGATTGCTTAGTGTGTGTGCAGAGCACTGTACTAAGCACTTGGGAGAGTGTAATACAATACAGTTGCTAGAAGCAATCGATCATATTTATTGAGCGCTTACCATCTGCACAGCACTGTACTAAGTGCTTGGGAGGGCAGTAATAATAATGATGATGATGATGGTACTTGTAAAGCGCTTACTGTGTGTCAAGCACTATTCTAAGCACTGGGGTAGATACAAGCTAATCAGGTTGGACACAATCCCTGTCCCACGTGGGGCTCACAGTACAAAAGATCAGAGTTGTTAGATGCGTTTCTTGCCCACGACAAGCTTCCAGCCTAGGGGAATCATTCCTTCGTAAAGGTGAACTAGTCTGGTTTTGAGTTAGCCTTAGGAAAGAAAACACTTGACCAAATATTTGTGGGTGTGTGTGTAGAGAAGCAGTGTGGCTCAAGGGAAAGAGCATGGGCTTGGGAGCCAGAGGTCATGAGTTCTAATCCCTGCTCTGCCACTTGTCAGCTGTGTGACCTTGGGCAAGCTATTTAACTTCTCTGGGCCTCAGTTCCCTCATCTGTAAAGTGGGGAGGAAGACTGTGAGCCCCACGTGGGACAACCTGATTACCTTGTATCTACCCCAGCGCTTAGAACAGTGCCTGGCACACAGTAAGCGCTTAACAAATACCAACATTATTATTATTATTATTATTGGGTGGGAGGGGGGCCAGGACAAGCTTCTGTCCATGTTAATGTGTGTACACCAAATGTAGAGCTTTTGCAGGCTTCTCTCCCAGTAGTTCTGATTGAGCGGAACACTGCTCCTAGCCACCTTTCCTTCATTCGTTCAATCGTATTTATTGAGCACTTACTGTGTGCAGAGCACTGTACTAAGCACTTGGGAAGTACAAGTTGGCAACATATAGAGACGGTCCCCACCCAACAGCGGGCCCACAGAGCTACTGTAAGTCTGACCTCGGGCCTGGAGAAAAGATGCACTGTGAGCAGCATCAGCTTGTCCCAGGGCCTTGTGCACGGTATAAGGGTGAAATTATGGTAATGCTCCAACCCATTCCGCCTCTTTTGCATATCATTTCATCGTCTCGGCTTTCTGATGACCCAACTCTTGGCCTAGGCAGCTTCCTTTCCGTGTTATCTCGGCACACCTTCTGGCTGCTCACAGGCCTGGCGTGTTCCTGCTGGGGCAACGCGCCAGCCCCAGTTCCCTCTCGTTGCGTTCCCTGATTGTCCGCTTTTCTGGGCCTCCGTCCCAGACCCTCCTCCCGTTCCCCCTCCCTACCCCATCCAGTTTAGTAATACCTCAGAAGGATCTTCACACCTTGCCCCCACGCTGGAAGACGATCTTCATCGTCCCCAGCCAAAAAGGAGCCAGGAATCCCGGGGAACTCATGAGGAAAAAAGCGTAACATCTGCAGAGGCAGGAGTCCAGTTTGGTTGTATTCATGAGGAAAAGGAGAAGCCGCGTGGCCCAGTGGAAAGCGCTCAGGCTCGGGAGTCAGAGAACCTCGATTCTGATTCTGATCCGGCCACCTGTCTGCTCTGCCACCTTGGGGAAGTCACTTAACTTCTCTGTGTCAGTTCCCTCAACTGTAAAATGGGCATAAAATACCTGTTCCCCCTTCTGTCTAGACCTCAAGCCCCATTTGGGACAGGGACTGTGTCCAACCTTGTGTCTACCCCAGCGCTTAGAACAGTGCTTGCCGCATCGTAAGCACTTAACAAATATAATAATAGTAATGCTGATAATGAGAAGAATAATATAGAGAGAAAGGGCCAGACTCTGAGGAACCCAAGTGAGTTGTCGGTGACCTGGTTTGTGTGCAGAGGTCATCGCCTCTTATAGCAGCATCCTCATACCTCGAGGGAATGAAATTGGCAGGAATTCATGTCCCTGGAGGTTCCCAAATGACTGCGTCCGTGGGAAAGCCGGGTGTGAGGATAGGACCTATTAATTCATTCATTCATATTGAACGTTTACTGTGTGCAGAGCACTTTACTAAGTGCCTGGCAGAGTACAATACAACAATAAAAAGACACATTCCCTGCCCACGAACTTACAGTCCAGAGTGTCAGTAGTGCCTACTGAGGGCTACTCTGCGCTAAGCAGGTGTGTGGAAATGGGCCCAGAAATTTTGCTCTCATATTAATAATAATAATGACCATGGTATTTGTTAAGAGCTTACTATGTGCCAGGCACTGTTCTAAGCGCTGCGGTAGATACAAGCTAGTCATGTTGGACACTCATCCCTTTGGAACCAGACTGAAGGCTCCTTGAGGGTGAGGGTAGTGATTATTCTGTAGTCCTCTCCCAAGTGTTCAGCGCAGTGCTCTGCACAGAGTAAACACTAAATAATACTACTACTAATAATATAATAATGGTATTTGTTAAGTGCTTACAATGTGCCAAGCACTATTGTAAGCACTGGGGTTGTTGTTGTGTTGTTGTCTTATGCTGTCGAGTCGCCTTTGATCTGTAGCGATGCCATGGACGCATCTCTCCCAAAACTCCCCACCTCCACCTGCAATCGTTCTGGTAATGTATCCATAGAGTTTTCTTGGTAAAAATCTGGAAGCAGTGTACCCTTGCCTCCCTCCGCTCAGTAAACCTGAATCTCCGCCCTTGACTCTCTCCCATGCCTCTGCTGCCCGGCACAGGGGAGTTTTGACTTGTATTCATTCAGTCTTATTTATTGAGGACTTACTGTGTGCTCAATATTGTATTAAGCGCTTGGAAAGTACAGTTCGGCAACAGAGACAATCCCTATCCAACAACAGGCTCACAGTCTAGAAGGGGGAGACAGACAACAAAACAAGTAGATAGACATCAATGTAGCAGATTGCCTGCCGCTGGTTAGCCACTGGCCAAGCTAGGAATGGAGTGGACAGGCCTGCGTTTGACTCTCCCTCCCGTAGCTGAGACTGGTAGAGGACTGGAAACTCTCCAGGTGAGCACTGGGTTAGGTACAAGTTAATCATCACCATCATCAATCGTATTTATTGAGCGCTTACTATGTGCCGAGCACTGTACTAAGCACTTGGGAAGTACAAATTGGCAACATATAGAGACAGTCCCTACCCAACAGTGGGCTCACAGTCTAAAAGATTGGACAGATTGGACACAGTGCCTGTCCCACATGGGGCTAACGCACTGAATCCCCAGTTTACAGGTGAGGTAACTGAGGCCCAGAGAAGTGAAGTGACTTTCCCAAGGCCACACAGCAGACACATGGGAGAGCCAGGATTAGGACCCAGGACCCCATCTTACCTCCTTCCCTTCCCCACAGCACCTGTATATATGTATATATGGTTGTACATATTTATTACTCTATTTATTTATTTATTTTACTTGTACATTTCTATCCTATTTATTTTATTTTGTTGGTGTGTTTGGTTCTGTTCTCTGTCTCCCCCTTTTAGACTGTGAGCCCACTGTTGGGTAGGGACTGTCTCTATGTGTTGCCAATTTGTACTTCCCAAGCGCTTAGTACAGTGCTCTGCACATAGTAAGCGCTCAATAAATATGATTGATTGATTGATTGATTGATTTCTAACTCTCAGACCCATGCTCTGTCCACTAAGCCACGCTGCTCCGCCACTCAACAAGTACCACGGATTAGTTGGTTGATGCTTCAGCTTTCTGGGGACAAGGTTGTTCCTCAGAAGTTCCAGGGGTCGGGAGCAGATTAGGGGGTGGACACCATGCCAGGGTGGAGCAGACATTGCCATGTCGATCTTGTACTTCCAACTTCTTGTATTGTACTTCTTGTATTGCCAACTTGTACTTCCCAAGCACTTAGTACAGTGCTCTGCACACAGTAAGCGCTCAATAAACTCGATTGATGATGATCGCATGCTCTGTCGGCAAGAACCAATCGGAGGATGTGGCTCATTACTACATCATTAAACAACTCTTTCAACTAGGTGGAGGTAGGTCAAATAGAGGTGTCCAGGGTCAACCGTAATCCAGTCAAACACCTCTTATGCTCCTCTTAGAGAAGCAGCGTGGCTCGGTGGAAAGAGCCCGGGCTTGGGAGTCAGAGGTCATGGGTTCTAATCCCGGCTCTGCCACTTGTCAGCTGTGTGACTTTGGGCAAGTCACTTCACTTCTCTGGGCCTCAGTCCCCTCATCTGTAAAATAGGGATTAAGACTGTGAGCCCCCCATGGGACAAGCTGATGACCTTGTATCCTCCCCCCAGTGCATAGAACAGTGCTTGGCACATAGCAAGCGCTTAACAAATGCCATCATCATTATCATTATTATTATTATTATGCAAACCCCCCCACCCCAGCCTTACTCCCTCAGAATGAGTCCCAGATATTCCTAAACCCTGGAATACCACCGCTCAGGGAAAGGATGTTTTTCAGTCCCTCAGGTGAGCGTCAAGAACCTCCCACAGTTGCCCATCCACGGAAACTCCTCCTTAGAGCCGACGCCACCTCGCCCCCTCCTACTTCACCTCTCTTCCCTCCTGCTACAACCCAGCCCCTCACACTGTGAGACTGAGGGGAAAAGGTGAATAAAGGGAGCAGTTCAGAGCGATGCAGAAAGGAGTGGGTAGGGACTGCCTCTATATGTTGCCAATTTGTACTTCCCAAGCGCTTAGTACAGTGCACAGCACACAGTAAGCGCTCAATAAATACGATTGATTGAGTGGGAGAAGAGGAAATGAGGGCTTAGTCAGGGAAGGCCTCTTGGAGGAGATGGGCCTGTCCTTGTCACGCTCTGCTCTTCAAAGGGGAGCCACTCTGGTAGAGCCTCAGGTGGTGTTGGAAAGGAATAATAATGGTGGTATTTGTTAAGTGCTTACTATGTGCCAAGCACTGTTCTAAGCGCTGGGATAGATGCAAGGTTATCAGGTTGTCCCACATGGGGCTCACAGTCTTAATCCCCATTTTACAGATGAGGGAACTGAGGCCCAGAGAAGTTTAGTGACTTGCCCAAGGTCACACAGCAGACAAGCGGCGGAGTCAGGATTAGAACCCACAACCTCTGACTCCCAAGCCGGCGCTCTTGCCACTGAGCCACGCTGAAGAGGAGAAGCCTGAGGGCCTGGCTAATCTGCAGCCCGGATTATCCAGTCAATCAAACGATCGGTCGGTTGTATTTATTGAGCGCTTACTGTGTGCAAGGTTAAGTGCTTGGGAGAGTACAGTGTGGAACCGAGATGGTGGGCACATTCCTTGCCTTCGACGAGCTTGCGGTCTAGAGGAAGAGGTCCTGAGTGGTTGTGAGCTGGCTGCGTGAGCTTCTCCCCAGGCCGATTAGTATGGACTAGAGTGATGCGGCTTTGGTCTTTTAGACCACAGTCTTTTAGACTGTGAGCCCACTGTTGGGTAGGGACTGTCTCTATGTGTTGCCAATTTGTACTTCCCAAGCGCTTAGTACAGTGCTCTGCACACAGTAAGCGCTCAATAAATACGATTGATTGATTGATTGATTTGGTCCCCAGAGGAGTAGACTGGCATTTGGGATAATTTGCCAAAGAGGGGTGGTTTGGTCTCGCCATAACCCAACCCTTTAGAGGAAGCAGTAGTGGATAGAGCACAGGCCTGGGAATCAGAAGGACCTGGTTCTCATTCTTGCTCTCTCACATCTCTGCTGTGTGACCTTGGGCGAGTCACTTCCTTTCTCTGGGCCTCCGTTACCTCATCTGTAAAATGGGGATAAGAGTGTGCGCCCCATGTGGGATAGGGACTGTGTCCAACCTCATTCACTTGTATCATCCCCAGCTCTTCGAAGAGCGTTTGGCACATATTAAGCACGTAATAAGTACCATTATCATATCATACTGCAATTATTATTAGTAGTAATAATTTTTAGACTTTTAGACTGTGAGCCCACTGTTGGGTAGGGACTGTCTCTATATGTTGCCAACTTGTACTTCCTAAGCGCTTAGTACAGTGCTCTGCACACAGTAAGCGCTCAATAAATACGATTGATTGATTGATTGATTGTTGCACACAATAAGCGCTCAATAAATACGATTGATTGATTGATTGTAGTTTGATTATCATCCAAAAGTGCTGCCCAAGTGGCCAGAGCCCAGGGAGGAGGTTGCCCAGCCTGGTGGAGATCAGGGGTCTAGTGCTGCTGGCAGTCACACAGGAAGATAAACTCCGAAATGCAAGAATTGTCAAGGGATGATCGTTTATGGCCGGAAAGAGCCGTTCGGGTACATCTACGGACTCGCCTCTGTTGTCGTTTTGAAGGTCGGGGCTGGGAGCGGCGAGAAAGAACCACGGCCCCATATTGTTTTGCTTCATTTCAGGTCTTTCTATTTGCTTTTCAGAGTCCGAAAGGAAAGTGTAATCCCGGGAGGGGATGGAGAAGAGAGAGGGGGATTAGGGGAATGTTGGTTTTGGCCTCAGCTGGGCCTCTAGGAAGACTTGCGCACCGGAGAGACCGAGTCCTTGGGTAGACTTAATCCTCGGAGTTTACTTTGCTTTCAGCTCAACGTAGCTACTTTAATTAATCAAACCAGAGTTCACTTCTTCATGAATAATTCAGTGTCATGTCAAGCTGAACTTCTGAGCCCCAGAGGCTTCAGAAACCACCCTTAGATAACAGAAATAAAGATTTTAATGGCACTTGGGATGGAGATGTGAGAGCGGTGGGGGTGATGGGAGGGAGGGAGTGGATTTAACCCTTGAAAGAAAGGTTTCAGACCAAGTTGAATAGAGTTCAGCTGGCTTCTTTGAGTTCTGATCCCTGCACGACTACTTGCCAGCCATGTGACCACAGGCAAGTCATTCAACATTTCTGTGCCTCAGTTTCCTCATCTGTAAAATGGAGATCCACTACCCGTTCTCCCCCCTGCTTAGCCTGGAAGCCCCCCTGCGTGGTAGGGATGGGGTCCAATCTGATTATTTTGTATTGATTCATTCGTTCAGTTGTATTTATTGAGCACTTACTGTGTACAGAGCACTGCACTAAGCTCTTGGGAAAGTGCAATATAACAATAAATAGTGACCTTCCCTGCCCACAACGAGCTCTCAGTCTTGAGGAGGTGGAGGGTTGTATCTACCCTTACCTTAGAACAGCGCTTAGCACGACACATGGCATAAGCACTTCACAAATACCACATTTATCATTATCATTACTGTATTAGTGAAGCACTCACTGTTGCTATTACCGTTGCATTTGTTAAGCGCTTAATATGGATCAATCATTCTATGTTCTATTATGCATTAACCCTCCTGATTTGTGACGCCTTTGTAAACAAAGCCTAGATTTAAGAGTTGGTGGTCTCTGGGTGGTGGAGAGGGGGCTTGGGTGGTGGGGAAGGGATGACTTTCTTGGACAAAGCCCTGCTCATCCCCCAGAAAGGAAAGCCAGGCCTCCCAAGATCAACAGGTCTGCTGCAGTGAAAAGCAAGAGAAAATGAAAAGCAGGTCTGCTGCAGTGAAAAGCATGAGAAAGAAAAGCCACAATCTTAGTATTTTTATGTAGTCGGGTGGTATCTGCCCCACAGAAGGTTGAATGATTGATCGCCTGCTCTTGAAATCATGGCTTCTTCTCTCAGTGGAAAGTGTGACTCTCCGTCCCGTCCTCTGGCTCTCTAGCTTTCTCCTCCTGTATCTTATGTTTGCTTTTGATTTCTGGGAAGGGACCACAGTCAGAGAGAGTGGCAAGGTCTGCAGAGAAGCGCAGAGGAGGAGAGGAAGATGACTCGCAGGAGTCTCCCTGTCTATTGCACTTCCTCCTCTTACCCCTCAGCATACAGTTCACCATGAGGACAGTGACCGATGCGGGCGGCGTTCATTTCAGCTGCTCTCCCTTTTCTCTTCCCAGCCCAATCCAAATTAATTACACCGGCTTTGGATCCTAAAAGGAAAAAAAAAAACCAAACTGAGATTCCGGTATGGAAAGGAGCTGAGGTCTGCGTGAATCAGCAGCGTGGCTTAAAGGATAGAAGACGGGCCTAGGAGTCACAGGAGCTGGGTTCTGTTCTCGGCTCTGCCGCTTTTCTGCTGTGTGACCCTGGACAAGTCGCTTCACTTCTCTGGGCCTCAGTTCTGTTCGCCTTCCCACTTAGACTTCGTGCCCCTGTGGGACAGAGTCTGTGTCCAGCCTGATTGACTTGTATCCACCCCAGCACTTAAACGGTGTTTGACACATGAATAATAATAATCATTATTATGATATTTATTAAGCGCTTACTATGTTCCAGGCACTGTAGTAAGCACTGGGGTGGACACAAGCAAATCGGGTTGGGCATGGTCCCCGCCCCACATGGGTCTCACAGTCTCAATCCCCACTTTACAGATGAGGTAACTGAGGCCCAGAGAAGTGAAGTGGCTTGCCCAAGGTCACCCAGCAGACAAGTGGCAGAGCTGGGATTAGAACCCATGACCTCATCACTCCCAGGCCCATGCTCTATCCATTATGCTTCTCTATTGTAAGCATTTAACAAGTACAGTTTTTTAAAATCTGTAAAATAATACATTCTCCCTCCCTCTTATTCATTCAGCCATATTTACAGAGTGCTTACTGCATGCAGAGCACTGTACTAAGCGCTTGGGAGAGTATAATGCAACAATAAACACACATTCCCTGCCCACAACGAGCTTACAGTCTTAGACTGTATGGGACAGGGACTGTGTTTGATGTGATCATCTTAGTGTATTCCACAGTGCTTGGCATGTAACACTCACTTGCTCAATGTCCACATGAAGGAATGAATCACTAATTGGGGCAGAAAGAGGACACCCATTCCCTGACCTTGAAGGGTTTACAGTCCAGTTGGATG
This sequence comes from Tachyglossus aculeatus, assembly GCF_015852505.1. Classification (NCBI taxonomy): domain Eukaryota; kingdom Metazoa; phylum Chordata; class Mammalia; order Monotremata; family Tachyglossidae; genus Tachyglossus; species Tachyglossus aculeatus. Next base: position 16,441,431 of record NC_052071.1, on the reverse strand, counting down.
GCCATGGTGAGAAGCAGCTTGGCCTAGTGGATAGAGCACGGGCCTGGGCGTCAGAAGGACCTGAGTTCTAATCCTGGCTCCGCCGCTGTGTGCTGTGTGACCTTGGGCGAGGGATTAGAACCAGGGTCCTCCGGCTCCCAGGCCCGGGCTTTTTCTACTGGGCCACGCTGCTTACTGGGTTCAAACCCTCTACGGCAGCCTCCCTGGGAGAGCTAAACAGAGAAGCGCTTAGTACAGTGCTGTGCACACAGTAAGCGCTCAATAAATACGATTGATGATGATCCTCTCTGTTTCTTGCCCCTTTTCATCCGGGTTGCTTGTTTTCAGTAGTAATTGGTGTCCGGATACAGATCCTTTCTTCTCCCGGTGCCCTAGCAGACCTGAGAAAATCCACTTCAGGAGTTTGGCCCACCCACCTCCGCGGGACAGCTTTGTCGTTCATCTTTAGGGATGGCTTTTATTTTGGATTCCTCCACACGGTAGTTTGATATAAAAAAAAAAAAAGGCTCCAAGATATTTTGGCCCTATTTCTTTGGGCGATAATGAGTATTGGAACATTCTGTATTGCATCCTTTGTTTTGGATTTCCCCTCTCCTCCCCCTTACCCCCCCACCAAAGCTGGTAATGCAAACTTCAAGAATTAATTACACATTCCCCAAGAATGCAGCATTTGTTTAGAAAAGTGACGTGCTTTTTTTTTTTTCATCTTCTATGTTGGGTTATGAAAGTTCAAGGTCTCTCCTTTCACACAAAGCCAGAAACCTCTCACCTGTCCTACTATAGGGGCCGGGCATTTAAGGAAGCTCCCAGGCCCGTGAGTAGTTTGGGTACATGTTGACTCCTTTGGTTTTTGTTGAAGCTAAAGGGTGACTTTAAAGGGGATACCTTGACAAGGGCAACTCCGTATTACTAACTCTCATCATTCCCAGGAAAACATCAACATGATGAAAGCAAAATGTCTTTTCTTCTCTGGCCCTGAAATAAATGTTTTCTAGGGAGAACTACCTGGCTTTTTTTTTTTTTTCAGATGCCATCTACACTACCAAGGGTTTGTAAACTAACAGTGCTTGGCACATAATAAGCGCTTAACAAATACTGTTTAAAAAAAGAAAAAAGCCAGTAGGCCTACAAGTATTTATGGGGTGCCCACAGGGGAAAATCACTCCTGAACTACGTTTCTGAGAAATCTGCCACAAAACAGCCAGAACCCCTGTCCTCCAAGAGTCAAATAGACAAGAATATGTGCCAAATATGTGCCAAGCACTGTTCTAAACATTGGGGTAGATAAAAGTTAATCGGGTTGGACCCAGTCCCTGTTCCATGGGGAGCTCACACTCTGAATCCCCATTTTACAGATGTGGTAACTGAGGCCCAGAGGAGTGAAGTTATTTATAATGATAGTATTTGTTAAAGCGCTTACTATGTGCAAAGCACTGTTCTAAGTGCTGAGGAGGTTACAAGGTGATTAGGTTGTCCCACGGGGGGCTCACAGTTTTTAATCCCCATTTTACAGATGAGGTAACTGAGGCACCGAGAAGTTGTGACTTGCCCAAAGTCACACAGCTGACAGTTGGCGGAGCCGGCATTTGAACCCATGACCTCTGACTCCCAAGCCCATGATCAATCAATCAATCAATCAATCGTATTTATTGAGCGCTTACTGTGTGCAGAGCACTGTCCTAAGCGCTTGGGAAGTACAAGTTGGCAACAGAGACAGTCCCTACCCAACAGTGGGCTCACAGTCTAGAAGGGGGAGACAAGAACAAAACCAAACATATTAACAAAATAATGAGCCACTGAGCCATGCTTCTTCTCCGTATAGCTATCTATCTATCTTTGTATCTATATATGAATGGATAAATATGTAATTATATATATATATGTATAATATATTTATATATAATTATAGCTGTATATTTATAGCTATCCATGCGCTCAAAACTCTCCTTGGTACATAGACATTTAGCAAATACCATAATTATTGTTATCATTAGTATTATTAACTCACCCCACACCAAATACACAACTCTATTCTCAGAGGAAGCTCAGTAAATCATTGACGGGTTCAGTTCTTCCCAACTAATTCTCCTGGGGCTGCCATTTTTTATTTTACTATCTCCTTCTAGCAAGTATGGTGAAATGCAAAAATGGTGGCAGCCCCCTCCAACACCTAGCTCCCACCGGCCAAGCCCCCACCCAACCTTAGAAGTTGGGAAGCACCGGACAAATGGACAAATTAATTTTCCATGGAATGAAGGGAATTGACCTGGGGCAAAATGGGAATTAATCAGTCCATCCATCAGTGGTATTTATTGAGTGCTTACTATGTGCCAAGTACCGCAACTATGCGCTTGGGTTAATTGAGTTGAAATCCTTGCCCACAAGAAGCTTACAGTCTCCCGGGGGAGATAGACATTAAAATAAATTACAGTTAGGGGAAATAGAGATAAGGATAAATATATAAGTGCTCTGGGGCTGGGGTGAGTATCAAAGTACATAAGAGGTGCACGGCCAAGGTATATAGGTGACACAGAGGGGTGGGTGGGTAGGGGAAATTAAGGCCTTAATCAGGGAAGGCCTCTCGGAGGAGATGTGATTTTTGGAGGGCTGAAGGTGAGGAGAGCGATGGCCTGTCTCATCTGAAGCGAGAGAGAGTCCCAGCCTGAGGTCAGCTCTAAAACTCTGCCAAATGGAGTGCTTAAATGTAAAGTTGATTGAGGATTGGGAGTAGCACAGGCTCGGTTGTTACCATCTGCTCATCTGAATAGGAAATTCATTCCTGCTCTGTAAGTTGTTTTCCACTCTTCATCAGCAATAACCCCAAGGGCAAGAAGTCGGTAGCTGAGTTCAGATTCTCATTTTGTCCTTGAAGCGCAGGCGACCCCGGGCTGTTCAGTGTCTCCGAGCACAGCGTCTCCATATATAAAAAAGGCAACTGTCACGTCTCTGACTTACCCATCTGTATAGCCAGAGCTAGGAGAATAGCCCATTAGTCGGTTGGCTTCCAGATCCCCAGGAATCACTGTTTGTCTCGGTTTTCTATTGTCTTCATTGCAAGCTCGACAGATGTGTCAAGCACCATAGTAGCATTTGGGGTCTATATTGCTCTGGTGAGTCGTTTATTAAGAGGTGGGAGAAATCCCCCCAAAACGCCATCATTCCGAGTCGATGTGGAGGCAAGACCATAAAGAGGAGGCAGCGTGGGCTAGTGGATAGAGCACGGGCATGGGAGGCAGAGGGATTGGGTTCTAATCTTGCCTCCGCCACTTGTCTGTCGTGTGACCCTGGACAAGTCACTTCACTTCTCTGGGCCTCTACTCCCTCATCTGTAAAATGGGGACTGAAGCTGTGTGCCCCATGTAGGACGTGGAATGTGTCCAACCTAATTAGCTTGTACCATCCCAGTTCTCAGTACAGTGTCTGACACATAGTAAGCGTTTAACAAATACCATTTAAAAAAAAAAGAGAAGTGCTAAATAATTGCCATAAACTCAAAGATAATGATTTAAGCTTTCGTGTTGGAAGTCTTGGATAATAGAAGCACAGAGAGAAGAGACGACTCAGAGTTCCCCAGGAGATCTGGTGGTGGGCCCGATCGATTTCCCCCCACCTAACTCGTTGCCCCGTCTCCCAACAGGCCTGGCGGAAGCGCTGGTTCGTGCTGCGCCGGGGACGGATGAGCGGGAACCCGGACGTCCTGGAATACTACCGGAACAACCACTCCAAGAAGCCCATCCGGGTCATCGACCTGAATGAATGCCAGGTGCAGAAGCACGCCGGGCCCAGCTTCATCCGGAAGGAATTCCAGAACAACTTTGTGTTCATCGTCAAGACGGCCTACCGCACGTTCTACCTGGTGGCCAAGACGGAGGAGGAGATGCAGACGTGGGTGCGCCACATCAGTCACATCTGTAACTTCGGACACTTGGACGACGGCACGGGTAGGCAGCGGGGGGTCGGGGGAGGCCCGGGGCCTGCTTCCTATTCCAGCCCCCCAGCAGATTCCCACTTACCACCTTGCCCCTTTCGGGGACAGTCTCCCTTAGAGGCCCTGCAAACTCTAGTAACCCTTCAGCTGGGAGTACATGTCTCACTTCACATTTTCAGGATGGGGTGGGCTGTGAACTTATGGGAAGGAAGGGAGAGGGAAGAGGAGAGGTAGAAGGAGTAATAATTATGGTCCTTGTTAATAAGTATGGCACTTTTTAAGTGGTTACTATGTGCCAGCCCTGTTTTAAGCACTGGGCGATACAAGTCAATCAGATTGAACACAGTCCCTGTCCCACGTGGGACTCACGAACTTAATCCCCATTTTACAGATGAAGTAAGTGAGACCCAGAGAAGTGAAATGACTTGCCCGAGGTCACACAGCAGACATGTGGCGGAGCCGGGATTAGAACCCAGGCCCGTGCTCTATCCACTAAGCCAAGTCGCTCCTCGAGTAAGAAGGAGATGCTGCTGACCAGTACCTCTCCCTTTCCTCCGTGGCAGAAGCAATATCTTGCTCAGCTGCCCTGTGCTTCTACCAAGGCCTGATCCCCTCCCAGGCAGCAGCCCACACACATGGGCTTCCGACCGACTGACTCGCTTTCAGCTCCACTGCTTTCTGCCAAGGAGCCTGGTGGTGTTCAGATCACCTTCTCCCATGCCAGGAGCCTCAATGTGCCATGACCCCGGGGAGAATGAGAGTCTCGCAGACCCCAGGGCAGGGCCCACGGCCTCTCGCTGGTGAACACCAAATCGAATGGCCATCTTGGCTACACCTCTCTCCCCCTTCTGGCTACCTTCCCGCCCAAAAAGCTCTGGGGAGAAAGGTGGTGGCGTCACCCCACAGGGGCCAAAACTGTGGGGGCCCTCGCCCCCTGTGAAGTGGCCACCTCATGGTAGAGAATAATAATAATCATGATAATTATGGTATTTGTAAAGTGCTTACTATGTGCCAGGCACTGTTCTAAGCGCTGGTGAAGATGCAAGCCGATCGAGTTGGACACAGTTCCTATCCCACGTGGGGCTCACAGTCTCATCTCCCATTTTACAGAAGAGGTAACTGAAGCACATAGAAGTGATGTGACTTGCCCAAGGCCACACAACAGAGAAGTGGCAGAAATAGGATAGCAGTGTGGCCTGATGGAAAGCAGCGGCCCGGGAGTCTGAGGCCCTCGGTTGTGATCCCAGCTCGATCCCTTGTCTGTTGGGTGACAGTGGCAAGTCATTTCACTGCCTTGTGGCTCTGTTTTCTCCTCTGTAAAACTGGGACTGTGTCCTACCCGATTAACTTGTGTCTACCCCAGAACTTCAAGGTAAGCGATTAACAAGTATCGTAATTATTATCATTATTCTTCGTAATTCTAGTAGTACTAGGTCAGGTACTGTATCTGACCTGATTCCCCATTGCTTAGAACAGTGGTTGACACACAGTAAGCCCTTAACAAATACCACAGTTATTATTATTTATTACATGCCCGCTGTGGGCAGAGTTCTGACCTGAGGGCACGGGGAAAAAAACACAAGTGAGAATCAGACCCGGTCCCTGAACCCTAAGGGACTCTCAACCGAAGAATCGGGTGGGGAATGGTTTGGCGACAGACACACTGAGTAAGGTGATAGGTATAAAACGCCACAAAACACCAAGTTCAGAGTCCAGCTTGTCCACTAAGCGGGACCATATTTATTACTCTATTTATTTATTTATTTATTTATTTTACTTGTACATTTCTATCCTATTTATTTTATTTTGTTGGTATGTTTGGTTTTGTTCTCTGTCTCCCCCTTTTAGACTGTGAGCCCACTGTTGGGTAGGGACTGTCTCTATGTGTTGCCAATTTGTACTTCCCAAGTGCTTAGTACAGTGCTCTGCACATAGTAAGCGCTCAATAAATACGATTGATTGATTGATTGATTGACCAGTGGGGCTTCGGAAGGCAGCGAAAGTCCAGTCCCAACCCGTTTTGGTCACCGAGGCTAATCAGAAGGCCCTCAGTCCTCTCTTCCCTAGGTGGAACAATCCCCTCTCCCCAACCCTTTTTGTCTAAGTCTTGCTTTACTGGGCAGGGGCGGGAACGTTTTTTAGTGCTTTCCCTTTGAGGCAAGTTATTTTAAACATAGGCCTCCTTCTCGCAATCCCTGACCGGGGAAAGAGCAAAACGGGAACCTTTGGTGGGAGATGGAAGTCATGTCAGCCGATAGCACGGTCACCCCTGGGCACTTTGGAGCTTCCGGACTCAGCCCTTTTCCCAACCGACTACTGGGCCCCAGACACCATGCTCTTCCTCCTCCCCATCCCCTGACTCTGGCCAAAACCAACTCCCGGAATTTGGCCGTGTCGGGGGAATTTGGGTAACTCGAGGACCACTGTGCCCTGTCGATCTCCAAGCCGGGTGCTGTGGGGGCTCCACTGGGGGTCGGTCAGACTCCGTTTCCTCATGGTTCCTAAAAGTCGGAGACTCCAAGTGTGTGTGGTCATCGAGCCTGCCCACGTCAAAGGCCCTTCCGTCTCGTCGCCCTCCTGTTCAGCTGTCTGAGCTCCGGGGATGAGGGTGAGCTGGGATGTCAGCGGAGACGAGACGGTGTAGTAGTGCCAGGGAGGAAATAGCCCTTGCCCTCGTCTCACCCTCTGTTGACCAAGTTCCGAGCCTGAGCTCTAAGAACCCGAACCCCGTGCTCGAGAAGGAGGAGGGAGGTGGGGTAGCGGCGAAGGTGTGCAGTCACGGGGCACAAATCCTAGAGTCTGTGGTACATCGAGGCCAAGGTACCGGCAGCCTGGCTTAATGGACAGAGCGAGGTCCTGGGTTCCAGTCCCGGCTCTGCCACTTGCCTGCTGTGTGACCGCAGGCCGGTCATTTCACGTCTCTGGGCCTCAGTTTCCTCATATGTAAAATGGGGATGAAATATCTGCTTCCCCTCTTAGGCAGTGAGTTCCAGGTTGGTCCAGGACTGTACCGGACCTGATGATCTCGTGTCTGCCCTATTACTTAGTTCAGTGCTTGGGACATAATAAGCGCTTAATGCGCACCACAATATGTTATTATTTGTATCGTCACCATGCTTGTTATTAATAATATTAATAAAATGGTAATGTTAGCAGAGAATAGAATAGAGCCCAGGCCTGGCAGTCAGAAGGTCATGGGTTCTAATCCCATCTCTGCCACTTGTCTGCTGTGTGGCCTCGGGCAAGTCACTTCACTTCTGTGCCTCAGTTACCTCATCCGTAAAATGAGGATTAAGACTGTGAGCCCTATGAGGGACAGAGACTGTGTCGAACCCCATTTGCTTGTATCTACCCCAGCACTTAGTACAGTACCTGGCACACAGTAAGCGCTTAACAAATACTATTATTATTATTATTAGCTTGTATCTACCCCAGGGCGCAAGTTAGGGAAGGCCTTTTGGAGGAGTTGTGCCTTCAGTGTGAGTTTGAAGAGGGAGCGAGTCACTGGTCTGTCGGACATGTAGAGGGAGGGCATTTCAGGCCAGAGGCAGGATGTGGGCGAGAGAGACGAGATCGAGGCCCAGTGATAAGGCTGGCAGTAGAGGAGCAAAGTGTGCGGTTTGGGTTGTAATAGGAAAGTAGCGAGATGAGGTGGGAGAGGGCACGGTGACTGACCGCTCTTGCCTCCCAAGCTCCCCTTGTCACGGTGCCGCAAACTCGACCCTCCCACCTCACACTGTGCTCACGTCTTTCCTGCTGCCTGTCATTCATTCATTCAACCGTATGTATTGAGCGCTTACCGTGTGCAGAGCACTGGACTAAGCGCTTGGGAAGTACAAGTCGGTGACATATAGAGACGTCCCTACCCAACGACGGGCTCACAGTCAAGAAGGGGGAGACAGACAACAAAACAAAACATGGGGACAGGTGTCAAGTCATCAGAATAAATAGAATTAAAGCTAAATGCGCATCATTAACAAAATAAATAGAATGGTAAATATGTTCGAGTAAAATAGAGTAATAAATCTGTACAAACATATATACAGGTGCTGTGGGGAAGGGAAGGAGGTAGGGTCTGGGGGGGATGGGGAGGAGGAGAGGAAAAAGGGGGCTCAGTCTGGGAAGGCCTTTTCACCGAGGAAGGCCTCTGTCACTTCCTTATCTTCCACATCTCAGCTCTCCCTATCTTTAAAGCTCTCCCGCTCTCCCTGTCTTTAAAGCTCTCCCACATACCCATGTTCTCCATGTGGCTTTCCCCAGTTAGACTGTCATCAGTCATGTGATCCACCAGCTGCCCAGTACACTTAGGTATATTCTCTTCTACGGTTAATTTCTGTCTGTGCATCCATTGACACCCGTCCATACTTCTGCCCTCCAGAGCATTCACGTTGTTCCTTTCTTTTAGACTGTGAGCCCACTGTTGGGTAGGGACTGTCTCTATGTGATGCCAATTTGTACTTCCCAAGCGCTTAGTACAGTGCTCTGCACATAGTAAGCGCTCAATAAATACGATTGATTGATTGATTGATTCCTTTCTCCTTCGACTGGCTTGTTTCTGCTCGGTTCTCCCTGTAAGATCATCAGCTGAGGAGCAGCGTGGCTTAGTGGAAACAGCACGGAGCTGGGAGTGAGAGGACCTAGGTTCTAATCCCTGCTCCGCCCCTCACCTTCTGTGTGACTCTGGGCAAGTTCCTTAACTTCTCTGGGCCTCGGTTTCTTCATCTAGTAAAATGGGGATTCAGTCCCTGTTCTCCCCGCAAATTAGACTGTGAACCCCACGTGAGACAGGGACTGTTTTCGACCCGATTGACTTGTATCTACCCCGGTGCTCGAAAGTGTATGACACATAGTAAGTGCTTAACAAATACCAAAATTATTGTTAGGCCAGTCTCACCCTGTGAGATCATCAGCTAAGACACACTGTGGCCTAGTGAGAAAACCCCGGGCCGGGAGTCAGAGGACCTGGATTCTAGTCCGCGCCCTTCCGCGGACCTTGGGCAAGGCACTTCTCTGTCCCTCAGTTCCCTCACCTGCAAAATAGGGATTAAATACCTGGTTTCCCTCGTACTTGTGGGAGGGGAGTGGGTATATGTGTGCTTATATGTCCAGTTCTCCCAGAAGCCTTTACCGTCCACCTCACCCCTGTTTGAGTGGAAACGTCCGAGGGCAAGAGATTGTGTCTCTTCTCTGTTAGGTTTCCTGGCTCCAGTGTGAGGACAGGTCTCTGAATCAATCAATCCATCAATCAATCAGTCATATTTATTGAGCGCTTACTGTGTGCAGAGCACTGTACTGAGCGCTTGGGAAGTACAAGTTGGCAACATATAGAGACGGTCCCTACCCAACAGTGGGCTCACAGTCTAGAAGATCCATGGATCTGAAGATCCATCACATTGAATTTCAGGAGCTGTACAGTCAACGCCCTGGCCCAGGAAGTCCTAAATAGTCATATTTTTTGAGCCCTTCCTGTGTGCAGAGAACACAGAGAACTAAGTGGTTGGGAGAGTATAACAAAAAACAGACACATTCCCTGCCCACAACGAGCTTACGGTCTAGAGGGAATCCTGTCTTGCCACTAGCAGCCGATCCTGCCTTCTCTTGGCATCCCTGTTTTCCCTCACCTTGCAGTGTTAGGGAATCCAAGAGCCCAAGGGATCTCAGGAGGTCATTTAGTCCAGCCTCCTGCCTCAGAGAAGCTGGTTATCTCAATTCCACAAGGAATTTTGGTGAGCCATTGTCAATAGCCTTGGGAGATATTGAAAGGGTGTGGATCAACACAGAAGAGAGGTCTAGGGTGGGATTTACAAACAGAAACTGGGAGGGTGTGTTCAGGGTCACCGGTCAAAATCAACGGGGTGCCAAGGTCAAGGCTGGAGAAGGGGGCCCCCCGAGGCCCACCCCTGTGCCGCCCGGAGCTGTGGCCGGTCTGCTTTCCCACAGGTGGCCTTGCATCCACTCCCCTTAATGGGAGGAGAGCCAACTCTCATCTCCTTCCACAGAAGGAGCAAAGATTCTCCGGCCTACCCAAGAGCAGCTCCTAATCGCCTCCCTCTCGCTGCAGCTGCTGGACTCCTTTAATAATAACAATAACCGTGGACAAGTCACTTCACTTCATGGGCCTCAGTTACGTCATCCGTAAAACGGATTGAGATTGTGAGCCCCACGTGGGACAGGGACTGTGTCCCATCCAATTTGCTTATATCCGTCCAAGTGCTTAGTACAGTGCCTGGCAATTGCAAGCACTTAACAAATATGATTATCATTATTATTAGTAATAATAATGATAATCATGTTGGGCACAGTCCCTTCCCTCCATGGGGCTCATGGTGGTGGTGAGGAAAACAGATATTTAATTCCTATTATTATTCACTGAAGCGGAGAGGGTTCATTAGAGGCTTGTAGCCGATCCATTTTCAGTTCATCAGGAATTTCCCTTTTGGCCTAGAGAATGGCCTCGCCTGGTTTCGTTGAGTCCAGTTGGAAACATGCCGGCCTATGGAATAATAATGATAATGATGGTATTTCTTAAGTGCTTACTGTGTGCCAAGCACTGTTCTAAGCTCTGGCAGTTCTCTGGGTATCCCCAGACCAAGAGGAATTGCCTGCTCAAACTGGGGCTGAGTCGAGGCTAGTAGAATAGCAGCATGGCCTAGTGGATAGAGCCCGGGCTGGGGAGCCAGAAGGACCTGAGTTCTAATCCCAGTTCCACCACTTGTCTGCCGTGTGACCTTCTCTGTGCCTCGGTTACCACATCTGTAACATGGGCATTATGACTCTGAGCCCTATGTGAGATAGGGATTCACTCGTATCTACCTCAGCGTTTAAAACAGTTCTTGACATGTGGTAAGCGCTTAACAGATCCCCTCATTTTCATCAGTAGTAGTAGTAGTGGCAGTGTAGTGGATGTTTTGGCAGGGCTTGTGCCCACTGCTGCCCTGGTACTGTGAAGCAGGGAGGCATTGGGGGCTAGGGGAGGACAGTTGGGAGAGGGCGGCGAGAAGAGCCGAGTCTCGCTTTAGAAACGGGTCATGCATTATTGATTCTTCCCAGATGCTGCCACCTGACTCTAATGGTCTCTGATTCTATTACCAGCTTCCCAGCAGAGTCCCCAGACAGGTAACCCTTGACCCCCTCAGAGGGAACTCCAGATGTCAACCCAGCCCAGAGGCATTGCGGGCCTGGGGCGGCTACAGCCTCAAACTCTCACCGTCATCCGGTCGAATCCTCGGCCCGTGGTGGAGAGAGCCGGGCCCCGGTCCTCTCCGCGAGCCCCTTGCCCAGAGCAGCCGGGAAGGGCGGGAGCCCCGGACCGGGGCGGTTCGCTCCGCTGCCTTCCCATCTGTCCGATGGGGAGAATATTCCCAGGGGAGGATCGATTGAAGCCGCCCGCGAGCACTCCGAGCTCCGAGTGGAAGGCAGCAGTAGAATCGGCCGAGGCACGATGAATAATGCAGGAAGAGGATCAGAGTTCCCTTGTGCGGGCAGCGGGCAGCAGGCTGCAGGCTTGAGAAAGGAGATCTGACCTGGGGCCAGACTGGGAGTGCGGGGCACGGGGGAAGGAGAGCAGAATCGCAAAGACCAGGGCCTCTCATGGAGTCAGGCCTCCAATTCTTCTGCTCCACGGCAGTGGGACCCGAGGTGCTGGTATCCAGAGCCAAATCTGCCTCTGACAATCAGAAGGATCTGGGTTCTAATCCTGGCTTTGCCACATAATAATAATAACAATTATAATAGTACTTGTTAAGCGCTTACTATGTGCCAAGCAGTGTTCTGAGCGCTGGGGTAGATAAAAGGTAATCCGATTGGACACAGTCCCTGTCATAGGCCTCACATTCTGCTGATAAACAGACTACAGAGAAGGCTCCTTTCTGCCCTGAGACTTGTGGCCCTTTCTAGGCAGAATGAAAGGCAGGTAACTTCATGCCAACAATTTCATTCATTTAGTCGTATTTATTAAGCGCTTACTATGTGCAGGGCACCATACGAAGCACTTACAAAGCTAGCACTCACCCTGTGAAACCAAGTCAGGTCTTAGAGAAGCCACGTGGCCTATCTTTTTTTGTTTGTTTTAAAAAAAGGTCTTCTGAAGTCTCCAGAATTAGTGCATTGAAAACTTCTGGACCTTTGGTGTGCCCTTTTTTTTAATGGTGTTTGTTAAGCACTTACTATGTACTGAACTTACTGCTGGAGTAGATACAAGCAAATCAGGTTGGACACAGTCCCTATCCCACATAGGGCTCACAGTCTTAATCCCCATTTTACAGACGAGGTAACTGAGGCACAGAGAAGTGAGATGACTTGCCCAAGGTCTCACAGCAGACAAGAGAAGCAGTGTGGCTCAGCGGAAAGAGCACGGGCTTTGGAGTCAGAGGGTGTGGGTTCAAATTCTGGCTCCACCACGTCAGCTGTGTGACTTCGGGCAAGTCACTTATCTTCTCTGTGCCTCAGTTACCTCATCTGTAAAATGGTGATTAAGACTGTGAACCCCACATGGACAACCTGATCACCTTGTATCCCCCCCCCCGCCCCCGCAGTGCTTTGAACAGTGCTTTCACATAGTACATGCTTAATAAATGCCATTATTATTATTATTATTATTATTATTATTATTATTATTATTGTGTCGGAGTCAAGATTAGAACCCAGATCCTTCCAAATCTCAGGTCCAGGCTCTATCCACTAGGTCACGCAGCTTCTCTATGTGTGCTTCTGCTTCTGCTTTGCTGTCATTGTTGTTCTGGAGAGGGTCTTCCCAGGGTCCACCCCTTCCTCTCCAGCCAAATACCTGGGCCTGGCACATGTCATATCCCAAGTTGACTACTACCACCAGCCTTCTCTCTGACTCAAGCGCTTTGTCAAGCGCTTAGTACAGTGCTAAGCGCTTAGTACAGTGCTCTGCACACAGTAAGCGCTCAATAAATACGATTGATGATGACTCTACATCTCTCCTCCCCAGGCCCTACTTCTGGCTGCTGCCTGGATCGTTTTTCTAAAAGGCTGTTCCACACACACGTCCTTACTCCTTAAAGAGTCGCCCATTCCTCTCCTGACCGGTGGCTATTAGGCCCCTTACCCGGCTCCCTTGCTCTTAATAATAATAATAATGGTATTTGTTAAGCACTTACTATGTGCCAGGCACTGTACTAAGCGCTGAAGTGGATGCAAGCCAGTTGGGTTGGGCACAGTCCCCGTCCCACATGGGGCTCACATTCATAATCCCCATTTTACAGATGAGGTAGCTGAGGCCCAGAGAAGTGAAGTGACTTGCCCAAGGCCATGCAGCAGACAAGTGGAGGAGCTGGGATTAGAAGTTGTCTGTCTCCCCCTTCTAGACTGTGAGCCCGTTCTTGGGTAGGGACCGTCTCTATATGTTGCCGACTTGTACTCCCCAAGCGCTTAGTACAGTGCTCTGCACACAGTAAGCACTCAATAAATATGATTGAATGAATGAATGAATGAACCCATGACCTTCTGACTCCCAGGCATATGCTCTATCCATTATGCCATACTGCTTCTTAACAATAATAATAATAATAATAATGGCATTTATTAAGTGCTTATAAGTGCTGGGGAGGTTGCAAGGCAATCAGGTTGTCCCACAGGGGGCTCACAGTCTTCATCCCCCTTTTCCAGATGAGGTAACTGAGGCCCAGAGAAGTGAAGTGACTTGCCCAAAGTCACCCAGCTGACAATTGGCGGAGCCGGGATTTGAACCCATGACCTCCGACTCCAAAGCCCGGGCTCTTTCCACTGAGCCACCCGACTTTTTCACCCACCTTCTGCTTCCCAGGCCCATGCTGTATCCACTCTGCTATGCTCTTAATCCCACTTTCTCCCAGTACACTCCAGGTAGCACCCTTCCCTCCTCCCTGGCCGGCTTCCTCAGTTGGCCCCATCCTTGCGTCCCCTTCCACCGTGTCCCTCACGTCATCACCCTGCCGGGACCTCCCTCCCACTTCATCTCCGAAAAAACCACACTTCCAGCCCTTCTGAAATCACCTCTTCTCCAGGAGACCTTCCCCAGTTCATTTGGAATCTCCCCAGGTTTTTTTTACGGCATTTGTTAAGGCTTTATTATGTGCTAGGCACTGCACCAAGTATCGGGGTAGATACAACCTAATTAGGTTGGATACAGTCCATGTGCCACATGGGACTAACGGTCTTTTTCTAGACTGTGAGCCCACTGTTGGGTAAGGACCATCTCTATGTTGCCAACTTGTACTTCCCAAGCGCTTAGTACAGTGCTCTGCACACAGTAAGCGCTCAATAAATGTGATTCCTCATTTTGCAGATGAGGTAACTGAAGCATAGAGGAAGGGAAGTGACTGGCCCAAGGTCACACAGCAGATAAGGAGCAGAGTCTGCATTAGAACCCAGGTCCTTCTGACTCCCAGCTCCATCCACTAGGCCATGCTGCATCATATCCTTCCAGCTGGTATTTCAGCATCTTAAAACCTCCCTCCCAATCTTCCATGGCACTTATGTACATACCGTGTATACTCTATTGCTTCCTCTTCTCTGTAATTTATTTATCTTAATGTCTGCTTCCCCTTTCCCCCCGCTATACTACATGATAAGCTCCTTGAAGGCAGGGATCATGCCAGAGAAGCAGCGTGGCTCAGTGGAAGAAGCATGGGCTTTGGAGTCAGAGGTCATGGGTTCAAATCCCGGCTCTGCCAGTTGTCAGCTGTGTGACTTTGGGCAAGTCACTTCACTTCTCTTTGCTTCAGTTCCCTCATCTGTAAAATGGGGATGAAGACTGTGAGCCCACCGTGGGACAACCTGATCACTTTGTAACCTCCCCACCGCTTAGAACGGTGCTTTGCACATAGTAAGCACTTAATTAATGCCATTACTATTAGTAGTGGTAGAATGTCTGCTAATTCTCCCACATGCTTAATACAGTGCTCTCCAGAGAGTAAGAACTCAACAGATACTATGGATTGCTTGATTGAGGAAAGAATTTTTTTTAACGGTGGTGTTAGTTATGAGCTTATTATGTGCCAAGCACCGAACTCTACACTAGAGCAGATAGAAGACAATCAGATCAGACCCGGTCCCTGCATCGACATTGGACTCTCAGCCTACGTAGGAGGGTGAGTAGATATTGAATGCCCGTTTTAGAGAAGAGGAAACCGAGGCCCAGATTCGTTACTTGACTATTCGCACCAGCTCACACAGCAGGCAAGGGTCCAGGTCCCGTGCCTCCCCCTTCTTAGGGAACTGGTTGTTATTAATTGGCAAAAATGACTTGTTGGAAGACTCGAGTCAAGGCAATGTGAGCGCTTGTGTGTCAGAGTCAGACTGTCCCCAGAAGGCCTCGGGGCAGGTGCCCCGGGACCCGTTGGGTGGGTCCGCCGTCCCCGGCCCAATAGGAGAGGCAGAACTGCTTCCGCTCCTCCCGGCCTGTGACCGCGGCCATGGAGATGGCACGTGATGTGCCGTGGCACCAAGCCCTGCCGACGTTACACGTTTCCTGCGAGAGGCAGTGGCCAGAGAGAGAGAGAGAGAGTGTGTGTGTACATATACCGCTCTGTGGCAAGGAGCAAAACAGGTGCCTGAAATACATCCCCATCCATGTCCCCCAATACAGCTCCGAACTAACGATAATAACAATCCTAATTATGTACTGGTTAAGCACCTACTATGTACCGAGCACTGGAGTAGATAGCAGTGAATCAGGTTGGACACAGTCCCTGTGCCACACGGGGCTCACGCTCTTATTCCCCATTTTACAGATGAGGGAACTGAGGCCCAGAAAAGAGAACTGACTTGCCCTAGGTCAGGCCGCAGACAGCCACCTGTCCCCAGACCGTCCCTCTCTGGCCCACGTCGGGCCAAGTCTGGCCTCGCAGGCCTGCGAGGTCCAGGAGGATCCCCAGGAGGGTCGGAGTGTGGAGTCGATGTCCTTAGGGAGCCCAGGTCACCCTGGGACCCCCGTCCGGACTCTCTGGGATCTTGTGAGAAGCGGCGTGGCCCAGTGGAAAGAGCCCGGGCTTGGGAGCCAGAGGTGATGGGTTCTAATCGCGGCTCCACCGCTTGGCAGCCGTGTGACTTTAGGCAAGTCACTTCACTTCTGTGTGCCTCAGTTCCCTCATCTGTAAAATGGGGATGAAGACTGTGAGCCCCCCGTGGGACAACCTGATCACCTTGTATCCTCCCCCAGTGCTTAGGAAAGTGCTTCGCACATAGCAAGGACTTAACAAATGCCATCATTATCATTATTATTATTATTTGTGAGGCTCCGGGCCGACGTATGCGCATCTGGGGCCTGGGAGAGACTGCCAGAGAACCGGGCCACGCTTGCACAAGAACATGCGACGCCTCCGCTTCTGCCGCCATCTCTTATCAAGGGCAGGGAGGTATTAGTCACTGAATTCCAACCCCATAGGGCACCCTCCCAAACACTGCCTTTGAAGGGACTCAGCTCTTAAATCTCTGAATGCATCCTGGGGCTGGTTGAATTTCTTGATGAGTTTTGCGGTTTTTGTTTTTTCCCTCGCATCATCTAATGGACTGGCTTTCTATTTTATTTTTGATCATGGCTGGAGGGTGACACTCTAAAGTGTCCTAGGAAGCAGTGTCACAGCCCCCTCCTCCTCCTGATGCTTGTCTGGACGCTGCTGAGGCTGGTGCCATCTAGTGGCTCTCTCCCAAACAGGACTGATAATGCGGTCATAAGGAATCCCTTCTATTTATTATTATTATTATTAATTATTATTATTATTATTATTATTTAATATAAGATTAAGATTTGGGCCCCCAAATCTATCCTGCATATCTGTCACAGTTGATGGGTTATTAATATAACAGTTATTAATATAATATTATTAATTAATTAATATAGTGACATTTATTAAGCCCTTACTATGCGCAGAGCACTGTCCCAAGCGCGCTGGGGAGGTTACAAGGTGATCAGGTTGCCCCACGGGGGGCTCCCAGTCTTCACCCCCATTTTACAGATGAGGGAACTGAGGCCCAGAGAATAATAGTAATAATAATAATAATAATGATGGCATTTGTTAAGCGCTTACTACGTGCAAAGCACTGTTCTAAGCGCTGGGGAGGATACCAAGTGATTAAGTTGTCCCACGTGGGGCTCACAGTCAATCCCCATTTTACAGATCAATCAATCAATCAATCGTATTTATTGAGCGCTTACTATGTGCAGAGCACTGTACTAAGCGCTTGGGAAGTCCAAGTTGGCTGTACACTGCACTGTACTGTACAGATGAGGTAACTGAGGCCCAGATAAGTGAAGTGACTTGCCCAAAGTCACCCAGCAGACGTGTGGTGGAGCCGGGGTTTGAACCCATGACCTCTGACTCCGAAGCCCATGCTCTTTCCACTGAGCCACGTTATTTGTGCATACCTATTCTATTTATTTTATTTTGTTAGTATGTTTGGTTTTGTTCTCTGTCTCCCCCTTTTATCATCGTCATCACTATCAATCGTATTTATTGAGCGCTGACTGTGTGCAGAGCACTGTACTAAGCGCTTGGGAAGTCTAAGTTGGCAACACATAGAAACAGTCCCTACCCAACAGTGGGCTCACAGTCTAAAAGGTGGGCTCACAGTCTACACAAAATAAAATAAATAGAATAGATATGTTCAAGTAAAATAGAGTAATGAATATGTACAAACATATATACAGGTGCTCAATAAATAGGAGCTCAATAAATATTTTAGACTGTGATCCCACTGTTGGGTAGGGACTGTCTCTATATGTTGCCAACTTGGACTTCCCAAGCGCTTAGTACAGTGCTCTGCACACAGTAAGCGCTCAATAAATACGATTGATTGATTGATTTTGGTGTATTTCGAGCCAGGCCGCACTCTTTTCAGCCTAAAGATTCAAGGCCGTATTCAAAATGAGATTTGTTTTATTTTTCCCAAAACACATTCCCGACATCCTACCTCCGAATTTGTGTTTTTGCAACCGGCTATTGTTTGGTGGAAGCTCCGGCAGGATTTGGATAGGATTTCTGCTCCGGCAGAAGCAGCCTGGCCCAGTGGAAAGAGCCTGGGCTTGGGAGCCAGAGGTCATGGGTTCTAACCCCGGCTTTGCCAATTAGCTGTGTGACTTTGGGCAAGTCACTTCACTTCTCTGACCCTCAGTGACCTCATCTGTAAAATGGGGATTAAGACTGTGAGCCCCCAACCTGATCTCCTTGTATCCCCGCCAGCACTTAGAACAGTGCTTTGCACATAGTAAGCGCTTAACAAATGTCATTATAATTATTATTATTATTTGGGTAGGTGCAGCGTGGTCTAGCGGGAAGGGCCCCGGGCCCAAACCTAGTTTCTAATCCTGGCTCCTCCACTTGTCTGCTGTGTGACCTTGGGCAAGGCACTTCACTTCTCTGTGCCTCAGTCACTTCACCTGTAAAATGGGGATCAGGACTGTGAGCCCCACATGGGACGTGGACTGCGTACAACCTGACTAGCTCGTATCTACCCCAACACTTAGAAGAGTGCCTGGAACAAAGTCAGTACTTAACAAATACGGCTAAACAAAATGCGGCGGGGTGGGGAGCGGGCGGGTACTGGTTTGGCCCCTGCGGGATGTGCAGCCCACCGAAGGAATCCTGCGGCCACACATTGCCAAATTGACCATGGTTTATTTAAGTGATTTGTCTGTGGTCACAAAGCGGGTCAAAGGCGAAGCTGGAACGGCAATCAGCTTTCCTCCTGTTTCTGATTTACCATTTAATCTCTCAGGCCGGACCGTATTCTTCCAGACTACCACTTTGCGGCACCTTCACTTGTCCTGGGAAGATATTCCAAAATAGTCCTGGCGATAGCGTGTACGGTGATCACTTTAGGGAACAATTAATCTCTAAAAGGACTGTGGGATAATTGCACAGACAGGAAGATAAAGAAGAAATCAGTCAATTGATGGTCTTTACTGAGCACTTTCAGTGTGCAGAGCAAAGGACTAAGGGCATTTTTATGGGTGTCGTGAGGAATACAAACCCATCAACCGTGACAGATATGCAGTATAGATTTGGGGGCCCAAAGATGGCAGATGTCATACCCTACTGGAAAGCAATAAATCAAACAGATTCTGCAGCTCAAATCTAACCACAGAAGGCGCAGGCTGGAAGTCTGGCCAGGTTTCACATCTCTGTTTGAGACAAGATTCTGTCTCCTGGGGCTGGCTCGCTCTGTCTGTCGCTCTGTCCAGTTTCTTTCTATATCTCACACTCTGATGTGGGATGCTTCCCTAAACCCCAGGAAGGCTGCGGATGTATTTGAAAAGATAACATTTGTCATCTGCAACTTGCCCCTAGGTCCTCGTCATTTACTTTTACTATAACATTGAACTCCGTGCCCACCTTATTCACTGACCCCTGTTCGGTGACAGGAAGATAGGTGGAAGATCTCAGGTTCCTAAACCTTCAACGATGATGGGAGCTTGTGGATTAGCTTGGTTCTTGAGGTCACTTCCTCCCTCTGCCAGCCCAGTTCCCGGGAATGCTCCGCTCAGTTCCCCGGGTGGACCACTCCCACACACACCACAGGTCCACAACTAAGATTTGAGGAAATCCTGAATAAAAGCGGAATAAAAAGTACCACTTTCTGGACACCCCTCCCAAATCGGAGAAGCAGCGTGGCTTCGTGGATCTCCATCCCCCCCGTCTTACCTCCTTCCCTTCCCCACAGCACCTGCATATATGTATAATGTTTGTACATATTTATTACTCTATTTATTTATTTATTTTACTTGTACATATCTATTCTATTTATTTTATTTTGTTAATATGTTTGGTTTTGTTCTCAGTCTCCCCCTTCTAGACTGTGAGCCCACTGTTGGGTAGGGACTGTCTCTATATGTTGCCAACTTGTACTTCCCAAGTGCTTAGTACAGTGCTCTGCACACAGTAAGCGCTCAACAAATACGATTGATTGATTGATTGATTGGGAGTCGGAAAGACCTGGATTCTAATTCCAGCTCCTCCACATGTCTGCTGTGTGACCTCGGGCAAGTCGCTTCACTTCTCTAGGCGTCAGTTACCTCATCTATAAAGTGGGGATTAAGAGTATGAACCCTCTGTGGGGCGGAGATGGTGTCCAAACTAACGTGAGTGGACCCCAGCGCTTAGAACAGTGCTTTGCACATAGTAATCACTTAACAAGTACCATCATTTTTATTATTATCATCAGTATTGTGGAGGGCCTGGACCTCTCAGCTTCTCCTGAGATGGGGTGGGTGTGTCAAAAACACCAGCTCGGAGGGCAGAGGGCTTGGGGAACTTAGTCAAATAGAAGAAAGAGACACCCCCACATTCTCCTCAGCACATTTAGGGGGAACTGGAAAAGTTCCTAGTGTCATCTTCAGGGTTCCCTATTCTTCCCTGAGTGTTGGCAGGGTTCTCACCCAGAAATAACTTCTAGGAGGTGTCTGTAAGCACCTCGTGGGCAGAGAATGTGTCTGTTTATTGTTTTGTGTACCCTCCCTAGTGCTAGTACAGTGCTATGCACACAGTAAGTGCTCGATAAATATGATTGACTGACTGATAGCCTCCAGTCCACCTTTCTACCCTGCTGGCCCTGTCTGAGCTTCCAGCCTGGGAGTATGGAGCAGGACGGGGAAATTGGATTTCACTCCTCTCCCCACCAAACTGAAAGTGCTCAGCTGAGCTTTGCTGTTGAGGCTGACTGACACTGGAGATGAGGTGGCTCCTCGCTTCCAGCCCCCTGGAGCCTTTCCCCACTCCTTCAGTTGCTAAGTGGTAGCAGCCCGCCACACATTGGGCCCAAAATCCTGAGTTTGGAGCGTCGAGTCAGACAGGCTCCAAGCCAGAGTCGATCTGGCTTGGGCAAGGATCAGATGGCTGCTTGGCACCCCTGCAGCTCTGCCAGATGAGAAGTGAATCTTCAATCAATGACATTGATCCCACACCTACCTCTCGCATTGGAATCAGTTCCTCACCGCGGGGTATCGGTCTCCTGGTTCTCGCGAGGGAGCTGAGCTGTAGTGCAAGCTCCTTCGCTAGACTGGAAGCTCCTTGAGGGCAGGGAACATGTCTTCCAACTCTCAGGTTGCCAAGCCTTCAGCGATGATGGGGGCTTGTGGATTAGCTGGGTTCTTGAGGTCACCCCCTCCCTCTGCCAGCTCAGTTCCCGGGAATGCTCCACTCAGTTCCTTGAATGGACCACACACACACCAAAGGTCCTCATCTAAGATGTGGGGGAACCCTGAATGAAAGTGGAATAAAAAGTATCACTTTCTGGCCACCCCTCCCAAATCGGAGAAGCAGCGTGGCCTAGTGGGTAGAGCATGGGCTTGAGAATCAGAAGGTCACGGGCTGTAATCCCGGCCCAGCCATGTATCTGCTTTGTGACCTCGGGCAAGTCACTTCCCCTTAGGAACTCTGCACACGATTGAATGAATGAATGAATGCACACAATAAGTGCTCAATAAATGCCATTGAGTGATTGATTGATAACTGCAGTGCCCCCTGCAGGTGGGAAGTGAGGTAATTTATTCTTTTATTCATTATATTTAATTTTATTTTTAATGGTACTTCTTAACCACCTACTATACACCAGGCACGGTACTAGGCGCTGGGTAGAATCGAGCTAATCACGTTGGACACAGTCCCCATCCCACGTGGCGCTCAAGGTCTTAATCCCCGTTTTACAGATGAGGTCATTGAGAGAAGTGAAGTGACTTGTCCATGGTCACATAGCAGACAGTAATAATAATAATAGTATTTGTTAAGCGCTTACTATGTGCCAAGCACTGTTCTTAGCACTGGTGGGAGGGGATACAAGGTAATCAGGTTGTCCCACGTGGGCCTCACAGTCTTGATACCCATTTTAAAGATGAGGTAACTCAGGCACAGAGAAGTTTAGTGGCTTGCCCAAAGTCACACAGCTGACAAGTGGGGGAGCCGGGATTAGAACCCATGACCTCTGACTCCCAAGCCCGTGCTATTTCCACTGAGCCATGGAGCCCGAATTAGAACCCAGGTCCTTCTGACTCCTGGGCTCAGGCTCTGCCCACTAGGCCACGTGGCTTAATTCTCCTAGCCCAGCTTTTGTGGGGCCCAGGAATGGGTCTGAATCAGTTTCTTTCTGCAGCGTTTAGCATAGGGTTTGCGTAATGTAGGTGCTCACCAAATACAGTAAAGAATAAGAGTGGAAGAAATCGGGCGACGACAGCTAGGGAGTGATTCTCTGGACACAGGGAATCGGGAGTTAGGTATTGCTCGGTTAGTTCTCCCTGAGACCTGGGCTCTGGCCAAATGTACCTTTCCATCAGACCTCAGGAACCACCAGCTCCCTTCCACCCAGGCCCCAAAAGAGGAAGGGAAAAACGGACTTTTTGCTGGGGATTTCCACGGCGAGAGGAACAGGCCTGAATTTCCAGGAGGTTAGGGAACCAAATTTGTGTGCATTCGGGGTTTCCTGGCCAAGCAGAATGGAGAGCTGTTTTGATCGTCTTTTATAAATCATAGCATCTTCCTTCACAAGAATCTCATGTTTGTGAAACCGGTTCAGTCGAATGTCATACCCGGGGTGGTGGAGATGTCCTCGGAGAGTGTTTGTGTGAAGATTGTTTGGCCGCAGAGTTTCAGGCCGTAAAGTCTTTCACTAAGTAAACACTTCAGGATGCGGAGCATTGCTTTCGTTACTTTCTTGGCTCTCTTCCCCAGACACTGTTTATCGGCGGTGGAAACAGTCATTTCTGTCAGCGTAAACACCTGGTGCGATTGGCAACTTGAATTTTGACTTCCTGGACCCTGTTTGAGACGTTTGAGAGTGGCGGGAGGTGGTGGGGGGAACCCGGACACTTTTCCAAAGATCTTACAGCAGGCTGTTTTGTCCCCCCACAATAGATTCTGTGGAGAGCCTCTCACACACCAACTCTTCTCTTCAGCCATCTCCTGCCATTTCCCTGCATGCCTCCCGGGATACCGACCCCTCCTTCTCAGGAGACAATTCCACGGCGGACGCCTTAGCCGCCGAGGAAACCACGAGTGAGTCCGAGTCCCTGCTCCTGCCTGATTATCTCTTCTTGTCCAACTGCGAGACCGGGAAACTGAACCCCAACAGGTAAGAATGTCGCCGCTGCTTCCCGCTTCACCTTGGGTGTTGGGCTCTAGGCTCGTTCTTCTCTGAGGGTCTCAGGCTTGCTTGGATCACCCTGGGCCCGTCTTGGCTGTGGTGGGGGACAGTTTTTGGTATTTTTTAAGGGTATTTGTTAAGCACTTACTGCGGGTCGTATTAAGCGCTGGGATAGATACCAGGTAATCAGAGTGGACACAGTCCCTGTTCCACATGGGGCTCCCCAGTTTGCAGATGAGGTGACTGAGGCCTGGAGAAGTGAAGTGATTTTCCAAGGTCACCCAGCAGACAAGCGGTGGAGCCGGAATTAGAACCCAGGTCTTTCTGAATCCCAGGCCCAGGCTCTATCCACTAGGCTGCGAGGCTTCCCAAGCAGTCACAGTGACCCCATCGCTCTGGACCTCTGCCCTCGAGCTCAGACGGAATCTGACGTTCCTTGTGGGCAACTGAGACCTCTTGTCTCCAGTTCTAGAGATGGAAGTGGGGCCACTGGCCTGGTGGTGCTAAAGACACCGTCCTGGAATAATAATAATAGTAATTGTTATTATTACTAGGTGCCAGGCATTGTGCTAACTGCTGGAGTAGATTCATTCAATCGTATTTGTTGAGCGCTTACTGTGTGCAGAGCACTGTACTAAGTGCTTGGGAAGTACAGATCGACACAAGGTAGATACAAGGGAATTGGGTTGGACACAGTCCCTGCCCCACATAAATTCCCTATTTTATAGATGAGGGAACGGAGGCTCTGAAGAGTAAACTGACTTGCACAAGGTCACACAGCAGACAAGTTTCAGAGCCGTGATTAGAACCCAGGTCCTTCTCACTCTCAGGCCCGTGCGCTATCTACTAAGCACACCACTTCCCACCCCGTCTCCGAGTGCGATCGGATCCCTGGGTTTAATCGAGGTTTCCTCTTCAGCTGCGCCTGAATCCGAAAAGCCCAACAGTTAAAGCGGGTTATTGCGTTCTGACTCGGGCTGCAGAAAGCGTTCTTTGCAGAGAGGGCATTTTCCAGGTGATGTCATCGCTGATCTGGACCACGAGCCCCATTTGGGTATTTGCAGTGGAAGAGGCAGACGTGCTTCCTCTTTGTCTGAACTCACTGGCCTTCTCTGCCATCTGCCTGCTCAAACGGGCACGATTTGACCCGCGGGCACCATACTCCGAGCCGGCCCTCCCCGGCCCAAACTAGACTCAAACCCGCTCGGGGTCCCCACTCCTTCTTGGCCTTCCGTTCCCGGATCAGTGCTAGGAGAAATCGCTGTCATAGCTGCTTGGAAACACCTATGAGAAGCAGCGTGGCTTAGTGGATGGAGCATGGGTCCGGGAGTCCTTCATCTGCTGTATGCCTTTGGGCAAGTCACTTCTCTTCTCTGGGCCTCAGTTACCTCATCTGTAAAGTGGGGATTAGGAGTGTGAGCCCCATATGGGACAGGGACTGCATCCAGCCTGATTAACTCATATCTGCCCCAGCACTTGGAACAGTTAGTGCTTAACAAATACCATTATTAATATTATTTTTATTATTATTATCTCGGCCCTGTTCGGCATTTATTGTAATCCCCCAAGAGAAGCAGCGTTGCTCAGTGGAAAGAGCCCGGGCTTTGGAGTCAGAGGCCATAGGTTCAAATCCCAGCTCCAGCAATTATCAGCTGTGTGACTTTGGGCAAGCCACTTAACTTCTCTGTGCCTCAGTTACCTCATCTGTAAAATGGGGATTAAAACTGTGAGCCCCACGTGGGACAACCTGATCACCTTATTTCCTCCCAGTGCTTAGAACAGTGCTTTGCACATAGTAAGTGCTTAACAAATACCATTATTATTATTATTATTATTATTATTATTATTATTATGGGCGTGGAAGGTGTCTACAAACTCGGTTACATCAGACTCTCCCAGGCAATTAGTTTAGTGCTCTGTACACAGTAAGTGATCAATAAATACCATGGATGGATTGAAACTCAGTCCAGAGGGAGAGGAGCTGGCCCTGGGGCTGTAAGCAAAGAACTGAAAACTACTTGAGGACAAGTGGGGCTGCTGTTAGCCATCGGGCTAAAGGGGAATCTGCCCCAGGACTAGCCCCCTTCCCTCCCCCTCTCCTTCCTGTCACCTACCACCATCACTGCCAGAACCAGTGCTCTTAGGGAAAATAGCCCTGGCTGTACTGGGAAAGGAGCACGCTGCACGCTTGTGGAGGCAGCAAAACTGGACAGGAGCATTGAGCCAACTGTGGCCTCAGGATAATCCTTTGGGCTCTCCCTGCCCCAAGCTCACTCCATGGTACCTTGCACACTTTAAGAGCTGGTGGAGGGCAGGAAATGTGTCCAACTCTGTTGGATTGTACTCTTCCAAGCTCTTAGTGCCATGCTCTGCAACACAGTAAGTGCTCAATACATACCACTGATGATGATGATGATGGTGGTGGTGGTGGTGGTAACTATGGAGGTGAGGGTGATGGTGAGAGGGGACCCCATTTACTCTCATTCCCAGCCCCAAGAAGTGCAGGGACTCTGTCTATTCCCCTGGGTATTCTCCCAGTCAGTCAATCAAGCACATTCATTGAGCACTTACTGTGTGCAGAGAATTGTACTAAGCACTAGGGAGAGTTCCATATAACAGAGTTGGCTAAATACATTGCTCTGCATGCAGTAAGCGCTTAATAAATACAATTACTACTACTACACCTAAGGAAACTGGGGCCAGCCAGCTCCAAGGAAGGGCAAGTGCATTCCTGTAGAAATCGCTAAGTTCCCTGTCTAAGACTACCGGGGGCACACTTTGTCTACTGGTCACTTACGGGAGTAAAAGCAGAGTCGGTGAATGTGGCTTCCCTCTTCATCCTCTGTGTAATTAGCAGGAAGGCGGAGAGGAATCAAGAGACAACAACAAGCTAAAAAACAAATGGATAAGCATAGACAGAGTACATCTGTCCACCGAACCGTTCATTTTAAAGCAGCATAGCCTAAGTGGGAAGAGCACGAGCCTGGGACTCAAGAGACCTGGGTTCGACAATGTTGGTAGACAACAAGCTATTTTTATTATCAGTATTGCATTTGTTAATTGCTTATTTCATGCCAGCCGCTGTAGTAAGCACGGGAGTAGATAGAAGCTGATCAGGTTGGACACACTCCCTGCCCCACGTGGGGCTCACAGTCTCAATCCCCACTTTACAGATGAGGTCACTGAGGCCCAGAGGAATGAAGTGACTCCCGCAAGGTCCCACAGCAGACGAGTGGCGGAGTTGGGTTCAGATCCCAAATCCTTCCAACTCCCAGGCCCGCGCTCCGTCCTTTAGGCCAAGCCGCTGGGATCCGGGCGTTTCCGACTCCCGCCCCGTCGCCCACACGGGTGTGTCTCTTGTCGTTCTAGAATGGAATTCCCTTCCCTCGGGGCCCCCATCCGGTGCGACAGCTGGTCCAACTCCGACCGATCCTTGGAGCAGACTTCCTCAGACGACGTTTTCGTCGACCCCCTGCCGTGCCAGCCGGCCCTAACCCTGCCGCCCCCGCCGGGCAGCGGCAACGGCCTCCCGGACGCGGCCCCCCCCGGGGCTCACCCGGCCCCGGCCCGGACTCTAGACGCCAGCGGACCGCCCGGCGACTTCTCGCCCTCCTCCCCGTCGCTGGTCCCGCCTCTGACCCCCACCTTTCAGGGGGAGAAGAGCCAGGCCAAGTTGCCCTACGGAGTGACAGAGCTGGACGTCATGTGCAACACCCCGCCGCCGCGACCCCCCAAGCCCAGCCACTTCTCTGAACGGCGCCAGGAAGAGCAGCTCCTGCAGAATGGGCACGGGGCGGGCAGCAGGGGTCTCAAGGGCACCGTGGTACCCAGAAGAATCTCCCTGTCCAGTTTAGATGCCATGAAGAACTGGAGAGGTAAGTCGCCCTCCTCCTTCTGACTCACTCTCCCCACCCTCTCCAGGTTGGGGGCCTCATGACCATCTCTGGCCTTTAGGGCGCTTCTGAAGTCACTCAGTCAGTCCATCAGATGGGTTTACTGAGCATTTACTATGTGCAGAGCACTGTATCGAGCACTTGCGAGAGTACAGAGAAGCAGCATGGTGTAGTGCTTAGTACGGTGCCCGGCACATAGTATAAGTGCTGAACAAATACATAATTATTAGTGGATAGAGCATGGGCCTGAGAGAAGGTATTGGGTTCTAAACCTGTCTCCCCACTTGTCTGCTCTGTGACTGGGCAAGTCACTCCACTTCTCTGGGCCTCAGTTACCTCATCCGTAAAATGGTAATTGAGACAGTGAGCCCCACATGGGATGGGGACTGTGTCCAACCCAGTTGGAAGAGTACAGTATAACTGAGTTAGTAGACATGTTCCCTGCTCACAATGAGCTTACAGTCTAGAGAGGGAGACTGTATTTAATATAAATACATCACGGCTATACACATAAGCACCGTGGGACTGACGGGGAGGTGAATCCCAGTGCAAGGGAGAGGCAGAAGGGAGTGGAGAAAGAGGAAATGAGGGCCTTCAAGGAAGAAGGGAAAGATACAGAATAAGGAGAAGACATAGTGGAGCCATCCACAGAAAGGGGTTCAGGAAAATAGTACAGTGCTCTGCACACAGTAAGCGCTCAGTAAATACAGTTGAATGAACGAATGAAAACAGGAAGCCTGCAGTGTCCACTCTTTCAAATGCCCTCAGATGCATGTGGTATTAGGGCAGTACCTTCAAGGTCCCTCCAGCAGTCCGTCAGTGGTACTTATTGAGTGTTTACTGCATGCAGAGCAGTGTACCAAGGCCACCCCCTGCCGGGACGGGGGTCAGCGAGGTTGGAAGGCTCCCCATCTACTGACAATTCAAAGTCAGAGCCTGCAGCCGCCACCCCCAGCTCATTCTCTGCAAGGCCAGTGGTTCTTGGCACAACCCAGCCGCAGCTGCAAACATTATTCCGTAGTGGTTGTTTCTGGTTCTTTTGTTGTTGTTTTTTTATATAGTGTTCGGTAAGCGCTTACTCTGTGCCAGGCACGGTTCTAAACACCGGGGTAGATACAAGCTGATCCGGTAAGACACAGTCCCTGTTCCACATGGGGCTAACAGTCTTAATCCCCATTTTACAGATGCAGGAACTGAGGCCCAGAGATGAATGGCCCAAGGTCACCCAGCTGACAAGCAGGGGAGCTGGGATTAGAACCCAGGTCCTTCTGACTGCCAGGCCTGGCGCCATCCCCTAGGCC
This sequence comes from Tachyglossus aculeatus, assembly GCF_015852505.1. Taxonomy (NCBI): domain Eukaryota; kingdom Metazoa; phylum Chordata; class Mammalia; order Monotremata; family Tachyglossidae; genus Tachyglossus; species Tachyglossus aculeatus. The sequence continues at coordinate 16,413,232 of NC_052071.1, read as the reverse complement.
ACTCTGCTTCCAAATTTGTAATCGTCAGTTGCAGCTGCCTGTGGCCCCTAATGGGAGGACAGGGAATGTTGGGGGAAAGTGGAGACCCCTTCAGAGAGGCAGCGTGGCTCAGTGGAAAGAGCCCGGGCTTTGGAGTCAGAGGTTATGCGTTCAAATCCCGACTCCGCCACTTAGCAGTGTGACTTTGGGCAAGTCATTTAACGTCTCTATGCCTCAGTTAGCTCATCTGTAAAATGGGGATTAAGACTGTGAGCCCCACGTGGGACACCCCAATCACCTTGTATCTGCACCAGTGCTTAGAACAGTGCTTTGCACATAGTGAGCGCTTACTCAATGCCATTATTATTCTTCTTCCTCACCCCTCACATGGGCTTCATGGCATTTTAGGAGCATTAATCTTTTCCCCGCCCCAATGGGAGTAGAAGTGTTGGAGTAATAATAATAATAATAACGGCATTTGTTAAGCGCTAACTATGTGCAAAGCACTGTTCTAAGCGCTGGGGTGGATACAAGGCGATCAGATTGTCCCATCCGGGGCTCACAGTCTTCATCCCCATTTTCCAGATGAGGTAACTGAGGAACAGAGAAGTGAAGTGACTTGCCCAAAGTCACACAGCTGACAAGCGGCGGAGCAGGGATTCGAACCCATGACCTCTGACTCCCAAGCCCGGGCTCTAGGGCGATGGGTTGCACTCCTTTGTCTGCCTGGCAGGAGGCAGCAACAAGTTATTAACCTCGGCCATAGCAGACAGCAGCTGCCACTGGGCTCCACTTTGTCCCTTGGGGTCACCACACCTCGCCCCAGGGGGCTTGAAAGCCCTAGGGTGCGGAAAACAGGGGGTGACCACTCCGGGGCCCTTGGTTTTGGGGTGTCATCTAACCCCGTAACCAGACAAGACATCCCTCCCCATCCCCTTGAAAGTTACTGCCTGAGCCTGCTGTTGGGTAGGGGCTGTCTCTATATGTTGCAAACTTGTACTTCCCAAGCGCTTAGTACAGTGCTGTGCACACAGTAAGCGCTCAATAAATACGATTGAATGAATGAATGAATGGTAGACAGGGGTCTGAGGAGACTGGACTCAGTTGGGTTGGCCATTTCTGTGGAAACCCGTACGATGGCCCAAGTCCCCAATTCCAGTGATCTGGGTTCATGCATTCATTCATTCAATCGTATTTATTGAGCGCTTACTGTACTAAGCGCTTGGGAACTACAAGTCGGCAACATATAGAGACGGTCCCTACCCAACAACGGGCTCACAGTCTTTGATTGTCCTCCCCAGGATGGTTGCTCCAGGTTTGAGGAGAGAGAGAGACAGAGAGAGACAGAGGGAGGGAGGGAGAGAGGGAGGGAGAGCATAATCCAGTAAAACACAGTCCCTGTTCCAAACGGGGCTCCCAGTCTTAATCCCCATTTTACAGATGCGGGAACTGAGGCCCAGAGAAGTGACGTGAAAATATCCGACAGAGGAGTTTTTATATATTACATATATATATTAGAATATATTGGAGGGTGGGAGTTTCAGTCAAGTCCAGCCTTCTGGTTCCTGGCATCTCTAGGCAATCTCCTGCAGCTCTGTGTTCAGAAGGACCTGGGTTCTAATTCCGCTTCTGCCAGAATCTCGGGGAGAAATCAGGAAAGACAAGGGAAAAAGGGGAAAGAGGGAGGAAAGGAGGCACGGTGGAAAGCAAGCGAAAGAATCGCACTCATTGACCCATCCATCTGTGGGTTTTTTTCATGGCATTTGTTTTGTGCTTACTCTGTACCAGGCACTCTACTCAGCACTGGAGTAGATACCAGCTAAATCAGGTTGGGCATAGTCCCTATCCCACAAAGGACTCATGGTCTTAATCCCCATTTCACAGATGAAGTAACTGAGACCCAGAGAGGTGAAGTGAATTGCCCGAGGTTACCCAGTAGACAGGAAGCAGAGACGGGATTAGAACCTGGGTCCCTCTGACTCCCAGTCCCGGGCTCTATCCATTAGGCCTCACTGCTTGAAAACTTAGCCAAGCATCTTACTCTCATTCATTCATTCATTCACTCAGTTGTATTTATTAAGTGCTTACTGTGTGCAGAGCACTGTACTAAGTGCTTGGAAAGTACAATTGGACAACAGATAGAGACAATCCCTACCCAACAACGGGCTCACAATCTAGAAGGGGGAGAGAGACAACAAAACAAGTACACAAGCAGTTTGTCTCCAGTTTGTCTGGATGGGCTTGCGATCCCATAAGGCCGCGGGGGCAATGGGCATGGCTACATTTAGGATCATAGCCCAGATGGCCAGTGGCCTCCTCAACCCTCAAAACCGAGAGCCTGCCGCGGCCAAGTTTCGGTTCGTTCATAGGAGCTGCCTGGACAATCCCAGTCGGAACATGTAAGCCCGGTGTGCGCAGGGATTGTCTCTCCTTATTGTACTTTCCAAGTACAATTGAAATTGTACTTTCCAAGCACTTAGCACAGGCTGTGCACACAGTAAACGCTCAATAAATACGATTGATTGAATGAATGAATGAGCATGTGGTTTGGAGAAGCCCCCAACTGGGACCCAACTGGAGAGCCATCTGGTCTGTCCTTTGAAATAGAAGGAAAGCTGCTCTCTCCCCTGGAACTACCGAACCAGTCTCCCACCCCCAGCAGCACCTGCACCCTCTGTCATCTGCAACTGCTCCATCTCTCAGCTTGGCCAAGTTGCTGGTCCTCCCTTCCTCCATTTATTTGAAATTCTCAACCCACTCACCCACCCTGCCCGGCCCATTTCCCTGCAACTGCTCCATCTCTCAGCTATCTCTCAGCTTGGCCAAGATGCTGGTCCGCCCTTCCTCCATTTATCTGAAAGTCTCAACCCACTCACCCACCCTGCCCGGCCCATTTCCCAAGGACTGCCTCGGGTGAGAAATACCTCACTGCCTCAAGAAACCGACAACTTAGCCCCCGTTTCCCCAGCATCGCCTCGGGTGAGAAATAACCTCCCAGTTTCAGGAAGCGGCTTGGCCCCAAGACAGCATACAGGCGCCCTAAGTCCCCCACCACCCATTTTGGCCTGTGATTAATTCAGCGGATCAGGTAGCTCTTTTAGTGCGGTTCATCGGGTTCCCAGATTTCAGGCCAACCTTTAAGGAGCAGGTGCGATGTGCACGTTTTGGAAAGCCGTCCTGTCGTGAGGTAATTGACGCCTCGGTCCACTGCTGCTCTTTTGCTTCCTAAGCGGGGCCACGTAGGCGGCTTGTGGGGAAACCACTCGTTTCCGTGCTTGGCTTTTCAGCCAACTTGGATCCCACCTACCTCCACACGGGACCTCCTGGCCTTTTTCACTCCCCCGTCCTCCATCAGGCTCCACTGTGGAATTGGCTCTGCCTCTACTTCCTTTTGAAAAAGGTTCAAAAGGTTTTTCATAGGAACGCAGTGAGCTTTCCTGGTGGTGGTGATGTTGAGAGAGAGAGAGAGAGAGAGAGAGAGAGAGAGAGAGAGAGAGCACAGTGGGGGAGGAAGGAAAGTATACAACAGAGGAGTTTTTATATATTACATATATTATATGTATTAGAATATATTGGAGGGTGGGAGTTTCAGTCAAGTCAAGCCTTCCAGTTTCTGGCATCTCTAGGCAGTCTTCTGCAGCTCCGTGGTCAGAAGGACCTAGGTTCTAATTCCGGCTCTGCCACTGGTCTGCTGTGTGACCTTAGGCAAGTCACTTAACTTCTCTGTGCCTCAGTTCCCTCATCTGTGAAATGGGGATTAAGACTGTGACCCCCTATGGGACAGGGACTGTGTCCAACCTGATTGTATCTACCGCAGTGCTTAGAACGGTGCTTGACACATAGTAAGTGCTTAACAAATATCATTATTAGTAGCAATAATAATAATAATAAACCCGCCCATTCCCATGAGTTGAACTCAGAGTCAGGGTTGTTCCCCCACATTCTGGTGACTTGAACTCCGCACCAGGGTCATATCTGGCTCACAGTAACACACTGACTTGTATCTTGTAGTCGAAGAGGTTTGTAGAGGCCTGTTTGACCTCCCTAACCAACACTGGTTCTTTTACAGCTGATCTGGAAGGCAGTTGCTTAAGAAGTCGAGACAAGAGGCTAAGTTTAAACCTGGTAAGTGGATTTCTTAGATCGTGGAATCCAGATAAGTCCAAGTGGCTCTCCTAAAATGAGTTCCTCATTTTTGCCAGGGCGTCTTTGTGAGGCCTGTCGGGGCTTCCCGCTCCCTCCCCTTCCCTCAGCCATCCCTCCCTCCCTCTGCCACGTGGTGCCAGACTCTCCCTCAGCCTGGACCCTGTCACTGCTCCTCTCCCCCCTGCAGAGCACAACTGCAATATGGCAAGTGGGTGGAAGGAGGTAGGCAAGGGGGCACCTTTGTCCCCATTGCGGGAGATGTCTGGGTGCTTCCTTTTCCCTTTAGGAGGAACGGGTGTATAGTGGAGCGCATGTGGGCACCCCCGGCAGGTACGCAGCTCCCACCCTGTGCCATACACACATACCCCCTTCCACTCTCGGCCTCCAATCTGGGCAACAACAGCGTCTTTGGGGGAAGGGAGAGAGAGCGGGACCGTGTATAGCAGATGACGGGACCCAGGCACCATTTGCAGTAGCACCTCCTCCCACTGGCACTGCCAGGCCGTAGCCCAGCGGGGCAGCATGGAACTGTGCCCCGCAGAGCAGGATGGGAATCCTACGTTCAGGGCACTACAGGTGCAGAAATGGCATGAAATCCCCAAGGGCTCCTTGGGAAGAGCTCCACATCCTCGCCAGCACCCAGAACTTGGGCCTCAATCCAGGCTGCCACCCTTGTAAGACCCTCCAGGCTCAGAGACCCTCCCCCTTGGTTCCCAGATGCCCACCCAAGCCGCATCTTGGTCATCCCCTCCGCAGTGAGTCCTCTTCACTGCCGACGCGCTCCCGGCGGCTGGGGGGAGAGGCAGACTGTGGCTCGGTCAAACCCAATCGCCTCGACCACAGGCATGGGACGTCCCCCGTCAGCTGCTGGGAGGAGCCCCCGACCCACCAGCCATCGGGCTGCCTCCGGCGTTTGTAGCCTGTCCCACGGTCACGCCTGGGTTCCTGACTCCCAGTTAGGGGGGTGCTCCTCACGCCTGGCTGTCCGCCCCCTGCCCCCGACTCCGATCCCAGCTGCACTCGGGGAAGGACACCGACCTCAGCTCTGTGATGGGGCCACGCTGGCCGGTCACGTCAAACTGGCCTTTGGGGTGCCAGTGCCAATCGGGTTTGCAGATGGTCTCCTGGTCCCCTGCTTTTTCCAGCCAGTTCCAGTGTTCTGTGGTGGGTGCTTAGAACAGTGGTTGGCATATAGTAAACGCTTAACAGAATACCATAATTATCAGTTAACCTCTCAGCCTAACGCGCTGCTCGAGCGCTTCGTTGCTCTTGAGCTCGGGTGCTCTTTTCTGGCAAAATGTGTGTGCAGACAGGCACGCCCATATCTGGGTTTGTCCCCTAACCATGAACTCCTTTTCTCCCGCAACCACGAGCCGGCGGGTATTCCGAGCGCCTTCTTTATTCCCCTCACAGCCGTGCAGATTCACCCCGCTGTACTCGTCCACGTCGGACAGCTCGGAAGACAGTTATGTCCCCATGCACCCCAGTGCCTCGTCCCCCGTGCCGGGCCTGGACTGCAACCCCGACGGCTACATCCCCATGAGCCCCGGATCCTCCGTTTTCACCTTCCCCGTGGTCAGCATCGAGAAGCTCTCCAGTCCCCTGCCCAGCCTCCCCAAGGACATGGAGCCCCCCCCGGTCAACCGAGACCTCAAGCCTCGCCGGAAGTGTAAGCGCAGGGGAGAGGGTGGTGCCCAGCTGGCGTTTCCAAATGGGCAAGCCGGGGCAGGGAGCCCGGGAGTTGTTGTGGCTTAAACACGCACATCGGGGCAACTTGGCCCACAAGCGTCCGGGCTGGCCTGTGGTAGGAGATGAGTGAGGCGAGATGGGGTGGGACCCCAATTGAACGCTTTTGGCTGTGTGGGCGGGGAACGTGGCTGCCAACTCTGTTATATTGTATAGTATATTGTATTGTATAGTATATAGAGAAGCGGAGTGGCTCAGTGGAAAGAGAATGGGCTTTGGAGTCAGAGGTCATGGGTTCAAACCCCGGCTCCGACAAGTGTCAGCTGTGTGACTTTGGGCAAGTCGCTTAACTTCTCTGGGCCTCAGTTACCTCATCTGTAAAATGAGGATTAAGACTGTGAGCCCCCCGTGGGACAACCTGTTAACCGTGTAATCTCCCCAGCGCTTAGAACAGTGCTTTGCACATAGTAAGTGCTTAATAAATGCCATTATTATTATTATTACTCTCCCAAGAACTTAGTGTAGCGCTCTGTACCCACTAGGCATTCAATAAATATGATAGATTAAGAGGGGGATCTCCAGTAAACTCAAGCCTCCCCTACTTTGTTTTCTCCAACTCCACGGAGCCATCCCATGGACCCCGATTTTTCCAAGAAGGTGGTTACCCAGAATCTTGACTGATTCTCCCCCTCTTCGGCCCAGTTCACTGGCACCATCCGGAGAGGGGAAGAATTATGAAGCTCACCTCTTTGCTCGCCAGCCCAGTTCTAGATTTTGTGAGGTGGAAACTGAGATGAAGTGTTTTGCGTTATCTGTGGCAACCAGGGGCCCACCACCCCTGGGAAACCGAGAGTGCCCGATTTCAGTTTCCATCGTCTCCTCCTAGCACGCCCACCCCCGCTGGACCTGAGGAACCTGTCTACCATCCGGGAACACGCCGCCTTGGCTAGGACCTGGACCGTGCCTTAGTAAGTCACTGATGGATGCTGATGTCTTTCAACAACTGCGCCGGGGAGACTGACACGAATAGCATCTCCGCTTCCACAAACGACATTCTGTTGGTAGATTCCTCAGGCGAAAGTTCCACTCACATTCCATGGGATTTCTTTCAGGAGTCACGACCCCTTTCCTTCACTCGTTGCGCATACACAAATGTACACATACACGCACTCACACACAGAGACTCCCATCTAAAGATGGACTTTTCCATGAGGTCAGCTCTCACGGCTCAAAGCCTGCCCTTCCGAGGACAGGGGGTGACCCCAGAAAGACAAGAGAGCCGGCTCGCGGAGTTCTTCCTCAGTCAGGGGACCCAGCCGCGTGGGGTTCGGTTCATCCCGAAGCCAGCGGAGGGGACGAATGCCAAGCCCTGAGTGCTTTGGGCAGTGGTTGCCAGAGGGCTGTGGCTCAAAGCAGACCTGAGGATCCAGGGCAGACCTTCCAGGGGAGTGGTTGTTTCAGGATTGTCAGGAATCCCTCCTTCACCCCACAACCTTCATTGAGACCCAAATGGTAAAGGACAGGCAGATGCAATGGCTACCTGCTCCCTCCACTGCCGTTCCCAACTGAATCACCTCCATAGCATTAATCCCTTCTCCACCACGCTCTCCAGGTAAGAATCTGAGTCTCTCCTCTTGCCTCAGAGATAGCGTGGTAGGGACAGTTAACTTCATAAGCACACCCACAACCTCACCTGGCTCCCAAGGAGGCCACAAGTTTGGAAAGATGAGCACCTGTGACCCCTCCTGACCTGATCGTGAGACCCTTCTGGCAGTGCATCTCCCGTAGGGCTCCCTGTGGGATGGATGGATTGATTGAGTCACTGATGGACAGGGCTCCCAGGCTGCAGACTCCCAAGACCAAAACCAAGGCAGGGGCAGGGTGGGGGGCGGGGGGAGGTGAAAAGTAGCAGTAGCAGCAGTGAGAAGAAGGTGGTGGGAGGATCCTGTTGAAAATGCCAAGGCTTTCTTCCTGGAGAACCTGCCTTCTGAACCCAACCACTTCCCTGGAATGACTTGCCTAACAACTTGAGCGGTGTCAATAGTAATTATAGTAATGGTATCTGTTAAGCGCTTACTCTTTGCCAGGCACTGTATTAAGTGCTGGGTGGATACAAGCAAATTGGGTTGGACACAGTCCCTGTCCCACATGGGACTCACAGTCTCTATCCCCATTTTACAGATGAGGTCACTCAGGCCCAGAGAAGTAAAATGACTTGCCCAAGGTGACAGAGGAGACAAGTGGCAGAGTCGGGATTAGTACCCAGGACCTTCTGACTCCTGGGCCTGTGCTGTATGCACTACACCATGCTGCAACCCAGGCTAAATAGTGTGGATGGCTTGTTTGCAGATTCGAAGTACAGTAAAGAGAGAGCCACTAATTCTTTCATTCTTTTTCATTATTCTGAGCCCCACTTCCCTTCTCCTCACTTATACTCTTAGATTGTGAACCCCCCTTCAAGCAGGGACCTTATCTAATACCTCCTGTGTACTCTCTCCCAGTGCTTAGTACAGTGCTGTGCACACAGCAAATTCTGTAATGAATACTGTCATCACTAGCACTACTCAACTCTTGGAGGACTGGAGAGTGCGGCCACAGGGCAAAGGTCCCGGGCCCCGGGTCAGTTTGCTGGGGTTGCAGGAGGGAAAGGTGGATCGGGAGGGCTGCGGGGGAAGCCGATGACTTCACCTCAGCCTCAGAAACCAGATGGCCGCTCCATCCATCCCAACAGCTGCGGGACGTCTGTCTCGTCGGAGACATCCGACGCAGCTCGGGGCTTTAGGTTGCGGCCAAAAAATACCCGGTCCCAGCTTCGAGGTGGACCCCCAGAAAAGAAACCAGCCTGAGGAGAGGGTTGGGTGGCTGGCTTCTTTGCAAAGGACCCGGCACGGTCTGTGGGCCGGGATCGGTGGTCCCCGGGGAGCCTCTGATTAAGACCCTCCCCCGCCCGCCCCCATATGTGCCCTGTCAGACTTTGGCCGGTTTTCAGGGCATCTGTAAAACGCTTCCTTGACCGCCTCTGTATCTCCCTTCTCAGCAATCGAACGAGCTTCATATCTCCGGAGAGAGACGGTATTAATTCAGCGAGATTATTTGCCAGTTCGGTTTCCGGAGAAGAGGAAGAGAGTTACATTCAAATGGTAATCCCGAATTTCACACAATCCGCATTCACGGCATTCTGCTCTTCCACGTGGGCAGAATATTCACAAGCTGTTTCCTAAGAGACATGTCCTTCGCGTTCATCCTCTGCCCTTCGCGGGGAGGGGTTTGGGGGAAGAGAATCAAACGGCTCGAAGCTGAAGACACAAGGCCTGATTGACCCCCCCAAATAAATAAATAAGTGAATGAAGCTATTTTCCTCCCTCATAGCCTTCAGCTGCTCATACACAAATGCTGTTGGGCTATTCTAAGAGAGCCCGGGGTCTGGGCGGAGATTTACAGGAAGGCTTGTTAAAGGAAATTACAGTAAAGCTTTTCACCTTCTCACTAGGGTCCTCTGTTCAGTGTCTAGTAGGAAGTGAAATGCCAACAGTGCTGAGAGTAGTTCCGTAAAAGACACACAAAGTGCATTGATCGAAGATGCCACCCCTGTTTCAGAGAGCCCCGTGGGGCTCCTGGCTCAGCCAGCCCACGTGGGAAAACCGCCTCCCCCGCCACCCCGGTTCCTTCCTTTCCTGGGAGTTTGGTCGGCACCCCAGCGGCCGGGGAGGGGGCGGCTGGGACGTGCCAGGCGCTCCGGCTCCGGTCAAGAGCACCAGGTGGAATGGTGATGTGGGAATTTCGGGTAGGGCCTGCCTTAGCGCCACAGAGAGGATGAACAACGTGGGCATAGGGGATTTTCAAGGAAATACATCAAGGCGTGGGTGAAAAGTCATTTTATCCAGGAAGATTTTGGACCTTGGCACCGACCAGAGGGAACTTGGATTAGAGCAGGATCTGATAAGGGTGTTATTTCACAGTGTGTTCAAGTGCACTGGTCAGCTTCCTCTCCCTACCCCGCCCTCTCCAGAGCCCATGTTTCCAAACACTCCTCCTCAGTTTGGAGCTCATGTCTCCTGAGGCGAGACAGAGTCTCCTGACTCCTCGTGGGCATGGAATGCGTCTTCTGTTGTTGTGATGTAGTCTCCCAAGTGCTTAGTACAGTGCCCTGCACGCAGTAAATGCTCAGTAAGTAATTGATCTTCTGAGAAGGCCACCTGGCTCCCCCCACAGAACATCCGCTGTTAGGCCTCCCGTTAGTCCGTTGTCCATTGTCGACACAGGGATGGGAGCCAATGTTATTTAGGTCGAAGGAATGACTCCTCTTTTCCAGACGGTCAGTTGACTGTGGCTGTGAGGAAGTTTCTGAGCAGTGAAGGGGGTTTTACTCCGTCTTAAATTACACGGCCAAACTGTGTCCCTCTCATTCTGGGTCAACATTAGTGAGTGCTCGAGAGAAGAACAGAATTAATTTTTATTTTATTTTATTTTATTTTTTTAAAAATGTCAAACTTATGGGGAAGAATAATAACCTTGTATCTTGAGGATGCCCAGAAGAGGACCCCATCATTCTTTGTGCATCTGTTTGTCAATCAGATGCAGATTATATGCAGATACCCTAGGGGCCCTCCTTACTGTTTAATCCTAAAAAACAATAATGATTATTATTATTCTAATAATATCCTAAGCACTGGGGAAGATACAAGATCATAAGGTCAAGCTCAGTCCCTGTCTCACAAAGAATCACATTAAGTAGGAAGGAAAACCAGCTATTGAATCCCCATCTTATAGATGAAGTAACTGATTCACAGAGAAGTTAAGTGACTTGCCCAAGGCCAAGATGCAGTTATTGGCCAGTTCCCGACAGAGACCTTTGTTAGAGCAAGCATCTGTTCTCCCTGTCCCCTGGGAGCAGAAAGAAAAAAATAGATTTGGTTCCTAGGAAGGAGAGAATGGTTGAGAGACCCTCTGTTAGCAAATAAAAGTTACCAAAGGACTGTGGGAATTAACACGCCTTGTGATTGCCCGATCGGGGGAATCTTCGGTACACGGATCGTTTGGGCATCTTTCATCTCTTCTCCGTGAGGAATGACGGCCAGAGCCCTCCGGCCGTAGTTACGGTTTAGGACCACCTGAGAGTCAGTCCTCCCCAAGGGATTCTCCTTCTCGCCCTGAGGAATCTGTTGTGGGTGGGGGATTGTTAACTTGAGTCCCCTGATCGTGCGTTTCCCAACAGGAGCACAGGCAAGCGACCTCCCCTTGCAACGGTGCTTTCCCGTGGCCGAAGAAGTTCAACTTGGACTACTTAGCACTGGATTTTAATTCAGCTTCTCCGTCCCCTGTACAAAAGGTACACCTCTCCTCCTGTCTGTTTTCCTGACAACTCTTAAGGCCTGTAGAGGCTCCCATTCTGGTCCTGAGGGAGATATTTTCACATGGAACACTTCTCCACTCTCCACCACAAGGCTTCCCTGTCCACTGGGGACCCGGCTTGTACCCTACATTGGGGTACCATTCATTCATTCGTTCAGCTGTATTTATTAAGTGCTTACTGTGCGCAGAGCACTGTACTAAGCGCTTGGGAAAGTACAGTACAACAATAAGCAGTGACAATCCATGCTGACAACAAGCTCACAGTCTAGAAGGGTCATGATGTCGGTGGTCTTCGGGGGCACATATCTTGCCCCAGTACGTGCCGCATTCCTTTTACGCCAAAGGTCGCTGGAGCAAAGGAAATTTTCACAGTTTTTGGAAAGTTTTTTTTTTTTAAATAATATGTAAGTGCTTACTCTGTGTCCAAGCGCTGGGGTAGATGCAAGTTAATTCAGTTGGACACGATCCCTGTCTCACATGAGCCTCACAATCTAAGTAATAATAATAGTGGTATTTGTTAATACCATTTGTTCTAAGTGGTGGGGTATATACAAGATAATCAAGTTGTCCCACAAGAGACTCACAGTCTTAATCCCCATTTTCCAGATGAGGTAACTGAGGCACAGAGAAGTTACGTGATTTGCCCAAAGTCACACAGCTGATAAGTGGTGGAGCTGGGATTAGAACCCACGTCCTCTGACTCCCAAGCCTGTGCTCTTTCCACTAAGCCAAGCTGGAGGGAGAACAAGAGAACTGAAGCGCAGAGAAGTGAAGTGACTTCGCCAAGGTCTCCCAGCAAGCAAGTGGTGTAGCCAGAATTAGAACCCAGGTCCTCTGACTCCCAAGCCCGTGCTCTTTCCACTGGGCCACACTGTTTCCCCCGTCACCCATGACAGGGTGGGGCTGTTAGAAGAGGTCAGGGGAGGGACTTGGAGCCAGAAAGAGTTTTCCACCACTCTAATGCCAACCTGTTCATTCCTCCCTTGTAGAAGCCTTTTCTTTCGGAGGAGCAGAGAGTGGACTACGTCCAAGTAGACGAACAGAAAACCCAAGCCCTCCAGAACACTAAGCAGGAATGGACCGATGAGAGGCAATCGAAAGTCTGAGGGAGAGGGAGTCCGGGCTCACTGGGGATGGTTGGGGTGGAGTTGGTTTTTCGTTTTTTTTTTTGTTTTGCACTAGTACCGCACTGTTAATGAGGCAGCTGGATGCGACGGTCATTTCAGAGCCAGGACAAACGGACAGTCTCGGCGGCCTCGATAAGCATTTTTTGACTGCTCGATGCGAGAAGTCTGATGGATGAACGACTACTGACTGGGGAATTTACACATCATTCTCCGCCCCCTCAAGGGGACAGCCTGTGGCCCATTTGCACGAGGGGTCCCAAGCCACGCTTCCCCCCCCTTTCCGACGAGTGCCACCTACCATGAGTGCCACACCTCCTAGGGTCGAGGGTATCCTGCAGCCCACTGGGCTCGGTAGGCATAGAAACGCTCCCTCCGGGAATGCTGTGGAAGGCTCTGGAAGGCAGCAGCTATTGGGATTCATCTACTGGGATAATGGAAAGGTTTCCCAGAAACACTCCCTCTGGGACGGTTGTGGAAAGATCTGCAAGGTGGCACCCGTTTTGGATCCATCTGCTGGGATAACAGCAAGATTTTTTAGAAACGGTCCCTCCGGGAAGGCTGTGGAAGGATCCGGAAGGTGGCAGCTACTGGGATAACAGAAAGGTTTCCTAGAAACACTCCCTCTGAGAAGGTTGTGGACGGACCTGGAAGACGGTATCCGTTTTGGATCCATCTGCTGGGATAACGGCAAGATTTCTTAGAAACGGTCCCTCCAGAAAGGCTGTGGAAGGATCTGGAAGGTGGCAATTATTGGGATCCTTCCTCCAGGAAAACAGAAAGGTTTCCTAGAAACACTCCCTCCGAGAAGGCTGTGAGAGGATCTGGAAGGTGGCACCTATTGGGATTCATCCTCCGGGATAATGGAAAGATTTCCCAGAGCAGGGAAAGGAGGAGAGCCCAGAAGCCCCCAGAACAAAGGCCAAATTTGGGTAAACCATTTCCCCCCGGGGATCTGGGGTGAAAGAGATCAGGATTGATGTTTTGGGCGAGACAAGGAATGCCAACATCTAGTGAGGGCACCTCATTTTCCACGTGGTTACAGAACACCTTTCCGTTGCCTCCCTTTCGCCATCGCTCCGACCTTCTCCTGCCCCGAGCCCCCAAATGCTTCTGCCGTAGCCAACACCACCGTTCCAAAGGCGGGTCCCTCTGGAGCGAAATTCACAGCACAGAGAGGTAGTTCCCTGCCCGCCTCAGAAAACCACCCACCAACAAGCCTTTGTTGTCTAGAGAAACAACAAAAAAACAACAAAAGGAAACCCCCAAATGCCCCAGGTAGGGTTTGGCATGTCTCTGCCTGGCTGGCAGTGGGTCAAAAATGCTTTCCATGGAACTGCAGAAGGAAGAATGGGCTTGGAATTTCCGGCGACAGTTGCCTAGCGGATCAGTTTAGCAGCCGCCCATCGTGAAATGAGGGGCAAACGGCAAGTTGCTCTCCGGGAGAGTCACCCACGGGGCTTCAGAGGGAGGCAGCCATATCGGAAACACCACATGGCTGCTGGCAAACAGCAGGCGAAAACACTTCAGCAGGGTGAAAAATCGTTTTATTTACCTTGGCATTGGCATTGGGGAATTTGGATCAGAGCAGGATCTGATAAGGTTGTTATTTCACGATGTGTTCAAGCGTGCTGGTCCGCTCCCTCTCCCTCACCCCGGCCCCGCTCCAGAGTCTGTGTTTCCAAGCACTCCTCCTCAGTTCGCACTTGGTGTCTTCTGAAGAGCGAGTCTCCTGACTTTTCCAGGAAGACCACCTGCCCTCTGCCGCAGAATATCTCCTGTTAGGCTTTCCTCCCGGCTGTCAGTCAGTGGACTCTTGAAATGGAGATGGGAGTGAGTGGTATTTAGGTGGAAGAAGTGCCTCCCCCTTTTCTGGGGTTGGAGGTCCTCCTGCCTTTTCCCCCATCCTCCCTTTCCCCCTCCCTCTTTGTGGCCCTACATCTTAATCCTCGGTCCCCGTTCCCCAAGCTGACCGAGACCGCATTCATTCCTACCTCAAGGTGTTGAGCTCCCTGGCCGTTCCTGCTGATTTAGCCAGCGCAGCTTGAGGCGGAATTTGTTTTCTCCACTGGGAGTGGCGCAGAGGTGCAGGGTTCCCGGTCCTCTGGGCATAAATGGTGTAAGTCCCGCGATGCGGATGTGGAGTTTGGATGGGCCCCCTCATGCCCACACCGACACGCTCACGTCACACCAACAGTGGCCCTTGCCCGACTCGGGTCAGAAATGGAGTGGGTCTTCAAGTCTTGCCCCGACTCAACCCTCCCTTTGTGCTTTGCAGGGCTCACGCTATCCCCGGGCACATTCTGATCCATGTACTTTCACAGGCATGTCTGTGCTACCTCCGCCTGCTCTCAGAATGAGGCAACTTCTTCTCCCTCCTGGGCCTGTTTTTCATTTAACACAGTACAGTGCACATAATACTCTGCACGTAGTAAACAATCAATATGATTGAATGAATTTAACTGCGTGTGGAAATGACAAGCCTCCTCCGAGTCCTGGGTTTCCCGAGTACCCCAACCTGGAGACTGGGTGCTGGATGGATTTTTAAGGGAAACCTGTCCTAGGTGCCCCGTTACCCACCGGCACACCCAGACAAGCATTCCTGTTCTCTCATAAGGCGGGACAGGGCACCCAGTAGGCACAGATGCTCCTTGCTGATAAAGTCACCAAGCACCCTCTGAGGTCGAGAAGCCCGCGACGCTCAGATCACCGCCCAGCTCTAACTCGGGCCGTTCCTTGGGGTTAGAAATTCCTCATTTCCACATGCCCGAGCTGGGATCCCACTCCCCGGCATGGCAGACTGTAAAATGATCTCTGCCACCCACCGCCTAGTCCGTATTTATTCCCTTTGGAACTAACGCAAAACCCCGTTAAGGAGTTCCCATGTGCGGGACCCTTACCCCAGGAGGCCCAGTGAATCCCTGGGGTCCCATGGAGAGGTCCGTAATTCTCTCTGCCGAGGACACGCTTGGTTGCTGGCACCTTGGAAAACGTCACGAGCGTTCCGTGGTGTTTCTGTTCGGGTTTCCCAAACAGACTTTGCCGTGCCAAGGGCTTTAGTTCCATGTCGGATCCAAAGCCGTTTTTGCCGTAGGCTGGCTGGGGTGGATCCTTTTGTTTTTGGCTGATGGGAGCTGCCCTCCCGCCTCCCGCGGGCCAACCTGAACCCCACATCGAGGAGCCGGAACGACCAGGGCCGCGGCTGCGATCGCCTCCCGCTGTCACTTCTCTGAGAAAGGAAACTGGGGTGCTGCTTCATCCGAGCTAGGGGATGATTCCAGGTCACAGGGATGATGATGGTGGTGGTATTTGGTAAGCGCCTACTAAGTGGTGGGGTAGATACAAGATAATCAGGTAGGACACAGTCCTCGCCTAGATGGGGCTCACGGTCCCTAATCTGCTATTTTTCATTGCGGCGTTTTCCCTCCCCTGAATTTATGGGTTTCCCCTTGGCACATGTGTGGAGAGAACCCATTCCAAATTAGCACCACCTAGTGCCTTTCCACCGGGTGGCATTTATTAGGACTGTCAAGTTGAAAATCCAGCAAAGCAGAGGGGGAGGTTTAACTTTAAAAATGGCTCCTTCGCCCATAACCAAGGCCCGTGGGAAATTCCTGGTCCAAGGCGGGCTTCGAGGCCACCCTTCAGCTACTGTGTGAACAGAGAAAGAGCGTGACCTATGGATAGAGCACGGGCCTGGGAGCCAAAAGGACCTCGGTTCTAATCCTGGCTCGGCCACTTATCTGCTGGGTGACCTTGGGCAAGTCACTTCACTTCTCTGGGCCTCAGTGACCTCAGGGGATTAAGACTGTGAGCCCCGTATGGGACATGAACTATGTCCACTGTGATTAGCTTGGAGCTACTCCAACGCTTAGTGCAGCACATAGAAAGGGCTTAACAAATGCCACTAAAGTATAAAATGCAACCTGTTGCTTCTTCCTCTTGCAACAATGCAATGACTGAGCAATTACATTTCATGGATATCTTCTCTACATGACCTGCAGTGGCATTTGATGTATTGTAGTCAATCATCCGATCAGCACAGTGTCAACCGCAACCCACAGCGCACGACCGAGAAGTTGGCTCTGCCTGTTTCCGACGGATACAGACACTTCCTCTTTCCCGGTCAGGCGGCCCCCTGTTCCCCAATTGGAATACGTCTGGATCCCCACCCGTTTGAAACCATTCAGCAGTTTATTTATTAACAGACCACCAAACGCTGTGATAGCGCTTAGTACAGTGCTCTGCACACAGTAAGTGCTCAATAAATCCGAGTGAATGAGTGAATACAGGAATAAAGCCCAATTTTCCCAGTTCTGCAGAAATGCTCAGGTTTTTTACAAAGCCACCAAAATAAGGAGAGACTCTGACATTTCGAATCGAGAATATTTTTTCAGAAATGTTGAATTTTGTGTATCTTTCCGTGACTGTTTTGTGCCAATGAAGCATTAACTTTTTGTATGTATGTTTGGAAGGCATTAAAGCATCCATCTCTGTATGAAGGAAGAGTTGAACGCTGACGTAATAATTCTGTCGTCTTATTTCAACGTGGTGTTCATTGTATACGTTTGCACATTGAACTCTGTACCCTTTTTTCTAATAAATGGGGATAAGACTTTGCTCTGATCTTCTTGCTACAAGTGATCTAATCGGAAAATTGCTTGCGTTGGCTACCTCCAGGCTGGGTGTTCACTCGTGGTTTCCTCCAGCGGCAGGTTAAGTGATCCTCTAAAATTAGACATCTTTTGGGCATGGAGTCACTGGTTCACACCGCTTTGCTGATATGCACAGGACAACTCTAGCTCAGTGTGGGCGGGGAATGTGTCTGTTTCTTGTTGTATTGCACTATCCCAAGCATTTAGTACAGTGCTCCCCACACAGTTGCTGCTCAATGAATACGATTGAATGAGTTCGTAATGGACATTGAAAAAGCGTCATTGTAATAAGGATGTTTGGGTATTTTGGGCCAACCACTGTACTAAGTGTCAGGGGAAGCTACAGGGCAGACACCGCCCCTGTCCCGCATAGGGCTTACAATCTAAATAGGAGGGAGAATGGCCATTTCATCTCCATTTTATAGTTGAAAAAACTGAGGCACAGAGAAGTGACTTGCCTAAGGTCATGCAGTGGCCAACTGGTGGATCCTGGATTAGAACTCAGGTCCTCTGACTTTCAAGCCTGTGCTCTTTCCGCTAGGCCACACCACTTTGACGGACTCTATTCTGTCTTAAAAGCCTCAACTAGGTCTGACTTCTTAGATAGCCAACGGGGATTTTCTATTTGCAACTTAGATAGACTCGAGAGGGCTGCTGGGACTGCTTATGTATTTATTTATTTGACACCCCCCCTCACAAGCCCCTGGTAGAAGCATCTCATTAATCCAAAGACAAGGTAATCACTGGATTTACCAAATGTCCATTGTTAATTTGGAATTGAAGTGATGTAAAAACATTTCTAGTAAAAAGTAATCGCTGTGCATGTTAAGGACGAGGTAAACATCAGGAATGGTTCCAAAATTAAATCAAATGCACAGCTTTGCTACTGTTTAAAAATACGGTACACCCACACCTGGAATTTTGGCCAATTCATTTTAAGCGCTTACTATGTGCCAAGAACTGTACCGAGCGCTGAGGTAGATACAAGAAAATTGGG
Source organism: Tachyglossus aculeatus (assembly GCF_015852505.1). Classification (NCBI taxonomy): domain Eukaryota; kingdom Metazoa; phylum Chordata; class Mammalia; order Monotremata; family Tachyglossidae; genus Tachyglossus; species Tachyglossus aculeatus. The sequence continues at coordinate 16,395,293 of NC_052071.1, read as the reverse complement.
TTGGACACAATTTTCACAGCCTTAATCCCCATTTTTACAGATGAAGTGACTGAGGCCCAGAGAAGTGAAGGTCACATAGCAGACAAGTGGCAGAGCCCGGATTAGAACCCAGGTATCTCTGACTCTCAAGTCTGTACACTTTCCACTAGGCCACGCTGCTTCTCACAGTTCCTCCCATTGCTACTGTCTAAACGAAATATGGAGTCCAATGAACCAGTCTCCTGGCCCAGAATTGACATATTTTGAATTCCTGATGCTCTGTTCTCTAACTCCAACTCTGATAGTATTATTCCAGGAAACCAGCAGGAAGTCTCTTCTCCCTAGTCGACGTACCTACTCTGAGTTACCGAGATGAAATGACCAAATATTCCACTAAAGCTATTTCTGGATACTAGAAAGGGTGTCTTAGGATAGAATTGTAAAATAGCATGATAATGGCTTTTAGACAGTGAATTTCAGTTCTATTCTTTGTTAAGGTGGTACCTGGAGACTTCCTGGAGCTCACAGCGAAAGAAGGCATCAGAGACCCTAACCGGATCACTGCTGGACCGGAATGGAGGTAATGGGGAAAGTCGGTGGCTTCCTCTCAAGAGCGAGGTCTGTCGTGATAAATTCTTGCATAGAATTTCCCCCAAAGGTGACCAGAGAGCTCTGAAAGGCCTCTGACAAGTCAAACCTAGAGTTTCTCTATCCGGATCCCCTGGGTAATTGTCCTGTGGGGTATGAATCAATCAATCAATCAATTGTATTTATTGAGCGCTTACTGTGTGCAGAACACTGTACTAAGTGCTTGGGAAGTACAAGTTGGCAACACATAGAGACGGTCCCTACCCAACAGTGGGCTCACAGTCTAGAAAGGGGTGACAGAGAACAAAACCAAACATATTAACAAAATAAAATAAATAGAATAGATATGTGCAAGTAAAATAAATAAATAGAGTAATAAATACGTACAAACATATGCACATCTATACAGGTGCTTTGGGGAATCAATCAATCAATCAATCCCGAGCGTTTTGTGCGGGGCTCTCCACAAAGCAAGTGAGCGCTCAGTACATAGCAGAGATCAATCGATAACCATCGATAGATAAGCATTATGGCATAGGGACAGGGCAGGGGCCTGGGAGTCACGAGGTTTGCTGCCATTTGTCTGCTGCCTGGGGTTAGGGCAGGGGCCTGGGAGTCACAAGGTTTGCTGCTGTTTGTCTGCTGCATGGGGTTAGGGCAGGGGCCTGGGAGTCACAAGGTTTGCTGCCATTTGTCTGCTGCATGGGGACAGGGCAGGGTCCTGGGAGTCACAAGGTTCGCTGCCATTTGTCTGCTGCATAGGGACAGAGCACGGGCCTGGGAGTCACAAGCTTCGCTGCCATTTGTCTGCTGCGTGACCTTGGGCGAGTCACTTAACTCCTCTGTGCCTCAGTTCCCTTATCTGCAAAATGGGGATAGCGACTGTGAGCCCCACGTGGGCTAGGGAGAGGGTCCAGCCCAATTTGCCAGTTTTCACCCCAGCTCTTAGAATGGTGCCTGGCACGTGGTAAGTGCCTAGCAAACAAATAATAATAATAATCAATCAATCAGTCGTGTTTACTGAGCACTTCCTGTGTGCAGAGCACTGTACTAAGCGCTTGGGAAGTACAAGTTGGCAACATATAGAGACAGTCCCTACCCAACAGTGGGCTAACAGTCTAGAAGATAATAATGATAGCATTTATTAAGCACTTACTGTGTGCAGAGCACTGTACTAAGCGCTTGGGAAGTACAAGTTGGCAATACATAGAGACGGTCCCTACCCAACAGTGGGCTCACAGTCTAGAAAGGGGTGACAGAGAACAAAACCAAACATATTAACAAAATATAATGAATAGATATGTGCAAGTAAAATAAATAGAGTAATAAATACATGCAAACATATGTACATCTATACAGGTGCTGTGGGGAATCAATCAATCCTTCAATCAACCGTATTTATTGAGCACTTACTGTGTGCAGAGCACCGTACTAAGCGCTTGGGAAGTACAAGTTGGCAACATATAGAGACAGTCCCTACCCAACAGTGGGCTCACAGTCTAAAAGGGGGAGACAGAGAACAAAACCAAACGTATTAACAAAATAAAATAAATAGAATAGATATGTACAAGTAAAATAAATAAATAGAGTAATAAATATGTGCAAACATATATACATCTATACAGGGGCTGTGGGGAAGGGAAGGAGGTAAGACGGGGAGATGGGGAGGGGGGGCATTCCAGGCCAGGGGGTGTATGGCGGATGTGTAGTGGGCCAAAAGCGAGTAAAATTGAGGAGCTGGATGTTCCCCAATACTGCAGGTGCGAGATCCAATTTTTCTTCATAAAACCGAGTAACTAAGCAGAAGCTATCATGAGGCCAAAATGAAAGCATTCGGCTGAAGCGGTAGCAAGCCGAGACTAGACGGCTCCATCTTCACGCCTCCTAAAGATGATTTCTTCCTTTGTCATCGACAGGCATTGACTGAAAATGTTCGTCTGTTGGGTGTGATGAAACCCATCCAATAATCTGTTTTTAACGCCCAACTCCTCCTCTAAACTCCTCGTGGGCAGGGGTCCCGTCGACCAACTCTGTTGTAGTGTACCCTCCCGAGCGTTTTGTGCGGGTCTTCTCCACAAAGCCAGTGAGCGCTCAGTACGTACCAGAGATCAATCGATAACCATCGATAGATAAGCAGTGTGGCATAGGGACAGGGTACGGGCCTGGGAGTCACGAGGTTTGCTGCCATTTGTCTGCTGTATGGGGTTAGGGCAGGGGCCTGGGAGTCACAAGGTTTGCTACCGTTTGTCTGCTGCATGGGGACAGGGCACGGGCCGGGGAGTCACAAGCTTCGCTGCCATTTGTCCGCTGCATGACCTTGGGCGAGTCATTTAACTCCTCTGTGCCTCAGTTCCCTCATCTGCAAAATGGTGATGGAGACTGTGAGCCCCACGTGGGGTAGGGAGAGGGTCCAACCCAATTTGCCGGTTTCCACCCCAGCTCGTAGAATGGTGCCTGGCACGTGGTAAGTGCCTAGCAAACAAATAATAATAATAATCAATCAGTTAGTCGTATTTATTGAGCGCTTACTGTGTGCAGAGCACTGTACTAAGCACTTGGGAAGTACAAGTTGGCAACATATAGAGACAGTCCCTACCCAACAGTGGGCTCACAGTCTAGAAGATAATAATGATAGCATTTATTAAGCACTTACTGTGTGCAGAGCACTGCACATAGATATGTGCAAGTAAAATAAATTGAGTAATAAATACGTACAAACATATGTACATCTATACAGGTGCTGTGGGGAATTAATCAATCAATCAATCCCGAGCGTTTTGTGCGGGGCTCTCCACAAAGCAAGCGAGCGCTCAGTACATAGCAGAGATCAATTGATAACCATCGATAGATAAGCAGTAGGGCATAGGGACAGGGTACGGGCCTGGGAGTCACAAGGTTTGCTGCCATTTGTCTGCTGCATAGGGACAGGGCACGGGCCTGGGAGTCACAAGCTTCGCTGCCATTTGTCCGCTGCGTGACCTTGGGCGAGTCACTTAACTCCTCTGTGCCTCAGTTCCCTCATCTGCAAAATGGGGATGGAGACTGTGAGCCCCACGTGGGATAGCATGAGGCCAAAATGAGGCCAAAATGAAAGGGTTCGGGTGAAGTGGTAGCAAGCCGAGACTAGATGGCTCCATCTTCACGCCTCCTAAAGATGATTTCTTCCTTTGCCATCGGTAGGCATTGACTTGGGGTGTGATGAAACCAATAATCTGTTTTGAACGCCCAACTCCTCCTCTATACTCCTCGTGGGCAGGGGTTCCATCGACCAGTTCTGTTGGAGTATACCCTCCCGAGCATTTTGTGCCGGGCTCTCCACAAAGCAAGCTAGCGGTCAGTACATACCAGAGATCAATCGATAACCATCGACAGATAAGCAGTATGGCATGGGGATAGGGTACGGGCCTGGGAGTCACAAGGTTTGCTGCCGTTTGTCTGCTGCATGGGGTTAGGGCAGGGGCCTGGGAGTCACAAGGTTTGCTGCCATTTGTCTGCTGCATAGGGTTAGGGCAGGGGCCTGGGAGTCACAAGGTTTGTTGCCATTTGTCTGCTGCATAGGGACAGGGCAGGGGCCTGGGAGTCACAAGGTTTGCTGCCATTTGTCTGCTGCATGGGGACAGGGCATGGGCCTGGGGGTCACAAGCATCGCTGCCATTTGTCCGCTGCATGACCCTGGGCGAGTCACTTAACTCCTCTGTGCCTCAGTTCCCTCATCTGCAAAATGGGGATGGAGACAGTGAGCCCCATGTGGGCTAGGGAGAGGGTCAGCCCAATTTGCCAGTTTCCACCCCAGCTCGTAGAATGGTGCCTGGCGCGTGGTAAGTGCCTAGCAAACAAATAATAATAATGATCAATCAATCAGTCGTATTTATTGAGCGCTTACTGTGTGCAGAGCACTGTACTAAGCGCTTGGGAAGTACAAGTTGGCAACATATAGAAACAGTCCCTACCCAACAGTTGGCTCACAGTCTAGAAGATGATAATGATAGAATTTATTAAGCACTTACTGTGTGCAGAGCACTGTACTAAGCGCTTGGGAATCTATACAGGCATCTATACAGGGGCTGTGGGGAATCAACCCATCCAATAATCTGTTTTTAACGCCCAACTCCTCCTCAGCTTCTCGTGGGCAGAGGTCCCATCGACCAGCTCTGTCGGAGTGTACCCTCCCATGCGTTTTGTTCGGGGCTCTCCACAAAGCAAGCGAGCGCTCAGTACATAGCAGAGATCAATCGATAACCATCGATAGATAAGCAGTATGGCATAGGGAAAGGGCAGGGGCCTGGGAGTCACAAGGTTTGCTGCCATTTGTCTGCTGCCTGGGGTTAGGGCAGGGGCCTGGGAGTCACAAGGTTTGCTGCCGTTTGTCTGCTGCATAGGGTTAGGGCAGGGGCCTGGGAGTCACAAGGTTTGCTGCCATTTGTCTGCTGCATAGGGACAGGGCACGGGCCTGGGAGTCACAAGGTTCGCTGCCATTTGTCCGCTGCATGACCTTGGGCAAGTCACTTAACTCCTCTGTGCCTCAGTTCCCTCATCTGCAAAATGGGGATGCAGACTGTGAGCCCCACGTGGGGTAGGGAGAGGGTCCAGTCCAATTTGCCGGTTTCCACCCCAGCTCTTAGAATGGTGCCTGGCACGTGGTAAATGCCTAGCAAACAAATAATAATGATGATCAATCAAGCAGTCATATTTATTGAGCGCTTACTGTGTGCAGAGCACTGTACTAAGCGCTTGGGAAGTACAAGTTGGCAACATATAGAGGCAGTCCCTACCCAACAGTTGGCTCACAGTCTAGAAGATAATAATGATAGCATTTATTTAGCACTTACTGTGTGCAGAGCACTGTACTAAGCGCTTGGGAAGCACAAGTTGGCTACATATAGAGACAGTCCCTACCCAACAGTGGGCTTACATTCTAGAACGGGGTGACAGAGAACAAAACACAACATGTTAACAAAATAAAATAAATAGAATAGATATGTACAAGTAAAATAAATAGAGTAATAAATACGTACAAACATATATACATCTATACAGGTGCTGTGGGGAAGGAAAGGAGGTAAGGCGGGGGGGATGGAGGGGGAGGATGGGGAGAGGAAGGAGGGGGCTCAGTCTGGGAAGGCCTCCTGGAGGAGGTGAGCTCTCAGTAGGGCCTTGAAGGGAGGAAGAGAGCTAGCTTGGCAGATGTCGGGGTGGGGGGTGGGGGGCATTCCAGGCCAGGAGGTGTATGGCAGATGTGTAGCGGGCCAAAAGCGAGTAAAATTGAGGAGCTGGATGTTCACCAATACTGCAGGTGTGAGATCCAATTTTTCTTCATAAAACCAAGTAACTAAGCAGAAGCCGTCATGAGGCCAAAATGGAAGTGTTCTGCTGAAGCGGTAGTAAGCCGAGACTAGCTGGCCCCATCTTCACGCCTCCTAAAGATGATTTCTTCCTTTGCCATCGGCAGGCATTGACTTCAAAGGTTCGTCTGTGGGGTGTGATGAAACCCATCCAATAATCTGTTTTTAACACCCAACTCCTCCTCTATACTCCTCGTGGGCAGGGGTCCCATCGACCAGCTCTGTTGGAGTGTTACCCTCCCGAGCGTTTTGTGTGGGGCTCTCCGCAAAGCCAGGGAGTGCTCAGTACGTACCAGAGATCAATCGATAACCATCGATAGATAAGCAGTGTGGCATAAGGACAGGGCAGGGGCCTGGGCGTCACAAGATTTGCTGCCATTTGTCTGCTGCATAGGGACAGCGCACGGGCCTGGGAGTCACAAGGTTCGCTACCATTTGTCCGCTGCATGACCTTGGGCGAGTCACTTAACTCCTCTGTGCCTCAGTTCCCTCACCTGCAAAATGGGGATGGAGACTGTGAGCCCCATGTGGGCTAGGGAGAGGGTCCAGCCCAATTTGCCAGTTTCCACCCCAGCTCTTAGAATGGTGCCTGGCACGTGGTAAGTGCCTAGCAAACAAATAATAATAATAATCAATCAATCAGTCGTGTTTATTGAGCGCTTACTGTGTGCAGAGCACTGTACTAAGTGCTTGGGAAGTACAAGTTGGCAACATATAGAGACAGTCCCTACCCAACAGTGGGCTCACAGTCTAGAAGATAATAATGATAGCATTTATTAAGCACTTACTCTGTGCAGAGCACTGTACTCAGCGCTTGGGGAGTACAAGTTGGCAACATATAGAGACGGTCCCTACCCAACAGTGGGCTCACAGTCTAGAAAGGGGTGACAGAGAACAAAACCAAACATATTAACAAAATAAAATAAATAGAATAGATATGTGCAAGTAAAATGAATAGCGTAATAAATACGTACAAACATATGTACATCTATACAGGTGCTGTGGGGAATCAATCAATCAATCAATCCCGAGCGTTTTGTGCGGGGCTCTCCACAAAGCAAGCGAGCGCTCAGTACATAGCAGAGATCAATCGATAACCATCGATAGATAAGCATTATGGCATAGGGACAGTGCAGGGGCCTGGGAGTCACGAGGTTTGCTGCCATTTGTCTGCTGCATAGGGACAGGGCAGGGGCCTGGGAGTCACAAGGTTTGCTGCCATTTGTCTGCCGCATGGGGTTAGGGCAGGGGCCTGGGAGTCACAAGGTTCGCTGCCATTTGTCTGCTGCATGGGGACAGGGCACGGGCCTGGGAGTCACAAGGTTCGCTGGCATTTGTCCACTGCATGACCTTGGGCGAGTCACTTAACTCCTCTGTGCCTCAGTTCCCTCATCTGCAAAATGGGGTTGGAGACTGTGAGCCCCACGTGGGCTAGGGAGAGGGTCCAGCACAATTTGCCGGTTTCCACCCCAGCTCTTAGAATGGTGCCTGGCACGTGGTAAGTGCCTAGCAAACAAATAATAATAATAATCAATCAATCAGTAGTGTTTATTGAGCGCTTACTGTGTGCAGAGCACTGTACTAAGTGCTTGGGAAGTACAAGTTGGCACCATATAGAGACAGTCCCTACCCAACAGTGGGCTCACAGTCTAGAATATAATAATAATAGCATTTATTAAGCACTTACTGTTTGCAGAGCACTGTACTAAGCGCTTGGGAAGTACAAGTTGGCAACACATAGAGACGGTCCCTACCCAACAGTGGGCTCACAGTCTAGAAACGGGTGACAGAGAACAAAACCAAACATATTAACAAAATAAATAAATAGAATAGGTATGTGCAAGTAAAATAAATAAATAGAGTAATAAATACGTACAAACATATGTACATCTATACAGGTGCTGTGGGGAATCAATCAATCAATCAATCCCGAGCGTTTTGTGCGGGGCTCTCCACAAAGCAAGCGGGCGCTCAGTACATAGCAGAGATCAATCGATAACCATTGATAGATAAGCATTATGGCATAGGGACAGGGCAGGGGCCTGGGAGTCACAAGGTTTGCTGCCATTTGTCTGCTGTATGGGGTTAGGGCAGGGGCCTGGGAGTCACAAGGTTTGCTGCCGTTTGTCTGCTGCATGGGGACAGGGCACGGGCCTGGGAGTCACAAGCTTCGCTGCCATTTGTCCGCTGCATGACCTTGGGCGAGTCACTTAACTCCTCTGTGCCTCAGTTCCCTCATCTGCAAAATGGGGATGGAGACTGTGAGCCCCACGTGGGGTAGGGAGAGGGTCCAACCCAATTTGCCGGTTTCCACCCCAGCTCGTAGAATGGTGCCTGGCACGTGGTAAGTGCCTAGCAAACAAATAATAATAATCAACCAATCAGTCATATTTATTGAGCGCTTACTGTGTGCAGAGCACTGTACTAAGATCTTGGAAAGTACAAGTTGGCAACATATAGAGACAGTCCCTACCCAACAGTGGGCTCACAGTCTAGAAGATAATAATGATAGCATTTATTAAGCACTTACTGTGTGCAGAGAGCACTGTATTCAGCGCTTGGGAAGTACAAGTTGGCAACACATAGAGACGGTCCCTACCCAACAGTGGGCTCACAGTCTAGAAGGGGGTGACAGAGAACAAAACCAAACATATTAACAAAATAAAATAAATAGAATAGATATGTGCAAGTAAAATAAATAAATAGAGTAATAAATACGTACAAACATATGTACAGCTATACAGGTGCTTTGGGGAATCAATCAATCAATCAATCCCGAGCGTTTTGTGCGGGGCTCTCCACAAAGCAAGCGAGCGCTCAGTACGTACCAGAGATCAATCGATAACCATCGGTAGATAAGCAGTATGGCATAGGGACAGGGCAGAGGCCTGGGAGTCACGAGGTTTGCTGCCATTTGTCTGCTGCATAGGGACAGGGCAGGGGCCTGGGAGTCACAAGGTTTGCTGCCATTTGTCTGCTGCATGGGGTTAGGGCAGGGGCCTGGGAGTCACAAGGTTTGCTGCCATTTGTCTGCTGCATGGGGACAGGGCACGGGCTTGGGAGTCACAAGGTTCGCTGCCATTTGTCCGCTGCATGACCTTGGGCGAGTCACTTAACTCCTCTGTGCCTCAGTTCCCTCATCTGCAAAATGGGGATGGAGACTGTGAGCCCCACGTGGGCTAGGGAGAGGGTCCAACCCAATTTGCCGGTTTCCACCCCAGCTCTTAGAATGGTGCCTGGCACGTGGTAAGTGCCTAGCAAACAAATAATAATAATGATCAATCAATCAGTCGTATTTATTGAGCGCTTACTGTGTGCAGAGCACTGTACTAAGCGCTTGGGAAGTACAAGTTGGCACCATATAGAGACAGTCCCTACCCAACAGTGGGCTCACAGTCTAGAAGATAATAATGATAGCATTTATTAAGCACTTACTGTTTGCAGAGCACTGTACTAAGCGCTTGGGAAGTACAAGTTGGCAACACATAGAGACGGTCCTTACCCAACAGTGGGCTCACAGTCTAGAAAGGGGTGACAGAGAACAAAACCAAACATATTAACAAAATAAAATAAATAGAATAGATATGTGCAAGTAAAATAAATAAATAGAGTAATACATACGTACAAACATATGTACAGCTATACAGGTGCTTTGGGGAATCAATCAATCAATCAATCTCGAGCGTTTTGTGCGGGGCTCTCCACAAAGCAAGCGAGCGCTCAGTACGTACCAGAGATCAATCGATAACCATCGGTAGATAAGCAGTATGGCATAGGGACAGGGCAGAGGCCTGGGAGTCACGAGGTTTGCTGCCATTTGTCTGCTGCATAGGGACAGGGCAGGGGCCTGGGAGTCACAAGGTTTGCTGCCATTTGTCTGCTGCATGGGGTTAGGGCAGGGGCCTGGGAGTCACAAGGTTTGCTGCCATTTGTCTGCTGCATGGGGACAGTGCACGGGCTTGGGAGTCACAAGGTTCGCTGCCATTTGTCCGCTGCGTGACCTTGGGCGAGTCACTTAACTCCTCTGTGCCTCAGTTCCCTCATCTGCAAAATGGGGTTGGAGACTGTGAGCCCCACGTGGGCTAGGGAGAGGGTCCAGCACAATTTGCCGGTTTCCACCCCAGCTCTTAGAATGGTGCCTGGCACGTGGTAAGTGCCTAGCAAACAAATAATAATAATAATCAATCAATCAGTAGTGTTTATTGAGCGCTTACTGTGTGCAGAGCACTGTACTAAGCGCTTGGGAAGTACAAGTTGGCACCATATAGAGACAGTCCCTACCCAACAGTGGGCTCACAGTCTAGAATATAATAATAATAGCATTTATTAAGCACTTACTGTTTGCAGAGCACTGTACTAAGCGCTTGGGAAGTACAAGTTGGCAACACATAGAGACGGTCCCTACCCAACAGTGGGCTCACAGTCTAGAAACGGGTGACAGAGAACAAAACCAAACATATTAACAAAATAAATAAATAGAATAGATATGTGCAAGTAAAATAAATAAATAGAGTAATAAATACGTACAAACATATGTACATCTATACAGGTGCTGTGGGGAATCAATCAATCAATCAATCCCGAGCGTTTTGTGCGGGGCTCTCCACAAAGCAAGCGGGCGCTCAGTACATAGCAGAGATCAATCGATAACCATTGATAGATCAGCATTATGGCATAGGGACAGGGCAGGGGCCTGGGAGTCACAAGGTTTGCTGCCATGTGTCTGCTGTATGGGGTTAGGGCAGGGGCCTGGGAGTCACAAGGTTTGCTGCCGTTTGTCTGCCGCATAGGGTTAGGACAGGGGCCTGGGAGTCACAAGCTTCGCTGCCATTTGTCCGCTGCATGACCTTGGGCGAGTCACTTACCTCCTCTGTGCCTCAGTTCCCTCATCTGCAAAATGGGGATGAAGACTGTGAGTCCCACGGGGGATAGGGAGAGGGTCCAACCCAATTTGCCGTTTTCCACCCCTGCTCTTAGAATGGTGCCTGGCACGTGGTAAGTGCCTAGCAAACAAGTAATAATAAGGATCAATCAATCAGTCGTATTTATTGAGTGCTTACTGTGTGCAGAGCACTGTACTAAGCGCTTGGGAAGTACAAGTTGGCAAAATATAGAGACAGTCCCTACCCAGCAGTGGGCTTACAGTCTAGAAGATAATAATGATAGCATTTATTAAGCACTTACTGTTTGCAGAGCACTGTACTAAGCGCTTGGGAAGTACAAGTTGGCAACACATAGAGACGTTCCCTACCCAACAGTGGGCTCACAGTCTAGAAAGGGGTGACAGAGAACAAAACCAAACATATTAACAAAATAAAATAAATAGAATAGATATGTGCAAGTAAAATAAATAAATAGAGTAATAAATACGTACAAACATATGTACAGCTATACAGGTGCTTTGGGGAATCAATCAATCAATCAATCCCGAGCGTTTTGTGCGGGGCTCTCCACAAAGCAAGCGAGCGCTCAGTACGTACCAGAGATCAATCGATAACCATCGGTAGATAAGCAGTATGGCATAGGGACAGGGCAGAGGCCTGGGAGTCACGAGGTTTGCTGCCATTTGTCTGCTGCATAGGGACAGGGCAGGGGCCTGGGAGTCACAAGGTTTGCTGCCATTTGTCTGCTGCATGGGGTTAGGGCAGGGGCCTGGGAGTCACAAGGTTTGCTGCCATTTGTCTGCTGCATGGGGACAGTGCACGGGCTTGGGAGTCACAAGGTTCGCTGCCATTTGTCCGCTGCATGACCTTGGGCGAGTCACTTAACTCCTCTGTGCCTCAGTTCCCTCATCTGCAAAATGGGGATGGAGACTGTGAGCCCCACGTGGGCTAGGGAGAGGGTCCAACCCAATTTGCCGGTTTCCACCCCAGCTCTTAGAATGGTGCCTGGCACGTGGTAAGTGCCTAGCAAACAAATAATAATAATAATCAATCAATCAGTAGTGTTTATTGAGCACTTACTGTGTGCAGAGCACTGTACTAAGCGCTTGGGAAGTACAAGTTGGCAACATATAGAGACAGTCCCTACCCAACAATGGGCTCACAGTCTAGAAGATAATAATGATAGCATTTATTAAGCACTTACTGTGCACAGAGCACTGTACTAAGCGCTTGGGAAGTACAAGTTGGCAATACATAGAGACGATCCCTACCCAACAGTGGGCTCACAGTCTAGAAGGGGGTGACAGAGAACAAAACCAAACATATTAACAAAATAAAATAAATAGAATAGATATGTGCAAGTAAAATAAATAAATAGAGTAATAAATACGTGCAAACATATATACATCTATACAGGTGCTGTGGGGAAGGGAAGGAGGTAAGACGGGGGATGAAGATGGGGCGGAGGGGGAGAGGAAGGAGGGGGCTCAATCTGGGAAGGCCTCCTGGAGGAGGTGAGCTCTCAGTAGGGCCTCTGAAGGGAGGAAGAGAGCTAGCTTGGCAGATGTGGGGAAGGGGGGCATTCCAGGCCAGGGGGTGTATGGCGGATGTGTAGAGGGCCAAAAGCGAGTAAAATTGAGGAGCTGGATATTCCCCAATACTGCGGGTGCGAGATCCAATTTTTCTTCACAAAACCAAATAACTAAGCAGAAGCCAGCATGAGGCCAAAATGAAAGGGTTCTGCTGAAGCGGTAGCAAGCCAAGACTAGATGGCTCCATCTTCATGCCTCCTAAAGATGATTTCTTCCTTTTCCATCGGTAGGCATTGACTTCAAATGTTCGTCTGTTGGGTGTGATGAAACCAATAATCTGTTTTGAATGCCCAGCTCCTCCTCTATACTCCTCGTGGGCAGGGGTCCCATCGACCAGCTCTGTCGGAGTGTACCCTCCTGAGCATTTTGTGTGGGGCTCTGCACAAAGCAAGCGAGCGCTCAGTACGTACCAGAGATCAATCGATAACCAGCGATACATAAGCAGTATGGCATAGGTACAGGGTACGGGCCTGGGAGTCACAAGGTTTGCTGCCGTTTGTCTGCTGCATGGGGTTAGGGCAGGGGCTTGGGAGTCACAAAGTTTGCTGCCATTTGTCTGCTGCATGGGGACAGGGCACGGGCCTGGGAGTCACAAGGTTCGCTGCCATTTGTCCGCTGCATGACCTTGGGCGAGTCACTTAACTCCTCTGTGCCTCAGTTCCCTCATCTGCAAAATGGGGATGGAGACTGTGAGCCCCACGTGGGGTAGGGAGAGGGTCCAGCCCAATTTGCCGGTTTCCACCCCAGCTCTTAGAATGGTGCCTGGCACATGGTAAGTGCCTAGCAAACTAATAATAATAATGATCAATCAATCAGTCGTATTTATTGAGCGCTTACTGTGTGCAGAGCACTGTACTAAGCGCTTGGTGAGTACAAGTTGGCAACATATAGAGGCAGTCCCTACCCAACAGTGGGCTCACAGTCTAGAAGATAATAATGATAGCATTTATTTAGCACTTACTGTGTGCAGAGCACTGTACTAAGCGCTTGGGAAGTACAAGTTGGCAACATATAGAGACAGTCCCTACCCAACAGTGGGCTTACAGTCTAGAAGGGGGTGACAGAGAACAAAACAAAACATGTTAACAAAATAAAATAAATAGAATAGATATGTACAAGTAAAATAAATAGAGTAATAAATACGTACAAACATATATACATCTATACAGGTGCTGTGGGGAAGGAAAGGAGGTAAGGCGGGGGAGATGGAGGGGGGAGGAGAGGGAGAGGAAGGAGGGGGCTCAGTCTGGGAAGGCCTCCTGGAGGAGGTGAGCTCTCAGTAGGGCCTTGAAGGGAGGAAGAGAGCTAGCTTGGCAGATGTGGGGAGGGGGGGCATTCCAGGCCATGGGGTGTATGGCGGAGGTGCAGCGGGCCAAAAACGAGTAAAATTGAGGAGCTGGATGTTCCCCAATACTGCAGGTGTGAGATCCAATTTTTCTTCATAAAACCGAGTAACTAAGCAGAAGCCATCATGAGGCCAAAATGAAAGCTTTCTGCCGAAGCGGTAGCAAGCCGAGACCAGATGGCTCCATCTTCACGCCTCCTAAAGATGATTTCTTCCTTTGTCATAGGCAGGCATTGACTGAAACGTTCATCTGTGGGGTGTGATGAAACCCATCCAATAATCTGTTTTAACGCCCAACTCCTCCTCCTCTAAACTCCTCATGGGCAGGGGTCCCATCGACCAGCTCTGTTGGAGTGTACCCTCATGAGCGTTTTGTGCGGGGCTCTCCGCAAAGCCAGTGAGCGCTCAGTATGTACCAGAGATCAATCGATAACCATCGATAGATAAACAGTGTGGCATAGGGTTAGGGCACGGGTCTGGAAGTCACAAGGTTTGCTGCCATTTGTCTGCTGCACAGGGACAGGGCAGGGGCCTGGGAGTCACAAGGTTTGCTGCAATTTGTCCGCTGCATGACCTTGGGCGAGTCACTTACCTCCTCTGTGCCTCAGTTCCCTCATCTGCAACATGGGGATGGAGACTGTGAGCCCCACGTGGGCTAGGGAGAGGGTCCAGCCCAATTTGTCGGTTTCCACCCCAGCTCTTAGAATGGTGCCTGGCACGTGGTAAGTGCCTAGCAAACAAGTAATAATAATGATCAATCAATCAGTCGTATTTATTGAGCGCTTACTGTGTGCAGAGCACTGTACTAAGCGCTTGGGAAGTACAGGTTGGCAACATATAGAGACAGTCCCTACCCAACAGTGGGCTCACAGTCTAGAAAATAATAATGATAGCATTTATTAAGCACTTACTGTGTGCAGAGCACTGTACTAAGCGCTTGGGAAGTACAGGTTGGCAACACATAGAGACGGTCCCTACCCAACAGTGGGCTCACAGTCTAGAAGGGGGTGACAGAGAACAAAACCAAACATATTAACAAAATAAAATAAATAGAATAGATATGTGCAAGTAAAATAAATAAATAGAGTAATAAATACGTACACACATATGTACATCTATACAGGTGCTGTAGGGAATCAATCAATCAATCAACCGTATTTATTGAGTGCTTACTGTGTGCAGAACACTGTACTAAGCGCTTGGGAAGTACAAGTTGGCAACGTATAGAGACAGTCCCTACCCAACAATGGGCTCACAGTCTAAAAGGGGGAGACAGAGAACAAAACCAAACATATTAACAAAATAAAATAAATAGAATAGATAATGTACAAGTAAAATAAATAGAGTAATAAATACATGCAAACATATATACATCTATACAGGTGCTGTGGGGAAGGGAAAGAGGTAAGACGGGGTAATGGAGAGGGGGCGGAGGGGGAGAGGAAGGAGGGGGCTCAGTCTGGGAAGGCCTCCTGGAGGAGGTGAGCTCTCAGTAGGGCCTTTGAAGAGAGGAACAGAGCTAGCTTGGCAGATGTGGGGAGGGGGGGCATTCCAGGCCAGGGGGTGTATGGCGGATGTGCAGCGGGCCAAAAGCGAGTAAAATTGGGGAGCTGGATGTTCCCCAATACTGCAGGTGCGACATCCAATTTTTCTTCATAAAACCGAATAACTAAGCGGAAGCCAGCATGAGGCCAAAATGAAAGGGTTCTGCTGAAGCAGTAGCAGGCCGAGCCTAGATGGCTCCATCTTCACGCCTCCTAAAGATGATTTCTTCCTTTGCCATCGGCAGGCATTGACTGAAAACGTTCGTCTGTGGGGTGTAATGAAACCCATCCAATAATCTGTTTTTAACGCCCAACTCCTCGAGGCTCTATACTCCTCATGGGCAGGGGTCCCATCGACCAGCTCTGTTGGAGTGTACCCTCCCAAGCGTTTTGTGTGGGGCTCTGCACAAAGCCAGCGAGCGCTCAGTACATACCAGAGATCAATCGATAAACATCGATAGTTAAGCAGTATGGCATAGGGACAGGGCAGGGGCCTGGGACTCACAAGGTTTGCTGCCATTTGTCTGCTGCATGGGGTTAGGGCAGGGGCCTGGGAGTCACAAGGTTTGCTGCCATTTGCTGCATGGGATTAGGGCAGGGTCCTGGGAGTCACAAGGTTTGCTGCCATTTGTCTGCTGCATAGGGTTAGGGCAGGGGCCTGGGAGTCACAAGGTTTGCTGCCATTTGTCTGCTGCATAGGGACAGGGCACGGGCCTGGGAGTCACAAGGTTCGCTGCCATCTGCCCGCTGCATGACCTTGGGCGAGTCACTTAACTCCTCTGTGCCTCAGTTCCCTTATCTGCAAAATGGGGATGGAGACTGTGAGCCCCACGTGGGCTTAGGGAGAGGGTCCAACCCAATTTGCCGGTTTCCACCCCAGCTCTTAGAATGGTGCCTGGCACGTGGTAAGTGCCTAGCAAACAAATAATAATAATGATCAATCAATCAGTCATATTTATTGACCAACTCTGCTGTAGTGTACCCTCCCGAGCGTTTTGTGCGGGGCTCACCGCAAAGCCAGCGAGCGCTCAGTACGTACCAGTGATCAATCGATAACCATCGATAGATAAGCAGTATGGCATAGGGACAGGGTACAGACCTGGGAGTCACAAGGTTTGCTGCCATTTGTCTGCTGCATGGGGTTAGGGTAGGGGCCTGGGAGTCACAAGGTTTGCTGCCATTTGTCTGCTGCATAGGGACAGGGCACGGGCCTGGGAGTCACAAGGTTCGCTGCCATTAGCCCGCTGCATGACCTTGGGCGAGTCACTTAACTCCTCTGTGCCTCAGTTCCCTCATCTGCAAAATGGGGATGGAGACTGTGAGCCCCACATGGGCTAGGGAGAGGGTCCAACCCAATTTGCCGTTTTCGACCCCAGCTCTTAGAATGGTGCCTGGCACGTGGTACGTGCATAGCAAACAAATAATAATAATATTCAATCAGTCAGTCATATTTATTGACCAACTCTGTTGTAGTGTACCCTCCCGAGCATTTTGTGCGTGGCTCACCGCAAAGCCAGCGAGCACTCAGTACGTACCGGTGATCAATTGATAACCATCGATAGATACGCAGTATGGCATAGGGACAGGGTACGGGCCTGGGAGTCACAAGGTTTGCTGCCATTTGTCTGTTGCATTGGGACAGGGTAGGGGCCTGGGAGTCACAAGCTTCGCTGTCATTTGTCTGCTGCATGGGGTTAGGGCAGGGGCCTGGAGTCACAAGCTTCGCTGCCATTTGTCCGCTACATGGGGACAGGACAGGGGCCTGGGAGTCACAAAGTTTGCTGCCATTTGCCCGCTGCATGACCTTGGGCGAGTCACTTAACTCCTCTGTGCCTCAGTTCCCTCATCTGCAAAGTGGGGATGGAGACTGTGAGCCCCACATGGGCTAGGGAGAGGGTCCAACCCAATTTGCCGGTTTCCACCCCAGCTCTTAGAATGGTGCCTGGCACGTGGTAAGTGCCTAGCAAACAAATAATAATAATAATCAATCAATCAGTCATATTTATTGACCAACTCTGTTGTAGTGTACCCTCCCGAGCGTTTTGTGCGGAGCTCTCCACAAAGCAAGCGAGCGCTCAGTACATACCAGAGATCAATCGATAACCATCGATAGATAAGCAGTATGGCATAGGGACAGGGCAGGGGCCTGGGAGTCACAAGGTTTGCTGCCGTTTGTCTGCTGCATAGGGTTAGGGTAGGGGCCTGGGAGTCACAAGGTTTGCTGCCATTTGTCTGCTGCATAGGGACAGGGTACGGGCCTGGGAGTCACAAGGTTTGCTGCCATTTGTCTGCTGCATGGGGACAGGGCACGGGCCTGGGAGTCACAAGGTTTGCTGCCATTTGTCCGCTGCATGACCTTGGGCGAGTCACTTAACTCCTCTGTGCCTCAGTTCCCTCATCTGCAAAATGGGGATGGAGACTGTGAGCCCCACGGGGGATAGGGAGAGGGTCCAACCCAATTTGCCGTTTTCCACCCCTGCTCTTAGAATGGTGCCTGGCACGTGGTAAGTGCCTAGCAAACAAATAATAATAAGGATCAATCAATCAGTCGTATTTATTGAGTGCTTACTGTGTGCAGAGCACTGTACTAAGCGCTTGGGAAGTACAAGTTGGCAACATATAGAGACAGTCACTACCCAGCAGTGGGCTCACAGTCTAGAAGATAATAATGATAGCATTTATTAAGCACTTACTGTGTGCAGAGCACTGTACTAAGCGCTTGGGAAGTACAAGTTGGCAACACATAGGGACTGTCCCTACCCAACAGTGGGCTCACAGTCTAGAAGGGGGTCATAGAGAATAAAACCAAACATATTAACAAAATAAAATAAATACAATAGATATTTCAAGTAAAATAAATAGAGTAATAAATACGTACAAACATATGTACATCTGTACAGGTGCTGTGGGGAATCAATCAATCAATCAATCAACCATATTTATTGAGTGCTTACTGTGTGCAGAGCACTGTACTAAGTGTTTGGGAAGTACAAGTTGGCAACATACAGAGACAGTCCCTACCCAACAGTGGGCTCACAGTCTAAAAGGGGGAGACAGAGAACAAAACCAAACATATTAACAAAATAAAATAAATAGAATAGATATGTACAAGTAAAATAAATAGAGTAATAAATATGTGCAAATATATATACATCTATACAGGTGCTGTGGGGAAGGGAAGGAGGTAAGACAGGGGGATGGAGGGGGCGGAGGGGGAGAGGAAGGAGGGGGCTCACTTTGGGAAGGCCTCCTGGAGGAGGTGAGCTCTCAGTAGTGCCTTTGAAGGGAGGAAGAGAGCTAGCTTGGCAGATGTGGAGGGGGGGGCATTCCAGGCCAGGGGGTGTATGGCGGATGTGTAGTGGGCGAAAAGCGATTAAAATTGAGGAGCTGGATGTTCCCCAATACTGCAGGTGCGAGATCCAATTTTTCTTCATAAAACCGAATAACTAAGCAGAAGCCAGCATGAGGCCAAAATGAAAGGGTTCTGTTGAAGCAGTAGCAAGCCGAGACTAGACGGCTCCATCTTCACGCCTCCTAAAGATGATTTCTTCCTTTGCCATCGGCAGGCATTGACTTCAAACGTTTGTCCCTGGGGTGTGATGAAACCGATCCAATAATCTGTTTTTAACACCCAACTCCTCCTCTAAACTCCTTGTGGGCAGGAGTCACATCGACCAACTCTGTTGGAGCGTACCCTCCTGAGCGTTTTGTGCGGGGCTCTCCACAAAGCCAGCGAGCGCTCAGTACGTACCAGAGATCTATCGATAACCATCGATAGATAAGCAGTATGGCATAGGGACAGGTAGGTACGGGCCTGGGAGTCACAAGGTTTGCTGCCATTTGTCTGCTGCATGGGGTTAGGGTAGGGGCCTGGGAGTCACAAGGTTTGCTGCCATTTGTCTGCTGCATGGGGTTAGGGCACGGGCCTGGGAGTCACAAGGTTTGCTGCCATTTGTCTGCTGCATAGGGTCAGGGCACGGGCCTGGGAGTCACAAGGTTTTCTGCCATTTGTCCGCTGCATGACCTTGGGCGAGTCACTTAACTCCTCTGTGCCTCAGTTCCCTCATCTGCAAAATGGGGATGGAGACTGTGAGCCCCATGTGGGGTAGGGAGAGGGTCCAACCCAATTTGCCAGTTTCCACCACAGCTCGTAGAATGGTGCCTGGCACGTGGTAAGTGCCTAGCAAACAAATAATAATAATAATCAATCAATCAATTGTATTTATTGAGCGCTTACTGTGTGCAGAGCACTGGACTAAGAGCTTGGGAAGTACAAGTTGGCAACATATAGAGACAGTCCCTACCCAACAGTGGGCTCACAGTCTAGAAGATAATAATGATTGCATTTATTAAGCACTTACTGTGTGCAGAGCACTGTACTAAGCGCTTGGGAAGTACAAGTTGGCAATACATAGAGATGGTCCCTACCCAACAGTGGGCTCACAGTCTAGAAGGGGGTGACAGTGAACAAAACCAAACATATTAACAAAATAAAATAAATACAATAGATATGTGCAAGTAAAATAAATAGAGTAATAAATACGTACAAACATATGTACATCTATACAGGTGCTGTGGGGAATCAATCAATCAATCAATCAACCATATTTATTGAGCACTTACTGTGTGCAGAGCACTGTACTAAGTGCTTGGGAAGTACAAGTTGGCAACATACAGAAACAGTCCCTACCCAACAGTGGGCTCACAGTCTAAAAGGGGGAGACAGAGAACAAAAACAAACATATTAACAAAATAAAATAAATAGAATAGATATGTACAAGTAAAATAAATAGAGTAATAAATACGTGCAAACATATATACATCTATACAGGTGCTGCGGGGAAGGGAAGGAGGTAAGACGGGGGATGGAGAGGGGGAGGAGGGGGAGAGGAAAGAGGGGGCTCAGTCTGGGAAGACCTCCTGGAGGAGGTGAGCTCTCAGTAGTGCCTTTGAAGGGAGGAAGAGAGCTAGCTTGGCAGATGTGGGGAAGGGGGGCATTCCAGGCCAGGGGGTGTACGGCGGATGTGTAGTGGGCCTCCTAAAGATGATTTCTTCCTCTGCCATCGGCAGGCATTGACTTCAAACTTTCATCTGTGGGGTGTGATGAAACCAATAATCTGTTTTGAATGCCCAACTCCTCCTCTATACTCCTCGTGGGCAGGGGTCCCATCGACCAGCTCTGTTGGAGTGTACCCTCCCGAGCGTTTTGTGCGGGGCTCTCCACAAAGCCAGTGAGCGCTCAGTACGTACCAGAGATCAATCGATAACCATCGCTAGATAAGCAGTATGGCATAGGGACAGGGCAGGGGCCTGGGAGTCACAAGGTTTGCTGCCATTTGTCTGCTGCATAGGGACAGGGTACGGGCCTGGGAGTCACAAGGTTTGCTGCCATTTGTCTGCTGCATAGGGACAGGGCAGGGGCCTGGGAGTCACAAGGTTTGCTGCCATTTGTCTGCTGCATGGGGACAGGGCACGGGCCTGGGAGTCACAAGGTTCGCTGCCATTTGTCTGCTGCATGACCTTGGGCGAGTCACTTACCTCCTCTGTGCCTCAGTTCCCTCATCTGCAAAATGGGGATGGAGACTGTGAGCCCCACGGGGGATAGGGAGAGGGTCCAACCCAATTTGCCGTTTTCCACCCCTGCTCTTAGAATGGTGCCTGGCACGTGGTAAGTGCCTAGCAAACAAGTAATAATAATGATCAATCAATCAGTCGTATTTATTGAGCGCTTACTGTGTGCAGAGCACTGTACTAAGCTCTTGGGAAGTACAGGTTGGCAACATATAGAGACAGTCCCTACCCAGCAGTGGGCTCACAGTCTTGAAGATAATAATGATAGCATTTATTAAGCACTTACTGTGTGCAGAGCACTGTACTAAGCGCTTGGGAAGTACAAGTTGGCAACACATAGAGATGGTCCCTACCCAGCAGTGGGCTCACAGTCTAGAAAGGGGTGACAGAGAACAAAACCAAACATATTAATAAAATAAAATAAATACAATAGATATGTGCAAGTAAAATAAATAGCAATAAATATGTACTAACATATGTACATCTATACAGGTGCTGTGGGGAATCAATCAATCAATCAATCAACCGTATTTACTGAGCGTTTACTGTGTGCAGAGCACTGTACTAAGTGCTTGGGAAGTCCAAGTTGGCAATATATAGAGACAGTCCCTACCCAACAGTGGGCTCACAGTGTGATAGGGGGAGACAGAGAACAAAACCAAACATATTAACAAAATAAAATAAATAGAATAGATATGTACAAGTAAAATAAATAAATAGAGTAATAAATACGTGAAACATATATACATCTATACAGGTGCTGTGGGGAAATGAAGGAGGTAAGATGCGGGGATGGAGAGGGGGAGGAGGGGCAGAGGAAGGAGGGGGCTCAGTCTGGGAAGGCCTCCTGGAGGAGGTGAGCTCTCCGTAGGGCCTTTGAAGGGAGGAAGAGAGCTAGCTTGGCAGATGTGGGGAGGGGGGGCATTCCAGGCCAGGGGGTGTATGGCGGATGTGTAGTGCGCCAAAAGTGAGTAAAATTGAGGAGCTGGATGTTCCCCAATACTGCAGGTGTGAGATCCAATTTTTCTTCATAAAACCGAATAACTAAGCAGAAGCCAGCATGAGGCCAAAATGAAAGGGTTCTGCTGAAGCGGTAGCAAGCCGAGACTAGATGGCTCCATCTTCACGCCTCCTAAAGATGATTTCTTCCTTTGCCATCGGCAGGAATTAACCGAAAACGTTCGTCCGTGGGGTGTGATGAAACCCATCCAATAATCTGTTTTTAATGCCCAACTCCGCCTCTAAACTCCTCGTGGGCAGGGGTCCCATCGACCAGCTCTGTTGGAGTGTACCCTCCCAAGCTTTTTGTGCGGGGCTCTCCACAAAGCCAGCGAGCGCTCAATACGTACCAGAGATCAATCGATAACCATCGAGAGATAAGCATTATGGCATAGGGACAGGGCAGGAGCCTGGGAGTCACAAGGTTTGCTGCCATTTGTCTGCTGCATGGGGTTAGGGCAGGGGCCTGGGAGTCACAAGGTTTGCTGCCGTTTGCTGCATGGGTTAGGGCAGGGACCTGGGAGTCACAAGGTTTGCTGCCCTTTGTCTGCTGCATAGGAACAATGCAGGGTCCTGGGAGTCACAAGGTTTGCTGCCGTTCGTCTGCTGCATGGGGTTAGGGCAGGGGCCTGGGAGTCACAAGGTTTGCTGCCATTTGTCTGCTGCATAGGGTCAGGGCACAGGCCTGGGAGTCACAAGCTTCGCTGCCATTTGTCCGCTGCATGACCTTGGGTGAGTCACTTAACTCCTCTGTGCCTCATTTCCCTCATCTGCAAAATGGGGATGGAGACTGTGAGCCCCACGTGGGCTAGGGAGAGGGTCCAACCCAATTTGCCGGTTTCCACCCCAGCTCTTAGAATGGTGCCTGGCACGTGGTAAGTGCCTAGCAAACAAATAATAATAATGATCAATCAATCAGTCATATTTATTGAGCGCTTACTGTGTGCAGAGCACTGTACTAAGCGCTTGGGAAGTACAAGTTGGCAACATATAGAGACAGTCCCTACCCGACATTGGGCTCACAGTCTTGAAGATAATAATGATAGCATTTATTAAGCACTTACTGTGCACAGAGCACTGTACTAAGCGCTTGGGAAGTACAAGTTGGCAACATATAGAGACAATCCCTACCCAACAGTGGGCTCACAGTCTAGAAGATAATAATGATAGCATTTATTCAGCGCTTACTATGTGCAAAGCACTGTTCTAAGTGCTGGGGAGGTTTCAAGGTGATCAGCATGTCCCACGGGGGGCTCACAGTCTTTATCCCCACTTTACAGGTGAGCGAACTGAGGCACAGAGGAGTTAAGTGACTTGCCCAAAGTCGCACAGCTAACAAGTGGCGGAGCCGGGATTTGAACCTATGACCTCTGACTCCAAAGCCCGGGCTCTTTCCACTGAGCCACACTGCTTCTCATCCAAGTACCACAGTTATTATCAGTATTATTAGTATCATCAACCGATCAAAGAGTCGATCAAATAACATGCGGAGAGCAGTGTACTAAACGCTTGAGAGAGGGCCGTAGAGTTAGCAGACATGATCCGTACCCTCAAGGAGCTTGTAGTCTAGTGGAACGTTTTTCAGAAGCTTGTTGCCACCTTGGAATTAATAATAATTATAGTACTTGTTAAGTGCTTACTATGTTCTAGGCACTGTACTAAGAGCTGGGGTGGATACAAGCAAATCGCGTTGAACAAAATCCCTGTTCTGTATAGGGCTCACGGTCTTATTCACCATTTTACAGATGAGGTAACTGAGGCACAGAGAAGTGAAGTGACTTGCCCAAGGTCACACAGCATACAAGTGGCAGAACCAGGATTAGAACCCATAACCTGACTCCCAGGCCTGGGCTCTATTCAAAGGCCACACCCCAGATAGTGAATGTTCTGGCCTCCCCAGGCAGCCTCCTCAATCTGCGATGATTTGCTTAGTCGAGCCTCCAAAGCTGTGCTTCTTCCCCTCATATGCTTTGTTAGCTCATCTTTTTTTTAAAAAAAATAGAATGGTATTCGTTAAGTGCTTACTATGTGCTAGTCACTGTACTAAGCACTGGGGTATAGAAAAGGTAATCCATTGGGACACAGTCCCTGTTCCACAGTGCTTTGCAAACAGTAAGTACTCAATAAATACAACTGAATGAATGAATGGGGCTCACAGTCTTAATCCCCATTTTACAGGTGAGCTCACTGCTGCACAGAGAAGTGAAGTGACTTGCCCGTGGTCACACAGCAGACAAGTGGTAGAGCCGGGATTAGAACACGGGTCTTTCTGACTCTCAGACCTGTGTTCTTTCCATTAGGTCACGCTGCTTCTCTAGCAGGTACAAGATAATCAGGGTGGACCCAATCCCTGTCCCACATGGGGCTCACAGTCTTAATCCCCATTTTACAGATGAGATAACTGAGGCACAGAAGAGTTAAATGTCTTGCCAAGGTCACATGTCAGCAAGTGGCAGAGCCGGGATAAGAACATTTCAGTTGTTTCTGTATTTCCCAAGTACCTGGCCCATCGCCCAGCACCAAGTGGGCACGCCATCAATGCTACTACCACTACTAGTGAATCGATCAATCGATTGTATTGACTGAGTGCTTTCTATGGGCAGAGCACCGTCCTTTGCGCTTGGGAGAGTACAATTCAGCAGAATTAGTCGATACGTTCCCGCCCGTAACGAGCTTAACAGTCCACTACTATGACAACCGTGATCATGAACACGGTTCCCGGTTCTGTCTGTCACTGGGTCGAGAGGAGCGGGCTCCAGTCAGCCCAGCCCTTTGCCCTGAGTCTCGCCGGGGCAGGGATTCAGATGAAGCTGGTTCTGGCTCCAGATGAAGCCATCCTCACCACTGAAGAGGAGCGGGCTGAAACAATCACCAAACAGCTTCCTCCTCCTTCTCCTCCTCCATCTCCTTCTCTTTCCCCTCCTTCTCCTTCCCTTCTCCTCCTCCCTGGCCTCCTCCCTCCCCTCCTCTTCCTCTTCCTCCTAACCCTCTTCCTCCCCTTCCTCCCCTCCAGCTGAGGCTCTGATCATCACTGCATCACCCCAGCCAGGTCCCCCACAATTCTATGCACTGTCTCCGGGAAGGAGCAAAGGTACAATGGGTCATTCTTGTTCTGTACACTGGTGAAAGGAGGAAAGAGCTCTCTTTCTCTCTCTCCCTCTTTGTCTCTCTCTCACACACACATACAGTCCCTCTCTCTTTCCCTCCCTCCCTGCACCTGGGTTTTAAGGCTACTTGAGCATCTCTACCCTGACACTGGAGGGACCAGATCAGACTCACTACATTTAAGAGTATTTCAGACGCATTATCTGAAGAAGACAGAAGGAGGTCTCCTTCCCTCCCTGTGCACTGGCAGAAGGAGGAAAGGGAATAAGTCCTTTGACGACCTCCCAGAAATTATCTGAACTAATAATCTGCGTAATTTGAGAAGAATAATTTCAAGTGAAGATAATTCAGTTTTGAAACTTACTGAACCCCACATGTCACTTTTGAGTTTGACCCCAGACTGATGGATTACACCCTGGGGGAGAGCCAGGTTTCTGGCAGCCAATCGATGGTATTTATTGAACACTGGTTGTGGATGTGGAGCCCTGCACCACGTGATTGGGAGAGAACATCAGAAACCGAAGGAAGACACGGTCCCTGCCTTCAGGGGACTTACACTCTGGGCGAAACAGGCGGGCGCCAGCGATTCACTCAACTGCAGGGGCGGAGGAAGAGGTTGACTTCAGTGGAGAGGGCAGAGTCACTTTAGTATCCAGGGTGGGGAGGGATGGCTGGGAATATAGATGGTGTGTGATATCTATTTCTCTATGTGGAGATTGAAAGAGGGAAGCGGCATGGCCTCGGGCAAAAAGCAAGGACCTGGATTCCAACCCCAGCTCCCCCATTTGCCCACTGTGTGACCTAGGCCAAGTCAATTCCCTTCTCTGTTCCTCAGTTCCCTTTTCTGAAAAATGGGAATTCGGTACCTGTTCTCTCCTAATTAGACTGTGTGCCCCATGTGGATGTTGTTGGGTAGGGAGACCGTCTTTATATGTTGCCAACTTGTACTTCCCAAGCGCTTAGTACAGTGCTCTGCACACAGTAAACGCTCAATAAATACAGTTGAATGAACGATTATCTTGTATCTATCCCATCACTTGGTACAGTACTATGACCTAGAATTAAGTGCTTAAAAACCACGATTATCATTACTACTACTACAACGTGGGTCTGGCAGAGCAGACCCAGGGGCCAGAGAGGACAGAATTTGGGGTACGGCTGTCAAGTTTGGAGACTGTGGTTCAATGATGATGATGATGATGATTGTGGTATTTTTTAAGTGCTCACTTTGTGCAAGGCACTGTACTTAGCACTGGGATAGATGCTAGCAAATCGGGTTGGACACGGTCCCTGTCCCAGGTGGGACTCACGGTCTCAATCCCCATTTTACAGATGAGGTAACCGAGGCACAGAGAATTCAAGTGACTTGCCCAAGGTCACACAGCAGACAAGTGGCAGAGCCAGAATTAGAACCCATGACCTACTGATTCCTAGGCCCGTGCTATATCCTCTAGAGAAAGAGCAGTGTCAGAACATGACCAAATATAACTTTTAAACTCTCTTATGTAGCCCTCATCTGTAAAATGGGGATTAAGACTGTGAGCCCCACGTGGGACAACCTGATCACCTTTTATCCCCCCAGAGCTTAGAACAGTGTTTTGCATATAGTAAGCGCTTAACAAATACCATCATTATTATTATTATTATTATTGTTAAGTAACAAGTAGTAATGTTATTTATTAAGCACTTACTTTGTGCTTAGCACTGTCCTGAAGGAGCAGACTGTCCTAATGGATAAAGCATGGGCCTAGCAGTCAGACGGGCCTGGGTTCTAATCCCGACTCCCCCACTTGCCTGCTGTGTGACCTTGGGCAAGTCACTTCGCATCTTTGTGCCTCTCTGAAAAATGGGGATTAAGACTGTGAGCCCCATGAGGGACAGGGACTGTATCCAACCTGATTAGCTTGTATCTACCCCAGCACTTAGTACGGTGCCTGGCAAATAGTAAACACTTAACAAATGCCATTTAAAAAAAAGAAAAAAAAAGCACTTAGCGTTTGGGACAAGGTCATTACTGAAATTCTTGGTAGACATTCCTGGTGATGTTTCTCGGACACCTCGTCTGGGCTAAATACCTCCGGTCTGCGATCATATCCCTTTCTCGGGAGACATGTGGCCGGCCAATGAGCATTTCCTACAAGCAAGAAACTTTTGCTGAGGGCATTGGTTTTATTCAACATCAGCTCCCAGCGACTTTTTAAGGTGGAATGGGTAAGTCCTAGGACCTACCCCGTTCACGGCATAATTAATCGAGTTCCCATCCAAAGATTAAGTGTTAGACCTCGGATTTTCCTTTCTTTTTTTTTCCCTTTGCATTGATTTCTCATCTGTGGGTGCTTTTTCCTCCTTTGGCTTTCACAATGCAGTGTCTCCTGAGCCCCTCCCACTCTAATAATGATAATAACAATAATAATTATGTTGGTATCTGTTAAGCGCTTACTATGTGCCAAGCACTGTTTTAAGCACTGGGTGTAGATACAAGGTAATCAAGGTTGTCCCACAAGGGGCTCACAGTCTTAATCTCCATTTTACAGATGTGGGAACTGAGGCACAGAGAAGTTAAGTGACTTGCCCAAAGTCACACAGCTGACAGGTGGTGGAGCTGGGATTTTTTTTACGATGGCATTTATTAAGCGCTTCCTATGTGCAAAGCACTGTTCTAAGCGTTGGGGAGGTTACAAGGTGATCAGGTTGTCCCACGGGGGGCTCGCAGTCTTATTCCCCATTTTACAGATGAGGCAACTGAGGCCCAGAGAAGTTAAGTGACTTGCCCAAAGTCACACAGCTGACAATTGGCGGAGCCAGGATTTGAACCCATGACCACTGACTCCAAGCCTGTGCTCTTTCCACTGAGTCATGCTGCTTCTGACTTAATAATAATCAGTGTACTAGTTGTTAAGCACTTACTATGTGTCAGGCACTGTTCTAAGCACAGGGGGAGATAGAAGATCATCAGGTCAGACTCAGCCCCTGTCCCCCACAGGACTCATAACCTAGGTAATGGGCTTGTTTTCTCCCTGCTGGGAGTCTTTCTTCCTTTGCTTCTGTCACCTCTCCAGTTCTCTGCCGATCTTCAGTGTCAGAGACAGGCTTTCTGTTCCTCCCTCACTCGCCCCGTTCGTCCCAGTTCATAGAGCATCACTGACTGACTGCAGTCAGACCGCTGTATTCATCAAGCACCAACTGTGTGCAGAGAACTGTACTGCGGGCATCGGAGACCATAGTAGAGTTAGAAGATATGAATCCTGCCCTCTGGGAGCTGGCAATGAAATAGGGCCAGCTGATAATAATAATAATAATAATGGTATTTATTAAGCACTTACTATGTGCAAAGCACTTTTCTAAGCACTGGGGAGGTTACAAGGTGATCAAGTTGTCCCACAGGGGGCTCACAGTCTTAATCCCCATTTTACAGATGAGGTAAGTGAGGCCCAGAGAAGTGAAGTGACTTGCCCAAAGTCACACAGCTGACAATTGGTGGAGCTGGGGTTTGAACCCATGACCTCTGACTCCAAAGCCTGTGCTCCTTCCACTGAGCCATGCTGCTTCTCATGACACATGACACATACACATGACACATACACATGACACATGGTATTTAGGAGACACAATCTTGATCCTTTCGTTGTTTGGGGCTGGCAGGTCCTCCGGCAGGAAGGTCAGGGGGCCGCTGAGGCCAAAAGGAGCCCGTTAGCTGCCCCAGTCACTAGTGGTGGCCAGAGCTGGGGCCAGGGGGATTGGCCTACTTGCCCTCCTCCCTCCCTCTAGCTCTGCTACGGAATTTCCTACGGTCAGGGGAAGCCGGGTACTAATCCCAGCTCTGCTACTCACCGGCTCTGTGGCCTCGGGTAAGTCCGAGGGAAGCAGTAGGGTGTAGTGGATGGGGCACTGGTGTGGGAGTCAGAAGGTCATGGATTCTCATCCCAACTCCACCACTTGTCTGCTGTGTGACCTGGGGCAAGTCACTTCACTTCTCTGGGCCTCAGTGACCTCATCTGGAAAATGGGGAATGAAACTGTGAGCCCCACGTGAGGTTGGGACTGTGCCCAACTCAATTTGCTTGTATCCAAACCAGCGCTTTGTACAGAGCCTGGTACATAGTGAGTGCTTGCTTAACGAATACCATCATCAGGCGAGCTGTTCAATGCCAGATAGTTTGGGTCACATGAATGGTCCTCAACCCAAAGCCATCCTCTCCCAGGGCACGGGTTGAAGTGCCCCTCTCGGCCCTTGGCTCATTGCCACGTTTGGTGGGGCAGGACAGATGTCAAAAATGGTGAACACCCTTGTGCCAGGCCCCAAGAAGAATTGGGTCTCTGACAGACCCAGTTTTCTTTTTTCTTTTTATGGTCTTTGTTAAGCGCTTACTTTGTGCCAGGTACTGTACTAAGCGCTGGGGTTGATGCAGGCTAATCCAGAAGGACACAGTCCCTGTCCCACATGAGGCTCCCGGTCTTCACCCCCATTTTACAGGTGAGGTAACTGAGGCCCAGAGAAGTGAAGTGACTTGCCCAGTGTCCTACAGCAGATACGCAGCAGAGCCGGGATTAGAACCCAGGTCCTCTGACTCTCAGGCCCAGGCTCTACCCACTAGGCCGTGCCACTGCTCCTCAGTTGAGCCCTGATGGTGTGGTGGAGGGCCCTTTTGGTGGTTTGCATTTTGCCCAGTCTGTTTCGAAGCATCTGCGGCCATACCTGCGTATTAACTGAAAGCCAAAGCAGCTGTAGGCAGGCTTGGGTCGTGATGAAGGTCCCTGAGGAGGAGGAGAAGTCACGGTGGAGCCTTCCTCTCTCCTCCCCTGCACCCCCTTTCTGTCCCGCCGCTCCATCCCTCCTCTCCACTGTGCTGTTTCTCTACCTTCCCTCCCACTCCCCTGCTCCACCTCTCCCAGTTTCCCTGTTTCCCCTGGTCCCCAACACACACACACACACACACACACACACACACACACACACACACACACACACACACACACACACACACACACACACACACACACACACACACACACACACACATATATATCCACACCAGGCAGGACTGGCCCTCCCTCTCATCGCCCGCCCCGTCAGTCCCCATCTGTTCTCCCGCCGGGGCGTCTGGGACGAGCCAACTCGCCGTCAGGGAATGGAGGGCAGTAAGGGGCCAGGAGGATGGGAATCTATCTGTCTGTTGTTTAGTGGACTCTCCCGAGCGCTTAGTACAGGGCTCTGCACACAGTAAGCACTCAATAAATGCAGGTGAATGAATGAATGAAGGTGTACGCCGTTCTCGGTGGGGCGGAGGGACCGAAGCCAAGTCAGCAGATGAGAAGGCAGGCTGACCCCAGAGCGGAAGGCGAGGGGCTTCCTTTGTGGTCGGGGCGGGGGGGGGGAGTGTTTTGCACTTGGATTTGTGACCTTTGGGCGCTTGAAATTCGCCCCAACCCCAACCCCACAGCACTTATGTACGTATCTTTGAATCACATATTATAAATCACTCATTTATTCATAGTATTTGTAGTATTTGTTGGGAGCTTAATATGTGCCAAGCACTGGGGTAGATAGGCCAGATACCGTCCCTGTCCCACGTGGGGCTCACGGTCTTTATCCCCCATTTTACAGATGAGGTGATTGAGGCACAGAGAAGTGAAGTGACTTGCCCAAGTCCCACAGCCGACAAGTGGCGTAGCCGGGATTAGAACCCATGTCCTCTGACTTCCAAGCCCAGGCTCTTGCCACGAGGCCTTGCTGCTTCTCTAATATCCATCTCCCCCTCTAGGCTGTAAGCTCGTTGTGGGCAGGGAACTTGTCTGCTAATTGTGCTGTATTGTGCTCTCCCAACCGCTTACTACAGTACTCTCCACACAGTAAGTTTTCAGTAAATACAACTGATTACAACTGATGAGAAGCAGCGTGGCTCAGTGGAAAGAGCACGGGCTTTGGAGTCAGAGGTCAGTGGTTCAAATCCCGGCTCCGCCAACTGTCAGCTGTGTGACTTTGGGCAAGTCACTTAACTTCTCTGTGCCTCAGTTACCTCATCTGTAAAATGGAGATTAAGACTGTGAGCCCCCTGTGGGACACCCTGATCACCTTGTAACCTCCCCAGCGCTTAGAACAATGCTTTGCACATAGTAAGCACTTTATAAATGCCATCATTATTATTTATTATTATTATTAATTGATCCTTTTCGGGCAAAGCCGAGACAGAGACGGACCGGGGCGGGATGGAGCTGGTGCGGGGGTGGTGCTGTGGTAACTTGGGCAGTACCACTTACCTGCCCCTCCGCCCACTAGACTGGAAGCTTGATGTGAGCCCACTGTTGGGTAGGGACAGTCTCTATATGTTGCCAACTTGTACTTCCCAAGCGCTTAGTACAGTGTTCTACACACAGTAAGCGCTCAATAAATACGATTGATTGATTGAATGCCTCTCCCAACTCTGTTGGATTATACTCTCCCAAAGCGTCTACTATATCGCTCTGCAAACAGCAAGCACCTAGTAAATACCATTTACTGATTAAGGATGAAGGGATTTAGGAAGCAAAGGGGACATTTCAGAAAGGGAAAAAGAACCCAGGAATTCTGTCATCCAGTGCAGTGCAGTGTGCTTTGGAGCAGTTTGCAGGTGTGGAGAGGTGAGCGATAGGTCCGGAGCACAGCAAACAAAGGAATTTCGTATGACTCTTCCATAGAGTTTTCCTTGTTTGTTTTTTATGGTATTTGTTCAATGCTGGTTATGTGCCAGGCACTGTATACTGAGTGCTGCGATAGAGACAAACTAATCAGGTTGGACACCATCCGTATCCAACACGGGACCAACAGTCTTAATCCCCATTTTACAGATGAGGAAACTGAGGCCCCGAGAAGTGAAGTGACTTGCCCAAGGTCACACAGCAGACAAGCAGCAGGACCAGGATTAGAACTCAGGTTCTAATGTGACGCCGAGGACCCTGCCCTTCCCACTAGGCCACGCTGCTTTTGGAACGAATCCTAATTCGTACCATGTAAGTCCCTGGCACAAGTACAGTTGTGATCCAGTTCTCCAAGAACGTGACCCCGCTGGCCCGCAGGGTATATTTCTCTCTCCAGTTCAACGCTCCTCATGCTTGATGACAGAAAAGAATCATCTAATAATGGCAGCATGATTCACCGTGGAATTCGGAAGGGGCCTATTTTTAAACCGTTAGCGTTTTTTCTACTTAAACTAATGCACCCCATGTAGGGGGGCGTGAAATCACGGTCACATGACTCACTAAAGCTACCTAACGTGAACAAGAATGGTAAATCTCCTAAGGAAGAGAAGCAACAGACACATAAGAATGGATAAAGCAACACACACACACAGAACCAGCGTAAGAGACCAGGATTACTTTTAGACTGTGAGCCCACTGTTGGGTAGGGACTGTCTCTATATGTTGCCAATTGTACTTCCCAAGCACTTAGTACAGTGCTCTGCACACAGTAAGCGCTCAATAAATACGATTGATGATGACTACAATATATAGAACCAGAGGAAAAGGACACTGTGGGGTGTTGAGCAGAGTTTCAGCCTCCTCAGGGCTCCTTGAGGACAACCACAGTCCAATCTAGTAGCACGCTTTCACTTCATCATCAATGGTATTTACCGAGCGTCTACTGTGTGCAGAGCACTGTACTAAGCACTTGGGAGAATAAATCATAACAGAATTGGCAAACACGTTCCACTTGCCCAGAGTGGGTAGTGATATATTCTGGGCAAGGACTGAACAAGTTCATTGGATTTGCTTTGCCACATGAAAATACCTAGAGTGCAAAGAAGACTGCTACACATTCCTATGAGCTGTATATGCTTAACCAGTCGATCAATCGGTCAGTCATTTTTATTGAGCAATTACTGTGTGCAGAGCACTGTACTAAGCATTTGGGAGAGTACAATATAACAATATAACAGATTCATTCCCTTCCCACAACGAGTTTACAGCCTAGGGGAAGCATAGAATTCACTGAAGGTGAGCCAAGGACTAGAACAATTGGTCTTTGTTCCACTTAACCAATACTGTGGCTCACGGGATGAGGTCTGAAATGAGTTTCGGTCAAGACTGGCTCATTGCCTTTTTGTGTGTCCATAAATCCAGTGGAAAAATCTGCACCTTTCTGCAAAACAGCTGGTTGAACAGATCCATGAAGTTGGGCTACTCAATTTTGGCCTGCTCACCCTATTTTATGGAAGGAATTTTATGGCCTAGTGGATAGAGCATAGGCCTGAGAGTCAGAAAGACCTGAGTTCTAATCCCAGCTCCATCACTTGTCTGCTGTGTGACCTTGGGAAAGTTACTTAAGTTCTCACTGCATTAGTTACTTCATCTGTAAAATGGTTATTAAGACCGTGAGCCTCACCTGGGATGTGAACTGTGTCCAACCTGATCAGCTTGTATCTACCTCGGCACTAATACAGCGCCTGACACATAGTAAAGGCTTTGCAAATGCCATAAATAAATTTATATCTTTCATAGGTGGTTGGATTATAATATCTACAGTGGGCTCCTCCTCTCTGGTGGATTTTCCAAAAATCTACATTGCCCAGCTGTTATTTTTGAAGGTCTTTATTGTGTTTGTTCAACAGTCAACACATTAATCCGGAGGCGTCCTTTCAATTAAGAAATGATCGTATCCTTCACGTGACTCCATTCTTAACAACCCCGTAAAAATAACCAGCCCCCTCCCCCCCACACCACACACATACACATACTCCCGTTGACTATAATGATTGCAGTTTGGGAGAGGATAAAATTCCAGAGTGACCATGAGCAGTGTCCTAAGGCAGTCCGGAAGCCAGAGTGAATTAAAACACCTGGAATCATTTCCTTTCTATGGGTTGTAGGGTGACACTCCTTAGCTTGAACCTCTCTTATGATTTGATCCTAGAATTCACACCTTATAATATTATTATTGCAATATTTAAGCCTGTCCTATGGGCCAAGCAGTGGGGGTAGATGCAGTACAATCAGCTCAGACACAATTCCTGTCCTACACGGGGCTCGCAGACTTCAACAGGAAGGGAGAACGGGTTTCTCATCCTCATTTGACAGAGGAGGAAACTGAGGCACAGAGAAGTTTAAATGAGTCGACCAAGGTGGTACAGCAGAAAAGTGGCAGAGCCAGGATTAGAATCCAAGTCTCCTGCCTCCCGGGACAGTGCTCATTCTATGGAGCCACACACTTTTCTCTCGTGGCACTACCTTGGTTCCTTTCTTAGGGTGTATGCTAATCCTCTGAAATTACAAATCAGAACTTTCAGTGAAATACAGAACTGGATCAGTTAATTGGCTATCAAGGTAACTGGTGAGGTTTTCTGCTCTGCCGTAAAACAATTTATCTAAGGTTTGCAAATGCCATAAAACAATTTATACCTTTCATAGGTGGTTGGATTATAATATCTACAGTGGGCTTCTCGTCTCTGGTGGATTATCTGTGCCTCAGTTTCCTCTTCTGTCAAATGAGGATGAGAAACCTGTTCTCCCTTCCTTCCGAAGTCTGTGAGCCCCGTTTAGGACAGGAATTGTGTCTGAGCTGATTGTACTGCATCTACCCCCACTGCTTGGCCCATAGGACAGGCTTAAGTCAAACAATTTGTCTAAGGTTTTCTCCCTTAGACAAAGAACATCAACAAATTTTTTAAAACCCAACAAAAAATGTGTCGCTAACGCTGTACATTGCAGTCTCACTCCTTCCTCTCATGCGTTGCTAACAGATTCGAGGAAGTTTATGTGGATGTTCCATGTTGGCTTTCACTTCCTCCTCTGTCATGTTAACCACAGAGCTTACTTAAAGTAGTGCCGAGAAACCTACCCATGAACCAGGCTCAGTTCCTCTGAAATGTTTTTAATTTCTTCATCAAATTTGGACCTGAAGCTGTGTTATTGACTTTCTGTTACTGGAGCAAGATCTTCTCTGCCTCCCTTTTCTTCTGATCTTTCCCAAGTTGAAGAAATATTGTTTGAAATGAGGTTAGTAAGAGGAAAGCTAAGCCACTGGCCTTAGGTGCCATGGATCTGGGTGTTTTCTTATTGTGCCAGCGCCTGTTGTGTGTAAAGCACTTGGTACGTAAAAGAAGTACACTGATAGTAGGATAACTGGGAAGCAGCATGCCAAGTGATAGAGCCCATGCCCGGGAGTCATAAGGATCTGGGTTCTAATCCCAGTTCTGCCACTTGTCTGCGGTGTGATTTTGGGGAAGTCACTTCAGTTCTCTTTGCCTCAGTTACCTCATATGTAAAATGGGGATTAAGACGGAGCCCCATGTGGGACACGGACTGTGTCCAACTTAATTAGCTCATATTTATCCTAGCGCTTAATACAGTGCCTGGAGATGTGACTTTTGGAAGAGCTTTCAAGATGGAAGAAGCAGTGCTATGAGGATGTGAAGGGTGAAGGAGCTCCAAGCAAAAGGAAGGGGGTGAGAATGAGGCCCAGTGAGTCAGTTCCTTGAGGGGAATGAAATATATAATAATAATAATAATAATAATAGCATTTATTAAGCGCTTACTGTGTGCTTACACTGTTGTAAGCGCTGGGGAGGTTACAAGGTGATCAGGTTGTCCCGTGGGGGGCTCCCAGGCTTCATTCCCATTTTACAGATGAGGGAACTGAGGCCTAGAGAAGTGAAGTGACTTGCCCAAAGTCACAGCTGGCAGTTGGCAGAGCCAGGATTTGAACCCATGACTTTGGACTCCAAAGCCCAGGCTCTTTCCACTGAGCCACGCTGCTTCTCTATATATGAGCTCGGCGGCAGTGAGAGACGAGTGAGGACAGTGTAATCCAGTGGACAGAGCACGGGCCCAGGAATCAGAGGACTCATGTCTGTTGTGTGACCTCGGACAAGTCATTTAACTTCCCTGTGCCTCAGTTATCTCATCTTTAAAATGGGGATTAAGATTGTGAGCCCCGTGTGGGACAGGGACTGTGCCCAACCTGATTAGCCTATATCTACCCCAGTGCTTAGAACAGCACCTGGCACATAGTAAGTGTTTAAATACCCCAATTATTATTATCATTATTATTATTAGTGGGAAGAGAACTGATTGAGTCCTTTATAGCCAAAGTGAGGCGTTTCTGCATGATATGGGGAAGGATGGGCAACAATTGAAATTTTTTTGAGGAGTGAGGAGATAGAGTTAGGACCTTGGTGAAGCATAAGGGACATAGAAGAGCAGCATGGCCTAGTGGGTAGAGTGCGGGCCTGGGAATCAAAAGGACCTGAGTTCTAATTCCTGCTCCACCACTTGCCTGCTGTATGACCTTGGGCAAGTCATGTAACTTCTCTGGGCCTCAATGACCTCATCTGTAAAATGGGGATTCAATACCCATTCTCTCTTCCCCTGTACTGTGAGCCCCATGTAGGACAAGGACTGTGTCTGACTTGATTATCTTTTATCTACTGAAGTGCTTAGCTGCGTGGCTTAGTGGGAAGAGCACGGGCTTGGGAGTCAGAGGTCGTGGGTTCCAATCCCGGCTCCGCCACTTGTCAGCTGTGTGACTTTGGGCAAGTCACTTTACTTCTCTGGGCCTCAGTTACCTCCTCTGTAAAGTGGGGATTAAGACTGTGAGCCCCACATGGGACAACCTGATTACCTTGTATCTACCCCAGCGCTTAGAACAGTGCTCAGCACATAGTAAGCACTTAAATACCATCATTATTATTACACTGCTTGGCACGTAGTAAGCGCTTAACAATATCACAATTGCAATCCTATATTATTAACCATAAAGAAGAGAGGAAAGCTGAAAATACATATTAAAAACAGACAGCTGTCAGGGGTCCAAACAGTTCTTGAATGTTTGAGTAAGAGCGCAGGCTTTCCCAGCTCCGGCCCGGGGTCATGCATTCTGGAGACTGCGTTGGAGCCTGTCGAGTGCCCAGCAAGGGAGATGCTCAGTACATAGTACCGGGCAGCACTGTGGAAGAAGGAGTAGCAAGCCTAGAGCGTTGACCAAGGTGGGTCTCGTGACACTGTTTTCTAGCAAATCCAGAACGGCTGGCTCAGCAAATCCCAAACTGCAGGCGTAAATAGTAATGAGTCATAATAATTGTGGCATCCGTTAAGCGCTTACTATGTGTCAGGCACTGTACTAAGGGCTGGGGCGAATAGAAGCAAATCAGGTTGGACGCAGTCCCTGTCCCACATATGGCTCACAGTCGATGGCACATGGTAAGCGCTTAGCAAGTACCATAAAGAAAAAACCACGTATGTGTCACTGGTTCTTCGACATTTCCTTACTCTGCCTGTCTTGTGCTCCTTCTATTACTCTGCTGATACCACTTCCTTCAAAATAAACAAGGCTGTTCAATGTCAACGGAGAAGCAGAGAGTTGCTCCATCTCTCTGTTTCCCCATCTACTTTTTAACCTTATCTGCAACCCCTCTCTTTCCTTCCTTGGCTGGATTGCTTAACCTTTGTTTTTTAATACGGACAACTTTATCAATTCCTTTCCCTGCTTTGGATTCGTGTGTGAGTGTGTGTATGTATGTGTGTGTGTGTGTGTGTGTTGTGTAGTTCATTATAACACATTTATATCTGACCATTTATTTTCAGCACATGATAAACGGTGTCTGGGGAAACAAAAGTTGGGATTTTCCAGCCCATGTTCTCCTTGTCTCCCATAAAAGTAGTTAGGCAGGGCTTTCTTTTCTGGTCATCCCCAAGAATATATGTGCCTTAAGCATGGATGTTTCCGCTTCGCCCCAACTTTACATCATAACATCCTTGGTTCAGGAGACTGAGAAACAGTAGTTCAGGAAAAACTGAAATTTTTCAGGTTTCCCATAAAAGGTGGGCTTTCTTTCAAAAGCATCACCAAGAGTGTGCACAACCTCATCTCTCGGCCAAACTACTCTTTCTTAACATACTATATGTAATCAACAATCAGTCATATTTATTGAGTGCTTACCATGTGCAGAACACCGTATTAAGCTCTTTGAAGAGTACCATACTACAGGGTTGGGAGACACATTCCCTCCCGACAAGGAACGGCGTGGACTAGTGGAAAGAGCAGAGGGCTGGAAGTCAGAGGACCTGGGTTCTAATCCCTGCTCTGCCAGTTGCTTCCTGGGTGACCTTGGTCAAGTCACTGAACTTCTCTGTGGTTCAGTTTCCTCAACTGTAACATGGGGTTTCAATACCCGTTCTCCTTCCCACTTGGACTGCGAGCCCCATGTGGAACAGGGACTGTGTCCGACCCCAGCACTTACAACAGTGCTTGACACAGACTAAGCACTTAACAAATAGCATGGAAAAAAAGAGTTTGTAATGCTAGTAGAAACCAGGCACCCATACACAGGGAAGAGTAAGCATAAACTGTTGAAGTATAGTAATATTTTCCTAGCAGTTTTTAACTCTTCCAAGCCTGTTAAACATCTCCTGTCAGAGCATTATGCTTTCAGGCTCTATCAGGGCTTCCGTAAGCCTGGGAACTCCCCCTCTTCAGTCCATACTTTGCTTCTCAGATCCTCTTTCTCCAAAGTCAGGCTGCACGCATCTCCTCACTCCTCAGAAGGTTCCCCATTTCCCTCCGCATCAGTCAGAAGCTCCACACCAGTCGTTTTAAGGCACTCACAACAGTTGTCTAATTACCAACTCTATTCTCCCTGACAAAGCTCCCCTTTCCTCTAAGGTCGCATCTCCTCCAAGAGGCCCTCCCCAATTAAGCTCTCTTTTCCCCCTGCCTCCCTCTGCCTTCTTTATCATCCAAAGTCCTTTGAACCTACGTTCTTTGGGCATTTGATATTCACCCCCACCCTCAACGCCACACCGCTTACATACATATCTTTAAATGATATATTCTAAATTACTTATATTAATGTCTGTCTCCCCCTCTAGATTGTAAGCTCACTGTGAGCAGTGAATGTGTCTGCTGACTGTTGTATTGTACAGTCCCTAGTGCTTAGTATAGTACTCTGCACATAATAAGTACTCAATAAAAAGCGTTGATTGATTCCTCCATTCTCCCTCCCCTCTGACTGCTTATGCACTTGGTTGTATTCCCCTTAAGCGCTCTGACACTCACCCCAGCCCCACAGCACTTCTGAAAATACCTTATATTCTACTTTATCCCCCACTCTGTAATTTATTCTAATGT
Organism: Tachyglossus aculeatus; assembly: GCF_015852505.1. Taxonomy (NCBI): domain Eukaryota; kingdom Metazoa; phylum Chordata; class Mammalia; order Monotremata; family Tachyglossidae; genus Tachyglossus; species Tachyglossus aculeatus. The sequence goes on along the minus strand of NC_052071.1, from coordinate 16,356,248 downwards.
CCACCTCCCCCAATAAACCGCCTCCCTGTGGGCAGGTGTCACATCTACCAACTCTATTAAATTGTACTTTCCCAACCACTTAATGCTCTGCTCACAGTAAGCGCTCAATAAATATCACTGATTGATTCCCCCACTAGCTGCCAGCTGCTTTCTTCATTCCCCTCTAGCTAACCTACTCACTACACTCTGTTCTCCCAACGGGAATTCTCTCCCATTTCCTGTTGAACCAAACTACACCTCTCCCCATCTTCAAAGACCTTCTGAGATCTCATGTCTTCCCCAAACCCTTTCTCTTCCCAATAAATTTACCTCAAACTTGTATCCTCTAAGTCTCTCTTCAATACTTTCACACCACCACTTAAGCACTTAACTACTTTCCCCCTACCACTTAAGTAACAATAATAATAATTGTGGAATTTGTTAAACACTTACTATGTGTCAGGCACTGTACTAAGCGCTGGGGTGGATACAAGCAATTCGGGTTGACCACAGTGCCTGTCCCATGTAGGGCTCATTCTCAATCCCCGTTTTACAGATGAGGTAACTGAGGCCCAGAAGTGAAGTCACTTGCCCAAGGTCAAGTGGCAGAGCCGGGATTAAAACCCATGACCTTCTGCCCCCCAGGCCGTGCTCTATCCACTACACCGTACTGCTTTTCAAGTATACATCCTATATACTCTATTACCCAGTCTTACCTGTCATAGACTTTACTGAATGCCATTCTCCTACCCCTCTCCCACTGGGTACCATGTCTACTGATCTATTTTACTCTCCCAAGTACTTAAGGCAGAGCTCTGCACCCAGTAGACGCTCAATAAATAGTATGGATTGACTGACTGATTCAAACATTTCTATAACGCAGCATGACTCTTGACACTGACAGGTGACTGCAGTCTCTTCCAGACTGTAAGCTCGTTGCACTCTCCCAACCACTTAGTACAGTGCTCTGCACACAGTAAGCGCTTAATAAATACGATTGAATGAATGAATGAATTGACATCGGGTCAGGCTCCAATTTCAGCAAATTGCCCTTTCAAATTTATTTTAATTTACTTGCTTGGAGCTAGTTACCTTTTGACCCCAACCTGCAAATGTATGCAAAACTATGTGTAAACATTTTGCCCTATCAGCCCTGATCTTTTTTCAACAGAACTGAAGCAACGTTTGACTTTAGAGCAAATTTCAATTTCCGGCTGCTAAACCCACCCAAGGTACACCCACACAAAACCAAATCAATTGGCAAATCAGTGGCATTTATTGAGCGCTTACTGATGCAGGATGAAAAAGAAGAAATAAAATATAACAGAATATGTTTTAAAAGCTCTGTTGGCACATCACGTGGACAAACACCCTACAACGAATCAATCAATCAATCAATCATATTTATTGAGCGTTTACTGTGTGCAGAGCACTGTACTAAGCGCTTGGGAAGTACAAGTTGGCAACATATAGAGACGGTCCCTACCCAACAGTGGGCTCACAGTCTAGCTAGAATGGGACATGAGGGATTGCCATGATGAAATAAAACTGGAGAACGGATTATTTTGGTGATGGGGGTGGTTTTGACATACACCGCTACCATTTTAGAGGGAGAGAATCTGGTCTGGGATGTTAAATGTTTGAGCAAGGAGTCAGACCTGGCCTGACCTGACTTCTGAAGATAGGAATTCACCCAGGCATGGGTCCCATATATCTGCCGAACCCCAGACATACAGTGGTTTCTCTGATAAGACAAATTTAAAACTAAAGGGAAGGTTCATGTTGGGGTAAAAACCCAGAAGAGGGAAATAAAGGACCAGCCTCCTGTTTGGCAAGTGCTCAAAAGCTTTTGAAAAAAGCTTTATTGGAGAGAGTTCCCAGCTCTGGTCAAACTGGGCCTGGCCACTCCAGGATAAGAGAACAAGTGATCAGAGAAAAAGGGTGTAGGAGAAAAGCAGTTACATTTAAGAGGCAAAGGACCATCTGAACGTGAGTTGGGGTGGGGGGAGAGGGGCGTCTACTGTGTTCTTGGCCTGGCAGCTTGGATCCAGCTAAGAGCTGGAAGAAATTTCTCCTGACTCGGGCCCCTGAACCAAATCTCTGTGCTCCCGGAAATTGAGGAGGTGTGTAGGGAGTCCCTGCCCTGCCCTGTTCTGCCCTGTCCTGCTTTCAGCCCTGGGAGGTGGGACTTGGGCAGTTCAGGAATTGGCTCAGCATTCCAAGCTCAGCAGCAATGCTGGCCAGGACAGGAATAAGGGAGTCAAGCGGAGAAGATCACGGTGAAAGATTGTGGGATGGCCCTAACACGAGCGGGAGGAGAAGTTTGGGATAGAGAAGAAGACTTGAGCGTGCACGTATTTTATATATCTGCCCCAGATAATTAAAATTAAAAAAGATGAAAAACCCGATGCTTGAAAACGCAATCTCTGATTATCCGGGAGATTCACTAATTTGAAAGAAGACATTTTGGATGACCCAGAATATTCTGAGTCAGGAAACATGGTGGTGGTGGTGGTGGTGGGGGCGGGTTAATGTTCATTTTCCCATGAGGTGACACTGCCAGAAAGGGATAGATTTTCTTTTCCCCGCTTCACTTGCGGGAAGGAAATTTCTCATAGAGCATCTTCCTTGCCATTGAGTACGTAGAAAAAAGTAGTATCTTGCCTTTCTCTCCGTTGAAGTAGTGGCCAGGACTCCCCACATAGCTCAGTTTTTGAGGCTGGGCTTTCAAGAGGCAATTGAGATTCTTAAAACAAGATCAATAGGTTCCCGGATGCACTTAGGGACCGGTGTACTTAGCGATAGAGTTGAGTGCAACTCCCAGGTTTGGCTCAGGACGAAGGAGCCCATTTTACATTTTAGAGTGCTCCCTAGCTGACCTGGGTTTTGAGTTTCACGTTTGTTGGGTTCTGGCCACAGGGCCGAATTTTAGACCTGGAATCACGCTGAGCCTGCCCGCGTGGCCATTTAGACATGAGACACTTCACTCAATCAGCCGCCAACCTCCTTACGTAGGAGAAGAAAGACTCCAGCCTAAAATGTCTCGTTTGTTCATTCAGTTGTATTTATTGAGTGCTTACTTTGTGCAGAACACTGGACTAAGCACTTGGGAGAATACAACATAACAATACACAGACACGTTCACTTCCCACAATGACTTTACAGTTTCCAAAAAGCCACAGCACTTTCTAGTGTAAGGAAATGCTCTGCTAGCAATGTGGTCTGCTGGAAGGAGCCTGGGCCTGGGAATCAGAGGACCTGGGTTCTAATCCTGGCTCTGCCACTTGTCTGCTGGGTGACCTTGGACAAGTCACTTTGCTTCTCTGGGCCTCAGCTACTTCATCTGTAAAATGGGGATGAAGTCTATCAGCCCCTGTGGGCAAGGGCAGTGTCCAACCCGATTAGCTTGTATCTACCCAGTGCTTAGTACAGTACCTGGCACACAGTAAATGCTTAACAAATACCATAGAAACAATAGTCTGAAGGGGCCCAAAATTAGTCTATCAGGACCTTAGTAGTGGAGCTATGCTTAGGGCATTTTCCTTCCTCTATCCCAGTGTGGACAGCCGGCATCCTTTGTCCTCGCCAACTTTCGGGCATTAGTTTGAAAACCACTCCATCCATTTGAGTAATCACTTCATCAATCAATTACTTGTATTTAATGAGCACTTATGTGCAGAGCACTGCACTAAGCGATAACAATGCAACAGAGTTGGGAGGCACATTCCCTGCCCACACGAACTTACAGTCTACAGGGAGTTAACAGTCTGGAGTCTCGCTTACAGTCTAAGAAGCAGCATGGCTCAGTGGATAGAGCACAGGCCTGGGAGTTGGAAGGACCTGGGTTCTAATCCCGGCTCCACCACATGTCTGCTCTCTTACCTTGGGCAAGTCTATTCACATATCTGGGCCTCAGTTACCTCATCTGTAAAATGGGGTTGGGAGTGTGAGCCCCTTGTGAGACAGGGATTGGGTCCAACCTGATAAACTTGTGTCTACTGCTGCGCTTAGAACAGTGCTTGACACATAATAACCACATAACAAATACCATAATTATTATTAGTCTACAGCAGTGAAGGCTGTAGTGAGGGAAGCAGATCTGAATGATACCCTGTACTCTCTGCCCATTATTATTATTATTATTATTATTATTAATTCATTCATTCAATCGTATTTATTAAGCGCTTACTGTGTGCAGAACACTGTCAGGCACTCTACTAAGCGCTGGGGTGAATACAAGCAAATCAGTTTGGACACAGGCCCTGTCCCACATGCTCACAGTCTTTATCCCCATTTTACACGAGGTAACTGAGGCCCAGAGAAGTAAAGTGACATGCCCAAGGTGTCACAGCAGACAAGTGGCGGAGCTGGGATTAGAACCCCTCCTCCCCACTTCTAGACTGTAAGCCCAGTGTGGGCAGGGACTGTCTCTATTGCTGAATTGTACTTTCCAAGCGCTCAGTACAGTGCTCTGGACACAGTAAGCGCTCAATAATTACGATTGAATGAATCAATGAATGAACCCTTGACCTTCTGGCCCATGGGCCCAGGCCCAGGCTCTAGCCACTACACCATGCTTGGTTTTAGGGCGGCCCTGCCACATGCAGGGTCACTCCTGCCACCGGAGTGCCCTCCCCTCCCCTCTCTGGGTCCTTCTCCCTCAGCAGTGGGAGGGGAGAGGGCCCCTTCCAGTGGTCCGGTATATTCTCACTCTGCCTCCACCGCGGGATAAGACCCAGTAACATTTACAAGCTGGCACCTTCAAGGCCGAAAACCCTTCCGCCCCTCTGCCAGAGCTTCTCAAGTTTCCCCAACCCTCTTTTCTCCAGGCTACTGAGGAGTTATGTTTGTCATTAAGACGCCCATAAAATATAATGGAAGAGGTGCTGAGCGTTGGGTGGGGAATTGGCTTGGGGAGAAAATGTGGGGAATTTTTGAGTCACAGAAGACGGAGAAGCAGAAACATCTTGCTGCGGAGGCTGGGACTAACAGCTCCTTAATGAACTTGATTCTTCTCTCTCTTCCAGCCAGCATTCGCTCCCCAGAGCCAGAGAAGTCTTCACTGGAGCCCGTGGTTTGGCCCAAAATAGGCCTATCCCAAGCCGTGTGAGAGAGTGTCGGAGAGAACCTGGATGATGAAAGAACATCCAGACCGTGTGAGAAAGCATCGGAGCGAACCTGGGTGACGAGAGAACGTCCAGAATGGGTCAGTCTTTCAATCACTGTAATTGACTGAGCACTTTGTGCAGAATGCTGTACTCTAAGTACTTTGGGGAGAGTGCAGTGGATATGATCCCTGGCGGACATGATCCCTGCCTTCAAGGAGTTCACAGTGTAGTGGGGGAGATAGACAAAATCAATCAATCAATCAATCAATCAATCGTATTTATTGAGCGCTTACTATGTGCAGAGCACTGTACTAAGCGCTTGGGAAGTACAAATTGGCAACACATAGAGACAGTCCCTACCCAACAGTGGGCTCACAGTCTAAAAGACTAAAATAAATGACTTTTAGGAGTGTGAGGATATGAAGTGTGGTGGGGGTGAGGTTGGAATGAGCATCAAAGCACTCAGGGGTTCTGGGCACAAGTAGCTAGGGGAAGCACGCAATCAGGAGGACCCCTTAATACTTCCACTAGTGGTCTTGTTAGCCAAGTTGTCGGTTGAAGTCCAGATCCCGAGACACTGCAATCACCCACGAGGTGGGAAACTTTCTCTTGCAGTGGAGAAAGTGGGAGGGGAATCAGCCTCATTATTGCTCAGTGAATTGAAAGAAAAATAAAAATCCACTGCTCAATAATAGCAAAACGGTTAGGTGATGCCACTTGTTCCAGACCCTGTACCTTCCTCATGGCCCAGAGGCAAGGTCTAGGGAATTGCTGAAGGATGCCACAGATGGTTCCTTTCTTTCTTTTTGCCAAGACCTGTCACCTTTATCATTGTACCCTATTTTGTACAGGGATAAGAGGTGAGTATTTCTAGAGCAGGGAGAAACAGACACCTCATTAACTCATCCCTCAGTCGGAATAAGAGGACAAGATGCTATTTCTTCACAGTAGGAAAAGGGGAAGGTTTATCTTACCCAGATTAAAAGGAATAGTCTGTGTCTTGGAAAGAATTAGCCTCTCTTTGGTGCTGCCCTTTTCACTTTTCCAGGAGGTAGATAGGAAAACTATGGGGTCTTTAGGGTTTTTGGTCTTCTGTAGAAGGAGCACAGATACTGTTCTGCCCAGTCAATTCTGGATTTTAGTCCTCTTTTTTTTTTAATGCTATTTGTTAAGCACTATGTGCCAGGCACTTTTCTAAGCGCTGGGGTAGATACAAGATAACTGGGTTGGACACAGTCCTTGTCCCACATGGGACTTTCAGTCTTAATTTCCATTTTACAGGTGAGGCAAGTGAGGCCCAGAGAAGTGAAGTGACTTGCCCAAGGGCACATAGCAGGTAAGTGGCAGAGCCGGGATTAAAACACAGGCCTTCCTGACTTTCAGGCCTGTGCTCTATCCACTAGGCAACCCTGCTTCTCTTTGTCACTGGGGCCTTAGAAAAGTTCTTAGAAGATACTGAGGAAGGCCTCACTGTCCTTACTGGCCCTGCCCTCCACATTGACTATGCACTTTGAATTGTACCTTTCAAGCACTTAGTACAGTGCTCTGCACACAGTAGGTGCTCAATAAACACGATTGAATGAATGAATGAATATTCATCAAAGCAGCACGGCCCAGTGGACAGAGGAAGGGCCTGGGTTCTAATCTCGGCTCTGCCACCTGTCTGCCGTGTGACCTTGTGCAAGTTACTCACTTTTCCGGGCCTCAATTACCTCTTCTGTAAAACGGGAGTCAAGCCTTTGAGCCCCATGTGGGTCAGGGACTATGTCTAACCTGATTAACTTGTATATACTCCAGCACTTAGAACAGTGCTTGACACATAGTAAGCATTTAACGAATACCATCATTATTATCCCAACCCCACGGCGTTTATGCACATATCCTTAGATTCTACTCTTCCCCCTATCCGTACTTTACCTTAATGTCCATCTCCCCCGCTAAACTGTAAGCTTCTTGTGGGCAGGGAACGTGTTTACCACCTCTGTTATACTGTATTCTCACAAGCACTTAGTCATATTTACTGAGCACTTACTGTGTATAGAACACTGTAGTAAGCCCAGTGCTCTGCACACAGTAAGTGGCCGATAAAAAAGCATTTGATTGATTACAGTAAGGGAATAAACTGCATCGTGTGTGGTGGGCTTTGAGGGGGAGAATTTATTGAGCCCTCACTGGACGCGGAGCACTGTACTAAGCCCCTCCAGACTGTAAGGTCATTATGAGCTGGGAGTGTGTCTGTTATATTGCACTCTCTCAAATGCTTAGCCCAGTGCTCTGCACACAGTAAACACAGACAGAGCAGGTAAGTGACTTGCCCTTGTACACATGGCAGGCAAGTGGCTGAGCTGGGCTTGGAGCCCAGATCTCCTGACTCTCCAGTCCTCTGCTGTTTCCACTAGTGAGAAGAAGCGTGAAGGGGCACCCTGGGAGTCAGTAACCCAGGATCTAATCCCAACTTGGCCACTTTTTTTTTTTAACGGTATTCATTAAGCACTTCTCTGTGCCAGGGGCTGTATTAAGCATTAGGGTAGATAAAAACTAATCAGGTGAGACACAGTTCAGGTCCCACTTGGGGCTCCCAGTCTTAATCCCCATTTTACAGATGAGGGAAGTGAGGTCCAGAGAAGTGAAGTGATTTGACCAAAGTTTTACAGCAGATAAGTGGTGGAGCTGAGATTAGAACCCAGATCCTTTGACTCCCAAGCCTGTGCTCTATCCATTAGGCCATAGCGATTCTCAGGCTTGTACTTTATATTCATATATATATGCATATATAATGTGTGTGTGTGTGTGTGTGTGTGTGTGTGTGTGTGTATATCCATGCACACATACGGATACAATGTACAGCACTATATATATGGTACAGTATAGTATATACTACCACATATTTTGTCTATGCATAGCGACAGAGTGACACCCCCCCCCCCACACATATATGTATGTGGTTGTATACAGACCCCCCCACCCGGCAGACACGTCCCCCTATGTTATGTATGTATAGGGAAGAGTTAACCCAGGTAAGGAGTGGCTTAAGCACAGCGTTCCAGTGAGAGCTGGGATGGTTCTTGTTGCTGGCCCCGACAGCTGCTCTGCTCCGGCCCGGAGAGAGGCACCCGCGGCAGAGCTGAGGGAAGGACCCCCGCCTCAATCCAGAGACCGCCTGCTCCCCCCCGCTCCCCTGGCCCTCAGACCTTCAGACCCCCTGCTCCCTCGGCCCTCAGCTCCTCAGTTCCCCCAGCCCTCAGCCCTTCAGACCTCCTGCTTCCCCAGCCCTTAGCCCCTCAGCTCCCCGGCCCTCAGTCCCTCAGCTCCCCCGGCCCTCAGCCCTTCAGACCCCCTGCTCCCCCCCGCCCTCAGCCCCTCAGCTCCCCCAGCCCTCAGCCCCTCAGGCCCTCAGCCCCTCAGACTGTCAGATCCCCTACTCCTCAGCCCCGCACTCCTCAAGCCCTCAGCCCCTCAGCCCCCGCTATTCCTCAGGCCCTCAGACCCCCCCACTCCTCAGGCCCTCAGCCCCCCCACTCCTCAGGCCCTCAGCCCCCCCCCACTCCTCAGACCCTCAGCCCCCCCACTCCCCCGGCCCTTCAGGCTCTCAGCTCCCCCAGCCCTAAGACCCCCCCCCGGTCCCCCGGCCCTCAGACTTCCAACTTCCTCGGCCCTGAGACCCTCAGCCCCCCACTCCTCAGGCCCTCAGATCTTCAGCCCCCCACTCCTCAGGCCCTCAGACCCTCAGCCCCCCACTCCTCAGGCCCTCAGACCCTCAGCCCCCCACTCCTCAGGCCCTCAGACCCTCAGCCCCCCGACTCCTCAGGCCTTCAGACCCTCAGCCCACCACTCCTCAGGCCTTCAGACCCTCAGCCCCCCATTCCTCAGGCCTTCAGACCCTCAGCCCCCCACTCCTCAGGCCCTCAGACCTTCAGAACCCCACTCCTAAGGCCCTCATTCTTTCATTCAATTGTATTTATTGAGCATTTACTGTGTGCAGAGCACTGTACTGAGTGCTTGGGAAGTACTCCTCAGGCCCTCAGACCCCTAACTCCTCAGGCCCTCAGCCCCCCAGTTCTCAGACCCTCAGCTCCCACTCCTCAGGCCCTCGGACCTTCAGCCTCCCCACTCCTCAGGCCGTCAGCCCCCCATTCATTCAATCGTATTTATTGAGCATTTATTGTGTGCAGAGCACTGTCCTAAGCGCTTGGGAAGTACTCCTCAGGCCTTCAGCCCCCCAGTTCTCAGCCCCTCAGCCCCCCACTCCTCAGGCCCTCAGACCCCCCACTCCTCAGGCCCTCGGGCCTTCACCCCCCCCCCCCACTCCTCAGGCCCTCAGCCCCCCATTCATTCATTCAATTGTATTTACTGAGCATTTACTGTGTGCAGAGAGCACTGTACTGCGTGCTTGGGAAGTACTCCTCAGGCCCTCAGACCCCCAGTTCTCAGCCCCTCATCTCCCCCCCTTCAGCCCTCCCCACTCCTCAGGCCCTCGGGCCTTCAGCCCCCCACTCCTCAGGCCCTCGGGCCTTCAGCCCCCCCACTCCTCAGGCCCTCAGCCTCCCATTCGTTCATTCAATCGTATTTATTGAGCATTTACTGTGTGCAGAGTACTGTCCTAAGCGCTTGGGAAGTACTCCTCAGGCCTTCAGACCCCCAGTTCTCAGCCCCTCAGCCCCCAACTCCTCAGGCCTTCAGCCCCTCAGCCCCCAACTCCTCAGGCCCTCAGCCCTTCAGCCCCCCCATTCATTCATTCATTCAATCGTATTTATTGAGCATTTACTGTGTGCAGAGCGCCGTCCTAAGCGCTTGGGAAGTACTCCTCAGGCCCCCCCCCCCCCAACTCCTCAGGCCCTCGGGCCTTCAGCCCCCCCACTCCTCAGGCCCTCGGGCCTTCAGCCCCCCCACTCCTCAGGCCCTCAGCCCCCCATTCGTTCATTCAATCGTATTTATTGAGCATTTACTGTGTGCAGAGCGCTGTCCTAAGCGCTTGGGAAGTACTCCTCAGGCCCTCAGACCCCTAGTTCTCAGCCCCTCATCTCCCCCCCTTTAGCCCCCCCCCACTCCTCAGGGCCTCGGGCCTTCAGCCCCCCCACTCCTCAGGCCCTCGGGCCTTCAACCCCCCCCCCACTCCTCTGGCCCTCAGCCCCCCCATTTATTCATTCAATCGTATTTATTGAGCATTTACTGTGTGCAAAGCACTGCTTGGGAAGTACTCCTCAGGCCTTCAGACCCCCAGTTCTCAGCCCCTCAGCCCCCCACTCCTCAGGCCTTCAGTCCCTCAGCCCCCCACTCCTCAGGCCCTCAGCCCCCAACTCCTCAGGCCCTCAGCCCTTCAGCCCCCCATTCATTCGTTCATTCAATCGTATTTATTGAGCATTTACTGTGTGCAGAGCACTGTCCTAAGCGCTTGGGAAGTACTCCTCAGGCCCTCACTCCTCAGGCCTTCAGCCCCCCGGCTCCTGAGGCCCTCAGCCCCTCCGTCTCTCCCGGGTCCCCCGGCGTCCTCGGGCCCTCGGTGTAGGGGTCTTGGGCCCGCGGCGGGTTCCACCTTAACGGGGGCGGTCCCTGGTGCCGGGTCCCGGGGCCCCGGGGGGCGGGTTGGCGTCGGGCGGTCACCTGATGCCGCCGCCATTTTGTCTGGAGGCCAGAAATAATGTGAGAGAAGGGGGCCGGTTGAGGGGGAGAAGCGCAAAGAGGAGCCGCAGCCCCGCCGACCTCCTCCTCCTCCTCCTCCCCGACCCCCGACCCCCGACCCCCGACCCCCGAGCCGGCGGGAAGGCCGCAGACGGCGGGGGGCGACCGGGCCGGGGGTCCCGGCGGCGTTGGCAGCAGCAGCAGCAGCAGCAGCAGCAGCATGTCGGGCCAGTCCCTCACCGACCGGATCACCGCCGCCCAGCACAGCGTCACCGGCTCGGCCGTGGCCAAGGCCGTCTGCAAGGCCACCACCCACGAAGTCATGGGCCCCAAGAAGAAGCACCTCGACTGTGAGTACACCGCCCCAACCCCGAGCGCGGGGCTCCGCGCACTCAGGGGCTGCCCGCTACGGACCGGCACTTAGCACAGTGTTCTGCACTTTGTGAGCGTCCACTACGGACCACGGGCGGGTTCATTCGTGCCCGTCTCCCCCCTCCCTTAGACTCGAAGATCGTTGTGGGCCGTGGACATGCCAACCGATTCTGTTGTATCCTGTTCTCTCAAGGGCTTAGCACAGTACCCTACACGTTGTGAGCGTCCACTACGTACCACGGACGGATTCATTCGTGCCCCCCCCCCCCCCCTTTAGACTCGAAGATCGTTGTGGGCCGGGGACATCTCAACCGATTCTGTTGTATCCTGCTCTCTCAAGGGCTTAGCACAGTGCTCTGCACGCTGTGGGCGTCCACTACGGACCACGGACAGATTCATTCGTGCCCGTTTCCCCCCCACCCCCAGACTCGAAGATCGTTGTGGGCCGGGGACATGTCACCCGATCCTGTTGTATCCTGCCCTCCCAAGGGCTTAGCACAGTGCTCTGCACGCCGTGAGCGTCCACTACGGACCACGGACGGATTCATTCGTGCCCCCCCCCCCCCCCCCCAGACTCGAAGATCGTTGTGGGCCGGGGACATGTCAACCGATTCTGTTGTATCCTGCCCTCCCAAGGGCTTAGCACAGTGCCCTGCACGCTGTGAGCGTCCACTACGTACCACGGACGGATTCATTCGTGCCCCCCCCCCCCTTAGACTCGAAGATCGTTGTGGGCCGGGGACATGTCAACCGATTCTGTTGTATCCTGCTCTCCCAAGGGCTTAGCACAGTGCTCTGCACGCCGTGAGCGTCCACTACGGACCACGGACGGATTCATTCGTGCCCGTCTCCCCCCCCCCTTAGACTCGAAGATCGTTGTGGGCCGGGGACATGTCAACCGATTCTGTTGTATCCTGCCCTCCCAAGGGCTTAGCACAGTGCTCTGCACATTGTGAGCGTCCACTACGTACCACGGCCGGGTTCCTTTGTGCCCGTCTTCCCCCCCGCCCCCTTAGACTCGAAGATCGTTGTGGGCCGGGGACATGCCAACCGATTCTGTTGTATTCTGCTCTCTCAAGGGCTTAGCACAGTGCTCTGCACGCTGTGAGCGTCCACTACGGACCACGGGCGGGTTCATTCGTGTCCGTCTTCCCCCCTCTTAGACTCTAAGATCGTTGTGGGCCGGGGACATGTCAACCGATTCTGTTGTATCCTGTCCTCCCAAGGGCTTAGCACAGTGCTCTGCACATTGTGAGCGTCCACCACGTACCACGGGCGGATTCATTCGTGCCCGTCTCCCCCCCCTTAGGCTCGAAGATCGTTGTGGGCCGGGGACATGTCAACCGATTCTGTTGTATCCTGCCCTCCCAAGGGCTTAGCACAGTGCTCTGCACATTGTGAACGTCCACTACGTACCACGGACGGATTCGTTCGTGCCCGTCTCCCCCCTCTTAGACTCGAATATCTTTGTGGGCCGGGGACGGGTCAGCCGGCCCTCTCGGATCAGGCTCTCCCAAGGGCTTAGCACAGCGCTCTGCACATTGTGAGCGTACACTACGGACCACGGGCGGATTCATTCGTGCCCGTCTTAGAATCGAAGATCGTTGTGGGCCGGGGACGGGTCAGTCAATCCGGTTGTATCCGGCTCTCCCAAGGGTTTAGTACAGTGCTCTGCACACAGTGAGTGCCCAGTAAATACTATTGATTGATTAATGCCCATCTCCCGCTCTTAGACTCTAAGATCGTTGTGGGCCGGGGACGTGTCAACCGATCCTGTTGTATCCGGCTCTCCCAAAGGGCTTAGCACAGTGCTGTGCACAGAGTGAGCACTCAACAAATACCACTGATTTAATGCCCCTTTCCCCAGTACGTACCATTGAGGAGTTGATTCTTGCCTGTCTTCTCTTAGACTCTAAGATCTTTGTGGGCCGGGGACGGGTCAGCCGGCCCTCTCGGATCGGGCTCTCCCAAGGGCTTAGCACAGTGCTCTGCACGCTGTGAGCGTCTACTATGTACCACGGACGAATTCATTCGTGCCCATCACCCTCCTCTTAGACTCTAAGATCGCTGTGGGCCGGGAACGTGTCAACCGATCCTGTTGTTTCCGGCTCTCCCAAAGTGCTTAGCACAGTGCTCTGAATACAGTGAGTGCTCAATAAATACCACTGATTTAATGCCCCTTTCTCCAGTAGGTACCATTGAGGAATTGATTCTTGCCTGTCTTCTCCTCTTAGACTCTAAGATTTTTGTGGGCTGGGGACGGGTCTGCTGACCCTCTCGGGTCGGGCTCTCCCAAGGGCTTAGCATAGTGCTCAGCATGCTGTGAGCGCCCAGTACATACCATTGATTGGATGACCGTCTTCCCCTCTGAGACCGTAAGCTCATTTGGGGCAGGAAGTATGTCTGCCAACTCTGTTGGATTGGACTCTCCCAAGGGCTTAGTACAGTGCTCTGCACGCAGTAAGCTCCCAGTACGTATCATTGGTTGACGAGTGCCTCGTTCCCCCTCTTAGACTGCAAGCTAGTTGTGGACAGGGTGTATGTCTGCCAACTGTCATGGATTGGACTCACCCAAGCGCTTAGTGCAGTGCTCTGCCCATAGTAAGCGTTCAGTAAAAACCATTGAGTGATGGACTGATAGCCCCTCTAGCCTGTAAACAAGAGTGGGCAGGGAATGTGTCTGCCAGCTCTGTTGGATTGTACTCTCCCAAGTGCTTAGTACAGTGTTCTGCATGCAGAAAGCACTCAATGAATACCATTGATTAAGGCCCCATTCCCCCCCCCTTAGACTGTAAAATCGTTGTGGGCAGGGAACGTGACTGCCAACTCTGTAGGATGGTACTTTCCCGAACGTTTAGTACAGTGTTTGATGATGATGGGGTGCCCTGCTCCCCACCAAGAAGCCGGTCCGCCTGGTGTCATCATCATCATCATCATCAATCGTATTTATTGAGCGCTTACTGTGTGCAGAACACTGTACTAAGCGCTTGGGAAGTACAAGTTGGCAACATATAGAGACAGTCCCTACCCAACAGTCCCAGATGGGCAGTAGCCCGAGGCCAGGGTGGGGCTGTTTATTTAAGAGCATCTTTTTTTTTAGTATTTATAATACACTTTTACCCTTATGGTGCCTTTCACTCCAGAATCCCAGAGCCCCTTACAAGCGTTCTTTAACACAGCTCCCGTCTTAAAGTGGGTGGGAAGAATTAATGCACCCATTTTACAGATGAAGTGACGGCTCTCGAAAGTCTGTCATCTTGTGTCTCCCAGGGAGCCGGAGGCAGAAACTGAACCCAGATGGTCCGACTCCCCAGTCTGGTTTTGATAACAGCCCTCTCACGAGATTATAAACCAAGTGGCATTTTGTCAGGCACCCCGAGAAGTGAGGTCAGGCCTAAGGTGGGGGTCTCAAGCTGTCTCTCTTTGGAAAGGGAACGGTCTCTTTGTCCCTCCGGGGATTACAAGTAACAGCACTGAAAATACGGTGTATGACAATTTTCCGTTGGAACTGGGAGGCCCTTGCAGAACCGCTCAGAACCGAATTTTGAAAATGTCGAAGCACCCACCTCTTAAACCAAATCCGGCAAATGAAGCAAACTGAGAAAAAAATTCCCAGGTTGGGGAAGATAAATTGCTTTGCAGTCGTGGGCCACCATCCAAAAGCGTGATTTAAGAGGCTTTGGGGCTTTTAAGCATCCCTCAAGTTAACAAAGGCGTTTGTCATTAAATTTTCCAGGATTATGAGCAAAGTGTTGAAACGTGAAAAGATACTGATGTACAGGACTGTGCCTCTCTTTGGTTTCTTAGAATAACAGCAGCCTTTGAAGTTAAGGTAACTCTTTTTTAGGGTGGAACAATTCATAGACAGAAAGGATACCATTTTTAATCCTCAGTGTCATTTTGATTCACTCCCAGAAAATCTCAGACTATAAATTTGAGGGCCAAGATCCGTAGAATGGAAAGTGGGTTTCGGGTTATTTAAAAATCGTTGCATAAGAGCGATGTTATTTTGCACACTGAATCCCAACGGGCTAGGTATTAAGGCCAAACATAAAATAGGCACAGTTCATTCCAGTAATTTTATGGTGTGCCCACTGGGTCTCCTGTTAAGGAAAAACTGTGTTTTGAAACTAAACCTTGATATCCTTGGTAGGAGATGATTATTCCAAACGATTAATCTGAAGTGTATTCCTTTAATTACCATATTACTCTTCCTGGAATGAGACTAGCTGACAGTTTCAGTCGTGACTTGGGGAAATTTGGTCATCCCTTCTTCTCAGAAAAGGTTCTGGCAGTTTTTCCGCTCAGAGAAGGCCGGACTTCATTTTCGAGGTTTCTCGTATCAGTCATAATATGTGAATTAAAAGGAATTTGAGTTTCAAAAAATTCACACCACTCATAAAGGTTCATTTTGGAAATCTAGCTCCTGTCTAGTGTCTGTCTGAAAGGACGAGGCCCAGGCACTGAAAGACATAAAGCTGAGGCGTTTCCCTTCATAATCGAATAAACGCTGAGGATGAGTTGCTGTGTTTTTGCAACGCCAGGAATTTTTGCAATGCCCGGAATTTTTTCGTGTCTCCTGATGTCCCCTCTGCTTCCCGTCTTTAGCTCTACTTTTGTCATAATTTGCCAGATATTCAAAATCCAAAAATTGCTGTTTTTACAGGAAGTGCTGACTGTGATTCTTGCCCAGTCATTTGAGGTTCTCAGTAGATGTAAAAATTGCTCTCCAGTAATATTTCCAAATGCTATCTAACGTATCTACCCAAAAGTCAAGTCGGAATGAATTCTGACCCGCAACCCTCCGCCTTCAACGCTGTCGATTTTACTGTGGGCCCTCGTGATTCTCTCGATCCATTTGAGTGCCAGTGGTTTGGCTCGATTCCCGTTATGAGACTATTATGCTTTAAAATGATAGTCCCTTTGCTGTTACTTATTTTTTTTCTGTCGACGTTATCCCCTAGATTATACGTTCTTGCAGTCTCGGAAATGGTTAGGAGTGTGCCCTTATGGAAAAAGTCCCTTAATATCCGTCCCTGTGACTTAGCGACTAGCGTGTACCTCGCCACAGTGTGCGAGAGAAGATAGTGATCCCCGACAAAAAGGAGGAAAATGTTCCTGGAAAGTTATCATCAGACAGAAGCTAGCTGCTCTTCCCCTTCAGCAGGGACGTTCTCTTGCCTCATGGACGCCTGCCATCTGCTTATCATCCACATGCCGACGCAAGCCTTTTTCTCCTCTGGGTCTCATTTTACTTGGTGTCCGTCCGCCAGAGCGTATCGGAATTCAGTTAGGTCGCACAGGGATCAGGGGTCCTGTAAAAGAGCTGCCTGCAAACTCAGTTTAAAAGTAACCAAGCGGGCTCCATCCAGCCCTTTTTGGGTGGTTCAGTAAAATTCCAGGCGATTCCGCGCAGTGCCTAGATGTTAACGGAGAGACCCGGAGCAGAAAGGACCTCCGCCCTTCCCAGGTGGCCCTGCCAAGACTCCAGAGAACCCTAACTCGCCATTTTTCCGAGCGGAATGATCCAACAGATGGTTTCCCGGTAGGGGCATGGGAAACGATCTGGAGCCAGGTGCAGAATCACTCATATTTTCAGATCATTTCCTGGCACAGTCTGACCAGAAACAGCCTGACTGAGTGGAGAGAGCACGGGCCTGGGAATCCAGAGGAACTGGGTTTTAATCCCGGCTCTGCCACGTGTCTGCTGTGTGACCTGGGGCAAGTCACTTCACTTCTCTGGGCCCCAGTTACTTCATCTGTAAAATGGGGGTTAAGACTGTGAGCCCCGTTTGTGTCTAACCTGATTAACTTGTATCTACCCCAGCAATTAAAACACCACTTAACAAGTATAATCATCATCATTATTATTATTATTGTTATTGATGGTTGATGTTGGCAATAACAATAATGATAATGATGGCATTTATTAAGTGCTTACTGTGTGCAAAGCACTGTTCTAAGCGCTGGGGAGGTTACAAGGTGATCAGGTTGTCCCATGAAGGGCTCACATTCTCAATCCCATTTTACAAATGAGGTAACTGAGGCACAGAGAAGTTGTGACTTGCCCAAAGTCACACAGCTGGCAATTGGCGGAGTGGGGATTTGAACCCATGACCTCTGACTCCAAAGCCCGGGCTCTTTCCACGGAGCCACACTGCTTCTCTACCAGCTATGCTGGTAGACCAGGAATTCCCCAGGGAACCCAAATTCTGAGCTCTTTCCAAGTTCGGCTTGTCTAGAAGTGCCGAGACTGCTTTTGAATTATTAAAATAATAACAATGGCACACAGTGGATGTCACTTAAAACAAGTAGCTGCTTTCAGTCTCTCAGAGCTGACTCCTGAGTTGGTTTATTTATATGGGGAATGATCATATTATCTTTCTTTATCCCCCCCTGCAGACTGTAAACTCACTGTGGGAAGGGAATGTGCTGTGTACTCTTGTAGTCTCCCAAGCACTTAATACAGTGCTCTGCACGCAGTAAGTGCTCAATAAACACAATTAATAATAATAATAATACTGATAATGGTATTTGTTAAGCGCTTACTATGTGCCAAGCACTGTTCTAAGCACCGGGGTAGATACATGGTCATCAGGTTGTCCCATGTGGGGCTCACAGTCTTCATCCCCATTTTACAGATGAAGCAACTGAGCACCCAGAAGTTAAGTGACTTGCCCCAAGTCACACAGCTGACAAGTGGCAGTGCTGGGATTAGAACCCATGACCTCTGACTCCCAAGCCTGTGCTCTTTTCACCAAGCCACGCTGCTTCTCCACAGTTGATTGATCCATTACAGATATCTGTCTTAGAAGGGATGATTTAAAAAATTATTATCATTATTATTATTATTATTACTGCTTCCCGTCACATATCCTTTTCTCCCTAAAGTTTTCTGCAAGACTTTGGGTTGGATTCTCCCATACCTAAGCTCCTCCATTTGGTGGAGTTCTTAGAATATATCTAAGAATTAATGGCTTGGTTTTTCTTCCTTGAAGGAACTCTATAAATTTGGCTGACTTGCAAAGTTAGGCATCCGGATTGAAAGTGAATTTCAGTTTGGCAGTAATCCATTTGGGAAAGAGGCGAATGAGGGAGAAAAAATGAGTTTAAAGCTCTTGGTAATTTAAATGGGCACATTTGGGCTGCGTCTTTCCACTGAGGTGAACTGCCCAAAATGAACAAGAAGCAGCTTGGCCCAGTTGATAGGGCATGGGCCTAGGAGTTGGAAAGACCTGGGCTCTAATCCCAGCCCCGCTACTTGTCTGCTGTGTGCCCTTGGGCAAGTCACTTCACTTCTCTGGCCCTCGGTTACCTCATCTGTAAAATGGGGATTAATATCGTGAGCCCTCTGTGGGACAGGGACCATGTCCAACTTGATTAGCGTGTATTCAGCCCATCGCTTAGGTCAGTGCCTGCAACGTAGTCAATGCTTAACAAACACTGTAAAAAAAATGAAGACAGGGATCAGGCCTACAAACTGCACTCTCCCAACTCCTAGAACAGTGCCCTGCGCAGAATAAATACTCAATATTAATACTGTTTGGACATTTTCCATGAAATGGTGTTGGTTCTGCCACTTCATTGGTATCGAGTGCTTATTGTTTGCAGAGCACTGTACTAAGTGCTTGGCAGAGTACAATACAACCAATTTGGCGGACATGTTCCCTGCAAACAATGAGTTTACTGTCTACATTTGCCTCCTGTGTGACCTTGGGCAAATGATGTAACTCCCCCGTGCCTCCAGTTTCCTCATCTGTAAAAGGGGATTCAGCACCTGTTCTCACCACCCTTTAGACTGCGGGCCTAATGTGCAACAGGGACTTTGTCCAACCCATTTATCTTGTATCTGCCCCAGTGCTTCGTACAGAGCTTGGTACTTTGTGCTTAACAAATGCCACAACTAGTATTAATATTCTCTTACATGAAAATTAAGTACTTTTGTTCTCCCTCTGAAACAAATTTCAGTCAGCAGAACAGTTCAGCTAGAAATGGAAAACTCCTCTACTAGATTGTAAACTCCTTGAGGGCAGGCACTGTGTCTTCTATTTGACTATGTATATATGGTTGTACATATTTATTACTCTATTTATCTATTTATTTATTTATTTTACTTGTACATTTCTATCCTACTTATTTTATTTTGTTGGTATGTTTGGTTCTGTTCTCTGTCTCCCCCTTTTAGACTGTGAGCCCACTGTTGGGTAGGGACTGTCTCTATGTGATGCCAATTTGTACTTCCCAAGCGCTTAGTACAGTGCTCTGCACATAGTAAGCGCTCAATAAATACGATTGATTGATTGATTGATTGACTACGCTTAGTGCAGTGTTCTGCACATAGTAAGTGCTCCATATATACCATTTATTGAAGAAACCTGAATTGAACCTTTCATTTTTCATCATTTTCATAAGTTCCAATTATTACTAATTGGTGAGTGAAGTTTCAAAGGGGCAGGATAGGTAGCTGGCCTGAATTTGTGTGAATTTTTTTTCTTTCAACAACTAGGAGACATTTGGTGGGGATGGGGGGGAAGCTCAGACTCAATTTCACCCTCCTTGGATTTGCACTGTAACTTAATTTTGAATGGAAAAAACCCTTTATAAATTGGGTTTCCAAGAGATCGATATTTTGTACTTGAAGAATCCGTATGTTTTAAGGAAAAGTGTTTTCGAATTACTCTATCACTGGTTTTGGAACATAGCCATAGGTTGTGCCTTCCCCAGAAGCCAGGAAGAGTCCAAGAGAAGACTGTCCTCCCTTTTCACTCATGAGTAAAGAGATTAGGAATTTGAAGGTAATACTTTCTTGGACTTTGCATTCAAAGTATTCTAGGCTCTCTTTAAATTAGAACATTATCAAGGGTGGGTGGGTCTAAATGGAGTGATTTTTGCGTAGATCAGCAAGACAGATTCCACGGGAAATCATTTTGGATGTCTGAGCTGCTCAGAGGGCAGCTTTATTTTGAGACTTCTAACTGGAGGCCTGGTGGTTCAGTAGCAGCCCTTAAAGAGGGCCTAGGGCGTGTAGAAGTTGTGGTCCCTGCCTTCAATGAGGTTACTGTCTAATGGGGGGAAATAAGATTACCAAACATTCAGAAGGTAGAGAATAAGCAACTAAATAGAAAAATAAGTCAAGAACGTTTCAAATTTCTGATGGGGGAGCATTGAAGGGGGAGATTCATCTGGGAATGGTACTTGGAGGAGGTAACTTTTTTTAGGAAAGCTTTGAAAGAGGGAAGGGACCTAGTTTGGCCAGGCTGAGGGATGGGAGAGGTCCAGGCAAGGCCGCGATCAGTAGGTTGTCCTCTCCCAAGTGCTTAGTATAGTATTCTGCCTGTAGGAAGTGCTCAGTAAATACCACCGATTGATCGATGGATTGATTTCCCCTCTAGACTGTAAGCTTCTTGCGGGCAAGGAATGTGTCTGCCAACTCTTTTGGCTTATGCTCTCTCAAGAGCTTAGTGCAGTGCTCTTCAGCCCATAGCAAGCTCCCAATAAATAGCACTGGTGATGATGAGGATGGGGTGGGGAGCGTTTCCAAGGAAGTGCAGTCAGGTTAATTTGAAAGGAGCAAAGAACAAGAGGTCAGGAGGCAGGCGGAAAAGAGTGAGGCTTGATAAAGGGGCAGCCGACAGAGAGCTGTTCTGGTCGTTATTTTCAGTTGGCTTAAAGACAGATCTTCCCCCGACAGGCCCCGTCCTGCCCACGCCCTCGTCACCGCCGGGCTTGATCACTGCGACAGCTTCCCGACCCGTTTCCCTGACTCTATCCTCTCCCCTGCCCATTCTGTCTGACGTACAGCTGCCGATAATTCGCCCCTGGAAAACATGGCCTAGTGAATAGAGCACATGCCTGGGAATCAGAAAGACCTGAGTTCTAATCCCGGCCTGGCTACTTGTCTGCCCTGTGACCTCGGGCAAATGGTTTCACTTCTGGGTGTCAGTTTCTTTATCTAAGAATTGCGATAAGATCCATGTTCTCCCTCCACCTTAGACTGGGAACCCCATGTGGGCCAGGGCCTGTGTCCACATCAATCCCAGTTCTTCAATCAGTGCTGCTTGACACAGAGTATGCAGTTAACAAGCTTGGTAGCTGCCACAGTTGTTGTTGTTACTCTGTACATCTTGATTTACGTGCCCTATTTCCGAAGCATTCATTCATTTACGTACCTATTTAGCCTTCCTTCTGTTTGCAGATATTTTAGTGATCTCTCCCCCCACAACTGGATTTTAACCCCCTTGAGGGTAGAGTTGATACCCATTAATCTCAAATACAACCCTCCTGCCGTAGTAGGAACTTAGTAGATACTACTGATTGATTGATACCTTTTGTAACCACCTGCTCTTCCTCCTACCGCATCCTACTTTATACAGCCTTCTGTTATTATTATTGATCGTATTTATTGAGTGCTTACTTTGTGCAAAGCACTGTACTTAGCCATTGGGAGAGTACAATATAACATCATACACATTCCCTGCCCACAACAAGCTCAAAGTCTGGGGCGGGGGGAGCTTTGCTGCCTTTGCAACTCTCCCGTCTTTGACTTTTGGTTCATGCCTTTTCCCTTCATAGAACTTACCTTAGTGACCTCCTTTGTAAAATGGGGATGAAGACTGTGAGCCCCATGTGGGACAGGGACTGCATCCAACCCGATTTGCTCGTATCCACCTCAGCGCTTAGTACAGTGCCTGGCACATAGTGCTTAAAAAATACCATAATTTATTGCCACATCCTCCCAAATCATTTCCTAACCATCAGTCCTGGTCATTCCAACCATTCAGCCCCCCTGCATATACATGTTTTGCTCAACTCCTTGGTTTTTTTCATGCTCCTATTAGGTATGCTCGTATTGTCTGTGCTTCTGTTTTGTTGCCTGTTGCATATTTGACCACCTGTGATTGCTTGTCTCTCCCCTGTTAATAATAATAGTAATAATTGTTGTGTTTGTTAAGCACTTGCTGTGTGCCAGGCATTGTACTAAGCGCTGGGATGGAGACAAGCAAATCAGGTTGGACACAATCCCTGTCTCACAAGGCACTCACAATCTTAGGCTCCATTTTACAGATGAGGTAATTGAGGCCCAGAGAAGGGAAGTGTCTTGCCCAAGTCCACCCAGCAGACAAGTGGGAGAGCTGGGATAGGAACCCATGACCCTTCGACTCCCATACCTGTGCTCTAGATTGGAAGTTCAGTGCGGGTGGGCCAGCACCGCATGTTTGACCCCTCTGCTTCATTTCTAAATCTCTGGTGGAGGGCTCAGTTCACAGCAGGTACTCAAGTTCTCTTCATGATTATGATGATAACAGCATGGATTTTTTTTTCTTTTCCTTGTTTCTGAAGCTGGACGTTAGTGTAAGATGCCTCCTCAAAAGTGGAGTTGGTGAGAAGCCACTCTAGTTCAGAGATAAGAGGTTTCTAGGATCATTGCCCTCATCAGCAGGGATTGAGAACCCCACACTGTTTGGAGGAATTCAGTTATATTGGCAAGCCTAAGATCTCATTTAGCCTCAGAACCCTCAGAGATTTCTAGACTTATGTGAGATGTGGATTTTGATTTGGAAAACAGGGCCTAGCTGTGGGACAAAATGCAGTTAAATGACTCAGTTCAGGGCTAATGAGAAAAATCAGCAGCCTTCTCAAAAAGATCTCTTTGAGTTGTCTTGAGTCTTCATGATCATTTGGGTGGTTTTCTGTAGTGATTCTTTGTGTCTATTCTCATGAAACTATCCTCCCCTTCAGTATGTCATGCATATGCTCCTGGATTCAGAAAGTTCTGAGGAAAAATGTCGAATGGGTCCTTCTTTAGTTGCCCTTCATTTGGAAGTTTACGATCAGACGACATCAACTCTTCTCATCGTGAAAAATGTGGCCGACTTTCAGACCAGCATTCTAGAGCATTGTCGGTTTCCTCCTTCTCTAGTATAAAAAAGGGAATTAGGAAAGAAGGTAGAGTCATTTTTTCCCTCAAAAAGTGGGCAGACTTCGGAGAAAGCAGCGGTGGCTTTGGGCCTCTGAATGCCTTCCGGCATCATGGGGGCTCCACGTGGTCCCCAGCCCGCCGGCTCCGTCCTCGGTCCAAGAAACCTGTAGCTAATGGTCCCTGGAAGAGCTCTATGGGGAGATGGAAATTTTATTCCCCCTTTTACCATCTCTTCAAACCTTGGGGAAATTACCAGGTTTCTCTTCCTCTCTCTCCTTGTTGGAAGAAGGAATGATAATTATAATGGGGGCTTCTTTTTTTTATAATGGTATCTGTTAAGCGCTTACTATGTGTCAGGTACTGTCCTAAGCACTTGGGTAGATGCAAGTTAATCAAGTTGAACACAGTCCATGTCCCAAATGGGGCTCAGAGTGTTAATCCCCTTTTTACAGGTGAGGTAACTGAGGCCCAGAGTTGTGAAGTCCCTTGTCCAAGATCACTAGAGGGAGGGAGAGGAAGGTGGTCTTTTAGAAGGGCATATGCTATCACACTTATCCTCCGGGCTTCTTTCGGTACCACTGTCAGAGGCAGGTTATTGGGCTGGGAGGACTCTGCTTCTAGCCCAGGTGCCACTTATTGCCTGCCCTTCAACTGGGCTTTCACAAACTGCAGCCACAAATATGTTTTTGAAGAGGGAGTTCCAGAACTAGAAGTCAGACTGTCAGTCAAGGCTGCGATGACGATGATGTTGATGGTATTTATTCATCACTTACCACATGCCAAGCACCTTGGTGATTGCCTTCTAAGCTGTAAGCTCCTTGCGGTCAGGGAACGTGTCTACCAACTGGGCCACATACTCTCCCAAGTGCTTAGTACAGTGCCACGCACCCAGAAAGCGCTCAGTAAATACCACTGATTACCGGGGCAGATAGAAGACAGTCGGCCCTGACCCACACGGGGCTCGCACTCGAAGAGGGAGGGAGAATGGGTATCGAATCCCCACTTAATGGATGAGGAAAGTGAGGCTGGGAGAGACTGTGACCTGCCTGAGGTCATGTGGGAAATAAGTGGCAGAGATGAGGCTTTTTCTGCTAGGCCCTGCAAGCTTTTGCGGTCGCAGATGGTGAATCTTAATGCAGAGCGTCATCCTGGGATTTGGCAGAATGTCAGAGATGTAGGAGAGAAAGGGTTATGAAAGGGAAATAGAACTAACTATGTACAGAATGGTAGAGGGGTAAATATATCAATCAGTCAGTGGCATTTATCGAGTGCTTAGTGTGCGCAGAGCGCTGTACTAAGCACCTGGGAGAGTACAGTACAGTTGGTGAGGTAGACGTGGTCTCTGCCCTCAAGGAGCTTACAGACTCAAGGAGACTTCTAATAAACGAATGAAATGTTTCTGTGATTGACTTTTTATTGGTGGCTAAAGGGCAGGCATTTATTTTCTGTTCTCCTATCTGCAGCTTGTCATGCAGCAGACCCATTTCTGGTGCCATAAAAATCTCCAGTTGGGTTTTGTAGCCAATTATTTCAGCGGAATCAATCCTGATTTATACGGACTTTGAGGTAGGCGATAAGATAGCCCGCTATATGCCGTTTGTCAACACACGGAGTGTCTTTTCCTAATTCTGCCCATAGTGTTGGGAAGACGTCTTCCTCTTCAAAATAGAGGGTGGGATGGAACTGTATTAATATTCATGAATGTGATTTTTTAAGGGTTACAAAATAACGTTTCTTAGGAAGACTTACGGGAAGAAGGAACTAAAGTGAGTGAAGCTGTCATTCTTTTATTAAGATGCTCGATATTTTCGTGCGGTGGAGATGTAGAGACCAAATGGAGGTCAGAACCCTCTGAAAGAGAGTTTATCCCAAGTGTTGTTTTATGAACGTTAGGTTCTTTTTTGTGTTTGGTTTTCTATGGTATTTGTTCAGCGCTTATATGTGCCAGGCTCTGTACTAAGCACTGGGATAGATACAAGATAATCAGGTTGGACACAGTCTGTGTCCCATGTAGGGCCACGGTCTTAATCCACATTTTACAGATGAGGGAACTGAGTCGCAGAGAAGTGACATGACTTGCCTGAGGTCATTCAGCAGACAAGTAGTGGAGCCAGGATTAGAAACCGGGTCCACCTGAGTCCCAGACCCAGGCTACAGCATTTATTTTATAACACTTTTTGACAGACCGGGGAGTATTAAAGGGTGTTTCAGGTGGGCTCCTTTGATGTCCTAACTCCACTCAAATGGAGACATATATTCTGGATTTCAAGGAGGGACCTGTTTCAAATGGTTCCATCCCAGACCCACTGTTAATAGAGAGCTTCTTTACTGAAAAGTGTTTGTTTTTAACTGAGAAAGCTTCAGGGCTGATATAGACTCCAGATGGAGAAGGTTTCGAGAATAGAATCAAGGCAGTTTCTACTCTCAGAAACCTCGGTCTTCTTTAAAATCCTTTTTTCAGTTTTACAGTTCCCAGGAGAAGGTAGAATTGAGGAGTCTTTGCTTTAGGAAGTGTATCTAGATTTTAGAAGCCCAAGGCAGCATCCTCTGCCTTGATCCCACTAGCCTCCAGATCCGAACTGGGGCGGCGACCCACGGCCCTCGAGCCGAACCCGGCTCTGCTCCGTTCCGGGTCGGGCTCTGGAGCCCAGGTGCCCACGGGATCGGCACCGGGAGGATGAAGCTGTCAACTTCACCCCTCAAACTTTGGGGATGGGAAAAAGCCCGTCCACCCTGTTCCCTGAGGCCAGGTGGGGGCAAGAGGGCACCTGGAGGACTCCTGGGGTGACTGACCCCCGGCCCACGTCCTCCCCTTGGCCTGGAATGCCCTCCCTCCGCACATCATCATCATCAATCGTATTTATTGAGCGCTTACTATGTGCAGAGCACTGTACTAAGCGCTTGGGAAGTACAAATTGGCAACACATAGAGACAGTCCCTACCCAACAGTGGGCTCACAGTCTAAAAGATAATAATATTGGTATTTGTTAAGCGCTTACTATGTGTCAAGCACTGTTCTAAGCGCTGGAGTAGATACAAGGTAATCAGGTTGTCCCAGGGGGGCTCACAGTCTTAATCCCCATTTTACAGACGAGGGAACTGAGGCCCAGAGAAGTGAAGTGACTTGCCCAAAGTCACACAGCTGGCAATTGGTGGAGCCGGGGTTTGAACCCATGAACTCTGACTCCAAAGCCCGGGCTCATTTCCACTGAGCCACGCACATCCGCCAAGCTAGCTCCCTTCCTCCCTTCAAACCCTACTGAGAGCTCACCCCCTCCAAGATACCTTCCCAGACACCCCCTTTTCCCTCTCCTCCTCCCCATCCCCCCTGCCCTAACTCCTTCCCCTCCCCACAGCACTTGCATATATTTGTACAGATTTATTACTCTATTTATTTTACTTGTGCGTATTTACTATTCTGTTTTGTTAATGATGTGCACATAGCCATAATTCTATTTGTTCTGACGATTTTGACACCTGTCTACATGTTCTGTTTTGTCGTCTGTCTCCCCCTTCTAGACTGTGAGCCCGTTGTTGGGTGGGGACCATCTCTATATGTTGCCAACTTGTACTTCCCAAGAGCTTAGTACAGTGCTCTGCATACAGTAAGCGCTCAATAAATACGATTGAATGAATGAATGAACCGGGCCCTGCTGGGGAAGGAAATGGGTGGTCCCGTCATCTTCCCCCATCAGGGGAAGGAAGCATTCAGCTCAGGGAGAAGTAGCATAACACAGTGGATAGAGCATGGGAGTGGGAGTCCGAAAGTCATGGGTTCTAATGCCGGCTCCGCCACTTGTCTGCTATGTGACCTTGAGCAAGTCACTTCACATCTCTGGCCCTCAGTTACCTCATCGCTGAAATGGGGTTTGAAACTGTGAGCCCCACGTGGGACGGGGCTGTGTCCAACTCGATTTGCTTGTATCCAGCCCAGCGCTTAGGACAGTGCCTGGCACATAGTAAACGCTTAACAAATAGCATCATTATTCTTATTATTCCAAGCAATCATCTTCCCTTTCTCCTTGCCCCCATTTTCAAGAAATCAGTCAATCAGTGGTATTTATCATGATGATGATGATGATGATGATGATGATGATTTATTGAGCCCTTACTGTATGTGGAGCGTTTTGGAAGCGCACGATAGAACTGAAGTGGTAGATATGCTCCCTGCCCAAATTGAGTTTACAGTCTAATGGGGGAAACAGACGTTAATATAAATGCATTATGGATATGGACATAAGTGATATGAGTCTGACAGGGGAGGGCAAGCACATTTGCTTTAATTATTATTATTATGGTACTTGTTAAGGGTTTGCTATGTGCCAAGCACTGTTCTGAGCTCCGGGGTAGGTATGAGTTAATCAGGTTGGAAATAGTCCCTGTCCCACTTGGGGCTCACGCTCTTAATCCCCATTTTACAGATGAGGGAAATGAGGCCCAGAGATGTTAAGTGATTTGCCTAAGGTCCCACAGCAGACGTAGTGGAGTTGGAATTAGGACCGAGGCCCTTCCGGCTCCCAGGCCCGTGGTCTGTTCTCTAATCCATGCTACTATGGTTAGTTTTAGGTTTGCAGGTTCTTTCCCTCCCCAGAAACTTTCCTTCCAAACCTGGGTCTCTCCATGCCCTCTCTTTATACCTCCTCTGCCCACCCCATCTTTCTGGGGTTAGGGAACTGCCACCTAATACTTTTCTCCTAAAGTTGAGTGCCAGCCAAGCCGTTTCGTCTGCAGCTGGAATCAGGACGAACACCCTGCACCTTTGAATGTGTAAACGTGTGAAGCATTGCCACTCTGGCCTCTCCCTCCCCTCTCTTTCCCAAATAGAAATTAAGGAGAGAACGGGAACTGTTTTGTTTCCTTCCCTCCCTCTCTAGTGCTTCCCCACACCCTTTAATTATGAGCATTTCGTAGGGACTCCACGGTGAATCCGGGGAGGTCGATTTAATGCGTGTTGAGTTTATACCATGGGGTGTTTGCACACAACCACCTGCTCCAACGTTGTGTTCGGCTCTTCCGAAGGAAAAGGTTGTTGAACTTTGCCCTTGATAGAGCTGAACGCCATTTCAGGGTCATTTTCGGTGACATATTTGCAGCCTCTGTAGATGACACCAAAGACTGGCCTTTTTTTCAAGTCTCAATTATTCCGGTAGTGGCTCAGGCTAGAGGTAATCCATCACCGGGCTTTTAGTTGGGCTTTATGTGTATTTTTAATTTCATCAAATGTCATGCAGTTTTATTTTTTCCTTGCACTGCTGTTCACCAGTGAAATTTCCGAAACCGAAATGTTATATTAAATTGGGTCTCAAAGACTTAGGATAAAGTAAGACTACTACAACCAGAAAGGTGAGACTTTCTGAGGAAGTAGATGTGCAGAGTCTTTAGCTGTTCTGTGCTGAGGTTTTCTTGGGGTTTTTTTCTGTGGAGAAACTATGAAGGGTCTTGTTTTTCCACTACGACTTCAGACTTCTCTGGTAAGATGATCTTTTGCCGGCTCAAGACCACAACAGTGACACTGTGACTTTTTCACTGTTGTCAGCCTCTCATCTGTAAACTCACTGTGGGCAGGGAATGTGTTGTACTCTGGAGAAGCAGTGTGGCTCAGTGGCAAGGGCCCGGGCTTTGGAGTCAGAGGTTATGGGTTCAAATACCGGCTCTGCCAATTGTCAGCTGTGCGACTTTGGGCAAGTCACTTAACTTCTCTGGGCCTCAGTTACCTCATCTGTAAAATGGGGATGAGGACTGTGAGCACCCCATGGGACAACCTCATCACCTTGTAACCTCCCCAGAGCTTAGAACAGTACTTTGCACATAGTAAGCGCTTATTAAATACTATCATTATTATTATTATTAGAGTGGTATTTATTCAATCATTCATGCATTCAGTTGTGTTTATTGAGTGCTTACTGTGTGCAGAGTACTGTACTAAGCATTGGAGAGAGTGCACTGCAACAATAAACAGACACATTCCCTGCTCACAGTGCGCTTACAATCTAGAGGTGGAGAGACAAACATCAATGCAAATAAATAAGTTGCATGTAAAAGTACTCTAGGGCTGGGATGGGGGAAGAATCAAGGAAGCATCCTCCTCCCCATCACCCCCCACTCCCTCCCTCCGCCCTACCCTCTTCCCCTCCCCACAGTATTTATGTATATTTGTGCATATTACTCTTACTCTATTTGACTAATGTGTATATATTTATAATTCTCTGTATTCTGATGGTATTGACACCTGTCTACTTGTTTTGTTTTGTTGTCTCCCCCTTCTAGACTGTGAGCCCGTTGTTGGGTCGGGGCTGTCCCTATATGTTGCCAAATTGTACTTTTCAAGCGCTTAGTACAGTGCTCTGCACACAGCGCTCAATAAATACGATTGAATGAATGAATGAAAGCAAGTCAAAGTCATGTAGAAGGGAGTGGGAGAAGAGGAAACAAGGGGCTTAGTCTGGGAAGGCCTCTTGGAGGAGATGTGCCTTCAGTAAAGTTTTTAAAGGTGGGGAGAGTAATTTGTCTGTTGAATTTGGGGAGTGAGGGTGTTCTAGGCCAGAGGCAGGATATTGAGTGCTTACTGGGTGCAGAGTGTTTGGAGAGTGTACTGAGTGTTTGGGAGAATAGTAATGTATAATAATTATGGTACTGGTTAAACATTTATTACGTGCCAAGCATGTCCCAGGCACTGGGGTAGATACAAGGTAATCAGGTTGGACACAGTCCCTGTCCTACATGGGGCTCACACTCTTAATTCCGATTTTACAGATGAGGGTACCGAGGCCCAGAGAAGTGAAGTGCCTTGTCCAAGGTCACACAGCAGACACATCACAGAGCTGGGATTAGAACCCCAGTCCTTGTGTTACTCCCGTGCTGTCAACCTGATGAACTTGTATCTACGCCAGTGCTCAGAGCAAGGCTTGGCATATAGTAAGAGCTTAACAAGCAGCATGGCTTAGTGGAAAGAGCACGGGCTTGGGAGTCAGAGGTTGTGGGTTCTCATTCCGGCCCCGCCACTTATCAGCTGTGTGACTTTGGGCAAGTCGCTTAGCTTCTCTGTGTCTCAGTTACCTCATCTGTAAAGTAGGGATTAAGACCGTGAACCCCATGTGGGACAACCTGATGACCTTGTATATCCCCCAGTACTTAGAACAGTGCTTGGCACATAGCGCTTAACAAAAACCATCATTATTATTATTATTATTGTAATTACTAATCCACTGATTTTTCTCAGCTTGACATAAGCACCAGCTGTTGAAGTACTTAACCCAGTTTTTGTCTGTGGTCAGTGCTCTAGACCACGCTATGCAGAGCAGGTTCAATTAGGTGTGGTTTGTACCTTTCCTCCTCTTCCTTTCTCCCTCGGATGAATCACCTCAAACCCTGCACCCCCTCCAGAGAGGAGCAGCTTAGCCTTAGCAAGAAGGAAAGATGGTTTTCCAGCCAGAGATCATCTCCGACTCTGAGAGAGGCTGTCCTGAGGGGAGGCCAGAGATCTTGCCTGGATCAGATTTGACAGGTGCAGACAAGCCAGGCACAAGTCTGTTGGTGACATCAGCCTAAATGAGGCTGAGCTCAGCGGCCGGGCCAGAGAGAAGAGCCAGCCGCAAGACGGCCGGATCGAAAGGGATGGGGAGAGGCAGGCCGTGGGAGAAGGCCAGGGCCCGAGGAATCGGGGTTGACGCCTCGGGGGAGGTGAAGCGAGGGTGAAGTGGTTTAGGTGGTCCAGGGGGTGCTTTTTGGCCTTAGTAGGCTCGGGGTGGTTTAAGCACTATCATAGGTTTGCGATTCAAATAATATCTGGAAAAAGAAAAAGCCGAAAGCTGAAGTGTCCAGTCGTCGAGGAAAAAGGAAGGAGGCTTATGGTAAAAATTGAAATCCGATTCTGGGTTCTTTTATGTTCTTTTGGTAGTGAAATATGTGGTTGACCCGTTGCCTGCTTAAGGGCGTTTTCCTTTTTTCCAAAAGCAAAGGCGATGATTTTCAAAATGAACAAAAAATGTAACCCCAATCTCCATTGTAGAGGGCGAAGAAATCTACTCTTGTCTTTGAATTTTTGAAAACTGTGGTCCCTTTGATCTCCTAGACCTGAACTTAGTGTAAAGAAATTAGCTGTCGTCTTCAACTTGTAGTGAACTCCAGCCCCTGTATAATCCAGTAGCACTTAAAATGTAGAAATCT
Organism: Tachyglossus aculeatus; assembly: GCF_015852505.1. Lineage (NCBI taxonomy): Eukaryota > Metazoa > Chordata > Mammalia > Monotremata > Tachyglossidae > Tachyglossus > Tachyglossus aculeatus. The sequence continues at coordinate 16,325,084 of NC_052071.1, read as the reverse complement.
GTAAAGTATCCGCGATCTCCTTGTGGGCAGGAGTAGGGTCTACTTCCTCTATCACACTCTACCAAGTGCTTAAAATAGGGCATAGTAAGCAATCAATCAATACTGTTGATCAGTTGATTGACTGATTGGAATCAAGCATATGAGGTTACAACCTCTGAGTAGCATTTTTAAAAATTTTGCCTGTGTCAAGTATTTAGTGACATCTTTGAAGATGCATTACAATGTTACCGCTCCTAGTATCCATCTCCTCTGGCTTGGCAGGCCTAAGTAATGGTACATGAGACCTACCCAATCCAGGACTCACTGTGTTGTTTGGAAGTGAGCTAATACCCCATGGGGGAGTCACACGCTTTCTGCCACCCCCGTCCCCCATCCCCCAATATGTCAGTGTTAAATTCTGCTGGCGGAGATAACATGCTGCTTCTCTGAACGCTTTTGAAGTCTGAAGTCCGTGGTCACATCCTCTTCCTGAACTGAAAAACCGCCTTAGCAACTGTTCGCTGCGGTATAGCAAGGGTTCCGCCCTACAAGTGACTCTTCCCTAGTCACTTTGGAGAGCGGCTCATACCAAAGAACTACTGGGTGTCTCTTGGGTTGCCTAGCTTCCGATCGATTGGTAGTTATCTATTTGACGATGCCCGGGTGGGAGGTTGGGATTAATCAAAATGTGACCCTCACTGACTCACAAAATTTGTGCATTTGAAAGTCCAGCCGTGCCCACTTGAGTTTTAAAATATTTCATTTTGGCCCCATCCCAAAAGTAATAATTGTAGTATTTAAGTGCTTACTATGTGCCAAGTGCTGGGGTGGATACAAGCAATTTGGGTTGGACACAGTCCCTGTCTCATGTGGGTTCACAGTCTCAATCCCCATTTTACAGATGGAGGGAACTGAGGCCCAGAGGAGTGACTTGCCCAAGGTCACACAGCAGACAAATGGCAGAGCCAGGATTAGAACCCATGATTCCCAGGCCTGTGCTCTATCCACTCTGCCATGTGTGACCCTCTGATCCCCTTCTCCACCACGCCGCCTCCTGGGTATTGTTGAGTGGCACGTTGGCAGCAAGTGCAAGTAGCTAGTTTAGCTCTCGAGAGCATCTTCCATGACCACCAGTCTCCCCTCTGCCCTGGGATATGTGGGTGGTTGTTGGAGGGGGGCTGCTGGAAATGGAGGCCCAGAGCCACCCCAAATTTACGCCTCTGTCGGTCTCTGGGCTGGGGGAGGAGGGGTGCGAAAGGTACGTGTTCTTGCCTCACAGTGAATATTCTGAATTCTCAGAACCTCTGCAGGAATCTCATTTTCCTGCCCGTAAAAAAACAAATGACCCCAGAGAAGTCGTACACTGACCGTTTCCTTCCTTAACCTTCAGTCTTCCCATGGGGCTCAGCTCAGTGACATTGTGTTTGTCCCAGTTCGTGAGGTATATTTGAACCCAGGACTCTGTCTCCCTCCCATACACTTTCCCAAATTCTAACTTGTGGGTGATATTTGAACAAAGTTGAGTGGTCCACCTGCCTTTGTTTGCATCTGGGTGATCCCGACATGTTAAGGACTCCTGACCCTACTTCTAATGACAGCGCCAGAGCAACATTCCGGTTTGCCCAGTCTCTTCAAACGATTTTGCAACCACAAGGGCCGAATTTAATTTTTTTTTTCCTTAATAGTAGTTCATTTATTCATTCAATCGTATCTATTGAGCGCTGTGTGCAGAGCACTGTACTAAGCTGTTGGAAGTACAAGTTGGCAACATATAAAGACAGTCCCTCCCCAACAACGGGCTCACAGTTTAGAAGGTAGTTGTTAAGCACCTACTGTTTGCCAGGCACTGTACTAAGCGCTGGGGTAGATACAAGCTAATCAGATGGGACACAATCCCTGTTCCGTAGGGGGCTTCCAAGCTTAATCCCTTTGCAGGTGAGGTAACTGAAGCCTAGGGAAGTGACTCGCCCAGATTCACACAGCAGATGAGTGCCAGAGTTGGGATTAGAACCCAGATCCTAGTGCCTCTACTTGGCCACGCTGCTTCTAAAGGATCTCAGGGATCCCTTTTGGGCAAGGGCTGGGTGTATCAATCCCATAGTAGTGAGCTCTCTCAAATGCACGATGCAGTGCCCTGCACCCAGTAAGCATTCAGTTAGTACCATTGATTAACTAATTGAGGTCGATAAAATTGCACCTTCTAGTTGCAATTTAGACTCCCAGTTTATGCCTGTCATTCGAATGGGAAGAATCCAAGTTCTAGACTGTGAGCCTGTTGTTGGGTAGGGACCGTCTCTATATGTCACCAGGTTGTACTTCCCAAGCGCTTAGTACAGTGCTCTGCACACAGTAAGCGCTCAATAAATACCATTGAATGAATGAAAGTGCTGAATTCATTTAAAAAAAAAGAAAATTTTCTAGTTTGCTTAGGGTTCGTTCTGCCAACATACTACAGTACTCCTCTCATTGACTTCCACTCGCCTTTTCAGTTCACCCTCCTCACTGTTCTTGGTCTGAATGGTTTTGCTTGTAAAGTGTCAGTTTTCCTCCTTTTATAATTGTGGAAAAATGGATTGATTTCGGTCATGTCCTTCATCACCAGTGAAATTTATCGAGTGCTTACTGTGTCTGTGCAGATCATCTGTCATCACTTCCTAAAAAGCAGTGAGTGTGTAGCAGTTGGCTGCTTGGGTAACACTTGATAGACATCTGAAACCAACTAATGTGTAACTAAGGCAATTAATACCTTGTATTTAGCGAGCTAACAAAAAAAACCAAACACTTAATTTGAACCATCTAGGGTCAGCATCCCCAAGGCTTTCTGCTGCAAGGTGGCCACAAAACAAGTCATTTTTGTAATAATAATAATAGTTGTAGTATTTCTTGCGCTTACTATGTGCCATGCCCTGTAGTAAGCTCTGGGATCGATCCAAGCCAACAGGTTGAACAGAGTCCCTGTCCTACATGGAGTTCACAGTCTTAATTCCCATCTCACAGATGAGGGAACTGAGGCCCAGAGAAGTGAAGTGACTTGCCCAAGGTCACCCAGCAGACAAGTTGCGAAGCTGGGATTAGAGCCCAGGTCCTTCTAACTCCCAGGCCTGGGCTTCATCCACTAGGTCACACTGCTTCAAGATGGGTAGTCAAAGCAGAGAGGCCTAATAAGACTAAGGAATGCATCCGCTCTTTCTTAATATAATATAGAAGATGGTTTCCAGTTTCTCATATCTTCTTGGGTCTCATTGAGAGAATGTATGGGATCTGGGGGAGTTATTTCAGGGCTATGAAAACAATTGAGACTTGTTGTCAATGCTGGGAAAAGTTATAGTAGTGAGCATTGAGCATTCCCCGTTAATCCCCGCCCGAGACACGGGCACTATTGGATCTGCCGACCTGCTGGCTCGGGTGGCAACGTGGGCATCTCCATTTAAGTGGTCTTATGCCGGCGTGTCGGTTCCAACCCATAGTGACACCATGGACATATCTCTCCCCGAACGCCCCGCTCTCCGTCTGCAATCGTTCTGGTAGTGGATCCATAGAGTTTTCTTGGTAAAAATACGGACGTGGTTTACCATTGCATCCTTCCGCGCAGTAAACCTAAGTCTCGGCCCTCGATTCTCTCCCACGCCGCTGCTGCCCAGCGTGGGTGAGCCTTGACTTGCGGCAGATTGTCTTCCACTCGCGAGCCACTGCCCAAGCTCAGAATGGAAGGGGTATGCCTCTGCTTGACTCTCAGAGCCGAGACTGGTAGAGTCCTGGAAACTTTAAGTTGGCCATTGCGAATTCTGGTCTTCGGGCTCCCTTTCTAGGCGTTGGGTTCTGTCCTGTGGTTTACCTGAATGGTTGTTGTGTTCTCTCTCTTTCAGACCTAATACAGTGCACAAATGAAATGAATGTGAATATTCCACAGCTGGCAGATACCCTCTTTGAGAGGACCGCCAATAGTAGTTGGGTCGTAGTATTCAAGGCTCTAATTACAACACACCACCTCATGATGTATGGAAATGAGGTAAGCCTCTTAGGAACGGGAATGTCTCTTCCCGTCCTCCCCCAACGTGTCTCATCCATCGGTCGGTGCTGCGTGAGGCCAGACAGGGCTGGTCGGTCAGTCGGATTTATTGAGCGCTCACTGTGTGCTGAGCACTGTACTGAGCGCCTGGGAGAGTACAGTGGTCCACGCAGGTCTTGGAAATGCCCAGACTGAGGGCGAATAGAGGCTAAGTTCATCAGTCATCTTTGTTGAACACTTACTGTGTGCAGAGCACTGTACAGAGCACTTGGGAGAGTACAGTATAACAGACACATTCCCTGGCCACAACAAGCTTACAGTCTAGAAGGAGGGAGACATTCACACGGCCTCTGCCTTCTACTGCGAGCCGAATCCTAATTCCCTCAAGCGGTTTTGCCGTGAACGGGTTGGTGGGAGAACTGATTGTACTCAGTTTTTCAAGTGACCTTGCGTGTGGATTCTAAAGATATATCATCCCGCCAAAATGCATGCCTACCATTTCACCAGTGTCAGAGCTAATATGTGGTAATTGGGAACGACTATTGTTATCCAGGAGAGTTTCATAAGTAATGCCATTTGATTGAACTTTTTGAGTAAAAATCTCATCCTGTTGTTTGGTTTTTTTTTCCCCCTTTTTTCTTTTGGTAGGGGGAAGGAGGAGGGGGACAGGATGGGAAGTGGTCCTAGATTTTTAGTTTAAACATGCACTTGGAAACTGGAGTTGACGAATGTGATTATTCTATAAATGATTTAGAGGGGGAAACTGGGTTTTTCCTGAGTTTACCCGTATGATTTAGGCAAGAGTAGGTAGGGTTGTTTTTTTTTCCAGTACCCAGAATTACCTGGGCATCTGCCTTGATTTTCCTGCCAATTTAGCTAGTGGAGCCTTGGCCCTGGATCATTTGGTATTAAAAGCATGCCTTTTGTTCACCCCCAACCCTTTCCCTTCTCTCTCTCTCTGGCATGTGTTATTTTTATATTTCCATTGCCTTTTCTGGTTCTAATGAATGTATGCAAGTGTGTTTCGAAAGCTGAAAAGAAAGTGCAAATGTTGGAAGACTAAGACACAATGGATTCGAAGCAGGCTTTACAATTTGAACCCTGGTGTTGATCATCCAAAGGGCCTCACTGACAGGAAAGATCTCTCCGACATTTCCATAATCATTTGGAAATCCGTCTCAGCAAATCCATTATTCAGTGTAACCCCATTGAACCTTTTAGTTCTCTGTGGCTGAACAGATAGGGGTGGTGGATGTATTAAGGTGAAAATCCCGTAGACTGTAAGCTCCTTGTAGGCAGGGAACGTGTCTACAAACTCTGTTGTATTGTACTCTGCCAGGCACTTAGCGTACAGTGCTCTGCACACAATAAGCGCTCAATAAAATCACTCACTGGTTGATTAAAATGCAAGATTGTGCGCTCCTCATTTTAGAATTGCTTAAAACCCAAAATATATGGCAAGTTGTTATTTTAAGAAAACATCTTGGCAGTAGACTTGAAAAGGGGCAACCAGTTTTCAGCAGGGGTGCCATTAACCTCACACACACCCCTCAGAAAAATACACCCAGGAAGACTGTTATGCGAAGTGCAGTATGTGTGGACTTTGTCGTCATCATCATCATCATCAATCGTATTTATTGAGCGCTTACTATGTGCAGAGCACTGTACTAAGCGCTTGGGAAGTACAAATTGGCAACATATAGAGACAGTCTCTACCCAACAGTGGGCTCACAGTCTAAAAGGGGGAGACAGAGAACAAAACCAAACATACTAACAAAATAAAATAAATAGAATAGATATGTACAAATAAAATAAATAGAGTAAAAAAAATATGTACAAACATATATACATATATACAGGTGCTGTGGGGAAGGGAAGGAGGTAAGATGGGGGGGATGGAGAGGGGGACGAGGGGGAGAGGGAGATGTCTAAGGTCATCGTGCCCGTATACGAGGACTGCCTCATTTTCAGAATCAGACGGTTGTGTTTTTTGAATGCTGACTGTGTGCAGTGCACTGGACTAAGCGCTTGGGAGAGTACAGTATAACAGAGTCGGCGGACACATTCCCTGCCCACAATGAGCTTAGCGTCTAGAGGGAGAAGTAGGAAAGTGCCCCACCAGTACTGCTGCCTCAGTGTCTGGACTGAAGTGGCTTTCTAAAAACACTCTGTGTTTCTCCTTAAATTGCAGAGATTTATCTCGGCCTGGTCTACACTCAGCTGCGGGTTTAGGAGTAGCAGCGTGGCCCAGTGGAAAGAGTGCGGGACTGGGAGTTAGAGGACCTGGGTTCTAATCCCGGCTCCACAATTTGGCTGCTGTGTGACCTTGGTCAAGCCATTTCACTTCCCTCATCTGTGAAATGGGGATTAAGACTGTTAGCCCCATGAGGGTCAGGGATGGTGTCCAACCTGATATCTACTCCAGTGCTTAGTCTTCCTCCTTCCCCTCCCCACAGCACCTGTATATATGTATATATGTTTGTACGTATTTATTGCTCTATTTATTTTATTTGTACATATTCTATTTATTTTATTTCATTAATATGTTTTGTTTTGTTGTCTCTCTCCCCCTTCTAGACTGTGAGCCTGCTGTTGGGTAGGGACCGTCTCTGTATATTGCCAACTTGTACGTCCCAAGCGCTTAGTACAGTGCTGTGCACACAGTAAGCGCTCAATAAATACGATTGAATGGATGAATGGCATGTAGTGAGCATTTAAGGAATAATATTTGGAAAAAATGGCATTATTTAAGTTTTGAAGAATTTGCTCCTGGAACTACTTATGGGTGTTTCAAATAAAGAATGTAGTATTGTTCACTCCCTTTCTCCCTTCGTGATCCACTCCGAGGCAGCCGAATGACCTACACTCTGAAATCCCAAGATTCGGAGTTTGTAACTTGTGAAGGAATTATATTTGGGCGAGAAAACTAATTTTAGATTACCCCGATTTTTTTTCTGTCTCACAGCGATTTATCCAGTATCTTGCATCCCGAAATACTTTGTTCAATTTAAACAACTACCTGGATAAAAGTGCCATGCAGGGTAAGAATATTTCTCTTGCGGAAACTTCTGTACCTCATGAAAAATAATTGAGTGAGACAACATTATAAGCCTGCAGTAGGAAAAGAGAGGTAGTTATAGTTTGCAAAGGGACCAATCTATTGCATATTTTGATTGGGTTTATAATTCTATTATTTCTTCCAAACTGCATGTATGTTTTTAGAGGGAGTTTGGGTTTCCTGTAGGTCTTTTTGATCCCTTCTTTCACATTAGGTGTGTGTGTATGAATGAATATCAGAGATAGTGGACAATTCCTGAGGTTTGCAAAAGAAGCATCTGACTGCTGAGGTGAGGATGACAAAGAATTGCTCTAATTTAATGGCAGCATATATGGACCTCAAAAAGAGACCACATAATTTCATTACGTACTTCTATTTTGAGGTTTCAAGCATAAAGGTTGTTGAAACTGGGAAAGATGGAAAAACAGTCCTTGTTTGATTGAAAGTGTGATTGTTGAGAGAAGTTCACATTAGCAGGGAACATTGACCAGCAGCTATTTGTTGGATTTGATGTTGATTGGTGGAAAATGTGAAATAACTGGATTTTTTTTCCTTTTCAGGTTATGATATGTCTACCTTTATCAGGCGATACAGCAGATACTTGAACGAAAAAGCACTTTCATATAGGCTGGTAGCAGTTGACTTTACCAAAATGAAACGAGGGTAGGGTAGTTCTTCTTTCAGTTTTTCAAGTTGCGGGAAGATTTCCAACCTAGCAGAGCTCAAAGTGCAGCGCGTTTAAAAAAAATAAGTGTGATCGTAGCAATGTTTCTCGTGCCCGATATTTATGGGACATTTACCGTTGTACACCTTGTAGGATAGATGGAGTGATGAGAACTATGAATACCGAAAAACTGCTGAAAACACTTCCAATTATACAGAACCAGCTCGATGCTCTTCTCGATTTTGATGTAAGCATCTCAGAGCGACTTTTGTTTGCAAACACGATATCCTAGGCGGGGGGTAGGGAGGAAGGAGGGGGCGGGGCTGAATGCACAGGGAAAGTTTCACCCCCGTATCGATGATCAGTTTTATTTCTGTTTCCACTACAGGCAAATCCAAATGAACTGACCAACGGGGTAATAAATGCAGCCTTCATGCTTCTCTTTAAGGATTCCATTAGGCTGTTTGCAGCTTATAACGAGGGGATTATTAACCTGTTAGGTAAGTCAAATAAAAAGCGTGGTTCTTTGCAGAAAGTATTAACGGGAAGAAATTCAACATGCCTTAAAGCAGTTCGTATTTTGGTCACTGATCTCAGGGCCGTCGACGCCAAAGATGTTTAAATGGTGGCTTTGGGCTGGAAACAGCAGACCTCCTTGAGGGGTTGCCGTCTTCTGTGTTCCAAACGATGAGGTGACATTTCTGGCAATGCTGAGCCCTAGATTTTGCTCATTTCTGAGCGATCTGTCATTAAGGAGATTCGACTTGGGACGTTTTTCCAGTCCCCCTCAACCCCCTTCCTGCCATCCTGTGATGGAAGAGCATGGCAACGGTCTTCTCTCCTGCTAGTCTTCTCCTCTTGACCCTATTTCTACAGAAAGGAAGCTTGGTGTGTATCTTAAAGCATTGGGCCCGATAGTTTTCAAATAGAAGCATCATGGGTTCTTAGAAGACTTGGTGGAATGTACTACGCACCCAAGGGGCTCAAAAAATACTATGGATTGATTGAGACACTGTATGCTTCCTCACCTCTTCTGCTTGAAGTGCAGGGCATTGCTGGCAAAAAGAAATCCAGACAGTGGGCTGACCTCATCCATCTCATTCATTCATTCAGACAGCCCCTTCCTTCCTCTCCCCCTCGTCCCCCTCTCCATCCCCCACATCTTACCTCCTTCCCTTCCCCACAGCACCTGTATATATGTATATATGGTTGTACATATTTATTACTCGATTGATTTATTTATTTATTTTACTTGTACATATCTATCCTATTTATTTTATTTTGTTAGTATGTTTGGTTTTGTTCTCTGTCTCCCCCTTTTAGACTGTGAGCCCACTGTTGGGTAGGGACTGTCTCTATATGTTGCCAATTTGTACTTCCGAAGCGCTTAGTACAGTGCTCTGCACATAGTAAGCACTCAATAAATACAATTGATGATGATGATGATTCCTTCATTCACTGTCAGTCAGTCCTATTTATTGAGTGCTTACTGTGTGCAGAGCACTGTCGTTGGCTTGAAAGCGCCCCATCACCTTGTCTCCTCCTACCTCACCTCGCTTCTCTCCTACAACCCAGTCAGCGCACCATGCCCCTGTCATGCTAACCTCCTCACCATGCCTTGATCTCGCCTGTCTCACCACCGACACCTGGCCCACATCCTGCCTCTGGCCAGGAACGCCCTTCCTCCTCATATCCTACAGACAGTGACTCTCCCCTGCTTCAAAGCCTTATTGAAGGCACATCTCCTCCAAGAGGCCTTCCCAGACTAAGCCCCCCTTTTCCTCATCTCCCACTCACTTCTGCTTCGCCCTGACTTGATGTCTTTGCTCTTCCTTCCTTCCAACCCCACAGCACTTGTTTACATATCTGTAATTTTATGTTTTTGTATTGATGTCTCTCTCCCCACTCTAGACTGTAAACTTGTTGTGGGCAGGGAACGTCACTGTTTTCTGTTACTTTCCCAGGCACTTAGTCCGGTGCTGTGCACACGGTAAGCGCTGTCAGCTGCTCTAGCTCTGTCCTCTGCTTCAGCCAGCAATGATGCTTCTCCACCCTTATCTGCTCCCACGCCCTTTGCCTGAGCCATCTGTTTCAATCCCCTGCCCCCCCCATCCATCTCCCTTAAATAACCTGGCCACGTACTTCTTCGGTTAAAATTGAAACCATCATCCTTGATCTCCCCAAAGACTCCTCAGCACCTCTCCAGTCCCTCCCTCCTCCCACATCAACTCTCCCGTCCTTCCCAGCGGCATTTCAGCTGGAGATCTTCTGCTCTACCCCATCTATCTGCGTTTCTGACCCTTGCCCACGACAAACGTACAGTCTACGGGGGGAGACAGACACTAATATAAATAAATTATGGTCATGTGCATAAATCACATCTTCAGGATGCCTTCTGTGACTCAGCCCTCAACTCCCGTATTTGATCCCTCCCCTTCTGCTTCGCCCATGTTATTGGATCAGTATCCCCTTAAGCATTTGAGAGTCACCCTAACCTCTAGCCTGATGCTTCATATTCTTATGCTCAGCCAAAGTTTACCCAGCTGTAATCTATTTTAATGTTTACCCCCCTACCTTTAGACCCTAAGATCCTTGTGGGCAGGGATTATGTCTACCAACTCTTGTCATATTGTACTCTCCCAGGTTCTTAGTACAGTGCTCTGCATGCAGTAAACACTCAGTCAATACCATTAGACACTTCTTGAGGATGTGAGCATTTTTTTTTCCTGTTGGCAGAGAAAACAGTGAACTTCTTTGATAATCGAAACAGATGGAAATGTGCATCCAGGACTCTCACTTAGCCTGAAATAGTATGTTAAATGAGTTCCCAAACTTTTCCTTCATTGAAATGATATACTGAACCTGTTGGCGATTTGTGTCTTTCAGAAAAGTACTTTGATATGAAGAAGAACCAGTGCAGGGAAGGATTGGATATTTATAAAAAGTTCCTAGCAAGAATGACTAAATTGTCCGAATTCCTGAAAGTTGCAGAGGTAAAGTAATCTCCCTAGATGATAAAGCTGTCATTTGGCTTTCTGCACTGGTACATTACCGTCTTCTCCGTAACTTTGAAAGATAACGCTTCACTTTCCCCTTCATCTTCCCACCCCCAGCCTGTTGGCACTACCTAATCTGCTGTTCAAATGACAAGTCTCAAATGGATTCCAGCGATGAAGGAAACCTCTCCTCTTCTGAAAAATCACTCTTGAATTGGATTTTCCTTGAATACCAATGATACATCACCCCACTCTCTACAGTAGTTTGAGAGGTCTACTAGTTAGACAACCCTCTGGAAATCCTAGAACAACTCTAAGACTCATTATATGACTCCAAAATGTAACGTAGCTGTTCTCCGCATTTGCAGAGTAGCGGGTGCCTCTCGCGTGAACCGTACTCTAAATTTAAATCTTTTTTTCCTAAATTAAATCTGAGTTTTCCGTCGCTGTGAAAACCGAATTAAGCTGGACATGGCAGCTAGCACAGGTACCAGTTCAGAAAGTCATGAATGTCGTTATACGTATTTTAGCGTATATGTAAACATTGCTCCCACGGTTCTTTCTTTTCGTTGCCACTGCATGTAGTAATGTGTACTTTTTGTTTCCTTTTTGTGAACCCAGCAAGTTGGAATTGATCAGGGTGACATTCCAGATCTAACTCAGGTCAGTGTACATTTCACATTTATTTAACCCAGCTTTTTTTGTCCTTTGTGTTTTACCAGTTGGTGTATTCAATCATATTCATTCTCTTCCATATATTTATATATGGAAATGTGCATGTTATTTCATCGTAATTGAATACCGTTCATCTATACGATTGTGTTTGGAATTGGGTGGGATTGGAAATGACCAGGTAAGGAGGGAATGGGGCATTATCTCTCTTCTCTTCCCCCTGCCCCCCCCAAAAATTGCCCTCTGCCCTCAATGACTCCTGCTAATGTAGCGCTCATATCTAGTGAGTTTCAACTTCATTTATTCTTTGATATTTATTAAGTGCTTACCATATATTAAGCACTAGGCTAAATATAAAATATTCAGAAGCAGCGTGGCCTAGTGAAAAGAATATGGCCTGGGTGTGAGAGGACCTGGGTTCTCCACTTGCCCCCTGGGTGACTTAGGGCCCCCGTCACTTCACCACTTCTCTGTGCCTCAGTTTCCTCATCTGTAAAATGGGGATTAAGACTGTGAGCCCCACGTGGGACAACCATGATTACCTTGTATCCCCCCAGCACTTAGAACAGTGCTTGGCACATAGTAAGGGCTTAAGAAATACCAACATTATTATAAGGCACACAGTGTTCACCCCCATTTTCCAGATGAGGTAACTGAGGCCCAGAGAAGTGAAGTGACTTGCCCAAGGTCATACAGCAGAGAGGTAGCAGAGCCAGAATTAGGACCCAGGTCCTCCGACTCCCAGGCTCATTCTCTTTTCACTAGGCCTGGAAGATAAAATTGGTTCCTTTTGCAGTCTCTTGGGTTTTTTTAAAACAATCCATGGGCATCAATTAGCAGCCCTGGAATTCTATCAAATCTCCCATTATAAGTATATACTCTTTCTCTCTGTTACCATTTTTTTTTAATGGAATTTATTATGTGCTTACAAAGCATCAGGCATTGTACTAAGCACTGGGTTAGATAAAAGCAAATCAGATTGGACACGGTTCGTGTTCCATGTGGGACTCGGAGTTTTAATCCCCATCTGAACGATGAGGTCACCAAGGCACAGAGAAGTGAAGTGACTTGCCCAAGGTCACACAGCAGACAAGTGCTGGAGCTGGGATTAGAACCCAGATCCTTCTGACACCCAGGCCCGGGCTCTATCACCTAGGCCATTTTGGTTCTCTGTTAATACAGAAGCAAAAGCTGAAAGACATTTGAGGGACATCTGGGAGAAGCAGCGTGGCTCTGTGGAAAGAGCTCGGGCTTTGGAGTCAGAGGTCATGGGTTCAAATCCCGGCTCCGCCAACTGTCAGCTGTGTGACTTTGGGCAAGTCACTTCACTTCTCTGGGCCTCAGTTCCCTCATCTGTAAAATGGGGATTAAGACTGTGAGCCCCCCGTGGGACAACCTGATCACCTTGTAACCTCCCCAGCGCTTAGAACAGAGCTTTGCCCATAGTAAGTGCTTAATAAATGCCATTATTATTATTATGTTTTATAAATGCTCCTGTTTCCTTTTTTGGACAACTCTTCCCCAAAGTAACTGCCCTTTGTGGTGCGCTTAACCCCATCCCTGACTTCTCTGCATTCTTTTTATTATCTGGTCAAATTGCTCTTTCTCCCCTCTTGATTTTGAACCAAAATGTGTCCCCTTCCCCCCCACCCCCCCGCCCAGTGACAGTGGGGGAAAAAATAATAATGATTAAATAAGGTTTGGGGTTTGTTTTTTGATAGTGCTGTTGTCCAATCTATAGTTTTCCAGATTTACCTTTCAGTGAATAATAGTAATAATAATTATAGTACTTGTCAAGTGCTTGCTATGTGCCGGGCACTGTTCTAAGCACTGAGATAGATACAAACTAATCAGATCAGACACAGTTCCTGTCCCTCGTGGGGCTCACACTCTTAATCCCCATTTTACAGTTGAGGAAACTGAGGCCCAGAGAAGCGAAATGACTTGTCCAAGGTCACACGGCAAACGTGGCAGAGCTGGGATTCGAACCCAGGTCCTTCTGACTCCCAGGCCCGTCCTCTGGGCACTTCGCCACGCTGCTCCTCACTGTTTCTCGGTGGACCAGCCTGCCTCCAGCAGCAGGGTATGGTGGGTGGGGGAGAGGTCAGCAAATAGCAGAAATTATGGTGAATTATAGCTCACTCCAGTCTGGGAAATCAGCGGGAACCACGTGATGAGTTTGTAGTGTCAACAGAGGCCCAGGAGAACATATTTTATAGATAATCTCTCATGGCAACTCCCTTATTATTATTGACCATCTTTTAACCTCACTGCATTCCCTCCTTTAGAAAGAGACTCAAATGCTTTGGGCATGTTTCCCCACTTCCTCTCCACCCTCCCTCCCGGCCCCTTCTCCATTTCAGGCAGGGTGAGCCCTTTAAGATCTCTAGATCAAATTGCTGTCCTAAGGATCCTTAGTGGGGAGAATTTTTTTGTTTCTCCTATTTCTAAGGATGCCTGCCGGATCCTGTCGCATACCTACAAATGTCTTTTAATTTAAACAACAGACTTTTCTGCTGAGCTCCGTCTTGGGCTGTAGTTTCATGCATGCCTGCTAAAAAGCAGCTAGTTGTTAGGTAGTAGCTAAAGCGTAATTAAAACTGAAATACTCTTCCTAATTCTTAGGAATTTCGACCAATCTAGCATGCTTGTTTTGTCAGCCTTCCCTGATTTGGACCGATTGCATTAAAGTCCAGTATGGATGATGTCCTTTCTTCTCGCCCCCGGCCCTTCTTCCTTACGTTCAGCATGAATTGAGTTTCTGCCTTTAACTTTAGCCAGATTCTCAGGTCATTTTTAGTTTTCCCCACTTAAACATTCTCCAGAATCAGAGTTTCATCGGTCCTTTTTGAGGTGGTGTAACTCCTTCAGGAGCTGACTGGTTTTTCTTTTTTTTTTTTTTAAATGATATTTGATAGGTGCTTTTTAAGCGCTGGGGTAAGTACAAGTTAATTAGGTCGGGCACAGTCCCTGTCCTGCGTGTAGCTCACAGTCCAAGTAGGAGAGAGAGCAGGTATCCCCAATTTCCAGTTGAGGAACAGAGAAGTGAAGTGACTTGCCCAGGGTCACACAGTGGACAAAGTGGCGGAGCCTGGAATAGAACCCAGGGTGATTCCCAGGCCCTTGTTCTTTCACCAAGGCTATATATCTCTGCTCTGTTGTTAATAACAATAATAATAATAGTAATAATAATGGTATTTGTTAAGTGGTTACTATGTGCCAAGCATGGTTCTAAGCCCTGAAGAGGAAACTGGTTCTGCCCTAAGAATGCACACACTATACCACTGCTGGTTTTTGAATCTGTTAATGCTCTTTGAATAGTTGTACCGCATTACAGGTTAGCTGAATTTTTTTTGTTTGTGGTTTTCTTTTTTTTTTTTTGCTTACCTCACCAAGTTAGAGAAATGGATATGTAGGTTAAAACATGCTCTGAAAAGTTTTTACAGAACTTACGGGTTCAGTTGAAAACAGAATGAGTATGAAAATCAAAATATGTACATTGAGGGACTAGTGTATTTCTCGAAATAGCCAAGAAAAGGAGTGACATTAAACTTTACAAATAGAGTGAGAGTTTTCAGTGTTACAAGAATAATATTGAGGCTTCAAAGTGAATGTCACCTCTAAATCACCAGTTGTGACCGTGAGCTACTTTTCATTATCAGAAAAATGACTGCACCCTAATTTCCCTTGCTTAGTTTGAGTGGTTCTGGAGCTCATCTTTGTTTTTATGTAAATTTGGGTGGCACGATGGACAGATCAGTATCAAAGTACAAAATTCTCACATGCGTGGGTGTGGTGTGGCAGCCAGCTGCTGGGGAAGAATTTAGCCATGGGGGAACCATTTGCTTAGAGCCGATTAGGCTTGATTAACTTGCTTTAGCGCTCAGCGCCTGGTAGAATTCATTCCGTTCCCGTGAACTTCAGAATTTTGAGCCGTTGCTTGTTTGATCTACCTCTTCTCTTGAACGGACTTAATATATCGTTGTGAATGTTTCTCCCATGAGAGCGGCTTGGGGCGTTATCAGATCAGGCCTTATCTGATCTCGATGCTGGAATTTTGTGTTCTTTCGTTTCCGAAAGTTAAGATTGAAGCCTGAATATTATTTTTTCATTACGGAGGGTGGGACTTTGACGTCATCCGCTTTCCCCAAACCGGTGATTTTTATGAGATCTGTAACTTTAGGCACCGAGCAGCCTGCTTGAAGCATTGGAACAACATTTGGCCTCTCTGGAAGGGAAGAAAACAAAAGAAGTGTCAGCCGCCAGCAGGTAAAACAGACACCCTAGTTTGGAACGAAGTTGAATTTTGCATGCATTCTGAATGTCGGTTGTTTATTCATGTATTTATTTTTTTAGGTTCTTGTTAAGCAATTAATATGTGCCAGGTACTGTACTAATCGCTGGGGTTGGTACGAGCCAATCGGGTTGGACACAATCCGTATCCCCTGTGGGACTCAGAGTCTCCCATTTTACAGATGAGGGAACCGAGGCCCAGAGAACTGAAGTGTCCTGCCCAAGGTCACCCAGCAGACAAGCGGTAGAGCTGGAATTGGAACCCAGGTCCTTCTGACTCTTAGGCTCATGCTTTATCTTCGCTTCTCATTTGGAACCCAGGTCCTTCTGACTCCTAGGCTCATGCTTTATCTTGTCTCTGAGACCTTTGACCAACCCTTCAAAATGTCCAACTCTTCCTCTTCTGTCGTCTCATTTTCAATATTCAGTTTTGTTTGGATTTCTTTTACAGTGTAGTCCTCTAAACAGTAAGCTCTTTGTGAACAAGGAATGTGTCTACTGAGTCTGTTATATTAGTACTCTCCCAAGCACCTACTACTGGGCTCTCCACCCAGTAAGTGCTCAATGAATGTGGTTATTTTTTTAAATCGTATTTGTTGTGGACTTACTATATGTCCAGCACTGTTCTAAGCACTGGGGCAGATAGAAGTTAGAGCAGGCATAGTTCGTGTCCCACATGGGGCTCACAGTCTAAGTAGAGAGAACAGGTATTTTTTAACTTTAGCAACTGCTCTGGGTAGCAAGTTGAGCTATCTATGGGGTTACGGTTCTTTACTTTTTTTTTTCTGGCCACCGTGTGTTGTCCAAAGACAAACCCTTCTATATTGTCCTCTCCCAAGCACTTAGTACAGTGCTCTTCACATAGTAAGCACTCAGTAAATACCATTGATTGACTGGTTGAAAGAATAGGATGAAATCCCATGAAGTCTAGATCTTGAGGCAGTGGTCTCCCGTCCAGCGTGGCTCAGTGGAAAGAGCCCAGGCTTTGGAGTCAGAGGTCATGGGTTCAAATCCTGGCTCTGCCACTTGCCAGCTGTGTGCCTTTGGGAAAGTCACTTTAACTTCTCTGTGCCTCAGTTCCCTCATCTGTAAAATGGGGATTAGGACTGTGAGCCCCCCCGTGGGGCAACCTGATCACCTTGTAACCTCCCCAGTGCTTAGAACAGTGCTTTGCACATAGTAAGCGCTTAATAAATGCTATCGTTATTATTATTATTACTGTTCCCCTAGAGGGGCCCAGTACAACCCAGAGCACTTGAAGGGTGGAGGGCAATGGTGGTGACCAGGTCCTCCCTCAGAACGGCGGGCAGCCAGTCTCCGTCCCGGTGGCCGGCGTCAGAAATGGAGAGGTCTTCCAGTAGAGGGGTGGTCCTAGTTAATAATTCAGCCCCGGAGCCCTCATATGCTGACCTCTAAACTATAAGCTCAATGTGGGCAGGCAGCATGTCTGTTATACTGTGCTCTTTCACGCACTTAGTACAGTGCTCTTCACATAGTAAGCGCTTCGTAATTACCGTTGGCTGGCTGATTGAATGAGCTCCCATGTTTGGCCGAGTTGGCCACATTCCAGCCTCAACAGGCCTTCCACGACCTCTACAGCTGATTGTCTGTCTCCCCTTTCTAGACTGTGAGCCCGTTGTTGGGTAGGGACCGTCTCTATATGTTGCCGACTTGTACTTCCCGAACGCTTACTACAGTGCTCTGCACACAGTAAGCGCTCAATAAATATGATTGAATGAATGAAAAGGACGGGAACTAAGGCATAAACCCCTGATCTTGATACTGCCCTGTAATGGTAATAATCGTAATTATGGGCCTTATTAACCGCTTACTAATGTGGCAAGCATTGTTCTAAGCACTGGGGTAGAGACAAGTTCATCAGGTTGGACGCAGGCCCTGTCCCACATGGAGCTCCTGGTCTTAATGCCCATTTTACAGATGAGAAAACTGAGGCCCAGAGAAATGAAGTGACTTGCCCATGGTCAAACAGCAGACATTTGGCGGAGCCGGTATTAGAACCCAGATCCTTCTGATTCCTGGGCCCACGCTCTCCCCAGTGACCCACGCTGCTTCTCACCATGCTGCCCTAGACCAGTCTACCGTCTGAATGTCTACTGTCGATTGCCGCTTGCCACCTTGTCAGTGAAATGTGGCTTCCTCCCTTCTGTGTTGGCGTTGCAGCATTCATTCACGTATTTCCAAGCAGGGCTTTCATTTGCCACATAGCATGTCCGAAATGTATCCCAGTTTGGTGTCTCGGAGGGAAAACAAGTCAGCTCCTGGAAGCCTAAAGCATTTTGCCAAAATGGATCTTGGTCACAGCGGAACCCAGCATCACTGGCCTGCCGGTTCTGTTTCATCCCCGTGGCCGCCTCGGGGATGGAAGAGAGAGAGAGATGGAGGCTGGAGTCACCAAACCCTGCCCAGACCCCGGCACTTGGGCCTCGGCAATCTGCCGGTGTCCTGGAATCTCAGCGGAGCGAGGTGGTTTCCCACAGTTCTCTTTTCCCTGGCCGGTGCTCTCCAGGCCAGACGAATGAGCACCTCACAGAAAGCAAAGCCTCCAGCTCACTGGGCTCCACCTCCAAGCTCCACAGGGGCCAGCAAACCCCAATGAGTCCCTCTCCAGCCTGTCCAGTCTCAGGGACCGGAGGTGTCCCGTCCTGCCCCACCACCACACACAAACCCGTCCCCATATTGGACATGGTCTCTCCCTGACCAAAGTGCAGTCGGCGATTGGCGATGAGGGGGACTTGGTTTGGAGGAACGTTTTTACAACACATTTTGGGGAGCAGTAGACAAAATGAGGGGCTTTTTTGCCGGACATTGAGGATAAGGCTTATGTACCGAACCCGTCCCTCTAAGGGTATTTGTTAGAATGGACTCCGACCTGTCTCTGATACCCGAGATCAAGTTGTTTTGCTTGCTGTAACCTCGGTGGTTCCTGCTAGAGACTAGTTCCAAAAGAAGCAGTAGGAAATGCCGCCAGGACCTGATTCCTGTCTCTCATGTTACAACTTGTCGCAGGCTGATGAATGAATCAGCCAGCGAGGGATGAGCGGAAGGTATACGTCAGACTGCTTGTGATGCTCCAGTCATTCGTATTATTGAGCACTGTGTGCAGAGCTCGGGTCTATGCTCTTGGGAGACTACAACAGAGTTGGTAGACACGTTCTTGCCCACAACAAGCTTACAGTCTGGAGGGGGAGACAGTCCGTTAAACATGGAATGGTTCTTCGACTTTAGAGAGCAAGCAGAACCCATGTACCAAGCATAGGTCAGGAAGCTTCTTTTGTGCATGGGATTTGAAATTATCATTTTCCCCATGTTTCATGCAACGGTTTTAGTAGGGACTAATGTGACTCTTCTCTCACTTCTAAGCTGTTCTTGGCAAGCTGCTCTTAGGCAGCCGTGACATACGCCATTTTATCCCTGGGTGAAGACCGCTCTTATTTTGCATTCCCCTCAGAATTCTGGATATAGAGTGGTAGTTCCTCTCCAACCGAAGGTGAATTGGACACACATAATAATGGGTGAAAAAAACATCCTGGTAAAATGGATCTTTCAACAGAAAAGAGTTTGTGTGTTTTTGGTTTGTTTTTTTTAATCCCCCCCAGCTTGTGCAACATGGTCTCTAAATACTGGAACTTGTCATTTTAGGGCTAGCACCTTATCAAGCGCCGTGTCCACCCTCGCCAACACAGGAATGTCTTTTACCCGAATGGATGAGAAGGAGAAACAACAAGCATTAGAAGAAGAACAGGCTAGACTGCAAGCACTTAAGGTGAGGCATAAGTTGGTTGCTTCTGAGCTTGCTTAGTTCATTGTTCTCCCGAAAGGAAGCAGATTGCACCCTAACAGACATAACCGTTTAAACGTACACTTGCTGTCTTAGCAGCCTTTGCTTTCTAGCCAGAAGCAGAACCAAACCAGTGGAGTTTTTTGGAGGAGAAATGAACCGAAGGATTTTTGCCAAGAGCTCCAAAGCTGATCTCCCTTTATAGTTTCCCTGTGACAGTAGTCATTTTTCTCCTTCTGTGGTGTTCGCTTTCAGTATTTCCCAAGGGCTCCTGTGCCAAGCACCATGGTAGTTCGGAGGCTATCAGATTGGATGCAGTCCCTGCCCCTCACACGGCTCCCAATCTAAGAAATAGCGAGAAGGGATTATTTATAACGTCTGGCAGGTCTGACTGCTTATAATGAAAAAAATAGAGGGTCCGAGCTCAATTTAGTGTTAGTCAGACATCCCCTGTTGTGCCTTCCGACGTTTGGACCTTTGACTCTTGACGTCAGTGTTGTTTAAAGCACTCTTTCGCTCGATTGAAGTCCCCAGATTTGGCCGCACATATATGCTGAGACGTGTGCTGAAAGTGTTCCGGGTAGGAGAGGGACAGACGTGTGGTGGCCCGGTGTGTAAACCCTCACGATTCACAGGGGCGCCGCCACGATAAACGCTGTGCTAGCTGACAAGTGACTGTTGAGAAGCGGCCTGGCCTGGGGGAAAGAGTGCATATAGTAAGCTCTTAACAAGTACTATTATGATTATTATTGGTACATAAGTGCTGTACAGCTGGGGTGAGTATCCAAGTACTAAGGGATACACAGCCAAGTGTGTACTCGACAGAGAGGGGAGAGCAGGTTGAAGAAAACAGGGCTTAGGGAGGGCTTCTCAGGGATGTGATTTTAGCAGGATTTTGAAAATAGGGAGAACAGAGGACCGTCCTCTATGAGAGGGGAGACAGTGCCTCGCCCCAGGGAGGATGTGAGCAGAAGGGCCGGTGGTGGGACAGATGTGATCTGGGTACAGAGAGTTGGAAAGCCCTAGAGGAGCGGAGATTACTGATTGGATCATAATAGGAGAGAAGCGAGGGAGAGCGAGAGAGCTGATAGATTCATTTTATGGGAAGTCTCTTCTGGCCAACTGAGACTTGATGCTTTCGTTGTAGGAGCAGCGATTAAGAGAGATTTCAGTGGTCTCGAATTCTGCTTCCACAACCGAGTCTCCAAGCGCTTTATCGGGAAAAAGCATCCATGTCACCGCAGCCCCGGCACCCACAACCAATAGGTGAGACGAACTGTCATGGTTCCATCGAGCCTTAAAAGTGGAAGTATAATCACGTCAGCAAGGGCCGACCCAGGGCCTGTCTGGCCTTTGGGTGGGCCCCTCCTCAGGCGGTCTGTGATTCTCTCTGGCAGGTCTGGGGGATCCCCCAGCCCCTAGTTCAGGTCCCAGGTCCGGTGCCCCGACCAAAATGCCTTTTCCCTTTTTTTTTTAAATGGTGTTTGTTAAGCGCTTAGTATGTGCCAGGTGCTGCGTTGGACACAGTCCCTGTCCCCATACAGTCGCCATGGATTCTTCCCCGCCCCTCCACTCCCTCTCTCCCGTTGTTGTACACGCTACAGACTCCCTCCCCAAATCCGGCAGGCCAGGGCTCGCGTCTGAAGGTACCGTCGATGGACCGATCGAAAACCCTCCTGAAACCCCTCCTCGTCCAACCAGCCTCCCCAGATTGAGCCCCGCCACCCTGAGAAACCCAAACCCCAAAGCCACCTCTAGCACACGTACCTAACTGTCAGCATTTTGGGGTACAGGTGGATTCAGTTGTACGGTTGGACGTATGTCATTATTTGGACTACTTTACGTCTGCTTCTCATGGACTCCTGAGGGTTTCTCGCCAGGAGTTCCTTGTGTTAAGGGTATGCTGAGACTGTTGACGGTAGAATGCTCTAGTTTTTCAGGAGTCCAGGCTGAAATGGTGCCACTTTTTCTCTTCACAGTATGCCCAATCTCTCTAGCGATCTCTTTGACCTTCAGCCTGCATTCGTTCCAACTGTCCAGAGCACCCCAGCTATCGCCACCTCCGTAGGCAGTGCCTGGGGGACAGGTAAGTCGAGGCACCAAAAGACACAGAGTTCACATTACGGGACCTCCCTTTTTCTTTTCTTTGTAACACAGGTGCTACCGCAGAAACCCAAAAGCCCCATACCTCACGATGGCCCTTGGTAGTCTTAAGGTAGCATCAAAAGATGTGCTTTTGGTCTCCTCTTTTAGGAACTCATTCTGTGCTTAGAGGCGTGATGACTTTGACACCGTCGAAGTAGGCAAAATTAAACGTTTGTCAGAAATGACAGCTAGGTGACTTTCTGGGAGTTGAACTAGTCCTTATTAATGCCAGTGGAACCGTCGTCGATCGACTCCCCAGAGAAAGCAAAATATGCTATTTCTTTGGAAGCTCCTCTCAGGGTCGGATATTTTGACCTGAGTTCTGTGCTTCGATAAGCTTAAAAGGCAAAGCCGATAAAAACCAAACGAGCCACCTAAGTATCCTGTTCTTCACCCTTCTCTTTCATCCTAAGTTTTTAAGTTGGGCAGTGCTTCCTGACAGAAAGAATAATAATAATAATAATAATAATAATGATGGTATTTAAGCTCTTACTATGTGCAAAGCACTGTTCTAAGCGCTGGGGGGATACAAGGTGATCAGGTTTTGCACGTGGGGCTCACAATCTTAATCCCCATTTTCCAGATGAGGGAACTGAGGCCCAGAGAAGTTAAGTGACTTGCCCAAGGTCTCACAGCTGACGAGTGGCGGAGCCGGGATTCGAACCCATGAGCTCTGACTCCAAAGCCCCTGCTCTTTCCACTGAGCCACGCTGCTTTTGGTACTCCATTTACAGAAGTTAGGGATGTTCAAAAGTCATCGAAATATTATTGTCACTTTTGGCGTTCTAGATGTACAAAACTACATAGGTATATGTAAAAATTATTTATAACAGTCAAGGAGAACACCTGGGAAACTGCCTATTTTTCTGTCTGTAAGTGACTCTTACATGCCATAGGGACTCCTTGTTTTCTGTTAGGAGAAAAGAAAAAATTTTTCCCAAACCAAACCCGTTCAGGATTTGCTGGGTAGGGCTGTCGCTTCTTTTTAAACAGCCACGGTAACGGCGATAACCCGAATCCAAACCGTCGGTAGGGGAACTGAATCAGAAATCACGCTGTCGAATTGGCACTTTTTCCCTTGGGTTCCTTATCCGGACAGCGGGCTCTGCCAGTTTTCTAAGGGGGCACTGAGGTTGGTGGTCCATGGGACTGAAACTCGCCTATCCTATAGCAGCCCCTGGAATGGGTGTTTTATATCGAATCCCACAGCACGCGCCTCTTTGCCATTGTAATCTAGATAGCTGTCAAGATCGTTCTGAAAAAGAGTGTGACAGCCACTTATTTTTCTCTTTGTAAACCGTGTGGGGCCCGGCGCCAGCTCTTTTGGACCCACTGGCCTTGTTGGGCGAGCCCCCGTCTCCCCGGCTCAACTCTGACCCATTTCCTTCTCTGCAAAATGGGAACATAACAACGCCTTTGGCTTTGAGGGGCCGGGAGAACATGCCGGGGTGTCCTTTGAGGGGGGAGGTTCGGGGTGAACTCCCACTCTGTTAAGCAAATGGCCGTTTAACGGAGAATCAGCCTTTTTTTTTATAAAAAGGGAAACCTTTGTGATCTGTGGGAGAAATGGCGGAATTCTCCCTAGTGGGAGCGACGCTGTTGACAGAGCACCCTCTGATTGTGGTGCGCTGTACTAAGCCCTTGGGAAAGGGGAACTGAAGGAAGACTCACCTCTGCCAGCCTCAGGAGGTTTTCCGTCTGAGCAGTGCCGGGTGGTTTTTTGTTTGTTTGCTTTTTCCTCTCCCCAACCCCTCTCATCTAGCAGAGCGGCCTTATCCGTCCCCATCCCCAAAGCGCCTCTTGGGCACATGAAAGCA
Source organism: Tachyglossus aculeatus (assembly GCF_015852505.1). Classification (NCBI taxonomy): domain Eukaryota; kingdom Metazoa; phylum Chordata; class Mammalia; order Monotremata; family Tachyglossidae; genus Tachyglossus; species Tachyglossus aculeatus. The sequence continues at coordinate 16,301,652 of NC_052071.1, read as the reverse complement.
AAGAATCAGTTAGGTGTACTTTTTGAGCACTTTCTGTACACAGAACACTGTACTAAGCTCTTGGAATCCCTTTCACACATCCCTACTACCCACAGCCCTAAAAAAGGGACCTGGACTGTCTGCGGGTCGGCTCTCCCATGTGTTCAGGTCCAAGTCCTATCCACCGCAGTGGGAGGGGCGGAGAAGGGTAGTCCAGAGCTCGATTCTCACATCTGGCTATCAGCTGGGCTTTACATTTAGAAAACTTCCCACCCACCCAACCAGAGTGGTGGCCACCTGAGGGGACTCCAGGGGACTCCGGGTTTACATCTCTCGGGGCTGGGATTTCAAGGGGTTTCGCCCGAAACCGGAGTGGAACGGGGAGAAGGGCTTCCTCCTTCCAACTTCCCAGGCTCAGATCCGCCCACCCCCTGCCGGTAACCTCCCACTGCCGATAGACGGTCTCTGTGTCCTCTGCATCCTCTGCGGCCCGCTGGTACTCGAGATGATCTTTTCTGTTTCCTTTTCCCGTTGGTGCTACACGAAAGGTCCTTTCTCATCATCCAATGGATGTGTTGGTTCTCCTCCACATCTGGACATCTTCGACATGGAGCCGGTCGAAGAAGCCGTAAAATCCACCTCCCCTCTCGTCACTTCTACCTTTTCCTCCAAACAAACAGTGGAACTGTTTAGTGGTAAACACCCTTTACTATCCTTTCTGTTTCCCAAATGGAAGTAGGAGATGTGATTTACCACCTTTCTTTTCCCCCCTTTCCCTTCTTCCTCTGCCACAATCCTTTAACATAAGGAATCTGCCACATTGCACCTCAAGTCTTTTGCTTTGGATTGCATCCATAGATCAGGTTAATTGGTTTTTATTCCGGAAACCTGGGGCGAAATACGGTCCGTGGGCACAAGGCTGCTGCTGCAGCCCCCGGCTGATGGACTAACCCTCTCCTGAGCTCTCGGGAACTTACCTGACTTTCACTCGGTCTGCTTTTTGAGGCGGCCCACCGAGGAGAAGTTTCGTTTAATGGATGCCTTCTGAGACATCGTCCGATTGGTTTCTTTAGGGTTCTCCTCAGCAAGATACGGTAGAAGAGCTTCCTCTCTGGGCCTTGGGCTAGGGTGGTTTGAAAAGTTTTGAACTGTCAGTGCCATGACTCAGTGTCAGCTTCTCTGTCTCTGTGTGTGTCTCTCTCTCTCTCTCAATCCCCACCGCTCCCTTCTCCTCCTGTCCTCTCCCCTATACTGCACGAAGATGACTTTAGTGCTCCTACGGCTGCCTACGCTTCCGTGTACCCCGCCGTGACATCTGACGGTAATCTCTTTTCTTTTGACCTTTTGTTTCCGTCATGGCCTCACGGCATCCCGTGGCAGCTAACTCTCTCACTTTGTTCCTTAGGATTCCCCCTCCGGTCAACCCCGCAGAATCCTGCCGCTTCAGCCATCAACGTGGATTTCGACGCCGTGTTCGGAGCCAAGTCGGTTGCGCCGGAATACGGGACCGCCAGCGGTAATAGCGACTTCCCGGGCCTCAGATATTTTCCGTGGTTGTGAGGAACGGTGGCTTCTCGGTGGCGGCTCTGTCGGCCAAGCCGCAGCTCTTCCACGAGAATGACGCCCAGTAGCTCTCCGATCGTGGCATCTTAGGGCCAGAAGGACTGAGGGGATCATCCGACCTCGTCACCTGGCAACTGCCCATCTCCTCTCCGTAGGGTATCCCGGGGGGGGGACGTCCTCCAGGCTCCAGCAGAAGTCAGTTCCCCAGTTGTTCCGCCTCACATCGAGTGGGTTCTCCCTTAGGCCCAGTCAGAATCTCTCCCGCTTTGATTTGAGTCCATTTCCTAAAAGCCTTCATCTACTTAAGGCCAGTTAAAGTCTTTTTTTGCAGCTAAACCACCCCACTTCTTTTAGCCTTTCCTCACGAGACTTATCTTTTGTCCAGTGATCTTATCTTTTTCTTTTCGTCTCTTCCCCGGACTCCGTCCTCTGGAAAGCGCGCTTCCCCAGAGTGGGAGGCAGACTCTGGGAATAGAGGGTCCGGCTAGGCCAGTGTAGCGGGGAAGAACGTCTTCCCAAGTCTTTGTTCCTTCCTTCCCAGTTCTAGTCCTGAGTAATTCATCCCAACATGACGGGGACTCTTTTAGGGAAGCGGTGTGGCCGAACAGCAAGAGTGCAGGCCTGGGCCTGGGCGCCGGTGGAGCCGGGTTCCGATCCTGGTCCTACTGCTTCCCTGCAGCGTGATCTAGGGCAAGTCATTTCATTTCTCTGAGCCTCATTCTGCTCATCTGTAAAATGGGGCTTCAGTACCTGTTCTCTTTCCTTCTTAGCCCGTGAGCCCCCTTTGAATCACTGTCTGTATCTAAACCAATCACTCCAGGGCTCGGAACAGTGCTTGGTACATAGTAAGCGCGTTACAAATACCATTATTATTATTATCATTATTGTTAATAATGATAATATTAAGAAGAAAAATAATAAAGGCACTCCATTGCTAATTCCCATTCGGTTTAATGTCCATTAGTAATTGTGTTTCACTCATCTGTCCCCATTCTGTACCTGCATTTTTGGTTTTTCTTAGCAGTTCTACTACTTCACATTTGATCTTTATTCGTTCAGTTATTTAGTGATTTATTTATGGTATTTGTTAAGCCCCTCACTATGTGTCAAACACTCTTCAGCACTGGAGTAGATACAAGGTTATCAGGTTGGACACAGTCCATGTCCCACATGGGGCTCCGAGTCTTAACCCCCATTTTGCAGATGAGGTAACTGAGGCACAGAGAAGTGAACCGACTAGTCCAGGTCACACAGCACACAATCAGCAGAGCTGGGATTAGAACCATCGGCGCCTTCCCCCGGGGCCTGGCCATTCAGTCGGTGTTCTGTCTCCGGGCCAATGCTTTCTGACCCTCCCGTTGATTTCCTGTGCTCCCTCCCCGCGGTCGTCTGCCGATGGTTGCAAGAGCCATTACTTTCCCATTGTACGTTCCTTCCACGCCAGAGGCTCCCCGGAATTACCGAGAGAATTCAGAACTCCTCTCTGGTTGGTAGAGCAGTGGTGTTCCCTCAGAAATCCAGTGGGGCAACTAGAATTCACAGAGCTGAAATGAGTGCTTTCCCTCTTCAGGTTGAATTCATAAATCTCTCCTTTAGCTGTTGGTCGTGTTGAACAAGGACTCTGGTATATTTTTTTTTTTCTTTCCCCTCCTCTCTTACATATGCTCCTGATGGAACACACCTGCTGCCGATTTAATGGGTGAGTGTTTACTCAGAGCACTTTAGGGTCTGATGTCACGGCCCCTCGAGGCCGAAGAGACGCCCGGAGGGAATGGTGCGGTCGGCCCCACCCAGAGCGTGCGGAACTTCGAAAACCGTGTACTTTAGCGATGGAGAGAGGGCCCAAACGAGCTCTGTCACCACGGTGATGGTTAATACCCTGTTCTGGATTCCCCATCAGTCAGTCAGTGCTTTTTATTGAGTGCTTACACTGTGCGGAGCACTGTACTAAGCAATTAGGAGAGCAAGTTACAAGAAGTTCCCTGCCTGCTGTGAGCTTCCAGTGTAGGAGGCGAGATGGACATTAATGTAAACAATTTATGAAACATAATTGTTAACGTGAGGAATTAGCGTGGATTTGTACCAGAGTCAAAAAGATCCCCTTCCACCTCACCTCAGCCGTGCCGTGTGCCCAGAAGGCACAAGCCGAACCCATCAGCCTTCCTCTAGCTGGCCAGCGGATCCTACTGTGCAGGGGTATTTTGGCAAAGCGGGCAGAGCCTAGTTAGTTTTCCAGTCTGCGCCACATCTGCCTGCCTTAGGCCAACCTGGCCATTCTCTGAAAGGGCTTGTGTTCTCAGTTGTGGTAAACGTGTTCAGTGGATCAAGTGGCCACGTGTGAGTTGGAGAAGCAGCTTGGCCTAGTGGAAAGAGCCCGGGCCCGGGAGTCCATTTGGCTGCTGTGTGAGCATGGGCAAGTCACTTCACATCTCTGGGCCTCAGTACCCTCAGCTGTAAAGTGGGGATTAGGACTGGGAGCCCTATTTGGGACAGGGACTGTGTCCAACCTGATTATCTTGTATCAGCGCTTAGAACAGTAGTAAGCGCTTAACAAATGCCATTATTATTATTATTATTATTATCTGCCCCAGTACTTAGTACAGTGCCTGGCCCAAAGTGAGCGCTTAACAAGTACCATTTAAAAAAAAAAGTTTGATCAAAGTCAGTGTCGAATGAGCTTTTCTAGGGAATCCAGGGATTCCGTAGTGTGAAGGGATGCTTGTTGTGGGCAGGGAATGTTTTCGATGTTCTCCTGTACTCTCCCTAGTACTTAGTACAGTGCTCTGCATACAGTAAGCGCTCAATAAATATTATTAGTAATAATGTTCGGTTGTGGTGGGTTGCTGTATTTGAGCCTAGGGTGGGCTGAGGGCAGGGTTCCTGTGAGCCAGCTCTGAGGTAAGTTGGTTGTGGGCAGGGAGTGTGTCTGTTTATTGTTATGGCATACTCTCCCAAGTGCTTAGTACAGTGCTTTGTACACAGTAAATGCAATTGAATGAATGAGAGGTCTGGGACCAGAACACAGGAGGGTCCAGGTTCCCTTTAGGCCACTGAGCTGAGGTGGCATCTGAGCGCCATTGGGTTCCATGAGCGCGCCCCAGGGGCAGTGGAAGCGGCGATCCCTTTCCCCGCCCTCCATTCCGAGTCGGGAATGGAACCACGGTCGGTCAGAAACGGGAACCTGCCAGTGCCCTCTTCCCGACACCTGGGAGCAGCGGCCTAGCGGGAACCCTCCTCCTGACCCGAGGGAGTCCTTTTCCTCTCCTAGAATAGAACGGGGTCCAGGCCTCTCCTTGTGCCAAACCCGGAGCCATGTTCCCCACCCCCTTCTTCCAGGACCTTGGATTGTTTTTTTCACCAGTGACCAAGTGCCCGAACAGCCGGGACGTAGGACTGCCCCGGCTAAACTGGGAAGCGGGGCCACCATATTTCTCTAAATTTACCTAGTTATGAAGCCCGTGTCATCACGTCCCTCCTTAACTTGGGATGATTTCCTGCATATCGGTCATAAAGACTTGCCAATTCCTGTACAGCTCAGCAGTGGCTGAGAAAATGCACATTTGAGATTTGGAGATCGTGAAAAGCTTAAAACAACTCGATTTGGGTGAATAAAAATAACCTTATGTATGATTTCCTTGAAGGCCACAGTTAGTCAAAATGGCCATAATTCCCAGCAATCAGTTAATGGTACTAAGCGCTTGGGAATCCAAGCAGAATTAGCAGACATGTGCCATGCCCATGGCACACCAGGGGTGTGGAGGATGCAGACTCAAGAGGGTCCAGTCTCGCTACCAAAAACCCAAATCCGCCCATCCTCGGACGAGCATCTCGGAGATGCTTCCTGAGCTGCTCCTGAACTAGCAGGATAAATCTTAGGAGTAGAGTGAAAACGGAACAGGGATTCATTCATTGAATTGTATTTGTTGAGCGCATGCTGTGTGAGAAAGTATAATAGAACATTAGAGAGGGATAATAATAATAATGGCATTCGTTAAGGGCTTACTTACAGTGTGAAGCACCATTCTAAGCGCTGGGGGTGGGGGGTACAAGGTGATCAGGTTGTCCCACGAGGGGCTCACAGTCTTAATCCCCATTTTACAGATGAGGTAACTGAGGCCCAGAGAAGTTAAGTGCATTGTCCAAAGTCACACAGCTGACAAGTGGCGGAACCGGGATTAAAATCCATGACCTCTGGCTCCCAACCCTGGGCTGTTTCCACTGAGCCACGCTGCTTACACCGTAACGGTGGATACCGTTACGGGGCTAAGGACGATCTTAAGTAACTCCGGATCACGAGCACAAGCATCGGAGGCCAGCAACCCGGAGCCGTTCTGTTTCCATCGGGTGGTTTTTGTGCGGGGCCGCCCTAATCTGAACGGTACTTGTGCCCCAGACATTTGGATTAGCTGAGCAGCGGGTGGCATAATACTTCGGAGCACTGAGTATAGCGCTCTGCGCACAGTAAGTGCTCAATAAATATGATTGAATGAATTGAATAAATAATATCAACAAAAGGAGGAAAATCAGCAGGCTAGAAGCTGTTGTCCCACTGCATTGACCGACGCCCTTTCTAGTGTGAAAGGCGAAACTTACAAATGAAACCCAGACGTTACGAAATGGGAATCGTCGGGCGTTCTCCCCATCTGAGCTCTGCAACCCGACCCGTGTTTAGTCAAAATATCGGGGGAAAGGCATGGTTTTCCAAATGGCCATTTTTTGTTGACAGTGTTTCCATCTTTTCTTTTCAGTTTTCTGTTTCTAGATGACGTGCTCCAACCCACAGCGGCCGCACGAGTCCAGCGAGCTGCTGGCCAGCCCGGTGGGAAAATTTTAGCCAACGACCTCGATTCTTCTCTGGCTAACCTGGTGGGAAGTATGTCACGATTTTCCATTTCACGTTTAAGGGGAGAAAAGGTACTTGAAGAGCAGTCACCCATTTTCATTTTTGCTTGTTGTTGAACAGATCTTGGATTTGGAGGAACCCCCTCGAAAAAGTAAGTTTGGGTTTTACATTTGTGGCGGTTCCTTTAGTGTCAGAGGGGATTGCAGAAAAAATAGAAATGAATGGTTGATTTCACAGACTGGTAGCCTCTCTCCTGTCACAGCTAAGGTGAGAAGCAGTGGATAGAGCCCGGGCTTGGGAGTCAGAAGGACCTGGGTTCTAATCCCAGTTCCGCCACATGTCTGCTGTGTGACCTTGGGGAAGTCACTTCACTTCTCTGGGCCTCAGTTCCATCATCTGTAAAATGAGGATTAAGAATGTGAGCCATTTTGTGAAACATGGACTGTCTCCAGCCTGATTAGTTTAAATCTACTGTAGTGCTTAGCATAGTGCCTTGCACATAGTAAGTGCCCAACAGATGCCATGTAAAAAACAAAAGACCGGGGGTGCCCAGGTGGAAACAAAGGCTGAGATGACTGCCCTCCAGTAGTGTTAATTCTTTGTGGGCAAGGATTGTGGGCTTGCTAATGCTACATGCCCTGTAGATGTTTAGTAAATGCCATTGATTCGTTAGCCAAATTGTTTTCTCTTGCAAAAAGCAAAGGACAAGGACTCTTTGATCCAGCCCTACCGAACAGTATGGTGTCCCCGTGGAATAATTCCTGGGGCTCTAGGGGGTACTCGGAAGGAGTCTTAATCGTCCTAGCTGATGATTAAAATTAGCCAGGTGCCTTTGGAAAAGTGATGGAGCGTTTTAAGCACCAAATCACCCTAAGTAAACAGCGAAGGGTGGTCCTGGCACCGTCTTCCTTGGTTTAAAAACAGACAAGAGATTTTCAGGAATAGCACATACTCTGGCGGGTACGAACAGTGTTCCGTTACGTGAGACGAGCGAGAGGGTTCCAGGCCGGCCCTCGGACCTGCCGATCCGGAAGCAGAATTCTGACCGAGTGGGGAAATCTTACATTTCTGAAATCTCTGCAGGCTGAAAGTAGTCTGGGTGGGAGCGGGCGGCTCTGGGCCTAGAATTGGAGAACTAGCCCAGAGGACTGGACGTGCTGATCACCACAGGACACTGGGGTGAGATGGAGACAAGCTTGTTTGGGGAGGGGGCCAAGAAAGACTATAAGCTCGTTTGAGGTAGGGAGCGTATCTGCTAATTGTATTATTCTGTCTGCTAATTCTGTCTTTCCAAGCTCTTAGTATAGGGATCTGCACATAATAAGCACCCAGATGCCACTGATAGATTGAAACATCTCATCAAGGAGCTTCTTAAAGTTCCTTTAAAAATGGGACACTTCCCCTTTTTTTCTGACTCCGAATTGGAGTGTGGCCACGGCAAGATTGTTCATGCAGAATCTGTTCCCCTCGATCTCATCTCAGGTCGGATATGCAGTGGAATCAGCCTTCAGAGAAGAAACTGACCGGGGGAATGAACTGGCAGGCGAAGACGAGCACGTCCACCACCACTTGGACCCCCGCCCCCATCCCTCCCGCTCCACATATGGTAAATGCGTTAACCCCAGGGGCTGGCGTTGGGGTGCTGGCGGGGGGACGTGTGGTCCAGTTTGATTCATCTTGGGCTCTCCCCTCCCTCTTGGGACGTTGTGGTTCTGGTTGGCCCCGATCCTCCCCCCGGGCTGGGTTCTCGGAAGAGAAATGAGGAAGTCGCAAGCCTGCCAGCCACGATTTGGAGATGTTACCGGGGCTCCCTGGCCAGAATGAGGACTTCTGTCCATCTCCGGGCTGTTCCCAGCCTGATTTGGAACTCTGGGAGTTAGGACTGTCAGTCAGCCTGCTAGGCCAACATCAGATCTACCACAAGTTATGACTTTCTAGTAGAATGAGCCTAGGTCGGGGAATCACAGGTTCCGGATTCTAATCCCATCTCTGTCACCTGCCTGTTGGGTGACCTGGGGCAGGTCCCTTCACTTCTTTGGGCCTCGGTTTCCTCATCTGTGCGATGGAGATTCCATCCCTGTTCTCCCTCGTACTTTGATTGTGAGCCCCATTTGGGATAGCAACTGGATCTGACCTGATTATCTGTATGTACCCCAGTGATTGCCCCAGCGCCTGGCAGACAGTCAGCGTTTAACAAGTACCACAACCGTTGCTGTCGTTACATTTTCCTGTAAGGTGACCAAGCTATCCGAGTAGCCCCAATCTCTCCCCGCTTCTTTAATCTTTCATTTCATTCAGCCTCTTGAAGCTTAATGCGTCAAAAACCAAATTCCTCATCTGCCCCCGTAAATCCACTTTCTCATCCCATCAACCACACCGTCATCTTCCCTGTCTCCCAGCGAGTCAAGCAGTGGTAGTTATAGAGCGCTTACCATGGGCCGATCATCACGCCAAGCGCCGGGGTAGAATTAGATAATCAGGTCGGAGAGCAGCATGGTAGAATGGACGGAGCCCGGGCCTGGGGAATCAGAAGGCCATGGGTTCTAATCCTGGCTCCGCCACTTGGCTGCTGTGTGACCTTGGGCAAGTCACGTTACTTCTCTGGGTCTCCGTTACCTCATCTGTACATCGGGGGGATTCTCACGCCCTTCTTGTCGTCGTTCCAGGTGCCTGCCCCGGCGACCTACCCGATGACTACACCCCAAGTGCCTGTGTATGGAATGGTGAGAGTCCCTCAGAACGACCCGGACCGAAGGGCTGTTAGTCGGCTTTTCCTGCTTTGTCCCCTCTCCGGTTACAGTCTCTGCTTGTCTTCGGGGACTGGTCGTGGAGCTTTGGTATTACGTGTGCTCTCTGTTGCTTCTCCTCCCCCTCCTCTCTCCGCTATTTCCTTTGAGCCATTTCATTGCTCCCGAGCATCTCCCTCAGGTGAGCAGGGTTAGGGAGAGGAGGCGAACCCCAACCGATGGGTCCTATCATCCCGATCTCGGTCGGCGAGGAGGCGCCAACGGGACGACGTCGGGTCGTGGGGTGGCCCGTTCTGGAAAACAAAATCATAGATAAACCGAGGGTCCCTGAATGGATTTCCCTCCCCTCCACTCGAAATGCAGCGCCCGGGTCACCTGGCGTGGATTGGAAGAGTCTCGGACCTCGGCGTCCTGTACAGCGTCGGGTGACTCTGCCCAGCTGAAGGAGTTTTCCGTTTGCCATTTCAGGTGCCACCTCAGCTCGGAGCCGCGCCGCTGATGGCTCCGCAGCCTGTGATTTACACGCAGCCGGGCCTGAGGCCCACCAACCCCTTCGCGCCCGTCTCCGGAACTCAGGTCGGTCTTACCCCTTGGGATGAGTTGATGGAGCGTCGGGCCGGGCCTACCATTGGCGGGAGCAAATGATCGTCCGTCGGTCAGACCTTTCTCAGATCCGAGCCTTCCTCGGGCGGATCCTGGAGGTTACAGTTTAGCACCCTCCTCCTTCAGCCGTCTCCCCGGGCTGCCTTAGAATAATAATAAGGATGGCATTTATTAAGCGGTTACTATGTGCAAAGCACTGTTCTAAGCGCTGGGGAAGTTACAAGGTGATCAGGTTGTCCCACGGGGGGCTCACAGTCTTAATCCCCATTTTCCAGATGAGGGAACTGAGGCCCAGAGAAATTAAGTGACTTGCCCAAAGTCACACAGCTGACAATTGGCGGAGCCGGGATTTGAACCCATGACCTTTGACTCCAAAGCCCGTGCTCTTTCCACTGAGCCACGCTGCTTCTCAGCTTCTCAGGCTTCTCATGCCTTCTTAGAAGGCATCAGCCAGCTCCGTCCACCTGGGACATCCCGGCCATGGAAGTTGTGGGGGTGATCATGGTGAAGAACTTACACTTTGGCAACGTTGGGTAACGTAGAGGCCGGGGCACAGATGGGGAGAGTGGATGGCGGAGACCGAACTCAATCAGGGAAATGCCGGGCTCTGGCCGCAAGCAGTCTGCGCCGGCTCTCCCGATGAAGCGCCAGGCTCTGACGGGCACCGATGGTCCTCACTGGGTCATTCATTCATTCATTCAATCGTATTTATTGAGCGCTTACTGTGTGCAGAGCACTGTACTAAGTGCTTGGGAAGTGCAAGTCGGCAACATTTAGAGATGGTCCCTACCCAACAACGGGCTCACAGTCTAGAAGGGGGAGACAGAAAACAAAACGAAACATGTGGACAGGTGTCAAGTCATCAGAATAAATAGAAATAAAGCTAGATGCACATCATTAGCAAAATGAATAGTAAATATGTACAAATAAAATAGAGTAATAAATCTGTGCAAACATATATACAGGTGCTGTGGGGAGAGGAAGGAGGTAGGACCGGAGGGATGGGGAGGAGGAGAGGAAAAAATGGGCTCAGTCTGGGAAGGCCTCAGCCTGACCCAATCACCCAGCCCATAGGGCTGGCGTTTTGGAGGTTCCTCCTTGGAAGTGGGTGTCTTGAGAAGGACAGCCATGTCCCGCGTTGACCCCATAGGGGAAATCTGGCAGTCTGCCCTTTTTCCCAGAGGGTACTGCCAGTGAGCGAGGGCAAGCGTCAGTTTCTGTCTCTGAGACCCCGGTCACCCTCCTTACCTCGAGGGCGGTGAAAGCGGACAGCGACTCCGAAGTCCGCCTTTCGTCTTTGCCTCTGTTTAGGCCGGGCCAAGAACCAGAAGGAGACTCGGTCTAATTCATCGTAATCGACATCAACCCCGTAGCTCCAAACCCAGAAGTCAGTCAGGAAGTACCGGAACGAAGCCAGCCAGAAGCCGACTTAAGTGGCTGACGGCTTAACTTCTTACCCCAGACTGATCGGAACGGGGCATACCAATGTCTGACCCCTCGTTTGTCTCAGTTCTACCTGCCCCTTTCTTGAGCTTAGAAGAGATTGTCATTTTTCCCTCACAAAAGAGTTGGGGTTTTTTTGTTTTTTTCCTTTTGAGATGAGATGATACGTTTTCCCAAGTAGTCGGATATGGGGAGGCACCGACAGTCTAATACATCCACCTGCCTTTGTGGTTCCTTTGGTTCAGATACCTAAAAATCCCTTTCAGCATGGGTCCCTTATATTTTCAGTTGGTCCCGGGCTCGCTGGCGACTGTTTGTGTGGTAGAAATTCCCCTCCAGTGCCAGCCGAGATGAGACCCAGGAAATGATTTTTCAAGATTAGATTTTTTTTTTCCTCGCTGTGGTCGTCACAAAGGGCGTTTTCAGGCCTATCTCAAACGGGGCCGTCCGAGTTCGTGAGCCCACGGTTTGGCCAGAATCTGAAAAGAACCCGGCACTCTGCCCAAACCCCGTTCTTAAAGAACTTTCCCACTGGAATCGGTTGCCTTAATTGGGGTCTGTGGGGTAGATTTTGTCTCTGTTTCTATTAATCATTTGTGGGGTGGTAAATGGCTTGACGTGTGGGTGACATGCCACGTGTGCGTGAGAAAGAGAGACACCCCACGTGGTGGTAGAGGGGCTGGGGAGTGACTCACCCTGGACATGTGTCAAGGGTGATTATTATTATCATTATTGTTGTTACCATGGTATTTAAGTGCTTACTATGTGTCCAGCACTGTTCTAAGCACTTGGGTAGATACAAGTTTATTGAGTTAGAAACAGTCGCTGTCCCTCATGGGACTCAGTCTGAGGAGCAAGAACACATACTGAATCCCCATTTTACAGTTGAGGAAACTGAGAAACAGAGAAGCGAGGTGACTTGCCGAAGGTCCCACTGCAAGCAGTTGTCAGAGCCAGGATGAGAATCCAGGCCCTCTGACTCCTAGGCCCGGCTCTGTCGACTAGGCCACGCTGCTCGGTGAATGAGACCGTATCGACAGGAGTTTTTTTGACCCTGTGGGCGCACAGGTATCCGCAAAAGACCTGTGGTCTCTCAGTCCTGGCCATGCTGCGTGTACCAAAGGAGTGTCATTGAGGCAGGCCCGATTGGCACTCGGCAGTGCCCATGCCCAGCTCCGCGTTCACCTCCTCCCGGGTGTCTAGCGGTCCTCTGGGAACCACCGCTGAAGAAGAGCCGCTCCTTTCTTGAGTGCAAAACACGCGACTGAGATCAACAGCGCCAGCGTCTCGCGGTTACGCGGTCACGTGACACATTATCCTGAGGGGACCCAGGGAGCCTGAAACAGGCAAGGCTTTGTTTAGGCGGGTGCTTGGGGAAATTCCAGTACAATTACCCAGATGAAGTCTCCAAGGAATCTCCAGCACTTTCTCTCCTCTTCCTCCCAACATGTAACAGGGATTCTGGCAGCTTCCCTCTCCCCTCCCATCATCCGCTGAAAGAGGTCGCGATTCAGGGATCGGGGGCATTCGTGAGGCAGTTCCAGTGGAGATGGCCGCACTCAGGCGCCAGTCTATAGCGAGCACCTGCTCGGTCAATCTCCCGGTCAATCGTTCGTATTTATTGAGCGCTTACTGTGTGTCGTTCTGTACCTAGTGTATGGGAGAGTACAATGGAACGATACAGCAGGCACATTCCCTGCCCACAATGAGCTTATGGTCTAGGGGAGAGTCCCAGAGAAACCGCAGCCGGCTGACTGCTCACCGAACAGGGACCTCTGGGCAAAGCCTAGAAATAATAATAATAGTATTTGCCAAGTGCTTGCTATGTGCTAAGCGCTGGGGTAGGTACAAGTAGATCAGGTTGGACACAGTCCATGTACCATGTGGGGCTCACAGTCTTAAGCTCCACTTTACAGATGAAGTAACCGAGACACAGAGAAGTGAAGGAACTTGACCAAAGTCACCACAGACAAGTGGCAGAGCTGGGATTAGAACCCAGGCCCTTCTGACTCCCAGGGCCGTGCTCTATCCGCTACGCCACGCTCCGTCTACAGTACTGACTGACTCTGTGTATCTCTCCCACGTCCCTTTCAGATGCAGTTCATGTAGCGCCTCCCGAGCGACAAGACACGGGAATCACCAGACACCTGTTCCCGAGGAGACCTCTCCAGCCCCCCCGGGCCGGGCGGGTTCCGACTCGGCCTTCCGGCCTCGCTCTGTCGTGCTATAAAATCCCTTTCAGTCGCAGCTCTCTAGGGAGTCTTGTTTCTAACAGTCACCGCGGGACGGGACCGCCCTCGCCGGTCTCCTCCGGGTCAAGCCACCACCCCCGAACCTCTTGGGTCGAAAAGGTAATCGCAGTTGAAGGAAAGAGAAGGCCCGGTGGGCGGAAGGACCTCTGAGTTCGGAGTGGGGTCGTGGCGGCAGAAAGGCGTCCCTCGTCAGCCCGCCCGCCTCCCTCGCCCCGGCGAACCACGGCCGAAGCCGGCACCCGGCAGAACGTGGGCGTCGAAGCTTCCGCGGGCTGGGCCCACGCGGGCGCCCACCTTGGAGGGTTTCGCCGGCAGGCCGACTACGCCGACCTCAGTCCCTTTTACGATTGCTCCGTGTAATGCACAAATGTCGTACTGTGAGTTTGAAATGCTGTGAATCGATCCCCCTTAGCGCGCCAATCGGCCCCTTGGCCCGACGACCATACGTGCCGCCCGGCGGAGCGGGAGTTCCTGACCCACCCTCGAGCTCACGACCCGTTTCGGCTGAGAACGTCTGTCAGGTTCCCAGCAAGGGGCACCCCTCGGAGCCAAGGGGCGGCATCAGCCGCCCTCCTTTCCCGCTCCCCCCGTCTCCGGCCGTCAGCGTCGCCTGAGTGAGCAGCCCCAGGGGCGGCCAACCAGCGGGGCAGGAGAGGGGGTCGGGGGACTCGGTGGAGATCTCGTCTACGGCCGACGGGAGCGGTTTCCGTGATCCCGGCTGTGCCGGTGGTCAAAATTCAGGAGGGCCCGGGGTTGGAGACCAGATCACTAGATTCCCAGAGATGGCGAGCCTTAGAGTATATATAGATATATATATATATACATCCTAAATATATATATACAGCTTTTGTGCCACTTGTTCAGAGACAACTCGGGAATGACGAAATTGACTTTTTTTTTTAAGCGTGTAAATATATGTAAACTTTTCTGCACATCGTTTCTGTAACGCTACAAGACGCCGTCTTCTTTTCTAGGATTTTCCAACTGGATTATTACTGAAGAAATTCCGTTAAATTTCTTTTGTAACCAAGTGATCTTTCCTGAAAACCCTAATTACCTTTCCTCTGAAAAGAAGAGGGGGCGGGGGAGCCAGGCGTACTGCCCAAAAGGCTTTCCGCAGGAGGTAACCTTTCCTCCGCCTGTTTATGAGACAGGGGAAAGCCTGGACGCCGTGGGCCGTCAAAAAAACGACCCACTTTTTTTTTCCTTTTTCCGTGAAGACGTTGGCGACTGAAAGTCGTGACTGCGTAAAGAGGATTGGTCTTGTCGTCTCTGACCTTTATATCTCCGGTGCGGGATTCGCTTCCCAAATTTTAGAGGCGGGGTGTAGGAGATGGGGAGCAGGGGGATGGGAAGCGTCCCTGAGGGCCCAAAAAGGCTCTCGTCCTGCCAACCAAATTCAGCCATCGTCAGGATGCATCTTTTCTTTTCAACAGCCGCCTATATAAATGAATGACTCTCTAATCTGGGCGCCGTGAGGTCACTAAATGCTGAGATCGCATTCTATTTGATGAGCAACCCACCCGGCCCCGCCCTCCGGTAAACCTCTGAAATACAGCACTTAGTGCATTTTGTGTATCTGTTATTTGACCTAGCGAGTATGCTGTTGATTTTTGTGCCAAGAATGCAAGGGAAACATTCTTTTATTCCCCTTTCAGCAAAGTATTTCATTAAAAATGAGTGCGTGATTTTTTTTTTTTTTTTAATCCTCTTGCTGACACGGGTATTTAGGAAGTTTGCAACGTTCTGCCGCTAACTTCCTTGGACGCTCAGTAGGAAAAGTAAAATGGACATATTGCACCAGATGATCGGGTGGGCATAGGCGGGGCTCTCGACTGGACTGGTACATAATCCCGGAGACAGTAGGACCTGACTTGGCTTTGATTTCTTCAGTCCCAGCAACTAAAAATTTCGTATCAGGCCAATGGGTTCTTCCCTGCCCGATTCCTCGTCCCTGCTATGGGACAGGAGGCCGCCTGGGGAGATCCTGAACCATCGCAGCGGTTCAGATGAACGGCCATTGGGACGATCATACTTTGGTTAAGCGGTTTCTGTGGTTCGGTCCAGATGGCAAGTGAGGGTGCGCTTTGGTCCGCGTGGAGCGGCGATGCCCGTGTGGGCCGAGTGGAACACGAGAAAAGGGCTGAGCCGAAGAGTCGACTTCAGAGGAGGCAGAACTGCCTTTCCCAGCAAGTTAACGGTCGTTAGGGTGGCAGTCATCTGCTGGAAATGGCCCTTCACCTGCCTCGTTGGAAATGACCAAGCGGGAAGATAGAGGCCTTAGATTCCTCCACTTTGGAAAACCCGCCCAGCGACTGGGCCCACGCAGGCTCTGTGGAAACCTCGATGCCCATCATCTTCGCCGTGGAGCTTGCTCCGTTTCCGTGGTCACAGTGAGTGAATGATGCTCAGTAAACTCAGTGGTTGACAGCAGAGAGAGAGGGAACATGTCCATCATCTTTCCTCCTAAACAACCGTCCCCAAACATGGGGGAGAACGACATCTCCGTGAGGGAAAGGTCACACACGTCAATTGTCCCCGATAGGAAGCCGACGGTTAGCGACGATCTTGTTGGGAACATATAACCTGTCATCACCAGCTGGGGAGCGGTTTCCAGTTCCTCCCCGCTCTTTGGCAAACTGGGAGTCATTCGTCGACAGGGAAGACTATTAAGCGGATGCTGGACTCAAGGACTAAATTCCGGGAGCTTACCATTCTCCCAAGGAGCGGGAGAAGAGTACCCTTCCCTAGTGGGACTGCCAGACCACCCCCCCGCTAGTATGGAAATGCCAGAAAACAGTCCCACTCCATCTCTCACGCCAGCTGTCCGAGTCCTAGAGGTCAGGAAGGAATCCACCCCTGGACGTTGAAGATGGGGAATCTCGTTTTTCGGTCCCGGAAAGGAATCCAGCCGGGGATTGTGGAGATCTGCCACCCAGTCTGGTTCTGTAATGACTCTTAGCGTTTGTTGGGGTCCTTTCCCCAGCCCCCAGCCCCCTCCCTGGGCGTCTTGGGAGGGTTTGCACGATGACCTCGGTCGGGGGGAGACTTCCCGATACTAAATGCATCCTTTTGAAGGGCGGTCCCCCGGGAAACGTAGATGCTTCCTTCCGGTGTCCTGGGGTGTCCCCGCCCCCCAGGTTCTGTATCTTTAACTGTGGAATTCTAACAAATAAAAAGAGGTGAGACAGAAGGAATTTTAGTTCTGTGTTTAGAGTTGGGGGGAAATTCATAGGGTAAGATGGCCAGTGTACCTTTGTAAAATTTGAGTGAACTTTAATGGCAAGATTGAATTCAGGGCGCACCCAGGCTTTTATCCGAGGAGGGGAGAGGGATGGTAGGGAGGGTGGGCTGGAGTTGGAGAGGCAGTGCGGACCTGTGCTCTGTACAGAAAAGAGCTCTCTGAGATTTTTTTTTTTTTTGGTTTTGTGTTTTGGCTCTTGGGTAGCATGGCGTACCAGTTATCTATCTCCATTTGGAAGGTGGTATTTTTGAACCAAGGGGAATGTCTGTACATGGTTATCGTGTGACCATTTATTGATAAGAACTCAGGCAAATAGAGAGCCGGGTGATCGGGACATGGACAACGCTCTGGCTTTTGGGATTCTCGCCCGAACGGCTAAGTACTTGATGCCGGAATTCTCATTTATTTCCCACCGTTAACTGACGACACGCATTTTCACTTCAGGGAGTATGAGGCCTGGTAGAATACGAACATCCGATGCTTCACCGGGAGGCCTCTGGCGGAGCTTGGAAACGTCATCTCGACCAGACCTGGGAGCCGGTCTCCTCTCTGGGTTTGGCCCCAGAAGTCCCCTGCGTGTGCTCTAAAGGGAGCAGAACCCATCCATTCGTTTGCTTTTATTTCTTCCCCGGGTTGATATTTTCATGGGGCATTTCCCCTTGGTTTCAGGTTTATGCCTTGTATCTGCTGATTGTTTTAAAGAAACAAAAAAACCACGCTTCCCATATTGCAAGGTTCGCTTTTTGCTCTTCGTATACAGAATTTCTCCAAGTCCCTCTTCGTTTGACCAAAGTGAATACAGAGTGTTTTGGAAAACAGCCACCTGCCATGAAATGACAAGATGAGGTGGGTGTAAAAAAAAAAAAAAAAATCCCACAAAAGAAGTCACGTTCTTTAAGCGTAAGTCTGGGAGTGTTGAAATCAATTATTCCGGTTCTTGGCTGTCGACCTCGCGGCGGCTGGGGACTGAAGTTCACGTTTCATCCGTTGATTTACGGGCCAGGTTCTGGCAAATGAATCTGGCACGTAATGTGTTGGAGGTTTTTTAGATTGCATAATGTCCCTGTGGAAAATTCTCAGACTTGGAAGATGTTTAGCCCAGAGCTCGGAGCTGTGATGACCGTCACTTCGTCTTTTCTCGGTGGAGGTCGGCCGGCGATGGCCTTTTGGATTACGGTTGGGCCACCGTCGACCACCCTGGGTGGTCCGAGCGATGGCTTCTTCCAGCCTTGGGAGAGGCTTGGCCTCAGACCGTCTAAGAGACTGCTCTGGCTGTGTCCTATCTCGGGAAAAGTGACCTTTGGAGTCCTGGGGTGAGAGTATGATCACTGGGCTACCTGGTGGGCATCCACTTGGTACCCGGAGGAGTTCCGGAGGAAGTGCAATGTGCACAGGTGGAATGTAGTCCCTGCCCCGCGTGGGAGTCGGGAGATCACGGGTTCTAATTCTGGTTCCGCCACTTGTCTGCTATGTGATCTTGGGCAAGTCACTTGACTTCCCTGTGCCTGTTATCTCATCTGTAAAATGGAGATCCGAGCCTGGGAGCCCCTTGTGGGACAGGAACTGTGTATTCACTCGTACCCACCCCAGCGCTTTGTACAGTGCCCGGCCCATAGTAAGTGCTTAACAAATAGCGTAATTATTATTCTCATTTGTTCGTGCAGTGGAGTGAAGTGCCCCCCCCCCCAAGGTCATGCGTGGAGCCAGGATTAGAACCTGGGTCTCCTGACTCACGTGAGTCTATGGCTTTTACGCCAGGCCCCACTGCTTCTTGGAAAGTGTCAGTGGACGGGTGGTTCCCAACATTAGCCGGAACGATGTCGTGGACCGGTGCCTGGGGACCTGAGAGCCCGGGGAGGGTGGGAGGACCGATGAGGAGCCCTGCTCTCCCTTTAAGGGACCAGTCCCACTTCTGCGCCTTTCTATAGATCCATTCGCTGTCAGCTAACTCTCGGCCAAAGTGCCGGCCTAAAGGACGCTGAGATTCATCTCAACATCAAGACTGCCCTGCCACAGGAGACATCTTGCTCACTACGTTTCTCTTCACACACCACCCTTAAAGGGTTATTCTTCCCCCCTTTCCTGCCCAACGGCAGCGTGACACAAGTCACCGGTGTCGAAGACGTCTGGGGCCTAGCCGGTGAACTGCCCTTGGGGAGGAAAAGGCGAGAGATGGAGTTGGCAAGCACCCGGGCGGGGAGAGAAAGATGGCTCGCTGCTACGTATGCCCAGATGACCGTGGGCAAAGAGTGGTCCAGCCAGAGGCGGTTAACCTGCCAGCGGGATGTGTCCAAAGCAGGGGAGGTGGAAGCCTCGGGGGCCGGCCCCGTCTCTGCCATTTCTCCATGCCCTGTGCCTCATTCCCTGCCCCTGGCCCCCGCTGCCTGCTGCTGTGGCAGAAAAGAGTTTGAGGAATCCAGGGTGGTAGGGCTGGCGCATCTGGCGGGGACGTTTGTGGCGGATGTTTAAGGTCTGTTATCCTTAACCTCCAGGATCTAGTTAGGTATGTCGGGAGGGGCAGCCTCCCATCCAAGAGAAGCCGTATGACCTAGCGAATAGAGCCCAGGCCTAAGAGTCAGAAGGACCTGGGTTCCTAACTCGGCTCTGCCACGTGTCTGCTGGGTCATCTTGGGCAAGTCACTTCATTTCTCTGGCCCCAGTTGCCTTGTCTGTAAAATGGGGATTAAGAGTGTGAGCCCTGTGTGGGACAGGCGGTGTCCAACCTGATTAACTTGTATCTGCCCCAGCGCTTAGAACAGTGCTTGGCACATAAGCGCTTAACAAATGCCGCTGTTATTATTAGGGATCTGGGGGCTAATCCCAGCTCCACTGCTTGTCTGCTGGGTGACCTCTGGCAAGTCACTTGACTTTGGGGTTCGTCTGAAATGTTTCAACGGCCTATCCTGTGGAAATGGTCTAAGCACCTCCCTTTATGATCATGTCTGTCTTCTGTCGCGATGGACAGCCACAGGCCGGGTGAGGTAGGAGCAGACCACTAGCTCAGGGACTTGGGGAATCCTGGGCCTCGCCTTGTCCCACCTCCACCACCGCCACCTTATTCTTCCCGCAGCCTCCTAGGTTGGCAGCAGAAAGTTGTCAGTCAGCTGTATTTGTTGAGCACTTACTGTGTGCAGATGACTGTACTAAGCGCTTAGGAGAGTACAATATAACAGGCATATTCCCTGCCCACAGTGAGTGTACAGACTAGAAGGGGAGACAGACATCAACATAAATAAGGAAATTGCAGATATGGACGTCTGTGCTGTGGGGCTGGGAGGGGGGAAGGAATAAAGGGAGCAAGTCGAGGGAGTGGGAAAAGAGGAAAGGAGGGCTTAGGGAAAGCCTCTTCGAGGCTTCATGTGCCTTCAATCAGGCTTTTAAGATCGTGGGAGAGTAATCTTGGATATGAGGAAGGGAAGGAGTTCCAGGCCAGAGGCAGGACGTGGGTGAGAGGTCAGTGGGTAGATAGATGAAATCCAGGTAAGTTGCTTCTTGGGCACGATTGTCCTCACCACTGTCCTCGCTGCAGCCCAAGGGATTAGGCGGCTGTGGACTGGTGGGGCAAACCAATTACAGCTGGAAGAAACCACAGTGATGTAAGTGTGCATGCTTATTATAATAATAATAATAATGGTATTTTTTTAAGCGTTTACTATGTGCAAAGCACTGTTCTAAGCCCTGGGGAAGTTACAAGGTGATCAGTTTGTCCCACAGGGGGCTCACAGTTTTAATCCCCATTTTACAGATGAGGTAACAGACACAGAGAAGTTAAGTGACTTGCCCAAAGTCACCCAGCTGACAGTTGGCGGAGCCGGGATTTGAACCCATGACGGCTGACTCCAAAGCCAACTGTTCCAACTCCAAAGCCAACGTATGGCTGTCTCAAAACACAACTAATCTTCCCCTCTAGACCCCTCTCCTCCTCCTCCTTACTTTCTCACCTGTGTTGATAACACTACCATCCTTCCCATCACAATAGCATTCAGCCTCAATGTCCTCCTGGACTCCTCGCCATTTTTTCAATTATCATCATCATCATCATCATCAATCGTATTTATTAAGCGCTTACTATGTGCAGAGCACTGTACCAAGCGCTTGGGAAGTACAAATTGGCAACATATAGAGACAGTCCCTACCCAACAGTGGGCTCACAGTCTAAAAGGGGGAGACAGAGAACAAAACCAAACATACTAACAAAATAAAATAAATAGGATAGATATGTACAAGTAAAATAAATAAATAAATAGAGTAAGAAATATGTACAAACATATATACATATATACAGGTACAGGAGCAGATACTTTGAGCACCCCATCCTAGCAATTTCTTTAGAAAGACCCAGGCTTCACGTTCAATCTATTGCCAAATCCTGCTGGTTCTTCCTGCACCACATCTGAATTTGATCTTTTTTCTCTGCTCACCTTGGGACAAACTATATGTGCTTGCTTTGGTGCAGAAGCATCAGTTGCTGCTCCTCTCTATCCCCTCACTCCCCAGTGCTCTCTGGTAGTTCTCCCTTTATTTTTTCTTCATTTCTTCCTCTTCATTTCTGTTTCTCTCTCCTCTCCCTGTGTCCCCCTCTCTCTCTTTCCCCACTTGTCATGGGTTCTCTTTCCGTGCTTCCTGGCCCCTGGCTCTTTCTCCCCCACCCCGCCATTCAGTGCCCCCCACTCTCTGGGCCCACCAGACCAAAAAATGAAATGTGAAAATGTTATTTGTTGTTAACTTTTGTGCTCCCACCCCCTCACCCAACACACACCTCCCCAAAAAGAGCATACTTGCCAAACACCTGTGAGGCTAGTTCAGTTGACATTTGTCGTGCAAAGATAGTTTCCGTCTGGCTCAATGGGAAGAGATTAATGTGTGTGCATTGATTTCTTTCAGCTGAGATGCAAACCCTATGCTTTCGCTTTTTCTCTTCGGGAGTTTCCCATATTGATCAATTCCCTGTCCAAAGTTGTTGATGAGCCCAATTGCATTCATGTGAAGGGTCTTAAAGGAGCCTTATTTGTCCCTAAGGGACAATCAAATGGCATATCATACAAAACGCAGCCCAGTGTCACTGCTCAGTAGAAGATTAAAAAACCTCAAATCTTTTTTTTACAGTATTTAAATACTTATGTGGTATGCAATCAAATGGCATATCATACAAAACGCAGCCCAGTGTCACTGCTCAGTAAAAGATTTAAAAACCTCAAATCTTTTTTTACAGTATTTAAATACTTATGTGGCATGCAATCAAATGGCATATCATACAAAACGCAGCCCAGTGTCACTGCTCAGTAGAAGATTTAAAAACCTCAAATCTTTTTTTACAGTATTTAAATACTTATTATGTGGCATGCAATCAAATGGCATATACAAAACGCAGCCCAGTGTCACTGCTCAGTAGAAGATTAAAAACTTCAAATCTTTTTTTTACGGTATTTAAATACTTACGTGGCATGCAATCAAATGGCATATCATACAAAACGCAGCCCAGTGTCACTGCTCAGTAGAAGATTTAAAAACCTCAAATCTTTTTTTACAGTATTTAAATACTTATTACATGGCATGCAGTAGGGGAGGTACAAACCAGTCAGGTTGGACACAGTCCAGGTCCCATGTGGGGCTCATTGTCCTAATCCCCATTTTACAGATGAGGGAACTGAGGCCCAGAGAAGTTAAGGGACTGGCCCAAGGTCTCACAGCAGAGAAGTGTCAGAGCTGGAATTAGAATCCAGGTCCTTCTGACCTGGGCCTGTGCTCTATCCATTAGGCCACACTGCTTCTTAGTGAACTTCCCCTGGAAACTGGAACTCGATTTCAGTTTGATTTCTGAAATCCATTTGGGGCTCTTCTCCCTTCATTTAGTGAATGAAACACCTTAAACAGGAATAGCGTGGCCTAGGGAATGGAGCCCGGGCCTGGGTGTCAGAAGGACCGGGGTTCCAATCCCAGCTCTGCCACTTGCTGGCTGTGGGACCTTGGACAAGTCACTTAATTTCTCTGGGCCTCAGTTACTCCACCTGTAAAATGGGGATTAAAACTGTGAGCCCCATATGGGACAGGGACTGTGTCCAACTTGATTAGCTTGTACTTACCACAGTGCTTAACATGTACTAGTTTTTTGGGGTTTTTTAAGTGGTAACAGGATGCTCTTGTTTTCTGGTTTAATATCTTGGCCTTATCAGAGGCTTGAAGCCTAGCAGATAGGTCAGCTCAAAACACATAATTTTGGAAAGGTGCAAGCTCCCTTATATACTTGGGACACGGGTTTAACGACAATGAGCTATCTCATTTTAAAGCAGATTGAGTGTGAAGCATATTTAATTTATTTGTACATATCTATTCTATTTTATTTTGTTAGTATGTTTGGTTTTGTTCTCTGTCTCCCCCTTTTAGACTGTGAGCCCACTGTTGGGTAGGAACTGTCTCTATATGTTGCCAATTTGTACTTCCCAAGCGCTTAGTACAGTGCTCTGCACATAGTAAGCGCTCAATAAATACGATTGATGATGATGATGATGATGATGATAACCGTTTTCCCCGGCGAAGAAACACATGGGAATTACTAAGACATATGGGTTGTTTTCTCTCTCCCTCTCCAGTTTCCTGAGGAAGCAGATTTGGGCTCTATCGGGTCAGCGCAGGATTATAAAAGCTAGAAGTTTCCCATCAGGGACCGGGAACATTTTCCAAAAAGCACTGTCCAGAGGCAAGCGGATCGGGATGGCGTGGGCGATTTCAGTTCTTTTCACAGGACTGTGACAGTTCTTTTCACAGCAGGTTTTTCACAGACGGGCAGAGGCGAAGTCTCTTCTCTGGACCCTGAGCTCCTCGTGGTAAGCGAACTTGTGTATCACCACCTCTGTTGTGCCCTCCCAAACACTTAGTACAGTGCTCTGCACAAAGTGAGCACTCAGTAAATACTACTGATGGATGAACGGTGGTGTGAGTGAGTCTACTGGGACTAGCCACTCTCCAACTAAATCTTCTTTTTCCTCCTGCAGTCAACCACCAATGGGCCGGTCTGTCCATTCAACCAGCCGTCTGGACAAGAAGATTGATTTCCGCGGAGAGCTTGTCCTGCCCGGGTGGCTCTGGAATGACATCACCTGCCAAAGGTCTTCCCCTCACTGGTCCCATGTAGCCATGGCAACTTTGGTTGCCCCGTATAATAATTATAATTGTGGTATCGGTAAGCACAACTGTATAATAATAATAATGGCATTTCTTTTAGACTGTGAGCCCACTGTTGGGTAGGGACTGTCTCTATATGTTGCCAATTTGTACTTCCCAAGTGCTTAGTACAGTGCTCTGCTCATAGTAAGCGCTCAATAAATACGATTGATGATGATGATGATGGCATTTATTAAGTGCTAACTATGTGCAAAGCGCCGTCCTAAGCGCTGGGGAGGTTACAAAGCGATCAGGTTGTCCCATGGGGGGCTTACATGTGGCAGGCACTGTAGTAAGTACTGGGGCGGATACAAGCAAATAGGGTTTATCCCAGTCCCTGTCCCACGTGGGTCTCGGTCTCATTCCCCATTTTATAGATGAGGTAACTGAGGCGCGGGGAAGTGAAGTGACCTGCTCAAGGTCACACGGCAGACAAATGGCGGAGCTCCCAGGCCGTGCCGCTTCAGTTAAGGTACCTCAGTGTGGCTCAGAGAAGCAGCGTGGATTAGTGGATAGAGCACTAGCCTGGGAGTCAGGAGGACTTGGGTTCTAATCCTGACTCCACTGCCCGTCTGCTGTGTGACTTTGGGCAAATCTCGGTTGCCTCATCTGTAAAATGGGGATTGAGTGAGTGAGTAGGAGCCCCATGTGGGTCAAGAACTAGGTCCAATCTGATTAACTTAAATCTACCCCAGCACTTAAAACAGTCTTGTCACATAGCGCTTAACATGTACTGTAATAAGGACTGTTATTACGATTAAACTTAGTTCAGTGCCTCTAGACTAAGCATGTTGTGGGCAGGGAATGTGTCTGTTACACTGTTGTGTTGTACTGTGCTCAAGCTCTTAGTCCAGTGCTCTGCACACCATAAGCTCTCAATAAATACGATTGACTGGCACACGGTAAGCACTTAAATGCCAATTTTTTTTTTAAATGACATCACATGGGTGTTTCCTGGAAGGTCGCCAGACTTTGGACGACTCGGCCTGGCCCGGCCCAGCCCCGCTCCTTTCCCTGCTGGGTGTGAACGCGGGCTCCGGGTGGGGACGATCCCAGGCGGGCCATGGGCGGAGGGACAGGCAGATGGTGCGGGAGGGTTCCTGATCAATCAATCAATCAATCAATCGTATTTATTGAGCGCTTACTGTGTGCAGAGCACCGTACTAAGCGCTTGGGAAGTACAAGATGGCAACATATAGAGACAGTCCCTACCCAACAGTGGGCTCACAGTCTAAAAGGGGGAGACAGAGAACAAAACCAAACGTACTAACAAAATAAATAGAATAGATATGCACAAGTAAAATAAATAGAGTAATAAATATGTACAGACATATATATGTATATACAGGTGCTGTGGGGAAGGGAAGGAGGTAAGATGGGGGGGATGGAGAGGGGGACGAGGGGGAGAGGAAGGAAGGGGCTCAGTCTGGGAAGGCCTCCTGGAGGAGGTGGCCGGGCCTTGGGCCAACAGAGATGGCTTGGGCCCTATGCGGCCCAGGGTCTGAACCCCTCCTGCCCGCCCTCAGGCCTTGGGCAAACCTCGCTCAGCTCCTCTGACTTCCCGGGGTCATCACCTGCACTGTACAAAGTAAATTCCGTATGAGCAGGCAGTGAACGTGTCTCCTAATTCTGCTAGATTGGACTCTCCTAAGTGCTTAGTACAGCGCTCTTCACATAGCGCTTAACAAGTAGCCTGTAAGCTCATTGCGGGCCGGGAATGTGACTGTTGTTGCAGTGTACTCTCCCAAGTGCTCAATTAATATGACTGAATGAATTACCATGGATTGCTCATTATGGGCAGGGATTGTGTCTGTTGTAATAATAATAATGACAGCGTTTATTAAGCGCTTACTATGTGCAAAGCACTGTTCTAAGCGCTGGGGAGGTTACAGGGTGATCAGGTTGTCCCACAGGGGCTCTCAGCCTTAATCCCCATTTTACAGATGAGGTAACTGAGGCCCAGAGAAGTGAAGTGACTTGCCCAAAGTCACACAGCTGGCAATTGGCGGAGTCGGGATTTGAACCCATGACCTCTGACTCCAAAGCCCATGCTCTTTCCACTGAGCCATGCTACTTCTCTTGTACTTCCCAAGCGCTTAGTACAGTGCTCTGCACACAGGAAGCGCTCAATAAATACGATTGAATGAATGAATGAATGATATTCATTGAGCACTTATTATGGGCAGAGTAAGAGCTTAAATGCCATTATTATTAATAATACTATTTCTAGACTGTGAGCCCGTTGCTGGGTAGGGGCCGTCTCTCTCTGTTGCCGACTTGTACTTCCCAAGTGCTTAGTCCAGTGCTCTGCACATAGTAAGCGCTCAATAAATACGATTGAATGAATGGATGAATGGTATTTATTTTGGGCAGAGTAAGCGCTTAATAAATGCCATTATTATTATTATATTATTAATAGACTGTGAGCCCATTGTTGGGTAGGGACCGTCTCCCTAGGTTGCCGACTTGTACTTCCCAAGCGCTTAGTCCAGTGCTCTGCACATGGTAAGCGCTCAATAAATACGATTGAGTGAATGGTATTATGGGCAGAATAAGCGCTTAATAAATGCCATTATTATTATTATTATTATATTATTAATAGACTGTGAGCCCGTTGCTGGGTAGGGGCCGTCTGTCTCTGTTGCCGACTGGTACTTCCCAAGCGCTTAGTACAGTGCTCTGCACATAGTAAGCGCTCAATAAATACGACTGAATGAATGGATGAATGGTATTATGGGCAGAGTAAGCGCTTAATAAATGCTATCATTATTATTATTATATTATTATTAGACTGTGAGCCCGTTGTTAGGTAGGGACCGTCTCTCTAGGTTGCCGACTTGTACTTCCCAAGCGCTTAGTACAGTGCTCTGCATACAGTAAGCGCTCAATAAATACGATTGAATGAATGGTATTTATTATGGGCAGAGTAAGCGCTTAATAAATGCTATTATTATTATTATTATTATTATATTATTACTAGACTGCGAGCCCGTTGTTGGGTAGGGGCCGTCTCTGTAGGTTGCCGACTTGTACTTCCCAAGCGCTTAGTCCAGTGCTCTGCATACAGTAAGAAGCGCTCAATAAATACGATTGATTGAATGAATGGATGAATGGTATTTATTATGGGCAGAGTAAGCGCCTAATAAATGCCATTATTATTATTATTATTACTATTATATTATTTCTAGACTGTGAGCCCGTTGTTGGGTAGGGACCGTCTCTTTACGTTGCCGACTTGTACTTCCCAAGCGCTTAGTACAGTGCTCTGCATACAGTAAGCGCTCAATAAATACGATTGGATGAATGGTATTTATTATGGGCAGAGTAAGCGCTTAATAAATGCCATTATTATTATTATTATGTTATTAATAGACTGTGAGCCCGTTGTTGGGTAGGGGCCGTCTCTTTATGTTGCCGACTTGTACTTCCCAAGCGCTTAGTCCAGTGCTCTGCACATAGTAAGCGCTCAATAAATACGATTGAATGAATGGTATTATGGGCAGAGTAAGCGCTTAATAAATGCCATTATTATTATTATTATTTTATTATTAATAGACTGTGAGCCCGTTGTTGGGTAGGGGCCGTCTCTTTATGTTGCCGACTTGTACTTCCCAAGCGCTTAGTCCAGTGCTCTGCACATAGTAAGCGCTCAATAAATACGATTGAATGAATGGTATTATGGGCAGAGTAAGCGCTTAATAAATGCCATTATTATTATTATTATTTTATTATTAATAGACTGTGAGCCCGTTGTTGGGTAGGGGCCGTCTCTTTATGTTGCCGACTTGTACTTCCCAAGCGCTTAGTCCAGTGCTCTGCATACAGTAAGCGCTCAGTAAATACGATTGAATGAATGGATGAATGGTATTTATTATGGGCAGAGTAAGCGCTTAATAAATGCCATTATTATTATTACTATTATATTATTTCTAGACTGTGAGCCCATTGTTGGGTAGGGACCGTCTCTCTATGTTCTTGTACCTCCCAAGCGCTTAGTACAGCGCTCTGCACGTAGTAAACGCTCAATAAGTACGATTGAATGAATTATTATTACCTCTCTGCCCTTTCCCCCCTCCCTCCTCCGCCCCCCCCGCTGTCAGTCAGGCGTCGAGCAGCCAATAGGAAGGCCGGGGGGGGCGGGGCGCGGGGCGGGCCAATGGGCGGGGAGGTGGGGCGCGTGCGCAGGGAGCAAAGGGGCGGGGTAATGGGCGGGGCGCTAGCCGGGTAGGACGGCACGTGGGCCGGGCGAATGGGTGGGGCGGCGGGGCGCATGCGCAGTGCAATGGGCGGGGCGCGAGCAGGGCGGGGTGAGGTCTGTGCGCAGGGCGGGGCGCGAGCTGGGAGGGACGGGGCGTGGGCCGGGCCAATGGGCGGGGCGGTGGGGCGCATGCGCGGGGCGGGCGAGAGCAAAGGGGCGGGGTAGTGGGCGGGGCTCGAGCCGGGAGGGACGGCTCGTGGGCCGGGCCAATGGGCGGGGCGGCGGGGCGCGTGCGCGGGGCTGGCGCGAGCCAAGGGGCGGGGTAATGGGCGGGGCGCGAGCCGGGAGGGACGGCACGTGGGCCGGGCCAATGGGCGGGGCGGCGGGGCGCGTGCGCGGTGCAATCGGCGGGGCGCGAGCCGGGAGGGGTGGGGCGCGTGCGCAGGGCGGGGCGCGAGCCGGGCGGGACGGGGCGTGGGGCGGGCCAATGGGCGTGGCGCTGGGGCGCATGCGCGGGGTGCGGGGCGGCCACCAGCCAATGGGCGGGGCGGCGGGGCGCTTGCGCGGTCCGTCGGGGCGCGGAGAGGAGCACGTTGGGCGCCCCCCAAGATGGCGACCAGCGGGGACGACGGAGGAGGCGGTGGCTGTGGCGGCGGCGTCGGTGCGGTGCCCGCCCAGGGCGCGGGGGCCGGGAACGGGCGGAGGGGTCACCTGGGCATCCCCGAGGCCATCTTTGTGGTGAGTCAGTCAGTCAGTCAGTCACCGACCGACCGACCGACCGACCGCCGGGACGGGAAACAGCGGGAAACGGGGCCTCCTCGGGCCCCCACCGCACTGTCGTCGGCACCGGCATTACTACTACAAATGATAATAATACTGCTACTACTACTAATAATAATAGTAATAATGGTGGTGGCGGCATCTGTTAAGCGCTTACTATGTGCCAAGCACTGTTCTAAGCGCTGAGGGGGGGATGCAGGGTGATTAAGTTAGGCCCACGGGGGCACAGTCTTCATCCCCATTTCACAGATGAGGTCACTGAGGCCCAGAGAATAGTAATACCGATGATGGTGGTATTTGTTAAGCGCTTACTATGTGCCAAGCACTGTTCTGAGCGCTGTGGGGGGATACAAGGTGATTAGGTTGGGCCCACGGGGGGCCCACAGTCTTCATCTCCATTTTACAGATGAGGTCACTGAGGCCCAGAGAATAATAATACTAATAGTGGTGGCATTTATTAAGCGCTTACTGTACGTGCCAAGCCCTGTGCTAAGCGCTGGGGGGATACAAGGTGATTAGGTTGGGCCCACGGGGGGCCCACAGTCTTCATCTCCATTATACAGATGAGGTCACTGAGGCCCAGAGAATAGTAATACTGATAATGGTGGTATTTGTTAAGCGCTTACTATGTGACAAGCGTTGTTCTGAGCGCTGGGGGGGATACAAGGTGATTAGGTTGGGCCCACGGGGGGCTCACAGTCTTCATCCCCATTTTACAGATGAGGTCGCTGAGGCCCAGAGAATAGCAATACTGATAATGGTGGCATTTGTTAAGCGCTTACTATGTGACAAGCACTGTTCTGAGCGCTGTGGGGGGATACAAGGTGATTAGGTTGGGCCCACGGGGGGCCCACAGTCTTCATCTCCATTTTACAGATGAGGTCGCTGAAGCCTAGAGAATAGTAATACTGACAATGGTGGCATTTGTTAAGCGCTTACTGTACGTGCCAAGCACTGTTCCAAGCGCTGCGGGGGTTGGGGGGGATGCAAGGTGATTAGGTTGGGCCCACGGGGCGTTCACAGTCTTCATCTCCATTTTATAGATGAGGTCACTGAGGCCCAGAGAATAGTAATACTGATAACGGTGGCATTTGTTAAGCGCTTACTATGTGCCAAGCACTGTTCTGAGCGCTGGGGGGGTTACAAGGTGATTAGGTTGGGCCCACGGGGGGCTCACAGTCTTCATCTCCATTTTACAGTTGAGGTCACTGAGGCACAGAGAATAGTAATACTGATAACGGTGGCATTTGTTAAGGGCTTACTATGTGACAAGCACTGTTCTGAGCGCTGGGGGGGGATACAGGGTGATTAGGTTGGGCCCATGGGGGGCTCACAGTCTTTATTTCCATTTTACAGATGAGGTCACTGAGGCCCAGGGAATAATAATACTAACAATGATGGCCTTTGTTAAGCGCTTACTATGTGACAAGCACTGTCCTAAATTTGGGGGGGGGGGGGGGGGAAAACAAGGTTATGTGGCTGTCCCCCGTGAGGCTTAGGCTTCCTCTCCATTTTATAGATGAGGTCACTGAGGTCCAGAGAAGAAGAAGAATAGTGATGGCATTTGATAAGTGCTTACTAGGTGCCAAGCACTGTTCTGAGCACTGGGGAGGTTACAAGGTGATCAGGTTGTCCCACGTGGGACTCACAGTCTTCATCCCCATTTTACAGGATGAGGTCACTGAGGCCCAGAGAATAATAATCCTAATAATGATGGCATTTGTTAAGGGCTTACTATGTGCCAAGCACTGCTCTAAGCACTCGGGGAGATAGAAGGTGATCAGGTTGTCCCACGTGGGGCTCACAACCGTCATCCCCGTTTTCCAGATGAGGGAACTGAGGCCCAGGGAAGGGTAATAATAATAATAATAATAATAATAATAATAATAATGGCATTTTTTAAGTGCTTACTAGGTGCAAAGCACTGTTCTAAGCGCTGGAGAGGTTACAGGGTCATCAGGTTGTCCTACATGGGGCTCACAGTCTTCATCCCCCCTTGACAGATGAGGTCACCGAGGCATAGAGAAGTGACTTCCCCAAGGTCACACATCTGACAAGTGGCAGAGCTGGGATTACAACCCACGACCTCTGACTCCCAAGCCCGTGCTCTTTCCACTGAGCCACACTGCTTCTCTAATAGTCATCATCATGGTGGGCTAATAATAATAATAATGGCATTTGTTAAGCATTTACTATGTGCCAAGCACTGTTCTAAGCACTGTGTGGGGGATACAAGGTAATCAGGTTGTCCCAAGTGGGGCTCACAGTCTTAATCCCCATATTACAGATGAGGTGACTGAGGTCCAGAGAAGTGAAGTGACTTGCCCAAAGTCGCACACCTGACAAGTGGCGGAGCCGGGATTAGAACCCATGACCTCTGACTCCCAAGCCTGGGCTCTTTCCACTGAGCCATGCTGCTTCTCTAATAGACATCATCATGTCTATTATGTCACAGTCTTCACCCCCATTTGACAGATGAGGTCACTGAGGCCCAGAGAATAGTAATACTGATAATGGTGACATTTGTTAAGCGCTTACTATGGTAAGTGGTGGTATTTCTTAAGAGCTTACTATGTGCCAGGCACTGTACTAAGCGCTGGGGGCCGGGGGTACAAGAAGCAGCATCCATGGAGAAGCAGCGTGGCTCAGTGGCAAGAGCCCGAGCTTGGGAGTCAGAGGTCATGGGTTCTAATCCCGCCTTTGCCACTTGTCTGCTGTGTGGCCTTGGGCAAGTCACTTCACTCCTTTGGGCCTCAGTGACCTCATCTGTCAAATGGGGGTGAAGACTGAGCCGCACGTGGGCCAGGGACTGTGTCCAACCTGATTAACTTTCATGTGCCCACTGTTGGGCA
Organism: Tachyglossus aculeatus; assembly: GCF_015852505.1. NCBI lineage: Eukaryota > Metazoa > Chordata > Mammalia > Monotremata > Tachyglossidae > Tachyglossus > Tachyglossus aculeatus. Next base: position 16,269,987 of record NC_052071.1, on the reverse strand, counting down.
GGGACTGTCTCTATATGTTGCCAATTTGTACTCTCCCGAGCGCTTAGTACAGTGCTCTGCACACAGTAAGCGCTCAATAAATACGATTGATGATGATGTACTCCAGCACTTACAACAGTGCTCAGTGTTTAGTGCTTAACAGGTACCATAATTGTTATTATTGAGCGCCTGCTGTAAGCACTGGGGTTGGTACAAGAAGCAGCATCCATGGAGAAGCAGCGTAGCTCAGTGGCAAGATCCCCGGCTCGGGAGTCAGAGGTCTTGGGTTCTAATTCCGACTCCGCCGTTTATATGCTCTGTGACCTTGGGCAAGTCACTTCCCTTCTCTGTGCTTCAGTGACCTCATCTGTAAAGTGGGGGTGAAGACCGTGAGCCCCATGTGGTACAGGGACAGTGTCCAACCTGATTTACTTGCATCTACCCCAGCGCTTACAACAGTGCTTAGCGCTTAACCAGTGCTACAATTGTTATTATTGAGCCCCTGCTGTGCGCAGAGCCTAGTACTGAGGGCTTGGGAGCATACATTTCAACATGGTTGGTGGGCCTGGTTACTGTCCCTGAGGGGATTACGGTCAACAGAAGGAGACATGGTAAAAATAAGCTACGGATAGAGATGTAATCAATCAGTGGTATCCATTCAGTCGTATTTATTGAGCGCTTACTCTGTGCAGAGCACTGTACTAAGCGCTTGAGTGCTTACTGCATGCAGAGTATTGTATTGTGCACTTGGGAGAGTGCTGAGCAACAGTTGGTAGATATGTTCCCTGCTCACCAAGAGCTTACGGTCCAGAGGGGTTGTAGTTACAAATTATAGACGTGGATATAAGTGCTGTGATTAGACTGTGATTAGACTGTGAGCCCACTGTTGGGTAGGGACTGTCTCTATATGTTGCCAATTTGTACTTCCCAAGCACTTAGTACAGTGCTCTGCACATAGTAAGCGCTCAATAAATATGATTGATTGATTGATTGCTGTGGGGCCGAGGGTGGGGTGAATGTCCCGGAGCTTATCCTCTATCAGGTATAAAAATACCTCCGGTGGGAATCAGAAAAAATAATTGAATGTACACTTGAGTATATGTACAAGTGGCTGGTGGTGGCTATTTTACACATTAGACCGCAAATTCCCAGTGGGCAGGGATCCTGTCAACCAGCTGTCGTATTTTCCTTTCCCCGAGCGCTCAGTACAGTGGTCCGTGCACACTAAGCGTCCCACAAATACTAGAGAATGTTTGGTCAGTCAAGTGGGAGGCTGGACACATTTAATTGCCCTTGAGACACCCCAGTCTCCAGACCAGGGTGAGGATTTGTTCATTCAGTTGTATTTATTAAGCACTTATTGTGTGCAGAGCACCGTACCGAGCACTTGGGAAAGAACAGTACAACAGTGAACAGTGACAATCCCTACCTACAAGGAGCTCACAGCCTGGAGGGGGTGGGAGACAGACATTAATATAAGTAAATGAAATTACAGTAATATACCCAAGTGGTGTGGGGCTGGGGTGGTAGGGGGAAAGCAAAGGGAGCAAGTCGGGGTGAAGCAGAAGGGAGTGGGAGGTGAGAAAAAGTGGGGCTTCCTCTGGAAGGCCTCTTGGAAGAGATGTGTCTCTAACAAGGCTTTGAAGTGCGGGGAGAGTCATTGTCTGGCAGATGTGAGGAGGGAGGGTATTCCAGGCCAGAGGTAAGATGATGTGGGCCAGGGATCGAGGGCCAGGGCGGAGGGGAGCGGCACCAGAGGAGGGGAGGGTGCGGACTGGGCTCTAGGAGGAGAGAAGTGCGGTGAGGTAGGAGGGGGCGAGGTGATGGACAGCTTTAGAGCCAGTGATGAGGAGTTTTTGTTTGTGGAGGTGGATGGGCAACCACTGGAGAGTTTTGAGGACGGGGGTGACATGTCCCGAACACTTTTGTAGAAAGATGATCCGGGCAGTGGTGTGAAGCGTGAGCTGGAGTCGGGAGGGATGGCAGTTTGGGAGGTCAGCAAGGAGGCTGATGCAGTAATCTAGCCGGGATAGGATGAGTGGTTGTATTTAGGCGGTAGCATTTTTGATGGAGAGCAAAGGGCGGATTTTAGCAGTGTTGTGAAGGTGGGACCGACAGGATTTGGTGATGGATTGAATCAGTGGGTTGAATGTGAGAGAGACGTCAAGAATAACACCGTGATGATGGGCTTGTAAGACGGGAAGGATGGCGGTGCTGTCTACAGTGATGGGAAATTCGGGGAGTGGCCACGGCGATGTCTTCCTGTTTTTAGTCATCATCATCAATCGTATTTATTGAGTGCTTACTGTGTGCAGAGCACTGTACTAAGCGCTTGGGAAGTACAAGTTTGCAACACATAGAGACAGTCCCTACCCAACAGTGGGCTCACAGTCTAAAAGTCCAGATGGGAATGTGGGTCTGAGAAGGTTGGAGGAAGAGAAGAGGAGCCCGTGAGGCCTCAGTTTTCCTTTCCCCTTGAGGTGCATTGAACAGTTTAGTCAACTGACCCCCACCTTCAAAGCCCTCTGAAAAGTCTCCTCTCCTCCAAGAGGTTTTCCCTGATTGCATCCTCATTTCCCCTATCCGTCCCTGGCCATGAATCCTCTAAGCACTCTGATACTCACCCTAGTCCCACAACGCTTCGGGCTATGTCCTTATTCTCATTTAACTTTCCCTGTTTTTATTTTTTCTTAAATGGTATTTGTTAAGCGCTTACTATGTGCCAGGCACTGTACTAAGAACTGACGTAAATGCAAGATAAAGGGGTTGGGCACAGTCTCTGTCCCACAAAGGGCTTGCAGTCCTTTTTTGTTTGTTTCTTATGGTATTTGTTATGCGGTTACTCTGTGCCAGGCACTGTTCTACGCAATGGAGTCGATACTGAATAATCAGGTTAGACACAGTCCCTGTCCCACATGGGACTCACAGTCTCAATCCCCATTTTACTGATGAGGTCACTGAGGCACAGAGAAGTGACTTGTGAAGAGAGACTTGCCCAAGGTCACACGGCAGGCAAGTGGCAGAGCTGGGATTAGAACCCAGGTCCTCTGAATCAGTCAATCAATCCGTGGTATTGAGTGCTTACGGTGTGCAGAGCACCGTACTTAGCGCTTGAGAGAGTCCAGTCCAACAGATACATTCCCTGCCCACAACGAGCTTACAGTCATTGTGGCTTGCAGTGTTGGCCCACTTTGTCATTCAGTCGTTTTTATTGAGCGCTCACTGTGTGCAGAGCAGTGTACTGAGCGCTTGGGAGAGTACAATATGAGAACCCTCAGGGCCCAGCGTCAGGTAGGACTTTGTCCGGGGGTCAGGCGGAGGGTTTAGCGGCCGAGGGGCACACGTGCTCGGAAAGGCGGTCAGCTCCTGTCGAGTCCCCTGGGTCAATGGCTTGGGAAGGAGGGGTGGCCAAAACAGATTTCCTTTTTCAATCAACCAATCAATCGTATTTATTGAGCACTTACTGTGTGCAGAGCACTGTACTAAGCGCTTGGGAAGTACAAGTTGGCAACATATAGAGACAGTCCCTACCCAACAGTGGGCTCACAGTCTAAAAGGGGGAGACAGAGAACAAAACCAAACATACTAACAAAATAAAATAGAATAGATATGTACAGGTAAAATAAATAAATAAATAGAGCAGATTAACGTCCCCCCGCCTGACTGGGCCGTGTGAAATGAGCTCAGTTTTCTATGCGCGGAAGTTATGGGTTCGAGAAATGGGGTCCTTTGGCTGGGGACTGTTGCTCTGAACTGCCCGGAGGGAGCCGAGAGAAAGGTTAAGCTGGTTGCAGAGGAACGGGGGAGACGGGAGTGTCTCCTGTCCAATTAGTCTTATGGAGAATTCTTGGGACATTTGAAGGTACCTTCTTTTGGGTGGTATTTAAGTGCTTACTATGTGTCAGACACTGTGCTAAGCGCTGGGGTAGAGACGAGATCATCAGGTTAGTCACAGTCTTTATCCCCATTTTACAGATGAGGTCACTGAGGCCTAGAGAGGTGAAGCGACTTGCCCAGGGTCACACAGCAGATAAGGGGCCGAGCTGGGATTAGAACCCAGGTCCTTCTGACTCCCAGGCTTGTGCTCTACTGAACGTGTTTCTGACTTTTCATTTAATTGTATCAAAACGGAACTATCAAGTGACCACTAAAATCAACGGTATTTACCTAGTGTTTACTGTGTGTAATAGTAGTTGTGATATTAATGCACCAGGCACTGTAGTAAGCGCTGGGGTGGATATAAGCAAATTGGATTGAACACAGTCCCTGCCCCACTTGGGGCTCACACTCTTACTCCCCATTTTCCAGATGAGGTAACTGAGGCCCACAGAATTGAAGTGACCCAAGGTCACCCAGCAGATAAATGGCAAAGCCAGGATTAGAACCCAGGTCCTTCCGACTCCCAGGCCTGTGCTGTACTGAACGTGTTTCTGACTTCTCATTTAATGTATCAAAACGGGACTATCAAGTGACCACTAAAATCAGCGGTATTTACCTAGTGTTTACTACGTGTAATAGTAGTTGTGATATTAACGTGCCAGGCACTGTAGTAAGCGCTGGGGTGGATATAAGCAAATTGGATTGGACACAGTCCCTGCCCCACTTGGGGCTCACCCTCTTAATCCCCATTTTCCAGATGAGGTAACTGAGGCCCACAGAAGTGAAGTGACCCAAGGTCACCCAGCAGATAAATGGCAAAGCCGGGATTAGAACCCAGGCCCTTCTGACTCCTGGGCCCGTGCTCTAGCCACTAGGCCGTGCTGCTTCTCCAGAGTACTGGACCGAGACCGTGGAAGAGTACAGTAGATCTTGTAGATGTGATCCCTGCCCTCAAGGAGGTTACAAATGGTATTTATTGAGCGCCTCCTGGGCCCAGAGCACTGTCCTGAACTTTCAGGAGATGACAGTCCACTAGACTTGTTAGCTCACAGTGTAGTGGGGAGAGAGAGATGGTAGAATAAATAAATTACGGTCTCGTTCAGCGGTGCCGGGGGCAGGTGGGAAACGTCGGGGGTCTGCGTCGCTCACCCTGCTCGTACCACCCAGTTGCTCGCCCCGTGACTGGGTCTGGGTGGTGGGAGTCGGAGGACCTGAGTTCTAATCCTCGGTCCTCCACGTGCCTCCCAGGTGACCAGTCACTTCGCTTCTCTGTGCCTCCGTTCCCTCATCTGTAAAATGGGGACTACGACTGAGCCCCGCGTGAGACGGACCGTGTCCAACCTGATCAGCCTGTGTCTAGCCCGGCGACTTGCCCGAGGTCACACAGCGGGCAAGCGGCAGAGCTGGGGTTGGGCACCCGGGTCACCTGATCGCCAGGCCCGGATTTTCTCAGGAAAATCAGGAAAACCCCCTGATTACGATTAATGAGAATGAGTAGGAACTGTTGATACGTCGAGGGGTAGTTTTTAAGAATCCTTCCCTTTGATAGGTTTCCTCCCTTAATAATAATAATAATGGTATTTGTTAAGCACTTACTATGTGCAAAGCACTGTTCTAAGCGCTGGGGGGTACACGGTGATCAGGTTGTCCCATATGGGGCTCACAGTCTTAATCGCCATTTTACAGATGAGGGAACTGAGGCCCAGAGAAGTGAAGTGACTTGCCCAAAGTCACACAGCTGACAATTGGCGGAGCCGGGATTTGAACCGATGACCTCTGACTCCAAAAGCCGGGCTCTTTCCACTGAGCCACACTGCTTCTCTAAGCCCTGCCAGGTGGAGTTTGTGCCTGCGGGTCCACAGAGCATTGAGGCAGCCTAAGCACAGTTGCCGCGTATCCGTGTCCAGCACCGAGGCATGTGGTGGGCCACGTGGCCAGCCGGCTAGAAGTCACCCGGAGGGCTACGGCCCAAGTCCGGCCGTTATCTCCCAGGCTGTTGCCGCCGCTGTTTTTGATGGGGTTGCCTAAGGGTGCTTCCTCGAAGGTAGCCCATGTTTCCTTTCATTGGCCAAGGATCAGGCTCGGACACCTCAGGGACGGACCAGAGGGACCCTCCGACCCTGCCGGTCAGGGATGGGCCGGCGGAGTCTCTACAGATCTCTCTCGTTTTTTCAAACATCCGTTGTTAAGCGCTAAGTGCCAGGGTAGATACAAGATCATCAGGTCCCACATCGGGCTCACAGCCTAAGTCAGTCAGTCAGTTTTATTTATTAAGCGCTTACTGTGTGCAGAGCACTGTACTAAGCGCTTGGGAGATACAGTGTAACAATATAACAGACACATTCCCCACCCACCAAGAGCTCACAGACTTGGTGGGGGGGAAGAGCAATTTGGGGGGAGAACAGGACTCGAATCCCCATTTTGCAGATGAGGGAACTGAGGCACGGAGACTTGCCGGACGTCAAACAGCAGTCAGGTGGTGGAGCGGGATTAGAACCCAGGTCCTTCTGACTCCCTAGCCCAAGCTGCTTCTCGCTTCTGACTCCTTTAGAAAGTTACCTCCGAGGGGACCCCATCCGACCAGCTACAGCAACTACTAGAGATGTGTGAGGAAAGTGAGCCATTCAAAATCAGATTTAGAGACTTCACCACCTTGAAAATTTTACTGGGTGCTTTTTACTGCCCCCCGAATTTCAAAATATGGGGATCTTAAAATACCTGATGTCTTTCTGGCAGCTCTCTGTGGGGAAGTAGCCAGGTCGGTGCCGATCTGCCTGCCAGGTAAAAATGAGATCCCCTCACCTTGGAGAGTTTGGCATTGGAATGGGGGATGACAGATTGGTGCCCAAGATGAACCAAACAGATTCCCTGTCTAACTTATTTGCAAGAAGTCAGAGGGACCTCCAAGATGTTGGTCTTGAAGGAAACTCACGCACCTTCTGAAATTGTGGGGTGGGTCGTGCATTTGAGTGGCTGTGTCAGGAATGGGAACTCTGCCACCCCCTTGTCAAACATCTTTGGATGGTCCCTTGGGTGCACATCCCTCCCTTAAAATACCCACTGCCCCCCGCCCTGACCCTCCCCACTAGCGGGTTACTGTAAGACGGACCAATAGAGGAGCCGTACCTTAAAATTATTGATTTGTATCGACGTCTGTTTCCCCCCTCGAGACTGCAAGCTAGTTGTGGGCCGAGAATGTGTATGTTTATTGTCGTACTGTGCTCTCCCAAGCACTTAGTACCGTGCTCTGCAAACAGTAAGTACTCAATAAATACGATTGAGTGGAACTGAATTGGGATCAGACACGGCCGTACAGTATGGGCAGAAGTGGGGTGTCCGAACTGCCTCATAGACCCTCCCTGAGAATGACGCCCCGGTGGGGTGGAAAACAATAATAATAATAATAATAATAGTACTTGTTAAGTGCTTACTATGTGCCAGGCACTTCACTAAGCGCTGGGGTGGGTACAAGCAAATAGGGTTGGACACAGTCCACAGTCCCTGTCCCACATGGGGCTCGTACGGGGAGGCCAGGGCCAGTTTGTCCGATGCTAGAGGACAACAGTCTTTGTTATTGAAGCACAGAGGTTTTCATCCCGCTCTGTCTCACACTTTAACATCCAGCGCATCCCAGCTGGACTACATCCGTCACCATAAAAATTCCCTTCTCAGGTGAATATCCACCGTGAGCACTCAGGAGAAGCATAAGGGATTTTCCGGCGGCCAGCAGTGGATGAGGCGCTTCAGCTGGGTCGGGCTTCGTTGGCATTGCCCTCTGCCCAACCCCAGAGGAACAGGGATGGGAGGAAGGACCCTGGAGGGTTGGGAGGACGGGAGGAAGGCATCTCTAGGAAGCTTCTCCCCTACTCCACCCGACGTGTTCCTGTGGCCTCAGGTGTTATTGGAAATGAGGAGGAAGGAATGTTTTTGTGGGCCAAGGAGCTTCATCCCGGATGCACACTCTCAGGGGTTGGGCAGAGAGGGTAGGAAAAGAGCAAAGGGAACTCTGACCTTCTAAGGAGGGAAAAAAAAAGGATTGTTACCCCTTTGCCATTTTTTAAGAGCTTACCATGGGCCGAGGGCCGGCTAGATGCAAGATAATCCCCTCATTCACGGTGTCGATTCCCCGCAGGCATTCACAAAGCTAGAGCCGTGTAGGAAGTAATTGGAGAAGCAGCGGAGCTTAATGGAAAGAGAGCAGGCCTGGGAATCAGAGCATCTGGGTTCTAATCCCGGCTCTGGCAATTGCCTTGCCCAGTTACCTTAGAAAGGTGCTCGGTGCATAGTGAGAACAAAACAAATACCATCGTTATTGTCATTGTTACTACCTTGGGCAAGTCATACCACTATGGGATTTAATTCTCTCCCTCTGATGTAGACTGCGAGCCCCATGTGGGACAGGGCCTATCTGACATGATTATCTTGTATCAGCCCCAGTGCTTAGTATAGTGTCTGTCACGTCATAAGCGCTTAGTGTTTCTTCTCCTTTCCCCACCTGGTCACGATAATTGTCATTGTAAAAGAAAGGGTGAGAAAGTGCCCCCATTTTCCAGATGAGGGGACAGCCAGGAGAGGGTAAATGACTCACCCAAGGTCAGGAGGCAGGCGGGTGACAGAGCCGAGACTAGAACTCGGGGCTCTTTCCATTAGGCCACCCAGCAACTTGTCGACGTCTTTTCAGAAGTGGTTTCTGTGTTCCCAGAGAATGAGATTGGCTGGCTTTATTACAAGTTTATTACTACTAGCGCTCCCTCTAGCACTGGTAGGGAGCCGTAATAAACTTGTCTCGGACGTAGCCTTTTTTGAACACAGCGCGGAGTCCGGGAAGTTTTCTTCTACAGGTCCCTTTCACTGAATTAGGGAGAAGGAAAATAGGGTACCCCATGCAGAAGCCATCTCTATCCCCGCTCTTAAGCATGAAAACCGTGACAAGCCGCAAGAAGACCGAGAGGTCGCGGGTGTTTGGTTCTTGCCTGTGTCCGTGTTCTGAGTTTCCAAAAATTCAAATTGGAAAGAGATGAGAGACCCTTCCCGAGGCGCTCACTTGAAAGCATTTAGAAAAATGCGAGCTTCCAATTTGTAAAGAGGGTCAGTGCTTTCTCTTTTGAGGCGCAGGTGAGCCTCTGTAAATTGGGGTGACGCTTGGCTTTGAAATCATTATGGTACTTGCTGAGCACGTACTGTTTGCCTAGCCCTGTACTAAGCGAAGGGGTAGATACAAGATCATCAGGTTGGACACAGCCCTTGTCCCACTTGGAGCTCACAGTAGGAGGGAGTAGGATTTAATCCCCATTTTACAGATGAGGAGACTGAGATCCAGAGAAGTTAAGCGACAAGGTCACCTAGAAGACAGGTGGTGGAGGCAGGATTAAAACCCAGGTCCTTGGACTTCCAGCCCCGCCGCCGTCCCCTGGTGGCTCTGGGCCGTGCTGCCCGGGGCCCACGGGCTCCCCGGGGCAGTGTGGTGGGCACGATGCCCCTTGGCCAAGGGATGGGACTCCCTCCCGAGATCTTCCCGAGCTGGGGACCTGGGTCATTGGACATCGTCCAGGGGAGGTGGTAGCTATCTCGTCGCCGGCTTCTCGCCCTATTCCTGCCTCTGGCTTGGGACACCCTCCCTTTTCATACCCACCTTCTCCCCACCTTTAAAGCCTTACTGAAGGCACCTCTCCTCCAAGAGGCCTTCCCTGACTAAGCCCTCCTTTCCTCTTCTCCCACTCCCTACTGCCTCACGTTGACTTTCTCTCTTTATTAATTCCCCATCTACTTACGTATATATTTGTAATTTTATTTACTTCTATTCATGTCTGGTTCCCCCTCTAGACTGTAAGGTCCTTGTGGACAGGGACCGTGTCTGTTGTATTGGTACTCTCCCAAGTGCGTAGTACAGTGCTCTACACACAGTACGCGCTCCTTAAATACGATTGACTGACTCCCACCAGCCCCACGTGAGTAGCCCGTGGCTGCTGGGCACAGCAGTGGGCCATATTTACACACCCTGTGGGGCTTCCCCCTCTGGCTCGGGGGCAGGTAGGTTGGGATCCTGAACCCGGGGCTCCCGGTCGGTACCTTTGGGGAGCCGGGCATCTTCTGGGTGGCCTGGCCCGATGCCCTGCCCATCAGCCCTCCGACTCCCCTGCTTCTGGAAGCTCACCTCTAGCAGGGAGCAAAGCTCCCCGTCCCTGACTCCGGGCCGAGATTAGCCAGATGTGAGGTGAGGTTTTGGGGTGGCCCAAGCATCTCGTTGGCCCGTTTTCTGTCTCCCTGTCCCCTACCGCCGCGGAGCACGGAGGAAGCCGGCCCCATCATCTCGGCCTCCCCGCGGTCGGGGAACCCGCGCCTCACGGCCTGTGTTTTTGGGTTAAAGGAAGACGTGGATGCCTTTATGAAGAAGCCTGGGAACGAGACGGCCGACGTGGTCCTCAAGAAGTTGGATGAGCAGTATCAGAAGTATAAGTTTATGGAACTAAACCTCGCTCAGAAGAAAAGAAGGTAAGCCACGGGATCGCTCCGGGAACAGGGGTTGGTGCCGGAAAGGGAAGCCGTCTCAACGGCCGCTGAATTGAGCGAGCCCCAGAGGGTGGAACGGAGGAGGGGAGAGGCCGGCAACATTCCTCCGGTCCGTTCTTCCGATCGGGGCTCCGACGGGGCGGAGCGAGGCAGGAGGCCGGCCAGGGAACCCCGAGCCCACGGTCCCCCTCCTCTCCATCCCATTTTGGAACGTGACCCGGGGTAGAACATCAGGCGCTCCCTCAGAGGCGACGGTTTTTCCAAGGGTCCTCGTTTCGAACATCCCGCGCGATAGCGAGCCTCAGAGTTGACCGTGTGCTTCGTCGCATGACGGAAATCCTGTTGATGTCCCCAACTTGGTGGGTGGGCCAGGGGAAGTGCCCTCCTGGGTCAGTTTGTCCACCCCTGCTCCTCTGTGCCCGAAGGGCAAGAGTTTGGTCACGGGGGTGAATGGGCGGGGGCAAGCGTGGGCCTTAGTTGGCATGATGCTCATCTGTCATTTTTTTCCTCTGCAGGCTAAAGAGCCAGATCCCCGAAATCAAACAGACGTTAGAAATTTTAAAATATATGCAGAAGAAAAAGGTAAGCGCAACTGGGGTTTCTTGGCCACTCTGAATCAGTCTGCGGCCGATCCGTGGACTCGCCAGAGTACAGAGGATTGGTTTGGCCCTAAAGCTCGCCCTGGGTGGGGACCCAGCACAAGGCCTTTTCTGTCAAATCAATCAATCAATCGTATTTATTGAGCGCTTACTATGTGCAGAGGACCCACGGACGCATCTTCTACAGAACGTCCCAACTTCATCTGTAGTTGTTCTTACATGTCATTCGTAGAGCCTACCGACGGTCAGCGATGTGCGGGGTTAGAAGAATCAGTGTCCTTAGTTTCTTGGATGAGGCATCTCCCCCCCCCCCCCCCAACAAACCAGAATTGATTGGCGAGTACCTCACAAGGTGGCCTTCAGGGCTGTCTGGGACCTGATTGAGATTATTATTACAGTGATGATGGTATCTGTTCAGTGTACTGTATGCCAAGCACTCTTTTAAGTGCTGGGGTAGATAAAGGATTATCAGTTTGGACACAGTCCATGTCCCGCTTGGGGGTCACAGCCTGGGTAGGAGGGAGTAGGATTTAATCCCCATTGTACAGATGAGGAAACTGAAGCACAGAGAAGCTAAGTGACTTGCCCAAGGCTACCCAGCAGACTAGTGGCCGAGCCAGGATTAGACTTCAGGCCCCATGACTCCGAGGCCCATAACCTTTCAGCAGGCCACACTGCTTCCCTTTGTCGGGCGCATTCTCTTTGACTCATCTCTCTAATACAGTCCTCATATGGTCACCAGATCTTGTCAGTTCAACCTTCACAACATCACAAAAATCAGCCCTTTCCTCTCCATCCAAACTGCTGCCACATTAAGCATTCATCCAATCCGCCTTGATTACTGCATCGATCTCTTTGCTGACGTCTCTGCTTTCTGTAGTAATAGTATTTATTAGCACTTACTATGTGCAGAGAATTGCACTTAAGCCCCGGGAGAAAATCTACAGGTGGAAATTAGCAAGGTATCTGTCCCTCATGGGGCTCACAGTCTCCTTCCTCTCTCAGCTCTAGTCCATGTTTCCCCACTCCTCAGGAACCCCTAGTGATTGCCCATCCACCTCCACAACAGACAGAAACTCCTCACCATCAGCTTTAATGCTCTCAGGCACCTTGTCCCCTCCTACCTTACCTGGCTGTTCTCATACTACAACCCAGCCTGCCTGCACCCTCCGCTCCTCTGTTAAAAATGATGCCAACCTACTCACCGGACCTCGATCTTGTGTGTTTTGCCACTGACCCCTCGCCCGTGTCCGGCCTCTGGCCTGGAATTCCTTCATAACTGATAGGTGATCGCCCCACCTTCAAAGCCTCCAAGAGGCCTTCCCTGACTGAGCCATTTCTTCTTCTCCAAGTCCTCTGCATTACCCTTGCCCTTGGATTCAGCCCTTCAGCACATATCTGCAACTTCTGTATTTCAGTGCCTCTCTTCCCCTCTAGATGGTAAGCTTGTTATGGGCAGAGATTGTATCTATTAACCCTGTTATACTGTACTTTCCCAAGCACTTGGTATAATAGTAATAAGTGTGATATTCATTATGCACTTACTGTATGCCAGACACTATGATAAACATACAAATCAAGTTGGATACAGTCCCTGTCCCACATGGGGCTCACAGTCTTGCACCCCATTTTACAGATGAGGTAACTGAGGCCCAGAGAAATGAAGTGACGTGCAGCAGATGAGTGGCAGAGCTGGGATTAGAGCCCAGGTCCTTCTGACTCCCAGCCCCTTGCTCTATCCACTAGGCCAAATGCTTGGCACACAGTAAGCTCTCAGTAAATGTGATTATGTGTAGGCCCCACCTTAGTGACCAGAAGCAGAGCAGCCCTTATTTTCAAAGTGACAATGGGCAAACCTCGATTTAAAAAAAAAAAAAAGTCTGGTCTAAAAGGGGATTTGGCATGGTTCGCATTGGTGAACATTGGATATTTCATGCCCTATCTTGTCTTTCAATCTGCGGTCGTAATTCGTGTGTGTGTGTGTGTGTGTGTGTGTGTGTGTGTGAGAGAGAGAGAGAGAGAGATATGGAAGGAGGGGCGGGGTGTTAGAAGGAGAGACTGACTCCAGTAGAGCGGTTACCAGAGAGGCAGGATTGATGGAGCGTGAAGAGATCCATCATCATTGGGGGGCGAGGGTAGGCGCTCCTGGAATTTTTTGGAACGGATGCCAGCTGGCTGAGTTGGATTCTGGAGACTTCGAGTCTCCTCGTGAGGTCTGTATCCTCAGCCGCTGTGCCGACTCCCAATCTCCTCGTCCTCCGTTACCCTTCAGGAATCGGCGGATGCGTTGGAGACCAGGTTCCTGCTGGCAGACAACCTCTACTGCAAAGCTTCGGTTCCTCCGACGGATAAAGTGTGCCTGTGGCTGGGGGTGAGTGACTTCCACGTTCGCCCTCCGGGCGTCTGACCTCTCTTCCTCCAACCTCATCGTCGTCTCCTGCGGCGGCTCCCTGCCTGGTCTGGTGCCGCCTTGGCCATGGGACACCGCCACCCGTTTATCCCTTATGGACCTAGCTTTTTACCCCGTCTTGTCCCCTCTCTGTCCCATACCGGAACGTCCATCTCCGCCTCTAGACCGTAAGCCGTTTCTGGGGAGAAGTGGCACATACTGACTCCCGTAGTCTCATCCTCTCCAACCGCCCGGTTACAGTGCTCTGCACACAGTGAGTGCTTGATAAAGACCACTGATGGAGTGACTGTAAGGGATGAGTAGGGTGCTCAGGGAGTACCCCGGAAGGTGACCCAAAATAAGAATAGTAATTGTGGTATTTAACTGCCTGTTATGTGCCGGGCACTGTACCAAGAACTCACGGCGAAACGTTCTCTCCCATCAGGCGAACGTGATGCTCGAATACGACATCGACGAAGCTCAGGCGCTGCTCGAAAAGAATCTCTCGACGGCCACGAGGAACCTCGACTCTTTAGAAGAAGACCTAGACTTTCTTCGGGATCAGTTCACCACCACAGAAGTCAGTATCCTTTTTTTTAGAAAGAGGGACTATCCCTCTGTGGGGGTTATTGCGTCGTGAATGTGGCGACCGTCACCACAACGAGGTTACATATTGCCCACGACTCCCCGGAGCAGGGTGTTTCAATCCATCGTACTTAGTGTTTTTCTGTGTGCTGAGCACCATACTGAGCGCTTGGGGGAAGAGGACAATGTAATTAATGCAGTTGGCAGACCCATTCTGCCCACAGCAGTTCACTTTTGTGGATAAATTTTTCAGAGTGGATGTGGTCTTCCTCTGTCTTTGTTTCCTTTCACTTGACCTTTAGGCACAAGTGGGTGAGAATTTCTGATGTGTGCCACCTCCATCATGAGTGTCCTTTCTTACGCCTGTGCCACCTCTGATGTTTGCCATTTCTGCCAGGTCCGATCTCTCTCGTGTGCTATTTACGACAGGCCAGCACTCTCTCATGTATGATTTGGGGAGTCTAGAACCGTAATGATGGGAGAACCTCATTGATCTAGAACCATGGGAAGACACATCTTTCTTGAATCTAGAACCTCATTGATCTAGAACCGTGGGAAGACTCATCTTTCTTGAATCTAGAACCTCAGTGATGGAGGGGAGGGGAAGAGAGGAGAATCACCGAGTTATGGCCTGGAGATTTGATTGGCAGGGTTTGGACAGGTGAGTGCAGTGTTCTTTTGAGCAGCTGTCAGGGAAACCTTTTCGTTTCTTCTCTCTAGAAGCGTTTGTGTTTTTGGTGAGAAAGGTTTTTCCTTAACCCTGTACTCAGATATGGCTCGGGTGTACAATTGGGATGTAAAGAGAAGAAATAAAGACGATCCCACCAAAAGCAGAGCGTAGTGCTGACAATTTTAATGGGGCTCAGATTTCCAGACCTTTTTTTTTTTTTTTTTTTGTATCCTGAATGGACCGAACGAACTCTGAATCTTCCCAACCACCACCTCGAATTCGATCGGAAGGCAAGGGCCAGCCACGTTTTATTTATTTATAGAGATGAGATTTGGTTTTTGTGCATGTTTCATGAAATTAAGAGTTATTGAAAACAGATCCACACGGCCTCACCGAGGACCTGGAAATAACGGACCCGTATGGAGCCTCCCCGGAGTGAAGGACACACACCCTTTCTGCAAACCCAAGAGTGATGCCGTGTTGCAGCATCTGCCGTTGCTAGACCCATGAGCTGATCTGCCTTATGTAAAGACGGTTTTTAAAAATCCCATTGTCGTGTGCTTGACATAAAGTGGTTTGTGTGTCTGAGTTCATCAACAATCAGTAGGTTCTTTCCTTCTCCCTCCCCTTTCCTTCCTGTCGCTCCCCCTTCCTCCCTTTTGCTTGCTTTTTTTCTCCCCCTCTCCCCTTCTTTCTCCTCTCTTAAAGCTCTCCCTGTAAGAGAAGCAGCTTTGAATCAAATTGTCAATTCTCTCTTTCCATTCTGTTGGAAAGAAATGGGTTGAGTGTGGTATGCAAGGTGTTTTTTGTTGGTTTTTTTTTTTTTTTTTCTTCTTTGGCTTTATCTTCCTCTTAAAATAGGACAAACAGGAGCCTTCCAACTGTGAGAGCTGGAGCCCAGAGGAAAGTAACAGGCCTGAGAGGCTGGAGGCCCAAGTTCTAGTTCTGGCTCTGGTGCGAGGACCTTAAAAAGATTCTTGTTTGTTGTTGCGAGTTGTTAGAACTTACAACCTTGAGGTGCTGAGGCAAAATTCTTAGCACTGCTCCACCAATGACCCCTGTGATTTTTGGCAAGTTTTAGTTTAACTTGTCTGCTTCTGAGGTAACGAAGCTATTTAAGAACAGCTGAAGTCAATTACGACATTAGACTTTCCTCCCTCTCTCTCTCTTCCCTCCATACATTCACATTTTTACATTCCCCCACCAAGCCCTGAACCACCCTCACCACGCAGAGGCAGGTCACTTAACTCTCCGTCCCACCTCTGAGAATCACTACCACCATTTTTCCTCTGTAACTGACTGCAACTTAAAAAACAAAAACCCTGCTCCCCAGATCACAGGTGCAGACCATCTACCACATAATGCCTGAGCCTCTGGGTGATGCTGACGATAAAAACGAGTACTGTTTCCAAAAATAACATCACTCTTACCCGATTGGCATGTTTATTCGCAGCTTGTGTGTTCAGTGACTGATCACTGTCTGAACTTCTCCAGGAAGACCATCTTCTAGATAACGTCTGAGCCTCTGGTGGATGCTGATGATAAAACTGACTCCTGTTTCCAAAAAAAGCATCACTCTTACCAAACTGGCATGTTTATTAGCAAGCATGGTCACTATACAATGCCTGACCAAAACACATAATACATTTCTTTAAAACCTATCACATTGATAAGTCAGTGCTACCTACAAGCATGTTTGTCTGCAACCACATAAGTACATACAGTATTTGTTAGAGCTGTTAGAACACAAAGCAAGGAAAAAAAAATGTGTACAGCTTCATTTCATTCTGGTCCAACATGCATTTTTTTTTTTAAACTTTTAATTTAATTTTTTTTTTTTTTTTTACAACTGCAGCCTCCCATGAGTGCCCCTACTTCCATCACCCTAAGACAAGAGCCTCTCACAATTTACTCCTTAGTATGTGGGTCAGCAATTCCGTTAACCGCAGCCTGCTTAGTGAAACCCAAGTGCAGCACGAAGAGCAAACCATAGGGGTGACGTGGATTCATACGCTCCCCTTGATAAGGAAAACAACCTCCAGCATTTAAGCACAGGAAGCAGGAGCAGCTTCCCCTTGGAGTGGTTCTTCCAGCAAAGGTGGGAAATAAAACGCTTGAGGGAAAAGAAAGAACGGAAAGCAGGGGCGGCACCGGCCCCCCCCCCCCCCCACCGCATCGCCTACCTTCCTGGAGAGGCTCAGACAGTGATCAGTCACTGAACACACAAGATGCTGTGGAAGGGCCTCAAGACTGGGTGAGAGGTCAAAAATTGTTAGTTAGCATCAGCACCCATTCATCTCCCACCCCGTCCCCTCACCCACGGGCCACGGGGCTGTCACCCAGTAGTGATTTGACCGGTCCCCTCGGTTAGTAGTAGAAACCCGTAGCTTATTTCCAGTGTCGTTCAGTAAGAAAGGCATCTTCACCCTTCCGGGGGACGGACCATCTCCCAGGGCTCACCCTTTTCAGAAAATATTTACCCGCCGTTTCATTTTTCCTCCTCTCGGCTTTCCTCCTTTCTGCACCACAGACTCCTCTCGGCCTAGCAGGGGATTCCCGCATGTGGGCAAGTACCTAGAGAAATCATCGCCCGGACCGGGCTTGCCGCTATACACTGAGGACCTTTACGTTCAGTTCCTTGGAAAGCGCCACCCCCCGTGCCCCCATCCCCCACAGCCCAGTGCACCCACCTGGAGGCGGGGGGTGGGGGGGGGAAGGAGGGGGCAGGGGGTCTTCTCCGACAAGGGGGCCCGGTCCCCCCAGGGCCCGCCTAGCAGAGGCACCTCCTGTCGGACTTGACGACCTCTTCGGAGGAGTGCACCACGTTGGGGACGAAGCCGCTCTTGACCCCCTCCCACCCCTCCTGGATGGTGACCTCCCCTCTCTTGACCAGCTCGTATATGTCCCGGGTCAGGTCCGTGAAGGCCTTCTCCACGTTGATGGCGTCCCGGGCCGAGGTCTCGATGTACTTCATGCCGTAGGCGGCCGCCAGCTTCTCCGCCTCGTGCCGGCTCACTTGCCTCTGGGCGTCGAGGTCGCACTTGTGACCCACGAGGACGAACACGATCTGGTAGGGTTGCACCTGGGCCTTGGTCTCCTCCAGCCACTCGTGGACGTTCTGGAAGGACCGGCGGTTGGTGATGTCAAACAAGAGGAGGCCGCCCACCGAGTTTCTGTAGTAGGCCCGGGTGATCGACCTGAAAGGCGACAGGAGCACCGTTAGGTAAGTTGCACCGGAACCCAGTTTACCAAGCGTACGCTCACGGGAGGGTCTTCCTCTACTCCACCAGCAAGACCCCTAGGTAGGAGGTAAGATCAGTGACGACAATCAATCAATCAATCGTATTTATTGAGCGCTTACTATGTGCAGAGCACTGTACTAAGCGCTTGGGAAGTACAAATTGGCAACACATAGAGACAGTCCCTACCCAACAGTGGGCTCACAGTCTAAAAGGGGGAGACAGAGAACAGAACCAAACATACCAACAAAATAAAATAAATAGGATAGAAATGTATAAGTAAAATAGAGTAATAAATATGTACAACCATATATACATATATACAGGTGCTGTGGGGAAGGGCAGGAGGTAAGATGGGGGGATGGAGAGGGGGACGAGGGGGAGAGGAGGGAAGGGGCTCAGTCTGGGACGCACTCTGTCTCTCTCATATCCCACGGACATCAGAGACCTGACCCGTTAAGCTGGGTATAGGATGAGGAACCAGGCTAGGAAAAGTTTTGAGGAGGCCCTTGGGATTCCCTTCCCTGAGGTCAAATGATCCAACAACCTTACTCAAGCTTTTAACACCATCTTGCAGGGGGCCTTAAGCCATTTAGTCATGCCGTTGTATTTACTAAGCACTTACTGTGTGTAGAGAACTGTATTAAGTGCTTGGGAGAGTATACAGTACAATAGACACACTCCCTGCCCACAAAACACTTATGGTGTAGAGAATAATACTATTAAGCACGCACTATCTGCTAGGCACTGTTCTACGTTAGATACGAGGTCTCTGGGTTGGAGATGGTCCCTGTCCCACATAGCTCACAATCTTAATCCCCATTTTACAGATGAGGGAACTGAGACCTAGAGAAGTGAAGGGATTTGCCCAAGGTCAAAGAGCAGACAAGTGATGGAGGCGGAATTAGAAACCAGGTCTTTCTGACTCCCAAGCCTGTGCTCTATCCGTTATGCAATGCTGCTTCCTTGAAACCACCCTGTTAGGTTTCCTGTGCTACTTTAAGCACGTTCCTTCATTTACTCCTCAGATGATGAAATATCAGAACCAATTTCTGCACCACCGCCTCCTCTTTGTCGCTGGCCCTTAAAAGCCAACGGTAAGGAGTTTCTGAAGTGGATGGACAACCACTGGAGGTTCTTGAGCGGGGGAACATGGACTGAAAGGTGGTAGAAAAGTGATTTGGGCAGCAGAGTGAAAGTATGGACTGGAGTTGGGAGAGACAGGAGGCAGAGAAGGCAGCAAGGAGACAGATACAATAGTCAAGATGGGATAGGATAGGGAGAAGGGCAGATTTTAGAATTGTGAAGGTTAAAACTGACAGGATTTGGTGACACAATGCGGGGGGGGGGGGCGCGGGGGGATTCTGTGAGAGACGAGGAAAATGACAAGGTTACGGACTTGTAAGGTAGGGAAGGTAGCGGTATTATCTACAATCACGGGGAAGATGATAATCCAGATAGAGGTGTCCCAAGGGCAGCAGAAAGGTCAAGGAGTATTAGGATGGAGTAGAGGCTGTTGGATTTAATGGAAAGGAAGTCATTAGTTACCTTTGAGAGGACAGTTTCTGTGGAGTGAAGGGGGCAAAACTCAGGAGAGGATCAAGGAGAGAGTGGAGACAGCAGATGCAGACACCTCACTCAAGGAGCTTCAAGCACTTCGTAAAGTGCTCTGCACACAGTAATCGCTCAATAAATACGATTGAATGAATGAATGAATGAGGGGAACAGCAGGAGGCTGATGGGGTGCTAAGTGGAGCCAGCCTCTCCTAGGCCCGCTGATCATCCTGCCTTTACTACCTCAGCCTCTTCGCTGGCCTTCCTACCTCGCCCCTCTCCGAACATTACTTCATTCTCCTGGATCTGGTTTCCTTAAGAACAAAATAAAACAACACACGCACACACAGCCACATATTCCCCACTCAACCGAGGCCTCTAAGATTACCCAACCATCTCTTCATAAAACAGACCCTTTACCGCTGGCCTTGAGGCCTTGCTGGCCCATACCTTACCTCACCCAACTACTAAGACCGTATTCATACACTTTATTCCGCTCAACAACCCACATCTTGTCTCTCACCACTGACCTCTTGCCCACTTCCCCCCCCGCTGGACTCGCTCTTTGTTTCCCACAGATCACCACTCTCCCCACTTTCAAATACTTCCTAATAAAAAAAAACAAGTTTGTTGTGTGCTTAATGTGTGCAGAGTGCAATATAACAGATGGTAGACACGTTCCTTCCCCACAAAGAGTTTACAGTCTAGAGGGGGAGGCAGACATTCATATAAATTGGGATACGTATGCAAGTGCTGTGGGGCAAATAAAGGGTTCAAAGTGAAGTGCACGGGTGATGGAGGGGGAGGAGAGGAAATGACAGCTCTGTCAGGGAAGGCTACTTGGAGATGTGATTTTTAATAAGACTTTGAAGGTGGGGAGAGTGATCGTCTGTCAGCTATAAAGCGAGAAGTTCTTGAGTGGGGAAGGTGGACTGAACAGTTTTGTGGAAAAGTGATCTGGGCAGAAGAGTGAAGTATAAGCTGAAGAGGGGAAGAGGCAGGGAGGTCAACTAGGAGGCTGATACATGAAGGAGGGATAGGAGAACTTCTTGGATTAATGTGGCAGTTTGGATGGAGAGGAAAGGGTGGGGTTTAGCGAACCCGTTGAAAGCATATGGTGACAGATTGAAAAGGTGAGGGGAGGAAGAGAGAGAGAAAGAGAGTAGTTGAGGATAATGCCAAGGTTACAGGCTTGTGAGACAGGAAGGGTTGTAGTGCTGCCTAAGGGTGATAGAAAAGTCGGGGAGGACAGAGTTTGGGTGGAAAGATGAAGAGTTCTGTTTTGGACATGTGAAGTTTGAGGTACCGGTGGGATATCCACGTAGAGGTGTTCTGAAGGTGGAAGGAAATGCGAGACTGCAGAGAGGGAGACGGCTCAGGGCTTGAGATGGAGATTTGGGAATCATCTTTGTAGAGATGGTAGTTGAAGCCATGGGAGCAAGTGAGCTCTCCAAGGGAGTGAGCTTCGATGGAGCATAGGAGGGGACCCAGAACTGAGCCTTGAGAGAATTCCACAATTAGGGGGAGGGAGGGAGGAAGAGGAGGAGCACGGGAAAGACTGAGGAAGAGCAACCAGAGAGACAGGTGGAGAACCAGGAGAGGATAGTGTCTAACCCTTGAGAACTCGATTTTTCACCCTGCTCCCACAGCACTTAATACATATCCATTTCTCCTACCTGTACTTTCATGCTCATCTCCCCCAACTAGACTGTAAGCGCCTAGTAATAATAATGATGGTATCTGTTAAGCGCTTACTATGTGCCAACCACTGTTCTAAGCACTGGGTGTAGATACGAGGTAATCAGGTTGTCCCATGTGGGGCTCACATTCTCAATCCCGTGTTACAGATGAGGTAACTGAGGCGCAGAGTAGTTAAGTGACTTGCCCAAAGTCACACAGCTGACAAGTGGCAGCACCGGGATTAGAACCCATGACCTGTGACTCCCAAGCCCCCGCTCTTTCCACTAAGCCATGCAGCTTCCCTAATGGGCAGGGATCATGTTTAATACAGTGCTAAGCACTAAGTCCAGTGCTCTGCACATAGTAAGAGCTCAATAAATATGAATGAATGAATGTTTACCAAGTCTACTAAATTGTTCTCTCCCTAGTCTAGTCTGGGCCCACTAAACACTCAGTAGATATAATAATGAGAATAATAATAATAATAGTATTTGTTAAGCACTTACTTTGTGCCACGCATGCTGTCAAGTGCTGGGATGGATATCGGGTTTGATACAATCTCTGTCCCACATGGGGCTCACGCTCTCAATCCCATTTTACAGATGAAGGTAACTGAGGCACAGAGAGGTGAAGTGATTTGCCCAAGGTCACAGCGCAGAAAAGTGGCAGAACCAGAACTTTCAGGCCCATGCTCTCTCCACCCCAGTGATTATCTCTTATCTACCCCAGCAAGTAGTACAGCACCTGGCAAATAGTAAGTACTTAACAGTACAATTAATTTTTCTTATGGCATTTATTAAGCACTTACTATGTGCAAAGCACTGTTCTAAGTGCTGGGGAGGTTACAAGGTGATCAGGTTGTCCCACGGGGGGGGCTCACAGTCTTAATCCCTATTTTACAGATGAGGGAACTGAGGCCCAGAGAAGTTAAGTGACTTGCCCAAAGTCACACAGCTGACTGTGTGGGATTTGAACCCATAATCTCTGACTCCAAAGCCCATGCTCCTTCCACTGAGCCACGCTGCTTTTTCTTCTGGCTAAAAAAAAAGGGAGAATTATCTATCTCATGGTTTGCTCCACCCATTCCACTACCCTCCTGGGCCCTGCTTCATTTTCACATCTGGCAGAAAGTGAGCCACAGGAGTAGGGACACAAGCTCACACTGGTTGCTGGACACCCAAAATTAATCAATCAATCGTATTTATTGAGCACTTACTGTGTGCAGAGCACTGTACTAAGCGCTTGGGAAGTACAAGTTGGCAACATCATCACTCCCCCTCACCTCGTGGCTGCCTTTCCTTGAGGCAATGATGAGAGGCAGTGTGGTCTAGTCGATAGAGCCCGGGCCTGAGAGTCCCAAGGACCTGGGTTCTAATCCCAGCTCCACCACTGGTCTGCTGTGGGACCGTGGGTAATAATAATAATAATAATGATAGTAATGATGAGTCACTTCACTGGGCCTTAAGGTACCTCATCTGGAAAATGGGGATTAAGACTGAGCAACCCACGTGGGACAGGGACCGTGTCCAACATGATTTGTTTGATGGAGAAGCAGCGTGGCTCAGTGGAAAGAGCCTGGGCTTTGGAGTCAGAGGTCATGGGTTCAAATCCCGGCTCCGCCAACTATCAGCTGTGTGACTCTGTGCAAGTCACTTAACTTCTCTGGGCCTCAGTTCCCTCATCAGGAAAATAGGGATTAAAACTGTGAGCCCCACTGTGGGACAACCTTGTAACCTCCCCAGCACTTAGAACAGTGCTTTGCACATAGTAAGCGCTTAACAAATACCATCATCATCATTATTATTATTATTATTGTTATCCCACTGCCTAAGTACAGAGCCCGGCACATAGTAAACGCTTAACAAACATCACCCTTATTACAGTGCCCGGCACACAGTGAGTATGTAAACACCAAGCAGGCTCGCCGTGTTTCCTCTGGGCTCCCATAGCCCTTGGGAGAATCCGCCTGGCAGCCCGAGCTGGAGAGGATGACGAAATGATTGTGACTTTTGTCACCGAGACGGTACTAGCGATTCTAGAATACGGTATATCTTTGCCTTCCCTAAGCTATAGGCTCTGACGTGCGCTTGAGCAACAGGGACGTCATCGTGGTGTTGCGTGGCCTAGTGGCTAGAGCCCGGGCCCGAGAGTCGGAAGGCCCTGGGTTCTAATCCCGGCTCTGCCACTTGTCTGCTGGGTGTCCTTGGGCAAATCGCCTCACTCCTCTGGGCCTCAGTTCCCTCATATGTAAAAGGGGGATTAAGACCGTGAACCTCATATGGGACAGGGACTGTGTCCAACCTGATTAGCTTGTATCTACCCCAGTACCTAGCACATCCTAAGAGCTTAACAAATACCACAATTAATATTTTTCTATTTCCTCCGTTTCCATTGATCGGAGGTTCTCTCAGAAGAAGGCAATAGGACCTGTTGCCTTAAAAGTAGCACCCCCCCCCCCCAACCAAATGAAGCCATAGGCACTTTGATACTCCCCACCGCCATTAAGTTGATGTTCTTATATTCTGCCACATCCTCTACCTGTAATTTTGCTTAAGCTCCTTGTCGACAAGGATCGTGTTTACCAACTCAATCGTCCTCTGCCAAAAGTGCTCAAAGTAGTGCTCTTCGTGCAGTTGGTGTTCAAATATTGATTCAAACCCGATTTCCCATTCTTCAACGCATCAGCCTCAAGGACACCAGTAGAGCGGGAGGTAAACAGGACCAAACCCACTGGGAGCAGGGAATGTGTCTACCAACTGTGTTGTACTGGCCTCTCCCAAGCCCTTTGCTACAGTGTTCTGTACACAGTAAGTGCTCAGACACCATTGATCGATATACTATCAAAGCCTAGGGCTTAGTGCAGTGCTCTGCCCACACTGACCATTCGAATATGATTGAGGAAGTTGATGACTTTGAAAGACAAGTAAAAAAAGAGAAGACTTTTGAGAGGAAGATGAAAGCGCTAGCCCTTGAAGCAAAGTGAGAGCCACTCCTGGAGATCTTTGGGTCTTTCGTGTCAGAAGCAACGTGGCCTACCGGATAGAGCGTGGCCCCGGGAGTCAGATGGACCTGGGTTCTAATTGCGGCTCTGCCGCCTGTCTGCTGTGTGACCCTGGGCGAGTCACTTCCCTTCTCTGGGCCTCACTGCTTCACTTCTCTCGACTGCCTTGTATCTAACCCAGTGCCTGGCCCACAGCAGGCACTTGGCATAGTTATTATTCTCTGTGCCTCAGTTTCTTCATCTGTAAAATGGAGGGGCAATACCTGTTGTCCCTCCTACACTACCAGCCCCACGTGGGACAGGGACTGCGTCCAACCTCATTATCTCATCTCTACCCCAACGCTTAAGACGGTGCTTAAAATGTTTAAAGTATAATAATAATAATAAAGAAACAGGCACACACGCAGAGAAATACGGAAATGTCACACTAGCTGGAGAGAGTGTCCAGAACCGGCTTTGCTTGGCTACCACCAGGCAACCGTCCGCCGGACCACCATCCCGATGGCAGCCCAGGGGGCATGAGCCAGGAGAGGGGATGCCGCTCCTCACCCTGCAGGAGCACTACTTTCCCCAATCCAGGCCACAAACAACCTCGTTCATTCCCGCATTCAACGTATTTATTGAGCATTTACTGTGCGCAGAGCACCGTACTAAGCAATCAACAGATACATTCCCTCAGCCCATCAATCCATCCTATTTCTTGACCACTTACTGTGTGTACAGCACTGTCTTAAGTGCTTGGGAGAGGATGATAATAACAACCAAAATTATGGTATTTGTTGAGCACTTATATGCCAGGCACTGTTCTAAGCCCCTCTCAGGGTCACACCTGCAGAGTTTCCAGTAGTCTACCAATCTTGGCTAGGGGAGGGAGAGTCAACAGAGGCCCACCTATTCCATTCCTAGCTTGGGCAGTGGCTAGCGAGTGGAAGGCAATCTGCTCCAAGTTAAAACTCACCCGAGCTGGGCAGTAGAGGCACGGGGGAGAGTGGAAGGTGGAGACTCAAGCTGACTGCGTGGAAGGAGGAGATGGTAAACCACTTCCATTTTTTTTTTTTTTTAACCAAGAAAACTCTCTGGATCCAATACCAGAGCCATTGCAGATGGAGGTGGGGCATTCTGGAGAGATGTGTCCATGGAGTCGCTATGGGTCAGAGACGACTCAATAGCCTAAGACAAGAATGTTCCAAGCGCTGGGGTGGATACAAGTAAATTGGGTGGGACACAGTTCCCGTCCCATGTCCCAGTCCTAATCCCCATTTTACAGATGAGGTAACTGAGGCACCGAGAAGTGAAGTGACTTGCCCACGGTCACACAGCAGACAAGTGGCAGGGCCAGAATTAGAACCCATGACTTTCTCACTCCCAGGCCTGGATTGCTTAGATTAACGTGGCAGCAGTTTGGATGGAGAGGATAAGGTGGATTTTAGCAATATTGTGAAGGAAGAACTGACAGGACTTGGTGACAGACTCTGTGGGCTGACAGAGGTTAAGAGTAAAGGAAAATGCCAGGGTTAGGGCCTTGTGAGATAGGGAAAACGGTCATATTGCCTACAGTGATGGGAAAGACAAGGAGCTGTGGTTTGGACACGTTTAACTTGGTGTTGGCAGGGATGTCCTGAAGGCAGGAGTAAATAAATGCAAGATTGCAGGGGAGGAGAGAGAGGTCAGGGCTGGAGAGGTAAATCTGGGAATCATCTCCGTAAGGAAGGCAGCTTGAAGTCATGAGAAAAAAGAGTTCTCCAAGGGAGTGGGTGGACATGGAGGCCGGAAGGGGACCCAGAACTGAACCTCCAGTGACTTCCACATTTAAAGAACGGGAGGCAGAGGAGAAGCCTGCAAAAGAGACTCAGAAGGAGTGGCCAGAGGTAGGAGGAGAACAATGTACTATATGCAGAACACTGTACTAAGTAGTTGGGCAATATTTCCAGGAGAAGGGGGTGGTCCAGTGTCAAAGGCAGCCAAGAGGTCTAGGAGAAAAAGTGGAGAGTGGAAAGAGCCCGGGCTTGGGAGTCAGAGGTCATGGGTTCTAATCCTGGCTCTGCCACTTGTCAGCTGTGTGACCTTGGGCAAGTCACTTGACTTCTCTGTGCCTCAGTTACCTCATCTGTAAAATGGGGATTAAGACTGTGAGCCCCGTGTGGGACAACCTGATGACCCTGTATCCCTCCCAGCGCTTAGAACAGTGCTTGGCACATAGTGAGCGCTTAGCAAATGCCATTAGGATAGAGTAGTGGCCATCAGACTTGGTGAGAAAAAGGTCACTGGTTACATTAGAGAGGGCAGTTTCCATGGACTGAAGGGGATGGAAACCAGATTGGGCGGGAAGAGGGAAATCAAGGAGATCTCTGGTCCCGGCTCTGCCGCTTGTCTGCTAGGTTACCTTGGGCAAGTCACTTCATTGAGCCTCAGTGACCTCATCTGTAAAATGGGGATTAAGACCGTGAGCCCCATGTGGGACAGGGACTGCTTCCAACCTGATTCCTACACATCTACCTCAGTGCTTAGAATAACTGCCTGGTACATCGTCCTGTCTTACGCCGTCAAGCCGTCTCCGACCCACAGCGGCTCCGTGGACGCATCTCGCCCACCTCCATCTGCAAGCGTTCTGGTAGTGTAATCGTAATAATTAGTATTATGGTATTTGTTAAGCGCCTACTACGTGCCAGGCACCGTTCTCCACAGTTTTCTTGATATAAATACAGAAGCGGTTTACCATTGCCTTCTTCGGCACAGTAAACTCGAGCTTCCGCCCTCGACTCTTTCCCATGCCACTGCTTAAATACCATGAAAGAAAAAAAGAGAATTGAGAGAGGAAGTGGAAACAGCGGTTGCAGACAACTCTCTCAAGGAGTCTGGAGAGGGATGGTAGTAATAATAATAATAATAATAATAATAATGGCATTTGTTAAGCGCTTACTATATGCAAAGCACTATTCTAAGCGCTGGGGCAATACGAGGTGATCAGGTTGTCCTACATGGGACTCACGGGGACCGTCTCTATATGTTGCCAATTTGTACTTCCCAAGCGCTCAGTACAGTGCTCTGCACACATTAAGCACTCAATAAATACGATTGATTGATTAATCCCCATTTTACAGATGAGGGAACTGAGGCCCAGAGAAGTTAAGTGACTTGCCCAAAGTCACACAGCCGACAATTGGCGGGGCTGGGATTTGAACCCATGACCTCTGACTCCCAAGCCCGGGCTCTTTCCACTGAGGGAGGTGGGGCGAAAACCGGAGGGAACGGTGGCGTAAAAACCATTAGCAAGTGAGTGGTTGAAGATGGCAGTCAAGGAGGGGAAAAGGAAGGTGGGGAGGCAAGGGCTTTGGGATTTCAAGGGTTTAACTTAAGTTTAGGAAGAGGATGATTCAGTATCCGTTCCTACCCTTCCCCGAGACTGTAATCCCAAGGAGGGAGAGGGACCGGGGAGGGACCTCATCATCCGGTATCCACCCTCACGCGGGTCACAACCGTGAGCTTAACAGACGGCGCTTTTATCACGGCGGCGGGGAGTCGGGAACAGGGTCGGGAAACGATCCCTCTTGGGCAAGGCGACTCGGAGAAGGGAAGGCTGAGGAGCGAGCGGAGGGGTTTCGAGTTGACTGACGAGGCGGGCCAGCCCTGCCTCCTAAGGCAAGGGCAGCAAGAGGGAGGAGGTGGAGGAGGAATTTCCCAAGTGGATCAGGGGGTAGAGGGGAAGCAGCCAACTCTGGAGGGCTAAAGTGATCTCTCATCTCGTTGCATACCGTCGCCCTGACACCTTGCCAGAGGTTGAGGGCTCGGCCCCTGGAAGGTGATGGTCATTACGGTACTTGTTATGTGCTCACTAAATGCCAAACGCCGTTCCAAGGCCAGCGGTGCCCTCCACAACCTCAACGGAAGAGTGGCCACCCGGCGTAGGCCCCCCCGAGAGCTAACGAACCAAGCCACGGTCCTGAAGATATTTGCACACCACAGACGCCAAGACGGTTCAGAGCCGCAGGGAGGCCTAGCCCTCATTACACAGCACTGTCACACTCCTTCCCCGGGGGCCTCCTTGCCCCTTCCCTGCAACTGAACCTCCAGAGGCGGCAACGCACGTCAACACGCCGCCTCTGCCTCGGATTCGAGCCATAAAGAATCTCTCAGAGCTGATCCTAGCTCTCGCCCCAGGCCAAACCGGTGAGCACTCCAACCCCCTCTTCTCTCTTGGAAAGAGAAGGGTTTCGGCCAAAAGCCTTCAAGCACGGATCCCCAGATGCACCATCTGATGTTGAGTGGGGGGGGCAAGACAGGAGAACCATCTCTGGGGCGAGAAAAACGGAAGCCCCATTTAACTCTTCTCTCTTTAAGCAGCTCCGGCCTAAATCCCAGGCCCATACTTCCTTATTCTGCACACATCGTTCATCTTGACTTGGAAAAAAAAAAAAAACAAGAAAATCCTTCTCGTCAGGATTACAGATCTTGCTGCCATTCACACAAAGCTCTGCCAACTTCCTCCCAGGTAGGGGAAAATGATGCACAGTCCTTTACTGAGGGAGGGGAGGGACAACAGAAAAAAAAAAAATATATATATATATATTTTAGTCTCTCATCAACTTTTGGGATGCCCTCCTGTCAAAGATAAAATATACAGCCGGGCATAGGGAAGCCACTGTCTCTTAGGGCAGCGTGGCTTTGTGGAAAGAGCACAGGCCCTGGAGTCCGAGGGTCTGGGTTCTAAATCTGGCTCTGCCAACTGCCTGCTGTGTGGCCGTGGGCAAGTCACATAACCTCTCTGGGCCTCAGCTGCCTCAACAGTAAAGTGGGGATTAAAGACCTGTTCCCACTCCTACTTAGACTGTGGGCTCAATGTGGGACAGTGGATGCCCCCCCGATAAGCTTGTAACTCCCCCAGCACTTAGAACAGTGATTGACCCACAATAATAATAATGATGGCATTTATAAGAACTCAACTACCTTTAAGAAAAAAAAAAAAAAAGAGGCAGGTGGATGCCATATTATGTGTTGCGGTCTGCCCTAGAGAAGTCCCGAGACTGCTCATCCAGCGTGGCCCAATGGGAAGAGCATGGGCTTTGGAGTCAGAGGTCATGGGTTCAAATCCCGGCTCCGCCACTTGTCAGCTGTGTGACTTTGGGCAAGTCACTTAACTTCTCTGGGTCTCAGTTCCCTCACCTGTAAAATGGGGATGAAGACCGTGAGCCCCCCGTGGGACAATCTGATCACCATGCATCTCCCCCAGTGCTTAGAACAGTGCTTTGCACATAGTAAGCGCTTAATACATGCCATCATTATTATTATTATTATTATTATTATTACTCCAAGCCTAAACTGGGAAGAGCACGGGCCTACTGGAAATAGCACAGGCCTGGCAGTCGGAGGATGTAGGTACTAAGCCCAGTTCTGCCACTTCCCTTTCATTCATTCATTCAATTGTATTTATTGAGCGCTTACTGAGTGCAGAGTACTGTACTAAGCGCTCGGGAAGTCCAAGTTGGCAACATAGAGAGACGGTCCCTACGCAACAGTGGGCTCACAGTCTAGACTGCTGTGTGACCTTGGGGTAGTCACTTCCGTGCCTGTTCCCTCCAACGTAAAGAGGGGAATTCAAACCCCGTTCTCCCTCCTACTCAGACTGTGAGCCCCACGTGGGACAGGGACCGGGTCCAGCCTGATGAACTCGTATCTACCCTAGCTCTAAGAACGGCGCTCGGCCCACACTAACTGGTTAAATGCCACATGGGTGGCATTCACTAAAACCCTCAATGGCAGCGAGACAGACTCTCACGTGAGTGGAGCTCGGACAGGGTTCAATGAATATCTCAGAGCCATCGGCCCCCTGGAACGGGGAGCTCCTGGAAGATATCGGGGCCCACCGTCAACTAGGGTAATAATAATAATAATGATGGCATTTAAGTGCTTACTATGTGCAGAGCACTGTTCTAAACGCTGGGGGGGGATACAAGGTGATCAAGCTGTCCCACGTGGGGCTCACAGTCTTAATCCCCATTTTACAGATGAGGGAACTGAGGCTCAGGGAAGTGAAGTGACTTGCCCAAGGTCGCACAGCAGACACGTGGCGGAGCGGGGATTCGAACCCATGACCTCTGGCTCCCAAGCCCGTGCTCTTTCCAATGAGCCACGCTGCTTCTCACCCATCACCACCACCCATCACACCTACGCAGTCGCCGGAAGCTAGTTTTTCCGCTCCAATCCCGCCTCAGCAGAAGCTACCCGATCAAAGTCACAGTCCGTCCTTCCCCCAGGTCTCCCAGAGGGTGGCTCGACTTCCCGGAGGCTTTAAAGCAACAACAACAACAACATCACAATTAAAAGTGCGGGGAGGGAGGGAAGAAAACAGTGATGCGGGTGACTCGGGAATGGTGGAACATGGCGTGTGTGGGAGGGCGGTCTCTTTTTGTGCCGGGGTTTCAGTTCTGCCACCTCCCCATTGCGGGCAAGAACTCGGGCAGTGCCCACTGTGGGCGGCGGGGCGGGAGAACCGGGGGCAGGAGGCCCAGAGGCGAAAGCAGCGTGGCTCAGTGCAAAGAGGCCGGGCTTGGGAGTCCGAGGTCACGGGTTCTAATCCCGACTCCGCCACGTCTCTGCTGTGTGACTATGGGCAAGTCACTTCACTTCTCTGAGCCTCATCTGCAAAATGGGGCTGAAGACTGTGAGCCCCCCGTGGGACAACCTGATCACCTTGCATCCCCCCACCCAGCGCTTAGAACAGTGCTTGGCGTATAGCAAGCACTCACACACCATCATTATTATTATTAAGGAGCATCACGGTTTGCGGGGCCGGGCCCGCGGCCTGTCGGTACTGGCCGGTGAAAAAAAGCCCGCTTTGTGCGGATCAGATTGCCCCCGGGGCTCGCGGCAGAGAAGCGGCCCAGCCTAGTAAGCAGAGCACGGATAGGCCTAGGACTCAGGAGGACCCGGGTTCTAATTCCGCCTCTGCCACTCATCTGCCTTGAGATCTTGGGCAAGTCGCTTGACTTCTCTGGGCCTCAGTGACCTCATCCGTAAAACGGGTATTAAGACCGGGAGCTCCAAATGGGAGAGGACTGCGTCCAACCCCATCCGCCTGTCTCCCCACCACGGCCCAGCGCTCGGCACAGTGTCCGGCACGGCGGCTGCTTAACAAATACCGTCATTAGGATGGGCGGACGCCTGCTGGACCACGATTCACAAGCGGACACGGGGTCAACTGACGCACGCTGACTGTGTCTCACACACACGCCACACACGTGTGCGCGCTCGAGGGTCGGTCCCCTCGGAAGCGGGCGTCCCCGGACCCGGTCGCCGCGGGAGGCGGAGGACGGGGGAGCCCCCTCCCCTCGGGGCCGGGGGCCCCCCCGGGCGGGCCTCACCTGAACCTCTCCTGCCCGGCCGTGTCCCAGATCTGCAGCTTGATGCGCTTCCCGGGCTCGATCTCCACCAGGCGCGAGAAGAAGTCGACGCCCACCGTGGGGTCCGACACCTGGGCGAAGCGGCCCTCGGTGAAGCGGCGGATGAGGCACGACTTGCCCACGGTCGAGTCCCCGATGACGATCAGCCGGAACTGGTAGAGCCAGATGGCCTCCATGCTCCTGCCTCGGGGGCCCGGGGAGCCGGGCAGCCACGGGGGGCCACGGGGGGCCACGGGGGGCCACGGGGAGCCGGGGTGGGGGGAGTCCCCTGGGAGCAGGCCTGGCTAAGGCCCCAGGGGCTCCCGCCGGCCCATGCTCCGGCCTGCGACCCTGGCGGCCGCCCGCCCGCCTGCCCGCTCACCACACCCGCCCGGCAGGGGGCGCTACCTGCCCTCCGACTTGCCCCACAGGGGGCGCTACCTGCCCTCCGACTTGCCCCACAGGGGGCGCTACCTGTTCTCCGACTTGCCCCGCAGGGGGCGCTACCTGCCCTCCGACTAGCCCCGCAAGGGGCGCTACCTGTCCCCTGTTGTCGACCTGCCCCGCAGGGGGTGCTACTTACCCTCCGACTTGCCCCGCAGGGGGCGCTACCTACCCCCTATCGTCGACCTGCCCCGCAGGGGGCGCTACTTGCCCCGCAGGGGGCACTACCTGCCCCCTATCGTCGACCTGCCCCGCAGGGGGCGCTACTTGCCCCCTATCGTCGACCTGCCCCGCAGGGGGCGCTACTTGCCCCGCAGGGGGCGCTACCTGCCCTCCGACTTGCCCCGCAGGGGGCGCTACCTACCCCCTATCGTCGACCTGCCCCGCAGGGGGCGCTACCTGCCCTCCGACTTGCCCGGCAAGGGGCACTACCTACCCCCTATCGTCGACCTGCCCCGCAGGGGGCGCTACCTGCCCTCCGACTTGCCCCGCAAGGGGCACTACCTGTCCCCTGTCGTCGACCTGCCCCGCAGGGGGCGCTACCTGCCCTCCGACTTGCCCCGCAAGGGGCACTACCTGTCCCCTGTCGTCGACCTGCCCCGCAGGGGGCGCTACCCTGTCGTCGACCTGCCCCGCAGGGGGCGCTACCCTGTCGTCGACCTGCCCCACAGGGGGGCGCTACCTGCCCCCCGACTTGCCCTTTAGGGGGCGCTACCTGCCCCCCGACTTGCCCTTTAGGGGGCGCTACCTGCCCCCTATGGTCGACCTGCCCCCTATCGTCGACCTGCCGGCAGGGAGGGGGATGCTACGTGTCCCCTATCGTCGACCTGCCCCGCAGGGGGCGCTATCTGCCCTGCCCTGCCC
Organism: Tachyglossus aculeatus; assembly: GCF_015852505.1. Lineage (NCBI taxonomy): Eukaryota > Metazoa > Chordata > Mammalia > Monotremata > Tachyglossidae > Tachyglossus > Tachyglossus aculeatus. The sequence continues at coordinate 16,237,218 of NC_052071.1, read as the reverse complement.
TGCCCTGCCCTCGGGGGGTCGGCGGGGGTCGGCGGGGGGTCCGTGGGGTGGTGCGGTGCGGTTTGGTGCGGGGCGGTGCGCGTCCGTCAGGGCCGGGCGGTCGGCGGGGTCCCGGGGCGGCCCATGGTGGGCGCGGGGCGGGCGACGGGGCGGCGCGGGGCGCCCCAGGAGCTGCGGGCGGAGGAGGAAGGTGAGCACCGCGGGCCCGACACCGCCCGCAACGCCGGGGGGGAAAACCGGAGGCCGGCCCAAGTCGCCACCGCGACCCCCCGCCCCGCGGGCACGGGCACGGGCACGGGGAGGGGGCGCCGGGGGGGGGGGAGGGATGCTCCTTACCGGGCCCCGGAGGAGCGAGCCTCCCTTCGCCTCCCGCAGAGCCCGGCGGGCGGGCGGGCGGACGGGCGGCCGAGGGTCCGCGACGGGGGATGATGGAGCCGGATGACGGGGCCGCCGGAGATGACGGAGCCGCCGCCGCCGCCGCCGCCGCCGCCGCGGAGGTGAGGGGCGGGAGGAGGCGGGGACCGTCGGGGAGGGCGGACGGGGGGCGGGGCGGTGCCTGCGGGGCTGATGAAATGGCAGGCGGCCGGCTCAGCCCGAGCCCCGTCTCCCCCTCCTCCTCCTCCTCCTCCCCCTGCTCCCCCTGCTCCCCCCGTGCTCCCGGTGCCCCCCGTGCCCGCCCCCGCCCCGCCCACTGACTCATCACTGGCATCACCTGCTCCCGTAACGGCCCGGAGAGCGCCGCAACACCTCCGGACCCCCCGCCCCGCAGCCGCTACCGCGGCCCTGGAAGAGACGCGCACCAAAAAAATAACAAAAACCCGCCGCCGCCTCCTTCTCTTCCTCCTTCCCTCCTCCTCCTCCTTCTTCCCTCCTCCTCCTCCTCCTCCTCCTTCTTTCCTCCTCCTTCTCTCCTCCTCCTCTCCTTCTCCTTTTCCCCTTCTCTCCTCCTCCTCTCCTTTTCCTCCTCCCCCTTCTCTCCTCCTTCTTCCCTCCTCCTCCTCCTCCGTCTTCCCTCCTCCTCCTCCTTTCCCCCTCCTCCTTCTCTCCTCCTCCTCTCCTTTTCCTTTTCCCCTTCTCTCCTCCTCCTCCTTCTCTCCTTTTCCTCCTCCTCCTCTCCTTTTCCTCCTCCTCTCTTCCTCCTCCCCCTTCTCCCCTCCTCCTCCCGCTTCTCCCCTCTTCCTCCTCCTCTCCTTTTCCTCTCCTCCTCCTTCTCTCCTTTTCCTCCTCCTTTTCCTCCCCCTCCTCTCCTCCTTTTCCTCCCCTCCCTCCTCCCCCGGCAGTCCCCGGGTCTGGGGGTCGTTCCCTCCCCCCGCCCCCCTCGTCCCGGTGTGTGGTTGTGATGGTGACTGTGCTTTCCCCACACACACACACACGCGCACACACACACACGCACGCACACACACACACACACACGCACACACCCCCCCCCCCCCCCTCGGGGAGCCTTGCCCGGCCCGCTCGGCCCCTGGGCCCCCGGGGCCTCCCTCACCCGGCCAGGCCCGTCTCCTCCGAGAGGCCCTCCCGGATGGAAGCCCCGCGTGGCCCCGTCGCCCACACCCTCAACCCCGACGGCCAGGCCGCTCACTTCTGCGCCTCTTCTCCGTTTAGTTCCCTTCCCCCTCCAAACTCCCCGTGGACCGCGACTGTCACTCTCTATGGCTGCACGGCTCTCCCAAGCGCTCAGTACAGTGCTCAGCGCCCGGCAAGCGCTCCCTAAATACCACGGAACGAATGAATCAGTTTCTTCAACTACAAAACCCGTCCCCCCTCCTCCTTAATGAGTGGGGCGGGGACCGTTTTCGCCCCGATTGGCTTGTCTCTACCCCACTGCTTTTAGAACCGTCCTTGATACTATAGTAAGTGCTTAGCCAATAGCCTAAGAAAAAACCCGAAATTCCACACCTGGAACCCTGGGCTCCGTACTGGGCACCCCTTCCCTCCAACACACCTTACCCCCTGAGCCTCATCGGGTAGAGAAGCGGCTTGGCTCAGTGGAAAGAGCCCGGGCTTGGGAGTCGGAGGTCATGGGTGCTAATCCTGCCTCCGCCACTTGTCAGCCGTGTGGCTTTGGGCAAGCCTCTTCACTTCTCTGGGCCTCAGTTCCCTCATCTGTAAAAGGGGGATGAAGACTGTGAGCCCCACACGGGACAACCTGATTACCTTGTATTCCCCCCCTCCACCACCACTTGCAACAATGCTTGGCACATAGTAAGTGCTTAACAAATACCGTTATCATCATCACCAGGCCTCAGTCCGTGAGCAACGTTTCCATGGCAGTCCCCGTGGCCTTGCCTCCGACTGTGGGGTGCCTGAAAAATTCTGAACCTCTTGCCACCGTGCCCTCCTGTTCTTTGTTTCTCTTATGTTGCCTTCAGTCTTTTGTTTCATTTCTCCTTATGTATCTGCCACCGAACCCCTTTCCCGCTTTTTCTTTTTAGAATGTGAGCCCCCCGACCCACAGGGGGTGGGTTCTAATTCTTCACAGCACTTAGTATGATGTTCTGTAATCAGTGAGTGCTATTTAAGAAGCAGCATGGCCGAGGGGGGAGAACACAGGCCTAGGAATCAGGGGACCTGGGTTCTAATCTAGGCTTTGCCACTTGCCTGCTGTGTGACGCTGAGCAAGTCGCTTAACTGCTCTGTGTCTCAGTTCCCTCAGCTGCAAAAAGGGGATTCAAAACCTGTTCCCCCTCCTAGTTATACTGTGAGCCCCATATGGGACCTGATTGTCTTGCATCTGCCCAAGGCTTAATACAGTTTTTGGTGCATAGTAAGTATTTAACAAATAACCATCATTATATTATTATTACTGAGCACTTACTGAGTGCAGACTACTGGGCTAAGCGCTTGGGAGAATACAAGGCAGCAGAGCATTGTAATAGTCCTTCCAACTTTATTATTAATAATAATTAATAATAATGGTATTTGTTAAGCTCTTACTATGTGCCAAGCACTGTTCTAAGCACTGGGGGGGATACAAAGTAATCAGGTTGTCCCACGTGGGGCTCACAGTCTTAATCCCCATTTTACAGATGAGGGAACTGAGGCACAGAGAAGTTAAGTGACTTGCCCAAAGTCACACAGCTGACAAGTGGCAGAGGTGAGATTAGAGCCCACAACCTCTGACTCCCAAGCCTGTGCTCTTTCCACTGAGCCACACTGCTTCCTGGGACAGGGATTGTGTCCAACCTGATTAACTTGTATCTACCCCAGTGCTTACAACAGTGCATGACACACAGTAAGTGCTTAACAGATAGCATAACGATAATATTACTGCATATTTATTACTCTATCTTACTTGTACATATCTATTCTATTTATTTTATTTTGTTAGTATGTTTGGTTTTGCTCTCTGTCTCCCCCTTCTAGACTGTGAGCCCACTGTTGGGTAGGGACTGTCTCTATGTGTTGCCGACTTGTACTTCCCAAGCGCTTAGTACAGTGCTCTGCACACAGTAAGTGTTCAGTAAATACGATTGATTAATACTACGAACAAATACTACTTAGACTGTAAGCTCCATGTGGGACCAGGACTATGTCCAATCTGATTATCTTTTATGTACCCCAGTGCTTAGTACCGTGTTTGGCATTAGTACGGGCTTAATAAGTACCTTACTACTGTCAATCAGGGGTATTTATTGAGCCCTTACTATGTGCAGAGCACTGTATTAAGCGCCTGGGAGAGTACCATACAACAGAATTAGCAGACACGTTCTACTACTATTACTATTACTACTACTACTACTACTACAGCGTGGCTCAGTGGAAAGAGCCCGGGCTTGGGAGTCAGAGGACGTGGGTTCTATTCCCAGCTCCACCACTTGTCTGCTGCGTGACCTTGGGCAAGCCACTTAACTTCTCTGTGCCTCAGTTACCTCATCTGTGAAATGGGGATGAAGACTCTGAGCCCCAAGTGGGACAGCATGATTACCCTGAATCTACTCCAGCGCTTAGAATAGTGCTTGGCACGCAGTAAGCACTTAACAAATGGCATTATTATTATTATTATTATTACTGGTCTCATTAACTGAGAGGCTCGTAATTCTGTCTCCAGCAGCTTCAAGAGCCCCTGGCTTCCCTCACCTGTTCCAAACCCAATAATCTCAGATCCCACACCAGGGACTCCTAAGGTCCCGGGAGTTTCACCGGGAAAAGGACAGAGGTCCCTAAACTTCCCAAGAAGCGGGAGTCCAAGCTGGGCTTGAAAGTTGACAGTTTTCCTGAGGTGGGAACCCGGAAACCGATGAACCCTGGAGTCTGCCCGAGACCCCCAGCGGATTCAGAGGCTCAGCATCCCACCGCCCTCCAGCCTCCCATCTCTCCCTGCCAAGTTGACCCGTCCTCAGGCTGGCAACAAACAAGTGGCTGCCTCAGGAAGAATGGAAATATCGTTTTAATTGATTTCCAGCCCCACACAGATCTCTTTTACCATTAAAAAGAGGTAAAAAAAAAAAATGCCCCCTGAGCCCACCTCCTCTTCACCGCCCCGGTCCCCATCATCCCCAGGGACGGGGGAACCGGAAACTGTTCTCTCTGGTTTTACTCACCTCAGTTTCCTTTACGCCCTGAGGATCCCGCTGCTCTTGAAGAGATGCTCCCCTCAGCCCTCCCCAAGGCCGGCTCCCTCGGTGCCTGCAGGTTGGAACTGGCTGCCGGAGAATTGGGGCACCTCCTTGCCACAGCCCGGTCCGTCCTGGTGGGACACGGGGTGGCCTCGTGCCCAATGGCGTGGGCAGTGCCCCGCGTCCGTCTGGGCACGTGGGTTAGAATGCCAGCTGTCCTCAGCACGCACGTGCTCCTCTGCTCCGCGCCCCTTCGGAAAGCTGCAGGGCCTCCGCTTGAGGATCGTTCATTCACTCATTCATTCAAACTGAGGGGGTCTCCGGGTCGGGGACGGATATCCAACGTGGTGGAATCGGACTGTCAGCTCATTGTGGGTGGGGAATGTGTCTGTTATATTGTTGTGTTGTACTCTCCCAAGTGCTTAGTACAGTGCTCCGCACTCAGTAAATATGATTGATTGACTCCAGAGCTGAGGGGTCTATGTTCACTGGAGACTGGAGGGAGGGAGAGGGAGAGGGAGAGGGAGAGGGAGAGGGAGAGGGAGAGGGAGAGAGAGAGAGAGAGGGAGAAAGAGAGAGAGAGAGAGAGAGAGTGTGTGTGTGTGTGTGTGTAGCAAGTTTGCGTTTCCGTGTAGCAGGTTTACGTTCTGCAGAACATAAGGCCCTCTGTGCCCCCTCCTCATTAAGGTTGCAAACCCCCTCGGCATGTTTCTCTCCCTGCCCCTCCTCCTCCCCCCTCCCCGACTAACCCCAAATGCAGGTCATTTCCCTAGGTTGCAGAGTGGGGAAACGGAGGCCCAAAGCAGAGAGGTGACTTCTCCCAGGAAACAGAATCAGTCGAAGGTGAAGTGTCAGCTGTTCCGGCTCCTTCCTTCCCCCGGACACCGGCCTCCCGCCCCTGCCTCCGTGTGGGGATCTTTGAGCCCCCGATGACGAGCTGCCCGTCCCTGAGGCACCGCGGGGCTGAGTTGCCCGTCTGGAGTTGTGCTTCCAGCTCAGTTGGGGTGAAGGTACCATCCGGGCTCGGCCCCTTGAATAAAGGCCTCTGGGCTCCTCCCGTTGGTAGCTACGGAAATAAACCGGCCCAACTTTCTGTAGCTGTGGACCGCCCAGGGGTGCCCGGCCCAAGGGTTTGGATCTTCTGCCATCCCAGTCCCTCTCGGTCCCTACCAGGCTGAGCCCACGAGCCAGGATGGGGATCTGACCACCCGAGGGTCCCTGGTGGGGACAGAGCACCACTCGGGCCACTAGATCCTTCGTTCCCCGTGAGGCGCAGGGAGCGTCCATTACATCTCTTTGAGCTTCAAGTCTCGGAAGAGTTCCCAAGCAGGCCTCCGCCCGGCTGTCTCCCGATCCACATTCGTGGCGCGGGCGTGGAGGGTGGCAGCGGCCTGGGAGTGGAGTCTGGGATGAGATTTCCCGCCTCCAAACGCAGTCAAGGACAGACGGCAGACCCCGGCCTGGACGGGCCCTTGCGGAGAGTCTCCCGGGGCGGGAAACGGGTGGCCCGACCGTACCGTGGGACTTGGGAAAAATCATGGAAGAGTTCCGGACCGCGGGAGGTGGCGGTTTGAAACCCACCACCGCCCTCGGGGCTCTGCCGGCCTGGAAGCCGCCGGTTTCATTTCAGCTTCCTCCGCCCGGCCAGAGACCGCAGCGGGAGGGACCCCTCGATCCACTCATTTGGGGCGGACATCATGTCTTGCCAAAAAGCCATTTCCTCCTGGGTGGAGTCCATCCAGTCCACGGGGACGCCGTAGCTGGATCCTGAAAGAAATGAGCAGGAAGAAGACGTGGGGCCGGGCCTTGAGGGGAGCCACGAAGAACCAAATCGGAGGGCGGCCTAGTGGAGAGAGGAATGGCCCGGGAGCCGGAGGGCCCGAGTTCTAATCCCGGCTCCGCTGCTTGCCTGCCGTGTGACCTTGGGCCACTCTGTTGCCTCTGTTTCCTCAGCTGGAAAATGGGGATTCAATACCCATCCTCCTTTCTCCTTAATCAATCAATGAATGGTATCTCTTGAGCGCTTACTATGTGCACAGCATTGTACTAAGTGCTTGGGAGAGGACACGATGGGCGTGGCAGACATGTTCCCCGACCACAACAAGCTTACCATCAATCAATCAATCGTATTTATTGAGCGCTTACTGTGTGCAGAGCACTGTACTAAGCGCTTGGGAAGTACAAGTTGGCAACATATAGAGACAGTCCCTACCCAACAGTGGGCTCACAGTGGGCTCACTGTCTACTACAGTCTAGAAGGGGAGACAAACATCAATGTAAATAATCTATAATGTATAATTCACAGATATGTACACAAGTCCTGAGAGGTCAAGGGTGGGATGAATACCAAATGCCCAAAGGTGACAGATCCAAGCATATAGATGACCAGAAGGGAGAGGGAGATGGGGAAAAAAGGGCTCAATTGGGGAAGGCCTCTTGGAGGAGATGTGAGCTCCACGTGGACAAATACCATGTCTGACTCAATCCCCTCGTGTCTATTCCCACACCTAGTACAGTGCTTACCACATGGTAAAAGTTTGCCAGCACAATGCTTACTATAATAATAATAATTATTATTATTATTATGTCCAGGTGCTACTCCCTTGAGCTCTCCAAGGATCTCCAAGGAGCGCTCCTGGATCGGTCAAGATGGAGCAAGAGGTGTCAAGTTGTTATCACTCTGGGGCAGTGTGACCAGCCAAGCCCTCCTGGGTCCTGGGCCTGAGGTAAAGCCAGGTAAATATGTGCTCTGGCCACAGCCGATCTTCGAGTTGGAAATTTTTCTGACTTTTCTGGCCTCGGGAGTAAGCATCCATGGTCACCCCCGCCTCTGTCCCACCACTGTGGGTGCCCACTCCCAGCTCCGCATGCACCAGGCTGGGGAAGAAAGCTTCTTCCGCCACATCCACCCCGTGAGGCCTCCACAAAACTCCGGAAAAACGGCTGCGGGTGATCCCTGAGCCCTAAGGATCCTGAGATTCTGCTCCTTTAGCCACAGCTCCCTGCTGATCCGGGTTTGATTTTGTATATTTGTGTATTTATTTTGTGTATTCCCTCTTGCCACACCCACGTCACAAGGCCTCCACAAAATGCCGGGAAAATGGCAGCCGACGGTGGGCCCTGAGCTCCAAGGACCCTGAGATTCTTCTCCTTTAGTCACAGCTTCTTGTTGATTTGGGTTTGGTCCAGCGCTTAGAACAGTGCTTTGCACATAGTAAGCGCTTAATAAATGCCATCATTATTATTATTATTTGGTTTTGTATATTTGTGTATGTATTTTGTGTATTTTCACTCCCTTCTCCCCACTTATATTCTTAGATTTGTGAGACCCCCGAGGGCCAGGGACCCTGTCTAATTCCTACCTGTGTATTCTGGGTCTCAGCATTTAGAAGAGTGTTCTTCACCCAGAAATCACTCAATAAATACTATTACTACCACCGCTTTTCTTAGTGGTATTTGTTAAGTGCTTACTATGTGCCGAGAACTGTTCTAAACTTGGCAAGTTCATCCTCTAGACTGTAAGCTTGTTGTGGACAGGGAATGTGTCTATTAGACTGTACTCTTCAATCAATCAATCAATCAATCAATCGTATTTATTGAGCGCTTACTGTGTGCTCTGTACAGGGCAGTACCGTACGACTGACTGACTGACTGACTGGGTGGACGCAGTCCTTGTCCCGCACTGGGGTGCACGGTCCAAGTTAGGAGAAAGAACATGAACTGAATCCCCATTTTATGGATGAGGTAACTGAGGCACTGAGATGTGAAGTGCCTTGTCCGAGGTCACTCAGCAGACAAATAATAATAATAATAATGATAGCATTTATTAAGCGCTTACTATGTGCAAAGCACTGTTCTAAGCACTGGGGAGGTTACAAGGTGATCAGGTTGTCCCACGGGGGGCTCACAGCTTTCATCCCCATTTTACAGATGAGGGAACTGAGGCACCAAGAAGTGAAGTGACTTGCCCAAAGTCCCACAGCTGACAATTGGCGGAGCCGGGATTTGAACCCATGACCTCCGACTCCAAAGCCCATGCTCTTCTCCACCGAGCCATGCTGCTTTGGAGGTGGGATTAGAACCCAGATCCTCCAACTCCCAGGCCTGTGCTCTATCCCCTAGGCCCTGCTGCTCATTCACTACTACCCCTATGAAGTGTATTTCACCTTCTGCTCTCATCTGGAGACGACACTCACCTCACCCCAGATGCTGTGGAAGCACGTTGTGGGCAGGGAATGGGTCTGTTTATTGTTATACTGTACTCTCCCGGGGGGCTTAGTTCAGCGCTCTGCACAGAATGAGCACTTAATAAGTATGACCGACGGACTGACTGGAAGCTCGGCCCTTTATAACCGAGAAGGTTGAGGATAGAGACAGGCCCAGTGTTCGCCTACCACCCTCTTCACAGCCTTCCTGAAATCCCGGCTCCTCCCGCCGGCCCCAACTCTCCCCGTCTGATCCATCCCACCGACCCCTTCGAGCACGCATGGTTTCATTCCTACCCATCCTCGGCTCCGGTCTGTGCTGTCCATGTGGATTTTACTTGTAAGTATTTACTACTGTATTTACTTTGTTAATGATGTGCATATAGCAATGATTCTATTTAATAATAATAATAATAATAATAATGGCATTTATTAAGCGCTTACTATGTGCACAGCACTGTTCTAAGCGCTGGGGAGGTTACAAGGTGATCAGGTTCCTCTGTCTCCTCTATTCTGACAGTTTTGACACCTGTCTACATGTTTTGTTTTGTTGTCTGTCTTCCCCTTCTAGATTGTGAGCCCGTTGTTGGGTAGGGACCGCCTCTATCTGATGCTGACCTGTACTTCCCAAGCGCTTAGTACAGTGCTTTGCACACCGCAAGCGCTCAATAAGTACGATTGAATGAATGAATTCCAATAATAATAATAATAATGGCATTTATTAAGCGCTTACTATGTGCACAGCACTGTTCTAAGCGCTGGGGAGGTTACAAGGTGATCAGGTCCTCTGTCTCCCCTATTCTGACAGTTTTAACACCTGTCTACATGTTTTGTTTTGTTGTCTGTCTTCCCCTTCTAGATTGTGAGCCCGTTGTTGGGTAGGGACCGTCTCTATCTGATGCCGACTTGTACTTCCCAAGCGCTTAGTACAGTGCTTTGCACACCGCAAGCGCTCAATAAGTACGACTGAATGAATGAATTCCAATAATAATAATAATAATGGCATGTATTAAGCGCTTACTATGTGCACAGCACTGTTCTAAGCGCCGGGGAGGTTACAAGGTGATCAGGTTGTCCCACTGGGGGCTCACAGTCTTCATCCCCATTTTACAGATGAGGTCACTGAGGCCCAGAGAAGTGAAGTGACTTGCCCAAAGTCACACAGCTGACAACTGGCAGAGCCGGGATTTGAACCCACGGCCTCGGACTCCAAAGCCTGGGCTCTTCCCACTGAGCCACGCTGATTCATCGTACTTATTCCGATGCACATGCAATTATTTATTCTAAATCTACTATTTGTAAATCTGTTCATGCCTGTCTCCTCTGTTTAGACTGGAAGCTCCTCATGGGCAGGGATTGTGTCTGGTAACTTCTCTTGTACTGAGTGTACTTTCCAGAGTATGCTGAGTGAGCACTCAATATATACCACTATAGTTACTGCTGCTACTGCAGCTATCATCGCCCTTCACTTCCCCTGTTCTCAGGCGGAACCGAATCTCGGCCGGAGCAACCAACGATCGCAGGTTATGAAACAGGAAAAGATCCCAGGGCAGGTGAGACTCCTGGGCGCTAATCTCAGCCACCCACCGTGATTCCCTTGGAGAGGGTTAGGCTTTCCAGCGCTTAGAACAGTGCTTTGCACCTAGTAAGCGCTTAACAACTACCATCATTATTATTAGGGGGAGTTAGGGTGAGGCTTGTTTCTGAATAGTAGAAAATTCTGCCCTCTCAAGAGAAACAGCATGGCCTAGTGGATAGAGCTTGGGCCCGAGAGGCAGGAGGACCTGGGTTCTAATCCCAGCTCCGCCACTGGTCTGCTGTGGGACCTTAGGCAAGTCACTTCTCTCAGTTATCTCATCTGTAAAATGGGGATTGAGACTGGGAGCCCTATGTGGGACAGGGACTGCGTCCAACCTGATTAGCTTGTATCTACCCTAGCACTTAGTAGAGTGCCTGGCACACAGAAATACCATTAAAAAAAAAGGGAAAAGAGGTAGAGTTGGGCAGATCACCCCACTTTACACAAACTTAGCAGCAAAGCCCTTCTTTGGGGCCAAGAGACTGGTTTATTTTGGTGGTGACAGTGATTTAAGAAATGAGTCCCAAGTCTCCATGAGTGACAAGGCGTGGAGGAGGAGGAAGAGGCCTTCTCAGGGCTCTAATTAATCATCATCTAATGTGTGCATCCTTCTTATCTTATCTTTTATCTCATCTTATCTGTTAGGAGGAGCTAATTCAAACCAGTCCAGAACAAAACCCATTATTCCATTAATTCTCACAGAGAATCTCTGCTTAGGCTTTAGCTCTTAGCTAATACTTCTCAGTGTGGCTGCCATAAGGCAAGAGGGCCCCGTCTCCCTGCATTCTCAGAACTAAGGCAGTCCTAAAATCATACCTCTTCCAGGAGGTCTTCCTTCCCCCACTAAGCCCTCACTTCCCCTACTAACTCTTCCTTCTGGGTTGCCTAAGCACTTGGATCTGTGCCCTTTAAGCATATGATAGTCACCCCACCCTCCGCCCCACTGCACTTACACGCTCGTTCAAGCTCTCATCCTATCCCGTCTGGACTACTGCATCAGCCTTCTCTCTGATCTCCCATCCTCGTGTCTCTCCCCACTTCAACCCATACTTCATGCTGCTGCCTGGATTGTCTTTGTCCAGAAACGCTCTGGGCATGTTACTCCCCTCCTCAAAAACCTCCAGTGGCTACCAATCAATCTGCGCATCAGGCAGAAACTCCTCACCCTGGGCTTCAAGGCTGTCCATCCCCTCGCCCCCTCCTACCTCACCTCCCTTCTGTCCTTCTCCAGCCCAGCCCGCACCCTCCGCTCCTCTGCCGCTAATCTCCTCATCGTACCTCGTTGTCGCCTGTCCCGCCATCGACCCCCGGCCCACGTCATCCCCGGGGCCTGGAATGCCCTCCCTCTGCCCACCCACCAAGCTAGCTCTCTTCCTCCCTTCAAGGCCCTACTGAGAGCTCACCTCCTCCAGGAGGCCTTCCCAGACTGAGCCCCTTCCTTCCTCTCCCCCTCGTCCCCCTCTACATTCCCCCATCTTACCTCCTTCCCTTTCCCACAGCACCTGTATATATGTATATATGTTTGTACATATTTATTACTCTATTTATTTTACTTGTACATATCTATTCTATTTATTTTATTTTGTTAGTATGTTTGGTTTTGTTCTCTGTCTCCCCCTTTTAGACTGTGAGCCCACTGTTGGGTAGGGACTGTCTCTATATGTTGCCAACTTGTACTTCCCAAGCGCTTAGTACAGTGCTCTGCACACAGTAAGCGCTCAATAAATACAACTGATGGATTGATCCATATCTGTCATTTCTTTTTATGTCTTTTCCCCCTCTAGACTCTAAGCTCGTTGTGGGCAAGGACCGTGTCTACCTACTGTTTTGTACTAGATTACGCCAAGCACTTGGTACGGTGCTCTGCACACAGTAAACATTCAACAAATGGGTTACCTGCAGGGACAATCCACACAGATGGCACAGGTCTGTCTTACATCAGGCATCTGGGGGCTAAAAATGACTATGTTCTCTTTAAAAGAGAGCCCCCCTAACCCCCTGCCACCCCAACCCACAATCATAGGCCTACGTACCTCTGTTTTCTAAGTGACATTAGCGTTTCTATGTCTTGGTATCCCTGTCTGTTGCCTGGTTCCCAGGTCCTTCCCTAGCCTGGATCTCTCTCCTTCTCCATATATGCCAGTCCGCCACTCTCCCCACCTTCAGAGCATTACTAAGGTCACATCTCCTCCAAGGGGCCTTTCCCGATTAAGCCATCTTTTCCCTGGCTCCCTCTCCCTTCTGTGTCATCTATGCACTTGGATCTGTGACCTTTGGGCATTTGATATTCACCCCACACCTAACCCCACGGCACTTAGGTACATGCCTTTAAATTATTTATTTATAATTCGCTCTCCCCTTCTGGACTATAAGCTTGTTAGGGGCAGAGTATGTGTACTATTTCTGTTGCATTGTACTCTCCCAAGTACTTAGTACAGTGTCCTGCACATAGTAAGTGCTCAATAAATACCACTGATTGACTGCAGAAGAGGAATATCACCTCTTCAAGATTTCCTGAGAATTAAAGAGGGGTAGGTGAAAGCTGCTTCTATGACCATTTCCTTTCGAAAATTGGCTTCTAAACTCTATTTGCCACTGATAATTAACTTACTCCCATTGATAACTACTCCCATCCCCGACTATCGTGCACAGATGCCATAATTTTTTTTTAAATGTAATATCGCTTAAGTGCTTACTTTGTGTCAAGCATCATACTAAGCACCGAGGTAAAAAAATACAAGATGATCAGGTTGGAGATAGTCCCTGATCCACAGAGGGCTCACAGTCTAAGTAGTAAGGAGAACAGGAACTTGATCCCCATTTGACAGAAGAAGAAACTGAGGCCCAGGGCAGGCAGGCAAGTGGCAGAGCCGCGACCAGAACCCCGGTTGCGATACCATGTCATCACATTCGTATCTACGGGGCAGAGATTAGAGTTATTCATTCTTCTTCCTAGCCACCAGTCCACTGCCTTCTTGTACTCCCAATCGAATCCTCAGAAGAATCCTGGAATCACCAAGCCAGTGCTCCCGTGAAGCTCTTTGTGGGCAGAGAATGTGTCTGTCTACTCTGTTGAATTGTGCTTTCCCAAGCACTTAGTACCCTCCCCCACCTCACCTCTCTAATCAATCATATTTATTGAGCGCTTACTGTGTGCAGAGCACTGTACTAAGCGCTTGGGAAGTACAAGTTGGCAACATATAGAGACAGTCCCTACCCAACATTGGGCTCACAGTCTAGAAGGGGGAGACAGACAACAAAACCAAACATACTAACAAAATAAAATAAATAGAATAGATATGTACAAGATAAATAAATAGAGTAATAAGTACGTACAAACATATATACATATATACAGGTGCTCTACTCTCCTATTACAACCCAGCCTGCACACACTTCGCTCCTCTAATACCTACTTACTTGTGCCTAGATCTCGTCTATCACGCCGCCCACCCCTCACCCATGTCCTCCCTCTGGCCTGGAACGTCCTTCCTGCTCATATCCATTCATGCAATCGTATTTATTGAGCGCTTACTGTGTGCAGAGCACTGTACTAAGCGCGACAGATAACCCAACTCCCCATCTTCAAAGCCTTACTCAAAGCACATCTCCTCCAAGAGGCCTTCCCTGACTACGCCCTCCTTTCCTCTTGTCCCACTCCTTTCAGCATCTCCCTGACTCGTTCCCTTAATTTACCACCCCTGCCCCCAGTCCCACAGGGTTATGTACATATCTGCAATTTATTTATTTATATGAATGTCTGTCTCCCCCTCTAGACTATAAGCTCACGGTGGCAGGGAATGTGTCTGTTATATTGTTTGTTGTACTGGCCCAAGAGCTTAGTACAGTGCCCTGCACACAGTAAGCGCTCAATAAATATGACCGACTGATTGATACAGTGTTCTACGCACGGTAAACACTCAACAAATACCACTGGCTGATCACACCCAGCACGCTGATTGCCCCGTGAAGACACCATTTCTCCAAAAGTCCATCACTAAGTAATTCACCCTTCAACCTGAGCGACCGCCTCCTCAATTCCCATCGGTTCTCACCTGTCCCGAGACCCAACCTCAGGCCTCCGAGGAAGTGATTGGTCAGTTTCTCGTGATCCCACACCGTCAACTCGACACAGGCGTCTTTCAAATCCTCCGTGTGGAAACCGTCGTAGACGATGGTGTGGTTGAAAATGGGGTTGGGATCCCGCTTTATAACGCGGGTCTTCTGATAACTCTTCTTACTGGTGTCCGGGAGCACGTAGCTAGGAGGGAAGGACAGAAATTACCGATGAGGCAGAGGGGCAAAGCCACCAACGCCACAAACCCGAGATCTGTCCAGGCAACCCTTGCCCGCTCTGGAAGCGACATCCTCTCCCGCCTCCGCAGCCTGGACCTGGAGAGTTGCGAGGCGGCCTGGCCCCCAAAGGGGAATTCCCAGATTCCGACCAGATCGGGGGATTTCTAGAAAGGCTAAATCGGCTCGCCGCCTGCCAGGCACGGGCAGTACGACCCAAATATTGTTGTGCGATTTATCCTCCGCTGACAATCGCTGGTAGGAGCTGAAAATACGCCACCTCCGAGACGGGAAAATTAAAGGCTCGGTAACGGAAATGCCATTTTCAGACACTCCCACAGAACAAAGTCTTCGGTTTCTGAAAGGAGACGGTAGAAAGAAACGGGGGAGAAAAAAGGAGAAGCAGAAGACTGCCGGGAGAATGCTAGAGAGGGGTGGATTTTGGCCGTGCAGGCCAGGAAGTCGGGGAAATCAGGGCAGGGATGCCCTCTCTGAGGGGAGAAGGAAGAGCCAAGATCTGGGGGGATAGACAAGGGGTATAATTCCCCATCATTCCCTCCTGCGGTGTTGGGAAGTTTGGGGAGGGCCGCAGAGAGCGGGCGGGCAGTCTTAGCGGGACCAAAGGCCTGCATGGTGAGTCCATCGGGGCGGTTACCATTTCACGAATGAGTCCACTCCGGAGGGGCGGAGCTGGGGCAGATCTTTGGTGTCTTTGACCCAGATGTGCACTTCTCCCGACACAGGATTCTTGGGGCCTGCAGAACAAGGCGAGGCAGAACACCTCAGCCCCCGCGGGGCAGGGGCAGGGGCCCTGGTCTGGGGTGGAAGGAGAATCTGGGCCTGCAGGATGATCCCTGTTCTCTCCTCAAACTCCCGCCAAGAGCCAAGCCCGCCATCACTCCGTCTATCTGCCGGGCCGGCGCGACGGAGGGAAACGGGAAACATCATCCCGGCGAGCAGAAGGAATCGTCACCATCTGTCCTACCACAGCCCAGCCTTCGCTGACCGGGGCTCGCTTCCGGCTCGGTCATTAGCCGTATGAATCTCTCTGGCCTCAGCCTCCCCGTCTGTAAAATGGGGCAAAAATCAACCCTGCCCCATCATTCCACCTCAGGGATGTGGTGAAGGCAGTATTTTTTTAAATCTTTTTTTTATGGTATTTGTTAAGTACATACTAGGTGCCAGGCACTGCACTAACCACTGAGATAGATACAAACTAATCAGGTTGGGACACAGTCCATTCAATCGTATTTATTCAGCACTGACTGTGTGCAGAGCAATGTACTAAGTGCTTAGAAGAGTACAATGTGACAATAAACAGGCACATTCCCTGTCCACAAACAGCTTACAGTCTAGGAGGGGAGCCCATGTCCCACATAAAGCTCACAGTAGTAATCCCCATTTTAATGAGGTCACTGAGGCGCAGAGAAGTGAAGAGACACGGCAGACACGTGGCGGAGCCGGGATTAGAACCCAGGTCCTTCTGACCCCCAGGCTTGTGCCCTATCCACTAAGCCACATTGCTTCCTCGCGCTTAGTAAAGTGCTTAGCACAGAGTAAGTACTTAACAAATACCACTATTATTATTACTACTAATAATAATAGTGGTATTTGTTGATGACTTAAACATGGGGAGTGGCTAGAGCGCAGGCCTAGGAGTTAGAAGGTCATGGGTTCTAATCCCGTCTCCACCACTGGTCTGCTGTGTGACCTTGGACAAGTCACTTCACTTCTCTGGGCCTCGGTTACTTCATCTGTAAAATGGGGATTGAGACTGGGAGCACCATACGGGACAGGGACTGTGTCTAACCCGATTTGCTTGTATCTACCCCAGCGCTTAGTA
Organism: Tachyglossus aculeatus; assembly: GCF_015852505.1. Classification (NCBI taxonomy): domain Eukaryota; kingdom Metazoa; phylum Chordata; class Mammalia; order Monotremata; family Tachyglossidae; genus Tachyglossus; species Tachyglossus aculeatus. The sequence goes on along the minus strand of NC_052071.1, from coordinate 16,220,736 downwards.
CAGTGCCTGGCACATAGTAACCGCTTAAATTCCACAATTATTATTATTATTTATTATTATTATTGCAACTAGTGGTGTTGAAGCAGAGGCCCATCAGAAGCAGAGTGGGTGCTGGCGTAACAGGGCGGCCTGAGCAGAAAGACAACACCCTTCTGGAACTTACCGAGACTCCCCGGGGGAATGTATTTAATGGAGAGATTCATCACTCCTCGGTGATCCACGCCATTCAGGGCAGATAGGCTCTGGAACGGGAAGGCACAGATCAGAGCGGGGACCCGCCAACCCCCCCCGGCCTTTTTTTGGTTTTTAATGCTATTTCTCAAACGCTTACTCTGTGCCCGGTACTGTACTGAGCGCTGGGGTAGATGCGAGCTAATCAAATTTAACACAGCCCCCGTCTCTTGTGGTGCTCTCAGTCTGAATCCCCATTTTACAGAGGAGGCGCAGTGAAGTCAAGCGGCTCGCCCGCGTTCACACAGCAGACAAGTGGCGGAGGCGGGATTAGAACCCAGGTTCTCTGACCCCCCCGTCCTGTGTTGTAGCCACTGGGCCACGCTGCTTCTCTTTCCGCAGCCTGGAGAGCCAAAGTGGCTCTAGGAGGGCAGGAGCCGCTTCAACACGCTGGCACGGTGGCACCACAGACCGACAGAACGCCTTCCGGGTTGGTTCCCCGGCCTCCGGACCCTTCCGAGCGTGCTGAGCCTGGCCTAGGTCGGCTCGGGACCTACCCGCGGCTTGAGGGTATACCAGTTCAGTTTCCGATTGCCCCAGTCCCAGCTGGCGAGGTCTATTTCCATCTCTCCCAAGAAACTGTTGCGTCCCAAGGGGTCATTGTGCCACACAGAGAGGTTCAATTTCTGGATCAGCAAAACCATCTTCTCTATCTTGTACTGCAAAAGACAACCAGCGTCGTTGCCAAGTTAGTCTGTCAGTCAGTCAACGGTACTTACTGGGCGCCTACCCTGTGGGCCGGGGTATTGTGGGCAGGGAACGTGTCTGTTTATGGTTACGGTGTACTCTCCCGAGCGCTTAGGACAGTGCTCTGCACACAGGAAGCGCTCATTAAATATGAATGAATGAAAGCACAGTAGCACATAATCAGAAAGGGGATCTGCCTCCAGGGTGGCTCACTCCTAAAGCCATTTTTCTCATAAATGCCAGTTCCAGTTTCTGTCAGTCAGTCGATGGTATTTATTGAATGCTTATTGAATGCTTATTGCATGCAGCGCACTGTCCTAAGCACTTGGGAGGATACAACATAACAGACACATCTTCGCTGTCAGGAAGTTCCTGAATCCCTCAAGTTGCAGTTCCAAAGTTCCTGAATCCCTCAAGTTGTAGTTCCAAGACCTTGACAGGGAGGTCTTTGAATCCTCAGTACTTGAAAATGGGGCTCGTTTTTGGGTTTTGAGGAAGTCTGAGGCTAATCGTGACTCTACCAGAAGCCAGTCGACATCCACAGGAGAATCACTTAGCAGCTTTAGAGGTGGGAAACCTTCCACCAGCAGGTCAAATCTCAGAGGAGCGCATGGCCTCCTTGGTGGTGATCGCTGTCGGTCAGTCAGTTGTATTTATTGAGTGCTTACTCTGTGCAGAGCACTGTATTAAGTGTTTGGGAGACTACAACAATAAATAGACACATTCCCTTCGTAGGATAACAGGTAGGGAGACCTTAGGCAGCACGCCCCCGGTTGCCCCCTCTTTAGGAGAAACAAGTGAGCAGATGAAGGTCAGTTCACACCAGGCTCTTTTGCTTCCAGTTTTCCAGTTCAACTGAGACTGGGCCAATGACCCCAGCTTGGACACCCTGGCAGCTGACGAGAAACAAAATAGTGACCTGAGGCATTGGCCAAAGTGTGCAAAGTGTGCAGCAGATAGTGATGACGACAACTGTAGTATTCGTTAAACGCTTACTTTGTGCCAGGCACAGTACTAAGCGCTGGGGTGGACACAAGCAAATCAGCGTGGACAAAGTCCCTCTCCCACAAAGGGCTCGCATTCTCAATCCCCATTTTACAGTTGAGGTAACCGAAGCCCAGAGAAGTGAAGTGACTCGCCCATGGTCACGCAACAGACAAGCGGCGGAGCCGGAATTGGAACCCAGGTCCTTCAGGCTCCCAGATCCGAGGACCAAACCCTTTCTTGGGAGCACATCTGCCCAGTCCGCCCAGTACCTTCAGCACTTCATTGTAAATCGGATTCACGGTTCTCTTTTTCACAGAGGTTTTTCTCTTCCCCATTCTAGCCTTGTCAGGAAGCAGATAGGTTTTGACGTACCTGAAGCGGAGACAAAAAAAGGGACGACAAAGCGTCAGCCGCCAGCTGAGAAGTTTTTGAGTAGCCCCGTTCCAAAAAACAAGGATGACTTGCAATTGTTGTATGGAATTTCTGTTCACCAAAGGCCTGGAACATGCAGGCTGTGGAGCCCAAACTAAGAAAGCACGTTAGAGATGAATGGACTTTGAGGTGTTTATAAATCATTCTGTGGAGACAGGTGAGCGCTAACCAAGGCAGGAGAAGACAGTCTTTCTAGCGTGCAAGTCGGGAGCGTTTCGGAAGCATATCTTAACGGGAGAATCCCCGAAACCTGGCTATGACACGACACCGGACACGGGGGACAAGGTGCAAGAATTTTCCCCGATGAACACTCCCTGGTAGGTCGACTGGAGCTAGGATTAGAACTCGGGCCTTCCAGAACTGAGATTAGAATTCAGGTCCTCTGATACCCAGGCCCGTGCTCTTTCCACAAGGACAGTTGTTAAAAAATGGGAGGGCGGAGGGGGCAGTCCAATGTGTGTGGGAGGATCTGTGAGGGAGTGTGTGTGGTAGTGAATGTGCTTTTCAGTGGAACCAGCATGGCCTAGTGGAAAGAGTAAGGGCCCAGGAGTCAGAAGGAACTGGTTTCTAATCCCGGCTCTGCCACTTGTTGGCTGTGTGACCTTGGGCAAGTCGTTTCGCTTCTCTGTGCTTCAGTTCCCTCATCTGTAAAATGGGGATTAAGGCTGTGTTTCTAACCTGATTAGCTTGTATCCACCCCAGCCCCTAGAACGGTGCCCGGCACATAGCAAGCACTTAATGAATACCGTCACCACCACCATCATCACCATCATACCCATCAGTAGACTCACGGGTCGGATCTGCCCTTGCGCTCATCCACCGTGGCCAGGTCCTTGCATTGGGAAACGAAGATCTGGAATTCCCTGTTCTTCTCGTCGTAGTCCAGGGCGAACTGGACAGTTCCCTGGGCGCCCACGCTGCCGAAGTCGCCGCTGTACACGCTGAGCACGCTCCCGCTCACCTGGACCGGGGCAGACCAACGGCGTCAGGAACCCCGCCAGCCGGTGGGGCCCCCAAGGGCCTCAAACGCTGAGCCATGAGGGAGCCCCAACCGGCCCCCTCCCTCCCCGGGGCTCCGACCTCAGGACACCACCAAAGTTCACGTGGGGACGGGATGTCCGGGTCAAAGGGTTAAAGGGAGAAGGGCATCAGCACTAGGAATGAGGTCAAGCTCCCCGGGTCCACCCTCCAACCCCCCAAACCCAGCAGTCTGGGAGTCTCAGAAAATGTCCCGGGCGCTGGGGGACATCAACGATGGGTGGGTCATTCATTCGGTCAGTCAATCATATTTCTCGAGCACTTACTGGGTGCAAAGCACTGTATTAAGCACTTGGGAGAGTACCACCTCTGGCTTTCAGAATCAGGCAGGCGATTGAATTTATTGAGCTGTACTAAGTGCTTGGGAGAATACAATATAATACTTTAACAGACACATTCCCTGCCCACAGCAAGCTTACAGTCTAGAGGCTTCAGGACCCAGCGTCTGCAGGGTTACAGAGGGTATGGCAGGCGGGCAAACCAGCCGGGACTATGGGCCCCCTCCGGGTGCCAATGGGACTCATTATTTGGTCACCGTGGACCAGGCCCAGAAGAGTCCAGTTGCCCCCCTGGGGCCGGCCTTTCAGTGACCGGTCAGGGGAGAGAGAAAAGGCAGCTGTTGGAGTGCCTCTCGCCTCGGGCATGTGCCAAAGTCCGGGCCCCAGCAGATGGCTGCCATTGGGTTGTCGGTTTGGGAGCAGACTGGGAAACCCCGATGCACTGAACGGTCACATGAAATCAGGGTCAAAAAGCCAAAGAGGCTAAGAAAATGGGGCCTGGGCAGGGGGGGCTCTAGCCCTGCCTCTCACTTGCTGTGTGACCTTGGGGAAACCACTGCCCTTCTCTGGGCCCCTGCTTTCTCGTGGGCAAAAAGAGGCTAAGTATGCCTGCCTCACCCTTCCTCAGGGAGCCATCAGAAGGAGGAAGGGGCTGTAGTGGCTTACTCATTCATTCAATTGTATTTATTGAGCGCTTACTGTGTGGAGAGCACTGTACTAAGTGCTTGGGAGAGTCAAATGTAACAATTGTACTTCCCAAGCGCTTAGTACAGTGCTCTGCACATAGTAAGCGCTCAATAAATACGATTGATTGATTGATTGATAAACAGACACTTTCCCTGCCCACAACGAGCTTACAGTCTAGAAGGGGGGAAGCAGGGGTGTAATTACTATGCAGGAATAACAGTCCATTTTATGGCAGCCCATTCTGCCGTTCAACTATAATCAATCAATCAATCGTATTTATTGAGCTCTTACTGTGTGCAGAGCACTGTACTAAGCGCTTGGGAAGTACAAGTTGGCAACATATAGAGACAGTCCCTACCCTTGAAGGCAAATACCCTGAATTCGACTTTTCTTGTACTTTCCCTAGGAAAGATTTTCTCCTCTGAGAGCTGTAGAACCGGAGGGCCACAACACAGAGGGAGTTCCCATCTCACCATGAAAGGTGAGACCCTCTTAATAATAATAATACTAACAACAGTACCTGTTAAGCGCTTACTATGTGCCAAGTACTGTTCTGAGCACTGGGGTAGATACAAGCGAAGCAGGTTGGACACAGTCTCTGTCTCACATGCGGCTCATGCTCTTAATCCCCACTTTCCAGATGAGGTAACTGAGGCCCAGAGAAGTGAAGTGACTGGTCCAAGGTCACATAGCACACACAAGGTGGAGCCTGGAGTAGAACCCGAGTCCTTCTGATTTCCAGGCCCAGGCTCTATCCACTGAGCTACGCTACTTATGGGCGGTGTATGGTGTGTAGAGTGCCATATTGAGCTCTCGGGAGAGTTCAGTTCAATAAAATATATAAAATAGCGTACAACCCATTCATTCACTCTGTATTTATTGAGCGCTTACTTCGTGCAGAGCACTGTACTCAGCGCTTAGTGAGACTCTGTCAGTCTTCAGGAGGGAGGGGATGGCCAGCCATCAAAATTCCCACCCAGTGGTTACAGGCTGACAGGAGGGTCAGCCATAATGGGTTACCTTGGCTATTGTTATCGTCTATTCGGGAGCCCTGTGAGTGTCCAATCTCACACTCTCGGGCTAACCCCAAACCCTTACCACACAATAAGTGCCATAATAATAATAATAATGATAATTTTTATTATTATTATTACCTCTAGAGCTCAAATGCCACTGAGGTCCAGGGCGGCCCAGGCCTGATGTCACTTTATCTCCATCCACCTGGACAAAAGGGGTCCCTGGACCCCACTAAAGAATCGGGGAATGGGGAGAGGAAGGGGAATCGGCTAGCCGCTGCCCATCTCTCCCCTACCACGGCGGGGCTGGAAGTCCATACCGAGGAGACGGAGGCCATGTCTGAAGAGTGGCTGCCGATGCTGGGGGTCTTCTTGTGCCGGCTGAACTGGAAGCTGATCTCCGAAGCCGTGTCCGACTCGGTCTGCCCAAGGAACAACGGTGAGACCCGTGAGCGTGCGGGGAGCGGGCCGACGCCAAAGGCCACGTCCGAGGCCCCTTCCCCTCGGCCTTAACGACAGAAGCTCGAAGACCTCAATCAATCAATCAATCAATCGGATTTACTGAGCGCTTACTGTGTGCAGAGCACTGTACTAAGCGCTTGGGAAGTACAAGTTGGCAACAACCTCAGACATTCGCCGCCTAAAAGGACCGAGACTTGTCTCTCTGGTGCCCGGAGGTGACCGGCCCCATTGACCTGTACCCAGTGGGAGCTCTGCCGCAGGCAGGAATTGGACACACGGCTCCTTCCAGCCCTCCGTTTCGCCGAGCGGCTAGAAATGAGCTCCTCGGCCCCTCTTACCTCAGACAAGAACGCGGGAGTGGATCGGCTCAGGTCTTTGGCTCTCTCGGGCTCAAGAAGTTGACGGTTCTGAGGCTTGTTATAGGCTGTCGACACAGAGAGGTTGGCTTGTTGCTGCTGTTGCTTTTTATGGTATGTGTTAAGTACTTACAATGTGCCAGGCACTGTACTAAGCGCTGGGGTGGATACAAGCTAATCAGTCCCTGTCCCACATGGGGCTCACAGTCTTAATCCCCATAGAGAAGCAGCGCGGCTAGAGAAGCAGCATGGCTCAGGGGCAAGAGCCGGAGCTTGGGAGTCAGAGGTTCTAATCCCGGCTCTGCCACATGTCTGCTGTGTGACCTTGGACAAGTCACTTAACTTCTCTGAGCCTCAGTTACCTCATTTGTAAAATGGGGATTAAGACTGTGAGCCCCACGTGGGACAACCTGGTCACCGTGTATCCCCCCCCCACCCAGTGCTTAGAACAGTGCTTTGCACATAGTAAGCGCTTAATAATAATAATAATAATAATAATAATTGGCATTTGTTAAGCGCTTACTATGTGCAAAGCACTGTTCTAAGTGCTGGGGAGAATACAGGGTGATCAGGTTGTCCCACATGGGGCTCACAGTCCTAATCCCCATTTTACAGATGAGGTAACTGAGGCCCAGAGAAGTTAAGTGACTTGCCCAAGATCACACAGCAGACATATGGTGGAGTCGGGATTCAAACCCATGACCTCTGACTCCAAAGCCCGTGCTCTTTCCACTGAGACACGCTGCTTCTCTTAAATATCATCATTATTATTTTACAGATGAGGAGACTGAAACACCAAAAAGTGACCTGACCTCATAAAACCACAAGACAGACAAGTGGCAAAGCTGGGATTAGAATAATAATAATACTTTTATTTGTTAAGCGCTTACTATGGGCCAGGCACCGTACTAAGCGCTGGGGTGGATATAAGCTAATCAGTTTGAACACAGTCCCTGTCCCATGTGGGACTCACAGTCCTGATCCCCATTTTACAGATGAGCCCCGAGAAGTAAAGTGATTTGCCCAAGGTCACAGAGCAGACAAGTGGCAGAGCTGGGATTAGAACCCATGACCTTCTGACTAGGCCATGCTGCTTCTCATTATTATTATTGTAATAATATTACCATTATTATCATCCCTCCTTTCTCCCTCTCCGTGCATTCCTGAGAGCTCACCTCCTCCAGGAGGCCTTCCCAGACTGAGCCCCTTCCCTCCTCTCCCCCTCGTCCCCCTCTCCATCCCCCCCATCTTACCTCCTTCCCTTCCCCACAGCACCTGTATATACGTATATATGTCTGTACATATTTATTACTCTATTTATTTTACTTGCACATATCTATTCTATTTATTTTATTTTGTTAGTATGTTTGGTTTTGTTCTCTGTCTCCCCCTTTTAGACTGTGAGCCCACTGTTGGGCAGGGACTGTCTCTATATGTTGCCAATTTGTACTTCCCAAGCGCTTAGTACAGTGCTCTGCACACAGTAAGCGCTCAATAAATACGATTGATGATGTTGATGATGACTCCCACCAGGCAGGAGAGGGGGTAAATCCACTTTGGCGTCAGTGGTGTTCTCCCAACAGAACCCCCGGGCTGACGCAAGCTACCTCTGGCGGCTAACGTAAATCCCATCCACTTTGGAGTCCCGTCTAAAGCAGGAATTCTGCCGTCCAAATCTATATGCGGACTATTGGACTTGACTCTGGGATTTCAACTGATGGATCAACTGCCGCAGAACATTTTTTGACAAATTTCTCCGGGGTTTGGCCCCTCTCGGACTCTGTCGGATTAAACGTGGGTCTCATTCCCGCTGCTTGCTTCTTTTCCCACTTTGTGCTTAGAGTCCGGACATGCCCAATTCCATCCAGAAGGTATTTTTCAGCTCTGCAGGATGTGGGGGAGAAGAGGAGCAGCATGGCCTCGTGAAAGGAGCATGTGTCTGGGAGCCAAAGGACCCAGGTTCTAATCTTAGCTCTGCCAGTTGCCTGCTGTGGGGCCTTGGGCAAGTCACTTCAATACCTGTTCTCTTAAGACTGAGCCCTGTTTGGGACAGGGACCGTGTCCAATCTGAATAATTTGCATCTACCCCAGCATTTAGAAAAGTGCTTGACAAAAAATAAGGCCTAAACAAAAACCATTTTTTAAAATGATATTAGGCAGTGCTTATTATGTGCAAGGCACTGTACTTCATATTAATTTTAATTATTTATATTGTCTGTCTCCCTCTCTTGACTGTAGGGGGTAGGGGATGTGTCTACACCAACTCTGTTAGCGACATGGCGTAGTGGATAGAGCATGGGCCTGGGCCTCAGAAGGACCTGGGTTCTAATCCTGGCTCCACCACTTGTCTGCTGGGTGACCTTGGGCAAGTTACTTCACTTTTCTGGGCCTCTCAGTTCCCTTATCTGTAAAATGAGGATTAAGACTGCGAGCCCCACATGGTACAGGGACCGTGTCCAACCCGATTTGCTTGTTTCCACCTCAGTACCTAAAACAGTGACTGGCACATAGCATGCGCTTAACGAATACCACAATTATGATTATTATTACATTGTATTCTCTCTAGCACTTAGTACAGTCCTCTGCACACAGTAAGCGCTCAATAAATATGTATGATTGATTGATGGCACCAAGGGGTTTCTCAACTGCTCAAAAACCAACATCACCACGAGACCCCAACCCCTAACACGAGAAGCAGCATGGTCCTAGTGGTTAGAGTATGGGCCTGGGAGCCAGGAGGACCTGGGTTCTAATCCCGACCCCACCACTCGTCTGCTATGTGTGACCTGGGGCAAGTCACTTCACTTCTCTGTGCCTCAGTGACCTCATCTGTAAAATGAGGATTAAAACTGTGAGCCCCATGTGACGCATGGTCTGTGCCCAAACTGATTAGTTTGTATCTACCTCACAGTTTAGTACAGCGCCTGGCAGAAAGTATATATGTATGAGTAGCATTTTTTTTTAAAAAAAGAAAGAATGGAACTGGGTGCCAATGCCTTTAATATGCGCCCTGCCAAAAAAGCAAACAGCCTGGAAAACTGAACAAAGAAACAGCATTCTTTTGTGGGGTGAGGGGATAGGGGCCAACTATCCAGAAGGAGAACTGGCTTCAGGCTGAGACTGAACTTCAAGTTTCTGAGTTCGCACTGGCAGCCAAAAGGAAAATCTCTTCCAGATTATCTCTGGCACAAACACACCACCATGATGGTGTTCCGAAGCTCTGGAAAGCTTCCTCGGGAGACCAGATAGATTGTTCTCCTTTTTCTCAAATTTCTACTTTCTAAAGGGTTGTAATCATTGCGAGGTCTGTTCAACACTTCCTAGGTGCCAAGCACCATGCTAAGGGCTGGGGTAGTTGCAAATAATAGGATTGGACACAGTCCCTGTCCCACACGGGGCTTGCTGTTTGAGGGGGATGGAGAAGAGGTACTGAATCCCCATTGTACAGATGGGGAAACTGAGGCCCAGAGAAGTACAGCGACTCACCCGAGGTCACCCAGTAGGCAGGGGGCAGAGCCGGGATTTAGAAGTGAGGCCCTCCAGCCCCCAGGCCCATGAGCTGCTCTCTGGGTCTTACTGCTTCACATACTAGATGAGATCCTGATTCCAACAAAGACGACAGATTTAAAAAACAGGGAATGTGCCCAAAATTCAGAGAGGCATGCCTACAGGCACTCTGATACCCACCCCAGCCCCAAGACATTTATGCCCATATCCTTACACTCTACTATAGGTGCCACCTGTAATTTATTTTAACGTCTGTCTCCCCCTGTAGACTGTAAGCATGATAATAATAATACTGATGGCATTTGTTAACCGCTTACTATGTGGCAAAGCACTGTTCTAAGCACTGGGGAGGATACAAGGGGATCAGGTTGTCCCACGTGGGGCTCACAGTCTTAATCCCCATTTTACAGATGAGGGAACTGAGGCCCAGAGAAGTGAAGTGACTTGCCCAAAGTCACACAGCTGACAAGTGGCAGAGCCGGGATTAGAACCCATGACCTCTGACTCCCAAGCCCGGGCTCTTTTCACCGAACCACACTGCTTCTCACAGTCAGGAAGTGTCTATCAGTTCTACTGTACTGAACTCTCCCAAGCACTTCGTACAACACTCCGCGTGCGGCAAGCACTCAATAAAGACAACAGATTGACCAATGGTTCGTACTGCCTAACGTCCCCCATCAGCCTGTCTACCGACGCTATACTCTCCTGGGCTTAGTACAGTGCTCTGCACACACTAAGCGCTCAATAAATACCACTGACTGATTGATTAAGAAGGGAGGGGGAGTGTGCCACCTTGGAGAGGGCAAAAAAGTAAGAGATATTCTCTACTGCACTCTTGCTTTCCTCTTCCTTCTCCCTTTCCTCAATTTTTTTTCCTCATTTTCCTCCTCTTCCCTTAGGTTTAGTTCCCCACCTAATAGCCCCTCCCCTATTTTTGGGTAGCTAAAATTAGGCAAAGAGGTGGGGCAGTTATGGGTGTAAATATGGAAATCTCTCTCTCTCTCTCTCTCCCCCTCTCACATACATTAACTTTCTGGCAATTCTTTCCTGTTGCACTAGGGCTCCCAGGACTCAGGGATCGGCTAGTTGGTATTGACATTCATTGGAAGAAAATTCACTTGGGACTTCTATTGAGCCACTTTACTGCTTGCTTTTATGCCAGTCTCACTGGGGGCCTCTGTTTGCCAGATTTTCATTGCCCTCCGCATGATGCATCTATCTGCGCATTCGGGTCCGGGGAGACTGGAGCTTGAGGAAATGATTCTATTTGGAGAAGAATCCTGATTATGCTGCTTTTGTTGGGCGCATTTGATTGAGGGAAAATGGGTCAAATGAAGCAACTACTAGTGCTGGACGCCTATAGCTTCCTCTTCCCTTCCAGCCTTCAGCAAAGCTTCACGGATTTGAATGCCCCAGCTCACCTCAGAGCTGGGGACAGTTGCCTCATCTGTAAAATGGGGATAAGAGTGTGAGCCCCATGTGAGACAGGGACTAATGTCCATCCTGCTTACCTTGCATCTGCCCCAGTTGCTAGGAACAGTGCTTGGCGCATAGTAAGCACTTAACCAATATCATTATTATTATTATTACTAGTATTATTACGGAGCGGTGATCAGTTCCTTGACCATTTCCCGGGAGACGGGGAGGAAACTCACTCTCGGTACTCGTATAAATGTTCACCATGCTCTTCGCCAGATTCACACCACTGGCTCGGGCCAGGGCCTGGACAACGGGAGAACTGCAGCCGGTCACCTCTGGAGGGGATGAGGGAAAGACAAGACGTGTCAAAGTTATGTGGGTAAACAGAATCTGGGCCTCGAGGCACACAAAAGCATAGACTAGACTGTAAGCTTGTTGTGGGCAGGAAATGTATCTATTATATTGTTATAATATACTTTCCCAGGCACTTAGTACGATGCTCTGCACACAGCAAGCGCTCAATAAACACGATTGACTAACTAAGCAAGGCCGTTCCTGGGATGGGCCCGGGCAACCAGGTGTTCTGCGTCAGAAAGGGCTGCCCCCAAGGACATCCGGGGAGAGGGTGGAAAGGGGAGCCACTTTGGACTTTTTGTTAAATAATGGGGAATCCATCACCAAGAAAGATGGTCCCTACCCTCCCAGCCGCCCGGTCTTTGCTGACACTCTCAGAGTGCCCCACCCTCGGGGCGACGGCCTGAAGAAGAAGATGACGCCGAGCTACGTGGACCTGCACTCTGAGGAACAGAACACTTGCACACAAGAGGAGCAGCTCTGTCCAGCTCCGACCATGGAAAATAAAATGGTGCCCGGGCTGGGAGGGAGCGAGAAAGGATGAGAAGACTGAGGGAAATCAAACCCAGCCGACAGCGTCCCTGAAGACCCCGAGGTCAGGAAGACAGAAGGGAGTCCTGTGACCCAGGACCTGAGGGAACGAACCCAAGGGAGAGAGGGAGGCGCAAGGGAAGGGAAGGCCTGGGGACACCTGTGCTCGAAGGAGTGGCCGAGTCCACCCCCGGGGCCTTTCTTTTTCTGCCCTGGTCCGGCTCGCTGGTCATCCCCGGGGGCTTTTTCCCCACCGGCTGTCCCCAGTCCCCGGGGTCCTCATCTTCGGATTCCACGGTCTCGATCATGATCTTCACACGGTTCTGCAGGGACTCCCCCCCGGTGGGGGTGCTTTCCTCCGAGAGCACGTACTCGTCGGCCGGAGTCTCGGGCTCAAAGGCGGCCTGCCGCGGGGGCGGCTCGACGGGGAGGGAGGGGATCCTGATGGGCAGCCTAGACTTTCGCCCCTCCGGCCGGGGGGCCCCATCCTCTCCGACTAGGGGCTGCCGGCCGCGGTCCTCGCTGGAGTCGCTCCTGGTGGCCGCGGCCCCGTGGGCCTTGGCGTGGGTGGACCTGGGAGCCGAGGACCACACCCCTTTCCGGTGCGGGACCGAGTAGATCGGTTCATCCTCACTGGATGACACGGTTGCTGGCCGCTTGTGGGGCAGGCGAGACCTCGGGGCCTGTTCTTGGGCGGGAGGCCCCGGGGCGGACCGACCCGGCCCCGATGCCCGCCCGCCGAGCTCCTCCTCAGCTTCCGAAGCCGAGCTCGGGGCCGCGCACTCTGCCCCCTTCTCCCAGAAGTCCTTGAGGTTCCTGAAGTGCTCTCGGTTGAGGCCGATCTGCTCGTCTTTGGGGCCGTTCCTCATGGGCGAGATGGTGTAAGGGCCCCCCGGCTTCCCCGTGGGCGAGGACAGGTCGCCGGGGGCAAGGGGCTCCCGCTGGGTCTCGGGCCGCTCCTCGCTGCTCGGCACCGGCTCCGACCCTATCCACTTCAGGCTGGACTTCCTTTTGATGGGGATCCGGCTGCCGGGGCCAGTTTCTCCTCGGGGGCTCTTCTTGTCCACCGTGGGCCTGGCAGGGGAGCCGGGCACGGCCGGCTGGTCTGGCCAGAGGTGGGAATCGGCGTGGGCTGGGTCTCTCTCTGGCACCATGGCTGGGGTGGAAGGAACATCCAGATCTGTAACAACAAGCCAGCGAGTAGAGTTCAGCCCTCAGCTTGGCAGGTTCACCGCAGAAGCTTCCTACCATGGAGGGGAGGAGACCATCCCACACTTCAATGTCCTCACCCTATCCCTGTCTCTCAGGATTACTATTATTTTTGTTATTGAGACTTGCTCTGTCTCAAGCACTGTTCCGAGTGCTGGGGTAGATACAAACTAATCAGGTTGGACACGGTCCCTGTCCCACATTGGGCTCACGGTCTACATAGGAGGGAGAACAGGAATTGAATCTCCATTTCACAGATGAGTAAAGTGACGTTAAATGACTTGCCCAAGGTCACCCAACTGGCAGAGCCAGGATAAGAACTCAGATTCTTTGACTTCCAGGCTCGTGCTCTTCCCCCCGAGGCCACACTGCTCTCTCAATCAATCAATCAATCCTATTTATTGAGCGTTTACTGTGTGCAGTGCACTGGACAAAGCGCTTGGGAGAGTACAATATAAGAGAGTTGGTAGACACCTTCCCTGCCCACAAGTGAGCTTATAGTCTAGAGGGGGGAGATAGACAGGGAAAGGGAGACATCCTCTCTCCTTCTCTGCCAGGCCCTTCTGGAGACAGGTAGGGACTGTCTCTATATGTCGCCAATTTGTACTTCCCAAACGCTTAGTACGGTGCTCTGCACATAGTAAGCGCTCAATAAATACGATTGATGATGACAGGGATCTGGGCTGATAGCAGGGGAGGATAAGGAGTAACAGAAAGGCTCAGCAATGGTAACCTCGAGGGGAGTCGTACTAGAACCTGGATCAGAGATGCCAACTGCCCTATCTTAGCAGGTACATAAAAATGGAGTGTGGGCGAGGCCAACGGGGGACCCTGCTTTCTCCTGCCATTGGAAGTGGCCTGAGGAGAAATCTTCACAGAAACTGCCATTTTAGAACTACCGTCCCTGCTAATCTTTTAGATGCGGGAGGCAGTCAGTCACCTGGCTGGGAGTAGGTAAAGTGGTTTGCGGAGGCGGGAGGTCAAACCGGATGGCCCGCGAGGCCTCTTCCAGATGCTACCAACCGGTATCGGGCTCTAGACGTCTTCCATCTCCGGGAGGTGCCCGGCGCCTCACCCCCAAGGCCCCTCCTCCGGGGACCCCCCTCGTGCTTTGATCATCGGGTGTGGGCATGGGGAGCCCTAAGGCCGGCTCGACCGGACTTACCTTTCTCCAAGAGCTGTGAGCCGTCTGCAGCAATCAGGAAGGGGCTCAACCCGATGCCGCTGTCTGCTGGAGAGACGTCACTGAGCCTCTGAATGAGAACAAGAAACGGTCCCCCTGAGGTGAGTGGCATCCCAGGACCCCTGATCTGTGTACCACACACCCCTGCCCCAGATCTGAAAGGGATTTCTGGGGCCCTTCTCTCTGCCAGCTTGATCTCTCTCTTTCTCTCTCTCTCCTTCTTACTCAGCTTTCGGCACCAGAAAAATCTCTAGGTTCACTTTCTCTTACTCAATAGAGCTAGGGAAGCTGGGGAAAACCAGAGGAAGATACAGCATATAGGAGATCTCCACACTGCCAAGCTGTTTCCTGCTACCCAGGCAGAGGGTATCAGGCAGGGGTTCCCTGAGCCCCAGCAGGGTATGAACAACACTTAGCCATACCCATAGGGAGCTTCCTCTCTCCCACAGCTGGGAAGGACACCCCTCCAGCTTGCTGGAAACTGAGGTACCGTAAGCTGCAAGAGGGGTGTGTTTAGATATGAGCGAGAAGTCAGACTGTTGGGTGGCTGGAACCCTAGAATTCATTCATTCATCCATTCAATCGTATTTATTGAGCACTTACCGTGTGCTGAGCACTGTACTAGGTGCTTGGGAGAGTACAATACAACAATAAACAGAAACATTCCCTAGTCACAACGAGCTTACAGTCTAGAATGAGGTCTAGGAAAAGAGCAGGTAGCCCATGTGTCTTGGGCAGTCTTGACCTGCATAAATAATAATAATAATTGTGGTATTTAATTAATTCATTAATGATGGCATTTATTAAGCGCTTACTATGTGCAAAGCACTGTTCTAAGTGCTGGGGAGGTTCCAAGGTGATCAGGTTGTCCCATGGGGGGCTCACAGTCTTAATCCCCATTTTACAGATGAGGTAACTGAGGCCCAGAGAAGTGAAGTGACTTGTCCAAAGTCACATAGGTGGCAATTGGCGGAGCCGGGATTTGAACCGATGACCTCTGACTCCAAATCCCATGCTCTTTCCACTGAGCCATGCTGGTTCTCTATTTGTTAAGCACTTACTAAGTGCCAGACACTGTACTAAGGGCTGGGGTAGATACAAGCAAATCGGTTTGGACACAATCCCTGTCCCAGGTGGAGCTCACAGTCTCAATCCCCATCTTGCAGATGAGGTCACTGAGGCCTAGAGAAGTGAAGTGACTTTTCCAAAGTCACACAGCAGTCAAGTGGCAGAGCCAGAATTAGAACCCAAGACCTTCTGATTCCCACGCCCGTGCTCCTACCCACTATACCATGCTGCTGCATAGAGGCAGCAGGGTGGACCAGATGACCTCTTGAGATTCTGAGTAGTTCGGGAATTTTACCCCTGGGGTTGCCCAGGCGAGCGGATCGAGGCAGTAGTTCACGGGATGCCTGTCAAATGGGGGTTCTGGGGCTCACAAGACACTGTTGGGTAGGGACTGTCTCTATATGTTGCCAATTTGTACTTCCCAAGCGCTTAGTACAGTGCTCTGCACATAGTAAGCGCTCAATAAATACGATTGATGATGATGATTCGGTTGGGTTGTCAGGCCATCTCAAGGCCAAACACGGATTGCAAAAGGGCCCCCTCATCAGCACCCATAAACCAAGGAGCATTTTTGTGGGCTGAAAGTCCTTCGAATCCTCCGGGAAACAAATTCTAAGTTTCCCTTCTCCTAGGGTGGTGGGGGCCTTGGGATCCGGGGTTCCGGACCCCTGATTTGGGCATCAACCCTCGCCACGCCGCAGCCATGAGTCAGTAATCCAAGCTCGGCCTCTTGTCTGCTGGGTGACCTTGGGCAAGTCACTTCATTTCTCTGGGCCTCAGTTACCTCATTTGGAAAATGGGGATTAAGACTGTGAGCCCCAGGTGGGACAGGGACTGTGTCCAACCTGATGACTTTGTATCCACCCCAGGGTTCAGTACAGTGCCTGGCACGTAGTAAGCACTTAACAAATACACTATTCAAAAAAGGCCACAGTGTGGCGCTGTTCCCTTGCACCCAATGAGCTTCATTCATTCATTCAGTCAGTCGTATTTATTGAGCGCTTACTGTGTGCACAGCACTGTACTAAGCGCTTGGGAAGTACAAGTCGGCAACGTATAGAGACGGTCCCTACCCAACAACAGGCTCACCGTCTAGAAGGGGAGGCAGACAACAAAACAAAACATGTAAACCGGTGTCAAAATCGTCAGAACTAATAGAATTAAAGCTATGTGCACATCATTAACAAAATAAATAGAATAGTAAATATATACAGGTAAAATAGAGTAATAAATCTGTACAAGTGCTGTGGGGAGGGGAAGGAGGTAGGGCGGGGGGGGATGGGGTGGAGGATTTATCAGTCTGCCCTGTGTCAATGTGTTGCTGCACCCGGGGACAATCTTTGTGTGTACCCGGTGTGACTGTGGTTGTGAGCCATCACGGGCCTTCCTAGCCACCTATGCACCCAATGGTCCACTGACCATCAATGGTGCCTGAATTAATTAACTATGGTATTTGTTAAGCACTTACCATGTGCCAGGCACTGCACTAAGCTCTGGGGCAGATACGAGCAAATCAATCAATCAATCATATTTATTGAGCGCTTACTGTGTTGGATACACTCCCTGTCCCACTCAGGACTCACAATCTCAATCTCCATTTCACAGATGAGGTAAGCGAGGCACAGAGAAATAAAGCGACTTGCCCAAGGTCACACAGCAGACAAATGGTGGAGCCAGGATTAGAGCCAGGATAATAATAATAATAATAATAAAAATGATGGTATTTGTTAAGTGCTTACGATGTGCCAAGCACTGTTCTAAGCGCTGGGATACATACAAGGTTATCAGGTTGCCCCACGTTGGGTTCACGGTCTTGACCCCCATTTTACAGATGAGGGAACAGAGGCTCAGAGAAGTGAAGTGACTTCCCCAAAGTCACACAGCTGCCACGTGGCGGAGCCGGGATTAGAACCCATGACCTCTGACTCCCAAGCCCGGGCTCTTTCCACTAAGCCATCTTCCAGCTCCCAGGCCCATGATCTATCCACTATGCCAGGGCTCTACCACATGTCTGCTCTGTGACCATGGGCAAGTCACTTGACTTCTCTGTGCCTCAGTTCCCTCGGCTGTAAATTGTGAATTAAGATGGAGAGCCCCATGCAGGAAAGACTGTTTCCAACCTGACACACCTGTCTCTACCCCAGTGCTTAGTACAGTACCCTGGCACGTAGTAAGTGCTTAACAAACACCATTACCATCATATACTGTAACAACGTGACCCTGCTTGCAGTTTCATCCTTGCTAGCCTGACACAATTTCTTTCAGCGCTGGGGTCGGGAGTCTGTGGTTTTGGCGGGGCCGAGTGAGCGGTAAGAAGCCCAAAGGGCAGCCCGTCCAGTGGGGCCACCGGCATCATCATCATCATCAATCGTATTTATTGAGCGCTTATTGTGTGCAGAGCACTGTACTAAGCACTTGGGAAGTACAAGTTGGCAACATATAGAGACAGTCCCTACCCAACAGTGGGCTCACAGTCTAAAAGGGGGAGACAGAGAACAAAACCAAACACACTAACAAAGTAAAATACATAGAATAGATATGTACAAGTAAAATAAATAGAGTAATAAATATGTACAAACATATATACAGGTGCTGTGGGGAAGGGAAGGAGGTAAGACGGGGGGGTGGAGAGGGGGACGAGGGGAAGAGGAAGGAAGGGGCTCAGTCTGGGAAGGCCTCCTGGAGGAGGTCAGGACCCAGGGGGAATGGGTGAAGGGTACCTTGTCCGACGGGGGAGAAGTTGGCAGGGTGGCGAGCCGTGGTCTGGGTTTGGGAGAGGGGTGACGCCTGTTGTCGTTGATGAGGTCCGTCTCACCGGGCCTGCCCGAGGAGAAAGTCAAGTTAGCGAGGAGGAGCGGTATGGCAGAGTGGATAGAGCTTGGGCCTTCAAGTCAGAAGGCCGTGGGTTCTAATCCCGGCTCTTCCACTTGTCTGCCGTATGACCTAAGGCAAGACACTTCAATCAATCAATCAATCAATCATACTTATTGAGCGCTTACTGTGTGCAGAGCACTGTACTAAGTGCTTGGGAAGTACAAGTTGGCAACATATACAGTCCCTACCCAACAGTGGGCTCACAGTCTAAAAGGGGGAGACAGAGAACAAAACCAAACATACTAACAAAATAAAATAACTAGAATAGATATGTACAAGTAAAATAAATAGAGTAATAAATATGTACAAACATATATAGATATATACAGGTGTTGTGGGGAAGGGAAGGAGGTAAGATGAGGGGGATGGAGAGGGGGACGAGGGGGAGAGGAAGGAAGGGGCTCAGTCTGGGAAGGCCTCCTGGAGGAGGTCTTCACTACTCTGGGCCTCAGTTACCTCATCTGGAAAATGGGGATTGAGACTGTCAGCCTCATGTGGGACAGAGTCTGTGTCCAACCTGATTTGCTTGTATGCACTCCAGTGCTGAGTACAGTGCCCGGCACACAGTAAGTGCTTAACAGATACCACAATTATTATTATTGTTATTATTATTAATGGAGACTCCATGGCCCCAAAACCTAGCAAGGAATCCGCCTGGAATGGGGGTCGAATGCGATGGATTGGGTCGTGGGGAGCAGTTCTCAAGGGCTACAGACACTGAATCCATGCAAGTCTCCAGGTAGTGTGGCCTAATTTCAAGAGCCCAGTACTGAGCAGGGAGAAATAGTTCTCATCCTGGCTCTGCCACTTGATTGATTGATTGATTGATACTGGGTGGAGAATTGTACTAAGCACTTGAGAGAGTACAATGCAACAGAGTTAGCAGACACATTCCCTGTCCACAATCAATTTACAGTTACACATTCCCAAGCGCTCAGTACCATCCTAGGCCTGAAGTTTATCAGAGTGATCCCCTTCGATCAATCAATCAATGGTATTGACAGGCGCAAACTAAATGACTAATAGGAGGAAGAAGACCCCACGGACAGAGCAAGTGCTTCGACAGCTGAGTATTTACGTCGATATGTAAGGGTGGTGCTGAATGCCTGAGGGACAAGGAGTCAATAAATAGAGAAAGCTAAAATTTAGTCCATCTTTTGGCTAAAAGGGGGGGGAAAGGGTAAAGCTGGCATTCCGGTAAACAGAGATGGCATGGCTCAAAACCTGTGGGATTGGCTACTCTGGTCTCATCTGGCTTGATTTCAAGCGATTCATTGTAAGCCAGCCAGCCAGGATGCTGTCAGGAAACACCCTGCTTCCTAAGGAGGTCTGTTTTGTTTGCTGGGCATGATCACCAGCGAGGGGGAAATAAAATATCTCTCCCAACGAAGTTATTCTACAAATAGGCTACAACGCCCAGGAATCTAACCCTCCCTTCCGGTTTCCCCTCCTCCCAGCCGCCGGGGGTCCTTTCTGGAATGGACTGTACTAGACACCCAAGTGAGAGGTTCGCGTGCTAATTTCTCCAGCAGCACGGATCCGAGATAAAGGCCGACCCCCTCGGAGGGGTAAAACGCTGCAAGGTTTGAAATCGTCCTGATCAACATCTCCCCAGCCTGGCTCCGAGCCCGCCCAGGCCCGCGCTCACCTTCCGTCGTGTGGGGTTGGGCTGGGTCTGCTAAAGGGAAGACTCGTCTCCGGTGACAGCGTCCAGCGCAAACTCTCTCCGGGAGGCTCCTGACTCCCATCTGGGGGAAGAAAGGAAGAAGGGAAAAGCAGATGAGACCCGAGGACTATTCCCCAAAGCCAACGGATGCGGCCGGACGGCTAGCCCAACAGCCGCCACTCCGGCGTTCGAATGGGCATCTCCAGGATTCTCCGTTTCCCCCTTCGGCCCCAGACAGTTGGCTCACTCCCATCTTCCCACTCTCTCCTCCCCCGGCTCCACAGCCCTCATGTCCGGATCCAGCTGTCGCTTATCTTAATGATCGTCTGCCCCTCCAGTCTGGAAGCTCCTTCTGGGTAGGAACTATCGTTGCCTCCTCTCTTCTTCATTCAATCGTATTTACCGAGTGCTTGCTGTATGCAGAACACTGTACTAAGCACTTAGGAGAGTACCGTAGAAAAATAACAGATACATTCCCTGCCCACAGCGAGCTTACAGTCTAGATGGGGAGACTTACATTAATATAAGTTACAGATATCATCATCATCATCAATGGTATTTATTGAGTGCTTACTGTGTGCAGAGCACTGTACTAAGCACTTGGGAAGTACAAGTTGGCACCATATGTACACTGTACTCTCCCCATGATTAGTATGGTGCTCTGATCGGAGTAGGTGCTCCATAATAATAACAAAAATTATTATGGTATGTATTAAACAGTTACTATGTGCGAGGCACTGTTCTAAGTGCTCCCTTCAAGGCTCACCTCCTCCAGGAGGCCTTCCCAGACTGAGCCCCTTCCTTCCTCTCCCCCTCGTCCCACTCTCCATCCCCCTCATCTTACCTCCTTCCCTTCCCCACAGCACCTGTATATATGTATATATGGTTGTACATATTTATTACTCTATTTATTTATTTATTTTACTTGTACACATCTATTCTATTTATTTTATTAGTATGTTTGGTTTTGTTCTCTGTCTCCCCCTTTTAGACTGTGAGCCCACTGTTGGGTAGGGACTGTCTCTATATGTTGCCAACTTGTACTTCCCAAGCACTTAGTACAGTGCTCTGCACACAGTAAGCGCTCAATAAATACGATTGATTGATTGATTGATTGCTGGGGTGGTTGATCGGTGCTGGCCTTCTTCGAACAAAAACTCACAAGTGGGCAGTGGCCACATCTGCTTTCTCAACTTGATGATGATGATGGTTTTTATTAAGCGCTTACTATGTGCAAAGCACTGTTCTAATAAGCGCTGGGTAGGTACAAGGAAATATGATCGATTGGTGCTGGCACTCTTAGAATAAAAACTCATTAGTGGGCAGTGACCAAAGCTGCTTTCTCAATTTAATGATGATGATGATGATGGCATTTATTAAGCACGTACTATGTGCAAAGCACTGTTATATAAGTGCTGAAGAGGTTACTAGGTGATTAGGTTGTCCCACGGGGGGGGCTCACAAATTAATAATAATTGTGGTTTTTATTAAGCATTTATTATGTACTAAGCACTGTTGTAAGCACAAGATAATCAGGTCAGACACAGTACTTGCCCCACGTGGGGCTCATAGTCTAAGTAGGAGGGAAAACAGGCATTGAAAACCCATTTTACAGGTGAGAAGCAGCATGGCTCAGTGGAAGGAGCACGAGCTTGGGAGTCAGAGGTCATGGGTCTGAATCCCGGCTCCGCCACTTGTCAGCTGTGTGACCTTGGGCAAGCCACTTAACTTCTCTGTGCCTCAGTTACCTCATCTGTAAAATGGGGATGAAGACTGTGAGCCCCACGTGGGACAACCTGATCACCTTGTATCCCCCAAGCTCTTAGAATAATGCTTTGCACATAGTAGGTGCTTAACAAATACCATCATTATTATTATTATTATTCTAAGGAAGCTGAGGCACAGAGCAGTCACCCAGTAGGCAAGTGGCAGGGCCAGGGTTAGAAACTAGGTCCTCTGATTCCCAGCCTCATGCTCTTTCCACTAAACCGTGCTGTTTCTCAATTAACTGAACACAATCAGTCAATCACTGGCACTTATTGAGTGCTCATTGAGTACAAAGCACTGTATTAAACATTTGACTACAGTAATCAATCAATCAATTGTATTTATTGGGGGCTTACTGGGGGCAGAGCACTGTACTGAAGCACTTGGGAGAGTACAATCTAACAGAGTTGGTACATACATTCCCTGCCCACAATGAGCTTACATTCTAGAGGGAGACAGACATTACTAAACATCACTAACTCACGGATATGTACATAAGTGCTGTGTTACTGAGGGTGGAATGGATACCAAATGCCCAAAGGGTACGGATCCAAGTGCAGAGAAGATGCAGAAGGGAAAGGGAGTCAAGGAAAGGAGGGTTTAATCAGGGAAGACCTCTCGAAGGAGATGTGTCCTTAATAAGGCTTTGAAGGTGGGGAGAGTGGTGATTTGGTGTGATTTGGAAGGGAAAAGCATTCCAGGCCAGAGGCGGGATGCGGGAAAGGGATCGGCGGTGAGATAGGCGAGATCGGAGCACAGTGAGTAAGCAAAGTGTGTGGGCTGAGCTGTAGCAGGAGATCAGTGAGGGAAGACACGAAGAGCCAAGTTGATTGAGTACTTAAAGTAAGGAGTTTCTGTCTGATGGAAGTTCCTGAGGAGCAAGGAGACCTGGACGGAACTATTTTTTTAGAAAAGCGATCCAGGCAGACTGGAGTGGGGAAGAGACAAGGAGGTGAGCAAGGAGACAGATGCAGTTGTCAAGGAAGGATAGGGTAAGTGCTTGGATCAGGATAGTAGCAGTTTGGATGGAAAGGGACGGGTGGATTTTAGTGATGTAGTGGAGGTAGAATAGACGGGATTTGGTGACAGACTGAATATGTGGGTTGTGTGAGAGATGAGTTGAGGACAATGCCAAGGTTACCAGCTGGTGAGATAGGGAGGACAGCGGTATTGCCTTCAATGATGGGAGAGACAAGGGGAGGACGGGTTTTGGGTGAGAAGATACGGAGTTCTGTTGTGGGCGTGTTTAGCTTGAGGTGGGAACATCCAGATAGAGATGTCCTGACGGCAGGAGGAAATACGAGACTGCAGGGGAGTTCTCCAAGGAAGTGGGTGTAGATGGAGAATGGAAGGGGGGCCCAGAACTGAGCCTTGAGGGACCCCCGCTGTCAGAGGGTGAGAGGCGGAGGAGGAGCCTGCTAAAGAGAGAAAGGAGGAGAACCAGATGGGGACAGTGTCAGTGAAGCTAATATTGGATATGTTTCTAGAAGAGGGTGGTCCACAGTGTCAAAGGCAGCCGAGAGGTCTAGGAAGACTAGGATGGAGTAGAGGCTGTCAGATTTGGCAAGAAGGTGGTCGTAAATGGCATTAGAGAGGGCAGTTTCCGTGGAGTGAAGGGGGTGGAAGCCAGATTGGAGGGGATCAAGGAGAGAATTGGAAGAGGGGAAAAGGAGACAGCGGGGGTAGACAACTTTTTCAAGGAATTTGGAGAGGAATGATAGGAGGGAAGAGTTGGCAGACCTGATTCCCACCCCCTGAGAAGTCTAACATCAGGACTCATCTCTCTGCCCAGGGAGGATAGCCGTTTGCACAGGGTGAGGAGGAGCAAATCTTGGGTGCATTTCATTTTTCAACAATGGGATCACCAGTCCTTAAACCCAGAGGCCCTCAGATGTCTGTCTCCCTCTCTAGACTTAAACTCATTGTGGGAAGGGAATGTGTCTGTTTACCGCTATATCGTTCTCTCTCAAGCACTTAGTACAGTGCTCTGCACACAGTAAGTGCTTAATAAACACAACTGACTGAATGACAAATGTCAGAGAACAGCAGATGTTATCCAATCAATCATATTTATTGAGCGCTTACTGTGTGCAGAGCACTGTACTAAGCCCTTGGGAAGTACAAGTTGGCAACATATCCAGTGTGCTATAAGGATGCACTAGGGGAGAATTAATAATAACAATAATAATAACACTGATAATGATATTTAAGCAATTATTAGGCTGCAAGCACTCTTCTAAGAGCTGGGGTAGATACAAGATAATCGGGTCAAGCACAGTCCCTTTTCCATATGGGACTCAAGTTTAAATAAAGAGGGAGGGCAGATATTGAATCCCCACTTTACAGGTGAGGTACCCTAGGCACAGGAAAGTGAAGTGACTTCCCCCAGGTCACACAGCAGGTAAGAGGCAGAGCCGGAATTAGAATCCAGGTCCTCCTACTCCCAGGCCCATGCTCCCCTTCTAGACTGTGAGCCTGTTGTTGGGTAGGGACCATCTCTATGTGTTCCCAACTTGTACTTCCCAAGCACTTAGTACAGTGCTCTGCACACAGTAAGTGCTCAATAAATACGATTGAATGAATGAATGAATGAATGCTATGCCATGCTCCTTCTCCAAGGTGGAAAGTGGCATTCCTCAGCACTAGGTAGCCACCTATCTGTCCAGGGCACACCTCCTCTGAGAGGCCCTCCCTGACTAAACCCTCCTTTTCTTTTCTTCTCTTCAACTCCCTTCTGCATCACCCTGACTTGCTCCCTTTATTCATCCCCGCTCCCAGCCCCATTGCACTTATGTCCTTATCTGTCATTTATTTATTTCTATTAATGTCTGTCCTCCTTCTAGACTATAAGCTCATTAGACTGTGAGCCCACTGTTGGGTAGGGACTGTCTCTATATGTTGCCAACTTGTACTTCCCAAGCCCTTAGTACAGTGCTCTGCACACAGTAAGCGCTCAATAAATACGACTGATTGATTGATTGATTGTGGGCAGAGAATGTGTCTGTTATATGGTTGCATTGTACTCTCCCAAGAGCTTAGTACAGTGCTCTGCATGGAGAAAGCACTCACGGCATAGTGGATAGAGAAGCAGCGTGGCTCAGTGGAAAGAGCCTGGGCTTTGGAGTCAGAGGTCATGGGTTCAAATCCCGTCTCCGCCACTTGTCAGCTGTGTGGCTTTAGGCAAGTCACTTCACTTCTCTGTGCCTCAGTGACCTCACCTGTAAAATGGGGATGAAGACTGTGAGCCCCATTGTGGGACAACCTGATCACCTTGTAACCTCCCCAGCACTTGGAACAGTGCTTTGCACACAGTGAGCGCTTAATAAATGCCATTATTGGGAGCCAGAAGGCCATGGTAGGGAGGCATCCTGTCCTGGGAGTGGCTGGGTCCAGTCCAGTGTAGATATTGGTATTACTTTGTATCCTCCCAGCACTTAGAACAGTGCTTGGCACATGGTAAGCGCTTAACAAATGCCATCATTACTATTATTGTTATTCTATTCTAACGTGACAGTGGGCAAGTCACTTCACTTCTCTGTGGCCTCATCTGTAAAATGGGGATTGAAACTGTGAGCCCCAGATGGGACAGGGACTATATCCAACCCAATCTGCTTGTATTCACCCCAGAGCATAGTACTGGTACATAGTGGGTGCTTAGCAAATACCCCAATTACTAATAAATATGATCGACTGAGTGACAGGGTGGTTCGGCCATGCCGCGAGTCCACGCAGTGGCTGGACCGTCACTCCACCACTCTTCTGAGCCTCGGGTCACACGTGACAATGGAGGAATGGGCGCGTGGTGTGCTCGTCTTAACACGGCCATCCAATCCCCCAGCTGCCCAGCTCTTACGCCTCGTGCGAAAACGGTCAAAGAGACTCCTAAAACCGCAGCGGTGACGGCGGTGGCCTCGAGGACTGAATCCGGTACAGGATTTGCCTTCAGCTGCTTCCTGTTTTGACTGGACGGCACCTGAGCTTGGCACACACCGGAGGAGCTAATAAGAGCTGATCCCGATTGTTTGTACTGGCTCAGGTAGCAGGCCTGCCTTCAGAGGGCTGAACCGCCTCCTGACAGGGAGGCAGACAGAGCGGAGAGATGCATTTAAAAACGTGCAGCAAGGCTTAGGTCCAGTTCCCAGCCCGGGTCTTGGAGTCTAAAGGACATAACAATAATAATAATAATAATAATAGTAATAGCATTTATTAAGCGCTTACTATGAGCAATGCACTGTTCTAAGCGCTGGGGAGGTTACAAGGTGATCAGGTTGTCCCACGGGGGGCTCACAGTCTCCATTCCCATTTGACAGATGAGGTAACTGAGGCCCACGGAAGTGAAGTGACTTGCCCAAAGTCACACAGCTGACAAGTGGCGGAGCCGGGATTTGAACCCATGACCTCTGACTCCAAAGCCCGGGCTCTTTCCACTGAGCCACGCCGCTTCCTATGTGCAAAGCACTGTTCTAAGCGCTGGGGGGGATACCAGGTGATCAGGTTGTCCCACGTGGGGCTCGCAGTCTTCATCCCCATTTTCCAGATGAGGTCACTGAGGAACAGAGAATTGAAGTGGCTTGCCCAAGGTCACCCAGCTGACAAGTTGGGTGACAAGCTGACAAGGACGTGGGTTCTAATCACAGCTTTGCCTCTTGTCTGCTGTGAGACCCTGAGCAAGTCAGTTCACTTCTCTGGGACTCAGTTCCCTTGTCTTTAAAACGGGGATTAAAACTGAGAGCTCCACATAGGACGGGGACTGTGTCCAACTTGATTAGCTCGAATCGCGTAGTACAGTGCCCGGCACATAGTAAGCACTTAACGGATGCCATTAAAAATAGAGGGAGAACAGATATTTCATCCTCATTTTACAGATGAGGGAACTGAGGCACAGCAAACTTAGGTGACAGGCCACTTGCCTGCTGTGTGACCTTGGCCAAGTCAATTCATTTCTCTGTGCCTCAGTTCCCAGCTTGTATCTGTCTCAGGGCTTAGTACAATGCTTGGGACATAGTAAGTGCTTAACAAATGCCATTACAAAAAAAAAAAGGGTGAAAAGTTTAGTGTCCGACACTCCTTCAGGTGGCCCCCATCTTCGATAAAATGGAACTCAGTCCCTTCCGGCTGGAGAAACTTATCCACCAGCCTCTCCCTGGGAATCACAGATCCTCTATCTTTGGACTCAAGAAAGATGCTGTGATCATGACAACGTGCATACATATTTATTACTCTATTTATTTATTTATTTTACTGGTACATATCTATTCTATTTATTTTATTTTGTTAGTATGTTTGGTTTTGTTCTCTGTCTCCCCCTTTTAGACTGTGAGCCCACTGTTGGGTAGGGACTGTCTCTATATGTTGCCAACTTGTACTTCCCAAGCGCTTAGTACAGTGCTCTGCACACAGTAAGCGCTCAATAAATATGATTGATGATGACGGGGGCTTCCCGCCCACCTTCGGATTACAGCCTGTCCTGTTTTGTCCCATTTCAGAGACGAGGCACAGAGAAGTGAATTGACTTGCCCAAGATTACTCAGCAGACAAGTGGAGGTCCTTTTGACTCCCGAGCCCATGCTCTATCCACTACACCACGCTGCTTCTCGTGCTACTGTGTGACCTTGGGTAAGTCACTTAAGCTCTCTGTGCCTCAGTTTCCTCAACTGTAAAATGGGGATTCGGTACCCATTCTCCCTCCTACTTAAGACTGTGAGCCCCCATGTGGGACAGGGACTGTGTCAAACCAGATTAACTTGCATCTATCTACCCCAGCGCTTACCAATACCATAAAAAAAGACCTGCTCATTAGAGCATATCAGCTTCTCATATATGCCCAAGGGAGGCCATCAGAACCTTTTAGCAGCAAGATAGGAAGGGGAGATTCTCCTCACATGGACAGCTGGCTAACTCGTGCCTCGTCCTGACATTTAAGAGAAACACCCAGGAGGACGGCATAAACTGATCACAGCTCAGCATCTTTGCAGCTAAGGATTTGGCATCTAGTTGTTTGGCTGTTTCAGGATGAACATTTTAAAAAATGGATTTGTCCTCAGAAAGCCCTATGGGAATGCCTCATATTGACAGGATAAGCGGAATGATCCGGTGATTTTAGAATCCTCTTCTCTGGGAGGCAAAATCTGGGTACTGTTTTGGGTTTACCTTCCCAGATGATTAAGAGGCTGATGTACGCTCGTTTTCACTGCGATGTGGTAACTGTGTCCCCCAAGAACCTGGGAAGGTATGGAAACACTGACTTAGACTAGCCAATGGATTCACTGGGAATTCATGGGTTTGGCATTTCTCAAGACAGCGGGAAGCCTGCCGGCTGCTAGAGCGGTGGCGGAGGCTATGGGATTCTGAGCCCCCCACCCCGCAGCCTGAAATTCTGCTCCATGGCCACACCCTCCTGTTGATTTTGTTTTTTGTTTTGCGTACGCATCCTTGTGTTTTATCTCTTTCCACCATCTTACTGCTTTATAACTCTGGATGTGTCGGCCTCCAATTCAATCAAATAATTGATCATATTTATTGAGCACTAACTGTGGACAGGGCGCGGTACCAACTCTCCCGTTTTTATTCTTAGATTGTGAGCCCCCCCCAAGGGGCAGGGACTTTGTCTGATTCCCACTTGTGAGTTCTTTTCCAGCTCTGGGTACAGTGTTTGGAATGAAGCAAGCACTTAAAGAAATACCACACTTATTATTATTATTGCTACTATTACTCTCATACTCCCATTGTGTTTTACTCACACTGTGTAAAAACATGTTAGAGCAGAAATGACCTGTACTGGCTTAGTATTCGTTGCAGACAATAATAATAATAACTGCGTACTTGGTAAGTGCTTTCTATGTGCCAGGCACTTTACTAAGCACAGGGGTAAATACAAGAGAATCAGATTGGACACAGTCCCTGTCCCACATAGGGCACCCAGTCTCAATTTCCATTTCACAGATGAGGTAACTGAGGCCTAGAGAAGTGAAGTGACTTGCCCAACATCACACAGCCGACAAGAGGCAGAGCCGGGATTGGAACCCAGGTCCTGATTTCCTGATTTCTATTCTCTAGGCCACACTGCTTCTCTTACTGTCAGCCCACTCAATTCTGCTACAACCTGCAATTTGGCTAGAGCATAGCAGGAATAGGGACCATTCTTCAGACCACATGTGACACGGTTCACGGAAAAGGATGGGCATGCATATGTGTCGGGGTGCTAGTTGCGCACAATGCCTCCTGCAATATGAGTTTTCCTTATCGCAGGGTTCCCGTAAGAACACAATGTCTGAATTTATAGGTGAACTGGGTAGACTGTAAACTCCTTACGATCAGGGAATGTGTTCTACCAACTCTGTTATATTGTACTTTCCCAAGTGCTTAGTACAGTGCCCTGCAAACATGATAAATGCTCAATAAATACAACCGATGGATTGGTATAATGTTAATTGTGGTATCTGTTAAGCATTTACTATCTGCCTAAGCACTGGGGTGGTTACAATGTAAGGACAGTTGGACACAGTCCCTTTCTCCCATGGAATTCACAGTCCACAGGGTGCCTTATTGCTGAATTGTACTTTCCAAGCACTTAGTACAGTGCTCTGCACACAGTAAGCGCTCAATAAATACGACTGAATGAATGAATGGTAGCGTGGCCTGGGAGACGGAAGGACCTAGTTTCTAATCCCGGCTCTGTCACTTGTCTGCTGTGTGACCTTGGGCAAGTCATTTAACTTCTCTGTGCCTCAGCTGCCTCATCTGGAAAAATGGGGATTAAAACTGTGAGCCCCACATGGGACATGGACTGTGTCCAATCTGATTATCTTGTATCTACTCCAGTGCCGAGTACACTGCCTGGCACATAGTAAGCACATAACAGATACCATTACAAAAAAAAAAAAGAGGGAGAATAGATATTTCATCCCCATTTTACAGATCAGGAAACTGAGGCAGAGAACTCAAGTGATGGGCCCAGGGTCACACAGCATCCCAGGGCCCTACCACATATCCTCAGTGATGACTGACTTGAGCAGCAACTGCCCAACCCCGTGTGGTGGAATGAAAATGACAAAGCCTCAAGCACACACCTGGTCTTCACCTCCATAATCCCACAGAGCAATATCCTTTGATGCCTCGCAGGATGGCGAGATTAAGAAGGGGGGAAAAGGTGGATGGATGGTGCGGGATTTGGGAGGATGTGATGTCCAGGGGGCCCCCAGAGGAAGATAAACAGCCTCCGGGACCCCGAGCTTTGTCTCGGCGCTCACCCGGTGGCGTCTCTGAGGGTGGACGGCCTTTGGTTACTGAAGTGGTGAGGCCCGACCGGCATTCCTTCAGGACAGAAATAGCTTCCAACCCTGGAGGAGGGGTGAACTGTGCCAGGTAATTCAAAGGGCGCATTGCCTGCCAACCAGGAACTCAGCAACAACAGGGGAGGCGGCAACACCCGGGCGATTGTTCTCGCAGAAAGGGCAGGCAGCCCTCCCCGCCCGCCTGGGCCGCCCGCCTCCCCTGGCCCCTTCCGCACGAGCCCTGACCCTTTAGGCGGGACTCCGAGACCTGTTCATCTGTGACAAGATGGGAGGATTTCCAGTCAGTGGTTTTCTCATCTTTTAGATCCCAGAAGGTTTCTCCCTCCCCATCCTCACTCCTGTCCCCTCTTCCCTTCACATCCAGTTTCAAAATGAAGAGGTAGCCCTTACAGTCCCTCCTGGGTCCTGGGGTCCAGCCTCTCACAGCACCTGTATATATGTATATATGTTTGTACATATTTTTTACTCTATTTATTTATTTATTTATTTTATTTGTACATATCTATTCTATTTATTTTATTTTGTTAGTATGTTTGGTTTTGTTCTCTGTCTCCCCCCTTTTAGACTGTGAGCCCACTGTTGGGTAGGGACTGTCTCTATATGTTGCCAGTTTGTACTTCCCAAGCGCTTAGTACAGTGCTCTGCACATAGTAAGCGCTCAATAAATACGATTGATGATGATGATGATTCACCAGCTTGCTAGATGGGCCTCCAGATTCCCGGGCTATCCTTCTGCAGACCAGAGAGTAGACTGGGAGCCCCTTGGGATGGAACAGAATGCCACCCCTCCCAAACCCCAGCTCTGCCCCCAGGTGCCACTCTGTGGGTGGGGAGGAGCACAAGTACCAACTGGGGTGGGCAGTAATGGGGTGGGGGCAGGGTGCCGCCCGGGTTGTGCAGGGTATCTGCCACAGCTGGGACCCAGGCTCTGCCACTTGCCTCCTGTGTGACCTTGGGCAAGTCACTTCAGTTCTTCAGGCCTCAGCTTTCTTATCTGTCAAATGGGAATTTAAGGCCTGTTCTCCCTCCCACTTGGATGGCAAGACCCATGTGGGACAGGGACTATTTCTGGCCTGATTATCTTGTATCTACTTCAGTGCTGGGTAAAGTGCCTAGCCCATAATAAGCTAGTTATAGTAAGTAGCAAGCATAGTAAGTTATAGTATAGTACAGTAAGTTATAGTATAAGTAGATTAAGTTATAATAAGCAGAGTTATCTTGTATCTCTCCCAGAGCTTAGTACAGTGCTTTATACAAAGTCAGAACTTAACATACACCAAAATTATTACCGTTATTATATTTTATGATTATCTGGCCAATCTCTGGGGGGTCCAGTGGTTACACTCCCTTCTGTCTGCCGAAGTAAGCAGCGTTCCCCTGACTTTCGAGCTTTAACGCCTGTCCTCGAACAACCTGAACACACAACTCTCACTGGGCCTGAACCAAAGTTTGAGAGCACGGAGTGGTGGGAAGCAGCATGATCTAGTGGAGAAAGCACTGTTCGGGAGCAAGAGGACCTGGATTCTAATCGTGGCCCCGCCACCTGCCTGCTGTGTGACCTTGTTTCCTCAAAATGGGAATTCAATACCCGGCCTCCCTCCTCCTTGACTGTGAGATCCAAGTGCGTCCAATCCGATTATCTTTGGACCTACCTGAGGACTTAGACAGTGCTTGACACACTGTTATTTAGACTGTGAGCCTCATGTGGGACAGGGACTGTGTTCAACCTGATTAACTTTTATCTACCTAGGGCTTCGAAGAGTGCTTGGCACATAAGTGCTTAACAAATACCATATAAAAAAATAAAAAGGATGCTAGGGCTGGTTCTAATCTTACAGCTTGCCCCTAGCTACTGATTTTTTATTAATATTATATTTGTTAAGCACTCAGTATATGTCTAGTACCGTTCTAATCATCATCATCATCATCATCATCAATTGTATTTATTGAGCGCTTACTATGTGCAGAGCACTGTACTAAGTGCTTGGGAAGTACAAATTGGCAACATATAGAGACAGTCCCTACCCAACAGTGGGCTCACAGTCTAAAAGGGGAAGACAGAGAACAAAACCAAACATACTAACAAAATAAAATAAATAGGATAGATATGTACAAGTAAAATAAATAAATAAATAATCACTGGAGTAGATTTGAATTCATCAGGATTCACCCTACTCACCCTTAAAGTAAGCCATCCTAACACCTAGGGATTTTTCCAATCTGACACTTGTCTGCTCTGTGACCTTGGGCAAGTCACTTCAGTTCTCTGTGCCTCAGTTACCTCATCTGTAAAATGGGGATTGAGATTATGAGCCTCACATGGGATAGGGACTGTGCACAATGCTATTTGTTCGTATCCACTCCTGAGCTTAGTACAGTGCTTAAACACCACAATTATTAATTATTATTACTGTGGGCAAGAGAGGCAAAGTACTCAAGAGCGGATGGTGAATCTGGTGCCACAGGCTAATGCTGGCATCTTTCCGGGTCCCTCAGACTCTGGACATTAGAGTAACGAGGAGGTGGGTATTGGTCAGAGGGATCAGAACAGGGAAGTGCAGGCCTTGGCAGGGAAGACAAGGGGATACACCCCCAGGGCACGGAGGTGGCTGGGGTGATTAATTTCTTGCCTCTGCTCTGCTAGGAATCCAGCAGTCACGGGTGGGTCTGGGCCCAACTGAATCACAAGGAATAGCGAGGAGCTCCAGGAAGTTCTCCCTCTCCTTATTTCAACAACCCACGTCCCTTTAACCTCCAAAGCCACCTCTCTAGTGCATATTTAACCCCCAAATTTTAGCACCCATGGGCACACATGCATACTCGATTGTTCATTCAGTGAATTATTTTGATTTCGGGTCTGGGCCCAACTGAATCACAGGAAATAGCGAGGAGCTCCAGAAAGTTCTCCCTCTCCTTATTTCAACAACCCACGTCCCTTTAACCTCCAAAGCCACCTCTCTAGAGCATATTTAACCCCCAAATTTTAGCACCCAAGGGCACACATGCATACTCGATTGTTCATTCAGTGAATTATTTTGATTTCTTCGGATCTCTCACCCTCTCTACTCCCTCCCTGATAATAATAACGTTTGTGGTAGTTGCCAAGTGCTTACTATGTGCCAGGCACTCTTCTAAAATAATCAGGTTGGATGCGGTCCCTGTCCCACATGGGGTCGCAGCCTAAGTAGGAGGGAGGGCAGACATTAAATCTCCATTTTAAAGAAGAGGACACTGAGGCCCAGAGAAGTGAAGGGACTTACCCAAGGTCACCTAGTAGACAAACAGTGGACCCTAGATTCAAAGCCAGGCCCTCCCACTCCCAGGCTCTTTCCATCTGACCACGCTCCTTCTCACTTGACTGCTGGCTCTTCCTACTGCTCTCACCCTCCGAAAATATTTTTTACACCCATCCACCTGTTCAGAATGTAAGCTGTCTATGGACAGGGAAAGTGTCTTTGGCTTCTGCTGTCATCTCCCAAGTGCCTAGTACGTCACACAGAGTTGGCATCCAGTAAGTAATGGTACTGCCACGGTTCTTGAAATGGCGACTTGGTGAGGTCAGGTCCATCCTGTTCCGGGGCTGTAGCGTGCGGCTTCTTGGTAGCGGACTCTTTTGGATTGTAAGCCCATCGTAGGCAGGGAATATGTCTACAACTCTGTTCTAGTGTACTCTCCCCAGTGCTTAGTACAGTGCTCTACACACAGTAATCACTCAAAAAACACTACTAATTGATTGAATGGGGTCTGCGCCTGAATCTTGTGATGTCAGATGTCACCTCAGGAATTGGACTGCCCAGTCAATACTATCACTTTAGAATCACAATTCTCTGGTGGTATTTGGTAAGACACTGTGCTAAAAAAGACGGGGAAACCCCCATCTTTCAAAGGTGTATCTGTCTTCCTCCTCTGATTCCATTTAACCACCAGGACCAATATCATCCAAGAGACCTTCCCCAACAAAGCCCTCATTTCCTCTTATAATAATTATAATTTGTTATTTGTTAAGTGCTTATGATGTGCGAGGTACTCTTCCCTCACTCCGTTCTGCATCACCCTTGCATTTGGATTTGCACCCTTTATTCACCCCTCCCTCAGCCCCAAAACATTTAAGAACATATGTGTAATGTATTTATATTAATATCTGCTGCCTTTTCTAGAATGTGAGCTCCTCGGGGGCAGAGAACATGTCCACAAATTCTGATATACTGTACTCTCCCAAGTGCTTAGTACTGTGCTTTCTCTCAGTAAGTACTCAATAAATATAAATGAATGATTGGTTTATGACCATTCCTAGTGGCTTTTAGTGAATCTACTTCTTCACTGTAAAGCCCCCACTAAGAACACAGATCCACCAACAGACGATGGCCACCTGTGACGATCAATCAATTGCATTTGTTGAGCGCTTACTGTGTGCAGAACACTGTACTAAGCGCTTGGGAGAGTACAATGTAACAAAGCTGGTAGATATATTCCTTGTCCACAACAAGCTTACATAGTGTAGAGAGGGAGACAGACATTAAATAAATTAAAGATATGGAAATAAGTACTGTGGGGCTGAGGCGGGGGTGAAGCAAATCAGGATGATGCATAATTAGGGAGTGGGAGAATAGGAAATGAAGGCTTAGTTGGGGACACCGCTTGGAGGAAGCCTCAAGAAGCAGCATGGTTCAGTGGAAAGAGCACGGGCTTTGGAGTCAGAGGTCATGGGTTCAAATCCCGGCTCCACCAATTAGCTGTGTGACTTTGGGCAAGTCACTTAACTTCTCTGTGCCTCAGTTACCTCATCTGTAATATAGGGATTAAGATTGTGAGCCCCCCGTGGGGCAACCTGATCACCTTGTAGCCTCCCCAGAGCTTAGAACAGTGCTTTGCACATAGTAAGTGCTTAACAAATGCCATTATTATTATTATCATTAATAAGGCTTCTCGTTGCTACAGCAACACACTGCTCTTCCGCTATCTTCCTTTCTCCACAGGCTCCCAGCAGGTCCCGGACACTTACTTTCCTTCGGTCCCTTCTTCCTCCGAATCGATGCTCTCAGCAGATCGGGGCCTTGTAATTCCTCCTGGAACCGTTGGGCTTTGGCTTCACTGAACCATTCTCCGGTTACAAACTTCTTCTTCTTATCATCCTTGAGAGATCCTTGTAACCGCCTTCAAAGCGGAGGAGGAGAGAGGAGGAGAAAGCAGAAGGCAACCCTTAACACAGAGCAGCAAACAACAGTTAACCCGCTCTCCATCTTGCTGGCAATAAAATCAAGCAGCCCCAGGGTCCCTTCCCACAGCTCCATCCAAACTGGAGCCTGAAAGAACTTTCCACCCAAGGAGGCACAGAGCTTGGGTTCAACGTGCTGGGCTTCCTCGGCCTCAGACAGAAACAGAGAAATATTTCCCAGGGTGGGTAAATTTCCTCTTCTCCCACTCTGCATCTCCCTTGCACTTGGATTTGCTCCCTTTATTCACCCTCCCTCAGCTTCAGCACTTATGTACATAGCTGCAATTCATTTATTTATATTAATGTCTGTACCCTGCTCTAAACTGTAAGCTTTTTGTGGGGAGGGAACGGGTCCACCAACTCTGTTACACTGTATTCTCCAAAGTTGCTTAGCACAGTGCTCTGCACACTGTAAGCCCTCAATAAATACTACCGATTGACTGATTGACTCTAATCCCGGCTCTGCCGCTTGTCCGCTCTGTGACCTTGGACAAGTCACTTCACTTCTCTGTGCCTCAGTTATCTCATCTGTAAAATGGGGATTAAGCCTGTGAGCCCCAACCGGGACATGGACTGTGTCCAACTTGATTACCTTGTATCTACCCTAGTGTGTAGTACAGTACCTGGTACATAGAAAGCGATTTAATAAATACCATTAAAAAAAATCACTCCCACGTAAACCTGACAAATGTGGATGCTCAAACGGTGTCTCTGATCAATGCCCAAAAATGGAAGGGAAATAAACATGAATGAAATGAAGCTCAACCCAACTCTGGGAATACGAAAGAAGCCGGACGGGGTTCCTCAACCCAGCACAAAAGCTCCTCGAAGCAAGTAGCCGTACCTCTGGGGAGTCTGGAGAAAACCTAGCTCCCTGTGAGTGCCTAATAAATACGCAGCCAAGGTGAAGACGCCCACCGCAGTGAGCTCCATGCGCTTCAACCATCCAAAACAAGGCAGCAGATTTACAAACAAAAGTGGCAATGATGCCGACTCGTGTGAGGGAAACCAGCCCGAGCCAGCTCCATCTGTTCAGTCCCGACGTCTCAGCGACCAAGGCCCGCGGTGAGAACAGGGGCTAGGCTCGGAACTAGAAATGCGCCCAAACAGGTCCTGACGGCACAAACGGCATGGGCCCCACAGGAGCAATGGAGCCCTGAGAGGGAATCGCAGCCAATCTCCTTTCAGCGGCAATATATCGCAGCCAACTCAAACAAAAACTTGGCCTTTTCACAGGAGGGCTGTCACGGGGTCGGTCTGATAGGACAGAGGGCTCGGAGGCCAGGTGGAGAAGAGACTTTGGGAGTCTCCTCTCCTTCCTCCCCACGGATGGTGCCCTCTTTGTCCCGACCTGCAGAGATCTGGAAGTCGTTCGGAAGAGACAGGAGCTTTCACAAGCCCTTGGTCTCTGCGACAACGGCAACAGAGATCCAGGCTCCCTCTTCGGCAGTTCCTGACTCCTCAAATTTCTGTATTTGTTCCCAGAATGCCACATGTTCTTGGTCAATATTAACAACTCCAACGGGGAGGTAGAAGTACCAGGCTGCTTCCATTAGAAGGACAACACTTCATTCTCAAAGCATAGATCCTAAATCCTCCAGTCAGTCAATAGCCAAGGACGTGGGAACAGGCGATTTGGAGCTGATCTGTGCTTCTCTTTGCCCTCTCTTCCTGCCTTTCACCACTTCAGGGACTGGGGACCCCTCTGACATCAGTCAGACAAGAGGAAAGAAGACCAACAGTAGCTTTGATCGGAGGTTTACAGCAGGCAATGAGACACACTGTTGAGGACCGTGGAGATAGTGGTGTGGCCTAGTGGAACGAGCATAAGCCTGGGAGGACCTGGGTTCTAATTCCGGTCTGGCACTTGCATTGTGTGACTGTGGGCAAGTCATTTAAGTTCCTTGTGCCTCATTTTCCTCATCTGTTAAATGGGGATTCCACAGCTATTCTCCCTCCTACTGAGACTGTGAGCCCCATCTGGGGCAGGGACTGTGTCCAATCCGATTATTTGGAATCTACCTCAGGGTTTAGTAAAGTGCTTGGCACACAAGAAGCACCTAAGAAATACCACAACTATGATTATTCTTAGGGATCATCTGAGGATTTCAAAACTCCATCCCATTCCTGCTCCTCATTTTGGAAAACCATCCATCAGTGGCAGAATTTGGTGACTCAATGGTCACTGTGTGTGTATGTGTATGTATGTATATGTGTGTTTTTCTCTAGGAATCCATTTCACGAGAAAGACCAGGGAGCTGACCGTGGCGGCATCCCTCTGCTCTCTGCTGTGGCAACTTCTGGGCCATCGTCAGCCCAGGTTGGCCACCACACAATGGCATCTCGGGCTTCGTGGGAAGCACGGTCACGAGCAGGGCAGGTGGCTGGCCCGACGGGCTTGACCCTGGATACCCAGCTCCCGAAGCCAGACTGGACTGGTAGACGTGTTGTGTCATCCGGGAATGCCGAGAGAGGACAGGTCCTCACACTTCTTGGCTGACGCTACTGGAAACCCTAGCCCCAGGGAACTGAGACCAACCTGGCATGCTCGGCTCCAAGGCCGAGAGGATTGAGCCACCACCTCCAACTCGAATGAGCTGACTGAGGAATGAACAGAGCTTCTGAGGCCCAGACTTGGAATCTTGTTGTGGACAGGTCCCAATTTTTACCGAGTGGCTTCCGGTCAGGATAACTGAGTTCTCTCCCCAGGATCTTTTTATTTCAC
The DNA here is from genome assembly GCF_015852505.1 of Tachyglossus aculeatus. NCBI lineage: Eukaryota > Metazoa > Chordata > Mammalia > Monotremata > Tachyglossidae > Tachyglossus > Tachyglossus aculeatus. The sequence continues at coordinate 16,182,750 of NC_052071.1, read as the reverse complement.
TGCTCAACCCTGCTTCTTCCCAGCACACTGCCCACTTTACACAATGTCCCAGACACACACTCTTCTAGTAATGATAATAATAACAATTATGGTAATTGTTAAGTACTTTCTATGTACCACTTACTAAGCGCTGAGGTGGATACCGGTAAATCGAGTTGGACACAGTCCCTGTCCCATGTGGGGCTCACAATCTCAACCCCAATTTTACAGATGAGGTGACTGAAGGGCAGAGAAGTGAAGTGACTTGCCCAAGCTCATACAGCAGACAAGCGGCAGAGCCAGGATTAGAACCCATGACCTTCTAACTTCCAGGCCTGTGCTCTATCCACTATGCCATGCTGCTTCTCCTGTAGGGCTGGTCCTCCCAGACAGCGGGCTGATGTGAGACTTCATCATCATCATCATCAATCGTATTTATTGAGCGCTTACTATGTGCAGAGCACTGTACTAAGCGCTTGGGAAGTACAAATTGGCAACATATAACTTCAGAGTTTGGCTGGGCTTTCTTCCCTCCTGCTGGGGCTGGGTCAGTCCACTGGCCCCAGAGGAACCCCGTGGCAGAAGATGCCAACCCACCCTGGTAGCAGAAAGTGGGTGGGGCACCCTACCAACCCAGGCCTCGTAGCGGCTGATATACGAAAGAAACTTCAGGGGCTAGGATGTTCCCAAGAGCCTCCCCCAGACCCCAGAAGGGATTAACTCTAGACCGTAAGCTCGTTGTGGGCAGGAAACATGTCTAATTCTGTTGCATTGTACTCTTCCAAGCTCTTAGTACAATGCTCCGCACACAGTAAATGCTCAATAAAAACCAAAGATTGATTAAATACCATTGATTGATTAATTTACTCCCCAACCAGCTCCCAAACAGATGGGATTAGGAATGGATGCTAAAACTGAGAGAGGTTCCCGGGGCCATGGTGGATTCCAGCTTCCTGCAAAGATTCGGCAAAGAATCTTCCACCCGGAGGAGTCCCAGAAAGGCACCCACACCTGTGCCTCCTCTAGACCGGGCCAAGCCAAAACCCCCTTAGACGGCTTACATCTAAAGGTCTCCAGAGATGGAGATTCCTGGCCCATGCTACCCTGAGTCCAAAAAGGCAAATCAGAAAGACTCCATTTTGTCAAAAATTCCTGGCCCGTTCTAAGAGTCATCCAAATCCCCACTGCCCCACCCTTTGTCAGACTCTTAAATCCCCGCCTGAGTTTTCCAAGTGTGGTTCAAATGAGGGTTGTTTTTTTTTTTCAGAGCCTGCACAAGAAGCTGGGGTTAGAGGTTTGGATTAACTGCTGATCTCCTCAAAGCCCGGACTGATTCCCGGGACTTACTTCTGAAGCCGACAAAACCTCCCTGGCACCTCTGCAGGAGCATTCAAGGTAAACAGAGAGGAAGTTACAGTAAATCATTGGAAACACAAAGACGAACCAGGGAAAGCACACAGAGGGCAGAGACATTTATAATGTTTGCTCGCTGCCTGTGTGGAGTTCCACAGGGTGTGGGACTCTTCCGCCTCTCTGCCGATGCTTGCCACAATAAACTCCTGTTCTACGGGGTCCAAATGGACACCGAAAACCACATTCCAAGTGAGCCCGTCAAGGAGGGCCTGTTGTTTTTAAAACTTCATTTTCCTAAAATGGTATTTGTTAAGCACTTACTATGTGCCAGGCATTGTACTAAGCGCTGGGATAGGTACAAGCTAATTGGGTTAGAAACAGTCCATGTCCCATGCAGGGCTCACAATCTTAATCCCAATTTTACAGATGAAGTAACTGAGGCACAGAGAAGTGAAGTGACTTGCCGAAGGGCACAGAGCAGATGAGTGGCAAAGCTGGAATGAGAACCCACATTTTCTGAATCCCAGGCCTGTGCTCTTTCCACTAAGCCGTGCTGCTCTCTGGTCATTACAAAATTCCCTTGCCAACCAATCGGAGAATGCAAACTTTAGTTCTTGGTGGTTTTTTTGAGCCTCCTCTTTGGCTAATAGCTTGGCTTAGATTTAGCCGTTGCTTCCAGCTTTGGTCTGAGCTATCTCCACCATAACCTCCCTCCCACCTCAAGCGGCCTAGTGGATTTGAGCACAGGCTTGGGAGTCAGAAGAACCTGGGCTCTAATCCCACTTGTCTGCTGTATGACCTTGGGGAAGTCACTTCACTTCTGTCTACCTCAGTTACCTCATCTGTAAAATGGGGATGAAGACTGTGAGCCCTACGTGGGACAGATATTGCGTCCAACTTAATTAGCTTGGATCTACCCAGCACTTAGAAAAATGCTTGACCCATAGTAAGCACTTAAATACCATTATTATTATTATTACCTCATCTTCCTGCCCACCAGCTGTTCCCAGAGGCCGTTCTCTCTAGCAGGAAGATGAGTATTGAGGGCTGGGCCAGTCAGCAATTCAATCGTAATTATTGAGTGCTTACTGTGTGCAGAACACTCTACTAAGCGCTTGGGGATGTACAACCTAACAATATAGCAGACACATTCCCTGCCCACAGCGGGCTTAGAGTCTAGACGGGAAGACAGACATTAATATAGCCCATAGCCAGTGTGGCAGGAGGCTGAAGGACCCTCTGTCCATCTGTCTCGCGACGATCCTCCTGTCTTCTATAGCTCTGCACAGCAGCACGGATCCTAAACCTACCTCTCGCTGACACGGAATGACTGGAGTTTGGTTCCCTGACAATCAGAAAAGGGCATCAAAAGCTATCAGGTTCTCCCTCCTTGTACCAAAAGGCCTTGGTATGTTACACAAAGCGAGAAACCACAACCCCACCCCATACAGAACTTCCGAAGTCCCAGATGCAGGGGGAAATCGTTTCAGATTCAGTGATGGCCCTGGACAGTGGAAGCAGACCTGCTGCTCACCTTTCCGCTTTCTTGTTCCGTGTACGTGGGTGTTTGTATACCCCACACGGAGTGCGGATTCAAGAAGCTCCTTGAAAGCAAGCAGGCAAAACCTGAGTCTAACCAGCTCCCAGAGAAATAGAAGGTCTCTAGCCTGTAAGCTCGTTATGGGCAAGGAATATGTCTACTAATTCTGTTGGACTGTACGCTCCCAAGCATGTGGTATAGTGCTCCACGCATAGAAAGTGCTCAATAAACACGACTGACTGATCGACTGACTGACAACCCCCTAGGTAATTTAGGCTGTTAAAGAAGATCTTCAACACTATTTGAACCGGAAAATCTAAATTGCCTCCATTTGCTCCACTTACTGGGATTTCAACTCTCTTCTTTCCTTTGTATCATTCAGATCAACTAATCATTTGTATTTATTGAGTGCTTACTGTGTGCAGAGCACTGTGCTAAGAGCCTGGGAGAGTACGTTACGACAGATTCGTAGACGCATTCCCCGCCGACGACAAGAAGCAGCGTGGCCTAGTGGATAGAGTACGGCCCTGGGAGTCATTAGTTCGAATCCTAACTCTATCACTTGTCTGCTGTGTGACCTTGGGCAAGTCACTTCACTTCTTTGTGCCTCGGTAATCTCATCTGTAAAATAGCGATTGAGACTGGGAGCCCTTTGTGGGACAAGAACAATGTCCAGCCCGATTATCTTGTATCTACCCCAGTGCTTAGTACAATGTCTGGCACAGAGTAAGCACTTAACAAATACCATTCTTCTTCTTCTTAAGCACTTAATACCATTCTTACTATTATTATTAATAATAATAATAATAATGATCTTACAGACAGATGCATGTGTGTGTGCTTGCACACAAACACAGAGAGGCAGGGATTTGCTGCCTCAGAGAAAACAGCGGTGACTCGGTAAGGGGGACCCTTTTCCTCCCAGCACCCCCGGCACTGCAGATAGGACGGGGTTTCAAATCTGTGCCCTCTTTCAAATCTGTGCCCTCCCTCCCGCCCAAGCACCTGATGCGGTCGCTGTCCTTCTTCTTCAGCTCCGCATCCCTCTGCAGGACCTTCATAAGTTTCTCATACTCCTCTTCGGTCAAAAAGCTCAAGTCCAACATCTTGTCTCTCCTATGCTTCATCTGAGCTGGAGGGGTGGGGGTGGGATCGCCGAATCGGGTTCGAAAGGGGCCCCGGGGCGCAGGCCGAGCCTTTGTAGGTAGGAAGTTTCTTCAGAGGGGCGTCACGGGGCAGGCCTTGTCCTAGGCCGTGAGCCTCAGGCCCGCTCTCCGCCCGGTTTCATCGGACGCCAGCCACGACGTTTCCACCTGGCGTGCCGGCAACTGTCGCTGACCCTGGAGACGTTGGCCTCGAGAGAAACGTGCAGGGCACCTCTCCCCTGGGGTGGGGACGTGAGACGGGCAGCGCCTACAAAAGGAAAAAGAGCCATTGAGACTTGCGACTGCACAAGTACACGGCCTGTGGTGTGACTGTGTTTATGTGTGTTTTACTGTGTGTGGGGAGGAGTGGTTTTCCCTCAGATGCAGACTCTCAAGCAGGCCATCCTGATTATACCCACCAGATCCGCTCCCCTCAACACCGGGCTCTTCTGATCAGCGGCACCAAGACCCTGAAGGCAAACACACCCAGACCTCGGTTGTTGCTTCCGAGCAAGCCACCGGAACCACGGCTAACCGTCTCCCCTCACCTTTCTGCTCCCCAGAATCTCACTTTCCAAGAGGGGCGGGGTCGGCTGTGTAACCTTTGCCAAGTCACTTCACTTCTCTGTGTCTCAGGTCCTTCAGTTGCAAAATAGGGATTCAAAACCCGTTCTCCGTACTTGGACTGTGAGCCCCAAGTGGGACCTGATTATCTTCCGTCTATCCCAGAACTTACTGCAGTGCTTGACACACAATAGGCACTTAACTAATACCACAATTATTATTATTGTTACTCCAGATGGGTGCTAACTCATACCACAATAGTTTCTCCTCCCCATCTCAAGAAAAGATCCTGTTTGATAACTTAATTTCCCTCTCTCCCCCTAACTTGGAAAAATGGACGATCCAGAGTAAACAATGTTAATCTTCTTCCTAAGGATGTACTCATTAGACGCGCTGGTCTCAATATTTGAAAATTCTATTGACTTCAGAGGTGGGGTTTATTTGCCAAGCCTACAGGATGTAGTTCATTACTAACAAATGTTTGCCCATGGGGATATGGAGGAAGTCTCAAGTAACTTTTCAAAATGCAAGGTGACGGCCCCAGCTGTAAAAGGCACCAGGATTTTTTAACCAGGTACGGTTAGGCGTGTATACAACATATTTGCTGGAAAATCATTTTTTCAGACAGCTAATGTGATAGAATTTGGGGTAAGAGAGTCAGGTCTTGGAGCATGGCAGAGAAAAACTGCTCTGCACACAGCAAGTGCTCAATAAATACCATTGATAGATTGGGGAAGTGGGTGGAGATGTGAGGGGAGGCTTAAGAAGCTTGTTCTAGTGGCTAGAGCATGGGCCCGGGAGTCAGAAGGACCTGGGTTCTAACTCTGGCTCCGCCACATGTCTGCTGTGTGACCCTGGGCAAGTCACTTCACTTCTCTATACCTCAGTGACCTCAAATGTAAAATGGGGATTAAGACTGTGAGCCCCATATGGGACAGGGACTGTGTCCAATCTGATAAACCTGTATCTACCCAGCCCTTAGTAGAGTGCCTGGCACACAGAAAGCGATTAACAAATAACCATTAAAAAAAGATGGGCTAAGAAATATAGCCCTGGCATGGGCTCAGGGATGCCCTGGCTCACATGGCCCAGGTCCATGCCTCAGCTCCACCACTGACCCACTGTGTGACCTCGGAAAAGTCACTTCACCTCTCTGCTTCTCAGTTTCCTCATCTGCAAAATGAGGAATTTTCCTCTTCTCCCACTGTCTTCTGCATCACCCTTGCACTTGGATTTGTACCTTTTTTATTCACCCCTCCCTCAGCCCCACAGCACTTATGCCCCTATCCGTAATTTATTTATTTATTCCTATTAATGTTCACCTCCCCCTCTAGACTGTGAATTCGTTGCGGGTAGGGAACATGTCTACCAGTTCGATTGTACTCTCCCAAGTGCTTAGTACAGTGCTCTACACATAGTAAACACTCAATGGTACTAATGCTATCATTAATCAAGTACTATGAGCTATAAATACCACAAATTGATTGATTGACAGGCATTAATATAATAAATTATGGTTATGTACCTAAGTGCTGTTGGGCTGAGGGAGGGGTGGAAAAGAGGATGCAAATCCAAGTGAAAGGGTGATGCAGAAAGGAGTGGGAGAAGAGGACTGTGTCTGTTTATTGTTATATTGTACATCCCCAAGTGCTTAGTACAGTGCTCTGCACAAAGTAAGCACTCAATAAATATGATTGAATAAATGAATGAAAGGAAATGAGGGCCTAGGGCTTTAGCGGCAGCCGATTCCAGATGTTTTCCATCCTTGGCTTCCTTTGGAACCTATCGCCTTGGCTTCCTTTGGAACCTATCACCTTCAAGATTAGGATCCACTTAGGATTCCACGTTCTTTCACCATTCCTTAGGTCTCAATCATCCCTCCCCACAGCCTTATCTTTCCAGACCGAAAAGTCCAAGTCTTTTCAGTTCACTGAGGCTCGACTGCCTGCAACAGGAAACAAGGGTTGATTCATCTGAGGAGGGCAGACGGGCCTTCCGAGTCCTCTTTGCCCGAGGTTTCGAGCATTCCGGGGGCCTCCCTCCCTCTTTCTGGGAACCCATGGACTGGTCGAGAGAGGGAAAGAGAGAGAGAGAGATGGTTCTAGTCTCAGGCTTCCCCTATGCCCCTTGAACTTGGATTCACCCCCTTTATTCACCTCATCCTCAGCTCCACAGCACATATATCCATATCCATAATTTATTTTAATGTCTGTCTCCCCCGCTAGACTGCAAACTCCATGTGGGCAGGGAACGTGTACTCTCCCAAGTGCTTAGTACAGTGCTCAGCACACAGTAGGCATTCAATATCATTTCCCCCTTCTAGATTGTAAGCTCGTTGTGGGCAGGGATTGTCTCTATTGCTGTACTGTACTTTCCAAGCGCTAAGTAAAGTGCCCTGCACATGGTAAGCCCTCAATAAATACAACTGAATGAATTTGTTGATTGACTGATGGATGGACGGATCATGGATCAGGGCCAATTTTTTTGTCTGCACCTGCTTTCTCCTCTGTGAATCAGGACAGGCTTCCCAGGCTATTAGGGACAATCTTTTGGCCTAGAGAAGGAAGGTGTTCATTAAAGCACAATGGCACTCGCAGAGTGTCTGCCGTGTAACCTTGGGCAAGTCACTTCACTTCTCTGTACTTCAGTTACCTCATCTACCTCATCTATAAAGTGCGGATTAAGACTGTGAACCCCATATGGAAAAAAAGACTGTGTCTGACCTGGGGGAGACAGACATCGACACAAATAAATAAGTTATGGTTGTACTGGAAAATACAGTCCGCCCGACTTGAACACATCTAACCTGAGCGAGACATATCGGGAGGGAGGATCAACAAGGAAATGATCTTACACCGAGAAAAGGGCGTTCCAAACAACTCTGTGACAACAAAGCTGGCAGGTGTCTTCCTTCCCCGGGGGGCAGAGCGGAGGAGTGTGTGCTGGGAGGGAGCCAGGAAGGGAAGGGCAGGGAGGAAGGTGTTTGTGTTCTTTCTGTGCACAATACGGTGGGTCGACCACTGGCCTAGTGCCTACAGCATGGGTCTCGGAGTCAGAAGGACCTGGGTGCTAATCCCGGCTCTTCCACTTGTCTGCTGTGTGATCTTGGGCAAGTCACTTCACTTCTCTGGGCCTCAGTGACCTCATCTATTAAATGGGGACTAAGAGTGAGAGCCCTCTGTGGGCCACAGACTGTGTCTTGTGATTATCTTGAACCTACCCCAGCACTTAGATCAATGCTTGGCACACAGTAAGTGCTTAACAAATATCATTATTATTATTATTACTATTAACCCATCCTCAAAATAATTGAACAGGGTCTAATATTAGCCCTTGCAAACTGACAGAAACCATCTAGATCACCTTCTTGTGTATTTAGCAGCCTAGGAGAGGGAAATTTCCCCTGAACTTCTTTTTATGGTATTTGCTAAGCACTTACTATGTGCCAGGCACTGTACTATGTGCTGGGCTAGATGCACATTAATCAGGTTGGACACAGTCCCTGTCCCAAATAGGGCTCACGGTCTTAATCCCCATTTTACAGATGAGGTAATCGAGGCCCAGAGAAGAGAAGTGACTTGCCCGAGGTCACACTGCAGACAAATGGCAGAGCCAGGGTTGAAACCCAGGTCCTTCTAACTCCCAGGCCCAAGCTCTACACATTAGGCCATGCTGTACTTTTGCTCTAAGTGTCATTACTCCATTTTATTTATTCATTTATTTATTCTTATGTGCCAGGCACTATACTAAGCACTGGGGTAGATTCAAGCTAATCAGTTTGGACACAGTCCATGTCTCACATGGAGCTCACAATCTTAATCCCCATTTTACACTTGAGGTAATTGAGGCATAGAGAAGTGAAGAGACTTGCCTAAGGTCACAAAGAAGACAAGTAGCAGAGCTGGGATTAGAACCTCTTCTAGCATCATTACTCCCTCTTCTAGCACACAATTTGCCATGAGAAAACTACACCAGAAAGAGTTCTGAACATGTTATTTCTGCTTGAGCACCCTTTCCATGCTTATTAGCAGGATCCAGGGGTCCCCCTCTAGACTGTAAGCTCGTTGAGGGCAGGGAAAGTGTCTATCAACTCTGTTGCATTATACTCTCCCAAGCGCTTAATATGGTGCTCTGCACACGGTAAGCGCTCAATACATACGACCGATCCAGTGTCAACAAGGGACCCCGACGCATTTCAATTCCCCCAAAACATTTTCTCTCAATAAATAAGACGAGTAGTTCTGTACTCAAGATCAATTTTTCTGCTTTCAAGGTAGAGAGAAGGGTACATTCACAGACTCCCTCCTCCAGAGTGAGAAAGGCTAATTTAGAGAAGTTCAAAATTTACTGCTGTGCCTGAGTTCATTTTTCCTCCTTCAACAACAGCCTGTGCCTCGTTCAGTCTGGTCACCAACCCCTCCCTCACATTCTCCCTCCTTCCTGGAACTCACTTTTCATATCTGACGGACTGCCCCCTCCCCACCTTCAAAACCTTGCTGAAAGCAAATCTCCTCCGGAAGCCTTCCCTGCCTTGAGTCCCTGCCCCATAAATGCAGCTGGACACCTGTAATTTATTTTTATGGCCATCTCCCTTGCTAGACTGTAAGCGTCTTTAGAGCAGGGATCATGTTTACTTACTCTTGTGTACTCTCTCCCAAGCGCTTAGTACACTGCTCTGCACACTGTAAGCACTCAGTAAATACCCTTGGATTTAATGGATTGAATGTGAAGAAGATGGGATGGGAGCATCAGAGAAAGAATAGAGACTGTGAGCCCACTGTTGGGTAGGGACTGTCTCTATATGTTGTCAACTTGTACTTCCCAAGCGCTTAGTACAGTGCTCTGCACACAGTAAGTGTTCAATAAATATGACTGATTGATTGATTAATAGAGGTAGGACAGAGAATCCCAGTCCTACCCACCTGGTCCAAGCCACGGGAGCCACTACCCAAACACCTGGAATTCAGAAAATGGGTCCACCCTGTTCTCAGGAGCAATCCGACCTCATCCAAGGCCACCTGACTTTTTTTTTTAATGGTATTTGCTAAGCGCTTACTATGTGCCAGGCACTGTTCTTAGCGCTGGGGTAGATACAAGTTAGTCAGGTTGGACACAGTTCCTGTCCCACAAGGGACTCACTGACTTAATCCCCATTTTACAGGTGTGGTAACTGAGGCCTAGAAGTGATGTGACTTGCTCAGGAACACACAGCAGACAAGCGGTGGAGCCAGCGCTAGAGCCCAGATCCTACTAACTCCCAGACTCATGCTCTATCCTCTATGCCAGGCACTGAACACCCCCAAATCCAACTCTGTGGGCTCCAGTCTTTGTCTGTCTCTAACTCCGGACTGCTCTCGCTGGTCCCTTTCCGAAACCGCCTTGTGAAAAACGTTGATTCAACAACCTAGTGGGGGGGAAAAACTCTTTTAATCCTCCACACGGAATCCAGGAGGCCTGAAGGTGGGCTAACCTGAAGAGGTAACATCAGACCAGGATTAAGCACCCTTTGATTTTGATAGGTAGTAATTGATTTTATTTGCCTGTCTCCTAAAACCTTTGATCTGGAGATGACTCTGAGGGTTTAAAATTCCCAAGAATGTTCCCCCGGACAGTGGGGCCATTGTCCTTGCCCCACTAGTTTGTCACAGATCAACACTGCTAACATAGCATTGGTCAGTGTTCACACTTGTGAGAGGCCCCCTGTAATTGAAAGGCATTGCAGAATGAAGACTTCAATCCTTTCCCCATAAATGCTGCCACACACCTTTCATTTACTTTTCTGCCCATCTCCCTTTCTAGACTGCAAGCTCCTTGACGGTAGGGAGCATATGCATTTATCCTTGTGTTCTCTCCCAAGCGGTTAGTATAGTGCTCTGTACACTGTAAGCACTCAATAAATACCCTTGGTGAATTATGGAAAGGACCTCTGGTAAACAGGATTAGTCTGGGGACTTAAACTGCTTAAAATGCAAGTCATTTTGGGGTGTAATAATAATAATAATGGCATTTATTAAGCACTTACTATGTGCAAAACTCTGTTCTAAGCGCTGGACCTTCAAGGAATGAACTTTCCCTCTGCTTTTTTTCCCCCCTATGGTATTTGTTAAGCACTTACTTTGTGTCAGGCATTGAACTAGGTGCTGGAGTAGATCTACGATAATCAGGTTGGATGCAGTCCATGTCCCATACGGGGCTCACTTTCTTAATCTCATTTTACAGAGGAGGTAACTGAGGCACAAAGAAGTGAAGCGACTTGTCCGAGGTCACCCAGCAGATAAGTGGCAGAGCCAGGATTAGAATCCAGGTCCCTCTGATGCCCAGGACCAGGCTCTACCTACTAAGACCTGCTGTTTCTCCTCTCCAAAATCCCTACCCTTAAAAAAATATTGCCATGCCAAAATTCTCTTCGACTATATTAATGCAATGCGGAAGCTGATGAGGCAGCAGAAATTCATAAGCATCCTTCAGGAATTTCTTCCTGGTCACCCCTGGGTAGGGTTCACTCACTTGATGGAAGCATGGTAGCAGTTTGGATGGAGAGGAAAGGATGGATTTTTAGCGACGTTGGAGAGGTTGAACTAACAGGATTTAGTGACAGACAGAATATGTGGGTTGTATGAGAGAGATGAGTTGAGAATAACGCCAAGGTTGCCGGCTTGTGAGATGGGGGAGATAGTGGACCTCCTCCAGGAAGCCTTCCTTCCCTGGACAGTTGAGACCTTTGGATCCCATCCCCTTCCTCAAATCTGCCTTGCGGAGAATAAAATCCTCTTACTCGGTTCCTGCTTATTACCTTTTCCCCCATATAGCCCACATTTTGAGGTCCCCACTATCTTTTCTTAATTTTCCACTTCTCTTCCAAGGCTGTTTTCCCTGCGAAGAAGTACCTTAGCATCTTGTCCCTTGACTATGCTTAACCACAGTGGCTAGCCAAGGACATGGGCTCGTCTCTTTCTCTGGCCAATCAGCCTTCTTAGTTCGGGATCAGGTTCCTCGAGGATGCGCCGAACCCAGTTAAATGGACATGAAATTCATTCCCGGGCATTGGAACTGTTCTCAGGCCTGTAGAGAAGCAGGATGACTTAGTGGAAAGAGCCTGGGTGTCAGAGGATTTGGGTTCCAATCCCGGCTCCACCACTTGTCTGCTGTGTGGCTTCTGTCCCTCAGTTCCTTCATCTGCAAAATGAGGATCCAATCCCTGTTCTCCCTCCTACTTACACTGTGAGCCCCACACGGGACCTGATGATCCTATATCTACCCCAAATACAGTGCTTGGCCCATAGTAAACACTTAACAAAGACCCCAATCATTATTATTACTGTTGTTCATGTTGTTGGATGTAAGAGGGATATTTTGAGCAGCAAATTAACACCTAGAGAGCAGAAGAAAAATTGACATTGGCCTGGGCTGCAGGACATTCTGGGGCCAGGATTTCTGGAGTTGGAAATTTGCACAGTGCCAGTTGAAGGCCGAGAAATTTAACCTCTTCCAACTGTACACCGACAGGAATCACGCTCCATCTGGAACTTCCTGAGAAGCATGGAAACTGAATCAAAGTGTAAAAGAAGCGGCGGGCCCTAATAAAAAAGCATGGCCTGGGAGTGAGAGGACCTGGGTTCTAATTCCCCAGCTTCCTCGCTTGTCTGTTGTGTGACTTTGGGCACGTCACTTAATTCATCTGTGCCTCTGCTCTTCTGTTCTCTCTTCTACTTAAACTAGACTGTGAGCCCCAAGTGGGACAAGGACTGTGCCCAAACTAATTCACTTATAGCTAAACCAGCACTTAGAACAGTGTTTGATACATACTAAGCACTTAACAAATACCATTAAAAAAGGGCCATTCTAAGAGAGAGAGAGAGAGAGAGAGAGAGAGAGAGAGAGAGCTTTGTACTGAGTCCAGACAGATGTCACAAAAAAGGAGGTGGGAAAAGATGGCACCTCTTTAAAAGTATTTATTAGGGGTGGTGTGGTCAGGCAGTATCAACTCCCGTTCTAGACCTCCTGCTTTCCATAAAATGGACTGCAAGAAAAATGTTGGCTTCAATCTTGGCCAGAGCTTGGAATTTATTTTTTTCCACCTGAAACTAAGCTGACCTCCCCACCTTTTGTTCCCTTTAAAGATTACTTTTTTAAATTATATCAATTTTTATTGACTAGACATGTTTGCATATTCCTTTCCCATCGGTCCTTGCTGCAGTGCAATTATTTAGCATTCCCTCCCATTCTGCAACTAACCAGAAATTGAACATCTGTTAGGGGTGGAGATATGGGTGACTTGGGCAGAGATTACTGCATTTTCTCCCCAACTTCTTTCCTATGATTTATTTAGTAAGTCAATCAATCAATGGTATTTATTGAGCACTTTCAGTATGCAGAGCATGGTACTAAGCACTTGAGAACATATACCAGCCCCAATTCATCTTTCCAGCTTTATTATTACCATTATTAGTAATAGTAATAATTCTGGAATTTGCTAAGCACTTACTATGCGCCAAGCACTGTATTAAGTGCTGGGGTAGATGTAAGATAATCAGGTCCCACATGGCTGTTGAGAAGAGGTACAGCCTAGTGGATAGAGCACGGCCAAGGGAGTCAGAAGGACCTGGATTCTAATCCCGGCTAGGTCACCTGTCTGCTGTATGGCCTTGGGCACGCTGTACTTCTCTGTGCCTCAATTCCCCCGTCTGTAAAATGGGGATTAAGACTGCAAGCCCCATGTAGGGCAGGGACTGTTTCCAACCTGATTAGCTGTATTGACCCCAGCACTTAGTACAGTGCCTGGCACATAATACCCTAAAAAATTACAAAAAATCATTCTAAGAAGGAAGGGGAACAGGTATCATTGCTCCCCACTTTGCAGATGAGGGAACTGAGGCCCAGAGAAGTGAAGTGACTTGCCCAAGGTCACATAGTGGGTAATCATGATATTAATAATGACGGCAGGTATAAATAACAACAAAATTCCCTGAGGAGAATCTTGGCAATGGCTCCCCAGAGGATCGGCTGGGCGGTTGGGTCAGAGGGGTGACAGAGGGACAGCCATCTCTGGGGGCCGTGGGTCACTTAACAGAGGAACTGTTTGCCCCAGGGGTGTGGCTGGAACCCGGATACAGATGTGGGGTCAGACTTTCAGCCCCGGTGACGCCTGTGACTAATCTCCATCGGCCTGCTGTCCCAAGCAGGCGCTGACGATATGGAAAGGGAAGACCGAAAATGAATATAAGCCACAGGAGTGGCAAAAGTTCTGCTAGGATACTTGTAAAAAGTCTCTTGAATGCTGGGAGCTTTTCTCTCATCCCCCTCCTTGTCCCTCTTTTCAATCCATCCATCGTATTATTGAGCACTTACTGTGTGCAGAGCACTGTACCAAGTGCTTGGGAGAGTACAATATGACATAGTTGGTAGGCATGTTCCCTGCCCACAATGAGCTTACAGTCTAGAGGGGAGACGGATGCTGATTGAAATAATATATAGAAATGAAGGGTGATATCATAGGTAATTAATACATAATATTAATATAGAAATGATAGATAGATATAGATAGATTAGATAGGATAGATAGATAGATAGATAGATAGATAGATAAAGTGTTCTGGGGCTGAAGAAAGGGTGAATAGAGGGAGCCAATTCCAGCAAGGGGGGTTGCAGAAGGGAGTGGGAGAGGAGGAAATGAAGGCATAGTTGGACAAGGCCTCTTGGAGGAGAGGTGTTTTTTACAGTGCTTTGAAGGTGGGGAGAGTGTCAATCTGTTGGATATAAAGAGAGAGGACGTGGGAAAGGGGTTGGCGAGGAGATAGACACGATCGAGGCACGGTGTCCACGCTGGCATTTAGCGGAGCGATACTTCCCCCAAACTGTTCCCTTTGTGCAAAATCAAGGCCCGGTTTCTCTCCTCTTAGGGAAATGGCTCTGAGTCTCACCCCTTATTTACTCCCATCTGTTCTACAACCCACCAGTAAATTCCACATCCCCATTCCTCCCCCTCAACTCATTCTTGCAGAGGACTGTCTGCTGCCTTGTCTCCCATGTTAGACGGCCAGCTCCTTTTTTAGTGGAATTTGTTAAGCGCTTACTCTGTGCCATCCACTGTACTAAGCACTGGGATAGACACAAGCTAATCGGGTTCCTGCCCCACATGAGGCTCACAATCTTAATTTCCATTTTATAGAAGAGGTAACAGGAAAAGAAGCCAAGTGACTTGTCCGAGGTCACACAGCAGGCAAGTGGTGGGGGCAGGATTAGAACCCAGCTCTTTCGGATTCCCAGGCCCACACTGTATGTATTAGGCCACGCTGCTTCTCACACTTGAGGGGAGGGGACTTGGGGCTACAACTTTTAGTAATGTACTTCCCATGGATGCTCAGAGACAGCTTAGCCGTCTTTCATAAGGATTAGGGTACCACACTACCTGGAAAACTGTAAGTTTGCTTTGCAAAATCTTGCCGTGAGACACTGTGATAAAAAGGATCAAATTCTGGTTCTTGTACATATGGCCCTCTCCAAGGACTGACTGATTTGTATTCACCCCAGCTCTTAAAACAGTACTTGACACATAGTAAGTGTCAAATGGTACTTATTACTACTTACTATGTTACAGTAACAATACCATAAAGAAGGACCAACTTTAAACAAAACTTGGCACTCTCAGAAGTCTCGCTGATATTTTTTTTAAGGTACTTGTTAAAACTTACAAGGTACCAGGCACTGTACTAAGTGCTGGGGCACATACAAGGTAGACAGGTTGGACGCGATCCATGTCCCACATGGGGCTTACAGTCTTAGTCCCCATTTTCCAGGAGAGGTAACTGAGGCACGCAGAGTGAAGTGACTTGCCCTAGCTCACACAGCAGACAAATGGCAAACCCGGGATTAGAACCCAGGTCGTTATGACTCTCAGGTTGGGGCTCTATCCACTGGGCCACGCTGCAAGAGTCTAATTGTTATCTAATTGTGAAACACGCAAGAAGCAAGCAATATGGGCCAATGTCAATCACCCAAGGCACGACAGGCTACCTTGGTTGGACTCTGGTGGCAAGGATGAAAAACCTGTTGTTCCCAAAATACCCACAATATCCCCGGCTAAAGAGCGGAGTCCTAAATTACTATCACAGCAGGCTTGCTAGCCTGCGGCTGGTCTTTAGCCCAAAGGGGCAAAACTAAAAGCGATGATTGGCATGTGTTGAAAATGCTGCTCTGGCAATTAGTCAACGGGACCCAGGAGATAAGCAGTGTTGCCTGTCCCTAGCCCCAAGCCCACAGTGGGTCCTTGTCTTCCAGGGATTTGAGGTCTGATAGCGAAACCAATCCACCAGATTCAAATTTCTAATCCCTTCAAAATATGGAAAAATTGAGCTTGAAGTGTATGGCTCCACCTCACATTTCCTCCAAGAGGCCTTCCCTGACTAAGCCCTCCTTTCCTCTTCTCCCAACTCTCTTCCGCGTCACCCTGACTTGCTCCCTTTATTCATTCATTCCAATATATTTATTGAGCGCTTACTGTCTGCAGAGCACTGTACTAAGCGCTTGGGAAGTACAAGTTGGCCACGTATAGAGACGGTCCCTACCCAACAATGGGCTCCCTCTATTCATGCCGCCTCTCAGCCCCATAGCACTAATGTACTTATCTGTAATTTTATTTATTTCTATTAATGTTTGTCTCCCCCTCTAGACTGTAAGCTCGTTGTGGGAAGGGAATGTGTATTATATTGTACTCTCCCAAGCACGTAGTATAATGCTGTGCACACAGTAAGCACTCAATAAATACGACTGATTGACTATTTTGGACTCATTTGGACCGTTTAAAGGCAACCTCCTTCTTTGCTCTGCTTTACCATTAATAACCGATAATAATGACGGTGATGATTACGGCATTTGTTAGGCGCTTACGATGTGCCAATCACCGTGCTAAGCACTGGGGTAGACACAAGATAGTTCGGACAAAGTCGCTGTCCCACACGGGGCTTACAGTCCAAGTGGGGGGGAGAATTGGCATTGAACCTCCACTTTAGAGATGAGGAAACTGAGGCACAGTTCCTTAAAAACATGTGAAATAGTAAAAGAGCACTATTATTAATAATAATTGGGGCTTTTGTCAGTGCTAACTATGTACCAAGCACTGAGGTAGATGCAAAACAATCAGGTCAGACACAGTCCCTGTCCCACAAGGGGCTCACAGTGTCAACCCCATTTAACAGAAGAGGAAAGTGAACCAAAAAAAGGTTAACTGAGTTGTCTAAGGTCCTACAACAGGCAAGTAGAAGAGCCGGGGTCAGAACCCAGGGCCCCTGACGTCCAGACAGTGCTCTTCCTACTAGGGCATACTGCTTCTCTAAATGAAAAGTGCCACGAAGAGAATGACCACCTGAATGGAGGGTTACATGTACAAAGCAACTCCAGGCATTAAGGGCAGGCTCAAACAAACAATATAGGGCAGCACGTCAGCACCATCGATGGCTGAGACAAGACTCTAATCAAGGATCGGCGCTTAGAACAGTGCTTGGCACATAGTAAGCGCTTAACAAATGCCATCATCATCATCAAGAATGCACATGCTTTTGCGTTGTACTCTCCCAAGTACTTAGCACAGTGCTCTGCACACTGTAAGCAGTATGAGAAACAACCCGTGGCCTAGTGGAAAGAGCACAGGCCTGGGAGCCAGAGGACCTCGGTTCTAAGCCCGACTCGGTCATTTGCCTGCGGTGTGACCTTGGGCAAGTCACTTAATTTCTCAAGGCCCCAGTTCCCTCATCTGCAGAACGGGGATTCAAAACCTAGCCTCCCTCCTCCACAGACTGTGAGCCCCACGTGGAACCTTGTATCTCCTATCTACACCACGCTTAGTACAGTGCACACAGTAAGTGCTTAATAAATACCAGGATTATTTTTAAGTGCTCAACAAATACTATTGATTAATTGATCCATCCTTATGCTCTGCTATTTCCCACATCTGCCGTTTATTTTAATGATCGTGTTCCCCCTCTGGACTTTATGCTCATGTCTACCAATTTTCTTGACTCGAACGCTCCCAAGCACTTAGTACAGGGCTCTGCACACAAAAAAAGCACTCAAATACCACTGATTGAAGATCGATCCTGACGCCCTGACATTCCGCCTATCTGTAATGCCACTTCTTCATCTGTAATTTATTTTAATGCCCGTCTTCCCCCTCTAGACAGTGGGGATCTTGTGAGCAGGGATGGTGCCTACCAATTCTACTGCACTGTTCTTTTCCAAACGCTTAGTCCAGTGTCCTCTACATAGTAAGCATTCAATAAACACAACAATTATGTGAACCAGCCCATTCCCAACTACTCATCTTCCCGCTGCCATCTTCACCCTCTCCTCTCCTCCATAGCCCACCACCATGGACACCACTGCTACATGAGGTGAAAGGAAGATTGGAGTGTCCCCTTGGGCACATGAATAGCCAACCCTTTAGCACAATACGGTAGTATTCTTCTTCTCCACTTCTGGAAAGTCAGGCGAAATTCCTGCCAGGAAATCGGGCCCAAAGACACGTCAACACTTTGGACACCCGGAAATCGCCTTCGGAATTAGCAACTTCCCTCAGACACACACTTTTCTCAGGGACAAATACGCGCTTGTTAGCTACCTGGGCTGGCTGATGACATTGTACACAAACACCACCTATCGCTGTTCGCATCTCTGGGTGCGTGGGGGGGGAGGGAAAGCAAGCGCTGGGCCGCACAATGGCGCTGCCTTGTATCCCCGAGAGCAGTCGCGTTGAACAACACCGCTTTTGTGTGTGCGCGACATGTGTACCTTCAAATATGCAGAAAGTTCAGAAGCCATCGCTTTTTCCTCTACTTGGGCCTTTGGAAAACTGCAGGGTCCATTAGCCCATTTTACAGCTAGAGGAAAAAATGTGCGAAGCAACTCAGGATGGGGTCGGGCCGTGCCCCAAGGCAAATTTGAGTTTCAGGGGTCCAATTTGAAGTCCCTCCACCCTAATCCAGCAACCAGACCTGATTATCTTCTATCTACCTTAGCACTCTGTGCATTCATTCATTCAATCGTATTTATTGAGCACTTACTGTGTGCAGAGCACTGTACTAAGTGCTTGGGAAGTACAAATTGGCAATATAACTGCTTGGCACGTAGTAATAGCTTAACAAACATCACAGTTGTTATTAGGATGCAATCCTCTGGTTCCAAAGTCTTCCCAGGTGAGCTCGGGACATGAAGCTGAAGCTCTCCAGTGGAGAAAGGCATTGGACCACTAACCCTTCCCTTCTAAACTGTAAATTTTTTTCGGGGGGAGGTATAGGGTATTTGTTAAGCCCTTAATTTATGCCAGGCACTGTCAGAAGCCCTGGGGAAAACGCCAACTAACCAGGTTGGACACGGCCCACGTCCCACACGGGGCTCACCGTAGTAATCACCATTTTACAGATGAAGCAACTGAGGCTCGGAGAAGTAAAGCGACTTGCCCAAGGTCACACAGCAGACAAGTAGCAGAACCGCCACCAGAACCTTGATACTTCTGTCTCCCAAGCCCATGCTCTATCTACTGGGCCACGCAGCTTCTCATGGACTGAATGCATCCGCCAACTCCGTTGTACTGTAGCTTCCCAAGCGCTTAATACATTGCTCGGCACATAGTAACTGTCCAATAAATAACACTGATTGATCGCTTAACTCCCTGGCTAAAAAAGGTGATGCTTTCGGGGCCCAGCTTTGAAGCCGCCAGGTGTCCTGGTCTTCCTACCCCAATCTGTTAGATTGGGGTCTAACAGTCTACCCTTTTAGACTGGGGGCCCACTGTTGGGTAGGGACTGTCTCTATATGTTGCCAACTTGTACTTCCCAAGCGCTTAGTACAGTGCTCTGCACACAGTAAGCGCTCAATAAATACGATTGATGATGATGATGATCTGTTCACTGTCTCTGTTTTCTGCCCAGGTTCTATTTTTACCCACCCCCCTCCACTCCCTTAGGTGAACTCTTAATAATAAAAATGATTGCATTTGTTAAGCGCTTACTATGTGCAAAGCACTGTTCTAAGCACTGGGGGGATATTGTTTCTACAATAATAATATAATAATAATTATAGTATTTGTTAAATGCCTACTATGTGCCATGCACAGTTCTAAGCGCTGGGGTAGATACAGGGTAACCAGGTTGTCCCACTTGGGGCTCACAGTCTTAATCCCCATTTAACAGATGAGGTAACTGAGGCACAGAGAAGTTAAGCGGCTTGCCCAAAGTCACACGGCAGGTACGTGGCAGAGTCAGGATTAGAACCCAAGACCTCTGCCTCCCAAGCCTGTGCTCTTTTCCACTAAGCCATGCTACAACACGCTGGGCACAGGTGTTCACTCCGGGGGAGCGATGAAGGGCTCCAGCGCTTAGAACAGTGCCTGGCACGTAGTTAGTGCTTAACAAATGTGAGCCCGTTGTTGGGTCAGGACCGTCTCTATATGTTGCCAACTTGTATTTCCCAAGTGCTTAGTACAGTGCTCTGCACACAGTAAGCGCTCAATAAATACAATTAAATTAATAATTATTATAGCCTGCTCAGTTTTCTGAACAGACCCCCTCATTTGTTCATCCCAGCTCTCTGACAAGACTTGAGAGTTATTATTATCATTATATTAGTTAAGCAGTTACTATGTGTCAAGCACTGTTCTAAGCCCTGGGGTACATACAATTTAATCAGGTAGTTCCTGTCCCACACGGGGCTCACAGCCTAAGTTACCAATCAAGACTGAAAAGACCCAAAATGTCATCTTTACGGTGGCATTTGTTAAGCACTACTCTGTGCCAAGCACTGTACTGAGCGCTGGGGGAGATATACGATAATCAGGCCCCACACGGGGCTCACGGGTCTAAGTAGGAAGGAGAATAGGTATTAAATTCCCATTTTGCAGATAAGAGAAATGTATCACTCTCTTTGGTCTTCCTCCCTTTCCCTGACCCACAGCCCATACATATATATTTATATATATATATATATATATATTTTTTTTGTATATATACATATACATATATATACATATATACATATATATATACATACATATATATATATATATATATATATATATATATATTGATGCCTGTTTACTTGTACTGATGTCTGTCTCCCACTCCTAGACTGTGAGCCTGTTGTCGGCAGGGACTGTCTCTATTTGCTATATTGTACTTTCCAAGTGCTAAGAACAGTGCTCTGCACACAGTAGTGCTCAATAAATACATATGTATTATGTAATACATATGTATTATGTAATGTAATAATAATAATAATAACAATAATAATGTAATACATATGTATTATGTAATACATATGTATTAATAAATACATATGTATTTATGTACATAAATACATAATAAATAAATAAATATGAATGAATGAATGAATGAGTAGAATGAATGAATGAAGAGACTTGAATGAAGGATCCAGGATTAGAACCCAGATCCTTTGACTCCCAGGCTGGCACTCTTTCCACTGGGCCACTCTGCTTCCCACCGGCTCTTTGAAGACTATAAGCTACTGGAGAGATTGTGTCTACCGGCTTTATTGTGTTGTGCTCTCCCAAGCACTCAGAGGTCATGGGTTCAAATCCCGGCTCTGCCAATTGTCCGCTGTGTGACTTTGGGCAAGTCACTTCACTTCTCCGTGTCTCAGTTCCCTCATCTGTAAAATGGGGGTGTGAGCCCCATGTGGGACAATCTGATCACCTTGTATCCTCCCCAGCGCTTAGAACAGTGCTTTGCACAAAGTAAGCGCTTAACAAATGTCATTATTATTATCATTACTCTGCAAAGTGCCCAATAAATACCATTGTCTAATTGAAGCCTGTCCCCTTTCCGTCCCATCTCCCTCCCCGTAAAACCCCGGCCTCTTTTTCACCCCCTGCACCCTAGCCACTGCTCAAAGGGAAGACTTGTGACTCTATTATTACTCTATTATTACTCTATTTATTTTACTTGTACATATCTATTCTATTTCTTTTATTTTGTTAGTATGTTTGGTTTTGTTCTCTGTCTCCCCCTTTTAGACTGTGAGCCCACTGTTGGGTAGGGACTGTCTCTATATGTTGCCAACTTGTACTTCCCAAGCGCTTAGTCCAGTGCTCTGCACAGAGTAAGCGCTCAATAAATACGATTGATTGATTGATTGATTGATTGATTGATTGACTCCTCTGGCCCAAGAACTTGACTTTTGCCTGGGTTTGCAAGACTGTTTTTATTGCAAACCAGGCTTGGGCGAAGGCTCTGGCAAACGGATGTGGATTTTCGAGGAGCTTCCTGGACGAGTGGCTAGAGCGACAAGCCACTGGGGGACCGGGACTGGGAGTCGGGAGGTCACGGGTTCTAATCCCGCCTCGGCCACCTGTCTGCTGCGTGACCTTGGGCGAGTCCCTTCATTTCTCTGGGCCTCAGTGGCCTCATCTGGAAAATGGGGATTGAGACTGTGAGCCCCATGGGGGGCGGGGACTGCGTCCAACCTGATAAGCTTGTATCCACCCGGCGCTTAGACCAGGGCTTGGCACGTAGTAAGCTCTCAATACATGTCATCATCATCATTCTCTTTGGGACGGAAGGGGGTGCATAGTAGTTTTCTGTCCACCCCAAGGACCCCTCAAATGACAAGCCCCTCAAGGACCCCTCAAATCATCATCATCAATCGCATTTATTGAGCGCTTACTGTGTGCAGAGCACTGTACTAAGCGCTTGGGAAGTAGAAGTTGGCAACATATAGAGACAGTCCCTACCCAACAGTGGGCTCACAGTCTAAAAGGGGGAGACAGAGAACAAAACCAAACATACTAACAAAATAAAATAAATAGAATAGATATGTACAAGTAAAATCAATAAATAGAGCAACAAATATGTACAAACATATAGACATATATACAGGTGCTGTGGGGAAGGGAAGGAGGTAAGATGGGGGGGATGGAGAGGGGGACGAGGGGGAGAGGAAGGAAGGGGCTCAGTCTGGGAAGGCCTCCTGGAGGAGGTGAGCTCTCAGTAGAGAATGAATGACACGCTGCGTGGGTCAGTGGAAACAGCCTGGGCTTTGGAGTCAGAGTCACGGGTTCGAATTCCGGCTCCACCACATGTCTGCTGTGTGACCTTGGGCAAGGCACTTAACTTCTCGGAGCCTCAGTTCCCTCATCTGCAAAATGGGGATTAAGACTGTGAGCCCCACGTGGGACAACCTGATCACCTTGTAACCCCCCAGCGCTTAGAACAGTGCTTTGCACATAGTAAGCGCTTAACAAATGTCATCAAAAAAAAAAAAAAGCCCCCTCCTCTCCCCAGGAGCTTGCCTCCGTCCCATACGTGTCTGCTAACTCTCCCGAGCATTTAGGACAGTGCTCTGTGATCCCACTGAGGAGGAGGAGGAGATGGATGGATCGGGTCCCTCAGTTTATCCCAAGGGATGGAGAAGCAGTGTGGCTTAGTGGAAAGAGCCCAGGCTTGGGTCCTGGGTTCTAATCCCGGCTCTGCCACTTCTCAGCTGTGTGACTTTGGGCAAGTCACTTCACTTCTCTGGGCCTCAGTTACCTCATCTGTAAAATGAGGATTAAAAGTGTGAGCCCCACATGGGACAACCTGATTACCCTATATCCACAGTAGCACTTAGAAAAGTGCTTGGCATATAGTAAGCACTTAACAGATACCATCATTACTGTTGTTATTATTATTATTACCATTACCATCATTATTATTACCATTATTACCATTAGCATTTAGAACAGTGCCTGACACATAATAAGCACTTAACAAATACCATCATTATGATTATTATTATTACCCCAGCGTTTAGAACAGTGCTTGGCACATAGTAAGCACTTAAATACCATCAATACGATTATTACCCCAGTGCTTGGCATATAGTAAGCGCTTAACCAATACAATCATTATGATTATTATTACCCCAGCATTTAAAACAGTGCTTGGCACATAGTAAGCACTTACATACCATCAATATGATTATTACCCCAGCGCTTGGCATACAGTAAGCGCTTAACCAATACAATCATTATGATTATTATTACCCCAGCATTTAGAACAGTGCTTGGCACATAGTAAGCACTTAACAAATACCATCAATATAATTATTACCCCAGCGCTTGGCATATAGTAAGCGCTTAACTAATACAATCATCACGATTATTATTTCCCCAGCACTTACAACAGTGCTTGGCACACAGTAAACACTTAGATACCGTCATTATTATTATTATTATTATTAATACCCCAGTGCTTAGAATGGTGCTTGGCACATCGTAAGCGCTTAACAAATACCATCATTATTATTATTAGTGCTTGGCACATAGTAAGCGCTTAACCAATACAATCATTATGATCATTATTACCCCAGCGTTTAGAACAGTGCTTGGCACATAGTAACCACTTAACAAATACCATCAATACGATTATTACCCCAGTGCTTGGCATATGGTAAGCACTTAACCAATACAATCATTACGATTATTATTTCCCCAGCGCTCAGAACAGTGCTTGGCACACAGTAAACTCTTAACAGATACCATCATTATTGTTATTATTATTAATACCCCAGTGCTTAGAATGGTGCTCGGCACATAGTAAGCGCTTAACAAATACCATCATTATTATTATTGGTGCCTGGCACATAGTAAGCGCTTAATACCATAATTATTCTGGTTATTATTACCCTAATGCTTAGAACAGTACTTGGCACATAGTAAACGCTTAACAGATCCCATCATCAGGATGATTATCATTACTACAGCGCTTAGAACAGTGCTGGGCATATGGTAAGCACTTCTTAACAGATACCATCATTATTCTGATTATTATTACCCTAGCGCTTAGAACAGTACTTGGCACATAGTAAGCGCTTAACGGATTCATTCATTCAGTTGTATTTATTGAGCACTTACTGTGTGCAGAGCACTGTACTAAGCGCTTGGGAAGTACAAGTTGGCAACATATAGAGACGATGATGATTATTATTACCACAGCACTTAGAACAGTGCTTGGCACATAGTAAACGCTTAACAGATACCATCATCATGATGATTATTATTACCCCAGTGCTTAGAACAGTGCTTGACACCTTAGAACAGTGCTTGGCACATAGTGAGCGCTTAACAGATCCCATCATTATTCTGATTATTAGTACCCCAGTGCTTAGAACAGTGCTTGTCACATAGTAAGCGCTTAACAGGTCCCATCATTATTCTGATTATTATTACCCCAGCGCTTAGAACAGTGCTAGACACATAGTAAGCGCTTAACCGATCCCACCATTATTCTGATTACCCCAGCGCTTAGAACAGTGCTTGGCACATAGTAAGCGCTTAAAAGATATCATCATCATGATGATGATTACTACCCCAGCGCTTAGAGCAGTGCTTGGCTCATGGTAAGCGCTTAACAGATATCTGATTATTATCACCCCAGCACTTAGAGCAGTGCTTGGCACATAGTAAGCACTTAATAGGTCCCATCATTATTCATTCATTCATTCAATTGTATTTACTGAGCGCTTACTGTGTGCGGAGCACTGTACTAGGCGCTTGGGAAGTACAAGTTGTGATTATTATTACCCCAGTGCTGGGACAGTGCTTAGCACATAGTAAGCGCTTAACAGATCCCATCATCAGGATGATGACTATGACTCCAGCGCTTAGAACAGGGGTTGGCACGTAGTAAGCGCTTAACAGTGCTTGGCACATAGTAAGCGCTTAACAGATCCCATCATCAGGATGATGACTATGACCCCAGCGGTTAGAACAGGGGTTGGCACGTAGTAAGCGCTTAACAGTGCTTGGCACATAGTAAGCGCTTAACAGATGCCATCATCAGGATGATGACTATGACCCCAGCAGTTAGAACAGGGGTTGGCACGTAGTAAGCGCTTAACAGTGCTTGGCACGTAGTAAGCGCTTAACAGATCCCATCATCAGGATGATGACTATGACCCCAGCGCTTAGAACAGGGGTTGGCACATAGTAAGTGCTTAACAGTGTTTGGCACATAGTAAGCGCTTAACAGATATCATCAGGATGATGACTATGACCACAGCGGTTAGAACAGTGGTTGGCACGTAGTAGGCGCTTAACAGTGCTTGGCACATAGTAAGCGCTTAACAGATGCCATCATCAGGATGATGACTATGACCCCAGTGCTTAGAACAGTGGTTGGCACGAAGTAAGTGCTTAACAGAGCCCATCATCAGGATGATGACTACGACCCCAGCGCTTAGAACAGTGGTTGGCACGTAGTAGGCGCTTACCAGTGCTTGGCACATAGTAAGCGCTTAACAGATGCCATCATCAGGATGATGACTATGACCCCAGCGGTTAGAACAGGGGTTGGCACGTAGTAAGCGCTTAACAGAGCCCATCATCAGGATGATGACTACGACCCCAGCGGTTAGAACAGTGGTTGGCACGTAGTAAGCGCTTAACAGTGCTTGGCACATAGTAAGCGCTTAACAGATGCCATCATCAGGATGATGACTATGACCCCAGCGGTTAGAACAGGGGTTGGCACGTAGTAAGCGCTTAACAGTGCTTGGCACATAGTAAGCGCTTAACAGATGTCATCATCAGGATGATGACTATGACCACAGCGGTTAGAACAGTGGTTGGCACGTAGTAAGCGCTTAACAGAGCCCATCATCAGGATGATGACTATGACCCCAGCGCTTAGAACAGGGGTTGGCACGTAGTAGGCGCTTAACAGTGCTTGGCACATATTAAGTGCTTAACAGATCCCATCATCAGGATGATGATTATAACCCCGGCAGTTAGAACAGTGGTTGGCATGTAGTAGGCGTTTAACAGTGCTTGGCACATAGTAAGCGCTTAACAGATCCCATCATCAGGATGATGACTATGACCCCAGCGCTTAGAACAGTGGTTGGCACGTAGTAAGCGCTTAACAGATGCCATCATCAGGATGATGACTATGACCCCAGCGGTTAGAACAGGGGTTGGCACGTAGTAAGCGCTTAACAGAGCCCATCATCAGGATGATGACTATGACCCCAGCGGTTAGAACAGTGGTTGGCACGTAGTAAGCGCTTAACAGAGGTGACCATCCCCCCGCTGGTTATTACCTCGGGCTCCTCGGGTGCGGGAGGGCTGTAGGAGGGGAGTCCTGGGTTCGGGGGGTGGCGGTGCAAGCTGCAAGCCCGGCAGCCGCAGGAGGAGGTGTCTCACCTGGCCGCTCGGCCGGCGGCGGCGGCTCCGGCGGCTCCGCGCAAAACCCGGCCCGGATCCCCGCCCCGACACCCGCAAAACCCGGCCCGGATCGGCCGCCTGCCCGAGCCCCGACCGCCGCAAACCCCGGAACGGACCGACTCCCGATCCCGGAGCGCCTGCAAAACGCGGCCCGGATTCGCGCCTACATTCATTCATTCATATTTAATAATAACAACAACAACAATAATAATGGTGATGATAATAATGATAATGATGGTATTTGCTATTATTAATAATAATAATGATGATGATGGCATTTGTTAAGCGCTTACTATGTGCAAAGCACTGTTCTGGGCGCTGGGGGGGATACGAGGGGATGAGATCGCCCCACGTGGGGCTCAGGGTTTTACTCCCCATTTTACAGATGAGGTCACTGAGGCACACAGAATAATAATAATTATAATTATAATAATTATAATGATAATAATGGTATTTATTAAGCACTTGCTATGTGCAAAGCACTGTTCTGAGCGCTGGGGGACACGAGGGGATGAGATTGTCCCACGTGGGGCTCAGAGTTTTACTCCCCATTTTACAGATGAGGTCACTGAGGCTCACAGACTAATAATAATAATGATAATAATAATAATAATGGTATTTACTAAGCACTTGCTATGTGCAAAGCACTGTTCTGAGCGCTGGGGGACACGAGGTGATGAGATTGTCCCACGTGGGGCTCAGAGTTTTACTCCCCATTTTACAGATGATGTCACTGAGGCACACAGACTAATAATAATAATAATAATAATAATAATAATAATAATAATAATAATAGTATTTATTAAGCACTTGCTATGTGCAAAGCACTGTTCTTAAGCGCTGGGGGGCACGAGGTGATGAGATTGTCCCACGTGGGGCTCAGGGTTTTAATCCCCAGTTTACAGATGAGGGAACTGAGGCACACAGAATAATAATAATAATAATAATAATAATAATAATAGTATTTATTAAGCGCTTGCTATGTGCAAAGCAGTGTTCTGAGCGCTGGGGGACACGAGGTGATGAGACTGTCCCACGTGGGGCTCAGGGTTTTAATCCCCAGTTTACAGATTAGGTCACTGAGGCACACAGAATAATCATCATCATAATAATAACAATAATAATGATAATAATAATGGTATTTATTAAGCACTTACTATGTGCAAAGCACTGTTTCTAAGCGCTGGGTATACGAGGTGATGAGATTGTCCCACGTGGGACTCAGGGTTTTAATCCCCATTTTACAGATGAGGTCACAGAGGCACACATAATAATAATAATAATAATAATAATAATAATAATAATAATAATAATAATAATAATAATAATAATCTTAATGGCATTTATTAAGCACTTACTATGTGCAAAGCACTGTTCTATTAAGCGCTTACTATGTGCAAAGCACTGATCTAAGGGCTGGGGGACACAAGGTGATGAGATTGTCCCACGTGGGGCTCACAGTCTTAATCCCCATTTTACAGATGAGGTCACTGAGGCACACAGACTAATAATGATAACAATAATAATAATAATAATAATAATAATAATGGTATTTGTTAAGCCCTTACTATGTGCAAAGCACGGTTCTAAGAGCTGGGGGACACGAGGTGATGAGATTGTCCCACGTGGTGCTCAGGGTTTTAACCCCCATTTTACAGATGAGGTCACTGAGGCACACAGAATAATCATCATCATAGTAATAACAATAATAATGATAATAATAATGGTATTTATTAAGCACTTACTATGTGCAAAGCACTGTTCTGAGCGCTGGGGGACACGAGGGGATGAGATTGTCCCACGTGGGGCTCAGGGTTTTAATCCCCAGTTTACACATGAGGTCACTGAGGCACACAGAATAATCATCATCATAATAATAACAATAATAATGATAATAATAATGGTATTTATTAAGCACTTACTATGTGCAAAGCACTGTTTCTAAGCGCTGGGTACACGAGGTGATGAGATTGTCCCACGTGGGGCTCAGAGTTTTAATCCCCAGTTTACTGATGAGGTCACTGAGGCACACAGAATAATCATAATAATAACAATAATAATAATGGTATTTATTAAGCACTTACTATGTGCAAAGCACTGTTCTATTAAGCGCTTACTATGTGCAAAGCACTGTTCTGAGCGCTGGGGGACACGAGGGGATGAGACTGTCCCACGTGGGGCTCAGAGTTTTACTCCCCATTTTACAGATGAGGTCACTGAGGCACACAGAATAATCATAATAATAATAATGGTATTTTAATGGCATTTATTAAGCACTTACTATGTGCAAAGCACTGTTCTATTAAGCGCTTACTATGTGCAAAGCACTGATCTAAGCGCTGGGGGACACGAGGTGATGAGATTGTCCCACGTGGGGCTCAGGGTTTTAACCCCCATTTTACAGATGAGGTCACTGAGGCACACAGAATAATCATAATAATGGTATTTTAATGGCATTTATTAAGCACTTACTATGTGCAAAGCACTGTTCTATTAAGCGCTTACTATGTGCAAAGCACTGATCTAAGCGCTGGGGGACACGAGGTGATGAGATTGTCCCACGTGGGGCTCAGGGTTTTAACCCCCATTTTACAGATGAGGTCACTGAGGCACACAGAATAATCATAATAATGGTATTTTAATGGC
Source organism: Tachyglossus aculeatus (assembly GCF_015852505.1). NCBI lineage: Eukaryota > Metazoa > Chordata > Mammalia > Monotremata > Tachyglossidae > Tachyglossus > Tachyglossus aculeatus. Next base: position 16,153,316 of record NC_052071.1, on the reverse strand, counting down.
ATTTATTAAGCACTTACTATGTGCAAAGCACTGTTCTATTAAGCGCTTACTATGTGCAAAGCACAGATCTAAGCGCTGGGGGACACGAGGTGATGAGACTGTCCCACGTGGGGCTCAGGGTTTTAATCCCCATTTTACAGATGAGGTCACTGAGGCACACAGACTAATAATAATAATAACAATAATAACAATAATGGTATTTATTAAGCACTTACTATGTGCAAAGCACTGTTCTAAGCGCTGGGGGGCACGAGGTGATGAGATTGTCCCACGTGGGGCTCAGGGTTTTAATCCCCATTTTACAGATGAGGTCACTGAGGCTACTAAATCTAAATCTGTCCAAACATCTCTACAGGTGCTGTGGGGAGGGGAAGGAGGTAGGGCGGGGGGGGGTGGATGGGGAGGAGGCGAGGAAAGAGGGGGCTCAGTCTGCCAAGTAGACAGACATCAATAGCATCAGAATAAATAGAATTATAGCTATATACACATGATTAATAGAGTGATTTATTACTCTATTTATTTATTTATTTTACTTGTACATATCTATTCTATTAATTTTATTTTGTTAGTATGTTTGGTTTTGTTCTCTGTCTCCCCCTTTTAGACTGTGAGCCCACTGTTGGGTAGGGACTGTCTCTATATGTTGCCAATTTGTACTTCCCAAGCGCTTAGTACAGTGCTCTGCACACAGTAAGCGCTCAATAAATACGATTGATGATGATGATGATAAATATGTACAAATATTTGTGCTGTAGGGTGGGGAAGGGCAGGGGTGGGGCCATAGGGAGGGGAGGAGGAGAGGAAAAGGGGGGCTCAGTCTGGCAGTCACTCATTCACTCCTACTTATTGAGTGACCTTAAAGAATAAAGGGGGAGCTTACAGGCTAGAGGGGGAGACAGACAGCAATAGAAATAATAATAATAATAACGGTACTTGCTAAGTGCTTACTATGTGCCAAGAGCTTTTCATTCACTCAATTCGTATTTATTAAGTGCTTACTGTGTGCAGAACACTGTACTAAGCGCTTGGGAAGCAGCAGCTTGGCTCAGTGGAAAGAGCCCGGGCTTTGGAGCCGGAGGTCGTGGGTTCAAATTCCGACTCCGCCAGTTGTCAGCTGTGTGACTTTGGGCAAGTCGCTTCACTTCTCTGTGCCTCAGTTACTTCATCTGTAAAATGGGGATTAAGACTGTGAGCCCCCCCGTGGGACAACCTGATCACCTTGTCACCTCCCCAGTGCATAGAACAGTGCTTTGCACATTGTAAATGCTTAATGTCATTATTATTATTATTATGGTATTTGTTCATTCATTCATTCAATCATATTTCTTGAGCGTTTATTGCGTGCAGAGCACTGTACTAAGCGCTTGGAAAGTACAATTCGGCAACAGATAGAGACAATCCCTACACAAGCAGTTACTATGTGCCAAACACTGTTCTAAGAGCTGGGGTAGATACAAGGTAATCAAATTGTCCCACATGGGGCTCAAAATCTTAATCCCCATTTTACAGATGAGGTCACTGAGGCCCAGAGAAGTGAAGTGACTTACCCCAGGTCACACAGACCAGACAAGTGATGGGTCCGGGATTAGAACCCGTGACTTTCTGATTCCCCCGCCCATGCTCGATTCACTTCACCATGTTGCGTCTATTACAGAGAAGCAGCGTGGTTCAGTGGAAAGAGCCCGGGCTTTGGAGTCAGAGGTCACGGGTTCAAATCCAGGCTCCGCCACTTGTCAGCTGTGTGACTTTGGGCAAGTCACTGCACTTCTCTGGGCCTCAGTTCCCTCATCTGTAAAATGGGGATGAAGACTGGGAGCCCCCAGTGGGACCACCTCATCACCTTGCAACCTCCCCAGCGCTTAGAACAGTGCTTTGCACATGGTAAGTGCTTAATAAATGCTATTATTGCAGTTCAAAGTCCTCCGCAGATCCCTTGGCCACTCACATCCTCCCAACACTACCGAGAGGTGGGAGGGGGCGGGGATTTCAGACTCCCCCTCAGGTCTGGGGAAACTGAGGCACAGAGGGAAAGCTTGCTGGAGGCGGGGCAGAGCGGGAATGACAGAACTGGGAATACTCTTCTCTCCTAAAGCCAAAGAGGGGGCCGTCGTCTGACAGGCACAGAAGGGGGGTGCTCTCCCACCCCCCCCGGATCACACCCCCCACTGCAGTGGGAATTTTTGGGAGAGGAGAGGGCCATGGGATGGGGAGGGAGACCTTCCGACAAGAGCAGTGGATTGGGCCTACTTCTGAGAAGCAGTGTGGCTTAGCAGGTAGAGCACAGCCTTGGAAGTCAGAAGGATCTGGATTCTAATCCCGGCTCAGCCATAATAATAATAATGATGGCATTTGTTAAGCTCTTACTATGTGCAAAGCACTGTTCTAAGCGCTGGGGAGGATACAAGGTGATCAGGTTGTCCCACGTGGGGTGCACAGTCTTAATCCCCATTTTAGAATAATAATAATAGCATTTATTAAGCGCTTACTATGTGCAAAGCACTGTTCTAAGCGCTGGGGAGGTTACAAGGTGATCAGGTTGTCCCACGTGGGGTGCACAGTCTTAATCCCCATTTTGGAATAATAATAATAGCATTTATTAAGCGCTTACTATGTGCAAAGTACTGTTCTAAGCGCTGGGGAGGTTGCAAGGTGATCAGGTTGTCCCATGGTGGGGGGCTCACAGTCTTCATCCCCATTTTACAGATGAAGGAACTGAGGCACAGAGAAGTGAAGCGGCTTGCCCAAAGTCACACAGCTGACAAGTGGCGGAGCTGGGATTTGAACCCATGACCTCTGGCTCCCAAAGCCCGGGCTCTTTCCATTGAGCCACGCTGCTTCTACAGATGAGGTAACTGAGGCCCAGAGAAGTTGTGACTTGCCCAAAGTCACACAGCTGACAAGTGGCGGAGCTGGGATTTGAACCCATGACCTCTGACTCCAAAGCCCGGGCTCTTTCCATTGAGCCACGCTGCTTCTACAGATGAGGTAACTGAGGCCCAGAGAAGTTGTGACTTGCCCCAAGTCACACAGCTGACAATTGGCGGAGCCGGGATTTGAACCCATGACCTCTGGCTCCCAAAGCCCGGGCTCTTTCCATTGAGCCATGCTGCTTCTCTAGCCATGTGTCTGCTGTGTGACCTTGGGCATGTCACTTTACTTCTCTGTGCTTCAGTTTACCTCACCTGTAAAATGGGGATTAAGACTGTGAGCCCTGTGTGAGACAGGGACTATGTCCAACCAAATTTACTTGTATTCACCCCAGTACTTAGTAGAGTGTTTGGCACATAGTAAATTCTTAACAAATACCACAATTATCATTACTATTATTATTATTATCGTCACAGTCTCTGTGTGAGTATGGGTTAATACTCCATTACCCACCCGGGATCTCAGCTGCCTGCTCTGTCAAACGGATCATCATCAATCGTATTTATTGAGCGCTTACTATGTGCAGAGCACTGTACTAAGCGCTTGGGAAGTACAAATTGGCAACATATAGAGACAGTCCCTACCCAACAGTGGGCTCACAGTCTAAAAGTCATCATAGAGAAGCAGAATAGCCTCCAGCGCTTAGAACAATGCCCAGCGCTTAGAACAGTGCTTTGCACATAGTAAGCGCTTAACAAATACCATCGTTATTACTATTATTATTATTAGTGGATAGAACACAGGTCTGGGGGTCAGAATGACCTGGGTTCTAATTGTGGTCCCGTCACTTGTCTGCTGCGTGACCTGGGCCAAGTCACTTTATTTCTCTGTGACTCAGTTATCTCATCTGTAAAATGGGGATTAAGACAGAGAGCCCCATGTGGAACAAGGACTGTGTCCAACCTGATTAAGCTTGCATTATTCCCCCTCTAGACTTGTAAGCTCGTTGTGGGCAGGGAGTGTATCTTTTTATTGTTACATTGTACTCTCCCAGGCGCTTAGCAAAGTGCTTTGCACACAGTAGGCGTTCAAAAAATACAATTGAATGAATGAAAGAATACATAGTACAGTATAGTAAGCACTTAATAAATACCTAATTTTTTTTTAAAAGGGGATTGGGTGGGATGGGGCTAGAAGCTGTGACTGGAGTGGATGACACTTTAAGATGCTTCTTGCCATCCTAAACTAGCGGTGTCCAATTGGAAAGCTCTGGAGGAACCGTTCTGCTTCTAATCCCAGCTTCGCCAGATATGTCTGCTGTGGGAGCTTGGGTAAGTCATTTCACTTCTCAGTGCCTCAGTGACCTCTTCGGTAAAATGGGGATTATGGGGTAAAATGGGGATCTTTTAGACTGTGAGCCCACTGTTGGGTAGGGACTGTCTCTATATGTTGCCAATTTGTACTTCCCAAGCGCTTAGTACAGTGCTCTGCACTTAGTAAGCGCTCAATAAATACGATTGATGATGATGATTAAGACTGTGAGCCCCACAATGGACATGGACTGTGTCCAACCTGACTCAATTAGTTCAGTGCCTGGCACACAGTAAGTGCTTAACAAATATCATAAAAAATATTAAAAATATATAAAATATATATAAAATATATAAAAATATATAAAAATATTTAAAAAATAATAAAATAAGGGAAGTGAGGTGAGAGGGAAGAGGGGCCGGGTTGGTAGCCTCCCTGAGCAGCATAAAAGGGAAAAGGGGGACACCATCTCCGATTACCTTCCTCTCCAGGAAAGCCCTATTCCTCAACCGGGATGGACCCTCTGGATTTGAAGCCGACTGAGGGTGCTTCAGAGAGCTCGTGGGTCCGGGTGGAATTGTCCCACTGGTACCGAGCCGAGGGCCAGAAGTCCAAAAAAAAACCACAACCAGCTTCCAGGAAGAGCAGCGGGTCTCGGCGCAAAGAGCACGGGATTTAAAGTCAGAGGACTTGGGTTCCAATTCCAGCTCCGCCACTTGCCTGCTGCATGACTTAACTTCTCTGTGCCGCAGCTTCCTCGTACGTCAAATGGGGGTGAGATATCTGTTCTTCCTCCCTCTGCGAGCCCCATGTGGGTGGGGGACTGCATTCAATTTCATTATCTTGTATCTATCCCAGCACTTAGTACAGTCCTTGACACATAGTACGCACTTATCAAATGTCATTATTATTATTTTTATTATGATCTGAACTGAGGTGAATGCTGGATCTTATTTGGCCCCAAACACCTGATCCAGCCCTGCCCCGCCCCCTTTTTTAAACGGCATTTAAGCACTTACTATGTGTCAAACACTGTTCAAAGCTCTGAGGTCGATGCAAATTAATTGGATCGGACACAGTCCCTGCCCCACAGGGGCCTCACTGCCCAAGTAGGAGGGAGAAAAGGAGAACGGAGACACAAAGAAGTGAAACTTGCCCAAGGTCACACAGAAACAATTGGCAGAGTCAGGATTAGAACCCAGGTCCTCAGACTCTCAGGCCCGTGCGCTGTCGACAAGTTCATCCTGCTTCTCACTTTCCCACTCTTTCCTTTTCTGTTGGGGGCCTCTCAGGTGAGCTGGCTGGGCTACAGGAAATCAATCAATCAATCGATCGTATTTATTGAGCGCTTACTGTGTGCAGAGCACTGTACTAAGCGCTTGGGAAGTACAAGTTGGCAACATAGAGAGATAGTCCCTACCCAACAGTGGGCTCACAGTCTAAAAGAAAATCTCTGGGCCGGGCCGATGACAGCCCACATGTCTGAGGAAGAGAACAAAGGGCCCTTGACTCCGGGGGCAACGACCAGGAGCCCCGAAGAGGCCCCCAACTCATCACTGTTTAACTTGCTGAACCACCTGGTTATTTTCGGGCTAGTTGAGGCAAGAAGGACCTTTGAAATATCTAGGTTGGATGAACCAGGAAATCCACTCTCTTTCCCCCAAGATGAAAGCAAATGAGCCCCCTCAGCTGAGGGTTTGCTGTGGAGGGGGGCTTGGGGTGGGGTTGGAGTAATAATAATAATAATAATAGTTGAGGTTTTTGTTAAGCGCTTACTACGTACAGGCACTGTACTAAGCGCTGAGGTAGATACAAGCAAATCAGGTTGGACACAGTCCGTCCCGCATGGGGCTCACAGTCTTAATCCCCACTTTCCAGACGAGGTAACTGAGGCCCAGAGGGGTGAAATGACTGACCCAAAGCCACACAGCAGACAAGGGGCGGAGTCAGATTTGGAACCCATGACCTTCTGACTCCCTAGCCACTATGTCATGTTGCATCCCCTAAGAGTAGTGTCCTGGCTGTGATAAGCCCTCCCCACAATCCCCCACCCTGCTCTCTGACCATCTGGTTTTCAGTCCAGGTACTGACCTGGAATCATGGGAAGCCCCAGTCAACTCCTGGAAGAACGACTGGATTTGCTTTCTGCTTCTCGCCTTTTGGCTTCTCCTAATTTAAACCCTCAACCTGGGAGTTGGGTTCGAGCTGGGCATGGCAGAGGGAGAGCAACTTTTAGCTCTAGAGCTGAAAAAAAGTTGGGAGGGGGAGCATGTGATGTGTGTGTGTGTGTAACCTGTAATAGTGTACTTCACAAAGGAGCCCTTTTTCAGCCCTGCACAAACCCACTCCAGCATAAACACCAACCCTCAGCCCTCGAATTCCCCCTCGTCTCCCACCCACACTGAAAGTGCAGGTGTCCTGTGGTGGTTTGTCTCAGACAGCCTCATGTTTTTAGCAACCAGGCATTCGTGGAGACCTCTTTCCTTGGCCCGTAAAAAAAAAAAAAAAAGTCCAACTCCCTTAAGATAAATGGAATCAGCGGCAGATGGATCCAAGGAAAATAGCCCTGAAGAACACACAGATCAGGAAATGAGGCTACCATCTCGATCGGAGCTCTCTCATTAGCTGGGTCCTGACACTGGCCAAGCCCATGTCTGAAAGCCCGAGCTGTTTTTGGATAGCGAGACAATGTGCTGCGCTTCCAGTCTGATTTTCTTTCTCCATCTTTTCTCCTTATCTTTCTCCACACACCTCAATTGTTCTCCACCTGGGACAGAACGTAATGGCTGCTTGCCTTGGATTTGTGTCTCAACTTCGGGAATGGGGCTTGGCGGATTGCTCCCCTGAGGTTGGCTAAACATCTGAGAACAGCTGGACTCTCCACTGAGAAGAGAAGGTGTGCCCAACATGAATTAGAGGCATCACAAGCCTCATAACATTTCCCCTGGAAAGGGAACGTTCCTATTTTTGTTTTAGCTTAGATTTACAGGCCACCCAAGCTGTGATCTTCAAATCTCTGGCCCAAATATTGAAGCTAGTGGGAATTTTGTCTGCCTCAAAGATGGAAGGCCTCAAATCGTGACTATTCTACAACCTTACATTCAATCTGTCAATCAGTGGTAATTATTGGGGGCCTACTGTGTGCCCAGCACTGCACTAGGCACTCAGGAGAGGACAATACAGGAGAGTTGGCAGATACATTTCCTGCCCACAATTTCGGAACTCACAATCTAGAAGAGGATCAAAATTAGATTCCCCTCTATCCCCACACTCTTCCTCCCTGCTCCCGCGATTCTGGGGCCTTCATATACACTGAGCTTTGTTTCTTGTATAAAACCAGACTTAGAAAATTTTCCTCAAAGGCTGATCGTTTCTGGAGACACGAAAGAGAAAGTGGGTAACAAGGATTTGATTAATTGGCCTGGTTTCCCAACTCAGTCACTCTTACAATAATACTGAGAAGCCTTCCCTGACTAATCTCTCACTTCCCTTCCAACGTCAAGCTATTCGATTTTCCTCCATTTTTTAATGGCATTTGTTAAGCACTTATGATGTGCCAGGCACTTTACTAAGTGCTAAGGTTAGATACAATTCGATAAGATTAGACACAGTCCCTGTCCCACATAGGGCTCATACTCTTAATCCCCATTCTACAGATGAGGTAACCGAGGCACAGAGAAATTATGTGATTTGTTCAAGGTCACACAGCCGAGAAGCGGCAGGGCCAAAATTAGAGCCGAGGTCCTCTGACCACCAGGCCCATTTCTCTTTCCACTAGGCTACACTGCTGTCTTGACAGGGACTCCTTGCTCATGTCCTCTCTCTGACCTGGAATCCCTTCCTTTTCATATCCAACAGAACACCACTCTCCCCACTTTCAAATCGCTAAACCTACCCTCGCCTCTCCATCCAAACTACTATCATGGTAATCCAAGCACTTATCCCATCCTGCCTTCATTACTCCTTGCTGACCTCCCTGCCTCCCGGCTCTTCTCACTCCAGTCCATACTTCACTCTGATGCCTCAATCAGTTTTCTAAAAAAACATTCAAGCCGCATTTCCCCACTCCTCAAGAACCTCCAGTAGTTGCCCATCCACCTCCCCCACAAACAGAAACTCCTTTCCATAGGCTTTGAAACACTCAATCACCTTCCCTTCGCTGACCTCACTTCGCTTCTCTCCTACTACAGCCCAGCCCACACACTTTGCTCCCCTAATGTACTTCAATCTCGTCATCTCGCTGCTGACCTTTCGCCCACGTCCTGCCTCTGGCCCGGAACGCCCTCCCTCTTCATATCCGACAGACAATTGCCCTCCCCACCTTCAAAGCCTTATTGAAGGCACCTCTCCTCCAAGAGGCCTTCCCTGACTAAGCCCTCCTTTCCTCTTCTCCCAATCCCTTCCGTGTTGCCTTTACTTGCTCCCTTTATTCATCCCCCCCTCCCAGTCCCACAACACTTATGTATAGATCTGTAATTTTACTTATTTATTTTAAATTCTGTCTCCCCCTATAGACCGTAAGCTCATTGTGGGCAGGTAATGTGTCTGTTATATTTGTTATACTGTGCTACCCGAGTGCTTAGTACAGTGCTCTGCATACAGTAAGCACTCAATCAATACAATTGACTGATTGACAGACTGACAACCAACTGTGCTGTATCTTACTCTCTCAAGCACTTAGAACAGTGCTCAGTAAGTGCTCAATAAATACCATAGATGGATTCAAAGCCTGACTAAAACCCTATCACCCCAAAGAGGGCTTCCCTAACCAACCTCTCATTTCCCCCACCCTATTCACCCTCCATTCTGTTTCACTTATGCACTTGGGTCTGTACCCCTTAAGTGTTTTGATAGTCACCCTATTCCCACCCCCACAGTACTTATATCCATATTCTTAAACTCAGCCCCTTACCCTCTCTATAGCTGTTTTAATGTCCCACCCACTAGACTGTAAGCTTGGGTAAGTCACTTAACTTCTCTGGGCCTCAGTTACCTCAACCGTAAAACGGGGATTAAGACTGTGAGCCCCATGTGGGACAATGACTGAGTCTAACCTGATTACCTCGTATCTACCCCAGCGCTTAGAACAGTGTCTGGCACATAGTGAGAGCTTATTATAGTGAGAGCTTCTAGACTGTGAGCCCGTTGTCGGGTAGGGACCATCTTGTGCTCAAAAAATACGACTGAATGAATGAATATGTTGCCGATTTGTACTTCCCAAGTGCTTAGTATAGTGTTCTGCACACAGTAAACGCTCAGTAAATACGATTGAATAAATGAATGAACACGTACCAAAAAAAGAGGGGGCAGACCCCCATCTGTCTCGGATGATTAGAGTGGGTTCCCTTCTGCTGAGGAGTAGACGCCAAAGCATCCTCTCTCAAGTTCAGGGACTCCCCTAGAACTAAGCCCTGCTGAATAGAGACCCTATCGGGATATACCCAGATGAACATCCCCAGCCAAAGCTAATAGAAAGGGAAAAAAAAAATCTGCAAACTCCTCAGAGGCCACTCAAACAGCTTAACCTTTAAATCAGTGAAATGTCCAAACCTGCAATTGAAGATCTAACATCCTCTATTCTTCTCCGGCACAGATAACAATAACCCACAAACCTGACCTGATCAGACCTTAAAGAAATTCCAGTATGTCATTAATCTTTTTAATTGTTCAGTCAATGACTCACTCCCCCCAAGGACACAGACTGAGTCACGGCTCTTCACGGCTTTGTGTTTGGAAGAGGCTGAGAGGGATATTTTGGTCCAGACCTCTTGACTACTTGGCCTCAGGGACTCCATTTTTCCCAACTCTAAAATGAGATAAGGATATTTTCTGCCCAGCTTCACAGTAAGTCAACAGTATTTATGGACTTGGTTCTGCGGGGAGGTAAATCAATCCTTTTTTTCCCCCCTTTCTATCATATTTATTAAGCACTTACAGTGTGTGGGGCACTGTCCTAAGCACTTGGGAGAGTACAACACAACAGTATAACAGACACGTTCCCTTGCTCACAACAAGCTTTCAGCCTAAGAGGGGGAGACAGACATTAATATAAATAAATTGTGGGTATGTACATAAGTGCTGTGGGGCTGGGCAACACAGAAAGGAGTGGGAAAAGAGAAAATGAGGGGTTAGTCAGGGAAGGCCTCTTGGAAGAGATGTGCCTTCAATAAGCCTTTGAAGTGGGGAGGGTAATTATCCGTCAGATATGAAAAAGGAGGGTGTTCCAGGTTAGAGGTAGGACATGGGTGAGAGGTCGGTGGTGAGATGTGAGATCAAGGTACAGTGAGTAGGATGGCATTAGAAGAGTAAAGAACATTGTACCTGTCCTAGAGGAGCTTTCAATTAAATGGTAGAAGTGGGATAAGTATAAATACACAAAAACTATGAGCACAAAGACTCTTAGCCTGTGAGCCTCATTTGGGACAAGGACTGTGGGTGATGTGATTGTACTGTATCTCTTAGTAAGGTGCTTGGCACATAGGAAAAGTGACAAATACAACAGCCATTATTATAAAGACAATTAGCCATAAAATAAAAGAATCAGAGACACACAGGAGAGGAAAAATTCAAGCCACAGAAACATCACTTGCAGATACTCACACGCACACCATGTGTGGATGTGTGCTGTGGGGAAGCAGTCATGAACAGAGCAACGAGTCAGGTGCGTCTGATATAGGAAGGCTTCGTGTTGGTTTTTTGTTTATGACATCTGTGAAGCGCTTACCGCGTGCCAGGCACTGTACTAGGTGTTGGGGTAGATACAGGCTAATAATAATAATAATAATGGCATTTATTAAACGCTTACTATGTGCAAAGCACTGTTCTAAGCGCTGGGGAGGTTACAAGGTGACCAGTTTGTCCCAAGGGGCTCACAGTCTCAATCCCCATTTTACAGATGAGGTAACTGAGGCCCAGAGAAGTTAAGTCACTTGCCCAAGGTCACACAGCTGACAAGTGGTGGAGCCGGGATTTGAACCCCAGACCTCCAACTCCAAAGCCCGTGCTCTTTCCATTGAGCCACGCTGCTTCAGGTTGGACAAAGTCCCTACCCCACACTGGACTCACAGTCTTAATCCCCATTTTACAGATGAGGTAACTGAGGCCCAGAGAGGTGAGCTGCCCAGCATCACACAGTGGAGAAGTGGCAGAACTGGGATTAGAACCTAGGTCCTCCTGACACCCAGGCCCATACGTTATCCATTAGGCAATGATGTTTCCCGGCTTCTATCCTAGACATTGTGCTTTACTGTCTAACTCGGATGGAAACGATATTGAGCCCTGATGAAGCTCCAGATCGAGTCCCCATTTGTATGACCAACAATGAATTACAGTTGGGGACTCCCAAGGGTTCTATCTCTCTCATCATTTACTTCAGAGAGTAAGGACAAAAGGATGAGAAGGGTTTTCTTAGGATGTCTCAAGCAGAGCCAAGTTCCTGAACTACCCAACTGGATGTCTCTTTCTCCTCCACACAATCAGAACTTGTAGACATGAAAGGGGACAAGAAGGGAACATGACAGAAACCAGTGGAGTGATTGAAGAGCTAGGCTGAAAACAGGATGAAAAGCCTGGGAATCAGAGAACCTGGGTTCTAATCCTGGCTCTCCCACATTCCTCTTTTTTTTAAGATAAAAAAGGTATTGGTTAAGCTCTATGTGCCAGACACTAGTCTAAGCACTGGGGTAGATACAAGGTGATCAGGTTGGACACAGTCCATGTCCCAATTGAGGTACAGAGGAGTGAAGTGACTTGCCCAAGGTCACACATCAGACAAGTGGTGGAGCCAGCATTAGAACCGAGGTCCTTCTGGCTCCCAGGCCCGTGGTCTATCCACTGGACCACACTGCTTCTCATCAGTACCTGCTCTTTGACCTTGGATAAGTCACTTCACTTCTCTGTGCCTCAGTTCCCTCTTCTGCAAAATAGGGATTCAATACCTGGTCTCCCTCCTTCTTAGACTGTGAGTCCCAGTGGGACAGGGACTGTGTCTAGATAGATTAACTTGAATCTACCCCAGTGCTCAGAACAGTTCTGGACACATAGTAGGTGCTCAACAAATACAATAAATAATATTAATAATAATGACCCACGTGAAACCTGATTATCTTGTATCTACACCAGAGCTTAGTATGGAGCTTGGCACATAGTAAGCACTTAAAAACCACTATTATTATCATTAATATTCATTCATTCAATCGTATTTATTGAGCGCTTTCTGTGTACAGAGCACTGTCCTAAGCGCTTGGGAAGTACAAGTTGGCAACATATAGAGACGGTCCCTACCCAACAACGATTATTAGAAAAGGGCAAAGGTATTATTAGGAAAGGTTGGGGTGAATCTCATTGAATGTAGGCCTCCAAAGTTCACCTTGGGCCCAGTTTTTCCAAGAACAAGATTTAACCTGGGGCTCAGGAAAGAAAAAAAAGGGGCACTTTAAAAAATGACTTCCATTTCAGGCAGGTTGTTGGTTTCTTGAAAGGGCCAGAGAAACATTTCATAACATCAGACAACAAAGAATGACAGACACAGAGGTTATTTGGAAGACCAAACTATTCTTGTTTGCTGTGAAAGATCTGAATGCACTTTCTCATGTTGAATGTATATGTCGAGGGAAGGTGAACTGATTCCAAGATAGATCATTAGAGTGTTTCCCCAGGCGATTCTGGTAGAAACATGTTATATTACCCTTGGCACCAGACGTTTCCAAGGTTCTTTTATAAACCGTGGACAAGAATGTGCTTAGTGTTGTGTGGTGCTTGTAGTGTTTGTAGTGTTTCCAATTCCTTGGTGCTGAAGATAATAAAAGGGAAAACGAGGAGTTTGAAAAAGAAAGCACCGGACATGAAAAGAATCAGCCCGAAGGACTCGCTTGTGATTTTTCTTTTTAATTAAAATACACTGAAAAAGATTGACCTGCCAAACTAGGTTGTCACTTCCCATAATGTGATTGCATCTTAACCCTGCCTGCCTTCCCTGTTTGTAAAATGACATTTTTCTCCCTGACAAAGCCCTGCTCAGACTTCACTTCCTTAATGGCATCATTTCCAACACCACCACTATTTACTGAGCACCAACTATGTGCCAAGCACTGTACTAGATGTAGGGGAATACGGTATACTACAAAAGTTAGACACAACTCCCCCCCTTCTTTATGGTATTTGTTAAGTGCTTATTACATGCCAGGCACTGTCCTAAGTGCCGGGCTAGATACAAGAAAATCAGGTTGGACAGAGTCCCTGTCCCACATGGGGCTCACACGGAGGAAGTTATAATCCTCATTTTACAGATGAGGTAACTGAGGCACAGAGTAGTGAAGTGACTTGTCCAAGGTCACAGAGCGGGCAAGTGGCAGTGCCGGGATTAGAACCCAAGTCCTCTAACTCCCAGGCTTGTGCTCTTTCCTCTAAGGCCATGCTGCTTCAGGGGCAAACCACCTAATTGGAGAAACAGATAAACATACATGGCCAAATATAGTCTAGACTAACAAGGAAGAATTTAGAAACAAATAATAAAGCTAGAAGGAAGCAAATAGATAACAAGGAAACAATGGGATCTGTTCATGAGTGCCAAGAAGGCTGACAGGATGAGTTAACCAGGGAGGTGGGGAGAAATCAGGGAAAGCCTCCTGGAGTAGGGGACGTTTTGGAAAGGGGTTTTTTTTTAAGGTATTTGTTAAGTGCTTACTATGTGTCAGGCAGTAAACTAAGCACTGGGGTAGATACAAGGTAATCAGGTTGGACACAGTCCATGTCCCATATGGGGCTCACAGTCTTCATTTCCATTTTACAGATGAGGTAACTGAAGTCCAGAGAAGTGAAGTCCCTTGGTCACTTTCCCATGGTCACCCGGAAACAGGTGGCAGAGCTGGGATTAGAACCCAGGCCATCTGACTCCCGGGCCCGAGCTCTTTTCACTAGGCCACCCTGCTTCCCACACTGCTTTGAAAACAGAGAGGAAGTGATTTGACGGGCAGGAAGTGTGTTGTATATATGTATATATGTTTGTACATATTTATTACTCTATTTATTTATTTATTTATTTTACTTGTACATATCTATTCTATTTATTTCATTTTGTTAGTATGTTTGGTTTTGTTCTCTGTCTCCCCCTTTTAGACTGTGAGCCCACTGTTGGGTAGGGGCTGTCTCTAGATGTTGCTAACTTGTACTTCCCAAGCGCTTAGTACAGTGCTCTGCACAAAGTAAGCCCTCAATAAATACGATTGATTGATTGATTGTTGGCTAATTGTGCTGCATTGTACTCTCCCAAGTGCTTGGTACAGTGCTCTGCACATAGTAAGCACTCAATAAATAGCATCGATAGACATTCTTGGAGCCAATAGGTAGGCATTTTTTCCGTCTGTGAGAATCAGGGAGCAATTTATTTTCCCTCCCTACTCCCTCATCCATGCACTTAGTACCGCTTCCTACGCATTTAGGGATTTCCCACCACCACCAGTGTATTCTCTTCCAGCACTTAGAACAGTGCTCTGCACAAAGTGCTTAATAAATACTACTATCACTACCACCTCCCACTTCCTTGTAATTTATTTTAATATGTCTCACCATTAGACAGTAAGCTCCTCAAAGGCTGGGATCTTGTCCACCAATTCCACTGAACTTGCTCAAGCGCTTAGTATAGTGCTCAGCACAAAGTAAGTGTTCAGTAAATACCATCGATTGATGGGTCGGTGATTAATTGGTGTTCCGGGAGATGGAATGTTGAACTAGGCCTAACACTTTACCTCCTTCAAAAGAGGATTCCTGTGGGCAGGGATTGTCTCTCTCTATTGCTGTACTGTACTTTCCAAGCACTTAGTACAGTCCTCTGCACACAGTAATCGCTCAATAAATACGATTGAATGAGTGAATGAATAATAGCGTTTATTCAGGGCAGGACACCACATAAGGAGTGTGAGGAAAATCGCTCTGCTTATTTGTTTGCGTTCAAAGACTCAACTGTGTAAGTTTGCTGAATCCATTTTTTAATGGACTTTGCTAAGCATTTAATAATAACAACAACAATTATGGTACCTGTAAAGCACGTACTATGTGCCTGGCACTGTACTGAGAGGTGGGGTAGATATAAGCAAATCGGGTTGGGCACAATCCCTGTCCCACATGGGGCTCACAGTCTTAATCCCCATTTTACAGATGAGGTAACTGAGGCACAGAGAAGTGAAGCAACTTGCCCAAAGGTAATAATAATAAAAATTAGTAATAATTGTGTATTTGGTAAGCACTTACTATGTTCCAGGCACTGTACTAAGCGCTGGGATGGATACAAGCAAATCACATTGGACACGGTCCCTGTCCCACATGGGATTCACAGGGCACCCTCTCCTCTGATTAAATAATAATAATAATAATTATGGCATTTGTTAAGCGCTTACTATGTGCCAGGCACTGTACTAAGCGCTGGGGTGGATACAAGCAAATCGGGCTGGACACAGTCCCTGTCCCACGTGGGGCTCACAGTCTCAGCCCCCATTTTACAGATGAGGTACCTGAGGCACAGAGAAGACAAGTAACTTCCTTGAGGTCACACAGTAGACATGTGGCAGGGAATATGTCCGTTTTATTGTTATACTGGACTCTCCTAAGTGCTTAATACAGTGCTCTGCACACAGTGAGAGCTCAACATGGCCTAGTGGATAAAGCACAGGCCTGAGAGGCAGAAAAACCTGGGTTCTTATCTCAGGTCTGCTCCTCCTTCCCTCCCCATCGCCCCCAATCCCTCTCTCTGCTCTACCCCCATCCCCGCCCCACAGCACTGGTGTATACTTGTACATGTTTATTATTCTCTTTATTTTATTAATGATGTGTACATATCTGTAATTCTATTTATAATAATAATGGTATTTATTAAGCGCTTACTATGTGCAAAGCTCTGTTCTAAGCTATTTTGATGTGATTGATGTCTATCTACTTGTTTTGTTTTGTTGTCTGTCTCCCCCTTCAAGACTGTGAGCCCATCGTTGGGTAGGATTGTCTCTATTTTTGCCAAATTGTGCTTTCCAAGTGCTCAGTACAGTGCTCTGCACACAGTAAACGCTCAATAAATACGATTGAATGAATGAATGAAAGTGGCGGAGCTGGGATTAGAACTCATGACCTTCGGATTCCCAGACCCGTACTCTACTCACTGTGCCATGCTGCTCCCCCTAATTCCTAAGATTTTACTCGTCAGGGCCGCAGTTGAGAATATACATGAACTCTAGCAGTTCGGTGAGTCATTTTTTTTACAGGCTGGGCTCAAAGGCTGCAGTCCCTCGCCTCTGGGATGGATGAAGCACGGAGCTGACATTAAACACGTAGCATATAAATCAGAGGCAAAACAACATGTCAAATAGTCATTGTTCAGGAGTCGGGACCTCGAGCCCTTTGAGGAGAAGGCCCACGGCTTGGCTCTGAGGAGACTCATGCACCGACTTTAGGAAAATGGCCCCATCCATGAATGGGGCCACTCAGGGCTGACATTTTTGGGGTGGAACGCTCAATTGTCCCAGAAATGCCTCAGCCCCCCCGCCCTGCCCCTGAATGGGTGTGGGAGGGGAGGACAGGACCTCCCCTTTCCTCACACACATTCAATTATTTTGTTTTAAGTCAAAGGGACTCTTTCCCTAGAATAGACAGGACAGCAGAGCGCAGCTTTAAGGGGTTGAGTCAAGAGGTAAAAGCCTAGGCCAGGGAGAACAAGTAATAATAATAAATAAAATAACTGTGGTATTTGTTAAGCACATACTATGTGCCAAGCTCTGTTCTAAGCACTGGGATAGATACAGGATAGTCAGGTCAAACACAGTCTCTGTCCCTCGAGGGGCTCCCAAGCTAGGGAAAGGAAAGAGGTACTCTATCCCACCTTACAGATGAGGAAACTGAGGCTCAGAGGTCTTATGACTTGCCTTGAGGGCTTAACATTCCCCAGCAGACAAGTGGCTGAGCAAGGACTAGAACCCAGATACCCAGACACTAGGCCACGCAGCTTATCGGATCTTCGATTTTGGCCAGATCCCTACAGCGAATATTTACACTGGCTTTGGAGTCAGAGGTCATGGGTTCAAATCCTAGCTCTGTCAATTGTCAGCTGTGTGACTTCGGGCAAGTCACTTAACTTCTCTGTGTCTTAGTTACCTCAGCTGTAAAATGGGAATTAAGACTGTGAGCCCCCTGTGGGACAACCTGATCACCTTGTAACCTCTCCAGCGCTTAGAACAATGCTTTGCACATAGTACGTGCTTAATAAATGCCATCATTATTATTATTCATCCCTCCCTTCCTCCTCCTGTGTGTTCCTCCCTTCTTCCACAGTCTGTCCCTCCTTCTGTCTGTCCGTCCATCCCTCCTTCCGTCCGTCCATCCCTCCCTTGCTCCTCCCATCTGTCCATCCTTCCCTTCCTCCTTCTGTCCGTCCCTCTCTACCTCCCCTGCTCCCTCCTAGACCCCATCAACGCATAGCTCTCGACTTGCCATTTCTCAGGCCCTTCTTTCCTTTTTCCAACTCAGTTCCTCTTTCCCCCGGGCAAAGACGTGTTGAATGCTCAAAACAAGTGTGAATCACAGTCCAGAAAAAGCAGCTTTTACCACCACCGTCTCCCAGGCTTGTGAGCACGGGGTGTGCCTTCTACAACAGATTCCTCTGCTTCCACGCAGGGAACCAGAACCCGAAAGCCAACAGCAGATCACCGGAGGACTGTGGGGCTGGAAGCCGGGTTGAGAGGTCCTCAACTTCACTCTTCTGCCTCAGGGTAAAACTGCTGAGGCACGACTCAAATCGACCCTAATTGTCCAGAATTAGCCAGTTTGCCCTCTTGGGAAATTTCAGGGCTAAATCCAAATCCCTGAAGATCGATCTCAAAGGAGATGGAGAACAACTGTTCCCCTCATTCAAGAAAGCTCTCTGGGAATTGAGGGCTGCCCCCTTTTTATGGTATTTGTTAAGCACTTATTCTGATCTCCCATCCTCCTGTCTCTCCCCACTTCAGTCTATACTTCATTCTGTTGCCTGTATCATCTTCATGCAGAAATGCTCTGGGCATGTTACTCCCCTCCTCAAAAATCTCCAGTGGCTGCCTGTCAACCTACACATCAAGCAAAAACTCCTCACTCTCGGCTTCAGGGCTGTCCATCACCTTGCCCCCCTCCTACCTCACCTCCCTTCTCTCCTTCTACAGCCCAGCCCGCACCCTCCACTCCTATGTTGCTAACCTACTCACTGTATCTTGTTCTCGCCTGTCCCGCCATCGACCCCCAGCCCATGTCCTTCATCTGGCCTGGAATGCCCTCCCTCCACATACCCACCAAGCCAGCTCTCTTCCTCCCTTCAAAGCCCTACTGAGAGCTCACCTCCTCCAAGAGGCCTTCTCAAACCGAGCCCCCTTTTTCCTCTCCTCCTCCCCATCCCCCCACCCTACCTCCTTCCCCTCCCCACAGCACTTGTATATATATTTGTACAGATTTATTACTCTATTTTACTTGCACATATTTACTATTCCATTTATTTTGCTAATGATGTGCATTTAGCTTTAATTCTATTTGTTCTGACGACTTTGACACCTGTCTACATGTTTAGTTTTGTTCTGTTGTCTGTCTCCCCCTCCTAGACTGTGAGTCCGTTGTTGGGTAGGGACCGTCTCGAAATGTTGCCGACTTGTACTTCCCAAGCGCTTAGTACAGTGCTCTGCACACAGTAAGCGCTCAATAAATACGATTGAATGAATGAATGAATGTATTACCCCAGGCGCTGGGGTAGACACAAGCTAGTCAGGTTTTGGATACAATTCATGTCCCACCTGGAGCTCACAGTCTGAATCCCCATTTTACAGATGAGGGAACTGAAGCCCAGAGAAGTAAAGTGACTTGTCCAAGGTCATACAGCAGACAAGTAGAGGAGCTGGGATTAGAACCGGTTCTACTAACTCCCAGGCCTGTGTTCTACCCCTAGGCCTTGCTGCTTTCCTCCCATCTCCCCCCTTCCCTCCCTAGGCTAAACAAATGCCATCAGCAACTGGGACTCAGCCAAACAACTGTTCCCCAGACCTGATGACATTCTGGAAATCCCCTGACACTAGGGATTCTTGGGGCCATTTCTTCAGCAGAGCAGGGAGCAAGAGGTAATCTGTGGAAAGAGAACGGATCTGGGGTTCTAATCCAGGCTCTGCCATGGGCCTGCTGTGTGGCCTCGGGCAAGTCAACTTCTCTGGGCCTCATTTTCCTCAACTGTAAAATGAGGATGCAGTACTTAGACTGTGAGTCCCATATGGTTCAGGAACTGTCCAATCTGATTAACTTTTACCTACCCCACAGTGCTTGGCACATAGTAAGTGCTTAACAAGTACCATAATTATTAAGAAGTGGGGAAACATGTCCTGAAAAAATTGTAGAAAAATGATCCAGGCAGCAGAGTGAAGTCTGGACTGCAGTGGGGCAACAGCAGGAAGCAGGGAGGTCAGCAAGGAGGCCGATAGAGTAATCAAGGTGGGATAAGCGAAGTGCTTAGGTTAATGTGGTAGCAGTTTGAATGGAGAAGAAAGGACAGATTTTTAGCAATGTTGTGAAGGTCGAACAGACAGAATTTAGTGATGATAGATTAAACACATGGATTGAATGAGAAAGATGAATCAGGATAATGCCAAGTTTATGGGCTTGTGAAACAGGAAGGATTCTGGTGTTGTCTACAGTGATGGGAAAATCAGGGGGGAGGCCAAGGTCTTAGTACAGTGCTCAAGCGCTTAGTACAGTGCTCTGCACACAGTAAGCGCTCAATAAATACGATTGATTGATTGATTGATAAGGAGCTCTGTTTCGGACATGTTAAGTTTGAGGGTTTGACAAGGCATCCAAGTAGAGATTCCCTGAAGGCAGGAGGAAATGCAAAATTGCAGAGAGGGAGAGAGGTCAGGACTGGAGATGGAGATTTGGAAACATCCCCATAGAGGTGGTAGTTGACTTAGTTCTCCAAGGGAGTGGGTACAGAAGGAGAATACAATGGGACCCAGAACTGAGTCTTGAAGGTCTCCCACCCTTAGAGGATGGGAGGCTGAGGATTCAATTCGGGCAAAGCTGGAATCGGTCATTCGTAATCCTGGCACCTCTGTACTTGCCATTCTGGTTAGGGATGAGAAGCAACGTGGCCTAGAAGAGCATGAGCTTGGCATCAGAAGACCTGGGTTCTAAACCTAGCTCTGCCAACTGCCTGCTGTGGGACCTTGGACAAATCACTTAATTACTCTGTGTTGCAGTTTCCTCATCTGTAAATGGGGATTAAATAGCTGTTCCCCCTTCTAGTTAGACTGTGAGTCCCATGTGGGACAAGGACTGTGTCTGATTACCTTATACCTACCCCAATGCTTACAGCAGTGCTTGCCACATAGTAAGAGCTTTACAAATACAAAAACAACTAAAGCTCACCCCAAATTTTCAGCCAGTTAATCAATGGTGTTACTGAGGGCTTACTGTATGCAGAACACCGTTCTAAGGGTCTGGGAAAGTACAATACGATAATCGAGTTGATGGAGGTTCCCCGCCCACAGGGAGCTTACAATCTACAGAGCAGATGTGATTCAACATGTTACAACTGTACCTGTGCCACCCTTGCAAAATCACTGCAAATTTCAAATGGGAAACAAAAAAATCACATTTTGATCCCTTTCCCACATTCCTTCTCTCCTTCTCCGGCCCTATGCTGATCCTAGAGGACTTTGCCATTCACATGGATGTTCCCAGTGACCTCCCCACTACTCGTTTCCTCTCGCTCCTCAACTCCGCCCCCCTCCTCGTCCGCTCCTCAATTTTGACACACTCTCCATCCCATCATCTCTAGTCACCGGACAACCTCTACCCTCATCAACTCCGGAAATCCCTGTCTCCGACACAACCATCTCACCTGCCTTCTCCCCCACACCCATCCCTCTACCAATCAATCAATTGTACCTATTTAGTGCTAACTCTGTGCAGAGCCCTGTACTAAGCATTTGGGAGAACACAATATAACAGAGTTGGTAGACATGCTCCCTAACCACAACAAATTTATAATCCTGAGGGATAATCAAGTTGGACACAATCCACATCTCACATGAGTCTCAGGTTTTAATCCCCATTTTACAGATGAACTACCTGCAGCCCAGATAAGTCAAGTTACTTGCCCAAGGTCACACAATTAGGCAAGTGATGGAGCCAAGATTAGAAACCAAGTCCTCCTGACGCCCAGGCTCACGCTCTTTCCGCCGGGCCGTGCCATCGGAGGGGCCTTGTTTAATATTTCCAGAGGGATCAATCAATCAATCAATCAATCAATCGTATTTATTGAGCGCTTACTATGTGCAGAGCACTGTACTAAGCGCTTGGGAAGTACAAATTGACATCACATAGAGACAGTCCCTACCCAACAGTGGGCTCACAGTCTAAAAGGGGGAGACAGAGAACAGAACCAAACATACCAACAAAATAAAATAAGTAGGATAGAAATGTACATTTAAAATAAATAAATAAATAAATAAATAGAGTAATAAATATGTACAACCATATATACATATATACAGGTGCTGTGGGGAAGGGAAGGAGGTAAGGAGGTAAGGAGGGATCTGGTGACCCGGGTTGAACCACCATGGCTGTTTTTCCTGATCTTTGCTAAGTCGCAAAAAAGCACGCTATTCCCACACGCAGAAAGGCAGAGATACTGCCCAGCTTCCCCACAGTCATTTATGCCTTTTCTGAGGGTCCTTGATGTTTCCCCCGCCTTCTCTCTCAGGTATTTCTTCCTTCAAACACAATCACCGCCATAATTTCCATCACTTGGATCCAACAAAGTGTACAAAATAAAAACACCCAGCCCTGCAGGTGTGTGAGGCCTCTTCGAGGACATTGAAACCCCCTTCTTAATTAAGGGCCACGGCTAAATTCTCAAGATGCACGTCAGAGTGGCTTAGGTGGAGGAGGTGAATTGTAAGAATTGTAAACGTGGCATTAAGGGAATTACCGACCAGTGGCACGGAAATGCTTTGCTTTGGTTTCGACAACCCGGAATTCGGACCGGGTGATTAGTAGCCGGGGGTTCAATCCATATGCTGGCTCTTTGCCACCTTATTCATCATCAGTGGTATTTATTGAGTGCTTACTGTGTGCAGAGTGCTGTACTAAGCATTTGGGAGAGTACAATACAGAGTTGATAGGCACGTTCCCTGCTCACACTTAGCTTACAGTCTAGAGGGGGAGACAGACATTAGTAAGTCTGTCTAGAGAAGCAGAGTTACCCAGGGGCTAGACCACGGGTCTGGGAGTCGAAGGACCTGGGTTCTAATCCTGCCTGAGGTAACTGAGGCCCAGAAAAATGACGTGACTTGCCCAAGGTCCCACAGCAGATAAGAGACAGAGCCAGAATTAGAACCCAGCACAATCATTACCATACAGAGCAATCCTGTGGCCTGACGACACAATGATCCAGATATACTGAGGGGAATCTTTTTTGTCTTTGAAATACCAAGGCCGAGGAGCTTAGTGGAGCCTCAATTACCTACATCATTTGCTCAGTACTGACTGTTAGGCAAATGTTAAGTTTGGCACTCAGGAAGACGTTTCAAACAAGTCGCCAAACGACCATCTTATCACTGTGCCCTCCACCTGTCATTTCAGGAAACTCTCAGACAACAAAGATCCCTGTTTACTACTCATCGACTCCAAGCCGTTAGCACTGAGAAGCAGTGTGGCCTAGTGAAGACAGCCTGGGATTGGGAGTTAGAAGGACTTGGGTTCTAATCCCAGCTCTGCCCCTTGTCTGCGGTGTGACCTTGGACAAGTCACTTCGCTTCTCTGTACCTCAATTCCTTCATCTGGGATTAAGACTGTGAGCCCTCTGTGGGACACGAACTGTGTCTAATCTGAGTCGCTTTATCTATCACAGCATTAGTACAATGTCTGACACACAGTAAGTGCTTAAATACCATTAAAAAAGAAAAAAGATGGGAAACCACCCCCACCACCCAACTAGTACATTTCTCCTAAGTCTATATTTGGTTTTGTGATGAAGAGGCATCACCCGCCCTCTGTGAGATGTGGAGGCAGTAATCACTTTCCAGTCACAAGAGCCACACCTCAAGACAGGAGAATAAGGCTGGCTGCCTGTAACCTCTGGATGGAGCCATAAATTGCCCATTTATGACTGGAATTTGCTTATTTGCAGCTGTACAGAATGGTAATTCGTGGCAGGAACTTCCTGCCAAAAAGAGGATGATCACTTACTACGCATTAAGCTTCCACAGTGTACTGGGCATCGTTCCAACCGTAATTGCTGAGAGCCCACACTTGGAGAGGACATGGTCATTTGGGACTTCCAGGAAACGAAATGTCAAGCCCAATGGAGACCCAGCAGGTAGAGCCTGGAATGGGATACTGAGTTCTAATTCAATGCAACTCACTCCAGACAGGAAGCCACTGGCCACCTGCTTCCAGATTCCAGTTCCCTTCGAACCCTGATCCTCCAACATCTGAGACCAGAATCTCTTTCATTCTCTCCCAGCCCTAAAACCAAGCCCAGACCCAATAAACCTTGCATCCCTTTGGGGAGAGTGGAGAAGCAGCCTGGCCTACTGCATAGAGCACAGGACTGCGAGTCAGGAGGATCTGGGTTCCAATCCTGACTCCGCCATTCATCTGCTGTGAGGACTTGGGCAAGTCGCTTCACTGCTCCATGCCTCAGTTACCTTAACCGTAAAATGGGGATAAAGACTGTGAGCCCCACATGGCCCAGGGACTGTGTCCAACCCGATTAACTTGTATGTACCCCAGCGCTTAGAACAGTGCTTGGCACATAGTAAATGCTTAACAAGTACCATAATTATTATTCTTCTCCTTCTCTGGGCCTCAGTTACCTCACCTGTGAAATGGGGCTTGAGACTGTGAGGCCCATGTGACACATGAATTATGTCCAACTCAATTTGCTTGTATCCACCCCAGCGCTTAGGTCAGTACCTGGCACAGAGTAAGTGCTTAATAAATACCATAGTTATTATTATTATTCCAATTCAGCACTGATTCTCGAGGAACATCGGCACTAAATCGTCTTCATTCTGCAAAGTTTGATTTATCGTGCTTCCAACAGACAGTTTCACAATTTATGACTTTCCTTGCTTTGCTGACAGTACTCAAAACTTGCCCCCCACTTTCTCTTCAATCAGTGAGTGCCCTTAAATAAATTAGCCAAGTGTCTTTCACTCACCAGACCCTCAATTATCAGACCTGGAAGAAGTGCTATAATCGAATCCATGAGCTCCTGCCCAATTTATTTATATTAATGTCTGTCTCCCCTTCTAGACTGGAAGCTCATTGTGGGCACAGAATGTACCTGTTATATTATTATATTGTACTCTCCCAAGCGCTTAGTACAGTGCTCTGGGCACAGTAAGCACTGAATAAATATGATTGACCGACTGACCTATCAAAAGAGACCAGGAAATGAAGGAACAGCAAAATCCTAGCACAAGAAAGGCATATTTAAGTGGATGTGTACTTACGCCATCCTCGAAGTGGTCCAAGACTTCCTCTAGAGCGAGCTGTGTTGAATTAGAACTCAGAATCCTATTCTGAGTGCCGTCAGATGGGTTCCTTTGTGGTGGCCTGTAGAACAGACATGAAATGGTGAGCAGTGTTGCCTAGTGGAAAGTGCATGGGCCTAACTGTCAGAGGACCTGGGGTCTACTTCTAGTTCTGCCAATTGTTTGCTATGTGACCTTGGGCAAGTCACTTAATAATAATAATAATAATAATAATAATAATGGCATTTGTTAAGCGCTTACTATGTGCAAAGCACTGGGGGGATACAAGGTGATCAGGTTGTCCCACGTGGGGCTCACAGCCTTAATCCCCATTTTGCAGATGAGGTAACTGAGGCTCAGAGAAGTTACGTGACTTGCCCAAGCTCACATAAGCAGACACGTGGCAGAGCCGGGATTAGAACCCATGACTTCTGACTCCCAAGCCCGGGCTCTTTCCACTGAGTCACGCTGCTTCTCTGAATTTAACTTCTCTGTGCCTCATTTACCTGCTCTATAAAATAGGGATTAAATCCTCCTCCCTTCATCTTAGACAGTGAGCCCCATGAGGGACAAGGGATTGTGTCCAACCTGATAAATTTGTATCTACTCCAGCATTTAGAACAGTGCTTGACACATAGTAAGTGCTTAACAAGTACCATTTTAAAAAATGGTCAAATCATCATTTTCATCACTGGTCAGGAGCCTTGTTGGCTAGATAGGATTCATAGGGATCTACCAAGCTTAAGGGTGGGAATAAAGGAAACCTGTAGTGGGTGGGGAGGAAAGGAAAAGATCCAGGTCTAGGTTTGAAGAGACATGGGATATTTTGCATTCATGGCTATCAGAGGTCTGTCCTTATGGAGACAGGGGCAAAGATCAGGGCTACTTCAAACCCATCATTTTTGAGTTTGAAAGGACTCTCTGAGTTGGGGATTAAGAATGGCCCGGGAGTCAGAATGACCTGGATTCTAATCCCGACTCTGCCCACAGTCTGCTGCGTGACTTTGGGCAAGTCACCTAACTTATGAGTGCCTGTCTCCTCAACTGTAATATGGAAATTCAATACCCATTGATGACGATGATGGTATTTGTTAGGCGCTTACTATGTGCCAAGCACTCTTCTAAGCGCTGGGGTAGATACAAGATTATCAGGTTGTCCCGCGTGGGGCTCACAGTCTTAGTCCCCATTTTACAGATGAGGTAACAGGCTCAGAGAAGTTAAGTGACTTGCCCAAAGTCACACAGCTGACAAGCGGCAGAGCCGGGGTTTGAACTCAGCCCGTGCTCTTTCTACTCATCTACGCTGCTTCTCCCCCCTACTTCATTCATTCATGCATTCAATCATATTTACTGAGCGCTTACTGTGTGCAGAGCACTGTACTAAGCGCTTGGAAAGTACAATTCGGCAACAGATAGAGACAGTCCCCACCCAACAACGGGTTCACAGTCTAGAAGGGGATGTAGACTACTTAGACGGTGAGCCCTCTGTGGGACAGGGCTTCTGTACGTCCTGATTAACTTGTCTCTACCAGTGCGTGGAACATTGCTTGACATATAGTAAGCACTTAATAAATATCATAATAATAATAATATCATCAGGTGGTTACTAGAGAGCAAAGTCTTGGGAAGAAAAAAGAGCGGTCTCCTATTTCCCATCAGGGGGCACCAAACTCCAGTGTCAGAGAGGGGACAATCACATCAACAGGGAACTCGTTCAATTGAGAGCTTACTATGTGCACAGCACTGTACTAAGCGCTTAGGAGAGTTCAATATAAGAATAAACACATTCCCTGCCCACAAAGAGCTTACAATCTAGAGGACGAGCTCAAGTCAGCTCCAGAGATGGCACTCTGTGTGCTGGGCTTTCCTGTTCCCTACTCTAGTCCCTGCGCAAGGAGCAACTTTTCTTTCCCAGGCATTAAACATCTCCCCTCCTGAAAGATGGTTTCAAATCCCAGTTTCAATCAATCATATTTATTGAGCACTTACTGTGTGCTGAGCACTGTACTAAGCACTTGGGGACAGAATATACAGACACAGCAGACACATTCCCTGCCTACAGTGAGCTTAAAGTCTAGAGGGAGAGAAAGGCATTAATAGAAATATATAAATTACAGATAGGAACATAAGTGTTGTGGGTTGTTAAGGCTACAGACAAAAGTACAGAGGCCCAAGATGGAGGGCAAACAGGGTGGGGAGGTGGGTGAGAGATTAGTCTAGGAAGGCTCCCTGAAGACATTAGATTTTAAATAGGGCTTGTAGTGGAAATATGAGGAATTCACTTAAATATTACCCACCTCCTATAGCATTCATGAATTTATCTTACACATCCTGTCACTTAAGCCCTTGGATTTGCACACTCTATTCACCCCT
This sequence comes from Tachyglossus aculeatus, assembly GCF_015852505.1. Lineage (NCBI taxonomy): Eukaryota > Metazoa > Chordata > Mammalia > Monotremata > Tachyglossidae > Tachyglossus > Tachyglossus aculeatus. Next base: position 16,126,236 of record NC_052071.1, on the reverse strand, counting down.
TCCTCACCCCACAGCACTCATTTACATACCTGTAATTTATTTATATTAATGTCTGTCTCCCTCTCTGGACTGTAAGCTTGTTGTGGGCAGGGAACGTGTCCATTATGTTGCTATATTGTACTCTCCCAAGCACTTAGTACACAGTAAGCACTCAATAAATATGATTAAGCAAACACTAATGTAGAGATCCCCTTTCCTTCTTCCCATCTGTAATTTATTTTAGTCTCTCTCCCAGTGGATTGTAAACTTCTTGAGTGCAGGGACCATACCAACTAATTCTATTGTACTCTCCCAAGTGCTTAGTAATGATGGCAATTGCTAAGCGCTTACTATATACAAAGCACTGTTCTAAGCGCTGAGGAGCATACAAAGTGATCAGGTTGTCCCACACCCTGACTGTGGGGCTCCACAGTCTTAATCCCCATTTCACAGATGAGGTAACAGGCACAGAGAAGTTAAGTGACTTGCCCAAAGTTACACAGCTAATTAGCGGAGCCAGGATTTGAACCCATGACATCTGACTCCCAAGTCCAGTTCGTGCTCTTTCCACTGAGCCATGCTAGTACTGTGCTCTGCAGACAGCGATAAATACCATAGACTGATGGATTGAGGCTGAGTGCTGAAAATAAAAATCTCTCAGAAAGACAGTTGGTACCATACCCAGAAAGGTCACTGACCAGCTTAAAAAAAAATCAGACTGTCCAGGAAAGAACCAAATGACTTGACCACCCTAGGCCTTACCTTCCAGGAATAAGGGACAGAGGAAACACTCTTAAATGAAGTCAACTTTTGGAATCCACCTCCCCTCAATCAATGATAGTTGTTGAACACTTACTGTGCGCTGAGCACTGTACTAAGTACTGAGAAGAGTACAATACAATAGAGCTGGTGGACATGTTCCCTTCCCACAAGGAACTTTCAGCCTAGAGGCAGAGACTGTAAATTCCCCCTACTAGTCAGTTGCTAATTACACAAATCACAAAATGGGATTCTTTTCAGTGTCAATTCCTGTCCTTCCTCCTGCTCATCCTATCCTATCCTGCCAAAGGGTAGGCCCCAAGGGTGGAATGAATTTACAGGTGAACCATCATTAGTGAAACACTCACTGCAATGATTTCTTTTTTTTTTCAAAGTAGCAGCCAAACCAACTTGAACAAACGAGCGCTTAGAACAGTGCTTTGCACATAGTAAGTGCTTAATAAATGCCATCATCATTATTATTATTATTAAACAATCAGTTTAATTCCCACAAGAAGAAACTGCCAAACTCATTCTAATGGAGAAAGTGACTACATTTATTATTGACTACAATGTCAACCATACTGTTGTGAAATGTAGCTCGGCTATACATGTACTGGGATCTGGAATTGGCTGGTCTCCTGAAAACCCCTCCATGGGCCAGAACCCCCTGACTCAATCCAACCTGACCCAACCCAGAACTGCTTCCTGCAGTTTCTGGTCTGATCATTGTAGTTTGCACTTGGGAGAGTGCAATATAATAGAGTTGGTAGACATTTTCCCTGTCCACAACGAGCTGCATTCTAGACCGGCCTGGGTTCACATCTGGTCAAGCCAACCTGCCCCGGCTCCACTGTCTAGGATCTATGTGGGCTTTGACTAGGCCCAGCCCCTACGCCAGATTCCAATACTTGGATCCAGATAGTGTCAGGTGGATTCCCATCCGCATCCTTTCTTCCCACAGAAAGGAAAGTCAAGTCCTGATTCATTCAATTGTATGTACTGAACACCTACTGTGTGCAGAGCACTGTACTAAGCGCTTGGGAGAGTACAATATAACAATAAATGGGCCTTCTAGATCGTGAGCCCATTGTGGGCAGGGATTGTCTCTATTTGTTGCCTAATTGTACTTCCCAAGCACTTTGTAAAGTGCTCTGCACGGAGTAAATACTCAATAAATACGACTGAATGAATGAATGAAATTCCCTGCCCACAACAGAGATATAAAGGCACTTAGAACAGTGCTTTGCACATAGTAAATGCTTAAAAATGCCATTATTATTATATACATAATATATATGGAGAAGCAGCACGGCTCAGTGGAAAGAGCATGGGCTTTGGAGTCAGAGGTCACGGGTTTAAATCCCAGCTCCCGCCACTTGTCAGCTGTTTGACTTTGGGCAAGTCACAACTTCTCTCGGCCTCAGTTCCCTCATCTGTAAAATGGGGATTAAGACTGTGAGTCCCCCCCGTGGGTCAATCTCATCACCTTGTAACCTCCCCAGCGCTTAGAACAGTTGCTTTCCACATAGTAAGCTCTTAATAAATGCTATCATTATTATTCTATATAGGCAGCCTTACAACTGACGACGCAACAGGTCCCAAGAAACTGAATCTTAAATCAAACCACTCAGTCAACTGTACTTAATGAGTGCTTACTGGGTGCAGAGCACTGCACTATGCACTGGGGAGAGTACAATACCCCCAATTTTCTCTTAGCAACAATTTACTGAGTGTAGTATTAACTCCAGCATCAAGGTCATCGACCCTATTTTGGCAAAAATTACCCAGAATTGTGTATTCAATTACGGATGAGTGAAAGGGCTACGTTACTGGAGTGGGCAGGATTTCATTGCAAAACCGCTCCACTCGTTTGCAACGGGGGAGAGCCAATTAAAGAGGAATTAAGACTAAGCGATAAAGGGAGCAGGAGAAGAAAAAAGACGTAGGGGATAAAGAAAAGGAAGGTAAAGAAGGTACTTGAGCAGGTTTTTCTTACTTCTTCTTCGTTCTTCCAGGTGCAGCATACAATAGGCAATGGATGAATTATCCAGGTCCTCTTTTCTTCCACCTTGCCCGGAGGCAGTTCTCATAAATTACCTCCTTCAACCTGCAATTAGGTCTCATCTTTCTGCCACAATAAATTAAATGCCCCAGGCCCTGCCTGCCTTAATGAATTAATTACCTCACCATCTTTGTCCACTCTCCTGCCTCTATCCTCCTTTTTTTCCCTTATGAACTTTGCTAATCAATATTTATCAAGCAATTACTATAAGCACTGTACTTCAGCGCTTAGAACAGTGCTTGGCACATAATAAGCACTTAACAAATACCATTATTATCATTATTACTAGGCTCCTGGGAGAGTACAACAGAATTAGCAGTTCCCTGCCCATAACGAGTTTACAGTCTAGGGAGGGAGACAGACATTAATAAGAATATTTATTTTAAGGCTCCCTATGCGTCAAGCACTGATCTAAGCGCTGAGGTAAATGTAATCTCGTTGTGGGCAGGGAATTTGTCTGTTTATTCTTAGAGTGTACTCTCCCAAATGCTTAGTACAGTGCTCTGCACACAGTAAGCGCTCAATAAATACGACTGGATGAATACAAGTTAATCCGGTTGGACACAGTCCCTGTCCCACGTGGGACTTACAATTTAATCCCCATTTTAGTGAAGTGAAGTACCTCCACGTGGCTTTGTTCTCCGGAGCTCAGCCTTCACCCTTTGACCTCTGACCCCCTACCCTGGCCCGTAGTTTGAAGATTAAAGGCCCCCCTAAAAAAAAATCTCCCACTTCCTCTTGAAAAAAACGAGAAGAAAGGTAGCTTAATGATAGAGCACAGGTCCGTGAGTCAGATCTGACTCCAATCACGGCTCTGCCACTTGTCTGCTGTGTGTCCTTGGGCAAGTCATTCGTTCAGCCGTATTTACTGAGCACTTACTGTGTGAAAAGCACTGTACTAAGCGCTTGGGAGAGTACAATACAGCAATAAACAGACACATTCCCTGCCCACGACTACGAGCTGTAAAGTCCAGAAGCAGCGTGGCCCAGTGGAGAGAGCACGGGCTTTGGAGTCAGAGATCATGGGTTCACATCCCGGCTCCACCACTCGTCTGCTGTGTGAGTTTGGGTAAGTCACTTAACTTCTCTGTGCCTGTTACCTCATCTGTAAAATGGGGGTGAAGACTGTGAGCCCCCCCCGTGGGACAACCTGATCACCCTGTAACCTCCCCAGCGCTTAGAACAGTGCTTTGCACATAGTAAGCGCTTAATAAATGCCATCATTATTATGGTTATTATAGAGAGAGACAGGCATGAACATAAATAAGTTACAGATTCACTTCCTCTATGACTCAGGTCCTTCATCTACTACTACAGTGTCTGGCCCATAGTAAGCATTTAGTGCTCTGCACACAGTAAGCACTCAATAAATATGACTGAATGAATGGATGAACTACCACAATGCATTCCATAGTATTTATTGAGTGCTTACTGGGCGAAGAGCACTGTATTAAGCACTTATTATATTATGAAATTGATCGATAATTATATTATCATAATCGATTACATAATGATTTATAAATATTTTATTATAAAATGGGGATGACTAAAATAATAATTATAATCATGGCATTTGTTAAGCGCTTACTATGTGCGAAGCACTTGGGGACTAAGACCGTGAGCCCTATGTGGCTAGGGACCATGTCTAATGTGATTATCTTGTATCTACCCCAGTGCTTAGTACAGTGTCTGGCACCTAGCAAACACCATTTAAAAAAATCGTATTACTGTGTCTAACCTGATTATCTTGTATCTACCCCAGTGCTCAGTACAGTGCCTGAAACCTAGCAAACACCATTTAAAAAAATCGAATTACTGTGTCTAACCTGATTATCTTGTATCTACCCCAGTGCTTAGTACAGTGCCTGACACCTAGCAAACACCATTTAAAAAAATCGTGTTGGGACATTTTGCTATGGGGGCAGTTTGCCAGTAAATATGGTACCTGGCTTGTGCAAGGAACTCCATAATGAAGTAGCCCAGTTTTACCTCAGGGGAAGGGTGATGAGATGGGCGCCTCCCTGCCTTGATGGTTGTACTAGATGAGCAGCTAGTCACCCTCCACTCTCTTCTTTAAACTCTTCTTCTCTGTAGTCTTCCCTCCGGGCTTTGAAATTCCTTTCCCAACTTCCCTGCAACTCATCCCACTCTTCCAGCCATCCCCTGAGGGAAGCTACTGTTATAAAGTCAGACCCCACTGGGTTATAAAGCTGAAAGAAGCTTTAAATTTAGAAACATTGTACAGGCTGTGGTAGCTCCAGAGAGCCCTTTTCCAAGATGTTCAGTGAAAGCGTTTTATTGCCCCAGTGTGCAACGAATATAATATGAAATATGAATATAAATATGGATTAGGGAATGTGAATTTGGAATAGATGTTCCCCTTTTGCCAAGTTGAACATGATTTTTTTTTCCAGGATATAAGTCTCAGTATTTCAAATGTCGGGTTCAGTTGTTCAATAATTCCTCCAGGTCACACTGTCTCTCTGTAGAGCTTTAGAAACAGGGTAATGTAAGTCACACTCCTTGCTGGCTGTTTTTTAAGTTTAAGCCTTTCTGACCACAACTGCTGTCTTCTTCCTTCAGAAGGTTCTGTTTTCTCCTTTTTTAATGGTATTTCATTCATTCAATCGTATTTATTGAGCGCTTACTGTGTGCAGACCACTGTACTAACTGTTGGGGAAGTACAAGTCGGCAACATATTGAGACGGTCCTTACCCAACAATGGGTTCACATTTGATAAGTACTTATTCTGTGCCAGGCACTGTTCTAAGTGCAGGGGTAGATACAAACTAATCAGGTTGGATATAGTTCATGTCCCACATGGGGCTCACAGTTTTAATCCCCATTTTACAGTTGCGGTAACTGAGGCCTGGAAAAGTTAATTGACATTAGCTCATGCAGCAGATCTCTTCTATAATTGCTCTCCTGTTTTATTATACTCATCCAAGTGCTTAGTACAGTGCTGTGCACACAGTAAGCACTCAATAAATGTGAATGAATGGAGGGCTTTTGAAAATCATTCTAATAATAATTTTGGGATTTTAGTAACATAGAAGGCACTGATAACTTTTGTATTTAGGTACTTACTATATGCCAAGCACTGTGGGGAGCTCTAGGGTTGATCCAATATAAGCATCATCATCATCAGTGGTATGAGAAGCAGCATGGCTCAGTGGAAAGAGCCCAGGCTTTGGAGTCAGAGGTCATGGGTTCAAATCCCACTCTGCCAACTGTCAGCTGTGTGACTTTGGGCAAGTCACTTAACTTCCCTGTGCCTCAGTCACCTTATCTGTAAAATGGGGATTAAAACTGTAAGCCCCGCCATGGGCCAACCTGATCACCTTGTAACCTCCCCAGCACTTAGAACAGTGCTTTGCACATAGTAAGCGCTTAACAAATGCCATTATTGTTATTATTATTGAGCACTTGGGAGAATAGAATGCAACAGAGTTGGCAGCCACGTTCCCTGAGAAGAGAAGTGACTTGCCCAGTGCCACACAGCAGACAAATGGCAGAGTTGGGATTAGAACTCAGGTCCTTCTGATACCCAGGTCTGTGCTCTATCCTGTAGGTCATGCTGCTTCAATAATTTGTGAGGAACATTTTTACTCAGTCCTGGATAATTGAGAAATGACAGAGGGTTTTTGCTCCTCCACAGAGTTAACTGTAATCAAGCCCAGAACGCACTCAGCCAGCTTTGTTTAATTAATCGCAGAGATGAACACTGAAGGAACAGATGGCAATGTTCTGCCTTCTTCCTTCGGATAAAACTCTGCCTCCGGCCATCTAATAATAATCGTAATTGTGGTATTAAGTGCTTCCTATGTGCCACACACTGTACTAAGCGCTGGGGTAGATACAAGGTAATTGGGTTGGACACAGTCCCTGTCACACATGGGGCTCACCATCTTAATCCAAATTTTACAGATGAGGGCACTGAGGCAGGCAGAAGTAACTTGCCCAAGGTCACACAGCAGACAAGTGGCAGGAGTCAGAATTAGAACCCAGGTCTTTCTGGCTCCCAAGCCCGCGCTCTATCCACCAGGCCATGCTGCTTCCCCATCTGCAGAGCTGCAAGGGAACCAAGGAGTTCTGGGTGGAATTGGACAGGGGTGTGGGGGTTGGTTTTTCAGGACAGCGGTTATGACACAGGGTAAACATGAGTTGGTTAGGAGCGGACCAGCCCCAGGACTCCAATGAATACAGCGTTAGCTGAGTCACCCCACCTTCCCTCCTGCTGCTCCTGGCACCGGCCTGTTCCAGTGTCCCTCCTATCGCTAGGTAAGCACTGCCAAGCCCCTGGTCACACGCTGACTCACGAAGAGCTCAGGTCTGAGAGTCAGAAGGGCCTGGGTTCTAATCCTGGCTCTGCCTCTTGTCTTCTGGGTGACCTTGGACAAGTCACTTCACTTCTCTGGGCCTCAGTTCCCTCATTGGAAAAATGGGGATGAAGGCCGGGAGCCCCATGTGGGATCTGGAGTATGTCCAACCAGATTTGGTTGTATCTATCCCAGTGCTTCGTACAGTGCCTGGCACATAGTAAGTGCTTAACAAATATCATTTTTTAAAAAGTCACCCTACAAAGGGAGAAATGTGTGAAGGTAGTCTTTCATGTGTTCAAAAGTCTGCACGAAGGAAGACTGAAAAATTGTTGTCTAATACAAACTTCAGGGCTTTGCAATTGGTTGGGTTTATTATTAACAAGCTAACAAATGTATCAAGTACACCTATCCCAGGAAAGCATTTCCATGGCATGGTCACAGAACTGGGTCCAGAAAATTCTGTACCTGATAAAGCAGGAAAATGAGAAGGAAGAGAATTGTTGACTTGATGAAGCCTAAGGAGATAAGAACAGCAAAAACCCTCTGCTAAAAAACCAAATTAGTTGGCGGTTTAGCCCAGACCTGTGCATCTATAAACTGGGAGCTCCTGGCTCTCAGGAGGGGGAAAAAATATGTTTCCAGTGATACTGAAGATGTTTGCAATCCTAGCAAGCCTATCAGGTGAGTGGCAAAATCACCTCAAATTACTGTTACTCTAAACTGTAAGCTCATTATATGCAGGGTACGCGGCTGCTAATTCTTTTGTGGTGTAATAATGATAATTCATTCATTTAATCATATTTATTGAGCACTTACTGTGTGCAGAGCACTGTTCTAAGTGCTTGGAAAGTACAGTTCAGCAATAGAGATGATCCCTGCCCACAATGGGCTTAGAGTCTAGAGAATAATAATAATAATTGTGGTATTTGTTAAGTGCTTACTATGTGCCACGCACTGTACTAAGTGCTGGGGTGGATACAAGCAAATCGGGTTGGACACAGTCCCTGTCCCACGTGGGGCTCAGTCTCAATCCCCATTTTACAGATGAGGGAACTGAGACCCAGAGAAGTGAAGTGGCCTGCCCGAAGTTACACAGCAGACAAGTGACAGCTGGGATTAGAACCCACAACTTTCTGACTGTGCTCTATCCACTAGGCCGTGCTGCTTCACTTTCCCAAGTGCTTAGTACAGTGCTCTGCACATAGTAAGCGCTCGATGAATGCTATTGATTAATTTGTCACCTAGAAGAGAAGAATATTGTGAAACCTTCCTTAGGACTCATATCATTTTTTCCTCTTTACATAGGAGGAAAACCAGCCATTGTCTAAGCAGAGTACATTCAGTCCCTTGAAGAGTTCTTGGCTACCAAGAGCCCGTCAAACTTGTTTTTCAGGCATTTTCTGAAAAGGAAGCCATTATCAGTGGCAACTTTTCTAAGATTCATTCATGTGTCTCTTGATTCGGGATAAGGGCAGGAAGAAATTTGGAGGGGAGATGAGTTTCTCTGCCATCCAGTGAAGTCCTTAGGAGTTTGACTTCCATTCACTTTCTCTTTGATTTGCCATTGGGGCTGCCTTTTGAGGCAGGAAATATCCAATTTTGTGCTCAACACCAAGCGGAGTTGTCCTTTAGTCGATGATGAAACCGTCGGAGAAGCAGAGTGATTTAGTAGAAAGAGCCCGGGCTTGGAAGTCAGAGGTCGTGGGTTCTAATCCCACTTCTGCTACTTGTCAGCTGTGTGATTTTGGGAAAGTCACTTAACATCTCTGGGCCTCAGTTCTTTAAAATGGGGATGAAGTCTGTGAGCCCTACATGGGACACCCTGATTACCTTGTATCTACCCCAGTGCTTAAATACACATAGTAAGCGCTTAATAAATGCTATTATTATTATTGTCAGTGAGACTGTATCTGTGAGCGTGGGGACTTTGGAGGGTGAATCCCTTGCCCAGTTGGCAGCATGGCCTAGTAGAAAGAGCACAGCCCTGGGAGTCAGAAGGACCTGGGTTCTAATTCCGACTCTGCCACCTGTCTGCTGTGTGAATTTCTCCTGAAGAGTAAATGAAGCGCACGAGCTATACAAGCGATAAAATCGGAGGTTTATAAGCACCATAATTAAAACCTACAGCGCTGTAACACAACCTACAGAATTACCGATCTGTTCAAATGGCTGTTTTTCAACTGGTGATTTTCTGAAAGATTTCCAAAACTACCGCTGAATGCATTTTTAATCTTTTTTTTTTTCCTTAGAAAAATGAGTTTCTACTATGGTGCGAAATCGGCTTTTAATATGTAGATAAGAGATTGCACTTTTAACAGTTACTCTCTTCCAGGGAGCTGAAAATACAATTTCTCTTTCTAATGCTTAGGAGAGCCATGTCTTATTTGAAAAACATTGAGTGAATCTTATTGGGGTGTAACTGGTCCCCTCATGGACCACTAGACTTCTTGTCAAACAATTCCTGCAGCCTGAAGGTAGGGTTTACTAGACTCCTTTTCTGGATGAGGAAGGGGTCCCTCTGAGCTTTTAAATTAATTTCCTGGGACTGAGTCAGTCAATCGTATTTATTGAGCGCTTACTGTGTGCAGAGCACTATACTAAGCGCTTGGGAGAGTACAATATAACAATATAACAGACACAGTCCCTGCCCACAATGAGCTCACAGTCTAGAGGGAAAAATAATAATAATGGTCTTCATTAAGCACTTACTATGTGTCAAGCACTGTTCTAAGCGCTGGGGTTGATACAAGTCAATCAGGTCAGACACAGTCCCTGTCCCACATGGGGCTCACAATCTAAGTCAGAGGGAGAACAAGTATTGAATCCCCATTTTACAGATGAGGAAACTGAGGCACAGAGAAGTTAAGTGACTTGCCCAAGGTCATACGGCAGGCAAGTGGCAGAGCCGGGATTAGAACTCAGGTCATTCTGACTCTCAGGCCATGCTCTTTTCACCAGGATACACCCCATGTTACTGTTGAGCCTCAGATTCCTGGATTTCTCATTTCTGGTTGTAATGTAAATATAATACAATTATTACAATTATATGTAATAATTATGGTATTTGTTAAGCACTAACAGGCACTAGCACTGAGAAATAAATACAGAGATGAGGTCCTCTAAGACTTTATGCTCATTACCGGCAGGTAACATGTAAGCTAACACTGTTGCACTGTACTTTTCCAAACGCTTAGTACAGTGCACTGCAAATAGTAGAGCACTCAATAAATACCATCGATTGATTTCTGAGGTATAGTTATGGTGGGCCCCCCCTCCCCCAAAAGGGCTCACAATCGAAGAATGTTGGGGGTGCGGTGGGAATTTCTGACCTTCTACCTAAATTACGAGGGAGGGTGATTTCTAGAATTGTGTTTTTTTCTGTACAGGGTTTGGCATGTTAATACAATGTTCAGTACTCTCTGATCTGGATTGTACTGTTACTACTGGCAGTTACTGTAATGAGATTGGACACAAGATGTAAATACCTTCGGGGTTTATATGTCACAGCAATGAAAAGAAGGTTCTTTTGTTTCAAAAAAAAAAATCCGGCCTTAATTTATGGATTGGGTGAAATTACAACTAGGACTTTCTCCTATATTCTCTGTTGTTCTCCTTGGTTACTTCAGAAAATGAGTACTGTTTATCTAGAGCACCTGACTCAGTCTTTTTTGGTCCACACTCTTTTTTTATGTTATTTGTTAAGTGCTTACTAGGGCATTATGCTAAGCACTGGGCTAGGTACACGATGATCAGATTGAACACAGTCCATGTTCCACATGGGGCTCACAGTCTTAATCCCCATTTTACAGATGAGGTAACAGAGGCCCAGAGAGGTGAAGTGATTTACCTAAGGTCAGACGGCAGACAAAGTGGCAGAGCAGGGATTAGAACCCAGGTCCTTTTGACTTCCAGGCTGGTGCTCAATCCACTAGGCCACGTTCATTCATTCATTTAATCTGATTTATTGAGTGTTTACTGGGTGCAGAGTACCGTACTAAGCACTTGGAAAGGACAATACAGCAATAAGGAGCGACAATCCCTACCCACAAAAGCTTCCCACTCTTAAGGCAGTATGGCCTAATGGCAAGAACATTGGCTTGGGAGTCAGAGGATGAGGGTTCTAATCCCGCTCCGCCACTTGTCTGCTGTGTGACCTTGGGCAAGTCACATAATAATGATAATAATAATAATAATGGTATTTGTTCATTCATTCATTCATTCAATCGTATTTATTGGGCGCTTACTGTGTGCAGAGCACTGTACTAAGCGCTTAGTAAGTACAAGTCGGCAACATATAGAGACGGTCCCTACCCAGCAACGGGCTCACAGTCTAGAAGGGGGAGACAGACAACAAAACAAAACATGTAGACAGGTGTCAAAGTCCTCAGAACAAAGAATTAAATAGAATTTGTTAAGCACTTACTACATGCCAAACACTGCTCTAAGCACTTCTCTTTGCCTCAGTTACTCCATCTGTAAAATGGGGATTAAGACTGTGAGCCCCACATGGGACAACCTGATTACCTTGTATCTATCCCAGGGCTTAGAACAGTGCTTGGCACATAGTAAGTGCTTAACTAATACCACAATTATTATTTTTATACTAACAGAACAGTTAACTTTTTTTCTGAGGTTTCCCTTCTCAGATGAGGAATGGGTGATAAATGAGTTTAGTCGAAGAGATTTCATATGTATCCAGTTCAATTTAAAGTATCTTTAATCCTCTATAGGCTTTGAGGATGGTCCTGGGGTCTGGTGGTTATGATAATAATGATTATGGTATTTGTTAAGCGCTTACTATGTGCCATACACTGTTCCCCAAAGTCACACAGCTGACAAGTGGTGGAGCCGGGATTAGAACCCACGACCTGTGACTCCTAAACCCACACTCTTTCCACTAAGCCACACTGTTATATTGTCTGTCTCCCCCACTTTTAGACTGTAAGCTCACTGTGGGCAGGGAATGTGTTTATTGTTGTATTGTACTCTCCCAAGCACTTAGTACAGTGCTCTGCATCCAGCGCTCAATAAATGGAATGAATGAGTTGATTAGGGGTGAGGCAAAAGCAGAATGCTGCATTTTTAAAAATTATATTTGTTAAGCGCTTACTTTGTGCCAGGCATTGTACTAGATACAAGATATTCAGGTGGACACAGTCCATGTCCCACGTGGGGCTCACAGTCTTAATCCCCATTTTATCCAACAGACAATTACTCTCCCAACCTTCAAAGCCTTAATGAAGGCCCATCTCGTCCAAGAGGCCTCCCCTGACTAAGCCCTCATTTCCTTTTCTATTACTCCTTTCTGTGTCACCCTGATTTGCTCCCTTTATAATAATAATAATGATGGCATTTATTAAGCACTTACTATGTGCACAGCACTGTTCTAAGCGCTGGATTCACCTCCGCCTCAGCCCCACGGTACTTTTGTACATATCCACAATTTCTTTATTTCTAATAATGTCTGTCACTCCCTCTAGACTGCAAACTCACTGTGGGCAGAGAATGTGTCTGTTCTATTGTTATGTAGTACTCTCCCGAGGGCTTAGTACAGTGCCCTGCGCACAGTAAGTGCTCAATAAATCCGATTGATTGATTGAGTTTACAGATTAGGTAACTGAGGCACAAAGAAGTGAAGTGACTTGCCAATGGTTACCTAGCTGACAAGCGGCAGAGTCAGGATTAGAACCCAGGTCCCCCTGACACCCCCTCCCTGCTGTATGAACATTGGCACACTAATACCCGGGCAGACACTCAGTGTCTCCTGGCACAGTCCAACACAGGGCATGGAACCGGACCAGGTTTGGGAGTAGGGGAACCCGCTGACGCTCTCCTCTCGTTGACCTCAGGCTCCGTCACTGCTGTGCAGGTGACCGTCCCCGTGAGCGTGGTGAACGTCACTGTGGGAGCCTCTGCCACCCTCCTCTGTACGTTCACTTCCACACTGCCCCTGAGCGACGCTGTCATCCAGTGGTCTTTCCACCACTCCTCGGAGCTCCAGTACGCCACCGTAAGTACCCTCTCCTTTAAAGCCTTCAATCACCCTGCCCCTTCTGACCTCACCTAGCTACTTTCCTACTACAATCCAGTCCACACAACTTTCTCCCTGTACCTTGATCTCGTCTATCTCGCCGCCGACCCCTCGCCCACATAATAATAATGATGGTATTCGTTAAGCCCTTACTATGTGCCAAGCACTGTTCTAAGCGCTGGGGGGGATACAAGGTAATCAGGTTGTCTCACGTGGGGCTCACAGTCTTAACCCCCATTTTACAGATGAGGGAACTGAGGCCCAGAGAAGTGAAGTGACTTCCCCAAAGTCACACAGCGGACAAGTGGTGGAGTCAGGATTAGAACCCATGACCTCTGGCTCCCAAACCCAGGCTCTTTCCATTGAGCCACGCTGCTTCTCTGTCCTGCCTCTGGCCTAGAACGCCCTCCCACTTCAAATCAGACAGACAATGACTCTCCCCCCTTCAATGCCTTACTGAAGGCACCTCTCCTCCAAGAGGCCTTCCCTAAGCCCTCCTCTCCTCTTCTCCCACTCCCTTCTGCGTCGCCCTGACTTGCTCCCGTAAATTCATCCCCCCGCCCAGTTCCACAGCACTTATGTCCACATCCATAATTTATTTCTTTCGATTAATGTCTCTCTCCCCCCCTAGACTGTAAGCTCGCTTTAGACAGGGAATGTTTCTGTTTTATTGTTACTGTACTCTCCCAAGCCCATAGTACAGTGTTCTGCACACAGTAAGCACTCAATGAATACAATTGACTATTACTTAAGGGCAGGCTACTCTTGAATTCCAGTTCCCCAGCCTGACCTCCCAGTTGACCATCCCCTAAATGGCATCTGGGGGTCAGGCTGGCCTCAGATAAGGACCCCAACTTCTACTGGCCATCTGACCATCACCAGGGCACTAGCTCATGTGGGCAGGAAATATGTCTGTTTATCGTTATTGTTATATTGTACTCTCCCAAGCATTTAGTACAGTGCTGTGCACAGTTAGCACTGAGTAAATTCAATTTAATGAATGAAAAACGCTTTGCCAAGCAGAGATTTCAGGTGGAGGCAGTTTGAGGGAGAAGGGTTAGAATACTCCCCATAGGCCCGTACTTACAAATTCCTCTATCCTGATGCTTGAAGCCAAAAATACGCTTTGGTGTGAATTATCTGAATAATTCAGGGAAAAATTCCCATCCACCTGTAACTGATACATTGCTAAAATTGAAGCATGAATTATCCAGGCATTTTGGCTACATTGTTTATGTTCACAATTATCTCTCCACTTCAAACAGCTTTCAACAGATGGGCTATGAAATGGTCAGAATCCAACAAGAGCTTGCCAGGAAGCAAGCTTTCAAAAAGTAGCGTCGTAGACCCCTGGGTACCGTAGTACCACATCTATCCCAGTGAAATGCCTCTCCAGGCCCTGGGAAAACCTTACACGCCGGTGAGATGCTAGAAAAGCTTCCCCAGTTTGGATTTCCCAAGTCCATTTAGCCTGTTCCTTGGGAATCTAATCGTGATGCTTGAGGGCAAAAGCTGTGTGTTGCTGCTGTTCACTTCCATGTAAAGTCATCACCCCCTAGAATCATGGACACATTCTATTTCCTGCTGCTGGTTAAAGGAGCCCTTTGGGCTGGGAAGCTTCCTCTATTTGTATTTTTTTAATGGCATTTGTTAAGCACTTACCATGGGCTGGACATAGTCCATGCCCCACATGGGGCTCCCAGTCTTAATCCCCATTTTCCAGATGAGATCACTGAGGCCCAGAGGAGTGAAGTGACTTGCCCAAGGTCACCCAGCAGACAAGTGGCTGAATGGGGATTAGAACCCAGGTCCTTCTGATTCCCAGGCTCTCTGCCTGGACCATCATCCAGTTAAAAATAATAACAATAATGGTATCTGTTAAGTGATTAGCTACATGCCAGGATGTTCCGGGGTGGATACAAGCAGATCGGGTCTTAATTCCCATTTTACAGATGAGGGAACTGAGGCATAGAGAAGTAAAGTGACTTACCCAAGGCCATACAGCAGTCAAGTGGTGGCGTCAGGATTAGAACCCATGACCTTTTGAGTCCCAGGCCCCTGCTCTACACACTATGCCATGCTGCTAGCTCACAGCCTTTGGGGCTTTCAGGAGAGCCTGGGGCTCATTTTATTTATTTGTTCAATTTTCTAAAACATGCCCCTTGCAGGATTACCCCAGGCACCAAGTTGGAAGAATGAAAGGGTCAGTGATAGGGAGCCAGCAACCAACCTCTGCAATGAAAACAGTTGAAACTTATATTCCATACTAAAAACAAATTATACAATTAGGACTATTCCCTGCGGAGAGGGCAGATAGTATAGCTAGCAGGAGAGAACAGAGTTAGATGATAGATAGGCTGATAGAGAAGTGAAGAGAGAAAATAGCTTCTCAACGCCTCAGTTTCCTCAGCTAGAAAACAAAGACTTAATTACTGTTCTCCCACCTACTCGGACTCTGAGGCCCTTGTGGGCCACAGACCGTCGGCCCTGATTATCATGAATGTAACCCAGAGCATAGTACAGTGTGTGGCACATAGTAAGCCCTTAACAAATACCACAATCCAACCAGTGGAATTTATTGAGCATTAACTGTGTGCAGGACACTGTACTAAGCGTGTGGTTGAGTTGTCTATAGTAGAGTTGGTAAAGACTGTGAGCCCATTGTTGGGTAGGGACCGTCTCTATATGTTGCTGACTTGTAGTTCCCAAGTGCTTAGTACAGTGCTCTGCACACAGTAAGTGCTCAATAAATATGGTTGAATGATTGAAATAGCTAGAGACACAGAAATAGATGTAATTAGAAAAAGGATCATTAACTTCCCTGACAGGAGAAGTCTTTGAAGAGAAAAACAGTAGACTTTTTCCTCTTCACAAACTTCTTGCCATAGAAGGATTTCAATTCCAAAGCCACCGACTGTTTTACTGGGAGATGTCTTGGAAAAGGGATTCCATTAACATCTTGGCTTAGTGGATACAGCACAGACCTTGGAAGCTGAAGCACCTGGGTTTGAATCCCGGTTCTGCCACTTGTCAGTCAATTGTATTTATTGAGCACTTACTGTGTGCAGAGCACTGTACTAGGCACTTGGGAGAGTACAATACAGCCATACAACAGACACATTCCCTGCCCACAACCAGTGACTTCGGGCAAGTCACTTAGCTTCTCTGTGCCTCAGTTATCTGTAAAATGGGGATTAAGACTGTGTGCTCCACGTGGGGCAGGGACTGTGTCCAATCTTTTCTCTACCCCCTTGCTTAATACAGTGCCTGGCACATAATAAATGCTTAACAAGACTCATTAAAAAAATAAAAAAAACCACTATTAAGTTCCAGGAGGATCCAAGAGACGCTGTATAGCCTAGTGAAAGAGTACAGGGCAGGGAATTGGAGGTCCTGGATTCTCATTCTAGTTCAGCGTCCTCTTCTGTCAAAAAAGGGATTAAGTGTCCATTGTCTCCTTCTGTGTTGAACAAGAAATTGCCTTCAAAGTCTATAGAGCAGTAAATATAAATGGGGAACACTTCAGCCCATTAGAATGCAGATTATGATGCTCAGTACACAGAATTGTAAACAAGTGAATCTTCACGGTAGGAAAGGAGATTTTGAGCCCTTGGGAGTTAGGTAAAAATTTGGGCATCAGTGAACACAAATGGGTTTTAAGTCAGAAGGGATCATCTATTCAACTTTCAGGAATGGATTTTAGCCAACTGTAACCCTGGAGAGGTGGACTGCCTGAATATCCAACTGTCCCATTTCTTTAACAAAACAGGCTTCACCTATTTCCTCCCTCCATTTTCCAGGGTCTGTTCATACGGTTGTTAATCTTTTGATGTAAATCTGGGAAGGTATGGAAAGCAGCCCATGTTTTGTGGATGTGCTTGCTAAATCTTTGGCCCACAGTTATCTTTATGGGACGGTTTGTTCTCCCCTATTTTTAAAAAAAGCCATTACGGCTGCATTTAGGGGTTTTGCTTTAGGTGAATTGGTAAAGAGTTGATTGTACATTCTAGGTATGGCTAGAATCACATTCAGGAAGTGATTACAAGTATTTTAAGTGGCTGTGAATGGTCAGTGCCAATACAGACCAGAATATGTCTTCTACAGCTAATGGGTTCTTATCCCGTGTGGCCTGGCCTCTCAATTGGATAAAAAAAAAAAGATTGGATTGCTGCTGGAGGAGAAATTAGGCGAGTGGAATTGAGTTACTCTCAGATACAGCATGTCTTTGTTCCAACATCAGCAAGATCTGGCTCAATGTTGGTAAAACGCTTGGCATTCTTAAATGCACTTTGGAGCACTTACACTATATATACACTGATATCGGCATTCATGTCCACTTCAAAATAAAGTCGTATGTAGTTCGAGAACGTGAAATTTACACTATAGATTGTATGCCTAGGCAAAATTCTGACAGACGAATCTGAAGTCAAATCTGATCCTTAATGGGCTGCAGACATGGATTCAAGACAACTCAGGAGCATGCAATCGATAACAATTCAGAGATTTCTGCACCAAGTATTAGTCTCCCATTCCTGCAATTTAAGTTCCAGCTTCAACTAATGGGCTTTTACGGTCACGGTTCTACGTACTTACATAATAGTTCACTGAGGAGAGTGTACGTTTATCAGAATAAGAATGCAAACTTTGGCATTTTTTTTTAAATGCATGGGGCTCACAGTCTAGATAGGAGGGAGTGGGATTTAATCCTCATTTTCAGATGAAGAAACGGAGGCACAGAGAAGTGAAGTGACTTACCCAAAGCTACACAGCAGACAAGTGGTGGAGTCAGAACCAGCACTCAGGTCCCCCGACCCCCAAGCCTGGATCCCCTCTACTAGGCCACATTGCGTCCTGCTTCGCCTGTAAGCCCCAGGCACTGTACTAAGCACTGGGTTAGATACAAGAGAATCAGGTTGGACACTGTCCCTGTCCCACCAGTCTTAATCCTCTTTTCCAGATGAGGTAACTGAGGCACAGAGAAGTGACGTGACTTGCCCGCATAGCAGACAAGCAGCGGAGGCGGGTTTAGAACCCAGGTCCCTCTGACTCCCGGGCTGGGGATCTAGCCACTAGTCCATACTGCTTCTCTAGGAGCTGCAAGAGGCAAAGCAGTCCAAAATCAATTCTTCCACCTGTAGGTCGTCTACAGTGGTGGCAGGAACGAGAGTAATCGCACAGCCTTGTCCTCTGTTTGAATTCACTTATTCTTGGTCAAGGGAGTGTTAACCTCTTTGTGGTGAGTATTTGTATCAGGCGGGACCAAGCTTAGAGAACTTGGAGGAATCTTTGGGACCTTGTGTGAGCTTTAAGCGAATTTGGGGTCTCCAGTTTGGGAGGCTTCCTTGACCAGTCCAGGTCCTAGCAAGGCTGATCCCCCACTGCACTGCTGCCTGTGGCCTAGCGCACAAACCTGGGAGTCAGAAGGACCTGGGTTCTAATCCCAGCTGTACACTTGTCTGCTGTGTGACTTTAGGCAAGTCACTTAACTTCTCTGTGCCTCAGTTCCCTCATCTGTAAAACTGGGATTAAGCCCCATTTGAGTCCTATGAGGGATAAGGGACTGTGTCCAACCCGATTTGCTTGTAACCACCCCAGCGTTTAATACAGTGCCTGGTACACAGTACACAGTAAATGCAAAATACCATTATAATTATTATTATTAAGGGCTTACTATGTGCCAGGCATTGTATTCATTCATCCAATCGTATTTATTGAGTGCTTACTGTGTTCAAAGCACTGTACTTTGTGCTAGGGAGGGTACAAGAAATAGACACATTCCCTGCCTACAACAAGCTGACAGTCTAGAGGCTTGCAAGGTTTAGTCCAGCCAACTATGCGGGGGAGTGAGATAGATGATCAGGAGGTTGGCAGGTTGCTGGTGTAACCTATTCTTGGGTCATTTTCAAAGTTGCATTTTAATACTCTGGGTCATTTCGCTTTTCTTTGTGGGTTTTTTTGTTGTTGTTGCTGTAGTTGTTGTTTTGCCCCCCATCCTTTGGTCCCATTTTTGACCCAGATCTTTAGCCTTTAGAAGGAAGCTGGGATGGGATGGAGAGGATCAGACCATCCCCAGAAATCTGTCTGGAGAATGCTGAGTGAATTCAGCAACAAGGTTGTCTGGAAATCAGACAGACCCTGCTTGGCTGCACGTATTATAAATTCCAATGGCCTAGTTCATCTTTCCTGCTCTGAGGCACTGCAGAGCTCAGACTAGTGACTCTTCTTATTTCCTTATCTTCTTCCCCCTCTCTCAGGGTTCCAGTTCACAGGTTCATAGTTCCCGGAGCTTTAATCTCACAAATTGCCCTAGGCCCGGAATTCTTTGTTGCTAAGCAACTCAATCCAGCCAAAAGCAAATGGGTTATTTCCACTCGGGTTTATTTTTACAACAAGATGCCACATGAATTTCTGCTCGAATTTCTGCTCCATATGACTCAGGCGCCCTTAGAGGATTTATCAATCATTGAAGGTGTCCAGATAACATCTATTAAGGACTTCAGTCAATACTATGGCAATATTTATAAGTTGGGTTTCGCATTAGAGGAACCTTAAGGAGTGCTGTCCGGTGACTGGAGAACTTAACTCTGTTTCGTCATGGAGAACTAAGATTCATAACCACACCAACAAAATTACATTTGCCTTGCAGTCTGTAGCCTGGGAGCTAGTCAGAGCATAAAATGGTGGGCAAAAACAAAGAATCTAATTGGTTCTTCACAAATTCCAAGCAGAGTAACCAGGATTTATGAGAGAGAGAATAGTTAACATTGGTTAACTTACCCCCAATAGCTAATTTTGATTATCATCTAAGTCTATGGACTTGGTGACTATTGATGACATGAATGAGAAATGTCATTATTGTCCTCTAGACTGAAAGCTCATTGTGTATGTGTGTGGGACTTGTCTGCTACTTGTCTCCTCCTCCTTTCCTCCTCTTCCTTTTTCTCTTCTTCCTTCTCCTTTTCCTTCTCTTCCTCCTCATCACCATCATCAACAACGATATTTATTGAGCAACTTACTTGTGCAGAGCACTAAACGAAACGCTTGGGAGAAGACAATAAAATAGAGTTGGTAGACACGTTTCCTACCCCCAGATGCAAAGCTTAAGGAGCCAATTTTGTCTATCCTTGGCCGTTTTACTCCATGCCAACGTCCTGAGAGCTCAAGCTGCAGAGAACCTATGCCAATTACTATACTGTTACCGTCCCCTCCTTCAAAGCCTTTTTGAAGGCACATCTAACTAAGCCCTCTTCTCTTCTCCCACTCCCTTCTCCGTCGCCCTGACTTGCTCCCCTTATTCATCCCCACCTCCCATCCCCACAACACTTATGTACATATCTAATGTCTTCATTTATATTAATGTCTGTCTCCCCAGCTAGAATGAAAGCTTGTTGTGGGCAGAGAATATGTCCAATTATTATTATATGGTACTCTCTCAAGTGCTTAGTACAGTGCTCAATAAATATGACTGACGGACTATACCAGAAAAAAGACACGGCAGGCTAGTCAACTGTGTGTACCTCAGTCCTCGTGTTCTCTAACCGGCGGCCATTTCTGTGCCTCAGGTGTATTATTCTCAGCACGGACAGTCGTACAGCATTGGCGAGTTCAAGGACAGAGTGGTGGCTTCCTCAGTCCCCGGCAACGCATCCATCACCATAACCAACCTGCAGCCTTCCGACACGGGGGTCTTCATCTGCGACGTCACCAACAGTCCCGACTTTGAAGGCAGTAACCAAGGCAGCGTTTTGGTGAACGTGTTAGGTACGATTTGGCGATCCCCCGCCATTTAGTTTTATGCATCTCAGGCGGCTGGGAGGGTCTTGTGGATCGCGCTTAAGGACTGTGGGTTTGGCTGTAGGCCCAGATCCTTGCTGGCAGACCCGACTTCTCTGGGCGCTGGTTTTTGCCTAACAACTGGGCAGATTCCCTAAGGGCAGAATGACAGTGCGGTCCGGGAAACCGCAGGCAGGAGAAGCATCGTGGCCTAGTGGATAGAGCGCGGGTTTGGGCGTCAGGAGGACCAGGGTTCTAATCCCGGCTCTGCCACATGTCTGCTGTGTGGGCAAGTCTCTTCACTTCTCTATGCCTCAGTTACCTCATCTGTAAAAAATGGGGATTAAGACTGTGATCTCAACGTGGGAGAGGGACTGTGTCCAACCTGATTAGCTCGTATCTACCCCAGTTTTTAGCACATATTAAGAGCTTAACAAGTACCATAATTATGCATTATTATTATTAATATCTTCTCCCCGCCACCCCAACCCCATCCCTCCTGACTCAGCCTGAGGGGACATTTTGTATAATTTTCTTCTTCAGTTCAAGTTGTTGACCGGGAGGCAGGGCTCTGAACTCTTACTTCGAGAAGTGGAGTGGCTTATTGAGAAAGACCATGGGCCTAGGAGTCGGAGGACCCGAGTTCTGATCCTGCCTCTGCCACTTGACTGCTATGTGACCTCGGGCAGGTCACTTCACCTCTCTGGATCTCTGTTTCCTTATCTGTAAAATGGGGATTAAATACCTGTTCTCCCTTCAATTTTTAGATCTGAACCTCAAGTGGGACCGGGACTGGGTCCAAACTGATGATCTTGTATCGACCCCAGTGCTTAGCACACAATAAACTCTTGACAATAATTGTTATTATTGTTTACACTTTCCCAGTAATGTTTGAGTCAAGTGGATAAGTGGTCAGAGGAGTAGTCAGAGTCAGAAGGTCAAGGGTTCTAATCCCTTCTCCACCACTTGACTGCTGTGTGACCTTGGCTGAGTCACTTCACTTCCTTGTGCCTCAGCTACCTCAGCAGTAAAATGGGGATTGAGATTGTGAGCACCATGGAAAACAGGGACTGTGTCCAATCCAATTTTCTTGTATCCATCCCAGTGCTTAATACTATGCCTGGCACATAGTAAGTGCTTCACAAATGTCATTATTTGTTAATTATGTTATTTTTGTTAATAACAACAATAATACTGTGCTACTGGTAGACCAATTGCCCCTCCACAAGAAGGCCCCCTGAACGCTTTTCTTTTTTTTTTTTTCTGGTATTAAGTGCTTACTATGTGCCAGGCACTGTACTAAACCCTGGAGTAGGTACAAGTTAATCACGTTGGACACGGTCCCTGTCCCACACAGGGTTCTCAGTCTTAATCCCCGTTTTCCAGATGAGGTAGGTGAGGCCCAGAGAAGTGAAGTGACTTGCCCAAGGCCAAACAGCAGACTAGTGACAGAACTGGGATTAGATCCCATGATCTTCTGATTCCCAGGCCCGGCTCCATCCACTAGGCCAAGCAACTAGATAACCTTCACTCCAGGTCTTCCGACCCTGCAATGTGTCCTTGCAATGTTTTCCCTCTCCATTGTCTTCCAGTCAAACCTTCGCCGCCATTCTGTCACGTCGGAGGGAAAACTGAGACGGGGCACCTGATCTCACTCACGTGCTTTTCGGCAGTAGGGAAGCCGCGCCCGCAGTATCTGTGGTACAAAATAGACACAGGGACCCTGATACCCATCCAAGAACGATACAGTGAGTAGCCTCTCTGAGCCGAGACCATTGGCCGCGACACAGGAAGCAGCGTGGGCCCGGTCAAAAAGCTACCCTGGGAGTCACAGGGTAGGATTCTAATCCCGGCTCGACCACTTACTTGCTGTCTGACCTTGGGCAAGGCGCACTGCTTCTCTGGGCCTCAGTTTCTCATCTGTAAAATGGTGATTCAATGCCTGTTTTCCCTACTACTTAGATTGTGAGCCCCATGTGGGACCTTGTATTAGTCTGTATTTACCCCAGTGCTTAATACAGTCTTTGGCACACAGTAAGCGCTTAACAGAAACCACAGTTATTATCATCATTATTGTTAATACCACCATTCCACCAAGGACCCCTAAAAGTTCTGTCCCTCAGCTATGCTCCGATGCCTTGATATCAGAGAAGTTAAATGACTTGCCCAAGGTCACACAGCAGACAAGTGGCAAAGCCAGGATGAGAACCCATGACCTTCTGTCTCCCAAGCCCAAGCTCCATTCATTACACCATGTTTCAACTCCAAATTAATACAGTGCGTAGCTCATAGTAAGCACTTAACAAATACTGTTCTTCTTCTTCTTCAGCTAGGCAGGTTCTTCATCAAATCTCAATCCATGCCATCTCTGATGGGCATGGAGGAGGGAAAATGTCGTCGCACCCCTGGATGGGCGGGAGGGAATCAGAATTTTCTTTTTAACCAGAGCGGCCCCGAGAGGAATGACCTGGGCAGGGTAACCCCAGAGCAAACCAGCTCGAGTGGACCTGTGTCTCCACAGAAACCCCAGGACCTCCGTCACTTCCAGAGAGTCCTGCTGACCAGCAGTGAACCCGGGGGTCTCTTAGACCCCCAGGGATGAGCTGGAAGTGGCCCAGCTCCTGGAGGGTCGGTGGGGTGGGATGAGGCAGCACGGCCCAGTCATGGGCTCTCATCCTGGCTCTGCCACTTGTCTGCAGTATGACCCTGGACAAGTCACTTAATTTCTCTGTGCTTCAGTTCCCTCATCCGAAAATGGGAATTGAGACTGGTAACCCTCTGTGGAACCTGGACTGTGTCCAACCCGATTATCTTGTATCTACCCCAGCACTTGGAACAGTGCCTGGCACATAGTAAACACTTAGCCGATACCATTATTATTATTATGAGGCGGGGGCAGTGAGAGACAGCAGCGGTCTACCTGCACTTCCCATTTGGCTGGATCCCGTGTTGGAAGTGGGATGGACCTGCCCCCTCAACCTGATGGGAAACTCTTCAAAGTTGAGTTGTGCGAGGTGGACTGGCCCACCGCCAGTCGAAAGTCTGGATGCTCCATTATGCCTCTGTTCATTGCACGTCACACTCCTCGGTACCTAGCTTCTGGCTTTCACATTTCCTTTACAATCTCGCTGCCACCCCAATGATATTGTGACTTTGTCCTCCCCGGGGTAACCGGGACAGGGACAGCTACGGAAAACTCTGTAGAAAGGCCTTCTCCAAGCCCATGTGCTCTCTCTGACAGATCCAAGATCGGGGATTCTGGTGATCGGGAACCTGACCGATTTTGAAGAAGGATACTACCGGTGCATCGCCACCAACAGCCTCGGGAATGCCTCCTGTGAGATCGATCTAACGTCCGGACGTGAGTTGCCCATACAACTGCTCAGTGTGGCTTTCAGGCGGACTGTAACGTGACCCCATGATCTGGTGGAAAGAGCACGGGCTTGGGAGTCAGGGGACGCGGGTTCTAATCCCGGATCTTTCCCATGTCTGCTGTGTGACTTTGGGCAAATCACTTCACTTCTCTGGGCCTCAATTACCTCATCTGTAAAATGGGGATTAAGACGGTGAGCCCCATATGACTATGTCCAACTGTGTCCAAACTGATTAGCTTGTATCTACCCCAGGGCTTAGAACAGTGCTTGACACATAGTAAGCGCTTAACAAATACCATCATTATTATTGCTCTTGTCGGCACTATCTGGTCCCCCAATTTTCCTGGCAGCTGCCCCAGCTGTGACCAGGATCAGGCTGCTCAAAGGTTTGACCGGCAGCTTGTGTTTTCCAGATTCTGATGCCGACATCATTGCTGGGGCGTTAATTGGAGCCGTCCTGGGAGCCCTTCTCATCTGCCTGGTGGTGTGGTTTGTCATGACCAAGATCGCGTCGAAGAGGAGGAAAGAGAAAGTAACAGCAGAGAGGCGGTAATCACTCGCATTACTTTGACTATTAGACATTTCCTCCCCACATGGATGGAGCATAATGCTCTCCGGGCCAAGGTGTGAAAATACTCCTGTGCAGTCAATCAGTCGATCGGTATTGATTGTTTGCCGAACTGTGTACAGAGCACTGAATTTTTAAGCGCTTGAGAGAGTACAATAAAATAGGGTTAGCAGAGGCAATCTGAGCCCACAAAGGGCTTGGAGTCTACAGGATGAGCTCAAAGTCATCATCACTTTCTGTATATTATCGAAAAGGCCATGCCGCCTGATTTCTTGGAGAAGTTTACGCAAAATGAATCTAGCCCCCTTGACTTTCCTCCGAATGGACCTAGGAAGCAGCGAAGCCTAGTAGACAGAGCATGGACCCGAAAGTCAGAAAGACCTAGGTTCTAACCTTGGCTCTTCCACTTGTCTGCCATGTGTGAACTTGGGTGAGTCACTTCACTTCTCTGGGCCTCAGTTACCTCACATGTAAAATGGGGATTAAAACTGAGCCCCAGGTGGAACAGGGAGCGTTTCCAACCTGATAAATTTGTATGTAGTCCAGCGCTTAGTACAGTGCCTGGCACACAGTAAGCGCTTAAAAATACCGTAAGAAATGGATCGGAGAGTCAACTGGACAAGGCCTGGCTTAGTTCTTTGTGAGGAAAACTTCCCACCCTCCTATTTTATTTTTCACAGTCAACTATGGGTTCTTTCAAGTTAGAATCAATCAATTCTGGAATTGAAGAGCTCTCGAGAGCTCACCCACCCCTCTCCTCAGAGCAGGAGAGCAACTAACTCAGACTGGAGAGGTCATTACCTCCTAGTTTCTTAACATCTCCATGCCAGGAGAATCCAAAACTTCCCTTGGAAATGCATTTTAGGGTTTTACCTGACAATCACTCAAGCAACAGTATCCGAGTGCTTACTATGTGCAGAGCACAGTAGAGAATCAGCGTGGTTTAGTGGAAAGAGCACAGGCTGAGGAGTCAGAAGACGTGGGTTCTAATCCCAGATCCACCACTTGTTGCCGTTTGACTTGGGGCAAACCAATTAACTTCAGTGTGCCTCAGTTACCTCATCTGTAAAATGGGGATTAAGACTGTGAGCCCCACGTGGGACAACCGCATTACCTTGTATCTATCCCAGCTCTCAGAACAGTGCTTGGCACGGAGTAAGTGCTTAACAAATACCATTATTATTATTATAGTACTAAGTGATTGGAGAGTACAATACAGTAGTGTCGGGAGGCAAGATCCCTTCCTTCCGAAAAAGTCAGGAGAAAGATGTTAAATTAGTTTACTGATAGCAAAAGTGGCAGAAGATAGACCGTAAGCTCATTATGGGCAGGGAACGTGTATGCCAACTCTATCATACTCTCCCAAGCGCTTAGTACAGTGCTCTGCACATATAAGCACTCAATAAATACAGCTGATGATGACGAAGGATACGGACATAAGTGCTGTGGGGCTGGGAGTGGACTAAGAAAGTGCTTAAGGGGTAAGGCAGGGAATGAGTCCGTTTATTGTTATACTGTCTTCTCCCAAGTGCTTAGCATAGTGCTCTGCACACAGTAAGCGCTCAAAAAATACAACTGAATGAATGAATGAACCCAAGCGCACAGGTGACACAGAAGGGAGAGCTAATAGGATAGGGAAATGAGCAGTTAGTCCGGGAAGGCTTCTTGAAAGAGATAGGGTTTTAGCAGGGCTTTCAAGATGGGGAGAGTGGTGGTCTGTCGGATATGAAGGGGGAGAGAATTCTGAGCAGGGAGCCGGCAGTGAGAGAAGGATGAGGTAAAGGCACCGTAAGCAGGCTGGGCTGTAGTGGCTGCCTGCCTCCTGCTTGCCATAAAGCCGATGATGAGGAGTTTTTGTACTCATGCTGAGGTGACCTCACACCTAATCGTTATTCCCTGTTTGCTGGCTTGCCCACCTCAATCCCTCCTCTCCGATTTCATCCCTGGTCTACACAGCTAGCCCCTAGGAGGAACAGTTTACTCACCATCACTCTTAAAACATTCCTTCCTATACTTGAGGGTGTGATTTTTCTCCCCAGTTGAGCCCCCCTTGTTCTTTCCCCAGTGCTTTGAACTCATAAGGTTTATTTCCTAAAGCCTCAAGTAAGATTTGTGGTTCTCCTCTGAACCCTCTCCCTGGATTGTATGGAGTGCAGTCTGCTCCCTGCTGAGCTGAAAAGGAAGATAACCTCGCCATTCTGTCTCTACCTGGTGTGTATCAAAGCTGCCATTCGCTCCACTGTGCTCTCTTTTCCCAGATCAATGACAAGGGAACTCCCAACCTCTGTGTACGAAGCGGTTCCTGTCGGAGAAGTGGCACCTATTACAGCAACCCAAGTCACGGGGTCCCCCAAGAACTCCGTTCACAACACCGATGAGGTGGAAGGAGAGGAGGAGTCGGAAGTGGTCCCAGACACTGCTGGAGAGTCCCTTCAGTAGAGTCTGGTCTCGGGGGTGGGGGCACTGACTTAAAAAGAAAGCGCAAAAGTGTGAGGTTCTGAAGGGCCTAGTGAAAGATCATTAGTCTGGAAGTCAGAGAACCTGGGTTCTAATCCTGGCTCTACCACTTGCCTGTCGTGTGACCTTGGACAAGTCACATAACTTCTGGGTGCTTCAGTTTCCTCACTAATAAATTGGGGATTCCATACCTTTTCTCCCTCCTACATAAGACTGTGAGCCCGATGAGGGACAGGGACTGTGTCAGATCTGATTATCCTGTATCTACCCCAGCGCTTAGTACAGTGTTTGAAACATAATAAGAACATAACGATATTACAGAGTAGAGCATGGGAGCTGAATTTAACTACTCAAGAAGCGCAGGACTTTGAAGTACATTATCATGCTCAGCTCTATTTTAAAGATCTGCATCATGTGTAAGTTATCGTGTTCAGTTAAAATGAATGCTCACAGCAGTTAGGATCCAAGTCGAAAAATCCATTTTCTTGCTTCAATCCCACCTATCTGTATTTCAGCCCACACAGCAACTCCCGCTTTCCTCATCAATTTCCACCAGGCAGCTTTAGCCACGTTAATATCGCAAAATACAAACCAGTAAGTCTTTTTCTCACCAGCCAATAGGAACTCACTTTTCTGAGAGAAGCTCAGGTTATAATTTCTTTAAAGATTTCCAGGAGTGAGCAAATGAGGTAAACGAACCAATAGTGCAGTGTCTTGGATCTAGGCCAAATGAATTCCATATTTTGATTCTTTTCCCTGTCAATCAATGGTTTTTATTGAGAGCTTACTATGTGTACTGTACTAAGCGCTTGGGAGAGTTCAGTGCAATAGAATTAGCAGATACGTTCCCTGCCTATACTGAGTTTATAGTCTACTGTCTAGCAAATCCATCAAAGCCGTATCTTGTCCT
The DNA here is from genome assembly GCF_015852505.1 of Tachyglossus aculeatus. Taxonomy (NCBI): domain Eukaryota; kingdom Metazoa; phylum Chordata; class Mammalia; order Monotremata; family Tachyglossidae; genus Tachyglossus; species Tachyglossus aculeatus. Next base: position 16,097,998 of record NC_052071.1, on the reverse strand, counting down.
CCCAATGCAAAGAAAACTTTGCTTTTAATATCGTACCGACAAGCTACAAAGTTAGTTTCAGAGAAATATGATCAGATGCCAAACGAAGGGATCGACCCAAGGCCTAAATGCTCTTCCAAGTTCAGGGAGAGTGAGCAGGGTTCCAACTAACCAGAACATTTCAACCCGGGAAGCTAATTTAGAATGAATTCTAGACTGTAAGCTCGTTGTGGACAGGAAATGTGCCTACCAACTCTGTTATACTGTACTCTCCCAAGTGCTTAGTGTGTTCTGCACACAGTAAGGGCCTAATTAATACCTTTGATTGACTGATTGATTGAAGTAACTTTCCTGAGTACTGCCAACTTTGTGCCAGGCACTGTTATATGTGGCAGGCACTGTTCTAAGTGCTGGGGTTGAGACATGCTAATCAGGTCCTTGTCCCACTTGGGGCTCACAGTCTTAATCCCCATTTTGCAGATGAGGGAATTGAAGCCCAGGGAATAAGATTAATAATAACAATGGTATTTGTTAAGCACTTATTATTTGCCAAGCCCTGTTCTAAGCGCTGGAAGTGCAATGACTTGCCCAAGGCCAGAAAGCAGACAAGTGACAGAGCCTGGTTTAGGACCCAGGTCCTTCTGACAACCAGGCCCATGCTCTAACCTCTAGACAACACTGCTCCTAGTTGGGAAAAGTGGGAAAAAGCATGGAGATGCTGCCTCCGAGTCAGTCAATCATATTTATTGAGTGCTTACTGTGTGGAGAGCACTGTACTAAGCGCTTGGGAGAGTACAATATAACAATAGACAGATACACTCCGTGCCCATAACGAGCCTATCCTGAAGGGTCAAACACAAAGTAAAATGGCATTGTTTCTTTTCTCACTTGTTACAACTGCTACAAAGCTAGCTAGAGGACTTTAGCCGGAAGGCCCTTGTGTGGAAGGACCCCGTCCCCCTCCCCCACCCCCACGGCCCTCATGAGTACGGGACCCAGAGAGACCCGTGACATCACATGTGCTGGCACACACGTTCATAAAATTACATCCTATGTGCCACAGTGCAGCGGTACACCAAAAGCCACTTAACTTCTCTGTGCCTCAGTTCCCTCATTTGTAAAATGGGGATTACCTGGATTGTAATCCCTGCTCAGCCACATATCTGCTCTGTGATCTTGGGCAAGTCCCTTCACTTCTCTGGGCCTCAGTTACCTCATCTGTAAAAATGGGGATTACGACTGTGAGCCCCATGTGGGATAGGGACTGCATCCAACCTGATTGACTTGCATCTACCACGCCACCCAAACTCCGTCATGACTCCTGACTCCTTCCTGTTCTACCACCTTGGCTTTTCTCTCCCAGGTCCCCGGGAATACGGCTCTGCTGCCAAAATGAAGGGAAGCCAACGGCAGGAAATTAAAATACTGGACATAAGGGTGCCTGTAGACAAAAAACCAGACAATTAGCCATCCTACCCCGGGGCATTACAGTGATTCTTTCAGATGTTTGAATGGGAGTGTGAAAATTCAGAATTCCCTGCTTGAGACTTAGATGCAGTGCAAATTTCTGAATTTACAGAAGACAGACAGGAGACAGTCGTATTTATTGGGTGCTTACTGTGTGCAAAGCACTCTCCTAAACGCTTGGGAGAGTACAATGTAACAATAAACAGACACATTCCCTGCGCACAAGTGTTGAGCAAAGGATTTTTACACATAAATCCAACCTCTCCCCAACCAGCTGACTGCTGTTCCTTTTGAGTTGGATTTTTGTGTTATTTTTTTTCCCTCTCTCCAGCTACCCTTAGGGACCATTTAAAGTAGCCCCTCTAAATCTGTTAGTCCATTAAAGGATTAAGATAAAGCTGTTTCATCAATTCACAAGTGAAACAATATCCTAGAAGGTGTCTCTCAGTGCCTCAGCAGGTCCAGTGATCGTTGGATTGAAGGCCTTAGACCTGCCTCCCAAATCCCAGGTGAAACCTGGGCCCCAGGAAATTAATTCGGAGGGATTCTCTATCAAACGGAGCCCTCTACTTGCCCAACTCTGCTATAGCTTCTTTGACTTGAAAGTCTTGATGGCTCTTGTAAAAACCTCAGGAATTGGTCTGCTTCCTCCCTGCCCCTTCCCTTGCCTCCCCAATCCCATCAAAAGGATTTCAAGAAACGACATTTCTTTGGTCCCGTGTTTGTGACGTGTCACTCCTCTTTCTGCATCGAACGCAGAGACCGCCTTCTACCTTTGTAATCAAAAGTAATCTTCGATGAAAGCATAGTTTGTATCCTAATAGCTTATCGACTACATTGATTCTCTCTGCTTTCCTCTGATGGCTTCTGTTATCTTTCCCCATCTTCTTGGACAGTACCTACTTTCCCAATTTGGTGCCGGAATCCAGATAAAACACGAGGGCTTTTCACTGTCTCCTAGGAAGTGGGCTTTTCACTGTCTCCTAGGAAGCTAAGCTTCACGCTGCATTTCTCTGCATTGGGTAGCACTCTTAAACTGTGCTATTTCCTCAATAAAGGATGCAGATGAAAAAGGAGAAGTGAAATATTTCACCCAAGTTCCTCCAGGGTGCTTTAGCATGCCAGCTTTAAAACAAAATGTTGGGATGAGGGAGCTTTACTAGGGTAAATCGAGAAGTTCGTACAATTCCGTGCTCCGCACAGGTCGGTTCTGTCTGAGTGGAAATCACTCTTCAGTTCAAACTGGTTGGGCTGAAGAGATGCTTTTTTATGAATATCTGATGTTGTGCTAAATTCAGAAACCTTACAGGAGACGGAAAGTGCCCAAGACAGACAACGAGCAATCTGTCAAAATAAAGCATCATTTAAGTCAGCCTAAGCACCAGTGTGTCTGAAGTCTGGTATTTGCTTTCTGTGTCTCATAATCGATGCAGAATCTTTCGGTTACTCACCTGAATCAACAACTGTTAGTGGGGCCAAGCAGTTTAGAAAGCAGAGAGCACTGAAATAACACAGGCTTCTGGATGGTGAAAACTTTGTTTCTCAAAAGTGATGTTCTAAGTGCTGATTCATTTTATTTCCAATTAAAAATGCAAAGAAAAACACTGCCACTTCTCTTCCACAGCCAGCGTTTCTCCCTGTTTTTCAGTTGCTGTACATTTTGTAAAGCAGCATAGCTTGCTTACTTGACATCACTTAGCAATCTATCCTCATGAAAGAAAGTGTCCACGCTGTTTGGGGAATAAAATGGTGCCAGAAGCTGGGTGTAATGATGTCATGGGCGTGAGGGAAATGCATTGCCACTCTGGACTGATGATTTCGTTAGTGAATGGAGGTCAGTTTCTCCTCATAGTGGTGCTACACCATCTACGGGCTTGGGAGTGGTCGAAAAGACCCCGAGGGTCCTCCCTTCCACACCGCACTTGGGGAAATAGTGTCCTTTAGTCATGGCTTAGTGAATAGAGCACAGGACTGGGGGTCAGAAGGACATGGGATCTAACCCTGGCTCTGCCGCTTGTCTGCTGGGTGACCCTGGGTAAGTCACTGCACTTCTCTGGGCCTCGGTTACCTCATCTGTAAAAATGGGGATTAAGAGTGTAAGCCCCATGTGGGACGGGGGATGTGCCAACCTGATTGACTTGCATCTACTCCAGCACTTAGAACAGTGCTTGGCACATAGTAAGTGCTTAACAAGTACCATAATTAGTAATTATTATTATTATTCTGCAGCTACAATGTTCGCTGAGTCCCTGCCACTCTCAAGGATTCCGTCTCTGACCCTGTGGCAGCCAAAACCTTTGCTCAAGATCCCGTTAATAATAATAATAATTATTATTATTATTATGGCAATTGTTAAGAACTTACTAAGTGCCAAGCACTGTTCTAAGCACTAAATACAAGATCATCAGGTTGAACACAGTCCCTGTCCCACATGGGGCTTACAGTCTTAATTGCCATTTTACAGATGAGCTCTCAGTAAATACCAGTGATAAATTGATTAGCCCCAAGGAGAGAAAGCTTCTCGCTAACAGGGAGGATATGGGAGCAGGGGAAGAAATGAGAGGAGAACTTGGTCCACAGACATTTACTCGATTTGGTGTAAAATTTTCCTCACCCTATGACATAAAAGCAGCGCAAACATTTCACCCTCCAGGGTACACCAGGAGGTGGTTCCCAGGAAAAAAGGAGTACAAAAAACAAACTCAGCTCACCTAGCCTTCCACTAGTCTCCTGAGCAAGGATGCGAGACCCCCTTTGGCCACCTGCAGCGGGGTCTTTTCTTCTTTATTCTCTATGTAAATACTTGCTCCACGGGAGACTAGTAGTTTTGCTTCTTCCACTCTCTCTTCATCACAGGCTAAGTGTCTGAAATAAAAACACACACCACAAGTTAACCAAACTATTCCTTAGGCTCCCTGCTAGACCACTGAGGCTGTATACTGACATACTGGGAAGCAACACGGCCTAGTGGATACATCATGGGCCTAGGAATCAGAAGGTCATGGGTTCTAATTCCAACTCTGCCACTTGTCTGCTGTGTGGCTTTGGACAAGCCATTTCTCTTCTCTGGGCCTCAGTTACCTCATCTGTACAATGAGGATTAAGACTGTGAGCCTTATGTGGGACAGGGACTCTGTCCAGCCCTATATTTATTTATTTATTTTACTTGTACATATCTATTCTATTTATTTTATTTTGTTAGTATGTTTGGTTTTGTTCTCTGTCTCCCCCTTTTAGACTGTGAGCCCACTGCTGGGTAGGGACTGTCTCTATATGTTACCAACTTGTACTTCCCAAGCACTTAGTACAGTGCTCTGCACACAGTAAGCGCTCAATAAATACGATTGATGATGATGATTTGCTTGTATCCAACCCTGTGCTTAGTATTAGTGCCTAGCACATAGTAAGTGCTTAACAAATACCATAATAATAATTATTATTATTACTGTGGCAGTGGGTGAAAGGTATTTAGAAAGGTGTTGAGAAGCAGCATGGCCTAATGGATAGAACAGGGGCCTCGGAGTCAGAAGGACCTGGGTTCTAATCCCGCTCGGTCACTTGTCTGCTGTGTCACCTGGGCAGGTCACTTCACTTCTCTGGTCCTCAATTACCCAGCCTGCAAAATGGGGATTACGACTGCGTGCCTCATGTGGGACAGTGACTATGTCCAACCCGATTACCTTGTACCCATTCTGTACTTAGTACAGTGCCGGCACACAGTAAGCATTTAAATACCATAAAACAATTTAAAAGATAAACAAGTGTAAGAATGTTACCATTTAGCATGTGAGAGAGAGGTAGTTTGAGAGGGAGGCAGTTTGCAATAGACAAATTACAAAGCCTCTAAAAGCAGATTAATCACAGTTTGCCCCACATGGGGTTAAGAGTCAAGGGAGAGGGAAAATCAGTGCAGCCTAACAGAAAGATCATGGGTGTGGAGGTCAGAGGACCTGGGTTCTAATCCCTGCTCTGCCACTTGCTTGCAGTGTGACCCTGGACAAGTCACCCGGCTTCACTGTTCCTCAGTTTCCTCATCTGTAAAATCAGGACTGAGATTGTGAACCCCATGTGGGACATGTTCTGTGTCCAATTTGATTAGTGAGTAACTACTCCAGTGCTTAAGACTGTGCTTGGCACATACTAAGCCCTTAACACAGGCCATAAAAAACGTGCTTACTGATCAAGGGACGCTCAGGAACAAAATAGCCAAAATAAGGGTAAGGAGGACAGATGATAGTCAAAACCAAGACATAAGTCAGAGGAACATGACAGGACTTATTCTTCTAGTAATAAGTAGACTGTGTGATCTAGATTGTATGCTCGTGATCAACTGTCATGTTGTACTCTCCCAAGTGCTTAGTACACAATAAGCGCTCAATAAAAAAAGATTAATAACTGGACTCCCAGAGTCTGTGGAAGTGAAGTAAGTGTCAGCCCCTCAGGACAACTGGCATGGACCCATCCAAGAATTCTTAGGTGCCCGGGGCCCAGGGGCAGACCAAATCCTCACTTACAGAGGAGTGTTCCCTTCCGAGTCCTGAATGTTGGTGGAGGCCTTGTGCTGCAGGAGGATCTGGATCATCTTCAGGTTCCCCTTGGCCGCTGCCCGGTGTAACGGAGTGGACTCCAACTGGTCCGTCGCGTCGGGATTCGCTCCTCCTTCCAACAACATGACGGCAATCTGCAGTCCGGCGGCGGTGGGAAGAGATTAAAACAAGAAAGAAAGGGTCTGCTCAGCTGAAGTGGGTTTTCAGGATGCAACGGGCAGGGGCTGACGGCCAGGGGACCCACCTCTTGCTTGTTTTTGGAAGCGGCGTAATGTAAGGGTGTGCAGCCGTTTTGATTGACGGCGTTGACTTGGGCTCCTTTGGCCAGGAGGGCTTTCACGATGTCATCGCGGCCAGCGGAGGCGGCAATGTGAAGAGGAGACCAACCCGCCTGGGGGGACGGAAACAGCAAAAAGACCACGTTGATTCATGGTATTTATTAAGCCCTTACTGTGGGCAGAGCGCTTGAGGGACTACAATCCAACGGAGTTGGTAGACACGTTCCCTGCTCACAGCCAGCTTATAGTGGAACGTGAATATCAATCAATCAATGGTTTTTATTGAGCGCTTACTATGTGCAGGGCGCTATACTAAGCGCTTGGGAGAGCACAACAGAATTAGCAGATACATTCCCTGCTAGCTTACAGTCTCAAGGGAGCTAGCAAAGTCATCAATGATCATCCCCTTGCCAAATCCCATGGCCTCTACTCCATCCTCCTCAACCTCTCAGCTGCCTTCGACACTGTGGACCTCCCCCTTCTCTTAGAAACATTATCCAACCTTGGCTTCACTGACTCTGTCCTCTCCTGATTCTCCTCTTATCTCTCTGGCCATCCATTCTCAGTCTCCTTCTCGGGTTCCTCCTCTGCCTCCTACCCCTTAACTATAGGGGTACCTCAAGGTTCAATTCTGGGTCCCCTTCTATTCCCCATCTATACTCACTCCTTTGGAGAACTCACTCGCTCTTATGGCTTCAACTACCACCCCCACGCAGATGATACCCAAATCGACATCTCCCTCCCTGATCTCTCCACCTCTCTGCAGTCTCGCATTTCCCCTTGCCTTCAAGACATCTCTACTTGGATGTCCTCCTGTCACCTCAAGTTTAACATGTCTAAAACTGAACTCCTTCTCACCCAAACCCTGTCCTCCCCATCACTGAATTTGGCACCACCATTCTCCCTGTTTCACAAGCCTGTAAACTTGGCATTACCCTTGACTCCTCTCTCTCATTCAATCCACACATTCAGTCCATCACTAAGTCCTGCCAGTTCCACCTTCACGGCTTCACTAAAGTCTGCCCTTTCCTCTCCATCCAAACTGCTACCACGTTAACACAATCACTCATCCTATCCCGCCTTGATTACTGCATCAGCTTCCTTGCTGACTTCCCAGCCTCCTGTCTCTCCCCACTCCAGTCCATATTTCACTCTGTTGCCCGGATCATTTTTCAACAAAAACGTTCAGGATATATCACCCCGCTCCTCAAAAACCTCCAGTGGATGCCCATTCACCTCTGCATCCAACAAAAACTCCTCACTACTGGCTTTAAGGCACTCCATCATCTGGCCTCCTCCTACCTCACCTTCCTTCTCTCCTTCTACAACCCAGCCCTCATACTTTGCTCCTCTAGTGCTAACGTTCTCACTGTGCCCCGATTTCACCTGTCTCAACTCTGACCCCTGGAACACGTCCTACCCCTGGACTGGAAATCCCTCCCTCCTCAAATCCAACAGACAATTACTCTCCCCCAGGTCAAAGCCTTATTGAAGGCACATCTCCTCCAAAAGCCTTCCCAGACTAGACACCTCCACTTTCCCCTTCTCCCACTCCCTTCTGCTTCACTCTGACTTGCTCCCTTTGTTCTCCTCCCTTCCCGGCCCCACAGCACTTATGTACATATTTGTAATGTATTTATTCGTATACGTCTCCCTCCTCTAGACTGTAAGCTCATTGTGGGCAGGGAATGAGTCTGTTTATTCTTGTATTGTACTTTCCCAAGCACTTGGTGCAGTGCACACAGAAAGAGTTCAAAAAATACAGCTGAACGAATGATTGAATCAAGAGTCAGGAACTCCTGTCCCTGGGCTTAGATGTCCAGCCACTGAGCCAAAAGGTAGACAGGGCTATCTTTTTATATAGAGGAATAAACGTTACACTGGTGCCCAGAGATTACCTCGGGCATTTATCAGCTCTGACTAGTACTTACATCATCCTTATCATTCACCGGCACTCCAAAACGCAGCAAGAAGTCGACGATGTCTGTGTGTCCTGCCGAACACGCCCAGTGCAAAGCCGTCCTGTTATCCTGCAGACAGAAAAGGAAACGAAAGCCCCCAGGTTCACACGCCTGGATGGGAAATGCAAACGAGGGGCGGCCACAGTACAGCCTGGCCAATCTGCTATTTGGGGAACCAAAAAACGGAGAACAAAGCATTCCCAGGTAGGATGGGTCGGAAGGATTAAATCAACAGGGGGTAACCGAACCCAGGGGAAAGCAGGGGGGACTCTTGGTAATGAGAGAAACCAAGTTGATCAATCGATCAATCAATCAATCAGTGGTATTTATTGAGCACTTCCTGTGTGCAGAGCACTGCACCAAGCGTTTGAGTTGATGGAGACAATTAAATTAATGGTATTTGAGCACTTACTGGGCGCCAAGGACTGCACTAACATTTGGCTTGATGAACACGATAAGTGAATCAATGGTTTTTGAGCACTTACTGTGTACAGAGCACTGTATTTAGTGCTTGGGAAAGTACAATAGGATAGAATTGGAAGACACAGAGCCCTGCTCACAAGGAGCTTACAGTCCACAGGAGCGGGAGAGACACACACTGAAATCACCTACAGATAGGAGGATATGTACATAAATGTTGAGGGTAGAGTGAATAACAAGGGATTAAAGGATAGAGATCTAAGTACCTATCAAGGGAGGGCAGGTAGGGTAGGAGAAGGCCTCTTGTAGAAGATGTGAGTTTAGGAAGGTGTTGAAGGTGGAAAGAATGGTGGTCTTTCAGATATTGCGGGGGGAGGGAGGTCCAGGCCAGAGGAAGGCTGCGGGCAAGTGCTCGGTGATAGACTGTGAGCCCAATGTTGGGTAGGGACTGTCTCTATGTGTTGCCAATTTGTGCTTCCCAGGCACTTAGTACAGTGCTCTGCACATAGTAAGCGCTCAATAAATATGATTGATGATGATAAGATCAAGGTGCAGTGAGTAGAATGGCACTGGGGGAGCCAAGTGGGCTAAAAGGCATGAAGACACCAGGGCAGGAAACAGACGTAAAGCCAAAAAGTGGGAACAGAAACGGGCACGGTGGTGATCTGGATTATTAAGACTGTGAGTCTCATGTGCGACTGGGATGATGTCCAACCTGATCAATCAATCAATCAATCGTATTTATTGAGCGCTTACTGTGTGCACAGCACTGTACTAAGCGCTTGGGAAGTACAAGTTGGCAACATATAGAGACAGTCCCTACCCAACAGTAACCTGATCTGCTTGTATCCACCCTAGCGCTCAGTACGCTGCCTGCCACATAGTAGATGCTTAACAAATAGCCCAATTATTATTACTACTTTTAGTTAACCATGCTGATAAATGATACCCGCACTAAATGAGGAATGCGCATTGGGAAAAGGAGTGAACAGAATGTAAACCTGGAGGGGGTGACAGTCATCACCAGGGAGAAGAGACTGTGGTTATCAAATTTTAGTAGGGACCAAAACAGAGAGATGGAGGCTGATAGAAACAAGTTTTTTTGTTGTTGTTTGGTATTTTTTTGTGTGTGTGGTGGGGGGGGGAAGGGAGTGGAAGCTGTATGGCATAGTATGTTTGGTTTTGTTCTCTGTCTCCCCCTTTTAGACTGTGAGCCCACTGTTGGGTAGGGACTGTCTCTATATGTTGCCAATTTGTACTTCCCAAGCGCTTAGTACAGTGCTCTGCACACAGTAAGCGCTCAATAAATACGACATTGATTGATTGATTGATTGATGATGATGATGATGATGACTGAGGTCTAATCCCGGCTCCACTACCCCTCAGCTGTGTGGTCTTGGGCAAGTCACTTCACTTTTCTGGGCCTCGGTTACCCCGTCCATAAAATGGGGATCAAGACTGTAAGCCTCCAGAGGGACCAGGGACTGTGTCCAACGTGATTTGCTTGTAACCACCCCAACGCTTAATACAGTGCCTGGCTCATTCCAAGTGCTTAACAAATACCACAATTATTATTATATAAATTCCAAGTGCTTCCACCCTCACCACTGGGATAATTGGGGGATGTGGCCAAGAGGGGATGGGTCGGGAAATCTCTTTTCCCCGTCCCCCACCTCACCTGCAACAATATGTATATATGTTTGTACATATTTATTACTCTATTTATTTATTTATTTTACTTGTACATATCTATTCTATTCATTTTATTTTGTTAGTATGTTTGGTTTTGTTCTCTGTCTCCCCCTTTTAGACTGTGAGCCCACTGCTGGGTAGGGACTGTCTCTATATGTTGCCAATTTGTACTTCCCAAGCGCTTAGTACAGTGCTCTGCACATAGTAAGCGCTCAATAAATACAATTGATGATGATGATAAAGGGACGCAGCGTGGCTTAATGGAAAGAGCCCAGGCTTGAGAGTCACACAGGTCATGGGTTCTAATAATAATAATAATGATGTGTTTGTTAAGCGCTTACTATGTGCAAAGCACTGTTCTAATCCCGATTCTGCCACCTGTCTTTTATGTGAACTTGGACAAGTCAGTTAACTTCTCTGGGCCTCAGTTTCCTCATCTGTAAAATGAGGATTGAGACTGTGAGCCCCACGTGGGACAACCTGATTACCTTGTTTTTACCCCAGCTTTTAGAACCGTGTTTGGCACATAGTAAGCGCTTAACAAATACCATCATTATTATTATTATTATTATTATTATTATTATTATTATTGTTAAAGGGTCCAGATAAGAAGCTAGAATTTATTCCCACTCTCTCCCTCTGCCCTACCCTCTTCCCCTCCCCACAGCACTTGTGTATATTTGTACGTATTTATTACTCTATTTATTTTTATCAATGATGTGTATCAATAATTTTATTTATCTATTTTGATGGTAACTGGCTGTGGGCAGGGAACACTGTTGGGTAGGGACTGTCTCTATATGTTGCCAACTTGTACTTCCCAGGCGCTTGGTACAGTGCTCTGCACACAGCAAGCGCTCAATAAATACGATTGATTGATTGATTGAATGAGTCTACCAACTCTGTATATAGGTTTGTACGTATTTATTACTCTATTTTATTTGCGCATATTTATTCTATTTATTTTATTTTGTTAATACGTTTTGTTTTGTTCTCTGTCTCCCCCTTCTAGACTGTGAGCCCACAGTTGGGTAGGGACCGTCTCTATATGTTGCCAACTTGTACTTCCCAAGCGCTTAGTACAGTGCTCTGCACCCAGTAAGCGCTCAATAAATGCGATTGATTGATTGACGCCTGTCTACTTGCTTTGTTTTGTGTCTCCCCCCTTCTAGACTGTGAGCCCGTTGGTGGGTAGGGACCGTCTCTACATGTTGCCGAATTGGCAGTGTGGCTCAGTGGAAAGAGCTCGGGCTTGGGAGTCAGAGGTCATGGGTTCTAATCCCGACTCGGCCACTTATCAGCTGTGTGACTTTGGGCAAGTCACTTCGCTTTTCTGAGCCTCAGTTCCCTCACCTGTAAAATGGGGATGAAGACTGTGAGCCCCACGTGGGACAACCTGATTACCTTGTATCTACCCCAATGCTTAAAACAGTGAATCGCACATGGTAAGTGCTTAACAAATGGTATCATTATTATTATTATTATTCTGGGCCTCAGTTCCCTCATCTGTAAAATGGGGATGAAGGCTGTGAACCTTTCTACATGCCTTGTTTTGTTGTCTGTCTCCCCCTTCTAGACTGTGAGCCCGTTGCTGGGTAGGGACTGTCTCTATCTGTTGCTGATGTGTCCTTCCCAAGCGCTTAGTACAGTGCTCTGCACACAGTAAGCGCTCAATAAATGCGATTGAATGAATGAATGAATGAGCCCCACGTGGGACAACCTGATTACCTTGTATCTACCTCAGTGCTTAGAACAGTGCTTTGCACATAGTAAGCGCTTAAAAAATACCATCATTGCTATTATTAGTCTCTGTGCCTCAGTTCCCTCATCTGTAAAATGGGGGTGAAGACTGTGAGCCCCATGTGGGCCAACCTGATTACCTTGTATCTACCTCAGGGCTTAGAACTGTGCTTGGCACATAGTAAGCACTTAACAAATACCATCATCGTTATTATTATTCTCTGTGCCTCAGTTTCCTCATCTGTAAAATGGGGGTGAAGACTGTGAGCCCCACGTGGGCCAACCTGATTACCCTGTATCTCCCTCAGGGCTCAGAACGTTGCTTGGCACATAGTGAGCGCCTAACAAACGCCATTATTATTAGAGAAGCAGCGCGGCTCGGTGGAAAGAGCCCGGGCTTTGGAGTCGGAGGTCGTGGGTTCAAATCCCGACTCCACCACGTCTGCTGTGAGACCTTGGGCAAGTCACTTCTCTGCGCCTCAGTCCCCTCACCTGTAAAATGGGGGTGAAGACTGTGAGCCCCTAACAACTGCCATTATTACTAGAGAAGCAGCGCGGCTCGGTGGAAAGAGCCCGGGCTTTGGAGTCGGAGGTCGTGGGTTCAAATCCCGACTCCCACCACGTCTGCTGTGAGACCTCGGGCAAGTCACTTCTCTGCGCCTCAGTCCCCTCACCTGTAAAATGGGGGTGAAGACTGTGAGCCCCTAACAACTGCCATTATTACTAGAGAAGCAGCGTGGCTCGGTGGAAAGAGCCCGGGCTTTGGAGTCGGAGGTCGTGGGTTCAAATCCCGCTCCACCACGTCTGCTGTGTGACCTTGGGCAAGTCACTTCTCTGCGCCTCAGTCACCTCACCTGTAAAATGGGGGTGAAGACTGTGAGCCCCTAACAACTGCCATTATTACTAGAGAAGCAGCGCGGCTCGGTGGAAAGAGCCCGGGCTTTGGAGTCGGAGGTCGTGGGTTCAAATCCCGACTCCCACCACGTCTGCTGTGAGACCTCGGGCAAGTCACTTCTCTGCGCCTCAGTCCCCTCATCTGTAAAATGGGGGTGAAGACTGTGAGCCCCTAACAACTGCCATTATTACTAGAGAAGCAGCGTGGCTCGGTGGAAAGAGCCCGGGCTTTGGAGTCGGAGGTCGTGGGTTCAAATCCCGACTCCACCACGTCTGCTGTGAGACCTTGGGCAAGTCACTTCTCTGCGCCTCAGTCCCCTCACCTGTAAAATGGGGGTGAAGACTGTGAGCCCCTAACAACTGCCATTATTACTAGAGAAGCAGCGCGGCTCGGTGGAAAGAGCCCGGGCTTTGGAGTCGGAGGTCGTGGGTTCAAATCCCGCTCCACCACGTCTGCTGTGAGACCTTGGGCAAGTCACTTCTCTGCGCCTCAGTCACCTCACCTGTAAAATGGGGGTGAAGACTGTGAGCCCCTAACAACTGCCATTATTACTAGAGAAGCAGCGCGGCTCGGTGGAAAGAGCCCGGGCTTTGGAGTCGGAGGTCGTGGGTTCAAATCCCGACTCCCACCACGTCTGCTGTGAGACCTTGGGCAAGTCACTTCTCTGCGCCTCAGTCCCCTCACCTGTAAAATGGGGGTGAAGACTGTGAGCCCCTAACAACTGCCATTATTACTAGAGAAGCAGCGTGGCTCGGTGGAAGGAGCCCGGGCTTTGGAGTCGGAGGTCGTGGGTTCAAATCCCGACTCCCACCACGTCTGCTGTGAGACCTCGGGCAAGTCACTTCTCTGCGCCTCAGTCCCCTCATCTGTAAAATGGGGGTGAAGACTGTGAGCCCCTAACAACTGCCATTATTACTAGAGAAGCAGCGTGGCTCGGTGGAAAGAGCCCGGGCTTTGGAGTCGGAGGTCGTGGGTTCAAATCCCGACTCCACCACGTGTCTGCTGTGTGACCTCGGGCAAGTCACTTCTCTGCGCCTCAGTCCCCTCACCTGTAAAATGGGGGTGAAGACTGTGAGCCCCTAACAACTGCCATTATTACTAGAGAAGCAGCGCGGCTCGGTGGAAAGAGCCCGGGCTTTGGAGTCGGAGGTCGTGGGTTCAAATCCCGACTCCCACCACGTCTGCTGTGAGACCTTGGGCAAGTCACTTCTCTGCGCCTCAGTCCCCTCACCTGTAAAATGGGGGTGAAGACTGTGAGCCCCTAACAACTGCCATTATTACTAGAGAAGCAGCGCGGCTCGGTGGAAAGAGCCCGGGCTTTGGAGTCGGAGATCGTGGGTTCAAATCATCCTCATCATCAATCGTATTTATGGAGCGCTTACTATGTGCAGAGCACTGTACTAAGCGCTTGGGAAGTACAAATTGGCAACATCTAGAGACAGTCCCTACCCAACAGTGGGCTCACAGTCTAAAAGGGGGAGACAGAGACCAAACATACTAACAAAATAAAATAAATAGAATAGATATGTACAAATAAATTAAATAAATAAATAGAGTAAAAAAATATGTACAAACATATATACATATATACAGGTGCTGTGGGGAAGGGAGGGAAGATGGGGGGATGGAGAGGGGGACGAGAGGAAGTTCAAATCCCGACTCCACCACGTGTCTGCTGTGTGACCTTGGGCAAGTCATTTCTCTGCGCCTCAGTCCCCTCATCTGTAAAATGGGGGTGAAGGCTGTGAGCCCCACGTGGGACAACTTGATCGCCTTGTAGCGCCCCCAGCGCTTAGAAGGGTGCTCTGCACATAGTAAGCGCTTAATAAATGCCGTCATTATTATTATTATTATCACAGTGCTCTGCCCGCAGGGGGCGCTCATCATCAATCGCATTTATTGAGCGCTTACTATGTGCAGAGCACTGTACTAAGCGCTCAATAAATAGGGCTGAGTGGGGATGACGCCCCTTTACCTGGTCAGTCCTGGTGGCCTGGGCTTTGTCGCCCAGGACCTTGTCCTTGAGGTCGTCCAGCTTGCCGCCATAGGCCAGGTTGCAGACGTCCAAGTTAGACACGGCCCCGTCCATCCCCCCGCCGTCGAACCCCGGGCCGGGCCACGCCCCCTCGCGGCGGCGGCCCTCCTTCCGGCGCCCGACCAATCACCGCGCCCCGCGCCCCCCCGGAGGATTCTGGGAGTTGTAGTCCCGGGCGGAGTCGGCCCGCCCCCTCCGCCGCGGCGCCGCACTACAAGTCCCGGCGTGCCCCGCGGCCGGGCGGCCGTCGTCCTTGGGGCTCCCGCGGCGGCGGCGGCGCAGGATGACAGCTGGAGAATGGAGTCAGGTAAGGGAGGCTGGACGAAGGGGAAGCCGGGGATCCCCCGTCGGAGGGGAAGCTCGGGGGCTGGCGGAGGCGCCAAAGGAGGGCTAAGGGGTGAGGCGGCTCCCCTCCTTCCTTCCCATTGGAGGAGGGGGGAGGGAGCCCGCTCCCTCGGGCCGCGTCGCCCCCTCCGCGGTGACGTCACCGCGGAGGGATTTCACGCCGACGCCGTGGCGCGCGCCGCCTCGTCACGTGCCGCGCGCCCCCTCCCTCACGTTGGCTTCCCTCACCTGGGTTGTTCATTCATTCAGTCGTACTTATTGAGCGCTGACTGGGTGCAGAGCACTGTGCTAAGCGCCTGGGAAGTCCAAGTTGGCAACATATTCATTCATTCAATTGTATTGAGCGCTTACTGGGTGCAGAGCACTGGACTAAGCGCTTGGGAAGTACAAGTTGGCAACATTTTCATTCATTCATTCAGTTGTATTGAGCACTTACTGGGTGCAGAACACTGTACTAAGCGCTTGGGAAGTACAAGTTTGCAACATATTCATTCATTCAATTGTATTGAGCACTTACTGGGTGCAGAACACTGTACTAAGCGCTTGGGAAGTACAAGTTGGCAACATATTCATTCATTCATTCAATCATATTTATTGAGCGCTTACTGTGTGCAGAGCACTGGACTAAGTGCTTGGGAAGTACAAGTTGGCAACATATTCATTCATTCAATTGTATTGAGCACTTACTGGGTGCAGAACACTACTAAGCGCTTGGGAAGTACAAGTTGGCAACATATTCATTCATTCAATCGTATTGAGCGCTTACTGTGTGCAGAGCACTGTACTAAGCGCTTGGGAAGTACAAGTTGGCAACATTCATTCAATCGTATTGAGCGCTTACTGTGTACAGAGCACTGTGCTAAGCGCTTGGGAAGTACAAGTTGGCAACATATTCATTCATTCATTCAATAGTATTTATTGAGCACTTACTGTGTGCAGAGCACTGGACTAAGCGTTTGGGAAGTACAAGTTGGCAACATATTCATTCATTCAATCGTATTTATTGAGTGCTTACTGTGTGCAGAGCACTGTACTAAGTGCTTGGGAAGTACAAGTTGGCAACATATTCATTCATTCATTCAGTTGTATTGAGCACTTACTGGGTGCAGAACACTGTACTAAGCGCTTGGGAAGTACAAATTGGCAACATATTCATTCATTCAATTGTATTGAGCGCTTACTGTATGCAGAACGCTGTACTAAGCGCTTGGGAAGTACAAGTTGGCAACATATTCATTCATTCATTCAATCATATTTATTGAGCGCTTACTGTGTGCAGAGCACTGGACTAAGTGCTTGGGAAGTACAAGTTGGCAACATATTCATTCATTCATTCAATTGTATTGAGCACTTACTGGGTGCAGAACACTACTAAGCGCTTGGGAAGTACAAGTTGGCAACATATTCATTCATTCAATCGTATTGAGCGCTTACTGTGTGCAGAGCACTGTACTAAGCGCTTGGGAAGTACAAGTTGGCAACATTCATTCAATCGTATTGAGCGCTTACTGTGTACAGAGCACTGTGCTAAGCGCTTGGGAAGTACAAGTTGGCAACATATTCATTCATTCATTCAATAGTATTTATTGAGCACTTACTGTGTGCAGAGCACTGGACTAAGCGTTTGGGAAGTACAAGTTGGCAACATATTCATTCATTCAATCGTATTTATTGAGTGCTTACTGTGTGCAGAGCACTGTACTAAGTGCTTGGGAAGTACAAGTTGGCAACATATTCATTCATTCATTCAGTTGTATTGAGCACTTACTGGGTGCAGAACACTGTACTAAGCGCTTGGGAAGTACAAATTGGCAACATATTCATTCATTCAATTGTATTGAGCGCTTACTGTATGCAGAACGCTGTACTAAGCGCTTGGGAAGTACAAGTTGGCAACATATTCATTCATTCATTCAATCATACTTATTGAGCGCTTACTGTGTGCAGAGCACTGGACTAAGTGCTTGGGAAGTACAAGTTGGCAACATATTCATTCATTCATTCAATTGTATTGAGCACTTACTGGGTGCAGAACACTACTAAGCGCTTGGGAAGTACAAGTTGGCAACATATTCATTCATTCAATCGTATTGAGCGCTTACTGTGTGCAGAGCACTGTACTAAGCGCTTGGGAAGTACAAGTTGGCAACATTCATTCAATCGTATTTATTGAGCGCTTACTGTGTACAGAGCACTGTGCTAAGCGCTTGGGAAGTACAAGTTGGCAACATATTCATTCATTCATTCAATAGTATTTATTGAGCACTTACTGTGTGCAGAGCACTGGACTAAGCGTTTGGGAAGTACAAGTTGGCAACATATTCATTCATTCAATCGTATTTATTGAGTGCTTACTGTGTGCAGAGCACTGTACTAAGTGCTTGGGAAGTACAAGTTGGCAACATATTCATTCATTCATTCAATTGTATTGAGCCCTTACTGTGTGCAGAACACTGTACTAAGTGCTTGGGAAGTACAAGTTGGCAACATATTCATTCATTCAATCGTATTGAGCACTTACTATGCAGAGCACTGTACTAAGCTCTTGGGAAGTACAAGTTGGCAACATATTCATTCATTCAATCGTATTTATTGAGCGCTTACTGTGTGCAGAGCACTGGACTAAGCACTTGGGAAGTACAAGTTGGCAACATATTAATTCATTCATTCAATCATATTGAGTGCTTACTGTGTGCAGAGCACTGTACTAAGCGCTTGGGAAGTACAAGTTGGCAACATCATCATCATCATCAATCGTATTTATTGAGCGCTTACTATGTGCAGAGCACTGTACTAAGCGCTTGGGAAGTACAAATTGGCAACACATAGAGACCGTCCCTACCCAACACTGGGCTCACAGTCTAAAAATATAGAGACAGTCCCTACCCAACAGTGGGCTCACAGTCTAAAAGGGGGAGATTGAATGAATGAATATGTTGCCAACTTGTACTTCCCAAGCGCTTAGTACAGTGTCCTGCGTATTCATTCATTCATTCAATTGTATTGAGCGCTTACTGTGTTGGGAGGTCAGCGAGGAGGCTGATGCTGTTTTCAAGAGATATGTTAAGGGCTTAGATCAAGAGGAAGAGGTGGATTCCAGAGATGTTGGGAAGGTAGAACTGACAGGATTTGGTGACAGTCTGAATGTGTGGGTTGAAGGAGAGGGATGAGCTGAGGATAATGCCGAGGGAATGGGCTTGGGAGACAGGGAGGTTGGTGATATCTACGGTCATGGGAAAGGCTGGGAGGGGACAGGGTTTGGGTGGTAAGATGGGGAGTTCTGTTTTGGATATGTTAGTTTGACTTGTCAAGTGAAGCATTCAGGAGATGTCCTGAAGGCGGGAAGCGAAGGAGAGAGGTTGGGGTTGGAGAGGTAGATTTCGGCATCATTCCCAAAGAGATGGGAGTTGAGGCCGTGGAAGCGAATGAGTTTTCCCGAGAATAGAAGGGGACCCAGAACTGAGCCTTGAGGGACTCCCACAGTTCGAGAGTGGGAGGTAAAGGAGGAGCCGGCCGAAGAGAATGAGAAGGAATGGCTAAGAGATGAGAGGAAATCCAGGTTAGATCATTTTCAAGGAGGGGGGTGCTCCACAGTGGGAGAAGTTGAGGAGATTGAAAACCAAACGATTATTTTTGTCAGATTACCTCGAGGAATTCCCAGAAACAGATGAGCCCGTGTGGATCTTGGGGAGGCAACATCATCTTAAAGCAGGTAGGTTTCTGATGCGAAGGTGACTTGTGAGGGAGGCCTTCCCAGACTGAGCCCCTTCCTTCCTCTCCCCCTCGTCCCCCTCTCCATCTCCCCCATCTTACCTCCTTCCCTTCCCCACAGCACCTGTATAGATGTTTGTACATATTTATTACTCTATTTTATTTGTACGTATCTATTCTATTTTATTTTGTTAGTATGTTTGGTTTTGTTCTCTGTCTCCCCCTTTTAGACTGTGAGCCCGCTGTTGGGTAGGGACTGTCTCTATATGTTGCCAATTTGTACTTCCCAAGCGCTTAGTACAGTGCTCTGCACATAGGAAGCGCTCAATAAATACGATTGATGATGATGATGAGTGGGTGGAAAGCAATAAAGGGGAAGCTATGGCAGTCAATACGTCCTATTTATTGAACGCTTACTGTGTGCAGGGCACCGCACTAAGCACTTGGGAGAGTACAGTGCAACAATAAACAGACACATTCCCTGCCCACAGCGAGCTTACGGCATGGGGGGGGAGACAAATATTAATATAAATAGGGAGAAAGTGGACCAGGAGCCAACGGCAAGGTAGACGAGATGGAGGTAGAGCGAGTAAGTTAGCTTCAGAGGAGCAGAGTGTGCGGGTTAGGTTGTTGTGGACACATTCCCTGTCCACTCCGAGTACTTGGGCGGCACGTCCCTTCTTTGTTCAGTCAATCAGTGGTATTTTTTGAGCGCTTACTGTGTGCAGAGCACTGTGCTAAGTGCTTGGGAGAGTACAACGTAACAAAGTTGGTAGACACAGCTAGAAGGAAAGCAAAGTAGAGAGAGGGCTCGAATTATCTGTGGGGCAGCTATATGCTACTCCTCCATCTTCGATTGCCCGCATATTTGCAATAGGGAATACCGTTTTTTAATAATAATTAATAATAATTATGGTACTCTAAGCAATTACTATGTGCCAAGCACTGTTTTAAGCACTAGATACAAGGTACGTTGGACACAGTCCCTGTCCCACGTATGACTCCCACTCGTAATCCCCATTTTACAGATGAGTAACTGAGGCCCAGAGAAGTGAAGTGATTCGCCCAAGGTCACACAGCAGACATGTGGAAAAGCCGGGGCGGGATTAGAACCCATGACCTTTTGACTCCTAGGCCCATGCTGTACCCATTAAGCCACACTGCTTTTCCTGTCGTTGCGACTCTACCTCATCAGGGAAGTAAGCTCACTGTGGGCGGGGAATGTGTCTGTTACAGCGTACTCTCCAAAGCACTTAGTAAGGTGCTCTGTGCGCAGTATTGAGCGGTAAGCGCTCAATAAGTACGATTGACTTACTGGGTGGGGCAATTTAGAAGAGGCCTTGTGCTGGAAAGAGACAGCTCTGACCCTGTTGGGTAACCGTGAGATTTGTGATCATCATCATCATCAATCGTAAGGATGCAGTGTGGCCTAATGGAAAGAGCACCGGCCTGTGAGTCAGAGGTTCTAATCCTGACTCTATCATTTATCTGCTCTGTGACCTTGGGAAAGTCACTTCACTTCTCTATTACCTCAGTTATAATAATAATAATAATTGGCATTTATTAAGCGCTATGTGCAAAGCACTGTTCTAAGCGCTGGGGAGGATACAGGGTGATCAGGTTGTCCCACGTGGGGCTCACCGTCTTAATCCCCACTTTACAGATGAGGTAACTGAGGCCCAGAGAAGTGAAGTGACTTGCCCAAGATCACACAGCAGACATGTGGCGGAGTCGGCATTCGAACCCAGGACCTCTGACTCCAAAGCCCGTGCTCTTTCCACTGAGCCACGCTGCTTCTCTGCTTAGTTATCTCATCTGTAAAATGAGGGTTAAGTATCTGTTTTCCCCACCTTCGTTAGACTCTGAGCCCCATATGGAACAGGGATTGTATCTTCCCCAGCACATAGTAAGTGCTTGAAAGGCACCATAATTATTATTATTAATTATTGTAACGTCACATTCCTCAGCTGGCGGGGTTATCTGTATTGTGGTGTTTTTTTTTCCAAGGTAAAATGTTATTCAGGAGACAATTATCCAGTTTGTGCCTCTGGTCACTTTATTTCATGTCACTCAGCATGCTAAGGCCAAATAGGGGAATCCCAGACAAGACCATTTTGCTCCAGAAGGGCGAAGGGAGGAAGTTCAAACCAGGTTCACAATAAAACTTTCCAAATTTCGGAAGTTAATTTCAGTTACCCCAGGCGCGATCCTCCCACTCCCATCGCCTTGTGCAGTTCAAGAGCCTGGTTGCATATTTGAAACCGAACCAACTTGTCTGGTGGGATGAGATGATTTATGCTTTCATTTGATTGCAGAAAAATCGAAGCTGTTGTCCGATATAAGTGCCCGCCTGTGGTTTACATACCGAAGGAAATTTTCACCAATAGGTAAGTTTACCCACAAGTGAATAATGCCTCTTTATCCTTTAGCTTGTGCAAGAGGTGATCTATTTCACCGGTATGTATAGGATTATTTGAAAACAAACAAAAAAAAAGCCAGCATTCATTTATGATCATTCATATTTTTAACACATTCTTTTTTTTAAAGAGAATCACTTGATTGCTATGGAGGTCCAGGTGGAGATGAAGGAATCTAACTGTCTCTCTAGTCCTCCATCAAGAGAGGGATTAAGATAGGATTTTGAACTTCGGCGTTACAGTTTGTTTTTTTTTTACAGAAAGTCAATGAATAAATCAATTAATAGAATTTATTGAGCTCTTACTGTGCGGTCAACACTGTACTAAGCTCTTGGAGAGTATACTCCACTCTCGGGTTCAAGGCTGTCCATCACCTCGCCCCCTCCTACCTCCCCTCCCTTCTCTCCTCCTGCTCAGCCCGCACCCTGTGCTGCCGCTCACCTCCTCACCGTGCCTCGTTCTCGCCTGTCCCGCCGTCGACCCCCAGCCCACGTCCTTCCCCTGGCCTGGAATGCCCTCCCTCCACACATTTGCTAAACTAGCTCTCTTCCTCCCTTCAAAGCCCTACTGAGAGCTCACCTCCTCCAAGAGGCCTTCCCAGATTGAGCCCCCTTTTCCTCTCCTCCTCCCCATTGTCCCCCCGCCCTACCTCCTTCCCCTCCACATAGCACTTGTACATATTTATTACTCTATTTTACTTGTACATTTTTACTACTGTATTTATTTTACTAATGATGTGCATATAGCTATAGTTCTATTTATTCTGATGGTTTTGACACCTGTCTACATGTTGTTTTGTTGTCTGTCTCCCCCTTCTAGACCGTGAGCCCACTGTTTGGTAGGGACTGTCTCTATCTGTTGCCGACTTGTACTTCCCAAGCACTTAGTACAGTGCTCTGCACACAGTAAGCGCTCAATAAATACAACTGAATGAATGAATATACTGCAATAGAGTTGATAGACGCAATCCCTGCCATTGAGGAGCTTACGATCTAGTGAGGGAGGCAGCCACTGAAATAAATTACAGATAGGGGAAGTGGCAGAATATCAAGCTATAGACTGGGCTGGGGTGGGGTTGGGGTGAGGATCAAAATGCTTAAGGGGAGGACACCCAAGCCATACAGAAGAGAAGGTGAATTGGGTGGGGAATAGAGGGGTTAGTCAGGGAAGGCTTCTTGGAGGGGATGTGATTTTAAGGGGGCTTTGAAGGTGGGAAGAATGGTGGTCTGTGAGATGTGAAGGTGGAGAGAAGCCAGTCAGTCAGTCGTATTCATTGAGCGCTTACTGTGTGCAGAGCACTGTACTAGGCGCTTGGAAGAGTATAATACAACAATAAACAGACACATTCGCTGTCCACAATGAGCTTACAATTTAGAGGGGGAAACAGACATTAATATAAATGAATAGGGAGAACGTGGACCAGGGGCCAACAGCACGTTAGATGAGATTGAGGTAATAATAATAATAATAATGATGGTATTTGTTAAGCGCTTACTATGGGCCAAGCACCGTTCTAAGCACTGGTGTAGATACACGGTAATCAGGATGTCCCACATGTGGGGCTCACAGTCTTAATCCCCATTTTACCGATTAGGTAACTGAGGCACAGAGAAGTGACTTACCCAAAGTCACACAGCTGACAGGTGATGGAGCCGGGATTAGAACCCACGACCTCGGACTCGCAAGCCTGTGCCCTTTCCCCTAAGCCACGCTGCTTCCTTTTAGACTGTGAGCCCACTGTTGGGTAGGGACTGTCTCTGTGTGTTGCCAATTTGTACTTCCCAAGCGCTTAGTACAGTGCTCTGCACATAGTAAGCGCTCAATAAATACGATTGATTGATTGATTGATTCCTGCAATGAAATAAGTACAGTGAAATAAATTGTCATTAGAGGAGCAGAATATGTGGGTTAGGCTGTTGTAAGAAATCAGTGAGGTAAGACAGGAGAGGGAGAGCTGCCTGTCTTAAAACTCACGGTAGTGTTTCCATTTGATGAGGGGGCTGGGCAACCAATGGAGGTTTTTGAGGCTTGGGGAGAAGGGGCCCTGTACTTTTTTTATTTAGGAAAATGATCAGGATAGCAGAGTGAAGTACGGACTGGAGGGGGAGAGGCAGGAGGCAAGGAGGTCAGCAAGGAGGCTGCTGCAGTAGTTAATCAATCAATCAATCGTATTTATTGAGCGCTTACTGTGTGCAGAGCACTGTACTAAGCACTTGGGAAGTACAAGTTGGCAACATATAGAGACAGTCCCTACCCAACAGTGGGCTCACAGTCTAAACAAGTCAAAGTGGAATATTTATCAGCATGGTAGCAGTGTGCAATGAGAGGAAAGGGCAGATTCTGGAGAAGTTTTAAAAGTAGAACAGACAAGATTTTTGATTCATGTCTACTAACTATTTTGTTCACAAACGCATTGTATAGTGCTCCACACATAGTTCAGTTAATACCATTGATTGATAGGTCAAACCTGGGTAGGTCAATATAATCCTTTGTATATGGGAAAGCACATTATTAATTGTTAATAGCTAGGGCCAGACATCTTTGGGGGAGAGGGAACTGCCTGATAAGGTATTTCTTTGGGTTCATTCATTCATTTATTCATTTGTATTTATTAAGTACTTACTATGTGCAAAACACCGTACTAACCTCTTAGTAACAATAAGCAGACACATTCCTTGCCAACAGTGAGATTAGAGGCTAGACAGCGGGGAAACACACATGAATATAAATAGATAATATACAGATATGTACATAAGTGCTATGGGGCTGGGGGAGGGGATGAATAAAGGGGGCAGGTCGGCAATGCAGAAGGGAGTGGGAGAAGAGGAAAGGATGGATTAGTCAGGGAAGGCCTCTTGAAGGAGATATGACTTCAGTAAGGCTTTGAGGCAGGGAGAGTCATTGCTTTTTGGGTATGAGAACCCAACTCTGCACACAGTAAGCGCTCAATAAATACGATTGATGATGAGAAGGAGGGCGTTCCAGGCCAGAGGCAGGACGTGGGCGAGGGGTCGACTGTGGCTCCACTCTGGGGAAGAGAAGAGACACACAGAGAAGGGAACAGAGGTGGCTTTGAAAGAAAGCAATCTCAATCAATCAGCCGTTTCTATCGAACGGTTACTATGTGCAAAGCACTGTACTAAGCACTTGGGGGATTACAACACACACACATTCTCTGCCCACAGGGAGCTTACAGTCTAATGGAGGAGACAGACTTATTTTTGCAAGTTTAAAGAGCATTCTCTTAGGGAGTTCCGGGGCTCGTCCACGTTTCCCAGCTAAAAGATATTCATTCTCCTCCTTCGCTTCTGACTCCCACCCTTGATTAACCTATCGGCGGGAGACCTGTCCATCTGAAAAAGCCCCCCGTCCCCCGGTGCCCAAACCCGTCCTGATTTTCTGCTCTTCGGCCCACAGGAGGGACCGGCCCTTCGTCAGACGCCGGCTGGGGATGCATGCTCCGTTGCGGACAGATGATGTTGGCCCAGGCCCTGATCTGCAGGCATTTGGGAAGGGGTGAGTGGTCATCGGTCCATCCATCCTCTGCCATTAGGATCAATCAATCAATCAATCGTATTTATTGAGCGCTTACTATGTGCAGAGCACTGTACTAAGCGTTTGGGAAGTACAAATTGGCATCACATAGAGACAGTCCCTACCCAACAGTGGGCTCACAGTCTAAAAGAGGTGACGGGTGCTAAAATGACTCCGGAAATACTCTTATAGTTGGCTAAAGAAACGAAGCCCGAATGCGATAGGAAATAGCCGTTCTTTTTACCAGTCACTTTCTGTGGAAAACAGAGAACTCAGAAACCATTCACAGTAGGTCGACTGGTTATTTGGGATTAAGCCCCTTAATGTGACACATCATGAAACTTGCTGGAGCCGAGGGTTGGGACGAGTTTGTTTCCCCACGTATTACCTCGTTATCAAAACTTGTGCTGTGCACGGTGTCAGTGGGGAGTTGGGTGATGATGGAGCCGAGAGTCGTAGAGGGATAATAGAGATTTATAAAGGTTAGCCTTTTGGGAGCGAAGAAGGATTTCAACCAATTTCCTCGCAGAAGAAGGGTCAGAAGCCCTTTCTAGCCTCTTGTGTCGCAGTAATAATAACGATGGTATTTATTAAGCGCTTACTATGTGCCAAGCACCGTTCTAAGCGCTGGGTTAGATACACGGTAATCAGGTTGTCCCACGTGGGGCTCACAGTCTTAATCCCCATTTTACAGATGAGGTAACTGAGGCACAGAGAAGTGACTTGCCCAAAGTCACACAGCTGATTAGTGGCAGAGCCTGGATTAGAACCCACGACCTCTGACTCCCAAGCCCGTGCTCTTTCCACTAAGGAACACTGCTTCTCATGCCGTACTCTCCGAAATGCTTCGTACAGGACTCTGCAGTCAGTAAGCACTCAATAAGTACCATGGATTGAGAAGGGGAGTTTGGCAGGTTTACTTTCTGTTCGTCGTCACCGTGGGCCAGGTGTCTCACTAGCCTACGAGTCAGAAGACATGGGTTCTAATCCTGGCTCTGCCATGTTTCTGCCGTGTGATGTCACTTCACTTCTTTGTGTCTGTTACCTCACCTGTAAAATGGGGATTAAGAGTGTGGGCCTCATGTGGGACAGGGACTGTGTCCAACCTGATTACCTTGTATCTACGCAGTGCTTAGATTAATGCTTGGCACATAGTAAGGGCTAACAAGTACCACAATTATTATTATTAGCCCTTTGCCATTTTGGGGAAACCACAGGGAAGTAAAGATGCCACAGTTTTTCACCTCCACTTTGTCGGCATCCGCCGTTTGGATCCCATCGTTGTTCGGTGCCAGAAATCATCGGGGTTTTGGAAGCTCCTCCTCACGATTCCGAAGCTATTGGTTTGAGAAGAAGGAGGGTCCATTTCACCCTCTGGAGCTTCCGGCAGACAAGGAGTTTGATGGTTCAGGAACGCTGGAGGCCAGGAGAAAATTGAGACGTGGAGACACTGACTTTGATCCCTCCCAGCTGGGAATCTCAAAGCCTGCAATCTAATCGATAGTATTTACTGAGCGTTGACTCTGTGCCGTGTACTGTACTAAGCACCGAATCAGAGAAGAATCCTTGGATAGTAGCTATTTCTGCTCCCCTGACGGACTGTTCAATCAGTGTGCTGGAGCAGGGTGAGGAGTGAGCCCTCCTCTCACCACCAGAAAGCCTTGGTAGAGTTCTAAAATGTTGGAGCCGCTCTTTGTCGCTTGTAGACCACACCTCTCCTGAAGCATTATAAAAACGTTGGCTTGCAAGCTGCTTTCTGTGGTAATAGTAGCATTAACGCAGCGTGGCTCAGTGGAAAGAGCGTGGGCTTTGGAGTCAGAGGTCGTGGGTTCAAATCCCGGCTCCCCCAACTGTCAGCTGTGTGACTTCGGGCTAGTCACTTCACTTCTTTGGGCCTCAGTTACCTCATCTGTAAAACGGGGATTAAAACTGTGAGCCGCACGTGGGACAACCTGATCACCTTGTAACCTCCCCTGCGCTTAGAACAGTGCTTTGCACATAGTGAACGCTTAACAAATACCATCATCATCATTATTATTATTTAGCCATATTTTTTGAGTGCTTACAGTGTACAGAGCACTGTACTAAGTGCTTGGAAGAGTACAGTATAACAATACACAGACACAGTCCCTGCCCACAGTGAACTTACAGTCTAGAGGGGGAGAAGTAAAGGTATTTTTTGAGCATCCACTGACTGTGCTAAACTGTACTACTGAGTACTTGGGGGTTGTCCTGTGGGACAACCTGATCACCTTGTAACCTCCCCAGCGCTTAGAACAGTGCTTTGCACATAGTGAACGCTTAACAAATACCATCATCATCATTATTATTATTTAGCCATATTTTTTGAGTGCTTACAGTGTACAGAGCACTGTACTAAGTGCTTGGAAGAGTACAATATAACAGTACACAGATACAGTCCCTGCCCACAATGAACTTACAGTCTAGAGGGGGAGAAGTAAAGGTATTTTTTGAGCACCCACTGAATGTGCTAAACTGTACTACTGAGTACTTGGGGGTTGTCCCACAGAAGCGTGGGATCCATTTCCTGGCCACCAGTAGCTTTCCTTTGGACAGGGGTCAGGGCTCTCCAGGAGAAGTGCTCAAGGACCGATTTCTGCTCTGGAACTCCGGGAATTCTGCCGAGTGTTTCCATGTCAGAGCGGTGCATCAGGTGGCAGGACCCGTTTGGCTCCATTTCCTGTGATGGCAAGGACTACTACTGTTCCATTTTGATGCAATTTGTATTTCAAAAGGATCCTCTTGGGTGGTCTTGCGATCAGTTTGACAACAGACCAACTTCTTCCAAGCAGGTTAAGATGGCAGCAGAAGTTTCCTTTCTGCATGTAGCATTTATTCAGGCCTCGGTTTGGACTCCAAGAAGGGTGGCGTCTGTAGCTTGCATTTTGTTTTTTTGTTTTTACTTTTTATGCTATGGAATCAATTTTCAAAATTGTAAATATTCCAGCGAGCCCCAGTCCTCCTTTTTGGGCTGTGACTGTTTTTCTTCCTATTTTAATTACAGGAACATTGAGTTTTTTCAAAGGGAAGAGCATGGAACACATTTTAATTGGGTTTTTTTTTTTTACCCTTTTCCCTCTAAAGATTGGTGTTGGGAGAAACACAAAAAGCAACCAGAGGAGTATCACAAGATCTTGCAGTGCTTCTTAGACAGAAAAGATTGCTGTTACTCCATCCATCAAATGGGTAAGGATCTAGCCATTTTTTCTGGTATTTGCTAAGCACTTAATATATGCCAGGCACTGTACTAAGCCCTGGGGTAGATATAAGCTACAAGATGTGAGGTTGGACACAGTCCATGTCCTAAGTGGGGCACACAGTCCTAATCCCCATTTTTCAGAGGAGGTCACTGAGACAAAGAGAAGTGAGGTGACTTGTCCAAGGTCCCACATGGTGCAGCCGGGATTAGAACCCAGGTCCTTCTCACTCCCCGGTCTGTGCTCTATCCACTTGGCCAGGCTACTTCTCAAAGCATTGGCTTCAAAGGAATCACCCGCCACTGCCTTCTCCTCCTCTTTCTGAAGACCGGCTGGATGAAAGAATCAGTCGGTCCATCATGTCTATTGAGCGCCTTACTGGGCGCCAAGCACTGTGCTGAAAGCCTAGGAGGATACACTAGGAGTAAGACAAGAATCTCACCCTCATGTGCTGAGTTCAGTGTTTTGCTTCTGGTGGATGGTTAACAAATATCATTACTTCAAGGAGCTTAATCCGGGGAGGAAGGCTCCACATAATTTACAGATAGGAGGAAAAAGAGAATGGAAGGATGGTTGTGCGGATGATTGAGTGCTTAAACATAAATGGATGTGTGCGCAAAAGTGCTCAGGGTAACTGGGAGTGCAGAAGCGCTGAGGTGGGAATCAGAAGGATATATTAATTATGGTACTTGATTAGTGCTTTCTGTGTGTCAAGCACCGTTCTAAGTGCTGGGGTAGAAACAAGTTAACCAGGTTGGACACAGTCTCTGTCCTACATGGGGCTCACAGCCTAAGTAGGAGGGAGTAGGATTTAAACCCCATTTTACAGATGGGGAAACTGAGGCACAGAGAAATGAAGTGACTGCCCAAGGTCACATGTGGCAGGGCCGGGATTAGAACCCTGCTCCTCTGGCTCCCGGGCCCGTGCTTGCTCCACTAGGTCACGGCCTCGGGAGTAGCAAAATTAATTGGGGGGGATGTCCCCCCGGAGGAGGAAGGGTGTGAGAAGGACTTTGGAAATGGGGAGAGACATGGAGTGGCAAATTCCAAGTTGGATGGAGCTCCAGGCAGGAGGAAGGGGGAAGGGTGAGCAAGAGGTCTGAGGCGGGAGGGGAAAGAATGAGGCACGGAGAAAAGATGAGGTTGGGGTGAAGTATGGAAGAGAGTGGAAAGATAGGCGAGGGACCGTCGATGCAGTGCTTTAAAGCCAGTGTTCAACAGCCTCTGCTTGAGCAACAAGTAACTACTGGAGGAAAGGTAGATGTAACCAATGTTTTAGAAAGACGACCCAGCCAGCAGAATGAAGTGTCTCACTCCTGGTTTTATAAAGCTGCCAGAACAGGCTAAGAGCAGGTGCCTGGTCTACGGGATTCTTGCTAACGTGTCCGTTTTTCTGGTGTGAAAATAGCACAGATGGGCGTCGGAGAAGGGAAGTCCATCGGAGAATGGTTTGGACCAAACACAGTCGCCCAAGTTTTAAAGTAAGTTAAAACAGATGGTGTGTTTGGAGATCCCGTTTCCTCCCTAGTTCAGTCCGCTCTGAGTGGCCCAAGGGTGGGCTTGGAGAGCCATATGCCGGCAGGCCCAGCTGGCACGTTGCCACTCCCGAGCGCTTCGGCCCTTTGGTGAGGCACGATGGAGCAGGTTTCCCCCGGCCACTGCTAGCTGATGATTCAATGAATCAATCGATGGTATTCGAGCGCTGTGTGCAGAATACTGTACTAAGCTCTTGGGAGAGTGCAGCAGAATTAGCAGACACGTTCCCTGCCTATAATGATTCCTGCTCATCATAATAATAATAATTTTGGCATTTGTAAAGCGCTTACTATGTGCAAAGAACTGTTCTAAGCGCTGGATAACTTCCAGCCTCGAAGCAAGTGTCCCCCAAACTCCTTTCTTGGGCAATCCATCCTCCAGAGTTGGGACCGGCCTCCTTAGATGATCTCTTGTCGCCCGAGAAAACTGTCGGATAGTTTTTTTTACTGCTTCGGTTTCTTTCGAGAAACTCTTCCAAGAGCCCTTGTGGGCAGGAACTGAATAATAATAATAATAATAATAATAATTATTATTATTATTATAATGATGGTGTTTGTTAAGTGCTTACTATATGCTAAGTACTGTTCCAAGCACTGGGGTAGATACGAGGTAATCAGGTTGTCCCAAATGGGGCTCACAGTTTTAATCCCCATTTTCACAGATGAGGTAACGAGGCACAGAGAAGTTAAGTGGCTTGCTCAAAGTCACACAGCTGACAAGTGGCGGAGCCGGGATGAGAACCCATGAACTCTAACTCCCACGCCCGGGCTCTTGCCACTGAGCCACACGCCCATAGTAAGCACGTAACAAATATCATTTTAAAAAAAGGGAAGGAGGGAGATCGAAACTGGGCTTACCACGGAAGTTTATGTGTTCCTTGGAATGCTGACACTTGTTGGCGAACTGGTAATGGGAAGCCAGTTTATAGAAAAGGCTCACATCCGTGGCAAATGTAAAAACAAGGCTGCGGTGGTTCTAGCTTGTCCTTTATTCAACTTTTTTGGGGGCAAGAAGGTAAGAGAAAATTGGCCATTAGTTCGATTGGTTCTTTGGAGCATTTCTCAGTCAGGGAGTTAATTAATTAGGGTATTTAAGCACTTACTGTGTGCCAAGCGCTTTATAAGCACTGGGGTAGATTCAAGATAACCAGGTTGGACACACTCCCTGTCCCACATGGAGCTCCCAGTTTGAGGGAATAGGATTTAATCCCCAAGAGTGACTCTTTCCAGTCCACCATGGTGGAGTCAAGCAAGTTGATAGGATACATTTATGAGCAGAAACACGTATGTGCAACTGGAGAGGGAGACCATAGCTATTGCACCTTGATGTTGAGAAGTAGCATGACTTAATAGAAAAGAGCGTGAGTCTGGGAGTCAGAGGATCTGAGTTATAATCCTGACTCTGCCACTTCTCTTTCATGTAACCATGAGCAAGTCACCCAGCTTCTCTGTGACTCAGTTTTCTCATCTGTAAGATGGGGATTAAGTCCTAATCCCCCCCACCTGGCCTGGTCTTGTCCTATATGGGATAAGGACAGTGGCCAAGCTGATTATTTTGTATCTACCTCTGCGATTAGTATGGTGCTTGGCACATAGTAAGCGTTTAACAAGGACCATAATTATGTGCAACATCCAGAATAATTGGCCTGTGTATTCTCTGGGGCCCAAGAATCCCTCCAGAAGGAGAGTCGGGTAGAGTTTCTCTTTAGTACAATAAGCATGAAGTTATTCTGTGAGATCAGAGTTTCAAAGAAAAGCAAATCCATATTTTCCGTTTCTTCAGGCCTCTGGGTTGATTGATGTCAAGAGAGATCAGTTCCTCGAATCTCCAGAGGAGATTCTAACTGTGGCTCTGTTGTGGACACCCTGTCTTACTAAATATCCCAATGACTAACAATCCGCTTGCAGCACCAATGTTTTCTTACTGAGATTTCCATCTCCTTATTTATGCCTCTCTATGTTGCTTTGCAGAAAACTTGCTCTATTTGATGAGTGGAATTCCTTGGCTGTTTACGTTTCAATGGATAACACGGTGGTCATTGAAGATATCAGTAAGTGTCAAGACTGGATAACATCCCAGGTGATACCCTGACAAGCCACCTCAAAAAATTACCGTTCAGTTAATGGAACCCAACTTTTCGTCCTCAAAAACTAGGTCCTATCCCCCATCTCCAAATACCCAACCCCCCCCAAAAGTGATGGGGAAGAGGTCCGACTCCATGATTGCTTAGGTTGAGTCTTTTCTTTTTCCCTAGGTCTCCCTCCCTTATTTGCTTTAATTTGGAGAATTTTCTGAATTTGAAAGAAATGTTTTTGCTCCATACGCTTGTGGGGGCAGCAGGGGGCTATGGACCACTGTCCAGGCAGGAGAGAGTGCCTCAAAGGTTCAGTGACGGCTCCTTTTCTAGTAACTACTTCTAAAACACATTGATTTTTCTGCCCTTTTCAAGTCCCTCCAAATAGTCTGCAACAATAAATCCCTGCCGGGGAGGAAGAGAGGAATGGGTTTTTGTTTTCAGTTTCTTAAGCCAAAGGCATTGGCAGCAGTATAAAGTTTTGCTATGTTTTAGCTCCCTGATAAGTGGAGCAGTAGAGGAAAAAGGGTTCAGTAATAATAACTGTGGTATTTGTCAGACGCTTACTGTGTGCTAAGGCCAGTCCCTGTCTCGCAAGGCACTCACAATCTGGACGGAGACAGGTATTTAATCCTCATTTCACAGGTGAGGAAACTGAGGCACATGTAGGTGAAGCAACATTCAGGGGTTTGGTAGGGAGTGCCTCCGGCAGGCAGGCTCTGGGCCAAGAAGGGAGTTGAGAAGACTAACAAGAAGACTGCTCTCGAGGAGCTTGACAGTCAGTCAGTGAGTCTGTCGTATTTACTGAGCGTTTACTGTGTGCAAAGCTGTACTTGGGAACAGACACTTTCCCTGCCCACAAAGAGTTTACAGTCTAGAGGGGAGACAGTACTAAGCCTGGGTCCCCAAACAAAGGGAGCAGCATGGTATAGTGGACTCCCATGGGCCTGGGAGCCAGGAGGTTATGGGTTCTAATCCCGGCCCCGCCACTTGTCTGCTCTGTGACCTTGTTCAAGTCACTTAACTTTTCGGTACCTCACTTACCTCACCTGTAAAATGGGGGTTGAGACTGTGAGCGCCACGTGGGACAGGGATTGGGTCCAACCCAATTTGCCTGTATCCACCCCAGCGCTTAGTATAGTGCCTGGCATATAGTAAGTGCTTAACAAATACCACAACTATTATTGTTATTACTATTATTATTATTCTCTGGGTCTCAGCGGCCTCATCTATCAAATGGGATTAAGACTGTGAGCCCGACGTGGGACAGGGACTGTGTCCAACCTGATTAGCCTGTATCTACCCCAGCGCTAAGTTCAGTGTCTGGCACGTAGTAAGTACTTAACAAATACCATTTAAAAACAAAACACCCTTAGACACGAGAGCACCAAGAACCAGGGGCCTAGAGCGCAGAAGAAATGCCAGAATTAGAAAAACGAAGCCAGCCCGCGAGGGCAAAGAAAGAGACTCGTTTCTTGTGTTCTCAGAAAAAATGTGTCGGCTCCTGCCCCAGGGCAGTGGCATGGTCCAAGACGGTCCCCCCCTTCACCTAAGTGCTCTTGGCCAAAGCAAGAACGCCTCCGGGTACTGTGCCATCTGGAAGCCCCTCTTGCTTATCGTACCTCTTCGCCTGGGGATCAACCACATCAATCCTATTTATATCGATGCATTTAAAGTAAGTTCCTTTCTCTGTCACGCCCCTCTCCCCCTCCTTCCCCGTTCCCTCCCCTTCCATTGCCACCCAAGCGCACAGTAGTCCCCTGCCAAATTGAGAGACTCTCGTCTTCTTTTTCCTTCCAGGAGTGTTTTAAGATGCCCCAGTCTTTAGGTGCATTAGGAGGAAAACCAAATAACGCCTATTATTTCATAGGATTTTTAGGTAAGGAAACAACCATCCCAAGTAAGTCTGGGAGGGAGGGAGAGGTTTAGTCCTGGGGTGCTTTGGCGGGAAAAGCAGCAGAAAATGCAGTTCCAGGGCCCAGTCCCTGCCCTGCAGTCCAGGGGTGATGGAGAAACTTGTCAGTTTTCAGATCGGGAGCTGGGTGATGAACTTCTGTCTTCCCCAGTGCTGAGTGCAGTGCTTGGCACACAGTGAGCACTGAATAAATCCCATCACTATTAGTCCACGGAAAGGGAAAAAACCAGAGGCAGGGACCCAGTCTCCCTCCCCAGTGTGTATTTCACAGACTTCCCCCTTACTGCCTCAAGGCCCCATTTGACCTTGCACCTCACCAGCACCATTCTTTCATTCATTCATTCAATCGTATTTATTGAGTGCTTACCGTGTGCAGAGCACTGTACTAAGCGCTTAGCAGGGCACCACTAATCTCTCTCCTTCCCAGAGAGAGCGCAGGGCAAAAGGCAACCTACCTCAGGCAGGGCAGTGGCCTGAAGCAAGTACTACCTTCTCCAACTCCTAAAGACAGCAGGAAGGGAGTTGGAGATGGGAAGGATGGCCTGCCTTATACCAGGAATTTAGACCCCGGACCAAACCACATAACAATACTGTAAGTGTGCTATTTGGTAAACACTCAACCTGTGCCAGACACTGTACTAAGCACTGGCGTAGACCCAAAATAATTAAGCTTGATAGAGTCCTTGTCCCACTTGAGATGTACAGTCTAAATAGAGGAGCTGTGATCTGGGTTCTAATCCCAGCTCCACCACTTGTCTGCTCTGTGACTTCGGGCAAGTCACTTAACTTCTCTGTGCCTCAGCCAGTCATATTGAGCATTTATTATGTGCAGAGCATTGTACTAAGTGCTTGGAAGAGTACAGTATAACACAGTTGGTAGACACATTCCCTCAGTTACCTCGTCTATAAAATGGGGATTAAGACTGTGAGCCCTATGTTGAGACATGGACTGTGCCCATCCCGATTATCTTACATAAACTCCTTCCCCCACAAGAAACAAAAAAAGGTATTGAATCCACATTTTTCACAGGAGGAAACCGAGGCCCAGGGAAGTTCAGTGACTTACCTAAGGTCTCACAGCAGGCGAGTGGTGGAGCTGGGATTAGAACTCAGGTCCTCCGAGTTCAGGTCCTCTGCCCGAACTCTTTCCACTAGGTCTGTGCAGCTTCTTATCACCCCATTCCACTGCCATAGGACAGCTGGGTTTATACTGCTCTTCACAAAAGGAGCTGGAGATTTGGGATGAAAGTTCTTCTGGAATAAATCTGCAGTAGAGGTTTAGCTCTCGTGCTCCAGAGAGCCTGTTGGCAGCAAATTCCAGCCCAAGCCCAGTCAGTCAGTTATATTTTTTGAGTTCTTATCATGTGCAGAGCACTGTATTAAGCGCTTGAAAGAATACAATAAATAGACCCATTCCCTGCCCACACGAGCTCACAGTTTAGAGAAGGAGGAGACAGACAGTTGTCAGGCAGGAAAGATTAAATGGTTTCGCCCCAGCTCCTATTCCTCAGCTCCTCCATAGGCTGTGGTAAGTGCTTAGAGGACAGGGGTCTTGCCTATCTACACTCTGGTCCTCCCCCAAGAGCTTAGCACAATGCTCTGCTCCCAGTAGATGCTCAGTCAGTACTTGTGATTGATTGGAAGGAGTCAGGGAAGCCAAAGGATCCTTTTAAAAGAAGGAGAGGGTTTTGGCTTTCTTCTTTTTTGTTTTTGTTTTGTTTTGTTTTGGATTTAAGCTCTTACTGTATGTCAGTCAGTCATTTATTGAGAGCTTACTGTGTGCAGAGCACTGTACTAAGCACTTGGGAAATCAGTCAATCTTATTTATTGAGCACTTACTGTGTGCAGAGCACTGTACTAAGCGCTTGGAAAGTACAAGTTGGCAACATATAGAGACAGTCCCTAGCCAACAGTGGGCTCACAGTCCGCTGTACAATATAACAATGAACAGACACATTCTCTGCCCACAATGAGTTTTCGGTTTAGAGGGGGAGAGGAAACCGACGTTAATATAAGTAAATTAATTACAGCTGTGCAGAGTGCCAGGCACTGTACTAAGCGGTGGGGGTGGTGTATCCACACTAATTAGGTTGGACACAGTCCATGTCCCAAGTGGGGCTTAAAATCTAAACCCCCATTTTACAGATAACTCAGAACCAGAGGAAGCCAAGTAGCTTGCCTTAGGTCACCCAGGAGGCAAGTGGCAGAGCTGGGATTTGAACCCAGGTCCTCGCGATTCCCGGGCCCGGGCTCTATCCTCTAGGCCACACTGCTTCTTAAACTAGCCACTCTCCCACGCAGGAAATGAGCTGATCTACCTGGACCCTCACACCACTCAGACCTTTGTGGACACGGAGGAGAACGGGCTGGTCGACGACCAGAGTTTCCACTGCCAGCAAGCCCCTCAGCGAATGAAGATCATGAACCTGGACCCTTCGGTGGCATTGGTAAGGGCCCCGGGCACTGCCTGGCATGTTTCCCAATGCCCGGGAGGGCCCAGGTCTTAGGACCGACTGCATTCCCCTGACTGGGAACCGAAAATCTTCCCAACTCAGCGGATGTTTTTCCTTGTAGCTAACCCCTGCATCGGGAGCGGGGCAGGCACCTGTTGATAATGCTAATAATGATATTTGTTAAGTGCTTACTATGTGCCAAGCACTGTTGTAGATACAAGGTAATCAGGTTGTCCCCCATGGGGCTCACGGTCTCAATCCCCGTTTTACAGATGAGGTTACTGAGGCACAGAGAAGTGAAGTGACTCACCCAAGGTCACACAGCAGGCATGTGGCAGAGCCAGGATTAGAATCCTCTGGCTCCCAGGCCCGGACTCGTTCCAATAGGCCATCCTGCTTCTTCGTCTGCTTCTACGTGATAATGTGGGACATGCATGGATAGATGCCGGAATCTCACAAATCACTGAAGTGGAACTGTAACTGTGAAGATTTCAGTTGGAACGCTCCGAGCGGAGGGTGGGAAGCGCAGCTGGGGAGGAAGTTTGGGGGCTTTCGAATCACATTCCACTTGGTATGGAATTTGAAGTTACTGGAGTCTGATTTTTCAAGAGGCCCAGGGCGCGACAGTCCAAAATCAGAGTGGCCTGCCTTGTTTTAGGAACCTCTCAACTGTGATCCTTTCCTTTCCCCCCCCAGGGCTTTTTCTGCAAAGAGGAAAAAGATTTTGATAACTGGTGTAGCCTTGTTCAAAAGGTAAAGAACCGAACGTCCCCCCTCCATAGTCCGCTCTGGCTTCTCGGTAGAATCCCCCACAAGGATCCCAGAGCCACATTCTGGCAGTAGAGGTGGTCAAATGGTTTCTTAGTTCCCCAGGATGATAATAATGATGATAATTGTGGTATCTAAGCGCTTACTAGGTGCCCAGCACCGTATTAAGTAGTAGGGTAAGGTACTCTCCAATTAGATCAGACACAACCCCTTCCCCACATGAATATCACCAAGGGAGAGGGTAAACAGGTATTTAAACTGAGGCCCGGTGAAGTGAACTGCCCAAGGTCACACAACAGGCAAGTGGCAGCGCCGGAATTAGAACCCAAGTCCTCTGGCTCCCAGGGCCGGGCTCTTTCCACTAGGCCAATTCCCGCTTCTTGGGAATTAAGGTTAGTGATTCCACCGGGTCCCTGACCCTGTCCTAATTACTCTCCTGTTTAGCTCATACCCTCGCGATAAATGTGAAATGCACCAATTGCTTGCATTTGTAAATCATATATTTATATCAAAGTCTGTCTCCACCTATAGACTGCGAACTCGCTGTGGGTAGGGAACGTGTCTACCAACTCTGTTACATGGTACTCACCCAAGCGCTTAGTTCAGTGCTCTGCACACAGTTAGAGCTCATTAAATGCGATTGGTTGATTGATTTATTGATTAATCGAAGGCAGATCACCGCTGCCCGTTCATTTCTACCGTGAAGAGCGTTGACTACAAGTCGTGTTTAAAAGAACGCATCCGATGGGCGCCCGTAAAGGGTGCTCAGTTTCTCTTTCCCTTCCACCGGATTGGGAGGGGCGGGTGGAAATCAGAAAATCCCTTTCGGTCTGATGTCTTAATCCGTGCTTTTGGTCGTGCCCAGGAAATCCTAAGGCGGCAGAGTTTAAGGATGTTTGAATTAGTGCAAAAGCATCCCACGCACTGGCCTCCTTTCATACCTCCGGCCAAGCCCGAAGTGACCACGACCGGAGCAGGTACGGACTTCCGCCAGTCTCACAGACGATCGGGGTTATACCAGGAGAGAACAGACACCTTCCCCCAGACCCTTCCACTCCCACAGACCACAGAACCCCAGAGGCACGAGGGCCAACTAGAACCGGTGACCGTGAGGGAGAGCCTTGAGGCCAACCGGGTCATTCCCGAGGTTGATGCCCTTTTCCGTTTTGCCTCCTGGCGCAGAGCTCATCGAATCGACGGACAAGCTGTTCGAACTAGAAGAAGAGTTTGAGATTCTGAGCGTCTGAAGCGGGGACACCCAGCCCGCCATCGGCACCCGGTAAAGCATCGCCCAGGCGTGGGACGGCCACACAGCCTTTCTAGCCAGAAAGTGCCTGAAGTAACCAACAGCACAAAACTCGACAGCAGATTGAAACGGAGTCAGCCGTGGTTTCAAACAAGCTCCCTCCCCTCCCTCCCACGACGAAAGAGAAGATAAGGACCCTACCGACGGATCCCCTCTCCCCCCTGCCAGGATGCCGCGCTCCAGCCTCGCCCTCTCCCAGAGAGTCCACAAGTAAGATGGGGATGGCATCAGAGGTGCCACACCAGAGTGAGGCTCTGAACTAGCTCGGGCCACCACCGATGTCACCTTAACTCTTTCCCGGGGTGATTGGGGAGAGGGGACAGATCACATGGGGTCAATTGGAGGAACTGCAGCCCAGGAAGCGACTCATCCCCTCCTTCGAAGGGGGCTGGATCAGGGATAAAGGGTCCTCGGGAGGCTAGCAACCCGGCTTTTCTGTGAAGTTTCTGGAAAAGATACCACAGCCAACGGGCAGCGCCTTTTAACTGGCCTTCCGGTTCGGGGAACGGGCGTCGTGGACCCGCCGCCGTGGCCGCTCCGGCCGCAGCATCCATGTCACCTTGACGTCGAGTCCCCTGTTCTCGGCCTGGCTTCAGGAGTCAGGGGAGGGGTTTGTTTTCATTGTATATTTATTTTTAAAGAGTTCTATTTCCACGAACGTTTCTATGTAACAGGACTTGGTCCGTGCTCCTAATAAATTTCCGAAGCACTTCGTAGGCGGCATACCTCCTCTCTTGCGTTTCATTTTAGGGTGGTCCTAAAGGCGTGGCCGTGAGGTGAGACCGAGAGAGACCTGCCCAAAGTCCTAAGGGTTGCCGTCTGGCCACCTTTAAGGGACCGGGCCAGCACGTACCAGAAGCAGGTGACTTAAACTTCCCTGGCAACAGCATTGCCGATTTACAAAAACAGAGGTGTTGGGTGTGAAGCACTGGAGAGGTGTCAGCAGTGTGCGTGGGGGAGGTAGAGGGTGGCATGCTCTGCACACAGTAAGCGCTCAATAAATACGATTGATGATGATGATGATTGGCAAGGCAGGGGTGGCTTGGCTCAAATCGGGGTCTGCTCTTAATAGGCTGCGGAAACACACCCAACTTCGAATCTGCGTGGGGCACAGATGGGGGCTGGATTTTTCCATCCAGGGTTAGAGGGCTTCTGTCTTGCTTCAGCTGGCAAAGCCAGAGCCCTTATTGGAGGTTGCTAGGGGGCAAAGTTAGAAGAACCCCAGTTCCTCTTTCAGATGTGGGGCTGAGCTTTCTAGGCGGCCAAGCGGTTGACGCTCTGGGAGGGTGGAAAATAGAAATGTTTTTTTCAGTTTGTGAAATCACACATTCCCCGCCCTGTGAACCAGAGGGCTCGAGGTCTGACAGTGGCGATGCTGGCCTGGCTTCAGGGGCGGGAAGCTGGTGAGCCTTAGACACCTCTGAGAGCAATGGGGTTTTCGCTGGGCTGGCTTAATAATTATAATAGTAATAGTGATGGTATTTAAGCGCTTACTATGTGCCAAGCACTGTTTGAAGCACTGGGGTAGATACAAGGTTATCAGGTTGTCCCACGTGGGGCTCACAGTCTTAGTCCCCATTTTACAGATGAGGTCACTGAGGCCCAGAGAAGTGAAGTGACTTGCCCGAAGTCACACAGCTGACAAGTGGCAGATCTGGGATTCGAACCCACGACCTCTGACTCCAAAGCCCAGGCTCTTTCCACTAAGCCACGCTGTTTCTCTAGGCCTAGCCTGGAGCCGCCCAGTCAAGAAAGGAGGAAACCAGAGCCACTCTTGTTTAGAGGAGAGGGTTGCATCAAAACACAACCCCAGATGGTTTGTATTGGCCACCGGGCATTTCGTGCTCGGGGCAGGCTGTGGAGAGGGCTTTTCCGGCCGGTCCGAGGCCTCGGCCCGGAGAGCCCGAAGCCTCTGGCGATTGAGTGTCTGCCAAGGCAGCCGGCTTTGGCAACTTCCGAGTTTCGATCTCTTTCCTCAAGGGCGAGCCAGTGGTGTGAGAAGACTCAGGCTCCTCCCTCCCGCCTCGTGGCCAGGGACAAGCTTCACTAAAGACAGGTGAGACAGGTGAACATACCTGACCTGAGGCTTAGGAGACCTCGGGTGGTTCCTTCCATCCTCTTGAGGCTAATGCAACTTTCTTTTACATATCCTCCCCCTGCTTCTGACCCGAGGGGCTGGGGCATCAGGAGGAAGACTTACTCCTAGCAACAATGTATGAGAGAAACGGTCTGAAAGCGATAGGTGTTCGTACGTAAAAACTCCTTTATTGGCAAAGCCGCAGTCGTCCGGGAGGGCAACAGATGCCAGGATTAGTAACTCTGTGGATGCTTAAAATATGCAGCGTCTGTATATGGAGGGTGGTTCCCAAAATACTTACGAAAAAGGAATCACTAGCACCTAATTACTTCCTGCAGGCATTGGGCGGTGAGCGAGGAAAAGACTATTTAGAGAGAGCCCCAAGGACAGTGATATAATATACAAGGTGAGTGAAGAATCAAAACTGTACATCCAACACAGAAATACTTTAGGGCTTCAAAACACTAACTAGGGGTTATCTGCCGGGCTTTTGATTGTAAAGGCATATCGAGAACGCGGTTGGGCTACCTCGGAAAGGCCTCACAGATGTAAATGGGAACCAGCAACGAACCTTTTTCGTCTCCCCTTTCTACCAGGCGTGAGCTCTGTTGCTGGAGGATAAAGCAGAGACTAAGTAGATGTCCCTTCCCACCCCACAACAATGCTCACCTCTTTAATAAAGTAACAGGTATCAGAACAGGCCAAATCCCTCCTTTCCTAGAATGCAAGAAACTTAGCGGAGAAAGAGAAACTGACTCGTCCAAAACAGAACCGGGACTCGCACCCGAACGATGGCCACCTGTCCACCCGCCGGCCGAGCAGAACAGCAGCAGAGAGAAGGGCACCAGGGAGACTTTCTGAGGTAGCCTCGGGTCGTGGCAGAGATTCCCAGCGAAGGGCAGCACCGTGTGAGTCCCAAGTCACGTGGGGGTCCGGGCTGGCGAGACCAGCCGAGACATTGGCCCCGGGCCCCCGGAGGCCGACGGTCCTGCGGCCCGTCGTCGTGGTCTCGCCCCGCGTGTCTCGCTACAAGTTCTTCATACACACCTGGCAGCGGCCCACGCGGGTGCGCAGCAGGCCCGCTTTCAGCGTTTCCGAGGGAGGAGAGTCCACGAACTGCTGCCTCTCTTCCACCGTCGTCAGCCAGAAGCTGTATTTATTGGCGAAGTAGTGGCAGGTCCCCCGGGCGCCGCTGCACTCGATGAAAGGAGTGGCCCGGAAATCTTCCAGGCAGGAGCCGGGCGAGACGAGGGACTGGCCTCCGCCCTCAGCCCCGGCCGCGGTGTGCTGGAACCAAGAGGAAGGGATCGGGCCTCGGCTCCGCACCTCGGGAGAGAGCGGCGGGCTCCGAAAACGCTCCTATCGGGAGGGCTGGACTGGAAGCCCCGCTTCTCAGCAGGCCCTGGGAGAGGAGGGTCAAGCGAGCTTTGGAAGTGGAGCCTGGCGAGGGAAAGGGAAGTGATGCCCCGGCTGAGAACGCGGGTGAAACTCCCCAGTTGGCGAGGCTGGGGCAAATGACAGGATCCCGGCCCTTCGGTTCAAGGAATCTGTGACTAAGTGTGCAGCTTTGACGAGGTGGGCAAGTGAAGAGGAGGCTGTGGAAGGTAGGCCCGTCTTGGCTCTGGAATTCTTTCCAGCACTGCAAGGGGCTTTGTGTGAACCAGGCAAGGAAGAGCCCTGCTCCTTCTAGTAGGTTTACTGGTCTGGGGCTTCACCGGGGAGTTGATTTGAGATTCCCATTTCTAGGCTGACTGGCGGCCAGTTTCAGCCAGGAGATCCCTCCACTGGCCCACCCGGGCTGCTTCTCACCTCCCCACCTCCATCCCTGTCTGCAGGCCCCGTCTCCTCCCTGCGACAGTCCGAGGGAAAAAGATGCAATCCCCAGGACCCCCCCACCAGAGATGGGGGAAAGCCCAGCGGCCTCAATGTAAGCCCCCTCACCACCAAATCGAGTGGCCCGGCCCTAGGGAGGGATCATGGGGTGGGGGTAGAGGAGCAAGGAATCTCCCTCTGGCCTACTGGCACTATGGAACCCGTGGGTGCGGCGGCTTTGAGGCTAATTAATAATAATAATAATAATAATAATAATAATAATGATGATGGTATTTGTTAAGCGCTTATAATGTGCCAAGCATTGTTTTTAAGCACTGAAGTATATATAAGGTAATCAGTTGTCCCACGCGGGGCTCAACAATCCCCCTTTTACAGATGAGGGAACTGAGGCACAGAGAAGTTAAATGACTCGCCCAAAGTCACACAGCTGGTAAGCGGAGGAGCTGGGATCAGAACCCACAACCTCCGACTCCCAAGC
Source organism: Tachyglossus aculeatus (assembly GCF_015852505.1). Classification (NCBI taxonomy): domain Eukaryota; kingdom Metazoa; phylum Chordata; class Mammalia; order Monotremata; family Tachyglossidae; genus Tachyglossus; species Tachyglossus aculeatus. The sequence goes on along the minus strand of NC_052071.1, from coordinate 16,055,319 downwards.
CCGGGCCCTTTCCACTAAGCCACCGCTGCTTCTCAGCGTATGTAACTGTTACGTGACTGTTGGCTGAAAGACGGTGAAACTGGGGTCCACTGCCTGCTGATGTGGAGATGGTTCATTTGGGGCACAGAGGTGACAAGGGGATAGAGATTTTTAGATGGGCGGTGAGGCTTGGGAAGGGACAGGCCTCTCAGTTTGACTAATCCTTTTGAGAGCCACCATCTGGGGTCTTTCAAGCCCTGGCTGGAGATTCTCAAGGCCCTGAGACGGGGCGGGAGCAACGCCAGGATTTGGGGTCGTAAAAATGGAGATGGTCAAAGGGCAGCCACTCAAGCCCCCATGCCCCTCTCCCTCCCGCCCCTTCTAGCCACAACCCCTCCTGTTCATCCGTTGGCACGTTCTGCGGGTAGCCGTGATAACTGAATGCCTATCTGGGCTTCCTGGCAGAGTTTCTCCCTGACTCCCCTCGCCCCCAAAGAACCGTCTCGCGCCCTGCCCTCCGCCCAGGCTCCCCGCGGCCACCGTCCCTTCTCTCACCATGAGGAACGAGTACCCGATCCACAGACTGCGCCAGCCGGCGGGGCACTGGGGGATGGTGACGTCCTGGCTGTGGACGGCCACGGCCTGGGCCGGGGCCTCGCACACGGAGCAGCGGCTGATGTACTGGGGGATCTGGGTCCGGCCGACGGGCATCATGGGGATGGGCGCCGTGGTGGACAGCCAGTAGGACTTGTCGTTGCGGCTGGCGTAGTAGCACACCTCGTCGATGTTGCAGTAGATGAAGGGCATCGTGCTGAAGCGAGGTAAGCACGAGCCGGCGAGCCCTGGCCGCAGGAGGAAGAGGAGGAGGAGTCGGTCTCTGCCGCGGAGCACCCCGCTGGGACCCGTGGTCACACCTAGATCTCGTTAAGGCGGTAAGTCAGATGCGGGGTTGCCGGTGAACGGGCTTTCGCCCATTATCCCGTGCCACCCTTTATCCAGTCTTCTGGGGGCCCGTGCCAGTCCAGCCTGCTTCCTCCACCCAGGCCACCCCCAGACTGGGCCACAGATGGGGATCCCGCGGCTCCGGCCCCCACCTACCCAGGTCCTGGTTGTGGGCTTTGTCCTGGCCCTCGACGTAGAGCAGGCTGTAGCCCTCCCACAGGCGGGCCATCCCCGTGGGGCAGGACGGCACCTGCTCCGACTGGCTGTGCTTCACCAGCGTGGAGCCCACGCCCACGCCCCGGCCGGGCATCCCGGGCCGTCCCGACGTGCCCTGCTGCCCCGGAGCCCCTGCCGGAGGGGAAAGCGTTACGGGGAGGGGAAGCTCAGCCCGGTACGGGGAGGCGGGTGTGGGTGGCGTTACTCACCTTCAAACCCCGGGGGGCCAGGAAGACCCGGGAGGCCGGAGTCTCCGGGGCTGCCGGGGGAGCCGGGCAGCCCGCTGGGCCCCTCCTTGCCCGGGATGCCCACCAAACCTTTGGCGCCTGCAGAGAGTGGAGCCACAGCTGAGTCTCTACCAGCCGTGAGACTCTCCCCAAATGCCCACGGCATTGTAATAATGTCACTTGTTAAGTACTTACTATGGGCCAGGCACTGTACTAAGCGCCGGGATGAATACAAGCAGATCGGGTTGGACACAGTCCCTGTCCCACATGGGGCTCTCAGTCTTAATCCCCATTTTCACAGAGGAGGTCACTGAGGCCTAGAGATGTGACGTGACCTGGCCCAAGATCACACAGCAGACCAGTGGCAGAACCGGGATTCGAACCCAGGGACCATCCGAGTCCCAGGCCCGCGCTCTAGCCACTAGGCCATGCTGCTTCCCATTCGTTGGACATTCTGGCCCTTTTGGATCAAACTAAAGGGGCGAAAAACCCCAATCGGGCTTCAACCGTCCTACCGCGTTTGACGGTGGGGCTGGTGGAGGAGGAAGCTGGGCAGGGGCATCCTCAGGGGAGGAACCAACCGGCAAGAGCCCCAGCTCCTCAGGACAGGCCCGAGGCTGCTATTTTGCCACTACCTGTCTGGGCCCAAAGGGCGGGGGGGCTGTGGGAATGGAGCAGGCGATGCTGACTCCATCCTGGTCCCTTTGCAGGCTCCAAGTGAGGGCCCCAGGACCCCAGCATGGGATCCCAGCTGCAGAGGGACGGATGCCAGGGCTCTGCCACCAGAGCAGGTGGGCCTAGGATGCCCGCTGCTTCCCCATGGTCAGAGGACTGTGTCCCTGGGGGCGGGACCACCTCCTCTCCCCCACTTTACCTGGCAGGCCCAGAGGGCCTTGCGGGCCAGGATCTCCCACCAGGCCCATGTAGCCGTCAGTGCCCGGAAGCCCCTGTGAGCCAGGAGAGGGGTGGACGTCCTCGGGGATTGGTGTGATTCCGGGGGCACCGCGGGCCCCGGGGAAACCTGCGGGAAAAAGTAAGGGCCGGGCGGTGGGCGTGGGGCTCTGAGCGTCCACTCCCAGAGCCAGACCCCGCCGGAACCACCCTGCACCCCGCGGGAACCGCGGGACTCACCTCTGGGGCCGGCCGGGCCCTTGAGCCCCGGAAACCCGCTGTCTCCGGCAGCCCCGTCTTTCCCGGGAATCCCCATGAAGCCTGCTTCACCTCGCACACCTGAGACGGAGGAGAAAGAATCACGGTCCCTCCCGTTAAGCCAGATCGGGATTAGGAGGTTGGGGGGCGACAGGGACTCAGAGGTGGATTTAGAGAGATGCAAAGAGATGGAGTGAGAGGCAGAGAGTGGGGCCGAGCAAGACGTAGAGATAGATGCAGACAGATGGAGATGCAGAAAGAGGAACTCAGAGAGGCAGAGACACAGAGATATATACTCAGAGATGAAGATGTAGAAAGAGGTAGAGGTAGCAAAGAGAAATAGGGAGGCAGAGATGTACAGAGACATAAGAGTGAGGCAGAGAGATGCACAGAGACACATATGCAACGATGCAGAGAGTGATGCAGAAAGAGATAGAGATGCGGAGACGGAGAGCAGGACGCAGACGGATCTGGAGATGCAGTGAGAGAGACGTGCAGAGAAACAAAGACCTATAAAGAGAGATTCAAGGAGAGAAAGGCAAAGAAATGTATAGCGAGAAATGTACAGAGACTCAGAGGCAGAGAGGGAGAGGCTAAGATGTAGAGAGACAGAGAGGTGCCGAGAGACTGATGAAGCGATGCTGAGACAGAGAGGGACGCAGAGAAGTACAGAGATGCAGAGACACAGCGATGGATGAACAGAGATGTAGAAAAGCACTCAAAGAGATAGATGCATGCAGAGAGAGACACAAACACACAGATGTGAAGATGCAGGGAGTTGGTCAGAAACTTGGGTGTAGAGAGATAGTCACAGAGATGTAGAGAGAGACCAAGAGAGAGGCAGAGATGTAGAGACGGACACAGAAAAGGATTCTGAGGAGAGAGAGAGATACTGGCACATGAGACAAAGTCAGAGAGAGGGACTCAGAGAGAGAGAGAGAGAGAGAGAGAGAGAGAGAGAGAGAGAGAGAGAAAGAGAGATGCTCTAAATCGTAGATTTACGCTCCTGATGGCAGGGAACATGTCTACCAACTGTTATACTGTACTCTCCCAAGCACTTAGTACAGTGTTGTGCACACAATAGATACCATTGATTGATGCTGAGAGAAGCAGTGAGGCATTGAGAGAGACTCAAAGAGTGATAGAGATGCAGAGAGGGGGAACAGGAGAGACAGAGAGAAATACAAGGATTCAGAGATGCAGACACAAATGTAGGAAAAGACATGCAGAGACAGAGAGGGGGCAAAAGGGAGGAGAGACAGGACTAAGAAAGGCAGAGATTTGGGGGGTAGGGTCACAGATGTAGAGAGATGCAGAGGGACTGACATATAAAGACACAGAGACAGCCATACGTGCTGAGAGAAAGACAGGCAAAGAGATGTAGAGAGACAGAGGTAGAGAGAGATACAGGCAGACACAGAGAAATGCAGAGATGCAGATAGTCTGTGAGACCAAAGAGACACAGACAAATGCAGACTCATAGAGAGATGCAGACAGTGAGACCAGAGACATACAGAGAAATGCAGAGACTCAGAGAGACGCAGATTGTCAGTGAGACAGAGAAGTACAAGATACAGAGAGACCCAGAGATGAAGAGAGGAACTCAGATGCAAAAATTCAGGAAGCCAGACAGAGACACAGACATCACAGAGAAGACATGAAGAGAGAGAGAGAGACGCAGGCAGATAGGGACAAAGGGAGATGAAGCAGAGACTGGCAGAAAGACATAGACAGATGCTGGGAGTCAGACATAAAAGAGACACACAGCTGGAGAAAGACATGTAGAGACAGCTTCAGAGAAAGACCCTCACAGGGCCAGATGCACACAGAGACAGATGTAGAGATCCACATGTAGAAACATAGGAAGGGCTGAAGAGGGATGCAGAAACATACGAAAAGCAGGGAGGTGTACAGGGAGACAGACAGAGACGCAAAGAGACAAAAATGCAGAGGGAGGGACACAAAAGACAGAGATAGAGATTCAGGGAGAGGAATGAGAGACACAGTAACAGGAATGGAGAGAGACAGACATGGCTATAGATGTAGAGAGAAATGCAGGGGGGTGGGCAGAGACATGGAGAGAGAAATATACTGAGGTGGAGAGAGAAGCCAGCAAAGAGGTGTAGAGAGATGCAATCAGCCAGACACAAGAGAGATACTGAGATGAAGACAGACCAGAGTTGGGAGGAAAGACACAGAGAGAAACAGGTGCAGGGAAACAGAGAAAGGCAGGGTGATGTAGAGATGCAGAGTCAGGCAGACACAGAAGTAGAGAGATAAACAGAGAGATGCAGAGCCACAGAAATGGATGTAGAGCAAGGGAGCCAGAGAGACACACATCCAGGCAGGAAGAAAAAAAAGAGTAGACACAGAGAGATATAGAGAGATGCACAGACAGAGACTCAGAGACAGGTGGAGAGGGACTGAGAGATGTAGATAAGCAGTCAGGCAGTGAGATGCAGAGGTGTAAAGAGACATACTGAAAGACGAACCATGAGAGAGACACACACGTAGTGAGAGAAACAGATGTAGCAACACACAGATGTAGACGGATGGAGTCTTGCAGAGAGAGGCAGAGACATGCACAGAGGGACTGAGACAGACATAGATGAAGAGAGATACAAGGAGAGCAGAGATAGATGTGTAGAGATGCAGAGAGAGAGTCCGCGAGAGGCAGAGATATAAAGATAGACACGTGCACCGAACAAGGCCCGGAAATGTAAAGATAGATGCAGAGAGAGGGACTCAGAGACATAGAGATGTAGAGAGAGATGGATGGACACAGAGAGGCAGAAAAGAGAGACAGAGGAATATACGGACATCGAAAGAAGCATAGAAAGACCCAGAGATATAGAGGCAGAGAAAGACGTAGAAAGAGGTCCAGAGCAGCAGAGACAGATGCAGGGAGATGCAGAGAGAGATGGACTCAGAGGAATGCAAAGAGATAGTGACAGAAAACAAAAGACAGAGAGTGGAGACACAGAGAGATGCAGGGACATAGACAGGTGCAAAGAGAAATAGGGAAGCAGAGACGTACCCAGATGCAAATAGGCAGAGCCAGGCACAGAGAGATGGGCCAAGAGAGAGGTAAAAAGAGATACTTTGAGAGATAGACACAGAGATATAGATATGTAGCATCAGGCATATGCAGAGAGATAGGGATGCAGAGAGGCCCAAGAATATAGACAGATAGATGAAGAGAGATAAGGACAAATAGAGAAACAGCTGTAGGGATGCAGAGGATCAGGAGGATCTCGAGGTGTAAGGAGAGATATAGAGAACCAGAGAGATGCAGAGATGTAGACACAGAGGGAGAGGGTCAGACAGAGAAGCCAAGAGAAAGGCAGAGAGAGACACACACACAAGCACAGAGATACAACAAAAAGAGCAAGGAGTCAGGCAGAGAAGCACATACAGATGCAGGGACACAGTGAGAGATACAGAGTGAGGAAGAGACAAGAGACAGGCAGATGACTCAGGGATGCAGAGAGACTCAAAGAAGGACGGGCAGATACTGCAAGAGGCAGACTGATATGGAGAGAGGGATTTAGAGAAATAGAGAGAGACAGAGAGAGATGCCTGAAGATTCAGAGGTGAAGAAAGGGACAGGCAGACTTGGATTTAGAAAGATAGTAATAAAAGAATAATAATGATGGCATTTTTATGCAGAGAGACCTATAGTTGTAGAGATACACAGATGCAGAAAGGCAGAGGGTTGCAGAGAAATAGGTGTCTATTTCTGTGGTAGAGAGGATATCTCTACATGTAGAGATAGGCAGCGATATATAGAGATTCAAAGAGACATGCAGAAACACAGATGCAGAAAGAGATGCGACAGAGACACAGATGAAGACAGATACAAAGATACAGACAGACAGATCAACAGAGAAATGCCCAAAGACAGGAGAGATGCAGGAACACAGAGTTAAAAAGAGGGACTCAGAGAAGCAGAGACAGGAAAACACAGAGGTGTGGAGAGAGAAGCAGAGATATAGGAAGAGACCCAGAGAGATACAAAGAGAGACATACTAAGGTAGAGAGAGAAAGAGAGAGGCAAAGGGGCATTCAGATTGAGACAGAGTGATGCAAAGGAGTAAAGATCCAGTCGCAGAGATAGAGACATGGGGAGAGAGAGGCATGCAGGAAAAAGAGAGGGACCCAGAGAGAGGCAGAGACATAGAGAAAGATAGATGCAGAGTCAGGCAGAAGACACTGGCAGAGACATCCAGACAGAAACACAGGAGGAGAGATGCATACATTTAGAGGGAGACATTTGTAGAGATGCAGAGAGATATTCAAGAGGGAGATGTAGACATAGGCAGGCAGAGAAGCAGAGAGACAGATATAGAAAGGCAGAGACTCAGAGATGAAGAAGCAGATGCAGAGACATAGCGATATGCAGAGATGCAGAGAGAGAGGAGTGTGTAAGCTAATAAAACACATACCTTTCAGTCCAGACTCTCCTGGGATGCCCATGATTCCAAGAATTCCCTGGTCCCCCTTGGTGCCCGGAAAGCCGGAAGGACCAGGGATGCCAGGGGATCCAGTGTCACCTTGGTCAGAGGCCGGTCCGGGGGTGCCCGGGAGCCCAGGCAGTCCAGGGAGTCCTGCCGATGAGGGAGGGACAGACAGACGGAGGGAGGACAGGAACAGAACCGCGTCAGTGACAGGATTCAAAAATCCTGTCTCCATCAGCCTCCTGACCAGGCCTATCCTCAAGTCCCTCCACCAAGGATTCGCTGTCGGGCATTTCCAGAGGGGGCAAACTGAGGCTCAGGAAAGCGGCTGAGGGGTCCCCGGAGAGGGGCCTTGCCTGCTGGGAGCGGGGTCGGAGCAGAGTCGAAGAATCCCCGAGCAGATGGAGCTGCCGTAGCCCAATGCCCCCCGACTTAACTGGGGGCACAGGTGCCCCGAAATAGAGCTCCGGGCGTCCCTGGGGGCCTCACCCCTGCCTCGTCCCCTGCCTGCCCACCTAATTCTCCATCCAGACCAGGATGCCCGGGGTCTCCCGGCCTTCCCCGGATGGGCGAAGGCAAAGAGACGCCAGGTGCTCCTTGGGGGCCGGGTTGGCCCGGAACACCCGGTAAACCTGCAAAGACACAAGAAGGAGGGTGGTCACATTGCACTCTTCCAAGCCCCGAGTCTGGGGCTCTGCACACAGTAAGCACTCAATATATACGACTGAGAGGTCATATGGGCAGCGGGGGTGCCCTGGGAACTCTCCCCCCAAAGCCCCCACACCCACCCGTACCCCTTTACCTATGCTTCCTTTGAAGCCCCTGAGGCCGGGGTTTCCGGGTGCTCCGATCCCACTCCCCACGGAGCCTGCTTCGCCTTTGACACCGGGAAATCCAGCAGGCCCCGGCAAGCCGGCTCCGCTCAGACCTGCCAAGGGACGAGGACGGGGAGTGGGAATGGAGGAGGAGGAAGAGCAGCAGGAAGAGGAAGCAGAGCCACTGCAGGTGACTACTGCGATGGCAGCTTTTGGACCCACAAAGACCCCGTGACCCAAAGGAGCCACATGTGGTTTCTTCAATAGCTCCTCCCCTCCTCACCATGCCAAGCCCCCCCTCCAGGCCCGGTCCCGGCCCCTCCTAACCTGGCGTCCCAGGCGAGCCCTTGTTGCCCGGCAGCCCATTCAGTCCCGTCAGCCCCGGGAGTCCAGGGAACCCTACGGTGGAGACGGCGGTCACGGTGCTGGTGTGACGGAGCCCAGCCCCCTGCCCAGGGGGACAACTAGACCAACAGGGTCGAACTCTGGCCTGCCTGCTTCCTGACGGCGGGCACGGTGCCGGGGACGAAGGTGGCTCCGAAGCAGGACTGTTCCAGCCAGGAGGGTCCCACGTGCCAACACAGAGCCCCCGCCGCCCACCCGAGTAACACCCACCTTTAGTTCCCAGCAAGCCAGGGAAGCCGGGGAATCCTGCAGGTCCCAGCTGGCCTGGGGTCCCGGGGACGCCCGCTTTTCCTTGCGGCCCAGCGATCCCGGGGGTGCCTGTGAGCGGGAGTGGGAGCAGAGGGCTCAGGCCGAGCCGGGCCAACCCGGGCCCTGGTGAGGCACAGACGGGGAGCAACGTGGAGAGATACCTGCAGGGCCTGCTTGGCCAACGTCACCGGTGGCCCCATGCCCGCCGTCCACGCCCCTGATGCCCGGGACGCCCAGGGCGCCCTCCGGTCCCCCCCGACCTCTTTCACCTGCAACGCCAGACAGAAAGAGGATGGTGAGCAGGTGGGAAATGAGTGGGCCCGAGGCCAGATTGGGGCCCAGGTCTTTCACGCGGAAGAGGGGATGAGGGGGCCCCGGAGACACGGGCACCCACCCCCTTCTCCATGGAGGGGGAAAAACAAACCTGGTCTGGGTAGAGGGCAGAGCCAGAGTGGCACTGGTGGCGGGTGGCGGTGGGGGGGGGGCATGGGGAGGAGGAAGGGGCAAGGAGATGAGGTGGTTGCCCGAGTCTTACCCTGGAAGCCCGGGCTGCCCTGCTGTCCTTTGGCGCCGGGATCCCCGGGGAGTCCAATCGACTGTCCTCGGTCACCTGGGGAAAAGAGGGTGAGGCTCTGGCCATCAGGCCATATGTTCCACAGGTTGCCTGGCCCAGGACTGCCAAGCTCCAGCCACTGGGTAGCCTGGGCCCCATAACCTTGTTGGTGCTCCCTGCTGATCTGCCCAGGATCCCGGGCACCATCCAGGAACAGCTCCAGGCCCACTGGGCTTCCCAGCTGGTAGTGGCTGAGCCAATCCAGTCCCCGAGTCCAGCTGGAGCAAGCACAGCAGTGTCACCGCTCTCTGCTCTGCAGCACGGACAGCTTCATTTTCCTAGTTCGGTGTCTACCCTGAAACTCTCAGAGCTGTGCTTGTCACCCTGCTCCTGGCACGGCAAGGATGGAGATGGGGAACCCGGTGACTCCGATCCCTGCTCCACCCATGCCCATCCCTCGGGGGGCAGGGGGTGTGGGAGAGGACGTGCTCTGGATCCGTTAGCTACTGGGGCCGGGCACCTACTTACCCTTCAAGCCCTTGAAGCCTCCAGCTCCTGGGGTGCCTGGAAGTCCAGAGAGCCCCGGGGAGCCCTGGAAAATACCAATGAAGGGCACGATTAGACCCAGGACCCCGACCGAGTCCTGGCACAGCCAACTTCAACGGGTTTATGGGAGTGGGAGTCGGGCAGATTTGGGACCAAAAAAAGCAGGCTGACAGCATACAACTGAGGCTCTCCCCATCAGGCCTGTTGGTCCCGCCCCTCAACCCTAAGAGGTGAGGGGGTGCAGGGGCAAGCAGGGACCGTGTTGGGAACTCTCAGCTCCAAGGGGCAAGGCTGGCGGGGTGGGGAAACTGAGGCCCCAGAACTCGGAAGCCAGTACAGGCCAGCTTGGCCCTCCTCCCAGGCCAGACGCTTGCTCCCTTCCCCGTCTTCCCCCGTCCCCAGCCCCCTCTGCCTCACTTCAGTCAGGAAAAAAAACGGATAGTTACACTTCCTCCCGGCATTCCGGGGAACCCTGGGATTCCGGAGGTTCCTCTCTCTCCAGGGAGGCCGCGCTGCCCCATGGGTCCCGGAAGCCCGGGCTTTCCAGGAAGTCCCTCGTCTCCTCCGCGGAAGCCGGGTGTCCCTGGAATGCCGGGGGATCCCGGGAGGCCGGGCATCCCTTTATCCCCTGAGAACAAGTGAAACAGGGAGAGAGAGGGTGAGAGATCGACACACAAACACCCGGTTGGCAAAGTCAGGCCTCTCTGTGGACTTTGCTTGTTCCATGATTCCAGCCACCACGCGCACGTGTGTGCCAAGTCAAAATCCTTTCACACATCTATATCCTTCCACCTTGGCACCGAAGCTTTACAAATAAAAGCCTGACGGGAAATGCTGAGGGAGAAAAAGAACAAAATCTCCAGCTGTCTACTCATTCACATGGCTGCTTTGGGTTTTTTTTTCAGCATCCCTGTGAGGGTAGGGATTGCTATCACCCGCTCTACAGATGGGGAAACTGAGGCTAAGAGGTGGAATGAATCCTTCAAGATCACACCGCTTGTCGGCTACAGGCCCAGTAATCAGTATTATTCTCCTGCCTCATTTCGCCCAGTCGTTTCTGCTACAGGACGAAGCTGGCAGAGCAGCAAGGTCCCACAGTGCTGCCAAGGTATTGTCTGGTGCGGTGCCCCTTCCCCATGGATGGTTTCCCCCACCCCCACCATCCCAACTGCTTACACCAAATGGGGAGTCCCCTCCTCTGTGGGAGGGGGCTGGAAGAGATGGGCCCCAAATGGAAATGGACACGGTACCTCGGAGCCCTTGGAACCCGCTGACTCCAGCTGTGCCTGGGGCTCCTCTATCCCCTTTGAAGATCAGATTGAGCATCGGTGGTGGTGGGTCACTGGGCCCTGTGGGACCGGGCACCCCTCTGTCACCTGAAGAGATGGAACAGTCGGTGAGCCGGGGTTGCGTAGACCTCGAGAGGCGTCACCCCCCGGGGAACGCCCCGGCTACAACTGCCGCTTCCCTTAGCTCTTCCCTAATAATAATGATAACAACTGTGGCATTTGTTAAGCGCTTATTATATGCCGGGCACTGGGGTGGACACAAGCAAATCGGGTTGGGGACAGTCCCTGTCCCACATGTGGCTCACAGTCTTAATCCCCATGAGGGAACGGAGGCCCAGAGAAGTGAACTGATTCGGCCAAGGTCACAGGGCAGATAAGTGGCGGAGCCGGGACTGGAACCCAGGTCCTTCTGTCACAAAAGTTGGCCCTCTAAGTTGGGAATCGGCCCGGAGGGAAGTGTCTTTCCACCCATGCATGACCCCCTGGACGATTTGTCATGTGACAACGGAAGACACGGAGGCATGAGTCCACGTGTGAGTCTGACTGTGGCCTGGGTTTTTCCCTGCGGCCGACCCCCTATGGCCGGGCGGGTGGGGTAGCCGTGGCCATGCAGTGTCGAATCTGAACCAGCCCCAGCCCTTCCACGCTCCCGGGGTGAAACGTGCGAACCTAGCCTGAGTAGGACAACCCACTGCAGCCGCTCCCGTTCCTCCACACTCACCCTTCTGGCCCGGCAGGCCGACGTAGCCCAGAAGCCCGTCCGCTCCGGTCGCCCCTGAACCTCCTTTCAGTCCGCTGGCTCCGGGGATCCCCTGCAGACCTGGACTTCCAGGGAAGCCCACCAAGCCGGACACTCCCCTCTCGCCTGTTGGGAGACACAAGAGTCCCGAGGTCCGGCGCCTCCATGCTCAGGTATCCGGCCGGGCCTTCCCCGGCCACGGGAAGGCTGGGGGATGAAACTAGGGCACCGCCAGCTTGAAAGGTCTCATTGTCCCACCCCGCCATCCTCATCCAGATTGGGACACGTTGGGAGGGGAGCAGGGGGACAGGGGCAGGAGAGGAAGGGGATGGGCTGAGGAAAGGGCACGAGAAGGGCAGGATGGAAGAGGGATGGGGTGGGGAGAGGGCCCGGACAGAGGTGAGTCCAATATAACAAGAAAGAGACACATTCCCTGCCCCAAATGAGCTCACACTCACCCTTAGGTCCGGGGAAGCCAGGTGGTCCATCCAGACCCAGCGCACCGGGGGTCCCGGGGAAGCCGATGAGGCCCGGGGCCCCGGGGAATCCGCCCAGGCCCGGCAGACCCTTCATCCCCGTGGGCCCGGCGGGGCCCGGCTCCCCGCTGGCTCCTCTGAGGCCCGGCTGTCCTGAATCGACACAGAGGGAGAGTTGGGTCCCACGGCCGGTCGAGTGCACGGCCCCTCCCCCAGCCCCGGTGGGATCACGGGCCATTGATGGGAGAGCCCCCGACGCTGGCGCATGCGGCCCCGCCAACACGGAGTTTAGACGGCGGAAGCGTTAGTCCCCTTCCAGGAGGGCGGCCGCCACCACCCCGACCCTAGCTACCACCCTCGGGCCACACAGCTGCCAGTCGAGAAGCCCCGGCCATCCCGTCTCCCTTTCCCCTTTAATAATAACAATAGGATGATAAGCATAATAACTGTCATATTTGTTAAGCGCTCATCATATGCCCAGCACTGTAGTAAGTGCTGGGGTGGACACAAGATCAGGTCCCACATGGGGCTCACACTGTAAGTAGAACAGAGATCAGGCACTGAATCACCATTTTACTGACGAGGTAACTGAGGCCCAGAGACGTTCAGTGTGACTCGCCCACGGTGAGCCAGTGGTAGAAGCAGGATTAGAACCCAGGTCCTCTGACTTTCAGGCCCGTGCTCTCTCCACTAGCCCACACTGCTTCTCGTAGGCAGGGCTGGACCTCGGCCTTTCCCGGGGTACCGAGACGGTTCCGCCCGCTGCCGACGCCAAGGCCTCAGGGCCCCGGCCTGGGTCGGCCCCCGGTACAGGGCAAACCGGGACAGGAAGGGGTCAAACTGAGTTCCCCGGCTTGCGTCACCGATAAGCTCCCACGCGAGCAATTAGGAATGTCAGGCTCCTCTTTGGAAGAGCAGGCCCCACTGCCGCCACCGCCACCACGGGATAAGCCCTTCAGGGCGCCGAGGTTTAGTATCTGAGGGCTGCGGAAGCCACCTGGGCTCAGCGTTTGGCTCATCCCATCTGATTAAGGGCGCGGACCACTGTCTCAGGGGAGTGCTCAGATGTGGAAAGACCCAACACTCTGACTGGAGAAAGCAACCAGCGGGGCCTGGCAGGGACTGATGTCAGGTTTGGGACGGAGCCTTGGGCTAGGCCGGGGACAGCGCAGACCCCCACCCCTTGGAGAACCAGGGCGATCTGAGCAATCCCCTTGGTGAGGGCGACGTTTTGGTCGGGGTTAGTCCAGGAGCAGTGGCTGCTACGGGGCGTGGCTCACCTGGGCAGCCTCGGGGGAGACAGCCCATAATCAAACAGGGACACAGCACACATGCAGAGTTGACGGGACATGGAGGAGAGGCAGGCAGGTGATGAAGGGAAAGCGGATATAATGTGGGGAGAAAAAGGAAGAGGGGGGAAAAAATGCAGTTAACCCATCAGAAACAGTGCAGGTAATACTTCAATCATGGTGGTGGGCTGGGAGTGGTAGCTGTTTCTAACGTGACAGACTTGGTGACGGAAAGAGATTCGAACAGCAAATGAACGGCAGAATGAAAGACAAAGGCATGACAGCAGAATGGTGATGGGGGTTAAAATGCTCCCACCAGCGAGAAGGAGGCCGTGTGGGGTTGGGAGAGCATGCGTCCCTGCCTTCAGGCCGTGGTCGCCCAGCCCAAACTGGCCCAGGGGAGCCAAACAAATTACTGATCTAAGCCCCAGGGACAGGGGCTGCACTGGAAAAGGGGGGTTGGGGAGAGGCAAAGCATCCTAGTAACAGATGGCAGTCAGTCAGCCCTTGAGGGAAGAATGGAAGCTGGCTCTGCCCCAAGGCCCAAGGGTGGCAGGCGAACTCTTCCGGGGCCTCTTCCGACCAACGTGACAAATGAAAACCGGGAAGAATGAGAAACTCTCCTAGCTACCCCAGCCCGGCCCACCCCCTCCCCAGGGAGCCTGGGTTAAAGGCGTGTACCTGGAGGTCCTGGAAAGCCGGAGGCTCCGGTTGGGCCCGGTTTCCCCTCGAGGCCAAGCGGGCCCCCGGGTCCCGGGGAACCCTGCCGTCCAGCGCTGCCAGGGGCCCCCGGGCCGCCCCGTTCGCCCTTGACGCCCAGCAGGCCCGGTTTCCCGTCGAAGCCTGCGGGAGAAGGAGCCCAGGATCAGGTCAGGGACTTGGGGAGGGAACATCAGGGCTTCCCACAGGCCCTTATCCCGGTCAAACCGACTTTATAGCACGGGAGAAAGCAATGGGACGAAGCTTTGTGGACACGAGTCTTCCCCAAGTTTGACATATCCCATCACTCCCATCCCAAATGCATCTCGGATCCTCCCCAGGGTGTTCGTTTTAGGATGGGGAAAAACCACAAGAAGCCACAGACGAAGATGACGTAGTCAGTGTATGGGAAGTTGTGAATGCGAGTGTGCATACATGAAGGGGCATGAACTACAGGTGAGCCCGAGAGACTCCTTTCCAGTTTAAAATTCAACCATGCCAGTCAGAGGGAACAAGAACTCACCTCTCTCTCCCGGAAACCCGGGTTCTCCAAGAAATCCTTTATCTCCTGGAAGTCCCAGCAGGCCAGGCTCCCCGGGGGCACCGGGCTCCGCCCCAAGCACTTCCCCGGGAGCTCCTTTGGGGCCCGGCGGGCCGGGCCGTCCCACCTTCCCGGGGGGCCCATCCGCCCCAGCAAGCCCCGGGAGCCCCAACGAGCCCTTGTCCCCACGGAGCCCGGAAAATCCTAAATGCACAGAGAGGAAGAGAAGTCCCCCATAAGGCATTGAACCTTGGGTTCAGGGAAGAGCTCCTGAAAGGGACAGACCCAGGTCGGTCCTGGGGGAATGCCGCTGAGGTGGCAGGGGAAGCAACGAGATGACCTCTGGATACCCTACATCTTGGCAATGCCCTGCATTTGCAAGCAGCTTAGTTTCCAAAGTTTTAGCCAACATTAGCAACCTTGGTTCTTCCAGCCATCAGTCAATCAGTCAGTCAGTTGTATTTATTGAGCACTTACTGTGTACAGAGTACTGTACTCAGCGCATGGGAGAGTATAATACAACAATAAATAGACATATTCCCTGCCCACAATGAGTCTACAGTCTACAGCCTTATTCTCCAATTTTAAAGACAGCAAAACCAAGGCCCTGTGGTGTGGAGGAGGGTGACTGGATGCAGGGCTAAGTCGTCTGGGCCTTTGGGCAAGGGTGAGGCTGGCAGACACACTCCCTTCCACCCCTTCCCCCACCACGGGGAACCCATGGTACAGCTGCTGCCGCCTCTGCTGCCCCTGACCCGTTCCATCGAGACCCGTGCCCGACGAAGTAGGTGGGATCGCGGAGAAACCACCGCCGCCCTCTCACCTGGCATTTCCAGCAGCTGCACCTGTCCAGGGGTCCCGGGCTGCCCCTTCGACCCGTCGGATCCTGGCCGGCCCGGGGAGCCCAGGAAGCCCCGCTCACCTTTGCGCCCTAAGGAACCAACCCAGAGAAGGTAAGACAGATGGTCGGGCCTGAGCCAGTTCCCCAAGGCCCGCCCCTACCCGAGTTGGGGGACCCCCAGACTGAGAGTGTCCCCTCCAGGGAGCAGAGAGAGGTTTTGGGCCGGCTGGCCCTGGGACCCCTACCTGGAGATCCAGGCGAGCCGGGTAAGCCTGGTGGACCGTATGCGCCGGAGATAACGCAGGGCATGGTGGCTCCTGGAAAGACAAATGGGCAAGGCTGGGGTGAGTCCTGATCCCACCCCTCTAGGCTAGATTTCTCCACGGCCGGGGAACTGGGCCCTCCCGCGCCGGATTAGGCTGACGGGCTGGGTGGAGGGCAGCATGGCCAGAGAGATCAACGGTCCTACGCCCGCCAGGCTGCTCTATGGGCCAGTGAGAGGAATCCTGGGTCCTGCCAATTGCTTTGCCCACCAGTGTGCCCAGCCCCACTGTGTTAGACTCCCCCTGACCCCTGAGGGTCTCTGATTGTAGCCAGCCAGTCTCGGGGCTGGGTGGGGGGGTGGGGCCTGGGCATAGCATGTGGCCCGGTGCCAGGCTTGCCACCTGTCTGTCTTCCCCCTACCAGAAAAACGGACCCCTCTGAACCGGCCCAGCCTTGGCAGGGAGATTGGGGACCCAGACTCCCAAAGCCCTCTACACAAGGCTTGCCCACCCTTGCCCCGGAGATCAGAGCGAGCTCAGAGGTCCAGGTGACACGTGACGGTCAGGGAACCCGGATGCCGCTGGAAAGCTTTGGGTAAGGTCAGCACAGAAGGTCAGAGTCCTTGCTTTGAGGGCATCCCCGTCTTTGAGGCGGGGACTTCCAATCAGGTCTAGAAACGATGACCTAGTCACCCCAACCCCCCCCCACCGCCGCTGAGACAATCTGTGAGGTTGAAGCAGGGGCATTTAGCGTATCTGACCACTGCCCTCCACTGAACAGTCCCTTCCAGTTATGACGGTTAGCCAAGTCCCGCTCGGTTCAGTTAACCACATTCTATCCGATGGTCCGTAGTCCCAACTGGCACGGCACCCGGTCCTCCGACTGCCAAGGCGGGTGGTTTAGCTAACCGTTCCCAATCTCCTCCCGGCGGGATTCTCCGGAAAAACCAGAGGAGCATCGATCATTTGCCTATGTCATCTCCCCATCACCCCCCACCTTTCCAGGCCACCGGGATGGTCCGGCCCGGTCCAACCGAACTGTTGCTGGGTGGACGTCCAGAATGCTCTCTGCCCGGATGCTCTGACTCAGATCGCGAGAGGCAGATCAAGCAAGGGCACAGACGCGCGGGGTCAAGGTTGGCAGCAGCTTGAGGGAGCGGCCCGTGGGTTCGGGGAAGGCGCCCGGATTGTGACGGTGCCACTGGACAGGTCGCCACGCTCTGCGGGTGCCCGGGGATTGATAGGAGGAATGAGGGGGATGTCTCCCCACCGCTAATGCCTAGCTCTCACCTCCCTCGGGGTCTAAGTCTCCTTCCCCAACCTGCTCCCTGCAGCAGCAGTCACCTATACCAAGCAAGCAAAGGACCAAAGGTTAAACCAAGTTAGAAGCACCCCGAGGCCCCCGAGAGTTCTCATCCACAGACCAAACATATTTGCCAAGTACCCTGCCCCCTGACCCGAGAGGGTCCACGAACACTGCCAGGGGCAGAAACACTTTAGAATCTGCCTGTTCGCCAAGAGTGGGAAGGGCAATGCCAATAATAATAATTTTAATAATAACAATAATAATAATGGTATTTGTTAAGCGCTTACTATGTGCAAAGCACCGTTCTGAGCGCCGGGGGGGATACAAGGTGATCAGGTTGTCCCACGCGGGGCTCACAATCTTAATCCCCACTTTACAGATGAGGTAACTGAGGCACAGAGAAGTGAAGTGACTTGCCCAAAGTCACACAGCCGACAAGTGGCAGAGCTGGAATTAGAAACCATGACCTCTGACTCCCAAGCCTGGGCTCTTTCCACTGAGCCACGCTGCTTCCCCATTAATTAGAATTTATTAAGTGCTTACTATGTGCCAGACACTGTACTAAGCGCTGGGGTAGACACAAATAAATCAGGTGGGACCCAGTCTCTGACCCAAGAGGGGCTCACGGTCTCAATCCCCATTTTACAGATGAGATATCTGAGGCCCAGAGAAGTGAGGCGACTTGCCCAAGGTCACACAGCAGACAAGTGGCAGAGCCGGAATTAGAACCCATGACCCGCTGAATTCCAGTCCCATGCTCTATCCGCTACACCTTGCTGCTTCTTATCTCATTCGTTTCCGTCCCGGGGCATCTCTCTGGAGATTCCACAGGTTCGCCGGGCGTTATATCCATTGGAATTCTTTCCCTGGCAGATTGTGCCACTGTTTTAGATGGCACAGGTAGGCTCTGGTCTGGCAATATGTTTGGCCGTATCAAAAACATGGCAAGTCAGAAAATTCTCAACAAATACACACAAGCAGCAAGAAGCCAAAACAGCTTATTAAAAAAGCGGCAGCAGAGAGGGGAAGCGGGCGCTCGAGTTAAAAGGACCGTTTCCGCAGCTGGCACAGATCATGCGGGGAGATCGAGGGAGGGGAGCCTCTGCCCGAGGCGAGGAGGCCGCGTCTCGGACCTGAGCCCTTTCCAGATAATGACGATCGTGGTATCCGTGAGGTGCCCATTACCGTCCCCGGGCTCTTGGGCCTAGTGGGACGATCCAGACCCACCCTACCGCCTCCCTACCGCGGCCCCTGCCCAGAGCTTGGCAGTGACAAGGAGAAGCGGCAGGGCCGGAGTGGGCCAGTGGGTCACAAGGTCCGGGGTCCCACGCTTCTTTTTACAAGCCAGTTATAAAAGTTTTAACAGCCAGGCAGTGGCAGGGCAGCTCCCGTACATCCCAGTGAGGTAGACCGAGTCCTAAGACGGAAAAATCCGGGCAGGAGAAGCCAGCTTCCGTGCTGGTCTTCTCTTCCTCTTTCCAGAACCTTACCTGGAGGTCCGGGGAGACCTGGCGGGCCGGGAAACCCATCGATTCCAGGGTCGCCGGGCACCCCCCGGATGCCAGCTGCTCCAGGGAACCCCGGCCCCGGTGGCCCCGAGAGACCCGGGGCACCCGTGGGGCCAACAGAACCCGGCAGGCCTCTCTCGCCGGGAAAGCCAAATCCACCGTCACCCTGCCCATTGCAGAAAAAAAAAGTGTCAGTATCACTAGTGGGACAGATTTCACCCAGCCCACCCTCCCGTCACCCTGCCACCCTGGGCCCTGGCTTGAGACTCCTGGCCTTGAAAAGCAACAACCCCATTAGGAACCTGGGTTCTAATCCCCGTTCCTCCACTCATCTGCTGGGTGACTTTGGGCAAGTCACGTACCTGCGCCTCGGTTACCTCAAAATGTAAAATGGGGATTAAGACTGTGAGCCCCACATGGGACGAGGACTGTGTCCAACCTGATAAGTTTGTATCTACCCCAGTGCTTAATACAGTGCCTAGCGCACAGTAAGGACTTAAATACCATATGAAAAAGATCAAAAAAGTCCAGCACCTGTAGCTTCACCTTGGGTCAAAACGTCTGATCCTTCACCCAAATTTTTGCAGGCCCGGGCTGGCTTACAAATGAGGTAGTGTAATCCAATGGGACCCACGTTTTCTGGCTGAATTGGAATGCTCTTTGGAAAGCATCAGCAAGTCTCTGGAGCCCCTGATCCCTGCCTGACCACCGGTTCAGACTGGGGAATTAAGTGGTCGCTCCAGTCCCTGTCCAATTGTGGGTTCACGTGGGTTCTGTCTTCCAGAAAATGTGATACCCCACCACCGTCCGGCCCTGGGAGCTCAGCTACAAGTGCTGAAGTCTGGGAGATAGGATCTGTTCAGAAAGTTCTTGGGTGCCAAAATAACTCATCTATTTTGGGAAGTGGCATGGCCTAGTGGAAAGTGTCCGGGCCTGGGTTCTCACTCCGGCTCCGCCACTTGCCTACTGTGTGACCTGAGGCAAGTCACTTAACTTCTCTGTGCCTCAATTTCCTCAAATGTAAAATAGAGTTTTAAAGGCCTCTAGACTGTAAACTCATCGTGAGCAGAGAATGCGTATGTTTACTGCTGTGTTCTCCCCAGCGCTTAGTACAGCACTCTGTACACAGTAAGCACTCAATAAATATGACTGATTGAAAGCCCCAGTTACTGTTTCAATATCTGAAGTTAAATTAGATAGGATTTTTAGGATAGTCAGGATGATCTATTCAGGATTTGTAATGTTTAAGGCCAACGGTTCTATGGGAATATCTCTCCATACAAGTCCACGTCCCCTCTGCCAGCTTGGTGACCTATGGTCCCCAAGTCCCAGAAGCCAGGCACCAGGGGACACCTGACAGATCTGGGTTCTGTCTTCTCAGGGGAAGATGGGTCTGTCTGGAGGCCTTAAATGCTTCAAGCTGGGAATCCCACCTCTCTGCTCCACCCTCAAAACCTAGTTCGAGCTCCACCCCCAGGACACCTCCTTGGATGTCCACTGACCCAGTGGAACTGGAACCCAGGACCCCGGCCAAGAGCTGAACGGGAAACCCCTGGTTCCGTCTGCTCTCTGGGTGGGCTCCCCTCGGAAACTTCCATCCAGGCAGGGTGGAAGACAACCTCTTGTAGGGTCTCCGGAAGGGTGCCCCCCGAGTAAGGGACGGGATGTGGAGCCGGGTGGAAGCCGTTCAATCTGGGAGGCCCTTCAGCAGCCGGTTGAACCCAACTACTCCTGCGGCCAGGCAGATGCCAGAGCCATCCCAAAGCCTCTTCTGGGGGGTTTTCAGGGAACGGTGTATAGTCGGGGAATCACCGATTGGGTGAAATGGCAATAACCATCACCACGACAACAAAAGACTGATGACACTAGTAGTGAGGGGAAAAGACGGCGGGGCCCCTATATGGGGGAGACATGGATGGTAGCTCCTTAATCCTAACTCCAAGGAGAGTCCGGTCCAGACCCCCACCATCCCAGGGTGAACTTACCGGTAAGCCCGGTTTGCCGGGTAAACCCGGCTGTCCATCTCGGCCCGGAGTCCCCGGGACGCCAGAAGGGCCCCTGAGGCCGACCTCTCCGGGGTCCCCCCTCACGACTGTGCCCGGGGTGAAGCTGGGCTCCCCTTTCTGTCCCTTGGGGCCTGGCGAACCTGGAGCTCCAAGCAGAGCCTGCCAGGGAGACAAAGACGGAGGTGGTGAAGGAGGGGCAGGGGTATGGCCATGGTCGCCGCCCTCAGCCAGTGAAGCCAGTTCCCAACGTCCTTTGGCTTCCACAAACCTAGATCCCTCTCATTCAGCTCTCCTGGCAGGTGAAGCCTGAGAATTCTGGACAGTTTATAGACTGAAGCTCCTCGAGGGCGCTTAATGACAAGCAGAATGATCACAGTGCAGTATGGAATCCATCTCCTCCTTAAGAATTACTCCAATAAGCTAATTACTCCAATAAGCTTAGCACACTTCCTCTACTCCCCTAACTTCATCCCTGGCATGATAGAGATGGTATGTAATTTTTTTTTGGGGGGGGGGGGGGGGGACGGACGGACGACGACGTTATGATGGTTGGGGAGGAAAGGGAGAGAAGGGAGGTGTGAGTAAGCCTGACATGAAGGTTACTCCTTAAACACTTGGTATTCACCCCATCTTCAGCCCCACAGCATATATATGTATAGAAATATCCATACACACACACACACCCCTCCTTATTCTCTCCCACTTTCCTTATCTGTAATTTATTTCAGGACTTTTATCCCTTAAACACTTGGTATTCACCCCACCTTCAGCCCCACAGCACCTATAAATATAAGTATATATATATACTTATTCCTTCCCACTTCCCCTATCTGTAATTTATTTCAGTGTCGGTCTCCCCCTCTAGAAAGGAGACTGCCTGTGCGCAGAGATCATGCCTACCAACTTTATTTTACTGGGCCCTCCCAAGCATTCAATTGCGACCTCTGCACAAAGTAAGCTCTCAGTAAATGTCATTGACTGATTGAAGGGAGAAGGGTGTGTGATGGTTTGTAAAAACAGAACTGTGGCTGGAGGAAATGAGTCTGCTCCTTGCCTGCCCCAGCACCGCCCCCAACTCCCTCAGATGATTCCATCCCTTCTCCACTCACCGGAGGTCCTTTCAGCCCCTGGTTCCCCCGTGAGCCTGGGTCGCCCCTCAATCCTTTTGAGCCCTGAATTCCCCGGAGGCCCGGCTCCCCTGGAGGGCCTGGTTCACCCAAACGGCCGTAGTCGGTGTTTCCTCCATTGCACGCACAATCACCAGGATCCCCTAAAAAACAGGCAGGGATTAGCCGACTGAGGGAGGGGAGAGGGAAGGGGCACCCTGCTTACTGCTTGGGTGGTCCTTGTGGGGAGGATGGGGGAGAAACAGAGAGCAGCACACCTCCTGACCCAAAGGACAAGACCTCCAGGCCAGAAAAAGCAGCCCAGGAAGGGCTGATTTCCACCTCCCATGAGACAGGTCAGGAGAGGTCCAGGGAAGTCCAAGGAGGCCCAAGGAAGCACAGGGACGTTTGGAGGTGAGCCCATGGGAAGCCAGTGGCTAACCCAGGAATGCTTTCCCAAGCATTCTCCCCTGGGTCCCCTGGGCTCAAGTCATTTATAGGATGCAGTTTAGCCAAAGGCATTGGTCTCAGCCCTAAGCTAATTTCACTATGTCTGAGCTAACAAATGTGGTTCAAGCTAGCTGATCTTGTTGTGGCTTCCACAGCACTTCCATTTTCCAGCAGTATGGGGGGGTGGGGGGGGGGAGGGAGAGGGAGAAGCAAGCCCTGATTGGCCCAGGTGATTCACAAGGTGAGCAATCAACCACTGAATAACGACAGTTGGTCAATGCCACTTTGCTTGAGGTTCCCAGAATTCCCAGAATTCCCACGGCCTGAGAAATTGGATGCGTACAAACCTGCACAAGGAAACTGAAAATCAAAATCTTACACCCCTTCCAAGCCCCCATAGGCATCTGACTTCCTCGTTTCAAGTGCCACAAAGGACCGAGGGATGGGGGGCGGCTTGTACCACTCACCTTTAAAACCCTTAGGCCCAATGCCTCCGGGTTGACCCCGCTCGCCCAGTTTCCCAGGCAACCCATGCTCTGATCTCTGGATTGCCCCAGTTGAAAATCCTGATCCTGCAGGCAAGGAAAAGAAAGAGCCAGAGGAAGATGAGGATGGCTTTAGCGGGCAGGACGGCAGAGGGGACTGACTGCCCAAAGCTCTGTGGGTCTGAAGCCAGGATGCAAGACTAACCGGAAGCCACTCTGATCGTGAACCTTGGGGTCCCCAGACCCCATATCCTCCCCAGCCCCCCAGGAGGGCATAAAGGGGGCTCGCGTAAAAGAACAGGGGAGGCGGGATACCTGGCTTGGTTGGTAAGAAGCCTGCCCAGAGACCAGCTCCCCAGGAGTGGGGTTTTGGATGCCAAAGCCCTGCAGTGGCCCTGGTCTGGGGTTTGGAAGCCCCTCCCTCAGCATGGGACACTTACCAGGGAGTCCCGGTGGCCCCGGTGGCCCCGGCTGCCCATCTCGGCCAGGAATGCCGGCCAATCCCAACGTGCTGTTGCCTGGCTCTCCCCGCTTCCCCTTCACTCCAGTAAGGCCTTGGGGTCCCAATGGGCCACGGGGGCCTGGAAGGAAAACAGAACCGAGAAACTCTGGTGATTGTCCCACTCCATCCCCCGGGGATGCTCTGAGCCCTTACTCCACTGATGGGAAGTGGGGACAGATGAGAAAGGAGAGGAGGAGGAGGAGGAGGGAAGTATCTTCGCTCCTCTACTGCCAACCTACTTACTAACTCTACCTCGATCTCATCTCTCTCGCCTACTTCTGGCCTGGAACCCCCATCCTTTTCGTAACCCCAGACAATTGCAATCCCCACCTTCAATTAAGCCTTACTGAAGGCCTATATCCTCCAAGAGGCCTTCCCTGACTAAGTTCGTATTTCCTCTTCTCCCACTTCTTCTGCATCACCCCGACTTGCTCCCTTTGGTCAAACCTACCCTCGTCAACCCCACAGCATGTACATAGCCACAGTTAATTTGTTTATATCATTGTCTGTCTCCCCCTCTAGACTGTAAGCTTGTTGTGGGCAGGGAATGTGTCTGTTATACTGTACTCTCCCAAGTGCTTAGTACAGTGCTCTGCACACAATAAATGCTCAATAAATACCACCGACTGATTGATCTATCCAATCCCAGAGCAGCAGGCTGAGGTATAGAGATCTTTCTGCTGACAGCATAAGCCATCCCTGTGCCAAGACAGCAGGAAACCCCCCAAGGGGGCCTGGGATATCTGAACCCTAGCGGATCCCGGGATCCCGGGAGACTAGGCATTGGGCCCCTCCGTGAGCCTGAGCTTCCAGGTGCTGGGTCAGGTCAGGACAGGATGCGGTGGAACAGTGGAACCAAGGGGATTGTTCATTTGTTTATTCATTCATTTCCTTCAGTTATATTTACTGAGTGCTTACTGTGTGCACAGCACTGTACTAAGTGCTTAGGAGAGTACAATATAACAATAAAAAGATGCCCACAAAGAAGATTATAGTCTAGAGGGGGAGATTAACATTAATAGAAATCATTTATAGATATGAACACAAGTGCTGTGGGGCTGGGAGGTGGGACGAATAAAGAGAGCAAGTCAGGGCGCTGCAGAAGGGAGTGGGAGAAGAGGAAAGAAGGGCTTAGTCAGGGAAGGCCTCTTGGAGGAGATGTGCCTTCAATCACGTTTGGAAGAGGGGGAGAGTACAGAATTGAGGTAGGGAGGGCATTCCAGGCCAGAGGCAGGACATGGGTGAGGGGTCAGGGCAAGATTGATGAGATGGATTGGCGCCTGTTACCCGGTCCCTCGAAGCCTCCCTGCAGACCCACCTTCCCGGCCCAGGGCCCCAACAGGAACCGTGCCACTCCCTCCCTCTAGACCGTAAGCTCGCTGTGGGAAGGGTATGTGTCTGTTCTATTGCATATTGTCTTCTCCCAAGTGCTTAGTACAGTGCTCTGCACACAGTAAGCGCTCAATAAATATGATTGACTAGCTGACTGCCAGTACTCTATCCTGGCTGGGGGTGGAAGCCCACCCCCCACACCCTCCCAACCCTTAAACTGGGGTGATTTCCCAAGTATATATTCCGGGGTGGCGGCCACTCACCTGGCAGGAACAAGGACAAGCCGGGGGAGCCCGGGAGCCCGGGGCCTCCCTGAAATCCAGTGTCTCCTTTAGGCCCCTTGCGGCCCGGCTGCCCTGGATCTCCAGGAGAACCTATTGGGAGAGCAGTCAGAACCGGAGGTCCTCAGAGGAGGGTGCAGGGGCAGCCGGCAGGCAGGAAAGTCCTCCCCACGGGGCGGGAACCTTGTGCCAAAAGCCTGCCCGCAATGCAGAGCCCGGGGAGCAAAATGGGGTTGGTCTTACTGATGACCTCTGACCCCAACCTCTGCAGCCCTATCTCTCCTATCAACACAGCCAGGATCCCGGGCACATCCTTGACCATCTGCTGCCTCAGGCAGGGCCACGTCACCCTGAGCTCCCTCCTCTGAGCTCGCCCAAACTGCTCCCGTGATTGCAGGAGCCCTCTGACCGGCTCTGCTTGGCAGGATGGCCTGAACCTTCTGCCTCCCACCCATGGAAGGAGGTCAGTGGTTAGCAGGAGCTTGGACAAGGGGCCCGGTGGGACCCCCCCGGGACGGTTCCGGAGATTCCGGAGAGCAAATCCCCCGGGGCTGCGGGACCTGCAGATGGAACATCTGCTGAATGTCTTCCCCCAAATCTCCATCCAAACACTCACCGGAGATGACAGCGCCTTCCATGTCGACGAAAACCGTGGGACCCGGCAGTCCGGACTCACCCCTGTCTCCCTGGAAATGTGAGACTCACTGAGGCGGCTTCTTCTCACCCTTTGGGGGTTGGTCCCCCTTCCACCCCCCTCCCCAGATTCCAGAGAAAAGACCTTGTGGCAAGGAGCACTTTGTTGGCTACTACAGGATGGGCAAAATCCATCAAAAATATTTATTGAGTGCTATATTAAGCACCTAGTAAACAAACTGGCGCCAACCCATCTCTGCCATGCCCCTCTATGAAGTAATGTTTTGGGGTGTCAGGTGTGGGAGGAAGGAATTCAAAGTTCTGTCTGTAAATAGCTGGGCAGTGCGAGGGACAGGAGAAAGTGGTCCCCCAAACACCTGCAACAGCAGGATGGGCAGGGGAGTGGGCAAGCCCCCGAAGCTTGAAAGGATCAACTTTAAAACAAACAGAAAGAAACATTTCTTCTCCCAGCAAGTGGGTAACAAGACAATCCATAGTATTTCATCAGCTTTTACTGTGTGCAGGTCACTGTACTAAGCGCTTGGGAGATTAGAGTACAAAAGAGTTGGTAGACAAGATCGCTGCCCTCCAGGAGCTTACAGTCAAGGTGGGGAGACACACATACAGGTAGGGGAGTATGTGAAATTTGCGTGGGCAGAAGCGATTGGCAAAAATAAGAAGTTTGAAGCCAATGTACTTTGGATGAATAGAAGTGACCAGAACTGAGCTTAACAAATACCATAAAATAGTTCTCAAGAATACAAAATATCTCATGGGCATTGAAAAAAAAATTAAGAATTACAGCAAGTCTTTCTCTAGATTGCAAGCTCATTGTGGGCAGGGAATGTGTCTTTATTGTTATACTGTATGCTCCCAAGTGCTTAGTACACCGCTCGGCACACAGTAAGTGCTCAATAAATACAATTTGATGGATTTATGTCTTTTAACTCTTTTGTACGCTCCCAAACGCAAAGTGGAATGTTCTGTACCAAGTAGGTGCTCCATCACTGCGATGGATGGTGTAGCGAGGGTAACCACACTCTGTTCCTCCAGGCACTTGGGCATTCCCGCCGGCAGACAACACTGGGAGGGATTTCTTGATCTGACTCACAATGGCATGGCTTATGGTCATGTGTTCTCATCAACCATGCAAGGGCTGTGTCTTTTAGACTGTGAGCCCACTGTTGGGTAGGGACTGTCTCTGTATGTTGCCAACTTGTGCTTCCCAAGCGCTTAGTACAGTGCTCTGCACACAGTAAGCGCTCAATAAATACGATTGATTGATTGATTGTGTGTACACCCTTGGTTCTAGACTGTCAGATGCTGGCAACTGTTCTAAATCATAGACTTCCACATAGATGAGAAGTCTTCTGTGCCCACCATTCCCCCACCACCGATACCTCAATATATACCCACACATGCACACATGTCAGCATGCGAGCGAGCTTTGTCTATCCTTGTGGCAGCCTTACCTTCATCCCTGAAAATCCATCCATCCCAGAGAGCCCAGGAGGTCCCAGCAGACCCTGTGAAACAAGCACAACCCCATTTAGGTGAAGGTCAAACCCTTCCAGAAAAACCGTCAGGGACGTGGGCTAGGAGCCCCGGCCACGACACAGGCTAGGAGCTCTCGACAGGAGCCCCAGCCAGGTTTCGTTGTCAGGGAGAAGAACTAAGGGCAGGCTCCACTGAACCCCACAGAGGGGAACAGGGCATGAACTCACACGAGGAGGTGAGCATTAGTTTGTGACTGGACCCGAGCTAAGAAACGACCCCCCTCCACTTTTAGGTGGTACTGGACTTAGCCTCTTTAGTGAAGCCCGTTTAACGAAGGACCCCTGGAAGAGAGGAATAGAGATTGTCCATCAGGCATGGGGCTATGATAACCAGGCAAGCCGCTCCTGATCCCACCCTCAGGAGCCACGGAAGGGGAAACGATAGCCTTCGCTGGATTGCATTCCGAGTTTGGCATCCTCCGGACCCAAACTGGGCATATTCCCTCTGTGCCTTGGGGAAATCAAATGCCATCAAACAAAATGATCAGGGCAGCACTGGCTGGTGGCAACACCTGGTGGCAAACTAGATAACAGTCCCAACAAACCCACCCTCCCCATTTTGTGAGGATGGAGACTGGACACATCAAGAACAATTATAACATCCCCAAACCACACAGTCTCTCTGTTGCTAGTGATGTGGTGGACTCTGACTGTACTCCACGACAGCAGAGTAGTTAGCCGGATACCTTAATCCCCGGACCTCCGCTGCTTCCTTCCAGACCCGTGGGTCCCTACGAGGGGAAAAGACACATGTTAGAAACATTACACTCCAGTTTAAGAAGCAGTGCCCACCGCAATCAAGTTGGGAATCTGCTACAAGTGTCTAGCTTAGTGATTCACCTCCTGCCGCTGAATCTCTCTAACTGAGGGGGTGACCTGGAGATGGGTTCAAAGAGAAGTACTACATTCTGGGACTGTGGTCCCTCGTCTCTATCTCGCCCACCGTGTGGTGGAATTCCAAGAGCTTCCTTCGGACATCTGTTCAGCCCTTGAACATACCTCTTCCCCTGGCCCGTAACCCTACGGATCGTGAGAATGGGGTGGAGGATGGATCCCATTAATGGAGGATGGATCACATTAACTAGCCAGTGAGAGGGGGTGACTGCTCGGTTGACAGCCCAAGGACCCTTCCCAAATCTTGCTGTGCAGTATCAAGCCACTACACCAGGGCCATACACTCAGTGAGTTTCTTGGCAATGGCTGCAAAAGAGGGATGGGGTCAGGCAGAGGACTTCCAGAACAGCAAGAACAAGAACTTTCTGTGGGCGTCGGTTTGACTGAATCAGAAGGGAAGGAACAAATGTTCAGAGAATCCCCCCAACCCACCCAATAACAGTTTAATCTCCTACCCGAGGTCCTGGCAGGCCAGGAATTCCTTTTTCTCCTTTTTCTCCGAAACCTCCGAAGCCCTGAGGGGAAAATATTAGTGTTACAGAGGCCAATGGGCCCAGGAAAGCCTGCAGGATGTCCGGGCAAAATCAGGGAAGCCAGTGATGGTGCGAAAGCACGTGACGTCAGGCAGGTGATATCACACGCTCACACCCTGGCAGACAGGGGAGTATGCTGATGACATTCTGTGGAAGTCACCCACACTTAGAGCGTTTCTCCTGGGTAGCTCCAGACACAGTATGTTTCCCCTCCCAGACTCCCCCCGATAAAGCCACGGCAACTGGACCGTGGGCCTCGGTGGCAGGAAGCAGGGCAGAGGGTGGGTTGGTGCTGAAAAATATGGGCCATAAGGGTGTCTGGGGCTGTGATGGACCAGCTGGAAACTGGATAGACTTCCTCAGGAAAGGGTCCTCCGGTAGTGCTAGGGTTTACGGTGGCTTTCAGAACCCGACTGTAAAACGGAGGCGGTTTCTGCACTAAGTGGCATACTTACAGGCAGACCAGGGCGGCCCACAGGTCCCGGGATGCCTCCGGCCCCCGGCTCACCCTGTTAAAACAAAATAATCCAATGAGAAATGGCAGATGGGGGTCAAACCGGGTCAGCAAAGTGTTTCCAGGGCTGGATTCCGAGCTTCCTCAGAATTTAACCTTGTGATCCACAGCGCATCCCAGAGGGGTGGTGAAGGGAGATGGAACAAGTCCTTCTCTCTAGCCTTCTCAGGGGCAAAATGGAGAGTAACATTTCCCATGACAGGTTACAGACCACAAGGGTCAGAAGGCTAGAGGAGGAGCAGACACTGGCAGAGAAGCGGTACATCCCAGTGGAAAGAGCCCGGGTCTGGGCGTCGGAAGATCAGCCTTCTAATTCCACCTCTGCCACTTGCCTGCTGTGCGAATGTGGGCAAGTCACTTAACTTCTCTAGGCCTCAGTTTTTTCATCTGTAAAATGGGGATTCAATACCTAGTCTCCCTCTTACTTAAACTATGAGCTCCATGTGAACAAGAACTGTACTTACCCCCTCCTTTCTTTTAAAATGGAATTTGTTACAACATATCAGACATTGTACTAAGTCCTCGGATACGTAAAAGCTAATCAGCTTGGACACAGTCCATGTCCTCCATGGGGCTCTCAGATTTAATCCCTATTTTGCAGATGAGGAATAATAGAGATGACGGTAAACTCTTCTCTAAAACGTAAGCTCATTATAGACAGGGAATGAGTCTGCTAATTCTGTTGTACTCTCACAAGGGCTAAGTACAACCCTCTGCACATAATACGCACTCACCAGATACCACTGATTGATGATGAGGTAACAGAGGCACAAAGAAATAAGTGACTTGCCCAAGCTCACACAGCAGATAACTGGTGGAGCTGGGGGATTAAAACCCAGGACTTCTGAATCCCAGGTCTGGGGGTATGTTTGTTAAATGCTAATTATGGGTCAAGCACTGTACTAAGCACTGGGGTAGACACAAGATAATCAGATCTCCCATAGGGTGCACAGCCTAAGTAGAAGGGAGAACAAGTATTGATTCCCCACTGCCCTTCTTACCTCATCTTGCTACTCTCCTACTACAATTCAGCCCACACACTTCAGTCCTCTACTGCTAACCTTCTTACTGTATTTCCATCTCATCTATCTCGCCGCCAACCCCCTACCCATGTCCGGCCTCTGACTTGGAATTCCCTCTTTCCTCCTATCTGAAAGAAAATCACTGTCCCCGGGTTCAGAGCCTGATTGAAGATACATCTCCAAGAAGCCTTCCCTAAGCCCTCTTTTCCTTCCTTCAACTCCCTTCCTGCACCACTCTGACTTGCTCCCTTGATTTACCCCCTTCCACTCCCACAGCACTTCGGTACGTATCTGTAATTTATTTATATTAATGTCTGACTCCTCCTGTAGACTGTAAGTTCACTGTGGGCAGGGAATGTGTCTGTTCCAATGTTATATTGTGCTCTCCCAAGCACTTAGTACAGTGCTGTGCACACAATAAGAGTGCAATAATTACAACTGACTGGCCAAGGTTTCTTTGGGGCGGGTTCCCTTCCGGTGTGCGTTTGGGGGATCGTACCCACCTGGTCGCCTCGTTTTCCTTTGGGAAATCCCATAAATTCCAATTCCCCCGTGGATGGCGGGGGCCCGGCAGGCCCAGGGAGGCCGACATCTCCCTGTGAAAGGATAAAAGGAAAAAGATGACTGGATGTCGGGGGGGCCCTGGTTTGCCCAGAGGTTTCACCGCTTTAGTCCCCAAAGACCCTGGAAGCTTGGAATCAGCTGGGGATGTGGCCAGGAGGGACCCTGGTCTTAAATGCACACTGCACTCCGCCAATCAAGAGGAAAAATGAACCGCAGAGAAGGATAATTTAAAAGAGTGCCTGGCACATAGTAAGCCCTTAACAAATTCCATAAAAAAGTTGGAAAAAAAATAGAGGACTTGTTTCCTCTGCGTGACCTTATAGAAATCACTCGCCCTCTCCTTGCAGACAAGGGAACACATCTTTGGCAAGTTGACAGAAAAAACCCGAGGAGAAATCAATAGCCGCAGGCTTCCAGGAGCTTGAAATGAGAAGGGAGGAAGTAAGTGTCAGAGGGAAAGAGCCGAGAGAAAATCCAGAAGCCACGGCACAGAGCAGAAAAGGGTCTGGAAGAGAGACAGGGAGAGGACAGACGACTGTAGAAGCTAGGCTATAGAGAACTAGATTTTAGAGGACAAAAGACTCTAGTGTGTGTAAGCTCGCTGTAGGTAGGGAACATGTCTACCAACTCTGTTTTACACTGTACTCTCCCAAGCACTTAGCACAGTGCTCAGCACACAGCAAGCCCTCGATAAATACAATTGAAGGATTGAGAAAAGGACAGGAGAGGGCCCCGTCCCTGCCTTTAGCTGAGTGGCTCATTTCAACTCAAGTTTATTTTCCCTTTAGCTCGATGTAGGCAGACTGAAGGAGGTGGTTGTTATCGCCATATGCAGGGGTACACGAGAGTCTGGCAAACAGAATTTCCATTTCCAGGCATTTTCAATTCTGAACAGGCTCAACGTACCTTTGCTCCTTTTTCTCCTTGGAATCCCAGTCCCATGTTACCCTGGAGGGGGCAGCGAGAAAGATAAACCAATGACCAAGCTGCCTCCCAAACCAAGAAAACCACCATCTCAACTCCCCAGCTATCTCCTGGATAAGCCACCCTCCCAAAGCCCGGAAAACCCAACCGACTCTCAACGGGGAACTTACCTTGGCCCCTGGGAGGCCGGGCGGACCCGGTGGACCCTAGGAAGGCACAGGATTGGAGTGAGAGCAACACTGGTTCGATTTCAGGTCAGCACGCAGACGCGTTGAGGGGGAGGAAAATGATTGGGGCTACCAGGAAGCGGGAGGGGTACTGCGTGCTGGGACGTGATGCCAACCCCTGCCCCCTGTCCATGTGGACAGGGTGGGAGAAGGAAGGAGTGGGCGATAAACCCATTTAGTCTGAGTCTCTGGGCCACTGGATGCTTGACATTCCCAACCTCCGAATGATCTTCCACTTACCTGGGCTCCCGGCAATCCCGTGTGGCCTAGCGATCCCGGCAGGCCGGGAAACCCTCTTGGACCCTACGGAGGAAGGTTTTACAATTAGAACACGAAATATGAGAAGCATTGTAGCCTAATGGATAGATCACAAGCCTAGGAGTCAGAAGGATCTGATCCCAGCTCCACCACTTGTCTGCTGTGTGACCTTGGGCAAGTCGTCTGTAAAATGGGGATTAAGACTGTGAGCCTCATGTGGGACAGGGACGGTGTCCAGACCAATTTCCTTGGATCCACCCCAGTGCTTAGTACAGTGCCTGGCACATCAGACAAGCAGCGTGGCTTCGTGGATAGAGCCCGGGCTTGGGAGTCAGAGGTCATGGGTTCTAATTCCGACTCGGCTACTTGTCAGCTGTGTGACTTTGGGCAAGTCACTTCACTTCTCTGGGCCTCAGTGACCTCATCTGTAAAATGGGGATGAAGACTGTGAGCCCCACGTGAGACAACCTGATCACCTTGTATTCCCCCCCAAGTGCTTAGAACAGTGCTTCGCACATAGAAAGCGCTTAACAAATGCCATCATTATTATTAACAAATACCACAATTACGATTATTGTTTCAAGACGGACGGTAAAGCAGCAACGAGTCACCTCGGATGAAGTGAACTGTCAGATCTATGGAGTGGGTTGTGGGTAAGGAACAGATCTAACAACCTTATTGTACTGCACTCTCCCCAGCGCTTAGTATAGCACTCTACACACAGTAAACACTTAATAAATACCATTGATGATGGGCTGGCATGTGCTTTAGCCAGGAACTTAGCCTGTCTGCCTCAGATGTCAACTGAAAAATGAGGATTAATGCCAAGGGATGTGGTAAAAGAGTACACCTGAGCATCAAGAAATCCATCAAAAGAAGTAGCATGGCTCCGTGGAAGGAGCACGGGCTTGGGAGTCAGAGGTCGTGGGTTCTAATCCCGACTCTGCCACTTGTCAGCTGTGTGACTTTGGGTAAGTCACTTAACTTCTCTGTGCCACAGTCACCTTACCTGTAAAACGGTGATTGAGACTGTAAGCCCCATATGGGACAACCTGATTACTCTGTATCTACACCAGCACCAGGAACACTGCTTGGCACACAGTAAGTGCTTAACAAATACCATCAGTGCTTAGAACAGTGCTTGGCATGTAGTAAGCGCTTAAATACCATCATCATCATCATCATCAGTCAATGGTGTTTATTGAGCATTTACTATGTGCAGAGCGCTCAGTACAACATACTAAGTGCTTGGGAGAGTACAATACAGAAATGATGATGATGGTATTTGTTAAGCGCTTACTATATGCTAGGCACTGTATGAAGAGCTGGGGTGGATACAAGCAAAACAGTTTGGACACAGTCCCTGTCCCATGCGGGCTCACAGTCTCAATCCCCATTTTGCAGCTGAGGTAACAGACACAGAGGAAGTGAAGTGACTTGTCCAAGGTCACAAAGAACATTAAGTTCCATGGAGCAAAATTTTTAGGTTGACTTCAAAAACCATCGAGTGTACGATAAATAAATGAAAACTTACAACAATCCCATCGAGTCCGGGCAGTCCGCTCTCCCCCTAGGAGAAAAATATAATGGTCAAAATTCAGTGCTACAGACAGCACCTTAAGCATTCTGTGCTTCATACATGCCCAAAGAACGGAGTGATTTGGGATTCAATGCTATTCACCCTCATTATAGTCCACCAGATTCTGGGTTATTTCCTCGCAAGAAGTGTTGAACTATTCAAAACCACCCTGGTAAGCCCCCCAAACTACAAAGACAATTTGAAGAATCCCATTTGAGTAGCACAGTTCTTCTGTTCATTTCCTTCTGCTTTGGTCAGCTAAACATCCGCTAGGAAACAATAACGTGGCTATCTCCAGCCCTGGTCTCCAGACGCGTGGTTATTCTGGCCCGACTGGACGGTCAGAAAGAACAGAAAGTTAATTTACATCAATGGTTTGGCCAGATTTTAGGGAAAATGTGGAAATTCTCTGACTCCTAGGGTAGGTAGGGAGGAAAATTTCAGCTTTTTCTATGACCAATCTCCTCACCCCTTCCCAGACATCCACTCTAAACCTACACAAGTCCATGCCACTGTATACAAGCCATCCATATCTCTCCAAACCTACAGAGCTGATCTTTAGTTTGAAAATCACATTGTTGATGGAGAGATTGCATCTGAGAGAGGAAGCACCACTGACAGAGCCTCTCCTGATCACTTCTACCCTGTGCCCAGGAAAATTGGAAAGTACTGCACCTTCTCTGCCCCTCATTCCCACTCTACTTCCTAAAGACAACAATAACGTGTGTGTGTGTGTGTAGGGGCAATGGATGCAGAGGCAGTCTTATTTTTAGGGGGTGCAACTCAGACAGGCCCAGTTGAAACTCTGCCCACGCTAGAAAAAAAATAATGCAAATAACTCAGGGCTTTTTCATACTCGGACAATCCCAGTTATGTAATGCACACTCTTTCACAGACCCGCAGGGCATTCTTTAGAAGAAAAAATTTGCAATGAACGTTCAATTGAACAGAAAAAAAATCACCTGATGGGGAAACAAAATTTGGGAGGTTCAGATTTGGGGTCCCTCGGGAATGTACTGTCAATCTGGGCTGGGATTTGGGGAGGACCCAACTTTCACCGCACCCTGGAATCGTAGAAACTCTTACCTTCAGCCCTTTGAAACCACCTTGGGCAAAGACAGATTCTCCTTTTGGACCTTTCAGACCAGGATGACCCTGAGTTAAAAAGGAAACAAATCCTTTCAGGGAAGCTGTGTCTCCTGCCCCCTGGGCAAATAATTATGTCCCTGCCCGTCTGTTGGACCCCAGTTAATGGGCTGAGTGGCAGACAGGCTCAGGACTGCTGCTCCCTGGCATAGCCCCAGAACACGAGCAGGCCTAGAATATAGACAATGTTCCCTCTCCCAATGCCAGGAATAGAAGCTACAGGACCATAGCACGGCCCAGTGGAAAGAACCCGGGCCTGGGAATCAGAAGGTTCTGGGTTCTAATTCCAGTTCGGCTACTTGTTTGCTAAGGGTCTTTGGGCAAGTCACTTCACTTCTCTATGCCTCAGTTACCTCATTTGTATAACGGAGTTGAGACCGTGTGCCCCACGTGGGACAGAGACTGTGTCCAACCCTGTTCGCTTGTATCCACTTCAGCACTTAGTACAGTAAGCACATAGTAAGCGCTTAACAAATACCGCAATTATTATTATATTGTGAGCCCCACATGGGACAAGGACCATGCCTGACCTGATTATCTTGTATCTACCCGAAAACATGGCACTAAGTGCTTATCATCATCACCAAAAGATATGCTCTGGAACCAGATTTATGCAGTTCTTAATGAGATTCTATGTGAATATCTTCATCTCTCTCTATGGGTACATACGCAGAGGTGTCTCCACCGATGTGGAGTGTGTTAACTCTAAAGGCCCGAAGTTTTCTTATAAAAAACAGAAAATAACTCCAGAGCTAATTTTTGGATCAGTCAGATCCTTGGCAAAGTTTTCAGGAGCTCCAGGGGCCTCGCTTAAAACTACCTCAAAATTTCACCAGTCAGGCTAAGAACTGACTTGAAATATTTCCCTAGGAAACTTGTCTGGCAAATGGAGCGGAAGCACGGCTTCTGCCTGGAATCTCCACACTGAAAGGGATTTGAGAAAAGCTGAGAGGCACAGAAGGGTGGGAATGCTCTCCTTCATATGTGTCAGAGTGGGAAGGTGCCCTCTGTTGCCCACGTACCCCACTGACCATGTAGCTCAACAGACTTCCTGGAGCTTCATTCCCGAAGGAGAAGGAAGATTGGACATGGAGGTCCCATCTTTGATTCTTGGGGGTTCTTGTTCAGAGAAGAAGCACAAGTCTCCTGCCCTTTCCAAGTGACCCTGGGCTGCCCAGAGGATCGCTTGGTTGACACTTGGAAGCAGCATAGCCTAGTGGGATTGAGCACTGGCCTGGGAATCAGAGGGACCTGGGTTCTAATCCCAGCCTGTCATTTGTCTGCTGTGTGACCTTGAGCAAGCCAATTCACTTCTCTGTGTCTCAGTTACCTCATCTTTACATGGCGATTAAGACTGTGGGCCCCAGCGCTTAGTACAGTACCTGGTACATAGTAAGCGCTCAACCAATACCATTTAAAAAAAAAAAGAGGGCTTGTCACCTACAGGCGGTCCTTGCTGTCCCGGAAATCCAACTGAGCCAGAGAAACCAATCTCTCCCTTGGTTCCGTTGCAGCCATCGAGTCCAGGGAGACCCCGCATTCCAGGCTGACCTGGGTGACCCTGTCCAGAGAGAGAGATAAACACTGGGTTCGGAAAGCCAAAGAACTGACTCTTCAGGGCTGTTCAACTGTTTCCTGGAGTCTTCTGCCCTGCAAAAAGACCCCATTTAGAGCTCTGAATCCAATCCCATCCTCTCCCTGCAACCACCAGACCGACAGTTCCTGAGGCAAAACGGGAGAGAATTCCAGAGGGGGTTGGAAATTTGGGAAGGGAAATTCAGGAGGAAGCACCCGTGGTGTTGGGTGATCCATCCCTAAGAAGGAGAATGGACGGGTGTCCAGGAGGACAGCCACCAGCCGGTCCCTCCAAGCCCGGAGGCAGAACCCTGAGCTGGCCAGATCACTAGGTTGATCCCAAACAAGCCTTGCTTTACGAGGACAGCTATGACGTGACGGTGTGAAATTAGGGGCCAGGGCTAGGTGAGACGTCCTCCAGAGAAAGTCTCCATGTTTTTGGCAGGGGAAGCCAGTCACCAGACCCTCTGATTCCCCTGCTACTCGTGAGCGAACATAATTTTATGTTGCCAACTTGTACTTCCCAAGCACTTGGTACAGTACTCTGCACACAGTAAGCACTCAATAAATACGATTGAATGAATTTCCCCTGAATGCCGCCTTAGGCACCCTCTCTCGAGGATCACATGGATGATTTTGGATGTGGATGGAAGGTGCACAGAGCCCTGATCTGATCATTACTGTCGAGGAAGGGGAGAAAGAGAGAAAGACAGGGGGACAGTGAGTAGAGAGAAAGAGGGAGAGGCATAGAGAGAGAGAGAGATGGAAAGAGAGGGACAGAGGGACAGAAAGAGTGAGCCAGACCCATTAGCAGCACATCCAAGGTTTACTGGAGGAAAACCAACGCCTTCTCTTCCTTCCCACATCATGGGGACAGAGTAACCTAGGAGTCAGATTCTGTCAGCTCTCCCGGCCACAAATGGACCCCAGTTTACGATCCTCCCCCCGGCAACCTCGGGACACAAGCCAGATCCCAGAGAGCGAAAAACCTTCCCAGATGAACTTAAACACGTTTTTCTGGGGCTCTATGATCTAGTGTGTTCATCTCCGAATCTTTTGCCAGGAGATTGTTTTTGTTCAGTTCCATGGGAAAAGCTAAACACATCTTGCAGAGGGGTCCTGAGGACCGTGGCCACATTCATCTGGAGAGAAAGAAAGAAGGAGGGAGAGAGGGAGAGAACGTAGTTTCTAAACACCCGATTTTGCTGTACTTGTTGGTGCCAAAAAGTCCATTAGGCTGTAACTCTATGAAAGGCCAGAAACCTACATGGTCTCCATCTTTAGGTGATGAACGTCTCTCCAAGAGCCACTTAGTCCTGGGGGCAAAGGACTTAGTGAAACTTGAGGAATTGGTAGAGCCAATATCCTCCAACACAACCCACAGCCCAAGAGCCTGTCCCACCCAGCAACAACCATTCATTCATTCATTTGCCCTCCACCCATTTATTCATGAGGAGCAACTGGTAATTCAAGGGAAACATATTCTCTAAACCACAGCTACCCATGTCATTATTTATGCAATCCTAAAGAGAAAATCAAACAGATCAGGACAGGATACAATTTCCAAAACAGTGCACTGACATCCAAAAATTGAAAAGGGGGCCAAGGAAAATAGAAGGAAAATACAGCCAAAATGAAAGGTCTTAAATGGTTATCACTTAACCTGGTTAATGGTCTACTTTCGGAATGTCACAGGAGCCGGTGACCACCTGGAGAGCAATGAACTCAAAGCAGAGAGACTTGAGCTTACTTCTGGGACACAATGAATCTGACAGAACTAGACAACATGAGGAAACTAATATGTTCGGCTAAAACCAGTCAATCAACAGTGTCTATTGAGAGCTTATACCCTGCAGAGGACAGCTTGGGAGAGAAAGACAGAGTAGCTTGCCTTCAGGTTTACAATCTAGCAGGGAAGACAGACATTAACACGAATTACGGGAAGGGAAAACAACAGAGTAGAAAGTACTGGAGTGCAATGGGAGGAGAGTGAGTTCCCAAGGCCTTAGGTGGTGCAGAAGACACAGTAGGGGAGGAAGTAGGTGCCAATCATGATTCCTCAGGGAAGGCTTTCTAGAGGATGAGTTACTCCAGAAAGGCCTTGGAATTAAGAAAAACAATTAATCTGGTAAAGACAATGATGGATAGGCTCCAGTAACGGCTGAAGCAAAGCACAGGAGGTTCACTATCCTTAATTTATTTTAATATCTGTCTCCCCCTCTAGACTGTAAGCTCCTTGTGGGAAGGGATCATGTCTACCCACGTGTACTCTCCCAAGTGTTTAATCCAATGTTTTGCACACCCTAGGCGCTCAACAAATACCACTGATTGACTACCACAAGTCCAGGATGAAAGATGTTCAGCCTGGAATACCTGTCCCGGCTTCTCGTGGGCATGTGGATGGAGGGAGGGAAAAAGAAACATAGGCTGCAGACGAGGGGTGACTGACATCCAGGCGACTTTTCCCAATCCTCCCTGATGACTTCATTTTACTTGATTTTTTTTTTCAGAACAGCTGCTTCCCACGGAATAGCTCAAGAACAGCCTGTTCTCGTCATGTTTTGGATGATGCCTGATGGAGGGGAGGCTCAGGGAGAAGGGAGCACAGTTAAATTCAAGGGAAAGGCTGGATGAGGAAGGTGGGAGAGGAGTGAGACGAAGGTGAAGAAAGGGAAGACCAAGAATGCGTGAGGGAGGAGGAAGGGAAGGAAGAAGAGGCAGAGGAGAAAGAAAGTCAGATACAAACATCTACTAAGGAAAGGCAAGAGAGAATAGGAAAGGAGGAAAAAAAAAACCCCAAAACAAGCCAACAAAAAAGGAGTATTTTGGCTTTATAACCAGAATCCTGGCAGAACTGATCCAGTCCATGCCAGGGGTCATGACTCTCCTTATTCTCTCAAGCAGCATCAACCCAGCTCCCATTCCCAGGGCAATCACCATTTGGGGTAAACCCGGGCCAAATCTCTGCCACCACAACCTGTATCAACCTTTATCTCTGTGGGCTCAACAATGGCCCTTTCTGACCAGGGTAGAAGGAGGCCCATAGCTGAGCGGTGACCCTGACCCCAGTCATTTACGCTACAACGCCTCTGCATGCACACTTACCGGAATCCCGTTAATGCCAAGAAATCCAGGAACACCCATAGGGCCCTGAACAAAAGGAGGGGAGAAAAGTGAGCATCAACTTGCCCTCAGTGATAAGGTAACTTTCACCCTAATGCACAGGTTTGCTCTGTATGACCCACACACCACAACAGTGCACACTCTGCTCCTCTGGTGCCAACCTACTATCTGTACCTCAATCTTGTCTATCTTGCCACTGATCTCTTGTCCACATCCTGCCTCTGGCCTGGAACGCCCTTCCTCTTCATATCCAACAGACAACTGCTCTCCCCACCTTCAAAACCTTATTGAAGGCACATCTCCTCAAAGAGGCTTTCCCTGACTAAGCCCTCTTTTCCTCCTCTCCCACTCCCTTCTGTGTTGCCCTGATTTGCTCCTTTTACTCACCACCCCACTTCACCCCGTAACAGTTGCTTATATCCATAATTTATTTTATGGATATTAATGTCTGCCTCCCCCTCTAGAACGTAAGCTCACTGTGAACAGGGAATGTGTCTACCAACACTGTCATACTGTACTCTCCAAGTGCTTAGTGCAGTGCTCTGCTCACAGTAAGGACTCAATAAATAAGATTGATTAATCTTCTCCAACTAAGACTGGCTCAAGGACTTCGGGGTTCCTAGTGGAATCTGCCATGGTTGCCCGTTGCCCTTGAAATACATGGTCAGAGGAGGTAACTAGCTCAGAGAGTATTGCTTCCTCCAGCTCTCCTGAGAAGACCAGCACCAACCAGGAAATGTGCAAGTCTCTAGTGGGCAGAATGATCCCTCTAGATTAGATTAAGGAAAGAAACTTTAGGTCTTTTTTTTTTTTAATGGTGTTTGTTAAGTGCTTATTATGGCACTGTACTAAGCACTGGGGTAAATACAAGTTATGGAGAGAGTCTCTATCCCACATAGTACTCACAATCTTAATCTCCATTTTACAGATGATATCACAGAGATACAGAGAAGTAAAGTGACTTGCTCAAGGCCACACAACAGACAAGTGGTGGAGCCTGGATTAGAACCCAGGTCCTTCTGACTCCCGGGCCTGTGATCTATCCACCAGGCCATGGTGCTTCTCCTAAGGTCTCCAAGGCAAAGAATGTTACTTGCCATAGCCACTTTAAGACACTGATTTTGATGGGTTCAAGTATGTCACCCTGAATAGGCCCAAGGGAAGGGATCAGATTAAGGTGATCAATCAATTAATCAATCAGTGGTATTTACTGAGTAATTACTATGTGTACAGCACTGTTCTAAGAGCTTGGGAGATTACAGTACAAGAGAATTACCAGACATGTTTCCTGCCCCAATATCATTTTAATAATGCCAGAGCGAAGATTCCCCTCGGACCCTGAACTGATTTCTCTATCAATCCCTAGGCACCTCTGAAATCATATCGCTACTTCACTTTCCTTTCCATCTCCTGTTCCTCCTCCTCTCCTCTAGTGGGAAACGACGGACTTAGATTCATCCTTTATGTTGACGTCTAACCCATAGGCCATGACAAACCTCCTCCCTGCTGTGAGTCCAAGGATTCTCCATCTAGGTGCCCAAAACCCAATTCTGCAATCCACCCTAAATGCCATTTATTCACTAACTCACCCAGGCACTATATTATGAAGCGGCTTTCTCGCTCCTTTGGTCAGGTGTCCAATGGCTCAATGGTAGCAAAAGGCAAAAAGCCACATGGTTGATCTTACCCTTTCTCCTTTTGTTCCATAATGTCCCGGGAGTCCTGCCGCACCCCTCTCTCCCTTGGGCCCCGCCAAACCCTCAGGGCCGGCAAATCCTGGGATCCCGATGGCTCCTTGGCTTCCGATTGCTCCTGGTCGACCCTGGAGGGAGGGAACAGAAACACGGATGGGCACTGAGTCCGAGGCATAGTCGACAGTCTCTTGGCTAGATGATAAACTTAGCTCGGAAAGTTGCGGTACTTGCCAAGTTCCACATGAACATCTGAAAAAAGATCTATTCTGGGGGCTTCCAAGCTTTTTTGGCTATCAGTACTTTACAGACACATTTAGTGAGATTTACAACCAATGGCGGCCACTAATTCCTTCTCCCATTGGAGATGAACCTTCCCAACAATAAAGGGTCGGTTTTCTCCTGAGAGGCTGGCCAATCAATCAATCAGGTGGTCCAAAGAAGAAAGAAACAAAGCTGGCTCGCACAGCCTGACGTTTTAAACATCAGTCATTCATTCAGTTGTATTTATTGAGCGCTTACTGTGTGCAGAGCACTGTACTAAGCACTTGGGAACTACAAATCGGCAACATATAGAGACAGTCCCTACCCAACAGTGGGCTCCCAGTCTAATTGATTGAGTGTCTTAAAACCAATGGTGAGGAGCTTGTGTTTGATGCAGAGGTGGGGGGCATTTAGTTTTAATTCTATTTGTTCTGACGACTTGACGCCTGTCCACTTGTTTTGTTTTGTTGTCTGTCTCCCCCTTCTAGACTGTGAGCCCGTTGTTGGGTGGGGACCGTCTCTATATGTTGCCAACTTGTACTTTCCAAGCGCTTAGTACAGTGCTCTGCACACAGTAAGTGCTCAATAAATACGATTGAATGAATGAATGAATGATGCCGTTTACAGAGAGAAACGTCCCCCCCTCCACGTCTCCAAGTCCCCGGAGAATGAAACAATCCTGACTCCAGCTTCCTTTGGGGGCAGAAAAAAATGAGACATATAAAAACCTCTTAAAAACCCATTTATAGATGTGACAAGGCACTCACAGTGCGAGAACAACGGCTAATCATCAGTGCCAAGGTTCCCAAGCTACGAGGTTTAAAAAGATCTCAGCAGCTACGCTCAATCCTACAAGCTGACAGGTTCAAACTAAAGGACATAGTCTGAGAGGAGCTGGTTGCTAGAGAGGATGAAGAATTAAAACAAAATATGAGTAACAATTTGCATCATCTCCCCACATATGTACCATTACGACTGGAGTTAAACTGATTTCCATAAATGTTCCTCTTGTTCCCGGTCTACTCTGAGCTCCTAAAACACTCAGAAAAAGCCCAGTTAAAGAGGGTTTTAAGATTCAATCTCTGGACTACACCAGGAATGGATCCCTTTAATGAAAGACTGGTGAAGGGGCAGATGAACCCAACGGGGTTCCCAGGCTCGCCTGAGATTTTTCTCACGGAGTGACCATTTTAAGACCCAGTCAGATCAGAGAAGAGCTACGGATTGTGGCTAATAATAATAGTGATAATGGTAATAATTCTGGAATTTGACTAAGTGCTGGGAAGATAAAAGATAATTGGTCCCATGTGGGGCTTACAAAGTAGGAAGGAGAACAGGTACTGAATCCCCAATTTGCAGATGAGGGAACTGAAGTACAGAAAAGTGACTTGTCCACGATCAGAGAGCAGGTAGGTGGTGATGCCGGAACTAAAATGCTCTTTTTAATAGGCCATGGTGCTGATTAGGGACACAACTCTAGAGTGACACAGTGTCACCTCTACCATGGCCGAAGTGACAACCAAACCTGCGTGTACCCCATCTTCACCAACTGCAAGGACATCTACTCGTCGGCCTGTGCCCAGGGACCATCGCTGGAAGATTGGAAGGAACAGAGGCGAGATAAAATGAACCAGAGGCCAAAAACAGACTGTCATTGGCCAGAACGTCGGAAAGTTGCTGGACTGGGAATTTCTGGGACAGAGAATCTTCCCAGGACTCTGGTTTTCCCACGAAACCAGAATGCCTGGCCTTACTTGTGCTAGTAGGCTGGGGAGGGTCGAGGTTTCAGTGAAGGACATCAAACCTACAAAATAGGTACTGGTATCCAGGATCGTCGCACTAGATTGAATGCAACAGAAGACACACAATGTCTGCCCGGGAGGTGTTTCCAAACTAATAAAAGGAAAACTCCCTTTGGAAGGTATTTTGTCTAACTGAATCAATCAGTGGTACTTATGGAGCACTTACTGGGTGCAGAGCACTGTACTGACAGCTTGGGAGAGTACGCTACAACAGGGTTGGAAGACGTAATCCCTAACCTAGCTGGGGAGACAGACGTTAAAACAATTCTGCCCACTCTATCAACACTTGATTCCATCTTTCCTGACTTAAGGGTCTAAGATCCCTATGGACGGGCTTGTGGAAGGTTGGGGAACGGATCTCAAGACTTCCTGATGCCTGA
Organism: Tachyglossus aculeatus; assembly: GCF_015852505.1. NCBI lineage: Eukaryota > Metazoa > Chordata > Mammalia > Monotremata > Tachyglossidae > Tachyglossus > Tachyglossus aculeatus. Next base: position 16,011,983 of record NC_052071.1, on the reverse strand, counting down.
ATGTGAGCCCATTGTTGGGCAGGGAATGTCTCTACTTGTTGCTGATTTGAACTTTCCAAGTGCTTAGGACAGTGCCCTGCACAAAGTAAGTGCTCAATAAATAGGACTGAATGATTTTAAGAGAAGCAGCATGGCTCAGGGGAAAGAGCCTGGGCTTGGGAGCCAGAGGTCATTGGTTCTAATCCCGGCTCCGTCACTTGTCAGCAGTGAGACTTTGGGCAAGCCACTTAACTCCTCTGGGCCTCAGTGATCTCACCTGTAAAATGGGGATTAAGACTGTGAGCCCCCCATGGGACAACCTGTTTACCTTGTATCAACCCCAGCGCTTAGAACAGTGCTTCACACGTTAAGTAAGCGCTTAACAAATGTCATATTATTGGGGTTTTTTTTTTTAGAGAAGCTGCGTGGCTCAGTGGCAAGAGCAAAGGCTTTGGAGTCAGAGGTCATGGGTTCAAATTCCGGCTCTGCCAACTGTCAGCTGGGTGACTTTGGGTAAGTCACTTCACTTCTCTGGGCCTCAGTTACCTCATCTGTGAAATGGGGATTAAGACTGTGAGCCCCCACGTGGGACAACCTGATCACCTTGTAACCTCCCCAGAGCTTAGAACAGTGCTTTGCACATAGTAAGCACTTAATAAATGCCATCATTATTATTATTATTATTATTAAAGTTCCCAAGGGGGATTACCAAGTGGCGTTTCAACGACCGGTCAGCAGAGGGCAGCAAAAGAACAGCCCATTCATTCATTCATTCATTCATTCATTCATTCATTCAATCGTATTTATTGAGCGCTTACTGTGTGCAGAGCACTGTACTAAGTGCTTGGGAAGTACAAGTCGGCAACATATAGAGACGGTCCCTACCCAGTATCTACTCCAGTGCTTAAAACAGTGCTTGACACTTAGTAATAACACTAAAAATAATGATAGCATTTATTAAGCGCTTACTATGTGCAAAGCACTATTCTAAGCACTGGGGAGGTTACAAGGTGATCAGAGAAGTTAAGTGACTTACCCAAAGTCACCCAGCTGACAATTGGTGGAGCCAGGACTTGAACTCATGACCTCTGACTCCAAAGCCCGTGCTCTTTCCACTGAGCCATGCTGCTTCTCAGATAAGTGCTTAACAAACAGAACAACAATAATGATAATAACTATAATAACCACTTTCACCCCAGGTCGGAAGTGCGGGCGCAGTCTGTGGTGAGGGGTGACGAGCTGCTTTTCGGATTGTCCAGGCCCACTAGATCTTTTTTTCTTAAAAATGGTATTTGTTAACAACTTACTATGTGCCAGGCACTCTACTAAGCGCTGGGATTGATACAAGGTTGTCAGGTTGGACACAGTCCCTGGGCTCACAGTCATTCATTCATTCAATCGTATTTATTGAGCGCTTACTGTGTGCAGAGCACTGTACTAAGTGCTTGGGAAGTACAAGTTGGCAACGTATAGAGATGGTCCCTACCCAACAGCGGGCTCACAGTCTAGAAGAGGGAGACAGACAACAAAACAAAACATATTAACAAAATAAAATAAATAGAATAAATATGTACAAGTAAAATAAATAGGGTAATAAATAGGTACCATTCAATCGTAAATGAATGGTAAATAAATGACTGATTGATTATAAAAGAAGCAAGAGACATGTTCTCTGTCCTCAATCAATCAATCAATGGTATTGATCCCTTAATATTTGTAGAGAACTGTTCTAAGCGCTTGGGAGAGCACAATACAAGAGAATTAGCAGTCACGTTCCCTGCCCATAATGATCTTACATTCTAGAGGGGGCATGCCCACAAGGAGCTTATACCTTAAAGGGAGTGACAAACTGGAAAATATTTGCAAACAGAATAACTATTACAGTCTTAATCCCCATTTTAGAGATGAGGTAACTGAGGCACAGAGAAGTCAACTGACTTGCTTGAGGTCACCCAGGAGACAAGTGGCAGAGTCTGGATTAGAACCCAGATCCTTCTGACTCCCAGGCCTCTCAAGGCTCATCCTCAATCATGGCCCTGGGCTACTTCACAGCCTATTACCCTCTTCCCAAGACCGCAAAGCTCTCCCATTCTCTGGGGAAAAGTCTGGGGCAGAAGGATGAAACTACTGGCTAATGAGGTGGGTGGGGAAGGGAGAAAAGTTATGTAGCAGTTGCAATTGCACTGAATAAGGGCTGAGAGTCATGATGTCTGCATTATCTGTGGATGTCAATTATCCACTCCTCCTTGCCCTGTTACCACAGACCAAGAGCTGGTGGCATCAAGCCAATCCCCTGTAACTGTCTGGATAGGCATGTGCATCAACTACAGTGGCTTGGGTGAAGCCTGGCTTGTTGAAGCCTGTTCTTTTATTCTATAATATTCATTAAATGCTTACTATGGGCCAAGCACTGGGATAGACATAGTGTGAACAGAATCGGACAGAGTCCCTGTTCCATGAGGGGCTCACAGTCTAAAGGAGAGATAGAGCAGGTATTTAATCCCCATTTTACAGATGAGGGAACTGAGGTACAGAAAAGGTAAGGGACTTGTCCAAGGTCACAAAACAGTCAAGTGACAGAGCCGGGATGAGAGCCCAGGCCTCCTGAACCCTGTGCTCTTTCCACTAGACCTCAGTGGTTTGCCCCATCACTCAGAGCTCTGGGAAACCTCAAATCACACTTGGATAATCTTGCTGCCTTTTCACCAGATGAGAGCTTTTTATGGATTCACTGAGCGGCGGGACTTTCGACGTCTCCACTCCAGTTCATCTGGAGGGAGATGACATTCCTGCCACATTGTTCACCTGACTGTTTGGATTTAAGAGCACTCTGAGTCCTTGTTTAAAATAAATTGGCAGCAGGCTGGTATTCTGTGAATTTTGCCAACTTACTCGGCGGTGCCTCCAATCTCCCTCACAGCTCACCCTCCTTCCCCCTGCTGTTTGTTTCTGAGCTGGCTTTTACTCCGAGCTCCATCTTGAGATGGAGGTCAGAGCATTCTCGCCCGCTGCCTTGTCTTCTCATAAGGACAACCTCAGCACTTGAAATTGAGGAAAATGTAGAAAAGTGTCAGTTGCCTTCAAACCCCCAAGCTCGGGTCCCTGAGCACAAAAGAAAAAATTAGTTCTCCGGAGAGAAAGACTTTAAGCTCCTTGAGGGCAGGAAATCAGGTAGAAGGATTCCACTGTATTCTCCCCATCGCTGAGCACTGTGCCCTGTGCACAACAGATGCTCGACTGTCAGCTGTGTGACTTTGGGCAAGTCACTTCACTTCTCTGGGCCTCAGTTACCTCATCTATAAAACGTGATTAAGACTGTGAGCCCCACGTTGGACAACCTGATCACCCTGTATTATCCCCAGTGCTTAGAACAGTGCTTTGCACATAGTAAGCGCTTAATAAATGCCATCATTACTATCAATGCTCAGAAGCAGCACAGCCTAGACAAGGGCAAGAGCTTGGGAGTCGGAGGATATGGGTTCTCATCCCGACTCTGCCACTTGTGTGTTGTGTGGCCTTGGGCAAGTCATTTCACTTCTCTGGGCCTCAGTGACCTCATCTGTAAAGTGGGGATTAAGACTGTGAGCCCCATGTGGGACATTGATTATGTCCAAACTGCTTATCTTATATCTACCCCAGTAAGTGACTTGCGCAAGGTCACACAGTAGACATGTGGAAGAGCCGGGATTCGAACCCACCCCCTCTGATTCCCAGGCCTGTGCTCTCTCCACTGGACTACACTGCTTCCGAAGAAACGACGGATTTCGATGAGCGAGCCCCCGACATAAGGATGGCTCAGATGGACACCAGTCGAAGCAAACTTTCCTGTGTGGCTACTTTTGCTGGCTTGCTCCTCCTTCTTCTTGTGCTCTGGCAACAGAAGGCGGATTGTTCCTAAATCTTATCACTCGAAAATTAGTTGCATTAAATGGTACAGCACCGAGGTGAAAATCTCACCAGTCAGAGCTTTTAGGCCGGAGACTAAAGGGCCATTGTGTCCCATTTTGCTGAAATTTGGGATTGGCCTGAATGGAAATCCTTGCACTTCGGCAGTCAGCGTTCGCTGCTCGGCTATCGGCACATCAGAGCTCGGTCCCTGGGGACGTCGACGGCTTTTGATTCTGGACAAGCTGGCCATCCGCATCGGCCCCACTCGCGTTGGGCTTCTGCCAAACGTTGGCCCCAGATAGACATACACCGGATGTGGCGTGGTCTCCGCCTCCCAGCAACTGCTATTGATCCATCCCTAACCCTCCCTGCAATAGTTGTCCAGATCCCCTGGAAGAAATGGTAAAGTAAAGCAGCATGGCCTCGTGGAAAGAGCATGGGCCTACGAGTCAGAGAACCTGGGTTCTAAGCAAGTGGAAGGGCCGTTCTCATTTTCTGGTCATTTTCTAAACCAGAGAAGATGGCAGGTCTGAGTTTGAAAAGGAATCCCGGCTCCACACAGCCCTGTTGCATCACAGATGTGGTGGAAATCTGTTGTGATGGAATTCTCACAAACCACTCAAGCCAATCCCTTCCATGTGACTCTCCCGCGGAAGCGTAGAACAGGCCTCCTTCAGGCGGGATTCTAAAAGCCGGTTCGGATTTCATTACCATCTGGCCTTAAATCGGGGGAATCAATCAGATCACTGTACTAAGTGCTCTAGAGAGTACAAGCCCACAGTGGGGTATCTTGGAATGGACCTGGGCTCGGAAAAACACAGCAGACAAATTCTATTGGAGGAAGCTGGAAAATGCAGTTTCCCTCCTCTGGCTGTTGGAAGCATGGAAAAATCCCTTAAGCAGTGGGGGATCAATAATCAATCAGTCGTATTTACTGAGTGTTTACTGTGTGCTGAGCACTGTACTAAGCAGTTAGGAGAGTACGATGTGACAGAGTTGGTAGACATGTTCCCTGCCCACAACAACCTTACAGTCTAAGAGGGGGATGCAGAACAGATATTGTTCAGATCCCAGTTTCTCAGGAAATGAGAGGGAAATCAGTACTAGATACTAAAAAATGCCCTCCCTCCTCATGGCAACAATTACTCTCCTCACCTTCAAAGCCTTATTGAAGGCACATCTCCTCCAAGAGGACTTCCTGACTAAGCCCTTTTCTTTTCTCCTAACTCCCTTCTGCACGTCTTGACTTGCTCCCTTTGTTCATCCCCCCATCTAACCCTGCAACACTTATGTACATATCTGTAATTTATTTATGTTAATAGCTATCTCCCCCTCTAGACTGTAAGCTCGATGTGTCTGTTATATTGTTGTACTGTACTTTCCCAAGCATTTAGTACAGTGTTCCGCACACAGTAAGCACTCCATAAATACAATCGACTGAGCAGTTTTCCACTGGCCAGGCCCGGGGAAGGGGTCGAGACATCAGTCTCCTTGCCCAGGAGGGTCAGCGGAGGGGAGATTTGGGGACAAATGGGGCTCCCTCCAGCCCCTAATCCAAAAAGGGATCAGCAGACCTTTTGAACTTCCGTTACCAAAGGGCGGAAGTGAGTGGGGTTGGGAGAGCTTCCTCCGTAACCTCTTCACCCACCCGAGCTGAGATCCATGAGACGATTAACCCCCGCCTCATCTGCCGTCACACACGCTTCACAGCTAAGTTCATGGACACTGGAGACCAGGCTCCGTTAACCTCTTCCCAGAGTCCCAGTCATTTGTTTGGACAGACCACGCTTCCAGTCTGCTTAATCTTTGAGGGACAGGGCGCTTTGTCCTTTCAATCCCTCCCGGCACAATGCGATGAAAGCCTGGACGGCGGGGTCCCTTCCCACAGCGCAGTGGGCTTCCTGCCTCTGGATCCCTGGAATTCATGACCACGCAGATTGCTGAATTGTACCCGAGGCCGGGGATTAAGCGGGACCTTTGTGTGAGAGCTTCTCAGGTCCCAAGAAAGATTTCATCTGTCAAGAGCTGTGCTCATTAGGCTTATGATGAGGGGAGAAGGGGGAAGGCAGATCGCAAACCCAGGAGAACTGCAGACAGAGGAGCCTCTCTCTCTCCTGTTATCGACCACAAAGGCAGGGGACCTATCTGCCCGAGCCAACAAGGCAACGTTCCCATCCCGGACAAGCGGGCAAACCACAGGAGAGAAAGTATTTCCTGGGGTGGAGGACGAATGGGAATTCTGCCAATCTTGGAGTGCAGAAAGGCCCAAATCAAGAGTCACCGACTGGGTTAACTGGTCCAGTCCCCTGCCACCAGGGAGGGATGGGGGGTTGGGAGGAGAGAACAGGGACTGTGTCTAACCTGATTAATCGAGCCCAGCCCTTAGTACAGTGCAGGACCACAGTAAGGACTTAACAAATAGCATTTAAAAAAAATTTCCCCAGCCAATACTGCAGTGACTACTGCAGAAACGTGAGTTGCTTCCCTAGGCTGTGTAGCCGAGGTACATTTGTAAAACATGTGTCAGAAGGATATCGGGTAGCGGATACCTCGGCCATCTGTTCACCGCCAGAAGAGGAGGAGGAACGAGGTGGTGATGCCAACACTGAGGGGGTAAGCCCCAGGTCCAAGATTCTCTGGCCCAAGAGTGACCCTTTGGCACCATAGGGAGGGTCACCGAAATCAAGGAACGAGTAACACATGACCTAATGGAAAGAGCAGGGGTGAGGGGTCAGGAGACTCGCAAGACTCCTGCCACTTGCCTGTGGTGTGACCTTGGGCAAGTCACTTAACGTACTAATAATAATAATGGCATTTGTTAAGCACTTACTATGTGCCAAGCACTGTTCTAAGCACTGGTGTAGATACAAGGTAATCAGCTAGTCCCATATGGGACTTACAGTCTTAATCCCCATTTTACAGATGAGGTAACTGAGGCCCACAAAAGTAAGTGACCGGCCCAAAGTCACCCAGCGGACAAGTGGCGGAGCCAGGATTAGAACCCACAACCTCTGACTCCCAAGCCCGGGCTCTTTCCACTGAGCCACGCTGCTTCTCTACTTCTCTGTGCCTCAATTACCTCATCTGTTAATATGCTTTGTTTTGTTGTCTGTCTCCCCCTTCTAGACTGTGAGCCCGCTGTTGGGTAGGGACCATCTCTCTATGTTGCCAACTTGTACTTCCCAAGCACTTAGTACAGTGCTCTGCACATAGTAAGCACTCAATAAATACAATTGAATGAATGAATGAATGAATGAATCTGTAAAATGGGGATGAAGACTGTCAGCCCCACGTGAGACAACCTGATTACCTTGTATCTACCCCAGCGCTTAGAACAGTGCTTGGCATATTGTAAGTGCTTAACAAATACGATCATTATTATTATTATTTTCACAGCTCCAAGCCTCAGTTTCCTCATCTGCAAAACAGAGATAAAGTAGCTGCTTCCCACTTGGGACAACAGGCTATGTCCAATCAGATCATCCCGTACCTGCCTTGGGGATGAGCATGGGGCTTGGCACATAGGTCGTGGGTTTGAATCCCGGCCCTGCCACCCAGCTGTGTGACTTTGGGCAAGTCACCTAACCTCTCCGTGCCTCAGTTCCTTCATCTGTAAATTGGGGATTAAGACTGTGAGCCCCACGTGGGCAACCAGATTACCTTGTATCTCCCCCAGCGCTTAGAACAGTGCTTGGCACATAGTAAGCGCTTAACAAATACCATCTTTTCTTCTAGACCGTGAGCCCGTTGTTGGGTAGGGACCGTCTCTATATGTTGTCGACTTGTACTTCCCAAGCACATAGTACAGTGCTCTGCACACAGTAAGCGCTCAACAAATATGATTGAATGAATGAATAGTGAGCGCTTCATAAGTATCAGGGCCTTGGCTGAGATACAACTTGGGAAGTCTCAAGGCTCTTCCTGCCACAGGTAATAAGTGCCCCCAGAGGGTTGTTCTGGGGGCAAAATGAGCTCATGTCTGCGAAGTACCTTCATGCTAATCCAATCTGCACCTGGGAGCACACCTAGACAGTTGGCTACCTGACTTCACAAACACAGCAGGAGGGTTTACCTCACCCTCAACGCCCCCCACAACAGCATCACCACAAAGATATTTGGAAGGCGGGATGAGCTGATTTGATTTGGAGACACAAAGGGGTCTGGAAACCCTGAGGGGGGGAGGAAGGAGGTGCCTGGCCATGTCATATGTTCCTCTCTTTGCCCCCACCTCCGCCCTGCCCAGGATGAAAAGCAGGACCTCAGAGCATGTTCCCTCACCAGGCCCGCTCAGATCCCCTTCCCCATCTTCTTCTTCCACTAGGTCATGCAGTTTTTTAAATCTGCAAACAGGACTGCAGACTGAGAAGCAGGGAGGGCCCAGTGGAAAGAGCACGGTGCTGGGTTCTAATCCCGGCTCTGCCACTTGTCTGCTATGACCTCGGGCAAGTCACTTCACTTCTGTGGGCCTCAGTTCCTCGTATCTGTAAAATGGGGATTAAGGACTGTGAGCCCCGTGTGGGACACGGGCTGTGTCCAACCTGATCAGTTTGTATCTACCTCAGGGCTTAGTACAGTGCCTGGCACATACCATAACAAATATCATTTTAAAAAAAGGAAAAAAAAAAGATTGGCAGCTAGGCCCAAGAAGAAGCAGCGTGGCTCAATGGAAAGAGCACGGGCTTGGGAGTCAGAGGTCATAAATTCAAATCCCCGCTCTGCCACTTGTCAGCTGTGTGACTTTAGGCAAGTCACAACTTCTCTGTGCCTCAGTTACCTCATCTGTAAAATGGGGATGAAGACTGTGAGCCCCACGTGGGACAAGCTGATGACTCTGTATCCTCCCCAGCGCTTAGAACAGTGCTTTGCACTTAGTAAGCGCTTAACAAATGCCAACATTATTATTATTATTATTATTATTATTATTATTATTATTGTAGTCTGCCCCCCCCCAGACTTAGAACAGTGCTTGGCACATAGTAAGCGCTTAACAAATGCCATCATTATTACTACTGAACAGTTCATCAAGAGTCTGCTCCTTCCCACTGCTTCTTCCTCTGGATAGGCTATCCTAGTCCCTAACCGGCAACGGATGAAGCTCTACAGAGCATTTTCCAATTCCCACTATGGCCAGGGTCCAGAGGGTAAACTGAGCTGAGCTCCAGGTCTGGGATTATTATGGCATTTGTTAAGTGCTTACTAAGCGTCAAGCTCTGTTCTAAGCACTGGGGTAGATACAAGTTGATCACAGCAGACACAATCCCTGTCCCATACGAGGCTCACAGGAGGGAGAACAGGCATTGAATCCCCATTTTACAGATGAGGAGACCGAGGCAGAGAGCCTTTAACTGGCTTGCCCAACGTAAAATGGGGATTAAGGACTGTGAGCCTCATGTGGGACACGGGCTGTGTCCAACCTGATTGGTTTGTATCTACCTCAGCACTTAGTACAGTGCCTGGCACATAGTAAGTGCTTAACAAATACCATTTAAAAAAAAGAAAAAAAAAGAAAAGATTGGCAGCTGGGCCCAATTTGTGACTTGCCCAAGGTCACACGGAGGGCAAATGGCAGAGCCTGGATAGAACCGAGGTCCTCTGACACCCAGTCAGTTGTTCTCCTTCCACTAAGCAACACTGCTAGTGGGATTAGAGATGCACATCTCAGTGATTTCCTTTGTCTCAGTGAGGTGCCAGATTAATCAATCAATCAATAAATCAGTGGTAGCCCTGAAGGCCAGGGCACTAGAACAGTGCTTTGTACATAGTAAGCGCTTAACAAATACCATCGCTATTAGACTGGGTTCTGATCCTGTCTCACCACTGCCAGCAGAGCCTAAAAGGCCCAAACTCTCCACAGCTCAATTTGGGAACTAGCGTGGCCGAGTGGAAAGAGCCCAGACCTTGAAGCCAGAGAAGCTGGGTACTACTCCCAGCTCTGCCTGCTTGTGTGACCTTGAGAAATCACTTAACCACTTTGTGCCTCAGTTTCCTCATCTGCGAAATGGGAGTTCAATGACTATTCTCTCTCATACTTCGACTGTGAGCCCCATGTTGGGCAGGGACTTGTATCCGACCTGATAATTATGTATCTACCCCAGTGCTTGGCATAAATTGAGTGCGTTACAAGCACCACAGCTAATTTCCTCTCTGCAGAATGGGGATAATCATTCCTTCTCCTCCCTACATTACAGGGCTGCGGATGTAAGCCTAAAACTTAAAAAAAAAGTGGAAATGCATCTTAGAAAAATGACGACTGCATTATTCTGGAGGAAGTGGTACAGGACAGACAGTAATAGTTGGATTTAAGCGCTCAGTAGAGTACTCTGTACATAGTAAGCACTCAATACTATTGATCTATTCTCTTCCCTTTGTAGTTTTGAGTTCCTCTTTGCCTCCTATATCACCACTCAGTCCATTCTTATCCAGTGCTTAGTACAGTGCCTGGCCCATAGAAAGCACTTAACAAATACCCCAGAATGATTATGTGAAAATCTCCCCTTCAAGGCTCCTCAGATCATCTCCTGGAAGCCACAAGGCCACGGGCAAGTTCAGCAAATGAAAGAAAAGTGTGGCTAGGCAGGAAAATCTCCACAATGACCATTTGGGAGTCTCAATACCACTCACAGATCTGCGGTGGTGAGTAGGTGAACCTGTTCCACTCTGAAAGGCTTTTACTTAAATCCCGGGGTTTAACATTAGAGAAAGCAGAATGTGGCTAGGAAAATAAAGGGCCACCCAGATCCAGGAAAAGAAAACAAACCCAAAAACAGACTCACTGAAAATTCCAAACGTAGTTCATGTGAAGGCAAGTACATGTCCCCTGTGGGTAAGACATAGGGCTCTCCGGATCCTGAATAAACAGATATGGCAAGTCAAGGCAAATAAACGGCGGGGCCCCTGAAGGTAACCCACTGTTGATTTTGCTTATCTCCCCAGATTTGGGGAGGGGGATGGAGATAAGAGACTAGGCAGGAAGAGGGGGAAAAGCGGAAGCAGGAAGAGGGGGGAAAAGCGGAAGCAGGAAGGAGAATATGCTCAGAAGGAGGTATAGTGCACACCAGGAGAGCTGGGGATAGGAGAAACAATTAATCCATAAATAGTATTTATTACATGCTTACTTTATGCTGAGCACTAGACTAAACGCTTGGGAGAGGACAATATACTAGAGTTGGTAAACATGCCCTCTGCCTACAAGGAGCCCACAGTTAACAGATAAGTCCTTGCTTCTGCCCCTTATCCTTGAAAATACAAAAAAAAAAAATGCAATAAAATATTACTGATTCGGCAGCCAAAATTCTGATGGAACTCTGAAAAAGCAGTCCCACACACAGCTGGAGATGTCCAGACGTTAAGTACACAGAACAGGAACGGAAGCACCTAAGGAAGGTTTGAGAGGCTGAAGGGAGTGGGAGGTGACAGGGGGGAGAGAAAGGGGAGGGAGGAAAAGGGGAAGAAGGGGGAGAGAACAGGAGGGAGATGGTGGCTGGGGAGAAAGGGGGTGGAAAAGGGGGGAAGAGAAAGGAAAAGTGGAAAGAGCACAGGCTTGGGAGTCGGAGGTTGTGGGCTCTAATCCGGACTCTGCCACTTAGCTGTGTGACTCTGGGCAAGTCACTAAACTTCTCTGTGCCTCAGTTACCTCATCTGTAAAATGGGGATTAAGACTGTGAGCCGCATATGTATCTACCCCAGTGCTTAGAACAGTCCTTGGGACATAGTAAGCGCTTAACAAATACCATTATTATTATTAAAGGGGGAAGAGAGAGGGAGGGGGGAAGTAGAAGGGGGATAGAGGGAGAGGAGGGAAGAGAGGGAGAGAAGGGGAAGAGAGGGAGAGAGAAAAGGGGACAGAGAGGGGGAGAAAGGAGAGATGAAGAGGAGGAAGTGGAAGGGGGAGAGGAGAGAAAAAGGGGGAAAGCAAGGGTGGAAAAGAGAGGGGGAGAGAAAGGGGGCATAGAGAAGGGGAGAGAGAAAGGGGAAAAGGGGTAAAGAAAGGGAGGTGAGAAGTGGGAGGGAAAGGGGAAGGGAAGTAAGGGAGGAGAGAAAGGGAGGAAAGCGAGGAGAGAAAGGGAGGAGAGAAAGGGAGGAAAGGGAGAGAGAAAGAGGAGAGGGGAGAAAAAAGGGGAGGGGGCAGAAAAAGAGGGAAGGGGAGAGAGAAAGGGGACAGAGAGAGGAAAGAGAGAAAGGGGGAGGCAAAGAGAAATGGCTGAAGGTAGAGCAGAGACATCTCTGTGCTGGAGATTGCGGCCTGCCTGCAATTTTTAACCAAGTTTTTTTTCCCTACCTAGCCAGCAAACTCTCCAGGTCAGTAGAAAGCTAAGGGGCTGTCCAGGGCTGGACATGGTTGCCGTTCTATGATGGACTACCCCCAGGTGGGATGTTCTATGGGTGGACTGCCAAGGTCCATTAGGGACAAAGCCTGGACATTCCTTCCCAATGGGACAAACCCAAGTCGGGGTGGCGGCCCCGTCATGGTCATACAAGGTCCACCTCCCGGTTCAGGAGGAAGCTTCGGGACGAGAAGTGGCTGCTTCCTGTCAGCCCGTCAATCATATTTACTAAGCGTTTACTGTGTGCAGAACACTGTACTAAGCGCTTGGGAGAGTACAGTATAACAACATAACAGACATAGCGAGGTGGATAGAGCCCAGCCCTGGGAGTCAGGTCATGGGTTCCGGAGAAGTGTGGGAGACACTGGAAATAGATGCTGGACAAATATGCTCTAAAAGATCAACCGATTTATGGTATTTGTTGAGTGCACACTGTGTGCAGAGCACTGTACCCTGAAATAGATAAGCAGTGCAACCTAGGGAAAGAGCATGGGGTGGGAGTCAAGCGACGTGGGTTCTAAGCCTGGATCTGCCACATGCTCAGTGACCTTGGGAAAAATCACTTGTTTATTGTTTGTTTTATGGGATTTGTTAAGCGCTTACTATACGTCAAATACTGTTCTAAGTGCTGGGGTAAATACATTTAACTTCTCTATGCCTCAGTTTCCTCACCCCACATGAGACAGGGTCTGTATCCCCCTGATTAGCTTGGGCCTACCCCATCGCTTAGTACTGTGTGGGGAACATGGCAATTGCTTAACAAATACCACAATTATTGTACTTAATCACCATTATTTATGTAATAATGGTACATTATTACCATTATGTAATGGTAATACATTACATATGGTAATGTAATAATGTAATAATAAGTATTATTATTATTACTATTATTATTATTCATAATAATTATTATTATTAGAGTAAGTAGGATCCCTATGCTCAGGGAACAAATCCTTTCAATCTCTGAATAGGTAACTGATGTCACTAACACTCATGATGACTTTTTCCCAGAAGGTTCAGGCTCCCTGAATGAAGAGATGGAGAAGACGCTAACTACGAAAAGTACAGGAAGGTAATTTACTGCTTTAGTATTGATATTCACCTCAGCTCCACACAGCACTTACATCTAGGTCCTTGAATTCTATTTATGCTATCCGTACTTTCTTTTAACGTCTATCTCCCCATCTAGACGGTAAGCTCCTAGTAGGCAGGGATCACGTCCAGCAAAACTGTGTATTACTGTAATAATAATAATGGTATTTGTTAAGCGCTTACTATGTGCAAAGCACTGTTCTAAGCACTGGGGAGGTGATCAGGTTGTCCCACGGGGGGCTCACAGTTTTAATCCCCATTTTACAGATGAGGTAACAGGCACAGAGAAGTCAAGTGACGTGCCTAAAGTCACACAGCTGACAAGTGACGGAGCCGGGATTTGAACCCATGACCTCTAAAGCCCGTGCTCTTTCCACTGAGCCACGCTACTTCTCCCAAGCGCTTGGGCCAGTTCTTTGCATACATTAAAGGCTCAATAAATACCACTTATCAACTGACAGTACATTACTAAAATGGCTCCCACCCTCCTGCTGTCCAATTTTTTTTTAAATGGTGCTTGTTAAGCACATACTACGTGCCAGTCACTGTACGCAGTGCCAGAGTAGATATGAGATAATCAGATTGGACACAGTCCATGGAGTTCATAGTACTAATCCCCATTTTACAGATGATGTAACTGAGGCCCAGACAAGTTAAGTCACTAGCCCAAGGTCACACAGCAGACAAGAGGAGGAGCTGGAACTAGAATCTAGATCCTTCTGACTTCCCAGGCCCATGCTTTATCCACTAGGCCACACTGCTTCTCAAGTCTTCTCTTGTCTCTGGGACAAGTCAATTTTATACGTCTAGGAAGTAAGATGGGAAAAAAAACCCCACCACTTTCCAGTGTTAACAGTACATCTGGCCCTGGAAGAAAAACCTCTCACTCCTAAATATAAGGAGTTCTCAAACACACACAAGTGTGTGGGAGCTGGAGAACCTCTATGGCTCTGACGTTTCGTTGACTCTAGGGATTATAGGGGATCAGCCAGAAAGACAGGATTGGGGTCTTGACATACCACGCACGGGAAAGGAGGGGGAAAAAGAAAAGGTTTATGCTTTGCAAATACAACAAGCTGTCTAGTACAGAGGTCTTTGAAACCTCTTAGGAATAAACAGATTTCCTAAACACACCAGCACAGAACCTTGCTCAAAACCAGATGGGCCTGACTGTCAGATGATGGGATTAACAGCATTTATCCAACTTTAATGAACAGAAACAGTTGCTCTCATCTACCTCACTGCCAGTTCCTCACCCATGTCTTGACTTTCCCTTCACATCAAGCAATCATATTTATTGAATGCTTACTGTGTACAGAGCACTATGCTAAGTGTTTGGGAGAGTACAACGGAAAAATATGAGATATTCCCTGCCCACGTATCCAGACATCCCTTTCCCCACCTTCAAAGCCTCATTGAAGGCACATCTCCTCCAAGAGACCTTCCTCAATTAGGCCCCCATTTCCTTTCCTCCCACTCCGTTCTGCATTGCCCCGCCCTAGATTTGCTCCTTTTATTCACCCCTCCCTCTGTGATATAATTTATTTATATTATTTTCTGTCTTCCCCTCTAGACTGTAAGCTTGTAGTGAGCAGGGAACACAGTCTACCAATTCTGCTATACTGTAGCAAATATAAGCGCTCAATAAATACAAGTGATTGATTAGGTGGGGGGAAGTCCCCTCTTCCCTCCTGAGACCCACTCCCCTCCTCCAGGTTGAAGGAAAGCTCCTGGGATGCTAGGGTCATGTTTACCAACTGCACTGTAATCTCTCAAATGCTCAATAAGGACCATTTATTGACTGATTGGTGGCTGGAGAAGAGGGATAGGCCCAGATAGATCACTGCCTAGACTGTAAGTTCCTTGTGGGCAGAGAATGAATCTACCAACTCCATTGTATTGCATGCTCCCAAGCCCTTAATTCAGTGCTCTCCTCACAATAAGCGTTCAATAAATACCAGATTGAAAAGAGTGACTGTGATGGAATTCGGGTGTCCAACAAGGAGGATGATCAGGGTGGTCAATGAAAGCTAGAAGATGGAGGATTAAAACAAATCTGCTACTAACCAAAGGAGTCAATAATTGAGAGTAGCGCACCTAAGGATAAGGATGAGCCGATAAGCCTCCACACTATAATTTTATTTGAAGGTCTGTATCCCCATCTAGAGTGTATGGGGAAAGGCACCGGCAAAGAGATGACAGGTCCTCCAGACTGTTAGCTTATTGTGGGCAGGGCACAACTCTGTACTGTACTCCAACTCTGTTCTGTACTCTCCCAAGTGCCTAGTCCAGTGCTATGTTCACAGTAAGCACTTAATAAATACCACTGATTGATGTCAGAGAGGGTCCTTGCCCTTTAGAAATTTCTCATCTACAACCTTTATTTGCACAAGGTAAAAGCTCAGTAAGTACAATAAGATTGATCGATTGATCTAGATTCAGGAAGTGAAAGGTAAATAGATTTTAAACTTGGAACTGAACGGGGAATCACAACATTGGGCTCTTTTGAGGTCTCATTTTTTTATGGGATTTCTATTATTTTCCTGACTGGCAGGTTAAGAAACAAAACTTAATAGAAGCAGCGTGGCTTATTGGAAAGAGCACCGGCTTGGGAGTCAGAGATCATGGGTTCAAATCCCAGCTCTGCCACTTGTCAGCTATGTGACTTTGGGCAAGTCACTTCACTTCTCTGTGCCTCAGTTCCCTCATCTGTAAAACGGGCATTCAGACTGTGAGCCTCACATGGGACCACCTGATGACCTTGGATCTCCCCCAGTGCTTAAAACGGTGCTTGGCACATAGTAAGCGCTTACCAAATAGCATCATATTATTATTATTATTAAAATCAAACTCAGGTCACTGACTCCCTGGATTGCCAGCAGTGACCCAGGTGCTATCTTTCTGGAAAATATGTAACTCTCTGAGGAATAATATACACTGCAATTGGTCTATAAACATTTAACTTACATCATACACATCTGGAGCTTAAATGAGGTTAAGTTCACCCGACATTTACAGTTAAAACCGACTAATCTCATGACAGTGTTAGTACACACTCTTTTCAACTCTAAACATTTAGGGCTCTGCTTTGCAGCTGATCCAATGAAAGCGGCAATCTTGAGAATCCTACACTGAGCCCTTGTTTAAATCATAACCGTCTGCCCCTGTGTCACCTGGAGGGGGAAGTTTGGTTCTCCCTTCAATTGTGCCTCATTTTCCACATAGAACAAGAGACACGCACTGATTTAAAGTGGCTGTCAAATGGCTTTAAAGAGACAGTGATTCATTCACTCTCCTGCAATGTCCAACTGCTTAGCGCGCAACCCGGATCCCGAGGGATAGATTTGCCACAGTGGACTCCTGAACTGTAAGCTCCTTGTGGGCAGGGAATGTGTCTACCAACGCTGATACATTTTTATATTATACTCTCAAGTGCTTAGTACAATGCTCTGCACACAGTAAGTGCTCAATATATACCACTGATAGCTGCTGAGGAAGGGAGGGGGAACCCCACCCCTTGCGGTAAATACCACTAATGGACTGCGCTGATTGTAAATTGTCCCTGAAGAAGGCAGGGTTGGAAGGAATGGGAAGAGGCAAAAATGGGAACTCTGAGGAAAGGACATGACGGTGATGCCACCCACTAAGTTACACTAGTACAGTGCTCTGCACAAAGTAGGGGCTCAATATAACAAGTAACAGTGGTAATTATGGTACTTTTTAGAGCTTACTATGTGCCAAGCCCTGTACTAAGCACTGGGTAGGCACAAGATAATCAGTGTGGACACTGTCCCTGCCCACAGGTAGTAGGATTTATGTTGCCGATTTGTACTTCCCAAGGCTTAGTACAGTGCTCTGCACAGAGTAAGCGCTCAATAAATACAATTGAATGAATGATTGAATGAATCCCCATTTTACAGATGAGGAAACTGAGGGCCAGAGAAGGGAAGTAACTTGCCCAAGGTCACACGGCAGACAAGTGGTGGAGCCGGGATTAAAAACCGGGGTCCTCAGACTTCCAAACCGGTACTCTGTCCACTAGGCCACGCTTCTCTCTACAACAGATAATTGCCTACCAGCAATTATTTCATCACCCCAGAACACACAAGACCCTGCTCTCTTCCTTGACCACCATGATGGAAGGGATTCACCCTCCTGGGAGGCAGAAATGTCCTCTGGGCTTGAGACAGGTGGACATTTCCTCCTTCCCCCGACAAGCAGGGGTCATGCTCTCCATCGCTGCCCCTGTGACAATCATTATGCTCCCAGCGGCAGGAGCACTTTGGCACAATCAGCCCTCAACTTTAGCTGATGAGGAATGATGATGACAACAATAATAGCGTGTGTTCAGCACTTACTACGAACCAAACACTGAACTAAGCTCTGGGGGGAGATGCAAGATCATTAGGCCGGACACAGTTCCCACCCACCCGACATGGGGTTCAAACTCTGAGCATGGGGAAGGAAATGTTTTGTATTCCTGTTTTACAGATGAGGAACCTGAGGCCCAGAGAGTGAGGTGACTTGTCCAAATTCCCACAGCAGGCATCTGATGGGGCCAGGAGTCAGTTCTTTCCTAGTTCTTCCCGCAAGGCCCTGCTGAGTCTCACCCTCTATGCCCCAGGCATGCCCAGGAGGAGGCCTGCAGAGCAGGAAGGAAGCAGATGCATTATGGAAGCCTAGACAGGGCAGCCTCCAGGTTTACTGTAACCTACTGAAACGGATTCCCCCTTCTCTGTCTAGAGAGAGAGAGGAAGAATTGCAGTTCATGAAGAAACCTTTTGATTTCTTTATGTTTGTACAGTTGTGTGGAGTGCCTGTTGGTTCTTTTCCTGTTTGTTCCTGACAGTGTTGGGTGTCCTCTGATAGGGAGCTCCTGCAGATTTCTTCCTCTGAACCTCTGACATTCTCCCCACCCCCAATCTCACAGCACTTACGTCCATATCTTTAACTAATCTATTATTAATTTAATTATTCATGTCAGTCACCCCCTCGAAACTGTGAGTTCGTTATGGGCAGGGGACGTGTCTGCTAATTTTGTTGTTCTCTCCCAAGTGCTAAGTCAGCCAATCGTATTTACTGAATAACCATTGCTAGAGTCAAACTGCGCCTGATGGTGATCAAATCTTTCATCCCCAGGATGGATTCTGAGGGCCCAAGGGGCTGCTGCAATCAAGATCTTTCCCTCTGAGGCAAGAATTCCAAATGTGAATTGGAGTTTGTCGCCAAACCAAGCCCAGGGTTCTTGCTTGTTCCTCTCCGTAATCTGCTTTTCATCAACAACTGTCCATTAGCCTCAGAAGACTACAGCCTTTTCCCATACAGTTCTGTCACAGTCCTCATCACACTGATGCTTCCCCTGAGGAGTTGTGGGGGTGGCAGGCAGAGGGGGGCTGGGGGTCTCTAAATTACAAGGACCTTTGCCCTGCTGTTTAATCTCCACCTTAGACCCTAGAAAAGGCAGAGTGGGAAGAGGAATTTGGATTTTCCCCCTGCAGCTGGAATCTGATTAGAGGACGGGGCAAATTCCAAATGGAGAAGAGAATCCTTTCTTTGCTTTAAAGAAAGACCAGTCCTCCAGAGCCAGTTGATTAAGCTACAGGAGGCTTTTTCCAATTAGAAATTGGCATACAAACCCTTCTAAAACCAACAGAGACTCAGGTTAGGAACGGAGAGCTTGGGAACGGGAGGAAATAAGATAAAAGCAACTCCAGGGATCCCTCCAATTTCCTAGTGGAATGACCTTTCCCAGCACAGGGACTCTTGTCTGGCTTTATGAGGCCTCTTGGAAAGAGAACAGGAGGTTAGGAGTGTTTTCTTGTATACGGGGAAATATCCAAAGGCTACTTTAAAGGATTTCTGCCCTACGGATCCCACTGTACTGACTGTAGCTGAAGAAAATTTATGAGGTTAGGAGAGGCAGTGTGCCCTGGTGGAAAGAGTGAGAGACCTGACGGAAAGAGACTTGGTTCTAACCCGGCTCTAGTCCCTGCATCTGTGACCTTGGGCAAATCACTTGACTTCTCAGGGCCTCAGTTGCCTCATCTATAAAATGGGGATTAAATAGCTCTTCTCCCTCCTGCTAAGACTGTGAGCCCTAAGGGGGGCAGGGATTTTGCCTGATCTGGTTGTATTGATTATTCCAGAGTGCTTAGCACTGGCCCGGGCACAATTATGATGATTATTTGGCCAAACCAGAAGTGAAATAGAACTATGACACAGAATAGTTTGCAGAAATCTGCAGAGCCCAGAGCATTTCTCCTCAATAATAATTGGGGAAGTAGTAGCACTAGTAGTAATATGTATTTTGCACATTCTCTGGGCAAAGTGCTGTGCTCAGTACTAGGTATTTATTAAGAGTTTTTACTATGTGCAAAGCACTGGAGTAGATACAGTCAGGTTATACAGAGTCCCTTTCCTACATGGGCCTCACCGACTGAGAAACAGCAAAAAGAGGCGTCCTGTCTCCATTTCACAGAAGAAGAAACTGAGAGGCACAGAGAGGGTCAGTAACTTAACTCAAGGTCACCCAAAAGGCCAGTGGCAGAGCTGTGGATAAGACCTGGGTCCCCTAGATCCCAGCTCCATCACTCTTTTTGCTTGGCCACACTCTGAGTTCCTTTCTTGGTACCCCATAAAATCTGACCACGTTCCCAAATTCTACCGACCAGAGAACAACTGGAATCCTGCTTCCAGAATGCTCTCTCTAGTCCCTGCCGTCCCACACAAAGCTGAGGTTTCTGGATAGACAGGAGGAGGCTGGAATCAGAGGAATGGCAGAATCAAACGTAAGGGCTCCAAGACGGCTGCTCAGTTGATGTCCCAGGGAGAGAGAGAGGTACAGGGAGCAAGTCAGGATGGCTTCAAGGAGGTTGCCAAGACCCCATCTGGCATTTCCATACGATCCTTTGGGTCACTTCAGTCTCTTTCTTTCTTCATCATCATCAATCGTATTTATTGAGCGCTTATTGTGTGCAGAGCACTGTACTAAGCACTTGGGAAGTACAAATTGGCAACACATAGAGACAGTCCCTACCCAACAGTGGGCTCACAGTCTAAAAGATATAAACATAGCATCTCTCTTTTTCTCTCCCTCCCTCTTCAGAGATAGGTAAGTACAACATATCTCTCTCAAGAGATACATTAAATAAGTACAGCATGTGTCTCTATCCCTCTCTCTCTCAAGAGATAGGTAAGTATAGCATGTCTCTCTCCCTCCCACACACACTGGTTGAGACCTTGTGGTCGGAGGCAAGCTCAGCAGGCAATAATTCTGTCAGCTCTCCTGTTCCCGGAAAATGGATCATTTCTTTGATAGCTCAGAAATCAAACACAGGAAAACCACCCCAACCACAAAACTCATTACCAAATCAAGGCTAGAGAGAAAGCAGTATCTCCTGTGGGTTTTCTGGGGCTCACTCCCGCATTCAAGACACGCATTGTGCTTCTTCACTGGACAGCTCTTCCCTTGACCACATTCTCACCAAGAATGCAAACGACCAAGAAGGAGACTAAAATCCACGGTAGCCTAGGCTAAGGGAAAATTTGACTTCCGGGGGGATTATTCTCTTGAGGCTGTAAACTCCTTGGGGACAGCGAGTCTGCCAAAGCTGTTATAGATATTTTACTTTCCCAACCACTTAGAGTAGCGCTCTGCACATAGTAAATTGATTGATTGAATGATTTTTGTCAAAACATTAGTTGGGTACAGTAGAATGTAAATTTACCACATCAAGAAGAAATGCCTGACAACTGTGTGCTAACACTGTTGTACTCTCCCGAGTGCTTAGTACAGTGCTCTGCACATAGTAAGCACTTAGTTAATAATAATAATAATAATGGTATTTGTTAGGCGTTTACTATGTGCAAAGCACTGTTCTAAGTGATGGGGGGATACAAGGTGATTAGGTTGTCCCACGTGGGGATCACAGTCTTAATCCCCATTTTACAGATAAGGGAACTGAGGCACAGAAAAGTTAAGTGACTTGCCCAAAGTCACACAGCTGGCAATTGGTGGAGCTGGGATTTGAACCCATAACCTCTGACTCCAAAGCCCGTGCTCTTTCACTGAGCCAGCACTGATTGGTTGCCAATGGATTTTTAAGATGCTCCATCAGCTCCCTCCTTACTTATCCACTTGGCATAGTCTACCCCTTTTTTAAAAGTGGTATTTAAGTGCTTCCTATGTGCCAGGCACTGTACTAAACACAAATGAATACAAGTCGATCAGGTTGGATACAGTCCATGTCCCACATGGGCCTCACAGTCCTAATCCCTGTTTTGTACATGAGGTAACTGAGGCACAGAGAAGTGAAGTGGCTTGCCCAAGGTCACCCGGCAGACAAGTTGTGGAGCAGGAATTAGAACATGGGCCTTTGACTATAAGGCCCATTTTCTATCCACTAGGCACACTTCGCTCTGCCGCCCTCCTTCTGCAAACACCTCCCCACTCAAACATAGGGGACTGAAAGTGTAACAGATGAAATAACTCAGGCTGAGAAGATAAAAGTACAAAATAAATTCAAATGCTTCACACATAGTAAGTGCTTAACAAATGCCATAATTATTATTAACTCTCAAAGAGTCAAGCAAACTTTGCTCTCCCCGCCCTCCCAGCCCCACGGCGCTTATGTATATATCTGTAATTTTATTTATTTGTATTGATGTCTGTTTATTTGCATTGATGTCTGTCTCCCCCTCCCACCCACCCCCTCAAGACTGTGAGCTCGTTGTGGGCAGGGATTTTCACTGTTTACTGTATTGTACTTTCCCAAGCACTTAATACAGTGCTCTGCACACAGTTAAGTGCCTTAATAAATAAGATTGAATGAATGAATGCAGGGTTCAGACTGGATGACAGAAGGCCACGTTGACAGGTTTTCCGAACAATCAAAGCCTAAAAACATATTTTAGACTGAACTGATTCCAGACTTCAGAAGTGGGGGAAGATCAGGCCCCGGAAATATATCGATTATGGCAGCTGAAAGTGTTTGGGGGAGCAGGAATTTGCTGAGGGGAAATGAAGTCATAATTTCTAAGTGGTCAATGCAAAGAAAGATGGACACCTGCGCACTTGAAACAAGAGGTGGAAAAAAGCAGAGGCTTGGACTGAACTCAAATAAATAAAATTAAATGAACTCATTTGCATCAGTAAACACCATCTATTCCGGAACCTAAATGTAAAGCAAATGGTGAATTTCTGACATCAAACAAACCAGATACGATCAGGCCTGCCTCACAAACCATTAACTCCACATTTTTCTAGAACAAAAGGACTCTTATTTGTGTTGATCATTGTAATTCCCATAAATAAACTTCCTTTAGATGGATTAATTTTCTTAGGGAAACATAGGATTTCATTTGAATTTCTCCACACCTGCATTTGTTCTCCCAACAAAAGTTGATGACAAACCAAAGCCTTTTCAGGAACTGTTTTAAAAAACAAAGAATAACCACAGCAAGGCATACAACAGCTGCTAAATTCCAAACACTATGCCACTCTTCCAGCAGTTTTCCAGAACATTTGGGAAGCTTCATGGCCTAGTGGAAAGAGCCCTGGCCTGGTAATTAGTGGCTCTGTGTGACCTTGGGCAAGTCACTTCACTTCTTTGTGCCTCAGTTTCCTCATCTGTAAAATGGAGATCAATACTTGTTTTCTCTCTCCATCCTCCTTAGACTGTGAGCCTGAAGAGGGTCAGAGATTGGGTCTGACCTGATTATCTTGCATCTATCCCATTATTTAGTACAGTGCTTGACACAGAAATAAGTGCTTAACAAATGCCATCATCATCATTATTATTATGGGGGAGTGTGGATAGACAACTAATCCCCGCCAAATCCCATTTTTGGCTCAGCACGGAAACCATACTGGAATCCATTTGGATAGAAAGGACAGATGTGAGATGTGTTAGGAAGGAAAATCCAACATGATGGAGCAACTAACTCGGAGAATGTTTAGTTTTGGAGAAATCTGAGCATAACTGAAGGCAGGGTAGGAGAGGGACTGTTATTATTATTATTATATTTGTTTAAGGGCTTACTATGTGGCAGGCACTGTACTAAGCACTGGGGTAGATGCAAACAAGTAAATCGTGTTGGACACAGCCCCTATCCCATGTGGGGCCCACAGTCTCAATCCCCATTTTACAGATGGGGTAAACTGCCCAAGGTCACACAGCAGACAAGTAGGGGAGCAGGGATTACAACCCATGACCTTCTGACTCCCATGCCTGTGTTCTAGACACTACACCATGACGGTGTCCAATCTGTTAGTATTACAGCACTTTGAACAGTTCTCGGCACATAAGTGCTTAACAAATATCACAATTACTATTTATTATCATCATCATTATTATGATGATTTGGGCCCCCCACAGAAAACAGGTATTTTGTTTCCCAGCTACTGGAGTCAGAAATCTCATAGGATCCCGGGTAACAAATAGGACCAAATCAATGAAGACAAAAATGGAATCCATTTCACTGAAAACAAGTCAATTTCGGGGAAAAATAGAAGGTCTTGGAACTTCACTGTCTGTATTAACTCTGGCAACTAATTACCAGTGGAAAAAAGACAACACAAAATGTTGGATTCATCCAGTGTGATCAGATTCCTTCTTTAGGTGGAGGCTCATCAAGGGCAGGGATCCTGTCTACCTACTGCATTGTGCATCACTAAGCACTTAGTACAGTGCCCCGCACACAGTAAGCGCTCAACAAATACCACTGATTGATATGAAAAGGGCAGAATCAACCTGAGCAACAGACTGAGCCCCAATGAGTGGTAGAACAGGAAACACCCCTTCAGAACTCTGTAGGAAAACAAGCAGCTTTTCATTTTTTTTCAACGCTATTTGTTGGCCGCTTACTATATGGCAGCACTGCACTAAGCGCTGGGGTAGATACAAGATATTCAGGTTGGGCACAGTATATGTCCCAGCACTAATCCCCATTTTACTGATGAGGTAACTGAGGCCCAGAGAAATTAAGTGACTTGCCCAAGGTCACACAGCCGACAACTGGTGGAGTCAGAATTAGAACCCAGGCCCTTCTGACTACCAGCCCGTGCTCAATCCAGAAGGCCATGCTGCTTCTTTTCATTCTTAGATGTTTTACATTTGGTCTTCTGGAAGCCGGGAGCTTAGACGAGATTCCCTTTGTAAGATTTCTTTAAGATTTATTCACAAGCTTCTCTCTTTTAATAATAATGATAATAATAATTATGGTATTTGTTATGCACTTACTATGTGCCAAGCACTGTTCTAAGCACTGAGGTAAATACAAGGTAATTGAGTTGTCCCACGTGGGGCTCACAGTCTTTATCCCCATTTTACAGTGGAGATAACTGAGGCACAGAGCAGTTAAGTGGCTTACTCAAGGCCACACAATACCACTTCTCAGCTGCATGATTCTGGACAAGTCACTTCACTTCTCTGTGCCTCAGTTACCTCATCTGTAAAAGGGGGATTAAGACTGTGAGCCCCTCCTGGGACATCTTGATTATCTTGTATCTACCCCAGTGCTTAAAACGGTGCCTGGCACACAGTAAGCACTTATATACCACTATTAATAATGACGGCATTTGTTAAGTGACTTGCCCAAGGTCACACAGCAGACATGCGGCAGAGCCGGAATTAGAACCTCTGACTCCCAAGCCCATGCTCTTTCCACTGAGCCATGCTGCTTATTATTATTATTAGACAAGTGGAGGATGCGGGATTAGAACACTTCTCGTCCTACAATCTCTCTCCAGCCCCCCGCAAAGCCTGCTTCTCCCCGGCATTAAGTTCCCGTTGGACCACGATCCGAGCCAAAGCAGAAACTGGTCTGAACGAGTGACGGAGCAAGCGGAGTTTTCTAGGACAACTGGCCCAAGCTCCCACCCCTGGGAAACGCTCAGAACGGTTCCAAGGCCTTGGGTTTTTACACATGACCCCAGCCTTGGCCTCAAGCTTTCCATCTGCCTGACCTGACAGAGCCCCGGGAATCTGTTTTGGGGAGATATATCATCCAGCTCCCACCCTGAGAAAATCACCCTCCATATTTTCACAAGGCTTATCATCTGATAGCTGAGAGTCCCACGTCCGGCAGGGACTGCGTCCGACCTGAGTTTTTTGTATCTAGCCCAGTGCTTAGTACAGTGCTCTGCATACAGTAGCTTTATTACTAACACTACTAAGTCTCAGACTGCAAGTTTAGAGATTTGGGATTAATAGCTCCTGCTGGCAATCTCTGCCTGTCCCTGTCACCCCTCACACATGGTAACAGGAAGTCTTGAGGACCAAGAACCCATGCAAAGAAGCTGATTGAAGTAATAACCGGTTTCACAGATCCATCCTCACTCAATCAGCTCTCTCCAGCATACTTGTCCTCACTGGGCTCTCACTTCATCCCATCTTGCTCCCTTCTTTCCTCCCAAAACAACCTACTGGCTGTGTTTTATTCTCATGCCTCTCGTCGCTGACCTCTTGCTCACGACTCTTCTCCTGCTTCACATCCAGCCGACCACGGGTCTCTTCATTTCAAAACTCTTCTAAAATCACGGCTCCTCGAGGAGGCCTTCCCTGAATAATCCCTCATTATTCCACCCTATAGGCCTCTAAATCCTACTCAGATCGATTCAGTTTATTGATCACTTACCCTCTGCAGAGCACTGTACTAAGCACTTGGGAGAGTACAAGAGAGGGAGTAGATAGGACCTGTGTTCTCAAGGAGATTGTAGTCTAGTGAGGAAGATGGGGAATATAATCCCTACTTATTCTATTGTATGCTCCTAAAACCTCTACACTGAGTGGGCTCTCAAATATTACTGATTGATTCATTTTTTGTTTGTTTGTTTTGGCTTTTTTTAATGATATTAGTTAAGCGTTTACTATGTGCCAGGCAATGTACCAAGCGCAGGGTGTAGATACAAGCTAATCAGGTTGGACAGAGTCCCTGGCCCACATTTGGGGCTCACAGTCTTAATCCCCATTTTCTAGATGAGGTAACTGAGGCACAGAGAAATGAATTGCCCAAGGTCACAAAGTGGACAAGTAGAGTTGTCAGAATTAGAACCTGGGTCGTTTTGACTCCCAAGCCTTGACTCGTGCTTACTATGTGACAGGCACTATACTAAGCGCTGGGGTGGATACAGGCAAATTGAGTTGGACGCAGTCCCTGTCCCATTTGGAGCTCAATCCCCATTTTACAGATGAGGTAACTGAGGTACAGAGAGGTGAAGGTCACACAGCAGACAAGTGGCAAAGCTGGGATTAGAACCCATGGCCTTCCAACTCCAAGGCCCATGCTCTTTCCACTACACCACGCTGCTTCTCTACAGCTTCTCTAGACCATAAGTTTGTAGTGGGCAGGGAATATGGCTGT
Organism: Tachyglossus aculeatus; assembly: GCF_015852505.1. Taxonomy (NCBI): domain Eukaryota; kingdom Metazoa; phylum Chordata; class Mammalia; order Monotremata; family Tachyglossidae; genus Tachyglossus; species Tachyglossus aculeatus. Next base: position 15,985,335 of record NC_052071.1, on the reverse strand, counting down.
AAACTCTGTCATAGGATACTCTCCCAAGCACTTTAATACAGTGCTCTGCACACAGTAAGTGCTCAATAAATACCAATGATTGACTGATTCTTCTCTGACTCCATCCCATGGGAACTTCATGAGGGACAGAGGCTGTCCCTGAAATAAATGATCTCAGCGCTTAGTACAGCCCTTGGCACATAGTCAAATACCACAGTTGTTATTCTCGGTGACAAAGGGAAGACTAACAGCCCAGGTGGGCATTTCAACAGGGCACCTGTCTGTCATGTTTCAACACATCCTTGCCGGGAGTGGGGTGTCAAAAGGCCTAATCCTGGGGGCCCAATCGGAGTCATACTCTTTTTTATTCCAAGATGTCAAAGCACGATAAGACTAGTGGCTATAGCCTTGAATCATCTTGACAAATGTATCTGTTGAAGAAAATGAATTTCCCAGCTCTGTACAGGCAGGCCCCGTCTTGATGTCAAAGCGGAGGGAGAGGTTTGGAAACCAATCGAAACCAGGGTTACATTTACTCCCGTTTGTAAGTGAGGTTGGCGGTGGGGTGGGGAGGTCTGGAAATTCTATTTGGGGATGCATGGTGGAGGGAGGAAAGACTGATCACTGCTGACTTGATGCCACAGTTGGCAACAGTTAATCAATCGAAACAATAAATCAAGACCCAAGCAGTTTCTTAAAAATAATAAAAAAAGAACAGTGGTTCAAAGAGTTTGTTTAGTCATTACCTCATCCTCACGGCAAACATTGCCAAGTCATGTTATCAGAACCTTTAGCCCTGGCTAAGAGATGTTTCTAACTTGAAAGCTGGTATTTTAATAAAAATAAAGTGCCTATGGTATGCTTTTTAATTGCTCTCCTCAAGGGACTGGATCTTCTGGGGGCAAAAATAAAGCCTTTTAGAGATTGTAGATCAGAAGGGCATTCGGACAGACGTGTCCTAGTTAAAGTAGGATTGGGGGCGACGTTGATTTCAGCATCTTAGCCTGAAAAATTGGGTAAGGTCCCCAGGATTGCTCCGTGCTTTACCCATGTCACGTTTGAGCAGGTGGGCGGAAGGGTGGTGAGGGGAGTCATGTCTTGAGCATGTGTGGGATGGTCTAGCCCTGCCATCAATCAATCAATCAATCAAGGCAGCCAACAGTGGGCCTGATGGGGGAGGGGGTGTACATAGTCCACGCCCCACTCCCAAGGTGACACATTGGGCCTTGGGACCACCACCGCTGGGAAAGGACATCCCCAGGTGGAAATCAATCAATCAATTGTATTTATTGAGTACTTACTGCGTGCAGAGCACCGTACTAAGTGCTTGGGAGAGTACAACAATATAACGGATTCCCTGCCTACGACGAGCTTACAGCCTAGTAGAAAGTTTTAAATTATTGTACCTATTGATTAAAAATAACCTAAATTCTACAAAGAGGGCGGCAGGTAATGCAATAACAATTTCTATGGAAAATTCAGAAAGAAAAGCTAAGTTTGATGAAAGCATCTTCCATGATTTACTACACTAGAGAGCGCTCAATAAATGCCATGGATCGATGAGCTCCGTGTTGCAAAGATTATCCCTCCAGCCTCCCCAGTGTCGTGAGCTGCCCACGGATGGATCACCCACAACCCCTTCTTCCCCACTACAGATGGTCACTACCAGCGTGCTGTTATATTAAGCTGTCTAGTCGTGTCGGACCCATAGCGACACCACGGGCGCATCTCTCCCAGAACGCCCCACCTCCATCAGCAATTGTTCTGGTAGTGTATCCACAGAGTTTTCTTAGTAAAAATACCAAAGTGGTTTACCATTGCCTCCCAGCGTGGCTGCAGGGGAATTAGGGGAATTATGGGACACTTTCAGCTGTCATAATCTATACGAATGACACCCTAGGAGCTCCAAACCCAGGCCGGCTCCCACCTCGCCCTGCAGGGACGATCCGACGGAGGAGTTGATGTTGTGCTCTGGGCGAATGGGGCCAAGTCATGTTGCAATCTGGCCGCACGAACCGGGCACGTCATTGTGTCTCATTAGTATACTTTTAAAGCCAGGAAACAGATACAAATTAGGGGTCCCGGGAGATAAAAGCTTGCAAATTTCACGACGAGTAAAAGCTTCGTCTGAAGCCAGAGAGCTGAAAGTCATTTTCCCTGGTTATGAAGGAGATCCAGCTGCCTCGCAAATGTTGGAGCTAGACTGCCAATCACTTAAGCTGAACTGGTCAAAACACTCTCTTCATCAGGTCTACCCTGGGGGCATGTGACAGCACTGACTGACGTCTTGATTGCCTGGATTCTTCAGCGTGCCCATGCCAGGATCCAATGCCACCGATACCCATTCAGAAACTTCATGTACAATCTCCCCTGACTGGAAATCAGTCTAGGTGGAAAAGCCCAAAGACCTGATCACGGAAAAAAACAAAACAAAACTGGGGACCTCTCCAACTTGCCAAAGTGAACCGTGTTCTGAACTTTGGATGATCTTGATAGGTCTTTGAGTTTGAGTAAATGGCTCTCTGTCCTTCTCTCTTTTAATCCTCCTTCGGAACCTCAAGTGGGAATTTAGAGAGACTGTAGCCTGAGGCGTTGCAAACAATACTCACTGATACCCCATCAGTAAAGTCATCTCTGCCCTGGATTTCTGTAGATGAAATGAACCTCCACCACACACACACAACCATCACAGCACATCTGGAATTAACTTGAGCCTTGGTGGTTCAAGAAACCGAGCTAAATTAAGAGTCATGAAGCCAGGCCCTGCATTCCTCTAGACTGTAAGCTCATTGTGTGCAGGGAATGTGTCTGTTATATCGTTCCATTGTACTCTCCCAAGCACTTAGTACAGTGCTCTGCACACAGTAAGCGCTCAGTAAATATGACTGACTAGAGGTGGCATTAGCCATACCTTGAGGAGTAGACAGCTCACAATCCTCAAACCCAAGATTCCCCTTGCAAAGAGATCAGTGAGAGATAGGTATTACAGAATGTGTATTTTCCTAATGGTCCCATTGGCCTCAAATAATAATAATAAAAATAATGGCATTTATTAAGCGCTTACTATGTGGAAAGCACTGTTCAAAGCACTGGGGAGGTTACAAAGTGGTCAGGCTGTCCCACGTGGGGCTCACAGTCCTTAATCCCCATTTTACAGATGAGGTAACTGAGGCACAGAGAAGTAAAGTGACTTGCCCAAAGTCACACAGATGACAATTGGCGGAGCCGGGGTTTGAACCCATGACCTCTAACTCCAAAGCCCATGCTCTTTTCCACTGAGCCACGCTGCTTCTCAAAGTCATTCCAAGTTCCACTAAGAACACATCCCTTCTTGGAAGTTTTTCAGCATTCCCCCTCTGGCTCCAGCCCATTCACAGTAAGCTTGTTGTGGGCAGAGAATGTGTCTGTTTATTGTTGTATTGTAATAATAATAATATTGGTATTTGGTAAGCACTTACAATGTGCCAAACACAGTACTTATTGAAGGCACATTTCCTTCAAGAGGCCTTCCCTAAGCCCTCCGCTCCTCTTCCTTCACTCCCTTTTGTGTTGCCCTGACTTGCTCCCTTTATTCATCTCCTCTCCCAGACCCACAGCACCTATGTACATACCTGTAATGTATGTATTTATATTAATGGCTGTTTCCCCCTCCAGGCTGTAAGCTCACTACGGGCAGAAAACATGCCTGCTAATTCTGTTGTCCTCTCCCGAGCACTTAGTACAGTGCTCTGCACATTGTAAGTGCTCAATAAATACTACTGATTGATTGATTGCTTGACTCCTATCAATCCAGGGCCCTCACTTGTTTCTGTATGCGTCTGCACCTCTACAAACCTCTGCCAGTCAATCAATCGTATTTGAGTGCTTACTGGGTGCAGAGCACTGTACTAAGCACCTGGAGGAGTACAATATAACAGACACATTCCCCCCCAAAAATGAGCTTACAGTCTAGAAGATGAGCTTATGTCCTTAGTGATTCTTGCCTCTGCATCATTCCCTGGAGAATTCTACCTCCTGTACTCTGCAGCAACTTTAACCTATGTCTGTCTTGTCTCTGGTCAAGGGATAATACACGAGTTGAGGTCCTGGACTATATCTAGTTTTTCTTCAGCCCTCAGTTAGGTGTTCTGGCTCCCAGAGGAAGATCAATAATACCACTGACTGCCCTGATATCTTTGCAGGTTTGCTTCCTCATCTCTAAGTGTGAGGAAGAGTAATGAAAGGGGGAGGAAAAAGAGTGCTTCAAGAATCACAGGGGATGGATGAGACCACTTGGAATAAGTGGTCAGATTCTCTGGCCAACACAAATCTACTCTCTGAGGACATAGTCTTGCTGTCCATCTCCCTGTCAGGAGACTGTAAGTTCCTTTACGGCAGCAATCTTGTCTCCTCTCTTTCAATGCTTAGTGTAGTGGTTCGAGCACAGTAACTGCTTAATAATACTACTACTACGGACTCTCCCAAGCACTTAGTACAGTTCTCTGCCTACCGTAAGCGCTCAAAAAACTCCCACTGATTCACTGATTGATTGTAAATCTGGCCTTCACCTTACTGGAAGCCAGCACAATCTGGGAGTGTGAGAATTTCGAGTTTGTGCTGTGTTCCTTAGAAGTCCAGAGAGGTAGGGAGGAGCCATCAATCAATAAATCATATTTAGTGAGCACTTACTGTGTGCTGAGCACTTGGGAGAGTACCCTATAATAGAGCTGGTAGACACGTTCCCTGTCCACAAAGAACTTACAATCTAGAGGAGGAGCTCACAGTCTGGAGGGCAAGTTTACAGGCTAGAGGAGTGATCAGTGAGAGACGGGTACTACAGAATGTGGATTTTCCTAGTGGTCCTGTTGGCCTCAAAGTCATTCCAAGCCCCACTAAGAATGCACCCCCACTTGGAAGTTTTTTTTGCAGTCTCCCTCCGGCTCCAGCCCATTCACAGTAAGCTCATTCTGGGCTGGGAATGTGTCTGTTTATTGTTGTATTGTAATAATAATAATAATAGTGGTATTTGGTAAGTACTTACTATGTGCCAAACACTGTACTTATTGAAGGCACATCTGTAAGGATGAGCTTACAGCTTAGAGGGTGCGTTTACAGCCTAAAGGATTAATTTACAATTTAGAGAGGAGTTTACAGCCTAGAGGATGAGCTCACAGCCTAGAGGGATCCTGGGCCTGTCACCATGGTGGCAGCCTGGGCCCTTGGAGCCCCAGCTAATGGGGATTGTGTGAAGGGTGGCAGAGCTGCCACTTCTCTGCCCAAAGATTCTGCCCTCCAAAAGCTCCCCTGCCATCCAACTGCCACCCTTGACTCCTCCCCACTCACCCACTTAAAACCACAATGGCCTGTGTCTGTGATGTGAAGTTGCTCTGTTCTGTTCCTTGGGAAGGAAAGACTAGGGCTCATGAACTTTGGTATTTTAGATTTATTTATGTAACAGCTATCGTTTTGAAGAGCTCAACTTCACTCAAACTGACAGTAATCGTCGCCTCGCCCCTGCGCTAGGAGACAGCATGAGTGAGAAATGCTTGTAATCCTAGGAGCAACACAGTCTGTTCCTTTCTGAAAACCCCAGGAACCATATAAGGAATTGTTCCATCTCCATAGTTCTCGGGATGTCAGGATGGAGCAAGCTCCCCAAATGGCCAGGTTGTACCCAAGACGGGACCCCCGACACAGTCTCTTCTTGTTCCTGAGGATATTTTTGCTCCAGTTTCCAAATTCCCAAATGCCTCATAAAATAGACTTTTACTCTCCTATCTTCTCCCAGAGAGAAGTTGGAAAAGTCAAGTCTCGGCCTGGTGTAGAGCGAGGCTGGAAAACCAGGGCAGATCTTAGAACGAGACAAATGGAATGGATTTTTTCTCCCAAGATGGAGTCACGAATGGCAGGCCTGATTTCCCCAGCCCCCCCATCATCGGGGGATTTATCAGAAGTTCCATCTGCCCTGGGAAGTGCCCAAACAAGAGTTCAACAATCAATCATATTTACTGAGCGCTAACTATGGGCAGAGTACTGTATTAAGCCCTTAGGAAGTACAATATAACAGAGTTGGTCCTGGACCAACAATCAATCAGTGGTATTTACTGAGCGCTTACTACGTGCAGAGCACTATACTAAGTGTCAGTGCTTTGCACATAGTAAGCGCTTAACAAATGCCAACATTATCATTATTATTATTATTATTATTACAACAGAACTGGCAGATTCATTCTCTGCCCATAACAAGCTTATGGGATAAAGATGAGCTTACAGTCTAGAGAAACAGACTGGCAGCAGAGGGAGGTGAATTATTATTTTAATTAGGATTATGGTATCAGTTAAGTGGTTACTATGTGTCAAGCACTTCATCTAAGCACTGGGGTAGATATAAGTTAATCAGGTAGGACACTAACACCACTATATTTTCCTGTGGTGGTACTTGATCAGGCAGAAATGACTGAGAGGACCCATGGTTTTCTCATAGCTGGGTACCTGCACTGGATTGCCCAACATTCAAGCCATGGCTGTCCTATCAATCAGTTGTATTTATTGAGTGCTTACTGTGTGCAGACCACTGCTCTAAGCACTTGGGAGAGCACACTATTAGAGTTGGAGGACACATTTCCTGCCCACAAAGAGCTTACAGTCTAGAGGAGCTTACTGTCTAGCCAACTCTCTCCAAGGCTCCCTAGCAATGTACCAATGGTATCTGTCAGTCAGGGGTATTTATTGAGTGTATACTGTGTGCAGAGCACTGCACTAAGCGCTTGAGAAAATTTAGTGTTACAGAGTTGGTCAACATGATCCCGAATTTACAGCAACTAAAGCAATTCCAAAATCTGGAATTTCCCTGTCCCACATGGGGCTCACAGAGAAGCAGCATGGCTCAGTGGAAAGAACACAGGCTTTGGAGTCGGAGGTCAGGGGTTCAAATCCAGGCTCCGCCACTTGTCAGCTGTGTGACTTTGGGCAAGTCACTTAACGTCTCTGTGCCTCAGTTACCTCATCTGTAAAATGGGGATTAAGACTGTGAGCCCTCCGTGGGACAACCTGATCACCTTGTAACCCCCCCAGTGCTTAGAACAGTGCTTTGCACATAGTAAGCGCTTAATAAATGCCATCATTATTACTATTATTACTAAGTCCAGCCCTCAAGGAGTTTCCAGTCTAATGGTAGAGCTTACAAGCTAGTGGTGAGCTGGTTTCACATGCTTGGGGGTCTTTGAAATTCACAAGAATGAGTTACAGTTCTTGACTCAGCCACTCAAATCCCAGGAATCTCTCAGTAAAATGGAGGAGGCAGAGCAGGGTGTGATGGGGATAAAGTTACCGATAACTCCAGAGTGCATGCAAAGCATTGAACCGGCAGAATTTGTCTGAACTTGGCCCCTGCTTCCTACCTAGCCTATCAGACTGTAGCAAGCAGAAAGCTCTGAGGTGGTCTGGCTAGGAAGAAATCCACTTAGAAATTCAAAACTTTAGCCAAGACCTAGAAAAACAAGAAGTGAAGGAGCATGGCCTACAGGACGGAGAATCTGGGCTGGGAGTCAGAAGCACCTGGGTTATAATACCAGTGCTACCATTTGTCTGCTGTGTGACCTCGGGCAAGTCACCTCACTTCTCTGGGTCTCAGTTCCCTCATCTGTAAAATGGGGATTACGACTGTGAGCCCCACGTGGGACAACCTGATAACCTTGTATCTACCCCAGTGCTTAGAACGGTGCTTGGCATATAGTAAATGCTTAATACTATTATTATTATGAGACTGCTTTTTAAGCTTTTACTAGGTATATCTGTCCTTAACTTTAATGTTGTTGTTGTAGTGCTTTGTTTCATCTCTTCTCATTACCAGTCTCCTCTCCCCTTCTCTTATACTTACACTAAAGGCCAGTGGCTATGTGTAATTCCCACCTATGGATCCTTTCCCAGGACTTGGAGCATGAACTTAAAAAGAGTGCAGGTAATAATAATTATGGTATTTGTTAAGCACTTACTGTGTGCCAGGTAGTGTACTAAGCACTGGGGTAGTTAGAAGCAAATTGGGTTGGACACAATCCCTGTTCTATGTGAGGCCACAGTCTCAATCCCAATTATGAGGTAACTGAGGCCCAGAGAAGTGAAGAGACTTACCCAAGGTCACAGACCAGACAAGTCGCAGAGCGGGGATTAGAACCCAGGACCTTCTGAATCCGAGGTCTGTGCTGTATCCACTACACCATGCTGCTTCACTATTATAAAATTATTATTATTACTATGATATTTGTTAAGTGCTTACTATGAGCCGAGCACTGTTCTAAGCACTGGGGTAGATACAAGGTAATCCAGTTAGACACAGTCCCTGTCCCACATGAGGCTCAAAATCTTAATCCCCATTTGACAGACACAGAGAAGTTAAGTTCATTGCTAATACTGCTAGTACTACTACTATGATGACCACCACCACCACACCCCAGACTCAGGTCTCCACCAGTCTACTCCCGACTTGCCCAAATCCCTATTATGTTAGCAGATGTCCTTCTGAGTCAGGTCTGCTCAGGTAGGGGCCAAAAAGACTCTCTAAAACGCCTTGCAAGCCTGACCAGAGAGCCCTACTCCAGAGAGGAATGGGAACCGGAGTGACAGTTGTTGATACAACAAGACCTTGGCATTTGCTTGGGAAGCCTGAATTTTCCCTCCCCACCTCTGCCCTCACATTCCCCCCCTGGCCTCCAACCCCGTCGACACGGACCCCTCCAGGTCGCTCCTGCCAAACCTCCTCACCATAGGCTTTAAAGCAATCCATCACCTTGCCCCCTCGTACCTCACCTCGCTTCTCTCCTTCTATGCACATATCATCATCATCAATCGTATTTATTGAGCGCTTACTATGTGCAGAGCACTGTACTAAGCACTTGGGAAGTACAAATTGGCAACATATAGAGACAGTCCCTACACATCACTCCACTAGTGCTAACCTTCTCACTGTGCCTCGCTCGTGCCTGTCTCGCCACTGACCACTGGCCCACGCCCTGCCTCTGGCCTGAAATGCTCTCCTGCCTCAAATCCGGCAGACAATTACCTTCCTCCCCTCACTTCTGAGCCTTATTAAAGGCACATCTTCTCCAAGAGGCCTTCCCAGACTAAAACCCACCTTTCCTCATCTTCCACTCCCTTCTGCATCACTCTCTTTGCTTTTCCCCCACTTGCCAGCCCCACAGCCCTTATGAACGTATCTGTAATTTTATTTATTTGTACTGATGTCTGTCTCCCTCTGCCTAGACTGTGATCTCATTGTGGGCAGGGAATGTCACTGTTTACTGCTGTGCTGTACTTTCCCAAGCTCTTAGTGCAGTGCTCTGCACACACTACGTGCTCAATAAATACAACTGAACCCGTCAGCTCACAGCTCCTCTGGCTTCCCAAAATCTGCTCCCAGGAGAGTGTTTGGATCCGGATTACGGAGCGGCGCTGTTGCTACAGCACACATTGGAAAAGCGTGGGGCCCATCTGGCTGCCCTTCCAAATGCCCCAAAAAGGGAAAAGGCCCAGCTTCCAAGGCGGACTTGCCAAGGAGAATGCTGCCAAGCTGGGCAAAAGCTCAACCCGCAATTAAGAACCGTGGAAATGCTTTCATCCAACTCACCAGCCCATGCTCCCGAGCAGCAGGGAGGAAACGTAAGTCAGTCAGTCATATTTTTGGAGTATTTAATGTGTGCAGAGCACTGCACTAAGCAGTTGGGGGGAGTACAATATAACAATAAACAGGCGCATTCCCTGCCCACAACATGCTTACAGGGGACTGTGACCTGGTGGAGAGAGCTCAGGCTTGGGAGACTGGAGAACCTGGGTTCTAATGCCAGCTCTAGCACTTGTCTGCTGTGTGCCTTGGACAAGTTACTGAAGTCACTTCTCTATGCCTCAGTTCCCTCATCCCAAGTGCTTAGTAAAGTGCTCTGCACACAGTAAGCGCTCAATAAATACAACTGAATGAATGAATGAATCTGTAAACTGGGAGTGAAGACCATGAGCCTTACGTGGAACAGGGGCTGTGTCTAATACAATTTTCTTCTACCTACCCCAGCACTTAGTACAGTGACCGGCACATAATAAGTGCTTAATACCACCTTATTATTATTATTTAGTGGGGGAAATATTTATATCCTGATTTGCCAATCCACAGGAGGGCACCTCCAATTCCACGGGTATGTTTCCCTTAAAAATGCCAACCTATGCCTTTACTGCTTTTGCTATAAAATTTGTAGATTTGTACGATGTGGATTTTAAATACCCTCTGGGTGGACCAGAAGCCCTGTGCTGATATAATAATAATAATAATGGCATTTATTATGCAATACCCACTGTTGGGTAGGGACCGTCTCTATATGTTGCCAACTTGTACTTCCCAAGCTCTTAGTACAGTGCTCTGCACACAGTAAGCGCTCAATAAATACGACTGATTGATTGATTGATTTATTAAGCGCTTACTACCTGCAAAGCACTGATCTAAGCACTGGGGAGGTTAGAAGGTGATCAGGTTGTCCCACAGGGGGCTTACAATCCCCATTTCACAGATGAGTTAACTGAGGCACAGAGAAGTTAAGTGACTTACCCAAAGTCACACAGCTGACAATTGGTGGGGCTGGGATTTGAACCCATGACCTCTGACTCCAAAGCCTGGGCTCTTTCCACTGAGCCATGCTGCTTCTCTCAATAGAGGTGGAGTAGGTGGAATCAATCATATTTATCGAGCACCTGCAGTATGTAGAGCACTGAACTAAGAGCTTGGGAAAGTGCAGTATTGTTGAGTTGGAAGACATGTTCCCTGCCCACAGTAAGCTTACATTCAAGAGGGGGATTTGTGTTCCAGGTGCTGTGTGACTCCAAATTAATTAAATAATGAATTATGGTACTCGTTAAGAGCGTACTATGTGCCAAGCACTGTACAAAGATAAGCTAGGGTACAAGATCATTAAGTTGGACACAGTCCTTGTCCCACATGGGGCTCACAGCCTAAGTCAGAGGGTGTAGGATTTAATCTCTAGACTGTGAGCCCATTGTTGGTTAGGGACCATCTCTATATGTTGCCGACTTGTACTTCCCAAGCGCTTAGTACAACACTCTATAAATACGATTGAATGAATGCATCTCCATTAAAAGGATGGGAAACTGAGGCACAGAAAAGCTAAAGGTGGATTGGGATTAGAATTCAGGTCCTCTGACTCCAAGGTCTGGGCTCTTCCAACTAAGCCCCGCTGCTTCCATAACCACCACCTCTCTCTGGGAATCACTTTTGCCTCTGACAGTTCCCACCCGCTGCACCCTGTTTGTCAAGAAGCAGAGCTCTTCACAGAGCAGCTAAAGCACCCACTAACCCACAACCCTAGTTCACCCGCAAAGTCCACCTCCTTCGCTTTTGTGCACGAGCCGCAGAGCGCTGCTGGCGGAAATCTAGATAACAGGCTGACTTCAACCATTTCAAGTTTATCCTTAAGAGCTGTGGGGCTGGGAGGATTCAGAGCCGGCCCTTGCCCGTGGCCTCCTTGACCTGGCCCTGGCCTCGATGTCTGGACTACTGAACAGAATCTGGTGACACCAGGAAAATAAAATAAAAACAACCCTAGGTTCAGCTCCTCTCCAGACGGGAAACAACCCAAGAAATACCCTTTTTATCCTACTTATTCCCCTCCCTCCTCCAACCCCAAAAGACTTTCCCGAAACATCATGAAGTTAAGGAAACAATAAAATCTGAGCCCATAGCCCAAGTTGCAAGAGTGTGTCCTTTCCAGGAGAACAAACCCACAGGCGGGAACGCGCCCTAATTAAAAAATAACAGTCCTTGCTGGTGATCCCACACATTAAAACAACATAAGGACAAAGCCAAACGGGACACTGCTCTGGGAAGCACCACAGTAATACCACGATTCCCAGATAAGTCTTTGCAAACAATCTGTAGATAGACTGTAAGCTCTCTAGACTGTAAGTTTCTTGTGGGTCTGTTTACTGCTATATTGTACTCTTCCAAAAACTTAGTACAGGGCTCTGCACACAGTAGGTGCTCAGTAAATACGACTGACTGGCTGACTCCGGGAAGAGCCACGAAAATATCATGATTCCCTGATGAGACTTTCCAAACAATCTGTAGTTAGACTATAAGCTTGTCCCTAGACTGTAAGCTCATTGTGGTCAGGGAATATTTCTGTTTATTGTTATATTGTACTCTCCCAGGGGCTTAATACAGTGCTCTGCAGACAGTAAGCGTTCAGTAAATATGACTGAATGATCTTGAGCCCTCCTCAATCAAAGGTATTTATTTAGCACTTATTATGTGCAGACCACTGTTTCTAAGAGCTTGGGAGAATAACTGTCCAGTGGCACACTGGTTCCTGGGTTGTGGGATATTAACTGTCTCCAGCCTGATTTAGCTTGCATCTACCCTAGTGCTTAGTATAGTGCCTGGCACACAGTAAGCATTTAACAAATAAAACTAAAGGAAAAAGAATCACTTGAATGATGGGTTTCCAAGCAGAATAGGTCCGGTTATGATCCGGGAAGGTGCAATGGTTGCTGGCTCTGGAAATGTTATCACGAGGCCTGAAACCCTCAGAGTACAGAAGGATGTGGGTTCTAATCCCAGCTCCACCATTTGTCATCTGTGTGACCTTGGGCAATTCATTTAACTTCTCTTTTCCTCAGTTACCTCATCTGTAATACGAGGACTGAGCTTGGGAGGCCTATGTGGGACTAGGACTTTGTCCAACCCGATTATCTTATATCTTTCCCAGACCTTAGTACAGTGCCTGGTGCATAGTAAGTGTTAAACGAATACCATTATTATTCTTATTATCACAGAAAGAATTTGTGTTGCCCAGTCACGCGCCTGGCTCCTCAAATGGAGGAGTCAGCTGGCTGTGGTCTGAGGAGGGCCTGCCATGGAGAGCCTTCAATACCGCTTTTCGATCTGCTGAGGTCTGGGCAGGGGGTGGGGGATGGTGGTTGTTGAATCCACTGGCCCAGCTATGAAAACAGCCTAAAACCTTTCTGACATCCGAACAAAAGAGCTTTCGGCGGTTAGCACCACAGGGTCAACTCTGCCGGGGCCAGTTTAAACAATTCATTTCTACCCTGGAAATGGGGCTGACTGTCCGCCCAGCCCTGGGGTCTTGGGCTGTCCGGTTGCAGCAGACAGGAGACACAATAATGATAATTATGGTACTTGTTAAGTGCTCACTATGTGCCAAGCACCATTCTAAGCGCTAGGATAGATACGAGTTAATCGGGTTGGGCACGGTCCCTGTCCCACATAGAGCCCCCAGTCTCAATGCTCATTTTACAGATGAGATAACTGAAGCACAGAGAAGTGAAGTGGCTTTCCCAAGCCTCACAAGCCGATCACCTGTAATGGGCCCCATCCCTGCTCTCCACACAGGTGTGGAACATCCTTTGTTAACTGATCCCCTAGGCTCCCTCCCTCCCACCAGTCCTAATCCCTGCTTGAGCCCAGGTTAATCTCTGAGGCTCGCTGAGCCAACCTCATTTCCTTTCCTTATCCCGCAGCCGTGGAGGCACCAACCTCTAGACTGTAAACTCGTTGTGGATAGGGAACATGTCTGTTATATTGTGCTCTCCCAAGCGCTTAGTACAGTGCTCTACACAAAGAGCACAATACGATTGGCTGACCAATCAACCGATTTTTGCTATTCTAAATAATAATAATAATAATAATAATAATGGCATTTATTAAGCGCTTACTATGTGCAAATCACTGTTCTAAGTGCTGGGGGAGGTTACAAGGTGATCAGGTTGTCCCACATGGGGCTCACAGTCTTAATCCCCATTTTACAGATGAGGTAACTGAGGCACAGAGAAGTTAAGTGACTTGCCCAAGTCACAAAGCTGACAATTGACGGAGCAGGGATTTGAACCTATGATCTCTGACTTCAAAGCCCGTGTTCTTTCCACTGAGCCACACTGCTTCTCCCTAAACCCAAGGGGAAACTGAGAATGGTGTCAAATTGTAGCATAGCCTAGTGGAAAGAGCATGGGCCTCGGAGTCAGAGGACCTGGGTTCTAAACCCGATTCCGCCACTTGTCTGCTAAGTGACCTTGGCCATGTCACTTCACTTTTCTGGGCCTCAGTTAACTCATCTGTAAAATGCGGGTGAAGACTGTGAGCTCCACTTGGGACAAGGAGGGTGTCCAATCTGATTATGTTGTATCTGCTCCAGCGTTTAGTACAGTGCCTGGCATATAGTCAGCACTTAACAAATACCACTAAAACACACAAAAGAAGCCAACCGAAACAAACAAATGCAAATCTGGGGAGAAACAGGGCCAGCAGGAGCTGGAGCAGACAGTTTGGGTGTCTGAGGTGACCCAAAGCTGGTAGGCCTGGCTTCCTCTGCGGCGGTGAACTCAGAGGGTAGAGGAGAGTTGGGAATGCAGCAAAATGGGGGGCCTAGAACAGCTGCTTGGAAACAACACAATACAACAGTAAGCACTCAATAAATACGATTGAATGAATGCCCTGGTTGTGCACACAGGCCACTTGCCTTTCAGTTGTGACACGGTGGATTGCCTGGTTTAGTGGAAGTTGCAGATTAAAATTGCAGATTAGACCTTCCCAGACTGAGCCCCCTCCTTTCTCTCCCCCTCCTCCCCCTCTCCATCCCCCCCCGCCTCACCTCCTTCCCCTCCCCACAGCACCTGTATATATGTTTGTACATATTTATTACTCTATTTATTTTACTTGTACATATTTATTCTATTTATTTTATTTTGTTAATATGTTTTGTTCTATTGTCTGTCTCCCCCTTCTAGACTGTGAGCCCATTGTTGGGTCGGGACCATCTCTATATGTTGCCAAGTTGTACCTCCCAAGTGCTTAGTACAGTGCTCTGCACACAGTAAGTGCTCAATAAATACGACTGAATGAATGAATGAATTAAAGCTTGTGTGAGGACAACGAGCTCCAGGCCAGCATCATAAACCCTCTGAGTCACCCACAGCTGTTCCTCATTCATTCAATTCATCGGATCCAATTTATTGAGTGCTTACTGTGTGCAGAGCACTGTACCAAGCGCTTGGGAGAGTACAATGTAACAAGAAACAGACATTCCCTGCCCATGATTCACAGCTCTCATACCATCAAGTCATGGCTGAAGACTCTAAGACTGTAAGTTAATTATGCACACAGAACATGCCTGCTAATCCTCTTTTGTACTCTCCCAAGAGCTTAGTATAGTGCTCTGCACATAGTAAGTGCTCAGTAAATAGCATTGATTGAATAAATCCTAAGCATATCAACTTTATACAAAGAACACATTTTAAAAAACAGATAAGAGACACCGAACTGCTTTTCGTCAGCAAACAAAGAAGTGACTTACCCGAGCCCCTTTCTCTGGAAAGCACTTGCAACTTCCACTGCAATCTCGCCCACCACAAGGGCCGTGATAGGATTTCTTCTCACCCTGTGGAAAGCAGAGGTCGAAACTGAGTTAAACCAAGTATCGTGAGTGTCCTCCGCAGACCCCTAAGTTAAATGAGTCCTTAGCTAGCAGCATTCCTCCAGATGGACCTAAGCTGTAAGCTCGTTGTGGGCAGGGAATGTGTCCGTTTATTATTATATTGTACTCTCCCAAGTGCTTGGTATAGTGCTCTGCACACAGTAAGCGCTCCATAAATGACAATGAATGAATGTCTATCCAATCCCCTTCAGGGACGGCCAGATGTCCTGCACGAAAGACCCCCCTGCCTGGGCTGAGGTCCGCCCCCCCACACACACACACTTACTTTGTGGCTTTGAGGAGTCTCCTCACCCTCATGGGCCTCAGTTTCCCCAACCTCTAAAATGGGAACAATAACTCCTACCCTTCCCAACCTGTGAGAATCCAGGGAAGCACAGCCATTTGGAAGAAGCTGTTATGGAAACTCACAGGAGTATTTCCAATTCTCCCTCCCCCAACACACACACTCCCCTTAACACAAAGGGCCAGGAGGGACTGAGTAGGGGTGTCCACAGAAGTTAAGAGGAGCAACAGGTGATGGTTGTGTCAGCCAAGTTGGGATCAGAGTGCACTGCCAGGAGTACGGAGCCTCAGAAATACACCTCTATCTTTCCCTTATCACCCCAGCTTCTTTTTTCTAGTTGTTGGCGAAACTTTTGAATTTCCAAAGTGGATTTTTTCCTAGCCAGACCACCTTAGAGCTTTCTCCTTGCCACAGTCAGAGAGGCTAGGCAGGAAGCAGGGGCCAAGTTCAGACAAATTCTGCCGGCTCAATGCTTTGCATGCACTCAGGAGTTATCAGTAACATTATCCCCATCACACCCTGCAGTACCCCCTCCATTTTACAGAGGGATTCCTGTGATTGAGTGGCTGAGTCAAGAACTGTAACTTATTCTTGTGAACTTCAAAGACACCAAGTATGTGAAACCAGCTCACCACTAGCTTGTAAGCTCTACCACTAGAGACCAAAAACTCCTTGAGGGCCTGACTTCGACTGTAAGCCTCATGTGGGACAGGGATGGTGTCAGTCAGTCAATCATATTTACTGAGTGCTTACTGTGTGCACTAAGAGCTTGGGAAAGAACAGTATATCACACACATTCCCTGCCCATTTCCAGTTTACAGCCTAGAGGGGGACAAAGGCATTAGTATAAATAAATTAGAGTCTTTACCCACCCCAGTGCTCAGCACCCTAGCAAAGCACTAAACAAATACCAGTTAGGAGGAGGAGCCATGTCTTTTATTTCTATTGAAGTCTCCCAGGCCTTAGGGCAGTGCTTCGCACAAAGTCCAAGAGATGTGATTTAATGACGGGAATGACATCTCGCTTCTCAATTTCAGTCCATCTCAGGAGGGGCTACATATAAGTATTGTCTCATCTCCAAGTGTACTTCAATAAGATCACATTTGAAAAACATCTGCACTGTCCTCACAGCCTTTGGGCAAACTGTTTCCACCAGCAAACACATTCTTCTTGACAGAAATAGGTAACCAATCCTGTCTTACTCAAATAACCCTGAAATAATTGCCTCTTGCAACTGAAATGGCCAAACACATTCTTCCTAGGTTGGAAACACATGTAACATCTGTGCAGCTTCAGACACAGCCAAAGAAAATGTTTGTCTCTGGGAACAATTCACTGGTTTAGAAACACTTATTGATATGTGGCACAGAATACAGTCGCACCAATTCAGACTTAGAGGAGAGCAATCCAAAAGCACGCATCTTCCTTGGGCTGGTTTCTCTTTTTCCGTCTTTGCTACTTTTGACCTCACGGATTCTGACCAGGCGGGAATCACTGAAGCAAAACAAAGCCCTCGTAAGGGGCAAGGTCACTGACTAGTGACAAGATAGAAATTTAATATCTATTCTATTTATTTTACTTTGTCAGTATGTTTGGTTTTGTTCCCTGTCTCCCCCTTTTAGACTGTGAGCCCACTGTTGGGTAGGGACTGTCTCTATATGTTGCCAACTTGTACTTCCCAAGCGCTTAGTACAGTGCTCTGCACACAGTAAGCGCTCAATAAATACGACTGATTAAGCCACTTTCACTCCTGTCATCGGACAGTTGTTGAGATTTCTAGGGCTTTCCTAGAAATACCATTTGCAATTTTCTCTTGGGAGCAACCCTCTCATTCCCAAAGTGAAAGAGGTGAAAGTGAAAGAGTGAAATTCATCCGTGGGAATCATCAGAAAAATACCAAGTGGCATTTGATACACACCTTAGCGGAGTTGAGGGTGGGTGGGTGGTTGTGTAAAGAGAGAGGAGGTTGTGTGTTGCGGGTGGTGGGGGGAAGAGGCACTGACTCCAAAGCCCGGGCTCTTCCCACTGAGCCACACTGCTTCTCATACAAGTACCACAGTTATTATTATTAGTATTATCATTATCATTAATTGGGCTGCCCCTTGAATTAATTCAGTCCCAGCAGCAGGAAGGAAAGGATCACTGCACCAAGCCCATTTCACAGATGGGGAAACTGAGGCTCAAGGGATCCAAAAACCCCAGATGAGGCTAGATCAGACTCAAACTTCCCCCTAAATCGAACCTCCCCGATTGCTGCTCCTGCATATTCCCCTCGGAGCCAAGATCATCATCATCATCAATCGTATTTATTGAGCGCTTACTATGTGCAGAGCACTGTACTAAGCGCTTGGGAAGTACAAATTGGCAACATATAGAGACAGTCCCTACCCAACAGTGGGCCGCTGCAGTCTTCCCCACATCGCTCACTCTCGCTTGACAACTGCGGTAGACGAAGGCTGAATGTTAAGTGTCCAGTCACACTCAGCCCAGGGCTTTGGAGTCAGAGGTCATGGGTTCAAATCCCAGCTCCGCCACTTGTCAGCTGTGTGACTTCGGGCGGGTCACTTGGCTCCTCTGGGCCTCAGTTCCCTCACCTGTGGGATGGGGATGGAGACTGTGAGAACCTCGTGGGACATCCTGATCACCTTGTAATCTCCCCAGAGCTTAGAACAGTGCTTTGCACATAGTAAGCGCTTAATAAATGCTATCATTTTTATTATTATTTGTTTGCTAGGCACTTAGCACGTGCCAGGCACCATTCTAAGAGCTGGGGTGGAAACCGGCAAATTGGGTTGGACCCTCTCCCTAGCCCACGTGGGGCTCACAGTCTCCATCCCCATTTTGCAGATGAGGGAACTGAGGCACAGAGGAGTTAAGTGACTCACCCAAGGTCATGCAGCGGACAAATGGCAGCAAACCTTGTGACTCCCAGGCCCCTGTACCCTGTCCCTATGCAGCAGACAAACGGCAGCAAACCTTGTGACTCCCAGGCCCCTGCCCTAACCCTATGCCACACTGCTTATCTATCGATGGTTATCGATTGATCTCTGCTATGTACTGAGCGCTCACTTGCTTTGTGGAGAGCCCCGTACAAAACGCTCGGGAGGGTACACTCCGACAATGTTGGGAGATGGGACCGCTGCCCACGAGGAGTTTAGAGGAGGAGTTGGGCGTTAAAAACAGATTATTGGATGGGTTTCATCACACCACACAGACAAACGTTTTCAGTTAATGCCTGCCGATGGCAAAGGAAGAAATCATCTTTAGGAGGTGTGAAGATGGGGCCATCTAGTCTGGGCTTGCTTCCGCTTCCGCTGAACCCTTTCATTTTGGCCTCATGACGGCTTCTGCTTAGTTACTCAGTTTTATGAAGAAAAATTGGATCTGGCACCTGCAGTATTGGGGAACATCCAGCTCCTCAATTTTATCCAGCTCCTATACACCTGTATAGATGTATATATGTTTGCACGTATTTAGTACTCTATTTATTTTACTTATACATATCTATTCTATTTATTTTATTTTGTTAATATGTTTGGTTTTGTTCTCTGTCTCCCCCTTTTAGACTGTGAGCCCACTGTTGGGTAGGGACTGTCTCTATATGTTGCCAACTTTTACTTCCCAAGCGCTTAGTACAGTGCTCTGCACACAGTAAGTGCTCAATAAATACAGTTGATTGATTGATTGATTCCCCACAACACCTGTATAGATGTGCATATGTTTGCACATATTTATTACTCTGTTTTACTTATACATATCTATTCCATTTATTTTATTTTGTTAATATGTTTGGTTTTGTTCTCTGTCACCCCCTTCTAGACTGTGAGCCCACTGTTGGGAAGGGACCATCTCTATGTGTTGCCAACTTGTACTTCCCAAGCGCTTAGTACAGTGCTCTGCACACAGTAAGTGCTTAATAAATGCTATCTTTATTATCTTCTAGACTGTGAGCCCACTGTTGGGTAGGGACTGTCTCTATATGTTGCCAACTTGTACTTCCCAAGCGCTTAGTACAGTGCTCTGCACACAGTAAGCGCTCAATAAACACGACTGATTGATTGATTATTATTAGTATTTGTTTGCTAGGCACTTACCACGTGCCAGGCACCATTCTAAGAGCTGGGGTGGAAACCGGCAAATTGGGTTGGACCCTCTCCCTAGCCCACATGGGGCTCACAGTCTCCATCCCCATTTTGCAGATGAGGGAACTGAGGCACAGAGGAGTTAAGTGACTCGTCCAAGGTCATGCAGCGGACAAATGGCAGAAAACCTTGTGACTCCCAGGCCCGTGCCCTGACCCTATGCAGCAGACAAATGGCAGCAAACCTTGTGACTCCCAGGCCCCTACTCTAACCCCATGCAGCAGACAAATGGCAGCAAACCTTGTGACTCCCAGGCCCGTACCCTGTCCCTATGCCACCCTGCTTATCTATCCATGGTTATCGATTGATCTCTGGTACATACTGAGCGCTCGCTGGCTTTGTGCAGAGCCCCACACAAAACGCTTAGGAGGGTACACTCCAACAGAGCTGGTCAATGGGACCCCTGCCCACGAGGAGTTTAGAGGAGGAGGTGGGCGTTAAAAACAGATTATTGGATGGGTTTCATCACACCCCACAGACGAACGTTTTCAGTCGATGGCTGCCGATGGCAAAGGAAGAAATCATCATTAGGAGGCGTGAAGATGGGGCCATCTAGTCTCGGCTTGCTACCGCTTCAGCAGAATGCTTTCATTTTGGCCTCATGATGGCTTCTGCTTAGTTACTCAGGTTTATGAAGAAAAATTGGATCTCACACCTGCAGTATTGGGGAACATCCAGCTCCTCAATTTTACTTGCTTTTGGCCCGCTACACATCTGCCATACACCCCCTGGCCTGGAATGCCCCCCGTCCCCACATCTGCCAAGCTAGCTCTCTTCCTCCCTTCAAGGCCCTACTGAGAGCTCACCTCCTCCAGGAGGCCTTCCCAGACTGAGCCCCCTCCTTCCTCTCCCCCTCCTCCCCCCTCCATCCCCCCCGCCTTACCTCCTTCCCTTCCCCACAGCACCTGTATAGATGTATATATGTTTGTACGTATTTATTACTCTATTTATTTTACTTGTACATATATATTCTATTTATTTTATTTTGTTAACATGTTTTGTTTTGTTCTCTGTCACCCCCTTCTAAACTGTAAGCCCACTGTTGGGTAGGGACCGTCTCTATGTGTTCCCAACTTGTACTTCCCAAGCGCTTAGTACAGTGCTCTGCACACAGTAAGTGCTTAATAAATGCTATCATTATTATCTTCTAGACTGTGAGCCCACTGTTGGGTAGGGACTGCCTCTATATGTTGCCAACTTGTACTTCCCAAGCGCTTAGTACAGTGCTCTGCACACAGTAAGTGCTCAATAAATGCAATCATTATTACCTTCTAGACTGTGAGCCCACTGTCGGGTAGGGACTGTCTCTATATGTTGCCAACTTGTACTTCCCAAGCACTTAGTCCAGTGCTCTGCACACAGTAAGCGCTCAATAAATATGATTGATTGATTTATTATTATTATTATTTGTTTGCTAGGCACTTAGCACGTGCCAGGCACCATTCTAAGAGCTGGGGTGGAAACTGGCAAATTGGGTTGGACCCTCTCCCTAGCCCACGTGGGGCTCACAGTCTCCATCCCCATTTTGCAGATGAAGGAACTGAGGCACAGAGGAGTTAAGTGACTCGTCCAAGGTCATGCAGTGGACAAATGGCAGCAAACCTTGTGACTCCCAGTCCCCTGCCCTAACCCCATGCAGCAGACAAATGGCAGTAAACCTCGTGACTCCCTGGCCCCTGCCCTAACCCTATGCAGCAGACAAATGGCAGCAAACCTTGTGACTCCCAGGCCCATACCCTGTCCCTATGCCACCCTGCTTATCTATCCATGGTTATCGATTGATCTCTGGTACGTACTGAGCGCTCGCTGGCTTTGTGCAGAGCCCCACACAAAACGCTTGGGAGGGTACACTCCAACAGAGCTGGTCGATGGGACCCCTGCCCACGAGGAGTTTAGAGGAGGAGTTGGGCGTTAAAAGCAGATTTTTGGATGGGTTTCATCACACCCCACATACAAACTTTTGAACTCAAGGCCTGCCGATGACAAAGGAAGAAGTCATCTTTAGGAGGTGTGAAGATGGAGCCGTCTAGTCTCGGTTTGCTAACGCTTCAGCCGAACCCTTTCATTTTGGCCTCATGCTGGCTTCTGCTTAGTTACTCGGTTTTACGAAGAAAAATTGGATCTGGCACATGCAGTATTGGGGAACATCCAGCTCCTCAATTTTACTCGCTTTTCACCCACTACACAACCGCCATACACCCCCTGGCCTGGAATGCCCCCCCTCCCCACATCTGCCAAGCTAGCTCTCGTCCTCCCTTCAAAGGCCCTACTGAGAGCTCACCTCCTCCAGGAGGCCTTCCCAGACTGAGCCCTCTCCTTCCTCTCCCCCTCTTCCTCCTCTCCATCCCCCCGTCTTACCTCCTTCCCTTCCCCACAGCACCTGTATAGATGCATATATGTTTGCACGTATTTATTACTCTATTTTACTTGTACATATCTATTCTATTTATTTTATTTTGTTAATATGTTTGGTTTTGTTCTCTGTCTCCCCCTTTTAGACTGTGAGCCCACTGTTAGGTAGGGACTGTCTCTATATGTTGCTAACTTGTACTTCCCAAGCGCTTAGTACAGTGCTCTGCACACAGTAAGCGCTCAATAAATACGGTTGATTGATTGATTCCCCACAGCACCTGTATAGATGTACATATGTTTGTACGTATTTATTACTCTATTTACTTTACTTGCACATATCTATTCTATTTATTTTATTTTGTTAATATGTTTGGTTTTGTTCTCTGTCTCCCTCTTTTAGGACTGTGAGCCCACTGCTGGGTAGGGACCGTCTCTATGTGTTGCCAACTTGTACTTCTCAAGCGCTTAGTACAGTGCTCTGTACACAGTAAGTGCTTAATAAATGCTATCATTATTATCTTCTAGACTGTGAGCCCACTGTTGGGTAGGGACTGTCTCTATATGTTGCCAACTTGTACTTCCCAAGTGCTTAGTACAGTGCTCTGCACACAGTAAGCGCTCAATAAATACAACTGATTGATTGATCATTATTATTATTTGTTTGCTAGGCACTTACCACGTGCCAGGCACCATTCTAAGAGCTGGGGTGGAAACCGGCAAATTGGGCTGGACCCTCTCCCTAGCCCACGTGGGGCTCACAGTCTCCATCCCCATTTTGCAGATGAGGGAACTGAGGCACAGAGGAGTTAAGTGACTTGCCCAAGGTCACGCAGCGGACAAATGGCAGCGAAGCTTCTGACTCCCAGGCCCGTGCCCTGTCCCCATGCAGCAGACAAATGGCAGCGAATCTTGTGACTCCCTGGCCCGTGCCCTAACCCTATGCAGCAGACAAATGGCAGCAAACCTTGTGACTCCCAGGCCCGTACCCTAACCCTATGCAGTAGACAAACGGCAGCAAACCTTGTGAAGCGCTTAGTACAGTTCGCTGCACATAGTAAGCGCTCAATAAATACGATTGATGACTCCCAGGCCCCTGCCCTAACCCTATGCAGCAGACAAACACCATGCCAACCTCGTTAACTTCAAGTTCATCCTTTCCTGCCTTAACTCAGCCCTCTCCTCTGCTAGACAAAACTATTTCTCCTCCCTTATTGACACCCATGCCCATCACCCCCGCCAGCTCTTCCGTACATTCAACTCCCTTCTCAGGCCCCCGGTTCCTCCCCCTCCTCCTTCCCTCACCCCCAACGATCTGGCCTCCTACTTCATTAACAAAATTAAATCCATCAGGTCCGACCTCCCCAAAGTCTCTTCCCCCCTTTCTTCATCCCCCCGGCTCTCAACACACTCTGCTACTCTCCCATCCTTCCCAGCAGTGTCCTCAGTTGAGCTCTCCTCCCTCCTCTCAAGTGCTACTCCGGCCACCTGTGCTTCTGACCCCATTCCCTCTCATCTCATGAAGTCTCTCGCTCCATCCCTTCTCCCCTCCTTAACTTCCATCTTCAACCGCTCACTCTCCACTGGTTCCTTCCCCTCTGCCTTCAAACATGCCCATGTCTCTCCCATCCTAAAAAAACCCTCGCTTGACCCCACCTCACCTTCTAGTTATCGTCCCATATCCCTCCTACCATTCCTTTCCAAACTCCCTGAACGAGTTGTCTACACTTGCTGCCTAGAATTCCTCAATAACAACTCTCTCCTCGACCCCCTCCAGTCTGGCTTCCGTCCCCTACATTCCACGGAAACTGCCCTCTCAAAGGTCACCAATGACCTCCTGCTTGCCAAATCCAACGGCTCCTACTCTGTCCTAATCCTCCTCGACCTCTCGGCTGCCTTTGGCACTGTGGACCACCCCCTTCTCCTCCACACGTTATCTGACCTTGGCTTCACAGACTCCGTCCTCTCCTGGTTCTCCTCTTACCTCTCCGGTCATTCTTTCTCAGTCTCTTTTGCAGGCTCCTCCTCCCCCTCCCATTCTCTCACTGTGGGGGTTCCCCAAGGTTCAGTGCTTGGTCCCCTTCTGTTCTCGATCTACACGCACTCCCTTGGTGACCTCATTCGCTCCCACGGCTTCAACTATCATCTCTACGCTGATGACACCCAGATCTACATCTCTGCCCCTGCTCTCTGCCCCTCTCTCCAGGCTCGCATCTCCTCCTGCCTTCAGGACATCTCCATTTGGATGTCTGCCCGCCACCTAAAGCTCAACATGTCGAAGACTGAACTCCTTGTCTTCCCTCCCAAACTTTGCCCTCTCCCTGACTTCCCCATCTCTGTTGACGGCACTACCATCCTTCCCGTCTCACAAGCCCGCAACCTTGGTGTCATCCTCGACTCCGCTCTCTCAGTCACCCCTCACATCCAAGCCGTCACCAAAACCTGCCGGTCTCAGCTCCGCAACATTGCCAAGATCCGCCCTTTCCTCTCCATCCATACCGCTACCCTGCTCATTCAAGCTCTCATCCTATCCCGTCTGGACTACTGTATCAGCCTTCTCTCTGATCTCCCATCCTCGTGTCTCTCTCCACTTCAATCCATACTTCATGCTGCTGCCCGGATTATCTTTGTCCAGAAACGCTCTGGACATATTACTCCCCTCCTCAAAAACCTCCAATGGCTACCGATCAATCTGCGCATCAGGCAGAAACTCCTCACCCTGGGCTTCAAGGCTGTCCATCACCTCGCCCCCTCCTACCTCACCTCCCTTCTCTCCTTCTACTGCCCAGTCCGCACCCTCCGTTCCTCCACCGCTCACCTCCTCACTGTACCTCGCTCTTGCCTGTCCCGCCATCGACCCCCGGCCCACGTCATCCCCCGGGCCTGGAATGCCCTCCCTCTGCCCATCAGCCAAGCTAGCTCTCTTCCTCCCTTCAAGGCCCTGCTGAGAGCTCACCTCCTCCAGGAGGCCTTCCCAGACTGAGCCCCTTCCTTCCTCTCCCCCTCGTCCCCCTCTCCATCCCCCCATCTTAACTCCTTCCCTTCCCCACAGCACCTGTATATATGTATATATGTTTGTACATATTTTTTTACTCTATTTATTTATTTTATTTGTACATATCTATTCTATTTATTTTATTTTGTTAGTATGTTTGGTTTTGTTCTCTGTCTCCCCCTTTTAGACTGTGAGCCCACTGTTGGGTAGGGACTGTCTCTATATGTTGCCAATTTGTACTTCCCAAGTGCTTAGTACAGTGCTCTGCACATAGTAAGCGCTCAATAAATACGATTGATGATGATGATGATGATGACAAATGGCAGCAAACCTTGTGACTCCCAGGCCCCTGCCCTGTCCCTATGCAGCAGACAAATGGCAGCAAACTTTGTGACTCCCAGGCCCCTGCCCTAAACCAAGGAAGCAGACAAATGGCAGCAAACCTTGTGACTCCCAGGCCCGTACCCTGTCCCTATGCCATACTGCTTATCTATTGATGGTTATCGATTGATCTCTGGTACGTACTGAGCGCTCGCTGGCTTCGCGGAGAGCCCCGCACAAAACGCTCAGGAGGGTACACTACAACAGAGTTGGTCGATGGGACCCCTGCCCACGCTGAGGTTAGAGGAGGAGTTGGGCGATAAAAACAGATTATTGGATGGGTTTCATCACACCCCACAGACGAACGATTGAAGTCAATGCCTGCCGATGACAAAGGAAGAAATCACCTTTAGGAGGCGTGAAGATGGAGCCATCTAGTTTCGGCTTGCTACCGCTTCAGCAGAACCCTTTCATTTTGGCCTCATGTTGGCTTCTGCTTAGTTACTTGGTTTTATGAAGAAAAATTGGATGTCGCACCTGCAGTATTGGGGAACATCCAGCTCCTCAATTTTACTCGCTTTTGGCCCACTACACATCCGCCATACACCCCCTGGCCTGGAATACCCCCCCCCCCCCCCGCCATCTACCAAGCTAGCTCTCTTCCTCCCTTCAAAGGCCCTACTGAGAGCTCACCTCCTCCAGGAGGCCCTCCCAGACTGAGCCCCTTCCTTCCTCTCCCCCTCCTCCCCCTCTCCATGCCCCGTCTTACCTCCTTCCCTTCCCCACAGCACCTGTATAGATGTATATATGTATGCACGCATTGATTACTCTATTTATTTTACTTGTACATATCTATTCTATTTATTTTATTTTGTTAACATGTTTTGTTTTGTTCTCTGTCACCCCCTTCTAGACTGTGAGCCCACTGTTGGGTAGGGACTGCCTCTAAATGTTGCCAACTTGTACTTCCCAAGCGCTTAGTACAGTGCTCTGCACGCAGTAAGCGCTCAATAAATATGGTTGATTGATTGATTGATTCCCCACAGCACCTGTATAGATGTACATATGTTTGTACGTATTTATTACTCTATTTATTTTACTTGCACATATCTATTCTATTTATTTTATTTTAATATGTTTGGTTTTGTTCACTGTCACCCCCTTCTAGACTGTGAGCCCACTGCTGGGTAGGGACCATCTCTATGTATTGCCAACTTGTACTTCCCAAGCGCTTAGTACAGTGCTCTGCACACAGTAAGTGCTTAATAAATGCAATCATTATTATCTTCTAGACTGTGAGCCCACTGTCGGGTAGGGACTGTCTCTATATGTTGCCAACTTGTACTTCCCAAGCACTTAGTCCAGTGCTCTGCACACAGTAAGCGCTCAATAAATACGATTGATTGATTGATTATTATTATTATTTGTTGCTAGGCACTTACCACGTGCCAGGCACCATTCTACGAGCTGTGGTGGAAACTGGCAAATTGGGTTGGACCCTCTCCCTAGCCCACGTGGGGCTCACAGTCTCCATCCCCATTTTGCAGATGAGGGAACTGAGGCACAGAGGAGTTAAGTGACTCGCCCAAGGTCATGCAGGGGACAAATGGCAGCGAACCTTGTGACTCCCAGTCCCGTGCCCTATCCCCATGCAGCAGACAAATGGCAGTAAACCTTGTGACTCCCTGGCCCCTGTCCTAACTCTATGCAGCAGACAAATGGCAGCAATCCTTGTGACTCCCAGGTCTGTACCCTGTCCCTATGCCATACTGCTTATCTATCGATGGTTATCGATTGATCTCTGGTACGTACTGAGCGCTCGCTGGCTTTGCGGAGAGCACCGTACAAAACGTTCGGGAGAGTACACTACAACAGTGTTGGGAGGTGGGACCCCTGCCCACGAGGAGTTTAGAGGAGGAGTTGGGCGTTAAAAACAGATTATTGGATGGGTTTCATCACACCCCACAGACGAACGTTTTCAATCAATGCCCGCCGATGACAAAGGAAGAAATCATCTTTAGGAGGCGTGAAGATGGAGCCATCTAGTCTGGACTTGCTACCGCTTCAGCCGAACCCTTTCATTTTGGCCTCATGCTGGCTTCTGCTTCGTTACTCGGTATTATGAAGAAAAATTGGATCTGGCACCTGCAGTATTGGGGAACATTCAGCTCCTCAATTTTACTCGCTTTTGGCCCGCTACACATCCGCCATACACCCCCTGGCCTGGAATGCCCCCCCTCCCCACATCTGCCAAGCTAGCTCTCTTCCTCCCTTCAAAGGCCCTACTGAGAGCTCACCTCCTCCAGGAGGCCTTCCCAGACTGAGCCCCCTCCTTCCTCTCCCCCTCCTCCCCCCTCCATCCCTCCCGCCTTACCTCCTTCCCTTCCCCACAGCACCTGTATATATGTTTGTAAGTATTTATTACTCTATTTATTTTACTTGTACATACCTATTCTATTTATTTTATTTTGTTAATATGTTTGGTTTTGTTCTCTGTCACCCCCTTCTAGACTGTGAGCCCACTGCTGGGTAGGGACCATCTCTATGTGTTGCCAACTTGTACTTCCCAAGTGCTTAGTACAGTGCTCTGCACACAGTTAGCACTCAATACGATGGATTGACTCTGTGTATAACAATCAGAAACAAGGGAAAGCCTTATTGCCCAAGGTGGAAGGTGGAGGAACTGGGATTAGAATAGTTCTGATTACCAGGCCTGGACTCTTTTCTCCAGGCCAAGCTGCTTCTCAGCTTTGGCTTTTCCTAAGGAACTTTTCTTTTTATGGTATTTGTTAAGCACTTACTATGTGTTGAACACTGTACTAAGCATTGGGGTACGTACAAGTTAATTAGGTCAGACACAGTCCTTGTCCTGTAGAGGCCTCACAGCCTAAGTAGGAGTAAGAACAGCTATTGAATCCACATTTTACAGCTGAGGAAACTAAAGCACGGAGAAGTTAAGTGTCTTGAACAAGGCCAAGGCAACCAACTGGCAGAGCTGGGATTAGAACCCAGGTCAACTGACTCACAGCAATTGTCATGGCACCTCGTTCCTGGCTCTTCTCCCATTGGGTGCCCAGGCAACATTGCCTGCCTGCCAACTGCGTGTCTGACAATGAACCCTGCCATTTCTTGCCTGTGGAAAAGCTGTTCCCTTCAGGGATCAGGCCCAAAGTAAGCTTCCACAGTTGAGATAGCACTGGGTAAAGGCAGCTGCGGGGTTTGCCCAGCTGGCTGTCTGCCAGTACCATCCACTGGTGTGGTCAACCAGCAACCCCAGGGAAGTGCAGAGACGGGCCATGGCCAGGCTGAGAAAGAAAACAAAAACAGCAGGAACTGGGCAAAATCCCAAAGGCCCAGAAGGGGAGGATAAAATTTCTCTGAAAAGTGGCGGAACAAGGAGTCAAAGGCACACAGTGGGCAACAGTTGGAAGATGGAAGACCGACAGTTGGTTTAATTTTTTTAAGCTATTTGTTAAGCGCTAATTATGTGTCAAACACTGTTCTAGACATGGGGGAGGTACAAGTTAATTAGATTGGACACAGTCCCTGTCCCATAAGACACAGTCTTAATCCCGTTTTACAGATGAGGTAACTGAGGCACAGAGAAGCTAAGTGACTTGCCCGAGGTCACACAGCAGACAAGTGGTGGAGTTGGGATTAGAACCCAGGTCCTTCTGACTCCCAAGCCTGTGATCTATTCACTAGGCTACGGAACAACAGGCTCCCACTCAAAATACATAGCTGGGAATCAATTAATAGTATTTATTGAATGCTTACTGTGTACAGTGCACTGTAATAATAATAATGATGGTATTTGTTAAGGACTTACTAAGTGTCAAGCACTGTTGTAAGTGCTGGGGTAGGTAATAATAATAATTGTGGTATTTGTTAACTTCTCACCATGTGTTAAGCACTGTACTAAGCACTGGTGTGGATACAAGCAAATTAGGTTGGCTACCGTCCCTGTCCCACAAGGGGCTCACAGTCTGAATCTCCATTTTACAGATGAGGTAAGGGAAGTAAAGTAACCTGACCAGGGCCACACAGGAAACAAGTGACAGAATTAGAACCCATGACCTTCAGACTCCCAGGCCGATGCTCTATCCAGTATGTTATGCTTCTTCCCAAGATACAAGCTAATCAGGTAACTGAGGCAAAGAGAAGTTAAGTGACTTGCCCAGGGTCACCTAGCAGACATGTGGCAGAGCCAGGATTAGAAATCACATCCTTCTGACCCCCAGCAGCAGGGTGTGGGAAGTGAGGTGGGTCAATCACAGCATGATTAGCAGGCTTGGAGCCCTGTAGGGTCCTAGTCCTCCCCACCCCTCATTTTAGATCCCTGGAGCCAGGACAAGCCAAAGCGGAGTGAAGGATCCCTTGTTCCTTCCCTCACCCCTGGTCCTGTGTGGAAACCATACCTCTACTAAACCCAGCCTTTGTCCCCCAACTTCACTCTCCAGCGCTTCGTGTAGTACCTGGCACAAAGTAAGCACTTAAATACCATAATTATTATTCACACATTTACAAGGTCTGGCAACAACGTTAGCAAGAATATTCCTTTCCCTTGTTGTGACAGTACTGGCAATTCATTTTACACCCTACAAGAAATCCTGCTTATTGAAAGTCAAGTCAAATTGAGCCACATTACAAGGGTAACATTAACCTCTGTGGATGGGGAGGGTGGGTGTTGAAGAGGAGGGACAAGGGGAAGCCCAGAGAGAGGGAGGGAGGGGGCGAGGAGGGTCACTGAGCTTTGGTGAATGAAAAGATATGGGAAGGGAGGAAGCAAGGGGAAGCCAGCTGGCTTCCCACCAGGTGTTACTTGTCACCAGGATTTTATTTCGGGAAAGAAGCTGACATCAGACACTCCCCAAGTGGTTCAAGAAGCTGCGGGCCCTGGGGGCCCTGGGCTTCAACTTTGCTTTGTACTTTGACAGTAAGTTAGGGACAGAGAAAGACAGAGAAATAAGGGAGGTGGGCGGGAGGAAGGGGGGGGGCAGGGGGATTGGCTTGATTTATCTGTTCAACTAGCTTCATTTTTCATCTGTCATTTGTGCTCATCACCCTACACCTCAGTACCAATTAACATAAGGGAATCAGCAAACCTTCCCTCCCTCAATCCGTGTTTCTACAGTAGTTTATGCTGAAACATCATAACCGTTTCAGGGAATAGAAATCTGGCTCTGCCTATGTTAACCGGGGGACAACCAGAAAGGACTCCCACCTCAGATTCTAACCTTTGCCAGTGACCTGAGGGGCTCAACATCCCTGAGTATGATGGAAAGGGGGCCAGGCCCTCGGTGGCAGAGAGGCATATGCTCCAGGGAGAACAAAAGAGCATAATCTCCCATCCAGGTGATAGGGTAGGGGAGCCATTAGAGCCCCCTCAACTTCCCTCAGATTTGGGGCTTCCCTAAAACTTCCCAACAACTAAGGAATGAAAATGTTTTTGGAGGTGAAACCATTCGGGAATTGCTGCTTGGGTTTCTCTTCTTCTGGCTCCTTCCTGGGGAAACATTTTTCATTCATTCATTCAATCGTATTGAGCACTTACTGTGTGCAGAGCACTGTACTAAGCGCTTCTACTAACACTTCCGTCAAATGTGACGAGATATAGGAGTTCAAAAGTTTTTCCTTTCTGACTTCGCCCCAAAAGCTGAATTCCCATTCCAGAGCGAGCAGTGATATAATAATTATGGCATTTGTTAAGCGCTTACTATGTGCCAGGCACTGTACTAAGTTCTAGGGTGGATACAAGCAAATCGTGTTGGACACAGTCCCTGCCCCACATGGGGCTCACAGTTTCATTGATATTTTTAGTATATATTTGGTAGGTCACAGACATTACAAAGAAACTTGTGAAACTGGAATCACTTTCAGGTATGGACAACCTGAAGCTCTCCCTCAACTCCTAAAAGCCTGTCAGTAAACGCAGTGATGTTGGGAAATGGGACCTAAGATGGCAGGGAGAACAAAGCTCACTCATATCCATCCCTTTACTTCACGAATGGACAAAAGGTCTTTTGAGTGGATGCTGGGAAATGTGAAGTGATCACTGAGGTACGTTTTTCATTTCTAGCTACCTCCTGCTTTTTTTTTTTTAACCCAAGAACCAGTATTCCTCTATTTCAAGTAAATGGACAACTCACTCAGCTTCCAAAGACACAGCTTGAGAAAGCACTCCCAAATCGGACCTCAAAAGACACATTTTAGATGACGCGGGTATTTTTCATCCAATCTAGTTGCGCCAGATCTTCATTTGATACTCACGGCTATTTATCATCATTTGATATGACATATATTTCAAGATATTTGAGCCTATCTGTATACATCTCATATTTTTCATGCGACGTGACTGAACAAAAGCACTACTCATCAGTAAGGAGTAAAAAAAAACCCAACTAGCTGACACTGAAGTGCAGGCAGCCCCCAGAACATCCTATTTGTAATTTGAGAACACAGCAGTGAGAAACAGAGCACCAAGTAATAATAGTAACAATGGTATTTGTTAAGCGCTTACTATGTGCCAAGCACTGTTCTAAGCACTGGAGGGGATACAAGGTCATCAGATTGTCCCACGTGGGGCTCACAGTCTTCATCCCCATTTTCCAGATGAGGGAACTGAGGCCCAGAGAAGTGAAGTGACTTACCCAAAGTCACACAGCTGACAAGTGGCAGAGCCGGATTAGAACCCACGACCTCTGACTCCCAAGCCCGGGCTCTTGCCACTGAGCCGCGCTGCTTCTCAACAAACAAATAAGCCTCAAGCAATACATAAAAGCCCTCTAGAATGAAAGTTTATTGTGGACAGGGTACATGTCTGCCAACTCTGTTGTATGGATTACTACCATTCATTGGGCTTCTATATTTTTTACATCAAGTGCCTAATACCAATCCTATTACCTATTACTCATTTTTTATAGCATTTATTAAGTGCTTACTATGTGCAAAGCACTGTTCTTATTATTGACTGTGCCTCTGCCTCTCTCTTAGTATTGATATCAAAGGTATTTATTGAGCACTTACTGTGTGCAGCTCACTGTACTGTGATTGGAAAGCTACAATATAATAAGAAGTCAATCAATTCATTCATTCAATCGTATTTATTGAGCGCTTACTGTGTGCAGAGCACTGTACCAAGCGCTTGGAAAGTACAAATTGGCAACATATAGAGACGGTCCCTACCCAACAGCGGGCTCACAGTCTAGAAGGGGGAGAAAGACAACAAAACAAAACATATTAACAAAATAAAATAAATAGAATAAACGTACAAATAAAATAGAGTAATAAATATGTACAAACATTTATACTCAATAATAAGAGTGCCTAATGGTGGAATCAATTAATCAATGGTATTTATTGTGTGTTTACTATGGGCAGAACACTGTACTAAGCGCTTGGAAGAGCACGCTACAACAGAATTAGCAGACTCATCCCCTGCCCATAAGGAGTTTACCATGTAGAGGGGTATACTGTTTAATTAGACAACTACACAAGGCTCATTAAACCCTGGGTGGAGATGTTTGCTACTCTTTGGCAGCATGGAATTGTTCACATCTAAAAAGATCAAATACATATTCAAAGCAAGAAGGACTCTGTGGGTAAAGTAGGAAGGTAATTAGTTACTGATCGACCCAATTACAGTTTGGAGATTGCTGAGAAGTCAAGCCAAAAATGGAATCAAATCAAGGTAGAACGACCTGGATTGGGCTAAGGTTTATCTGGTTGTTTGAACCATCAAACACTAGTTTTGAGGACGATAACCTCATGTGATAACCTCTTTTAGACTGTGAGCCCACTGTTGGGTAGGGACTGTATATGTTGCCAATTTGTACTTCCCAAGGGCTTAGTACAGTGCTCTGCACACAGTAAGCGCTCAATAAATACGATTGATGATGATGTAACAATAACCTACTGAGAGCTCATCTCCTCCAGGAGGCCTTCCCAGACTGAGCCCCTTCCTTCCTCTCCCCCTCATCCCCCTCTGCATCCCCCGCATCTTACCTCCTTCCCTTCCCCACAGCACCTGTATATATGTATATATGTTTGTACATATTTATTACTCTATTTATTTAGTTTACTTGTACCTATCCTGTTTATTTTATTTTGTTAGTATGTTTGGTTTTGTTCTCTGTCTCCCCCTTCTAGACTGTGAGCCCACTGTTGGGTAGGGACTGTCTCTATATGTTGCCAGCTTGTACTTCCCAAGCGCTTAGTACAGTGCTCTGCACACAGTAAGTGCTCAACAAATACGATCGATTGATTGACTGATGTGCACTGTTGCCTTTCGGACGTATAATGTACACACTGTTTGATTCAGCCTACGAGTAGTTTATTGTCTATCTCTCCCACTAGACTGTAAATTCCTTAAGGGGCATGATATTATCTACTAACTTTACTGAACTCTCTCAGGGCTTAGTGGATGCACTTTACAAAGTAAGTAGTCAATAAATAAAATGGCTTGACTGATAAGCAGACACTCCCGCAACTGGCCTTCCACAATATCCCATTCAAGGAGAATTTTACATTTTCCAGTATGCTACATCTATGAATAGCCCGCCCAGGGGGCCAAGCTTCCCAGAAATCCTGATTCTCAGTCCCAAAAGACTCTCTGCCTACCCACTGTCAGCTGGAGAGAGGCTCTGTGGGTAGTGAACGTCCTCTTGCACAGATCATCCATTTGTCTCCTGTTTTTCAGTCCCACAATCCCACCTCTTGCCAATGCACCCTTTCCTCCCAAATCTCAGTGTAGACACCAGGCATTTCACCAGAGAACTGGGCATCAGCCTTGTCAGGTCCATGGAACCAGATGCATAGGAGAACATGTTAAACAATCACATCTCCATGAGGGCCACGGGATTTAGGTGACCTAGAGCTTTATCCTCGTGGCTAAGCGCTAGGTATGCCTGTTTATTTCCGTCCACCCGTTTCCCTAATTAATGGCTGGAAAGTCACCAGGAGTTCCCTCGTTCCTCTGAATCTCACATTTGTTCGCCAGAGTGAGGATGGCAACAATTACCCCAGGAAGAATCTGGCCAGTAAAGCTAATTGGGCTTATTATGCCATAATTACAGGATCGCGGCAGCAGCCAAACTTACAAAGCTTCTCTTCCAGACTTTGTAAGGCTGTATTTAGCTTCATGGATGCACTTCATCTAAATGGAGCTGATCTTTAGGAAGAAAGTTTTGAGAAACTAATTTTTGGAGACTGCCAAGTTAATAAAATGAGCTGGCATTGAAATGCACTGAGATCACCCAACTCTCTCCAATGCATGATTGAGCCAGTTCTTCCCTATTGAGTGTTCCCTGCTTTCCCCTAAAGTGTCGGTATGGCCTGTTAAATGCTCCAGATCTCCATTTGTCAATTAATGGCATTTATTGACAACTTACTTCATCTATTTATTTATTTTTATTAATGTCTGTCTCCCCCTCTAGACTGTGAGCTTGCTGTGGGCAGGAATGTGTCCATTTGTTCCTATATTGTCCTCTCCCAAGCACTTAGTACAGTACTCTGCACACAGTAAGCACTCAGAAATATAACTGAATGAAGGAATACTAATCACCTGGGAGATTACAATATAATGGAGTTAGTAGACACTTCTTTAAAAAAAACGGTATTTGTGAAGTGCATACAATGTGCCAGGCAATGTACTAAGCGCTGGGGTAGACTCAAGCTAATCAAGTTGGACAGAGTCCATGTCCCAAGTGGAGCTCACAGTCAATCCCCATTTTACCAATGAGGTAACAGACACAGAAATGAAGAGACTTGTACAAGTTCACACAGCAGACAAGTGGCGGAGCCGGGTTTAGAGCCCAGGTCCTCTGACTTCCAAGCCCGTGATCTTTCCACTAGGCAACGCTGCTTCTCACGTTCCCTGCCCACAAGAAGCTTACAGTCTAAGAGGAGGAGCTTACAGTTCATTTTCCCTATTTCCAATTACCGCTCGTTCAACTTCCAGCATCACGGGTCAGATCTCATTTCTAATACCATAATTTTCACTGTGGCCTTCCCGCAAGCCACTTTCCTTATTCTTCAGATGCCTGCGTGCTGTTCGAGTAAATAAAACATTCATATCCTAGGACCCAGGAAAGGTTGGGTCAGTGGTCCATTTCTACTACTCATAGGCCCTCCCTTTAACAGAGCATCTCCCAGTCTACCCAAACAGCTGCAGCCCTGACTCACACTCTGGTTGTACTGCATCCCAACTCCTCCGCTGACCTCCTCCCCGGTCTCTCCGACTCCAGCCTCTCATAACGCTAATTCTAGTGGCGCTCTGTCTTCCGTTAGCAGGATCAAAAGAAGCGGTCAAACAGGAGACTTTGCTTTAAAGAGTGGAAACTCAATGGCCCTCCCCACAATGGGGCTAGAATCGCCCCAGGACCTCTCCTAGAATGAAGGGGGAAGGTGTCCCACCTCAGGATTCAAGGAACGACTCTGTCAATCTAGGACTTTTGCCACCAACGCTCATTTTTCATCTTGGCTGTTTTCACACTCCTTTTACTTCATGACTCCTTGTGGGTAGGGAACGGCCAAGTGGATTCCCACTGGGAATCAGAAGGACCTGGGTTCTAATCCCAGCTCTGCCACTAATCCATTTCCTTGGGAAAGTCACTTCACTGAGCTTCAGGTACCCCATCTGTAAAATGGGGATTAAAACTGTGAGACCCTTGTGGGCAGAGACTGTGTCTAACCTTATTTGCTTGTATTCATTCCAGTGCTTAGAACAGTGTCTGACACATGGTCAGCGCTTAATTATCTACAAACTATTATCAAGTGCTGTCGAGTCTTTTCCGACTCATAGCGCCTCTACGAATATATTTTCTCCAGAAGATCGTGTCTTCTGCCATAATCCAGAATTTTTCTAACGGTTCTTCTGTTATCGTTGTTGTGGTGCTTAACAAATACCACTATTATTATTATTACTATCAACTCTATTATATTGTTCTGTTGTACTCTTCCAAGTGCTTAGCACAGTGCTCTGCACACAGTAAACACTCAAAAACTCTGTTTTGACTGAGTGATCGATGAGGCCGTGCTCCCACTTTACACAATTCACATGACGGCATCGTTTCTCAAATACAGCTCTGGAGGAGAAAGCTCGGATCACTTTGCTCAAATAAGTAAGGATTCTTTCCAAGGAGAGAAGGGGGTAGGTATTTCACATCCTGACATTCAGCTTTTTGTCCCTGACCCCTGACCTACATTACCAGGCAATGGCTTAGGAATCTGCTTTTAGCTTTCAGCAATATAATAAGCTGCTCACCTTTGATCTTTAACCTGTGCCCCCGCCTTTTCACTCCACAAAACTGGATTCCCTTGGGCTTCCCTCAATTCCACCCTGCATTTCTCGGACCACACCCCAAGTGCACAGCAAAGGAAACGTATTACCTCGGAGTGAGTTACAACGGAGTTGAGTACCTCCAAAATGGATCCCCATTCATCAATCGTATTTACTGAGCGCTTACTATGTGCAGAGCACTGTACTAAGCGCTTGTTCTGAAAGAGCCCCTCCCAGACATTTATGACAACTGAACTACTCTCTCATATAGACGGAAAATTTGGTCAAATTTTCTCTTCCGGAGCCTTCAGCGAGCATCTTGTTACATTGTTTGAAGGACTCTTTAGCCTCCGTAGCTTGACCTGTCTCATTCCCGCACACAAGTTTGAGGTTTCTGACATTTCCCAGTAAATTATGATGCTACCCTTGAAAGCCAGGGCAACCTCACTGAGTGAAGATTACTATTCAGACAGCACTGGAAAGGTACCAGTTGCTTTTCAATAGGTGAAAAGTGCCAGACAAATTACAGGTCTTTGAAAACGTTTTTTAAAAAAATCTATGTCTAGGATGAAAGCTTTTGGACCCTCTCGCCCTCCCCCTCTGCCCACAGACCAAACACTGACTGGAAAATGGTGAGCCCGTTGTTGGATAGGGCCTGTCAATCAATCAATCGTATTTACTGAGCGCTTACTGTGTGCAGAGCACTGTACTAAGCGCTTGGGAAGTACAAGTTGGCAACATATAAAGACAGTCCCTACCCAACAGTGGGCTCACAGTCTAAAAAGGGGGAGATAGAGAACAAAACCAAACATACTAACAAAATAAAATAAATAGGATATGTACAAGTAAAATAAATAGAGTAATAAATACGTACAAACATATATACAGGTGCTGTGGGGAAAGGAAGGAGGTAAGATGGGGGGATGGAGAGGGGGATGAGGGGGAGAGGAAGGAAAGGGCTCAGTCTGGGAAGGCCTCCTGGAGGAGGTGAGCTCTCAGTAGGGCCTTGAAGGGAGGAAGAGAGCTAGCTTGGCGGATGGGCAGAGGGAGGGCATTCCAGGCCCGGGGGATGACGTGGGCCGGGGGTCGATGGCGGGACAGGCGAGAATGAGGCACGGTGAGGAGATTAGCGGCAGAGGAGCGGAGGGTGCGGGCTGGGCTGGAGAAGGAGAGAAGGGAGGTGAGGTAGGAGAGGGCGAGGGGATGGACAGCCTTGAAGCCAAAGGTGAGGAGTTTCTGCCTGATGCACAGATTGATCGGTAGCCACTGGAGATTTTTGAGGAATTGAGTAACATGCCCAGAGCGTTTCTGGACAAAGACAATCCGGGCAGCAGCATGAAGTGTGGACTGAAGTGGGGAGATACACGAGGATGGGAGATCAGAGAGAAGGCTGGTGCAGTAGTCCAGACACGACAGGATGAGAGCTTGAATGAGCAGGGTAGCGGTATGGATGGAGAGGAAAGGGCGGATCTTGGCGATGCTGCGGAGCTGAGACCGGCAGGTTTTGGTGACGGCTTGGATGTGAGGGGTGAACGAGAGAGCGGAGTCGAGGATGACACCAAGGTTGCGGGCTTGTGAGACGGGAAGGATGGTAGTGCCGTCAACAGAGATGGGAAAGTCAGGGAGAGGGTAGGGTTTGGGAGGGAAGACAAGGAGTTCAGTCTTGGACATGTTGAGTTTTAGGTGGCGGGCAGACATCCAGATGGAGATGTCCTGAAGGCAGGAGGAGATGCGAGCCTCGCTGATATTGGAATCTGTGATCTGCCCTTGGAAACTCATTATTTGAATCAGCTTATCTTAGAGAAGCAGTGTGGCTCAAGAGAAGCAGCGTGGCTCAGTGGAAAGGAGCCCGGGCTTCGGAGTCAGAGGTCATGGGTTCAAATCCCGGTTCTGCCACTTGTCAGCTGTGTGACTTTGGGCAAGCCACTTCACTTCTCTGGGCCTCAGTTCCCTCATCTGTAAAATGGGGATGAAGACTGTGAGCCCCCCGCGGGACAATCTGATCACCTTGTAACCTCCCCAGCGCTTAGAACAGTGCCTTGCATATAGTAAGCGCTTAATAAATGCCATTATTATTATGTTGGGAGGCAAGGGTTTAAAGTCCGAGATGTACCTGGGGATGTTCTTCGTCCAAACCCAAAGGCGTCTGGATACGAAGGGCGGGGCCGAGGAACGAGGGGCGGGGCTACGGGGCGAGGCCACGGGGCGGGGCCGAGGAGCGTAGGGGGCGGGGCCTAGGGGCGGGGCCAAGGAGCGAGGCTGAGGGGGAGGGGGCGGGGCTAAGGAGCGAGGGGCGGGGCTGAGTAGCGAGGGGCGGGGCTAAGGGCCGAGCCTGATGAGCGAGAGGCGGGGCTAAGGAGTGGTGGGGCGGGGCTAAGGGCCTGGGGGCGGGGCTGAGGGCTGGGGGCGGGGCCGAGGAGCGAGGGGGGCTGAAGAGCAAAGGGCGGGGCTGAGGGGAAAGGGGCGGGGCCAACGAGCGAAAGGCGGGGCAGAGGGGAAAGGGCGGGGCCAATGAGCGAAGGGCGGGGCTGAGGGGAAGGGGCGGGGCTGAGGAGAAAGGGGCGGTGCCAGGGGGCGGGGCCGAGGAGCGAAGGGCGGGGCTGAGGGGAAGGGGCGGGGCTAAAGGTCTATGGGGCGGGGCTGAGGTCTGAGGGGGCGGGGCCGGGGCGGGGGAAGGGGGATGGGGGAGCCCGCCTTACCGCCCTCCGGCCTCCTCCGAGCTCAAAGAGGCGGCCTACGCGTCCGCCATTAGGCCTCGCCCCCGCCGTCTCCGCCGTCTCTGTCACCCGTTGCCCATCTGTCCTTCCCAAGCGCTTAGCACAGTGCTCTGCACACCGTAAGCCCTCAATAAATACAATCCCATGAATGGAAACGGGGATTACGGCTGAAATACATCTACCGTGTATTTTGGTTTCAGTTTTATTTACAGAGGGGACTGAGCAGATAATAATAATAATAATAATGATGATAGCATTACGCGCTTACTATGTGCAAAGCACTGTTCTAGGCACTGGGGAGGTATGAGGTGATCAAGGTTGTCCCATGAGGGGCTCCCAGTCTTAATCCCCAATTTACAGATGAGGGAACTGAGGCACAGAGAAGTGAAGCGGCTTGCTCAAAGTCACACAGCTGACAAGTGGCCGAGGCAGGATTTGAACCCATGACCTCCGACTCCAAAGCCCATGCTCTTTCCGCTGAGCCCTGCTGCTTCTCACTTGTTCCAAGAAAGGAGGGTGGCTTGAACAAAGGAAGAGTTTTCACTTGTCAAATCTGGGGAAAAATCCTTCACTAGATCATCATCATCGTCATCAATCGTTTTTATTGAGCGCTTACTATGTGCAGAGCACTGGACTAAGCGCTTGGGAAGTACAAATCGGCAACATATAGAGACAGTCCCTACCCAACAGTGGGCTCACAGTCTGGATCTTTAGTGACTACCCAGAAGCAGAGAAGTAGCTTGGTGACCGTGGGCAGGTCACTTCACTTCT
This sequence comes from Tachyglossus aculeatus, assembly GCF_015852505.1. NCBI lineage: Eukaryota > Metazoa > Chordata > Mammalia > Monotremata > Tachyglossidae > Tachyglossus > Tachyglossus aculeatus. The sequence continues at coordinate 15,945,018 of NC_052071.1, read as the reverse complement.
CTGCGCTTCAGTCACCTCATCTGTAAAATGGGGATGAAGATTGTGATCCCCATGTGGGGGCATGGACTGTGTCCAACCTCATTTGCTTGTATCCACCCCAAAACTCAGAACGGGGCCTGACACACAGTCAGCGTTTAACACATGCCATAAAACCTCAGGTGATTTGATGGTAAATCTGACCCTGGAATCGGGTATTTGGTTTTCACATATTGTAACCAATGTGACAAGTCAGTCGCGTTGTGGGCAGGGCATGTGCCTGTTGTAGACTTTTAGTCTTTTAGACTGTGAGCCCACTGCTGGGTAGGGACTGTCTCTATATGGTGCCAACTTGTACTTCCCAAGCACTTAGTACAGTGCTCTGCACACAGTAAGCGCTCAATAAATACGATTGATGATGATGATATTGTTGTATTGTACTCTCCCAAATGCTTAGTACAGTATTCTGCACCCAGCAAGCACTCAGTATAATTGATGGACTGATGACTGATTAGTCTCAACATGGTTTTTCAATACCAGCTCAACTAAAAGGGTTTCCGAGACAGAAAGCCCTTTTTTTTTTTTCCAATCGACTGATGGCAGGAGAAATCATGCCTAGCACATACTTGCAAATGAGAAGCAGTGTGGCTTACTGGAAAGAACACGTGCTTGGGACTCAGAGGATGTGGGTTCTAATCCTGCTTCCACCACTTTGGGCAAGCCACTTAACTTCTCTGTGCTTCAGTTACCTCATCTGGAAAATGGGGATTAAAACTGGGAGCCCCAGGTGAGGCAACCTGATTACCTTGTATTTCCCCTGCACTTAGAACATTGTTTGGCACATAGTAAGTGCTCAACAAATCCCATTATTATTACTGTCATTATTATTATTAATAACCGAAAGGTGAATCCCAGAATGTGTGGAATACAATAAGAAATAAGAGATTAAGAAACAAGACCCAGTTTCTTAAGAAAACTATTTAACCACTCTTTGCATTTCCCTTTTGTTCATTTGGAATCCCTGTGCCAAATTTCCAGATAGCTTCCCATCCTCCCGGCAGAGTTGCTAGAAAGAATATCGCTATGTACTTTCCCTTTCCCCAACCGTATTTCACTGTTCAACGAGCACTAGACTGCCTGAGTCAATCCTCACAGTACCATCCACCAACACATTCCAGCTGGCTACTGAATCATAGTCTCCTAATTCCAAAACACGCCAACCACCCTGACCCGAAATGGGCAGTGTTTTTCCACACATATTTGATCGGTCTAAAAATTTCAACAATTGGCCAGAAATTGCCCATCATGAACCCTGCCTTTTTTGTACTATCTTTCCAAGGGAGTCAAGCTTAACTTTATGCATCCTTTAATGCCTTCTTAAATTCCACGGCCATTTCTCATTGATTAGGTCCTCCTGAAACAATAAAGAGAACACTGGGGAACTGTGTCTACAGTACTAAGTGCTTGGGAGAGTTTAATACAACCAAGTTGCTAGACATGTTCCCTATCCAGAACAAGTTATCTCATCTGTAAAATAAGGATTAAGAGTGTGTGCGCCATAAAACAAGGACTATGTCCAACCTAATTAACTTGTATCTTCCCCAGTGTTTAGAACAGAGCTTGGCATATGGTAAACACTTAAATACCATAATTACTGCTATTATTACTTAGCAGTACTTATTATTACTTATGACTTTTTCAAGGTAACACAACAGATTAGTGGAAGAGTTGGGATTAGAACCCAGGTCCTGACTCCCAAGCCCATCCATGCTCTATCCACTAAGCCACCCTGCCTCTCACAATTTTCCACATGTGAAAGAGAAAGGGAGACAACTCTAAATCGCAGTGGGACTTGGAAATTCACCCCGGGTGACTTGCGTTGAAAAGCTTTTTGGATTTCCAATTTATTTCTGAGGTGATTCTGCCTTCCGCCCCTTAATTATTTCTTCCGTAATATGATCACGGCTTCAACTGAAGCCAGATGATGAGAAGTGAAAGATTCCCCAATTCGGCCGTGAATGATGGCTTTGTAACTGGGACAAGGTGCATATTAATATTTTCTAGACAAACTGATGGTGCACTCTGACATCCAAATGAACAGAAGCTGAGGAGAGATGACTCCACCCTGCTTAACAGACCCTTCCCTGGATTAAGTTTCTAAAATAGAATGGACTGCGTCAGACACAGACAAGGTGGGGTCTTCTTAGAAACCACCTCCCTCCCAAGGTAAGATGGAATTCCCTATCAGCTTTCCCCAGCTCCTAAAACTGTAATAATAATGATAATACTATTTGTTAAGTGCTTATTATGCATCAGGGACTGCTCTAAGCGCTAGGGTAGGCAGAAGATAATCACTTTGGACACCGTCCCTTTCCCACATGGGGCTCAGAGTCTAAGCAGAGAAGCAGCTCAGAGAGGCAGCATGGCTCAGTGGAAAGTGCCCGGGTTTTGGAGTCAGAGGGCATGGGTTCAAATCCCAACTCCACCACTTGTCAGCTGTGTGACTTTGGGCAAATCACTTAACTTCCCTATGCCTCAGTTCCCTCATCTGTAAAATGGGGATTAAGACTGTGAGCCCCCTGTGGGACAACCTGATCACCTTGTAACCTCCCCAGCGCTTAGAACAGTGCTTTGCACATATGGCGCTTAATAAGTGCCATTATTTTTATTATTATTAAGCAGGAGGGAGAACAGGTATGGAATCCCCATTTTACAATTGAGGAAACTGAGGCCCTGAGAAGTGAATAGACTTCCCAAAGTCACACAGCAGACAATTGGCAGAACTGGGATTAGAACCCAGATCCTTCTGATTCCCAAGCCTGTGCTCTATCCATTAGGCCACACTGTTTCCATTGTTGTGGAGGATGGCCTTTTCCCAAACTGGGTTTTTTCGATACTTAATAGCAGAAGGTTTAGAGTTTGCCGGGTGTTCCCCACATAAGGAGCAAAATGATCAAATGCTGAAAGTCTGCTTAATTACAGCTTATCTAAATAAAACACATGTAGTCATGCCCTGAAACAGATGGAAGGGCATTGGTTACAGCAAAAACCTGGATCAAGGGGATGGGCAGATACATGTCAGGGCCCATGCTAATAAGAGCTGAGCTGCAGCAACAAAATGAATCGGGTGGAGAATCATTATTAATGGCATTAAACTCGGGGGGTTACCGAGCCCGTTGTTGGGTAGACACCGTCTCTATGTTGCCGACTTGTACTTCAAGCGCTTAGTACAGTGCTCCGCACATAGTAAGCGCTCAATAAATATGATGGAATGAATGAATGAATCATGCAGAGTTAAGTGCTCAATGAATACGACTGATCGATCCACTGGAGAGGACTCCCTCAAGTGCTACTCCATCCACCTGTGCTTCAGACCCCATTCCCTCACATCTTATCAAATCTCCTGCCCCTTCCCTCCTCCCCTCCTTAGTTTTCATCTTCAACTGCTCACTCTCCACAGGTTCCTTCCCCTCTGCCTTCAAACATGCCCATGTCGTTCTCACCTGTCCCGCCGTCGACCCCCTGCCCACGTCATCCCCCTGGCCTGGAATGCCCTCCCTCTGCCCATCCGCCAAGCTAGCTCTCTTCCTCCCATCAAAGCCCTACTGAGAGCTCACCTCCTCCAGGAGGCCTTCCCAAACTGAGCCCCCTTTTTCCTCCTCCCCATCCCCCGAGCCTTATTTCCTTCCCCTCCCCACAGCACCTGTATATATATATTTGTACAGATTTATTACTCTATTTTACTTGTAGATATTTACTATTCTATTTATTTTATTAATGATGCGCATATAGCTTTAATTCTATTTGTCCTGACGATTTTGACACCTGTCTACATGTTTTGTTTTGTTGTCTGTCTCCCCCTTCTAGACTGTGAGCCTGTTGTTGGGTAGGGACCGTCTCTTAATGTTGCCGACTTGTACTTCCCAAGTGCTTAGTACAGTGCTCTGCACACAGTAAGCGCTCAATAAATACAACTGAATGAATGAATTCAAACAGGGGGGTTATATCACACAGTGTCTGACCTAGGAGACAGAAGGACCTGGGTTCTAATCCTGGCTCCACCACTTGTCTGCTGTGTGACCTCGGGCAAGTCACTTCACCTTTCCGGACCTCAGTGACCTCATCTGTAAAATGGGGATTAAGACTGTGTGCCATATGGGATATGGACTGTGTCCAACTTGATTAGCTTGTACCTACCCCAGAGTGGGCTGTGTCCACTTGACTACCTCGCTTGGAAAAGTGGCTGGCACATAGTCAGCGCTTAACAAATACCATCTTTAAAAAAAAGCATGGATGTGTAGCGCCTTTGTGTATAATATAAACAAGGCACATTACAGCTCGCAACACGAGACAGTCTTTCAGACGGTTGTTTGCCAAAGGCAATAACCATGGAAAAAAATGCTGTGTGTTTCCTGAGGACAAGGCAGGCTGTTATTTATTTAATTTTTTTTTGCAGGGGACAAGGTAGGTTACCTCTTGGTTTTTATATGCGGGGGTTTCCACTTAAGGGGACAGCTGCTGTCCAAGAGCACTTGACAAAATCACAGACTGTAGTCAACCAAACCATTACCCAAGGCTCCCAGAAGGATGATGATGAGAGTCAGTCAATCAGGCCACCATGTTCTGGCTTGCAAAGGATTTCATCCCCCACCAGTGAGGCAAGGAAAGCTAAATGGGCCATTCCAGTGGGCCGTATGACAATAATAATAATATTTGTTAAGCACTTACTACGTGCCAGTCACTGTACTAAGCGCTGGAGCAGTATTAGAACACATGACCTTCTGACTCTCAGGCCGGTGTTCTATCTTCTATGTCATGCTGCTTCTTTGGCTGATTCCCTGAAATTCCCCAGGGTAATTAACTGCAGGGGAATGCCTTTTCTCCTTTGCTTTCCCCGGGGTTAAGCTGGGTGTCTTGACAGAAGTGAGGTAGCTCCCTCCACAGGTTGCTGCAATTCCTAAAGTGGGAAAACATTCCCATAACTCAACAGAGTCTGTTGGAATCCTTTGGGTTAAAAGATGATTTTTGCTTTTAGCTCCACAGCCATGTAATCTGTTTTGACAATACGTGGTCTGCTGAAGGGGCAATATTCCTTCATTCATTCAATCGTATTTATTGAGCACTTACTGTGTGCAGAGCACTGTACTAAGCGCTTGGGAAGTACAACTCGGCAACATATAGAGATGGTCCGTACCCAACAACGGGCTCACAGTCTAGAAGGGGGAGACAGACAACAAAACATGTGGACAGGTGTCAAGTCATCAGAATAAATAGAAGTAAAGCTAGATGCACATCATTGACAAAATAAATAGAATAGTAAATATGTACAAGTAAAATAGAGTAATAAATCGGTACAAACATATATACAGGTGCTGTGGGGAGGGGAAGGAGGTAGGGCGGGATGGTATTTGTGAAGCACTTACTAAGTGTCAAGCACTGTTCTAAGCACTGGGGTAGATACAAGCTAATCAGGTTGGACACAGTCTCTGCCGCACATGGGGCTCACAGTCTTAGTCCCCATTTTACAGATGAGGGAACTGAGGCTCAGAGAAGTGGAGTGACTTGCCCCAGGTCACACAGCAGACAAGTGGCAGAGCTGGAATTAGAACCCAGGTCCTTCTGACTCTCAGGCCCATGCTCTATTCCACAGGCCAAACTTTTTGGTTGAGGATCTTGCGATCATTAGTTATTTATTAGTTATTTTCCTTCCCAACCTGCTCTCAGAGCAAGGGGTAAGCGATCAACACATCTTTTGCTAAGGCCTAGTCATAGGTAGAATTTCACTGAATTGCAAACGCCTTGACTGCAGGGATCATGTCTTCCACCCCATTCTGCACCCTTTTAGGAGCTTAGTATCATCTTCTGTAAATTACAGGAGCTCAATAAATACTAGTGAGTGAACGGAGAAGCAGCATAACCTGGTGGACAGAGCCCAGGCCTGGGAATCAGAGGATCTGGGTTTTAGACTTTTAGACTGTGAGCCCATTGTTGGGTAGGGACTGTCTCTATGTGTTGCCAATTTGTACTTCCCAAGCACTTAGTACAGTGCTCTGCACATAGTAAGCGCTCAATAAATACGATTGATTGATTGACTGATTGATCTGGGTTCCATCACTTGCCTTTCATGTGATCTTGGGCAAGTCACTTAACTTCTCTGCGCCTCAGTTTCCTCAACTGCAAAATGGGGATCAAATACCTGTTCTCCCTCCTACTTAGACTGTGAGCCTCATTCAGAACATGTGGGACAAGGACTATGTCTAATCTGATTAGCTTGTGTCTAGAGCAGCACTTAGTGAAGTGTCTGACACATAGCACTTAAATACCACGTAAAATACATTTGACCAAATAAGTCTGAAGGCTCTTTATAGCAGCTCCACAGCTTCCAAGAACACATTACACCCAGCTAAAATGTTCCAGAGAGGGTGGTCGTGGGGGTCAAATTAACCATCTTTCGAATAAAGGCCCTATTAGTGAGAAGCCATTTTGGGAAGGCGGATTCATTTCCCATCGACTGTTGGGAATTTTCCTTTTTTGGGTTCCTCCTATTGCCTATTCCACAGGAGTCGCCATTTTCAAAAAGAAGGGGAGTGTAGATGCAACTGAGTCTATTTGTCCAACCCGATTATCTTGAATATACACCAGTGCTTAGTACAGTGCCTGGCATAGAGTACAGTGCCTGGCATAGTAAGTGCTAAACAAATTCCATTAAAAAGAAAGTAAAGGTCACAGATGAGTCGCAAATGACAGCATCACTCTCCAGGCTTATTTTGGATTACATGCCTCCAAATCAGAGCTGTTCTATAAAAATCAAACCATCTGCATAAGACAACAAGAATCATCTAGTTAGTACAGTTCCTGACACATAATAAGCGCTTAACAAATACCATAAAACAAATGTAACGGACACGGATAAGTCACAAATGCACAAATGACAGCATCAGCCCCCACTGTTATTTTGGATTACATGCCTCCCAATCACCCAGTCAGAGCTGTTCTATAAAAATCAAACCATCTGCAGAAGACAAGAATCACCTAGTTGCTCTTTCTAAGCAAAACACGCTCATTTTCTCACTTCCCTTCTCTATGGGTTGCAAAACATGAAAATCACTTCCAGGTCACAACAAACAAGGTGTTCTGTATCTACTACACGGTAAAGTCACCAAGGGCTGGGATCAGATCGCGCATACTAACTCTTTTGTACCATCCCCATTGCCTAATAATTGCCTAATACAGTGCTCTACACACAGTTAGCACCCAATAAATACTACTGATTGAGTGATTAAGTGAGAGATTCAAACTGGGTGAAGAACATCACCCGCATCTATCCAAGGTGTTTCTTGGACAATGATTCAGTAGCCTTAGATGCTAGGGAAACCCAGATCAGTCTTACAGCATAAGCTTCAATATTAAAGGAAATTTGGCCAAGATTGGGTGCTTAGCTGTTCACAAAGTTTATGGACGAAATCTTGTGAGTTGTTGCAGGAGAGTTCACTGTGGGCTGGGAACCTGTCTGCCAACTCTGTTCATTCATTCAATTGTATTTATTGAGCGCTTACTGTGCGCAGAGCACTGTACAAAGCATTTGGGAAGTTCAAATTGGCAACAGAAACAATCCCTACCCAACAATGGGCTCACAGTCTCTGTTGCACTGTACTTTCCCAAACGCTCACTACAGTGTTGTGCACAGAGCACTCAAAAAATACCATTGATGGTGATGATGATTATGTTCAGAATAATTTCCTGTGAGTCCCTGATTACAAAGAGTGTTGTGGGATTTCTTTCTCTGAAGAGGTTAAAACAGGAATAAACACAGGGTCTTCCCCCATCTTTTGGGGGTGCTTTAAAGGCACTTCTGCCTTGAGCTGACAAAGTAACCTCTGACTCCCCCTTATAGTGCCATGATAATGAATCAATATCTTTCCATGGCCAGTCATGTGCTCACAGATTTCAGAACTCGGAAAATGTGATATGTGGAAAATGTGACTTTCTCGCAATGTAACCTAATTTGGGGATTTTTATGCTAGAAGTTTTACACTATGTTACCCTCCTCTGGAAGGCTTTTGGGATAGGTTTCTGCCTGTACGATCCCATAGGAACTAGTTGGAAAGAATGAAAAATACATTCAACCAAATTGGCTAAAAGATACTTAAAAACATTTTGCCCTGACACGCTTATGGGCGTGACGGTGTGAGTGAATAAAGTGCTTCTGTGGCAAGAAAGATTTAAATCGTTAATCTTTCCATGACAGAGCAAAATCCAATCCCTCACAGGCTACTGAGAATCATGACTTCCCCCTATAAACAGAAAGTAAGGGGGAGTTGGACGGGGGGAGAATGAGGCTCCAATTGATCTCAACAAATTTAATTCCAAATTAGATGAAAATTTTATTGAAAAGAAAAAACAAGGACTTGCTAGTTGCATTCCTAATAGCTAATTTTGAGACGAAAGTATCTTTCGGTAGTTCTGAAACTATCTCTCCCACTTAATAAGTGTGTTCTTATGAGACAGAAGAGATTCCCTCCTTAGGCTTTTTTTTTTTTTTTCAGCCAGCCTTGGTTCTCCAGGCCAGGAGAGAGGTGAATGTTCAGAAAGCACACAAGTCAAAATTGGAAAAACAGATCAGGGAAGCCGAGAACACGTCACACACCCAAAGCAGCCAGCGCTCTCGAAGCAAGGAACCTCCAATGGTTGCCCATTCTTTCATTCAATTGTATTTATTTAGTGCTTACAGTGTGCACAGCACTGTACTAAGCGCTTGGGAAGTACAAGTTGGCAACATATAGAGACCGTCTCTACCCAACAACAGGCTCACAGTCTAGAAGGGGGAGACAAACAACAAAACAAAACATGTGGACAGATGTCAAGTCCTCAGAACAAATACAATTAAAGCTAAATGCCCACCCACCTCCGCATTAAACACAAACTCCTCACCATTGGTTTTAAGACACTCAATCAGCTCATCCCAACTTACCTCACCATAGCCATCTCCTACTACTGCCCAGCCCACACACTCCACTTCACTTACTCCTGTTTACTCACTGGGCCCCAATCTCATCTATCTGGACACCGACCCCTTTCCCAAGTCCTCTCCCAGGTCTGGAATTCCCTCACCTTCCATATATGCCAGATCACCACTCTATCCACCTTCGGGGGATTATTAAAATCACATCTCCTTCAAAAGACCTTCCCTAAGCCGTCTTTTCCCCAACTTCCACTCCCTTCTGCGTCATCTTTGCACTTGAAATTGTGGCCTTTGGACATTGGATATTCGCCCCACTACTAACCCACGGCATTTCTGTATATATCTTTAAATTACATATTATAAATTTTATTTATTAATATTAACGTCTGTCTTCCCCTCTAGATGGTAAGCCCATTATGGGCAGGGAATCTGTCTGCTAATTCTGTTGCACTATCCAACAATGGCATTTATTGAACACTTATTTTGTGCCGAGCAACGTACAGCACTGTGTAGGGTGCTTAGGAGAGCACAATGCAAGAGACATGTTCCCTGCCCACCAGAAGCTTGGGGTCTAGAGGATGAGAGCTTGATTGGAATGAATTCGGTGTGATTTTATCAACTCTATAATGACTGGTCATCGCTCTGGTGGATAGACTTTTCTAGTGGATCACACCTGCTATTAAAACAGGCTCCCTGGTTTCCACATTTTTAAAGCTCCCATGGTTTTCCCTTTACTTCTGCAGTGGCCGCCCTCAACAACCATAACGATAAGAATGAAAAGAATACTAATTGTGGTATTTGTTAAGCGCTTACTATGTGCTAGATGTTGTGCTAAGTGCAGGGGTGTATACAAGCAAATAGGTTTGGACACAGTCCCTGTCCCATACGGGGGTCACAGTCTCAATCCCCATTTTACAGATGAGGTAACTGAGGCACAGAAGTGAAATGACTCGCCCAAGGTCACAAAGCAGACAAGTGGTGGAGCCGGGATTAGAATCCATGATCTTCTGACTCCTAGGCCTTTGCTCTATTCACTACGCCACACTACTAAGAAACTCAGGGGTGTGGGTACATTCATTCATTCAATCGTATTTATTGAGCGCTTACTGTGTGCAGAGCACTGTACTAAGCACTTGGGAGGTACAAGTTGGCAAGGGGGGGTGTAGCCATTCCTGTCAGAACTGCAGGAGCCAAAATTGCCTGGAATGGGAGGGCAACATAATAATGATGATAATAATAATAATAATAACAATGATCATCATCATCAATCGAATTTATTGAGCGCTTACTATGTGCAGAGCACTGTACTAAGCGCTTGGGAAGTACAAATTGGCAACATATAGAGACAGTCCCTACCCAACAGTGGGCTCACAGTCTAAAAGGGGGAGACAGAGAACAAAACCAAACATTTGTTAAAGACTTACTAGGTGCCAGACACTGTTCTAAGCACTGGGGTAGATACAAGACAATGGGTTGAACACAGTTCTTGTCCTACATAGGATTCACAATCTTAATCCCCATTTTCCAGACGAGGGAACTGAGGCACAGAGGATTGAAGTGACTTGCCCAAGGTCACACAGCAGACAAGGGCCAAAGCTGGGATTAGAACACAGGTCCTTCCGACTCCCAAGCCTGTGCCCTATTCTTATAATCAATGGTATCTACTGAGTGCCTACTTTATGCAGAGCACGGTACTAAGCAATTAGAGGAGTACAGCAGAAGCGGTGGACATGTTCTCTGCCCACAGCGAGCTTATGGTCTAGAGTCTATACAGTCTAAAAGTGAGGCCCTGCCAGGAATATGGATTTCACGGAATAACAGGACTTTGCGGCAATTCTACGATCTTCCATTAGGATGATATTACTGATAGTATTGGTAAGGATGATAAATAATAATAAAGTGGTTGCGGTATTTGTTAAGCACTTACTCTCTGCTAAATTCTGGGGCAGATATAAAATAATCAGGCCAGACACAGTCCCTGTCCAATCAAGCAAGCGTATTTACTGAGCACTTACTGTGTGCAGAAAACTGTAGTGAGTGCTTGGGAAAATGTAACAGAGTTGGTACAGTCTAGAGGAGGAAGTAGACATTAATGTAAATAAATGAATTATGGATATGATCCACCTGGGGCCAATTCCAACTATTTAAAATTCATCGCTTTCTAGAAAATGACTTTCGGCTTCCACAAATTGGTCCCCCTGGGGTTCTACTGACCACTTTTAAGTGTCAGATGTTAGAGACATGCCAGAGAAACAAGTTCAGTGTTAGCCTTATGCAGTTTGAAACAAGCTTCATCAGGCCTTTTCATCTTCCAAAACCTTAAATTTCACCCGGTGTGAAAGAGGCCATGTACTCTGTCATTGTCTCCCCTAACCCCTTATTTCCCATTGAAACAATGGCTGACACAGTGTGATTTCGGGATAACAGCGAAGTATGCAGAGGCACAACCACCTTGTGGTATTGCATTTCAAATGGAGGCATTTTTTGCCAATGGAGTCATTGTTCCAAGAAAACCATTTAGGCTGTGTCCACAGAGCACAAGATTTACACCCATCAAGAAAAGTGAGCAAGACAAGCAATGCAGCTGTGTTTGCCCTGCTCGGCATTCTTTAGCCTTGTACGATTTTGGCCACAAAAGGCAAGCATCAGGCCTTAGGCTACACAAACGACCTGGAAAGTGCCATATCCCCGGCTCCTAGACCAGGACCAGGAGAATTCCCAGAGGATAAAATGATGGGCACTTCTGAGAAGCAGCATGGCCTAGTAATAATAATAATAATAATAATAATGGCATTTATTAAGCACTTACTATGTGCAAAGCACTGTTCTAAGCGCTGGGAAGGTTACAAAGTGATCAGGTTGTCCCACAGGGGGCTCACAGTCTTAATTCCCATTTTACAGATGAGGTAACAGGTCCAGAGAAGTGAAGTGACTTGCCCAAAGTCACACAGCTGACAATTGGCGGAGCCGGGATTTGAAAGTGGAAAGAGCACGGGCCTGGGAATCAGAGGACCTGGGTTCCAATCCCAGCTTCACCCCTTGTGAGCTGTGTGACCTCGGGCAAGTCACTTCACTTCTCTGGGCCTCAGTTACCTCATCTGTAAAATGGGGATTAAAGCTCTGATCCCCAGGTGGGATAGGGACTGAGTTCAATCGGATTAGCTTGCATCTATCCAGCGCTTAGTACAGTGTCCGGCACCTAGTAAGTGCTTAACAAATGCCATTGCAAAAATAAACAAACATTTGGCCAGGTTCAGATCAGAAGGCAGGACTTGGATCTATTACTTTTGGGCATTTAATACTTGCCCCACCCTCAACTCCACATCACTTATGTATTTACCTTTAAATTACATATTATAATTTATTTATAGTAACGTGTGTCTCCTCTCTAGATTTTAAACTCACTGTGAGCAGGGAACATGTCTGTTAAGTCTGCTGTACTGTACTCTCCCAAAAGTTTACTATAGTACTCCGTGCATAGTAAGTGCTCAATAGTTTTGATTGATTGATTGACTTTCCAAAATTATCCAGACCGCTAACATGGTGATCTGCTGTCAATCCAGAGCTCAAATCTGGTTTCTGTAATTTTTCCGTGGACTTTTACTTTAACCAGATGGTTTGAGTCTGCATCATAATAGCTCTTGGAGGTGAGAAAGTTAACTATGGTTCCTTCTCCTTTCTGATCTTCCGATGACATACTGATCTTTATAGTCTATTAAAAAGCTGTTCTTCATGCCTACAGGGGATTAACACAGCCCTGAACTTTGGAATTTGGGACTGACCAGGTTTTCTCCTCTACATTAACACAATCCCTACATAGATGTCCAACCTGATTTACTTGGAGTAATAGTAATTATGGTATTTGTTGAGTGCTTACTGCGTGCCAAGCACTGTTCTAAGTGCTTAGTATAGGGCCTGGCACACAGTAAGTGCTTAACAGATACCATAATCATTATTGCGAGCTCCATGTGGGACGGGGACTGTGTCCAACCTATCTTGTATCTGCCCCAGTGCTTAGTGAGCTGCTTGGCACAGAGTAACTGCTGAACAAGTACCAAAATTATTATTATTATTATTATTATTATAACAATAATACAGTCTCATTCTTATGAAAGGGGCACTGCTATTTGTTAAATTTCAATCTCCTTCACCTTGTAACTTATTTTAACTTCTCCAAGTGAAAGCCTTCCTGGGGCTCCACTATAAGCCCTCACCCTCCACCCCTCCTCAATCACCTAGGCTAATTTGCTGAAAAGACTTCTGAGATCACAAGCAAACATCTCCAAAGGAAGGGAAACATGCCATCTCCATGGCAACCTGGAAGCCCGGGAGCCCACCTTGAAAAAGGCACAACAATGGCCCCTTTGAGAAAGTCTTGAAGCTCTAGGTAAGCCTTGCTGTTATTAAGAGGGGTCGGCGGCTTTTGAGGGCCTGGATGTTTCCAGAAGTGTAAGTGTACTGCTCTGACACCGCTGTGCCACTGAACTTGGTCCTAAAGAAACCCCCTGAGATGTTAAATGCTTCCCCTTACCAATGGTGGTATCTAGAGGTGGGCAAAGCGTGCGCACACACACATGCATGCACACACGCATGCACATACACACGTGCACGCTGTTGCTTCAACATATTCCTCAAAGTTGGTCCGGGTGCCCAGGTGGGAATTTTGACCCAGGTCAGGGGTAACACGCCCAAGTTTTCCCTCACCCCACAAGTGTCAAAATAAACAGGGCAAGTGAGAATGTAGGAAATTAGACTTCTCATAAATAACTCCTCCAAATGCTGGTTCCTATCTTTTCACGGATGAGCCTTCCAAGAAAAACAGGCTGATTATGCAAAGAGAAACACAAATATGCTGATGATATGGGTATGTTATGGGTGTTGTTTTTAAATGGTATTTGTTAAGCACTTACTATGTTTCAAACATAGTATGTGTATGTGTTAGGTATGTGTTAGTACAGTGCTCTGCACACAGTAAGCGCTCAATAAATACGATTGATGATGAGGTAGTATAGGTATGTGTTAATTAGTTCAGACACAGTCCCTTCCCTGCATGGGGACTCCAAGTCTATTTAGGAAGGAGAACAGGTATTGAATCCCCATTTTACAGTTGAGGACACTGAGGCCCAGAACAGTGAAGCGACTTGCCCAAGGTCACAAACAACTGGCAGAGCTGGGACCTCTGACTCCCAGTGTTCTTTTCACTAGGCCACATTGGCTTAATTGTTATTTCTCACCTAAGTGGAATTTTTCATCACCAGTCTGATACTATCATCACCATTCACCTGAAAAGCTCCAGGGGCCATTCGGATATTAACTCATCAATCCTCGCTGAACGAATGCATGCCAGGGGAGAAAGCCTCACCTCTGAAGTTAAGGGTTTGTTGAGTCAGAGCAGGAAAGCATGCTAATGCCTGAGGGCTAGGAGTCTTCATTGCAACCCAGCTGCTGAGGATCTGGCCCTTCTCAGTCTTAGCTTTCCAGTCTGTATAATGAGATTATGTCTGTCGCTCTGTTTATCGTCAACCTGGTACATTTGTACAACTTTCTACTCCCTCTTTGCTTTCCTCCTGCTTTTGGCCTTGTACTTTATCTCAGCCCCACAGCACTTATGTACGGATCCATAACTTAGCTATATTGAAGTCCTTCTCCCCCTCTAGACTGTATGCTCCTTGTGGGCAGGGAACATGTCTGCCAACTCTCTTATACACTCTCCCAAGCTCTTAGTGCTATGCTCTGCACACAGTAAGTACCTATGGTAAGTGCTTAACAATACCCTTAACAAAAGGTAATCAATACCACTGATAGAGTGATTCACTGCTCCCAGATGGAGCAGAAGCACAGTAGGAAAGTGGACATGGGAGGACTGGAGAATAGGAGAAGAGTGTGGAGATGGAAGAGGGAGAGAGCTGAGAGAAAAGCTGATGTGAGGGCAGAGATTGTACTTACTCTCCTATGCGCTATGAAATGCTTAGCACAGTGCTCTGCACAAGGTAAGTGCTCACTGAATACCACTGATGGATTGGGAAGAGCCTCCAGTTCTTTTTTGAGTTCTTTTTCCAGCACTAAAATTCACAAACTGGAGGTGATAAGGAGCCTCTAGAGCTCAGCTTAGAGAGCACGGGCACAGGTGAAAATGCAGCCACACAAACAGCAACAAAAAGTTATTTGTGCATTTCAAAGCCACCCAGCAGCCATATTCAAAGCAGGAACTTGAAGGCATACCTGGACTCACCACTGGTTTTCTTTTTGGAAAAGAACACCAACAGCCGCTTCCCCATTTGTATGTGGAAAAAACCGGGTGTTTGTGGTGGACACGTCATGTCCTTTTTCTTTTTAATAAACCCAAGCCTGCTAAAGACATATTCCTTCAACTTTCCAACCAGAAGGTCCTCAAATATGCTAGTCACACACTTGTGCCCAGGAGGGTCCAATTGGTCACTCCCAAACTGAGCTCAATCAATCATATTTATTGAGCTTTGTACACTTGGGAGAGTACAATATGACAGAATTAGCAGACACAGTTCCCTGTCCCTAATGAGCTTATAGTCTAGAGAGGGAGGCAGACATTGATATAAATAAATTACAGATATATACATGTGTCAGGCGCCTGGGGCGTGGGAGGGGGAAGGGGATCAAATCAAAAATGCAAGGGTGATGCAGAAGGGAATGGGAGTGGGAAAAGAGGAAATGAGGGTTTAGTCAGGGAAGGCCTCTTGGAGGAGATGTGCCTTCAATAAGGCTTTGAAGTGGGGGAGAGTAATTGCTGGATACAAAGAGGGAACAGGACAGTGGCAGGATATGGGCAAGATGTCTGCAACAAGACAGAGGAGATCGAGGTGCAGTGAGTATATTGGCATTATAGGAGCAAAGTGTGCGGGCTGGGTTGTAGAGGAAGAGCTGTGAGGTAAGGTAGGAGGGCAAGGTGATAGAGTGCTTAAAATCCAATGGTAAAGAGCTTCTGTCTGATGTAGAGGTGGAAGGGCAACCGCTGAGGGTTCTTGAGGAATGGGGAGACATGTACTGAAAGCTTCAGAGACTCACTATTCTCTCTTTTCCCTGGGTTCTCTTTGTCCAGTACTATCGGGGATGCCCTGTTTTTGTTTTAATGGGATTTGTCAAGCACTTACTCTGTACCAGGCTCTGTACCAACCCTTGTATAGAACTAAAGGTAATCAGGTTGGACACAGTTTATGTTCCACGTGGGGCTCACAGCCTTAGCCCCCATTTTACAGATGATGTAACTGAGGCCCAGATAAGTTAAGCGACGTGCCCAAGGTCACACAGCAGACAGAAGTGGAGCTGGGATTGGAACCCAGTTCCTTCTGACTCCCAGCCCATGCTCTATCCAGAAAGTCACAGAATGGGATAAATGTTAAGGAAAATAATAACCCAATAACAGCAAAAGTTACGGGACATCTCCCTGGTGGAAATTTCCATGTTTTTCCTGGCTTGGTCTAAATCCAGAGCCTGCCCTCTGCTAGACTGTGAGCCCCATGTGGGACAGGGACTGTGTCTGAACCTGATTATCTTGTATCTTCCTCAGTGCTTAGGACAGTGCTTGGCACATAGCAAGTGCTTGACAAATACCATGAGTATTTTGCCTGGCAGATAGAGCTTGGGCCTGGGAATCAGAAGGACCTGGGTTCTAGTCCCGGTTCCACTGCTTGACTGCTGTGTGTATTTGGACAAGTCACTTAACTCTTTGTGCCTCAGTTACCTCAGCTGTAAAATCAAAAGACTGAGTCACGTGTGGGACGGGACTGTGCCCAACCTAATTAGCTTGTATCTATCCCAGGACTTAGAACGGTGCTTGGCACATAGTAAGTGCTTAACAAGTACCATAATTATTATATTATTTATTACTGTGTATCTGTCACCAGTGACAGATTACTGTGTATCTGTCACCAGTGACAGATTTAGACTGTGAACCTCTTGGGCCCTGTTGGCACTCATTATTAATTAATTGTGGTTTTTGTTAAGTACTTATGTGCCAGGTAACCTACTAAAACTAGGGTAGATAATAATAATTATTATTATGGTATTTGTTGAGTGCTTACTATGTGCCAGGCACTGTACTAAGCACTGGGGTGGATACAAGCAAATTGCATTGGGCACAGTCCCTGTCCCGCATGGGGCTCACAATCTTAAGCCCTATAAGACAGATGAGATAGCTGAGGCCTAGAGAAGTGAAGTGACTTGCCCAAGGTCACACAGCAGACAGGTGACAGCCATGATTTTCTGACTTCCAGGCTAGTGCTCTATCCATTAGATAAAAGCTAATAGGGTTGGACACAGTCCAGGTCTCACATAGGGTTGACAGTCTTAATTCCCATTTTATAGGAACAGTGCTCAGTGCTTAAAACAGTGCTTTGCACATAGCACTTAACAAATATTATTATTATTATTATTAATGAGGTAATTGAGGCCCAAAGAAGTGAAGTGACCTGACCTACGTCACACAGCAGATAGTGGCGGAGCCGGTACTAGAACCCAGGTCCTTCTTACTCCCAGGCCCGTGTCTATCTACTAGACCTCGCCGCTTCCAAGATTTACAGCCTGGAACCTTTTCCTAGTGCTGGGCAGAGTGTCCTCCACAGGGTAAGCACTCAAGCAATGTAACAAATAATAACTATAATAATAATAAAATTAGAAAGTGCTTTCCCTACCACCTAGAGTAAAACCACCAGGTAAGCAGGTGACACAAAAGGCTGTTGGAAAGCTACAACCGGGTGGGCAGGTTGGTAGGGTGGGCAGGGAACGTTTCTACCAAGTCTGTTGTATCATACTCTCCCCATTGCTTAGTACAGTGCTCTGAACATGGTAAATGCTCAATACATATGATTGATTGAACAGGGTCATCATGAAAGTGCTCCTTCAGATGCCACCCCTTGATGATTCTGGGATTGCCACTTCTTTCGAACAAAAAAGACACAGGAATCAATTGCTTGTGACTAATTAGTTATGATATTTGTTAAGCACTATGTGCCAAGCATCTTAGTAAGCGCTAGGGTACATAAAAGCAAATTGGGTTGGACACAGTCCTCCTCCAGGAGGCCTTCCCAGACTGAGCCCCTTCCTTCCTCTCCCCCTCGTCCCCCCTCCATTCCCCCATCTTACCTCCTTCCCTTCCCCACAGCACCTGTATATATGTATATATATTTGTACATATTTATTACTCTATTTTACTTGTACATATCTATTCTATTTATTTTGTTTTGTTAGTATGTTTGGTTTTGTTCTCTGTCTCCCCCTTTTAGACTGTGAGCCCACTGTTGGGTAGGGACTGTCTCTGTATGTTGCCAATTTGTACTTCCCAAGCACTTAGTACAGTGCTCTGCACATAGTAAGCACTCAATAAATACGATTGATGATGATGACACAGTCCCTGTCCCACATTAGGCTCCCAGTATCAATCTCCATTTTACAGAGGCACAGAGAAGTTAAGTGCCTTGCCCAAGGTCACACAGAAGACCGTGGTGGAGCCGGGATCAGAACCCATGACTGTCTGTCTCCCAGGCCTGTGCTCTATCCACTTTGCCACACTGCATCTAAAATTTCCAAAAGCCTGTTTGGGGAACGAATCCCCAACCTTGGCATTATCAGCTTTCTCTGGCATATTCATTCATTCATTCAGTTGTGTTTATTGAGCACTTACTGTGTGCAGAGCACTGTTCTAAGCACTTGAGAAAGTACAATAATACAATAAATAAACACACGCCCGAGAAAACTAAGGCAGTCAAATTAAAATGACAGAATTTTGAAAGCACGGTCCACTACATATTTTTTCTGGGCTCCATATAGGAAGCAAGACTATGGGAAATGAGGTGAACAGTGCTCAGTTCGCTGATTTGCCACAGTTACCCCTTAATAAATAATAATAGTATTACTACTACAACACCTGTTCTGGAGACAACTGCTTTTCAGGTGAGACTGAATTCCTCCTTTTCTGTTTGGCCTTTTAAGGTTTATGGTTTTTACGTGAACTTCCCCCCCTTTCCCCCCACTACGCCTGTGCCTATGAGAAAGGTAGCTTCAAGATGTTGATCAGAGAAATGGGATGACCCTCTTTCTCTCTCTCTCCCTCTTTCTCTCATGCCTTTCCTGGAAAGTCTTGCTGCCAGAGGTGGCAACTGAGAGTTTGGCCGGGGAGTGGAAAAAAAGGGTATGCCTGAGAACTGCTCTATCCTTTGGGTATAAATTCTAGCTTTGTATTACTTTGCCTGAGAATAGAGTGGATAGAGCAGGGGCCTAGGAATCAGAAGGACCTGGATTCTAATCCGGGATCTGCTGTTTCTCTGTTGTGTGACCTTGGCCAAGTTAACTCCTCTGCGCCTCAGTGATCTCATCTACAGGGGTTAAGACGGTGAGTCCCATGTGGGACAGGGACTGTGTCCAACCTAACTTGTATCTACCACAGTGCCTGGCACATGGTAAGTGCTTATGGTAATATCTTAAAAGCCACCACTGCCCTTTACAAGTTTAGGTTCTCTTTCATATGCACTTGATTAACTGGATATGAGGATCCCCTCTGTAGCACCCTGACAAATAACCTGAGGAGAGAAAGAAGGGCAGGGAAGTCATCAAGCAGGGAAAAAAAACCCAGAACAGGAAAGGGAACCCAGAAGGCCATTTATCACACTCAGAAGATGGGACTGGTTATCATAACAATAACCGATGTTTATAGAGGGCTTTCATCTTGATGGATCCCAGAGACCCAGAGCAAAGGACAGACCAGACCTGGTAAAACAGATTAGCAGCTTCACTGGGTGCTCTTAAGACATCAGGCCTTCTCTTCCAGGCCTGGCAGAGGCAGCTCACAACCAGTGCAGAAAGAACAGAATGAATTGGGAAGCAGGGAGTGGAGGGGGGATTTTAATGAAGACAGCTGGAGTTCCAATAAGGCATGACTTGGTCCCAATTCTTTTCAATTCTTTAATAACTGGACAGAGGTCAGAGAAGGGAGCTTGTGAGTTGGGGGTGACAGTTCCATTGTGTCTGGGTATTTAATGGTATTTGTTAAGCACTTATCTGTCAGACACTGTACTAAGCTTTGGGGAAGATAATAATAATAGTGGCATTTGTTAAGCACTTATGCCAGGCACGGTACTAAGCACTGGAGTAGATACAAGCTAAGCAGGTTGGTTACAGTCCCTGTCCTACATGGGGCTCACACTCTTAATCCGCATTTTACAGATGAGGTAACTGGTACAGAAGTTACGTGACTTGCCAAAGTCACACAGCAGACAAGTGGCAGAGCCAGGATTAGAACCCAGGTCTTTCTGCCTCTCAAGCCCTTGCTCTATTCACTAGGCCATGCTGCTTTTCTACAAGATAATTGGGTTGGACACGGTCTGTGTCCTACACAGGGCTCCCAGTCTTAAGCTCCATTTTTTACAATGAGGTAACTGGCACACAGAGAAGCGACTTGCCCAAAGTCACACAGAAGACGAGGTGGATTAGAACCCAGGTCCTCTAAATTCTAGGCCCCTGCTCTATCCACTAAGCCACAGTCCAAGCAAAGACTGAAAGATGAACGACCTAAAGCCGTCCCTGTGCTCAAAATGTTCTGCCACCTTCAGCCCCTGACCATGGGCAGTTTGTACACTCTGTACAGAACCACCTGAGAACTCTAGGACTGGACAAGGATGTTGGACAATACGGACGGACTTGGGGTGGTCTGAATCACCTGTGGGTACGTACTCCAGGAGGGCATACTGCCAATTTGGTAGCCAGAAAGAGAGAAAAGGGATTTGCCTAACATTACCCACATCCTTAGATGGTTTCTCTACCCCCAGAGCGGGTGGGAGAGAAACCCTGGATTTGTAATGACATGAACTCTTCCTTTGCAGGGCAAAGGTGAAGGAAACAAAGAAGGTACCCACACACCCTCTCATCACCACAAACTCCTACTCACCTTTACTGGTTCTACTCATTCCCATAGCAAAATCCTCAGGACAAAAGACTGACTTGATGGAGTTTATTTCCCCATCACCTTTCAGCCCCTTCTCTTCTTAGCATCTTCTGAAGCTTTGTAACCACCTTTTGGAATCCCCAAGTGATTAACATGCTGTAAACCATCCTCTCATCTCATTCTCATCAACAGGCTAGCTGAAGCCTGTTGGCAATTTGAAATTGCTGGGAATGGAGTTCCCACCCTAGAAGCCTCTTTGGGGAAATTCCGATGTAACACCCTATGGTGCAGTTAATAAGAATAATAACAGTATTTGTTAAGCCCTTACTATATGCCAAGCACTGTTCTAAGCACTGGGGGAGACACAAGATTATCGGGTCCCACATGGGGCATGGAGTTTAAGTAGAAAGGAGGACAGGTTTTGAATCACCATTTTGCAGATAAGGGAACTGAGGCCCAGAGAAATGAAATGACGTGCCCAAGGTCATACAGCAGACAAGTGGTGGATCTGGGATTAGAACCCAGGTCTTCTGAATCCTAGGTCCAGGCTCTTTCTACCGGGCCCACATTGCTTCTCAGTTGGCAAGACTGTAAGCTCGTTGTGGGCAGGGAATGTGTCTGCTGATTGTTATATAATAATAATGTTGGTATTTGTTAAGTGCTTACTATGTGCCAGGCACTGTTCTAATCACTGGGGTAGATACAAGGTCATCAGGTTGTCCCATGGGGGGCTCACAGTGATGGTGCATGGGTAAGAAGAAAGAGACCCAAGAAAAAGCATCTAAAGACCTCTCAACTAAAATACTGTACACGCTGGTAACTGATGACTCAGGTTGACCATAGCAAGTTCAGATGATGAGAAAATGTGATAAAATCTAAGAAACAAGGTGTCCTGTTGGTTAAAGCACAGGCCTGGGAGACAGAAGGACAATATATACTTATATATATATAAATCAATACCCCAATATTCTCTTGTGCTCACCTATGCCAGTCACCAGTGGTTTTTTAGGTTGTCAGTCAGAGAGAAAAGCATAATATAACTCTGCATTCCTCAAAAAAACAAATCTAACCTGCATTAGCAGGGCCTCCCCGAAGCAAATTTGTACGTGACAGGTTCAGCAAGCATGACAGACACTCGGTACACCCAAGAACCACACTAAGTGTCCACCTCCAGCAGGGCAGACATGGGTTTCCACAACCAGGCAAAACTCTCGCTCATGTACTTCCTCTGGCCTGGGACGGTCTCCCTCCTCATGTCCGACAGGCAATTACTCTCCCCGGTTCAAAGCCTTACTGAAGGCACATCTCCTCCAAGAGGCCTTCCTTGACTAAGCCCTCCTTTCTTCTCCCACTCTCTTCTACATTGCCCTGACTTGCTCCCTTTATTCATCTCCCCTCCCCTCCCCGAGCACTAATGTGCATCTGTCATTTTGTTATTTCTATTAATTTATGTCTCCCCCTCTAGACTGTAAACTTCTTGTAGTCAGGGAATGTCTGCATATTGTTATACTGTACTCTTTCAAGCCCTTAGTACAGTGCTCTGCACACAGTAAGCTCTCAATAAATACGACTAACTCACCTTGCCCGTTTGAGCTCTGAAGAACTTTTTGGATCAAAAGCAATTTTGACACCGCCTGGGCTATTTCACATTCAGCTTCGGGGTGCGGATTTTCCAAGTCACCTCACATCGTGAAAACAACAAGCTTCCTGAAAAGCGATTAAAAGGCAAAAC
Organism: Tachyglossus aculeatus; assembly: GCF_015852505.1. Taxonomy (NCBI): domain Eukaryota; kingdom Metazoa; phylum Chordata; class Mammalia; order Monotremata; family Tachyglossidae; genus Tachyglossus; species Tachyglossus aculeatus. The sequence continues at coordinate 15,922,437 of NC_052071.1, read as the reverse complement.
CTACCACTAGCTCAATCACTCAGCCCTAGTGATGGAGGATCCAATCCACCCTGAACTCAGAGACAGAAAAAGGAAGTGATAGGGAAGCCGAAATACTGAATTCAGAGCTTATGTCATCATAGTAGACCAACAGAGATAAGATAGTACTCAGGGCAGTGATCTACAAACAGAAAGCAATGAAATGGGAAACAATAATGGGAAAACATCTGGAAGAGTCCTATCATTCTGTTTCCACTTAGTTTCTAGAACAAAGAAGATTAGTCTTCACTTTCTGCCTCCACATTCTTTCCAAACCTCTATCTTCAGGCTTCTTCAACTTAAAATGCCAGCTCCCTGGGAAAAAAAATTACAGGAAGTCCGTTTGAAGATTTTGAAAGCTGAAGGCCAGAGTGAAAGCCTCCCGCGATTCTAAATAAGGGATTTTCCCCAGCCAAATTATTATCCACAAAGCAGTGTGGCCTAGTGAGGAGACCACGGGCCTGGCAGTCAGAAGGTTGTGGGTTCTAATCCCAGTTTCACCACTTGTCTGCTGCAAACTAGGGTGAGCCACTTTACTTCTCTGCACCTCAGTTACCTCATCTATAAAATGGGGATTAACACTGTCAAACCCATGTGAGGTAAGGGACTGTGTCCAACCCAATTTGCTTATATCCATCCCTGGGCTCAGAACAGTGCCTGGCACATAGTAAACACTTAAATACCACAATTATTATTATTATTACTATTGTTATTATTCTATGTAAGCATTTTCATGGTACTTATTAAGCACTTACTATGCTAAGCACTGTTCTCAGTGCTGGGGTAGATATAAGTTTAGCAGGTTGGACAGAGTCCTCATTCCACATGGTGTTCACAGTCTAAGTAAGAGGGAGAGATGAATGAATCAATCAGCTGTATTTACTGAGCACCTACTAAGTGTTCAAGGTACTAAATAATAGATGAACTGAAAAGCATCAGCAGGGTAAATTTTGAGACTAAGCTCTCTGAGGGCATCTGGTGCAGTTATGGGAGCATTCTCATCTCTAGCAGAGTTGAGCGTGCAGGCCCAAAGTGCAGGGCCCTTGGACTACTTTTTTAATGGTAATTGTTAAGTATTTATTATGTGCCAGGCACTGTACTAAGCATTGGGGTAGATTCAAGTCAATCAGGTTGGACCCAGCCCATGTCCCACAGTAGGGCTCACACTCAATCTATGGTTTACACAAGAGATTACCGAGGCACAGAGAAATTGAGTAACTTGCCCAAGGTCACACAGCAGACAAGTGACTACGTCCGCTCAGGCCCCCACCATCCAAACGAGGGCTCTTCCTTCTGGCCCCCGGCCTGTGCTCCATCCACTAAGGCACGCTGCTTCCCAAGAGATGTGGGTCCTACTGCTGCTGGAAAACAACATTCCTCTGCCCTTGGATCCCTGCCCAAGGACGATTCGCAGGTGGCTCTGGACCCAAGCTCCAGGGCCTAATTGAGTTGGCAAAAAGGCAGAGACCATAGGAGCAGTGTGGCCTACTGGAAAGAGCACAAGCTTAGGAATCAGAGGACAGTAAGCACTCAATAAATACGATTGAATGAATGAACCGGCCAGGACTACCACGTAAGAAAGCCCTGATTTCTGATTTCCCGGGCTTTCAACTAACACTGCAACTCCTCCCCTATTCAGGAAAGCCGAAGGGGAGGAAACAAAAAAAAGCTACCTCCAGAGGGTCAGGAAAGAGACAACATCCCCAATTATTTATTCAAGATGGGGAAAGTTTGACCGAGACTGGAAAGAGGAAGAAGCTTTTTCTCTCCATCTGGTAAAGACAAAGTACATAGTTTCAAACCCACAAAGCAAACACCAACTCTGGCTGCACAAAATATGGGTCACTGTAATACAAACATAGACCAAATTTCTCGTGCGGGTGACGACCTTTTAGAAAACCTCCTTACACACAAGTGTCTGGAATTCCTGTGTGTAACATCGTCCACCAGCTAGAACAAGATGGGGAAGTTGGGTAGGGGACTCTTGCTAGCCAGAGAGTTCGGGGTTCCCTGGAGCTCTGATTGTTGTGCTTTGGGAGGCAACAACCCATCTTCCATCAGACAGGCTGACTCGTAGCCAAAGTGGCTTCCGTGGCAGAGTCCCAGCTAGGACAATGCTAGGGCGAATCAACCACGCCACCCTGGCCAAACTCAACTTTCTGCGCTGGGACAGGTGGATGAGTCAATGCTGAAGCTAATGATCATTACTATAGTATGTGTCAAGTCTGTAATAACAATAATTATAATAATAATAGTGGTAGTTATGCACTTACTAGATGCCAAGCACTGTACTAAGTGCTGGAGTGGCTGCAAACAAACTGGACTGGACACAGTCCCTGTCCCGCATGGGGCTCGTAGTCCTAATCCCCATTTTACAGATGAGGTAAATGAGGCCCAAAGTAGTTAAGTGACTTGCCCAAGGCCACACAGCTGACTCGTGGCAGAGCCGGGATTAGAACCCAGGTCCTTCTGACCCCAGGCCTGAGCTATCCACTAGACCAGGCTGCTGTTCTATGTGCCTGGTTAGATACAAGATAATGGAGAAGCTGCGTGGCCTAGTGGGTAGAGTATGGACCGGGGTTCTAATCCCAGCTCTGCCACTTGTCTCTTCTGTGAACTTGGGCAAGTCACTTAACCTCTCAGTGTCTCAGTTCCCTCACTGTAAAATGAACAGACATGAAAATACTGTAGAAAAACCAATCAATCAATTGCATTTATTGAGAGCATACTGTGTGCAGGACACTGTCTCTTGGGAGAGTGCAACACAACAATAACAGATACATTCCCTACCCACAATGAGTTTACAGTCTAGAGTGGAAGACATGAATAGAGTTAGATAGAATAGTATGTGTATGAGCCAAGAGTGGGTACAAATGTATATGGAAAGTGTGACTTTTGGGATGACTTCAAACAGTCATCTGTCATCAAACAGTTTACTGAATACCTTCTGTGAGCACAGCATGTATCTCACGCTTGGGAAAGTACAACAGAATTAGAAGAAACAGTCCCTGCCCTCAAGGAACTCAAAAATCTAAGAGGGAGACAGACGCTGAAATAACTTCCAGATAGGAGGAAGAGGTAGATATGTACATGAGTTAATGCTTCAGTAGCAGCATGGCCTAGCAGATAGAACACAAACCCAGGACTCAGAAGGATCTGTGTTCTAAACCTGGCTCCGCCACTTTATTTAAAAATGATATTTGTTAAGTGCTTCCTATGTGCAAAGTACTGATTTAAGCACTGGGGTAGATACAGGTGTCCATGTCCCACACGGGGCTCACCATCTTAATCCCCATTTTACAGATGAGGTAACTGAGGCACAGAGAAACCAAATGATTTGCCCAAGGTCACTCAGCAGACAAGTGGCAGTGCCAAGATTAGAACGCAGGTCTTTCTGACCCCCATGAGGGAAAAAGTAGAGTGTCGGGGGAGACACTACGCTCTTGCCTGCAGGGCCAGCCCCCTGCCTCAGACTGTGCCTATCAATCCTATTCATTGAGGCCTTTCTGGGTGCATAACACTGTACTATGCACTTTGGAGATTACAATTACAATATCAGAGAGTCAAGGCAAGGCCACCTCACTGGATGAAATCCTCATCTTTGATCCGAATGATTTTGATTATTGCCAATCCATCGATCTTTTGCCCCTCTATGCAGCTCTGTGCACCTCACTAAAGGCTTAGGAGGACTCAGCGGAGTTAGCTGGCATTGCTTTCATCAAAGCAAAACCATTATTTCTCAGCTGCTCTTACCCTGGGAAGGCACCACAAAATCCAGCAGAAAATACCATTACTCTTAGTTTCAGGTTACAAATCTTTTTTCAAGAGGTGAAAGCCACAAGGAATACATTCCTTCCCCACCCTCAACCCCCTCCCCACCAGGACAGTTGGGTCCCCATACATTAAAGAATGCCTGCTCTTTCATCTAAGCACCTCCACAGAGTAATACCTGACTCCCATAATCTAGACGATGAAAGCTAAACCACCTTCTGTGGCCAATTCCTACCCTAAAGAATTCATCACCCAACAGGATCTCTGCCCAACCTATCTGAGCCACTGAGCACCAATCTTAACCCTTTCTAAAAGCCAGGGTAAGCTCCCCTTAATAAGAATAGGAAAAAAAAAAGCAAGTTTTGCTACAGCCTGAATTTGTGAAATAATGCATTCAGCTCTTTGTAAAACTTGGTTAATGAAAGAAATGAATGAAGTGGGCCTGAGAGAGATACATTTGCATTAGAGATAGGAGGAGTTACAAGAAACAGAGACATAGCATCAGCCAAAAACAAAACCTCCAGCCCCCCAGGGCATCCCAACCCTCCTGATAATCTCTAAACTCCAAACACCAGAAGATCCAGTACCCTGCAATACAGCTCACTGATAGCAGGTCTAATTCAACTGTGTCCAACCTGATTTGCTTGAATAATAATAATAATAATAATAAACTGTGGTATTTGTTAAGCATTCACTATGTGCCAGGCACTATACTAAGCACTGGGGTGGGTACAAGCAAATCAGGTTTGACACAGTCCCTGTCCCATGAGGGGCTCACAGTTTCAATCCCCATTTTACAGATCTCTGAGGCACAGAGATGTCCAACCCACTGCTTAGTATAGTGCTTGGCACGTACTAAGTGCTTAAATACCACTATTATGAATTCACCATGTTTCCTAAATCACCACGTCCCTGAGGGAAACGTCTGCCTAAACTGCAGCAGCCTGGGATGGTATTATTAGTCATTTGCAGACACGTAAAAATCACGAGGAGTCAGTTATGGTAGGAGATAATCCCCTGAACGACCAAAGCCCCATTCTGATAATAATAATAATAATTTTTATATATTTTAAGTGCTTACTATGTGCAAAGTACTGTTCTAAGCGCTGGGGAGGATACAAGGTGATCAGGTTGTCCCATGTGGGGCTCACAATCTTAATCCCGATTTTACAGATGAGGTAACTGAGGCACAGAGAAGTTAAGTGACTTGCCCAGAGTCACACAGCTGACAAGTGGCAGAGACGGAATTTGAACCCATGACCCCATTCTAATGTATATGATATTTGGGAGAGGCATGAGGGTATTTGCCCAGAGAATTCCTAAAATTCGGTCCATAAAGCAAAACATGTTGGAACTGTTACCCCTGAAGTTTGCAACTGTATACGTTTTCCTCACCATAATCCATCTCACCCATGAGATGATATAGGTATCAATATAAATAAATTATAGACTATGTACATAAGTGATACAGGGCTGGAAGTGGGGCTGAATACCGGGAGCAAGTCAGGATGATGCAAAAGGAAGTGGGAGAAGAGGAAAGGAGGGTTTAGTCAGGGAAGGCCTCTTGGAGCATACGTGTCTTCAATAAGGCTTTGAAGAGGGGAGAGTAATTGTATGATTTGAAGAGGGTGGGTGTTCCAGGACGTGGGCTAGGAGTCGGTGGATGAGACACGTGAGACTGAGGCACAGTGACAAAATTTTTAGCCCTAGAGGAGAAAAGTGTGCCTCAATTTCCTAAACTGTAAAATGGGGATTAAATACTTGCTCTCCCTCCTATTTAAAAACGGTGAGCCCCATGTGGGACAGGGACTGTTTCCATCCTAATTAACCTGTATCTACCCCAGTGCTTAGAACAGTTTGTGACAAATAGTAAGTACTAAAATACAACAATGACAATAATAATAACAATGTCTGTAAGAGATAGTGCAGAATCTGATTAGATGTTCAGATTTCTCCTCCCATTAGGGGAAAGAAATGACAAAATCAAGATTAGATGAACATGTTAGTCTGCATAATTAAACTCACTGGATGTGCTCTGGACTAAACCAACACCTTACTGTTCAGTAAGAAGAAAAGCTGGCTGCTAATTACAGAAAGCTATCACCACTGATGATTCTCTGGTGTTCTTCACTTCACCCCAAATTTAGCCATTTATACCGATGTCAACATTCGCGCTTTGTTGATCCTTGCTGCTAACCCTGAGTAAGACACTTTGCTGTGAGACCTTGGGCAAGTCACTTAACCTCGCCAAGCCTCAGCACAGAATGGGTGGACTGCAATGGGCAGAGCCGATGAATAAGTGATATTTACTGAGCACTTTGTATGTGCAGAGCATTGCACTAAACACTTGGAAAAAGTACAACAGATGGGCTGGATTCCCCCCTCTTTGGCTGGCCTAGTAGAAAGAGCACCGGCCTGAAAGCACCCGTGTTCTAAGCCCACCTCTGCCACGTACCTGTTGTGTAACCTTGGGCAAATCATTTCAGTTCTTTGTTCCTCAGTTCCTTCATTTGCAAAATGGGGATTCAACACCCCCTCTCCCTCCTACTTGGCTCCATGTTGGATCTGATTATCTTGTATCTACCCCAGCACTTAGTACAGTGCTTGGCTTAACAAATACCCCAATTATTATTATCCTGGGCTCAGCTCTGCTTTGGAAGCAGCTGTGCCTTCAGGGACCAGGTAAAGGTGAAGTACAAAACATCTAAGAGGTTCCAAACATTTCACTCCTGGCTCCCTCCCCTCAGGGGATACACGGGCAATGAAATATCCATGACACCGGGATTTCTTACTAATCACCAGGCAGAAATAACTACTTGTTTTGGACAAAGACTGCCTCCCAGCCTGAATAAGAATAGGAGGGACACACCAAGAATTTTCCCTCCACCCAATGTGTCTGCACTGATACCCTCAGCTGAAGCAAAAAAAGAAAAGATCTGTGCTCACGACAACGAGTGCTTCTCTGAACTCAGACCTTTTTGATGGTATTTGCTATGAATTTACTATGTCAGGCACTGTACTAAGTGCAGATATAGATACAAAGTAATCAGGTAAGATACAGATAATAATAATAATGATGGCATTTGTTAAGCACTTATGTGGAAAGCATTGTTCTAAGCACCGGGAGGTTACAAGGTTTCCCTCGTGGGGCTCACAATCTTAATCCACATTTTACAGATAAGGTAACAGGCACAGACAAGTCAAATGACTTGCCCACAGTCACACAGCTGACAATTGGTGGAGCCGGGATTTGAACCCATGACCTCTGACTCCCAAGCCCCTGCTCTTTCCACTGAGACATGCTGCTTCTCAGATAAGGCACTGAGGCACAGAGAACTGAAGTGACTTGTCCAAGGTCACACAGCAGCGCCTGGATTAGAAGCCAGGTCCTTCTAACTCATTAAACTCAGATTGAAACACAGTCTTCTAGACTGTAATCTTGTTATGGGCAGGGAACGTGTCTGCTAATTCTGTTATATTGCACTCTTCCAAGTGCTTAGTATAGTGCTTGGCACATAACTGTTCAATAAATGGCATTGATTGATTGAGTCATTCATTCATTCAACTTACTTTTACTGGATTAGGACAGTGCTAAGTATCCTGCCTATGCCCGTGCCCAGCAAATTCTGTATGCCTTGCCAATGTGTGGTGGGCAGGGAACGTGTCTGCTAATTCTGTTGTATTGTACTCTTCTGAGTGCTTAGTACAGTGCTCTGCACAGAGTAAGTGCTCTATAAATTCCACTGATTGACTGCTGCCAGAGCCTATTCTGAAGCAACACCAAAGTGTTCGAAACCCTGCTCAAATCTCGCTGTGATAAAATAGCTTACTGCAGGAGAAGCATGGCCTAGTGGAAAGTCAGTCAGCCAATCGTATTTACTGAGTGCTTACTGTGTGCAGAGCACTGTACTGAGCACTGGGAGGGTACAACAGACACATTCCCTGCCCACAACGACCTTAAAGTCTAGAGGGGGAGATGGACATTAATACAAATAAATAAAATTACAGATATGTACTTAAGTGCTGCGGGGCTGGGAGGAGGGATGAATAAAGGGATCAAGTTAGGGTGACACAGAAGGGCAGAAGGGAGTGGAGGAAAAGGAAGAGAGGGCTTAGTTCTCTTGGAGGAGATCTGCCTTCAGTAAGGCTTCGAAGGGAGATGGGGGAGTTGGATATGAGGAGGGCGGGCAGGTCAGAGGCAGGACATGGGTGAGGGGGTGGAGGCGAGACAGATGAAATTGAGATTCAGTGAGAAGGTTAACATTAGAGGAGCGAAGTGTGCCGACTGGGTTGTAGTAGGAGATAAGCAAAGTGAGGTAAGAGAGGGAAAGGGGATAGAGTGCTTTAAAGCCAATGGAGAGGAGATTCTGTTTGACTCCCAAGCCTGTGCTCTGGTTGCCCATCCACCTCTGCATCAGTCTTGTCTCATCTTACGCTGAGTCGTCTCTGACCCATAGCGACACCATGGACACATCTCTCCCGGAACGCCCCAACTCCATCTGCAACCGTTCTGGTAGTGTATCAGAGTTTCTCGGTAAAAATAATGGAAGTGGTTTACCACTGCCTCCTTCCGTGCAGTAAACTTGAGTATCCACCCCAGACTCTCAGATCAGAGTAACTGGACTCTAATCTCAGCTCTGCCAATTACTTGTTATGTAACCTTGGACAAGTCACTTAACTACTCTGTGCCTTGGTTCTCCTGTTCTCCCTCCTACATAGATTGTGAGTCCCATGCATGACAGGGACTGTGTCCAAGTTACATGAGTTGCCCAGAGTCACCCAGCAGGAAAATAGCAGAGCCTGGATTAGAACCCAGGTCCCCTGACTCCCACCAGCCCAGTCTTTTCTCTGGCTCTACAAGCCACTGCTGCACATCTTTTAAGAACTGGGTTTCGACCAAGGCCCTTCAGACCTCAGAGCTGGAGTCACCCAGCCAGCTCGGAAACTTGTGGGATCTGAGTTCAGAAGTTAACTTAGAGCCCTGGCTCCAATTCAACTGAAGAGCTGCCCAAAATGTTGGTTTCAAAGTGGATAGTTCCCATAAAGCTTCCTGGAAAGGAGATAGCATTTGAAAAACAAAAATTTGGATGACTTAAAGGGTAAATAAATCAGAAACACATGGACTGCACTTATCTTAAAAATATTCAAGAATTGAGCACTAAAGGAGAATGGATTTGCTCAATACTAGGTATACGAAGCAAAGTTAAGAAAAGATCTTAACTCAGCTGAGCATACACACATATATACCTCTATACACTAGAGAGATATAGAGATATCTATTTTACATTTACTTGCAGGATTTGAGTTACAAATGTTGGTCAAGCTAAGAACATTAATCTTGCTCCTTTCCTCTTAGTTTGGAAGTCGGGTCTTTCCTCCACTGCAGCAAGATAGATACGGGTTGAGCAAAGAAGTGTATTTTTCAGACATTTTCCTCCAAAACTCATTAAACTGCTTAAAAGAGAGAAGGTCTTAATGCCTGTCAGGGCAACAAGTAGAGATAGAAAAAGGAGTCTAGGCACAAAAAGGACCAAGGAGGAAACAGCAATGATCGCTGAACAAGAATGCATAGCTGTATACTAGACCACACTATGGTAACACTGATCTCAACCCAGAATAATCAGGCCACTGACTGAGCCAATGGGGATTTTGAGAAGTGGTGTGGCTTAGTGGATACAAAACTGCCCCGGGAATCAGAAGGACCTGGGTTCTAATCCCCATTCTTCCACTTGTCTGCTGTGTGACCTTGGGCAAGTAGCTTCACTGCTCTGGGTGTCAGTTTACTCATCTGAAAAATGGGGATTAAGAGTTGGAGCCCTAAGTGGGCCTGGAACTGCGCACAACCCAACTACCTTGTATCTACCCCAGCACTTAGTAGTGCCTGGCACATAGTAAGTGCCTAAAAATACCACAGTTATTATTATCATGATCATTTCTATTAATAAATGATCTCTCAATAGTGCTGATAGTATAAGGGAGCCAGAATTGCACTTGATTATATATGGCCACTTCACGTTGAAAACCTCTTGATTATATATGGCCACTTCAAGTAGAAAACCTCTTTAAGTGATACTTACTCTACCCCCACAGTGCTTTGGTAAATATTCTTATATGCTACTATTTCCCCTAAACTTAAAGCACTTCAATGTCTATTTCTCCCTGTAGACTGTAAACTCAATGTGGGCAGGGATTACGTTTACTAACACTGTTGTACTGTAATCTTCCAAGGGCTCACTACAGCACTCTGCAATCAATCAGTGGTATTTATTGAGCACTTACTGTGTGCAGGACACTGTACTAAGTAAGCACTTGGGGGAGTACAATATAACAGAGTTGGTTGACACGTTCCCCGCCCACAATGAGCTTACAGTCTAGAGGGGGAGATAGACATTAATATAAACAAATTACAGATGTGTAAGTGTTGTGGGGCTGAGTGGGGGTGAAATAAGGGAGAAAATCAGGGTGATGCAGAAGGGAGTAGGAGAAAAGGAAATGAGGCTTAGTCAGGGAAGGCCTCTTGTGCCTTCAATAAGGCTTTGAAGGTGAGGAGAGTAATCCGCCGCTGTACATGAAGAGGGAGGGCGTTCCAGGCCAGAGGCCAGATACGAGTGAGAGGTTGGTGGCAAAATAGACGATATTGAGGTATGGTGAATAGGCTGGCATTAAAGGAATGAAGTATGTGGGCTGGGTTGTAATGGGAGAGCAGTGAAGTGAGGTAGGAGGGGGCAAGGTGATAGGGGCAAGATGATGAGTGAAGCAGCGTGGCTTAATGGAAAGAGAACGGGCTTGGGAGGCAGAGGTTGTGAGTTCAAATCCCAGCTCCACCACTTGTCAGCTGTGTGACTTTGGGCAAGTCACTTAACTTCTCTGTGCCTCAGTTACCTCGTCTGTAAAATGAGGATTAAGACTGTGAGCCCCACATGGGACAACCTGATTACCTTGTATCTACCCAGCGCTTAGGACAGTGTCTGGCACATAAGTGCTTAACAAATGCCATTATAATTTTTAAGCGCTTAGTACAGTGCTCTGCACGCAGTAAGTGCTCAATAAATATGACTGAATGAATGAATGAATGACTGCTTTCAAGCCGATGGAAAGGAGTTTCTGTTTGATGGCCAACCACAGGAGATTCTTGAGGAGTGGGGAAACAGACTGAACGTTTTTGTAGAAAAATGATCTGGGTAGCAAAGCGAAGTATGGACTGGGAAAGACAAGAGGCAGGGAGGTCAGTACTGTATCAGGCAGAGGCTGATAAAATAATCAAAGAGCATTACAATAAGTATTTGGATTACTGTGGTAGCAGTTTGGCAGGAGAGGAAAGGGCGTATTTTAGTGATGTTATGAAGTTTGAACTGACAGGATTTAGTGATAGATTGAATAAGTGGGTTGAATGAGAGAGATGAGTCAGGATAGCACCAAGGTTACGGGCTTGTGAAACATAAAAACCAAGAAAAGATTTTTTTAAAGGTATTTCCTAAGTGCTTATTACGTGCCAGGTGCTATACTAAGCACAGGATGGACACAGTCCCTGTCCCACGTGGGGTTTACAATCTTAATCCCCATTTTACAGATGAGGTAACAGGCCCAGAGAAGTGAAGTGACTTGCCCAAGAATCTCCCACTGCCCCCTCTCGCCACACAAACCCTCACACACACATACACCTTCAGGGGTGTCTTCTTTAAACGTACCTATTAAGAGTTTACTACGCGTCACGCACAGTTCCTGTCCCATAAGTAAGCGCTCAATAAATACGATTGAATGAATGAATGTAGCAGGATTAGAACCCAGATTCTCTGATGCCAAGGCCCATGTTCTTCCCACTAGGCCAGGCTGCTTCCCGTCCCACTCAGAAGCCCACCGAATTCTTAGAATTTGTCCATGGCATTACGTGTGAACATGTCTAATGGCCCCTTGATTTACACAAAACACTTTGTTCTGCCTTCACCAGGGTGAAAATGCACTACTCCATGTCCGTTCCAAGGTCTCAGACTAAAAGCAGAGGGACTATACAAAATTGGGATCCTCTTCCACTACACTGCCTACTTTATATTTGTGTGGAGGATAGTAGAACTAGGAAAAGAGGCTTCTTAGCAGCAAAGTCTGGGCACCAAGCCCTGTACTGTGAGTTTGCCTGTAATCTAGCAGATACTGCAGAAACAAGGTGTTTCGACTCACGCTGTCTCCTGCCAGATGTGCCTAATTATAACCGCAGGGTAGGCACTGCCCACATAAGGGCAAGGACGTTGCCTCTCAGACATTCTATCCTGTGCCAACTTACTGGCTCTCTCTCCCTCCAGAAAGCAGACCCACCCATGACCTGCGTTCAGAGCTGCCTTCATTTGTGTGGAAATCACTTCAGGAAGAATTTTTGACCGTGGTTCCAGGCTCCTTGAATGGGTGCTTAAGGAGAATTAAATCCATAATTACGCCACTGTGCAAAATGAAGTTACCTAGAACACAAACCCCTGCCATCTGATCCAGAAAAGTCACAATGCCCAATGGTGGTATTTGTTAAGTGCTTACTATGTGCCAAGCGGTGGACTATACAGGTGTCAGGATGGTCTAGGAACCAAACTGCAGTTGTAACTTCCTCACAGAGACATGGGTTTGAGTTCCCGTGCTGTTGGGAAGCAGCATGGCCTAGTGGAAAGAGCATCGGCCTGGGGACTAATCCCAGCTCTGCGATTTGTCTGAGTGAACTTGGGCAAGTCCCTCATTTGCAAAATTCCCAGTCTGCAAAGTGGGGATTCGGTACCTGTTCTCCCTCCGACTTAGATTGGGAGCCCTCTGTGGGACAGGGACTGTGTCCAACCTGTGTCTAACAGTGTTTGACACATAGTAAGCACTTAACAATAGGTACATTTGAAGACACTCCTGAAGGCGATGTTCATCTCTGTGAGTACGTTTGTGGCAAGAGAGGGGGCAGTGGGAGACTCTGGGGATTTCAGGAGGGAGTTAAAGCTCTAAAATAGTTGGTGGAGGCAACCCATTCTGGCCTGAGTTACGTTTCCAACTGCACAAGCTAGACAGAGCACTGAATGAGGCCTTTAATCTCCTAAAAAGTCTAAGTAACTTCAAATGACATATGTTTTTTAACAGAGAGAAAAGTTGGAACAAATATGAAGCATGTGTGCCAAGGGCCAGATTATATTTAACAATCTCCCTGATCCCCAATCTTTCAATCAATCTGTCGTATTTCTTTAGCGCCTGCTGAGTGGAGAGCACTGTACTAGGCACTTGGGAGAGTTGGTAGACATTTTCCCTGCCTATAAACAAGCTTACAGTCTACTGGGAACTTTGAAGATTTCCCAGAGGCCCAGTAAATCCTTTGGAACTGACCAGAAGTACCTGCTTCTATTTAGTAAGGCACGCGCATTCCTTCATACTGTATTTCTGTTGCCATCGTGGAGTAAGTTACCCCAATCCTCCCAACTCTTTAACCCTCCTTGACTACCAGGACCCCACTTCTTCCCCACAGCCCCAAACCCCTGTAGTCAAATCAATCAATGGTTTTTACTGAGCACTTATGGTGCGCTGAGCACTGAACTATGTGCTTGGGAAAGCCCAGTGCAACTGAGTTGGCAGGCAAGATTCCTGTCCATAAGAAGCTTACGAGTCTCCAAGAGACTAAGCCCTCATTTCCTTTTTTCCCAGTCCCTTCGTCACCCTTGCACTTGGATTTGCATCCTTTATTCACCCTTCCCTCAGTACCACAGCACTTATGTCCATATCCACAATTTTTTTTATAAACTTCTGTCTCTTTAGACTGTGAGCTCACTGTGAGCTGTTTGTTATATTGAACTCGCCCAGACACTTAGTATAGCACTCTGCACACAGTAAGTGCTCAATAAACATAATTGATTGATTGATAGAGGGGGAGCTTACCAAAAGAGGACAAAGTCACTCGAGTCAGGGTAGAAGGGGCCATTCTGATCCCTTTATTTGTGTTACCCATTGCAGAGAGAATGGGAAAGAGAGGAGCCAATTAAAATAAGCCAATTCCCAAATAGGATCCCAGCCACAGTGAAACAGAGTGATCCCAGTTGCTTGGCCATGGGGTGCTGTCCTCTGACTAAATTTGGTGAATTAACTGTGAAACTGGTCCCTAAAAGAGTTCTCATAACATTCCAAGTGGCTATCTTTAATTCAGAAGCAACTAGAAGCTGAAAGTTACTCTCCAACCAATAAATATCAATGTTAAGAACAGATATGGCTTCTTGTCAAGTTAAGTGATCATACATAGTGTGATCCAGACAGAAGAATCATAACTGTGGTACTTGTTTAATGATGGCATTTTATTAAGCGCTTACTATGTGCCAAGCACATAGTAAGCGTGCACTTACACTTCTCTGTTCTTAGCGCTGGGGAGGTTACAAGGAGATCAGGTTGTCCCACAGGGGGCTCACAGTCTTCACCCCCATTTTACAGATGAGGGAACTGAGGCACAGAGAAGTGACTTGCCCAAAGTCACACAGCTGACAATTGGCACAGCCGGGATTCAAACCCATGACCCCTGACTCCAAAGCCCATGCTCTTTCCACTGAGCCATGCTGCTTCTCTTGTTTAGTTTTTTTAGGTTTTTTTTAGTTTTTTACTTTAGTGCTTACTATGTGCCAAGCACTGCTGTAGATTCCCTTCAATCAAATCAGACACAGTCCTTGTCCTACATGGGGCTCACAGTCTCAGGGGAAGAAAAAACAAGTACTTAAATAGGTTTCCTCATATGTAAAATGGGGATTAAATATCTGTTCTTCTTCACACAGACTCTGAGCCCCATGTGGGACAGGGCGACAGGATTAACATCCCAGTGTTCAGTACAGTGCTTTGCACAAAGAAAACGATGAACAAATACCACCATTATTATTACTATTATCATCATTCCCTATTTTACTCACCTCACTGTAGGCAGGGAATGTGACAACCATTCTATTATATAGCACTGTATTAGAGCTTAGTAGAATGCTCAATAGCTATGATGGATTGATTGAGGAACGTGAGGCCCAGAGAAACTAAGTAACTTATCCAGCAGGCAGGTGGAAGAGCCGGAATTAGATCCCAAGTCTCAACTCTTACTACTGGGGCACACTGCCTCCCAGACAGCTTTGCTAAATTAGTTGATTTGGTGTCAAGAGCATAAACGTCTGAGTTTTCAGAATAGATAACTCCCAGCTACGTTCATCTCCTTCATTCCACCATCAAGAATTCACGGTGTGCTGAGGGGAGGAAAGCATAAGAGGTGGGAGTGAAGGCGGGGTGGGGAGGGAGAAGGGGGGGGGGGGGTGCTTACAAAAGCTTCCGGCCCAAATTCCTCTGACAGAGGAATGTGTGAATGCGGAGAAACACAGGTACGGACTAGCCCCGTGACATACTTTTGGAAAGCAGTTCTTCCCAGTTCCCGTGGCTTCCTAAAGATCTCCAGATTCCTAAGAAGAGTTAACGGAGTCTTATCTGCTTCTGCTTTTCCTCCAGAAGTGGCAGGGGAGAATGAACTTTTTATTTAGGCATTTTCAAAAAGACAGGCCAAAGGAAAATCGACTCTACCACCGTCTGGGTCAACCGTGCAAACCTTATAAAATTTTACGTTAGTTGAAACCTGCATAATAATAGTAATAATAATAATAATGGTATATGTTCTTAATTATGATAGTAATTATAATGTTGGTATCGGTTAAGTGCTTACTATGTGCCAGGCACTGTACTAAGCACCAGGGAGGATACAAGTAAATCAGGATGGACACAGTTCTTGTCTCAAAAGGGCTCACAATTGAATTCCCCATCCCAAGACCGTGCTCTATCTGCTAAGCTACGCTGCTTGCTCAGACCCTTTCTAAATCAGGCCTTTTCTGTAAATCTGCTGGGTCTATATTGAAAATAAGATTCATACTGTGTTGGTCAAGGCAGGGATTATAGGGCAGAACTGATTTTATTAACACACCGTCCCAGGGGGCCTCTTGAGACCTCAGGGTCATCTCCCAGAGTGGCCTCCCAAGCTATCAGGACAACTGCATTAGGTTAAGAAAACAGTTCTAATTTGGACATATGAATAGCTGGTGTATTTTGGGCAAACAGTTTCTGCTGCCAAAACGAGCACTGAAGATTAACTGGTAAAATTCAGCCTGACTGGATTGGGTTGGGAGCTCCAACTCCTAAGAAAGACACACAGAAGAAACTGGGTCCACGTAAATGGAGGTCCATTTCTTTTTTCATTGCTAAATTAAACATTGACAAGACAGTCCGTGTGGAACTGGTGGTTAAAAACTTGAACTGGGAATATGAAATGGAGAAGGAGCTTGGCCTAATGGGTGGAGCACAGACCTGGAAGTCGGAAGGTCATGGGTTCTAATCCCGTTTCCACCACTTGTGTGCTGTGTGGCCTTGGGTACGTCACTTCACCTCTCTGGGCTCCATTACCTCACCTGTAAAATGGGGATTAAGACTGTGAGCCCCGTGTGGGACAACCTGATTACCGTGCATCCTTCCAGCGCTTAGAACAGTGCTTGGCACATAGTAAGCGCTTAACAAATGAGATCATTATTATTATTTGTAAAATGGGGATTAAGACTGAGCCCTACATGGGACAGGAACTGTGTCCAACCCAATTTGCTTGTACCCACCCCAGCGCTAAGTACAGTGCCTGGCACAAATCTGAGTAATCAGGTTAAATTAAAAGGAACAGTAGCCCTCTACAACCCCACAGTATCTCCGTGTTAATAATAATAATTGTGGTATTTGTTATTCACTTACTATGTGCCAGGCACTGTACTAAGTGCTGTGGTAGAGACAAGCTAATTGCGTTGGATGCAGTCCCTGTTCCATGTGGGGCTCACGGCCTTAATCCTCATTTTACAGATGAGGAAACTGAGGCCCAGAGAAGTGAAGCGACTTCGCCAAGGTCACACAGCAGACAAGCGGCAGAGCCGGAATTAGAACCCATGTCCTCTGACTCCCAAGCCTGAGCTCTTTCCACTATGCCACACTGCTTCCCATGATAATTCTTTATATGCTCCCGGGTCCCAGGCAAACTATGTTAGAGACTGGGATGGGGAAGTGCCATTCGCGACCTAAAAGAGTCAACACTCCTCTCGGAGCAAGCGGGACTCCCTGAGAAGGGCCAGGTTAGGGTTACGCTGAGGAATGAGTATAAAAATAAAGTGACTAAGATTTCCAGAAGTGATCCTTAAAATAGACGGGTCCCCACCCTGTTTACAAACACGGATTCCTTCTCAAGCTGGAGGGTGAGGCGGGTGGGGAAGAGTTGCCTGCCCCTCTTCTGCTGACAGAAATGCCAGCCCAGAGGAGGGTGACTGCCTCCCTCAAGTACAGAAATAAGGGGCTTGGGAGTCAAGAGGTCATGGGTTCTAATCCCTGCTCCGCCACTTATCGGCTGTGTGACCTTGGGCGAGTCACTTAACTTCTCTGTGCCTCAGATACCTCATCTGCAAAATGGGGATTAAGATTGTGAGCCCCACGTAGGACAACCTGATCACCTTGTATCCCCCCAGGTCCTAGAACAGTGCTTTGCACACAGTTAGGGCTTAACAAATACTATTATTATTATTATCTAAGAAGGGCACCAAATCAATGGCTGTAGACTTCCCCTCTTGACTGTCAGCTTTGTTGTGGGCAGGAAATGGGTCCCTTATATTGTACTCTCCCAAGTGCTTAGTACAGTGCTATGCACACAGTAAGTCCTCAATAAATAAGACTGAGTGGAGAGCCATGGCACCGTGCAAACGATCACCTAATCCAGCCCGAGGACCCTGGCCTCAACTCTCCAGCTGTCTGTGGGCAGGGAATGTGTCCTTTACATTGTTAAATTGTCCTCTGCACACAGTAAGCACTCAGTAAATATGACTGATTGTTTCTGCCGCTGATCAGAGCAGTAGGCCAGCTGTGCGTCATGATGGAGAAAGTTGATCCAAAGCAGATACTATGTTGCTCTGGAGGAGGGCTCTGTTTATCGCTTAGGACGCAGGAATGCTAGCTGTCCATTCTCTGCCACTCTCCCTTCACCTTTGGGGGAAGAGGCTGTTGATTTGTACCCAAAATTCTTTTCCAAGTATAGATCCCCAGAATTGTATCAACTAATTGGGAGTATTTGTGGAGCACTTAGTGAGGAGCACTGAACTCAGCACTTGGGAGAGTACAATACAGCTAGTATTCATTCATTCAATCGTATTTATTGAATGCTTACTGTGTTCAAAGCACTGTACTAAGTGCTTGGGAAAGTATGACAACAATAAAGATTCTCTATCCACAATGAGCTTAAGGACTAGAGGGAGAGACAGACACTTAAATAAACAACAGATATGTACATTTACAAAGTAAACCTGATCACTGGTATCACTGACCTTGTTACTGTCCAATATTGGGGGAAGCAGCAATTTGACTAAAAGTAGAAAGGGCTCGGGCCTGGGAGTTCTAATCCCGACTCCACCACTTACCTGCTGTAAATCACTTCACTTCTGTGTCTCAGTTCCCCCATCTGCAAAATGGGGATTCAATCCCTGTTCTTCCTGCTACTTAGTATGTGAACCCCATGCGGGACCTGATTATCTTTATATCTATCCCAGTGCTTAGTACAGTGCAGGACACATAGTAGGCACTTAAAAAATATCACAATATTGCAGGTAGTTGCTTTCCCTTAACAGAAAGGATTGGCTCTCCTGACACGTATTTCACCGAGAAGAGGAGAGAGGCTGGCAGGGACCCATTAATGTCTCCTCTGGGCACCTCCACTTGCCAATAGCGCTTTCTAAATTGGAAAATCAGGAGAAACTCTGGGAAGTGAAGAACTTCACGAGCTTTCTCTTTATTTTATCTTATCTTAGAGAAGGAAGCTGGCCTGGTGGATAGAACTCAGATCCGGGAGTCAGGAGGACCTGAGTTCAAATCCCGGCTCCGCCACTTGTCTGCTGTGTGACCTTGGGCAAGTCACTTCACTTCTATGTGCCTCAGTTCCCTCCTCTGTAAAATGGGGATTGAGACTGTGAGCCCCTTGTGGAACCAGGACTCTGTCCAAACTGATTGGCTTGTATCCACCCCAGCGCCTAGTACAGTGCCTGGCATGTGCTTCACAAATACCATTAATTTTTAGATATTTATCTTGATCCAGGGTCCCAAAACCAAAGTCCAACTCCACTTGGACAACACTTCCTGTCCTGCAGGTGTTCCGTCCAGCTTCAAGCAGATGACAAATCCCTGGTCTCTTAGTCTGGACTTTTCATGAAAGACCCAGATTTCTCCCCCACAGATTTTGGCTCGGGGAGGAGTATCTCACAGCACTGAAGGCTGGCCTCTCTCAGCTGGTCCAGTATTCAACTGACTTGGCATTCCACTTCTCTCGACTCTTGAGAAAAGGTGACCAGCCAGCAGGGAAGGGAGGGTGGGGGGAGATGGAAGTTAGGAATAAGTCTGATTTGAGAGTTGAAACAGCTTAAGCAAATAATCTCGCCAGAGACGGTTATACTTCCACAATGGTTTCTGTCGACATATCCTATAAACAAATCAAGGAGTTTAAAATACTCCAGCTGACTTTCCCCTTTCCAAGAGGTAAAAAGACATCATGACTCAGTCAATGAGAAGCAGCATTGCCTAGTGCAAGGAGCAGGGGTCCGGGGGCCAGAGGACCTGGGTTCTAATTCCTCTCTGCCACTTGTCTGTGAGACCTTGGGTAAATCACTCAACTTCTTTGTGCCTCACTTACCTCATCTGAAAAATGTGGATTGAGACTGTGAGACTTATGTGGGACAGGGGCTGCATGCAACCCAATTATCTTCCGTCTACCCCAGGGCTTAGTATAGTGCCTGGCACATAAATACAAATGGTATTTATTAGGCACTGATTATGTGGAGAGCCCTGGACTACATGCTTGTGAGACTATAATTCAACAGAGCAGGAAGACACATTCCCAGTCCAAAAGGGAATAGAGTCTGTATAGAATCCCTTATACAATCTAAAAAGGGGGACACAGACATTAAAATAGAGATTGCGTTTGAATAGCCTAACTAGACTATAACTACTTTTTGAAATTATCTCCCTTGCTCTTTCCCCATCCTTAAATAGCAAACCCATCCTTGCTTTCCTTGGAAATAAAAGAAATCTTTCTTACCTTTCCCCTTTCACTGCAATAAAAATCAATGAAGGCATGCAGCTTATGCCCCAGCCCATCTGTCTATGTGTATTCCCACAGGTCTGGGATTCAGAAGGACCTGGGTTCTGATCCCAGCTTCACCACTTATCTGCTGTGTGACCTTGGGCAAGTCCCTTAACTTCCCTGTGCTTCAGTTACCTTCTCTATAAAATGGGGATTAAGACTGTGAGCCCCATTAGGGACACAGACTATGTCCAACCTGAGTAACTTGTATTCATTCAGTCACATTTGAGTGCTTACTGTGTGCACAGCACTATACTAAGTGCTTGGGAAAGTACAATACAGTAATAAAGAGAGAGAATCCCTGCCTACAATGAGCTCACTGTCTAACCCAGCACCTACTACAGTGCCTGGAACATAGTAAGCGCTTGACAAATACTAGAAGCAGCATGGCTTAGTGGAAAGAGCACGGGCTTGGGAGTCAGCTGTGTGACTTTGGGCAAGTCACTTAACTTTTCTGTGCCTCAGTTACCTCACCTGTAAAATGGGGATTAAGACTGTGGGCCCCACATGGGACAACCTGATTACCTTGTATCTACCCCAGTGCTTAGAACTGTGCTTGGCACATAGTAAACACAAATACCATAATCATTATTCTTATTTTATAAAAAAGAGAGAGACTTTGCAGCCCCCTTTTAGCCCCCAGAGATGTGGGTTTTACCCACATTATTGCCCCATAATGGTTTGCTCAGGTCTGAGCCCATGCAGCTGGGGCCCAGGGGATGTCGAGGTACCCAATGAAGCAGAACATCCGTGTCTGAGAGATGGGAGTGTGGATGGTACAGGGAAATGGGCCCCAGTAGGCTGCTGAGGAAGCTCACCCTGTGAGGTCATCCAGGCTCACTGGAGATTTTATTGGCACCCATGCTGTGCCCAAAACATCAACTGGCAGGTAGGAAGGAGGAGACAGCATGTAGAGACATGGCAGGGCCAGGGGCTCCCGGGCAGAATGAAACACGAATGAAACACGGTGACACCTCGTGGGTGACTCATTCTGGGGCTCAGGCCAGGTGACGGGGAGGCTCCTCCTTCATTCAATCGTTATTTATTAGTGCAGAGCACTGTACTAAGCACTGGGGAGAGTACAATACGACAATAAACAGCCATTCCATGCTCACAACAAGCTTACAGTCTATGGTGGTAGACATTAATATACGTAAATAAATTAAAGACATGTACTTAAGTGCTGTGGGGCTAGGAGGGGGGAAGAACAAAGGAAGCAAGTCAGGGCCATGCAGAAGGGAGTGGGAGAAGAGGAAAGGCGGGCTTAGTTAGGGAAGGCCTCCTGGAGGAGATGTGCCTTTAATAAGGCTTTGAAGTGGGGACAGGACAAGCGTAATTGTATGATTTGAGGAAAGAGGGTGTTCCTGGCCAGAGGCAGGAACTGGGTGAGGGGCCAGCAGCCCCTCTTAGACAAGTCTAAGAAATTGGAGAACGCCCATCACATCCAGATTCCTGACCTTGTCCAGCATTTCTAATTGCCCTTATCGCTCCTTAAATCCCTGCTCCAATGGAGCCAACACCCTCACCCCCACAATCAACTCTCCCACCCCTCCACCTCCCCCCAACCCCCGCAGCTTTGCTCAGGCAATTTATTCCCAGGCTTGGAGGGCTCTCCCTTCATTTTCCCACCAAGTCTTATTGAACCTCTACTGAACACCCACTCCCTCCCCTTTCCAGATCCATGCCACCTGGCTCCTCTCATTCCAATCATTCCAGCTTCCCTCCTCCACTGTATATATCTATTAATAATAATGATAATAATTGTGGTATTCGTTAAGCTCTTACTCTGTGCCAGGCGACGTACTAAGCACGGAAGTGAATACGAACAAATTGGGTTGGACACAGTCCCTGTCCCGCATGGGGCTCGGTCTTAATCCCCTATTACTATTCTCTTTATTTTGTTAATGATGTGCATCTAGCTTTACTTCTATTTATTCTGATGACTTGACACCTGTCCACATGTTTTGTTTCGTTGTCTGTCTCCCCCTTCTAGACTGTGAGCCCGCTGTTGGGTAGGGACCGTCTCTATATGTTGCCAACTTGTACTTCCCAAGTGCTTAGTACAGTGCTCTGCACACAGTAAGCGCTCAATAAATATGATTGAATGAATAGATCCCCTTTTTACAGATGAGGTAACTGAGGCCCAGAGAAGTGGACTGACTTGCCCAAGGCAACACAGCAGAAATATGGTGGAGCTGGGATTAGAACCCAGGATCTTCTTACTCCCAGCCCCGTGCTCTACCCACTTCACATACTGCTTCTCCAAATATATATATATATTATATATATCATATATAATGTGTTTCTGTTCTCACTCAAGTGTCTCTTCTGTCCATTGCCTCTGTTAACTGTATGTCTGATCTAGCTATTCAGTCATTCAATAGTATTTACTGAGTGCTTACTGTGTCCAAAGCACTGTACTAAGCGTTTGGGAGAGTACAATATAACAGAACAGACACATATGTGCCCTGCTCCATTAGATGGTAAATTCCCAAAAGATAGGGAGCAGGTCTCATTCTTCCATTGACTTTCCCCAGACATAGGGCTTCCCTTGCAGTAAGGGTACACCATGTCACTTCTGACGGCAGGGAATGTGTCTGTTATATTGCTATGTCGTACTCTCCAAAGACCTTAGTTCAGTGCTCTGCACACAGTAAGCACTCAATAAATACGATTGATTGATTGAGCCTAAGTCCCAAAACCCCTTGTTGCAAAGGTTTTTATTTTCCACAGGATGGCTCCAATCCTGGCCCAGTCTCGGTTGGGGACGGGACTTAGCAGATCCTTTTTTCCCCCCAACCCCTGCCTACAATCATTCCCTCTCTGCTAGCATACTCAGAAGGCAGGTGGAAAAAATTCACACAAGTCCCTCTTGCTAACCTGTGGGAAAATCTGGAGGATGAGGTGGAGGGGGAGGCTAGAAACAGGCAGTTTAAAGAAGAGGTTTTGACATTATCTGTGGATGATGTCATGTATTCATCTTGCCTCCAAGGTCAATAATACTTCACAGCTAATTTAGGAGGGCTGGATAGTAGAAAAACATTCCCTTTGTGAGATAGTCACTCCATTATAATCCTACAAATGGTATTTATCAAGCACTTACTATGTGCCATGCACTGTTCTAAACGCTGGGGTAGATACAAGCTGATCAGGTTGGACCCAGTCCCTGTCCCACATAGGGCTCACAGTCTTAATCCCCATTTTACAAATGAGGTAACAGGCACAGAGATGTTAAGTGACTTACCCAAGGTCACAAAGCAGACAAATGGCAGAGGCAGGATTAGAACCCAGAGCCTGGTCCTGTCCTCTCTCCACTAGGCCATGCTGCTTTCCTAATTTATGTAGTACACACATGTACAGTATACATAGAGAAAATGATAAAGACGTATTTCACTGTAGTGTGTGTGCTTGTATGTATGTATAGCTAGAGCTGTCCTTGGGATTTCAAATACGATGCTACTAAAGGGGTGATTCTATCTGGCTGTGCTTGAGTAGCTAACTCATCCCTAGACTGTAAGCTCAGAGAGGACAGGGAACATGTTTCCCAACTGTTATATTGGACTCTCCCTAGCATTTACTACAGTACTCTGCACACAGTAAGTGCTGTGTAAATGCCATTGACTAGCTGCATGATCAACAAACCATCCTTACTTTGGGCATTTAAAGATTGTGCCTTAATGAGAATGGTGGTATTTGTTGAGCACTTACTTCATGTCAAGAACTGCTCTAAGCACTGGGGTAGATACAAACTAGTTAGGTTGGACACAGTCCCTGTCATACATGGGGCTCACAGTCTTAATCCCCCTTTTACAGATGAGGGAACTGAGGCACATTCATTCACTCAATCGTATTTATTGAGCACTTACTGTGCACATAGAAGTGAAAGGAAGTGAAACGGTCCTAGACAAGTGGTGAAGCCAGGATTAGAATCCAGGGCCTTCTGATTCCCAGGCCCATGGCTCTATGCACTAATAATAATAATAATAATAGCATTTGTTAAGCACTTACTATGTGCAAAGCACTGTTCTAAGCGCTGGGGAGGATACAAGGTGATCAGGTTGTTCCACATGGGGCTCACAGTCTTAATCCCCATTTTACAGTTGAGGTAACAGGCACAGAGAAGTGACTCGCCCAAAGTCACACAGCTGACAAGTGGCAGAGCCAGGTTTAGAACCCACATCCTCTGACTCCCAAGCCCTTGCTCTTTCCATTGAGCCACACTGCTTTTTTGTTGCCATTAAACACTTGCTACCTACCGATGGTGCCAATTCTGGATTTCCCTGTTGGTATCGCAATCTTCTCGAATTCTTATCTTTAAGGGACACTGGATTTCTAATGGATCTATATCAGGTTGACCTGTCTCAACTGCTGTTCACTCCCATCTCCATATAGCTACGCTACGTTGTCAGAGGTACTGCTTCACTTCACTTTCAAACGTTTCTGTCCTTGTGTAATTAAAAGTACCTCACTTCATTGGCAAGGCCATGGTTGGGTATCCCATCTTCACATTACTTTGATACTTTAGATGGGGCTTCTGTGATGAAGCTGTAGCTTTAAGACACTCATCAACCCTCCCTCCCCTCTGCTTACCCCCACCTCACCTCAGCTCACACGCTCT
The DNA here is from genome assembly GCF_015852505.1 of Tachyglossus aculeatus. Lineage (NCBI taxonomy): Eukaryota > Metazoa > Chordata > Mammalia > Monotremata > Tachyglossidae > Tachyglossus > Tachyglossus aculeatus. The sequence continues at coordinate 15,897,874 of NC_052071.1, read as the reverse complement.
ATTCTTGATACAGCCTATACCTCAGGCCTCAGTTTTGTCTCTCTTGCCATCAACCCCTTCCCTCCTGCCTTGGAATTGCCTCCTCCTTAATATTGGGTAGATCACCGCTCTCCCCATCTTGTAAGCCCTACAAAAATCACACCCCCTCCAGGAAGCCCTCCCTGATTATTCTCTCATCTCCCCACTCTGCTTCCCACCGGCTACCAATCCAGCCCTTCCATGATATCACTGAAACATATGGGTACCCAATCCCATTTCCACCACCCTACTGGCCCAAATGTCCATCAGTCAATCACTCGATGGGATTTATTACATGCAGAACACTGTACCGAGCGCTTGAGATCCCAGATCTTTTGCTTCCTACTACCTCTACTTTATTTTAGGACCTGCCTCCCCCACTGGTAGATAAACACTTTGCGGGGCAGGGGCCGTATCTATTAATGTTATCGTGCTCCCTCTGGTAGAGTGCTTCTAGAACCCAGTCATTAACTCAGAAGAAACTCTGGACTTGCATTAGAAAAGGTTCTTGGAGTAGTTGAAATGCATTTTGGCTCAAACTTCTAGATTCCTTGTTGCAACCTCCAAACACCCTTGTGCAAAAGAGTAAGATGGGGTTTAGCATACAGCTCTTCTTTCCTCCAAGTCCCTCCCAACTGCCACCAGCCAACACACTCCATTCCTTTAGTGCGAGGTTACTCAGGTCTATCTCACCAGTTACCCCTTTCCCACATCCTCCCCCTAGCCAGGAACTCCCTCCCCTTCCATACACACCAGACCGCCACTCTCTCCACCTTCCAAGCATTAATAAGATCACATCTCCTCCAAGAGGCCTTCCCCGATTAAATCCTCTTTTCCCCTGCTCGCTCTCCCTTCTGCACTTTGATCTGCGACCTTTGGACGTTTGACATTCTTCCCTCCTCCAATCCCATAGCACTTGTGTTCGTATCTTTAAATCATGCGTTATACATTATTTACTGATGTTACTGTCCATCTCCTCCTCTAGACTGTAAGCTAGTCATGGGCAGGGAATGCCTGCCAATTGTACTCTTCCAAGTGCTTAGTACAGTGCTCTGCACATAGTAAGCGCTCAATAAATACCACTGACTGATTCTGGTATAATCACATCATCATGGAGAAATCTTGGCAGCTTGAGAAACTTTTCTGGGCTGATAAACTCCTTTAGTAAGCAGATCCCAGGTGTGCTGATAGCATCTATTTTTTTTTTGTAAGGACAATAAATCCCAGGGAAAAATCTTGAACCTGCTCCATATCCTCCTCCTCAGTCTGACATGCAGCAAAGATCATGTCTACTGCATTTCCTTGGGGTGCAAAATGGTAAGGATGATATGAAACTAAGAGGAGGCATGGCCTAGTGGAAAGAGCACAGGCTTGGGAGTCAAAGGACCTGGGTTCTAAACCTGTCTCCACCATTTGTTTGCTGTGTGACCTTAGGCAAATCATTTAACATCTCTGTGCTTCAGTTTCCTCATCTGTAAAATGGGGATTAAGACTGTGAGCCTGATGTGGGACAGGGACTGTGTTCAACCAGATTAGCTTGTTTCTACCCCAGTGCTTAGTATGGTGCCTGGCACATAGTGAGTGCTTAAATACCATCAAAAAAAACTGCCTGGGGGGAGAAGTGAGGGGCTAGTTCAGATAATGGAAATTCAATTTTACAAACAGAATTGCACTTTACCATTGACACACCCTTTTTCCTGTAATCTCATCTTTAATTACAATTTTCATAACTGAGCTTGGTTTGGATACTTGAGCCCCTGAGGTTCCAATAATCGGCTTTCTAATAAATACCCACTGTTGGCTCTGTCATTGCTAAGGCTAGAGGCCAGCAAAGGCAACCTGCCAAGTTCCTGCGTTGTGGATTTGCCTCCGGGGGAGAGAAAATGCCAAAGTAAAATGATTTCAGGCCCGGTCAAATCTCAATCCCAAACCAACCAGCCATAAATTCACACATTGGTCAAGGTGAAAGACATCTTCTACAGCCGGAAACAAGGCTTTAAAGTGATCTATGACTGAACCGTAAGACATCCTTGGAGATAAAAATCAATCAATTGTATTTATTTAATGCTTACTGATGAAAAGGTGACCAGTGAAAGTTTCTAGTGGGTTCTGAGTGCCAGCTGGAAGTGGATCATGAGCTTTTATTCCAAAATGGGATAAAGGACAACACTAGTCAATTACTGGGAGGTGAAAGAACTGGGAAACAGCATGGCTTAGTAGAAAAAAAACACAGACTAGAAGTCAGTACCTGGGTTCTCCTCCTGGTTCTGCCAGTTACCTGTGATGTGACTGAGCAAGTCACTTTGCTGTGCCTCAGTTTCCTCAACTCTAAATTGGGGATTCTAAACCTGGTCTCCTTCCTACTTAGATTGTGAGCCCCAGGTGGGACAGGGACTGTATCCGACCTGATTAACTTGATCTATCCCAGGACTTAGAATAGTGCTTGTTGCATAATAGGTGCTTAACAAAAATCCATAAGGAAAAAAAAAGTGGCTTGTCTCTACCAATTAACTGGAAAGTCTGGACTTGGATTCGTTGCTTGAAAGTGAGAAAAGCTTATAAATGTTTTGTGTAAATCATGCAATTTGTCTAACGCCATCTCCTTAGGGACATGGCATAGTGGATAGAGCACGGGCATGGGAGACAGAAGGTCATGGGTTCTAATCCCGGCTCTGCCACCTGTCTGCTGGGTGACCTGGAGTGAGTCACTTCACTTCTCTGCACCTCAGTTACCTCATCTGTAAAATGGGATTAAGACGGTGAGCCCTATGTGGAACAGGGACTGTGTCCAACCCGATTTACTTGTCTCCACCCCAGTGCTTAATACACTGCCTGGAACATACTAAGTGCTTAACAAATACCATAATTATTATTATTCTCAGGCCTAGAGCTTGTTTTGGTGAAACATGCACCTCTCTGTTCATGCATAGCACCAAGTTCTGCTCAGCCACTATCTCTGACCTGCAAAACTGTCGTTGTTTAATTTTAAACGTTTACTACAGGTTCAAGCACTGTTCTGAACACTGGGGGAAGTACTAGTTTATTAGGCCAGATACACTCCCTGTCCCATGTGGACCTCAGGGCCTAAGTAGGAGGGGAAATGGGCATTGAAACGTCATTTTGCAGTTGAGGAAACAGAAGCACAGAGAAGCAACTTGCCCAAGGTCACAGAGCAGACAAGTGGCAGAGCCAGAATTAGAACCCAGGTCCTGTGGCTCCCAATCCCAGCCTTTATCCACTAGGCCACTCTGCTTCCCAGCAGCATACACATTAAAAAGAGGTTTTGTGTTGCACATAAAAAAGGTTTTCCGAGTACCAATTAATACTGCAATATAACACTCTAATTTTACTCTCCCACCAGAATACAGGTAATTGATTAAAGAAAATAAATAATGACTTGGCATTTACTCATATATTCACATCTTCAAAGGGGCTCATTGACGATTACTAATTAATCCGCCCAATTTCCCAGGGAGATAGGGAAACCTGATTATCCTCCACTTATCCAGCTTCCAAAACTGAGCTCTTTCCTCTCACACTCGTTTCTGCAAAAGAGGAAAATCTGTTGCGATTACTTAATAACAATGATGGCATTTATTAAGCACTCACTATGTGCAAAGCACTATTCTAAGCGCTGGGGAGGTTACAAGGTGATCAAGTTGTCCCGCGGGGGGCTCACAGCCTTAATCCCCCATTTTACAGATGAGGTAACAGGCTCAGAGAAGTGATTAGCCCAAAGACACACAACTGACAATTGGCGGAGCCGGAATTTGAACCCATGACCTCTGACTCCAAAGCCCGGGCTCTTTCCACTGAGCCATGCTGCTTCTCAAATTTACTTCTTAAATTTGATTGTGGTAGGCACAGCAGCAGGGGCAGGAAGGGGGAAGGCTTTTTGACCTAGGACAAGTTCTCTGCCCTTTACCCCCAAGCAGATTTTATGGCTCATGCTTTTCTCCAGTTTGAAAGCATTCCCTGGGAGAAGCAGTGTAGCCTAGTGGATAGTTCACAGGCCTGGGAGTCAAAGGACCTGGGTTCTAATCCCAGCTCCGCCACCTGTTTGCTCTGTGACCCTTGGCAAGTCACTTCACTCCTCTGGACCTCAGGTATCTCACCTGTAAAATGGAGATTAGGACTGAGTCCCATGTGGGACAGCGACTGTGTCCAACCTGATTAATGTATATCTACCCCAGCGCTTAGTACAGTGCCACAGTTCTCTCAATTTGGACCATGCCAGATTAGATGATGTCTCCCTCCAGTCCCACTAGACTGTAAGCTCCCTGAGAGCAGGGGACCGCTGCTATTTCTCCTGCAAATTCTCCAGGTTGGATTATGGTTTCCTCTCACAGTAGCCAAGCCTGGATCTCAGCCTTCCTGGGGCAACCAGATTTATTGAGATTGTGTGCTGAGCACAGTACTAAGCGATTGGGAGAGTACAATATAATAGAGTTGGTAGGCACGTTCCCTACAAATAACAGGGATTTTAGTACAGTCTAAAGGGGCAATATGGGATGGGCGTGGAGGTTGAGGTGGAAAGCGCACAGCTGACCACAGACCATGCATTTTAAGGTATGCACTGGTGGTTGTGCAGCCAACTTTCTCCTGGCACCTTTCCATCTGTTGGTCAATTGTATTTATCAAGCGTTTGCTGTGTGCAGAGCATTGCCTAAGAATTTGGGAGAGTACACAATATAGCAGACACATTCCCTGCCTACAACGAGCTTAGAGTCTAGAGCAGGGACAGACATTAATAGAAAGAAATAAATTACAGTAATGTACATAAGCACTGTGGGGTTGCGAATGAATAAAATGAGCAAGTCGGGGACACGGAAGGGAGAGGAAGAAAAGGAAAGGAGGGCTGAGTCAGGGAAGGCCCCTCGGAGGAGATGTGCCTTCAATAAAGCTTTGACGGCAGGGAGAGCAATTATCTGTCGAATATGAGGAGGGAGGGTGTTCCAAGCCAGAGGCAGGATGTTGGCGAGAAGCGGTGTGTTAGACAATATCGGGATTCAGTGAGAAGGTTGGTGTGAGAGGAGCCAAATGGGTTGTAGTAGAAAGCAACTTGTTCACAATGAGCTGAAGAGCCACTAGCAAATCTGCCCCCAAGAGGACCTGTTTAAGGTCAGAAATTCCCAAGAGCGAGATGAGGAGCATCCTGCTTTGATGCTTGATCTTGGGCGAATCACTGGACCTCTCTGGGCATTTATAAAGCAGGGCAGATGAATTTCTTCATCCCACCCATTCCCGGGATAGTCGTTGAGATCAGTCAGTCAGTCACAGGTATTTACTGAGTGCTTACTGGGTGCAGAGCACTGTACTAAGCGCTTGGGAGTTTATAGAGGAAAACCAGGAGAACTGCTCAGAAGAAAGGAGGATGCAAACTAAATCAAAGTATTCCCAATGTGCAAACTCTCTCCCCTTCAATGAGCCAATCAATCAGCACTGTTATTCCCTTTCCCTTCTCCACCCAGCCAAGATAGAGCTTATCTAGAAAGGCTGGTTGTAAAACCTGTCAAGGCAAGGAAGATGATCTTATCTTTTCTGTTTTTCTTTTAAAGTTTGTATTCCCAAGCACTTTTCTAGAGCTCTGGTCAAATGTTGATGCAGAGGACTAGGCATTCTAGGGGGAGAGTTGGGAGGCTTGGCTGAGAGGAATTTCAGGCTAGAGCTCAGTTTCTTTGCTAATCTCACCCACAGAGATGAAAGGAAGTCAGGCTTGTGTCAATTCCGACTCATTCATTCATTCAATCATATTTATTGGGTCCTTACTGTGTGCAAAGCACCGGCCTAAGCACTTGGGAGAGTACAATATAACAAGTCATATTCCCTGCCCACAAGGAGCTCGCAGTCCAACTTTTTACATACATCAGGCTGAAACCGGATCATTTCCTTTATGAAACTAGTATTGGGCCTGGAATAAGTGAGAATTATTAGGAAATGAGTCGGGTTGGGGCAGAAAGCCACCAGGTAAAGAGGGGACTGAAGTCAACTTGTCTATGCCCTTTCTGTCCCCAATGGCAAACCCTCAACCCACTCTTGGCCGCAGAAGCAGCAGAGGACTGAAGGAAACTGCGTGGCGGTGCAGTTCATTTTTTTTTGTTTTTAATAGCACTTGTTAGGTGCTTACTATGTGCCAGGCACTGTTCTAAGCACTGGGATAGATACAAGGTGATCAGGTTGGACACACAGTCCATGTCCCACATGGAGCTCATAGTCTTAAATCCCCTTTTTACAGATGACGGAATGAGGCCCAGATGTGAAGTGACTTGCCCACGGTCAGACAAGTAGCAGAGCTGAGATTAATTATTATAATTATTATGGTATTTGTTAAGCACTTACTATATACCAGGCACTGAGGAACCCAGGTCCTTCAGATTCCCAGGCCCATGCTTTATCTACTAAGCCATGCTGCTTCTCGTTCCCCAAAACTCCTCTTCCTCGGCACTTCCACAGGCCAAAACAGACTGCCAATTTGACTTGCTTCACTTGGTCGAAAGACGGCAAGAGATGAACCCAAACTGTCTTGCAGGGCTCCCAACACACAACAAACTGCATCATTTGAACTTAAAAATAATTTCTTTAGCATATACAAACATATATGCATATATGTTTGTACATATTTATTACTCTATTTATTTATTTATTTATTTTACTTGTACATATCTATTCTATTCTATTTATTTTGTTAGTATGCTTGGTTTTGTTCTCTGTCTCCCCCTTTTAGACTGTGATCCCACTGTTGGGTAGGGACTGTCTCTATATGTTGCCAATTTGTACTTCCCAAGCGCTTAGTACAGTGCTCTGCACATAGTAAGTGCTCAATAAATACGATTGATGATAATGATGATCTTGGAGAAGCAGAGCGGCCTACTGTATACAGCGTGGGCCTGGGAGTCAAAAGGACCTGGGTTCTAATTCTGACACCTCCACGTGTCTGCGGTGTGACCTTGTGCAGGTCACTTTGTGCCTCAGTTAACTCATCTGTAAAATGGGGGTTAAGACTGTGAGCTCCATGTGGGACAGGGCTGTGTCCAACCTTATGAGCTTGTATCTACCCTCAGTGCTCAATATACTGCTTAGCTACTAGTGAGTGCTTAAACACCAATTTAAAAAATGTGCTCACCTCAGGCCCTACAAAATGGGTACAGGGCACAGCAAGTTGGGAAAGAAGAGGAAGTGGAGTTGGGGAGAAGGAGGAGAGAGAAGCAGCGTGGCTCAGTGGAAAGAGCCCGGGCTTTGGAGTCAGAGGTCATGGATTCAAATCCCGGCTCCACCAATTGTCAGTTGTGTGACTTTGGGCAAGTCACAACTTCTCTGGGCCTCAGTTCCCTTATCTGTAAAACGGGGATGAAGACTGTGAGCCCACCGTGGGACAACCTGATCACCTTGTGACCTCCCCAGCGCTTAGAACAGTGCTTTGCACATAGTAAGCGCTTAATAAAATACCATCGTTATTATCATTAGGCGCCTTGTGGGAAGGAAGGGCAGGCAGTGAGTTGGAAGCTCTTGTGAGCCGGGAACGTGTCTACCTATTCTGAATGTACTCTCCCAAGTGCTTAGAACAGTGTTCTGCACAGGGTAAGTGCTCAGATACCACTGATTGACAGAGAAGCCTTCCAAGGGCTCCAGTTCATAGCTTCCACTGACACTCCTCCCCGAGACACCTCCACACAACTACTGACACCTCACTCATGGCCCTGCATGGCCTAATGGATAGAGCACTGGCCCGGGAGTCAAAAAGAACTGAGTTCTAATCCTGCCTCTGCCATTTGTTTGCTGGGGAAAGTCACTTCATTTCTCTGTGCCTGTTCCCTCATCAATAAAATGGGAATTACGACTTTGAGCCCCAAGTGGGACATGAACTGTGTCCAACCTATTTTGTATCTATCTTAGTGTGCAGAACAGTGTCTGGCACATAGTAAGCACTTAAATACCATTACAAAAAATAGGTGACCTCCACAAGGTTGAGGCTTGTATTTTTTCTGTGCACTCACAGAAAGCATCAGACAAGACAGAGTCCCAACTCAGTTGAAACAGAGAGAAAAAATGCTGGAACGGGAAGTGGACGGAAAGCTGTGTCCTCTAGAATGTAAGTTCATAGGGGGCAAGGAATGTGTCTGTTATATTGTACTATCCCAAGCACTTAGTACAGTGCTCTGCACTCAGTAAGCCCTCAATAAATTCGATTGATTGATCTCCAGCCCAGTCGTGACCAATTGTGACCATCTGCCCTGGAGACAAATGGTTTTCCTTAGAAAACCGGATTTAGGAGGCCATATGATGAAGTGGTCCAAATGATTATTTAGAATCTAGGTTGTTAAAGCTTGCTTTGAAAAAATAATCAAGTCCTGATTAATGGATCTAAAATGTAACCTATTACACATTACTCATTACCACCAGCAGTGCAGGTCTCTGGGGACTGGGATTCATGGGTCAAACATTGGGCTGGGCAGAGATTTAGGGTTGTTTGGAAGCTCTTTCACTAATGTCCACAGTCTGCTTGAAAAGCCAAACCTGGTGATGAAATAAGGGGAAAGCAGCAGAGAAAAATTTAAGTCCAGAAGTATTTAGTTATGAAACTCAAAGCCCACAAACGCTACCCCCCAGGTAATGTCTTTTTGAATCAGGGCTTTTCATAAAAAAAAATCACTGCTTGGAGATTGAGGTGCATTTTCCTGCCTTTAAGCCACTTAACTTTTCTGTGCCCCAATTCCCCCACCTGAAAAATGGGGATTGAGACTATGAACCCCAGGTGGGACAGGGACTGTTTCTAACCTGATTAGCTCATATCTAGCCCACTACTTAATACAGTGCCTGATGCATAGTAAGTGCTCAATACCATAAAAACAAAAGCAACAAGCAAATCAGATCCAGGGGGGCCTTGGGATATCATCCAGCCCCCCATCCCCACCCCCTGCCCTCAGGCAAGGCGAAACTCAAATTCTCTCAGAGGACTGTGGACTGATCCATTTTAACAACTCTCCAGGTTCAAGACTTCATTAACTTGCCAGGCAAGGAGTGTTTTTCTAATTCTACTCAAAACTTTCTTTTGAAGGAATTAAAGCTCAATTTAACAAGTCTCCAGGTATGGGATTCATATCGTGCAAGATGCAGGACTTCATTAACTTGCCAGACAAGGAGTGGTTGTCTAAGTCTATGCGAAAGTTTATTTTCAGTAAGCTCATTTCCCTTAGTTTGGTTCTCACCCTGGGCCAGAAAGGCCCAGGGTCTGCTTTTTTAATAATAATAATAATGGCATTTATTAAGTGCTTACTATGTGCAAAGCACTGTTCTAAGCATTGGGGAGATTACAAGGTGATCAGGTTGTCCCACGGGGGGGGGCTCACAGTCTTAATCCCCATTTTACAGATGAGGTTAACTGAGGCCCAGAGAAGTTAAGCGACTTGCCCAAAGTCACACAGCTGACAAGTGGCGGAGTCGGGATTAGAATCCATGACCCCTGACTCCCAAGCCCGTGCTCTTTCCACTGAGCATGTTGCTATGTGCCAGGCACTGTAGTAAGCGCTGAGATAGATACAAGCATATTGGGTTGGATAAAGTCCCTGTCCCACATGGGGCTCACAGTCTTAATCTCCATTTTATAGATGAGGCAACTGAGGCACAGAAAAGTGAAGTGATTCACCCCACGCCACACAGCAGACAAGTAGTAGAGCTGGGATTAGAACTCACTACCTTCAGACTCTGACTGCCCTGGGGATGCTCCTAGTTGAAATACTGACCCCCACATTTCTTCCAGGCCATTTCGACCTGCACGTGGTCGGGGGTGGCTCCCCATCTAGACAAACCAGTGTGGAGGGTTCGGGTCAGCTGTCCATCCTGAAGACACCCAACCAAGTCCACGATGCTCCTCATCAACCGCCCCTAATCCCCGCTGATCAACCAAGATGAAATTCCTGTGTCTGGGACATGAATCAGCCCCATACATTTCCATAGTCAGGCAGCCCCATTCCCTAAGGAACTTGGGCACGTCACAACTTCTCGGAGCCTCAGTTACCTCATCTGTAAAATGGGGACGATAACTGTGAGCCCCACATGGGACTACCTGATCACCTAGTATCCCCCCCAGTGCTTAGAACAGTGCTTTGCACATAGAAAGCGCTTAATAAATGCCATTAAAAAAAAATTGCTTCCAATGAACCGGGAGATGCCACCGGCCCCTCCCTACTCTCACTGCTTAAGCAGTGTGGCTCAGTGGAAAGAGCCCGGGCTTGGGAGTCAGAAGTCATTGGTTCTAATTCCGGCTCCACCACTCGTCAGCTTTGTGACTTTGGGCAAGTCGCTTAACTTCTCTGGGCCTCAGTTACCCATCCGTAAAATGGGGATTAAGACTGTGAGCCCCACATGGGACAACCTGATCACCTTGTATCTACCCCAGAGCTTAGAACAGTGCTTTGCACATAGTAAGTGCTTAAATACCATCATTATTATTATTATTACTAACTTCTCTGTGCCTCTGTGACGTCATCTGTAAAATGGGGATTAAGACTGTGAGCCCCACGTGGGACAACCTGATTACCTTGCATGTACCCCAACGCTTAGAACAGTGCTTGGCACATAGTAAGCACTTAAATACTATCATTATTATTATTACTGTACACAGACCTGGAGAAGAGGCTGGAGTCACGACCTTCACGCTTTCAGAGGAAATCTAGGGCCGCCAGTTAAGCAAGAGAATTAGAAGTGGTGTGGCCTAGTGGATAGGGCATGGAGTCAGAAGGACCTTGGTTCTAATTCTGCTCTGCCACTTTGCTGTGTGACCTTGGGCAAGTCACTTTACGTCTCTGGGACTCAGTTACCTCATCTGTAAAATGGGGATTTGAATGTGAACCCCAGGTGGGTTCACTCTGTCCAACCTTGCATCCACCGCAGCACGTCATTCATTCATTCATTCGTATTTATTGAGTGCTTACTGTGTGCAGAGCACTGTACTAGTGGTTGGGAAGTACAAATCGGCAACAGAAAGAGACGGTCCGTACCCAACAACGGGCTAGTCCAGTGCCTGGCACATGGTAAGTGCTTTACAAAAGCAAAAAAGGAATTGAATGGAGTGGCAGCTGTTCAACCACAGCCGAAGAGCCACCAAATGAACTTTGCACAGCCTTTGTTCTCAAAGGAAACAAGAGAGGAGGTGAACCAAGTGGGCGGGTGCACCCAATTTTGTAGACAGTGGCTTTGGGCAGGGAAAAGATGAATGCTGCATTTTTGCAGTACAGATAAAAGAGAGGGGAAGGTACATGTGGGATCAAGAGGCCCCGCAACCCCAGAGGGCAATAGTCACTGGACTGTTTGGGGAGGGTGGATGAGAAAGTCTGGTAGGCCCTGGGCCATACTCAGAGCTTGGGGTGGGGGTTGTGAGCCTCTTAAATGTTACAGATGTTATCATGATTAGATTGGAGTGCCTGGTGCTATTTCGGGTAGCAGATGCCAAAAATGAAAAATAGCCCGGAGTCCTCGGGGCATGCCTGTCTCAAGGGACTGGTAACGGGATCCGAATCCTTCCTCCCACCTCGGTCCAAGTGAGCGGTGACTGAGCCAGACGGCTCTTCTGTGGCCTGGGCAGGAGGAAGAGGCGAGGACAAGTGTCCCCTCCATGTTCCTGCTGTCAATCTAAGTGGGGGAGGGAGAGGCCCAAGAGTTGAATGAGCAAAGAGGGAGAGAGAGAGCAGGAGAAGGGGAGAGGGGAGAGAGTGTCCTTGTATGCGCTGTCCTCATGCAGGTCACTTCACTTTGTGCTCAGTTTCCTCAACTAGAAAATGGGGATTCAATCCTATGCCCTCCTAATTAGGCTGTGAGACCCACGTGGGACAGGGACTGTGTCCATCCTGAATAACATGTATCCACCCCAGGGTTTAGAACAGTGCTGCCTTTTCCAACTAAAATAGCCACACCCCAATCATCCTTGTAAAAGACACAGATCTCTCACTGGGATCTGCTTTTTTAATGATATTTGTTAAATGCTTCCTATGTGCCAGGCACTGTACTAAGCGCTGGGGTAGATACAAGCTAATCAAGTTGTCCCATATAGGGCTCACAGTCTTAATCCCCATTTTGCAGATGAGGGAACTGAGGCCTAGAGAAGTGAAGTGACTTGCCCAAGGTCACAGAGCAGGCAAATGGGAGAGCCAGGATTGGAACTTCTGGGCCCAAGCTGCTAACCCACTGTCACCCACCAACAAGGTAGAAGAGAGGTGGCTAGGTCAAAGGTCTATCCAGCCCTCCTCCCTATTTCCTTTCCTTCCTTCTCCCCAGTCCCCAATTTTGGCCTGTAAGCTTCTTTACAACCCCCCCCTGAAAAAATCCACAGGTCCCACAACCAGTGCTTCTTTCCTTTCACAAGACTCCAGTTCTTTCTCATTCTTTTCCTTACAGCATGGCCAGTGTCCCCCATTCCCAACCTAGACTGTAAGCTTGTTATGGGCAGAGAACATGTCTGCTAATTCTGCTGTACTGTAATCTCAAGTGTTAGTATAGTGCTCTGCCCACAGTAAGAGCTCAGTAAGCACCACTGACATTGATTGCTTGATTCTTCCTCAGATTACATCTCCAAGCCCTGAATTCTCCACAAAAACTATAGGGGATTGGTTCCCTTTGCCTGCCTCTCTCCCTTTTCCCTAGCTGCACTTTTGGGAATCTCAGTGGATTGTGGAATGCAAACAGAGGGGTTTTTTATGGTATTTGTTGCATGCTATGTGTCAAACACTATTCTAAGCACTGGAGTAGATAAAAGTTATTTAGGTTGGACACAGTCCTTGCTCAACATGGGCTCACGGTGCTGGAGAAAAATTTCCATTCAATGAAGAAAACCCCATCTCCCAGTCTTTCAGCACGGAGAATTATTAATGTTATTGTTTTGTTGTCTGACTCCGCCTTCTAGACTGTGAGCCCACTGTTGGGTAGGGATTGTCTCTGCTGCCGAATTGTACTTTCCAAGCGCTTAGTACAGTGCTGTGCACACAGTAAGCTCCCAATAAATACGATTGAATGAATTAATTAATTAATGAAAGAAAGAATCCAACCTTCATTGTTAGGTAGAAGGGGGCAACTCAGACCAGAAGTTCCTGTCAATAGGGTGGAGAAAAATAAGTCTGGCCTATTTTCCACCTGAGGAGACAGGAAGCATACAGGATTCTCCTAAAAAGTGGTCCGTCAAATGGTTTGATGACCTCTATGTCTAAACCCACGAGGTTTCCTCTCAATCCACCCTGAGGTAAGTCCCAAAACAATCCTAGCAGAAAAATTCTGCCCTAGGACAGTGGTGACTAAAGGGTCTTCAGAGTAGTGGGGCAGAGATTTTTGAGCATTTCTCTGCCTGCTGCTGAAGGGACCCTGAACCAAGAATAGGGGAACAGGAGGGAGCAGTGAAAAGGAACACAGAAGTCAAGAAATAATTAACTCAGAAATTACCTGAGAGCAGACTGCTGCAAGTCTACTTTGGGGATAAGCCAGTTGTCTATAAACAGAGTTCATCTGCATAAAGCCCTTCCTTGGAATAGTCCTGCCTCTTTGTCAATCCCACTGCAGGGATTCCAAAGAAGACATGCTCTCTGTATTGCTCAGGAGTCAAAGACAACATTTTTATGGGATGGGGGGGAAGATACCTGCTATGCTCAACTTAAAACTGCTGCTACAGTTTTATAGATAAATTGAATCAGTAGCCCTGCTGGGAGTGGGGAAGCATTTAGCCCAGTTCTTCCAAGCAGTTTTACGAGAATGGACCTACACTGACCATCAAAGGTGGTCCACACAAGGTTGTAGAGGTTTACGGGAAGTAAGAAATACTGTAGGGTTGTGAGGTCTTTAGAGTTCATAAAGAAATTATATGGAATAGGAAATCTACGAAGCATTTAAATAAGAGCAAACATAAGTTAGGGTTACATGATCATAGTGAAGTGGAAAATAGATGCCCATATTAAGGCCAGGAAAATGCTTTCCTCTAAAATGTCCAGATAAAGCAGAAGCATTTATCTGGATTGACTGTCAAGTGTATACTTTACTATTAATGCAGGCTTGATCTTAAACTGGGAGGTAACTGGGGCAGAACTGTGTTGGATTATAAATTTCAAAAAGCCCCAGGTGCTCAACTGGCAGGTATTTGGTGGGCATGTTTATGGTTGGAATTAGTGTGGCCTGGTGGATAGAGCCCAGGCCTGGGGGTCAGAAGGACCTGAGTTCTAATCCCAGCTCTGCCAGTTGTCTATGTGACCTTGGGCAAGTCCCTTCACTTCTCTGGGCCTCAGTTACCTTATCTGTAAAATGGGGATTAGACTGAGAGCCCTATACGGGACAGGGTAATACCCTGTACCTACCCCAGCACTTAATACACTCCCTGGCACATGGTTGGTACTTTAACAAATACCGCAATTATTATTATGCTCATGGTGAGCAGGGAATGTGTCTGGTATACTGTATTCCCCCAAGAGTTTAGTATAATGCTCTACACGCAGTAAGCACCCGATAAATGTGACTGATTAGCACTCAATTTAATACTAAGCGGTCTTATTAGGGACATAAGACATCATTTCCCTCAGGCTGCAATTTATGGCAGAAGCTGGGCCAGGGGTATTGAAACCAAGCCCACAAATGGGGTGGTTCTGAACAAAAGTACCTAAATCAATAATAACCATGATAGACTATAGAAACAAGTTACACAGGTTGGACATACTCCATGTCCCACATGGGGCCCACAGTCTTAATCCCCATTTTACAGATGAGGTAACTGAAGGACAGAGAAGCGAAGTGACATGCCCAAGGTCACACAGCAGACAAGTGATGGAGCTGGGATTAGATCCCAAGTCCTGACTCCCAAGCCCTTGCTCTATCCACTAGGCAACACTGCTTCTAAGCAGTGAGGTACTCCAATACCTCTTCTGCCACTGACCTGTTAAGGAATCTCTCAGATGTTTTCTCATGTGCAAAATGGGCAAAAAACGCCTGTGTTCCCAATCAACCTCTTAGATTCAGAGTCCTATGTAACAAGGATACTGAGGCCTATCTGACACAGTTCTGAGTCCCATCTGATTGTCTCTCTCACAGTGCTTAATGCTTTGGCACTTAGAAAGCTCCTAATAAAAGCTATGTTTATTAAACAAATGAGCCATATTAAGGCTTAACATCTGAAAAGCATGAAATAAAATGTGTTCTAGCTGATGATCAAATACTATTAAGATTTCCTGCAGGAAAAGCCATAGAAAAATTGTAACAATTTCCCTCCACATAGAGATATTTTATTATTAGATTTTTCTCCCTCCTCCTTCCATTTCATACTGAAAAGAATAAGCCCAAACTCTGCTACAAAGTTATTGTCCAGGAGTAAGCAACAGGTGGATACTTTCAATTTGAATAAGACTGAAAACCATGGCATAACCTTTGGATTTCAATAATTTCATGGCTGTTACTCAAGAGGTGAAGGAAGACAAACTAACACATCAGAAAAAGCTGTAAATATTTTATAGTTTTCTCTCAATAATAATAATAATGATGGCATTTATTGAGGACTTGCTATGTGCAAAGCACTGTTCTAAGCGCTGAGGAGGTTGCACGGTGATCGGGTCGCCCCATGTGGGGCTCACAGTCTTAATCCCCATTTTACAGATGAGGGAACTGAGGCACAGAGCAGTTAAGTGACTTGCCCAAAGTCACACAGCTGACAATTGGCGGAGCCAGGATTTGAACCCATGACCTATGACTCCAAAGCCCCTGCTCTTTCCACTGAGCCACGCTGCTTCTCAAGTTAGTATCACCAATGAGTTTTCAGTTAGACAAGAAGCCAAAGAGTGAATAGAGCTTCCAATAGACTGGGGCCTGTTGGCACTTTTTCCAACGTTTGTGGTATATTCTACCTGAAAATACCACTTTGTAAGAGGCAGTAAAATTACTAGGCACTCTACCAACTCAAGCCAGGGGGCATTCCCATTAAGAATACAAATCAACAATGGACTTCAAATCAATAAGATGAGGTCAGTACTAAAACAACTTTTTCTGCTTAATCAGTCTGTCATTTTAGAGTGGTTCCCCTGAGTTAAAAATTAAAATAAAATACGAAAGCTTTCCTTTTTGAAGAAAAGGTTTTTTCTCCTGCAAGATCAGCTCATTTTATTCAGACATTTTTACAGAGTAGCAGGGCCCAGAAGTTTTCATTTTGACACTACAAGGATTCCACAATCACATTAAAATTGTACCGAGTATGAATAGCTTTCAAATGGCCTGTTCAAGTTTAAAGAAAACATGTGTGATCTGTACATAATAATGATGGCATTTATTAAGCGCTTACTATGTGCAAAGCACTGTTCTAAGCGCTGGAGAAAATATGGAACGCCTCACGAATTTGCATGCCATCCTTGTGCAGGGGCATCATTCCAATTTTAGTATATGTGCTGCCAAAGCGAGCACATCTTCAGCTCTTGCTACATTTCCCAATACCCATTTCCTAGTCCAATGTGCTACCTGCCAAAATCTGAATACAAAACTTCTTATTGTTTCTTCAGACACATACATAAGACAATACCTCACATATTTGGAGATACTTGCAGAAACTTTCCATGTATACTCTCCAAGCCCCCAAACACTTCATAAGGCTATTTAAAATAAGTCTTCACCCTTGCAGTATGCAGAAACAGCAGTTTTAAGCACCAAAATTTTAGTATGTACAGATTAGTTTCTACTGCCCATATTGAACGGTTGTAATTTATAAGAGTGTTTGATATTTCAATTGGCGTCAGGCTGAATAATGAATTTAGAACACCTGATTAAGACTCCCACCAACTTAATTGGGTGTTTGATATTTCAATTGGCGGCAGGCTGAATAATGAATTTAGAACACCTGATTAAGACTCCCACCAACTTAATTGGCCAGATCTGTTTATCCATGAAAAGCACAACTGGCTATTGGGATCAATTCATCTTCAGTTCCTGGAAGTTATCAAGGTGAAATGAAAGGTTTCTGGGGGCTATACTTGTTCAGATAATTCATTTGATTGCTAATCAAGCAATCTATATAAACTGTGTGAATGGTATACTTTGGCGAAACATAACTTTGGGAGAGTTAAAAAAAACACACAGGGAATCGAAATTCTGATAAAGGTCTTATAAACAACCAGAAAGTCAATAGCCACGGGAAGGGCTGAACGGTCTCAGCAGTCCCAAGCGCTTAGTACAGTGCTCTGCACACAGTAAGCAGTTGCCACTTGTCTTAAAGAGGGCCTGCTTTGAGGTTCAGATTCCCACCCTCCTCCCGCTTGTCAAACTCCATGGGTCCCTTGGGGCTCTGAAGTAGGAAGGCCGCACGCTATGGTCCAGAAAATGTCACCATCCCACCTCATTCCTTAATCTCCCCTTTTTATAATGGTTCATTCTCTCCCAAGCTATAAATACAGTGTTCAGCCCACGGTAAGTGCTCAATAAATACCACTGATTAATTGTTTCTTGCCCCTGCTTCAATCCCAACTTTTCTGTGTCTCATCCCAACGCTTAGGCCAGTGCTCTGCCCACAGTATGCCCTTAATATATACCCCTGAAGGACTGCTTCTTGCCCCTGCTTCAATCCCAACGTTTCTGTGCCTCATCCCAGCGCTCAGCACACAGTAAGTGCTCAATACACACCACTGAAGGACTGCTTCTTGCCTCAGCTTCAATCCCAACGTTTCTGTGCCTCATTCCGGCGCTCAGCACACAGTAAGTGCTCAATACACACCACTGAAGGTCTGCTTCTTGCCTCTGCTTCTTGCCCCTGCTTCAATCCCAACGTTTCTGTGCCTCATCCCAGCGCTCAGCACACAGTAAGTGCTCAATACACACCACTGAACGACTGTTTCTTGCCCCTGCTTCAATCCCAACTTTTCTATACCTCATCCCAGCGTTTAGGCCAGTGCTCTGCCCACAGTAAGCCCTCAATACACACCACTGAACGACTACTTCTCCACTGAGTGTGGCTCGGTGGAAAGAGCACAAGCTTTGGAGTCAGAGGTCATGGATTCGAATCCCACTCCGCCACGTCTGCTATGTGACCTTGGACGAGTCACTTCTCTGAGCCTCAGTTACCTCATCTGTAAAATGGGGGTTAAAACTGTGAGTCCCACGTGGGACAACTTGATCACCTGTATCCCCCCCAGCGCTTAGAACAGTGCTCTGCACATAGTAAGTGCTTAACAAATGTCATTATTATATTATTATTATACTTCTTGCCCATTTCAATCTCAACTTTTCTGTGCCTCATCCCGGCGCTCAGCACACAGTAAGTGCTCAAAAAATACTATTGAATGAATACACACCATTGAACGACTGCTTCTTGCCCCTGCTTCAATCCCAATTTTTCTATGCCTCATCCCTGCGCTTCGCTCAGTGCCTTAAACTAAAAACAATACCATTGGTACAGGTTGGAGAAACAACGTGGCTCAGCAGAAAGAGCCCGGGTTTGGGAGTCAGAGGTCGTGAGTGCTAATTCCGCCTCCGCCACTTGTCAGCTGGGTGACTTTGGGCAAGCCACTTCACTTCTCCGTGCCTCAGTTACCTCCTCTGGGGGATTAAGACTGTGAGCCCCACGTGGGTCACCCTGATTCATTCATTCAATCGTATTTATTGAGTGCTTACTGTGTGCAGAGCACTGTACTAAGCGCTTGGGAAGTACAACTAGGCAACATATAGAGATGGTCCCTACCCAACAGTGGGCTCACATGACCTTGTATCCCCCCAACGCTTAGAACAGTGATCCCCCTTCTAGACTGTGAGCCCACTGTTGGGTAGGGACTGTCTCTATATGTTGCCAACTTGTACTTCCCAAGCGCTTGGTACAGTGCTCTGCACACAGTAAGTGCTCAATAAATAGGATTGAATGAATGAATGAATAGTGCTTGGCACATAGTAAGCGCTTAAATGCCATCATCATTATTATTATTAATAATAAACCCTGCAGGAAGGGCATCACTGGGCACATTGTGCCCCCCCAATCTCTGGGATGGGGGGGGTCCCCCCTAACCCCCCACCCACGGGGGGGTGGAAAGCAGCGTGGCTCAGTGGAAAGAGCCCGGGCTTTGGAGTCAGAGGTCATGGGTTCAAATCCCAACTCTGCCAATTGTCAGCTGTGTGACTTCGGGCAAGTCACTTCTCTGTGCCTCAGTTCCCTCATCTGTAAAATGGGGATTAAGACTGTGAGCCCCACGTGGGACAACCTGATCACCTTGTATCCTCCGAGCGCTTAGAACAGTGCTTTGCACATAGTAAGCGCTTAATAAGTGCCATTATTATTATTTATTATTATCCATAGTAAACACTTCATAAATGTCATTATTATTATTTATTATTATTCATAGTAAGCACTTCGTAAATGCCATTATTATTATTTATTATTATTGTTCTCTGTGCCTCAGTTCCCTCATCTGTAAAACGGGGATTAAGACTGCGAGCCCCACGTGGGACAACCTGATCACCTTGTATCCCCTGAGTGCTTAGAACAGTGCTTTGCACATAGTAAGCGCTTTATAAATGCCATTATTATTATTTATTATCATTATTCATAGTAAGCACTTCAGAAATGCCATTATTATTATTTATTATCATTATTGTCTGTGCCTCAGTTCCCTCATCTGTAAAACGGGGATTAAGACTGCGAGCCCCACGTGGGACAACCTGATCACCTTGTATCCCCCCAGCGCTTAGAACAGTGCTTTGCACATAGTAAGCGCTTTATAAATGCCATTATTATTATCATTATTCATAGTAAGCACTTCAGAAATGCCATTATCATTATTTATTATTATTATTATTCATAGTAAGCACTTTATAAATGCCATTATTATTATTTATTATCATTATTCACAGTAAGCACTTCATAAATGCAATTATTTATTATTATTCATAGTAAGCACTTCATAAACGCCATTATTATTATTTTTTATTATTATTCTCTGTGCCTCAGTCCCCTCATCCGTAAAACGGGGATTAAGACTGCGAGCCCCAGGTGGGACAACCTGATCACCTTATATCCCCCCAGCGCTTAGAACACTGCTTTGCACATAGTAAGCGCTTCATAAATGCCATCATTATTATTATCTATTATTATTATTCATAGTAAGCACTTCATAAACGCCATTATTATTATTTATTATTATTATTCTCTGTGCCTCAGTTCCCTCATCTGTAAAACGGGGATTAAGACTGCGAGCCCCACGTGGGACAATCTGATCACCTTGTATCCCCCCAGCTCTTAGAACAGTGCTTTGCACATCGTAAGCGCTTCATAAGTGCCATTATTATTATTATTAGTCTCTGTGCCTCAATTCCCTCATCTGTAAAACGGGGATTAAGACTGCGATCCCCACGTGGGATAACCTGATCACCTTGTACCTACCAGACTGTGAGCCCACTGTTGGGTAGGGACCGTCTCTATATGTTGCCAACTTGTACTTCCCAAGCGCTTGTCAATCAATCAATCAATCGTATTTATTGAGCGCTTACTGTGTGCAGAGCACTGTACTAAGCGCTTGGGAAGTACAAGTTGGCAACATATAGAGACGGTCCCTACCCAACAGTGGGCTCACAGTCTAGAAGGGGGAGAGAGTACGGTGGCATTTATAAAATACGATTGAATGAATCCCCCAGCACTTAGAACAGTGGTTTGCACATAGAGAAGCAGCATGGCTCAGTGGAAAGAGCCCGGGCTTTGGAGTCAGAGGTCATGGGTTCAAATCCCGGCTCCGCCAATTGTCAGCTGGGTGACTTTGGGCAAGTCACTTCACTTCTCCGGGCCTCAGCTGCCTCATCTGTGAAATGGGGATTAAGACTGGGAGCCCCCCGTGGGACAACCTGATCACCTTGTAACCTCCCCAGCGCTTAGAACGGTGCTTTGCACATAGTAAGAGCTTAACAAATACCATCATTATTATTATTATTATTATTACTTCCCAAGCGCTTAGTACGGTGGCATTTATGAAATACGATTGAATGAATGAATCCCCCCGGCGCTTAGAACAGTGCTTTGCACATAGTAAGCGCTTAACAAATACCATCATTATTATTATTATTACTTCCCAAGCGCTTAGTACGGTGGCATTTATGAAATACGATTGAATGAATCCCCCCGGCGCTTAGAACAGTGTTTTGCACATAGTAAGCGCTTAACAAACACCATCATTATTATTATTACTTCCCAAGCGCTTTGTACGGTGGCATTTATGAAATACGATTAAATGAATGAACCCCCCCAGCGCTTAGGACAGTGCTTTGCACATAGTAAGAGCTTAACAAATACCATCATTATTATTATTACTTCCCAAGCGCTTAGTACGGTGGCATTTATGAAATACGATTGAATGAATGAATCCCCCCAGCGCTTAGAACAGTGCTTTGCACATAGTAAGCGCTTAACAAACACCATCATTATTATTATTACTTCCCAAGCGCTTAGTACGGTGGCATTTATGAAATCCGATTGAATGAATCTCCCCAGCGCTTAGACCAGTGCTTTGCACATAGTAACAAGTACCATTATTATTATTACTTCCCAAGCGCTTAGTACGGTGGCATTTATGAAATACGATTGAATGAATGAATCCCCCCAGCGCTTAGGACAGTGCTTTGCACATAGTAAGCGCTTAACAAATACCATCATTATTATTATTACTTCCCAAGCGCTTAGTACGGTGGCATTTATGAAATACGATTGAATGAATGAATCCCCCCAGCGCTTAGGACAGTGCTTTGCACATAGTAAGCGCTTAACAAACACCATCATATTATTACTTCCCAAGCGCTTAGTACGGTGGCCTTTACGAAATACGATTGAATGAATCCCCCCGGCGCTTAGAACAGTGCCTTGTACACAGTAACAAATGCCATCATTATTATTATTACTTCCCAAGCGCTTAGTACGGTGGCATTTAGGAAATACGATTGAATGAATGAATCCCCCCAGCGCTTAGGACAGTGCTTTGCACATAGTAAGCGCTTAACCAATCCCATCACTATTATTCTTGGTAAAGGACTGGTTTAGGGACTTACCGCCAGCGCCGGAGCGATCACCAGGCACAGTGCGAGCAGGAACGGCCACCACCTGCAAAGGGAGTGGGGGAGAGTCAGGCCGAGGGTGGAGGCCCCCGGGGGCCCCCCAAAAAGCCCCCCGCGGAACTTACGCGGGGTCCATGCGGACGGCTGCGGGGAGCCACCCGCCCCGACCCCAGCCCGGGAATGGAGGCCCGAGGGGCGGAGCCTCCTCCCGTCCATCACGCCCCCAACTCCCACGGCTGGGGGTCGCCCCCAGGGCCCAACACAGTAATAATCAATCAATCAATCCTATTGATTGAGCGCCTACTGTGTGCGGAGCACTGCACTAAGCGCTGGGGAAGTACAAGTTGGCAACACATAGCCCAACAATGGGCTCACGGTCTAGATAAAACTAGACAATAATAGTAATCCTAACAATGATGGCATTTGTAGACTGTGAGCCCACTGTTGGGTAGGGACTGTCTCTATATGTTGCCAACTTGGACTTCCCAAGCGCTTAGTACAGTGATCTCCACACAGTAAGCGCTCAATAAATATAATTGATGATGATGATTTGTTAAGCGCTTACTATGTGCCAAGCACTGTTCTAAGCCTACACAACACTATGCAATACAGCACTGTGCTAAGCGCTTGGAGAGTACAAATTGGCAACACAGCCCAACAGTGGGCTCACAGTCTAGATAAACCTAGACAATAATAATAATCCTAACAACGATGGCATTTGTTAAGCGCTTACTATGTGCCAAGCACTGTTCTCAGCCTACACAACACTATGCACTACAGCACTGTGCTAAGCGCTTGGGAAGTGCAAGTTGGCAACACATAGCTCAACAGTGGGCTCACGGTCTAGATAAACCTAGACAATAATAATAATCCTAACAACGATGGTATTTGTTAAGCGCTTACTATGTGCCAAGCACTGTTCTAAGCCTACACAACACTATGCAATACAGCACTGTGCTAAGCGCTTGGGAAGTACAAATTGGCAACACAGCCCAACAGTGGACTCACAGTCTAGATAAACCTAGACAATAATAATAATCCTAACAACGATGGTATTTGTTAAGCGCTTACTATGTGCCAAGCACTGTTCTAAGCCTACACAACACTATGCAATACAGCACTGTGCTAAGCGCTTGGGAAGTACAAATTGGCAACACAGCCCAACAGTGGACTCACAGTCTAGATAAACCTAGACAATAATAATAATCCTAACAACGATGGTATTTGTTAAGCGCTTACTATGTGCCAAGCACTGTTCTAAGCCTGCACAACACTATGCAATACAGCACTGTGCTAAGCGCTTGGGAAGTACAAATTGGCAACACAGCCCAACAGTGGGCTCACAGTCTAGATAAACCTAGACAATAATAATAATCCTAACAATGATGGTATTTGTTAAGCGCTTACTATGTGCCAAGCACTGTCCTAAGCCTACACAACACTATGCAATACAATAATAATCCTAACAATGTTGGCATTTAAGCGCTTACTAAGTGCCGAGCACTGGTACATATTACTCTAGTTATTTATTTATTTATTTTACTTGTACATATCTATTCTATTTATTTTATTTTGTTAGTATGTTTGGTTTTGTTCTCAGTCTCCTCCTTTTAGACTGTGAACCCACTGTTGGGTAGGGACTGTCTCTATATGTTGCCAACTTGTACTTCCCAAACGCTTAGTACAGTGCTCTGCACACAGTAAGCACTCAATAAATACGACTGATTGATTACAAGGTGATCAAGTGGTCCCATGGGGGGCTCACCGTCTTCATCCCCATTTTACAGTTGAGTGAACTGAGGTTCAGAGAAGTTAAGTGACTTGCCCAAGGTCACCCAGCAGACATGTGGCAGAGCCAGGACTAGAATAATAATGATGGCATTTGTTAAGCACTTACTATGTGCCAAGCACTGTTCTAAGTGGCAGGGGGAATACAAGGTGATCAAATGGTCCCATGGGGGGCTCACAGTCTTCATTCCCATTTTACAGTTGAGGGAACTGAGGCTCAGAGAAGTTAAGTGACTTGCCCAAGGTCACACAACAGACATGTGGCAGAGCCAGAATTAGAATAATAATGATGGCATTTGTTAAGCACTTACTATGTGCAAAGCACTGTTCTAAGCGCTGGGGAGGATACAAGGTGATCAGGTTGTGCCCTGTGGGGCTCACAGTCTGAATCCCCATTTTACAAATGAGGGAACTGAGGCACAGAGAAGTTAAGTGACTTGCCCAAAGTCACACAGCTGATAGGTGGCAGAGCCAGAATTAGAACCCATGACCTCTGACTCCCAAGCCCAGGCTCTTTCCACTGGACCACACTGCCACTCACTCTCTCTCTCTCTTTCCCCTCCAGCAGCTCGGACATTGTAATCCCCCTCAATCAGTGCTATTTATTGAGCGCTGAAGGGGTGCACATCACTCTACCATTAAGACCATTAGAGAAGCAGCCGTGGCTAAGTGGAAAGAGCCCCGGCTGGGGAGTCAGAGGTCATGGGTTCTAATCCCTGCTCCACCACCAATCAGCTGTGTGACTTTGGGCAAGTCACTTCACTGAGCCTCAGTTCCCTCATCTGTAAAATGAGGATGAAGACTGTGAGCCCCACGTGGGACAACCTGATTACCTTGTGTCTCCACCAGCGCTTAGAACAGTGCTTGGCACATACAGTAAGTGCTTAACAAATACCAAAATTATTAAGATGGCAAGGCCCACATGGGACAGGGACTCTGTCAATCATTCCATTGTATTTCTTGAGCACTTACTGTGTGCAGAGCACTGTACTATGCGCTTGGGAAGTACAAATCGGCAAGAGAGACGGTCCCAACCCAACAACGGGCTCACAGTCTAGAAATAAATTCATATTTTCCTGTATATATGTATATACGTTTGTACATATTTATTACTCTATTTTACTTGTACATATCTATTCTATTTATTTTATTTTGTTAGTATGTTTGGTTTTGTTCTCTGTCTCCCCCTTTTAGACTGTGAGCCCACTGTTGGGTAGGGACTGTCTCTAGATGTTGCCAACTTGTACTTCCCAAGCGCTTAGTACGGTGCTCTGCACACAGTAAGCGCTCAATAAATATGATTGATGGTGATGGATATTTTTTAATAATAATAGTAATGGTATTAAGCACTTACTATATGGCAAGCAGTGCTCTAAGTGCTGGGGTAGGTACAAGGTAATCAGGTTGTCCCATGTGGGGCTCATACTCTTAATTTCTTAAGTTAACTTCTCTGTGCCTCAGCTACCTCATCTGTAAAATGGGGATTAAGGCTGTGAGCCCCACGTGAGACAACCTGATTACCTTGTATTAACCCCCCAAGCACTTAGAACAGTGCTAGTCACATAGTAAGCACTTAACAAATGCCATCTTTTTTTATCCTCATTTTACAGAGGAGGTAACAGAGGCACAGAGAATAATAATAATAATAATGATAATAATAATGGCATTTGTTAAGCACTTACTATGGGCCCAGCACTGTTCTAAACCCTGGGATAGATTCAAGGGAATCAAGTTGTCCCCCATGGGGCTCACACTCTTAATCCTCATTTTACAGAGGCGGTAATGGAGGCACAGAGAAGTGAAGTGGCTTGCCCAAGGCCACATAGCAGACAAGGGGTAGAGTCGGAATTAGAACCCACATCCTCCGACTCCCAAGCCTGGACTCCTGCCACTAAACGACGCTGATTCTCATAAATTCTCATCTGTAAAATGGGGATGAAGACTGTGAGCCCCCCGTGGGACAACCTGATCACCTTGTAACCTCCCCAGCTCTTAGAACAGTTCTTTGCACATAGTAAGCGCTTAATAAATGCCATTAAAAAAATTTTAAAAAAGTGCTCACTGTGTGCAGAGCACTGTACCATTAAGCCTGTGAGTCCCAGGTGGAACAGTGTCTATATCATTCATTCATCCATTCAATCGTATTTATTAAGCACTTACGGTGTGCAGAGCACTGTACCATTAAACCTGTGAGCCCCACATGGGACAGGGCCTGTGTCACTCAACCATATTTATTAAATGCTTACTGTGTGCAGAGCACTGTACTAAGCGCTTGGGAAAGTGCAATTCCATCATCATCATCATCAATCGTATTTATTGAGCGCTTACTGTGTGTAGAGCACTGTACTAAGCGCTTGGGAAGTCCAAGGTGGCAACATATAGAGACAGTCCCTACCCAACAGTGGGCTCACAGTCTAAAAGAGAACAATAAACAACAATAAAGAGAATCCCCGCCCCACAACGAGCATACTGTCCAACCCCAACTACCTTGTATCTACTCCAGTGCTTAGTACAGAGCCTGGCACATAGTGAGCACTTAAAAAAATCCCACAATTATTATTATTATTATTATTATTAGGGGCTTGGGAGGCTGCAATGGGTGGATGCGTTACTGTCCACTTGAGCTACTGTCTCCCCTCCAAAGCCCTCAGGACCTCCCCACACCCCAATTTGCACGTGTACAATCATCTATGTACACACACGTGCATACACAGGCAACCCCCCCATGGTGTCCTCCAACCTGCTGAACGCACTGTGAGCCCACTGTTGGGTAGGGACTATCTCTATATGTTGCCAATTTGTACTTCCCAAGCGCTTAGTACAGTGCTCTGCACACAGTAAGCGCTCAATAAATACGATTGATGATGGTGATGACAAGGGGGAAACCACTCCATCAGGGACCACCCCTGCCCCGGCCTTATTACCGGGGAAATTTGCACTTTAGGACACTTGCAGAGAAGCAGCGTGGCTCAGTGGAAAGAGCACGGGCTTGGGAGTCAGAGGTCGTGGGTTCGAATGCCGCCTCCCCCACATGTCTGCTGTGTGACCTTGGGCAAGTCGCTTCACTTCTCTGTGCCTCAGTTCCCTCATCTGTGTGCAGAGAACAGTGCTTTGCACATAGTAAGCGCTTAATAAATGCTATCATTATTATCTGTAAAATGGGGATTAAGACTGTGAGCCCCACATGGGACAACCTCACCTCCTTGTATTCTCCCCAGCGCTTAGAACAGTGCTTTGCACATAGTAAGCACTTAAATACCAACATTATTATTACTTGCAGAGACTGGAGTTCCTTTTAGACGCCCCGGGGCTATTAATTCTATCTCCACCTGCCTGTAAAAATGTTGCACAACCTACAACAAAGCAGCAGCAGCATCAATAGTATTTATTGAGCGCTTACTGTGTGCAGAGCACTGTACTAAGCATGGAGAAGCAGCATGGCTTAGCGGCTAGAGCACGGGCCTGGGAGTAAGGAGGTCGTGGGTTCTAATCCCGGTTCCTCCA
This sequence comes from Tachyglossus aculeatus, assembly GCF_015852505.1. Classification (NCBI taxonomy): domain Eukaryota; kingdom Metazoa; phylum Chordata; class Mammalia; order Monotremata; family Tachyglossidae; genus Tachyglossus; species Tachyglossus aculeatus. The sequence continues at coordinate 15,870,547 of NC_052071.1, read as the reverse complement.
CCTGTCCACTGTGTGACCTTGAAGCGAGTCACTTGACTTCTCTGGGCCTCAGTTCCCTCCTCTGTAAAATGGGGAGACGGTGAGCCCCTATGTAGGACAGGGGTCCGCGTCCCATCAGATTGGCTTGTATCTACCCCAGCGCTTAGTAGTGCCTCGCACATAGTAAGCACTTCACAAATATTGTTATTATTATAATTATTGTTATTAACAAAGCCTACAACACATAGTTGCGGTAGTCTAGAGATGCAGGGGGAGCTCCTAAACTCGGTCGGGGCATTCTTGGCTCAGTGGAAAGAGCCCGGGTTTAGGATTCGGAGGACGTGGGTTCTAATCCCGGCTCCGCCACTTTGGGAAGTCACTTAACTTCTCTGTGCCTCAGTTACCTCATCTGTAAAATGGGGATTAAAACTGTGAGCCCCCTGTGGGACAACCTGATCACCTTGTATCCCCCCAGCGCTTAGAACAGTGCTTTGCACATAGTAAGCGCTTAACAAATACCATCATTATTATTTAGATTATGTGCTTGGCACATAGTAAGCACTTAAATACCATCATTATTATTACTATTCTCTGTGCCTCAGTGACCTCATCTGTAAAATGGGGATTAAGACTGTGAGCCCCATGTGGGACACCCTGATCACCTTGTATCCCCCCAGTGCTTAGAACAGTGCTTTGCACATAGTAAGCGCTTAACAAATACCATCATTATTATTATTATTACTATTCTCTGGGCCTCAGTGACCTCATCTATAAAATGGGGATTAAGACTCTGTGCTTGGCACATAGTAATAATAATAATACTACTACTAATAATGGCATTTATTAAGCGCTTACTTTGTGCAGAGCACTGTACTAAGCACTTGGGAAGTACAAGCTGGCAACATCTAGAGACGGTCCCTACCCAACAACGGGCTCACAATCATTATCATTACTACTCTCTGTGCCTCAGTGACCTCATCCGTAAAATGGGGATTAAGACTCTGTTCTTGGCACATAGTAATAATTATAATGATGGCATTTATTAAGTGCTTACTAAGTGCCAAGCACTGTTCTAAGCACCGGGGTGGGGGTGGGGGGTGTTACAAAGTGGGGCTTACACTCTTAATCCCCATTTTACAAATGAGGTAACTGAGGCACAAAGAAGTGATTTGTGAGCCCACTGTTGGGTAGGGACTGTCTCTATATGTTGCCAGCTTGTACTTCCCAACCGCTTAGTACAGTGCTCTGCACACAGTAAGCGCTCAATAAATACGATTGATTGATTGATTTTCCCAAAGTCACACAGCTGACAATGGGCGGAGCCGGGATTTGAATCCATGATCTACACAGCTGACAATGGGCGGAGCTGGGATTTGAACCCATGACCCCTGACTCCAAAGCCCGTGCTCCTTCCACTGAGCCACGCTGCTTCTCACAATTTAGTGCCTAACAAATACCCTGTGCAAGGATGACACGCAAATTCGTGAAGCGTTCCATGTTTTTTTCTTCCTCCCTTCAAGGCCCTGCTGAGAGCTCACCTCCTCCAGGAGGCCTTCCCAGACTGAGCCCCTTCCTTCCTCTCCCCCTCGTCCCCCTCTCCATCCCCCCATCTTACCTCCTTCCCTTCCCTTCCCTGCAGCACCTGCATATATGTATATATGTTTGTACATATTTATTACTCTATTTTACCGGTACATATCTATTCTATTTTATTTTGTTAGTATGCTTGGTTTTGTTCTCTGTCTCCCCCTTTTAGACTTTAAGCCCACTGTTGGGTAGGGACTGTCTCTATATGTTGCCAACTTGGACTTCCCAAGCGCTTAGTACAGTGCTCTGCACACAGTAAGTGCTCAATAAATACAATTGATTGACTATCATCATCATTATGCAATACTATATTATTATTATCATTACTATACAATATTATATTATTATTATTCCATTATTTACCGGTTTGTTCGCGCTAACAGAGACAGTAATGACAACTCTTATACATATTTGTTACTCTATTTATTACTATTTTTTACTCTATTCATTTATTTATTTCATATTTGTTACTCTTTATTACTATTTTTTACTCTATTTTTTACTCTGTATTTATTTCATATTTGTTACTCTATTTATTACTATTTTTTACTCTATTTATTTCATATTTGTTACTCTATTACTATTTTTTACTCTATTTTTTACTCTATATTTATTTCAGATTTGTTACTCTATTACTATTTTTTACTCTATTTTTTACTCTATTTATTTCATATTTGTTACTCTATTACTATTTTTTACTCTATATTTATTTCATATTTGTTACTCTATTACTATTTTTTACTCTATTTTTACTCTATTTATTTATTTCATATTTGTTACTCTATTACTATTTTTTACTCTGTTTTTTACTCTATTTCATATTTGTTACTCTATTACTATTTTTTACTCTATTTTTTACTCTATTTCATATTTGTTACTCTATTACTCTTTTTTACTCTATTTATTTCATATTTGTTACTCTATTACTATTTTTTACTCTATTTTTTTATTTATTTCATATTTGTTACTCTATTACAATTTTTTACTCTATTATTTACTCTATTTCATATTTGTTACTCTATTACTATTTCTTACTCTATTTTTTACTCCATTTATTTATTTATTTTACTTGTACATATCTATTCTATTCATTTTATTTTGTTACTTGTACTTCCCAAGCGCTTAGTACAGTAAGCGCTCAATAAATACGATTGATGATGATGAAGTCTTATCCTTTACCCCCCGCGCCTAATGCGCTGCACGGTCCGGCTACACCGCGACCGCATCACCGGTCCAACCTCGTCTCTCTCCGCCAGAGGGGGGGAAAATAGTCCCCCTAGTTGAGGACGGGGTGGGAGGGCGGGAGAGGGGAGGGGGTGGATGGTATGGGGGTACATGCCCCCCCAAATCCCCCTAGGTGGGCATGGGACCCTCTCCCACCCCCTCTTAAAGCGGGCAACAGGTGGGACAGCGGAGGGATACTGTTGGGGGGGGCAGAGGTGTTGGCCAAAAAAGTAGATCCGGGCAGGGAGCTCTGGCTGGGAAAAAGTTTTTGAGCCACAGCAGAAGTTGGTGCAGAGCGCTAACGCAACAGCCGCTCTGTGGGAGGAGGGAGAGGGCCAAACTCCCCTTTTTTTCCCACTCCTTTTTCCTTTCTCCCATTTTTTCCACCCCCTTTTCCACCCCTTTTTCCTCCCCCCTCCCCTGGTGCAGCCGGATTCATCCCCGACACCATGGCAGCTGGGAGGCAGAAGAGCCCGGCCGCTGCTGGACCGTGTTAAGCAGGAGGAGGAAGAGGAAGAAAAGGAGGAAGAAAAAGGAAAGAAGAGGAGGAGGAAGCAGGGGAGCATGCAACTGAACTCCAGGAGCCAGCTTGGCCACCTGGCTGCCGGCTTGGTGGCCCTGGCGCTCTGCGGGCAGATGGCCGAGGCTGCGGTGAGTGACCTAATTCATCATAATAATGGTATTTGTTAAAAGTTTGCTATGTGCCAAGTGCTCTTCTAAACTCTGAGGGGGCTGCGAAGTCATTAGGTTGTTCCACGTGGGACCCAAGGGCTTTATCCCCATTTTACAGAGGAGGTAACTCAGGCCCGGTGAAGTGACTTTAATAGTGATGGCATTTATTAAGCGCTTACTATGTGCCAGGCACTGTGCTAAGCGCCAAGGTGGATGCAAAGTCATCAGCTTGACCCACGTGGGGTTCACAGTTTTCACCCCCCTTTTACAGGTGCGGTAACTCAGGCCCAGGGAAGTGACTTAACTAATAGTGATGGCATTTATTAAGCGCTTACTATGTGCCAGGCACTGTGCTAAGCGCCGAGGTGGATGCAAAGTCATCAGGTTGTCCCACGTGGGGCTCACAGTCTTCATCCCCATTTTACAGGTGAGGTAACTCAGGCCCGGTGAAGTGACTTAACTAATAAATGATGGCATTTATTAAGCGCTCACTATGTGCCAGGCACTGTGCTACGCGCTGAGGTGGATGCAAAGTCATCAGGTTGTCCCACGTGGGGTTCACAGTTTTCACCCCCATTTTACAGGTGAGGTAACTTAGGCCCGGTGAAGTGACTTAACTAATAATGATGGCATTTATTAAGCGCTTACTCTGTGCCAGGCACTGTGCTAATCGCTGAGGTGGATGCAGAGTCATCAGGCGGGGTTCAGAGTTTTCAACCCCATTTTACAGAGGAGGTAACTCAGGCCCGGTGAAGTGACTTAACTAATAATGATGGCATTTATTAGGCGCTTACGAAGTGCCAGGCACTGTGCTAAGTGCTGAGGTGGATGCAAAGTCATCAGGTTGTCCCACGTGGGGTTCACAGTTTTCACCCCCATTTTACAGGTGAGGTAACTCAGGCCCGGTGAAGTGACTTAACTAATAATGATGGCATTTATTAAGCGCTCACTATGTGCCAGGCACTGTGCTAAGCGCTGAGGTGGATGCAAAGTCGTCAGGTTGTCCCACGTGGGGTTCACAGTTTTCACCCCCATTTTACAGATAGGGAACTCAGGCCCAGAGAAGTTGTGACTTAATAATGATGGCATTTTTTAAGCGCTTACTATCTGCCAAGCGCTGTTCTAAGCGCTGAGGTGGATACGAAGTCATCAGGCAGTCCCACGTGGGTCTCATAGTCTTCATCCCCATTTTCCAGGTGAGGTAACTCAGTAATAATGATGACACTTGTTAAGCACTTACTACGTGCCAAGCACTGAGGTGGGGAGGATACAAGGTAATTGAGTTGACCCACGTGGGGCTCACAGTCTTCGTCCCCATTTTACGGATGAGGTAACTCTGGCACAGAGAAGTTAAGTGACTTAATAATGCTGGCATTTGTTAAGCGTTTACTATGTGCCAAGCACTGTTCCAAGCGCTGGGGTAGATACAGGGTCATCAGGTTGTCCCACGTGGGGCTCACAGGCTTCATCCCCTGGTGAAGGAGGGAACAGGTGATGGAACCGAGATGCGGTGAAGTAAAATGACTTGCCCAAAGTCACACAGCTAATCTGGTGTTTGTGAAGTGCTTACTATGTACTAAACGCTGGGGGGAGGCAAGTAAATCGGGTTGGACCCAGGCCCCTAGCCCACGTGGGGCTCCACCCCCATTTTACAGAGGAGGGAACTGAGGCGCAGAGAGTAATAATAATGATGATGGTATTTAAGGGCTTACTATGTGCTTACCACTGCTCTAAACGCTGGGGCAGATACAAGGTAATTCATTCATTCGTTCAATCGTATTTATTGAGCGCTTACTGTGTGCAGAGTACTGTATTAAGCTAATCAGGTTGCCCCACGTGGGGCTCATGGTCTTAATCCCCATTTTCCAGATGAGGGAATTGAGGCCCAGAGAAGTGAAGTGACTTGCCCAAAGTCCCACAGCAGACAAATGGCCGAGTCGGGATTAGAACCCACGTCCTCTGACTCCCAAACCCATGGTCTTGCCACTAAGCCCGGTTGCAGCGCTTACGATGTGCCAGACGCTGTAATAAGCGCTTGGGTGGATACAAGCATCAGTCAGTGGTACAGATTGAGGGTTTACTATGTGCAGACCACTGTACTAAGCGCTTGTTAGAAGATCGAGAGGAAGGCTTGGGCCAAACCCCCTCCTCAGTCAATTCGTGGTATTTATTGATCCCTTGCCGTGTGCAGAGCACTGTACTAAGTGCTTTGGGAGAGTAAAATGCGACAGTTAGCAGATTCGTTCTCTGCGCACAACGAGTTTACAGCTAAGAGGAGCTTATTACACCTTGTTTCCCTCTGGGATCCCGAACCCCTCATCACTGTCGCCTGAAAGGTGGATTCATTCACTCATTCATTTATTCAATCGTATTTATTGAGCGCTAACTGTGTGCAGAGCACTGTACTAAGCGCATGAAAAGTACAATTCGGTAACAACCCCCTTTCTCGTCCCTGCCCCTTCTCCCCCCCCACCCCCAAAAGACCCCTTAGTACGCCTTCAATCATTCCTTCAATCCTGTTGAGCACTTACTGTGTGAGAACACTGTACTGAGCGCTTGGGAGAGTACAATGCGGGCTTATTGGGAAAGAAGGTAGGTAAGGGAGTCGGGTGGATGGTGGAAAAACACTTCGAAGTGATCGAAGCCTTCAAGTAACTTTATCTTCACTTTTCCTTTTTTTGGTACTGCGATTTAAAATACCCTTAAGCGTATTAAGGTTTTTTTTTTGAAGTCACACTACTAAAGTGTCTAGTCTGTTTAAATAGTTGGACTTGTGTCCCCTCTCCTCATCCTTTTCTCTTTTTAAAAAGATGGTGGGAATGAATTGAATTTCCGAGGGACGGGTTGAAAGGAACATTTGGGGAGGGCTATTTGTGGGGAAAAGTATCAAGCACGAGGAGACACAGGTGGTGACACCTGTAGAGCTGCTGTTCCCCTCTGGAACTGAAGAACTACTTTCCAACTAGGATTGAAAAGGGATGGTGAGGGGAAAAAAGAAGACTTGACCCTCCAGGAGGGACTGCTTGGGGAGATTTAAGTAGTTGTGATTTAAAAAGTAGCTTTTTCCTCCAACCAGCCTTTCCTAACAGCCATACTTGGAGTTTTATCATTTTGCTAAATTCATGATAGTAATCACAGCCTTTGGTAATATCTTTTAACTTTTCCTGCTTAATGTTGGAGCAGTTTTCCCTTGGGATGGAAGGAATGATAGAAGGGACAGTGTAGGATTCGCTTTTTACTTTTAAAGCAGTTACGCAGTATCAACTGGATCAGCAAAATCTATCATACAATTTTTGGGGTTTGTTTTTTTTTTTTTTGAAGCAAACTGAGGTCACAAGCTTCTTCAGGGTGTCCGGTGGTACTCACCTGTTTCATTGAAAGGCCTGATACAAGGGCAAGAACAAGAGATTGTTAAATAGACATTATGTAAGTTCTGGTAATTTTTATAGCTGATGGTAATTTACAGAACCATCATTTTACAGTGGGAACTTGGGCTCTCAACAAGATGAAAAACCTTGGGGACAAACATTTCTCTGCAGCTTTTAACCAAAAATTGAGTTTCTGGGAAAAACAACTAAGAAATCTCTCCCCAAAACAAGTGTGTAAATTAGCTTCCCAACTGGACACATTAAGAACCTATGACAAGAATTTTAATCTTGTGAAAAAGATGCAAGGTACCTTAGAACTGTTCTTGAATTATGAATGATCATTTTCTTGGAAAATGTTGTACAGCTTAGGATAAAGCCCAGGGTACTGTAGGGAGTGAGCCCACTCTTGGGTAGGAACCGTCTCTATATGTTGCAAACTTGTAATTCCCAGGCGCTTAGTACAGTGGCCTGCACACAGTAAGTGCTCAATAAATACAATTGAATGAATGAGAGGAGTTCCGAGTTGACTAAAATATTTGAATGCTTCTAGGACAACGCTCAAGTCACTTCACCTTTTCCCTCCCCTTATTACTTGAAAACTGGCTCCATTTTATTCATGGCAATGCCAAATTAGTTGAATAACTGGGTGGCAATAACAACAAAGAATTGAGTTGCAGGGTTTGGGGGTTAATCATACCTTCACGGGGAATCAATTGGTATTAATCAAGCTTTTTCAAGGCCAAATTGGAACCTACTCTTTGGGGCAGCTTAGACTGTACTGAGGTTAATAGAAAGCAAAACAAGTTTTCCAAGTTGGAAAGGACACCCTCAGGGATAGAAAAAACATGCTGCGTTGACTAAGACAAATTGAGTGTTCCTTGATGGTGAATTTAGCAATACCAGGAGTTCTCCAATAATGTGGGGGTTGTAAACTGGGGAAATTGATTTGTAATAACCACTCATTCGATGGGATATGGCGGAAGCAGTGAGAACACTACCACATCTTTTGATTTAAATTTGTTTATTAGTGTTATTCCCCCAGGCTCCATTCATACTCCCGGCAGTCTTCTTTATACCTTTGTTTTCACTGCTGTATTACTATACTAAATACTATAAAGGTGCAAAAAATGCCAAGTACTGTAAAAAACAGTAAACCTAGAAAATGAGCTGCTTTGCAATCCTAATGCTCCTCACTGCATCCTCCTTAGCCATATTTGGGCCAAAGTGTGGGATGGGTTATACCCAGAGCAGACGGGTATGGTGGGAAGAACCTTCTGTAATAGTTTCCACTATTTAGTTTCCTGATCGGCAAATACTATAACAAATATTCATTAGGCCAGAACAGGGAATATCCCAATTTAGGCCATTTGCCATCATAGAGCAAATGAGTAGGGGATATGGCTTTTTCCTCTATGCAGATAAATTGTGGTCCAGTATTTGGGCTCTGCCCCTTAATAAGTTGGGTCTTCCCTTCATTCGGTTATTTGAGCACTAACTAATAATAATAATAGTGATGGTATTTAAGCGCTTACTATGTGCCAAGCACTGTTCTAAGCGCTGGGGTAGATACAAGGTAAGCAGGTTGTCCACATGGGGCTCACAGTCTTAATCCCCATTTTACAGATGAGGTAACTGAAGCCCAGAGAAGTTGAGGCTTGCCCAAAGTCACACAGCAGACAAGCGATGGAGTCAGAATTAGAACCCACGACCTCTGACTCCCAAGCCTGTGCTCTCTCCAATAAGCCATGCTGCATGCAGAACACTGTACTAAGCACTTGGGAGAGTACAAGAGAAGCAGCGTGGCTCAGTGGAAAGAGCACGGGCTTTGGAGTCCAAGGTCAGGGTTTCAAATCCCGGCTCTGCCAATTGCCAGCTGTGTGACTTTGGGCAAGTCACTTCACTTCTCTGGACCTCAGTTCCCTCATCTGTAAAATGGGGATGAAGACTGTGAGCTGCCTGTGGGACAATTTGATCACCTTGTAACCTCCCCAGCGCTTAGAATGGTGCTTTGCACACAGTAAGCGCTTAATAAATGCTATTATTATTATTACAAAATAATAAACAGACACATTTCCTGCCCATAGCGAGCTTTCAGTCTAGAAGGGGAGACAGACATTAATACAAATAAATAAATGTTACAGATATGGACATAAGTGCTATGGGGACAGGAGTGGGATTGAATAAAGGGAGCACGTCAGGGTGAAGCAGAAAGGAGTGGGAGGAGAGAAGGGCTTAGGGAAGGCCGCTTGGAGGCCATGTACCTTCAGTAAGGCTTTGAAGGGGGGAGAATAATTGTCTGTCAGATTTGAAGGCGGGGGGGGCATTCCAGGCCAGTGGCAGGATGTGGGTACAGTGCTCTGCACATAGTAAGCGCTCAATAAATACGATTGATGATGGTGAGATACACAAGATCAAGGCACAGTGAGAAGGTTAGTATTAGAGAAGCGAAGTGTACGGCCTGGGTCATAGTAGGGGTGTAGTGAGCTAGGAGGGGGCAAGGTGAGAGAGTGCTTTAAAGCCAATGGTGGGGAGTTTTTGCCAAGTTAAATGGGTAACCACTGGAGTTTCTTGAGAAGCGGAGTGACAAATCTCAAATGTTTCCATAGAAAAATGATCCAGGCAGCTGAGTGACGAATGGACTGGAATGGGGAGAGACAGGAGGCAGGGAGGTCAGCAAGGAGGCTGATACAGTAATCAAGGTGGAGTAGGATAAGTGATTGTATTAACGCTGTTGATTGATTTAATTGATTACACCATCATTTGAAGGCACTGTAGGAGTTTTAATAGCCAGAAACCTCCCCCAGAGGTATGAAGCTGGAATGTTTGAAAGGTGAAGTCACTGCTTGCAACCCACTTTAAGGTAAAGGTGTCTTAAGGGGAGGCATTCTCAAGGGCTGGACTGAAAATTCCCCTTCAGAGCTGTACAGTTCTGTGTGAATGGCTGGAAGAAACTCAAAATGACTGCATTTGGAAAATACTGATTGGTTAAACTAGGCTGTGGGGGCTGACAGCTGAGATGTGCTTTTAGAGAGGCAGCGTGGCCTAGTGAATAGAGCAAAATTGGGCCCAGGAATCAGAAGGACCTGGGTTCTAATCCCGACTCTGCCAATTGTCTGCTGTGTGATCTTGGGCAAGTCACTTCATTTCACTGTGCCTTTGTTACCTCATGTGTAAAATGGGGAATAAGAGTGTGAGTCCCTGGGTCCAGGACTGTGTCCAACCTGATTACCTTGTATAATAATAATGGCATTTATTAAGTGCTTACTATGTGCAAAACCCTGTCCTACCTTGTATCTACCCCAGCGCTTAGTGCAGTGCCTGGCACATAGTGCTTACCAAATACCACAATTATTATTATTATTACTACTACTATTATTTCTAGAAATTTCCTCCCACAGACTCTGGAAAAACCCCAGGTAGCTTTTCTGTTGTCGACTTTGATCTGTCCTGAAGCCTGAAGCCCGGGAAGCAATGATAGTTTGGAGGCAGAGAGTAAGGAATCTCAGTCCTGTCCCTTCTCAGATCTTCTGCCTATCTCTTTTGCCCTTTGCCTCTCATTGTAATTTTTTAATGCTCTCATTGTCAATCATTTATTGACTCTCTGACCTTCCGCCACTGAGATAGGGAGTCCCAGTAGGACAGGGAGACGTGTGGGAACTGTCTATCTCGTATTCACCCCACCATTTAGTCCAATGCCTGACACATAGTAAGCACTTAATAAATATGCTAGTTAACTGCCCTGAAACATTAACAAAATGTCACTTGCAGTGGCCTCAGACCATTTTTATGCACCAAACCCCTGCAAGCATGCAAGCACTAGAACATGATCTGGGATTTAGGACTATTGATAGAGGACTGAAAAACCTAGACAATTAAAAGCCAGGGGAGAGAAAGGATAGAAGCATGCAATGAAGTAAAAGCATTTTGGAGGTCCATCTTACAACTAATAGAAATGTTTTGGTAATAATGGTGTTCTGTAAATATTGAAAATGAATATTTTGTTTAGTGGAGAAAAGCATCATATGGCTCCACTCAGTGATTTATAGCATTCAGGGAAGTGTGGCGCACCAACTGATGGCAGAGGCATGGAGTGAACTGTGGACACCAAGTGTGACTGTTGACTTCCCCTGCAATAAATATTTAATATATATTTGAGAAGTGGCTTCACAAGATCTTCAGCTGCTCACTTACATTCTTGAACAAAATCTAGATGTATTTTTTTCTCCACCTCTTCTTTCACCCAGCAGAAAATAAGTTTTAATATTTGCTGTCCATCAGTGGTATTTGAGCACTTACTGTGTACAGAGCACTGTATTGAGTGCTTGGGAGAATACTTTGCAACAGAGTTGATGCACATCCCCTGCCCACAATAAGCTCACAGTCTGTATGGGGAGACAGATGTGACTATAAATAAATGAATTATGGGTAGCTATCAAGTTCCAGGGGGTTCTGATATTTTTAAGCTGTTACTCCATTAATTGAGTGTAATTCACCCAGGCTGTGGGGCTAGACAAAACACCCACAAACGCCCTTTCAGCCCTGCTCACTATCAACAGCGCCCCGATGTATCTGAAGCTACTTCTTTCAAAGAGCACATACTTTTTTTAATAGCATTTATTAAGCGCTTACTATGTGCAAAGCACTGTTCTGAGCTCTAGGGAGGTTACAAGGTGATCAGGTTGTCCCACGGGGGGCTCACAGTCTTCATCCCCATTTTACAGATGAGGTAACTGAGGCCCAGAGAAGTGACTTGCCCAAAGTCACACAGCTGACAAGTGGTGGAGCTGGGATTTGAACCCATGACCTCTGACTCCGAAGCCCCGGCCCTTTCCACTGAGCCACGCTGCTTGGGTCCTTCCTGGTTGTGGATGTAGGGACTGTCTCTATATGTTGCCGACTTGTGCTTAGTACAGTGCTCTGCACACAGTAAGTGCTCAATAAATACAAATAATAATAATAATAATAATGGCATTTGTTAAGCGCTTACTATGTACAAAGCACTGTTCTAAGCGCTGGGGAGGTTACAAAGTGATCAGGTTGTCCCACGGGGGCTCACGGTCTTAATCCCCATTTTACAGATGAGGGAACTGAGGCCTAGAGAAGTTAAGTGACTTGCCCAAAGTCACACAGCTGACAATTGGCAGAGCTGGGATTTGAACCCATGACCTCTGACTCCAAAGCCCATGCTCTTTCCACTGAGCCACACCGCTTCTCATGGAGGGGAGAATCAGACTTTAATAAGATTGTGCCCCCGTCTGAACTCTGTTCTTCCCTTCCTGCCTCAGTTAATTGTATTCAGTGAGCATCTACTGTGTGCAGAGCACTATGCTAAATAGTAATTAGCATTTGTTGAGTGCTTAACTATGTGCAGAGCTCTGTACCAAGCACTGGGAGAGGATGCTCAGGTGGGAATTAGATAGGATCCCTGTACTTCAGGGTACTCACCATCTCACAAGCTACAAGTGGTTGAAAGAGTACAGTAAAATTAATATTTATGAGTCTGCCCTGGAGGATCTTACCGTCTTAAAGGGGGTACTCCTTGGATGTGAGTTAGCAGCTGAAGAAGATGTGTTAAGCCACCAGGGGCCCAGGTAATGTGGAAAAAGCGAGAAAGCTAGAGACTTTGAGAGATTTTTAAGGTTGCTCTGAATGGGGCTGATGAGAGGTTGGCTGTGAACACGGGGAAAAAATGGACATCACCCCTTAAGATTTAGGCACCCTCAGAGTTTCTCTGGACCAGTCCACTGCCTTCACATGGACAAATGACTAAAGCCAGGTAGGCTAGCTGATAATTAAATTTATATAGGGCACCGGAAGGACTGATTGTGAATACAGAATTTTGTTTCAAGACCCACCCAAAGGTTACATTAATCTACTTTGACAAAAATGTTCCCAGCTGGACTAGATAATTTGTCATACGATATGACCTACTTTTTAGGTGTACGTACAGTTCTATGGTACGAAAGTTGTGTCCTTTATTGAACCGGGAAAGTAATGTTCTTGAATTACCACTTGGGAAAATTTGTACTGCAGCATTCCTTAATCCAGTGGGTTTTGAGGCCCAAGAAGACCACCAGGATGGCTATTTTTTTGATACAAATTCCTATGTTATTGTTGTGTTCATCCCTAACAGCATGATTTGTTTGCATCTGTGCCCCTCAATGTTGTTTTACTGTATTAAGTACTGGAAAGATGCAAAAACCAAGAGGGTTGTGGGACAGTAGCATAGTGATGGCATTTATTAAGTGCTTCCTATGTGCAAAGCACTGTTCTGAGCGCTGGGGAGGTTACAAGATGGTCAGTTTGTCCCCCGGGGGGCTCACAGTTTTAATCCTCATTTTACAGATGAGGGAACTGAGGCCCAGAGAAATTGAATTCCCCCTTCTAGACTGTGAGCCCACTGTTGGGTAGGGACTGTCTCTATATGTTGCCAACTTGTACTTCCCAAGTGCTTAGTACACTACTCTGCACACAGTACGTGCTCAATAAATACGTCTGATTGAAGTGACTTGCCCAAAGTCACACAGCTGACAGGTGGCGGAGCAGGGATTTGAACCTATGACCTCTGACTCCAAAGCCTGTGCTCTTTTCCACTGAGCCACGTTGCTTGTGAGCCCACTGTTGGGTAGGGACTGTCTCTATATGTTGCCAACTTGTACTTACCAAGCACTTAGTACAGTGCTCTGCACGCAGCGCTCAATAAATACGATTGATGATGATAAGGCAGAGGTTGGGAAGTTTAGGTACTTCTTGCCTTGATCTAGAGAAGCAGCGTGGCTTCTTAGAAAGACCACAGGCCTGAGAGCCAGAAGACGTGGGTTCTAATGTCACTTGTCCGCTGTGTAGCCTTGGGCAAGTCACTTAACTTTTATTCATTCATTCAATCATATTGAGCGCTTACTGTGTGCAGAGCACTGTACTCAGCACTTGGCAACATTTAGAGATGGGCCCTATCCAACAACTCACAGTCCTTATTTCCCTCATCTGCAAATTGGGACTTCAGTACCTATTCTCCCTCCTACTTAGACTCTGAGTCCCATGTAGGACCTAATTACTTCTACCGGAATGCTTAGTATAGTGTTTAACACATAGTAAGCGCTTAACAAATACCACAGTGATGGTGATGATGATGATTATCTAGGCCAGGAGGGTATACACAATTGATTCTTTCCATGATGATCCATAAATTGCACAGATGGGTCAATGTTATTTCCAGAACTGATTTGTGGGAAGAGCATTCTCTAATTCTTCCATCGTGTTATATCCAGATTGTGTAGTGAAAATATACACATGTTCTAGCAGAAGTGAGTGTAACTTTAAAGCTAGATTATGGATTTGATAAATAGTCTGTCTTTTTTTTTTTTAAAGTTTTCTTTACTAGTGCATAAGTCTATAGGTTGAGGGTTATCTATCTACTCAGCACAGAGGCACCACTCTAATCAGGAATGAGTTACCTTTAATTTTTTTTCCCCAAGTAGTAAATGGAACATTTTTTTCCCCTTGTATTAACTGTGGGAAGAAAGAAGGTAGGGATTAAAGTAGAAACCCAATCTCTCACTTATTAGAAAAGTGAATGGCGAACATCTAATGTAGCTGTGACTAGAAATAGGCATTCCAGGGGTAGATGTTTAGGCTTTAAAATTTATACTAAGTGATTTGTATACTAACTGGTTGAATTGTAACTGGTTTTTGAGTAATCCCCAGAGGTGAAGAAATTCTACTAGTGAATTTAATTCTCTACTTCTCTATTGCCAGCTGAGATCAATATCAACGATATTTATCGTGCAGTTGTGGTGAACAGAACATATGTGCTGCAGTGGGCTAATTCTCTTAATACCCTAATTTATGGATGTTCAATAGCTGAACTTCTTCGAAGTGTCTTTCAAGTGTACTTGACTTAACTTCTCTCAGTGCGGAGGCAGTTGATCAAACTGTTAGAGATTTGCAATAGTGTTTAAGAGTATTTAGCTGTTTAGTAGATTATTGCCTTTTGTGAGTAAGGAATGCAGACCTGTGCAAATGTACATCGCAACATATACACAAGGAGATGTGGGAAGTGATATCCTTTACTAGCAAGTAGAATCAAATTTTTACAGAGACTGAGTTTTGGTCAGATGATAACAACAGAGATATTTGTTAAAGAGTTTTGTCAAATACTATCCTAAGTGCTAGCATTAGATACGTGATAAGGCCAAGTCTGATTCACAGTCTAAGGTCAAGGGAAAGGTAATTTAATCCCCATTTTACAGATGAGGAAACGGAGGCCAAGAGAAGTTGGGACTGGCCCAAGATGACACAGCTGGCAGGTGGCGGAGCCAGGATTAGAAGCCAACCCTGTGCTCTTTCTGATGGGTCAGGCTGCTTCTTAGAATAAATCTTGTGAGCAAGAAAGAGAAACAGTTGACTCTAGGGATGTAAATTATTGTTTTAGTCCTGTGTGATTACTAGGATGGATTGTATTTCTTTCTCTCTTGTTCACCCAAAGATGGGCATGAATCTTGGGGAAAGGAATATCAGGTTACACCTTGGCTTTGGGGTGATTTTCTTGTGTTTTGAAGGGTTTGGCTTGGAGTCAGGCTCGCATCATTCTCCGTATTTTAGCCATCTTTGGTTTTAGTCCTGTTGGTGAGCTAACTGATCTCAAGGGCTTAGTTCAGTGCTCTGCGCATAGTTGATGCTCAGTAAATACCCTTAGTGATGATGATGGTATTAAACGCTTATTATGTGCCAAGTACTGTTCTAAGCCTTATTGGGGAGAAGCAGTAAGCTTAGTGGGAGTTAGAAGGACCTGGGTTCTAATCCCAGCTCTGCCACACATCTGCTGTGTATCTTTGGGCAAATCACTTCACTTCAGTAGGCCTCAGTTATCTCATCTGTAAAACAGGAATTAAGAATGCAAGCCCCATGTTGGACTGGGACTGTGTCCAACCTGATTAATTTGTATGTTCCCCACTGCTTAGAACAGTGCTTAACACATAGTAAGTGCTTAACAAGTACCATAATTATTATCATTTTAAATTGAGATGGGAGGGGAATGTGTGGTCATGGACAGAATTTTCCAGGACTCCCAGGGAGAGTGGTTATGGGTGGTGACAGAGAGAATGACTCGGTTATATTGTACTCTCCCCAGCATCTAGAACAGTGTTCTGCCCTCAGGGCTCAATAAATACAGTTGGTTGAGTGGTCATCATCATCATCATCAATCGTATTTATTGAGCGCTTACTATGTGCAGAGAACTGTACTAAGCGCTTGGGAAGTACAAACTGGCAACATATAGAGACAGTCCCTACCCAACAGTGGGCTCATTTATGATACTGGGATGGCTGCAACACCCTGAGAAGCATCGTTGCCTAGTAGATAGAGCACAGGCCCGGGAGTCAGGAGGAGCTGGGTTCTAATCCCGGCTCGCCTCTTGTCTGCTGGGTTACCTTGTGCAAGTTATGAGCCCCTTCTAGACTGTGAGCTTGTTGTTGGGTAGGGACCATCTCTATATGTTCCCGACTTGTTCTTCCCAAGCGCCTAGTACAGTGCTCTGCACACAGTAAGTGCTCAAATACGATTGAATGAATTAACGTGATTTCCCTGGGCCTGTTACGTCACTTGTAAAATGGGGATAAGAGTGCGAGCCCCATGTGGGACAGGCACTATGTCCAACCTGATTAATTTGTATCTACATCAGTGCTTAGAACAGTGCATGGCACATAATAAATGCTTAACATGTATCATAATTAGTATTACATATACGTGGTCATCGATTAGATCGACCAGGCTCCTACTGTAGAACAAAAATCATGAAGAAAAAATAGAGAAGCAGCGTGGCTCAGTGAAAAGAGCATGGGCTTTGGAGTCAGAGGTCAGGGGTTCAAATCCGAGCTCTGCCAATTGTCAGCTGTGTGACTTTGGGTAAGTCACTTAACTTCTCTGTGCCTCAGTTCCCTCAT
Organism: Tachyglossus aculeatus; assembly: GCF_015852505.1. Taxonomy (NCBI): domain Eukaryota; kingdom Metazoa; phylum Chordata; class Mammalia; order Monotremata; family Tachyglossidae; genus Tachyglossus; species Tachyglossus aculeatus. The sequence continues at coordinate 15,853,775 of NC_052071.1, read as the reverse complement.
CTGTAAAATGGGGATGAAGACTGTGAGCCCCACGTGGGACAGCCTGATCACCTTATATCCCCCCAGTGCTTAGAACAGTGCTCTGCACACAGTAAGCGCTTGATTTAAACTACAATCCAGGCATCTTTTACATGGAATCTCACCAAATGTATTTCTACCCCATTATGTTAATGATCATAATGGTGCCTCTGGTTTTTTTTGGACTACTGAGGGATTCCAATCACAGCAGACTTTTGAGAGGAAAAACACGAAATGCCATCTCCCAGTGAAAATGAGAGGTAGGTAGGGGGCAGAAATTCACAAATTCTTGTGAATTTAGGGTGGGAAATTCAGGCCAGAAATCCATCTCTCCCGACTGCTGCCTGGTAGGGTACCATGATGCCCAAGGTTTTGACAGGGATACTGAAAATCAATCAATCAATCGTATTGAGCGCTTACTGTGTGCAGAGCACTGTACTAAACGCTTGGGAAGTACAAGTTGGCAACATATAGAGACAGTCCGTACCCAACAGTGGGCTCACAGTCTAAAAGAAAAGCAAATTTCACCTTCTACTTCACCGCTACTTTTGTTTTGAATACTTATCCAAATGGGAAGAACGCTATCTTTTAAAGTATTAAGCACTTACTAGGTGCCAAGCATTGGGGTAGATACAAGATAATCAGGCCGGACACAGTCCCTGTCCCACATGGGGCTCACGCTGTATCCTTGCACATTGATGGTGAGCAGTCTTGTTTTTCCAATTATGAATGCATTGTCACTGATTCCCTGGGATATCTGTGCTGTTCAACCAGTACCCCCAAAATATCTGTGGGAATGGAGAGGGGTGGGCTAGGAAGAATTTGACCCCCTCCTGAGAGTCTTCATCCCTGCTTTGATGATCATAATAATTGGGCATTCATTATGTGCTTACTACATTCATTCAATTCATTCAATCATATTTATTGAGCGCTTACTGTGTGCAGAGCACTGTACAGCGTGGCTCAGTGGAAAAGAGCATGGGCTTTGGAGTCAGAGGTCATGGGTTCAAATCCCGGCTCCTCCACTTGTCAGCTGTGTGACTTTGGGCAAGTCACTTCTCTGTGCCTCAGTTACCTCATTTGTACAATGGGGATGAAGACTGTGAGCCCCCCGTGGGACAACCTGATCACCTTGTAACCTCCCCAGCACTTAGAACAGTGCTTTCCTCATAGTAAGCGCTTAGTAAATGCCATCATTATTATTACTAAGTGCTTGGGAAGTACAAGTCAGCAACATATAGAGATGGTCCCTACCGAACAACGGGTTCACAGTCTTGGAAGGGGAGATAGACAACAAAACAAAATATGTAGACAGGTGTCAAAAGTCAGAATAAATAGAATTATAGGTATATGCACATCATTAACAAAATTAATAGAACAGTAAATATGTACATGTAAAATAGAGTAGTAAATCTGTACAAATGCTAAGCACTATACCGAGTGCTGAGGTAGATACAAGATAGGTCCCACATGGGGCTCACAGTCTAAATAGGAGGGAGAACAGGTATTGAATCCCCATTTTACAGATGAGAGGACTGAGGCACAGAGATGTGAAGTGACTTGCCCGAGGTTACACAGCAGGTACGTGGTGGAACTGGGATTAGAACTCAGGTCCTCTGACTCACAGTCCCGTGCTCTTTCCACTAGGCTACGCTGTTTCTTGATGTCTATTGTATATAGATATCTACACTATAATAAAATAATTTATTAATAGAATAATGGATATGTGAGCCCACTATTGGGTAGGGACTGTCTCTATATGTTGCCAACTTGTACTTCCCAAGCTCTTAGTACAGTGCTCTGCACACAGTAAGCGCTCAATAAATACTATTGATGATGATGATGATGATGATGATGATAATCCGCCAAGCTAGCTCTCTTCCTCCCTTCAAGGCCCTACTGAGAGCTCACCTCCTCCAGAAGGCCTTCCCAGACTGAGCCCCTTCCTTCCTCTCCCCCTCGCCCCCTCTCCATCCCCCATCTTACCTCCTTCCCTTCCCCACAGCACCTGTATATATGTATGTATGTTTGTATATATTTATTACTCTATTTATTTATCTTATTTGTACATATCTATTCTATTTATTTTATTTTGTTAGTATGTTTGGTTTTGTTCTCTGTCTCCCCCATCTAGACTGTGAGCCCACTGTTGGGTAGGGACCGTCTCTATATGTTGCCGACTCGTACTTCCCAAGTGCTTAGTACAGTGCTCTGCATACAGTAAGCGCTCAATAAATATGATTGATTGATTGTCTACTCCGCTAGACTGTAAGCTGACTGTGAGCAGGGAACGTGTCTACCAACTACATATGGTACTCTCCCAAGCACTTAGTTCAGTGCTCTGCACATATTAAGTGCTCAATAAATATCACCTGCCACCCCCGGGGCAGCAGCAGGCTCAGGACATGGATGCAGATGTGCTCCTCACCTACTATACAGGAAACCCCCTTTTTAGCTGGGCCTGTTCTCTGGGTTGGACACCCCTGTAACACACCGCCTGACTAATCCAGGCTGCTTGCCAACAGCACCTCTTTATTTTGGAGAGTGATGGTATTTAAGCACTTACTACGTGTCAAGCACTGTTCTAAATGCTGGGGTAGATACAAGATAAACCGGTTGGACACAGTCCTTATTCATTCATTCATTCAATCATATTTATTGAACGCTTACTGTGTGCAGAGCACTGTACTGAGAGCTTGGGAAGTACAAGTTGGCAACATATAGAGACGGTCCCTATCATCATTGTCATCATCAATCCTATTGAGCACTTACTATGTGCAGAGCACTGTACTAAGTGCTTGGGAAGCACAAATTGGCAACATATAGAGACAGTCCCTACCCAACAGTGGGCTCACAGTCTAGAACGGGGAGACAGAGAGCAAAACATTATTAACAAAATAAAATAAGTAGAATAAATATGTACAAGAGTAATAAATACGTACAAACATATATACATATATACAGGTGTTGTGGGGAAGGGAAGGAGGTAAGGCGGGGGGATGGAGAGGGAAAGGGGGAGAGGAAGGAGGTGGCTCAGTCTGGGAAGGCCTCCTGGAGGAGGTGAGCTCTCAGTAGGGCCTTGAATGGAGGAAGAGAGCACCCACACGGGCTCGCAGTCTTAATCCCCATTTTACAGGAATTGAGGGAACTGAGGCACAGAAAAGTGAAGTGACTTGTCCAAGGTCACCCAGCAGACTAGTGGCAGAGACCGAATTCGAACCCAGATCCTCCGGACTCCCAGGCCTGTACGCTAGCCACTAGGTCATGTGGTGCTCCCACATACTGAGCGGCCCAGACCTGGGGATGTTTTTGAATCCATCAGTGGTATTTGAGTGCACACTATGTGCAGAGCAGTGTACTAAGCGCTTGGCAGAGTACGATACAACAGAATTAGCTGGGTTGTTCCCTCAATGGGCTTCCAGTCTAAGCCAGCTGTAAGTTAGTTGTGGGCCAGTAGTGTGTTTGTTTACTGTTATATTGTACTTTCCCAAGAGCTTAGTGCGGTGCCTTGCAGATGTGTATATATCTATAATTCCCACTTATTTTGATGCCTGTTTACTTGTTTTGATGCCTGCCCTTCCACCCCCCTTCTAGACTGTAAACCCGGTGTGGGCAGGGACTGTGTCTATTGCTGAATTGTACTTTCCAAGTGCTTGGTACAGTGCTCTGCACACAGTAAGCACTCAATAAATACGACTGAATGAATGAATAAGATCGACTGACTACTCTTATGGGAGTGCTGAAAAATTGGGCCACCATACACTTTTTCTCAAATAATTTCAAGCTGATACAGTCCCTGCCCATAACGAGGTTAAACATCTGAATCAGCCATGTTCACCTTTATGAGGTTGTCTTATGCTGTCGAGTCGTGTCCAATCCGTACATATTTATTACCCTATTTATTTATTTATTTATTTATTTTGCTTGTACATATCTATTCTATTTATTTTATTTTGTTAGTATGTTGGGTTTTGTCCTCTGTCTCCCCCTTTTAGACTGTGAGCCCACTGTTGGGTAGGGACTGTCTCTATATGTTGCCAGTTTGTACCTCCCAAGCGCTTAGTACAGTGCTCTGCACATAGTAAGCGCTCAATAAATGCGATTGATGATGATCTCTCCCAGAACACCCTACTTTCGTCCGCAGTCGTTCTGGTAGTGGATCCATTGAGTTTTCTTGGTAAAAGTCTGGAAGTGGTTTACCATTGCCTCCTTCCGCACAGTAAATGAGTCTCTATCCTTGCCACTTTCCCACGCCGCTGCTGCCCGGCACGGGGGAGTTTTGACTTGTAGCAGATTGCCTGCCACTGGCTAGCCATTGCCCAGGCTAAGAAAGGAATGGGTATCATCATCATCAATCGTATTTATTGAGCGCTTACTGTGTGCAGAGCACTGTACTAAGCGCTTGGGAAGTACAAATTGGCAACATATAGAGACAGTCCCTACCCAACAGTATGCCTCGGTTTGACTCTCCCTCCTCTAGTCGTGACTGGGAGAGACTGTGAGCCCACTGTTGGGTAGGGACTGTCTCTATATGTTGCCAACTTGTACTTCCCAAGCGCTTAATACTGTGCTCTGCACACAGTAAGCGCTCAATAAATACGATTGATGATGATGATGGAAACTCTCCAGATGCCACCCTGAGAGAGGCCTCACGTTTATAGGAGAGTTGAAAAACTTGGCAGCCGCACACTGCTTCTCCGACTCTCTCAAGGGGTACTAGTCTGCTAGATAAATCTTGAGGCGTAAATGGAGGCCATTGATCAAACACCCACACCTTGGCACTGGGCCAGAACTCTTCTATTGACAGACATGGCCCTTGCCCTCTAGGAGCTTACATTTGAAAATTTATACTGCAGTCCAATTGTTTCTTCCCTGGCTTTGTTCTCCACTCCCACCCTTCAATGGAAGTGGTTTTCTAAGAACATTCCTGTTCATTAACATTAGCTGGTTTGTTTCTGTCAAAGAAGCCAGCAGTTTCCTTAATTAAATTGAAGCCCTCATCTTAACTGCAGTGGTTTCTAAAGCTTTTCTGCCAGGGACCTCTTTTTGGCATCCAAAGCAGACTGTCCCCCTTTTTTTTTTTTTTTTAATGCTCCAATTTCCTGTCTTCATTTACCTTAGGCTGAGTTTTTACCGGATTGAATTGCAGGGCATAGTGGCTAGAGCACAGGCCTGGAAGTCAAAAGATCATGGATTCTAATCCCACCTCTGCCATTTGTCTGCTGTGTGACCTTGGGCAAGTCACTTAACTTTTCAGGGCCTCAGTTACCTCATCTGTAAAATGGGATTGATACTGTGAACCCCACGTGGGACAAGGGCTGTGCCCAACCCGATTTTGCTTTTTCCACCCCAGCGCTTAATACAGTGCATGGCACATAGTAAAGCACTTAATACCACAGTTGTTATTATTCCCTCAGTGCTTAGTACAGTGCTCTGCACCAAGTTCTAAATAAATACTATTATTACTACTACCTCCTTATCTCTTCAGTCCTCTCTCTTGCAACCTTTCCCAGACATCTCCCACCCTCTTCCAATCATTCCATCAATCAATAGTATTGATTGAATGCTGACCCTCACCCACCTCTCCCTTCCAGCTTTTAGCCATATCTTCTGATCTGTAGCTGTTAGGACTTCACTGGGGAAGGGATTTTGCTGTCAGAGTTGAAAGCCGCATCCCTTTAAAACTCGTTGTAGGTAAAGAGGAAATTCCTGAAACGTCTTGGGAATCCAGAACTAGCTCTGTTCCTAGAACTATTTTTTTAATGTGCTGCATTTCAGGTAAACATTAGACTCTTCTGTTTTGTAATTAATATGGACATATTAGCTGAGATAAATACCATATAAATAGTCCTAAATGCTGCTTTCTGTTTTTGTTAGGCCTAGAGGCTTTTGTTTCAACTTGTTCTGTAGCCTGATGACACACATTCTAGGTGTTAAGGCTTTGTCTAGCTTCCCTTTAAAACCAAACAACTCTGACTCAAATCCAAGAAGAAATGGAAGGGGCATGTTTGCCTATTGATTTTGGTTTTTTTCATGGTATTACTTAAACAGTATGTGTTGGGCTAAGCACTGGAGTAGATACAAGATAATCAAGTTGGACACAGTCCATACATGCAGATCAGTCGTAATCCCCATTTTTTCGATAAGGTAACTAAGGCCCATAGAAGGTAAGTGATTTGCCCAAGGCCACACAGGAGACTTGAGGCAGGATTATAACCCAGGTCCTCTGACTCCCGGGCCAGGACTGTTTCCTCTGTGCTATAGTACTTCTCAAGATAAGATAAATTTAAGCTTGATAAGATAAATGGATACAATTTCTGATAAACTGCTGGCCTCCACAATTTGGCTATTGGAGGAAACCCATAAATTATAATCCTATTGTGTTGGGTATCAGTGCTTCTTCAGCCTAGAATCTGGCCTTGGGCACTGAAGTTGTTTTTACAAGCCAGAAGGAGTCAGTCAGTGGTATTTATTGAACACTTTCATTCATTCAGTTATTGAACAATTACTGTGTGCAGAGCACTGTACTAAGCACTTGGGAGAGTACAATATAACAATAAACATACATTCCCTGTCCACAGTGAGCTTACAGTCTACAGTAGAGTACAGTCCTCTCTGTCCCAGGGCACTTGTGTACATATGTTTAATTTATTTACATGTATTAGTGTCTATCTGCCTCTCTAGGCTGTAAGCTCATTTTGGACAGGGAACACATCTGCCTACTCTGTTATACTTTCCTTTCTCAAGCACGTAGTACATTGCTGTGCTCACAGCAAGTCCTCAGTAAATGAGTCAGTTTACCCTGGGAAGGGTCGGTAGCCTTGACATCAATTAATCATATTTATTGAGCACTTACTGTGTGCAGAGCGCTGTACTAAGCGCTTGGGACAGTACAGTATACTGTCAAGAGTTGGTGACCAATTCCCTGCCCTCAATGAGTTTACAGTCTAGTCTAGAGTACTGCATGCAGAAGAAGGAAGCAGGGATGGAGAAGGCTTTCATCCCTTGAGGTGCGGGACTGGATTTGTGTGGCCCAGCCCACCCAAGTAGGGAGCAGAATTTTGCAGTGGTTTGGATGTGCTTGGATACTGTTATGCTCTTTTGAGTTGTTTGTTTGTGAAGTTGTGTAATCCACAGTTCTTGTGTGATAGCCCAGGGTTCTTCCTGGCATGAGGCACATTTTTAGAACTGAGGAGGGGCTGGGGGGGATATAATAATACCTGTGGCATTTGGGAGGGGCCTACTATGTACCAAGCACTGTACTGAGCACTGGGGTAGATACGAGGGAATCGGGTTGGACACAATCTGTGTTCCCGTGGGGCTCACCATTTAAAGGTTAGGGATGCCTATTTTGTGTGAGGAGCAGTGTTGCCTAGCAGGTAGAGCGTGGGCCTGGTTGTCAGAGGACCTGTGTTCTAAACCCAGCCCTGCCACTCATCTGCTGGGTGACCTTAGGCAAGTCACTTGACTTCTCTGTGCCTCAATTACCTCACCTGTAAAAAGGGGATCGAGACTGTGGGCCCCTTTTGGGACAGGAATGGTGTCTAACCCGATTTGCTTGTATCTACCCCAGCGTTTAGTTCAATACCTGGCACATAGCCCTTTACAAATACTGTAATTATTATTATTATAGGCAAGATTGAGGCTCAGTGAGAAGGTTAGCACTGGTGGAGCGAAATGTGTGGGCTGGATTGTAGGAGGAGAGAAGTGAGGTAAGAGGGGCTAAGGTGATGGACTGCTTTAAAGCCAATTGTGAGGAGTTTTTGTTTGATGTGGAAGTAATCACTCATCTCACTGTTCTATTTTCCCCCTTCTGTTGCATCACTTGGACACTTGTCAGTCCCTGCTAAATGCTTTTTTAATAATGGTATTTAAGTGTTTACCAAATGCCAGGCACTGTACTAAACCTTGGGGTAGATACAACTAATCAGGTTGGATAGTCCATGTCCCTAATGGGGTTCACAGTCATAATCCCCATTTTTACAGATGAGGTCACTGAGACCCAGAGAAGTGAAGTAACATGCCCAAGGTCACATAGCAGACAAGTGGGAGAGTCAGGATTAGAACTCAGGTCCTTTTGACTCCCAGGCTGGTATTCTATCCACTAGGCCATGTAGCTTCTCACCCCCTTCACACGCAGCGCAGAACTTCTCTCCGTATTCTTTCCCTACCTAAAACTTACCGTACAGTCTTCCCCCACTGGACTGTAAACTTTTCCAGGGCAAGCATCTCATGTACTTCATGTACTACTCTCCCAAGCATCTAATACAATGCTATGCACCTAGTAAGTGCTCAATAAATACTGTTGCTCAGTTGATCATGCTTAGACCCAGGAAAAGTCACAATATTAAAATGGAAAGAAAGCAGCAGTGTGAGAGGTACTGTCCTTTCTGAGAGAGGAAAAAAAATCGGTAAGTGGCAGAAAGTAAACTAATAATGCAGGGTAGAAGAAACACACTTGAATCAGTCAGTCTTATTTATTGAGCACTCACTTTGCGCAGGACGAGTACAGTATAGGAGAATTGGCAAACACATCCTTGCTCAGAATGAGCTTAAAGTTTGGAGGGAGAGACAGACATTAATATAAAATTATGGATATGTGCAGAAGTAATGTTTAGTTACCAAAAAATATTCTATCCTCAGATTAGGTGCCCTTGTTGCTGATGAGACCAATGATTAACTGACCAAGGTCACCCGTAACCTGCATTCCATCGTTTGGTCATCCATTCATCTCTAAGCCTCTGTTTTTCCAAGTTCTCAATCAATCATTGGGTATTTACTGAGCACTTGCTATGTTCAGATATATGTGTATAAGTGCTGTGGGGTTTCTGGTTGCTCCCATCAATCATATTTACTGAGTGCTTACTGTGGGCAGGGCACTGTACTAAGTGCTTGAGAGAGAAAACACAGCAATGTAACAGACACATTCATTCATTCAATCGTATTTATTGCGCACTTACTGTGCAGAGCACTGTACTAAGTGCTTGGGAAGCACAGTTCAGCAATTAATTTTGGTATTTAAGTGCTTACAGTGTGCCAAGCACTGTTCTAAGCACTGGGGGAGATACAAGGTAATCAGGTTGTCACTCATGGGGCTCAGTCTTAATCCCCATTTTCCAGATGAGGTCACTGAGGCACAGAGAAGTTAAGTGACTTGCCCAAAGTCACACAGCTCATAAGTGACGGAGCCGGGATTAGAAACCATGACCTCTGACTCCCAAGCCTGTGCTTTTTCCACTGAGCCAAGCAGTGCAACAAATAGAGACAATCCCTGCCCACAAAAGGCTCACAGTCTAGTAGGGGGGAGACAGACATCAAAATAAGTAAACAGGCATCAGTAGCATCATTGTAAATAAATAGTATTATAGATATATAAACATCGTTAAAAATAGAATTCAATTATAAATATGTACATATATACACAAGTGCTGTGGGGAGGGGACACATTCTCTTCCTACCCCAGAAAGCAATGATGCTGTGTGACTCCCTGGATTGATTGAGCTTGTAGTGCACATTAACCATCCGAAAGGAAAACAGTGTTCTGAGGTATTACAGGAATTCACACTACAGCTCTATCAGGCAGCTAGGGGTATATGAGGCCAATAATTCTCCTCTCATCTTTTGAAGTGGCTTGATTTGGTTCTGCTGCCAAAGAATGTAAGGTAGGCATTCATTAGCAAGTGTGAATAGCTCCTCAATAAAGCCTCCATCTTGAATGGTCTATTAGCATTTGTAGGGGGGCTGCGGAGAATGAAATGAATGAAATGCCAATGAAATCATCAAAACCCTCTGAAAGCAAGAAAGAGCTAGCCTCATTGTGTATATAGTTCCCCTCTCAAACCCAGCATCAACTTGGAAACATTTCAACTTTCCGCAGTGGACTCTCCCAAGCACTTAGTATAGCGCTCTGCACAAAGTGATCCCATTGATGGATTTTTTTCAACTGGATTTAACCTGAGCTTTTTTTTTTATGGCATTTATTAAGCGCTTACTATGTGCAAAGCACCGTTCTAAGCGCTGGGGAGGTTACAAGGTGATCAGGTTGTCCCACGGGGGGCTCACAGTCTTCATCCCCGTTTTACAGATGAGGTAACTGAGGCCCAGAGAAGTGAAGTGACTTGCCCAAAGTCACACAGCTGACAATTGGCAGAGCCGGGATTCAAACCCATGACCTCTGACTCCAAAGCCCATGCTCTTTCCACTGAGCCACACTGCTTCTCTGTCATTGCTGAACTGGGAGATTTTCATCCGATGTGAAGGATTCATTCATTCACTCAGTCATCTTCATCATCAATCACATTTATTGAGCACTTACTGTGTGCAGAGCACTGTACTAAATGCTTGGGAAGTATTGAGGATGTACTGTGTGCAGAGCACTGTACTGAGTGCTTGGGAGAATATAGTACAAGAATAAACGGAAACATTCCATACCCACAAGGAGTTTACCATCTAGAGTAGGGGGAACTGTCTAGGGGGGGTGAATTGCATACACCCCATTGTCTACCTTAGATTGTAAGTTTCCTGAGGGACAGGGACCCTGTGAGAAGCAGTGTGGCCTAGTGGATAGAACACAGGCCTAGCAGTCAGAAGGACCTGGGTTCTAATCTCAGCTCTGCCAATTGTCTGCTGTGTGATCTTGGGCAAGTCACTCATTTCTCTGTACTTCGGTTCCTTCACTTGTAGAATGGGGATAAGACTGTGAGCCCTATGTGGGCCAAGGGACTGTGTCCAACCCAATTACCTTGTATCTACTCCAGCGCTTAGTACAGTCCCTGACACATAGTAAGTGCTTAACAAGTACCACAATTATTATTATTACTCTCCTAGGGCTTAGTACAGTGTTCTGCACACCATAAGCACTTAATAAATCATCATCATCATCATCAATCGTATTTATTGAGCGCTTACTATGTGCAGAGTACTGTACTAAGCGCTTGGGAAGTACAAATTGGCGACCTATAGAGACAGTCCCTACCCAACAGTGGGCTCACAGTCTAAGGGGGAGACAGAGAACAAAACCAAACATACTAATAAAATAAATAGGATAGCTATGTACAAGTAAAATAAATAAATAAATAGAGTAATAAATATGTACAAACATACAGGTGCTGTGGGGAAGGGAATTAGTAATACTAATAAATATTAGTATTTAAGTGTTGGCTCTCTTTGGAGCCTGCCTGGGAGGTCCTACCCGGATGTAGAAAGGTCATGACAGAGTGTTCACCAACCTCCAAATAGGGGAGGGGCCAGGTGAAGAAATATTCTAGTGGATCAGTATTTTCATATACCAATTTTCATGTATTTCTATATATTAAAAGCAACATGATTGTGAGAAGCAGTGTGGCCTATTGGAGTCAGGCCTGGGAGTCAGAAGGACCTGGGTTCTCATTCTGGCTCCACCACTTGTCTACCAGGTGACCTTAGGCAAGTCACTTCTCTTCACAGTGCCTCAGTTCCCTCATCTGTAGAATGGGGATTAAGACTGTGAGCCTAATGTGGGACATGGACTGCATCCAATGTCAACTCTTATCTTCTCCAATGCTTAGAAGAGTGCCTGGCACATAGGAAATGGTTAACAAATGCCATTAAAAAAATTATTCAGAGCTTTTGTGTGAAGTCCTGAGAGAATGGCAGTGGGTGGCAGTGGGTGGATGTGAAGTGGAAAAAAAGGAAAAAAGAAATGACCGCTTCAACTCTATTCTGTTGTCTTCTCCCAGGCGCTACAGTTGATGGTATTATGTGCTTACCGTGAGTGTGGCACTGAACAAAGCGCTTGGTAGAAGACAGTAAGAGTTGATAGATGCATTAACTCCCCATAAGGAGCTTACAGTCTAGAGGGGGAGACAGACGTTAATATAAATGTGTTATAGATATGCAAGTAAGGCTGAGGGTAGGGAATATAAGAAGTTCCCAAAGGGAACAGGTCCAAAGACCAGTCAGGCCTGTTTAATACCCTTGCACCTCTGATTCAGTCATTCATTCATTTATTGAGTGCTTACTGTCATCATCAATTGTATTTATTGAGTGCTTACTATGTGCAGAGCACTGTACTAAGCGCTTGGTGCAGAGCACTGTACTAAGTGCTTGGGAAGTACAAGTTGGCAACATATAGAAACGATCCCTACCCAACAGTGGGCTCACAGTCTAGAAGGGGGAGACAGAGAACAAAACAAAACATATTATATAGACTAGGTCGGCAGCCAAGAGGAGCCGAGCTCCAGGCAAGATAAGCAAAGTGAGTTCTAGAAAGGGTGTACACATCAAGGTATATGAGCAAGCTGGTATCTTCAATCTCCCAACCGAGGAGTTCAGAAAGGCTTTTTGTGTTTTAATGTGGGTTTTCCACCGGTAACTTCCTATTAAGAAATTATATGTTACACTTGAAGGATGCCTTCAAAGCCCAGGGCAAAAATGTAACCAGTAATTTTGAGGGTGACCATGGGTGGTGACATTGTATCCATTGATTATTAACACAGAGAGAGAAGCTGCATGAGAGAAAAGAACAGACAGGCTTGGAAGTTTGAGCTTGTTTTTTTGCAGCCAGTTGTATGAAAATGAGTTAAAGTAGGCCCTGCCATGTTAAAAGGGACTTTCTAGAAAGTATTTGGGTGAAGGAGTGTTTTTTATTTTTCATTTTATACGGTATTTAAGAGCTATGTGCTAGGCACCGTTCTAAGTGCTGGGGTAGATACAAGGTAATCTGGGACACAGTCCATCCCAACAATTTTAAATCCCCATTTAACAGATGAGGTAACTGAGGCCCAGAGAAGTGACTTGCCCAAGGTCACCCAACAGGCAAGTGGCAGACCTTGGACTAGGTCCTTCTGATTCCCAGGCCCATGCTCTATCCACTAGGTCATGATGATGTCCCGTGTTCCTGTTTTTCGGCTGTTGAATTTTATTTTTGCAGCATCCTGCTGGAGAGAGCAGGTTTCAATCAGTCAATCAATGGGGTTTATTGAACATTTCTCAGTGCAGAGCACGGTACTAAGCACTTGAGAGGTTCAGTATTACCATAGTTGCTAAACATGTTTTCTGCCCACAACCAGCTCCTAGTCTTGAGGTTGGGCCCCAGGCTTTCCAGGTTGGGCTTCTTGCAGAGACTCCTCTGTACTGTAAGCTTGATGTGGGCAGGGAATGTATCTGTTTGTTATATTGTACTCTCCTTAGTGCTTAGAACAGTGCTCTGCACACTGTAAGTGCTCAGTAAATATGGCTGACTGATTGGGGGAGGAGTGAAGAGGGAGGAGTGTGAGAGAAGAGCCCCGAGGAGAGGAATTGGACTAGGTGGCATTGTTACAATAAAAGGAGCATAAACAGCGGGGTGTGAGCTAAGTATGAAAGGGGACCAGTCAACCAGTGGTGTTTCTTGAGTGCAGAGCACTGGTGAGTCAAAGGACCTAGGTTCTAATCCCAGCTCTTCCACTTGAATTCTACATGATCCTGGGCAAATCACTTCATTTCTCTGTGCCTCAGTTACCTCATCTGCAGAAAGGGGATTGAGACTGTGAGCCCCATGTGGGACAGGGACTTTGTCCAACCCGATTTGCTTGTACCCATCCCAGTGCTTAGTACAGTGCCCGACACACAGTAAGTGCTTAACAAATACCACATTAAAAATAATTTTTTTTTACAAGGCAGTTGACAGGCACAAGGAGCTTACAGGCTAATACTTCAGTGGAAAGGAAATCTTGGCAGAAGAGCAAGTCATGGTATAATCCCAAGCTGGGATGGGCTTTTCCTTTCCATGTAGGAAATGCTTCATTACAAAGACTCATGGGAAACCTTACAGAGGAAGCTTTAACCCCCCTCTGATGGTTGTCCTGCCCTAGGTGAGCACTTATGCTGGTCATGGGAACATAATAATAGTAATAATAATATAATAAAAATGGTGATAATGTGCCAAGCACTGGGGCAGACACTGGTAATCAAGTTGCACCCATAATCAAATTGCACCCATGGGACACACAGTAAAAGGGAGGGGGAGAACAGCTACTTATCCTCATTCTTTCATTCATTCTGTTGTATATATTGAGTGCTTAATGCATGAAGAGTACTATACTAAGCTCTTGAGAGAGTGCAATACAACAATAAACAGACACATTCTCTGCCCACAGTGAGTTTACAGTCTAGATAGGATGAGTGTTGAATAAATATCTTTTCTTTTAGACTGTGAGCCCACTGTTGGGTAGGGACTGTCTCTATATGTTGCCAACTTGTACTTCCCAAGCGCTTAGTACAGTGCTCTGCACACAGTAAGCGCTCAATAAATATGATTGATTATTTATATTGATTGATCTGTACATAAGAAGCAGTGTGGCTCAGTGGAAAGAGCACGGGCTTGGGAGTCAGAGGTCATGGGTTCTAGTCCAGGCTCGGCCACGTGTCAGCTGTGAGACTTTGGGCAAGTCACTTCACTTCTCTGGGCCTCAGTTACCTCATCTTTAAAATGGGGATGAAGACTGGGAGTCCCCCGTGGGACAACCTGATCACCTTGTATCCCCCTAGCGCTTAGAACAGTGCTTCACACATAGTAAGTGCTTAGCAAATGCTATTATTATTATTATTATTATTATTATAAGTGCTAAGGGGAAGAACCAAGAGAACAAGTCAGGGCAACGCAGAAGAGAGTGGGAGAAGAGGAAAGGAGGGGCTTAGTCTGGGAAGGCCTCTTGGAAGAGATGTACCTTCAATAAGGCTTTGAAGCAAAGTAGAGTTGGATTTGAGGAGGGAGAGTGTTCCAGGCCAGAGGTAGGATGTGGACCAGGCTCAGCAGCGAGATAGGCAAGATGTGAGGCACAGTGAGAAGGTTAGCATGAGAGGAGTGAAGTGTGCGGGCTGGAGTGTAGGAGTAGAGTAGCAAGATGAGGTAGGAGGGGGCAAGGTGGTGGACTGCTCTAAAGCCAGTGGTGAGTTTTTGTTTGATGCAGAGTTTGAGTAAACTAAGGCACAGAGAAGTGAAATGACTTGCCTAAGTCCATATAGCAAGCAAGTGTTGCAGTTGGGAGTAGAACCCAGGTCTCCTGATTTCCAGGCCTGTGCTCTTACTGATTTTTTTAACTTGCCTATGCCTCCCACAGCAGTTTTGTGAGTTAATGAGTTTATCTTTGTAGGTCTTTGAATTACAGTAAGTCTCCATTATTAAAAAACCATGGCTCTCTCGTACTTTATCCTCAGTGGCCTTCAAAATCATGGTCTAGACATCAGCTTATTTTGATGACAGTTACAAAATGCCAGCTTGACTTTGTTTAGAGTGAAGAACGTATCCATACTCAAAGCGAGTCTTCAAGAAACTACCTGGTGGTGGTTGACAAGTCGGGTCATGCCATGAGTAAAAGGATCGCCTTGGAATGAGTTACCGTGAAAATCATCAAACCGGCTCATGGTATTTTAAAGGAAAGAAGAGCTGTTTAGTTTCCTTTTCCATCTTCCAGGGGATGATGACAACACCATCCATTTAAATCAGGGAAGCAAGTTGCCAAGTGGAGATAGCCCAGGGCTGGTAGCCCCGTGACCTGGGTTCTAATCCCAGCTCCGCCGCTTGTCTGCTAAGTGACCTTGAGCAAGTCACTTCACTTTTGGGTGCCTCAGTTACCTCCTCTGTAAAATAGGGATGAAGACTGTGAGCCCCATGTGGGACAGGGACTGTGTCCAACCAGATTAATTTGTACCTATCCCAGTGCTTAGTGCAGTGCCTGGCATATAGTAGTAGTAATATCTTACCTCCTTCCCTTCCCCACAGCACCTGTATATATGTATATATGGTTGTACATATTTATTACTCTATTTATTTATTTATTTATTTTACTTGTACATTTCTATCCTATTTATTTTATTTTGTTGGTATGTTTGGTTCTGTTCTCTGTCTCCCCCTTTTAGACTGTGAGCCCACTGTTGGGTAGGGACTGTCTCTATGTGTTGCCAATTTGTACTTCCCAAGTGCTTAGTACAGTGCTCTGCACATAGTAAGCGCTCAATAAATATGATTGATTGATTGATAATAATAATAATAACTTTTGTTAAGTGCTTACTATGTGCCAAGCACTCTTCTAAGCGCTAGAGCACTGTTTTAAGCGCTGGAAGGACTTAACAAATACCATTAAAAAAAACTTGAGCCAGGGAACTTTTTTATTTGTATTTTTTGGTCAAAGTAAAGTTTAGGAAATTGGAATTGGGCATTTTTTTTATATTTAGCAGTGAAGAAGTGGGAACTGTCCGTGCCCAGACCTCACTTGGCTATTTCAGCAATGTGTGATCTTTGCATTCCTGTGTGCATCGGGAACCATCTCGGGGGAATCATCTCCACCAGGGGAAAGAGAGCTGTCTGTGGGAAGCACTGAAGAGGTCACGGTCATGAGGCAGACTTCAAGTCTCCTCCTTTCCCCTCCCTCCTCCCAGCCCTCCCTTCCCATCTAATAATAGTAATAATAACTGCGGCATTTGTTACACATTCACTATGTGCCAGGAACTGTAGCAGTGTGGCCTAATGGAAAAGAGCGCGGGCTTGGGAGTCAGAGGTTGTGAATTCTAATCCTGGCTCTGCC
Organism: Tachyglossus aculeatus; assembly: GCF_015852505.1. NCBI lineage: Eukaryota > Metazoa > Chordata > Mammalia > Monotremata > Tachyglossidae > Tachyglossus > Tachyglossus aculeatus. The sequence goes on along the minus strand of NC_052071.1, from coordinate 15,837,213 downwards.
ACATGGCTGCCGTTGTGACCCTGGGCAAGTCACTTCACTTCTCTGTGCCTGTTACCTTATCTGTAAAAAGTGGATTAAGACGGTGAGCCCTACATGGGATAGGGACTGTGTCCAACCCAGCTATCTTAGAACAGTGGTTGGCACATAGTGCTTAATGTATACTACAAGTATTATTATTGTTATTATTATTGTTATTATTATTGTAATTATTACTAAGTGCTGGGGTATATACAAGCAAATTGAGTTGGACATAGTCCCTGTCCCACATGGGGCTCACAGTCTCAGTCCCCACTTTATGGATGAGGGAACTGAGACCCATAGAATAATAATAATAATAATAATCATAATGGCATTTATTAAGCACTTACTATGTAAGTCGAGGATGACACCAAGGTTGCGGGCTTGTGAGATGGGAAGGATGGTAGTGCCGTCAACAGAGATGGGAAAGGCAGGGAGAGGGCAGGGTTTGGGAGGGAAGACAAGGAGTTCAGTCTTGGACATGTTGAGTTTTAGATGGCGGGCAGACATCCAGATGGAGTTGTCTTGAAGGTAGGTGGAGATGTGAGCATGGAGAGAGGGGGAGAGAGCAGGGGCAGAGATGTAGATCTGGGTGTCATCAGCGTAGAGATGATAGTTGAAGCCATGGGAGCGAATGAGGTCACCAAGGGAGTGAGTGTAGATCGAGAACAGAAGGGGACCATGCACTGAACCTTGGGGAACCCCCACAGTAAGGGGATGGGAGGGGGAGGAGGACCCTGCAAAAGAGACTGAGAAAGAACGACCGGAGAGATGAGGAGAACCAGGAGAGGCCTGAGTCTGTGAAGCCAAGGTCGGATAGCGTGTTGAGGAGAAGGGGTGGTCCACAGTGTCAAAGGCAGCTGAGAGGTCGAGGAGGATTAGGATAGAGTATGAGCCGTTGGATTTGGCAAGCAGGAGGTCATTGGTGACCTTTGAGAGGGCAGGTTCCATGGAATGTAGGGGACGGAAGCCAGACTGGAGGGGGTCGAGGAGAGAGTTGGTGTTGAGGAATTTGAGGCAGCGTGGTTAGACAACTCGTTCAAGGAGTTTGGAAAGGAATGGTAGGAGGGATATGGGTGGATAACTAGAAGGTGAGGTGGGGTCAAGAGAGGGTTTTTTTTAAGATGGGAGAGACATGGGCATGTTTGAAGGCAAAAGGGAAGGAACCAGTGGAGAGAGAGTGGTTGAAGATGGAAGTTGAGGGGAGAAGGGATGGAGCGAGAGATTTCATGAGATGAGAGGGAATGGGGTCAGAAGCACAGGTGGCCGGAGTAGCACTTGAGAGGAGGGAGGAGAGCTCCTCTGAGGATGCTGCTGGGAAGGATGGGAGAGAAGCAGAGAGTGTTGAGAGCCGGGGGATTGGAGAAGTGGGGGGAGTGACTTTGGGGAGGTCGGACCTGATGGATTTAATTTTGTTAATGAAGTAGGAGGCCAGATCGTTGGGGGTGAGGGAAGGAGGAAGGGGAGGAACCGGGGGGGTGGGGGGGGGGCTTGAGAAGGGAGTTGAATGTACAGAAGAGCTGGCGGGGATGATGGGCATGGGTGTCAATAAGGGAGGAGAAATAGTTTTGTCTGGCAGAGGAGAGGGCTGAGTTAAGGCAGGAAAGGACAAACTTGAAGTGAACGAGGTTGGCATGATGTTTAGACTTTCGGCAGCTGGAGCATAAGAGCGAAGGAGGCGGACAGTAGCAGTGATCCAGGGCTGTGGGTTAGTGGTACGAGAGCGGCAAAGGGAAAGGGGAGCGAGTGAGTCTAGCTGAGAAGAAAGGGTAGAGTTGAGAGCAGTAATCTGATCATCAAGACTGGGTAGAGAGGAGAGGGAGGTGAGGTGGGGTGTGAGGCGCTCAGAAAGATGGATGGGGTCAAGAGAGCGGAGATCTCTGTGAGGGAGTAATATGGATTTACAGGGGAAAGGAGTGTGAGTGAGGAGGCAGGTGAGAAGATTATGATCAGAGAGAGGGATTTCAGAGTTGGTGAGGGTGGACACAGTGCAGTGGTAAGAGATGATGAGGTCGAGGGTGTGACCAAGTTGGTGAATGGGTGAGGTGGGGTGGAGCAAGAGGTTGGCAGCATCGAGGAGAGATAGAAGGCGGGCAGCAGAGGAGTCATCAGGGATATCCATGTGGATGTTGAAGTCTCCGAGGATCAGAGTGGGCATAGAAAAGGAGAGAAGGAAGGGGTCAGAATCGTTACTCTGCACTTGCCAAGGGCCCTTGTTCATCCTCACAACACTTATATGCAGTCTGTAATTTATTTATATTAATGTCTGTTTTCCCAATCTAGGCTGTAAACTTGTTGTGGGCAGGGAATGTGTTAATTTTTGTATTGGTTTCCTCCATGCACTTATACAGTGCTCTGCACACACTGTGTTCAAACAATATGATTGAATGAATGTAGAGAAGCCATTGCTCTCAATAACTCCACGGTAATTCTTTTCCCCATTTTATAGGGGAGGAAACTGAGGTCTTGGGCCATTCTTGGAGATCTGTCTGCTCTCTGAGGCCTGCTTGGTGCATAGCCTCGGGGTCTCCCTGTAATAGCTAAGGGTTGCTTCCTCTTGCTTTCCTAGAGAAAATGTTTCCAGAAGAAGGGATTGCCTTAACAGATTTCTATCTTGATGGGTTTGACCTGAAGTGGGATGCCTCATTGAATCACAAATTTGGGTCGAAACCTAGCTGGAGGGGAATACCTTTGGTCTAAGCATTGCCTTTGAAATGCACAGACTTCTTGGAATCACCAGTCCTTTACTTTGCTGCCTCTGGGTTTGGTGCCTTGCTGAACAGGGAAGCCCCGAGTCCCGGATGACTAATTCTGGAGTGTTCCTTCAAACCTTCCTAGTTTTACTTCATCCAAGTGCCCTCTGTGGTTTGTTCATTCGGTAATATTTTTGGAGTGATAATGATGGTGGTATTTGTTATGCATTTACTATGTGTCGAGCAGTGTTCTAAGTGCTTGGGTAGGCACAGGATAATCAGGTTGGATACAGTCCCTATCCCACAGGGGGCTCGTCTGTAAAATCCCATTTTACAGTTGAGGCCATTTAGGCACAGAGAAGTGAAGTGACTTGCCCAGGGTCACACAGCAGATAAGCAGCAGAGTCGGGATTAGAACCTGCCCTTTCTTCTCCATCCTACTACCCCATTAATGTAGTCACTCATCCTATCCCACCTAGATTTCTGCATCAGCCTCCCTGCTGACCTCCCAGCCTCCTGTCTCTCCCCCCTCCAGTCCACTTAACTCTGCTGCCCAAATCATTTTTTTGCAAAAATGTTCAGGAAATGTCATTCTCCTCCTCAAAAAACTCCAGTGGTTGGCCATCCACCTCCATATCAAACAAAAACTCCTCACCATTGGTTTTAAAACAGTCTATCCCCTTGCCCCCTCCTACTTCACCTCGCTTCTGTCTTCTACAACCCAGCCCACACACTTTGCTCTTCTAGGGCTAACCTCACTTTGCCTCAATCTCCACTGTCTCACTGCCAGCCCCTAGCCCAAGACCTTCTGACCCCCATGCCCGTGCATGGCTCAGTGGAAAAGAGCCCAGGCTTTGGAGTCAGAGGTCATGGGTTCAAATCCCGGCTCCGCCAGTTGTCAGCTGTGTGACTTTGGGCAAGTCACTTAACTTCTCTGTGCCTGTTACCTCATCTGTAAAATGGGGATGAAGACTGTGAGCCCCCCCCCATGGGACAACCTGATCACCTTGTAACCTCCCCAGCGCTTAGAACAGTGCTTTGCACATAGTACCATAGTAGCCATGTTGCTTCTACTACGCATTGGTGCTTCTGTGCCTACTGTGGCTACTGTACTAAGCCCATGGGGGGACTTTAGTGTGAAGACAAGGTTCCCAGCAATGTCCAACCCACTAGAAAAGCCAGTTGAATTTAAATTGGGAGCTGGAAGAAGAACATAGATTGAGAAGCAGCTTGTCCTAGTGGTAAGGGTATGGGCCTGGAAATCAGAGGACCTGGGTTCTAATCCTGGCTCCGCCACTTGCCTGCTGCATTACTTTGGACAAGTCTCTTCCACTTCTCTGTGCCCCAGTTACCTGATCTGTGAAATGGGGATTCAGTACCTGTTCTCCCTCCTACGTAGACTGGGAGCCCCATGTGGGAACTGATGATCATCTATCTGCCCTAGTGCTTAGTCCAGTGCTTGGCACACAGCAAAAGCTTAACATACGTCACGGTTATGATTAAGTGGTAACAGCATGAAACGATCGATATGGGTGTTGTGCTCAGTGACAGTACAAGAATTGGAGCCATCCCAGACTGCTCTCTTTTTTTTTTCCAAGCTGAATAGGTTGTTGTTGTCCTTTAGCGATGTTAGAACGGTGTTTTGCATGTAGTAAGTGCTTAATAAATGCCATCATTATTATTATTACTACACCCTCCAGTCAGCCATCAATCAGTCAGTGGCATTGAGAAGCAGTGTGGCCTGTTGGATAGAGCAAGGGCCTGGGAGCTAGATTTACCTGGGTCTAATCCTGCCTCTGCCACTTTTCTGCTGTGTGACCTTGAGAACTTCTCTGTGCCTCAGTTACCTCATCTGAGGATTGACAGCGAACCCTAGGTGGGACAGGGACTATGTCCAACTCTATGATCTTGTATCTACCTCAGTGCTTAGTACAGTTCCTGTCAATCAATCAATCAATCGTATTTACTGAGCACTTACTGTGTGCAGAGCACTGTACTAAGCACTGTCATATCGTAAGCACTTAACAAGTACCATTAAAAAACCCCCAAAACTCACAGTTATCTCATTTTGTCCTCACCATTTACTGATGAGGAAATGTCCAGGTTATTGCCTCATTTTTCAGATAAGAAAACAGAAGCACAGAAAGGAAAAGTGACTTGGCCATGACTCCACATTTAATCAAGTCATTACAGACTTGTAATTGAGGTAAAATTTCAAATCCCTAGTCATGGGCAATTTACCAGTGCTTTTGTCTCTGAAGCATTTGGCAACATTAATTAGTAACTCAGTCACCTAGTTGATAGGTTGAAGATTTGGCTCCACTGCAAGCTTTGGGATCCAAAGTGGAAACATCCAACACCTGTTTTTAGGAAATCTCATAAAAGGGTAGTACATTTTAAACCTATGACTACCATGTGTGTGTATTTTTCTTGCATCTGGAAGAAATCAAATGGTCCCTAGAGGCTGGTGATTAGGGAGGCCTGTTGTGTAAAGTGAAAATACAATTGGGATTTCCTGAATAGCAAAGCAGCAGCACTGTGCCCGTTGCCTTCCTATAGTTGGAAACCATTTAAATGATTTATACTTTTGAGGATATTGGAGCGAGTTATGGTTAAGAAATTGACGCTTCTTTTTGCAAATTGTCTCATTTGGATCGAGCCTGTGGTTTTTAGTTGGGATCTGAAACATCATCAAAAACCAACTCACTGTTTCAAAGAATTCTTGTGAGTCGATGAAAAGGTTATCTTCCTTCCAAAGCCTGCTGGACCCAAGTTAATTCATTTGAAGAAGAGGAAGCATTTTTGTACGTGTCTTGTTTATAGTGCTTTCCTTTCACACCACCATTTATGGCTCCCTTTTAAAAAAGAAATCAACCGTGTAATATGACAACATTTTTCCAGCGCTAACAGCCGAGATGATTGTCAAACTGAAGTGCCACGATACACGTTCTTTGAGAAAGGGCAACACAGCTGGTTCTCAGATGACCCAGGAGTCACTGTGTACTTGCAGTGAGGAAACCTTATGTTCAGAAATTGACTCCCGTGACCAAAGCTGCAAAAATGTATAAAAGTTCTCTCTGATGACAAATCACACTCTTCCCTTGGCTTCTTTGGAGAGCATTCCCTGACTCAGTCAATCAGTGGAATTTATTGAGTGCCTGCTGTGTGCAGAGCACTGTACTAAGTGCTTGGACAAGTACAATATAATAGTTGATAGACATGTTCCCTGCCCACAGTGTGCAGAGCACTGTACTAAGTGCTTGGACAAGTACAATATAATAGTTGATAGACATGTTCCCTGCCCACAGTGAGGTTATACCACAGTGTTCATTTTATCTTCAGCAAGGAGTGAAAACATATATTATAGGAAGATTGGCAGAATTTGGTAGGTGGCTTGGCTTAGTGGAAAGAGGATGGGATGAGGAATCGGGAAATTCATATTTTTGTCATCGCCATTTGCTTACTGTGTGACCTTGGGCAACTCAACATCTCTGCTTCCTCACCTGTAAAGTGGAGGGGAAAATAGTTGTTCACCCTCATTCTTAGGCACTTAGTCCTGTGTGTCTAGGGCTGTGTCTAAGAGCAAGGGTTATACCCCCATTTTGCAAATGATGAAATTGAACTTTTAATTGATTTTAGGCACTTGATGTTCACCCTACCCTCAGCTCCAGAGCACTTGTATACAAATCCAAGCATGTAGCCTATACCACCTTGATTACTATATCAGCCTCCTTGCTGACCTCGCTGCCTCCTGTCTCTCCCCACTCCAGTCCATACTTCATTCTGCCACCCAGATCATTTTTTTCTTCAAAATGCTCAGTCCTCATTTCCCCATTCCTCAAGAACCTCCAGCGGTGCTGCCCCTCCACGTCAAAGCGAAACTCCTCACCACTGGCTTTAAGACATTCAATCACCTTGCCCCCTCCTACCTTATCTTGCTGCTCTCCTGCTACAACCCAGCTCACACACTTCGCTCCTTTAATGCTAACCTACGCGCTGTACCTCGATTTCATCTGTCTCGTTGCCGACCTCTCATCCATGTCCTGCCTCTGGCCTGGAACGAACTCTCTGTTCCTGTCCAACAGGTGATCACTCTCCTCACCTTTGAAACCTTCATGAAGACACGTCTTCAAGACACCTTCCCACTAGACCCTCATTGCTTCTTTTCCTGCTCCCTTTTGCATTGCACTTGGAATTGCACCCTTTATTCACCCCTCCCTCAGCCCCACAACTCGTATGTGCATATCTTTAATTTATTCATTCTTGTTGGGTTCTAATCCAGTAGATTAGACCATGCTTATCAGCTATTATATTGTACTTGTCCCAGCACTTAGTACAGTGCTCTGCACACAGCAGGCACTCAATAAATTCCACTGATTGACTGAGTCAGGGAATGCTCTCCAAAGAAGCCAAGGGAAGAGTGTGATTTGTCATCAGAGAGAACTTTTATACATCTAAATGTAAGCTGGTTGTGGGCAGGAAAAATGTCTTCCAACTCTGTTTTATTGTCCTCTCCCAAGCACTTAATACAATGCTCTGCACACAGTCAGCACTCGATAAATACAATTGATTGATCTTGTATATGCCCCAGCGCCTAGTACAGAGTTTGACACATAGTAAGCGTGTAATAAATATTGTCATTAACTTCCATTCTGGATTGCTGGGGGGAATGTGAGCCCCTCCAGTGGGAATTTTCCTTCTGTTAAGACCATAGTTCGAGTCAAGCTCACAATAAATCACATCTGATCCTGTTTCCCGTGGTCCAAATCTCTAAATTCCATTCATCTTAATCAGAAATCTAATTTGATGGAGACTCCCCAAACATCCTAAGTGATTAGTCCATAGCCCCAGCAAACTTTCTGATTGAATCAGAGCTATCTACTGTCAATCTTTAGTGGAGTGGCATTTCAGTGTGAAATGTTACTGTTACTTTTTTAAAAAATGGTATTTAAGCACTTACTATGTGCCAGGCACTGTACTAAGCACAGGGGTAGAGAGACGGTAGTGTGGTGGACATAGTCCGTGACCCACGTGGGGCTCACAGTCATAATCCCAGTTTTACAGGTGAGGCACAGAGAAGTGAAGTGACTTGCCCAAGGTCACACAGCAGGCAGGTGAAGGAGCCAGGATTAGAACCCTGATCCTTCTGACTTTCAGGCCCATATTCTATCCACTAGGCCACACTTCTTTTCAAGGAATGATTTCTCACCCACCTCCCCACGGATATTCTTGCCGCAGTAAGCGCTCAATAAATACCATTGATTGATGCTAGGGAGGTTTTTGTAATATTGGTTGCTGCTGCAGTCTGTTGCCAAACTGCGGCCATACTGAATACTTGTTTTGGAACTGAGCTTCATAACTTGCAACCCATCGGGAAATGATTTGTAGCATTGTGGTTGGCTCGTGATTGTGGTTTGATGGTCTGGTTGTTCTTTTGTGGCTTTGCTTGATGTTTGGTAACCCAAAGGCCACTAGAATTTCAGCAACTCCATCCTATTGCGCCTCTTTTTTTGATGGTATTTGTTCAGCGCTTACTGTGTTCCAGACACTGTACTAAGCGCTGGGGTAGATACAAGCTAATCAGATTGGACCGAGTCCCTGTCCCACACGGGGCTGACAGTCTTAGTCCCCACTTTACAAATGAGGTTACTGAGGCACAGAGAAGTGAAGTGACTTGCCCAGGGTCACATAGCAACCAAGTGGCGGATCCAGGATTAGAACCCAGGTCCTTCTGACTCCCAGTCTAGGCCACTCTACTCCTCCTGTTCCCTAGAAGGGGGCACCCCGGAACAGTGGCAATGTTGCAAAGACTTCCTTTGTAAGTCCAAATGGTACTTGCATTGTGAAGACTTGAGAGAGAGATAATGCTTCAAAGTGTAACTGGGATGCTGCCACATAATCAAACCCCTTAAAATCATTTCTAGGGGAAAGAGTCATGAGGACATGGGTTTTTTTTTTTTAAGAGGGTACACATTAGGTGCGAAGGAGCTGAAATGGCCCTCTGATCTGGGTGCCTAGTTAGTTTCATAAAAGGATTCTGGGCAGAATCAACTCAGTTAAGAGCATGGGGTGGCAGGAGAGGAGGAAGACATCTGTTTCTTTGATGTTTTATCTTCTCCCTGACTTTGATGTATTTCCGTGTGAAATGGTAGCATTCCGTTCCATCAACTTTTTTTGTCATCTCATTCACATCTCTCACCCTATCTCAGTTGTCTTATAAATTGAACACAGAAGGGGTGGACTTTCACACAATCACTGGTATTTATTGAATGCTTACTATGCACAGAGCACTGCTAGAGAGTACAGTGCAACAGGATTAGCAGACATTCCCTGCCCATAATGAGTTTGCCCATAACAAGCTTCAATATATTGTGAATTTAGGTAACTGACAGGGAGTTGGTTAATCCATTCTCCACAAGCAGAACAGTTTTCAGTGATCCTTGATATCACGCTAACCGCTAGTGAATTCACAAGCTATGAAAGTGCCCATCTGTGCCTAAAAAATCAACTTGAAATTTTTTTTCATTTATATATATATATATACATATATATATATAAAATACACATATATATGTATAATGAACAATATCTCAAATATATATGGTTTTTTTATTTTTTCAAGTTCTGTATCATTTAGTTGGTTCAAGAAACCATTGCACACAATTAACATTTCCAAATACCTGTAGTACCAGTTGGATATGGTATAATTGAACCTGAATTAAAACCAGAGTTCCTTTCCTATCATATTCATTCATTCAGTTGTATTTATTGAGCATTTACTGTGTGCAGAGCACTGTACTAAGCACTTGGGAAGTACAAGTCTTGGGAAGCACTGTGGCTCAGTGAAAAGATCACGGGCTTGGGAGTCAGAGGTCATGGGTTCTAATCCTGGCTCCTCCACTTGTCAGCTGTGTGACTTGGGCAAGTCGCTTAACTTCTCTGAGCCTGTTACCTAATCTGTAAAATGGGGATTAAGACTGTGAGCCCCACGTGGGATGACCTGATCACCTTATATCCCCCCAGTGCTTAGAACAGGGCTTCACACATAGTAAGCGCTTAACAAATGCTGTCATATTATTATTATTATTATTATTATTGTTTTATTACAAGTCGGCAACATATGGAGACGGTCCTTACCCAACAACGGGCTCAAAGCCTCACTGTGTGAGAGAGAGAAAGAAAAAAGCAAAAAGCAGTGTGGTCTGGTGGCTACAGCCCGGGCCTGGGAGTTAGAATAAGTTAGAGAAGCAGCGTGGCTCAGTGGAAAGAGCCCGGGCTTTGGAGTCAGAGGTCGTGGGTTCGAATTCCGACTCTGCCAACTGTCAGCTGTGTGACTTTGGGCAAGTCACTTCACTTCTCTGGGCCTCAGTTCCCTCATCTGTAAAATGGGGGTTAAGACTGTGAGCCACACATGGGACAACCTGATCACCTTGTATCCTCCCCAGTGCTTAGAACAGTGCTTTACACATAGTAAGCACTTAATAAATGCCGTCATTATTATTATTAGAAGGATGTGGGTTCTAATTTCGGCTCCGCCATTTGCCTGCTGTGGGACTTTGGGCAAGTCCCTTAACCTTTCTGTGCCTCAGTAAGCACTTAATGAATACCATTAAAAAAAGTGCTTTACTGTGTGCCAGGCACTGTACTAAGCAGTGGGGTAGATACCAGATAATCTTGTCAGGCAGAGAAGCAGCATATTCTAGTGGAAGGAGCATAGCCCTGAGAGTCAGAGGACACTGTGTTGTAATCCCCGTTCTGTCACTTGTCTGCTGTGTGACCTTAGGCAAGTCACTTTACTTCTGTGCCTGTCACCTTACCTGTAAAATGGGGATTAAAACTATGAGCCTCACATGGGGCAATCTGATTATTTTATATGTACCCCCAATGTGCTTAGTATAGTGCCTAGCAAGTACTAAGTTCTTAACAGATACCATTTAAAAAAAGAGTTTTCATGCTATGAGAGCAGGAAACCCTTATTTTGTTTTTCCCTGGATAATCTTTTGACCAGATTGAACACCATTAGTGTTTCCAGAGACCAAACTACACCTTTTCCAGCCTTGGGTAAAATACCTCCTTCTCTGAGAACAAACTGGTCAATGCCCCATTGATTATCTTATCCATTCCTTTTTCTGTTCTCCTGTGGCCCTCTGACCCTCCCCCCAGCCCCTCAGTGTGTCAGGATCCTGGGAATTCTTGCTCAAACAGGAGGGACAATTGAGCCTGAGGATAAATAGTGAGGCTGGAATCCTCACCCCAACAACTTCAGCAAGAGTTGGATTATAGTGTGGAATTGGTGGATTTATTCTTCCCCAGTCCTGGGGGATTGAGGGCATCATCCATAAACCCAGGAGGGTGGGGAGGGTTTGGTTGGAAGCTTTGGTACTTGGGGGAGGAGGGAAGATTTAGGCAAGACCTGACACTTCCTTATCTTGTAGCATGGAAAATGTCATGCTGCTTTCTCCTAGGGAGTGTGCTTTTTCAGTATTGGTCTCTTGTAACCCCGCTGGTAATTCTTTATTGTGTTAACAAGTACCTATTAACTACAGCAGTTGGAAGATTTCCCTCTAGAGATGCTGGTGGGACCTGCTATTTTAATTTCAACATCTCCCTCAGGGGTGTAGAAGGTCTGTAAATTTCTTGCGGGCTGCTGTGTGACCTTGGGCAAGTCACTTCAGTGACCTCATCTGTAAAATGGGGATTGAGACTGTGAGCCCCAAGTGGGACAGGGACTGTGTCCAACCCAATTTGCTTGTATCCACTCCAGCACTTAGTACAGTGCCAGGCACATGATAATAATTGTGGTATTTGTTAAGCGCCTAACACGTACGACAGTAGCATACTATAGTAAGCGTTTAACAAACATCATCATTATTATCATTATTGTTATGGAACATGCCTGCCTACTCTGTGGTATTGTCCTCTCCTAAGCTTTTAGTACAGTGCTCTGCACACAGACAGCGTGGCTCAGTGGAAAGAGCCCGGGCTTTGGAGTCAGAGGTCATGGGTTCAAATCCCGTCTCTGCCACTTGTCAGCTGTGTGACTTTGGGCAAATCACTTAATTTCTCTGTGCCTCAGTTACCTCATCTGTAAAATGGGGATTAAAACTGTGAGCCCCCCCGGGGACAACCTGATCATCTTGTAACCTCCCCAGTGCTTAGAACAGTGCTTTGCACATAGTAAGCGCTTAACAAATACCATTATTATTATTAGGACTGTGAGACCCGTGTGGTACTCATTATCTTATATCTCCCACAGCACCTAATACGGTGACTGGTTCAAAGCAAATGCTTAACAAAGAACGAACTTTTAAAATAGATGATTTATTTTTTAGCAGGTTGATATTTGAGAGTACCAGTTCTGCAAAAAGGGGGGTAAAGATGTGTGTCTTGCCACTTCTGCCAGAGCTGCTCCCACCTTGAACTTTTGGGTTGTGTTTATGGGGCAGCTAGTTATGCAAATCAGGGCTTAGGAACTATCGATTGTATTTTTGGAGCACTTACTGCATACAGAGCAGTCAGCCAGTCATATTTATTGAGCGCTTTACTGTTTGCTTGGAGAATATAATATATCAGCCAGATTCCGTGCTCATAACAAGTTTACAATCTTACTAAGTGCTTGGTAGTTATGTTACTTGTCCACTAAGGAGTTTACTAGAGGTGGAGGCAGGCATCAATATAAATTATGGCTACAGGCATTAGTGCGGCGGGGTGGAAAGTGGATGTGGCTAGCGGGGGGGAAATGCCTGACACAGGTGCCTGAAATTCCCAATGGTCCGTTCAAATCAGAAGCAGACAATAAATCAACCTATCAAATCAATCAATTGTATTGGGCGCATACTGCTGCCTAGCTCAGTGGAAAGAGCCCGGGCTTTGGAGTCAGAGGTCACGGGTTCGAATCCTAGATCTACCATGTGTCTGCTGTGTGACCTTGGGTAAGTCACTTAACTTCTCTAAGCCTCACTTACCTCATCTGTAAAATGGGGATTAAGACTGTGAGCCCTACGTGGGACAACCTGATCACCTTATATCCCCCCCCAGCACATAGAACAGTGCTTTGCACGTAGTAAGCGCTTAACAAATGCCATCATTATTTATTATTTTTTAACAAATAGCACAATTATTACCCTCAGCCCCTTGGCACTTAGGTACATGGCACTTAGAGAAGCAGAGTGGCTCAGTGGAAAGAGCCCGGGCTTTGGAGTCAGAGGTCATGGGTTCAAACCCCGGCTCCGCCACTTGTCAGCTGTGTGACTTTGGGCAAGTCACTTCACTTCTCTGGGCCTCAGTTACCTCATCTGTAAAATGGGGATTAAGACTGTGAGCCCCCCTTGGGACAAATGATCACCTTGTAACCTCCCCGGCGCTTAGAACAGTGCTTTGCACATAGTAAGTGCTTAATAAATGCCATTATTATTATTATTGCATACCCCTAATTTATTTTCTCTTATTAATGTCTGTCTCCCCATCTAAGCTTGTAGGCAGGGAAGGTATCTACTAACTCTGTTGTATCATACTCACACAGTAAGCACTCAATAAATACCATCGACTGATTGAATGGGGGGTAGGTTCCCATTTGGAGGGAGATAAAAATCTCCCTCACGCCAGACGGCAGACTACCTTTCTGTTTTGGCTTCCTGTTTGTCAGAGTGTGGGTGACTCCCCCATGTCAGTTGAGAGGAGAGAGATGAATGTATTCCCTTGAAAAAGCTCTGAGAGCCTGTTAAGGGCACTGGGGAGGAGGGGCAGAGAAAAATCACTTTGAACTCTGTGGCAGAACCAGTTTACCCATTCAATTGAGGGGAGGAAAGACATGGGGACTGGAAAACCTAATCGAGTGTGATTGTTGTCAGAAAGTTAGTGAGGCAGTTGGAGGGAAGCACGGGTCCAGAGGCCTCGGCAAATATTGGAAAGAATGCACAGACATCCCATTGTGCATTCCCAAAGGTATTAAAGGAAGTGCCAGTGCAGTGTGGAGCAGAACTTCTGTCCCCTCTGGGATATTTGGTTGAGATTTCAGTTGTGGGGGGTCTCTTTAGGTGCCCTGCAGGCAGAAACTGCTAAAGTGGAGGGAGGGTGTGTGTGGAAGGAATTGTTTTAAGCTTTGTGTTATTTCCTTTAGCCTCTGGGTGTAAAAAAATTTACTTGATTATTCAACTGGATTATTCCACCCAGCCCAAGTCCTGTCTCAGGCCTGGAACCCCCTCCCTTCTCTAATCTGAGACACAACTCTTCAAAGCCTTATTGAAGGCACATCTCTATGAGGCCTTCCAAGACTAAGCTGCATTTTCCCTCATCTCCCACTCCTTTCTGTGTGGCCCTAACTTGCTCCCTTTGCCCGTCCCTCCTCCCAACCCCAGAGCACTTACGGTCATATCTGTAATTCACCCCAGCACGTCTCCCCTTAGGACAACTTTACCTTAAAGTAGATTGCAGCAGTGCCTTAACCTTTCAAACCCCCCAGCTTCATTCCTCTGGAGGAAGTTTCTGGCTATTAAAACTCTTATAATGCCTTCAAATGATGTAATCGAGTCTTAATTTATATCAGAAATGGAGATATGTGTGTGTGTATACATACACATATATCAATGCTTAAATAATGAGGTATGTAGGTCTACATGTAAAGAAGTCCAATTGGCAGTTATAACTACACTAACATGTAGCTGATTCAGAATATTGAAGTGGAAGTTGGGGTAGATGTGTCCAGGAAAGGAGAGAAATTGATCATGGCAGGCCTCAAACCGTCAAAAGTATTTATTGAACACGTACTGTGTGCTGAGCACTGGGCTAGGAACTGGGGGAGGACAATATTCTAGACTCTAGACAAATCTTTCTAGACAAGCTCACTGTGAGTTGGGAATGTATCTGTTTATTGTTGTATTGTGCTCTCCCAAGTGCTTAGTACAGTGTTCTGCATAGGGTAAGCGCTCAATACATTTGACAGTACAATAGAGTTGGTAGACAGGATCCTTGCCTACTAGGAGCCTACAGTCTATAAGTGTAATTTCAAAAGGGCTTCGAAGAGGAAGAGAGCAAGGTTATAATGGATTTGAATTCATTCAATCATATTAAGTGCTTACTGTGTTCAAAGCACTGTACTAAGCGCTTGGGAGAGTACAATATAAAAACAGACAGACAACATTCCCTGCCCACAATGAGCTCACAGTCTAGATCTGGGTGGTGAGGGGGCTAGACAGACAGGATAATAATAACAATGGTATTTAAGTGCTTACTATATGCCAAGCACTGTTCTAAGCGCTGAGGTAGATACAAGGTAATCGGGTTGTCCCATGTGGGGTTGACAGTCTTAATCCCCATTGTACAGATGAGGAACTGAGGCACAGAGAAGCTAAGTAACTAGCCCAAAGTCACAGGGCTCACAATCTTAATCCCCATTTTGCAGATAAGATAACTGAGGCCCAGAGAAGTTAACCAACTTACCGAAAGTCACACAGCTAAGTGGTGGAGGTGGGATTAGAACCCACGACCTCTGACTCCCAAGCCTGGGCTCTTTCCAGTATGCCACGGCTGCTTCTCAGTGAGATAAAGATTACAAACTGGGGTGCAGTGTAGAAGATTGTGGGTAAGTAGGAGAAAGATGGCTGATTAAATGCCTTTGAGCCGAAGGTGACAAGTGCCAGACCATTTTGAAGTGTACAGGAGTTGTGTGATAATTTTTATTTTTTTATGGCATTTCCTTAGTGCTTAACATTTGTTGGGCCCTTTGGTAAGTGCTGGGGTAGATACAAGGTAATCCCACTTGGGCCTCATGGACAATCCCCATTTTACAGATGAAGTAACTGAGTCACAGAGAAGTGACTTGCCCGAGGTCACGCAGCAGACTGATTGGTGTTCGGTCTCTGGTCTTTAAATGTCCGCTGGC
This sequence comes from Tachyglossus aculeatus, assembly GCF_015852505.1. Classification (NCBI taxonomy): domain Eukaryota; kingdom Metazoa; phylum Chordata; class Mammalia; order Monotremata; family Tachyglossidae; genus Tachyglossus; species Tachyglossus aculeatus. The sequence goes on along the minus strand of NC_052071.1, from coordinate 15,821,622 downwards.
TCTTCACTCCATCCTAAAGCCATGACCTCTTGAGAAGATGTCACAGGTTCTTGCACTAGACATGACAGGGTCACCCAAGGGGCCCTGGCCCTCCTGGATTAGGTTAGGGGACCCCAATAATGATGATAGTTGTGGTTGTTAATAATAATTATGGCATGGTTAAGTGCTTGTCATATGCCAAGCATCATACTAAGCACTGGGGTGGACACCTTAAAGTGCTTCACCTCGAAGCACTGGGATGGACACATCATAGTCCCTGTCCCACATGAAATTGACAGTCTAAGGGAGAGGAATAGCATGCATTAAATCCTTATATTACAGTCAATCATGTCTGTTGAGCGCTTGTGTGCAGAGCACTGTACTAAATGCTTGGGAGAGTACAATATAACACACACATTCCCTGCCCACAGCGAGCCTACAGAGTAGGGGACGAGTTTAGAATCTAGGGCGAGGAATAAAATAAATAAATATTTATTTATTTTACTTGTACATATCTATCCTATTTATTTTATTTTGTTAGTATGTTTGGTTTTGTTCTCTGTCTCCCCCTTTTAGACTGTGAGCCCACTGTTGGGTAGGGACTGTCTCTATATGTTGCCAATTTGTACTTCCCAAGCGCTTAGTACAGTGCTCTGCACATAGTAAGCGCTCAATAAATACGATTGATGATGATGATGATGAAGCTGAACCCCAGAGAAGTTAAGCAACTTGCCCGAGGTCACACAGCAGGCAAGTGGCAGAGCTGGAATTAGAACCCTAGTATGTCTGCCTTACTGAGTTAGCCGTCAAACGCTATGCCCTTAATCCATTTCTGAGTGCCGCGGAGAAGAAATTCTGGGCATATTTGTCCTCTTATCGTACCGTTGTAATGCATTTGTGTGTAATTTGCGATAGCAGAACTGTTTCAAGGCCAGGCCGAGGAAGTATGTAAGGGAAAGTTCGACGTGGTTCTTCACCTTAAAGAACCACTTTTCTGTGATCCCGAGACTTCCATGCAGGCAAGGAGGAGGGCCAAGATGGAGTCCTCCCAATGATTCTCCTCCTGCTCCTGCCTGTTTTCCCTGAATTATCTGAGTCTTTTCCTCCACTTGCTGGTGTAGATGCAGGCGTCATCAGATCCTTAGACTGTAAGCTTGTTGTGGGCAGGGAATGTATCTGTTGTATTGTACTCTCCCAGGCACTTAATACCATGCTCTGCACACAGTAAGTGCTCAATAAATACCATTGATTAGAAGTGCCTGGACCAACTTGATGATGGTTTGGAAGGAGAGCACAGTGAAACAGTTGATAGGCACATTCCCTGCCCACAGCGAGCTTACAGTTCTTGTCATATCCCAGCTCACTTCAGCCACCTTGAAGACTTCCCTACCTCTAGTCTTTCCCAACTCCAGCCTCTATTTTGCTTTGTTGTCAGATGACTTTCGGTCATTCTGTGCATATCTCCCCACTCCTCCAAAGTCTCCAGTGGTTTCTTCATTTCCTTTCTTCTTTATGGTATTTAAGTGCTTACTGTATGCCAAGCACTGTACTAAGCCCTAGGGTAGCTAGAAGATAATCCGGTTGGACACAGTCTGTGTCTTCCCTGCTAGAGTGTAAGATTCCTAAGGACAGGAATCATGTCTCCTAATTGTCAGACTCTCCCAAGTGGTGACTAGTACAACAAATACCATCATTATTATTCCCTGCACTCAGAAAATACCACTGATTGATTGGTAAGGAGAGTAGGGTAGAGTTGTCCTTCCTAACAGCTAATGGTCAAGCAGAATCCTCGACCAATTAGGAAACATGTACACCAACCTATATTCAAGGGGGGAAAAATACTCCATCTACATTCCCTTGATTTCATGCTTTGTAACCTTTCCAAGATGGATTGTGGAAAGAATTACCATACAAATCCTGACATTTGCTGGATTATGAGTCAGCTCTCATGAGGGGAAGTGGATTACCTGATGGTAGTAATAATAATTGAAGTATTTAAGTCCTTATTATGTACCAAGGACTGTACTAAGCACTGGGGTAGCCCCAATTGGGGCTCACAGCCTTAGTAGAGAGAACAGGCCCACATCATCCCCATGGCTTGGAATGCCCTCCCTCCTAACATCCACCAAGCTAGCCCTCTTCCACCCTTCAAGGCCCTACTGAGAGCTCACCTCCTCCAGGAGGCCTTCCCAGACTGAGCCCCCTCCTTCCTCTCCCCCTCGTCCCCCTCTCCATTCCCCCCGTCTTACCTCCTTCCCTTCCCCACAGCACCTGTATATATGTATATATGCTTGTACATATTTATTACTCTATTTTACTGGTACATATCTATTCTATTTTATTTTGTTGATATGTTTGGTTTTGTTCTCTGTCTCCCCCTTCTAGACTGTGAGCCCACTGTTGGGTAGGGCCTGTCTCTATATGTTTCCAACTTGTACTTCCCAAGCGCTTAGTACAGTGCTCTGCACACAGTAAGCGCTCAATAAATACGATTGATTGAGAACAGGGTTTGAATCCCCATTTTGCAGATGAGGGAAGTGAGTCACAGAGAAGTGAAGTCAGTTGTGTCAATCATTTATTGAGCACTTACTATGTGCAGAGCACTGTACTGAGTGCTTGGGAAAGTATAGTTTGACAATAGACATATTCCCTGCCCACAATGAGCTTACAGTCTAGATGAGGAGAGAAAGACATTAATATGAATAAATAAATTACTGATGTACATAAGTGTTGTAGGGCTGGGAGCCAGGAAAGAACAAAGGGAGCAAGTCAGGGCCATGCAGAAGGGAGTGGGAAAAGAGGAAAGGTGGGACTTAGGGAGATGTGCTTTCAAAAAAGCCTCGAAGCAGGGGAGAGTAATTCTGTCAGATTTGAGAAGGGAGGGCGTTCCAGGCCAGAGGCAGGACGTGCGTGAGGAGTTGGCGGCAAGATGGGTGAGATGGAGGCACAGGGAGGTTAGCATTAGAGGAGCAAAGTGTGTGGGCTGAATGGTAGTAGGTGAGTGGTGAGGTAGGAGGGGGCTCAGTGATGTTGAGGAGTCTTTGTTTGTGGAGGTGGATCCCCTGGAGTGTCATGATGGCTTACCGTTATGGTACACTTGGTCTTCCCCACAAAACCATTATCGCCTCTCCAGTTTTATATAACCAGTCTTTGGGTGACGAAGGTTACTTCACTGTAGTCGTTCAGGCTAGGTGCCAAGGGATTTTCTATGCCAAATGGGTTATGGGTCATATTTACGGCCCCTGCCTTGATAAGTGTGAGCCAACAACCTTCCTGGGTTCTGTATGACCATTCAACCTGTAAGATATTTTAAGACAGTGCTCCCTGATAATTTGCCCAAAGTACTCTGCCCTGCGCCCCCCCAAACCCTCTACTTTTTTAAAAAAATGGTATTTGTTAATCACTTACTATGTTCCGGGCACTGTACTAAGTGCAGTGGTAAATACAGGCTAATCAGATTGGACACAGTCCCGGCCCCACATGGGGTTCCCAGTCTAAATCCCCATTTTACAGATGAGTTGCCTGAGGCATGGAGAAGTGAAGTGACTTGCCCAGGGTCCCACAGCAGACAATTGGCGGAGTCGGAATTAGAACAGGTCCACTGACTTGGAGGCTGGTGCTCTTTCATCAGTGGTATTAACAGAGTAATATTATTACTAGATTATTTCATCAGTGGTTTCATCAGAGTACTCACTGTGTGCAGAGAACTGTATTAAGCGCTTTCCCCTAGGCCGTGCTGCTTGTCACTGTGAATGCTGCTCTTGGCAGAAAGTAAATGGAGGAGTTCTGAGCCTTCTGCTTCCTGGGCCACTAAAATTGTGGAAAAGGGCAGGGGAGACAGGTGAGCAGAGGGAGTCTTCTTTCTCTCCATGGTAAATACCTTTCCAGTAACATGTAGTTAAATGGAGGCTGTCTTAAGCTCAGCATGCTAGACAATATTGAATGGAAAGTGGCATCTAGTGGCTGGAATGTTTTGCCACGGTTTTAAAAAAAATGGTATTTGTTAGGCGCTTACTATGTGCCAGTCACTGTACTACGTGCTGGGGTAGATACAAGCTAATCAGGTTGGATACAGTCCCTGTCCCACATGGGGCTCAGTTATAATCCTCACTTTACAGATGGGGTAGTTGAGGCTCGGAGAAGTGAAGTGGCTTGCCCAAGGTCCACAGACAAATGGAAAAGTTGAGATTAGAACCCAGGTCCTTCTGACTCCCATGGTGCTTCTTAAAGTGCTTTACATACAGAAAGCCCTCAATTAAAAAAAAAATAAACACAAACCGTTGATTACTTCTCATTCTGTCAGGGTTAAGTTTAGCATGTGGACTGGAAATGTGCTTTTCTGACCACAAGCACTGAGAAGTTAGTGATCCGTGTTCTCCAAGTGTCAGGGAACTGCCTTCTAAAGGCCTTGAACCTTTCTTTCTCATAACAGTAATAATAATAATGATAATTGCAGTATTTGTTATGTGCCAGGGACTGCACTAAACACTGGGGTAGATACAAGATCATCAGGTCCCACATGGGGCTCACGGTCTAAATAGGAAGGGGAGCAGGAACTGAATCACCATTTTGCAGTTGAGGCAACTGTGCCACAGAAAAGTTAAGTAATTTGCCCAAGGTCACACAGCAGACCAGTGACAGAGTGGGATTAGAAGCCAGGTCCTCTGGCTCCCAGGCTGTACTCTTTTGTGAGAAGATGCATGATGTAATACAGCACAGGCCTGAGAGTCGAAAGGTTGTGGGTTCTAATCCCAACTTAATCACTTGTCTGCTGTGTGACCTTAGGCAAGTCGCTTCACCGCTCTGTGCCTGTTACCTCATCTGTAAAAATGGGATTGAGACAGGGATTGTTTCCAACCTGATTTACTTGTATCCACCCCAGCGTTTAGTACAGTGCCTGGCACACAGTAAGCACTTAACAAATACCATTGCTATTATTATTTCTTCTTCTCCCTTCTCCTCCTCATCAATACGCCACACTGCTTCTAATGTCATATTTTGTGGAGATGCCACCTGCAAGGGTGAGTGTCATTTCTTCTGGTTTAAGTTCCTGTAGAAGAATACAGCCACAGAGATGAAGTTTGGAGCCCAGATTAATTTTCCTTTCTCTTCCCCTCTCACAGGCTTGCCATGGCTGTTCGTCGGGCTCTAAATGTGACTGCAGTGGAGTTAAAGGGGAAAAGGTAAGCTCTCCACGGCAAAGGACTCGAAGCGTTCGTGTGGTGGTTATCTTGGGGCCGGCTACTGTAGGGCCAAAGCAGATAGGCAAGCCAAACCACACGGATTCTACTGGGTTTCCTGTATCTTTTAGACTGTGAGCCCACTGTTGGGTAGGGACTGTCTCTATATGTTGCCAATTTGTACTTCCCAAGTGCTTAGTGTACAGTGCTCTGCACATAGTAAGCACTCAATAAATACGATTGATTGATTGAAGTAGGTAAATCTCCAAGAGGCAACCTCCAAGACAGCGGAACAGTGAGAGGTTGGCGTTAGAGGAAATTCTGTCTGTTTCAAACAAGGGTTGGAGTGGGGAGGTCAGGACCGGGAGGTGAAATAGGGGTTGTTCTTCCAAAATAGAACAGGGATCTGTGAGATCATACTCTGAATTCCTCTTAAAATGAGTCCTGCCTTTGTTTTCCCATCCTCTCCAGAGAACAACTGCTATTTAATGCTGAATTTTTCTGCCCCTCCTCACCCTCCCCTCCGTCTCAATCGGACCAGAGTCTGCTAGGAACAGCAAGAAGAACAGAGATCACGTTTTCCACATAGCAGATTTCTATCCTGTCTACTCAGAAAAGAATCTCAAATCTTCTTAGTAACGGATACCTAGGGTAATTTTTAGCTTAGTTCATGTGTTAGTAATACTAGTAATGATGGTATTTAAGCACTTACTATGTGACAAGCACTGTTCTAAGCACTGGGGTAGATACAAGTTAATCGGGTTGTCCCACGTGGGCTCACAGTCTTAATCCCCATTTTACAGATGAGGTGACTGAGGCACAGAGAAGTTAAGTGACTTGCCCAAAGTCACACAGCTGACAAGTGGCCGAGCTGGGAGTAGAACCTATGACCTCTGACTCCCAAGCCCATGCTCTTTCCGCTAAGCCATGCTGTTTCTGTCAGTGGCATCCTTCTTATTCCAGAGTGCAGTCCACCCCTCTCCTTAAAATCAAAATGTGCACATTGTTTCGCATGAATGATGCTGGATTAAATCCCAAATTAAATAGTTGCCCCACTGTGGATGCTAACAAGGAATTGATGCTGAGGTTCATTTAGCCATGTATATCACTTGCCAGTTCTGGAATGGAGGAATTTTGCCCAAGAGTCCATTACCTTGAAGATATTGTAAGCACATTGTAAAAATAAAAGCTAAAACACCCCAAACGTTAAAATTGTCCACAGTGTATTAACCTAAAAACCCCTCAAATTGTACCCTGAATAACCAAAACCAAAAATAAAGACGTACCTTAGGAGTACTTTGTCAGAAAAGTGGCTTTTTAATTATGATCTGACTTTCATACCGGATCTGCTCAACTTCATAACGTGTTTTTTGTTTTGTTTTTTCTGACTTGAAGTTGCGGGACGTTCATTCTGCTTCATTGGTCTCTAGCATCAGTGTTAGGAAAGTTAGTGAATGAAAGTCCCAAACACCCAGATAAACACTATCTAGCTCTTAAATTTTTCCTTACTGCTCTGGACGCCTTCCAGTTGTAGCTACTTCTGTCCCATATTTAAATGCTCAAGACTGAACACCATTTTCAGAGTTCAACCAACCAATTCCAACCAACAAATCAAGGAAAACTGCCTTTCTGTGTTCTGAGCCAAAGCTCATTGCCGGAAACTTGCCTTTGTCTTCAAAAAGACCTATCTCGGTCTGGGAAGAACATACATTTATTCTGCAGTGCCCTTGTCCCAAGTTCCCAATTCCTGATTGAAGAACCCATTATTATTGGGTGCTACACTACATATCGACAGTCCAGAATATCATATTGTGTGGGTTTGCCGGATAATAATAATTATTATAATTACTGTGGTATTTGTTAAGCGCTTACTATTTGCCAGTCACCATACTAAGCACTGGGATGGATACAAGCATATCGGGTTGGACACAGTCCCTGTCCCACGTGGGGCTCACTATCTTAGTCCCCATTTTACAGATGAGAGAACTGAGGCCCAGAGAAGTGAAGTGACTTGCCCAGGGTCACACAACGGACAAGCAGTGGTACGGGGTTTAGAATCCAGGTCCTTCTGAATCCCAGGCCCGTGCCCTATCCTGCTGCTTCTCTGTTGGTTTCTGCCTTCTTAGAGAAGGCAGAGATGCTGAGAACCAGATGGCCCTTGGCTTAGTGCCAAATGGTGTTTATTTTTATTTACTAAGGTGCTATCCGTCTTCCTGTTACTATATCCACACCTCCTCTTTCCCCTTTCTTCCTTTCCTCTCCTTTCCCCATTCCCCTCTCACTAAATATCTCCTGCATGTGAGAGATAGCTGAGTTAATAATAATAATTGATAGTAATTATAGTCATATTTAAGTGCTTACTATGTGCCAGGCACTGGGGTGTATACAAGCAAATTGTGTTTGACATAATCCCCCTCCCACATCGGGCTCACAGTCATCATCATCATCATCATCATCATCATCATCATTAATCGTATTTATTGAGTGCTTACTGTGTGCAGAGCACTGTACTAAGCGCTTGGGAAGTACAAATTGTCAACATATAGAGACAGTCCCTACCCAACAGTGGGCTCACAGTCTAAAAGGGGGAGAGTCTTAATCTCCATTTTACAGTTGGGGTAACTGAGGCACAGGGAAATGAAGTGTCTTGTCCAAGTTCATTTAGCAGACAAGTGAGAAGCAGTGTGGCCTAATGGCTAGCGCATGGGCCTGGGAATCAGAAGGACCTGGGCTCTAATCCCATCTCTTCCACTGCTGTGTAACCTTGAGCAAATCACTTTGCTTCTATGTGCCTCAGTTCCCTCATCTGAAAAATGGGATTAAGGCTGTGAGTCCCACGTGCGACATGGACTGTGTCCAACCCGATTTCCTTGTATCTCCTCCAGTGCTTAGAACGGTGCCTGGTACACAGTAAGTGCTTAACAAATACCATTAAAATAATAAAGTGGTGGGGCTGGGACTAAAAGCCAGGTCCTTCTGACTCCCAAACTTGGGCTCTTTCCACTAGGCCACACAGAGAGAGAGAATGAAATAGAAGAAGGAAGGACAGGGGAATGACATGAAGTAGAAGAGACTAAAAACCTGGCAGAAGTTTACAGAGTGGGTCATTTGGCATGGGGAGTGTCAGGGGATGGCAAAAAAAAAATGTCAGAATTGCTCAAAGAATCTCAGAGTCTGGTGCAGTGTGAAAGAAGAACTGAAGAGCACTACAGTAAGAGGCTGGCAGTGACAGGGAGGTTCTGCTAATTCTGTTGTACTCTTAAATACTTAGCACAGTTCTCTGCACTTAGTAAGCACTCAATGAATACGAATCATTGAGAGATAGCCATTGAGCTGGAGTCTTGGGGAAATGCAAACTGCAGCTGAGTGAACACGGGGATTATGAGCCCTGTGTGGGGAAGGGGATGTTCTGACCTGATTGCTTTTGTATTTACCCCAGTGCTCTGTAGAGTGCATGTGAAATAGTAAACGCTTAACTAATACCACAATTATTATTATGTTATCACAGAAGAGTATGTGGGTGGTGGGGTGTGTGTGTCCCCTTTAGACTGTAAACTCCTTGAGGGTAGTGATTGCCTACTGACAACATACTACATTGTTCTCTCCCCAAGTGCTTAGTACAGTGCTCTGACAGTTATCATTCAGTACCTATGATTGTGTGTGTTTGTGTGTGTGTGTGTGTGTGAGAGAGAGAAAAAAAGGAGTGGGGAGGTAAGGAGAGTAGAAGTGTTACACTAAGCGCATGGTAACCAAAGGATGTGTTTTGTGTTGCTGATAATTTCAAATAGTTCCCAACAGAACTCTGTACAGTGATGCACTCCATTAGAATGTGAATTTGATTATGATGGGAAACATTGCTGGCTTCTCATTTTCCAGTTGCCTTTTTGGGAAAAGAAATGTAGACATTATTACCATTGGTAAGTAGTATCCATATATATGGTTTTTTAGAGAGTATAGCTGTATATGTAGGGTTGAGGCAGTTTTTTAGTAAAAAAGAAAAAGATTTGGATGGATGACCACATCTTCTGGAGAAGGTTAAAAAAAGTTGTTGAGAAATGTATAGTTTTAAGGTTTCAGAGAAGTAGAGACTTGTTACCCAGTTAAGACAGTTTCTCAAGTAGACTCGACCGATGGAACCAAGTGCCATCCTTGGCAAACGAAGAAGCTGAGAGCAAATCTTAAGAATCCCTGCTCTCCAATAAGTTTGTTCTTCAATCAGTCATACTTATGGAGTGCTTATAGTGTGCGGAGCGTTGAACTAAGTACTTGGGAGAGTACGAAACAACAATACAGCGGACATGTTCCCTGCTCACATTCTTCTGCCATTTTTAGGAACCAAGTGACTGGATGCTTTCTGCTGTCTCAGTCCGTCACTGGGACAAGCTCTTGGTGACTTTTCCCAAGTGTCATGTTTCCTGCTATTTGCTTCTGAAAATCCACTCATGAATTCACTGGCTGTTGTTTCAGGGGGAGCGAGGATTTCCAGGTCTAGAAGGACATACAGGTTTACCCGGGTTTCCGGGACCAGAAGGACCCCCTGGGCCTAGAGGCCAAAAGGTATGTGACCGCCACACCTGTTGAATCTCAATTTCTACTACAGTAATGTGATATGGTATTTTGGCATGAAAGACATCTAGCAAGTGCCACTATGAGACATCTTGCAGGAATGCATGTATTCGTCTTTGGAATGGCCTGCCGTCCTGAATAATACTGAGATTATGCTAACAATAATAATAAGAAGAATAATAATAAGTATGTCTGGGCACTGTACTACGCTCTGGGGTAGATACAAGGAAATCAGATTGGACCCAGTCTGTGTCCCACATGGGGCTCACAGTCTCAATCCCCATTTTACAGATGAGGTAACTGAGGCCCAGAGAAGTTAAGTGATGTGCCCCAGGTCACACAGCGACAAGTGGCAGAGCCGGGATTAGAACCCATGACCTACTGGCTCTCAGGCCTGTGCTTTATCCACTAGGCCATGCTGCTTCTCCAGTGTAAATTTATAGCTGTATTCAGAGTCAATGATTTCTCAGTATTATTCAGGTTAACCCAAGATAAAGAAGCCATATTTCCACTTGGCCTGTCCTTATATACAATTAGGGTACCTGAGTCTAATTCTCCCATTAGGCAAAAAGTGAATAAATCCAGTTAGGTGGGCCAAGGGGTTGTGAACCTCTGTTCCCTACAACTACCTCTACCTGCTCTTAAAATCGTCTTTTTCATGACAAGGAAATCGGACTTGTTTATATTGTACTCTTCATGCCTAGAATGATAGATGCATGGATGGTGTTTCTCTTTTCAAGCCCCCTAATTTGAACACATCCTGCTTCTCTGCCTCTTTTGGGCTTCACTTTTCAGTGGTATTCTTACTCTCTTCTTGACCTCATATTGACTTGGAGAGGGCCTGGCTACATTTAGTCCTCCCTGAACTGGGGAAAATTTTACTTCCCCAGTGATATTGTGTTACAATTCACACACACAGTAGTGGAACGTAATGACACATGCACCACTTAGGGGAACTTTCTTCCCTGACACCTTGAGTGAGCATTTCTCTCTGGGGTGAGGGACTCCCTCCCTCCCCCCAAACACACACAGCTCCAAAGCCTTTGCACTTCCCTTTCAGGTCCAGTTAATAATAATAATGTAATTATGGTACCTGTTAAGTGCTTACTATGTGCAGGCACTGCAATAATGATAATAATAATTATGGTACCTGTTAAGCGCTTACTATGTGCCGGCACTGTTCTAAGCGCTGAGGTAAGGTACATGTTGATCAGGTTGGACACAGTCCCTGTCCCACGAGGTGCTCACACTTTTAACCCCCATTTTACCGATGAGGCAACTGAGGCCCAGAGAAGTGAAGTGACTTACCCAAGGTCACATAGCAGACAAGTGGAGGTGCCAGGATTAGAATCCAGATCATTCCTACTCCCAGGCCTTTGTTCTATCCACTCACCCATGCAGGAGTCGCTTGAGTGGGCAGAGGGAAGCCGAGCCATCTCCCCCTTCGGCCCTTTGAGGCTGCTGCTTCACTTGACATGAGAAGGCAGCCCTGGATAGAGAGACTCCACTGACCACAGGTCAGAACCAAGAACCATCTCAGGTGGCATGAGTTGTCCGAGAGTCAAAGACGCCATGAAGGAGGTGGCGGAAATTCTGTCCCCGTGATAGGGGAAAGGCGACCAGACTTAGCCCCCTTTTCCCTTTCCTCCTCTCCATCCCCCCCCCCCCCGCCCTACCTCCTTCCCCTCCCCACAGCACCTGTAAATATGTTTGTACAGATTTATTACTCTTTTTATTTCCTATTCTATTTTGTTAATGATGTGCATTTAGCTTTAATTCTATTTGTTCTGATGACTTAATAATAATAATAATAATAATAATAATGGTATTTGTTAAGTGCTTACTATGTGCAAAGCACTGTCAAAGCGCTGGGGAGGTTACAAGGTGATCAGGTTGTCCCATGGGGGGGCTCACAGTCTTGATCCCCACTTTACAGATGAGTTAACTGAGGCGCAGAGAAGTGAAGTGACTTGCCCAAAGTCACACAGCTGACAAGTGGCGGAGCTGGGATTTGAACCCACGACCTCTGACTCCAAAGCGTGTGCTCTTTCCACTGAGCCACGCTGCTTCTCCTTGACACCTGTCCACATGTTTTGTTTTGTCTGTCTCCCCCTTCTAGACTGTGAGCCCGCTGTTAGGTAGGGACCGTCTCTATATGTTGCCAACTTGTACTTCCCAAGCGCTCAGTACAGTGCTCTGCACACAGTAAGCGCTCAAGAAATGATTGAATGAATGGTACTAAAAACGTAATAGCATAATATCTCCTCTCCCCCCCCGCAAGCCTCAGTCCATCAGCCTTTGTTGTCCCCTCCTCGGTGGGCCTGGGCAAGGGGAAGGAGCGGATGTTTGGGGTGATTTCGATCCCCACTGTAGGCACTCAGAAAATAGCAATTCCAGAAGAGACCCAAGTGTTCATTCTTTAGTCGGAAAATGCGCCCTTTCCCCACTAGAGGGCGGTATTGTTTAATTTGTGGCCCAGAAAGGGCCTTACTATTCGTTATCACAGCTGGAGTTGCAAACCTGTATATATGTTTATACATATTTATTACTCTATTTTACTTGTACATATTTATTCTATTTATTTTATTTTGTTAATATGTTTTGTTTAGTTGCCTGTCTCCTCCTTCTAGACTGTGGGCCCACTGTTGGGTAGGGACCGTCTCTGTGTTGCCAACTTGTACTTCCCAAGCGCTTAGTACAGTGCTCTGCACACAGTAAGCGCTCAGTAAATACGAATGAATGAATGAAATCGTCTCTGCATGGAGTCTCTTGGCTAACTCTGACTTTCATTATTTTCTGTGGAGAGTGATTTCACCCAGTTCAGATTTTCCAAATCCTCAGACACTCCCTTCCCCCTTAATTCATTCAGTCATTCATTCAAACAATCAATTGTATTTATTGAGCGCTTACGGTGTGCAGAACACTGTACTAAGTGCTTGGAAAGTACAGTTCGGCAACATATAGAAATAGTCCCTACCCAGCAATGGGCTCACAGTGTATAAGGGGAGACAGACAGCAAAGCAGAACAAGTAGACAGGTGTCAATATTATCAAAATAAATAGAATTATATATATATATACATCATTAATTAAATAGATTAATAAATATGTACAAATATACGCAAGTGCTGTGGGGAGGGGAAGGGGGGCCGACCCACGCTTCCAGTGGTGTTCATTACACAGGAGCAGTGGAGTGTGAGCATTTTCACAATATTCTGGACTGTTCTCTCAGAATTCCTCATCTCGGGTCTCTGATGAGTCCTCAGAGTTTCTGAATAAGGTGGAAAAGGCCCAAAATATCAGCTTTCTGCCCAGTTAGACCCATGAAGCCTGGTCCCTCCCCCACCCCCTAAAATCTCAACCCCCTTTTTATCCTCCAACATCCAAAATGAAAAGTTGGCACTTCTGTGCCCGGAAGTCCCAGCAGAACCAGAAATGAGATTACAGTCAACTTCTTTAGCCAGTACTGCTGTTTCTTGGCCTTTTGTTTTCTATAATTTTACCATCTCCTTTGCAATTAAGGTACAAAAAAATTCTACTTTACTGTGTAGTAACCCTGACACCAAAGAATCTTGGGAGGACAAACTCTTAATATGTCTTTGTGGCATTTTGCAGGGTGATGATGGACTTCCAGGGCCTCTGGGACCCAAAGGGATCAGGGTAAGTAAAGCCATTCTGGTGAAAAATGTCAGATTCCAGGTCGTTGAGCAATCTATTCCCGCAAAATAGAAGTACAAGAAAGTAATAATAATAATGATGGTATTTTTTAAGGATTTATGTGTCATGTGTTCTAAATACGGGGGGAGAAACAAGGTTATCAGTTTGTCCCAAGTGGGGCTCACAGTCTTAATCCCCATTTTTCAGATGAGGTAACTGAAGCACAGAGAAGTGAAGGGACTTGCTCAAAGTCACACAGCTGACAAGTGGCGGAGCCAGGATTAGAACCCATGACCTCTGATTCCCAAGCCTGGGCTCTTTCCACTAAGCCATGCTGCTTCTCTTGAAGAGCGAACTGGCAAGAATGGCTTCAAAAAATTCATTTTGAAGCTCCCATAAAAGATTGGCTTCCTTTTGGGTAAAGCACTCATTCATTCATTCACTCAATCGTATTTATTAATAATAATAATAATGGCATTTATTAAGCGCTTACTATGTGCCAAGCACTGTTCTAAGCGCTGGGGAGGATACAAGGTGATCAAGTTGTCCCACGTGAGGCTCACAATCTTAATCCCCATTTTACAGATGAGGTAGCTGAGGCACAGAGAAGTTAAGTGACTTGCCCAGAGTCGCACAGCCAGTAAGTGGCGGAGCCGGGATTTGAACCCACGCCCTCGGACTCCAGAGCCCGGGCTCTTTCCACTGAGCCACGCTGATTTCTAGTGAGCGCTTACTGTGTGCAGAGTACTGTACTTATCGCTGTTTATTGTTACGTTGTACTACAAGTGCTTAGTACAGTGCTTTGCATCTAGTAAGTGCTCAGTACATACGACTGGATGAATGAATGAATGAGAACTCAGCACACCCAGCACATTGGACCTCTAAACGCCTGCACTGGAATCGCGCAGAGACTAAGCGAACTACAACGCGTGAAAAGTGATAACACTGAGTACAATGAGGAAGGTTACTCTGAAGAGAGTAATCCAAGGGAGACTCATCCAAGAAAGACTCAATCCAAGAAGAGACTCATCCAAGGGAGATGTGCTTTGGAGGCAACACATCCTGTGAACTTTCCTTTTTTTTTTTTTGGTATTTGTTAAACCCTTATTATGCATCAGCTCTACTCTGAGCTCTGGGGTGGATACAAGTCTTATCAGGTTGGACACAAACCCTGTAGGACGTGAGACTCACAGTCTAAATTGGTGGGGAGGGAACAGGTATTGAATCCCCATTTTACAGCGGATGAAACCGAGGTGTAGAAGTTAAGTGACTTGCCCAAGGCAAGTGACAGAGCAGAGATTAGAACCCAGGCCCATGCTGTTTCCACTTCTCATTCACTGACTCTCACCCTCCTTTTGGAGGATAAATGCATTAATCTCTCCCCCTCCTCCCCCTCTCCATCCCCCCCATCTTACCTCCTTCCCTTCCCCACAGCACCTGTATATATGTATATGTTTGTACATATTTATTACTCTATTTATTTATTTATTTATTTTACTTGTACATATCTATTCTATTTATTTTACTTTGTTAGTATGTTTGATTTTGTTCTCTGTCTCCCCCCTTTAGACTATGAGCCCGCTGTTGGGTAGGGACTGTCTCTATATGTTGCCAATTTGTACTTCCCAAGCGCTTAGTACAGTGTTCTGCACGTAGTAAGCAGTCAATAAATACGATTGTTGATGATGATGATGATGATTTTAAGGGTTTAAGTGGCTGAGACAAACAAGAGTCTCTTGCATCTGCCCTGCAGATCTCTGTTGGTTTGCCTGTCTGGGATCAGTAAAAATTCATCCTTCTACTTGGACCGTGCTCCCCACGTGTCCAATCTGATCAACGTGTATCTACTCCAGCACTTAGAATAGTGCTTGACACATAATAAGTCACTAACAAATACCATAATTATTAAAGAGAAGGCTCTTTGGTTCCTTCCTGGGGGTGCAGGGGCAGAGAAACCTCTTTAATTTAGCTATTAGTAAAAGAAAGGTTCCTCTCAGGATTGCACTTGGAGAGTTTCCAGCACCCTACCAGTCTTGGCTACAGGAGGCAGAGTCAAGCAGAGGCGTACCCATCCCATGGCTAGCATATGGAAGACAATCTGCTACAAGCCAAAATTCACCCTTGCTACACAGCAGCAGCATGGGAGAGTCTAGGGGGAGGTTTACTGCACAGAAGAAGGCAATGGTAAACCACTTCTGAATTTTTACCGAGAAAACGCTATGGATACACTACCAGAAGGACTGCAGGTGGAGAACGGGGCAGTCTGGGAGAGGTGTCAATGAAGTCACTATGGTCGGAGACGACTCGACAGCATAAGACAAGACAAAAGAAACACACAAACCTTTTTGGTTTTTGAAAAACACTAAAAAAAAGTAATAATTCCCAAGCACAACTTAGAACTTATGCTGCATTATGGCTGGTGTAGACTTTGGTAGCCTTGCTACCTGCTCCTTAAGCCATAGAAAAACCAGTATTCTGAATGTCAAATCAAAATGCCGGTCTCTCTTCAGAGTAACCTTCCTCATTGTCCTCAGTGTTATCACTTTTCACGCATTGTAGTTCGCTTAGTCTCGGTGCGATTCCAGTGAAGGTGTTTAGAACTCCAATGTGCTGGGTGTGCTGAGTTCTCATTCATTCATTCACCCAGTCGTATGTATTGAGCACTTACTATATGCAAAGCACCGTACTAAGCACTTGTACAATATAACAATAAACAGACACATTCCCTCCCCACAATGAGCTGACAGTCTAGAGTTGTTTTAAGGAGACAGTTCCTCAGAGTTACCTCAGACTGGACCGAGCTAGCCAGAGCTACTGAGAAGGCATAATTGAGTAGCTAAAGTCAGGGATTGAATCACCTGCTGTCCTGAATTCTCGATTCATTATAGAAGCTTCAGGGGATGGTTTCTCCTGGTTTGACTTGTCTCAAATTCCCTGATCTAACAAATATTTCCTCTCCTAGGGACCCCCTGGACTTCCTGGATTCCCCGGAACACCGGGACTTCCTGTGAGTAGGATTCAATTCTTCCTACCCTGCGCTCCTTTATTTAGAGTTTTAGCTTTGAACACGTTGCTCTCCAGGACGGTGGACTGGAAACAAAAATCTCCTTCTTTTTAAAGGGTATGCCTGGCCATGACGGAGCCCCAGGACCTCAAGGGATCCCGGGGTGCAACGGAACCAAGGTGAGGCTCCAGGTTCTCCCTGCGGAGATGGTGGGAAATGGATGCCGGAGGAGGGAGGGAGGAAGGGGGTGGACACTAGCTTATCTCCTGTATTTAGGAGGCTCGGTGTGGGATTGACTCAGGAGTTTGAATGTACGCATGGGGAGCTTCAGTGTAGGGTTGCTGTGGCCAGGGTTGAGAAGCCTCAGTGGATCCATTTCAACGCTGAACAGGGCACCCTAAAACCTGAAGCCGAGGCCCATGGAATCTGCATCCATTTGCCTCTCTCTTCATCCATTCACCTCTCTTTCAGTTGAGGGACTGTTCTACTGAGTACTATTTCCCGATCAGTTTGGCTTCTTCATTTTTGAGGGAAGGGTCCCATGTCGGTCCCTTGTATCAAGTGTAAAGCTGTGGGGGTGGAATAATAGTCCTTTTTTAGCAGGCTGAGGGGCACTGAAAACAATTGGCAAAACTGGTTTTGTGCAGGTTCATTTCCAGGTTTTGTAATGTGACTGCCCTCAACTGCCCACCCGTCCCAACACCCCTGGGCTCACAACGGGCATCCTCTCTGCCGGCCCCTTTGCATTACCAAGTAGGCACTCTTCTGTCACTTCCCCTTTTCTTTTCCCTCTAGGGAGAACGTGGATTCCCAGGAAGCCCTGGTTTTCCTGGCTTACAGGGCCCTCCGGTAAGTAATGACCTTAGGATTGAGAAGTCTTGCCTCTGAGGACAACATGGTGGAGAGGGGAGGCAGAAAACCTTTATAGGAAGCGGAGGCCAAACTAGTATCTCAATTATCTTCTCCTCCTGGTGAGTGAAGAAAGGAGTTTTTGGTCATTCACCTGAATCAACAACCTTACAACCTCCACCAGACCAAGTACTTCTATCTCAGGGAGCTTTTTTAGAAAGGAAGGTGTTTCTGTGCCAGTAGAAATGGTGATCTCTGCTCCTGGTCAGTGTTGAGTTGTTCTGCTTCTCGCCAGGGACAGTCAGTGGAGGAGTAGAACAACAGTCAGTGACGGGTGGGATTTGGGGGTGACTTGTGAGACTCATTAGCAAAGTAGCCTCTCATTAACAGGGGGCCTGATCTGCCTGGGGCAGGGGGAGGGCTCGGAGAAGGGGACAGGCTACAGGATTTCTGAGGAGCCTAGTATATCTGTCGTGCCCGAGTATTTTAGGGCCCTCAATTGCTCAGGGCCTAGCTACAACCGTTTCCCTTCTCATGGAGGAATTTTCTTCAACAATCTGCTCAATCCATCCAGTGCCTTTTTCAGAGGGGTGTGATCATTTTCACCATTAATTTTCTCTTTATAATCCAGGGACCTCCTGGCCTCCCAGGGATGAAGGTAAGTGTGTTTGTGCCGTGATCATTTCTCCCTTTAACCCATATTGTGGTGGGGGTGGGCAGCACATAAGTAGAGATGTTGGTGCTTATGTTTTAAGGGGTTGGGGTGTGTGTGAGGTACATTGTGGGGGCTGATCCTTTTGAGTCTGCAACTTTTATTAGCATGGGACTGCTGTGAGACCGTGGTTGCATGGAGGGCAATTCCAAAGTTTGCATAGGCTGAATCTGTGCATAGCTATCTGGTCCCAGGATCCTCGGGTTCACTTTCTCGTCCCCTGATGGACTTCTGGAGGTTGGCTGATGGGCAGGTGTGCAATGCCGTGATCTGCTCCTGAGTTAATGCTTTCTTTCAGGGGGACCCGGGTAGCATCATCACATCGTCGCTGCCGGGGCCAAAGGGTGATCCTGGGTATCCAGGCCTCCCTGGAATACAGGTAAGTGCCTAGAGTCTTTCACTGCTGAGAGCAGGTATCCCGCCCTTTTTGAGATTGGATTCTTGGTTTGTTAGGACTCAGAAAGGTCATTGCCACTGACATCTGTTTAGTAACCAACCAGGTCTGGAATAATTTCTTCTAGATTTATGAGAATTAGATGTTGACTTGATCATTTTCATTAGCTCTCCTTCTACATGCCCCTCTCTCTTCTCACCTTTTACACCACCCTCCCATCTCTTTACCCACCTCTCTGTCCCTCCGTTTGTTTCTCTTCCCATCCCTCCCCTCTCCCCTTTCTCTTCCCTGCTCTCCCTCCCCTGTCTTTAGTCCTGGATTTCTTGTTTCTGTTTTCCAGTCACTGCAGTTTACTTTTTAACTCCTCCCAGATTTCCTCTCCCAAAATAATTTTGAATAGTAGTAGCCCAAGAAAGATAATCAGTCAATGGTGTTTATTGAACACTTACTGTATGCAGAGCACTACTAAGCCCTTGGGAGACTACAGTCTGGAGGCCTTCCCAGACTGAGCCCCCTCCTTCCTCTCCCCCTCAACCTCCTTTCCATCCCCCCCGTCTTACCTCATTCCCTTCCCCACAGCACCTGTATATATGTATATATGTTTGTACATATTTATTACTCTATTTATGTATTTATTTTACTTGTACATATCCTATTTATTTTATTTTGTTAATATGTTTGGTTTTGTTCTCTGTCTCCCCCTTCTAGACTGTGAGCCCACTGTTCGGTAGGGACTGTCTCTATATGTTGCCAACTTGTACTTCCCAAGCACTTAGTACAGTGCTCTGCACACAGTAAGTGCTCAATAAATACGATTGATTGATTACAGTACAATGAGGTTGGTAAATATGTTCTCTGCTCACAACGAGCTTATAGTCTACCTACTCTAAGTCTGAGGAGAAAAGAAATGGACTCTATTTGCTGCACAGATTAGTTTTTCCCTTCATTGGTCTTGAGTATGTAAGGGTTGATGACATGGGAATTAAGGGGAAAATTCAGAAGTAGCAGTAGCAAGAACATTGACCACTGTCCTGTCAGCCTATCTGTGGTATGTGACTCCTTAAAGTTGGTTGTCAGTTTTAAAATCTGACTTTCTCTCTTTTAACAGGGTCCCCCTGGCCCATCAGGCATCCCGGGTCCACTGGGACCTCCAGGACCACCAGGTCTAACGGTAAGTCATTCTAACAGATATTTGACTGGCTTCTTCCAGCAGAGAAGGCTGCAGAGTCCTTTTCCTGTCCTTGATGTGCAGAGAGTCAGTCCAGTGGGTTTTGAATGCAAATTTCTCTTTGAGGGTGAGAAGGTGAAGGAGCTCTGAAAAGTCTGTACCGTTACTGACTTTACTGTTAGACTCCGTTAGTTCCCCCCAGCCCCCGCCATTTAACAGATGGAGGCCCATGGTTTAGGGCAGGAATGAGGGAAAATCAGGTTGGACACAGTCCCTGTCCTACATGGGGCTCACAATGTCTATCCCCATTTTACAGATGAGGTAACTGAGGTCCAGAGAAGTGAAGTGATTTGCCCAGGGTCACCCAGCAGACAAGCGATTGGAACTGGGATTAGAACCCATGATCTTCTGACGCCCAGGCCTTGCTGGTGCCAGAATAAGGCAGAACCCAACATTGAAATAGAGACTGGGCTTTGATTTCATAAGGCCCCTTCCTCTCCTCCCCTTCTAGTGCCATCAATCAGTCAGTCGATCGATCAGTCAGAGGTATTTATTGAGTGCTTGTTGTGTGCAGAGCGCTGTACTGATATGCTTGGGAGGGTACGGAGTTAGTAGACACATTCTCTGCCCACAAAGAGCTTACAGTCTAGAGGGAGATGTAGACATGAATAGAAATAAATAATTTACAATATATTATTTATGTGGTTTTATGAAATCCTTAGCCAAGATATATAATTGTACAGACTTTAAGGTCGTCCTCTGGACTGTAAGCTTGTCCCTCTGTACCATAAACTCGTTATCGGCGGGGAACGTGTCTGTTATATTGTTGTGTTTTACTCTTCCAAGTGCTTAGTACAGTCTCTATACATAGTAGGCATTCTAAGTATGATTGATTTATTGATTAATCAGCTACACTTCTGCCTCCTTCAGCCCTTTTTTATGTCTTCTAGCAATTGTAGTATTTAAGCACTTACTATGTGTCCTAAGCACTTGAGTAGGTAAAGTATAGATACAATCCCTGGCCCACATGGGGTGCACAGTCTTACGGAGAGGGAGAACACATATTTAATCATTTTTATTTTCTCTCCCTGTTCAATTTTCAGGGTCCTCCAGGTGCACCAGGAATTCCAGGACCAAAGGTGATTCTCTGTTCTTTAAAGTTGTTGTGGATGTTTCAAAGTCTCTGAGGCTGCTGATCATGAATTAAAAAAAAACCTTTTTTTTTATTTTTTCAGGGCAATATGGGTTTAAATTTCCAAGGACCCAAAGGTGAAAAGGTGAGGCGAGAGGGAGAGTTTTTGTCCTCAATTTTCTCCTCTCATAGCTATTTGAACTTGTTTTCCCTTCCCAGCGTGCTTTCTGCCTTGGTTCACAGGTTACAGTGGCACGACTGGTTGACATAAATGGTTTCCCTAATCTCTCTTTCTCTTTTTATTTTTCCTCTTGTTAGGGTGAGCAAGGTCTTCAGGGGCCACCTGGTCCACCTGGGCAGATTGGTGAACAGAAGAGACCTATTGATTTAGAGTTTCAGAAAGGAGATCAGGTGAGCGAATAGCAAGTCATGAAGTGCTGTCCCTCCTCTCAGGAATGCAGGATTCGGAGGACTGCATTTAGATTTTCTTCATAAAATAATAATAGTATTTGCTAAGTGCTTACTATGAGCCAAGCACTGTACTAAGTGCTGGGGCAGAGACAAGATCATTGTGTATGTTGTTAATAGATAGTTTGACCCATACTGCTTTTTCTTTTCCTTTTTTTTTTTTTTTTTGGTATGTATTAAACACTTGCCAGGCACTGTTCTAAACGCTGGGGTAGATACAAGGTAATCAGAGGTAATCAGGTTGAATATAGTCTGTGTCCCACGTGGGGCTCACAGTCTTAATCCCCATTTTACAGGTGAGGTACATGAGGCACAGAAAAGTTAGGTGATTTACCTAAGGTCACACAGTGGAGAATCTAGGTCCTTTTGACTCACAGGACTATGCTGGATCCAATATGCCACTCTGATTACCTACTGAACACTGTACTGGGCTCAGTCCCTGCCCCTGAAGGGCTTACAGTCAACTGACACGGTTGGACTAGCACAGATTGTATCTATCAGTGGCGATGGAATAAAAAACGGAAGCGGCAAAAATTCAGGGAGGGGTAGAAGGCAAAATAAATGGCATGCAGAAGTCAATATATCAATCTGGCGGTTATGGTGATGGAATAGGGATGGAAGGATTCATTTGGGATAGCCTGATGTAGCCAAACATGCATGTGAACCAATGTTGACTTCCTTTCCCCTCCGTCTGTTCTCGATAGGGTCTTCCTGGAGAACGGGGACCCCCCGGACAACCAGGACCACCCGGGCCTCCTGTGAGTTTCATCAAACCCCATTGTCACTCTAAGCTTCACCTTCGTAGAGCTGAATCACTGCATAGTATGTCCAGGAGCTGCATATAAGATGATGTTTGTGTGTTTCCAGGGTTCTCCAGGTGGTGTGAAAGGGGACAAAGGTGAGCAAGGAGAACCAGGAAAAAGAGTAAGTACTGAAATGGGTAACAGTTGGGGATAAAGCTTTAGTAATCTTCATATTCTCTTTCACTTTCCTCATCAGTTCCACTTAGAGTTATAACATGTTGTAATAAATCCAGTCTGACTCCTGTACCCCATGGGAGGGGATGGGGAAAGGGGCTTAAGGTCCCAGCCACTAACCATGTATATTTTTTTAAAATACTTTTGTGTTCTAAAGGGAAAACCAGGTAAAGATGGAGAAAGTGGCCTAACGGGCCCACAGGTGAGTACCTGCAGAGAGACACTCTGTTGGTTAGGGAGGAAATGGGAGTGGGAGGAGTTCCTGGGCAGGGACACTCTCCCACTGCTTCCTATTTTTAAATCTACTGTTCTGGATTTTTCTCTAACAAAATCTTCAACTTGTTGCCCCTTTCTCCTCAAAGGGCTTCCCTGGTGAGCGTGGTTACCCTGGAGTTCCTGGAAGGAATGGCGAAAAGGTGAGCATTTGGGGTTAGGTTGCTTCTAGCCTGGTGGATACAGTTGCCCAGTTGAGCTGGAGATCTAAATATGAAACTTCCAAGTTGCTGGCTTGAGTTCCACTGAGGGAATCCATCCCTTCTAGAAAATAAATTCCTAATTGGTAGGATAAAGGTGGAACTGGGGAATGCGGGGAAATGAGTGGATAGGAGAGGGGCATTACTGAAGCTTGCCCACTTAGAAAAGACTAGTTGGTTGAAAGTTAAGCTCATCTCCGAAGACTAGCATCACTTCGTACAGTACTCTGTAAGCAGTAAAGCACTCAATAAATATGATTGAATGAATGACACAGGCTTATTTCACCGAGTCAATCAATCAGTCGTATTGAGCGCTTACTGTGTGCAGAGCACTGGACTAAGCGCTTGGGAAGTACAAATTGGCAACATATAGAGACAGTCCCTACCCAACAGCGGGCTCACAGTCTAGAAGGGGGAGACAGAGAACAAAAGCAAACATATTAACAAAATAAATACAATAGATATGTGCAAGTAAGATAGAGTAATAAATATGTACAAATATATATACATATATACAGGTGCTGTGGGGAAGTGAGTCCCCCATAAGCACCTGATGTTAGCCCCATCCTCAGCCCTACAACATATACACACAAACACATCTGTAATTCATTTTAATATCTGTCTCCCCCTCTAGGCCTGTCAGCTCATTGTGGGCCTGGAATGAGTTGTACTTTCTCAAGTGCTTAGTACAACACATACTAAGCGCTCATTGAATACCACTGATTAATTGGTTGATAAAATTAGCCCCAGGGAAAAGTCAACTCTTGGGAGAGCATGTATTTAACCCTCATTTTACAGATGAGGAGAAAGAGGCCCAGAGATGGAAAGGGTCATCCAGCAGACAAGGGGCTGAGCTGGGATGGGAACCCAGGTCCCTTTAAAAAAAAAAAAAAAAACCTTTCAGTATTTGTTAAGCAGTTACTATGTGCCAGGAACTGTACTAAGCACTGGGGTAGATGCAAGCTAATCAGATTAGACCTAGTCCATGTCCCACATGGGGCCCAATGGTATATGAGTAACAGCTGAGTGCAACTCACTAAGCACAATGAGAAAGTCAAACAAAGGCAAGAAATACATTGCCTGCCCTCAGGGTGCTTACCCTCTAATGGGTGAGGGAGTCTAAAGTTCAGTTCCCAGTTAGGATATGTCTCATTGGAGAGGCTAGTCCATATGACTTCTCGAACCGGAAAGAGGAACCTTACAAATTGAGCACTTTCTGTGGCCTCTTTCTTGTCTTCCCCTCCCTAACACCTCCATGCCATTGCGGTCACTTATGTTTGAGGGGAGCAGATGAGCCTGATTCATTCATTCAGTCAGTCAATCATATTGAGAGCCTTCTGTGTGCAGAGCGCTTGGAAGAGTGCAACATAACAACAGGCATATTCCATGCCCACAGTGAGCTCACAGTCCATAGGGGGAGACAGACATTAATATAAATAAATAACATATATGCATAAGTGCTTTGGGGCTGGGAAGGGGGAGAAGTGATGGGAGCAAGTCAGTGTGATGCAGAAAGGAGTGGGAGAAGAGGAGAGGAGGGCTTAGGGAAGGCTTCTTGGCAGACACGTGCTATCAATATGCCTGGTGTTTGGGGTCTCTAGCAAATAGTTTTTGTCTTACCTGTTGCTAAAGGAAATAAAAAAACATTTCTACAAGCCTTTCTCAAATGCTCCGTCTTCCCATTTTCCCCACAGGGTCAGAAAGGAGACATCGGGCCAGTTGGACCTCCAGGACTGGTACTTTTTTTATGCTCCTTCTTGTCTCGTTCAGTTTTATTGGTATAGAGCCATTATTTTACCCTTGGAAAATGTGTGGTTTCCCCCACACATACTTCTTTTCCCCTAGGTATAATCGTAATAATTGTGGAATGTGTTAAGCCCTTAATTTTGTGCCCAGCACTGTATTAGGCCCTGGTATGGATTCAACATAATGTTGAACACAGTCCCTGCCCACATGGGGCTTACAGTTTAAAAGGAAGGGGGAGCATGTATTTAATCCCCTTTTTACAGATGAGGGAAAAGAGGTCCAGAGATGGAAGGGTCTCCCAGCAGACAAGTGTCTGAGTCGGATGGGAATTTTGGTATTTGTTAAGCTCTTATGTGCCAGGCACTGTACTAAGCTCTGGGGTTGATACAGGCTGATTGGATGTAGTCATCCCATGTCCCACATGGAGCTCACGGTCTTAATCTCCATTTTACAGATGCATGGAGAAGTTGAGTTGCCTAAGGTCACAGAGCAGCTAAGTGGTGGAGCTGGCATTGGAACTCAGGTCCCTTGACTCCCAAGACCATGCAACTCGTAATTCTCTTTCAAATTGCCTTTAACTGTGCCTAACACATTCCCAGACATAGCATGGCCTATTGAATAGAGGATGGGCCCGAGAGTCAGAAGGACCTGGGTTTTAATGTCAGCTCTGCCAGCTGTGTGACTTTGAACAAGTCACATCCCTTCTAGACTGTGAGCCCACTGTTGGGTAGGGACCATCTCTATATGTTGCCAACTTGTCTTCCCAAGTGCTTAGTACAGTGCTCTGCACACAGTAAGCGCTCAATAAATACGATTGATTCTCTATGCCTGTTACCTCATCTGTAAAATGGGGATTAAGACTGTGAGCCCCATGCGGGACAGGGATTGTGTCCTACCCGATTTGCTTGAGCTTCCCCCCCATCTATACCCAGTGCTTAGTACAGTGCCTGGCACATAGTAAATGCTTTTCAAAACAGGTTGAGAGTTAGCTGCGCTCCTTCCCAAATGATAGCTGGGGATCTGCGAAGCTTTGCCATAGTGTTGTTATTAGGGTGTCTTTCCCTCCGTTCAGTGCCTTTCTCTGTCCCGTTTTTGTCTCCATGTCCATTGCCTTAACAACCAACAGAGGGTAGCAGTACTTTTTTTTTTTCAAAGCCTCAACCCCAAAGCAAGTTGGAGCTATTTCTGCCTGGGCTGGGAGAAGGATGGGTTAGACACAAGGGTTTTCTCAATTTCTAAATGATCCTCTGCCTCCCCGCTTCCAGAGGGTACTTTTTAGGGGGCCTCCAAGTAAGTACAAGTGGAGAAAACCACCTTAAGTGTGGTTTGGGCCTTGTCGATGACCCCGACCGTATGGTACTGCTAAGGCAGAGGCAAGAACCGACTGTCATTTAAGGTTGGCGTGATGCAAGGGCACCGATTCCTAAAGAGGGGTGATGGGAACCATCAGTCCCACGGAATTGTGGAGATCGGGGAGAAGGTACTTCCCCCCCTGACCCCCATCCATCTGGTACGTGTGCGTCCCTAGCCATTTATGTGCCTGTGTTTGCCTGTTTGTGTGCGTATTTCTTTGGGTCTACCTCCCCAAGACCGTATGTGTTCATGCCTCTCCCTTTTTTTTCATAACCCTTTCAAGGACGCCAGCCTGGCACTTGAAATGAAAAAATGGCAACCCTCAGCTTTTATTTTATTAAAAGTTGGTGGGATGTTATGCTTAAGACAGGACGATGCAGCAGGAAAGGAGAGGATATGCAACCTACTTCATAGCCAGACCTACATTTGCAAGTTTATCTGCATAACTAACACCCCCTCCTAAACCGCCTTCACTCCTCCCCACCCCAAACAATGCTTTGGCCCCAGTGATCCCCTGATTTGGGTCTGAGAAACTCATTGCCTGGAAGCATTCAGGATTTGAGACGAAATTTTGTTTTGTTAGTCTGGCACCTTGCAGAAACATGAGTATGTAATTCCTCTCAAGCTCAGGGGTATCAGTCTGGTGATCCACAGTTTGGGGGCCAAGACTAAACCGAGAAGGTTCAGGAGGTAACAGCACGTTACGTGGGGTATCCAAGAGGAGAATTTGCATCGGTGGCCCTTACCATTACGGGTACAAGCCAGCGGAGCATTCTCAGTAGCTCTGCTTCCTCTCCCTCTCCCTTCAGCCTTCTCTTCTCGGTTACGCAGGTGATCCCTAAACCCGGGACCGGCGGATTCGTGGGAGAAAAGGGAAATATAGGTTTGCCGGGCTTGCCGGGAGAGAAAGGAGAGCGAGGATTTCCTGGGGTTCCAGGGCCTCCTGGAGTTCCTGGTCCAGCGGGTAAGAGATTGTGTGTGGGATTGTGCGGAGGGCAGGAGTGGGAGTGTTCACCTGGAGGTGATTTTGGGGGGCAGTGGGGGTCACTCACAACTCTCCTCTCAGGGTCCCCTCACTTGGCCTAGGTGCAGAGTCAAACAGAAGCGACTCTTCTCACTCATTAGACTGTCGTTGTTCAGTTTCCCAGACAAACCACCGGGCCTCCATCCACCTCCGTAGTTGTGCGGATTTTGCAGTAAACTGGAGGCTTAACTCTTCAGCCCTATGGGAGGAAGTGGGTTTATTCAGGCAGAAAGCAGGTGAAACAAGAGCCATGAACCCGTCCTTTGCATCGTCTTGCGTTCTACTGGTGAGAGGCCCAATAGTACTGAGCGCTTGGAGGGTCAGAACTGGAAGAGTCTGTGATGATCATCATTGTAAACTCTAGACTATAAACTCAATCTGGGCAGGGAGTGTAAGCGCTCAATAAATGAATACGATTGATGAATGTGTATGTTATATTGTTATATTGTAGTCTCCTAAACACTAGTACAGTGCTGTGTGCACAGCAAGCGCACAATAAGTACAATTGATTGTTTGATCACTGCTAAGTGATTTTTTTTTTTTCTTCTAGGAACTCCCATTCCGGGCCTACCTGGGGAACCTGGCTTTCCAGGGGAAATGGGCCAGAAGGGGGAGAGAGGCCCCCCAGGACTTTCCCTCCCCGGACTCCCGGGACACGATGGCCAACCTGGTGCTCCCGGGCCCCCAGGGCCGCCTGGACCATCCGGACCCCGCATTCCTCCAAGTAAGTCGAGTGTCGCTCTGCTCCTGGGAACCTCCTTTGAAATGGAGGACCATGGGTTCCCTCGCGGGATTAGCTTGGCATTTCAAGCCTGTCCGGCCAGTTGTTTTCAAAACTCAGGAGTCCCCCTAATACTCCACCAGCCTGCAAAATCTGCAGTGCCTAATGTACTCTTCCCAAAGGTCCCTAGTAAGAAGAACAAGAGCCTGGGAATCAGAGGTCCTGGATTCCAATCCTGGCTCCACCACTAACTGCTGTGTCACATTGGGCGCTACACTTCTCGGTGCCTCAGTTTCCTCATGTAGAAAATGAAGACTTAATTACTGTTCTCCCACCTACTCAGACTCTGAGGCCCTTGTGGGCCACGGACCGTCGGTCCTGATTATCGCGAATGTGTCCCAGAGCATAGTACAGTGTGTGGCACATAGTAAGCCCTTAACAAATACCGCAGTTCAACCAGTGGAATTTATTGAGCAATTACTGTGTGCAGGACACTGTACTAAGCGTGTGCTTGAGTTATCTACAGTAGAGTTGGTAAAGAATGTGAGCCTATTGTTGGGTAGGGACCGTCTCTGTATGTTGCTGATTTGTACTGTAAAATGGGGATGAAGACTGTGAGCCCCCCGTGGGACAAACTGATCGCCTTGTAACCTCCCTAGCGCTTAGAACAGTGCTTTGCACATAGTAAGCACTTAACAAATACCATTGTTATTATTATTACTTCCCAAGTGCTTAGTACAGTGCTCTGCACACAGTAAGCGCTCAATAAATACGATTGAATGAATAAAATCCCTGCCATCCAGGAGCTTATGCAATTATTATTATCCATTTAGAGATCCATTGAGAAGCATTGAGATCCATAGAGATCCATTGAGAAGCATTGTCATCCATTGAGAAGCAGCGTGGCTCAATGGAAAGAGCATGGGCTTTGGAGTCAGAGGTCATGGGTTCAAATCCCAGATCCGCCAATTGTCAGCTGTGTGACTTTCGGCAAAGTCACTTAACTTCTCTGTGCCTCAGTTCCCTCATCTGTAAAATGGGGATTGACTGTGAGCCCCCCATGGGACAACCTGATCACCTTGTACCTCCCCAGAGCTTAGAACAGTGCTTTGCACATAGTAAGCGCTGAATAAATGCCATTATTATTATTATTATTTAGGGTGGGTGTTTTATCTGGGTTTATACCATCATGGAGAAGCAGTGTGGCATAGCGGATAGAACATGGGCTTGGAAGCCAGGAGGTCATGAGTTCTAATCCTGGCTCTGCCCTTATCTGCTGTCTAACCTTGGACAAGTCCTCTCTGCCTTTGAGCCACTTGCTCAGCAACCCTATGGCCTCTTCAGATTTCCCCAAGGAAACTGTTTTGTGAGCACCTTTGTTATGTCATCACTTAATAGCCTGTCACAAGTGATTTTACACTGGTTACAGTGAACATACAGCAGCTGTCTTACTACTTGCCAAAAAACAAAACCAAAAAAACCTAAAGAATCTCGCAAGGAATGGACAGAAATACAAACACGAGTGGTTCCCGTAAAGGCACACTGGATTTTAATAATAATAATAATAATGATGGCATTTGTTAAGCGCTTACTATGTGCCAAGCACTGTTCTAAGCGCTGGGGGGGATACAAGGTAATCAGGTTGTTCCATGTGGGGCTCACAGTCTTCATCCCCATTTGACAGACGAGGGAACTGAGGCCCAGAGAAGCGAAGTGACTTGCCCAAAGCCAAGCAGCTGCCAAGTGGCGGAGCTGGGATTAGAACCCATGACCTCAGACTCCCAAGCCCGGGCTCCTTCCACTGATCCACGCTGCTTCTCAGAAGTCAGAGCAGGGCAGCGGAGGGATGCGTGGGTGAGGGCTCATTTTATTTTTGATATTTTTAATAGGTGTTAAATATAAGTGCCAAGGGCGAGAGTCTGTAATTCTTTATGATTAGAATCTTTATGACTCTGCATCCAACTAAATCTTTCTACTGCCCCCCACAGCAAGAGACTCTTAGTCGAGATCTTTGCCTACAGCCATATACTTAAGCTGTTTCCTTCTTCAACTTCTCCCAAGCCACATAATGATAATATTAATAATATTATCAATATTATTAATTATTAATAATATAATATTATTATTAGGTGAACAACCTACCTGCCTCTCGCTTCCCCACCCCAAGGCAACATGGCATAATTCTCGTAATCATGGCAGTGGAAATAATAATAATGGTATTTGTTAGGCGCTTACTATGTGTGAAGCACTGTTGTAGACGCTGGGGAGGATATGAGGTGATTGAGTTGTCCCACGTGGGGCTCGCAGTCTTCATCCCCATTTTGCAGATGAGGGAACTGAGGCCCAGAGGAGTGAAGTGAGCCCACTGTTGGGTAGGGACTGTCTCTATATGTTGCCAACTTGGACTTCCCAAGCGCTTAGTACAGTGCTCTGCACACAGTGCGTGCTCAATAAATACGATTGAATGAATGAGAGTACAGTACAACCATAACTGTACAACTTGACACCCGTCCACATGTTTTGTTTTGTTGTCTGTCTCCCCCTTCTAGACTGTGAGCCCGCTGTTGGGTAGGGACCGTCTCTATGTGTTGCTGACTTGTACTTCCCAAGTGCTTAGTACAGTGCTCTGCACGCAGTAAGCGCTCAATAAATACGATTGAATTGAATGAATGAATAATGATATTTAAGCACTTACTATGTGCCAGGCATTGTTCTAAACACTGAGGTATGTACAAGATAATCAGGTTGGACACAGTCCCTGTCCCACATGGGGCTCAGTTTTAATCCCCATCTTCCAGATGAGAGAACTGAGGTATAGAGAAGTTGTGACTTGCCCCAGATCACGTAACAGACAAGTGGCGGAGCTGGGATTAGAACCCATGACCTCCTGTCTCCCAGGCCCTTGTTCTCTCCCAGCGCTTAGAACAGTGCTTTGCACATAGCGCTTAATAAATATCATCATTATTATACAACCAAACGGTAGAAGAAGAGAAGAAAGAAGGAGAAGATATGAAACATTTCATTAGGGCTGCTTTCTAATATCTCTTAGGGTTTTGATGTGTGCTGTGCACAGATTAAACAATAAATGGCATTGACTGATTGATGGGATTCTGGCTGTTTTCATGGGTGACCCTGTGTCTTGCTTTTACGGCTGAGCTTCAGCTTGGTCAGGATCTAGAGATGCTGGCGGGAAGGCAGGAAAGCTATGTGGCTTTGAAAGTAAGCATTAAGGACGAGCAGTCCAGGTACTATTCATTCCATCGTATTTATTGAGTGCTTACTGTGTGCAGAGCACTGTACTAAGCTCTTGGGAAGTACAAGTACACTCTAGGTACTACAGGTACTAGTGAGTAGAGCATAAGCCTGGGAATCTGAAGGGCCTGGGTTCTAATCCCAGCTCTACCACTTGTCTGTTGTGTGATCTTGGGCAAGTCACTTCTCTGGGCCTCACTTACCTAATCTATAAAATGTGTATTAAGACCGGGAGCCCCATGTGGGAGAGGGGCTGTGTCCAACCCGATCTCCTTGTAGTCACCCCAGTGTTTTGTATAGTACCTGGCACATAGTGCTTAACAAATACCTCAATTATTATTACCTCATCACTGTAGGTGAACAACTGTGTGAGCCGGGAGACCCCGGCCTCCCCGGACTTCCAGGAGAGAGAGGTTTCCCTGGAGAGCAAGGATTTAAAGGTCAGATCTCCAATTGTGTCTTCTCTTCCTTTGCATTTCTTCTCTGTCAACCCTTCCTTCAGCCTGCCGTTGAACAGCGTGGGGTGGGTTTCCCTGAGACGTGTGGACGCGACGTCCCTCTCTGTTGGATTCATTTTGGGTTTCCATTGCGACTCTCCAGGGGACAAGGGAGACACTTGCTTCAACTGTATTGGAAATGGCGTTTCGGGACCCCCGGGACAGCCAGGACCACCAGGACCTCCTGGGCTTCCAGGTAAAGAATTCATTCCCCAGAGCACCCCCCATGCTTCCTTTCCCGTTGCTTTAGAATCCATGATTCTTTTCCTTCGTCCAGTGAGATGGTAGCTGCTGGACTCCCATCCCATTATCAGTTACCTATGTGCTGGTAATGTTTGAGTGAGAAAGTTATATATCAACCTTTGTCAGCCAACCCCGTTTTCTATTAGTTTCATCAGAGGAAAGTAGCTGCATCCCTGCTTTCCAAGGGGGCCTCAGGAGAGGTTCAGTCACAGAAAGAGGAAGACTGCTTCCCTGATACTGATAAAAAGCAGCATGTCCTAGTGGATAGAGCACGGACCTGGGAGTAAGAAGGTCAGGTGCTCTAATCCTGATTCTGCCACTCGTCTGCTTTGTGATTTTTGGGCAAGTCACTTCACTTCCTTGTGCCTGTTATGTCATCTTTAAATTGGGATTGAGACTGTGAGCCCCACAGCGGGCAGGGACTGTGAACAACCCGATTTGCCTGTGTCCACCCCAGTGCTTAGTCCAGTGCCTGGCACATAGTAAGCGCTTAACAAATCCCGCAATTATTATACTGGACTCTTCCCATTTTGGCTTTACTTCTCTGTGTCTGTTACCTCATCTCTAAAATGGGGACAGGGACTGTGTCCGAACGGATTTGCTTGTATCCACCCCAGTGCTTAGTACAGTGCTTGTCACATAATCAACGCTTAACAAATTCCATTATTATTATTATTATTGTTATTATGGCTAGAGACATGGCAGTTGAACCCAAGGACAATTCTGCATTTTCCTAGCTTCCCTTTGGGTTAGTGCAATAATCCCTCACTTGAAATCACATCCCTCATTGAAGAGCAGAGAGTCAAACCCAGACCAGTCTTAGTACTGTGAGCCCATTGTTGGGTAGGGGTTGTCTCTGTCTGTTGCCGAATTGTACTTTCCAAGCGCTTAGTACAGTGCTCTTCACACAGTAAGCGCTCAATACATGCGATTGAATGAATGATCTTTCTAACATGCAAGTCATGCCTCCCATGGCTTGGAAAGAAAGAGTTCTCTTAAAGCTGGTTGGCCTTCTGTCATTCCCTCTTCCTCATGGGGAAGTGGCCAGGTGAAACCACGAGTGCAAGGGGTATCGGAGGTCAAACAGGGAGCAGTACACAGTGACCTGTGGCCACTTCCCCTGGGCCACAAGGAGCAAAGAATTTCAGTATTTGAGAGACTTTTCCATCTTTTTGTGGTGCTTCCTGAAATTCAGACATACCAGGGGGACAAAAGAGCCCGGAAATCAGAGGGTCACATTTACCTTTGCTGAGTCAAAACCCAGGACCCAAACTGAGAGGCAGCATGGCCTAGTGGATAGAGCACGGCCCAGGAGTCAGAAGGACCTGGTTTCTAATCCCGGCTCTGCCACTTGTTCCACTGTGCGACCGGGAAAATCACTTAACTTCTCTGGGCCTCAGTTACCTCACGTTAAATGGGGAATCCCAGCACTTAGTACAGTGCCCGGCACATAGGAGGTGCTTAACAAATACCATAAGAACAAAAAGAGATTGGTCTGCAGGAGAAGTCTGTCCTGTGGGGTCACGAGAGTAGCTGAGGGCTGGACTCATTGGGGCAAGGTTTCAAGCCCTCTCTGTATTCCCATGTGTGTCCGTGTGTATATGCGTGTTTCAGGATCTCTTGGTTTCCCTGGACAGAAAGGCGAGAAAGGGCACACTGGTATGCCTGGACTCATGGGATTGCCTGTAAGTGTTTTGGTTGTGGGCAGGAACTGGGGGGTGGTTGGAATGGAGCAGGGGGTTGGTTGGTTCACCAAAATGGGTTGTGTGGGCTCAGCATGGATTTGAGCTAAATGATATCTCCGTTGCTGACAATGTGACCTTCTGGCTGGTTGAAGGAGCCTAAACTGCTTTTCCTCTCTTTCCCAGGGCAGTCCAGGAGTTCCCGGTGCCCCAGGCTTTCCCGGTGCCAAAGGTGACCCAGGGGACATCCTCGCCTTTCCAGGAACCAAGGGTGACAAAGGAGACCCAGGTTTTCCTGGGACACCGGGCCTTCCCGGTTTGGCTGGGAGCCCTGGACAGGATGGGCTGCCCGGTCTCCCTGGCCCCAAGGGTGAACCTGTGAGTGGATTCAGTGTTTCTGGTTTGGTGACCTCAGGCTTCCTTGGGGGCGATTGCTCGTCCTGGGCACGTGGCCTCGACAGCTTACCAAAAGAAGGGTTTGGGATGCCTGCAGAGGTGGGGGAGACTGGCACTGCCCCAGTAAGGCATGGGATGTCTTGTTTTGGCCCAAGTTCTGACTGACTCTTTGTCGAGGTGACCGTGTTTCCAGTCCAGGATGATGGAGATACTCTATTTCCACTCCTAAAGGACCACAGATGAGCAGCACAAGCCTTTCCCTGTCTTTGCCCTGCCCGTCCTGGGCATTAGACCAGGGACCCAACAGCGTTTCCCTTTTTTTCTTTTCAGGGTGGCATCGCTTTCAAAGGAGAAAGGGGGCTCCCTGGGAACCCAGGCGCTCCCGGCCTCCCTGGGAACAGGGGGCCAGTGGGACCCCCTGGCTTTGGCCCCCCAGGTCCCATCGGGGAGAAAGGTATCCAAGGGGTGTCAGGCCATCCAGGACCTCCAGGTGTGCCAGGTGAGTTAACAGGCCAACAGAGGAGGTTTTAAAGGGGAGCACCAGGCTCGCGGCTTCCCTGGAAAGCAGGTGGTACCGACCAGTAGGTAGAAATGCCCTTGAAAATCAGGTTGGCCCCATTGGCCAAGTGGCAAGTGCCGTACCAGAAGTTGACAGATGTCTCCCACCGGCCCGAACCCCAGAGAGGATTCTGGAGGTTTCACTCCGGCCTGGAAGTCTGGGCGATGGGCTAATGGATGCATCCGGGGGATTTTTGTCTTATCAGCATGGAGAGCTTTTGCTATGGCCCCTGTCTTGGGAGCTGACAGAAGTGACCAAATCCAGTTTTGGTCTCTGCTTCAGAGAAACTTACCATCTTGGGGAGGGGACTGGCAAACACAAAGTC
This sequence comes from Tachyglossus aculeatus, assembly GCF_015852505.1. Taxonomy (NCBI): domain Eukaryota; kingdom Metazoa; phylum Chordata; class Mammalia; order Monotremata; family Tachyglossidae; genus Tachyglossus; species Tachyglossus aculeatus. Next base: position 15,787,266 of record NC_052071.1, on the reverse strand, counting down.
CTAGGTGTGCCATGTTGAATGCCAGAGATGCGTTCCTTCTGTCTCCATTTTCACAGCTAGCCTCTCCCCTTTCAACGGTGATCCATAGCTGACGGCCGTCCAAACTCCTATCGGCTCTCCTCTCCGACTTCCTTTATGGTGTCTATAAGCTCGTTATGGGCAGGGAATGTGTCTGCTACTTTTGTTATATTCTCCCAAGCTCTTAGTACAGTCCTGTACATGTAGTAAATGCTCAATAATTATCAATGGTAGATTGATTTGGGTTGTCTTGGAGACTCTCAGTTGGCTACTGGTTTGAGGACCTTCCGTTTCATTTCCCTTGAGACCCTTTGGTACTTTTGCCGAGCTCTTCATTGATGCGCTCTCTTTCTCAGGAGCCAAAGGTGAACCGGGGCAGACGATAAGTCAGCCGGGCCAACCTGGTCCTCCCGGCAGCCCAGGCAGGGCTGGGGAAGTGGGACTTCCAGGTACAGTGGAACTTTTCTTCCCTAGCATCTCCCTTTTGCTTGAATGTCCTTCTTCCGGCTCTTTCCCATGTAAACTGCCTCGGTTTTCCCTCAGGCGACCCTGGCCAGCCAGGACATCCGGGCTTGCGTGGCATCCCTGGCATCAAGGGGGAACCGGGTATCCCTGGCATTGGGCTTCCAGGACCGCCAGGGCCCAAAGGTATGTATGGCAGTGGCTTATCTTTTGAACAAGAGGGCAGGGTTGGGTAAGAACCATCTCGCCTAAAGGAGCAACCCAAGGCCCTGTGCTAGACACCATAGTGTATAAACTAACCCTTCGCGCTAGGCTCTAACACTCTAAAGGCCTCTGATGGAGACAGGGCAAACAGAAGCTAAGGGATAGATATCCACAGCATAAGCTTAGGTGAGGTGGGCGGGGGATTACGTGCATGCACAGGTCTAAGGAGGTGTTCTCTATCAGTCCCTTTTCTTTTTTCTGTAACTCCTTCCAGTCTCTTCATTTGGCCACTGGGTTCTCTGTAGAACCTGTTTCTATGTGGTGGGTGTGAATTGTCCACAAGATTGGGCACTTGGGAACCACCGCTAACTGCGGGAACCTTGTGGATGTGGGCTCTTGACTTGTCCAACATCTTGCAGGTTTCCCTGGAATTCCGGGGTCTCCTGGAGAACCAGGAGCACCAGGAAGAATGGGTCCGGAAGGTCCTCCTGGGCAACCTGGATTTACGGGACAGAAGGTCAGCTTCGCTTCCGTTCCTCTTCCCTCTTCCTCCCCCTGCCCCTTCCTTCTCCCACCTATCTCTGCTTTGGGTTTTCACTCTGAAGGAGTTCTTTCATCCCACTCCGACAATGCCAGTGGAATCTCTCCTGAGTCTGTTCCAAGAGGTGGTGGTGATCCGTGCTGCAAAAGCTGGATCTAATTCTCCCAGCCCTCCTTGAATTGTCTTTTCTTCACTGTGTGGCAATGATAATAATAGAATTAAGACCTTCCTTTGTGTCCAACTGCTGATAATAATACATAGTATAATAATCCATTGGGACATACACCCTGTCTTCTTTGGACTCACAGTATAAGAGGTAGAGAGACTGGGTATTTTATCCCTGTTTACCAGTGAGAAAACTGAGGTAAAGGGCACTAAGTTGACTTGTTCTTGGTCATATAGCAGACCAGTGGCAAATTCGGGACTTAAATCTGGTCTTCCGACTCCCCATCCCATCATTATCTGGTCTATCCCAATCTTACTGCAGTGCAGACACTTAGTAAGTGCTTAACAAATAGCATCATTTTTATTATTATCATTCTTGCTATTGTTGCATGGTCATCAGACAGGGCTCCTGGATTAAGCCCTTTCCATTCCCAGCTGTATCTTACAGAATCTTAAACCTCTCTGGGGATGTAGAGGCCCCCCAGCCTCCTCAAACAAATGACTGTGTGGTCCCAAAGGACTGGATATTTTCCCCAGTGTTTAACTCCCTCCCTCTTGTTCCCCCTTTCCCATTTCTTGTTGGAAGAACAAGTATTAGAAATAAAGTTCAGAGCGTTAGGAAAATCATGTTTCTCTTTTAAAACTGTTGTGCCCCAGGGAGAGGCTGGATTTGGACAACCCGGGCTACCTGGAACGCCAGGAACCCCTGGGTCGAAAGGACAGCCTGGGCCCAAAGGCGATTCTGGGTTCCCCGGACCCCGCGGTCTCCCAGGACGTGATGGCTTTGATGGGACTCCAGGACCCAAAGGTAACTTGACTCGTACTGTTCCTTCTATTTTAGGGAGATCTTTCTTTCAAGAGAAACAGCATGACGTAGTGGATAGAGCAGAGGCTTGGGAGTCAAAAGGATCTGGGATCTAGTCCCGGCTCCACCACGTGTCCGCTGTGTGACCGTGGGCAAGTCACTTAACTTCTTTGTGCCTTAGTTACCTCATCTGTAAAATGGGGATGAAGCCTAGGAGCCCCATGTGGGACAGGGACTGTGTCCAGCCCAATTTGCTCGTATCCAGCCCAGCACTTAGAACAGTGCGTAGCACGTTGTAAGCACTTAATTATTATTACCACAATTATTAGAAGCAACTAAACCTGGATGGAGCACTTAACAGTTCAGAAGTGACAGTGGATTAGTGTGGGCCTGGGGTTTTTGCAACGTGATACGGTCGGAGACCAAAGTGATCATTCCAGACTTCTTGGCATTTGCCCTTCAGAGTCCGGGCCCTCTAGAAATCCAGTGTATATGCTGAAGTCCTGAGATGTCTTTCCACCCTGAAAATTGCTGTCCACCCTGGGGTAAATTTCCGCTCATGCTGCATAGCCAGTCTTGTTTGAACTTGAACAGGAGACCCAAAGGATTAATAAGGAATCTGTAGCTCGGACGCCTCTCTTACCTCTTCGCTCCTAATTTTAATGCTGAGGAAATAGTCAGGTGTCTAGGACCATATAGACAAAGGTCCTGAATGTCTGCCATGGGTGTTTTATCAGATTTTGTGCTCAGTTAGGTGTGCTTATTAATCAATGGCATTTATCGAACGCTTACTGTGAGCAGAGCACTGTCCTAAGCACTTGGGAGAGTACAATACAATCAGTCTGTTGATGGTATTTATTGGGCGCTTACTGTGCAGAGCACTGTTCTAAGTGCTTGGGAGAGTACGGTACAACAGAATTAGTGGGCATGTTCCCTTCCCTTAATGAGCTTACAGTCTAGAGGGGCAATGAGAAGAATATGCAACCCTTTCTGTGTTGGTTCACTTGAGCAATTACATGGCCTGAGGCAAAACATTCCCCCAACAGGGTTGGGCTTAGGGAAATGTATTCTTTTCCACGATGACCCATTTCCCTGTTTCTTCCTAGGTGACCCCGGAGCAAGTGGACTACCTGGACCACCAGGCCCTCAAGGGCTACCTGGAATTGGCGGCCAAGGACCCCCAGGACAGCCCGGCCTCCCTGGGGCTGTGGGGCCCCCAGGTAAGACCGGAGACGGGATGAATCACAGGGTGGAGACCCCCCCCAATGTCTGGGAGATCAGCAGATGTGTCCGAGGTGATGCCTAGCCACAGTCATTACAACACATAGGAGCAGTGCTCGGTAATCTCACTTTTCATCGTCCCTGGCTTCTAAAGCCCCTTCCTGCCTCTGTTTCCAAAAATACACCGCACGTCACGCTGTCATCTTACATGAAATTGCCACACAATTGAATGGGAAAGAATCCCACCAGCTAGGAGCTGGTCATCTCAGCCTTGAGCTCCCCGGGGCCTGCTGAAGCCTCAGTTGAAGTCCGTAAATTTCCAAAGCATCCAGGAACTGGGCCCTCAAACATGACTTTGGTGTTTTTTCAGAAGTCCCTCCACCATTGATTCGTTTATTTCAAAGAGCAGTGGGAAGGAACCCAGTAAAATCAGCAATCGCTTGGCCCACTGATCACCCACTAGACCCTCCCCCTCTTTTGACGGCAGTTTCTCCATAGAAGCTTTTATCAACGGGGACCCAGATGGATTTGTTTGTGGAGATAGAGATACGGGTGGGCAGGGCTCCCACTGTTTTCTTCCACAGGAGAGCATGGCTTTGTCAAGTCTGGGGAGGAGGCAGCCTGGTGCCTCGACACCGGAACATTTCTCTCCCCGCAGACACCGTGTTCCACACTGAAGGACATCCCTGGGGGCAGCAAATGTTCATTGTGACGCTCTAAAATAAGACGTAAAATGAAAGTGAGCGTGGAACATTTTGTACTCCCTTAAAGCAGACCCACTGAGCAGATCGTTTCAGTGCCTGCCGTTCCTGGTGGTAGTACTGGATATTTGAAATGGCGAAACCCTCGTTATTTTGGAAAGACCTCAACTTCAAGAGTCCCAGACTCCCTTGACGGTCAGATACCCTTTAGCTTTCGGCTCGGCCTGTCTGGGTTTTATTCCCAAATTGAATTTGTCTCCCTTTCGCCTCTCTGGCCTTACTTGGAAAGTGTGAAAATCACTTCCAAGTAGGGGAGGAGTGGAGGAAATTATGTAACTTCTTTAAATTTAGAGGAGTAGTTGTAATGATATTAAGCGCTTAGTGTGTGCAGAGCACTGTGCCAAGCCTTGGGAAGGTATACAGAGGTGGGAATTAGACAAGTCCCTGGCCCTTTCAGGACTCACATTCACTGGGAAGAAGGTCCTTCCTTCACTGTTTACAGCAGAAAAATCTGAACTCCCCAAAACACGTTATACCTCAGCAGCAAATAAAAAGTTTCAGAAAAAAACCCACGCCCATTTCCCAAGTCAGACAGTTTTACAGGCCTGTGAAATACATAATCGAGGTGTCTCAAATGGCCATTTTCACCAGCAATCGCAAGAGACTCTTAGGACATTTTGAAGGTTAAGCTGAAAATAGGCATCTGAGGACATTAGCCTTTTGTACTACATGCAGATTTTCGCTGTTAAACTTTTACTTCTGAGTTTAACAATTTACAAGCTGCGGTCAAACTTTGGCTTCTGGTTTTCTAGTACGGTATCTCTAGAGATGTCTTCGGCCCAGAGTCTTACTGGATGAAAGATTTGGGGGAGGGGGCGGTATAGTTGGGCCAAATTGATCATTATTTGTTCTTTCTCATTCTGTGTGCTTTGAACCAGAGTTATGCAACTTTACTCTGTGACTGCACAGCTAAAATGATAACAGTAATGATGCAATGGAAATCAACCTCCTTTTTATAGAAATGGTTTATAGTCCTGCATGGTTCACCCGGTACGTTTTGTTTTCAGCAACACATTAAGTGGTTTGTCTTTTATACCACAAAGCCTCCATTGTCATGTAAAATGTGCCTGTTTCCAAAGGATATGCAGTGCTCCTCCCTTCATTCCAAATACCTCTTGGAGGATACTAACTGCTTGCTGAAACTGAAATGGAGCGCATGCCCTAGGTGTTTTGTTTTTTGTGTTTTTGTTTTTACTAACATTCACAGCTCTCTCTGCACTTTGCTCTTTGCCTGAAGTTTGAATGCTCTGCCTGTCCCTTCCTTATTTCTGTATCCAAACGTTAACTTGCTCTGACAGGCTTCCAGTATAATTTATTTGGAACAGTGCTTGTGCCTTGCTTCTCTCATCTCTTGCACTTTCCCTGTGTCTGCACCGTCATTCAGTCCAACATCTCCAGGAGAAAGACAATCTTGAAGATGTGGCAATCGAATCACGTATTTGCAAGCTCAGTTCGTTCATTCATTCAATCGTATTTATTGAGCGCTTACTGTGTGCAGAGCACTGTACTAGGCACTTGGGACGTACAAGTTGGCAACATATAGAGACGGTCCCTACCCAACAGCGGGCTCACAGTCTAGGAGGGGGAGACAGACAACAAAACAAAACATATTGACAAAATAAAGTAAACAGAATAAATATGTACTAATAGAGTAATAAGTACGTACAAACATATATACATATAAACAGGTGCTGTGGGGAGGGGAAGGAGGTAAGTAAGGTGGGGGGGATAGGGAGGGGGAAAACTGAGAATGATAGGATCGGGATTCGAACCAATGCCTCTAGAGGAGACTGCGACCTGAACGCAGCGCCTTAGACCACTCAGCCATCCCGACCCATTCTCGTGGTGACTGCAGTAGAGGGAGCGGGCTCTAATCTCTATACTGGTGGACCAAAAGAAGCCGAGGAATCACTGATCAAGGAGGGCTACGAGGGAGTTGGGGGGACAAGGATGGAAGACCCCTTATTTCCATAGGATTTGGACTTTGCTTTATTTGCCTGTGAGCTATCAGAGACCTTTAGTCTTGTCCTTCACATCCCCTCTCTCCTCTCAGTTTATTCGCCTTAGATTTTCTGGTAACGAGTTTTACCTACTAAGTGGCTCCGAGCATCAGGGCCCTGAGCCTGCCCTGGCTCTTTAGGTGAGTAAGTTGTGTACGTTAGACGTTGTCGACACAAGGAGGTGAAGAATAGCCTGGATCATTGTTTTTTCCTTCTGCATCATGGAGCTTGCAAGTTTCTGATTCATCCCCACTCCAAACACTTGACATGATAGGCTACAGAAAAGAGGGTGTGCTAGTAAACTGAGGATCCTTCATTTGATGGGGGGTTTTTATGAAATATTTTTTTCCCCTAGGAATTTTTGCAGGGCCTTAATCTGAAAACAACTAAAGTGGATTCGATATATTATCAGGAATGGATTGGGTGTTAGACACACGGCTGGGTTTCTTGGCTAAGCAGAGCCAAGTAGGGGGTTGGAAGGTCATCACAGAGTCAAAACATAATCATGCCATTCTGGAGTCCACATGCTAAAAAAGATTTCTCAAAAGGACCCAAGGGTTAGAAGCAGAGGAGAGAGAGTTTATGGCTGAGATTTGAAACTAAGGATTTAGTCTGTCACGAGAATGCACTTTCTTGATAAAGTCCCAATGATCAGCCAGGGAAAATCACAAATACATTTATCCATTCATGCTTCCTGGGTGTGGTACTTTGAGGTCTTTGGAAATCAAACCCATTTCTGATAACTTCCGTGTAGACTTGTTCTAATTTTTATGTGCTTGATTTTGTTTCCTAACCTAATGCCTTCTTTATGCAACTCACTTCTGCTTGGTGTCGTGACTTCCTGATGAACTGTAACTCGGTGACTTTTGAACCGCAGGTGCACCAGGTACTGTAGTTCCTTCTCAAAGTCATCCCTTCTTCCAATTGGTTTATCTCATGACGGACCGCAATTTTTTGACCTAATATAGCGTGTTTTGCCTTGGGCGTTACTTTACAATACTCACCGATCTGATAACCCCCCCAGAGAGATTCCAGGGACTATAGCGTAACAGTCACCATTGATCAAGGGATACGTTTGTTCAGGATATTGCTGTCATCGGAGAAATCTCTAGCAGTCCAAAACGGCCCCCTTCTGGATCGTTTAGCCACCAATCTAATCAAAAACACTAGATTTTTGCACTTTCATCGCTGCCCCTCCTAAGCGAAACCAAAGAATTTCACTGGCGGCTGATTTTTTTTTCCAGCAATGCATCAGATTCATTTGAATAAAAGATGACTCTGCTTGAAGTGTGGCATTTTTCTGGGGTTAAAATTCCACCACCTGGTGACTCAGCAAAGGCGGGGAAAAATATCTCATGACTCGTCACTAACCAGGTCTTATTTTGAAGGGTGGCGGGGGAGAATTTTTAACAGAATTTAATCTTGTTATTGCCTTCTTGCAAATCTGGTGGGGCAAGAAAATGTTGGAATGCCAGGAACATAGCATCCTATTCCTAAAACAAGAAAGAAGGTAAAGCAAGGTGCTAATATAAAATGACGGTGATGCTTTTTAAAGCGAGCAGTAGAACAGTATGTACAAAAAGCTGACACGTTCATCAATCCGTAATTTATGGCATTGCTTCTTTAAAGTAGCAGCGGTTTTGCAGCAGTGTGCTTGGAAGCCCCCAAATTGGTTTTGGATTTGAGAGGCCAGTTGACTCATAAATTCACTTCTGGGCTTGAAGAGGGGAGATTTACGCCAAGGCTCTCTGGGAGAGAAAGTGAAAAGCTGGAAGGGGCATGTCAGATTGGCTGATGGGGTGCTGTCCTGGTTTGGCCTAGGTTTGTCGGGACTCCCCGGAGAGAAAGGAGCCCCGGGCCGCCCCGGTTTGGATGTCCCTGGACCCCCTGGGGAGAGAGGCAGCTCAGGATTCCCCGGTTCGCCCGGCCCCTTGGGGCCACCTGGACCGCCGGGACAGCCAGGACGAGAGGGTGTCCCAGGATTTCCAGGTAAGGAAACACGCCAAATACAAACATATACACACCCCTTCCCCCCCCACCCTCTTCCTGACACATGGAAGGAGCTCAGCCAGTTGGACCTGCTTGGGGGATTCTCTTCGGCGGGATGTTGAGAGTCACCGTGGAGCTCCTGGGTAGAGGGCTCTTACTTTGCAGTCGCTTCCACTGTTTCCCCTGGGTAATTCTCGTGTGCTCCTTTTTTGAGCAGAAGCTGGAATATCATACAGGATTCTAGCATGCTGGAGGTTGTGTTGTGATTGTCTGATAGTAGGGAGTGAAACAAAACACCTAAGTAAAGAGAATCCAAGCTAGAGTTGTGGGATGCCACAGAAAGGAAAAGCAGCGTGGCCTAGTGAATAGAACACAAGTCTGGGAGTCAGAAGGACCTGGGTTCTAATTTCGGCTCTGCCACCTATCTGCTGTGTGGCCTTGGGCATGTCACTTCTCATTGTGCTTCATTTACCTCATCTGTAAAATGGGGATGAAGACTTGAGCCACATGTGGGACACAGACTGTGTCCAACCTGGTTAGCTTGTATCTACTCCAGCGCTTAATACAGTGTCTGTAAGATAGTACGCCCTAAACAAATACCATAAATAAAAATAATAAAGAAAAGGCAGTTCCACCCTTCGCTCATCCCCCATTGTGCATAGATCTTGTGGTGAAATGAAACGTTTTGTGCAGACGATAGCCCAGTAATGCCTAGATAGATCTGGAGAGTTAAAGCCACAGTGACACCTCTAATTACCAGCTTCTCTTTGGTGGCGGTGGTGGTAGCTTTAGTCAAAACTCAGAAGGTAGTTCTTGGTGCCCTTTTTATCTTCGGTAACATTGTCTTTTATTTTTAGAAAGTGCTTTTGGAAACTCTATGCCCCCCAAAGTATTTTTTCAAGCTGCAGACCTTGGCAGTCTCAGTAAAGTTCCAGGAAACCTTGTGGCCCATTCCGCTTAGCGCTTCAGTGATTCTAGAGAGCAAACGTACCGACTTTAGCAAGTGACGGGGCATTGTTGACACTTGTGCGTTTTCGGGTACCGTCTGAGCTCTCGAGTTTGCTCTGTATATTTCGAGGCAGATCAGTCAGTTGAGACATTTGCTTTCTGAAAGGTTCATTCTGTTTTGAAAATATGCATGATCCCAGCTGACTTCAATCTGAAAGCACATGGTAAGGGCAGTGGTCTCCATGCTAATGGGAACATGGGGCAGGGCTCTTCTGAAACAGAGGGTGGCCAAAGTGAGTCAAGCATTTCAGAACCATCTTCCTAAAGCTGTGGTAGAAAGCCCATCTTGCCAAACAAAGCCCTTTATTACTAGTTATGCAAATTTGGGCAGAAAGGGGATAGAAAATGGCTTCGTGCCATTTACTTTCATGTGGAGTGGTGATGTTGACCGACATTCAGAATCTTTCACTTTACATCCTTGATTCTATATTTTGAGCCTGAAGAGAACCTGGTGATTTGAGTTCAGTTGGTACAGTTGGTTTGCTTTGTGGGGAAGGAGGTGTATGTTTAAATTGTCAAGAATAGGAGCTTAAAAGAGTCTGTGCTGTGGGGTGGTTTTATGGGTGGGATTATATATATATATATGTATGTATTTTTGGACGGTAGGGCAAACAAGCTGTTCAAACAAGAAACTGCCCTTTCTTTTCACCCTTCCCCTTTCACCCAAATACCCATACTTTATTTTTCTTTTTCTTAAAAGTGATCCAAACATTTTTTAAGCCAGTTCCAGAAACAGCCCTCAAGCTCCGAAAGCCAGAAAGTTGATCCCGCAGGGATTAGAATTATCCTGGCTTTCCCCATCCTGCAGACTACTTGAACAGCCGAGAGGTTTGGGCTTGGGGTCCAAGACTGGAGAAAAATGCTCATTGCTGGATAGGCTTTGAGGTTGTTTATCCCATAATGACTCTCTGTTGATTCAATGCCTTTAGGTGCCAAAGGTGAAATGGGAGTAATGGGGCCTCCAGGCCCACCGGGACCTTTAGGAATTCCTGGAAGGAGTGGAGTTCCTGGCCTTAAAGGTAAAGTTTTCCCTTTCCCTGTTACCTCTTATCTGCAGAATCTGGGGTCCACACCTTAGGGATCACACTAAACTTGATGAAATGACATCCTCCTCTCTAGATTGTAAACTCATTATGGGCAGGGAACGTGTCTAATTCTGCTGTATTGTACTCTCCCAAGAACTTAGTACAGTCCTCTGCACGTAGTAAGCAATCAGTAAATATTAATGATTGATTGATTATTACAGAAAGGTGAGTAGAAGGGACCCCTTGAATGTCCCCTCCGTCTGGGTGGGTCCTTGAGCTAAATGGAGAAACAGCATGGCCTGCTGGCTAGAGCACAAGCCTGGGAATCAGAAGGACCTGTGTTCTAATCCCGGCCCTGCCGCTTGTCTGTTGTGTGACTTTGGGCAAGTCACTTTTCTCTGCCTCAGTTACTTCATCTATATAATGGGGATTAGGACTGTCCTACCTGATTAACTCTTATCTACCCCAGCACTTACTATAGTGCCTAGCATATAGTGCCATTTAAAAAGTACCGTTCTGAGTACAGGGCTAGATTCAAGTTAATGACATTTAATTCTATTTGTTCTGACGACTTTGACACGTGTCTACATGTTTTGTTTTGTTGTCTGTCTCCCCCTTCTAGACTGTGAGCCCGTTGTTGGGTAGGGACCGTCTCTAGATGTTGCCAACTTGTCTTCCCAAGCGCTTAGTCCAGTGCTCTGCACACAGTAAGCGCTCAATAAATACAATTGATTGATTGATTAAGAGTTTAACTACCATAAAAAAGAAACTACAGAGTTAGCAGACATGTTCCCTGCCCACAATCAGCTTACAGTCTCAGGGGGGAGACGGACATTCATATAAACTGTTGTTGGGTAGGGACCGCCTCTATATGTTACCACTTTGTACTTCCCAAGCGCTTAGTACAATGCTGTGCACACAGTATGTGCTCAATAAATACGATTGAATGAATAAATGTCATTTTATAATATATAATTTAAAGATGTGTACATTTTATTCCATTTTTCCTAACATATCTTCTGTTCACTCATCATGGATGGCTTGACCATGAGCCTTTAGGTTGTGTTTATTTGTTGCTGAGTTTTGTGTTTTTTTGCATAAGGTCATCTGTGTGACCATGGTCCGTCGGCAGCCGGTAACATTTTATGGAACCCCATGTGCCTTTTGAATAATTATTGGAATGGACATTTTAGTTTCACTCAAAATTTTCCAATTTCTCACTCAATGTTATTTCATTTTCCTCCCTTATGGCCCTTTATCACCTGAGTTTTAATCATTAAATTACCTGCATTAAAAGATAAATGTATTTTGCACATTATATGTTGCCCCGTACCAATTTCCTTCAATTTTCACAAAACGAACTGGAGTGGGTAGAGGTTCCAGTGAAGGATCTTTACAGGGACCCAAACAACTAATGTCCAGAATTGCTAATGCCACTGTAGCATCAAAACCAAATAAGTACAAGCATATAGCTCTATGGATGACTTATTTGAACCATTTCGGTGCTAATATGCACCCAAGGATTTGGCCATTGCTGGATATTTTACTTCCAGTTTGTTTCATAGAGAGGGCACTTGGGTTTTTAAAAAAAAATAATGTGGCTACCAAATGAATGTTCTTATTTGCAAGACTTCACCAATGAAATCATTGTCATTGTGGAAAGCAGACTTAGTGGATGTTTGGAAAATTGAGCCCAATTTGACCAACTCCCTGAAGGTTTTGCTGATTTGTTCAAACATTTCAAGGTAGGAGAGAGAGAGAGAGAGAGAGAGTGAGTCAGTCAGTTGGTAGGACCTGGGTTCTAATCCTGGATCTGTCACGTCTGCTGTGAGACCTGGGACAAGTCACTTCAGTTCTCTGGGCCTCAGTGACCTCATCTGTAAAATGGTGAGCCCCACGTGGGACATGGACTATGTCCAACATGATTAACTTGTGTCTACACTAGCACTTAGTACAGTGCCTGGTATGTAGGAAGCGCTTAACAAATACTGTTTAAAAAAAAAAGAGAGAGAGGAAGATACGCCAAATTGCTGATCTATATGAATGATAAAAGCTGCTGTGCCAGCATGCCCGACCCCAAATTCAATCACCTTTTCAAGATCAGGATTGTTTCCTGAGTAACCGCTAATCTTATCTCCCAGATGTGGGAATTTTCCCAAGACTCACCTCAGTTGAAGCAGTGTGGTGTAGCGGATAGAGGAGGGCCTGGGAGTTAGAAGGTACTGGGTTCTAATTCAGGCTCCGCCACTTGTCTCCTGTGTGATGTTGGGCATGTCACTTCACTTCTCGGGGCCTCAGTTGAGACTCTGACCTCCACATGGGACTGAGTCCAACTTGATTGGCCTATCTCCACCCCAGTGCTTAGTACAGTTCTTGGTACATAGTAAGCAATTAACAAATACCATCAATATTATTATTATTTGAAATTGGGTGATGCTTGTCTTTTGCCTCTGGTTAGAGGACTCAGAAACTCTAGCAACCCTTATGGGTTTATGGTGAAGCATTTGCCTCCTCTTTGCCCGTTCCTGCTCTAGGTGACAGTGGCCGTCCGGGTCAGCCGGGGATCCCCGGACCCGCGGGGCAGAAGGGTGGCAAAGGAGAACCAGGCCTCCCAGGCCCTCCCGGCAGAATGGATCCAAATTTTCTGGGCTCCAAAGGAGAGAAGGGCGATCCCGGCTTACCAGGTGAGTGGGGTGGGGAAGGAGAGCATCCTGAAGAAGGGTGAAGGGGGTCATGGTTTCTTGGAAAGCTAATTCAAGATCGGGTGGAGGAGTTCTCCCTCGATGGGCTGCCTTATAAGGCAGCCAGCTAATTCCACCATCTCTCCTGTCAGTCACTCATATTTATTGAGCACTTAATCTGTGCAGAGCACTGTACTAAGTGCTTGGGAGAGTACAATATAACAATAAGCAGTCACATTCCCTGCTCATAACGAGTTTACAGTCTAGAGGGAGCTTATGGCTTTCACCTCTTCACCTCTTCCCCGCCTCTCCAAAGGTATCCCAGGAGAGTTGGGCCAGAAGGGCTACCAAGGAATTCCCGGTGACCCAGGACAACCAGGTCTGATTGGACAACCTGGCTCACCGGGTCCATCAGGTAAGACCCGTGGCCTCCACCACTGTCCTGGGGACGGTCTTGGTCTCAGATGCACAACCAGCAGTTGCTGGAGAGGAATACTTGTTCTACCCTGGGGATTTTGTTTTGGTTTGGTTCTCTGGCATTCGTTAGGTACTTACCATGTGTCAAGCACTGTGGTAGATGCAAGGTAATCAGGTTGGACAGAGTCCCTGTCCAACATGGGGCTCTCATTCTAAATCAGAAAGACTGCGTTGCTGGGGTGTGGATTCTGTGGTTCAATGGGAAGAGAGTGGGATCACCTCTCAGGAGACTCAGGTTCTCACTGGCCTGCTGGGGGACCATAGGTCACTGCCAATTCCCTCACCTGATTCATGGGGATTCAGGTGAGCCCCACGTGGAACAGAAACTGGGTCCAATCTGATCAACTTTGTATCTAACCTAGCACTTAGCATCTAGTAAGTGCTTAATAAATGCCATTTAAGGATTTTGAGGTGCAGGGTAGTCACTGAGAGAGATTGCCTGTCTCCCCGTGGATCCTTTTGCTTTATCCTATTTGGTCTGCTCCCTCAGTGGATGTAGAGCTATCTGGTTGTCCCATGTGGAACAAAGCCTATGTCTTATCTGATAAACCCGTGTCAACACCAGCACTTAGTACGGTGTTTGGCATATAGTAAGCACTCAACAAATACCGTTATTATCCTTACCACTTCCTGGAAGAGCCGGCAACCAAGTCTTGCGTTCCTATCTCCCGGGAGCTTAACCCATCACTGACTTCATTTTTGTAGGACCCAAGGGAGACCCTGGCCTTCCCGGCCAACCGGGACTCACAGGACCTCCCGGAATAAAAGGCAGCATCGGTGACATGGGTTTCCCAGGTGAGTGGTGAGAAGTGGCGTCAAATCCAGATTTACCAAGTTACATGGTTACTCCCCCTGGCATTGAGGCGCTCCGACTGCTTCACTCTGCAACTGCCAACCTCACCTGGTCACCAACACATTGCCCTTCTCCTCCTCCCGATGTTCCTCTTGGCTTGCGGTTGGCTTCACAGGGCGCCTTAATGACCAGGAGGGTATGAGTGCCGAAGTTATGGTTGGATTCCGGGGGCATTGCTCATTTGACCAGGGCCCTGCATCTCCCTCACTGTGTTCCACCTTTCCCTAGATCTAAAGAGTCAATTTTAGGGTGACCCCACCCACCCCCGAGGCATTTGACCCCTATAGAGCTTAGCTCCTTCATCTGCACAACATGGGGGCAAAACCTGCTGTACTGTCCAGTCCTCTTGGATTTTTGATCTCATGAGCCAACGCATTTCATGGAAGCAACCCCCTATGATCTAGTTCTGCCTTTCTTCATTCAGCAATATTTATTGAGCGCTTACTGTATGCATAGCACTGTACTAAGCGCTTGGGAGAGTACAGTATAACAATAAGCAGACACATTCCATGACCACCATGAGCTTACACTCTGGGGGGAGACAGACATTAATATAAACAAATTCAAATTTGTCTTGAACAGGTCCCCAAGGGGTGAAAGGGACTCCTGGCTCCCCAGGAGTTCCCGGACAGCCCGGTTCCCCTGGATTCCCTGGCATAAAAGGGGACAAAGGTGACCCGGGTATCGGAGGGGTTGGCTTCCCTGGGCCCCCTGGCCCTAAGGTACAGTATATCCTGCTGAGAAAGCAGTTCTGTGTGTCTTTTTCTGTCCCTCTTTTTCCTGCTGTGATGATTACTACTTCAAAAAGCATTTCCATGCTTCAGTGCCCCAAGAAATACCTCTGCCAGCTCATAGTTTGGTGTGTGGGAGTGGGTTTTTTTTTTTTTTTGGAGGTTTTTAAGTAATCATGGGTGGCTTGTTTCTACAGGCTATTTGAGCTTTAAATTAGAAGTCAAGAGTAGAGTAGTTGGTCAGCATGATCTAGAAGGCAGGGAGCTGCGTATTGTTAAAAAGGCAGAAACAGTGAGGCTGGTCTCCCCTCGAGCCCCCCAAAGTGAATCTTACATGGAGTCTGAACTGAATTCCGCCTCGGATGGCCAAGGCAGAATTTGGCTGGACTCCCCACCATCTGGCAACGAGACCCTGAAATAAGTCTTGTTTTGATGTGTTTATTCCCTATATTATTTCATTGGTCAGATGACATCACTGTGGCCAATTTCCCTTCCCCATGTTTGTGGACTCCCTTCCCAACAAAATGGACTGTAACAAAATAGGAAGATGGCACAGATTTGGGCTCCACCCAGGTCGATTCAAGTCACTTCCAACAAATAATTTTCAAATAAAATTAGGTGGTTTAGGGGTGCTCTCCAGACCATTTTTTTTTTGTTTTTTCTGTCCTACCTTCTGGCAGTGTCAGTCGGTGCCTTCTGTACCAGGAGAATCAGCATCAGTGGGGTGCATGACAATGAGGAAGACAAGGGGAAGGGAGAGAGGAGGTGCTATGATGGGAGCCAGTCAGTTTGGCCAGCAGATGGGGAAGAAAATTCCAACTACCGGTTCTAACGGAGTATTTGGATCGTCTGTGGGTTTCAGTCATTCACACATTGAGAGTCCGCTGCCGTACTTTTCTTCCCCTTTGTCCCCCCCAAGGTGATTTTCTTCAATTCCCTTTCTAGTGTGTTGTCCGGTGAGGCAAAATGTTTCTTTAATTGCAAGAAAGATTCAGAACCGAGGCTTAACTGAGCCTTGTGTGTGGGGACTTCTGAAAGTATTTTGTTTTGCCCCCTGGATGTGATTTGATAGGCTAGCTGGAAAAGACAAGCAGCCCACCTTGCGGGGAAAGGCACTGCAAAAGTCCACGCAGCTTAAAAAGTGCAGAGGCTCCCACTGAAGCTTCCATTGTCCTTTTTGTCTTCCCACTTTCAGGGTGACTCCGGATTGCCTGGGTTGCCAGGAGCACCTGGTACCAAAGGTGCCATAGGAAACCCTGGTTTGCCTGGGTTACCAGGGAGTCCTGGGCCCAAAGGACAAACCGGCCTTCCCGGATTCCCAGGTAACATTCCCCTTTATACCCTGGAATACGCTGACTGCCGCCACTCTTCTTCCTCCTCTTCCTCCCTCTCCTCCTCCTCCTTTTCTGTTTCGATGTGTTTCTATACAAGGCCAACAGAAGTAGCGTCTCATAGTTGACATCAGCCTCTGGTTTTGGTCCCGAGCCTCTTGCCTTTCCCCCGCTTAACTTCTTCCACTAGAAGGAGTTGAGGAAGAACATGAGGAGAGTGATTTTTCCGGTCCAACACAGGGGCATGGCGTTGTGAGCTCGGTACAGCCTTTTGAGGAATCAGGCGTTCAAGCCCCAGTCCGGTTAAGGAACCTGGCTCTCGGTAGGAGAGCACCATGGTCACCATGGTGGAGGACAGTGTGGCTGAGGAATGAGGGGCTGGTACGAGGCCGAAACCTGTTGCCCATTTTGTTCATTGACGAGCGCTTTCTTGCAGCCCACTCTCAGCTTCATTCTCTTGCCTCAGTAGGCCCGGAGCCTGGGCCTTTTTCTGCGAAGACACTCATCCTCCCTCTCCTCCGACAATGAGGAGACCGATTTTTAGAGTGAAGTCTCTTGACACACTTCACGGTTGTTAACCAAAGCCATCCCTTCTGAAGCCTCGGCATTAGGTCCACCGTGTCCCCCAGTGGTCAGCCTGGAAGAAATCCAGTCCACCTTTGGTCAGGCGAGAACCTCTCCAGGTTTAGTAAGTCCAAAGGAGGAGTTGCCATGGCCTTTCGAACTCCCAAATTCTTCATTTTTCCATGTGCCAGCCTGAGCATAGGAAAAGAAATCTTGTCGCCTGGGTAGGAGCCCTTCAAACCGGACATGCCATATGCAGGGACCCCTTTTCTTCTGTAACCTTGTCGGTGGGGCCTCAATATTACCAATTTTTGTGGCTTTTTATCTGAACTGCAACCTCCCAGGGAGTGCTTCTTCCTCGACCCCCTCACCCCATCCCTGCCTCGGACCCCAGACTGTAGAATAAATCTCCCTGTTGCCCAACTTTGGGATCTGGGGCTGCGGACGGGAGAAGGCAACTTGGAATCCACAAGTTTCCCCACAAAGCGGCCACCGTAATTGAGGGTTGTGCTGCCTCTGGCCTGGCTGGACAGCCCCACAGCAAATCAAACATTTCGCTTGGTAAAAATTCAATAAAATAAATATTGCACAGAACGGCCCCTGCCAAGCCTGCTAGGGGCCCACGTTGGGTGACTGAATGACACCAGTGAATGCAGAAAACACAGTGTCCATAGCCTGAAAACTGAGCCAAGGCCAGGTACACTCTTCTCGTGGAGGTGAAATAACAAGCACTTTTTATTTTTGGCCAAACTATGAGAATGAGGAGGGGGGAGTTCAGCTCTTCAAGATCCTTTTTTTTTTTCCAATTAATGGTGTTTGTTAAGCGCTTACTATGTGCCAGGCACTGTACTACGTGCTGGGGAAGATACAACTTAATCAGAATGGGCATGGTTCATGTCTCGTGTCACATGAGGGTCACAGTCTTAATTCCCATTTTACAGATGATGTAACTGAGTCAGAGAGAAGTGAAGTGACGTGCCCAAGTTCACACAGCAGACAAGTGGTGGAGCTGGAATTAGAATCCAGGTCCTCCTGACTTTATCCCATGCTTTATCCACTGGAACACAGTGCCTCTCTGCTGTGATTTGTTCCTTTTTTCTCTGCAGCAGGAAGGAGGGCAGTAGCCTTCTGCTCTGGCTGCTTCCCCTTTAGCCAAGTTTTCCTGGCCGCCTCCGGATGGACTTGTACCCACTGGCATCGAGTAATCAAGAAGGCAGTGTCCTTTGAAAACAGTTGGGCTGTATTGAACCGCAGGGCCTGAAAACACCCATTAAGCCGTTGTGTTTGTTTTGACAGCCTGCCTTGTTCCTGACTCCCTCTTTTCCTGGTTCCCACCATCAAGAGCCAAAGAGATCCAGGATCCGTGTGGGTTGTTGCCCTGCCTCCCGGCATTTATGAATAGGCAGGGATGCTGGCCCCTGGACAAATTCATTAAAATTATGCTTTTTGAAAGAGTCGGGGGAGAAGACGAAAAAACCCACCCGGGAACCCCGGTGCCTTTTGTGTTTTGTGAGCGGCTCTGGCTGGCTTTCCCCGCCGGCTCCAGATCCCGGAGGATAGCGTGGGCTGGCTGGGGCAGGGCTCCGGGAGAGGTGTAGCTTCTCTGTTCACGCTCCCGCGCGGGTCTCTCTCCCTCAGGTTCCCGAGGCCTGCCGGGATCCAAGGGCTTCGACGGTCTACCTGGAAGCCCTGGCCTCCCAGGAGAACCTGGTCCTGTAGGTAAGTGTGCATGTGTGTGTGTGTGTGTGTGTGTGTGTGTGTGTGCGCGCGCGCGCACTTCCCAGCGGGAAGACATGGGCGCATCCCTGGCTCTTCCTAGTGATCCCAGAGTTTTGACAGAGGAATGGCTCCAGCGCAGAAACCCGAGACTTCCTCTCCATGTCCCTGCTGTCTTCAGAGGCTTGCAGGCCCCCCGTCTGCCGTCTCTCCCCTCTGCCGTCTCTCCTCTTTGCTGCCATGAGTTCTAATCCTGGCTCTGCCACCTGTCTGCTGTGTGTCCTTTGGCAAGTCGCTTTACTTCTCTGGGCCTGAGTTACCTCATCTGTAAAATGGGGATTGAGACTGTCGGCCTCACGTGGGATGGGCTGTGTCCAACCTGATTTGCTTGTATCCACCCCAACGCTTAGTACCGTGCCCGGCACAAAGTAAGTGCTTAACAAACACCGCAGTTATTATTATCTTCTCTGCCACCTCCACCCACTTGCCCCAGGGCCGGTGAGCGGGACTCTGCTGAGAAGCACAAAAACGCTTGTCAGCCTGCAGACCGTCCCCACTCCTCACCTGGTCGAGAGTGTCGCTCACCCCAAACGAGGGGCTGTGGGCTATGGTGTAGCCCCCACCCACTTTCCAGAACGCCCAAGACGTCCACTGAGAGGTATAGGCCAGATACCGAAGATCAGAAATGGAGGAGGAGGCTGGGCTTAAGCCCATCTGGGAACAGGGTAGTGAGATGATCAGTAATGTTCATCGGGTTCTTACTCTGTGCAGAGCATTGTACTGAGCACTTGGAAGATTTCAGTAGTTAGTAGGCACAGACAGTCCTTACCCTCGAAGCCACAAACTCATTGTGGGCGGGGGAACATGTCTACTTACTCTGTCATATTGTACTTTCCCAAGTGCTTAGTTCAGTGAGGCCCCTACATTAAAACAATTGCAGGTAGGTGGAAGCACCAGAGTATAAAGATAAGAGCTATCGGGGAAGCTCTCAACTCTGGCACACAAGTGAGAAGCAGCATGGTCTAGTGGGTAGAGCTTGGTCCTGGGAGTCAGAAGGACCTGGGTTCTAAACCCGCTCCCCCACTTGTTTGCTGTGTTTCAGTTACTTCATCTGTAAAATGGGGATTAATTATTATTATGATGATGGTATTTGTTAAGGGCTTACTATGTGCCAGGCACTGTACTAAGCACTGGGGTGGATACAGTCCCTGTCCCGTGTAGGGCTCCCAGTCTTGATCCCCAGTTTGCTGATGAGGTAACTGAGGCCCAGAGAAGTTAAGTGACTTGCCCACAGCAGACAAGTGGCAGAGCGGGGACTAGAACCCATGACCTTATGAGTCCCAGGCCCATGCTGTATCCACCACATCGTGCTGCCTCTCATGATTGTGTGAACCCCATGTGTTACATGACTGTGTCCAATCTAATTAGCATGTATTTACCCTGCACTTAGTACAGTGCCTGCCACGTAATGCTTCACAAATGCCACTGAGAAAACAAATGTCAAGAGTAAGGAGAGTGGAGAGAGGAGAGGAGGGGTGGGTTATCAATCAATCATATTTATTGAGTGCTTACTGTGTGCAGAGCACTGTACTAAGCGCTTGGGAAGTACAAGTTGGCAACATATAGTTAATAGTTAATAGTAGAACTTTCAAGATGGGGAGGGCGGTGGTCTGCCTGAAATGAAGTGGGAGGGACTTCTTGGCAGGACGGAGGATTTCGGCAAGGGGTCAAAGGTGAGAGGGACAAGAGCAAGGCACAGTAAGTAAGTAGGCCTTAGCGGAGCATAGTGTGCTGGCTGGATCGTAGTGGGAAAGGAACCAAACAAGTAATGGAGAGAGGTACTTTCTGGGAATATATTTCTCCCCCCTCAGAGGAATGCCTTGAGTGGCCAACACCCTAGGAAAAGGATTTGCCCCAAATGTGGGGCTCTGAGGCAAAAGGATATTTGTTTGAGGAAAAGGGAAGGTTGTAGTGAGGAAAATGATTTAGGAAGGTCTGGCCATGGGAATCATACTCTTTGAGCACTCACTGTGTGCAGAGCACTGTAGTAAGCACTTGGGGAGAGTACGGTAGAAGAATAAACAGGCACATTCCCTGTTCACAACAAGCTTACAGTCTGGACTTCTATTTGGCCCACGAAGTTTACTTTGGCCATGCTCATGTTTCCCTATCCGACACTTCCCAATGCCCCTCCTCAGCTCTCTGACTCCGGAGACGAGAAAGCTTCCTCCTGGAGCCTGCCTGCTCGAAGTTTCCCCCCCCCGCCCGCTCTCCATGGGGTACAGGTTTGCATAACAACCTGTTGTTGCAAAATGACACTTAAGAAGCAGAATATTTCTGATCTTTTAGACCCTGGTTAAGGGGGTAAGTGTTTGTCTTCAAGGCTGGCTTACTGGAGACCCTCTGAGTTAACTGGCCATTTCCTAGGGTTTTGCTGCTCTCACATGGGCCCGGTTAAAGGTCGTTTGGCAGGATAGGGAGGGAGGGAGGACCGGGGTTTCTTGGAGGCCAGAGGGCAATTAGAACCTGCCGGGCTCCTCCTTTCAGGTGGACAGGGCCGCCCCGGCCCACCTGGGATCCCTGGTGAGAAGGGGAAACCTGGTCAAGATGGCATCCCCGGACCAGCTGGACAGAAGGGTGAACCAGGTGAGATGGTGGGCTGTACTTCTTGGGGATTCTAGATGGTCCCTTCCAAATACAAAGTATCCTTTTCCCCTTTCCTCTTCCCCCAGCCAACTTTACAGCCTCCCATCCCTTCCCTTGTTTCAAAGATAAAGAGTTTGGGCCAAACCCCGCTCCAATTCTCTTCCTGGATCATTTTCTCATAGTCCTACCAACCCCAAGGTCCAAAACTCCCCTCATTTCCCTCCTACTCCAACAGGGCCAGATACCCTGGTCCCCCAGTATCTTGTTTCACCAATAGCTGTGGTTGGTTCACTTCCCCCATCCAATCGTAATAAAAACGGATACATTGTATTTTTTTTGCATTTGAGAAATGAGGGGAAGTGTGCAGTCCCAAGGCTGGAAGCGCCTGGAGAGCAGGGGAGGTTGTCACACTGATCTCACCTGATGTTGGAGTCCATTTTCCCAGATTTGGTCACTAACCTGTCTGTCACCTCGGCTTCTTGGCAGGTCAACCAGGTTTCGGCCGCCCGGGCCCCCCGGGTCTCCCTGGACTTTCTGGTAAGATTTATTGCTGAGAACCAGGGACTTGTCAGCAATGAGGAGAAAAGGGTTGGTGACGTGACAGTTGTTTGGGTGGTCCCCTTAATAGACCCAGCTGCAGCCTAAGGACGGGTCAAGATGCTCCTAACAGTTGTGGCCTTTTTCTTCACAGGGCAGAAGGGGGACACGGGCTCTCCTGGCTCTCCGGGAAGCCCCGGCCTTCCGGGACCAAAGGGCGAACCTGGTTTCCAGGGATTCCCTGGGGTTCAGGGTCCCCCAGGCCTTCCCGGTTCCCCGGGCCAATCTCAAGAAGGCCCTAAAGGTAGCACCGGCCCACAAGGCCCTCCCGGGAGACCAGGTAGGTGGCCACGCTATAGGGAAGTGGATGCCTGTTGTTTGGCTGTGATTTTTTTTTTTTTAATTTTTTTTTTGCCAGCAGGTTACCTGGTATTTCAAACCAGACTGAATTTCTATCTAAAGCACTCCCGGGCCAAGCCCCCACTTGATCTCTTGGTCCCGAAGAGTTGCATCCCAAGTTCTTACTTGAAAATCAAAGAACCCCATTGGAAGCACAAGCTTTTCCAGCCTCTCTTTCAAGGCAAACCCCTGCAGATAACCTGATGGCAAAAACCCTTTTGGCATTCTGAAATGTGAGCTTCTCGGCATGACATCACCAAAATCATTTAACGAGCACCCCATCGACTCGGGCAGAACGGGCCGAGAACCCTCGTGCACGGTCCTGTGATCCGCCAACTCCATCCAGCACAATCAGCCATCTTAACTAGGAGTCACGCGATCAAATTCACGTTTGGCATCTCAGCATGATCAAATTGGAGAGTAATTTTGTCCTCTCCCCGCCTTCTCCTGCTTGCCTTTTCCAGTTCACTCAGCTCCAGCCTTCTCAACTCATTCCTCAGTCTTCTCTCTTCCATTCTGTGTCCGTGCGGGGTCCATTCCGTGCACTAATTTTGGAAATAATGCATTTCACCTGGGAATAACACTGCTGAGCTCAGCCTCCAGGGTTTCTGCTTTGGGAAGCTCCGGGATCATTTTCTCTGGATACTTGAATCCTCGACTTTAATGCTTCAGACAGACAAAAGAAATCAGTATTATTGATACGGACCAAATAAGCAGGGACCAAACAAGCAGGGTGGGTCAAGTGTGGAGCGCTGGGGTGGGACTAAAAAGCCCCCATTTTTTTTTTTTTCTTGGTCTGTTTGGAAAGAAATGCCTTGAAAGGTGCCAATTGACACCAATCAGGATCATGTGAACTTTCTCCTAAGGAAGTGTCCCCTAAAGCCATTGATCCATTCGATTGATGCTACAGATTTACATCAGTCAGCATCGTGTGAACTTTCTTTGGTGGAGGGCGATATTGAAGGGAGTTTTTTGTGGGGTAGGAGGAAACCTGCGGTCAGCTCAGCTGTGTTATCCCTCATCTTGTTTCGTGGAATGTGACAAATGGAAACATTTGTCTTGCCTACTTGTGCATGCACTGATGTGGAGAACCAAACTACCCTGTTTTAGTACAATCCACACTTTGGGCTTTTGTTCTGAGCAGTAATGGAGCTCATTGTTGAAATGCGGCTTTGGTAACATTTCAGCATAAGGCCGTTAGTCATACAAACAGCTGTGATTCTGTCATTACCCCATTTCTAAGGATATAAGAACTAAGAAAAGTAGTCAGATGGAGAAAATGCATCCATTGTGTTCTCTTTGACTTCGGATGTGTTCTTCCACTAGGAGTGAAATGGAATGTTAAACCTGATTGTTCTATCAAGCTGCTCTTCATATGAGCTTGTACTAATGATTACTCTGAAAATGATTTCTGGCCTTGCCCAAATACCCTACATAGGCTGTTTGTATTGGAGTCTTAACCATGGAAGAGGATAGTTTGGTTTGTGCACAGATGTATGAACATCCACTTCAGGCTGTGATCCTGTTGAGCTAAAGCTTTTAAGTGAAAAGTCTTAATTTCATACTCTAGTTGATTGACGTTTCTAACAATGTTGATGTTTTTCCCCCTTGTCCTAATGGTGACATTGGACCTTGGTGAACTTTGATCCCCTCTTAGGTCCTGCAGGTTAGCCCCTTAACTCCAAAAGTCACTTTGCATGACATTTGTATATTGTACATGTGCATTTTGTTCCTGTTGTCTAGTACTTGAATGGAGACTGCTCAAGGGGGATATGCCAATTCAATTGTCATATGGTTGGTTTAACATGGCTGACTTTTGGGAAGGCTGCAAAGCCAACTACCATGTTCCCATTGCCCTGCCAGACCAGAGGTGGCCTAATTAGGAAAGCTATTTTAACATATTCCTGCCCAGTACCACCTCACAGAGAGGTCCGGTGAGCTGTTGTCCTCCGAGGGACCCACCTTCCGTGGGAAACTCCATTCCAAATTGGGTTTTTAGAGGTCGAAAAAGCCTCTACTTGCCAGGCTCCTCCCGAGCTTTCCAGTGCATCCCAGTAATCTTAGCAGCCAAATCCTCAAATTCTCACCGAGCAGAAGAGGACACAGGTGGCATTTCATTCTGGGTTGATTACCCATCCCGCCCCCTCAACCAAAGCAACTCCATTTTCCAGGTTTCGTCATCCACGTACATAAACACATGCCCGAAAAGGTTACCGAGAAATATCCAATGGAGAAGGGTGATTCATGGCCTAAGCATTCCCCTAATCAGGAGAAGGAACACCCACAGATGCCTGCATGTGTTGGGTATTGATTCAAGATGAATAGCCTCTTTCAAGTTTCAGGGGAAGGGCTGAAAGGAGAAAAGTGTCCTCTTGAGGTCAGGCTGGTGAGAATGTCGGGGAATTTTCCATTCCCACTCGGCACAAGAGCAAATAAACTTCTCTGTCCAGGCTCCCCTTATATCCCAGGACCCCGGCCTCCTGTTTCTTTGTCCCTCAGTTGGATACTCTGATCCGTCCACTAGAGCGAGATCTTAACTGCTGCTCGAGTCAGCCTCCCGTTCAATTTTAAAACCTGACGGGCGGTGGATTGCCACATTTTTCTATCCATCCATGGTATTCGGTGAGTCCATACTGTGTGGAGCACTGTAGTGAGACCTTGGGAGAGTACAATACACTTTTACTCTGGGGACGGTATACTCTTTGAAAAGTCACAACTCTATATGCCCTAAGCCACACTGCCCATGCTAGTCACCTCCTTTCCACCCCTGCCCCTCTGTGGTACTTGGCAACATTTTTTTTCTTACTCAGAGCTCTCTGTGGAATGGCTATCTTTCAGAATCCCACAGGAATCCTTGTGGAGGTGGAGGGAAAACTAGATCTTGCCTTAAAATAAACATCCCCCCTCCCTCGGAATTGTTGCTTACGTAGAACGCCGCAGCCTTGGTCACCGACACCCTGGACTCTGAGACGTGGCCGCTCCTAACCAAGATAAGCTGGGAAGCATCAGTCCCTTAAGAAGGCCACGTTAACATCCACCTAGCACCAATTCTGAATATCTGTCATTGACCAGATATTTCTCCACGTATTAAAAACACCCTCCTGAATTTTCCCCCTCTGAGAGCCATGATCTCAACTAAGGCAGTTTTCCTCTTTAGTAATTACAGTGCCCTTTAGTGAGCTTGGTAAATGCTCAATAACTATGATTGATTGATGGAAAATATGCCTCTTAAATGGTAACAATCAGCGGCCCCTTGGGGTTTCCCCAACATCTATCTGTACCGTGACATTGACTTGGCTTATGCTTCCCTTGCAGTTTTAAGCTGTGAAAAATCTTGGAAATTTTGCTATGATAACTTCCATCCAGGCAGCTGCTTTTTCTAAGCTTAAGTGCCTCTCCAGCGTGGTGGTGTCAAATGGATTTTCATGAAATTATGATCTTGGAATTTGGGGGTCCTAAATCATCTCTCCCTCCCAAACACTCACCCTCTTAACTCTGAATTGGATCACAGACAGAGTGTCCTGTTTATAGCTCTCCGTATGGTCAGATCAAGATCTGCTGCTTGTGGAGACTCATGCCTTAAGTGCATTGTCTAGCAACAGGAGTAGCTACCCTGTCAACATTCTGCCCTCTGCCATCTTTCTCACCAATGCAGTTACCCTCCCTGATTTCTAGATCCCTGACGCCAACTATGATCAATATATCTGTGGCCACAGAGTCCTTTTTCCCATGTCATAGCAAGATTTGCAAGAGTAGATTGTGTTTAGAGTCAGTTAACACTGAGCCTGATTGGGGGTGGGGGTGGGGGGGGCGGTGTCTTGTTTTCTTATTCATTTAAAAAAACTTCAGTTTTTAAAGAAGGGAATGACTATTCTGATCAGAGAACGTAATAACAATAATTGTTATTGTAATGTAAGATTTATACTTTGTCGTTTGTGTTGTGTTGCATGTCAAAATAGTTTAAAGTCTTTTCACTGACAGTCTTCACGTCCTTGGGACCCCCAAATCTTCTCCAGGAATAACTCATTAGTAGAAGCAAAATGATGGCTCATCCCCCCGCCCCCCCCCAACCTCTAGTTGGTAAAGCACAAAAGCACCTTAGTCTCCGGTAAAATGTCAAAATGTTCTTTAGAAGGAATGGCTTGACATACAAGATAGTCCGATACAAATCAAGCTATTATCAGGAGGCCATTCCAACTGATTAAGAATGCATGCAAGCTGTTTTGATTTATTAAATCCATATACGTGGAGATTCTTTCTCATGACCATGTTCAGTTTAGAAGTCAGTCCCTGGGGCTCTAGATGGTGATATCCTTCCCGAATGGTCAGAGGCTTAAACTCCACCTCACTTAATGAAGTGAGCAAATCACGAGAGCAACTGAGGTGACTTTAATATTCTCCCCTCCCCGGGTAAAAATTGCTGAACACTGTCAGTGAAACTGTTATATCATTTCTGTCATGCAAAGATTAGTTTCCAGGAAACTAACTTGTAAGGCGCCATAGAAGTAGCAGTAAAACCATGTCGCCTCTGGTCAAGTTTTGTCTGAATGTGGTGTTTGTGGAAATGTATAACTCTCCAGGGTCATATGCGTTTGTGCATGCCTACCGGTTGTTTTCTAGAGTCAAAGACATGCTGGAGAAATGGGTGGTTATGCCATAATGTGTGCCGCATCTAACTAGTAATCTTATTTTATACTGTGTGGTGTCTGACCCTTCTAACATCGATCTTTGGGCTTTGGTGAACTCTGACCCTGCCAGGTCCTCCAGGTTAGATTCTTCACTCGGTCAGTTTGTTTTTACTGCTTTGCATGCGCTGTAAGAGAAAAACATTTTGCCCCCGACGGTTAAGTCACTGAAGAGGTACGGTTACCCCCCAAATCCAACCTGCTCACCTTTAACCTGTTGGTAAAGGTACTTGGGTGAAGGGGCCCTCAATCCTTTTTCTGTGCCTGAACCATTAGGTAGTCCCTGCCGAAGTTTCGAACTGGGAAACCCACATCTATTTTGCATGCGACGTTTGCGACCTTTTGATTTGCCCCTCACCTCGGCACTGTCCCTGAGCCTCCGTGAATAACTAAGTCCTGAAAATTGAAGCGGGCGTGTTCTCGGTTGCTATAAGAAATTAGAGAGCACTATTACACCTCATCTGTTGTAGTAACTAGAAATTCTAGTGGTTTGAATGAACTGAATTATTAATAACCTAAATTATTAAATCATTTAAGCGGCTGGAAAAGCAGTACACCTAAAAAGCCTGCTTCTTGAGACTGCAGATCTAGGAACTATCCTGAGTACTTGGCAGCAACATAATTGCTCTCCCCCTGTCAACAAGTAATCAGGGAAGTCGGATTATTTCACTTGATCCAGTTAGTGTGTTTTCACCAATCTAAGCGCTTACTATGTGCCAAACACCGTACTGAGCGCTGGAGTAGATGCAATATGAGCAGATCAGAAAAGAGTCCCTGTTCCACGTGGGGTCTAAGAGAAAAGGTACTTTAATCCCCATTTGACAGGAGGAAACTAGGGCACAGAGAAGTTAAGTGACTTCCCCAAGGTCGCAGAGCAGGCAGGCACAGAGCACTTACTCCCAGGCCCCTAGTCTTTCCTCTTAGTCGCGCTAAATCCCAATGTAGTAGGCTAGCTGCTTAGCTTTATGGGCCATTTTAAGGAAACCCACGTTGAATTAAGCGATTGGAGTTTTACTCTGATTTTTAAGCCTAGATTGCTCCGCCAATTTCCATTTTACAGGAGGCATAGTCTGTAGACGTAGTTTATGGCAGAGGATAACGAGGACCTTAAAGTTGTGTCTTCGTACCACCATAATAATAAAAATAACAATCTTAATCAATTCTTCATGACTGTGCCGCTTGTCTCCGGTTAGTGTTGTAAACCTGCCTGTAAAAAAAAGCATTTTGAAAATATTCTGCAGCCTGCAGTTCACCAATTAGAAAGGCAGAGATAATGATTAAAAAGGGGAAAGGAGAAGTAAGAAAGTCATTGCTGGATTTCTTCATAGCCCATATGAAACAATTAACTTGCTCTCTGGTCACTTGCAGTTCGCAGCTGCAGAAATACGGAAAATGTTTCCACTTGCTCAGAATAGCAGGATAGTTCAAAAGAATATCAGTGCTTCAACTGCCTCCTGGTGAAGCCTCGATTAAAACAATTTGGGGCTCACCCAAGTGAGGCAGCATGGCTCAGTGGAAAGAGCACGAGCTTGGGAGTCAGAGGTCATGGGTTCTAATCCTGGCTCCGCCACTTGTCAGCTGTGTGACTTCGGGCAAGTCACAACTTCTCTGGGCCTCAGTTACCTCATCTATAAAATGGGGATTAAGACTGTGAGCCCCACGTGGGAAAACCTGATTACCTTGTGTTTACCTTAGAGCTTAGAACAGTGCTTGGCACATAGTAAGCGCTTAACAAATACTATCATTATTATAGCCCTAGTGTGTTTTTTGCCCTTGTCCCTGATGAATTGAAGTTTAAGGTATGCATTTGATTGGGCTCTGAAAGAAAACACCTTAATCTCTCCAGTCGTACCCATTGACACGAGCTCCCTGAACTTCATGTTCAGTAAAAAGGTGGAGACGGGGACCCCCTGCTACTGACCTCAAGTCAGATAGGTGAGGGAAGGGCGATGTGGAAAGTGTGGACCCCGTTTCCCACTCAAGAATGGAGATCCTGGGATGACCTTCTCCCCGGGCCCCCTTCTCCCCACCCTTCCTGACCCTGGATATCTGTTGTTTTGCACCAAGGGCCCCCAGGTCGAGAAGGTCCCCGGGGTCCCCCTGGAAATGGACAGCAGAAAGGAGAGAGGGGGAATCCCGGTCAACCCGGACAGCCTGGCTTACCTGGCTTGAAAGGAGATCAAGGACCAGCCGGCCTCCCGGTAGGAAATGGGAGGTGTGGGCGAGGGAGAGGGGAGCTGCTGCTGGATATTCGTTCACTCAGTCGTATTTATTGAGCTCTTATTGTATTAAGCACTTGGGAGAGTACAATACAATGCAGCAAAACACAGAACCTTGACAGTGAATTGACGCTTTGGACGGTTATCCAGGAGATGAGTCCCTGCCCTCACAGATTTCACAGTGTTGTGGGGGCAATCAAAGGGCTTCTCAGGGTGTGGGGAGGGTTGTTGTGGTGGTATGGGGGGTGTCTTGTCAATTAGCACAGCTCCAAAACTCAGAACCCCCCAGCCTTACCGAATGGGACAGCTGCTGTAAGAGACTCCGTCACCGCAGTCTGCAGTGAGCTGCCTGAGTGAGCTGCCCCATGCCTGGGGGTTTCCAGCACTTCCCCAGTTAATTAGGGGAGGGTCAGGGCCATCCAGGCCTCTTGGGGTGCCGCCCCCACCCCCTCCACACCCCCTGAGCTTGCAAGGCTGATATTCATGTCGGCTGTTTCAGGGGAATCCAGGACGGCCAGGCCTCAATGGAATGAAAGGCGATCTCGGGCTCCCTGGTGTTCCCGGATTCCCAGGTGTGTATTCCCAATGACTTCCTTTATTAACAACTAATAACGGTACTTGCTAAGTGCTTACCATGTGCCAAGCACTGTTCTAAACACTGGGGTGCATACAAGTTGATGAGGTTGGACCCAGTCTCTGTCCCACATGGGCCTCAAAGTCTTAATCCCCATTTTACAGATGAGGCAAAGAGAAATTAAGTGACTTACTCAAGGTCACACAGCAGACATGTGGCAGAGCTGGGATTTAGAACCCAGGCCCTACTAATTCCCACATGCACGCTCTATCCACTAAGCCACACTGCTTATGGCTCAAGGGGACCAATCTCACACGCCCAAAGGGGCCAGGAGTTCCCTGCTGGTTTGGGGAGGGGATGGGGGGTGGCTCTGACTCTTCTTCTTTGGTTTGCAGGGATGAAAGGCCCCAGTGGACCCCCAGGCTCAACTGGTCCTGCTGGAGACCCAGGGCTAACAGGCCCACCAGGTGAGAGTTACTGGGAATCTCTCTGACTTCCTGAGCCACTGTCTCCTCCCGCCCAGGCTCCCAGGGAAGCCCCTCTGGAAGTCGCATTGATTCCTCCCTTCCACTCACTCTTTAACTCATGATTGAGACCCAAGGTGGTGAATTCGGGGTATCAGTCAATGGTATTTATCGGGAGCTTACCGTGTGCAGAGCACTGTACTGAGCTCCTGGGAGAGTACCGTACAACCGAATGAACAGATGTGTTCCGTGTCCATAGCAAGCTTACGATCAAGAAGGAGAGAATGATCAGATTGATCCGGTCAGGGCAACTTTAGGGGCCGGTTTGATCCAGGCCTCTCTTCTCTCCTCCCCAACCCCCTCACCCCAGACCTGCCCAAGTGGACTCAGAACTACCTGAGTGCAGGTGATGGTGCTGCTGGGCTGCTCCACCATCTCTCCAAACCTCCCCAGTGGGAGGAAAGTAGTTACCAAGTGGCAATCGATCATATTTATTAAGCGCTTACCGTGTGCAGAACACCATACCTATCACTTGAGAGTACAGTTTAACAGAACTGGTAGACATGTTTCCTGCTAACATGTTCAGAAGTCTAGAGGGGTAGACAGCCAGTAAAATAAATACGTAAATTACGGATATGCACGTAAGTGCTGTGGGACTGAGGGGTGAATAGCAAATAGGAAATCCAAGGGCAAGTGTGATGCAGAAGGGAGTGGGAGAATGGCAGTGACCTCTGCAGCTGGGCAGTAGGATTTCGCAGCTTGAAGCCACAATGGGATGTGAGACCCAAGTTCCTCTCCCAAGCGCTTAGTACAGTTCTCTGCACATGGAAGCGCTCAGTAAATAGGATTGGCTGATCGATTGGTTGCCTCTAGATTAGCCCCTCTGAACACAGCCATCACCTGCCTTAAGGGCAGTAACTGAAGCCAGAACTCCGGTTTCAAACTCCGGTTTGAAAGCATTGATGTCACTTGTGTCGGCGCCTTCTTGACCACCTCGAGACTGTGGTGTTGCCCTGCCTGTCTGATTTTGCTGCTGATTGCCACTGTGACCTTGAGCTAGTCCTCTGGGGGAGGTGGGAAGTGAAAGGGGGCAGAACGGACCTCTCTCTGCCACTCTACTGAGGCTTTGGGGCTGGACTGGAGGAGCTGTGCCATAGTCAGCCGGGCTCAGCTCCTCGCGTTTGACTGTCCCTCGGCCTGGCCGTGAAACCCCGAGGCAGGGGAATAGGTGAAACGTCTTTTCACATGCCAATTTCCATTCTAAACCGACGAACTGCTTGTCCCTAGGTCCTCCAGGCCTCCCCGGTCACTCGGGAGAAACCATCGTGGTCAAAGGAGATCCCGGCCCCCCGGGGTCACCGGGTCTGCCGGGACTGAAAGGGCTACCGGGCCTTCCAGGACCCCAAGGGATACCAGGTAATGATCCACCAGAAACTGGGACTCTTCCTTCCGATGTCTTTGAGGCTCGACCGACTTCCTTTCTGGCGGCCCTCGGCCCGGGGCGGGTCTGCCTGGCTCAGCGAACTGGCAGTGGTACCGGCCACTTTATGATGAAAATGGTCGGCGTGCCTGAGTGGTGGTCCCATGCCTGTCCCCTGGGCAAGTCCTGTGGCTTCCCCTGCCAGATGTGGCCGGCTGCCACTTAATGAGCAGTTCCAGGACCACAGGGCAAAAACAGGGTGGATAGAACCCGGGCCTGGGGGTTGATACGACCAGGATTTTAATCCCGGTTCTGCCACGTGTCTGCTGTGACCTTGGGTGAGTCACTTTACTTCTGGGCCTCAGTTACTTCACCTGGAAAATGGGGATTGAGACTGTGAGCCCCATGTGGGACGGGGACTGTGCCAATCTGCCAATCTTGTATCTACCCCAGCTCTTAGTACAGTTCTTGGCACCTGGTAAGAGCTTAACAAATAGCAAAAGAAAAAAAAGTGGGGGTGGGGAGGCCTTCTGACTTCCACATTGTGTTGTAGCTGAAGGGTACCTGTATAAGCATGTTGGAGCAGGAGGGAATTTCCCTCTTTGTGAGTGTCTTACAAACACTAGGGCTCTGGACCCTTGGCTGGTCTGGCTGCAGAGCCACCAAGGCTGAGTGGTCCAGATGAAAAGTTTGGACCTCAGGTGTATCCCGGTCCTTCCGCCCCGGACTCTCCCCTCAGACCTGAGAATCTCCCCTGGTATACCAGACAGCTCGGCCACAATGAGAGGTCATGTCGGCTTTCCAGCCCCAAGGCCACGGGGACCAGGGTGGGGCGGGATGACCTGGATGTGTGATCTCCCGGGCATTTTCTCTCTAGGTCCAACTGGTCAGCCTGGGGATCCCGGCCGCAATGGGCTTCCTGGATTTGACGGCCCTGGTGGGCGCAAGGGAGACAGAGGCCACCCGGGCCAGCCAGGTGAGCTCGGCGGGTTGGGCTGGGCTGCATCTCCACGGGAAGGGGCCACGTGCACGTCCCGCGTGTCCCTCGGTCCCCGTAATTGGAGACAAGGAGGTTTTCTGCAAAATGGCCCCCGAGGGCAAACCTGTAGCAGGGTAATTCATTCAAGCTGAAACCTTGGCCTAGAAAAGATGCCTCTTGCGTTGTTAGTGTGCTGACGGCCAGCTTGGGAAGGGGGATCTGGTCTTTAATACAGTCTTGCCGACTTGACGCCCACAGCAGGATCGAATGGGCCCTCTCTTGTGGGGAGAAATTGTCCCTGATGGGCAAGGGAGGAGGAAGGCGGTAGTCCTTCAACGCCTTGGAGCGTCCTGGGAAAAACTATGCCCTAGATTGGCCTGAGCTCAAGGGAGCAACTTTCTGCATGCTGACCTCTGTTTAAGTAAACATTCCATCTAGACCAGTCAGAGGGGGCACTGAGGATCCAGCTCCTGCCAAGTTGCCATCTAGGCATCCTCTGATTACACGGCAGCGAGTATTGAAGACCAACAGTATGCTAGAGCCACGCGAGGGTCTGGAGGGAGACGGAACACCCCCCCCCCCCGCCCCCGTCTTGCCGATTGCATCTTACTTGGTTGTGTCTTAGGCGGTCAGACACAGCGTTTGCAGTGGAGGACGAGACCCTTGTCCCGCCGCCTCGTTAGCCACAGTATCAGTGAAGAAACAGCTTGCGGAAAACAGCCTGTGTTTGTGTGACTTCTCTCCCAGTAGGAGCTCAGCTCCAGCTCAGGGGTGCTGCTAAGTTTCCTAAAAATAGGCATTTCCATCAGTAGTATTTATTGAGCGCTCACTGTGTGCTGAGCACTTGGGAGACGATACAGTAGAGTTAGTAGACCAGACCCCTGCCCTCAAACAGCTTACAGTCTAGCTGGGGTGACAAGACACACAAATGGTGTTTTGCTAATGCCAGAAAACAGAGAAAAGGAAAGTAAATGAACCAAATACAGAGGAAAACTTCCCTTCTAAAATTCTGCCTCGTGACAGATTGGGAAAGGGCGAGTCAAACGTGGACTAAAGCCCAATATGTAGCCGGGCGTTGCAGTCGATCAGTCAGTCATATTGAGTGCTTACTGTGTGCAGAGCACTGTACTAAGTGCTTGGGAGAATACAATATAATAGACACATTCCCTGCCCACAACTAGCTTGCGGTCTAGAGGAGGAGACATGTTGGTAGACGTGTTCCCTGCCCACAGTGAACATACTATTACCCCTCCATCCCTCACCCCAAGACCACTGTTTTTTCACCCACAAAACAGGGATATCCATTCTCTCCTGCTTCTCTGGAGATCTGGCAGGAGAGAATGCCTCCGTCTGGATTGTCCCATCTCCTCAGTGCAGGAAGGAGAACTCTTCCAACTGGACTGCACCGTCCTCGGCCCAGATGCCGAGGGCCACCATGAGGGCTCACTACTGATGCCACTGTCTTTCCACAGGCAACCGGGGATCCGACGGCCCCCCCGGGCCCGATGGGTTGCAAGGTCCCCCTGGCCCTCCAGGAGCACCATCTATGGCCCACGGATTCCTCATCACTCGCCACAGCCAGACCACAGATACGCCCCCCTGCCCACAAGGCACCGTTCCAATCTATGATGGCTTTTCCCTCCTCTACGTGCAGGGCAACGAGAGAGCCCACGGCCAAGACTTGGGTACGAAGCTGAACGGTTCCGCGGTCTCTTCCGGGAGACGCGGGCCTCAATCGGTCTCCCACCCCTTCCTCCCTGGTTCCAAGGCACCCCGAGGGCTTCCTCTGGCCTCACCCCTTTCCCTGCCTCTTGGTCAAGGACAGTCGAGTCAGTTTTTACTGAGAAACCGAGGGACAGTGACATCATGCCCAACTCCTGGTAGAAAATACATCTGGTCTCTGCCCTTAGGAGAGATGAGTGAGAGACTTCGGCAACGGACATATGTCCAGGCAGGTCCAGTCGGGCCTCGAGTGAGGAGAAGGTAGAAGAGTGACTCTGGGGATTGTGATCCCTGGCAAGTTCTTCCAGGGTTCCTGGAAGAGGTTAATCCAGTGGTATTTCTTGAGGGCCTACTTTGTGCAAAGCACTGCGCCGAGGACGAGGGAGAGTATCAATGTTTATCGAGCACTTTCTGTGTGCAGAGCACTGTATGAAGTGCTTGGGAGAGCACAATCCAACAGAGTTGATAGCTACGTTCATCGCGATCCACAGCCAGACCATC
Source organism: Tachyglossus aculeatus (assembly GCF_015852505.1). Lineage (NCBI taxonomy): Eukaryota > Metazoa > Chordata > Mammalia > Monotremata > Tachyglossidae > Tachyglossus > Tachyglossus aculeatus. The sequence goes on along the minus strand of NC_052071.1, from coordinate 15,752,568 downwards.
CAGATCCCGCACTGTCCCCAGGGCTGGGATTCCCTGTGGATGGGCTATTCCTTTATGATGGTAAGAAACCTCCCCACCTTCTGGGGAAGCAACGTGGCTCAGTGGAAACGAGCACGGGCTTTGGAGTCAGAGGTCATGGGTTCAAATCCCGGCTCTGCCAATTGTCAGCTGTGTGACTTTAGGCAAGTCACTTCACTTCTCTGGGCCTCAGTTACCCCATCTGTAAAATGGGGATTAAGACTGTGAGCCCCCCGTGGGACAACCTGATCACCTTGTAACCTCCCCAGTGCTTAGAACAGTGCTTTGCACGTAGTAAGTGCTTAATAAAATGCCGTCATTATACGTTCCCTGCCCACGGCGAGCTTACATTCTAGAGGGTTCAGTGGAGGAAGTAGAGGGAGCTGGGACAGAAGGAAGACGAGAACAGGGTCATCGTTCTGTCCTTAAATACCATAAGCAAAGAAGAAACAACAGCCCGAGGAGGGAATTTAAAAAGTAACAAACGTAAGAGGAGCCACAGTGTTGAACTTACCAGTGGCTGAAAAAGGGACAGTGTACACTGTTCTGCATTTGCCCCTCCTTGCTCCCCAGAAACACACACACAACTACACACCTGCCACTGGGAGAGACAAGACAATCCCTGAAACACTTGTTGGATCCTTGAGCGTCTGAGTAGGTTGGAGTCCAGGCGGCTACCAGGTGGTGGTAATGTGACCCATTCCCAGGCTGATGCCGATGGGTTCAGCCGGTGATGACTTACCCGCTGAGATGATTTCTCAGGGAAAATCCTGAGTGGAGCCTGGGGGAGGACCAGTAGTGGCAACCCGCTAGTGGCCCCAAGTCCTGCATGATTTCCACGTGGTCGACAGCATCGTGCTTCTCCCATTCTCCTTCCTCAGTGTGACCTCATGTCCACCCAGAGAGGAGTCAGGCGGGGGAATAATAATGATGGTATTTGTTAAGCGCCTACTATGTGCAAAGCACTGTTCTAAGCGCTGGGGGGGATACAAGGTGATCAGGTTGTCCTTTGTGAGACTCACAATCTTAATCCCCATTTTACAGATGAGGGAACGGAGGCCCAGAGAAGTTGTGACTTGCCCAAAATCACACAGCTGACAATTGGCGGAGCTGGGATTTGAGCCCATGACCCCTGACTCCAAATCCCATGCTCTTTCCACTGAGCCACGGTGCTTCTCTTAAGGGGGAAGCCATGTGTTCCCTCCCCGCCCGGCCACACCTGGGTTCCTGAGGGGCTGTTCCGCGTCAAGGGATGGGGGGCGGAGCAATCATTCCTAAACAGTGCGTGTTTCTGCGGGGGCTGGGGGTTTGGTGCCGAATTGTGTGGGAGGAAGAGGCCATTCCTGTTATTTTGATTCAGAATGGCCAGCCTGGGTGGAGGGGGGAGGCGCCCCCCGACATGCCCCCAGGACTTGTCCGGGCAAGTTGGCAGTGGAGGGTGGCGGACTCTGCTCTGCCTTTTTGCCCCACGTGCCCCTCCCGCTCCTCCCCCAGGGACGGCCGGAAGCTGTTTGCGCCGCTTCAGCACCATGCCCTTCATGTTCTGCAACATCAACAACGTGTGCAACTTCGCCTCACGGAACGACTACTCCTACTGGCTGTCCACTCCCGAGCCCATGCCCATGAGCATGGAGCCCCTCAAGGGGCCGAGCATCCAGCCGTTCATCAGCCGGTGAGACCCGAGGGTGGGGGAACCCGGCCCCGGTTGGGCAGAGGGGCGGACAGATGCTGTAACGAGAGTTCTGGGGGCTGACCTCACCCAGTGACCCATCCATCCATTCATTCATTCATTCAATCGTATTTATTGAGCGCTTACTGTCTGCAGAGCACTGTACTAAGCACTTGGGAAGTACAAGTTGGAGGTGGTGGGTCTCCGTGGCCCAGGCCGGTGGGATGGGAACGATCTGAAGCGTGTAGGGCCAGCAGAGAGGCTCAGTCTAGCTGTCTCCCATCTCCTGCTGTCTCTGTCCCTCTGACTGTCTCCGCCCATTTAAGATCATGACTGCCTCTTTGCTTCCATCTCTCTGTCTCTTTATCTCGACCGTCTCTGTGCCTCCTAATGATAACCACTGTGGAATTTGTCCAGCCTTACTACTACTAATAATGATGGCATTTGTTAAGTGCTTACTATGTGCAAAGCACTGTTCTCAGCGCTGGGGAGGTTACAAGATGATCAGGTTGTCCCACGGGGGGCTCACAGTCTTAATCCCCATTTTACGGATGAGGTCACTGAGGCCCAGAGAAGTGAAGTGACTTGCCCAGAGTCACACAGCTGACAACTGGCGGAGCCGAGGTTTGAAGCCACGATCTCCGACTCCAAAGCCCGGGCTCTTTCCATTGAGCCACGCTGCTTCTCTGTGCCAAGCGCTGTACTAAGGCTGGGGTAGATTCAAGATAGTCCCTTTGTGTCTCCATCTTTCTGCCTTTCTGACTGTGTCTTTATCTCTGTCTCTCTCTGTGCCTTCTTCTCTCTAATAATAATAACTGCAGTTTATTCAGCATTCACTACGTGCCAAGCACTGTACCAAGACTGGGATAGCTGACAGATAATCTTTCTGCCCCCTCCCTGTCTCCCTCTAGAATGTAAACTCTTGTGGGCAGGGAATGCGTGTGTTTATTGTCGCATTGTCCTGCTAAATAAATGAATAAATACTGACTGACATCCTGGTCACCGCTGTCTTTTAGACTGTGAGCCCACTGTTGGGTAGGGACTGTCTCTCTATGTTGCCAACTTGTACTTCCCAAGCGCTTAGTACAGTGCTCTGCACACAGTAAGCGCTCAATAAATACGATTGATGATGATGATGATGTCTTGGCTCCCCATTTCCCAGAGAGTCCAGGCTGGGCTCTTCTGGTGTTTTCTGGGTGGTCAGGGGTCCGGGCAGCTGGGTGATGGCAGGGGGGCTCCTTACTTGGGCCACCTTGAGGGCTGGAAGGTGGAGAAGGGACTGTCCCCGAGTGTCTTCCCTCTGCGTGTGCTGTTTCCTGCAGGTGTGTAGTGTGCGAATCTCCCGCCATGGTCATCGCGATCCACAGCCAGACCATCCAGATCCCGCACTGTCCCCAGGGCTGGGATTCCCTGTGGATTGGCTATTCCTTTATGATGGTAAGAAACCTCCCCACCTTCTGGGATGCAGTCAAGTTGGAGGCGGTGGCAGGGGGTGGAGATGGGAGAGTCTGGCCAAGGATGCTCGGTCTCTAGGCCCGAGCCCCGTGGGCGGGCTGGGGATCCCAGTCCTGTCACCCGACCCAAGGAGCTTTCCGTTAGGGACCCAAGAACCGTCCGGCCAGAGGGGCGAGCACTCTGGGATCAAACAGTCGATTAATCGTATTTATTGAATGCTTACTATGTGCAGAGCACTGAACTGAGCGCTTGGGACAGGACAATCCAATAGAATTAGCAGACACATTCCCTGCCTTTACAAGCTTCCTGTCTAGCGGGATGGGGTGGTGAGCAGCAGTACGCAAGGGCAGGGATGCCAGGGCCCTGGTCCTCTTTGCTCTGGCGACACCTGCTAGAGCTGCCACTGCAGCAAAACTGCAGACCGTGTGTGATCCATGAGCCATGCAGTAATAATAATAATAATAATGATGCTCTGGCGACACCTGCTAGAGCTGCCACTGCAGCAAAACTGCAGACCGTGTGTGATCCATGAGCCACGCAGTAATAATAATAATAATAATGATGGTATTTGTTAAGCACTTACGATGTGCCAAGCACTGTTCTAAGCACTGGGGAGGTTACAAGGTGATCAGGTTGTCCCACGGTGGGGCTCACGGTTTTAATCCCCATTTTACAGATGAGATCACTGAGGCCCAGAGAAGTGAAGTGACTTGCCCAGAGTCACACAGCTAACAGTTGGCGGAGCCGGGATTTGAACCCATGACCCCTGACTCCAAAGCCCGGGCTCTTTCCACTGAGCCGTGCTGTTTCTCCAGTAGGCAGGTCTGCAACAGCCTCCCCTGGTCTCCTCCATGCAGCCCCCTTCCCTGAGCAGTAATACTACTAATAATAATTATGGTACTTGTTTAGCACTTACTATGTGCCGAGCACTTTTCTAAGCGCTGGAGTAGATCCAAGTTAATCAGGTTGGACACAGTCCCTGTCCCACTTGGGGCTCACACCCTTTTTCCCAATTTTACAAATGAGGTAGCTGAGGCCCGGAATAGTGAAGTGACTTCACTACTAAGCCGTGGGGTAGGTACAAGATTATCAGTGTGGACACGATCCCTGTCCCACTTGGGGCTTACAGTTTAGGTGGGAGAACAGGCATTGAACGCCTTTTTCCCAGTTGAGAAAACAGGCCCAGAGCGTCAAAGTGACTTGCCCAAGATCCCAAAGCAGACAAGCGGTGGAGCCGGGTTTCAAACCCAGGTCCTCGGACTCCCAGGACCTCACTTTTTCCCCTAATCCACGCTGCTTCGGACCCCGCCGCTGTCCTAAACGGGACTCACGATCTATCCTAACCCCGGTTTACTGCCGAGGAAACAGGCCCAGAGAGGATAAGAGATTCACCCAAGGTCACACAGCAAGCCAGGGGCAGAGCTGGGACTGGAACCTCCGCCTCTTGACTCGCAGGCTAGCTCACAGTTGTCTCTCAATGATCTCCATCAATGTGGCAATTATAGTCTTTTATTAAGCCAAGAATAATAATAATAGTTGTGGTGTTTAAGTGCTTACTCTATGCCAAGCACTGTACCGAGTGCTGGCGTAGGTACAGCGTGGTTCAGTGGAAAGAACACGGACTATGGAGTCAGAGGTCTTGGGTTCGAATCCTGGCTCTTCCACTTGTCAGCTGTGTGACTTTGGGCAAGTCACTTCACTTCTCTGGGCCTCAGTTACCTCCTCTGTAAATTGGGGATGAAGACTGTAAACCCCCTGTGGGACAATCTGATCACCTTGTATACCCCCAGCGCTTAGAACAGTGCCTTGCACATAGTAAGTGCTTAATAAATGCCATCATTATTATTATTATTATTATTACAAGACAATCATCAATCGTATTTATTGAGCACTTACTATGTGCAGAGCACTGTACTAAGCCCTTGGGAAGTACAAATTGGCAACATATAGAGACAGTCATTATCATTATTATTATTATTGTTATTATTACAAGACAATCATCAATCATATTTATTGAGCGCTTACTATGTGCAGAGCACTGTACTAAGCCCTTGGGAAGTACAAATTGGCAACATATACAGTCATTATCATTATTATTATTATTATTATTGTTATTATTATTACACGACAATCAAGTCCCACATGGGGCTCCCAGTCTAAGTAGGGGAGAACACGTTTTTAAATCCCCATTTAGCAGATGAGGGAACAAGGCACGGAGAATCAATCAATCAATCGTATTTATTGAGCGCTTACTGTGTGCAAAGCACTGTACTAAGCGCTTGGGAAGTACAAGTTGGCAACATGTAGAGACAGTCCCTACCCAACAGTGGGCTCACAGTCTAAAGCGCTCAATAAATACGATTGAATGAATGAATGAATGAATGAATAAAAGGGGGAGATAGAGAACAAGAATCAAAGTGGCCTGCCCAAGGTCACACAGCAAGTGGCAGAGTCAGGATTAGAACCCAATAATAATAATAATGTTGGCATTTGTTAAGCACTTACTATGTGCAAAGCACTGTTCTAAGCGCTTGGGGGGATACAAAGTGATCAGGTTGTCCCACGTGGGGCTCACACTCTTAATCCCCATTTTCCAGATGAGGGAACTGAGGCTCAGAGAAGTGAAGCGACTTGCCCAAGGTCACACAGCAGACACGTGGCGGAGCCGGGATTCGAACCCCCGACCTCTGACTCCAAAGCCTGTGCTCTTTCCACTGAGCCACGCTGCGAGTCCTGGGACTCCAGCCCACGCTCTTTCCACCGGGCCCCGCTGCTTCCCTGGTAGCCCCAAGGGGTGACCTGCAGATCCGCAGTGTGGCTTAGTGGATGGAGCACCAGCCTGGGAGTCTGAAGGACCTGGATTCTAATCCTCACGTGTCTGCTGTGTGACCTTGGGCAAGTCACCGCACTGCTGTGGGCCTCAGCTGGCTCGTCTGTAAAATGGGATTGAGAGTGTGAGCGCTCCCCCGTCCGCTCCCCGGCTTCACCGACCTGTCCCCTCTGTCCCCTCCAGCACACCAGTGCCGGCGCTGAGGGCTCGGGCCAGGCCCTGGCCTCGCCCGGCTCCTGCCTCGAGGAATTCCGCTCGGCTCCTTTCATCGAGTGCCACGGCCGGGGCACCTGCAACTACTACGCCAACTCGTACAGCTTCTGGCTGGCCACCGTGGACGTGGCGGAAATGTTTAGGTGAGGCGGAGGGTTGGGGGGCGGGAGACCGCCTTCCCGCTGGATTGGGGGGCGACCGTTTCGAGATTTCGCTTTAATCGGCCTGAGAAGATTCTTCAAAAGGGTAAGTGGCTCCGTTCCCATCCACTGCGACTATTATTATTAGATCGTACACTCCCAAGCACTTAGTTCAGCGCTTCGCGCACAGCAGACGCTCAGTAAATACGATTGATTGAATGAACGATTGAATGAATCCACTCCCAAACCGCCCCTGGGTTAGAGAGGAATGGTGCGCCTTGCGATCAGCAGGCTGGCTGCCTCAGTAGTTGTTGTTGTTAATGGTATTTGTTAAGCCCTTACTTGTTATCAGACACGGTTTTAATAATAATAGTAACGGAATTGAAGCACTCGCTAAGTGTCACAAACTTAATAATAATAATAATGGTATTAAGCACTTGTTATCAAACACTGTTCTAATAATAATAGTAATGGAATTTAAGTACTCGCTAGGTGTCACAAACTTATTATCAAACACTGTTCTAATAATAATAGTAACGGAATTGAAGCACTCGCTAGGTGTCACAAACTTAATAAGAATAATAATGGTATTAAGCATTTGTTATCAGACACTGGTCTAATAATAATAGTAACGGAATTGAAGCACTCGCTAGGTGTCACAAACTTAATAATAATAATAGTATTAAGCACTTGTTATCAAACACTGTTCTAATAATAATAGTAACGGAATTGAAGCACTCGCTAGGTGTCACAAACTTAATAATAATAATAATGGTATTAAGCACTTGTTATCAAACACTGTTCTAATAATAATAGTAACGGAATTGAAGCACTTGCTAGGTGTCACAAAATAATAATAATAATGGGATTAAGCACTTGTTATCAGACACTGTTCTAATAATAATAGTAACGGAATTGAAGCACTCGCTAGGTGTCACAAACTTAATAATAATAATAATGGTATTAAGCACTTGTTATCAAACACTGTTCTAATAATAATAGTGACGGAATTGAAGCACTCGCTAGGTGTCACAAACTTAATAATAATAATGGTATTAAGCACTTGTTATCAAACACTGTTCTAATAATAGTAACGGAATTGAAGCATTCGCTAGGTGTCACAAACTTAATAATAATAATAATGGTATTAAGCACTTGTTATCAAACACTGTTCTAATAATAATAGCAACGGAATTGAAGCACTCGCTAGGTGTCACAAACTTAATAATAATAATAATGGTATTAAGCACTTGTTATCAGACACTGTTCTAATGATAATAGTAACGGAATTGAAGCACTCGCTAGGTGTCACAAACTTAATAATAATAATAATGGTATTAAGCACTTGTTATCAAACACTGTTCTAACAATAATAGTAACAGAATTTAAGCACTTGCTAGGTGTCACAAACTTAATAATAATGGTATTAAGCACTTGTTATCAAACACTGTTCTAATAATAATAGTAACGGAATTTAAGCACTTGCTAGGTGTCACAAACTTAATAATAATAATGGTATTTGTTAAGCACTTTTTATCAAACACTGTTCTAATAATAATAGTAATGGAATTTAAGCACTCGCTAGGTGTCACAAACTTAATAATAATAATAATGGTATTTGTTAAGCACTTGTTATCAAACACTATTCTAATAATAATAGTAACGGAATTGAAGCACTCGCTAGGTGTCACAAACTTATAATAATAATAATAATGGTATTTGTTAAGCACTTATTAGATGTCAAACTATTCTAATAATAATAGTAATAACAATGGGACTTAAGTGCTTACTAGGTATCAAACACTGTTCTAATAATAATAATGGTAGTAAGCAAATACTAGGTGTCCAACACTGTTCTAATAATAATAATAATATTTGTTAAGCATTTTCTAGGTGTCAAACACTGTTCTAATAATAATAATGGTATTAAACGCTTACTAGATGACGAACACTATTGTAATAATCATAATGGTATTTGATAAGTGCTTATTAGGTGTCCAATACTGTTCTAATAATGATAATAATGTACTTGTAAAGCACTTTCTAGGTATCAAACACTGTTCTGATAATAATAATAATGGTATTTAAGTGCTTACTATGTTTTAAGCACTGGGTAGATACAAGCAAATTGGATTGGACACAGCCCCCATCTCACCTGGGGCTCGGAGTCTTAATCCCCATTCTACAGATGAGGTAACTGAGGCACAGAGAAGTGAAGTTACTTGCCCAAGGTCACACAGCAGACAGGGGGCAGAGCCAGGATTAGAACCCAAGCCCTCCTAACTCCCAGGCCTATGCTCTACCCACTAGGCTGTGCCATGCAGGTGAATTAGGTTGGACACAGTCCCTGTCCCTCATGAGGCCCGCGATCTAAACAGGAGGAAGAACAGAACTGAGGCACAGAGAAGTGAAGTGACTCGCCCAGCGTCACACAGCAGGCAGTTGGCAGAACCAGGATTAGGACCTGGGTCCTCTGACTCCCATTGGAAGTGATGATTTGCATCGAGCCATCCCCACTCTCTCACCCTTTCCCCAATCAGTGGTATTTATTGAACGCTTACCGTGCGCAGAGCGCGGTACTTGGGAGGGTGCCATACAACAGCGTTGGTAGACGCGTTCGCTACCCACAAGGAACTTGCAGTCGAATTGTAAACTGGCTGGTTTAAGCGGTGCAGTCTGTGGTCACAGCAGGATACCCCCCTCCTCCATGAAGTCCACTCAAGTGCCCCTAGGAACTCGCATTCTGCGTGCCCGGGCATGAAATGAAATGGGTCGTTTGACCACTTTAGCCTTCATTTCCTCCAGGAGTCAGCCAATTGTGTTCATTGAGAGCTTACGGTGTGCAGAGCACTATACTAAACGCTTGGGAGAGTACAATATAAAGCCGTCCCTGCCTACAGCAAGTTTACAGTCTGGAGGGGGAGATGCACATTAACAGAAATAAATAAATTACAGCTATTCAGGAGGGCACAGAGCACTTCTGCCGCCTTTTTTCTCTTCCTGTAAGGTGTTGCTCTCTCCCTCTTTGAGTCCAGAGTGATTAAATGGTGGCCCAGAGTCACAGCCGGACTGAGCCTGGAATCCACATAATGATAATCATGGCATTAGTTAAGCGCTGTGGTTAGATACATGCTAATCAGGTGGGACCCATGTCTCACACGGGGCTACTGATCCCCGTTTTTCAGATGAGGAAACTGAGGCCCAGACGAGAGAAGTAACTCGCCCAAGGTCACACAGCAGACAAGGGGCAAAGCTGGGATTAGAACCCAGGTCCTTCTGACCCTCAGGCCCGGGCTCTATCTACTAGGCCGTGCTGCTTCTCGCATATTACCTGACTGCTAGGTCAATGAGATTTTTCTCACAACCCCACCTGGGGATGTCCAGAATCGGATGTATTGGCACTGCGATTCTCTATTGGGATCGTCTAACTCTCCTATGCCGGCGTCGCCCAGCCACCGACCCAAGGAGGGAAACTGAGGCGCTGTAGGGAGGAAGGACACTTAGGGGCCATTGGGCCACAATGTGGGAGTCAGCTGTGTTTACTGAGAGCCTCCCGTGTGTAGAGCACCGTACTAAGCACTTGGAAGGATAAAATGATAACAGACACATTCCCTGCCCATGACGAGAGGAGCCGCCCGAACCCGGCAAATCCACCGAGAACATCGGACGCCGTTAGGCACGTGGAGCGGGGCGGCCCTGCCGCTAACCCTAAACCGCACTTTCGTTTCTGTCCCCCAGTAAACCTCAGTCAGAGACGCTGAAAGCGGGAGACCTCAGGACCCGTATTAGCCGATGTCAGGTGTGCAAGAAGAGGACGTAACGTATCGGAGAGCCGTCTCCTGGTTCTTTTTTTTTTTTTTCTATAGTTAAAACTATAGAAAACTTCCGAGATGCACTCTTTTCCCCACTCAACAATGGTGCTACGTACACAGCCAAGGACACACAGAAACCATTTAACCGGACAGATTCCGACAAACCTCAGCCACACCCCAGAACCTGGAGCCGCGGGCGCGTCCCGGTACGAGACGTAGGACTCCTGACTCGTTCCCGGACAGGTGCGTGATGGCCGCCTCGTCGCCGATCCGAAGATGAAGTTCCTCGTTTTTTCTCCCAGGAACCCAAACGGCACTTTTTTTCTTTTTAAGAGGAAACAGAATCCCGTTTTAAGTAACCGAGAGAAGAACCACCCTGAGTTGATTTTTAAATGCAAGACTGCAGTTTTGAAAAACAGTCTTCGTGGTGCTACTAACCCTACTGTATTCCAGGTTTTTAATATAAAAAGGCAAAGTTTGGTTTATTTCTTGTAATGAAATGTGTATATTGTGTAAACAACCTTTTAGTCGAAGTTGTCGTTTGAACAAGAATCAGCCTAAGTTCCGCCTCCATCCAGAGTGTACACAGGTAGGTAGCAGTGTGTTCCAAATCTAAAAATTTCTGGCAGTGAAAGGATTTAGGTCCGCAAAGCGAATTTCAAACTGGTCCCACGTTCCGATTTGATTTCGTTTCGGTAATGTACAGCTTTGTCACCCCTTGGATCTGGGTTTTGGAAAATGTCCTTAACTGTATACCATATTATCAAAGGCTTGTGCTCAAGAATCCCCAAACTTTTTTTTAAGTGTTTTTATATTCTCTGGCGATATATTACCATGATTAGCCATATCCTCTGTACTTTTTTTTTTTTTTTTTTTAATAAATCCTCTATGTGATGTAGCAGTAATACATCCGGCTCAGCCAAACACCCTCGAGATTTCAGATCCGTTAAGGTGCTCACCCAAAGGCCGACGTGAATGTCTCAGAGCGGAATCACGTAACTCTTCCCGACGGCTGTACTCCCTTGATGATATGAATGAATAAAGTGAAAGGTAGCTAAAACGGAGACCTTGTCCCGTCCCCCCTCCTCCCGCCCCCGTTTCCAAGCCTCTCACAGCCCCATTTGTGTTCGCTCGGGGCAGGGCGGTGGAAGGTGAAGCCAGGAAATCTGGCTGATGTCCCAAGCAGGTTTTGAAAAAGATCTTTCTCTCTGTCTGTCATCATCCCCGCACCGGGATCATTCTCCACCGGCAAAAGCTCACCCTCTTGGGCTGCCTTTTTTGGTCTCCTCTGCCCTTTCGTTTCCCATGGCAGAGGTCTGTTTTACAAATTTTAGTCCCTATTAAGGAGCCCAGGTCCCCTTAATCGACCCAGGGCGACAGCTTCTCTCAAGACTCTGTCATCTGTGGCGGACTAAGTTCCATCTGACCCCCGGGTAGAGGATAGTACATCTCGTCAGCCCCAGTCCCTTCTACTTGCGGCTTGGCCCGAGACCGCCCCAGTGAATCATTGGCTCGGATGGCGATTGAAGTACCAACAACCAATTTATTTCTACTAAGGTCAAAAAAAAAAAATAGTTCCTGAGGAGACGTGAAATGAGCCAGCGGTGCCAGAATATGGGGCAAGCATCTTGGCACGTACACACTTTGACTCTAAATATATATCCTTTACGATTCAAATGCGTCTCCACCGTTGGCCTTGGAGCCCACCCTCTTGTTCCGGCCAGACACAGAGGCTCGGAACTCTTCTCGCGAAACCTCATCTGTTTCCCCGCGAAGCGTCGGAAGCACATCTGACGCTTTAGGAGACGGTTCCTCCACCTGACCACATCTCTGCCTCGCCTTGTCATCCAGATGTGCAAAACTGGGCCTCGAAAGACTTGAAAGACTCGGTCATCTAGAAAGAATAAGGTGTGCGGTCCTGGGCCCCTGGACCAATCCATCGATGGGATTTATTGGGCACTGATTGCATGCAGAGTGGGGAGAGTACAGGAGAGCAAGTAGACATGGTTCCTGCCTTCCCTTCAGAGCTGCTGGTTTAGAGGGGGAGGCAGACAGACAGGCGCTAAAATAATTTATGGGTAGGGGAAAGAGATTGAGGGTAAAGATGATGGGTATAAGTAATGTAGGGGCAAGAGGGAGTACCTAATTGCCTGGGTGAAACAATGGTGGAACAAAATGGGTTGGGGAGATGAGAGCTTCCTGGAGGAGATGTGATCTGGAAGGCTTTGAAGACGGGAAAAGGGATGATCCTGAGGGAGAACGCCCAAAACCTCCTAGCTTTATTCCAATCAATCAATGGTATTTATTGAGCGCTGACTGAGCAGAGCACTGTACAAAACACTCGAGAGAGTACAATCCAGCAGCATTAGTGGACACGTTCCTTATCCATAAGAAGCTTCCACGTTCCTCCACGTGGCTCCCTGCCTTCTGGACATTTCCTCTCGGTGAATGAATCACAAGAGGGCACCATTGCCTTAAGAAAATACCGCGGACGCGGGCAGGGAGGATGAATTGGGTATATCTTGTTCCTAAACGTGCTGGCATCAAACGGACTTTAGGTCGACGGGTGCCCCCGGCCTTGAAAGGTGGATTGCAAGTAGCTTTAATTTTGCCGCGCCGTCTCCAGTCTCTCGCCACCCTCGGATGAAATGTGCAAGTTGAAACGTCCCAGAGCGGTGACTGACGCTGGGCCCGGCGGCTTCGGACCCTGGCTCCGTCGGAGTAGCACAGAGGCGTTCTTTCTGTCGGAGCCCGGTACTGAATGGTTCCTTTTGCAGGGATCGCACGGCTCATATTTTCCCGTGCACCTCACTCCCGCACCAAAATAACCGAAGGACGTTACTATGCGGTGTCTGGTTTCGGGAAAGTGGCTTCTAGGGTTACCGGTTGGAAGCCCTGGAGGTTTCTGGGATCGTCACCTCTTGGCGGTGAGGGCGGACTTTGCAACCAGTGGGATGTTCCCTCTAGGTAACGGTGTTTGGGGGGCGGGGGGTGCCTGGGGATTGGACCCACCCGTTTTGTGTGGAAACGGAGGGAGTGGCACTTCTCCCTCTCTGAACCGAATAAGCTCTGGGAATCTGGGGTCTCGCCGCCCGGACGGCGCTGAACTGATTTCAGGGTCCTTGGGGGTGCTTGTCAGCACAGCCCTGGAAGGCTCTGGGTTGGGTGAAGACAAGGCTTTGTGGTGAGGTGGGGGCTGGGGAATCTTCAGCAGGGGGCTGTTGTTGGACAGAAGACTGGTAAACCCATCAAGAGGACTGCAGCCCTAGAATTGCCTATGGTGAAGTGGGAAATGCAGGGAAAAAAAATGCCGAAGCAAACAAGTTTTGCCTCCACTCATATGCTCATGTGTCCGTGCGTAAGCTTCTCTCCCTCCCTTCTTCCTCGCTCCCTCCTCACCTTCTCTACCCTCTCCATTTTTTTAGTGGTATTTGTTAAGCACTTGCCATGGGTCAAGCACTGTGGTAAATATCAGTTAACCAGGTTGGACACAGTCTTCATCCCTATTTTACTAGCCCAGAGAAGTGAAGTGACTTGCCCAAGGTCACACAGCAGACAAATAGCAGAACTGGAATTAGAGCCCAGGTCCTTCTGACTTCCAAGCCCAATATTTTCCCACTAGGCCACGCTGCTTCTTTCCTCCCTCTCTTCCTCTCTCCTTTTCTTCCCTTCCTTTTTTCCCTCCCTCCTTCCCTCTCTTCTTTCCTTCCTTCCCCTTCCCAACAGGACCAATCCTCCATGAATCAGACAGGGCTGGCCTACCAGGGTCCAACTTCGCCCGGAGAAGTTACATTTCTGGTTTGTTAACGTCACCTTGAGCTTGGTCTACCCAGACCCACTCGCTCTGCTCTAATAAGGAAAAACTGGCAAGGGCTCCGGTTGAAATTTGTTTTGTCATGTTTAGTGGGTTTTATTTTGTCTACCAGGCTATTTTTTTGAAAAGGCAACTTGAATTCGTTAGCTCCCGCCTCCGTTGGTCGTATTTCACGTTGAGTATTTTCTCCTTATTTGGCTACTTTGAGCGGAAATGAAAACTGGCAATCAGGCCCACTAAACCCAAGACAGCTGTGCTGAACAGGGGGGCAGTTAATGTGTTTCAGATTGGAGAGGCAGGAAGGAAAGCAGACTAAATGGGAAAGATTCAGTGACCGGGGGGATGTTGATTCACTTCCCCAGTTACAGACGATACAAAGATGATCTCTGTCAGCCAATCAGTGGTATTTATTGGGCACTTACTATGCCCAGAGCACTGTATTAAGCACTTGGGAGAGTATAACAGAATTAGCAGACATGTTCCCTGCCCATAATGAGTGTAGTCTGGAAGAACTGTACCCTTTGAAGGATCCAGGGGGAAGAGGTGGTCTTGAACTTCCATGGATTCAACTTAGCAGCCGCAATATTAGAGGCTGAATGCGGTTGGTGATCCATTTTCATTCAGTCATTCATTTACTGAGTACCTCTAGGCTGTAAGGCTCATTGTGGGCAGGGAATGCGACTAATCCAACTCTATTGTACTGTACTTTCCTAAGCGCTTAATACAGTGCTTTGCACCCAGGGACTGTGTCCAACCTAATTTGATTTGTATCTACCCCAGCGCTTAGAACAGAATTTGACACATAGTGAGCACTTTCCAAATACCGTACAACCAGTAAATACCATCGATAACGCCTCTTGTGTGCAGAGCACTGTAGTAATAATAATTGTGGTAGTTGTTATTTGACACACAGTGAGCACTGTCCAAATACCGTACAACCAGTAAATACCATCGATAATACCTCTTGTGTGCAGAGCACTGTAGTAATAATAATCGTGGTAGTTGTTAAGTGCTTACTGTGTGTCAGGCACTGTACTGTGCGCTGGGAAGAATACAAGCAAATCAGGTTAGACACAGTCCCTGTTCCACGTGGGGCTCAGTCCCCCATTTAACAGATGTGGTAACTGAGGCCCAGATTAGTGCCTTTTAGACTGTGAGCCCACTGTTGGGTAGGGACTGTCTCTGTATGTTGCCAACTTGTACTTCCCAAGCGCTTAGTACAGTGCTCTGCACACAGTAAGCGCTCAATAAATACGATTGATGATGATTTGTATCTACCCCAGCGCTTAGAACAGAATTTGATACATAGTGAGCACTTTCCAAATACCGTACAACCAGTAAATACCATCGATAATACCTCTTGAGTGCGGAGCACTAGTAATAATAATCGTGGTAGTTGTTAAGTGCTTACTGTGTGTCAGGCACTGTACTGTGCGCTGGGAAGAATACAAGCAAATCAGGTTAGACACAGTCCCTGTTCCACATGGGGCTCAGTCCCCCATTTTCCAGATGTGGTAACTGAGGCCCAGATTAGTGCCTTTTGGACTGTGAGCCCACTGTTGGGTAGGGACTGTCTCTATATGTTGCCAACTTGTACTTCCCAAGCGCTTAGTCCAGTGCTCTGCACACAGTAAGCGCTCAATAAATACGATTGATGATGATTTGTATCTACCCCAGCGCTTAGAACAGAATTTGACACATAGTGAGCACTTTCCAAATACCATACAACCAGTAAATACCATCGATAATACCTCATGTGTGCAGAGCACTGTAGTAATAATAATCGTGGTAGTTGTTAAGTGCTTACTATGTGTCAGGCACTGTACTGTGCACTGGGAAGAATACAAGCAAATCAGGTTAAACACAGTCCCTGTTCCACATGGGGCTCAGTCCCCCATTTTCCAGATGTGGTAACTGAGGCCCAGATTAGTGCCTTTGAGACTGTGAGCCCACTGTTGAGTAGGGACTGTCTCTATATGTTGCCAAGTTGTACTTCCCAAGCGCTTAGTACAGTGCTCTGCACATAGTAAGCGCTCAATAAATACGATTGATGATGATTTGTATCTACCCCAGTGCTTAGAACAGAATTTGACACATAGTGAGCACTTTCCAAATACCATACAACCAGTAAATACCATCGATAATCCCTCTTGTGTGCAGAGCACTGTAGTAATAATAATTGTGGTAGTTGTTATTTGACACATAGTGAGCACTTTCCGAATACCATACAACCAGTAAATACCATCGATAATACCTCTTGTGTGCAGAGCACTGTAGTAATAATAATCGTGGTAGTTGTTAAGTGCTTACTATGTGTCAGGCACTGTACTGTGCTCTGGGAAGAATACAAGCAAATCAGGTTAGACACAGTCCCTGTTCCACATGGGGCTCAGTCCCCCATTTTCCAGATGTGGTAACTGAGGCCCAGATTAGACTGTGAGCCCACTGTTGGGTAGGGACTGTCTCTATATGTTGCCAATTTGTACTTCCCAAGTGCTTAGTACAGTGCTCTGCACATAGTAAGCGCTCAATAAATACGATTGATGATGATTAGTGCCTTTTAGACTGTGAGCCCACTGTTGGGTAGGGACCGTCTCTATATGTTGCCAACTTGTACTTCCCAAGCGCTTAGTACAGTGCTCTGCACACAGTAAGCGCTCAATAAATACGATTGATTGATTGATTAGTGAATTGACTTGCCCTAGGTCACACAGCAGGCAAGTGGCAGAGCCGGGATTAGAACCCATGACCACCTGACCCCCAGGACCACGCTACTACTACTGAGCGCTTGGGAGAGTACAGCGCTAGGCACGATCCCTGTCTGTCCTGCTTCACTTTCAGATTCTAGGTGTTTTATTCTGAGCCCTGCAGCGTGGTCCAGAGGAATGGAAATTGGGGAGACCTGGTTCGAATCCCAAATTGGCCGGTTAAAGCGGGGCTGTCCCTCTTCCCCACCTGCGGACTGGCTCCTGGCGCTGCGTGCCCCGGTGGAAGTCCGACCCGACTGTGGACCCTCTTCTCCGATTCAAAAAATTTAGCAAAACAGACCGAGCTGCAGTTTTGACCAGAAGACGGACCTGTCAGGGGAGGGAAGGCGAGAAGAGGGACTGTGAGAGGCGAGGCGAGCCGTGCCAGGAGGGCGTGCTGGAGTGGATGTGGGGCGGGGAAGGGCCCAGTGACCAAACTGGCCGTCAGTTGCCCGCCTGGCATGGCACCGGCCAAATCCCCACACGATAAATACGATTGATTGACAGGTGCCAGGGCCAGGCAGCGGCTCCCCGGGGGCTGTAAGCTAGCTGACCAGGTGCTCTGGGGGAGGAGGGATTGCTGCCTCTCTCCTCAATCAATCAGTGGTATTTGCTGAACGCTATGTGCAGAACACTGTGCTAAGTGGTTGGGAGGGCACAACGTAACAATATAAAGTCAGATATATGTTGCCAATTTCTACTTCCCAAGCGCTTAGTACAGTGCTCTGCACATAGTAGGCGCTCAATAAATACGATTGATGATGATATATACATATATACATATGTATATACACATACATATATATACACACGTATATACATATATACACATATATACATATATATACACACATATATACACATATACATATATACACATATACATATATACACATACACATATATACATATATATACATATATATACATATATGTGCACACATATATACATATATACATATACACATACATATTTACGCATATATATACATATATATGTATACATATATACATATATATGTATGCATATATACATATATAGATATAAACAATATAAAGACCCAGCCCACAGTGAGCTTATGGTCAATAGGTACAGTGATCTGCACACAATAAGCGCTCAATAAATCATCATCGTCATCATCAGTCGTATTTATTGAGCACTTACTATGTGCAGATAAATACAGTAAATACAGTTGAATACAATACAATAAATACAATTGAATGAAAGAGAGGATGGCCTGATTGACTCTGCGGTCCCATCCTACGGGATATTGGGTACAGTGCAGGGGCTGTACCGCTGAGGACCATTTACCGGGAAGGCTTAGAGGCTTGAGAAATCCACTGACCGCCCCCCCATACTCTCTTAACATCATTCATTGGTATTGTTGAATTTTTCATTTTTCTCCCTATCGGTTGTAATTCGTTTCTACCGACCTGCGGCTCTCTCGTCCTGAAGCGGGAACCCCTTGCTAGGTGTGGTTGATCTGGTTTGGGTTTTTCAAGTCCAGGCTTGGTCCAGAGTTAAACACCTTGATTAGTCTAGAGCTAGTTGGGGGTGTAGGGGAAGAGTGGCGGTAACCGGGGGTCCGGATGGGAGAAAGGCAGTGCAAGAACCATTTGGGGGCTATTAGGAGAAAAGGCAGGAGGGCCTATGATAGCAGGCATACCTTGTGGCAAAGAGTACCTCTTTGCTGACAGCCCCCTCCTTCCATGTTCAAGCAGTAGTGATTTTTTTATTTTATTTCGTATTTAAGCACTTATTCCAGGCCCTGCACTGTTCTAAGTGCTGGGCTAGATAGAAGATAATCAGGATAGACACAGTCCCTTGTCCCACATGGGCCTCACTTTCTTACTCTCCATTTCATAGATGAGGTAACTGAGGCACAGAGAAGTGACTTGCCCAAGGTCACACAGCAGGCATGTGGCGGAGGTGGGATTAGAACCCTGGACCCTCTGATTTTGTACTTCCCAAGCGCTTAGTACAGTGCTCTGCACACAGTAAGCGCTCAATAAATACGATTGATCCCCAGGCCCATGCTCTCTCCTTCTAGGACACGCTGCTTCTCCGAATGAAGCAGCGTGGCTCAGTGGAAAGAGCACGGGCTTGGGAGCCAGAGGTCATGGGTTCTAATCCCCGCTCCGCCACTTGTCAGCTGGGTGACTTTGGGCAGGTCACTTCTCTGTGCCTCAGTTCCCTCAGCTGGAAAATGGGGATTAAGACTGAGCCCCACGTGGGACAGCCTGATTACCTTGCATCCCCCCAGCGCTTAGAACAGTGCTTGGCACATAGTAAGTGCTCAACAAATGCCATCATTATTAATGCCTGCTTAGTGCAGGGCACTGAATTCAGCATTTACACCTTCCCAGACCTCCGGTGGGCTTGGGGGGGGAAGCCAACAGGATGATAATTAGCCAGAAATCATGGCCGCAAATACAGACGTTTAATGTCCAACTACCCTCCTCACTGCGTTCACGTGGAGTGCCGCTGTCACTCTGTCCACGATGCCCAGGAGCTCAAAAGGTGGGCGAGAGGAGAGCGCCATGGCCCTGAATAATCAAAAAGGTGATTTGTCATGGGAAGAGATTCTCCCTAAGTATTGAGTTCTCTTCCACCTTGATTCACGCAGCATGGAGATGTTCTCTTGTGTAATTTTTTTCCCCCCTTCAAAAAGCCTGATGATCTTACATGATTGTCATCAAGAGAAGCAGCGTGGTTCAGTGGAAAGAGCCTGAGGTCATGGGTTCTAATCCCGGCTCCGCCACTTAGCTGTGTGACTTTGGGCAAGTCACTTCACTTCTCTGGGCCTCAGTGACCGCATCTGTAAAATGGGGATGAAGACTGTGAGCCCCCCCGTGGGACAAGCTGATCACCTTGTATCCTCCCCAGCGCCTGGAACCGTGCTTTGCACATAGTAAGCGCTTAACAAATGCCATCGTTATTATGATTATCATCTGCGACAGCTGTATTTATTCATGCTGGCACGGCTGCTACCCCTCCTCCTCCTCCTCAGAAGCAGCGTGGCCTAGTGGATAGAGCACGGGCCTGGGTTCTAGTCCTGGCTCCGCAACATGTGTGCTGTGAGACCCTGGGCAAGTCACTTCACTCCTCTGGGCCTCCTCATCTGTAAAAGAGGGATTGAAGACTGTGAGCCCCACTTGGGACAGGGACTATGTCCAACCTGAATAACTTGTCTCTAACCCCCTGCTTAAAACAGTACTTGGCACATAGTAAGCACTTAAGTACCATAATTATTATTATTATTACCACGGGGCCAGCGTACACTAGCATGCGCACTAAAGTGAGCCAGACTTTGCTGGAAATCCATGGTGCCGAGGAGGGCACTGAGGTCGGGGGATGGTTTCACTGCTTCTGGGAGAGTTAACTTCTACAAAAAGGGTTTTAAAAATAGCCCATCCGCATCCACACTCGTGAAAGGGCTGGGAAGTACGTGGAAATGAGAGGCCTGTTTGGGGCCAAATTGAGAGATACCATAGGCTAATAAGACAACCCCAAAAATCTTTTTTTTTAACCCACTACAGCACTTAACGGGTGCCATCCATTTCCTTACACTTTTTGAACACTTTTTGAATGTGAAATGAAACGTTTCTTTCCTATGGAACCGAGCCACCTGCATGGACAACCTGAGATTGGAAAGGGCTAGCACAGATTGGGTGTCTAATCTACAGTCTCAGACACACTACCACACCTGCCCCCGGCTAAGCAGTGTGGTATACTGGACTGAGGACGGGCCTGCGAGTCAGAAGGTCATGGGTTCTAATCCCCACTCTGCCACTTTGTTGTGTGACCTTAGGCAAGTCACTTAACTTCTCTATGCCTCAGTTCCCTCGTCTGTAAAATGGGGATGAAGGCTGTGAGCCCCATGTGGGACAGGGACTGTGTCCAACCCGATTATCTTGTATCTACCCCAGCACTTAGTGCCTGGCACATAGTAAGCGCCAAACAAATACTAGAATTATTATTACTATTATTATTATGTAGCAGAATCAGTCCCTCACCTCTTCTTTCTCTTTTGGCCCTGGGGGGCTAAAGGGGCCGATAGAATTCCAAGCAAGAGGCAGAAGGAGGGTCCGGATTTCTTTAAAGTTCATCCTGCTCCAGAGGCAGGGAAGCAAGGCTCCGGTTCCCCTTCCGCTCCATTGCATTCCTCATCTTGGACGTCTCCTTGGTCAGCAGGCCGGCCCTCGAGCTGAACTTCCTGAAAACCCAGCTCGCCTTCCACTGTATTAGTAATGCACATCTTAGCGAGGAAATAGAGGGTTTGGCTTTTTAAATATAGACATTACGGGAAAGATTGGAGAAGGGAATGATTTAATTGATACAGTCTGTTCCCAAAGTAAAATTAGCCCAGCCTCCAAGGCTTCCTGATTCCAAAAAATGAAAAATAAAATCACCAAGGCCAATTCTTCCACCTCAAGAGCAAATGCTCATCCTTCCGCTAGCCAGATCAGGACTCCGTTAAAAATCCACATGCACGCACGGGGTTACATGAACAACGTCTTTACTGCAAGTAGCTCTAGGGAAAGCCAAGTCAGATAAATAGAAACACTATACAGAGCTCCAAGCCAGTCTCCCCAAACCGCAAATGCGCGATGTGTTTACAAAGAAAACAATGTAACAATATTTACAATGGAAGACAAAGCCAGAAAAATCAGCTCGACTTTTAAACAGATCTGTGAAGCAGAAATAGCAAATATAATGAATAGTTCCAACCATATATGTTTTCGTTTTTACAGACGAAATTACTATGTCCCCATATCAAATTAAATTTACAGGTCACAACATTGTTCCGTCATTGGTATTTCTGTACTATACAGCAGCGTAAACTGGTAGCTGGAAGGTAATATACCTACTGATATGTTTTTACATATTCCCGAAAATAGGCTTCCAGCACAATACTGAATAAATTAGTTGTCTGTAAACTAAGAAAAGATTCAAAAAGATTGCATATTCATAATGCCGTACCTGTTAATATCTGTACTACCGTGTTTGAGGTTACCCATTTATTCAGCATGTATTAAGTCAGTGCTGTACACAGTACATTGGCAGCCTCAGGACCTAATAAGTAAATAATGTAACATTTAATTCATTTCTTTTCCCAAACAACCTTTTCTTTTCACTTCACCATTAGAGATGTTTGAACTTCTATCATTACTGAAATTACTCTTTAAAAAGTTGCAGAGCTTAAAAAAAAAAGGCTGTCTAAAATATTGCATCATTAGAGAGCCAATAGGAGCTGTATTGCGTGATGAGATCATGATCGGTAGAAGCGATGAGATTTTTATTTTCTTTTTTTTTCAACTGGTTGAGGGAGTCTGAGCTCCAGCAGCAACTAGTGACTGTACCACCGTACTCCCCCCGCCCCTTAGAGAAGTGGAAATGCATCTCTTCGGGCACCCTCACCCCCAATCCCCTTCCACCCTCCCTGCCTCAAGTGTTGAGAACCGCAAGGAGGTCGGTATCGGGTACGTTTTTCCGAAAATTCAACTGATCGTTTTCGTACCGTGTACTCCTTAAGACTGCCAAAAAATAGATTTAAGTACAAGTCACCGAACATCCAAACTGAGTGGCTGAGCTGCTCTAAAAAGTAGACTCTTGAGCCAGTTGTCCAGAGGCGAGGCGGTTTGAACCTCACCCTTGCCCGATATTCGGTGAGGGGGGTGGTGGCCGGCATCTTGGAGCTGTATGGGCCATGACCCTATTTATTTTCAGGGCCTTGAGACCCATACATTGTGTGTACCCACAACTGATGCCGCGCTCTCCAAAAGGGCAGCATTAACAGACGCTCCGAATCGGCCGTCCACTAAAACCCCGCAAAAGTACTGTGGTTCACTCGGATTTCTATAGATTTTGCTTTCCAGACTAAGCCGTGATTGTTGGAAGCTTTTTCCTTTAGACGCGTGACAGACCGAGCCAAGCCTCTACTGTTTTCCTTTCTGCAAAACTTGGTCCAATATGAAAAAGAGACTTTGGTTAAAAAGATAGGGTGACCTGGTTCTGGGAAAGCGGGAAGGGAGCGTGGGGGGAACAAATGAAGGCAGATGCTACACAACCGGTCTGAATTTTTCCATTTGAAATGCATAGACAGAAATTCCAACTCGTTTTATGTCTGTAGCTAAGAAAGGGGGAAATATTTGCAATCATCAGTTCTCGCTCTCTTCTTGCCACTTTAACTGGGGAACACGCTGATCAATAGGACATGCTGATCAATAGGTTTGATACCAGTGAAGGTGATTTACAATCACGAGATCTATGATCAAGAAGTAAGCTTCTGTACCATTATCGTCTGTACCATTAAAAAAAGAGAAGATTCTAGATCATAGATGTACGTTCTATTACATAGTTCTCCCCTCACCATCCCTCCCCCCCAAAAGATTTTAAACTTCCAAATCATTTTTCTAAACTTTACGTGTTAAAGCTACTAGGCATTTAGTATCATACCAGATAAGCAAATCCATGTATTAAATATACTGTCAGTCACCTTTGGGTGTTTACATACACACACACATAAATGCGTGCATTTATATGTGTGTGTATCTATATATAGTTTGTGTGTATATAGATGAAAAACATTTTTGAGGGGAAAGGGGAAATATGAGGAAGTGACAATCTGCCTTTCGAGGTTTACACCCATACAGATAGGTTGGGGGAGGCAGGGGAGAGTGGAGCCAGGAGGAAGGAAATCCATCACTGAAGCAGAGTTGTGACATTCCATAATTCAAAAATAACTCCATTATAGGCAGCAGTTCAGGCTGATTTGTGTGAACAAAATTCATTCAATTGTGGGTGTCCATGTCTGTGCTGGTGGAAGCCAAAGCAGCTATTGTAAACCTCTGTGCTTTCCAAAATCCGGGAGAGACCAGCAGAAAAATCCACAACCCTCGCGTTCTTCTAAAAACAGTTTCCTTGGTAATGTTATCAGTCTGGAGAGAGAAGGGGAAAAGAGAGAGGAAAATTGTTACTTACAGTCACGGGATTAAAGTCGACTGACCCATTTCTGTCACCGTAAAAAACTGAACTCGCGTTAGCAGTCTAGAGCGATTTTGCCGACTGAACTCTCCCGGTTGCCTGTGATGACTTCCAGTTTGGGGAAGGTGAGTTCCTCGTTGTGGGCAGGCAACGTGTCTACCGACTGTTGTACTGTCCTCTCCCAAGCGCTTAGTAGAGTGCTCTGAACACAGGCGGCGCTCAATCAATCCCATTGATTGATTGGTTGACCATGGAGGCATCTCAGAGATATATTTAGGGTTGCCCGAATACATCTGCTAACAACCCAGGGTAGAAGGGGGACAATGGCCTCCAATCCCATTTTTCCCCAAACCTGGAGTGAGGAATCAAGGCCCTCATTTCCAAAACACAGAGTTTCCTGGGGGAATAAAGACATGCTGCTGGCCTCGGCATGTTCTTTCAACGAGCCTAGCCTCCTGTAGCGTCAGTACAACTCGGCCTCTCCCCTGTTCACTGGCTTGGCTGGGGGAGAAGAAGTAGCCTTCATTTTAACCAACCCGTTGCTCTTCTGGGAACCAAAGTGGAAGCTTAGTTGGGTCCTTTTTAGGAGAGTTGAGTCTTTTCCCTCTCTCTCTCTCTCCCCCTGACCTAAACCACCAATTAGCCCCTGGTGACTTTGTCCTCACGAGACCTCGCCTCATTACAGTCATGCCTTAACTGACAATGTGCACAGCCCCAAGACAGATCCGCACGCTACAGAGGCAGGTTTTGGAAAGAGCATCCCCAGATTTCCCCAACGGGATTCTATCCAGGACGATAAAAGCATGCTAAAAGGAGAACTGACTGTTCCCTTCCAATCAGGGAAAATGCTGAGATTCTTGGAGATAGAGCTGGTGTAGATCATTGATACTTCCAATGTCTATCAATTCAAAACCTCCATCTTAATCACACTAAAGAAAATGAGCCTACTGGATAGACTGAGAGAGCCATGCGGAACTAAGACCGTGCCCGAACTAATTAACTTGTACCTATCTCAGAGCTTAGAACAGCGCTGAGAAGCAGTGGGGCCCAATGGAAAGAGCCCAGGCCTGGGAGTTAGAAGACCTGGGTTCTAATCCTGGCTCCACTGCTTGTCTATGTGAACTTGTGCAGTCACTTCACCTCTCTGTGCCTCTCTTTCCCATCCTGTAATGTGGGGATTAAGACCGTGAGCCCTATATCATCATCATCATCAATCGTATTTATTGAGCGCTTACTATGTGCAGAGCACTGTACTAGGCGCTTGGGAAGTACAAATTGGCAACATATAGAGACAGTCCCTGCCCAACAGTGGGCTCGCGGTCTAAAAGGGGGAGACAGAGAACAAAACCAAACATACTAACAAAGTAAAATAAATAGAATAGATATGTACAAATAAAATAAATAAATAGAGTAATAAATATGTACAAACATATATACATATATACAGGGACTATATGGGACAGGGACTTTGTCCAGCCTGATTATCTGGTATCTACCCTAGCGCTTACTACAGTGGCTGGCCCATAGTAAGCGCTTAACAAATACCATAATCAGCTTACTGACCAAATGTGATCGACTGCTCATTTATTCTCCCAAGTACTCAATACTATGGATCAGTATGTTGCCAATTTGTACTTCCCAAGCGCTTAGTACAGTGCTCTGCACATAGTAAGCGCTCAATAAATACGATTGATGATGATGATCAGTACTACAGAGTATAATAGTTATAAATCAAGTACACTGCATTTGGAATACAATCTGTATCAATACACTGAATTATTCTAGAAATATTTTGTGGGGGTCTTATGCAGGAAATACAATAAAATAAAACTGGTATTTGAGGGCTTACTATGGGCCAGGCCTTCTACTAAACAAATACTGTAAATAGCCAAAAGCAATTCAAGTTCAGTAATTATTTAGCAACAGCCATGCCCTTTACCAACACTGACCTGATGAAGAATTTTAAATTGAAAACATAAAGGCCATGTTGCAGTTAACACCCAAAGCTCACATTAAATTTTAAAAAAGGCAGAGGGGATATATTTTATATCTTTGGCCCCTTTTATTTTTCTTATAATTTGGTGGGCCAACAGGCTTAAAGCCTGGGATACTTTTTCTAGAAGATGTTAAAAGGTCAGGGAACAATCTAAATGATGGAATTCACTGAGCGGGTTCTTCAGTGCAGGGTAAAATTTCATTCCCTTAAGTTTGATGCTCTCTAATAATTCAAGGCTTATTTGAGTTTATTCAAATGACACTGCCATTAAACCGCATATGGTAAAATTCAAACACAGCTCCATAGGGTCTGATGTGTAAAGAATGACGTTGATTGCTATACCGTATAGTGGCAGTATCTTTGGCATTTTTACCGAGATTCAGAATCTTGTCACCGAATAATAGCCATGATATTAAACACTGGGGTGGATACTAGGGTTTTGAGATCGGACAGTCACTGTTCCGGAAGGAATTCACAGATTGTTTTATCCCTGTTTTACAGAGGGGGAAACTGAGGCTCAGAGAGATTAAGTGACTTGTCAAAGGTGGTATATAGGGCCAGTTTCAGGAACCCTGGTCTCCTGCCACCACCTTCAGCCAGTCCTGTGTTCTTTCCATTAAGCTGTGCTGCCTCTCTCTGTGAGGCTGCAAGAATTTTGTTTTTATTGCTAGGAGAACATTAGAAGAACCTACAAGGCTTTTTAAAGCACTTGCCTAAATTAGTGGTAGAGAGGAATTTAACCCCCAAAACCTGTTTTTTTTATCTCCCCCCCACCTCCAACTTCAGTGTAATTACTAAGATACCTCTGATTTACAAGCAAACAATGCTACATCCATGCAATTAACAGATCAAAGCAAGTGACTAAGGAAAGACTTTCCCATGCCAGTGAGAATTTTCAAACTCTTCTTTAAACCCATTTAGCTTCCTTTAGATCTGTGGAGTTACAGTTTGCACTGCCAGAATTTACAGAAACATGATAGAATTAAAAAAAATATATATATGTTACTGGAGGCCTTCTAGGAAGTCCTATTTAGCTTCCCTGCATGTGCTGTCAAATACATTAGGAATTTCTTTGGTTCCATTTTTTATAACTTGACATTGTGAGTTAGTGTAACAAATGGATTAATTTGCATTCGGCCCAAATTTCCTTGGCTTCTGCTCCCTGGATCATCAGCAGGTAAGGGCAGAAATGAGAGCCTTAACAGAATTATTTCAGCTGATGACTGACTAACCTAATTATTCCAGTTGATGACCGGATCTAGCCAACTGTGTTGGTCTCCCCACCCTAAGCACAGTTTATCTGTGGTCAGATATCTGATCCAGTGAAAGACCTAATGAGAAACCCGTGAAATTGTCAGAAATCACTTCACGACCATGGCAAGAAGCAGCGTGGCCTTGTGGAAAGAGCAGGGGGCCTGGGAGCCAGAAGGACCTGGGTTCTAATCCCATTTAATAATGATAATAATAATGATGGCATTTATTAAGCACTTACTATGTGCAAAGCACTGTAAGCGCTGGGGAGGTTACAAGGTGATAAGGTTGTCCCACGGCGGGCCTCACAGTCTTAATCCCCATTTTATATATGTATATATGGTTGTACATATTTATTACTCTATTTTACTTGTACGTATCTATCCTATTTATTTTATTTTGTTAGTATGTTTGGTTTTGTTCTCTGTCTCCCCCTTTTAGACTGTGAGCCCACTGTTGGGTAGGGACTGTCTCTATATGTTGCCAATTTGTACTTCCCAAGCGCTTAGTACAGTGCTCTGCACATAGTAAGCGCTCAATAAATACGATTGATGATGATGATGATTTTACAGATGAGGTAACTGAGGCCCAGAGAAGTTAAGTGGCACACAGGTGACAATTGGCAGAGCTGGGATTTGAACCCACGACCTCTGACTCCAAAGCCCGTGCTCTTTCCACTGAGCCGCGCTGCTCCTCATTTATCTGCTGAGTGACCTTGGGTAAGTCGCTTCGCTTCTCTGGACCTCTCAGTTCCCTTGCTAGAGAAATGGGGATTAAGACTGAAAAGTAGGGCAGGGACCGTGTCCAACCTAACTCGTATCTACCCCAGCGCTTAGTACAGTGCCTGGCACATAGTAAGTGGTGGACAAAATAGAAAAAAGAACCATGAAGAGGTGGGCTGGGGGTTGTTCAAGCTTACTAAGGGGGGCAGGAGTTCTACACACTTCCGGGCGTGTTTCCTTTACAAATTCATTGTTTTGGAAGTGCAATGGTAGGCCTGAAAGCTAAAGGAAAATACGGAGTTGTTGCTTACAGACTGTTAAATCCAAATCCCAAGGTGAGCCATATGCTGGGTTGTGGAGACCAGTGCAGAGATCCCCTCCCCGCCCCCCACCCAAAGGGTTTTGGGTTACAACCGATCCTTCCATGAGCGCTTTTTATGTGCAGGGCACCGAATTGAGTGCTTGGGAGAGCACAGAAGATTTGTTAGACATACTCCCTGCCTTAAACAGACTCCTACGTTGAGCTTTGCCGAGCACAGTTTTACACTCGTCATTATTTAATCGGAGATTTTAAAAACAACAGATTTGCATCTGGCTGCAATTTCAAAGGCCTGCATTTCCCCCCACCCCCCAACACACCTCCTCCCGGCTACTGGTCAGGATATGCGGCACATGCTCATTTCATTACCTTCACGCTTGAAGAATTAAGAAAAAAGGTCAGAAGTCCAAAGATTGAAGTGAACAATTTTTTTAAAAAATGTTCCAAGTGCAAGAAATGGCCCTGTGCCAAGTGCCCTTTATACATGGTCATTTTAGTCTGACACTTGCGTGATACATATAATTCTTCAAGGTCCAAAGGTTTTGGGTGTCTAACACTCATAGGAACGCAATCCTAACTGAACATGTTCACCTCCTGCACTAAATACTTATTAGCTTTTTGGTAAAAGGAAAGAAAAAATAATTCCCATTCAATATTTTGGAGGGGCAGTGTCATTTATGAAAACATCAAATCTCATGGGATTCTAGCTGTTTACACCGAGAAATAAGTATTTTTAATCTTCAGGATGATTTTGATGAACAAACTGAACCCCAACTGAAATCATTTTGGTTATTCCACTGAACTCCTCAGATTAGAAAAAGAACAACAACATAGTGCTGGGCATCAGAGGTTTCTAAGCAATCAACAGTCTTCCCAAGTACCTTCATCTGGGAGGAGGGAAGGAAGAGGGAGGGGAGGGAGGAAAAGTGTGTCATGGGGTGGACTGGCAGAGACAAGCCCCGTCAACTACTCTTTCTCTCCCAATTCTGGTCTAGCTCTTCCCAGCCTTCTTTCCCACCAATCCCACTACAGCACTATAAACCCCCTTGCCACTGATTTCACAGGGCCCTGACCCTAGTCAAAATTGAAGCCCCTTGCGCCTCTGATTTCAAATCTGATATTATATACTTCAAATCTTTTCAGAGCAAATCAGATTCACACCTTTTTGCAGCAGTTCGGAATTTGTTCTTTGCTCCTCGACATAAATGCGCTTCATTTAATACAGTTTCATGAAAAATCCAACTGGAGTTAACAATCCCGTCTGTACAACACCGTTAGCCAAATACAGTACCTCACAATGCTCCGCCTGAAATTAGGGGCCTTTATGAGAATAGAAAACCTAAGAAACGTGTTCATTGTAACTTCTGTTTCAATAACTGCCCCAACTGCTCAGCCAGCAGCTCATTTCCTGACCGTTTTTCTTAGACGGTGGATATTTTTTTCAATTGATAATCCTGTTCACAAACCAAAGTGACTAAACGACATTCCCTTCTACAGCCTCTTCCAAGGGCAGCTGTCCAACTAGGCTGGTTTCATTTTTATACACTACAAACTTGAGACAAAAATAAGAGATATTTCTTAATGTCCTCATCCAACAGAACAAAAGACAATCACTCTTATAGACAAGCTCTCCTCACTTACTGAAGGCACATCTCCTCCACGAGACCTTCACTTACTGAGCCTTCATTTCTTCTCCCAATCCCTTCTGCATCACCCTTCCACTTGGATTTGCACCCTTTATTCACCCCTCCCTCAGCCCCACAGCACTTACGTGCCTACCCAAAATTTATTTCTATTAATGTCTTTCTCCCACTCTGGACTGTAGGCAGGGGATGTGTCTTTCAACTCTGTTGTAGTTTACTCTCCCAAGCACGTAGAACAGTGCTGTGCACACGGTAAGTGCTCAGTAAATACAACTGGCTTGACTCTCTCTCGAATGTGATTTTCAACCTTACTTGGCACGCAGACCAAACATCCAGCTAATGTGAGGAATTAGTTATGGGGTAGTGGTTGGGAGATAGAAATGTATGCTTTTTTTTTTTTCCCCTCTCAACACTGAAACCGATTTCTGAGATAAATCCAGATATAGGTTCTGGCGTAGACGTGTATCGGAGGTGGTTTCGCCACAGATGAAGAGACCAGATACTGTAGTATTGCTCTGTAGAAAATTGCAGGAAGCCACCAGTGGGTAAATGGGGTGAATGACGTCTTTAGAAGAGTCCCAGCACGCCCAGTTCTGTGAAATGCAGGAGTTGCCTTGTTTCAGAAGCCTGGCTTTTAGGCCTCATTGCGTGTCTACCGCACACGACAGTTACTAACAACAATGTGCTGTATCCAGACAGGTGTGCATTGTTGAAAGGATATCCCCTCAATAGGATTTCTAGAAGAACTGATGCTATATTTTCCCTGCGCAAGAAATGGGGTCAATTTTTTGTGGGGAGATTTTAAGTGCTTACTCTGTGCCAGGCACTGTATTAAGCACTGGGGTAGATACAAGCTAATTAGGTTGGATATAGTCCCTGTCCCACATAGGAACTAAATCACAGTCCCTGCCCCAGTCTTCATCCCCATTTACAGATGAGGGAACCGAGGCCCAGGAGTGAAGTGACTAGACCATGGTCACCCAGCAGGCGCGTCAGGGAGATGGGATTAGGACCCAGGTCTTTCCGATTCCCGGGCCCGGGCTCTAGCCACTGGGCCATACTGGAGTCGCCTGGGTTCCAAGCTATTGAGGGCGGCCTCAGGTCGGCACACAAAATAATAATAATAATTATGGTACTTGTTAAGCGCTATGTGCTTAGCACTGTTCTAAGTGCTGGGATATCATCATCATCATCAATCGTATTGAGCGCTTATTATGTGCAGAGCACTGTACTAAGCGCTTGGGAAGTACAAATTGGCAACATATAGAGACAGTCCCTACCCAACAGTGGGCTCACAGTCTAAAAGGAGGAGACAGAGAACAAAACCAAACATACTAACAAAATAAAATAAATAGAATAGATATGTACATGTAGAATAAACAGTAATAAATATGTACAAACATTTATACATATATACAGGTGCTGTGGGGAAGGGAAGGAGGTAAGATGGGGGGGATGGAGGGGGTGACGAGGGGGAGAGGAAGGAAGGGGCTCAGTCTGGGAAGGCCTCCTGGAGGAGGTGAGCAAATCAGGTTGGACACAGTCCGTCTCACATGGGGCTCTGTAAAATCCCCCTTATGCAAGGACTTATTAGGGGACGGAGGCCCCGAGAAATGAAGTGACTTGCCCGAAGTCACACAGTAGGCCAAGTGGCAGAGCCGGCATTAGAACCCAGGTCCTTCCAACTCCCAGGCCCAGGCTCTAGCCGATAAGCCACGTCCAATCCCACTGGGACTTGGCAACCTGCTGCTTCGTAGGTTTCGGACTGGGATGATCGACAGGGTCCCAGGAACATGGCAGAAGTGGCGCCCTCGCCTCAGAACCAGCCCTTGGCCTCATGGGATGATGTCTGCGACAGGCGACCCTGGACCATTCTGGGGAGGGCTCATTTTGGGTCAGGATAGAATTGGGCAGCACAGTCCGGCCCAGTCTAGAACGAAGCAGCACGGCCTAGTGGATAGAGCACGGGCTTGGGAGTCGGAAGGCCATGGGTTCTAATCCCGGCTGCGCTACTTGTCTGTGTGACCTTGGACAAGTCACTTCCCTTCTCAGGGCCTCCATTACCTCATCTGTAAAACGGGGATTAGGACTGTGAGCCCCATGTGGGACAGGGACTGTGTCCAGCCTGATTTTCTTGTATCCACTCCAGCACTTAGTATAGTGCCTGGAACATAGTAAGCACTTAAATGCCATAATTAATTAGCGAGTCACATCTGGGCCTCGGATTGTCCACCTGGGCAAGGCTTAACCTGGTCCTGGTCACTAAATGGAAAACAATCGTGATGGAAAAAGGCATTATGCAAGGACTTTTGCTCCAGTCCTGCTCAGTAACCCCGGCTACTAAAGCAGAGAACGAGTCTACCAACTCTTATATTTTACTCTCCCAAGTGCTTACTACAGTGCTCTGCACACAGTAAGGGCATAATAAATACCACTGATTGAGAGTCTAGAAACGTGACACCCTTACAAACCACCACGTTCGCAAGCACATGGACTTGAGTGCCACCCATTTCATCCCTCAAAGTCCAAAAAACAAATCTACCCAATCTAGATCTGAGCAGGGTGTCAGCTACAAATGAGAAAAGGTGAGAACAACCAAGAGAGAGTGGTCTTGAATGAAAACAAAAAAAAATCGATTTAGCAAGCTGAGCGTTTTACTAGATTTTGCCAAGTTTAAAGAGAACCAGGCAGAGCAGCCTGCTTTCTCCTTTGCACGGGCTAAATACTGTTCAACTCTGGTAAAAGGTTGTTCTGTGCTCCCAAAATCTTGAGTTCAAGAGGGACTGTGATCATTTTCTTATAAAAGAAAAGAAAAACTAAAAGACCCATTTTAGGGATGCGGTAGTACGAAGCCAGCCGAATTTATCATCTATTCTGATCACCGATTAAGACCGATTGCTTGATTGGTCACCTTGCCGGCTTCTGGAACTGCCGCCCTTCCAGTTAATCGGAGATCTCAGCAAATACTTCCCCTCCCTTCCAAAGGTGGAACAAACTTTTCAGCCTCTGAAATGAACTCCATGTGCCTGAATCTCTCTCCTCCCCTCCCTCCCTCCCTCTCCTCCCGGCAACCTGGCAGCTGTCATTTGCTTCTTCAAAACAAATGAAGTCAACTTGTCTGTTCTAACTTGTGTAATGATATAAACCTGAATATTAAATCTTTAATATGCTAATCGAGCCCTACATGACTAAAGAGAAAAAACAGCAATTTGCAGGTGGGCCCAGGAGGCCCTTCTCCGGGTTATTACAGGCCACTTCGGGGTGACTCATCGAACAATACTCTAATAAAAGTTGGAGGACCAACTTCAGTCCTACCCCGAGAAACGCTCACTGGTAACACTGCATTCCAGTTTCCCGGGGTCTTTTTTTTTATCGCTTTGATCAGTCCCCCGGCTCAGTTCTCGGCTTCCCGTGAAACATAATTTTATTTTGAAGAACTGGGGTTGCAACTTCCTCCTCTTTTTCTTTCAACCGGACTCTCCTTGAAGGCAGGGAGCGGGTCTCCCAACCTCCACTGGATTCGCCCATCAGCTGCTGATGGATCAGCTCTGTTTTATCGTACTCTCCCAAGCACTGAGAACGGCGCTCTGCCCGCACTAAGCGTTCAATGAAAACTTAGAGTGGCTCAGTGGAAAAAGCATGGGCTTGGGAGTCAGAAGTCGTGAGTTCTAATCCCGGCTCCGCCACTTGTCAGCTGTGTGACTTTGAGGAAGTCACTTAACTTCTCTGTGCCCCAGTGACCTCATCTGTAAAATGGGGATTAAGCTTGTGAGCCTCATGTGGGACAATCTGATCATCTTGTATCCCCCCCAGCGCTTAGAACAGTGCTTTGCACATAGTAAGACTGTGAGCCCACTGTTGGGTAGGGACTGTCTCTATATGTTGCCAATTTGTACTTCCCAAGCGCTTAGTACAGTTCTCTGCACACAGTAAGCGCTCAATAAATATGACTGATGATGATGATAGTAAGCACTTAACAAATACCATCATTATTATTATTATTACTATTGATTAGATGACCTGTTGCAACTACCATCAACTGGCAATTATTCCAAAGGGGCCTGTCAGCACGATTTGAGTACCCCTGGTCAAAAGGGAATACACTTGCCAAAGCAAACAACTCGAAATGGGCTTCTCGATTCCTTGAAAAATAATTCTAAAGTGCTCTGCACCCAGTAAGTGCTCAATGAATGGATGGACTGATTAATCTTCCGATGACATCTTTGAGGAACGCAACTCCTAAAACTATTAGGAACTGAGAAGCAGTGTGGCCTAGTGTGGATAGACAGTGGGCCTGCAAGTCTGAGGGACCTGGGTTCTAATCCCAGTTGTGTGACCTTGGGCAAGTCACTTCTCAGTGCCTCAGTTCCCTCACCTGTAAAATGGGGATTAAAACTGTGAGCCCCATGTGGGACATGGACTGTGTCCAACCCAACTGGCTTGTATCTACCCCGGCGCTTAGAACAGGGCCAGGTGCATACTAAGTACTTAAACACCATAAAAAATCCCCCCGAAAACTCCCAAGTTTCCCCCAGAGGTGGATGACAGAAAAGTAGCATTGCTACTGTGCTAATCAGAAGCTCTGCCTTTTAAGTGCTCTAAACTCTAGGCTGTTAGGTCGCTGTGGGTAGCGTATGTCTGCTGTATTGCACTCTCCCAAGCGCTTAGCACAGTGCTTGGCACAAAATAAGTGCTCAATAAATACCATTGTGTAACTCTAGGGCAGGACCTGGACAAATGGATCCTGAATGGGGAGGAAAACAGCGAGGAAATTCACAGTTCCTTGATGTAAGGTTTTTGTTTTTGCAGAGTAGGGAGACTGTACTGAAGGGCTATAGGCGGTGCCTAAATATTGTATTTATTAAGCATTTACTATGTACCAGGCACTGTACTAAGTGCTGGGGTAGATACAAACTAATCAGGTCGGACACAATCACGGGTTCTAATCCTAGCTCCACCACGTCTGCTGTGTGACCGTGGGCAACTCACTTCACTTCTCTGTGCCTCCGTGACCTCGTCTCTAAAATGGGAACTGAGACCGTGAGCCCCACGTGCGACAGAGACTGCTTCCAACCCGACTGGGAACCCGATCCACCCCAACGCTCAGTACAGTGCTTGGCACTTAGTAAGCACTTAACAAGCATCACAAGT
The DNA here is from genome assembly GCF_015852505.1 of Tachyglossus aculeatus. Classification (NCBI taxonomy): domain Eukaryota; kingdom Metazoa; phylum Chordata; class Mammalia; order Monotremata; family Tachyglossidae; genus Tachyglossus; species Tachyglossus aculeatus. The sequence goes on along the minus strand of NC_052071.1, from coordinate 15,717,800 downwards.
ATTAGCAGTAGTATTTTTACAGTCCCTGGCCCAAATGGGGCTCACAGTCTTAACCCCCATTTTACAGTTGAGGGAACTGAGGCACTGAGAAATGAAATGATTCACCTGAGGTCACCCAGCAGACAAGGGCAGAACTTCTGATTTCCAAGCCCGGGCTCTATCATCCTCATCATCATCAATCGTATTTATTGAGCGCTTACTGGGTGCACAGCACTGTACTAAGCGCTTGGGAAGTACAAGTTGGCAACATATAGAGACAGTCCCTACCCGACAGTGGGCTCACAGTCTAAAAGGGGGAGACAGAGAACAAAACCAAACATACTAACAAAATAAGTAGAATAGATATGTACAAGTAAAATAAATAAATAAATAGAGTATTACTTAAGGTGGCACGGCTTCTGGGTTTCCCCTGGGGCTGCCTCCTTGAAACTACTGTAAAAAGAGGGCGAGGGCAGGACTGGACGCAAGCCTGGATGTTGGCTCTTAAATCACTCGACTAGTCCAAAAGAGCAAGAACTGGCCTGGGGCCAGTAACTGAAGAGGCTTGCCAACAGGGTGCCCTCATGGAATTGTTACTAGTCATTAGCTTCAAAAAAAGGAAAAAAAAAGAAAAGAAAAGAAAAAGGGCCTCAGATATACTGTCTTAGCACAGTCATGCAGGCTTCTCTCCAGGATCATCAAAAGAATCCTGAAAAAATAAAAACAAAGGATGAGGCGTGTCTGGGTGGGGTCAGATCCCCACAGCAATCACTTACCCTTTTCTCAAGAAGCCAACACCTTAGTTAGATTGAGTCCAAAGGACTTTACTACGTTGTTTCAAAAGACTGAAGGAAAAGATGATTTGAGATCCGGGCAGACACACACGCAGTCCATCTTTTTTTAAAAAAGGGTTGTACTTAAAAAAAAAAATAAAGGTGGTATCTTTGCACATAGTAAGCGCTTAACAAATGCCATTATTATTATTATTAAGCACTTACTAAGAGCCAGGCACTGTACAAAGTGCTGGGGTAGGTACAAACTAATCAGGCTGGACACAGGCCGCGTCCCACATGGGGCTGCTGCTTAAGAGAAGCAGCGTGGCTCAGTGGAAAGAGCCTGGGCTTTGGAGTCAGAGGTCATGGGTTCAAATCCCGACTCTGCCAATTGTCAGCTATGTGACTCTGGGCAAGTCACTTAACTTTTCTGGGCCTCAGAGACCTCATCTGTAAAATGGGGATAAAAACTGTGAGCCCCCCGTGGGACGACCTGATCACCTTGTAACCTCCCCAGGGCTTAGAACAGTGCTTTCCATGTAGTAAGTGCTTAATAAATGCCATTATATATACATGGGGCTCACAGTCTCAATCCCTATTTTACAGATGAGGTCACTGAGGCACAGAGGGGGTGAAATGACTTGCCCAAGGTCACACAGCAGACAGGTGGCAAGAGCCAGGATTAGAACCCAGGTCCTCCGACTTCCAGGCCTGTGCTCCTTCCGCTAGGCCACGCTGCTCCTCCTTTACGATTTAAATAATCGTGTCATCTTTTGTTGATGTCACCCTAAATTCTGTTTGCTTCTCATATATTTCTAGTGAAGCCCTTAACGTACCGCCCTGACTAAAACCTACCCACCCCGAAATAGTCTCACGCCATGTATGTGTCTGGAGCCGAAAATGCACGATGAGCATTTGGCAAACATCACATTTAAATCTGATTTTGAGTGGATTACTCAGGCTATATACGGCAAACCTATATTTGGGCCCGTATGTATGGCAAGCACGCTTATTTATCTACGGAAAAACCGGAGAGGCTGGCTGGGGAACAAACAAGCCTTCATTTTCAGCCGAGCCGCTGCGTTCCCTAACGTCACCCATCTGGTATTTGACAAAGCCCATCGGTGACCGTGCGGCGGCCGAGTTCGAAAAACCAGCTCGACTGTCCGGCCGCCTTTTGATGAGTGGCACGTTCAGCCAAGCGCGGAGGTTTGACCGGCAGAAAACGTGACGGTGAAGTCAGCCGCGAAAATAACTTTTAAGATGCCGGTTCAGCTGTCTGAGTGCCAGAAATAGGAGTTGTGGGGTGGGCGGGGGGGAGGCCAGGACGCTTCTCCTGCATTAACAGTTTAAAGCTTCCAAAAGAGGGGAAGACCCACGTGAAGCAGAACCGCCGTAAACGCCGGCGGCGAGCACGGGTGGCAGCCGACGGGCCCGTAAGGGAATTAGAATAATAATAATGATGGCATTTGTTTAGTGCTTACTATGTGCAAAGCACTGTTCTAAGCGCTGAGCACTGTTCTAAGCGCTGAGGAGAAGACATGCTGCTGCTTCTCCCGCCCTCATCCCCAGCCCCTGGAGAGGATGGGTTGAGGTGCCCAAGTGGGTGGGAGGAGCAAGGCCTGCGGGGAGGGGGTTGCCCAAATCGGGCAAGGGGCGTAAAAGGCTCAAACACCAGGAAAAAACTACCATAGTCCACCCCCCACTCCCGCCAAAGAAAAACAACCCACTGAAAACAGCGCTTAGAACAGTGCTTTGCACATAGTAAGCGCTTAATAAATGCCATCAAAAAAAAAACCAGTCTAGACTGTAAACTCGTTGTGGGCAGGGAATGTGTCTCTTTATTGTTGTACTGTAATAATGATGATGATGGTATTTGTTAAGCGCTTACTATGTGCACAGCACTGTTCTAAGCACTGGGGAGGCTACAGGGTGATCAGGTTGTCCCACGGGGGGGCTCACAGTTTTAATCCCCATTTTACAGATGAGGTAACAGGCACAGAGAAGTTAAGTGACTCGCCCAAAGTCACACAGCTGACAGTGGGCGGGGCCGGGATTTGAACCCATGAGCTCTGACTCCAAAGCCCGTGCTCTTTCCACTGGGCCACGCTGCTTCTCAGCTACTGTACTTTCCCAAACGCTTAGTCCAGTGCTCTGCACACAATAAGCACTCAATACAACAGAATGATTGAAATGGATGGTTGGTAGATGGGAGCAAGTGCAGAAGAGTCAAATTCTGTCCCTTTGGAATAATAATTACGGTACTTGTTAGGTGCTTCCTATGTAGAAAGCACTGTTCTAAGCATTGGAGTAGTTAGGCAGGTTGGACACAGTCCCTGTCCCACATGGGGCTCACACTCTTAATCCCCATTTTACAGATGAGGTAACAGGCCCAGAGAAATGACTTGACCAAGGTCACACAGCAGACATGTAGCAGAAATGGAATTAGAACCCATTGCCTTCTGAGTCCCAGGCCCATGCTCTAACCACTAAGCCAGGCTGCTTCTCTAAATACACAATTCACTGTCAAAATTCTCCCCTACATGAACAGAGAAAATCCTCTTGTAGCAAAAGTGAACCATTCAAAGATTTTCCCCCCCACAAAAAAGGAGGGGGTGAGGGGACGCATCCAGAATTTCAAACCACTCGATTCACCTGAGCAAGATCTTTTGGGTCCAACCTGATTATCTTGTATCTACTCCAGCGCTTGACCCATAGTAAGGGTATAACAAATACCATCATTAATATTATCTTTTAAAATTTCCATTACTGTACGGAAGTACGCTTCCTCCAAAATTCATAGAAGCTGTAGGTGTTGTACTCTCCCAAGCACTCAGTCAGCGCTCCATATATAATACTGAATGAATGAACGTTAGCCTGGCCATCTGCAGCAGCCTAACCAATACAGATTTGCCAAACTACTGGGGTGGGCGGGGGGGGAGAAGCTTCCAGGGCAGTAAGAATTGTTTTCCTAATTACATTAATAATAAAATCACCATCCTAATAGAGTGCAATTTGGGGTCAAAAATCGAGCATTCATTATGCAATCAATCGCCTTGAAAATGAAAAGAAAAGCTCGCTTATTTTTATTCAACTACAGATGATTTTCTTATTATGGGATCCATTATGGGATCCAGCACATCCCTTAAGGTGCTACGCATCTGCTTCTAGCTTAGAACAGTGCTTGGGACATAAGCGCTTAACAAATACCTCATTATTATTATTAGCAATGCCTCCCCATACTGCTGATAAAATGCTTGAGGTTTGTGCTTGCTTTTTAATTGAGGGGGGGAAAAAAAAAATCAGCCAATGGGACACTATAGGATTACAGAGTTTTCAAAGCCTACCTAAGCTCCTTAAAGGGAACTGAAAAGAGGCACAAGTACTAACTGCACATGATCTGTTTTTGCCCTCTTGTCAATGCACGGTATTAATAGTGAGACGTAATAATGTCAACAAGCTAATTCTGGCACAGGGAGGGCATCGTGTTACTGAGGAAACTGAAAAAGCTTTGCTTAAGTAATAGAATCCGTGAGGAGTACACGTTAATAATAATAATAATGGTACTAAAGCGCTTAACTACGTGCCAAGCACTTTTCTAAGCGCTGGGATAGATGCAAAGTAGTCAGGTTGTCCCACATAATAATAATGATAATAATAATAATAATAATGATGGCATTTGTTAAGCGCTTACTATGTGCAAAGCACTGTTCTAAGCGCTGGGGAGGATACAAGGTGATCAGGTTGTCCCACGTGGGGCTCACAGTCTTAATCCCCATTTTACAGATGAGGTAACAGACACAGAGAAGTGAAGTGACCTGCCCGAAGTCACACAGCTGATAAGTGGTGGTGCCAGGATTAGAACCCACGACCTCTGACCCCCAACCCCATGCTCTTTCCACTAAAGCCAAGCTGCTGGCTTTTGTGCCACTTTCCTCCTGGAGTTCCTACTGGGGAAAAAAAAAATAAAAAACATTACGGTGTACTCCCCATAAAGGAGAAGAGGATGACGGTGGTTAACTGAATGAAAGAGGGCTATTATCACTCCCAACAGAAAATATCATTCATTGGGTCTAATGTAACAAGACGGAAACATTCCCACACCACAGTAACAATGTCTCAGATTTCACAAGTGAAACAGGGGCACAAAATGAGGAGATTCCCATTCAATCCCCAAAACATAAACGGGGCTAAAATCCCCGGGTCAAAGCGAGCTGAACCATATTAGGAACTAAAACTCCCCTCGGAAGGGCTGGGGTTTGCATACCACTTGTGTAAGGTTTCAAGTCAGCATATTACATCCTAACCATACTGTGTCCTTATAAAGTATTGAGAAATGCAGATGATGCAACTTTGCATCAAGGATATGCAAAAACCCAACTCCTCCTGACACGTGACCACTATTAAAAAGGATTCTCCGCGCCCCTCCAGCGCAATACTGACCGTGATTTTTCTGATTTGGTTCCATGGCAACTAGGCAGAGGGGAAAAGAGTCCAACTCTGGCCAACCCCCCGATTATCTCACACCTACCTGCCTGCCACATTGTAAGCCCTTAACAAATTCCTTCAAAAAAAAAAAAAAGGGGGGGAGTCCAGGAGCGAAACATTTTTATTTAAGCACTCCAGCTAAAAATATTTAGGGGGTCTCTAATTCTTTCAAAGATACTAATATAACTTCCTTACTTTACGGTTTAAACTTTCCCCAAATGTGGTACATAAACTTCGCGGGATCTCACTCAGTGGTTTCTCCGAAGGATCAACCTCAAGCAATTCCTCACATCACTTTTTTTTTTTTTTACCAAGTCCATTTAACCTCCTTGCTTAAAGTTGCTTTAAAAAAAATTAAAATAAAGAAACCTTCGGTACTCAGTACTTTAGAGACATTACAGTCCAAATAATTTGAAGAAAAGCTGTTTCCTCTGGGATGTTAATCGCACCGCCACACCTCAATATTGGCCACTTTTTCTCTGCCTTTTTTTTTTTTTAACCCTCTAGACTCACTATGGGGTAGGGAATGTGCCTAGTAATTCTGTTGTCCTCTCCCAAGCGCTTAGTACAGTGCTCTGCACATAGCCAGCGCTCAATATTAAAAGAAGCAGCGTGGCTTAGTGGAAAGAGCAGGGGCTTGGGAGTCAGAGGTCATGGGTTCTAATTCGGGCTCCACCACTTGTCTGTTGTATGACCTTGGGCAAAACCACTTAGCTTCTCTGTGCCTCAGTTACCTCATCTGGAAAACGGGGATGATGACTGTGAGTCCCACGAGGGGCAACCTGATTACCTTGTATCTACCCCAGCGCTTAGAAGTGCTTGGCACACAGTAAGCGCTTAGCAAGTACCATAAGAATAATAATAATGATAAACACCATTGACTGATTAACCCGAGAGCCCCCAACCGTTCTAATAATGTCTGTCTCACAGTCTTCTAGACTGTGAGCCCACTGTTGGGTAGGGACTGTCTCTATGTGTTGCCAACTTGTACTTCCCAAGCGCTTAGTACAGTGCTCTGCACACCGTAAGCGCTCAATAAATACGATTGATTGATTGATCGTCTCTCCCTCTAGACTGTAAGCTGTATGGTGTACTGGATAGAGCCCAGGCTTGGGAGTCAGAAGGTCATGGGTTCTAATCCCAGCTCTGCCACTTGTCTACTGGGTGACCTTGGGCAAGTCGCTTCACTTCTCTGTGCCTCAGTTCTCTCATCTTTAAAATGGGGTTTTGCGACTCTAACCCCCCAGGGCCTGTATCCAACTCCATTAGCTTCTATCCACCTCAGTGCTTACGCCAATGCTGGGCACGTAGTAAGCCCTTAAGGGCCCAGCGCTTAGAACAGTGCTTGGCACATGGTAAGCGTTTACCAAATACCATTATTATTACTATAAATAACAAATACCATACCTATTAAGCTCCCCGTGGGCAGGGACTGTCTCTGTTTATTGCTCCACCGGACTCTCCCGGGCGCTTGGTGCAGTGCTCTCCACACTGTAGGCGCTCAATAAATAGGACTGACAGAGGTCTGATCGTGACCAGTGTGGCAACTGTTTGGAGAAGGGCTACTACCAATGCTCTGGTTGCCTTAAATCCACAGTGCTGCCTCCCTGCTGGGTTTTCACGAGGCCCCATAATAATAGTTATGGTATTTGTTAAGCATTTACTACGTGCCAGGCTCTGTATTAAGTGCTGGGGTGGCTATGTGGCTCAGTGGAAAGACCCCGGGTTTGGGAGTCGGAAGGTCATGGGTTCCGATCCCTGCTCCGCCACTTGTCAGCTGGGTGACTTTGGGCAAGTCATTTCACTTCCCTGCCCCTCGGTGACCTCGCCTGTAAAATGGGGGATTAAGACTGTGAGCCCCAGATGGGACAACCTGATCACCTTGTATCTACCCCAGCGCTTAGAACAGTGCTTGGCACATAGTAAGCACTCCCAGCTCTGCCGCTTGTCAGCTGTGTGACTTTGGGCAAGTCACCTAACTTCTCTGTGCCTCAGTTCCTCATCTGTAAAATGGGGATTAAGACTGTGAGCCCCACATGGGACAACCTGATCACTTTTCCCTTCTTGACTGTGAGCCCCACCTTGTATCTACTCCAGTGATTAGAACAGAGCTTGACACACAGTAAGCGCTCCCAGCTCTGCCGCTTGTCAGCTGTGTGACTTTGAGCAAGTCACTTAACTTCTCTGTGCCTCAATTCCTCATCTGTAAAATGGGGATTAAGATTGTGAGCCCCACTTGGGACAACCTGATCACTTTTCCCTTCTACACTATGAGCCCGTTGTTGGGTAGGGACCGTCTCTATATCTTGCCGACTTGTACTTCCCAAGCGCTTAGTACAGTGCTCTGCACACGGTAAGCGCTCAATATGATTGAATGAATGAATAACAAATGCCATCCTCTGTAAAATGGGGGTGAAGACTGTGAGCCCCACATGAGACAACCTGATCACCTTGTAAATTCTCCAGCGCTTAGAACAGTGACTTGCACATAGTAAGTGTTTAATAAATGCCATCATTATTATTATCATTATTATTGGAGAAGCACTGTGGCTCAGAGGAAAGAGCCCGGGCTTGGTAGTCGGAGGTCATGGGTTCTAATCCCAGCTCCACCACTTGACATCTGGGTGACTTTGGGCAGGTCACTTCACTTCTCTGGGCCTCAGTTCCCTCATCTGGAAAATGGGGATGAAGACTGTGAGTCCCCTCTGGGACAACCTGACTACCTTGTAACCTCCCCAGCGCTTAGCACCTAGTAAGCGCTTAATAAATGCTATTATTATTATTATTATTGCTATATTCTCTGGGCCTCAGTTCCCTCATCTGGAAAACGGGGGTGAAAACTGTGAGCCCCACGTGGGACAACCTGACTACCTTGTAACCTCCCCAGCGCTTAGAACAGTGCTTTGCACCTAGTAAGCCCTTAATAAATGCTATTATTATTATTATTATATTCTCTGGGCCTCAGTTCCCTCATCTAGAAAATGGGGATGAAAACCGTGAGCCCCCTCTGGGACAACCTGCCTTGTAACCTCCCCAGCACTTAGAACAGTGCTTTGCGCCTAGTAAGCGCTTAATAAATGCTATTATTATTATTATATTCTCTGAGCCTCAGTTCCCTCATCTGGAAAATGGGGGTGAAGACTGTGAGCCCCCTCTGGGACAACCTGACTCCCTTGTAACCTCCCTAGCGCTTAGCACAGTGCTTTGCACCTAGTAAGCCCTTAATAAATGCTATTATTATTATTTTCTCTGGGCCTCAGTTCCCTCATCTGGAAAATGGGGGTGAAGACTGTGAGCCCCCTCTGGGACAACCTGACTCCCTTGTAACCTCCCCAGCGCTTAGAACAGTGCTTTGCACCTAGTAAGCCCTTAATAAATGCTACTATTATTATTATTATTATTATTTTCTCTGGGCCTCAGTTCCCTCATCTGGAAAATGGGGGTGAAAACTGTGAGCCCCACGTGGGACAACCTGTTGACCTTGTATCCCCCCCAGCGCTTGGCACATAGTAATAATAATAATAATGGCATTTGTTAAGCGCTTACTATGTGCAAAGCACTGTTCTAAGCGCTGGGGGGGATACAAGGTGATCAAGTTGTCCCACGTGGGGCTCCCAGTCTTAATCCCCCTTTTTACAGATGAGGGAACTGAGGCTCAGAGAAGTTAAGTGACTTGCCCAAGGTCACACAGCAGACTTGTGGTGGAGGCGGGATTCGAACCCATGACCTCCGACTCCAAAGCCCCGGCTCTTTCCACTGAGCCAGGCTGCTTCTCTAGTAAGGGCGTCCCACACGCCATCATTATTGCTGCTATTTATCGCCGCCTGCGCGCGCACGTCACGGCTGAGGTAACCGAGGCCCGGCCTCAGCCGGCCTGATCCGGTCCGGTCCGGTCCGGGCCTGCCGCGGGAGCGCCGAGCGGCCGCCAGCGGGGAGCGACGTGGCTGCGGGGCGGGGCGCGCCCCCTATCGGCGCTCCGCTAGTTGGGCCTGGCGGCGGGCGAGGGGGGGGGAGCGGGGGACCCCGGGAGCCAATCAGCGGAGCCCATTCCCGCGCGCGCTCCTTCCCCCCCCCCCCCCCCGCCAAGGGGCGCGAGCCAGAGCGCGCGCGCGCCCCCCCACGGCCGCGAGCCAAAGCGCGTGTGCCCCCCCCCCCCCACAGAGCAGCTTAAAAGTTAAGGCACGGGGGGGGGGGGGAGATTTTTTTTAAAAAGCGGTGCTTTTAATTGCTTACTTAATAATAATAATAGCATCTGTTAAGCGCTTACTACATGCCAAGCACTGAGGTGGGGGGGGATATTATTATTATTGATTACCTTATTATTATGACTATATTCTCTGGGCCTCAGTTCCCTCATCTGGAAAATGGGGATGAAGACTGTGAGCCCCCCCGGGACAACCTGACTCCCTTGTAACCTCCCCAGCGCTTACAACAGTGCTTTGCGCCTAGTAAGCGCTTAATAAATGCTATTATTATTATTATTATTATTATATTCTCTGGGCCTCAGTTCCCTCATCTGGAAAATGGGGGTGAAGACTGTGAGCCCCCTCTGGGACAACTCAGTACTCAAGGTAACTGAGTTGTCCCACGTGGGGCTCACTTCTTCCTCCTCCTCTTCTTCTTCTTCCCCCTCCTCCTCTTCCCCTTCCTCCTCTTCTTCCTCTTCTTTTAGACTGTGAGCCCACTGTTGGGTAGGGACTGTCTCTACATGTTGCCAACTTGTACTTCCCAAGCGCTTAGTACAGTGCTCTGCACACAGTAAGCGCTCAATAAATACAATTGATTGATTGATTCATCCCCCTTTTACAGATGAGGGAACTCAGCCACATACATATCCATTCTATTTATTTTATTTTGTTGATACGTTTGGTTTTGCTCTCTGTCTCCCCCTTCTAGACTGTGAGCCCACTGTTGGGTAGGGACTGTCTCTATGTGGTGCCAACTTGTACTTCCCAAGCGCTTAGTGCAGTGCTCTGCACACAGTAAGCGCTCAATAAATACGATAGATTGATTGATTTGTTAAGCGCTTACTACGTGCCAAGCGCTGGTCTAAGCGCTGAGGTGGGGGGAAATGCAAGGTAACTGGGTTGTCCCACGTGGGGCTCACAGACTTCATCCCCCTTTTACAGATGAGGGAACTCGGGCACAGAAGTGACTTAATAATAATAATAATAATGATGATGGTATTTGTTAAGAGAAGTGAAGTGACTTAATAATTAATAATAATAAAAAATGATGATGGTATTTGTTAAGCACTTACTATGTGCTAAGCACTGTTCTGATCACTGGAGTGGGGGGGGGGGGATACAAGGTAATTGGGTTGTCCCACGTGGGGCTCACAGTCTTCATCCCCCTTTTACAGATGAGGGAACTCAGGCACAGAAGTGAAGTGACTTAATAATAATAATAATAATGGCATTTGTTAAGCGCTTACTATGTGCTAAGCACTGTTCTGATCACTGGAGTGGGGGGAATACAAGGTGATTGGGTTGTCCCACGTGGGGCTCACAGTCTTCATCCCCCTTTTACAGATGAGGTGACTCAGGCACAGAGAAGCAAAGTGACTTAATAACAATAATGATGGCGTTTGTTAAGCGCTTACTATGCACTGAGCACTGTTCTAAGCACTGGGGGAGATACAAGGTTGTCCCATGTGGGGCTCACAGTCTTAATCCCCCATTTTACAGATGAGGTCACTGAGGCCCACAGAAGTGAAATGACTTGCCCAAAGTCACACAGCTGACAAGTGGCGGAGCCGGGATTAGAACCCATGACTTCTGACTCCCAAGCCCGGGTTCCTTCCGCTGAGCCACGCTGCTTCTCTACGTGCCCAGCACCGTCCTAAGCACTGAGGTAGGTACAGAGTAATTAGGCCGGACTCGGTCCCTGCCCCGCGTGGGCCTCACGGTCTTGAGTCGGCGGGGGGGAACTGAGGCAGAAGTTCAGTGACTTGCCCAAGGTCACACGGCAAGCAGCTGGAGGAGACCTGGTTTAAAAGCCAAGGACTCTGACTCTCACGTCGGGGCTCTCTCTCTCTCTCTCTCATGCTTGGGGGGAGGCAGGCCAGGTCCTTTTCCATCCCGAAACAGAGGGGAACTTACCGCCTCACCCCTCCTTGGTAAGGCACCAGGATGGGCTTGGGATATTGCCACACCACAACAGATATTGCTTCAATCACAGGAAAAGGGCAGCCAGTTTGGGTCCCCCCCCCCCCAAAAAAAAATCACTCAGGTGACAAGGAGTTCTCCCCGAACGACAAAGTACTCAGAGTCCCCAGTCCCTACTAAATCCCCAAATTCAAGCAGCAGGTGGAGACAACTAGAAAGGCCTGGAAATCCAACCTTCTAGTTGATTTTATCCACTGGGAACCGGTGGACGGGACTCAGCCGCCCATCTCCTGGACACGTAGGGGATGGGAGAAGTCACGCATTTGGGTAACAGTCAACGCTAGCCCCCCGGTTGGGGTGGGCCCTAGTAAACCCTAACTCTGCTCCGTCTACCCTGGGACCCCTTAGCCATTCAGAGCCGAAGCCCCTACTTACGGTCAAATGCTACCGAGCGGGAAGGAGATCATCTGTGGGGCGCCTCAGCCCTGCAGAATAAACTCTGTAACTGTCCCCACATCATCCGATTCCTCCCACCGCCCCGGGGCGTCAGGGTAAGGTGACACGAACCACCCAGGGGGCCTCTTTCCGGCTAAGGGAATGAAAGTCTGAAGCTTACAAACCTTTTCTTGCGGAATTACACTTTAAACCATCCGATCTGGAGAAGTCTATGCTTACGTAAGCTCCGCTGTCCAAATTCGCGGTACCGTTTTGGAGGGGATGGCAGGTCGGGGCGGCGGGGACGGCGGCGGCGACGACGGCCGGGCCGCCGGCCTCACCGTTTAGGGAGTCCTCCCGTAAATTCAGGGCGATGTAGTTTAAACCGTTCTGAAAGCCGGTCGAGGTGTCCCTGGACATCTTGCTCTCCTGCCCGTCGGCCGGGCCCTCCTCCGGCTTCAGCCAGACGTTGTCAAAGGAGGCCGAGCTGTGTCTCTTGCTGCCGTCGGTGAAGAAGGAGGAGGAGGAGGAAGAGGAGGAGGAAGGGGCCCCGGTTCCCGCGGAGGAGGAGAAGGTTTCGGAACTGTGGCGCCTCCGGCCCTGGGGGTCGGCCCGGATGACCTTGGGTCCCACGGGGGGCTCGGGGCGGGGCCCGGGGAAGCAGGGGCCACCGGGGTACCGGCCGACGACGACGGAGGGAGGACTGTCGCCTCCTCGGACGGCGCCGTTGGCCTGGGGGGCGAAGGGCAGGGGCGGCGTCCCGGCCGGGTTGAACGTCATCTCGGTGTAGTCGTCGGTCCCGCCGCCGCCGCCGCCGGCGACGCTCGCGCACGTGGTCCCGAACGCCAGGCGGGCGTAGTCGGCCGCCGCCGCCGGCGGGCTCCTCGCCGGGCGGGGGCCCGCCCCGTAGGGCGGCCCGTCGGCCGGGGAGCCGGAGAGCCCCCGGCCCGCCCTCGGGGACCGGACGTCGAGGTCCACGCTCATGTAGTCGGAGAGGGGCGACCGCCTGGCGTCCCCGCTGGAGCCCAGCGACGACGGGGACCCCTCGGCCGACAGGGAGTACGGCGTGGGGCTGGCCTTGTCGCTCGAGTCGATGTTGATGTAGTCCCCGGGGCTGGCCGGCTCCGGCGGGGTGGCCCGCTCGTAGGGGCCGGGCCCGGCGTGGCTCCCCCCGGGGCCCAGGGGGAGCCGCGTGGGCCTCGCGGCCCGGCCCGGGCCCGGCCCCTCCTCCGGCGGGGGGCTCGGCGGGGCCGCGGGGCCCCCCCGGCCCAGCAGCCTCCCGGGGGAAGCCATCGGGACGTACTCGCTGTGGTCGTCCTGCCCCGACAGGGCCTTGAAGCTCCTCGGCAGGGAGAAGTAGGCACTCAGGGCTCTGGAGAGGGAGTGGGCTGGGCCGCCGGGCCCGTCGGCCGCGGGCCTGGGGGCGGCGGAGCCCCCGGGGGACATGTCCATGTACTCGCTGTTGCGCCCCTTGTCGCCGGGCCCTCGGGGCGGGGGCCCCGTCAGGGGGCTCCGGAGGGGCGACGAGCCGGCCCGGGGGTACATCATCACATAGCCCCGCGAGTCCGCCTGAGACGAGGACGACGACGAGGAGGGCGACGACGACGGCGACGGGGACCAGGGGCCGCCCCAGGCTCTGGGGGCGGGGACGCCCCGGGGCGCCATGGGCAGGTAGTCGCCGTGGCCGGCCGGCGGCGGGGTGGCGGCGACCCCGGGCAGCATGGGCATGTACCCCTCCTCCCTGGCCCTGGCCCGGCCCTGGAGGTCCCGGCCGTCCTCGGGAGCGGGGATCCCCCGGGGCCGGGGCGGGTCGGGCCCGTCGTCGGGGGCGGCCGGCGGGCCGGTCCTGGCCCTGGTCAGGGAGTACGTCCTCTTCCGCAGGCCCTTGTCGGCCTCGAAGCCCCCGTCGGGCTCGGGCTCCTGCTGCAGCAGCAGCCAGTGCTCCCTGGGGTGGGGGTGGCGGGGGTGGGAGTGCTGCTGCTGCTGCTGCTGCTGCTGCTGCTGCTGCTCCCGGGGGGGGTCCGGCTCCTCCCCGCCGGGGCCGGGCCGGTGGGCCGGCCGGGGGCCCATGGCCATGTAGTGGCCGAGGCCCGGCTCCTCGCGGATGGGCGGGGTGTTGGACAGCGAGTCCGGGGTGCCGCTCCGCACGCGCAGGTAGCGCGGGTCCCCGGGGCTGGACCCATACTCGTCGGAAGAGGCCAAGCCCCCGTCGCCCGGGGAGCCGCAGCAGGCGGCCGAGGCGCTGGCGGGTCGGGGCGCCGGGTCCGGGCCGGACCCCGGGGAGACGCTGACGGGGCTGGTGGCGGCCGGGAGGTGGGCCACGGGCAGCGAGGCGGAGCGGGCGTGCTGAGGGCCGCCCAGGACCGCCCGGGCCGAGCGGGCCCCGCCGGGGCCTTCGGGCCGGCCCAGGCCCAGCCGGGCCGCGTTCAGGTGCATCAGGCTGCCCGTGACCGAGCGGAACGGCCGGGCCATGGTCCCCTCGCCCTCGCTGGACGTGCGGAACCTGTAGGCCCCGCTCTTGGCGTTGGCGGCGGCGTTGGCGGAGGCGTTGGGCGGCGTGCCGTCGGTCCTCGGCCTCCTGGGCAGGCCCGCCTGGCTCGGGGGCAGGTGTCCCAGGTGGCGCCGCGTGGACAGGAACGAGATGGGGTTGGTGCCCGACGACTGGCTCTTGCTCCGCGGGCGGAACTCGGCGAAGGCCTTGAGGGCCTTCATGGTCTCCAGGAAGGTCTCGTGCATGTTCTGGGCCACCACCGAGTCGTCCACCTGCATCCACAGCTCGCCGGGCCCGATGGAGGCGGAGCGGCCCACCTCGAGGAAGAAGAAGTGCTCCGAGTGGCCGCAGCGCCGGATGCTGAGCAGCTGCAGCTGCACGCACGGGGCCTGGGCGTTCAGCCGGACCAGCTGCACGGCCTTGCTGGACAGGCACAGCCTGTAGACGCCGCTCAGGTTCTTGCTGTGGCCCAGGCCCTTGGGCTTCACCTGGACCTGCCACACCTCCTTGAAGCCGGGGCTGGGCCCGTCCTCGTCGTCGTCGTCGTCGTCGCCGCCGGGCGGCTGCGGGGGCTCGGCGGCCTCGTCCTCCCCGGCCTCCTCGGGCCCGGGCCGGCCCCGGGCCTGGCCCATGAGGCGGCTGAGGGCCTGGAACCAGCTCTCCTGCTCCTGCTCGCTGTCGGCCACCATGGCGAAGTAGTCGTCCTTGGTGTACAGGGCGATCAGGTGGCGGTGCTTGGCGTCGGCCCGGCGGCTGACCGTGAAGCACTGGTACAGGGGGATGACCCGCTTCGGGGGCCCGCCGGAGGCCTGCCCGGAGGAGGAGGCCCGGAGGCTGCTGCGGAACTTCTTCTCGCTCTCGTAGTACTCCAGGCGGGCCGGGGCCAGCCGGCTGGCGGCCCGCAGGACGAAGTAGCGCTTGTGGCCGTGCTTCTGCTTGCGCAGGTAGCCGCACTTCCTCACGTCCTCGCCGGCCGGGGGCAGGGGGTCCCCGCCGCTCTCCTCGCCGCCGCTGCCCCCCATGCCCGCGCCCGGGGAACTGGCCATGAGGAGGGGATGGAGGACCGGGAGGGGGGGGGGACGGGAGGGGGGCGGCCGCAGCTCCCGCCGCACGTCTCACCCCCTCCCCCGCCCGCCACACACTGAGCCCGGCCGCCGGCGGCGGCGGGCAAAACAACACGTGACCGCCCCCTCACGCGGACGCCGCGCGCGCCTGCGCCGCCACGCCCGCACCAATGGGAGACGCGCCCCCGCGGGAGGGGGCGGAGCCACGCCTTGAGAAGCAGCCCTGCCGGCCAATCGGCGCTCGGAGCGGCCGCCGCGGAGGGGGGGGCCGCCCTCCAGCGCGCGGGAAGCGCCGAGGCGGGGGGGGCGGGGGGGGGGAGGGAGGGGCGCGCCTGCGCGCTCGGGCGACGGTTTGTTTGTTTATTTGGAAAGGCAGGTGAAAGCGGAGCCGGCCGGCGATTGGCCGGGAGGCGGACCAATGGCGGGCCGCGGTGGGGAGGCGGCGAGGAATGCGGTGGGGTGGGGGGGTGGGGGGGGGAGGCTCCGGCAGGTCGCGCACGCGCGTAAACAAGCCCGCGCGCGCGCGGCCGTTAACGGCCGAGTGAGCCGTGCGCAAAACCCGCCCCTCCCCCCCCATTCCTGTCAGGGGCCTCGTGCCCGCCCCTCTTGGGGCCTCCGCCGCCTCACGAGGAGGGAGAGGAAGGGAGGTCGGTTTTTATCATCGTTAATTATATTATTTTATTATCGTTAATTAATCATGAAGCGCTTAGTAGGTCTCTGCGCACAGTAGGCGCTCAGTAAATGCGATTGATGATTAATAATAATAATAATAATGGTTTTCATTAAGCGCTTACTACGTGCTGAGCGCCGTTCTAAGCGCTGGGGGAGATACCAGGTCATCAGGCGGTCCCCCAGGCCTCACCCCCATTTTACAGACTGGGTCACTGAGGCCCAGAGAATTGAAGGGACCGGCCCAAATCGCTTCACATGTTCATTAGAATAATAATAATAATAATAATGGTATTTTTTAAGCGCTTACTACACGCCAAGCACTGTTGTAAGCGCTGGGGGAGATACATGGTCATCAGGCAGTCCCACAGGCCTCACCCCATTTTACAGACTGGGTCACTGAGGCCCAGAGAATTGAAGGGACTGGCCCAAATTGCTTCACATGTTCATTAGAATAATAATAATAATAATGGTTTTTGTTAAGCGCTTACTACGTGCTGAGCACTGTTGTAAGTGCTGGGGGAGATACAAGGTCATCAGGTGGTCCCCCAGGCCTCACCCCCATTTTACAGACTGGGTCACTGAGGCCCAGAGAATTGAAGGGACCGGCCCAAATCGCTTCATATGTTCATTAGATTAATAATAATCATGGTTTTTGTTAAGCGCTTACTACGTGCTGAGCACTGTTCTAAGCGCTGGGGGAGATACAGGGTCATCAGGCGGTCCCCCAGGCCTCACCCCCATTTTACAGACTGGGTCGCTGAGGCCCAGAGAATTGAAGGGACCGGCCCAAATCGCTTCACATGTTCATTAGAATAATAATAATAATAATGGTTTTTGTTAAGCGCTTACTACGTGCTGAGCACTGTTGTAAGCGCTGGGGGAGATACAAGGTCATCAGGCGGTCCCACGTGGGGCTCATAGGCCTCATCCCCATTTTACAGACTAGAGTGGCCCAGAGAATTGAAGTGGCCAGCCCAAATCACTTCACATGTTCAGTAGAACAATAATAATAATAATAGTAGTAATAATAATGGTATTTCTTAAGCGCTTACTACATGCAGAGCACTGTTGTAAGCGCTGGGGGAGATACAAGGTGATCAGGTTGTCCCACGTGGGGCTCACAGACTTAATCCCCATTTTCAGGGGAGGTAATAATAATACTGATTATGGTTTTTGTTTAGCACTTACTATGTGCGAAGCACTGTTGTAAGCGCTGGGGGAGATACAAGGTCATCAGATTGTTCCACGTGGGGCTCATAGGTCTCATCCCCATTTTACAGACAGGGTCTCTGAGGTCCAGAGAAGAGAAGCGACAGGCCCAAAGTCACACAGCTGCCAAGTGGCAGAGCCGGGATTAGAATAATAATGGTATTTCTTAAACTCTTACTACGCGCTGAGTACTGTTCTAAGTGCTGGGGGAGATTCAAGGTGATCAGGTTGTCCCACATGGGGCTCACAGACTTAATCCCCATTTTACAGATGAGGTAATTATAATAATAGCATTTGTTAAGCGCTTACTACGTGCGAAGCATTGTTCAAAGCGCTGGTAACAGACCCAGAGAAGTGAAGTGACTGGCCCAAAGTCACCCGGCTGACAAGTGGCGGAGCTCGGATTAGAACCCACGACCTCTGACTCCCAAGCCCGGGCTCTTTCCTCTGAGCCACGCTGCTTCTTTACAAATGCCCTAGTTAATTAATTCAGTCGTATGTATTGAGCACTTACTGTTTGCAGAGCACTGTACTAAGCGTTTGGGAAGTACAAATCGGCAACATATAGAGATGGTCCCTACCCAACAATGGGCTCACAGTCAAAAAAGGGGAATTAATGACAATATAACCTGGGGCAGGGTCTGTGCTTGTATGCACCCCAGCACTTTGTACAGGGAAACAGTCCCCGTCCCTCGTGGAGCTCACAGCTCTGATCCCCGTTTTACAGATGAGGTAACTGAGGCCCAGTGAAGTGACTTCGCCAAGGTCACATAGCAGACAAATGGCAGAGTCGGGATTAGAACCCATGACCCTCCGATTCCCAGCCCGTGCTCTAGCTACCACGCCGTGTTTCTCCCTTTCCAATGGGTGAGCCCTAATATCTTTAAAAAAAAATTCACCTCCAGGAGGTGATTATTACCTCTCCCGCTGACCCTAGAGAAACTGGGAGAGCTTTGCTTAACTTCTGCGTACAAGCAGGCACAATTAACAGCCGAAAATGGAGAGAAATTTACATCCGAGACCTGGACCGAGCACTAGCGAGATCCCTTGTCTTCTCCTAGGACTGGAAAACCCGAGTTTGGAATTAAGGAAACGTGCTACCTGGGGGACCGGATCGGCAACACGCAAAAAGGTAATAATATAATATCCTTCTCTGGAATCGATGTCATGATTGTTTTGTTCATCCCAGCCTCGACTTGGGCAAAAGGTGCAAAATGCAATAAACATTCACAGTCAATTGAGCCTTTTACATATCATAAAAAGAGGCCCTCTGCCTGCCCTAAAGGAATCTTTAAAGAAAAGACTGGATGGGGGCTGCTTCCTACTCTTTGTCCCCTTAACCCCACAAAGCACCCTCATTTAGAAAGGAGGGATAATTTGGTGTTCTCTAAAGAGTGCTTGGGAAAACGGGGACGAATGTTTAAGAAAGAGTCTGTCCCTTGTAAAAGGTGCAGGCGACTTGTTTACCCCAAGTGAGACTTTCAACACCAGCATCTTAAGAAATCTCGCAGTCTCAAACTCTTTAACTTAGAGCATAAAATGAAGGCAGTTGGTTCGACCAACTTTTTCCGTAAGGTAAAGTCTAGGTAAAAGCCTGCCACATTGTAACTGGTAGTATTTATCCAACTCTCGATTATCTCTGCTACTGGAGAAAGATGTAGCATGAAATGTCTAGAAACCTGACTAATTTTAGGCACCAAGTTTTAAAAAATTGTACTCTTCCAAGCACTCAATACAGTGTTCTGCGGATTAAGCGCCCACTAAGTACCATTAATAAATCACCTTCCTCCCTCAAACTTTCACAAGTTTTTAAACAAGTACCGTGTCGCCAAATGCTTATTCTGTTGCTGCCCTGATGGAATTAGTAACACCATCATCTTACTTAAGTGCTGGCTTGGTAACTTGAGATCTGTGGGAGCACTGGCAATGATTGAATGAACGAATGAATGAATGAATTAACCGAGGGGCAAGGCAGTGTACTAAGAGCTTGGGAGAGAAAAGTGTAACAATAAACACATTCCTTGCCCACAACGAGCTCAAAGTCTAAAGGGGGAGATAGATGTCATCAATATAAAAAATAAATAACTGACATGTACATACGTGCTGTGGGATTGATCATTCAGTGGTACTTATTGAGTTCTTACTCTCTGCACTAAGTGCGTGCTTGGGAGAGTACAATACAACAGAATTTAGATTAGAGATTACTTGGGGGAGGTGCCCGGAGGAGCTATGATCCCAGAAATGGAGGAGAATTTATTATATTGTTGTGTTGTACTCTGCCACATGCTTAGTACTGTGCCCCGCAAACAGTAAGCATTCAATAAGTATGACTGAAATGTGTTTTGTTGGATAAGAAGGGAGTTCCAGGTAGAAGGGAGGGCATGAGGAAGAAGTTGGTGGTGGGAGAGACAAGATCAAGAGGAACAGCATGGCTCAGTGGAAGGAGCACAGGCTTGGGAGTCAGAGGACGTGGGTTCTAATCCCCGCTCCGCCACTTGTCTGCTGTGTGACCTTGGGCAAGCCATTTAACTTCTCCGTGCCTCAGTTACCTCATCTGTTAAATGGGGATTAAGACTGTGAGCCCCAGGTGGGACAACCTGATTTCCTTGTATCTGTCCCAGAGTTTAGACCAGTGCTTGGCATGTAGTAAGCGCTTAACAAATACCACAGTTATTGTTATCATCAAGACACCACGAGTTGGTTTGCTTGAGAGGAATGTAGATTGCAAACTGGGGAGTATTGAGAGAAGAAAGTGGGAGAGAGAAAACCGATTGAGGGCTTTAGAATTAATGGTCAGGCTCGATGCAGGGAGGATCGGGTCAGCACTGGAGGTCGTTGAGAAGTGAGGAGATTTGTGCAGAATGAGATTTTAGTAAACTAATCCCGGCGCTAGGGGAAATATGGGCCAGAGAGAGCGGAAGCAGGGAGGTTGGCGAGAAGGATGATTAAGTAGCTGAGCCGGGATACAAGGGCCTTGACCCCCGTGGTGGCTCTTCAGGTGGGGAGAAAGGGACAGATGCTGGAAATGTTGAGGAGGAAAAACCAGAGGACATTGCAGTAGACTGAGTGTGAGAGGTGAAATAGAGCAAGAAGTCAATTCAAAGCTTACAGACTCCGGGGACAGGGAGGATGGTGGGGTTCTCGACTCTGATGGGGAAAGTTAGGTGGAGGAGGGAATCAATCAATCAATCAATCAATCAATCGTATTTATTGAGCGCTTACTATGTGCAGAGCACTGTACTAAGCGCTTGGGAAGTACAAATTGGCATCACATAGAGACAGTCCCTACCCAACAGTGGGCTCACAGTCTAAAAGGGGGAGACAGAGAACAGAACCAAACATACCAACAAAATAAAATAAGTAGGATAGAAGTGTACAAGTAAAATAAATAAATAAATAAATAAATAGAGTAATAAATATGTACAACCATATATACATATATACAGGTGCTGTGGGGAAGGGAAGGAGGTAAGACGGGGGGATGGAGAGGGGGACAAGGGGGAGAGGAAAGAAGGGGCTCAGTCTGGGAAGGCCTCCTGGAGGAGGTGATCTCTCAGCAGGGCCTTGAAGGGAGGAAGAGAGCTAGCTTGGCGGATGGGCAGAGGGAGGGCATTCCAGGCCCGGGGGGTGACGTGGGCCGGGGGTCGATGGCGGGACAGGCGAGAGCGAGGTACAGTGAGGAGATTAGTGGTCGAGGAGCGGAGGGTGCGGGCTGGGCAGTAGAAGGAGAGAAGGGAGGTGAGGTAGGAGGGGGGCGAGGTGATGGAGAGCCTTGAAGCCGAGGGTGAGGAGTTTCTGCCTGATGCGCAGATTGATCGGTAGCCATTGGAGGTTTTTGAGGAGGGGAGTAATATGTCCAGAGCGTTTCTGGACAAAGATAATCCGGGCAGCAGCATGAAGTATGGATTGAAGTGGAGAGAGACACGAGGATGGGAGATCAGAGAGAAGGCTAGTGCAGTAGTCCAGACGGGATAGGATGAGAGCTTGAATCAGCAGGGTAGCGGTTTGGATGGAGAGGAAAGGGCGGATCTTGGCAATGTTGCGGAGCTGAGACCGGCAGGTTTTGGTGACGGCTTGGATGTGAGGGGTGAATGAGAGAGCGGAGTCGAGGATGACACCAAGGTTGCGGGCTTGTGAGACGGGAAGGATGGTAGTGCCGTCAACAGAGATGGGAAAGTCAGGGAGAGGACAAGGTTTGGGAGGGAAGACAAGGAGCTCAGTCTTCGACATGTTGAGCTTTAGGTGGCGGGCGGACATCCAGATGGAGATGTCATGAAGGCAGGAGGAGATGCGAGCCTGGAGGGAGGGGCAGAGAGCAGGGGCAGAGATGTAGATCTGGGTGTCATCAGCGTAGAGATGATAGTTGAAGCCGTGGGAGCGAATGAGGTCACCAAGGGAGTGAGTGTAGATTGAGAACAGAAGGGGACCAAGCACTGAACCTTGGGGAACCCCCACAGTAAGAGGATGGGAGGGGGAGGAGGAGCCTGCAAAAGAGACTGAGAAAGAACGACCGGAGAGATAAGAGGAGAACCAGGAGGGAAGATGAGGAGTGCCTTTTTGAGGGTTTGAGGTGACAGTGGGGCATTCAGATAAAGCTGTCCCAGAGGCAGGAGGAAATGTGAGGGTTGCAGAGGGCGACTGGTCAGGGCTAGCGAGGTACATTTTGGAGTTATCTGCACAGAGGTGGTAGTCGAGGCTTAGGAAGTGGATGAGCTCCCCAAGGGAATGAGTATAAATGGAGAAGAGAAGGGGACTCAGAAAACAGTCCTGAGATTAGGGGGTGAGGCAGAGAAAAAGCTGGCAAAAAAAGACTTGAGAAGGTTCAGCCGGAGGTAAGAGGAGAATCAGGAGAAAACCGGGGCAGCGTAAAACTGAGGTTAGATGGAGTTTCCAGAAATCAGTCGATCAGTCAATCGTCTTTATTGATCGCTCACTGGATGCGGAGCACTCAGAAGAAGGAAAGAGTCCACAGTGTCAAAGGCAGATGAGAGATTGGGGAGGTTTAAATCTCTCAGCCACCTCTAATACTCATTCCTTCTCATCTTCATCCTCACTGCTCTTGTAAATATATGTATTTATTTGTCCCTTTATTTATTTTGATTTCTTCAGTTGTAATAATAATAATAATGATGGCATTTGTTAAGCGCTTACTATGTGCAAAGCACTGTTCTAAGCGCTGGGGGGGATACAATGTGATCAAGTTGTCCCACGTGGGGCTCACAGTCTTAATCCCCATTTTTACAGATGAGGGAACTGAGGCTCAGAGAGTTGTAGATTCCTCTCGGTCTGCCTCCTTCCATTCGAGTGTAAATTTCTTGTGGGTAGGGAATGTGTCGCTTGCTTATTTTGTATTTCTCAAGTGCTTCTTTGTCTAGTGCATCGCACCCAGTGGGCGCTCAATAAATACCACTTCTGCCGTTGGGTAGAAAGGGGATTGGTCATTGGTGAGTTTGGAGAGGCCCGAGGCCAGATCAAAGAGGATCATAGAGGGAGTTGGAAGAGAGGAAGTGGAGGCAGTGGGTGGAACAGAAGCCGTTTGAGAAGTTTGATAGGAATGGGAGGGGGAAGACGGGATATAATAATAATAATGGCATTTGTTAAGTGCTTACTGTGTGCTAAGCACTGGGATAAGGACTAGGGAATCCGGTTGTACCCATGGGGCTCAAAGTCTTAATCCTCATTTTACAGATGAGGTAACTGAGGCTCAGAGAAGTGAAGTGACTCGCCCAAAGTCACACAGCAGACATGTGGCGGAGCCGGGATTAGAACCTGGGATTTCAGACTTCCAGGGGTCTTTCCATGAGGCCATGTTGAACTCAAGGGTACAGTGGGGTCCAAAGAAGGTATTTTTAGGATAGGGGAATCCCTTTTAAGCTTTGTACTTGGGGCAAAATATGCAGGGAGAGGAAAATCACACAGCATACTTCTGTTCAAGTGTCTGAAATCAGTCAATCAATCAATGGTATTTATTGAGCGCCTGCTTATGTGCAGAGCAGTGTACTAAACACTTGGGAGAATACAGGACAACAGAATTAGCAGGCACGTTCCCTGCCCATAACGAATGATTCCCCACTGCCACTCAGGAGCAGTAATATTATCCATCGACCGAATTCATTGAGTGCTTACTATATATAGAACATGGTACTAAGCGCTTGGGTATTAAGCGCTTATTTTGTACAGAGCAGGTTTTGATTCTCCATTTAGGGCGGGAGATAAGGCTCCCAGGATTCCTCTTTGCCAACTCACTCCTAACGGCCGGGCTGGGGAATAAGGGTTTATTATTTGTTTGGGTTTGAAATAGAGTATTCCAAATCATCACAACAGTTCTTCTGTCCTAGGCTCCGGAGGGTTAGCAGTGCACCTTTCAGAAGCCAAAAAGAGAAAGGCCACCCTCTCCCCCTATTTTTTTTCTCTATTTGAAAGAGGTGTACCCCAGTTTTGAGCAGAGAACCAGACAGTCAGGAGCAGCTTGTGTTATTAACCACCTCCTCTGCAGTCCCCAACTCAGCTCTTTAACGCAGGTTGAAGAGCTATGCTGGAGAGAAAAGCAGCAGCAGGGACCCATCTTTAGCCTCCAGTTGACCCCCCTCAAATGGCACTTAACAACCGCAATGCTCTCCTGGCACGACATCCTTTTTCTGGCACCCAGCAAGATTTTCCTGTCCCTCTCACCTCTTCACTGAATGAAGGGATTCCTAAGAATTTTTTATGTAATTGTTAGGCACTTACTAGGTGCCAGGCACTGTTCTAAGAGCTGGGTTAGATAAGAGTAATCAGGTTGGACACAGTCCCTGTCCCACGTGGGGCTCACAGTCTTCACCTGCTTTTTCCAGATGAGCTCACTGTGATCCAGAGGAGTTTAAGTGACTTGCCCAAGGTCCCACAGCAGACAAGTGGCGGAGCTGAGTTTAGAACCCAGGTTCTTCTGACTCTGAGGCCTGTGCTAATAATAATAATAATAATAATAGTATTTTTAAGGGCTTACTATGTGCCAAGCACTGGTCTATGTGCTGGGGTAGATAAAAGGTAATCAGTTTGTCAATCAATCAATCAATCAATCGTATTTATTGAGCGCTTGCTGTGTGCAGAGCACTGTACTAAACACTTGGGAAGTACAAGTTGGCAACATATAGAGACAGTCCCTACCCAACAGTGGGCTCTTGTCCCACGGGGGGGCTCACAGTCTTAATCACCGTTTTTTTCCAGATGAACTCACTGTGGCCCAGAGAAGTTAAGTGACTTGCCCAAGGTCACAAAGCAGACAAGTGGCAGAACCAGAATTAGAACTCACGTCCTCCGACTCCCAAACCCGCGCTCTTTCCATTAAGCCACGCTGCTTCCCGTAGTAGTAATGGTACCTTTTAAGTGCTTACTCTGTGCCAAGCACTGGGGTAGATACAAGTTAATCAGGTTAGACACAGTCCCTGTGAAGTGACTTGCCCAACGTCACACAGCGGACATGTGGCAGAGCCAGGATTAGAATCCATGACCTTCTGAGTCCCAGGTCTGGGCTTTATCCACTACGCCATGCTCTATCCAGTAGGTCCCACTCCTAGACCCTTAAACCCTCACTGTTCTTCCTCTAAGCTGAAGGCAAGAATCAGGTTCAATGAACCTTAATTGGTTCAATGAACCTTTAATTCAGTTTCTCCAATTATAAAATGGGAATAAAGAAGAATTGCTCCTAATACCACTTTCATATTAGTGAGTTAGTGTTTTCAAGACATTTTAAATTCTCAGTGCAATTTATTGAGACCACTGTGTGCTAGAGAGAGAGAGAGAGAGAGAGTGTGTGTATCTATACACACACATACCAGTCCTTCATCTTCAGAGAAGAAACCATTGATGGTGAGGTTGATGTGTGTGTGCATGTGTGGCTAAGAAGACAAATGTGAGACCCATAGACCTGGCCACATTGTACAAAAAAAACAGGCCATCCTGCTACAGGTTTTAACGGCCGCAAAATTATTTCCCCTATTATTGACTTCTCCATCATTTTGGCTAGGACAATCTGGATTCTTTTCTTCGCTTATCTATACTATAACGCACTATGAAAGGATTAATGTTGAGCCCAATCCTGTGCCCTTCCCCGAAAGAGAATGGTCAACCTTAAGTCAGCGTACGGACCCGTCTGCCCAGTTTTGGAAGACGGAGGGGGAGAAAAAGCAGTGGGGAAGGGAAAGCATTTCTTACCAAATGGAATGTAAAGACCTGCAGGCGCAGACCATGGAATGGAAACGTGGTTGGGGCAGGGATCAAGCTGAGCCACTAGTGCTGTTGGTGTTTCATTCATTCATTTTTTCAGTTGAATTGATTGAGTGTTTACTGTGTGGCAGAGTGTCAGACTAAGCGCTTGGGAGAGTACAATGTAACTATAAACAGACATGTTCCCTGCCCACACTGAGCTTACAGTCTGGGAGGGAGACGGACATCAATACGAATGAATCAATTGCAGATACGTACATAAGTGCTATGGGGCTGGGAAGGAGGATGAATAAAGGGAGCCAGTCAGGGTGATGCAGAAGGGCGTGGGAGATGAGGAAAAGGGGGACTTAGTCTGGAAAGGCCTCTTGAAGGAGATGTGCCTTCAATAAGACTTTGAGGGGGAGAGTAACTGTCTGATTTGAGGAGGGAGGGCATTCTGGGCCAGACGTAGGATGTGGGCCAGTGGCTGGTGGCGAGATCGAGGTACAGTGACATCCACATCCCCATAAAACAGAAGCACCTTACTATGGGCTTTAAAGCACTCTCCCACCTCACCTTGCTACTCTCCTATTACAGCCCAGCCTTCACACTTCATTCCTCCAGCACCAACCTACCCAATACACCTAGATCTCGTCTACCTCGCCTTCAAGCCCTTGTCCACGTCCTCCCTCTGACCCCCTTCATATCCAACAATCTATCCTTTCCCCTCCTTCCAAGTCTTATTAAAATCAAACTTCCCTCATTTCCCCTACTCCCGCACCCTTCTCCAGCACCTAGGCACTTGATAGTCACCCTCCCTCAGCCCCATTGCACTTGTGTACATAGCTGTAATTTATTTTAATGTCTGTTTCCCCATCTCAACTGCAAACTCCTGGTGGGCAGGGAGCATTGTCTACCAACTCTTTTGTATTGTGTTCTCCCACTGCTCTGTACACAGTAAGTGCTCAATAAATACCATCGATTGGTTGACTTTTCCATTTGGAAGAGCAGCCACTTCTTCCTTCCTAAATTTGCTCTCCTATCTTTTAGCCAGTTTTCTCTCTGTGTCAGGACATTCCATCGAATTCAATGGCCTTCAGTTTCTAAATGCCTGTAGAATGGAACCTTGACAGTGATCTTGGAAAAATCTGAACATATTACTCTCAGGGTTTTCCCTCTATCTACAGGCTCTTTCACACACACACACCCCCACCATGATTTCAGTGAGGTCATGGTCTTTCCATGTTCCCATGTTGAATTTCATGAATTAAGTGCTCATGGATGCTAAACTTCTTAATCGATTTTACTGACTTCCCAGCTAGGGAAGTAAGACTAGTCTGTGATTCCAGGTTCACTTCAAGAGTTGTTCTTGTCTCTGGGGGTTTCACTGGCACACCCTTACCCCCAGCCATAGATTACAATAACAATAGCTTATCGAATCTTGCCAAGAGTTCCATAACTTCCCTCCAAGTTCCTTTTTTTTTTTGGTATTAAGTGCTTACCCTGTGCTGGGATTCGAACCCAGGTCCTTCTAACCCCCAGACCCAGGCTCTATCCACTAGGCCACTCAGTGTTCTTTCAGAAGTCTCGGTGGTTGCTTTACAGTCCTGGTGAGTTGCTACATCTAGTTCATCAGTTGGGTCAAAAGCATGTTGGATGGTCATCCTGGCCAGATGCAGTTCTTCCAGTGTCACATCTGCTTTGGTAAAACAATTCATGTATGGAATCTCTCAAGCAATTTCCTTTCTAGGTACCTAGCTAAAGAAATACTGGAGCCTCTCAATGATCATATTTTCATCCCCAAGTGTAATGTTTATCCCTCGATCAGCATTGATCACCTCTCCGGTTTTCTTCTTTCGGTATATTTGAAGAATATTTAATTACATTCTTGCAGAGCACTCTTAAAGCCTGCCTAATTTCCTACTTGTACCTCACCTCCCATTTTGTTCTCATTTATGTGAGCTTCCCATTTTTTAAAGGCTAATAATTATGGTACTTGTTTTATTATTATTATTATTATTATTATTATTTATTATTATTATTTTATTTATTTTTATTATTGCGTGCCAAGCACTGTTCTAAGCAGTGGGGTACATGCAAGTCATTCAAGTTGGATACAGTCCCTGTCCCAAATGGGGCTCACACTCTTAATTCCCATTTTACAGGTGACGTAACCAAGACCCAGAGAAGTGAAGTGACTTGCCCAAGGTCACACAGCAAACAAGTGGAGAAGCTGGGGTTAGAACCCCAGTCCTTCTAACTTCCAGGCCTGTGGTCTATCCACCAAGCCACCTAAAGGATGACATTTTCTCTCGGTTGACCTTTTTTACCTGTATTTATTTAACTCCTGTTGGGTACAGTACACCATACTCGGTGCTTGGGGAAGTGCTACAGGAGCACAAGACATGTTCCCTGCCCAAGAGGAGCTTGAATTCTATCTGGGAGACAGACCTAAAATTATTTACAATTGGAATCTGAATAAAGTGAATGTTCAGCTGAATATATGTGTATACACAAGTGCTGAGGATGGCTATAAGTAAATTCATTCAATTGTATTTACTGAGCGCTTACGGTGTCACAAGGACCGGAAATGGCTGTCAGTTGATATGAATCAAGGCGTTAAATTAATTGTGGAAGTAGCGTGGCCTCGTGAAAAGAGCAAGGGCCTGAGAGAGGACCTAGGTTTTCATCTCGGCTCTACTGCTTGTCTGCTGTGTGACCTTGGGTAAGTCACCTAACTTCTCCATTACCTCATGAAAATGGGGATTAAGACTGTGAGCCCCACGTGGGACATAAACCGTGTCCAACCTGATTAACTTGTATCTATCCCAGCATTTAGTACAGCGCAATGTCTTGCCTTATGCCGTCGAGTCGTCTTCGACCCATAGCGATGCCATGGACACATCTCTCCCAGAACGCCCCACCTCCACCTGCAATCATTCTGGTGGTGGATCCAGGGAGTTTTCATGATAAAAATACAGAAGTGGTTTACCATTGCCTCCTTCCACACAGTAAACTTGAGTCTTTATCCTTGATTCTCTCCCATTCCGCTGCTGCCCAGCAAAGATGAGTTTTGACTTGTAGCAGAGTGCTTCCGCTCACTAGCCACTGCCCAAGCTAGGAATGGAATGGATATGCCTCTGCCTGACTCTCCTTCCTGTAGTCGAGAGTGGTAGAGTAGTGGGAACTCTCCAGGTGTGACCCTGAGAGGGGAGTACAGCACATAGTAAGCACTTAATAAATACCATAAAATAAAAAAATCAGGAGTGGGGTTTGAAGAGGGCTTGGAAGGTGGAGAGGGCTGAGGTTGGGGGAGGAGGGGGTTGGGGAGAAGGGATATTCCAGGTTTGGCAGGCAGAATGAGCAAGAGGTCAGAGTCAGGAGGAAGGCTTGGGGTGCAGGAAGAGTATGAGTTGGGGAGTAGCAGATGAGGAAGCACTTAGTACAGTGCTCCGCACACAGTAAGTGCTCAATAAATGCGATTGAATGAATGAATGAAAGTTGGGGAAGACCTGGAAAATGAAGAGCGTGGCTCAGTGGAAAGAGCCCGGGCTTTGGAGTCAGAGTCCATGGGTTCAAATCCCGGCTCCGCCAATTGTCAGCTGTGTGACTTTGGGCAAGTCACTTCACTTCTCTGTGCCTCAGTTACCTCATCTGTAAAATGGGGATTAAGACTGTGAGCCCCCCATGGGGCAACCTGATCACCTTGTAATCTCCCCAGCACTTAGAACAGTGCTTTGCACATAGTAAGTGCTTAATAAATGCCATTATTATTATTGTTATTATTATTATGAAGAGCCTCGAATCCAGTGGGAAGGAGCCTACGTTCCATATGGAGAATTTCAAGGAGCGGGAGACAGCCATTGAGCCATGTTTCGGGAAGGAGACCCAGGCGCCAGCGAGGGGTGTGAACTGATGTGGAGAGAAGCTGGAGGCAGGGGGACCAGTTAGCAGACCGATTCAGTAGTCTAACCGTGCAAGGCATCTGTTTGGTCCTCTGGTTCTTAGGTTTGGTGGCAAACGTTTTAACAGGTCTTCGAAAGCAGTAATTATAATAACAGTCATAATTGTATTATCTGGTAAGCGCTTACTCTGTGCCAAGCACTGTACTGAGCGCTGGGGTATATTCAAGATAATCATATCCCTCATGGAGCTCACAGTCTAAGTAGGAGGGAGGAAAGGTATTCAACCCCTGGCTCATGTCCTTCCACTGGCCTGGAATGCCCTCCTTCCACTCATCCGCCAAACTAGTTCTCTTCCTCCCTTCAAAGCCCTACTGAGAGCTCACCTCCTCCAGGAGGCCTTCCCAGACTGAGCCCCCTTTTTCCTCTCCTCCTCCCCATCGCCCCCCTGCCCTACCTCCTTCCCCTCCCTACAGCACTTACATATATTTGTACAGATTTATTAATCTATTTATTTTACTTGTACATATTTACTATTCTATTTATTTTATTAATGATGTGCATATAGCTACAATTCTGTTTATTCTGACGATTTTGACACCCGCCTACATTTTTTGTTTTGTTGTCCATCACCCCTTCTCGACTGTGAGCCCGTTGTTGGGTAGGGGCCGTCTCTATATGTTGCCAACTTGTACTTCCCAAGCGCTTAGTACAGTGCTTTGCACACAGTGAGTGCTCAATAATATATGATTGAATGAATGAATTAATGAATCCCCATTTTGCAAATGAGGGAACTGAAGCACAAAAAAGTTGAGTGACTTCCCCAAGGTCAAGCAGCAGACCAGTGGCGGGGCCGGGGTTAGAACGCAGGTCCTCTGACTCCCTAGCCTGTGTTCTTTCCATTAATAATAATAATGATGGCATTTGTAAAGCTCTTACTATGTGCAAAACACTGTTCTAAGCATTGGGGAGCCACCCTACTTGTCTAAAATGGTATTTTGTAACTGCTTCCAGACTTTTAGCAGCCCCCTTGGTTTTGTGGGGGGTTTTTTTAGCTCTTCTTTCAGCTTCTTCCTAATTAAAGTCCACATTTTTCCTAGTGTCCTTGTCTAAAATTCAATATCCCTGTATTGGGATACTCCGGGCCCCCAGCAAGAATGTTAAATTTGATCCTCTTACCCCCACGTTCACTTGTGGAGAAATCTCAGCCCCTTCTCCTTCCTGTCAACAGAAAAGAGTTCTAGAAATCTGAAATCCCGTGAGCTCTCACCAGAGAGAAACCCAGCTGCAGCTGTATTGTTTCTCCTCCTTTTTGGCGAATTTACAAGTTCAGTAACTCTTCAGAGCCCATCTGAAGAGTAAATAGTCGACAAAGTGCAGCCGTATTTTGAAGGGCGTCTAAGGTCAGGTTCAAAGGGTTGTGTGGGTGGAAAGATGTAAAATCAAAGGTTGCGGTGAATTGTGTGGTTAGGCAGCAAACCCTTTCCCCTGACCCCACTCCTGCCATGCAGTCCCCCCTGATATTACCATCCCTGTGGGGTCGGACTACCTGTACAGTGCAGGCTAGGTACATTTCCAGAATGCCAAGTTACTGAGTGAAACTGCCAGAGGGAAGGACTTCAGGGGATGGGTGATGTCTCACTGTTGTAGCCAGGGGACAGAACTGAACCAGAGTCTTGACCCCTCCCCATCTGGAAAAGTGTAAAATGGTTACCTCATGGGAACCTGGGAAAAGAGCCAAAATTCCTTCTGGGTTGTCTGACCCCATGCTATTTGGCATAAGAGAATAGCTAATATCAACTTTTGGGTCATCTTTGCTAGAGACAGACAGAGACAGGGACTCCTCACCCGCCCTCACTTGACAGAGCTTTGGGATTTAGTTGATTGCCTAGTCCTTCTGGTACCTCTAAGCTTTCTCCTTTTGGCATCCCTAAGCTTTTCCTGAAATGTAATGATAATAGTGGTATTTGTTTAAGCGCTTACTAGGTGCCAGGCGCTGTACAAAGCACTGGGGGTGGATACGTGTAATTTATTTATTTATATTAATGTCTATTTCCCGTCTAGACTGTAATCTCATTGTGGGCAGGGAATGTGTCTGTTATACTCTCCCAAGCGCTTAGTACAGTGCTCTGCACACAGTCAGCGCTCAGGACGTGCAGTCGACTGACTGACTGACTCCTTGTGGCACCCCTCAGTTTTTCCTGAAACTTCCCGGTCCTGAGGCGAAGGTACACTTTTGTTGCTCCTGTGGAACTGCTCACCGGACTGATAAACTCAGATGGAGATTTCTCCATCCAGGCCCGGACGAGCTCGTTATCTGTCCCCACTCCCGCTCCTCTTCCATCTCTCGGGCCCAGGGCTAAGTCCAGCAACAGCAGGAGCTGCTAGGAAAAGGCAGGAAACCTTTGGACTGGTGCTAATGCCAGCATGGAGGAAACTGGGGCGCCTCTTCATCCTAAATGTGCCCCTATTTGACGAAGATTTGACGAAATCCTGCCAGAGCATCAACCCGATTAGCTTGTTATCTGCCCCAGCTCTTAGTTTGGTGCCCGGCGTATATTAGTCGCTTAAAAAATATCATAAAAAAGAAACAACAAAAAAACCTGCAGCCCTATCTGCACCGTGGGCAGATTGACTCCAAAAACTAGGATATTTTAGGGCTCCTCCAGGGCTTGAGAAGCAGTGTGGCTCGGTGGAAAGAGCACGGGGCTTGGGAGTCAGAGGTCATGGGTTCTAATCCCAGCTCCCCCACATGTCTGCTGTGTGATCTTGGGCAAGTCAGTTAACTTCTCAGAGCCTCGGTTCCCTCATCTGTAAAATGAGGATGAAGACATGGGACAACCTGATCACCTTGTATCCCCACCAGCACTTAGAACAGTGCTTTGCATATAGTAAGTGCTTAACAAATGCTATCATCATTATCATTATTATTATTATTATTAATAAATCTTTCATGGTGGAATACGATGCAAACTGTTTTTTTTTATGGTATTTGTTAAGCACTTACTATCAGTCAGTCGGTCAATAGTGTTTATGGAGCACTTACTATGTGCAGAACACTGAACTAAGCATAACAATACACAGACAAGTTCCCTGCCCACACCGAGCTTACTATGTGTCAAACACTGTTCTAAGCTCTGGGGTAGGTACAAGTTAATTAGTTCAGGCACAGTCCCTGTCCCGCACAGGGCTCACAGTCTAAACAGGAGGGAGGACTGGGCTTTAATCCCCATTTTCCAGTTGAGGAAACTGAGGCCACTTGCCCAAGGTCACACAGCAAGCAACTGGCAGAGCTGGGATTAGAACCTAGGTCCTCTGACTCCCAGCCCCGTGCTGTATCCACTAGGCCCACACCGCTTCTGTCGTGACAGCTGAGGAATAATTGCTGAGATGTAGTTAGAGTCTTTGATTGCAAAGACCAAATATTTGTTATGCATTGCCTGAATGATTTATAAAGTTTCTCACTCTCTCCACTTGTTTGGAAAATCTGGAGCAGTGGAACAAGAAAGCATTGTGACGCAGGGAAATAAGCGGGTGTGAATCACCACATTTGCCATAAATAAACATGTTTACAAGAGTGCATTTGAACGTTGACAGTCACCATCACTTTACTTGGGATTCCAGTGTTTCTACAGTATAATTTTAACATTTGAATAATTAATCATGAACATAGGTGAATGCAGTCTTCCCAGTCTTATCTTGCTACTTCTTCCCAGTGCCCTGTAGTGTATGGGATCTTCATGATCTTTTCTGTCTTTGGATTTATGTAGAAACAGTTTGGGGACTTGGACCAGTCAGTCCGTCAATCCGTGGACTTTATTGGGCGCTTACTGTGCACAGAGCACTGTACTAAGCGTTTGGGAGAGTAATACTAGTAATGATAATGGCATTTGTTAAGCACTTACTATGTGTCAAGCACCATTCTAAGCTCTGGGATAGACAGAAGATTATCAGGTTGGACACAGTCCCTGTCCCACGTGGGGCTCACAGTCTTAATCCCCATTTTACAGGTGAGGTAACTAAGGCCTGGAGAAGTAAAGGTCACCCAGCAGACAAGCGGCGGAGCCGGGATTAGAACCCAGGTCCTTCTGACTCCCAAGCCCATGCTCTATCCACTAGGCCACGCAACAGAGTCGGTAGACACGTTCCCTGCCCACAACAAGCTTACAGTCTTCCACAGGGCCCAACCCACAGCTTCATTTTCCATCTAACAGAAGGCGCCCACGCAACTGATTCTCTGTCAGCGTTTGAGCCATTAGAGGTCACATATCCAAGGGAGTGTTTGCATTTTCTTGCCGGCCTCCCGATTGGTCCAGAAGGCCACCCCATTGTCAGCTGCCTCCCAACAACGCCCGCGACTCGGTTCCCCTCATCCCACCGTCCAGCTGGGGCCTGGCTCCTGATTTGGGAGGGAGACCAGCTCCAACCCCTTGTGATGTCCCTGGCCAGTGGTCTTGCTTCCAAAATCTACCATAATATGGAGAGGTCAGGAGAAGCAGTGAGGCCTAGTGGATAGAGCCCGGGCCTGGAAGTTCCAGGGTTCTGGGTTCTGATCCCAGTTCTGCCGGGCTTGAGAGTCAGAGGTCATGGATTCTGTCACTTGTCAGCTGTGTGACTTTGGGCAAGTCACTTAACTTCTCTGTGCCTCAGTTACCTCCTCTGTAAAATGGGGATTAAGACTGTGAGCCCCACTTGAGACAACCTGATCACCTTGTATCCTCCCCAGTGCTTAGAACAGTGCTTTGCACATAGTAAGCGCTTAACAAATGCCACCATTATTATTGCTGTGAGACCACGGGCAAGTCACTTCACTTCTCTGTGCCTCAGTTACTCATCTGGAGAGTGAGGATGAAGACTGTGAGAACTATGTGGGACAGGAACTGTGTCCAATCTGATCAACTTGTATCTATCTCAGCATTTGGTACACTGCCTGCCACATAGTAGGCGCTTAACAAATACCATTTTTTTATGGGACCTGTCGGGTCTGTTGGAAAGGTTTTTCACACTTGAAATAACCATGTATGACCGAAGCCTAACAGTCTCTAACAAACCAGACATTCACAGGGAGGAGGCTGGACCTTGATGTGTTCTCTCTCTCTCTCTCTCCACACATACACACTCTCACTCTTTTTTTCTCTCTCTACACACACTCTCACTCTCACTCATTCTTTTTCTCGCACTCGCTCACTCTCTAGCAGACTGCATCGTAGGCTTTTATTAGAAACCATCTTTTGCCAGTCCGAGACCCTGCCCCTACACATTTGGAGATAACTGGTCTAGTCCAACTGGTAGGGCCATAGACAGGTAGGGTCCTTCAATGATCCACTGGACCAGCTGACTATCAGAGAGGCTGAATGACCAGGATGAACTCTGGGGCTAAAGTGGAAGGATGTCTCCATAAACATTTCCTTGCTCTTTTTTTTAAAATGGCATCTCTTGAGTGCTTGCTATGTGTCAACCCCTGGGGTTGGACACAGTCACTGCCCAGCATGGGGCTCACAGTAGGAGGGAGAACAGGTGCTGAATCCCTAGTTTTACAGTTGAGGAAACTGTGGCCCTGAGAAGTGAAGTGACTTGCCCAAGGTCACACAGCAAGCAACTGACAGAGCTGGGATTAGAACCCAGCTCCTCTAACTTCCAGGCCAGTACTCTACCCACTAGGCCACGCTGTTTCTCCGCATGGCATTCGACCCACAAGCGTTCGTTGAGGCCAAGTGTTCAAAATGAATATTCCATGGGAAAAATCCTCCGGAAAATACGATTTCCCCAGGTAGGCGTGATGTGCCGTGGCAGAAGCGTTGATTTTCTTATGAATCGAAGTCCTGAGCCACGTCGGCAACGTCAACATTTTTAAAAACAGCCTGAAGACGGGGTGTGTTAAGTGTTAAAATTCTTTAGCGACTCAACCGCATCCCAGTTCTCATCCAAAGGCAGCCTTCTAAAATTAACGTGGACTGCGATCACAGTGGATAATCAAGAGGTACAGTTTCACGATTAAACTGCTTGCTATGTTTACTATGAACAAACATGTACAAGCAAGTAAAGCCAAAGCCAAAAGAAGCGCCACGGGAGAATTCTCCTTCTCGCCTGACAGGGGCAGGACAGTTTTGTGCGTAGAGTATATGGGCTTTGGTTTTGCCCATATACAGCACACAGGAAATGCTCAAGAAATATCACTGCTTCATTGAATTGCATCCTCTGGATGAATGGGAGGTCTTGATGAACATTTTGAGAGGCGT
This sequence comes from Tachyglossus aculeatus, assembly GCF_015852505.1. Taxonomy (NCBI): domain Eukaryota; kingdom Metazoa; phylum Chordata; class Mammalia; order Monotremata; family Tachyglossidae; genus Tachyglossus; species Tachyglossus aculeatus. The sequence continues at coordinate 15,682,257 of NC_052071.1, read as the reverse complement.
TCGGATACCTGGGGTAGTGTGGCGAATGAGGATTCTCTGTGCACAGAGGTAACTTGGGAGTAGTTAGTTACAACAGCTTAGCATCCTGCTGTCCCTCTGAACCACAGGGTTGGAACTTAGACTACTTTCAAACTGGAGAAAATCAGGCCCATTGTTAGCATTAATGGTAATCTGTTGTGGTGTGGTTGAAAATGGAGACATAACTCAGTTTAAACTTGGACCTGTTCCGCATCTTTTAAAAGATAAAACCATACATTTTGGTAACACCCCTCCCCCCTTAAGTAAATGTAACACTCAGTGTACCCAAACACAATGACTAAATCAGTTAACTGGCAGAGTTCATTGTAACAAGTTCAATCAGGTTATTTTGCAGGTGAGTCCAATTTGCCTGTTCATAAATTAGCCTAAAGGAGGGATTGGGTGATTTGGTTTCCACCAAATACTGAAAAACTTCATTGTTCTTCAAGCTCAAGATGATTCATGCTGAATGCCCCGTGACCAAATCAAGTATTTGGAATCTCTAGGATAAATATGATTATTCTATTAATAGTTAAAACGTTCCATTGAATGCAGTGAGTTATTCTACCCTGCCGGATTTTTCTTCCTACCATCCTGTGATTTACATGAGAACAAAAACTCGGATTCAGAAAGCCTCCCCCCTCCCCACCCCCTTTTTTTTAAACCAAAATGCAAAATGTTACCAACAAGAAGGTGATGATGAGCCTTAAAAGAATGTATTATGTTGCAATAAGTTGAAACAACAGGCAATTGTTCATCATTCAATATTTACTGTAACTGTAGCTGGAGCGCTTGTTGTCAAGGACAACATTTGTTTATGCTTGTTAATCATTCATCCTTGTCAGAGATTATTCACATGAGATTATTTTATTTTTTTATAAATGGAGACCAGACATGCCTCACAATGGCTCACAATTATCGAACTAATAGCTGCACAGTTTAAAAGGGCTTTATCACTTAATCCATCATGGATTCCCTTTTCCCCTTGATTCCCCTTGATGCCGCCATGAGTGGCCTCGCAAACCGGTAAATTTGCAAGATTAAGATAAAGGTGGCAAGAGGATGTGTCTCCCCTACTTTAGGCAGTCTATTTAGTTCTCTTTATTCCAGAGTCTTTTTCAAATACAAAGGAAGGGGAAGAAGAAAAATGGATTGCTCAAAATGAGATTAACCTTCCTTCCCGGTATATGACTGCGAGGTTAAGTTTTCCGTGGGGACTTTTAGTCCGGCAACTCTGACCATGCATTACAAATAGCTCAAACCAGGGCTGCTTCCTTCTTATGAAACCCTCTTACCCTGCTGAAAGGAGACCCAATCTCAAGGGGCAACACTGTGAAATTTCCCCCTGAGTTTCTACATCTGCGGTGAGGCTAGATTTTCAACCGAAACCTGAATACAGATCGTTCTCCTTTTGTGGACAAGTAGAGGGCCTGTTGCGTTATTAACATTCAGGAAGCAACAAATGATGACAAAAGTTTGAGTCCAGAAATAGTCTCATGGAGGAAAGAAACCCTCAATTTTTGTTTTTTGTTGGGAGTTTTTTTGTCGTTTAATGGTATTTTGTAAGGGCTTATTATGTACCTGGCACTGTACCAAGCACTGGGGTCTTGTTTTGCCTTATGCTGTTAAATCATCTCCGACCCATAGAGACTCCATGGACACATCTCTCCCAGAACGCCCCACCTCCTTCTGCTTCTGTTAAGATAATGTATCCGTAGAGTTTTCTTTGTAAAAATACGGAATTGGTTTACCCTTGCCTTCTGCCACGCAGTCAACCCGAGTCTCTGCCCTTGACTCTCTCCCATGTCGTGCTGCCCAGCATAGGTGAGTGTTTTATTTGAAGCAGATTGCCTTCCGCTGGCTAGCCACTGGCTAAGCTAGGAATGGAATGGGTATGCCTCTGCTCGACTCTCCCTCCCGTAGTCGTAACTGGTAGAGTACTGGAAACTCTCCAGATGCCATCCTGAAAGGAGCACCGCTGGGGTAGACACAAGCTAATCAGGTCAGACACAGTCTCTGTCCCGCATGAGGCTCACAATCTTAATCCTCATTTTACAGATGAGGTAACCACGGCATGGAGAAGTGAAGTGATTTACCCAAGGTCACGCAACAGACAGGTGGCAGAGCCGGGATTAGAACCCAGGTCCTTCTGATTCTGGGTCTGTGCTCTATCCACTCGGCCCAACAGCTTCTCAGTGTGTTATTATTATTAGAGCTGTTAAGTGGCCCTTTCCATCCAGCGGAGGAACTCTCCCCAACTGTTTCAAGGCTCATCTGAGGGAATTCTTCCCGAGGTTCATCCTCCTCCTAGAACCTTTTATTGGATTTTGGAACTGAAACTGTGAGTGCGCCAAAAAGTGAGAAAAAGAAGATGAAGTTTGAGGATAAAAGACACTGAACCCATGAACTAAGATCCAGATTCAGTCTTTACAAGAGTTTAACTTTTCTAAATCTACCAATCAATCAATCAGTCATATTTATGAGTACTTACTGTGTTTACAGCACTGTAGTAAGCGCTTGGGAGAATACAGTATAACAGAGTTGTTGGACATATTTCCTGCCCACAGTGCGCTTACAGTCTAGAGGGAGCTTTTCTAACTCTTTCTCTCCAAGTTTATTTCATCATGTTTGTAAATGAATGAAAGGAAAAAAACCCCTCAATATCCTCCACCCTAACCTCAGTGTGGGTTTTTTTTTTTGTTCAAATGGTATTTGTTAGACACTTACCATGTGCCAAGCACTGTACCAAGTGCTGGGATGGATACAAGCACATCAGGTTGGACACCGTTCCCATCTCACATAGGCTCGTAATGTTAATCCCCATTTTCCAGATGAGGTAAAGGAGGCACAGAGAGGTGAAGTGACTTGCCGGAAGTCAAACAGGAGACAAGCGGAGGAGCCGGAGTTAGAACCCAGGTCCATTAGACTTCCTTATATCCACTAGACCACACTTCTCTCTTTTTATCTCCTGCAGTTAGCAGTACTGATAATCGCTGAACATCAATCTGACCCTAAAAGTGGCTTCTGGTTGCTCCTCAAATCAAAGAACAAAGATATGCCAGAGTCTACACCAGCCCTGTCCCTCGCACTCTCCTCCCGGTCTACGCCATCCTCTACTCTCTTTCCCACTCAAACAAACCCACATACACAGTTCTTCTGCTTTTGAGCCAATGACCTCCCCAAGCCTGGATTTCCCAACCCTCTTCTGTCAAACCCCATTCTGCTACTTCTCCCAAAATCTCTCCAAAACACGTCTCCCGCAAACCCGCTCCATCGTTCCGGCTACAACCGCCCACTCCAGCTACAACCGCCGCCTCCAGCAACCTTAACTCTCTGGAAAACTGGGATTTCTATTTGTCTTCCCCGGTACTCTCATCCAATTATACTTCCAGGCCTTTGTGTTGGCGTGTTTCCCTCATTCGATTGTAACCTCCTCGAGAAATTTAAGAAAGATCAGGTTTTAATCCTTCTGTTGGTTAACCACTTTAAAACCCACAAAATGTGAGTTTGTGAATTGCCCAGGTGCTGGTTTGGTGGAGCTGGAGGGCAGTTGATTTCAGAAACTCGAAAAACAAGTTGTCTCTGAAGCTACTCGGCTCTGGGGTCTTGGGACTTCATTCATTCATTCATTCAGTTGTATTTATTGAGCGCTTACTGTGTGCAGAGCACCGTACTAAGCGCTTGGGAAGTACAAGTCGGCAACATATAGAGATGTTCCCTACCGAACAATGGGCTCAGTCTAGAAGGGGAAGACAGACAACAAAACAAAACATGTAGACAAGGCGTCAAAACCATCAGAATAAATAGAATTATAGCTATAGGCACAGCATTAATAAAATAGAGTAGTAAATATGTACAAGTAAAATAAATAGAGTAATAAATCTGTACAAATATAAAGTGCTGTGGGGAGGGGAAGGAGGTAGGGCTGGGTGGGGTGGGACTTGCTTCCCACTTGGAATGAGTTCCTATTTCTAGGTGGAGGATCGGGCAAGGTGGGCTGTGGAGTTCGAATTATTGTGTTCCAAGCTCACAGGTTGGTTGATCAGTGGCATTTATTGAACACCTACAGAGTCCAAAGCCTTGTACTAAGCATTTGGGAGAGCGTAGTAGAAGCAGGAACCTGCGACATAATGGGGAAAACACTGGGGTTTGAACTGCCCCGGCTCCCACACTGAGAAGCAGCATGGCCTAGTGGAGAGAGCAGGGACCTGGGTTCTAGTCCCAGCTTTGCCATTTATCTCCTCTGTGACCTTGGGAGAGTCACACTTCTCTGGGCCTCAGTTACCTCAGGTGTAAAATGGGGATTAAGACTGTGAGCCCCATATGGGATGTGGACTGTGTCCAAACTGATTACCTTATGTCTACCCTGGTGCTTAGAACAGTGCCTGGCACATTGTCAGCACATAACAAATACCATAAAAAAGAAAAGGTGGGAGTGAGGGCACCTTGCGCAGGATATGTTGATTTAGAGCACCCTGTAATAGAATTACCACCATCAGGCAACTGCCACCAAGTCTAGTCTAGTTTCCTGAAATTTTTCCCAACAGAAACGTTCAGTCCAAGTGTCCCCGCTGCTCAAGAACCAGTGGCTGACCATCCACCTCTGCATCATACAGAAACTCCTTGCCACTGGCTTTAAAGCCCTCAGTAAGCTCGCCCCCTCCTACCTCACCTCACTGATCTACTACAGCCCAGACCGCACACTCCACTCCTCTAATTCCAGTTTACTCACTATGCCCCCATCTCATCTATCTACTGCCGACCCCTTTCCCACATCCTCTGTTTGGCCTGTAACTCCCCCCAGCCCGCCTCCATATATGCCAGACTCTGACTCTCTTTACTTTCTAAGCATTACTAAGGTCACATATCCCCCAAAGAGGCTTTCCCCAATTAAGCCCTCTTTTCCCTTGTTCGCTTTCCCTTCTGCTTCACCTATGCATTCATTCATTCAATTCAATCATATTTATTGAGCGCTTACTGTGTGCAGAGCACTGTACTAAGCGCTTGGGAAGTCCAAGTTGGTGACATATAGAGACGGTCCCTACCCAACAACGGGCTCACAGTCTAGAAAGGGGAGACAGACAACAAAACAAAACATGTGGACAGGTGTCAAGTCATCAGAATAAATAGAATTAAACTGAAATGCACATCATTAACAAAATAAATAGAATAGTAAATATGGACAAGTAAAATAAATAGAGTAATGAATCTGTACAAACATATATGCAGGTGCTGTGGGGAGGGGAAGGAGGTAGGGCCGGTGGGGAGGAGGAGAGGAAAAAAGGGGGCTCAGTCTGGGAAGGCCTCTTGGAGGAGGTGAGCTCTCAGTAGGTCTTTGAAGGGAGGAAGAGAGCTAGCTTGGTGGATGTGTGGAGGGAGGGCATTCCAGGCACTTGGATCTGTGACTTTTGGACAATGGATATTCACTCCACCTCCAACCCCACAGCACCTAAGTTCATATCTTCAAAAATATATGATAAATTACTTATTATATACTTAATTAATTAATTAATTAATTATAAATTACTTATTACTTATTCTAGACTGTGAGCCCACTGTTGGGTAGGGACCGTCTCTATATGTTGCCAACTTGTACTTCCCAAGTGCTTAGTACAGTGCTCTGCACACAGTAAGCACTCCATAAATACGATCGAATGAATGAATGAATGAATTCATATTAATGTCTGTCTCCCCCATTAGACGGTAAGCTCGTTGTGGGCAGGGAACATGTCTCTTAATTCTCTTCTATTGTACTCTCCCATGCATTTAGTACAGTGCTCTGCAAATAGTAAGCATGGGAAGCAGCGTGGCTTAGTAGTTAGAGCACGGGCGTGGGAGTTAGAAGGACCTGGGTTCTAGTCCCGGCTCCGCCATATGTCTGCTCTGTGACCTTGGGCAAGTCACTTCATTCTCTGGGACTCAGTTGCCTCATCTGTAAAATGGGGATTAAGAATGTGAGCCCCATGTGGGACAGGGACTGTGTTCAACCTGATTTAACTTATATCTACCCCACTGCTTAGAAAAGTGCTTGGCACATAGTAAGTGCTTAACAAGTACCATAATTATTAATAAATACCATGGATTGATTGATTGAACTCTACAGTAACTGCAAACAAGTATGTGCATAAGGGAATTTAACCATGTTGGAAGGTACTCGGATAAATACAAATCTTTACTTAAAATTTGTGATTAGCAAGTTGGAAAATTCTTCCTATTTGTGGCAGTCAATGCTGAGTGCCTACTAGCAACTAGATAAAGTGTGTGTGTATTGTGGAGGGGGTGGCAGTATTCAGTGCATTTAGCCTAATTCTCATTTTAAGTATGAAAAACACTCTCAGACACTCTGGTTTCCAACCTCCCTAAACATTTCCATCTGGGTGGATGACCTAGTGAGCAGCTAACAGCCAGCTGAGAGGAGAAATCTTATTTAACCCCAGGGAGGGTGTAGCAAGAGATTATTTAGACTGTGAGCCCCAAGTGGGACAGGGACTGTGTCTGACCTGTTGATTACCTTGTAACTGCTCCAGCGCTTAGAACAGTGCTTGGCTCACAGCACTAAGCACATTCCGTAATTACTATTATAGTCCTGACAAAACTCATCTTCCATCCCAAGCACTCTCTTCTTCCTAACTTTCCCATCCCTGTTGATGCTAGGACCGACCACCCTCCCTGTCCTTCAGTCTTGTAATCCTAATGTCTTTTTTGATTCCCCCTCCTCCTCACCAGCGCTATTTATTGAGCGCTTACTGTGGGCAGAGCACTGTTCTGGATACTTGGGAGAGACTACTCTTCCTCAGTACTAGTTTATGGATCTGCCTTTTCTTATTAATAATAATATAACAACAACTATAGTATTTGTTAAGTGCTTACTATGTGCCAAGCACTGTTTTAAGCGCTGGGGTGGATACAAGGTCATAAGATTGTCCCATGTGGGGCTCACAGTCTTAATCCCCATTTTACAGAGGAGGTAACTGAGGCACAGAGAGGTTAAGTGACTTGCCAAAGGTCACACAGCGGACAAGTGGCGGAATCGGGATTAGAACCCACGTCCTCTGACTCCCAAATCCGTGCCTTTGCCACTAGGCCAGACTGCTTCTCATAAGATTTCAGTGCATTGGCCAGGAATCGAACCTGGGCCTTCCGCGTGACAGGCAAGAATTCTGCCACTGAACCACCAGTGCTTCTTCACCCTTCTACTGTACCCAGCACTCTTGTTATTCATTCATTCATTCATTCATTCATTCAATCTTATTTTGTGCAGAGCACTGTACTAAGCACCTGGGAGAGTGTAATACGATAAACAGGCAGGTAGAACAGTGCTCAGCACTTAGAACAGTGCTTGGCACATAGTAAGTATATATGCATATATGTTTGTACGTATTTATTACTCTATTTATTTATTTATTTTACTTGTACATATCTATTCTATTTATTTTATTTTGTTAGTATGTTTGGTTTTGTTCTCTGTCTCCCCCTTTTAGACTGTGAGCCCACTGTTGGGTAGGGACTGTCTCTGTATGTTGCCAATTTGTACTTCCCAAGCGCTTAGTACGGTGCTCTGCACACAGTAAGCGTTCAGTAAATACGATTGATGATGACGTTGTTCTTCCCCTCCCTGAGGCCTTGCGTGATTAATCTTCTTAGTCTCTTGGTCCCTATAGCCACCTCTCCAGCCCTTAAATTCAGCAGGCAGGGATTTTTTTCCTATTTTTTAAAAATGGTATTTTTATTTCTTGTATTGGTCCTTGACTTTGTGTTTTATACTGGTTTCCATTGTTTGATTTTTCCTTAGATTGGGAGCCTCCCGAGGGCCAGGGGGCATCTAGTTCTCACCAGAGTATCATTTCCCAGTTTTTAGTACTGGTTCTAATCCCCGCTCAGTCACTTGTCTGCTCTGTGACCTTAAGCAAGTCACTTCACTTCCCTGGGCCTCAGTTACCTCACTGTAAAATGGGGATTGAGATTGTGAGCCCCACATGGGACAGGGACTGTGTGCAACCTGATTTTCTTATTTCCACTCCAGTGCTTATTACAGTGCCTGGCACATAGTAAGCACTTAACAAATACCACAATTATTATCATTATAAACACAGCAGGGCTTAGTGAAATCTCCAGGGATGCGTGGGTCTTCTGTTCGCTAATAAATCCTCCGCCTTCTCCTCCCCTACTCCTTTTTCCTTTTTTTTTTCCTTCTGATTCCCTTATCCTCTGCTCCAGGAGCTCCTCTGAGCTTCCACAAGTGTTAACAGGAGCACATTGTAATGGGTTTCAGGGTCTTTAGCGGGCCAGAGTGAAATTCTTCAGTGTTTCCCTGTTTATTGTCCTTCCAGAAAAAAAGGCAGTCTACTTCCCGCTGTAACCCAGATATCCATCCTCAGTGTGAGGAGCCCACACCATCTCAGCCACTTGGCTGTATTTATCTGTTATTTTTCCAATGTTTTATACTGTGTGCTGATTTTTCCATCTATTCTCACATTCTTTTACCCTGTTCTGCTTGCCTTCCCTTTTAGATTATCAGCTTTTTGAGAGCAGAGGATTACATTTTGAAGTCCTTCCTTATGTTCTCCAAACCTCCGATATAGTGCTCTGCCTAAATAAATCAATTAATCGGATTTATTGAGCACTTACTGTGTGCAGAGCACTGTTCTAAGCACTTGGGAGAGTACAGAATAACAGTATCAGCAGACATGTTCCCTGCCCAAAAGTTTACTGTCTGTACGGTGGTGATATTGATACTGAGAAGCAGCGTTGCTCAGTGGGAAGAGCCCGGGCTTTGGAGTCAGAGGTCATGGGTTCAAATCCTGGCTCCGCCAATTGTCAGCTGTGTGACTTTAGCCAAGTCACTTCACTTCTCTGGGCCTCAGTTCCCTCATCTGTAAATGGGGATTGAGACTGTGAGCCCTCCGTGGGACAACCTGATCACCTTGTAACCTCCCCAGCGCTTAGAACAGTGCTTTGCACATAGTAAGCACTTAATAAATGCCATTATTATTATTATTATTATTATTATACTGGAACTAAGAGGCTATCCAAACAACAAGGAATGATCTAATGCTTCAAACTCTTAGTCATATGCACCATTTAAAATATATTAGACCAGTCAAGGGTTTCCAGAGAAAAAATTACCATGACAACCTTTTTGGTGGCTGCCTTTTAAAAATTAGGCTGATAATGAAAAACTAGGAAAACCCTTTTCAGCATCCAGGATATTAAAATACAATTCATGGACTCTCTGATCTTATCTTTTTTATGATAATTGGTAAGCACTTACTATGTGTCTGGCACGTTCCAAGCCCTGGCGTAGAAACAGCGTGGCTTCGTGGAAAGAGCAAGGGCTTGGGAGTCAGAAGTTGTGGGTTTTAATCCCAGCCATGCCACTTATCAGCTGTGTGACTTTGGGCAAGTCACTTAACTGCTCTGTGCCTCAGTTACCTCTTCTGTAAAATGGGAACAGTGCTTGGCACATAGTAAGCACTTAACAAATATCATCATTATTATGCAAGATAATCAGGTTGGACGCAGTCCCTGTCCCACATGGGGATCACAGTTTTAATCCCCATTTTGCAGATGAGGTTAGTGAGGCCCAGAGAAGTGAAGTGACTTGCCCAAGGTCACACAGCAGACAAGTGGTAGAACTGGAATTAGAACCCAGGTCCTTCTGACTCTCATTCCCATGCTCTATCCACACAAGACCGCACTGCTTCTGGCAGCATCTGTCACCCGGTCTCTACCTGCCTGTCCATCACCCTCTGTGTCCATCTCAGAGGCTTCTCAGAATCCCTCTGGAGACCAGAAGTGGCCACATTTGAGATATATCAGTCAATCGTATTTATTGAGTGCTTACCATGCGCAAAGCACTGAAATGCTCTTTTAGATGTACTTTTTTCTCTTTAGTTTCTTTGTACTGTAACTTGAACTTTGTTTTAATGGTGTTTGTTATGCACACTTACGATGTGTCAGACGCTGTACAAAGTACTGGGGTAGATATAAGCTAATGAGGTTGGACTCAGTCCATGTCCCACATGGCGTTCACAGCCTTAATCCCCATTGTATGGATGAGGTTACGAAGTGAAACGGCTTGCCCAAGGTCACCCCGCAGACAAGTGGCAGAGCCGGGATTAGAACCCAGGTTCTCTGATTTCCCGGTCCCTGCTTATTCCAATAGGCAACCCACCTTGCCTTTAAAAAAGGGCCAGATAAATTAACGGAATAAAGCACCTTCAGGAGTTGACTGCCAAAATAATTTTTGGAAGGGAGGAGAAAAGGACTTTTTTCTCTTCTTACCATTTGTGGATGGCAGTCACCGACGCTACCCTAAAAAGCAACGTAGTTCTTGGATATGAATGCTGTTTTAGACATAAAGGAAGTAGAATGAAAGAAAAATGAATTCCTGTTGTCAAAGATCCAAAGAGCTATGTTGGGGTTTCCAAACCTGAAAAGGGCACTGTTGTTTCATAACAGCATAATTTATGCATTGGGAAATAATATCAATCTTATGCCCCTCTCTGGGTGTCAAGGCGTTTTGTCCCTGATGGTGCCAAGTGAGCCAGCAGTAGGCTCTCAATAACTGCACTGTCCTCATCAATAGGATCCTCAGTCGAGAGTCAAAGACACAATATGCAAGTGTTCCCCAGCTGGTCCTCTGGCATTTGCAAAGTATTTAGGAAGTGAAAAAAAAAAGTCTTGTTCAACAGGAACGGATCATCTCTCGATGTATGCAGCATAACTAATGGACAGCATTTTCAGTGTCCCTTAAAAACATCAGCTCCAAATTCACCGCTTGCAGGAGATTAGGTATGGCCAGCTATCGCTGCATTTTCACGCAGCATTGTAATTGTTGAGGAGGCCTTGTAGCTCTCTCCGGCTCTGGGATCTGGTGGAGCCAAAAGGGTTGTGCCTCTTAATAAACAATTGTGGTGTTTGTTAAGAGCTCTACTAAGCGCTGGGGTGGATATAAGTTCGTCAGGGCCCACGTGGGCCTCTCAAGTCTAAGTAGGAGGGAGAACAGGTAGAACAGTGCTTCGCACATAGTAAGCGCTTAACAAATGCCATCATTATTATAAACAGGTATTGAATCCCCACTTTGCAGATGAGGGAACTGAGGTGCAGGAAAGTTGAGTGACTTGCCCAAGATCCTTCAGCTGGTACGGGGTGGAGAGGAATTAAAACCTGGGTCCTCTTGACTCCTAGATCTGAGTTCTTTCCACCAGGCCATACTGCTTACTAAAAGTGTGGAAACTGGGCAATAATAATAATAATAATAATAATTGTGGTTTTGTTAAACTCTTACTATGTGTCAGGCACTGAACTAAGCACTGGGGTGAATTCAAGCAAATCAGGTAGGACACAGTCCCTGCGCTATGTGAGGCTCATAGTCTCAATCCCCATTTTACAGATGAAGTTACTGAGGCCCAGAGAAGTGAAGTGACTCATCCAAGGTCACACAGCAGACAAATGACAGACTATGGATTAGAACCCATGACATTCTACTCCCAATCTCGCACTCTCAAAAATAAGGTAGAAGGATAAAGCTGATTGGTATCTTTTTCCGCTCCCTTCTGTGTCACCCTGACTTGCTCCCTTTATTCATTTTCCCTCCCAGCCCCAGAGCACTTATATACATTTCTGTTATTTATTTATTTCTATTCATGTCTGTGTCCCCCTCTGCACTGTAAGCAAATTGCGAGCAGGGAATGTGTATGTTTATTGTTATTGTGTACTCTCCCAAGCACTTAGTACAGTGCTGTGCACACAGTAAGTGCTCAATAAATACGATTGAATTTATATACTGACACTATAGTTATTCAGGGTAGAATTACCACCTTCCTGCCTGTTTCTGATAAACCAGCTTTGTCAGTGGCTATGAATGACAATGAAATCCATGGCCATTCTTAATGATAATGTATTTTCTGCCCGTCTTTCCTGTTTTTGGAATGATCTTTTGAGCAAAATAAAATGGAACTGCAGTATTCTCTTTACGCAGACACACTGGCTGCAAAACTGCAAACGATTCCAGAGGGTGTCGGGGAGGGTCGAAATGGAAAGAAGTTGTCTGTGACTTCAGGGGTAGAGTCTGGGCAGCATTGTCTCTAAAAGAGGTAATTAGGAAACACGCCTAGATCTTAACCTTGTAAGGACAGGGATACTGTCTAATAATGCTGACCTCTTGGAAGTAGAAGCAAGGAAACAGAATTATGAGAATAGGGAGTGGGGAGTTGGGAATAAGTGTGGGATGCTTTGCTGTTATTCTTGTTATTCTTTTCCTGTGTGCTGGTCCTCTTCTGCTTCTTGGTTATGAATCCCTTAAGGTCCAAGGATCGGGCCTGAACCAAGAGTCTTGTACTTCCTCCCAGGGTTTAAGCACAGTGCTTAGCACATTGTAAAGACTGTAATCCCCTTATGGGCAGGGAATGTGTCTACTTATTCGGTTGTATTGTACTCTCCCTTAGTACAGTGTTCCTCACATAGCAGGCTCTCGATAAATACCACTGATTGATTGAAGCTCATTGTGGGCAGGGACTACGTCTGTTTATTGTGATCTTGTACTCTCCCAAGCGCTTAGGACAGTGCTCTGCACGCAGTAAGCTCTCGATAAATGCAAGAGAATGAATTCATACATCTCATGACTGCAGTGCTCGGCACATAGTAAGTGCTTAACAAATACCATCATCATTATTATTATTATTACTGGTACTGCTGCCATCCCAGTGTAGGCCAGATGTAATTTGGGAGAGAAGCATAAATGGTCATTTCTGCCTTTTTTCCTAGAACTAGGACAGAATGCATTTCTCAAAGGTATCATTTGGAAACGCTGCTAAGGCTGTTGGCTAGGGCTACAGGCGAAAGAGCACTAAGCATGCAAAGAGGCACCAGGTTTTTTTTGCCTGTGAGGAGTTCCCTAATGATTTCATCGGCAGGGCTGGGATTTCTGCTCAGGACTGATGGTAGCGGGTGGGAAGTCCCTCGTTTCAGGGTAAACCGTTAGAGCCGGACCTTTTTCATAGACTCCCAAGCGCTCAGTGTGGTGCTCTGCACACAGTAAGTGCTCAATAAATATCACTGATGATGATGATCATCATCATGATTAGCGATTTATCTAAGCCAGCGCTTAGAACAGTGCTTTGCACATAGTAAGCACTTAACAAATATCATTATTATTATTATTATTATTATTATTATTATTATTAAACTAGAGGGCCTGCTCACCAAACATCTCTAATCATTTTGCCTAGGGGAAAGAGTGCAGACTGTAGAGTGAGGGGTCCTGAGTTCTAATCCTGGATCTGCTACTTATCTGCCGTGTGGTTTTGGGCAAGTCACTTCACTTCGCTGGGCCTCAGTTTCCTCATCTCTGTGGATTCAATGGCTCTTATCCCTTCCACTTTAGACTGTGAGCTCTGTGAGGGACAGGGACTGTGTCTGATGATCTTGTATATACTACAGTGCTTAGAAAGTGCTTTGGACATAGTGAGCACTTAACAAATACCTCAATTAGCATTGTTATTATAGCTATTATTATTGTAATTTTCCCAGCATGGCTAATGTAAGAGCCAATGGTGTTTTAGATGCCAGTAGAGAAAAAGTGTGGCCTAGTGGATAGAGCAAGTGAGTGGGAGTCTGAAGGACCTGGGTTCTAATCCCAGCTCTGCTGCTTGTCTACTGTGAGAACTTGGGCAAGTCACTTAACTTCTCCGGGTCAGTGACCTCACCTGGAAAATGGGGATTTAGACTGAGAGCCCCATTTGGGACAGGGACTGTGTCTAACCTAATTTGCTTATATCTATCTCAGCACTTAGTATAGTGCCTGGCCCACAGTAAGCGCTTAACAGATACCACAATTATTATTACTAGAGAAATGTTCAATTATCACCGCTATTAAGCAAAAAACTAACACATATTTTCATCGGCTCAGTCTGCGCAGGGCAGAACTGCTATTTGTTTGAAAAATAAATTCCCAATCTAATTAACTGCTGAAACAGATGCCGCTTTTTTCAATCCAATGAAAGAGAAATTTGCAACTGGTCCTTTTGACCATTTTTTTGGATTGGCTGAAAGGCTTTTGAGCCAATGTAGACCTGGTTTTTATCAAGTTGGCCGTGTGCTTATGCCTGGGTCCTGATTGGTTGGGCACTATGCCTTACTGGCATCTGGTGCCCATGATTTCTGGGCATCGACAACTCCTTTGGCCCAAGCCATTCTGCAGCGCTGAACTGACCTGCTCTTCAAATCAAGCACAACATGACCTAAAAATGGGTTGCCATTGAGCCTGATAATCAGTCCAATGAATCAGTCAATCCTTCGGTGGTATTTGTTGAGCACTTACTTACAGTGTGGAGAGCACTGTCCTAAGCACTCGGGAAAGTACAGTACAATACTTTCAGTTCAACAGACTTGGTAGGCAAGCCTTCCCTGACTAAGCCCTCCTTTCCTCTTCTCCCACTCCCTTCTGTGTCACCCTGACTTGCTCCCTTTATTCATTTCCCCTCCCAGCCCCAGAGCACTTATATACATTTCTGTCATTTATTTATTTCTATTCATGTCTGTGTCCCCCTCTACACTGCAAGCTCATTGCGAGCAGGGAATGTGTCTGTTTATGGTTATTGTGTACTCTTCCAAGCACTTAGTACAGTGCTGGTCACACAGTAAGTGCTCAGTAAATACGATTGAATGGATTAATGCGTGTTCCCTGTCCACCCGAAGTTTACAGTCTAGAGGGGAAGTTAGACATTAAAATAAACTCAGATACGTCTACAAGTGCCATAGGGCCTAAGATGGGGTGACTATCAAGAGCTTATACGGTATAGATCCAAGCGCAGAGGTGACAAAGAAGGGAGAGGGAGTAGGGAATTCTCCGATTCAGCAGTTACCTGAGTAGCCCCACTTCATAGTCTTCCGTTTGGTGTTTGTTTTAGAAGATGTACCTTTTAGCCTGTTCTAGTTTCTTTTAAAGCCGTTTTGATGGGTAGCATTCTTTAATAATTGGTTACATCTGAATGACTGATAACTGCTTTCGGTTGTGCAACATATACCTGTATTAACTTGTATCCTATTTCGGGTGTTCAGGCACCGTGACCATTTTCTTCTTCATTTTACTTCATTTTTTCTTAGTCCTCAATCCCACTTCTGGAATACAGTATGGTGTTTATTGAGCATTTACTGGTTGCAGAGCACTGTACTAAACACTTAGGAGAGTGCTATCCAATATAGTAGGGATATTCCCTGCCCACAACAAGCTTACAGTCTAGAGATTTGTCTAGTGCATATTCAAATAATCCCCACTGCAAGTGACCTCCTAAAGTAGTGTACTCGAGTTTCCCTCTCAGAGTAGTGAGATGTTTTATTTTCAGTCTCATCGTTTCCTACCCCATTTGAAAAATTGGGCACCCAGGGTTCGTCTCCTCTTCTCATGATTCAGGGAACTGTGGCGAGACTAGTCCGTGGAATACTAGTAATTTTCTAGGCATGCAGTGGGTTCTAATTCTGGCCCTGCCAGTTGTCTGCTCTGTGACCTTAGTCAAGTCACTTCACTTCTCTGGGCCTCAGTTACCTCATCTGTAAAATGGGAATTGAGACTGTGAGCCCCACGTGGTACAGGGACTGTATCCAACCCGATTTGCTGGTATTCACCCCAGCGTTTAGTAGAGTCCCTGGCACATAGTAAGCTCTTAACAAGTACCATTGTTATTATTCTTATGTCATGAGAAGTGCAGTATTGTGGCCTGTGGATTAGCTGAAACAAAAGCCAATGTGACATATACCAGGGGGTTTGGTGGCTTCCCTGATACACCTATTAGTAAGGAATGATAATAGTCGTGCAAGGAAACAGGAGAAAAGCATGTTGAACTCACATAGCATAAGTGATGCTGCCTCGGCCCAAAGAAGGTGAGCATGAAGAACGCACATCATAATCACACAGTTTACTGTTTTGTGAAATTGTCCCCGTTGGAGATTTCTGGTGGGTCATGCTTTGGATGGGGCCCCATGCCCTGATGTCATGCTTCTGGGAAATTGAAAGGCCAGTTTCTGGAAAGGAATTGTGGATGTTCATTCACTTGTTCAATTCTGTCATATTTTTTGAGCGCTTAACTGTGTGTAGAGCACTGTACTAAGCGCTCGAGAGAGTACAATATAACAATAAACAGACACATTCCTTGCCCACAACGAGCTGAAAAAAAAGTTTCATTTTCAGTTGCACTGATATTGCAAGAACAGAGGAAGGTGCAGAGTCTCCTCCACCACCGATGAGGCTGGAGGAACATATCTATTGATAGGAAACCAAGAAGCACGTTTTTCTTCTTGCTCTTCTGAGCCCAGCAGTACCACCATCCTCTCCGTCTCACAAGCCACATTACCTTGGCATTATCGTCAAATCCTTTCTCTCATTCAGCCCACATATTCAATCTGTCGCCAAGTCCTGGGAGGTTCAGCCTTCACAACGTTGCTAAAATCCGCTCTTTCCTATCTATCCCTACTGCTACCACGCTTATCCAAGCACTTAACGTGAAGCAGCGTGGCTCAGTGGAAAGAGCACGGGCATTGGAGTCAGAGGTCATGGGTTCAAATCCTGACTCCACCACGTCTGCTGTGTGACTTTGGGCAAGTCACTTCACTTCTCTGAGCCTCAGTTACCTCATCTGTAAAATGGGGATTAAGACTGTGAGCCCCACGTGGGACAACTTGATCACCTTGTATCCCCCCAGTGCTTAGAACAGTGCTCTGCACATAGTAAGCGCTTAATCAATGCCATTATTATTATTATTATTAACATATTCTTCCTTGACAATTGTATCTGCCTCCTCCTCACTGACCTCCCTGCCTCCTGTCTCTGCCCACGTCAGCCCATGCTTCACCCTGCTGCCTGGATCATTTTTCTGCCAAACTGGTCCAATTTTCCCCACTCCTCAAGAACACCCAGTGGTTCCCCGTCCACCTCCGCATGAAACAGAAGCTCCTTACCGTCAGCTTTAAAACACTCAATCACCTTGCCCTTCCTACCTTACCTCACTGCTCTCTTACTACATCCCAGCCCACACACTTTGCTCCTCTATCACCAACCTACTCACTGCTCATCGATCTCGTCTGTTGCCGCCGACCTCTTGCCCAAGACCTGCCTCTGGCCTGGAACGCCCTCTCTCTTCATACCCCACAGACTATCACTCTCCCTATTTTCAAAGCCTCACTGAAGGCCCATCTCTTCTAAGAGGCCTTCCGTGACTAGGCCCTCATTTCCTCTTCTCCCACTCCCTTCTGCATCACCCTTGCACTTGCATTTGCTCCCTTTTTTCACCCCTCCATCAGCCCCAAAGAATTTATGCCCATATCCATAATTCATTCATTTCTGTTAATGTCTGTCTCCCCCCAGGATTGTAAGTTCATTGTGGGCAGGGAACATGTCTGCCAACTCTGTTAGAGAAGCAGCGTGGCTCAATGGAAAGAGCAGGGGCTTGAGAGTCAGAGATCTCGGGTTCAAATCCTGGCTCTGCCAACTGTCAGCTATGTGATCTTGGGCAAGTCACTTAACATCTCTGTGCCTCAGTTACCTCATCTGTAAAATGGGGATGAAAACTGTGAGCCCCACGTGGGACAGACTGATCACCTTGTATCCTTCCCAGCGCTTAGAACAGTGCTTCGCACATAGTAAGTGCTTAACAAATGCCATCATTATTATTATTATTATATTGTACTCTTCCAAGCATTTAGTGCAGAGCTCTGCACACAGGAAACATTCAATAAAAATATATATATATATGATAAATCTCTCATTTATATGTTGCCAACTTGTACTTCCCAAGAGCTTAGTACAGTGCTCTGCACACAGTAAGCGCTCAATAAATACGGTTGATGATGATGAATAAATACCACTGAGTGATTGGTTTTGAGGAGTTGTTTTCCTGTAATTTTTCAGGCAAGGGCCCAGGCCATTTTGTTTGACATCCAGAGCAGTGTTGCCTAGTGGATAGAGCATGGGCCTGGAAATCAGAAGGACCTGAGTTCTAATCCCGACTGTCACTTGTATGCTGTGTGACCTTTGGCAAGCCACTTCACTTCTCAGTGCCTTAGTTATTTCAGCTGTAAAATGGGGATTAAGACGATGAGCCGCAAGTGGGACACGGACTGCGTCCATCCTGATTACCTTGTATCTACCCAGTGCTTAGAACAGTGCCTGGCATGTTGTAAGCACTTGACAAATGCCATTATATAAAAAAAAAACCCAAAAAACTGTCCTCCAGCTGCTCCCTCCCCAGTACCAATACGAACCGGATGGTCTCATGTCCATTAAAAAAACAAAATTTCCGGGCCAAGCCTGCCTCCACTTCAGCTCCTGATGCCAAGTTTCCCCACTCAGATGCTATACCCATTTTCATACAGAGCCAAGAATCATCACCTTGGTATTTTTTTAAGCGCCTACTATGTGCCAGGCCTAGTACTAAGTGGGGTGGATAAAAGCAAATCAGGTTGGACACAGTCCCCATCCCACGAGGGGTTCCCCATCTTAATCCCCGTTTGACAGATGAGAGAACTGAGGCCCAGAGAAGCGAAGCGACTTGCCCAAGGTCACACAGCCATCAAGTGGCAGAGTCAGGATTAGAACCCATGACCTTCTCACTCCCAGGCCTGGGCACTATGCTATGGTCGCAATGGCCTGGGAGCAAGCGTGGGGGTCTCAGGACCCGCTCCCCATACTGGGGAGACAGTTTCAGCTCCATGATTGGATAGACTTCCTGCTCCACTCCACTCCACCCACTCACCCCTTGGGACAAGGCCATACCTCAGCACCTCTTCTCACTGAACCATTTCTCTCACCTCACCAACTCCGAAATCCAACTCTCCAAGTACAACCTCCTATCGGGCCCCCCTTCCTCCCATCCCCTCCCGACAACGCTCCCCTTCCCGACTGAGGCATCACTCCTCCTGCAGGAGGCCTTCCCTCAGATAACTTCTGATCTCCCTGGCCTGTATTCCCCTCGACTGGCACTTTAACACATCATCATCATCATCATCATCAATCGTATTTATTGAGCGCTTACTGTGTGCGCTTGGGAAGTACAAATTGGCAACATATAGAGACAGTCCCTACCCAACAGTGGGCTCACAGTCTAAAAGGGGGAAAAAGGGCTAAAAGTCTAAAAGTGGCACATCCGTGCCACTGACGCACTTAAGTTCCGTCGAGTGCCCTTGTAGCTCTTTGGTACATATCTATCTATTTATTTTATTCTATTTATTTTATTTTGTTAGTATGTTTGGTTTTGTTCTCTGTCTCCCCCTTTGAGACTGTGAGCCCAATGTTGGGTAGGGACTGTCTCTATATGTTGCCAATTTGTACTTCCCAGGCGCTTAGTACAGTGCTCTGCACATAGTAAGCGCTCAATAAATACGATTGATGATGATGATGATGATCTTTAAACTCTATTACTTCCTTCTCTCCGAAATTTGTTTTAGTATCCGTCTCCCCCTCTAAATGGTGACTCCATGAGGGTAGGGATCATGTGTAATAATTCTACCGCACTCTCCCAGCAGGTGCTTGATAAACACTAATTGATTACGATTATTTTTATGATGACTCAAGGCACTATCACAGAATGGCACATGGCATCGCGATAGGCTGCGCACTTGACCTGGGTGGTTTCATGTGCTGGTCACCCTAGTTATGGGGGTGAGAAGTGTGCATTGCCCTCCATTTGCCCACTGATGGAGATGGGTGTTGCGTTAACTGAACAACCTTTACAGCGTCGGGCAACCGTTTTATACAGATCACGCCTCTCCTGAGAAGCAGCGTGGCTCAGTGGAAAGAGCCCGGGCTTTGGAGTCAGAGGTCATGGGTTCAAATCCTGGCTCCTGCAACTGTCAGCTGTGTGACTTTGGGCAAGTCACTGGGCCTCAGTGACCTCATCTGTAAAATGGGGATTAAGACTGTGAGCCCCCAGTGGGACCACCTGATCACCTTGTAACCTCCCCAGCGCTTAGAACAGTGCTTTGCACATAGTAAGCGCTTAATAAATACCATCATTATTATTATTATTATTCTGAGGAGCCCAGATTTGAAGTGAATTGCCTCGTTCGTTTGTCTAAACTTGCAGAAGACAAAGTGTGGTGGGAAAGCATGGGAAGACATATCTAGCTGAAGAAAAGGTTGCTGAAAAGATTGCTGATCCATCCCCCCCATCTTACCTCCTTCCCTTCCCCACAGCACCTGTATATATGTATATATGTTTGTACATATTTATTACTCTATTTATTTATTTATTTTACTTGTACGTATCTATTCTATTTATTTTATTTTGTTAGTATGTTTGGTTTTGTTCTCTGTCTCCCCCTTTTAGACTGTGAGCTCACTGTTGAGTAGGGACTGTCTCTATATGTTGCCAATTTGTACTTCCCAAGCACCTAGTACAGTGCTCTGCACATAGTAAGCGCTCAATAAATACGATTGATGATGATGATGAAGATGAAACACTGATCGGCGATTCAGAAAATCCCAAAGAGGCAACTGAGATCTATTTCCTCAGTACCGAATGATTCAAGGCACCCATCTGGACCTCTGCTCAGAGCTTGCAAAACAGACTCCAACAGCAGGATCTTCAGCGGTGATGAATGTCTTGGCCTTGGAGCGCTTGAGCGTCAAGGTCTCGCTTGCCAAGAGCAGATTCAAGAGGACAGACTCCCAACCAACTGTTTCAAGCAAAGATGGCACTGCAGAAATGTCCAAGCACAGATTGTATTTTTTTTGCAGGCACACAACCTCCCCCAGCCCCATAGTACGAAGTTCCCATAATGATCCCGGGGGAAAGACTTCCAACCAGAAGATGTCCAACATCACAGTCGGGACGGACTCAACCTGTACTAAAAGTAGTAGTAGTAGTAGTAGTTGTGATTGCATTTACTGAGGGACCAATGGTAGCATTCATTCAGTCATATTTACTGAGCGCTTACTGTGTGCAGAGCACTGTACTACGCGCTTGGGAGAGTACACTATAACAATAAACAGGCATTCCCTGCCCACAACGCACTCACAGTCTAGAGGATGATAACACTGCACCATCCTATGTGTGGCTGGAAAGTACAAAATGAAGAGCAAAGTAACCCCTGCCCACAAGGAGCTAATCATCATCATCATCATCAATCGTATTTATTGAGCGCTTACTATGTGCAGAGCACTGTACTAAGCGCTTGGGAAGTACAAATTGGCAACATATAGAGACAGTCCCTAGCCAGCAGCTAAGGCTCTAACGGTGGGAGAAGCAGCATGGCCTAGCAGAAAGAGCACGGACTGGCAGTCAGAGGTGTGGGTCCTATTCCCGGCTCTGTCAGTGACTTGCGGTGTGACCTCGTACAGGTCACTTCACGTCTCTGCTCTCCCTCCTCCTTAGTCTGCGAGCCCCATGCGGGACAGGGACTGTGTCCAACCTTATTAACTTGGGTCTATCGTAGAACGGTGTTTGACACATGATAAACGCTTAACAAAACAGCAGATCCAGACATATAAAGACTATAAAGAGAACAATCATTTCCCCTGTCGGCTCTTCGCAAGAATCCTTCCTGTCATGTCTGGGGGATTTTTTGTTCTTTTTTTTTAACAAGATCTCTCATCCCCAGCTCCAACCAGCCCCAGTTCTGCTTGGCTCTTAAAAGAGGGCGAAGCCACCCCTAAGCTGAACCTTTATTCTTAGGCACCTGTTAGTGTCTTGATTGAAAATCATGGTCCATGCAAGCATTGCTGTTTTGATGTCTCAAAAGGACTCTTCAGGATTGCTCCCTTGGAGTTTGTTTTCTTTTTTTAAATGTATGTGTGGTTTATTTTTTTGGTTTGGTTTGGTTTTTGAACTCTAGAGGAGTGCCAGGGAGAGTGAGACATCCAGTTTCTGATGCATTTTGTTATGACAGCACTGCGCGACTTGCCTAAACGCATATCCTTAATGAGCAACGGGTACCTCCGTGACGAAAGCGTAACCACCGGGAGATTCTGGACTCCCTTGCCCGAGCGTTTAGCTTCACAGATGAAGCTGAGGACAAGACTGGGGGTTTAGAGTCAGTAACGTCCTTCCTCCCGATGGCAGCCCGTGTGCCTGCGACTGGGGGAGATGGAAGCCAGTGAATGTTAGGGGTGCAGTCTGGTGGGGTCACTCCCCACCCCATGTTTGCTACCTGGCAAGGACCATGCTGACCCCAAGGAGCATAGTGTTAATGAATACAATTGAATGAATGAATGAATGTATAAAAGACAGAGGGGGTGGGGGGGACAAGGCACAGCACCTGGAATCACAGTCTCGGCCAATGGGACCAGGGACTGTAACCTGTCCTTTAGACTGTGGGCAGGGAATAATTTTTCTTCTTTTTAAATCATAATTTTTAAGCGCTTACTATGTCCCAAGCAGTGTTTTAAGCGCTGAGGTAGATACAAGCTAATCAGTTTGGATATGTCTCTGTCCCGCATGGAGCTCACAGTCTTAATCCCCATTTTACACTGAGACACAGAGAAGTTCTTTCAGTTGTATTTATCCAGCATTTACTGTGTGCAGAACACCGTACTAGGCACTTGGGAGAGTACAATCCAACAATAAATAGATACCTTCTCTGTGACTTTCATTCATTCAGTCATTCAATCGAATTTATTGAGCGCTTACTGTGTGCAGAGCACTTGGGAAGTACAAGTTGGCAACATATAGAGGCGGTCCCTTCCCAGCAACGGGCTCACAGTCTAGAGGGGGGAGACAGACAACAAAACAAAACATGTGGACAGGTGTCAAGTCATCAGAATAAATAGAAGTAAAGCTAGATTCGCATCGTTAACAAAATAAATAGAATAGTAAATATGTACAAGTAAGATAAATAGAGTAATAAATCTGTGCAAACATATATACAGGTGCTGTGGGGAGGGGAAGGAGGTAGGGCGGGGGGGGATGGGGAGGAGGAGAGGAAAAAGGGGGCTCAAACTTGCCCAAGGTCACACAGCAGACAAGTGCATGGAGGTGCATCATCTCTGCCTTTGTACATTTTGGTGTATCCTACCTGGGCCCCTCTGCATCTCCTTCTCCCGTTCTCCCTCCTCAACTCTATCTCTTTCTCCCCATCTCTCGCACTCTCTCTGCTCTCTCTGTCTTCTTTCTCTCTGTGAGGGTGTGGGGGCTGTGTGGCCAGCTTCAGAGGAGGCTGCTGCTCCTCCCACGGCCTCCTACCTCTCCACTCGAAGCTCTTCTTGTGCAGGGAAGGTGTCTACCACCTCTGTTGGATTGTGTTCTCCCAAACAAACTGCTCTGCACACAGTAAGTGCTCAAATACCATTGACTGAGTGATTGTTTTTTCTCTCTGACTTTGGCCTCTTCACCTCCCTTCGCCCTCCCCCCCCCAATCAATCAATCAATGGTATTTCATTCAATCATATTTATTGAGTGCTTACTGTGTGCAGAACACTGGACTAAGCTCTTGGGAGAGTACACAGTAACAATATAGCAGACACATTCCCCACACAAGCTTACAGTCTTTGAGTGTTTACTGTGCGCAGAGCGCTGTACTAAGCACTTGGGAGAGTGAAATAACAGAAATAACAGACACGTCCCCCACCCATAGTGAGTTTAAACAGGCATGTAGCCTGCCTGTGGACACTCTGCCCCAGCCCCACTTGGGACTGGAGTTAATCTGGTCATTTCGGGGTTTTTTTAAATTCCAGATCCACGAGAGCTGGCCATCTAACCTAGCTCATTCACAACAGTTGAAGGAAGCAGGACTTGATGATACCGGAGCAACTAGGCCTTTTACATAATAACTCTGTGTTCTTATTTGTTGTTTTTGTGATGCATTGTCTTGGAATTCGGTGTGCATAAAATTGAAGGATTAATAACTCTGGTTAAAACCAGACATTAATGCAAGCAGGTATTGTGTCGGTGCCCCTGGGTCATTATATGCTATTTTCTTTCAGTCCTGATTAACACTCGGGCAGTTCTGAACTGAAAGGGCTCTCCACGATAATCAACCTTTCTTTCTCCTAAGTGAAGGAGAGGAACATTAGCAACAGCCTACTTTGGGCTTTTTTTTCCCCTTCTGACCGTGTCTGTTTTTCGACTAGCTTTAATTCAGCAACCCCATTGTGCCATTACAGAGGGTAACCTAGGGCGTTTTGATACTGAAACCAGGTGCTCTCCTCCTATTTGTTTTGAGATCAGGGCAGAAGGCCTCAAGTCTGTTTATTTCAGCACTTAGTCTGGACGCTCTGAATTTGTCACAGTGACTCAGAACCAAGTTTCAAAAGTCTCGGCTCTCCACTGAGATTCGATTACTCACCATTGTTTTTTTCTTTTTGTCCATTTTTTTTTCATCCCCCCTCCGCTCCTCTGATTGTGTGAGAAGCCACTGACCTGTGAGAACAGTACCTGAAGACAAGTGCCTCAGGTCGTTTCAGGACAGAAACAGATTCAGCAGAGAAGGAAGAGGCCCGATCCCACGGACTGCTCGCATCAGCTTGGAATGGTACGTTCCGTTCCCTCCGGAATTCTTTCCAAACTCTTTGGGGGAGTGAGAAATGGTCATCTTATTGCATTTTGAGATTCATGAAGATGAGCACACAGAAGCCACAGGGCTTAACCGCGGGGTTGGGGAGGGAGGTGCGCCTCATCACCTCATTGGAGCCGCCTAAAATTGCAAAGGAGGATCAGGCGCAAGGTATGGCTATTTGCCTGGTGGCTGCCTGAAATTCCCCCTGTGGTTTCCATCATTCTGTGTTTGTTATTGCTCCTGCACTCTCCTGACCCCCTTAAGTTCGACCTCAGGCCTGCATTTCATTGATGGGTCAAAGGGACACGTGAGCATAAAGTGAACCAAAGAGGAGCCAAGTAGAAATTCTCATTTATGTCATCACCTTCGAATATCCGGATTGGGGAACAGGCCCTAGACTAAGTGCTGTGGGATGGGGGAGTTGAACAGAGAGAAAATAGCTCTCAGAGAGCTCACTTCCCGAGAGAGAGAGAGTCAGTCAGTCCTACTTATTGAGTACTTACTGTGTGCAGAGCACTGTACTAAACACTCAGGAGAGTTCACTATAACAATAAGCAGACGTATTCCCTGCCCACAACGAACTTACAGTCTGGAGGGGGAGACAAACGTTAATATATAAATAAATAAATTGCAGATATGTGCCTAAGTTCTGTGAGGCACATAAGTATATGTGTGTTGAACAAGCTCTGTGCTGAGCCCACACCAGGGTCTCTCCCTTTAGATCCTCTCCTGCTATTACTGGAGAGCGAGGGAATTTTGGGAACTGACACTTCCAGTGAGAGGTGGCCCCATGGTCTGCCGAGCAGTGGGAATTCTGGTGAGGTGTATCCTTTGCTCCCAGAGAAGCAGCATGGCCTAGTGGATAGTGCCCGGGCCTGTAAGTCGGAAGACCTGGGTTGTAATCCTGACAATGCCCCTGTCTGCTGTGTGACCTTGGGCAAGTCACTTCACCACTCTGGGCTTCAGTTCCCTAATCTGTAAAATGGGGAATAAGACTGTGAGCCCCATGCGGGACAGGAACTGTGTCCAACCTGACAAACTTAAATCCGTTCCAGCACTTAATACAGTGCCTGGCCCATAGTAAGCGTTTAATGCCCTGAAGGAGGGAATCCCTCAAATCTCAGAGGCCTGGGAAGTTGCCACACCTACCGAAAGGGCACTTCCATCGAATACACCAACTGAAACATTTAGTTGAATCCCCATTCCACCAAGTGGATTTCCTTGTTCATATGGCAGTCCATCAGTGAATCGATTATTCGTTATTATTATACTTGTTACTGAACACTTACTCTTTGGAGAGCAAGGTACTAAGGACTTGGGAGAGTATAACAGAGTTAGTAGACAGGATCCCTGCCCTTTAAGAGCTCTCAATATAGCCAGGGAGACAGATACTAAAATAAATTTCAGGGAGGGGAGAAGCAACCGAGTATAAAGCTATGTAAAGAAGTGCTATGGAGACAACGGGGTGTTGGAGTGACTGCCCACATCCTTAGGTAACTTAGAAGTGCCAGTAGGGGTGAAAGAGTAGGAGATGAAAGATTAATCTGGGAGGGCCTCCTGGTGGAGATGGTATTTGAAGATAGGGAAAGCAGTGGTCTGTTGAACGGGAAGGGAGAGGGAGTTCCAGATCCGATGGAGGGTGTGAACAGAGTCCACTGGTGAGAGACGAGGTCAAGGCACAGGGAATAGGTTGTCTTGAAAGGAGCAAAGTCTGTGAGCTGTTTTGAGGTGAGAGAGAGGTATGATAAGTAGAGCGGGGAGAGAACTGATTAGATCCCTATTGCTGAATTGTACTTTTCAAGTGCTTAGTACAGTGCTCTGCACACAGTAAGCACTCAATAAATACGACGGAATGAATGAATGAATAAATGATTGAGTGCCTTGGAGCCAGCAGTCAAGGATTAGCGGTCAGCGCTTAGTACAGTGCCTGGCACATTAATACCGTATAAAAATGGTCAGGTGTCTCTGCTTGAGGTGGAGATGAATAATAATTGCGGTATTTGTGAAGTGCTCACTGTGTGCCAAGCACTGTACTAAGCCCTGGGGTAGATACACAGTACCTTTGTACATGGAGCTCCCAGCCTAAGGGGAAGGGAAAACAGGTATTGCATCCCCACTTTACTGGCAAGGAAACTGAGGCCCAGAGAAGTTAAGTGACTTGCCCATGGTCACACAGCAGGCAAATGTGGCAGAGACGGAATTAAAATCCAGGTCTTTTGACTCCCAAGACCATGCTCTTTATATTAGATCACATTACGTCTCAATGGGTAACCAGTGGAAATTTTGAGGAGTAAAGAAGCGAGTACCAAATAACATTTTAGGAAGATGATCTGGGCAATGGATGGAGTGAAGTGTGGCCTGGCGAGGAGGAGAGCAGTGAGGAGGCTGATACAGTAGCTGAGCCAGGATATGACAAGCCAGAGTAGGGGCAATTTGGATGGAGAGGAGAGGTCCACCTCAAAAAAACTGATGTGGAGGAGCAACGCTGCATGAGAGGGTTGAGGTGGAGTGAGGAATCCAGGATAATGGTGAGATCTCAGCCTACAGTAACAGGGAAGCTGAAGGAGTTGCCAAGTATAAAGGGAAAGTCAGGCGGTAGAGAGGGTTTGTGAGGGAGATGGGTTCCCATTTCAACATATTGAGCTTTTAAGGTGTCAGTGGTATGTCCTATGGAGAGGTCTTGCAGCAAGAGATATTAATAATGATAATTTAATAATGTTGGTGTGTGTTAAGCGCTTACTATGTACCAAGCACTGTTCTAAGCACTGGGGCACCGTTCTAAGCAATGGTGTTTGTTAAGAGCTTACTATGTGCCAGGCACCATACTAAGCGCTGGGGTGGATACAAGCAAATTGGTTTGGACACAGTCCCTGTCCTGCATGGGGCTCGCAATCTTAATCCCAGTTTCCCAGATGGGGTAACTGAGGCCCAGAGAAGTGAAGTGACTTTCCCAAGGCCACACGGCAGATGAGTGATGGAGCCAGGATTAGGACCCAGGTCTTTCTGACTTTTATCCTTTTCTCCTCTCCTATCTTATTCACTTTTCCCCTCCCCTCTCTTTTTTCTCCTTCTCCTCCTCCTCTCTGTCGTCTATCTCCCCCTCCCCCCTGCCCATTTGCTCCAGCCTCATCCCACCCCAACCTGACCAGACTTCAGGTCATCCAAAGCTAGAACAATATCAGCCTTCTTCTGTCATCCTCGCTAGTCAGTCAGTCAGTCAATCGTATACACTGAGACCTTACTGTGTGTAGAGCACTGAACTGCAGGCTTGGGAAAGAACAATCTGACAGACACATTCCCTGCCCACAGTGAGCTTACAGTCCAGAGGAGGAGACAGATATTAATATAAATAAATAAGATAGGTATATAAGTGCCACGGGGCTGGGAGGGGTGATGAATAAAGAGAGCAAGTCAGGGTGGTGCAGAAGGGAGTTGAAGAAAAGGAAAAGAGGGCTTAGTCGGGGAAGGCCTCTTGAAGGAGATGTGCCTTCAGTATGGCTTTGAAAGGGAAAAGAGGGAGGATGTTCCAAGCCAAAGGCAGGACATGGGCGAGAGGTCAGCGGTGAGATAGACGAAATGGAGGTACAGTGAGAAGGTTGGAATTAGAGGAGCGAAGTGTGCCGGCTGGGTTGGAGTAGGAGAGTGGTGAGGTGTAGAAGCAGCGTGGCACAGTGGATAGAGCACAGTCCTGGGAGTCGGAAGGTTGTGGGTTCTAATCCCAGAGCCACCACTTGTCTGGGGCACGTCACTTCACTTCTCTGGGCCTCAGTTTCCTCATCTGAGAATTAAGACTTTGAGCCCCATGTGGGACAGGGATTGTATCGAATCAGACTTGCTTGTATCCGCCAAAGTACTTAGTACAATGCCTGGCACACAGTAAGTGCTTAACAAATACCAGAATTATTATTATTATCAAGAGCGGGCAAGATGACTGAGTGTTTTAAAGCCAACGGTGAGGAGTTTCTGTTTGATGCGGAGGTGGATGGGCAACTACTGGAGGTTCTGGAGGAGTGGGGAAACATCTTGCCGAGAGTGCCCATGCCAGCACGTACCCACCGGCACAGACCCGAGACTCGCCTTAGCTGCAGCGAGCACGGAAGGGAGCATGCACTGTCTGACAAGCACTGTTCTGGAGCCTGCAGCAGTGGGCAAGGGTGCTGCTGGTACCTGGGAATGAACACCAATCTCCCAGGAAACCTCGGATCTCCAGATACAGTCCCCTCTAGACCGTGAGCCCACTGTTGAGTAAGGACCGTCTCTATATGTTGCCGATTTGTACTTCCCAAGCGCTTAGTACAGTGCTCTGCACACAGTAAGCGCTCAGTAAATATGATTGAGCATGAAAATCATGCCAGGGTCATTCACTAGTGACCCCACCCTCGTGGCAGAGGCTTCTGCCGAGTCCTCTCCGTAGTCCGGACTGCTGATAAGCCTGGAGAGAAGCAAGGTAACACAGCAGCCCACAATGGAGAAACACCAGACCCATCCAGAGATCTTCGTCACCTCAGGGAAGCATTCACAGAATTCCTCAACCCCCTGGGAAACGGACTGGTGAAAACGCGGCTCCGAGCTTCAGACCCACCCGAAGAGCCACAGAGCCGTACGAATGTTCAGCTCTTTGGGAACTTCCGAGACTTGGTGTCGTGCTTCTCGAGCAGTCCCATCGGCCTCACCCGTACCCCACGTTCAACATTTAAGCAGCCAGGCAAATACCACCATCCCCCAAGGCCCAGAAGGAAGTCGGGGTAACTAGCATGGAAGCCAAGCCTCGGGCGCTCTGTCATAGCAACAGATTGCCGGGAGACAACACAGCAGCAGGCCCGGCAGCCGGGCGGGAGGCAGTCAAGAAAGGAGTGGTTCTCCACGCAGGCGGCCGGAACAGCTTGTGAGACCAAGAGGCAACCCCCACCCCAAAAGGCAGTACTCACTGCAAGCAACCCACACAGGAGTACATGGGGGACAAGATTGCATGTGCCCAGGGGGACTTGGAGCCATTTCAGCTGCCCTCACCCACACTGAAAGAATTCACCATCCGTAGTAGTGGGAGTATAGTAGTAATAGTATTTATTAAACGCTTATTGTGTGCAAAGCACTGTAATAGGCCCCAGAAAAGAATACACGAGTGGGAATTTAGACACGGTCCCCATCGGAGGGCTCACAAGTGTGGAGACAGACCCATCGCACTGAGAAGCAGCGTGGCCTAGTGGTTAAAGCACGGGCACGGGAGTCAGAAGGACTTGGGTTCTAGTCCTGGCTCAGCCACTTGTTTGCTGTGTGACCTTGAGCAAGTTACTTAACTTTTCGGGGCCTCAGTTACCTCATCTGTAATATGGGGATTAAGACTGTGGGCCCCGTGCCGGAGAGGGACTGTGTCCAACTGGATTAGCTTGTATCTACCCCAGCACGTAGTACACAAATGCCATTAAAAAAAAAAAAGAGTTCCTGGCAATAGCTATTATCCCCACAGCTCGGCAAGCATAGGGCCTATCACGAGTAGGGTCCCTCAGTGGTGGGAGGCAAGGCAGTTTTTACCAGTTGGTTTTCTCGGTATTCGACCACCTGCAAACGCAGATGTAAGTCTCTGTCCTGATTCTCCTTGTCCTCTTCTCGATCATCTTTGACCCCAGATCAATCCCTCTCCCTTGAAACGCTACTCAGAGAAGCAGCTTGGCTCAGTGGAAAGCACACGGGCTTTGGAGTCAGAGGTCATGGGTTCAAATCCCGGCTCCGCCAATTGTCAGCTGTGTGGCTTTGGGCAAGTCACTTAACTTCTCTGTGCCTCAGTTCCCTCATCTGTAAAATGGGGATTAAGACTATGAGCCTCATGTGGGACAACCTGATCACCTTGAATCCTCCCCAGCGCTTAGAGCAGTGCTTTGCACACAGTAAGCGCCTAACAAATGCCATCATTATTGTTATTATCCAGACCTCAGTTTGGCCAACAAGTGCTCGCCTTTTACCTCCAGGACATCTCCTCCTGTGAGCACTTCAAATTTCACACGTCTGAAACCGAACGTCTGCGCTCCCCTCCTAAATCCACTCCTGCCTCTAACCTTGCTCAACTACAGCAGCATCCTCACCCTCCCAGAAGCACGTAACATTGGCGACCCCCTCACCTCCTCCCTGTCTTTCACTTGTCTCCCACGTTCCCTTGAGTGCTAAATCCCAGAACCACTCCTTCCCCTCTACCAAAACAGCCGACACCCTAATTGGGACTGTCGTATATCCCCGTCAGACTCCTCTCTGGTCTCCCGCCCTACAGTGTCTACCCGCCACGGTCTCTTCTCCCCACTGCTATCCGAGTCACCCTCCTGAAATGCTGCTGCTCAGCATACATCGCTCCACTCCTCAGATACCTCCACTGGCTATCCGTTTCCTCATCAAGCGAAAAACATTCTCAGTTGGCTTCAGGGCTCTCCAGGAGCTCCCCCCCACCAATCTTACATCAATCAGTCAATCAGTGGTATTTGTTGAGCGCTTACAGTATGCAGAGCACATATTGCCACTACTCCCCAGCTCACATTCTTTGCTCTTCCCACCCTCATTTTCAACTGTACCTCATTAATAATAATAATAATAATAATGATGGCATTTACTAAGCACTTGCTATGCACAAAGCACTGTTATAAGCGCTTGGGAGGTTACAAGGTGATCAGGTTGTCCCACGGGGGGCTCACAGTCTTCATCCCCATTTGACAGATGAGGTCACTGAGGCCCAGAGAAGTGAAGTGACTTGCCCAAATTCACACAGCTGACAATTGGCGGAGCCAGGATTTGAACCCACGACCTGTGACTCCAAAGTCCGGGCTCTTTCCACTGAGCCATGCTGCTTCTCTCATTCCCGCTCTCCCACCTCTGTTCCCTTGCTCAGGCTGTTTACCCCTCCGGGAATTCCCTCCCCCTCCAAATCCACTGGACTTCAACTCTCCCCATCTTCCTAGCCCATTGAACATGCAATTATTTATTTGGTTATTTCATCCAGATATTTTGCCCTCCCCACCCCCACCGCCTCCCCATTTTTAAAGGTGTTTGTTAAGCACTACTAAGTGTCGATCACTGTTCTAAACACTGGGGTTAACACGTTTATTCCCATTATAGCCTTGTTCTTCCTCCAGCTCCTACTATTTGTAAATCATTTTGATTGGTCTCTCCCACTAGATGGTAGGCTCCTTAAGGGCATGGAACATTTGTCTTACTTCTGTTGCGCTCTCCCAAGCATTTAATACAGTACTTTGCTCTCAGTAGGCAGTCACCAAATAGCACAGATTGGTTGATTGCCATGCAGTGTTTTTGTTGTGCTTCTGTAAGACTTGGCCCAAGTTACTAGTTAATAGCTATCATAGGTCTTGACAATCGACTGACAGGTAAGGCTGTGCTTTGGTTCTGTTTCCCCTCCTCTTTAGGCGCTTTAGGGCAGTCTTTCCGGAAGGAAGGCAGGTCCCGTGTTTTGTCTTATTATTTGCTTTTTATGGAATTTAAGTGCTTACTATGTGCCAGACACTATACTAAGAGCTTGGGTAGATACAAGCTGATCAGGTTGGACACAGTCCCTGTCCCCTGAGGCTCACAGACTAATCCCCATTTTACAGATGAGGGAACGGAGGCCCAGAAAAGTGAATCCCCCTCGTCCCCCTCTCCATCCCCCCATCTTACCTCCCTCCCTTCCCCACAGCACCTGTATATATGTATATATGTTTGTACATATTTTTTTACTCTATTTATTTATTTAATTTATTTGTACATATCTATTCTATTTTATTTTGTTAGTATGTTTGGTCTCTGTCTCCCCCTTTTAGACTGTGAGCCCACTGTTGGGTAGGGACTGTCTCTATATGTTGCCAATTTGTACTTCCCAAGCGCTTAGTACAGTGCTCTGCACATAGTAAGCGCTCAATAAATACGATTGATGATGATGATGATAATGAATCGACTGGTCCAAGGTCACACAGCAGAGAAGCGGTAGAGCCAGGATTAGAACCCAGCCCTTCTGATTCCCAGGCCCGGGCTTTTTCCACTAGACTAGGCAGTGTTTTGTGGGGGAGAAGCAATTTGCACCCCCTCCCCTCCTCTGTATCCCTCAGTCCACACTGTCCTCTCTGGTCACTAGCCCTAGGAGACATTGTGGTTCATTCATTCATTCAATCATATTTATTGAGCGCTTACTGTGTGTAGAGCACTGGACTAAGCGCTTGGAAAGTACAATTTGGCAACAGATAGAGACAATCCCTGTGGTTGGTGAGGGGAGAGGAGAATAGGGTTGATTACCCCACCTCCAGACTCCCCATCTTCACCTCGTCAAAGGGGGGTGGAGGTACCCTAAGCAGCTTGGCTTAGTGGAAAGAGCACTGGCTTGGGAGTAAGAGGCTCTGCCACTTGTCTGCTGTGTGATCTTGAGCAAGCCACTTAACTTCTCTGTGCCTCAGTGACCTCGTCTGTAAAATAGTGACTGTGAGCCACACATGGGCCAACTTGATTATCCCGTATTTACCCCAGCGCTTAGAATAGTGCTTGGCACGTAGTAAGCGCTTAACAAATACCGTCATCATTATTATTATTATCAATCAATCAATCAATTGTATTTATTGAGCGCTTACTGTGTGCAGAACACTGTACTAAGCGCTTGGGAAGTACAAGTTGGCAACATATAGAGACAGTCCCTACCCAAGAGTGGGCTCACAGTCTAAAAGACTTTATTATTATCATCATCATCATCATCAATCGTATTTATTGAGCGCTTACTATGTGCAGAGCGCTGTACTAAGCTCTTGGAAAGTACAAATTGGCAACATAGAGAGACAGTCCCTACCCAACAGTGGGCTCACAGTCTAAAAGGGGGAGACAGAGAACAAAACCAAACATACTAACAAAATAAAATAAATAGGATAGATATGTACAAGTAAAATAAATAAATAAATAGAGTAATTATTATGGCACCTTTTTGGTATGACTTTTGCAATCCCTAATGGTTACATTCCCCAGCTTGGGAGTTTCTCTCTGGAAAACAAAAGCATTCCCTTTCTAGCAGGCTGGAGCCCGTAGCTACTATTATGAGAGGGTCCTGAGAACAGCTCGCTCCCCCAGGCCACCTTGGTCTACAGAACCGCAAGCTCTGAGGAAACTGGCTATTCACTCCGCAAGCCCCCAAATGTCTAGGAGCCACTGAAGTGGCAGGCCACTCTCTCTGCAAATCGAGGGCTTATTTATGAGCCCGTATTGTTCTCCTCAACAACCTGGCCAAAGAGAGCTCTAATGTATGTGCTAAAAATTACTGACAGGTCGGGTTAGGCTGTTTGGAAGTCCCAGAGAAGACTTAAATGTGATTAGGACAGTCATTTCACATTACAGCGGGCCATAAATCTGAGGGTTTTACTGAGCCAATAAAAAAGCTGATCAGCCCGTTGAAATAACAGCACACTGTGAATCTCGCTTAACGAGTCACCCAGCAATCAAGAATAAATTTAATGACTGAAGCAGCTACATGCTTTTTTGAGTCTTGAATAATGAACATCACATAGCTACGGTGAATCCTTTCATTCAAAGTGACAGTCAAACCAGAGTTTAACCTTGGGTATTTAATCGTGGGAGAACAAAGTAGGTGAGGGGGGGATAAAGCTCACGACGGGGTGGCTTGCAGGCCAGGTGAAATTTGTGCTTTACTGTGCTGCCTTCCGATACGCGAGGTGGATTTCTCGACTGGGGCCATTTAATAGCCGCAGGCTTTGGAAAACAACGTCAAACAGTTGCGGGGACTGTAAACATGATGAGAAGTCAGCTGAAATGAATCCCAACAATTTATCTTGGACGGCATCAGGGACCCTCTGTCACTCAGGAGGGATCCATCTGATGAGAATAAATAGAGAGGGAAGAGGACGAACCCATGGAAAGGGCTGTGCGGCAGATGCGGTTCGAGAACACTGAAGTTGGAGTGGCATCAGAACCATCCAAATTTGGCCCTGGACGCCGATTCGTTTCCCCAGATAACTCCTCAGCTCTCCCCTTCACTTTCCCAGCAGAATGACCCTGGTGTGTTGTGTCTAAGGGTAAAGGCTGGCCCACTGCCCCTTCGGTGGCCATAAAGAGGCAATTGCCCGAAGCCCCCCGACTGGGCATAAACCTGGGAGTCAGAAGGACCTGGGTTCTAATCCTGGCTCCACCGCTTGTCTGCTGTGTGACCTTGGGTGAGTCACTTTGCTCCTCTGGACCTGTTTCCTCATTCATAAAATGGGGGGTAAGATGGCGAGCCCCATGTGGAACAAGTGATTAGCTTGTATCTACCCCAGCGTTTAGTACATAATAAGCGCTTCACGAAAATCGTTTAAAATAAAAATGAAAGTGTTGGAGTGGGGCTATGAGAGGGAGCACCCCAGAATGGCCAAACGAGAAGGCGCCTCCAGGGCCCTTCCTCAGGCTCAAACAAGGCCATGGCAGCCAAGATTGGGGTCCAGGCCCGGCTTTTCAGCCAAGGGAACCCAGCAAAGTGAGGTGGTGGCAGTCACGGCAAGCTTGCCCCAGGGTAGCGAGAGGACTGGGGGCCACAGGAGCACAACAGAGGTCTCCTTTGAGTCCCAAAGCAGCTTTTAGCAGAGAGCCAAGAAGAGGGGAGCGTTTAGGAACAGAGCATTGCCCATGGAGAGTGGATGGTAGAAGCCCAGCCAGTCGGTTTTAGCGACCCAGATGGGATCTGAGATGAGAAAGCCCCAGCAGTGGCCGCAGCAAACAAAAAAACTTTGATGCGCCCATCTTTAACAATCAAGACGGTTCATCTAGTTTGACCATAAATCGCTCAATCAATGAATGGGTTTTGGGGAGTGCTCACTATGTGCCGAGCACTGTACTAAGCGCTTGGGGAAGCAGTGTGGCCTAGAGGATAGAGCACGGGAGCCAGAAGGTCACAGGTTCCAATCCCAGCTCTGCCACTTGTCCGCTGTGTGACCTTGGGCAAATCACGTTACTTCTCTGGGCCTCGGTTCCCTAATCTGTAAAATGGGGATTAAGACTGTGAGGCCTGTGTGGGATGAGGACTGTGTCCAACCCGATTATCTGGTGTCTACCCCAGTGCTTAGAACAGTGCCCGGCACATAATCAGTGATTAAAAATATCATTATTATCATTTACCATACAGCATCCCTTATCCCTGAAGTGCTTAAAATGCATAAGCTTTCAAAGTGATTTAAATACCTAGAGTTAATGAGGTGGCCGTTTTCTTAACATTACAGAGCTTGCCTTCTGAAGGACAGCCGAGGACCAGGTCCTGCTGCAGCAGAGGAGCCAAGCAGAACCTGTCTGGCTCAAGCCGTGACGGAGCCAGATCCAGAGAAAACACCAGAGCCAGAGAGCTAGGAAGGTAATTCAGGGTGGCCGGGAAAGGGAATACGGGGGCTGGAACTGGGACAGTGGATGCAGGAGGGAAGGAAGGAAGAAGGGAAGGTCCGGAGAGCCGAGGATCAGTCTCCAGCTGTCAGTGGTAGTAGATTTTCAAACCCCTTCTCCTCCCCCTTCTCCTCCCTCTCCCCCAACCCACTAGGCATAGGGAAAGCCTGCCTGCCCACAACAGGATGCAAAGCAGGAGTCATCAGTTCAGCTGTGGGTTCAGGCTTGTGGCAGAGGCAGAGGAGGCAGTAAGTCCCTAGCGCCATTTAGTTGGTAGCTCCACGGTTGATTTCCAATGTGTGGTTCAAGAAAATCTCCTGTATGTGAGCAGCATGTAAGGCAAATGGCTACGTGCTGATGGAGCGCCTTGTAGAGCCTGCACTGGTCAAGAAACCTGTGAGAGGATCTTGCTGTGACTAGATCTGAGTTGGAGGGTAATTCAAGGAGAAAATGTGCCTGGCTGGGGTAAGAATTGACTAAGGGGAAACAAGAAGGTTGCAAACTGTATCTGAGAGGAATAGACATCCCAGAAGAGGAATTGTTTGCCGAAGAACAGCCTGCTTCCCATTCATTCTTCCCTCCTGGCATACCCCCCTCCCCCCCCGCACTTCCTCCTCACCAAGCCACGTCCCTCCCCTTTACCTTAACTCTGCTCAAGCTGCCTTCTTCCATGAACCCCCTTCTAGGTAAGATCTGGGGGGGCCTCTCAGTCACTCCCACCTCTCTAGTTGGCACCCCTCCCCTCCATGAATGTGTAGCAGGTCTGGATATATTTCTGAGGCAGTGCCCATCACAGCACTGTAATGTGAGGAGAATAGTAAGCTCATTTTTTGTTAAGCATTTACTAAGTGCCAGGCACCATTCTAAGCACTGGGGTAGATACAAGGTATTCAGGTTGAACACAGTCCATTTCCCACGTGGCACTCACAGTCTTAATCCCCATTTTGCAGATGAGGTCACTGAGGCCCAGAAAAGTGAAATGACTCTCCCAAGGTTACACAACAGACAAGCGACAGAGCCAGTATTAGAAGTCCTCTTGGTGACCAGACTGTGCCACTAATCATTCTGGGCAGGAAATGTGTCTACCAACTCTATTATATTGTTCTCTCCCAAGTGCTTAGTATAGTGCTTTGCACGCAGTAAATGATCAGTAGATAAGATTGATTGATTAACCGATTAATGCCACAATACCCATCACTCCAGGATGAACTGAAAGGGGGCACATGCAGGCAGGGAAACAACTAAAGCAGGTAGACCAGTCTGGCATGCAATCAGCCATGGAAACAGTATTTATTAAATGCCTGCTGTGTAGTAAAGCACTGTACTAAGCGTGGGTGAGAACCAACCAATGGTATTTATTGAGCACCTACTATGTGCAGAACACTGTACTAAGCACTTGGAAGAGTACCGTTTCAGTCCCTGGCCCCCGAGAGGTTCATACATACTGTTTGGTGACAGAAACCAAAGGAAAGATGAAACATCAAAAACGACAGCCCAGAGAGGGCTTTCTCTCCTCGAAAGGGATTTTGGAAAGATCAGAAGACCAAGACGTGAATTAAAAAACAAGCAGCGGCTCAGTAAATGCCATCAGAACGCACAAGGCGAGTGCATTAACACTGCAAGACTGTCTGGAAATACTGATTTTTCCATGAATCTTTCCAGCCACACCCTTATGTGCACGGACTGTCATTAACCTCATCTTTGAATACAAAGGGCAGCTGAGGGGGGAGTGCACAAACACACACCCACACATACACACACTGGCACACAGAGCTGTAGATATAGGAGGTGTTGTTTACTGAATGGCCCTGACCCTTGGTGTTTTGTCAAGGATAGTTGCATGGGGAGCTCTCCCGTCACCCCCTCCAAAAGATTGTAAGCTTCTCCAGGGCAGGGACATGTCCCCTTCTAATCAGTGTGACCTTGGGCAAGTCAGATTACTTCTCTTTGCTTCAGTTATTTCGTCTGTGAAATGGGGATTAAGATTGTGAGCCCAGAGTCCCTCTGCCAACCCAATTACTTTGTGTCTCCCCCAGTGCTTAGTACAGTGCCCAAAACATAGTAAGTGCTTCCATAGTTATAATTATTACTATTATCATTA
Organism: Tachyglossus aculeatus; assembly: GCF_015852505.1. Taxonomy (NCBI): domain Eukaryota; kingdom Metazoa; phylum Chordata; class Mammalia; order Monotremata; family Tachyglossidae; genus Tachyglossus; species Tachyglossus aculeatus. The sequence continues at coordinate 15,644,282 of NC_052071.1, read as the reverse complement.
GTTCCCAGAGCCCCTGATACAATAAATTGCCTCAATTGGCTCCCCGAGGGTCTCTCTCTGAGGCACCTGAGTATCGCCCGCTTAGGCCAAATCAGTCAATGGTTTTTAGTGGGCGATTACTGTGCTCAGAGCACTATACTGAGCGCTTGGGAGAGTACAATATGATGGTTGATAACGCTCCCTGCCCATAAGGAGCATTTCCTTCCCCACAGCTGGGTTGGAAAGACTTTGGGTGAGGCCTTTCTGCAGGTCTCCTGGGCTTGCCCGCCCAAAGAGCTCCTTCTTTCCCAGGTGAGACAACACCCTCTCTCTCCAATGTCTGCCAGATGTCAAGTGAGGTCATGGGCCACCATTCTCTTCTCAGTCCCAGCCCACTCCTGAGAGTCAGTCATAGCCCCTCTCACCCACCTGGCCTGTAAACTGGCACGGAATCCCCCGCTGCCAAAATTAAGGTTGCCAAACATTTAGCCTGGGAGTCTAGTTTGCTTATAAAGATGTTTACTAATTAGGGGGGGGGCGGGATCAGAAGGAGGAGGGGGTCTGGAAAAAGGTGATGGAAAAGACTTCCTTTGGCTCAAGTCGACATCGAGATTGTTCCCACTCCAGGCAAACCATTTGGGGGAATCGGGCAAGGCGCCGAGCAGGGAAAGTGTCCAAAATTAACTCGTTGTCAGGGACGGGCTAGCTTCAGTTACAGGCCCAGTTCCCCCGATTGAACTCTGAAGCTATCAACTCTGGGACCAGCACAGGAATAGCGTCTATTCCTGCCCCCCTCCCAGACTGTCTCCCTGGGCGGTGAGAACAAAAGAGTTAAATGTGTGAAGTTCTTGGGATTCCTGGGAAGAAAAGCCTTATTTAAATTCGAGATATGACTTTTTTTTTTTAATCAGACCTCCTGGGGGGCTCCTGCCGCCCCCCGCCCCCCCCCCACCAACTTGCTGTTTGATGTTGGGAAAACCACTTAACCCTTGGGTGTAGGAAGCTCAGCTCACTTTCAGTTTGGAAGAACGCTCCCCCTACCTTGTGGGAATGTTGGGAAGCTCATTTAATTAACGCCTATAAAAGTGCTATAAGGAAAGGTGCTTATCTGAGGGCAAAGTATCATTATTACAGTATTCCAGAGAGGTTATGCACACAAACCATGGGAAGTAGCTGAACCATGTCCCCTCTCCGGTGTTTTTGGTTTTTTTAATGGTATTTGTTAAGTGCTTACTATGCCCCAGGCACTGTTCTGAGTACTGGGGTGGATACAACCTTATCAGATTGGACAAAGTTCTTAATCTCCAATTTATAGATGGGGGGAATTGAGAAACAGAAAAGTGCGGGTGACTTTCCCAAGATCACACAGCAGACAAGTGGGGGATCTGGATTAGAATCCAGATCCTTCTGACTCCTAGACTTGGGCTTTGTCCACTAGGCTTCTTTATTTTCTGTTTATTCGGGTTTGACTGCCTCATAGCTTACAGGAGCCAAGCGAGGCGGCTAACACTTCTAAAACATTTCTCTAGATAGTTCCTTTAGGGAGGGAGCTAGACAGCTCCTAAAGCTGGTAGATTACGGCTTCCAGCTCTTGTCTTTTTCTTTTTTTTCTTTTTTCCTGGAAGCCTTTTGGAGCGATTCCGGTGAATCCGCAGAAGTACAAAGTATCACCCTTCTCGTAAACTCAGTCAGCACGGCCCTGCTGAACCTAGACCATCACCGAACCCGGGAAGGGAGGAAAATAAAAGGCTGCATTTAAATCGAACCGGGTGGCATACTTTACCCTGCTTGCAGAGGATAATGGTTTTTGTCTGGGAAAAGGGACAGGAGATTTCTCACCGAAATCAACCCCTGGGCCCACCGCTTTCGAAAAACGAGATAGCAGTGGGTCAAACCATCCATGCGGGATTTGCCCGGACCTCGGTGCCCCGGACGGGCCACCGAAACCACCTTAACAGAGGAAGAAGGGCCACCCCAAACTGACATTTCTCAGAAATGGTGGATCAGTCCACGGGACCGCATTTCCTGGCAACAAACCCCACCCTTGGCAGTTGCCCGATAAGGTCGGGCCCCAAGGCAGGGGCAAGCAGTTTTATCTTTGGCAGAGTTTCCTGGGGCTTCACCCCTACCCACCCCACAGAACTCCTCTTCTGTAAATAGAAGCTTGCTGCCTGCCCTTATAGCAAAATCGGCCCTTAGCTAACTGGCAGGGCAGGGTTTAAGCCTCTGCGAACTCCCTGTTTTCTATAAATAGAGGGCATTCTGAAAGTGGCCTTAAGCTTAGTACAGAGCTCTGCCCGCGGCAAGTGCTCAATAAATACGATTGACTGAATGAATGTACGAATGAATGAATGCAGGGGGCAGATAAACAAACCCTGAGAAAAGATTGGGGGGGGATTTCTTTTTGCTTTTTGGGTGGTTTTTTTTTTGCCTTCAACAAGGGGAAAGGAATTTGCTTATTAACATCCCAATAGCCAGTTGGGGCCCCCTGCTTCTTCCCAACTGGGCTTTCCCAGAGGAGTTGAAGCTGTCTGGTCCTTCTAGTGGAGAGTTTTTATTTGTTTGTTTGCTCTAATGGTATTTGTTAAGTGCTTACTATATGCCAGGCACTGTCCTAAGGGCTGGGGTTGGACACAAGCTAATCAGGTTGGATACAGTCCTGTCCCACCTGAGGCTCACAGCCTTAACCCCCATTTTACAGATGAGGTAACTGAGGCGTAGAGCAGTCAAGTGACTCGCCCAGGGTCACACAGCAGACAAATGGCAGAGCTGGGGTTAGAACCCAGGTCCCTCCGGCTCCCAGACCTGTGCTCTATCCACGAGGCCATGCTGCTTCTGCAGAGTGGAGTCATTCAGGTGGGTTTGATGTGTGTCAGCAGCCCATCTACACCCTGCAGGGCCGAAGCTCCTTTAATTTAGCTATCGGCAGCCTCCCCCTCCACGGAATGAGCTGGAGGGTCACAGCCTCGGGCCCCTCCTCACTTTGCCTGAGTTCTCATGTCTCCCCCCAGCAAGGCATATAGAGGAATCCCACCACTCCTGGGCTTCCAGCTGGTGGATGGGGCCCTTGGAGTGTTCCCTCGAAGCCTCTCAAATGTTTTACTGAGGGCTTACTGTGAGCAGAGCACTGTTCTAAGCGCTCAGGAGAGTACAATATAACAGAGTTGATAGACACGTTCCCTATGTGCCCACAACAAGCTTACAGTCTAGAGAACGTCAATAAGCTCATTGTAGGCAGGGAGTGTGTGTTTATTTTTATATTCTACTTAGTACAGTGCTTGGCTTACAGTAAGCCCTCAATAAATACGATTGAATGAATGAATGAATGAATGAATGAATGAAAGTTCAGCCCACAGAAAATTCCAAACCACACTTGTACTCTGTGAATCCAGTTCCTCACAAGTCATTCCATGATGTCTATAAAGGAGGAGCCCTCGGGTTCATGGACTAAACGGACAGTCTATTTGGCATTGTCCAGCCTGTCCACATTTACCAACCTTGGGATTTGGGGGGGTAACATTTACAGATGGCACAGCATATAGAACGCTTTCCTAGGGTGGGGAAAAGCAGCTTCTTTTTCCTCTCATTCATTCATTCATTCATTCAGTCATATTTATTGAGCGCTTACTGTGTGCAGAGCACTGTACTAGGCACTTCTCATCAGGTGCGATTGGTGGATTTCCATCCTTCCCCTCCTCGTGGAGGGCCCAGAGTCCTCCCTTTCCCGTAACTCCTTTTTTTTTCTCCACACCAGTACCCTTTGCCCTCTAGCAGAAATCATTGCCAGTCTGAAATAGAAATCTCCAGGTTGCTCCACATTGTGCAATGCTTATTTTTCAGGAGTATTTCTGTTATCAATTTTCTGTTCTGGACTGAAAGGAACATGTGAGATTATGGAAGCTACATTATCCCAGGTTCAGACGTCAATTGCTTATTCTGAAGTCACTGCAATCGCGTTCTCCACCATTGTGTTCCATTTCCCTAAAATGAAAGCTTGAATGACTAGGAGAGTGTTTTCTCAATTTTTGGTCTCTGAGTGAGGGCCCATCAAAAGTTTCTGATGGCCTTTCTCATCCCTCTCTCTCTCTTTCTCCCTTCTTCCCCTCCCCCTCATTCCGTGTCTCTCCACTATGCGTGCGTCTCTGATTATTTATTATATTTATTGCTAACATTTGTTGAGCACTCTCCTTGTGCAGAGCCCTGTACTTAAGCCTTGGGAATAAACAAAGATCTAAATGGAAGACAGTCCCTGTCCACAAAGAATGTACAGTCTCGGAGGGAAGGCAAATATAGAAACAATCAACAAGTGCAGTCTGCTCTCCCCAACCCATGTCTTTGCTCCAATCAATCAATCGTACTTATTGAGCGCTTACTGTATGCAGAACACCTTTTAGACTTCCCCCCTTCTAGACTGTAAGTCCCTTGTGGGCAGGGATTGTCTCTATTGCTGAATTGTATTTTCCAAGCGCTTAGTGTAGTGCTCTGCAAACAGCACTGTTTGCTCTGCAAAAAGCACTCAATAAATACGATTGAATGAATTAGTGAGTGAATGAACACTATACTAAGCCCTTAGGAGAGTACTATATGACAGAGTTGGTAGACATGTTCCCTACCCACAACGAAATTAACAGTTTAGAGAGGGAGGGAGACAGGCAATAATATGAATAAATAAATTACAGATATACGCATAAGGCTGTGGGACTGAAAGTGGGTTAATAAAGGGTACAAATCCAGGTGGGAAAAGAGGAAATGAGGGCTTAGTTGGGGAAGGCCTCTTGGAGTAGATGTCTTTTTAAGGCTTTGAAGGTGGGGCGAGTGATTGTCTGTTGAATAAGTTGGAAAGTGTTCCAGGCCAGAGGCAGGACGTGGTTGAGGGGTCTGCAGTGAGATAGACAAGATTGAGATTCAGTGAGTAGGTTGTATTCATTAGAGGAGTGAAGTGTTTGGGCTGGGTTGTAGCAGAAAATCAGAGAGGTAGGGGAGAAGGGTAGATGGAGTACTTTAAAGCTTATGTTAAGGAGTTTCTGAGTGATGCAGAGGTGGATGAACAACCACTGGAGGTTCTTGAGGGGTGGGGAGATGTGGACTGAACTGGTTTGTAATAATAATAATAACTGTGGTATTTGTTAAGTGCTTACTACGTGTCAGGCTCCGTACTAAGCACTAGGGTGGATACAAGCAAACTGGGTTGGACACAGTCCCTGCCCAACGTGGGGCTCACAGTCTCAAACCCCATTTTACAGACGAAGTAACTGAGGCCCATGCTCTATCTGCCTCACCATGCTGGGCTGCAGAGTCAAGGGTGGTCTGGAGTGGGGAGAGACAGGAGGCAGGGAGGTCAGCCAGGAGGATGAGGCAGTTGCTATGGTGGGATAGGGTAAGTGCTTGGATTAGCATGGAAGCAGTTTGGATGGACAGGAAAGGGCCAATTTTAGCAACGTCGTGAAGGTTGGACTGACAGGATTTGGTGACAGATTGAGTATGTGGGTTGAATGAAAGAGATGAGTCAAGGATAACACCAGGCTTCCGGGCCTGTGAGGCAGGGGGGATGGTGGTGCTGTCTACAGTGATGGGAAAGTCAAGGGGAGGACAGGGTTTGGGTGAGAAGGTGAGGAGTTCTGTCTTGGACATGTTAAGTTTGAGGTGTCGGCAGGAATTTCAAGTAGGGATGTCCTGAAGCGAGGAGGAAATATGAGACTGAAGAGAGGGAGAAAGATCAGGCCGGAGATGTAGATTTGGGATAGGATGTAATGGTAGAACACACACCTGTCTGGAAGCAGATGTCATAGAGTCAGAAGAAACAGTGCTGTGCATACTCACAAGGTGTCAGGAAACACAAATTTCCCTAAACATGGGATTCAGCGTGATTTCAGCCTGAGCCGTGTTTTCATCAGGACTTAGCCCAGTGTAGCAGCTCGGTGCCTCTCCCCTTTCTCTTCCCTTCCCCAATCCAATAGATGAAGAAAATCCCCAAAGGTTTAAAATTGTCCATCTCCCTGCTTCCTCCACCTTCCCCCTTGCCCCAGCATGGTGTGTGTATATGTGTGTATGTGTCTCCTGGGAGCCTCAGTGGCTTGTAACTTTATGCTCCCTGCCACTCCCCACAAGTAGGGGATCTCACTGTAGTGATAGTAACTGGGAGAAAATGGACCAAGAAGAAAGAAAAAAGAGAAAAAAAAATCACAAATAAAAGGCTTACTTGACATTTGCCTGAGACTAGACCTGGAAATCTGTATAGCTGGACCCAAATTACATGCTAACTCTATGCAAGTATGTGTGGTCCCCCTGGCTATTTCAAAACCCCGAATTATGGCCCTTGAGAAATCCCTGTTATCAGTTAGTTGTATTTATTGAGGATTTACCGTGTGCTAAGTGCTAGGGAGAGGACACTGTAGCTGAGTTGCCCATAATGAGCTTACAGTCTGGAGCGGGAAACAGACATTAATAGTCATTCATTCATTCAATCATATTCAATTCAATCTTATTTATTGAGTACTTACTGTGTGCAGAGTACACAGTACAGAGTACTGTGTGCTGTACTAAGTGCTTGGAAAGTACAATACAGCAATAAAGAGAAACAATCCCTAATATGAATGAATAAGTAATTAATAATAAATCATTTAAAGATACGTACATAAATCCCATGGGTTTGGGGAAGGGGCGAATATAAAATGTCCAAAAGTCACAGATCCAAGTGCATGGATGATGCAGAAGGGAGAGCGAGCCGGGGGAAAGAGGGCTTAATCAGGGAAGGCCTCATGGAGAAGACATGGCCTTAATTGTGCTATGAAGGTGGAGAGAGTAGGGGTCTGGCATATATGGAGGAGGAGGGAGTTTCAGGCTAGGGGGAGGATGTGGGAAAGGGGTTGGTGCCAAGATAGACGAGCTTGGGACCCAGTGAATAAGCTGGCACCAGAGGAGTGGAGTGTGTGCGCTAAGCTATAGGAGGAGAGGCTGGACTGTAGTAGGAAAATGCTTTGAGCAGGGTTCTGTCCAGAGCTCTTTCCAGGGATTCTTTCACCAGGTCAGAGATCCCCTGAAATTGCTCAGAGAAGCAACTTAGTCATCCGCAGAAGAAAAAATAAGAGCTGAGCCTTGGAAGGGTGGATCCTTCCAACGTGGGCTTAGTCCTTACCATCAACTTCAAAGCGCTCAATCACCTTGCCCCCTCATGTCTCACCTCATTGCTCTCTTCTACAACCCAGCCCGCACACTTTGCTCCTCTAATGCCAACCTTCTCACTGTACCTCAGTCTTGTCTATCTCACCACCGACCTCTCACCCACATCCTGCCTCTGGCCTGGAACGCCCTCCCTCTTCATATCCGACAGACAATTACTCTCTCCTCCTTCAAAGCCTTATTAGTGGCACATCTCCTCCAAGAGGCCTTCCCTGACTAAGCCCACCTTTCCCCTTCTCCCTTCTGCATTGCCTTGACTTGCTGCTTTTATTCATCTCCCCCTCCCAGCCCCCCAGCAAGCAGCGTGGCTCAGTGGAAAGAGCCTGGGCTTTGGAGTCAGAGGTCATGGGTTCAAATTCCAGCTCCGCCAATTGTCAGCTGTGTGACTTTGGGCAAGTCACTTCACTTCTCTGTGCCTCATCTGTAAAATGGGGATTAAGGCTGTGAGCTCCCCGTGGGACAACCTTTGTAACCTCCCCAGCACTTAGAACAGTGCTTTGCACATAGCAAGCGCTGAATGAATGCCATTATTATTATTATTATACCTGAAATTTCATTTCTATTAATATCTTGTCTCCCCTTCTTGCTTGTAAGCTCATGGTGGGCCTGGAACTGGAACGTGTCCGTTATAATGTTGTATTGTACTCTCCCAAGCACTTAGTACAGTGCTTTGCACACAGTAAGCAAATACAATTGATTGACTGATCCCTACCTCTGCATCAGCATACTCAGCGGTAGATGGGTAGGATTGTGCAAAACTGACCGTGTTTTCTGGCCCTCAGGGGACCCCAGGAAGGAGAGAGAAAAAGGTCAAAACGGGGAGACTGAGAAATACAAAGTGAGGCCGAGAGATGGAGGAGACACAGACCCCCACAGGAGGAGCCTTAGGGGCAGTAGTTGAAGGGAAACAGCAGTTAATGTAGCCTCCACAGCTCACCACATTGTAATAATAATAATAATGGCATTTGTTAAGCGCTTACTATGTGCAGAGCACTGTTCTAAGCGCTGGGGGGGATACAAGGTGATCAAGGTGTCCCACGTGGGGCTCACAGTCTTAATCCCCATTTTACAGATGAGGTAACTGAGGCTCAGAGAAGTTAAGTGACTTGCCCAAGGTCACACAGCAGAGATTCCAGTATTGCTGCCACTGGCTCTCTGGAGGGTTGTTTTTTTTTAATTGTTATTTTTTAAGGCAATTGTTAAGCGATTAGTATACGTCAAGCACTGTATTAAGCACTGGGGTAGAAACAGGCAAATCAGGCTGGACACAGTCCATGTCCCACGTGAGACTCACGGTCTTAATCCCCATTTTCCAGATGAGGTCACTAAGGCGCAGAGAAGTGAAGTGACTTCCCCAAGGTCACAGAGCGGGCAAGTGGCGGGGCCTGGATTAGAACCCAGGTCCTTCCGACTCCCGGGCCCGGGCTTTATCCACTTGGCCACGCTGCTTCCCACTCCTAGCTGCCCAGCGGGGAGTCCGTTTGAGCCAATGGGGGCAGGAACTCGGGCAGTGAGTGACCTCACCAGCGGCCAGGCTGCGGCAGCTGCGCTTCCTCACTGTTCCCGCCATTGCTGCTCCAACTGCCCGTTGGGTTTCCGGCAGCTGCCGTAGGGAATACCAGAATCTTTGAGCCCTGCTAGCACCATTTCGGGCAGCGGCAGGAACAGGGTGAAACGTCTGGGCCGGGCCGTGCCTCCGACGAAACAGCACGGCATAATGGATGGAGCACAAGCCTGGGAATCAAAAGGCCATAGGTTCTAATCCTGGCTCCACCACTTGTCTGCTGGGTGACCTTGGGTGAGTCGCTTTGCTTCTCTGGGCCTCAGTTACCTCATCTGTCAAATGGGGATAGAGACCGTGAGCCCCATGTGGGACAGGGACTGTGTCCAACCCAATTTGCTTGTATCCACCACAGCACTTAGTACAGTGCCTGGCGCATAGTAAGCACTTAACAACTACCATAATTATTATACAAGGCGTCTGGTCCGAATCAGCTTTTGCAGGCTGGTGGATGGAGGAAGAGGACGATTGATGATAATGCTGGCCCTAGGAGCTGGGGACGTGCCGTTTCAGAGCCGGTAAACCCCTGAGCCAACCCTAACTTAACAACATAGCAAAAATAATAATAATAATAATCCTTGTGGTAATAATAGTAATCATAATGATGGTATTTGTTAAGCTCTTATTATGCTCCAAGCACTGTTCTAAGCGCTGGGGTAGATACAAGGTAATCAGGTTGTCCCGCGTGGGGCTCACAGTCTTAATCCCCATTTTACAGATGAGGTAACCGAGGCACAGAGAAGTTAAGCGACTTGCCCAAAGTCACACAGCTGATAAGTGGCAGAGCCGGGCTTGTTGGGTAGGGATTATCTCTATCTAATAATAATAATAATGGCATTTGTTAAGCGCTTACTATGTGCAGAGCACTGTTCTAAGCGCTGGGGGTGGATACAAGGTGATCAAGTTGTCCCACGTGGGGCTCACAGTCTTAATCCCCATTTTACAGATGAGGTAACTGAGGCTCAGAGAAGTTAAGTGACTTGCCCAAGGTCACACGGCAGACATCATCATCAATCGTATTTATTGAGCGCTTACTATGTGCAGAGCACTGTACTAAGCACTTGGGAAGTACAAATTGGCAACATATAGAGACAGTCCCTACCCAACAGTGGGCTCACAGTCTAAAAGACGTGGCAGAGCCGGGATTTGAACCCATGACCTCTGACTCCAAAGCCCGGGCTCTTTTCCACTGAGCCACGCTGCTTCTCTGTTGCCTAATTGTACTTTCCAAGCACTTACTACAGTGCTCTGCACCCAGTAATCGCTCAATAAATATGACTGACTGAATGAATAAATGAACCCACAACCTCAGTCTCCCAAGCCCATGCTGTTTCCACTAAGCTGCGCTGCTTCATTTCAGCACTTACTATGTGCAAGGAACTGTACTGAGCGCTGGGGTAGGTACAAGTTAATAAAGTTGGACCCAGTCCCTATCCCACATGGGGCTCACAGTCTTTATCCCCATTTTACAGACGAGGGAACAGGCCTAGAGAAGTTAAATGACTTCTGTGTCTAACTTAAGTGTCTCTGATTCCCAGGCCCTTATGGACTCCATCCACTAGGCCATGCCGCTTCTGCCACCCCGTTGAGCGATCGACATTCCCGGGCAGTGAACCAGAATTAGAAAACCTGAGAGCTCCAAGTGTCCTTGGGAAACCCAAGGTTTGGGGATAATGCCGACAGAACAGGGACAGGGGTCTTTCGCCTGGGATACGATTCGGCAGATAGGCTGCCTCCTTCCTCCCGCCCCCACTCCCTCTGGGCACCTTGGCACCAGCAGGCAGAGTTTCCATTTCAGCCGGAGAACCCGGCCCTTCGTCTCGAACCGTGAGGGGGGACACGGCATCAGACAGACGAAGACCTGGTGTCCATGGCAACCGGCAGAACCGTTTTCAACCTATCGAAAGGTGATTTCTTCGGTTTCCCTTCAATTTTGGAAGGGGGGCCGCAGGGTCCTTCCTCGTTTCAAACCCATAAGCACGCCCGGTTCTGGCGACGTTATTCCTCAGTCTGGGCCTGGTTTTTTAAAAAAGCTAAGGAGTGGGAAGAGTCAATTGGCAATAGGAATGTAGCCGTAGTAATCCATTGATTTAACGGTCTGTACACAAATGGAGTTCTCAGATTCGGTGCCAAGCACATGACAACAATTTCAAAGAAGTACACAGCGACTTCCTTTTTCTGTTTGGTCTGTGTCATTTCTGTTTTATAATGGTAATAAGATATCCCACTTTTCAGGGGGATTATTTCATGCTTCTCGGATATCCGCTGTTGTTTTGTGTTTGGCTTCGTGCCTTCCCACCACCCGAGGCATATCCGCACATTTCCTTAGAAAGGGACTACCCTGGGGACTGAGTTATCCGCGTGAAATAGCCGCGTGGCTGAGACAGAACTTCTGCAATTGGGCTGAGAAGACAGACCCACCCAGGAGAGCGACCGGGGGGATTCAAGGCTTAGCTCAGGACGGGGAAAGTGGGTCCGGGGAGGGAGTCCGTGATGGAGCCTTTCTGTTTGGGCGTATGGAGCCTTGCGGGATGATCCCACGGCACCGGCCCGATACCCAGTTGCCCTGGATGGGGAAGGGGTGCTAGATAAAATATTCATTGAGGATGAGGAGAACAACAGATTGCTTTCATCTGCATCTCTCTCTCAAAGTCCTTACAGGCAGATACGATATCCCCATTTTCTCCCTGAGCAATGCTGGAGAATTAAAAAATGACAGGAGTGATAATGAGAAAGAAGAGTTTATGGTGAATTAGAAAGACAGATGTAAAAATAAATGTTTCATTTATCTAAATGGCACTTGAGCCTCTCTACTCATATTGCACACTGGAAAAGGTAATTTCCCTTCATTCATTCATATTTATTGAGCACTTACTATGTGCAAAGCAGCGTACTAAGTGCTAGGGAGAGTACTGGATCCTTTGTGTTAGGTTAGAGAGAATGAGCTTGTCTCCAGCCACCGCCCCCCCCAAAAATACAAAAAAACCAACTGAGCAGTTTACGTTCATTTTTCACGGTGGATGAAGCCCCTTGTAAATCACAACCTACCAGAGCTCTGTAAGGAATCCCCAGAGGTCCTTTAGTCCAGCCCCCTGCCTCCTAGCAGCCCCAAATCATTTCATATAGGTAGGCATCTCTCCTCATCTCACAGATCTCTGGGGAGAGCGATTCCCCAGAGGCCATTGCTTAATGTGAAGGTGGCCGGTCACCCGATTTTAAGCCAGACCATCCAGATTTCAGCTGGTTTGCCCCCCGACCCCCCACTCTGGTCCTGATGTGGTGGTGTTGAATGCCCTTGTGTCACCTTAAACATTTTTTGGTGCCTGCAGCCCCTGCCACCGAATGCCACGGCTTGGACATGCCAGGCTTCACCCTGGCCTGGGTGGGGAACCCAAAGACTCTGAGGCAGGTCGAGGGCGAGTTCATGGGTTTCCCCCCGGCAAAGAAACGCTCAAGTCTTGCCTGCAATCTTCATTCTTCCACAAAATGGCACCTGTGATGTCAGAACACCTTAGGTGGTGTGCCCGGCGAAATGCGTGTGACGTCAGCTGGGGGGCTCCTGGCCTGGTACCGTGAGAGGGTGTCGGGGGCCACCAACCACCCTACCAGGTGCTGAAGGGGCTAGACCACCAACTTCCCTGACCTGCCTGCCTTTGGCTGCAATCTAAGCCCCTTCATAGGTGCCAGCTTTTTGTCCGGAGCATGGGGAGGGGGTGGGGGCGACAGGTGGGTGGGATTTGGGGAAGGATGAGGCTTGGGAGAAGGACAGGCTTCAGAGAGATCCCAGGAAGGAAAGACAGCTTTGGGGGGCTTTACAGCCCCGGTCGGAAGCTCCCAGGACTTATCTGATGCCAACTTGTATTTCCCAAGCGCTTAGTACAGTGCTCTGCACACAGTAAGTGCTCAATAAATATGATTGATTGATTGATCTGAAGGAGGCCTGGGGTGAACGAGTGCAGGCGTCCGAGTCCTGCTCGGACCTTTGTGGGGGCCATCGCTTCGTCACCCCTGTGGTACTTGTAATAATTATGGTATTTGTTAAGCGCTTACTGTGGGCCAGGCACTGTGCTAAGCGCTGAGGTGGTTACAAACAGATCGAGATGGGCACGGTCCCTGTCCCACCTGGGGCTCCCAGTCTCAATTCCCATTTTACAGATGAGCTAACTGAAGCACAGAGAAGTGAAGTGACTTGCCCATGGTCCCCCAACGGACAAGTGGCGGAGCCGGGATTAGAACCCTTGACCTCCTTACTCCCAGGCCCATGTTCTATTCATTACGCCATGCTCAATGGTATTTACTGAGTGCTTCCTGAGTGCAGAGCACTGTACTAAGTGCTTGGGAGAGCACTGTGAATTTACTGAATGCTTACTGTGTGCAGAGCACTGAACTAAGTGCTTGGGAGAGCACAATACAACAATAAGCAGACACATTCCCTGCCACAACAAGCGCTTACAGTCTAGGCGGGGAGGCAGACATTAATATAAATAAGTCATTTATGGGTATGTATGTATTATGCTCTGCACACAGTAAGCGCTCAATAAATACGATTGATTAAATACGCTTGATGGTATGTACATAGATGTGGAGCTGGAGTGGGGTGAATATCAAGGGCTTAAAGGGTACAGATCTAACGTGGCTTAGTGGCAAGAGTAGAGGCTTGGAACTCAGAGGACATGGGTTCTAATCCCACCTCTGCCATTTGTCCGCTGTGTGACCTTGGGCAAGCCACTTCTCTGTATCTCAGTTACCTCACCTGTAAAATGGGGATGAAGACTGTGAGCCCCACGCGGGACAACCCGATCACCTTGCATCTCCCCCAGCACTTAGAACATAGTAAGCGCTGAACAAATGCCATGATTATTATTATTATTAGAAAGGAGAGGGAGTAGGGGGAAAGAGGGCTTAATCAGGGAAGGCCTCTTGGAGGAGGCATGATGTCCATAAAGCTTTGAAGGTGGGGAGAGTGGCAGTAGAAGCAGCGTGGTTCAGTGGAAAGAGCCCGGGCTTTGGAGTCAGAGGTCATGGGTTCGAATCCCGGCTCCGCCACATGTCTGCTGTGTAACCTTGGGCAAGTCACTTAACTTCTCTGAGCCTCAGTTCCCTCATCTGTAAAATGGGGATTAAGACTGTGAGCCCCACGTGGGACAACCTGATCACTTTGTATCCCCCAAGCGCTTAGAACAGTGCTTTGCACATAGTAAGCGCTTAACAAATGCCAACATTATTATTATTATTATTATTATTATTATTATTATTATTATTATTATTATTAGATTAAGGAGGTGGGAGTTCCAAGCCAGAGGCAGGCCATGGGCGAGGAGTTGGCAGCGAGATTGGTGAGGTCAAGGTACAGTGGCATTAGAGGAGTGAGGTGTGTGGGCTGGACTGTAGTAGTAAATCTGGAGCGGGAGAGCTGATCGAGTGCAGCGTGACTCAGTGGAAAGAGCGCAGGCTTTGGAGTCAGAGGTCGTGGGTTCAAATTCCGGCCCCGCCAATTGTCAGCTGGGTGACTCTGGGCAAGTCACCTGACTTCTCTGGGCCTCAGTTACCTCTTCTGGAAAATGGAGATGAAGACTGTGAGCCCCCCGTGGGACAACCTGATCACCGTGTAACCTCCTCAGCGCTTAGAACAGTGCTTTGCACAAAGTAAGCGCTTAATAAATGCCATCATCATCATTATTATTAAGGGGTCTGTTTGATGTGGAGGTGGATGGGCAAGCACTGGAGGTTCTCCAGGACTGGGGAGATGTGGGTTGTGTTTTTTTTTAAGAAAAATGATCCGGACAGCAGAATGAAGTATGGACTGGAGTGGGGGAGACAGGAGGCCGGGAGGTCAGCTAGGAGGCTGATGCGAGGAAGGGTAGAAGTTCTTGGCTCAGCGTAGTAGTAATATGGGTAGAGAAGCAGCTGGCCTAGTGGAAACACCACTGGCCTGGGAATCAGCAGCCCTGGGTGAAGCAGCATGGCTCAGTGGAAAGAGCGCGGGCTTGGGAGTCAGGGGTCATGGGTTCTAATCCCGGCTCCGCCAATTGTCAGCTGTGTGACCTTGGGCAAGCCACTTCACTTCTCTGTGCCTCAGTTATCTGTAAAATGGGGATTAGGACTGTGAGCCCCAAGTGGGACAACCTGATCACCTTGTACCCCCGCCCCCCGCACTTAGAACAGTGTTTTGCACATAGTAAGCGCTTAACAAATCCACCATTATTATTATTATTCATTCATTCAATCATATTTATTTATTTATTTATTTATTTCTTAAATGGTATTTGTTAAGCGCTTACTATGGGCAAAGCACTGTTCTAAGCGCTGGATTTATTGAGCGTTTACTGCTCAATTTATTGCTCGAGAAGCAGCGTGGCTCAGTGGAAAGAGCCCGGGCTTTGGAGTCAGAGGTCATGGGTTCGAATACCAGCTCCACCACAAGTCTGCTGTGTGACCTTGGGCAAGTCACTTCACTTCTCTGAGCCTCAGTTACCTCATCTGTAAAAATGGGGATTAAGACTGTGAGCCCCATGTGGGACAACTTGATCACATTGTATCCCCCCCAGCGCTTAGAACAGTGCTTTGCACATAGTAAGCGCTTAACAAATGCCATTATTATTATTATTATTACTGTGTGCAGAGCACTGTACTAAGCGCTTGGGAAGTGCAAGTTGGCAACATATAGAGACAGTCCCTACCCAACAGCGGGCTCACAGTCTAGAAGGGGGAGACAGACAACAAAACATATTAACAAAGTAAAATAAATAGAATAAATATGTACAAATAAAATAAATAAATACATAGAGTAATAAATATGTACAAACATATATGCATATATACAGGTATATTATATATATTATTATCCTAGTTCCGCCACTTGCGTGACCTTGAGCAAGTCACTTAACTTCTCAGTTACCTCATCTGTAAAGTGGGGATTAAATCCCTTTCCCTCCTACTTAGACCATCATCATCATCATCAATCGTATTTATTGAGCACTTACTATGTGCAGGGCACTGTACTAAGCGCTTGGGAAGTACAAATTGGCAACATATAGAGACAGTCCCTACCCAACAGTGGGCTCACAGTCTAAAAGGGGGAGACAGAGAACAAACCAAACATACTAACAAAATAAAATAAATAGAATAGATATGTACAAATAAAATAAATAAATAAATAAATAGAGTAATAAATATGTACAAGCATATATACATATATACAGGTGCTGTGGGGAAGGGAATGAGGTAAGATCGGGGGGATGGAGAGAGGGACGAGGGGGAGAGGAAGGAAGGGGCTCAGTCTGGGAAGGCCTCCTGGAGGAGGTGAGCTCCATGTGGGACAGGGACCACGTTGAACCTGACTAACCTGAATCTACCCCGGCGCTTAGGGCGGCGCTTGTCCCATAGCAAGCGCTTACCGAGTACCACGATTGCTATGGAGAAGAAAGGACGGATCTTAGCGATGTTGGGAAGGTAAAAGCGACTCTTGTTTGGGCTGTACTTGGCAGTTCCTGGCTTCTGGTTTGGAAGTCCCTAGCCCCGGGATTCGAACAGGAGTGGGATGTGATGGAGTCTGGCTCCTCTGGGGCCTACGATCCTGCCTAAATCCGCCCTCCCGCCCCCCTCAATCCGTCCTCCCCACCCTCCTCACCCCCCCAAAACCTCTCCCCCTCCACCACGATATCCAGTTTCAAGGGTGACCTCACCAGAACCCACCATCATTGGTTTACTAAATCCTGAGGGCCTGACACACGCCAGCCGGCCGTTGGACAATTTGGCCGGGCCTGGGCTCGCACACATTTTCCTTTCATAGATTTCACCCCCCCACCCCCCCGCCCCACCAAAAAAAAAATGGTTTCTGCCTTTTTGTCAACATCCCGTTTTACGCATTAGGCCGGGGCCTCTAGCCCATTTGAATACTCGGATCTGGCAAAAGTAGAAATCCGTCTCTTAAAACCGCAAGACTGAAAGAGAAGAAACAAAGGAGAGCTCGTTCTGTGGGAGTGAAGGGATTATAAATTCCAGGGGAAGAATTTCTCCATTGATGAAAGCTCTCAGAAATCCTTCAGTAACTTGTTGCAGGGAACTCGCTGCCTGCCAGGGAACATAATTCCTCCGCCGATGTTGCTGCGGAGTATTGGATGATTCATTCTTTCCAAACACGTAACCCCTCTTTAAACCAGATGATTAATATCGATATTCTTTACAGGAAGACGCGATGTTTTTATTTGCTATCAAAGCTAGCCTGAGTCATCGGCATAAAGAGAGGCTTGAACCTTTTCAGTTTAGTTTAGCATACAGAGCCTCGGTAGAATGTGTTATCCCCAGAAGCACAGAAATTATAGTCTTCACGTGCACATATTAATTTAAATGCCTTTCCCTGTCTCAGACTGTAATGAAGGTCCCTGAGAATCCTTCTTTCTCGCCGTATTTCTTTCTTTCTACATTCTATCCAAGTGCTTGAGCCCACTGTTGGGTAGGGACTGGCTCTATATGTTGCCAACTTGCTCAGTACAGTGCTGTGCACACGGTAAGCGCTCAATAAATACGATTGATTGATTGATTGATTGATTGATTGGTTTCAGTGTGGGAGACTGCAAATTTGGGGCTGAGATTAAGAGGGGAGAGAGGGAGGGGGAAATCGTCTCCTCTTTCCAAGTAGAGGAGGAGGTTTAAGTGAGCGACCGTCCTGAACCAGGGTTATGTACTGCAGGGCAATTAAATTGTCCAGCAGCCGAGGGGGTAGGAGGCCACAGACAACCAGGAGGGCTGCCAGGAGGACTAGTGATGGCACCAGGCCCCTCCAGGGCAGGGGAGGGGGCTGAGACTACATAGACTGTGAGCCCACTGTTGGGTAGGGACTGTCTCTATACGTTGCCAATTTGTACTTCCCAAGCGCTTAGTACAGTGCTCTGCACAGAGTAAGCGCTCAATAAATACGATTGATGATGTCCCAGGAGGCAGTGCCCCCAGAGCATTGCATGCTGGGTCTCGTAGTCTCCATTCAGGCACACCGGCGTGGCTCATCCCTGAAACTGAACATCTGATCAATCAATCAATCAGTCAGTCAATCGTATTTACTGAGCGCTTACTGTGTGCAGAGCACTGTACTAAGCGCTTGGGAAGTCCAAGTTGGCAACATATAGAGACAGTCCCTACCCAACAGTGGGCTCACAGTGTAAAAGGGGGAGACAGAGAACGAAACCATACTAACAAAATAAAATAAATAGAATAGATAGGTACAAGTAAAATAAATAAAAAAATAGAGTAATAAATATGTACAAACATATATACATATATACAGGTGCTGTGGGGAAGGGAAGGAGGTAAGATGGGGGGATGGAGAGGGGGACGAGGTGGGGAGGAAGGAAGGGGCTCAGTCTGGGAAGGCCTCCTGGAGGAGCGCTTACTGTGTGCAGAGCACTGTACTAAGCGCTTGGGAAGTACAGGTTGGCAACATATAGAGACAGTCCCTACCCAACAGTAGGCTGATAATCATCGTGGTGTTTGTTAAGCGCTTACTGTGTGCTACTGTTCTAAGCGCTGGGACCTGTTCATCTGCAGAGTAAGCGCTCAATAAATGCAGTCGAATGACCCCTTGAGCCCGTTGCTGGGTAGGTACTGTCTCTTTCTGTTGCCGAATTGTACTTTCCAATATAATAATAATAATGATGATGGCATTTATTAAGCGCTTACTATGTGCAAAGCACTGTTCTAAGCGCTGGGGAATTTACAAGGTGATCAGGTTGTCCCACGTGGGGCTCACAGTCTTATTCCCCATTTTACAGAGGAGGGAACTGAGGTCCAGAGAAGTGAAGTGACTGGCCCAAAGCCACACAGCTGACAAGTGGCAGAGCCGGGATTTGAACCGATGACCTCTGACTTCAAAGCCCGGGCTCTTTCCGCTGAGCCACGCCACTTTCCAAGCGCTTAGTACAGTGCTCTGCACACAGTAAGCGCTCAATACGATTGAATGAATGAATGAACCTGTTTAGAAGTGAACCTGGGCCCAGCATTTTTCTTTTAAGCTTCTGATCCAGGCTCTGCTCTGTACCGCAGAACTTTCTGTCTTTGATAGACTTTATAATAATAATAATGGCATTAATTAAGCGCTTAGTATGTGCAAAGCACTACTTTATGCATTCCTTAAATGTCTACTACCCCAAATGCATACCTCGGTATTGGTGGTGTTGTTACAGCCTGTCTAGGTCACCATACATATTGCATTCCGGGGGTCGGTGGGGTGGGGAGGCATTGAAAATTGCCCCCATTTTACAGATGGGACAGTGGAGGTGTAGAAGGAAAGGGATTTTTATTATTGTGATATTTGTTACGTACTTAAGTAACTTGTTTTGTTTTGTTGTCCATCTCCTCCTTCTAGACTGTGAGCCCATTGTTGGGTAGGGATTGTCTCTATCTGTTGCCGAATCGTACTTTCCAAGTGTTTAGTACAGTGTTCTGCACATAGTAAGCGCTCAATATATACGATTGAATGAATGAATGAATGAAGTGCCAGGCACTGAGAAGCAGCGTGGCTCAGTGGAAAGAGCCTGGGCTTTGGAGTCAGAGGTCATGGGTTCAAATCCCAGCTCCGCCAATTGTCAGCCGTGTGACTTCGGGCAAATCACTTAACTTCTCTGGGCCTCAGTTACCTCATCTGTAAAATGGGGACTAAGACTGTGAGCCCCCTGTGGGACAACCTGATCACCTTGTAACCTCCCCAGCGCTTAGAACAGTGCTTTGCGCATAGTAAGCACTTAATTGCCATCGTCATTATTATTATTATTATTAGTACTAAACACTGAGGTGGATACAAGCAAATCGGATTGGACAGTCTCTGACCCGCATAGAGCTCACAGTCTTCATCCCCACTTTACAGATGAGGTAACTGAGGCACAGAGAAGGGAAGTGGCTTGCCCAAGGCCACACAGCAGACAAGTGTTGGAGCCAGGATTGGAACTCTTGACCTTCTGACTCCCAGTATAGTGCTCTGCACACAGTAAGGGTTCAGTAAATGCCATTAATTGATTATAATTGATAGAGATGGACTTTGTTCTATAGGATTTCTCTGTATGGTGTTCTTTAAAAAGCAGAATAATTCAGTAGATTTCCAGGATCAAGGGAAACTTTGTTTTGCAAGGGAAACTTTGTTTTGCAAAGGCTTTTGTTATAATTCATTATGAAGAAGATTCATTACAGTTAGCTTTTGTAGCCCTCAACTCACTTGCTTAGTGAACTTTTTTTTTAAATGGTAATAAGCGTTTATTATGTGCCAGGCACTGTACTAAATGCTGGGGTAGGTACCATGAGGTTGGACTCAATCCATGTACCACACGGGGCTCACAGTCTTAATCCCCATTTTATGGATGAGTAAGTGAGGCACAGAGGAGTGATGTGCCCAAGATCAAGCAACCAATCAATCAATCAATCGTATTTATTGAGCGCTTACTATGTGCAGAGCACTGTACTAAGCGCTTGGGAAGTACAAATTGGCAACATATAGAGACAGCCCCTACCCAGCAGTGGGCTCACAGTCTAAAAGGGGGAGACAGAGAACAAAACCAAACATACTAACAAAATAAAATAAATAGAATAGATATGTACAAGTAAAATAAATAGAGTACACAAGCGGGGGAGACGGGATTAGAACCCAGGTCCGTGCTCTTTTCACTAGGCCATGCTGCTTCACAGCGTGGTCTCTTTTTTTAAGTTCCATTTCACCTTTTGCTAGGGAGTTTTTTTTTCCTAAAGGAGAGCCCTCCCTTCCTCTCACTCCCGAAGGTGGGAGGACTCAAGGAGCTGTGATAAATAGAAAGGAAAGGGTCTTCTAAGGGGCTCAAATGAAAAAGTACCATCGGTGGTACAACCTGGATGCCTTAGCAGCAGGAACAAAGGGAGAACAAGGAGCACATTGTCCTCACCAAGAGTCCTTTGCGGGAGCTGCGGCACAGCATGTGGGTTGGTCCTCAGCCGGGAGGCTGTTCCTACCTTGGAATTTTCTCTAAGAAACAATTACGGTTTTTTCCTGAGAACTCTGCCAGAGGAGAAACCCTCCCCAGTTAGAAAAGCTAGCAAAATGATTTATTCTACTTCCCCCCTGCAATCAGGACCAGAGGAATTTCCTAGCCTGAGGCCTGGGGGGAAAATAGCCATTTCCCCTATTCGAACTTTTGAACCCAGAGCATTTTTCTGGGTGGGGGGAAGGCCTGCGCCTCCACTTTATTTAATCCATCTGTGGTGTGTAGCGAGCACTTGCTTTGTGCATCATCATCATCATCATCATCAATCGTATCGTCAATCGACAATCGTCAATTGTCAATCGTCAATTGGATCATCAATCGTATTTATTGAGCGCTTACTGTGTGCAGAGCACTGGACTAATCGCTTGGGAAGTACAAATTGGCAACATATAGAGACAGTCCCTGCCCAACAGTGGGCTCACAGTCTAAAAGGGGGAGACAGAGAACAAAACCAAACATACTAACAAAATAAAATAGAATAGATATGGACAAGCAAAATAAATAAATAAATAAATAGAGTAATCATCAATCGTATTTATTGAGCGCTTACTATGTGCAGAGCACTGTACTAAGCGCTTGGGAAGTACAAATTGGCAACATATAGAGACAGTCCCTGCCCAACAGTGGGCTCACAGTCTAAAAGGGGGAGACAGAGGACAAAACCAAACGTACTAACAAAATAAAATAAATAGAATAGATATGGACAAGTAAAATAAATAAATAAATAAATAGAGTAATAAATATGTACAACCATATATACATATATACAGGTGCTGTGGGGAAGGGAAGGAGGTAAGATGGGGGGGATGAAGAGGGGAACGAGGGGGAGAGGAGGGAAGGGGCTCAGTCTGGGAAGGCCTCCTGGAGGAGGTGAGCTCTCAGTAGGGCCTTGAAGGGAGGAAGAGAGCTAGTTTGTGCAAAGGGCTTGGGAGAGTACAGTCGAATCAGTGGATTCACGGAATTACAATCTAGCTGGGGGGCTGAGAGGAGGGGGGCTCCGGCCATTGTGTTCCGTTGCTTGATTTCATTTGACCTCTGAGCCCCTTAAAGTTTTTAACCACCATCATCGTCATCAATCGTATTTATTGAGCACTTACTGTGTGCAGAGCAGTGTACTAAGCGCTTGGGAAGTACAAATTGGCAACCACTGCCATGTCATGTCACCTCTACCCCATCCTGGCACTTATGTGCAGATGTCTTTATTTGTAAAGTCAGTGAGTTGTTTGGCTGTTTCCCCCTCGATTATAAACTAGCTCATCATCTTGACAATAAACTCATTGTGGGCAGGGAATGTGTCTGTTATATTGTCTTCTCCCGCATCATCATCATCATCATCAATTGTATTTATTGAGCGCTTACTGTGTGCAGAGCACTGTACTAAGCGCTTGGGAAGTACAAGTTGGCAACATATGGAGACAGTCCCTACCCAACAGTGGGCTCACAGTCTTAGTACAGTGCTCAAATATATTAATAATAATAATAATAATAATGATGGTATTTGTTAAGCGCTTACTATGTGCAAAGCACTGTTCTAAGTGCTGGGGAGGATACAAGGTGATCAGCTTGTCCCACGTGGGGCTCGCAGTCTTAATTCCCATTTTGCAGATGAGGTAACGGAGGCGCAGAGAAGTTAAGTGGGTTGTCCAAAGTCACACAGCTGACAAGTGGCAGAGCCGGGATTAGAACCCATGACCTTTGGCATCCAAGCCCGTGCCCTTTCCACCGAGCCACTCTGCTTGATTCTTGAGGCCTGGAGTCTTGTCTACCAACTCTGTTGCATTCTCTTCCAAACACTTAGAACAGTGCTGTGCATACAGTAAATTCTCAATAAATAACACTAATCGATGTGATTCACCATGACTGCATTTCTACTATTACCGCCTATTATTACCACATGGGGGAAGCAGGATGGCCTAGAAGGTGGGCTTGGGAGTCAGAAGGGCCTAGGTTCTAATCCTGCCTCCACCTCGTGTCGTCTGTATGATCTTGAACACAGTTACATAGTTATGCAACCCCTGGAGCGAGAGCTCACCTCCTCCAGGAAGCCCTCCCAGACTGAGCCCCCTTTTTTCTCTCCCTTCCCATCGCCCCCCCACCCTACCTCCTTCCCCTCCCCACAGCACTTGTATATATCTGTACATATTTATAACTCTATTTATTTTACTTGTATATATTTACTACATTTTATTAATGATGTGCCTATAGCTATAATTCTATTTATTCTGATGGTTTTGACCCCTGTCTACATGTTTTGTTGTCTGTCTCCCCCTTCTAGCCTGTGAGCCTGTATATATGTATATATGTTTGTACATATTTATTACTCTATTTTACTTGTACATATCTATTCTATTTATTTTATTTTGTTAGTATGTTTGGTTTTGTTCTCTGTCTCCCCCTTTTAGACGGTGAGCCCACTGTTGGGTAGGGACTGTCTCTATATGTTGCCAATTTGTACTTCCCAAGCGCTTAGTACAGGGCTCTGCACATAGTAAGCACTCAATAAATACGATTGACGACGATGAGCCCGTTGTTGGGTAGGGACCGTCTCTATATGTTGCTGACTCGTACTTCCCAAGCACTTAGTACAGGGCTCTGCACACAGTAAGCGCTCAATAAATACGATTGAATGAATGAATGAATGAATGAGCACAGCAGATTTGGACGAGTCACTTCACTTCTCTGGACCTCAGTTACCATAGCTGTAAAATGGGGATTAAGATTGTGAGCCCCATGTGGGCTCCTTTTTAACTTTTATCTAGAAAAGTGCTTCACACATTGTAAATGCTTAACACATAGATTTATTATTGTTATCATTTTGTTCTTCCTGCTCCCATAATTTGTCAATAATTTCTGATTCCCTCAAGTTTGGGTCAATAATTTCTGACTCCGTGAGGACAGAGAACATGAATCTTCCATCATTCTCTCTCAAGTATTTCCTAGAGTATTCTATACTCGGTAGAGGCTCAATAAATACCATTGATTGTTTTATTATTATTATTATCAGTTGTCTAGAAGCCCACATTTTTTTTAAAAAAGATCAGTATCCACTTGGAATCATGCAGCTACTGATCTAAAGTGGGAAGCTGTGTGGCCTAGTGGAAAGAGCTTCAGCCTGGGAGTCAGAAGACCTGGGTTCCAGTTCTGCTCTGCCACTTGCCTGCTATGTGCCCTTCGGCAGGTAGTTGTACTAGCAGCAATAATACCGATGATGATTATAATGATCATTATAGTAGTAATAATGTAATAACAATGACAACAATAGCAATAACAGTGGCTTACTATGTGCCAAGCACGGTGCTAAGAGCTGGGGCAGAGACAAAATAATCAGGGTTAAACCCAGGTGCTGTTAATAATAATAATAATAATAATGGCATTTATTAAGCGCTTACTAATGTGCAAAGCACTGTTCTAAGTGCTGGGGGGGATACAAGGTGATCAAGTTGTCCCACGTGGGGCTCACAGTCTTCATCCCCATTTTACAGATGAGGTAACTGAGGCTCAGAGAAGTTAAGTGACTTGCCCAAGGTCACACAGCAGATGTGGCAGAGTTGGGATTTGAACCCATGACCTCTGACTCCAAAGCCCGGGCTGTTTCCACCGAGCCATGCTGCTTCTCTAATAATGATGGTATTTGTTAAGTGCTTACAATGTGCAAAGCACCGTTCTAAGCGCTGGGGAGGTTACAAGGTGATCCAGTTGCCCCCGGGGGGGGGGCTCACAGTTTTAATCCCCATTTTACAGATGAGGTAACTGAGGCACAGAGAAGTGAAGTGACTTGCCCAAAGTCACACAGCTGACGGTTGGCGGAGCTGGGGTTTGAACCCATGACCTCTGACGCCAAAGCCCAGGCTCTTTCCACTGAGCCACGCTGCTTCTCTATAGGACTAAGTAGGAGGGAGAACGGGTATTTAATCCCCATTTTACAGATGAGGAAACTGTGGGACTCAACTGTGAAACTCAATTGCTTGCTTAAGGTCCCATAACAGGCAAGCGGCAGAGCCCCAATTAGAACCCAGGTCCTTTGATTCCCAGGCCCCGACTCTTTCCACGGGACCTCACTGCCTCCCTTCATAACAACCATGTTATTTGTTAAACGACTACTATGGGCCAAGCACTGAGATAGATAAAAGATAATCAGGCTGGACGGGTCCCTGTCAATTCATTCGATTCAGTCGTATTTACTGAGCCGCTTACTGACGGGTTTCGCCCATCAGGTAACTCAATCAATCAATCAATCAGTCGTATTTATTGAGCGCTTACTATGTGCAGAGCACTGTACTAAGCGCTTGGGAAGTACAAATTGGCAACACATAGAGACAGTCCCTACCCAACAGTGGGCTCACAGTCTAAAAGGGGGAGACAGAGAACAGAACCAAACATACCAACAAAATAAAATAAATAGGATAGAAATGTACAAGTAAAATAAATAAATAAATAACTCATGAATCAAGAGGGTTCATTAACAGTAAGGTGAACAATACAGGAATCGAGACCCAGGGAATTGAAGTAGTTTGAGGAGCAACCAGGCCTTGTGGAAATAGAACGACTTGGAGTCAGGAGACCTGGGTTCGAATTCCGGCTGTGTCGCTTGCCTATTACGTGACCTTGGGCAAGTCATTTAACTGCTCTGTGCCTCAGTTTCCTCATCCATAAAAGGGGGATTTAATGCCTCTTCCTCCCCACTAGACTGTGAGTCCTGTGCGCTGTGGGCAGGGAATCTGTCCGTTTATTGTTATATTGTACTCTCCCAAGCGTTTAGTACAGTGCTCTGCACCCAGTAAGTGCTCAATTAATATGATTGAATGAATTTTAAATCCCATTGAGAAACTTGGGCCACCAGATGACTCTGTGGCCTTGGCTACAATATAGGATTCGACGGGCCTCTTGTAGTCACAGGAGCCCACAGAAACAATTTCCACATCCCACTGCCGCCTCTCTTTTCGTCCCACTTTTCGAGTGTTGTTTTTTAGCTCTCTTTACCGAACCTGTGTCATCTTCAACATCTCTTTCCAAACCAGGTGCTTATTTTCAAAGCAAATAAAGAGATCAAATAAGTCAGAGCCCTGAGGCCTTGGACTTTTATCTCCAGGGTCTGCAGATTGGCTCCCATCCACGTTGGCTGGGGCCAAAGAGCACCCCCGGTCCATAGATTTTTGTTTCAGATCTTCCATATGGTTTCAGTTTGGGCTCAGAAAGTTGTAGTTATTTGCCGGGAGGTAAATGGCCCTGATAATCCCTCATTTTCACATTGGGTGCTTCAACTCTTTGGGGTCCACGTCCCGTTCTTCCTCTGAAATTTTCCAGAGTGTCTAGGGTGCAGCCTGCCCACCGAAGGTACTCAGATTGACCGATTCGGACACTTAGACTCCCACAAGGTCAATATTTAGTCACTGATGGTCACCAGACACCAGACCTGAAAGCGGTGGCAGTGAAAGAGGCTGGGAAATTGAACCGAGCTGGGAGGTTGACTTGTGTCATCAGGATTATGACCATCAAGACAGGGATGCAAAGTGGCCCAGTGGTCAGAGTACGGTCCCGGGAGTCAGTCAGAAAGACCTGGGTTCTAACCCCGGCTCTGCCACTTGTCTGCTCTGTGACCTTGGGCAAGTCACTTCACTTTTCCGCGCCTCAGTTACCTCATCTGTAAAATGGGGATTAAGACGGTGAGCCCCACGTGGGGCAGTCAATCATATTTATTGTGCACTTACTGTGTGCAGAGCACTGTAGTACACTTTTGGAGAGAGTACAGTATAACAGCGTTGGTAGACTCGTTCCCTGTACAGAATGATTAGCAGCATGGTTAGTGGATAGAGCATGGGTGTGGTCATCATCATCAATTGTATTTATTGAGCGCTTACTGTGTGCAGAGCACTGTACTAAGCGCTTGGGAAGTACAAGTTGGCAACATATAGAGACAGTCCCTACCCAACAGTGGGCTCACAGTCTAAAAGGGGGAGACAGAGAACAAAACCAAACATACTAACAAAATAAATAGAATAGATATGTACAAGTAAAATAAATAAATAAATAAATAGAGTAACAAATATGTACAAACATATATACATATATACAGGTGCAGTGGGGAAGGGAAGGAGGTAAGATGGGGGGATGGAGAGGGGGACGAGGGGGAGAGGAAGGAAGGGGCTCAGTCTGGGAAGGCCTCCTGGAGGAGGTGAGCTCTCAGTAGGGCCTTGAAAGACCTGGGTTCTAATCCTGGTTCCGCCGCTTGGATGCCTCATCCGTAAAATGGGGATTGACTGTGAGCCCCATTTGGGATATGGACTGTGTTCAATCTGATTACTTGTATCTACTTGATTACTCGTGCTTAGAATGGTGCCTGGCCCATAATAAGTGTTTAACTATCATTCAGAAATATTGGCAATCAATCAAGCAGCCTCTGCCTCAGTAAGAGCCCCCAGCACCTTTCATCGATGAACGCTCTGGGGTGAATAAAGAGCAGCTGCCGCGGTATTCCAAAGTAACCAGAGATTCTTTTTGCAAGTGTGTGCCTGGAGAGGAGTTGGGATCTTGCACCAAGCAGAAGACACACAGGTGTATGAAACACTACTACCACCAGCCCAAAAGATGACACGAGTAACTTTTCCCCCAAGTGAACCTCCAACAGTTTCTCCAGCCAAAGTTTTACCCTCATCATCTCTGCTCCCCGGATAGATCATATTTATTACTCTATTTATTTATTTATTTTACTTATACATATCTATTCTATTTATTTTATTTTGTTAATATGTTTTGTTTTGTTCTCTGTCTCCCCCTTCTAGACTGTGAGCCCACTGTTGGGTAGGGACTGTCTGTATATGTTGCCAACTTGTACTTCCCAAGCGCTTAGTGCAGTGCTCTGCACACAGTAAGCGCTCAATAAATACGATTGATTGATTGATTGATTTAACAAAAATACCTCAACTAGGTCTTCAAGTCCATTTATCTCTCATTCGATTGATGTTTGTGAGGACATTTATGACAGACTTTTTAAACCCAGGCAGGTAATCATCAAGCATATCCTTAAAGCCTGAATACACTTTGGTTTTCCTGGTAATCCAGATTAAAGCCAGTTTGCTCCCATATTTCAGAATTTTGTTATTCTCCCAAATATTTGATGATGATTTTCCCCTACTTAACCTTAAACTTTAGAAAAGAGGGCCGCACGAGGGTGTAGAAAGTATGAGCTGAAAAAGGGGGGACACAATAATGATAATGAATGCGTTGGGAAGCACCCACTGTGTGCCAAGCACTGTACTAAGGGCTGGAGTAGATACAGTATAAGCAGCCTGGACACAGTCCCTGTCCCACATGGGGCTCACAGTGTGAGAGGGAGGGAGTACATGTATTCACAGATGAGGGACCTGAGGCACAGAGAAGTTCAGTGACTTGCCCAAGGTCACACAGCAGGTGGCAGAGCCAAAATTTGAACCCAAGTCTTCCTGATTCCCAGGTCTGTCCTCTCCCCACTAACACACGCTATTGTTAACCATGATGATATGGCGATGATACAAATGCATTCTGACCAGTAAATGGAAGGAATTGGATCCAGAGCAGAAGTCACTGCAGCCGGCAAACTGCTAAAATATTTTTCTACATGTTTCCCAAAACTTTCTAATATTCATCAATGGGCTAGTTTAGACCATCCCACCCTGGTATTTCATCAACAGATGATTCCCTTTACCCAAAGAATTTTTCAATCCATATGTCACCGACCACGGTGGCAAGCAGCATACCTATTGGATAGAACTGCAGGTCTAAGAGTCAGAAGGACCTGGGTTCTAATCCCTCTTCTGCCCCTTGCCTGCTGTGTGACCATGGGCAAGCCACTTCACTTCTCTGTGCCGCAGTGACCTCAGCTGTAAAATGGAGATTAATAATGTGACCCCTTATCAATCAATCAATCGTATTTATTGAGCGCTTACTGTGTGCAGAGCACTGTACTAAGTGCTTGGGAAGGACAAGTTGGCAACATATAGAGACAGTCCCTACCCAACAGTGGGCTCACAGTCTAAAAGGGGGAGGCAGAGAACAAAAGCAAACATACTAACAAAATAAAATAAATAGAATAGATATGTACAAGTAAAATAAATAAAATAAATATTTATGTGGGACATGGACTGTGTCCAACCTGGTGGTAAGCTTGTATTTTCCCCCGTGCTTCGTTCAGTGCCTAGCCCATAGTAAGTACTTAACTCATACCGTTAAAAAAAAAATTAATCATGGACCCCCACACGGAAAAGCCCACAGGTTCTCTAGACTGTAAACTCACTGTGGGCAGGGAACATATCTACTAACTCTGTTATAGGGTATGCTCCCATTTACTTAGTACAGTGCTCCTCATTAACACATTTGTTCAATCATATTTATTGAGTGCTTACTGTGTGCAAAGCATTGTACTAAGCATTTAGAAGAATACATTACAACAAAGAGACAAAGAGCTCCCATATAGTAAGCACTCATTAAATCATCATCATCAATCATATTTATTGAGCGCATACTGTGTGCAGAGCACTGTACTAAGCGCTTGGGAAGTACAGGTTGGCAACATATAGAGACAGTCCCTACCCAACAGTGGGCTCACACTGATTGACACCCCCCCTAACATTTACACACAAACACACACACACACACACACACCCCATTTCAGAAACAGGCTGCCATTGATTATGTATATATGTTTGTACGTATTTATTACTCTATTTTATTTGTACATATTTATTCTATTTATTTTGTTAATATGTTTTGTTTTGTTGTCTGTCTCCCCCTTCTAGACTGTGAGCCAGCTGTTGGGTAGGGACCATCTCTATATGTTGCCAACTTGCACTTCCCAAGCACTTAATACAGTGTTCTGCACACAGTAAGCGCTCAATAAATACGATTGAATGAATGAATGAAATCGACCATCTGAAGCATCTGCTTACTTTAGGTCAAAGTTTGCCAGGGCTTTGACCAGTACCACTGGTTGCACTCTTCATTCCCATTATAAAAGGGGAAATACAATTTCTACTTTAGATTTGTAAACCTGTGCAGCACTTGTTAAGATTAACTCAGTGGTAATATTAAGGTCTTTAAGTTGCAGCAAGTCCCCCATCATTTTCAAAATTGTCATGCAGTGAAAATGTAAATTTCATCATCTCCCCTTTTTATGGCATTTGCTAAGTGCTTACTCTATGTCAAACACTGTTTTAAGCACTGAGATACAGCAGTGCTTTGCACATAGTAAATGCTTAATAAATACCATTATTATTGTTATTATTACAAGTTTATCAAGTCCCCTGGCCCACATGGGGCTCACAGTCTAAGTAGGAGGGAGTAGGATTTAATCCCCATTTTACAGTTGAGGAAACTGAGGCACCAAGAGGTTGGGTGACTTGCCCAAGGTCAGACAGCAAGCAGTTGGCAGAGCGGGGATTAAAACCCAGGTCCTCTGACCCCCAGCCCTTTGCTCTTTCCATTAGGCCACACTGCTTCCCTTGAGCCCGGCACTTCTTTCATTACAAATTAAGCTGCAGACACTGCATGAGCCCAGGAGGGATAAGAAAGGAGAAATCAATCAGTCAATCAGTGGTATTTATTGAGCACTTACTGTGCCCAGAGCACTATACTAAGCACTTGGGAGAGTACAATACAACAAAGTTGGCAGACTTGTTCCCTGCTGCAATGAGTTTACAGTCTAGAAGGGGAGGCAGACTAAGGCCTGCCTTAATATCTTAATCTAGCTAAGTAATTTGTAATATACGGTTTATTTATAGGTTCATAAGTGCTGTGGGGGGGAGAAAAAGCCATCGACCCAATCTCCAGCCTCCCCATCTCAGATCAGATGAGAGGCTCCTCCCCTTTGAGGAGAACGTGTTAACAATGTGTTTCACCTGGGACGCTAATCAATGTGCTCTGCCTCCAGGCCTGATTCTCCGGGGGAGCTCGGCGTTCAGGCGGGCCTCCGGCCGTTCTGGAGAAGATTGCCTTCGGATTTCCTGACTTGGGAGTCAGCAGTGGAGCTTGCTGAAAGTTTCCCCAGGTACTGAGCTATTTATTATCTTTGGTAACTAAATGAGTTTGTTTTGGCCGTGGGATTGCGGGGAGGTTTAGATGTAGAGGGATTGCTGGCTGTCGACTCAGTAGGAAGGGTGTTTCTGAAATGAGCTTGTTTTGAAGGTGGGTCTGAGGGGTTTTGGATATAGAGGGAATGCCCCTCTGCTCAGGAGAAAGTACATTTCTGAAATGAGCCTGCCTTGTAGGTGGGTTTGATTCCTGCCTCTGGCCTGGAACAGAATGCCCACCTCCCACCCCCAAATCTGGCAGACAATGACTCTTCCCTACACCCCCCCCACCCCCCAAAGCCTTATTGAAGGCACATCTTCTTCAAGTGGTCTTCCTTGGCTAAGCCCCCCTTTTCTTTTCTCCCACTCCATTCTGTGTTGCCCTGCCTTGCTCCCTTTGTCTAACCCCCAAGCTCTCCAACAGCACTTATGTCCTTATCTGTCATTTATTTATATTAATGTGTCCCCTCCCTGCCCCCCCATCGGTAAACTAGTCTGTTTATTGTATTGTACTCTCTCAAGTACTTAGTACAGTGTTCAGCACACAGTAAGCACTCAATACATATGACTAAATGTAGAGAGAATGCCTGTCGTTGGCTCAGGAGAAAGGATCTTTCTGAAATGAGCCTGTTCTGGAAGTGGGTTTGTGGAGAGTTCTGGATATAGACGGAATGCTCCCCGTTGGCTCGGGAGAAAGGAGTTTTCCAAAATGAATTCAGATCAGTTGTATCTATTGAGCGCTTATGGAGTGCAGAGCTCTGTGCTAAGCGCTAGGGAGAGTATGATATTACAGAGTTGGTATACGATATTACGGAGCATACAGTCTAGAGGAATTAAACTCCAGAGCTTCAGTGCAAGTTGGATCCATCAGAGGTCTGAAATGGTGTCTTGCAGTGGGGCCGAGTGAAGAGTGTTTGGAGGTGTTGAACTAGTAAGGGCAGAGGAGAGGGTGGCATGTTTGGGAACAAGGCTGATTATGAGCCCCAGCTTATCTTATCTTGACTTGAGGCAGTAGAAGATAAGGAAGCTAGTGGGGCAACTTCCTAGAAGTGTACTGGGAACCCTCTTAGACTCTCAGATTCCAGTTGTTGCTTCTTTTGGAGCCCTCCTACCTCTCCGATCGCTCCTTCTCTGTCCCCTTTCCCGCTTCCATCCCCCCCCCCCCCACCTCTCCTCTTCCTTATCAGAAGATCCCCCCAAGGCACTAAACCTGGCCCCCTTACTCTTTGAGAAGCAGCATGGCATAGTGCATGGAGCACAGGCCTGAGAGTCAGAAGGTCATGGGTTCTAATCCGGCTCGGCCACCTGCCTGCTGTGCTTCCTTAGACAAGTCACTTCACTTCTCTGTGACTCAGTTACCTTATCAGTAAAATGGGGATCGAGACCATGAGCCCCATGTGGGAAAGGGACTGTGTGCAACCCAATTTGCTTGTTTCCACCCCAGCGCTTGGTATAGTGCCTGACACAGTTAGCGCTTAACAAATACCATAATTATTATTATTATTCTCCCTCTACCCTCCCTAACTTGGGGGACTCATCGACGCTCATAGCTTCAGAAGCCACCTCTGTGTGTTGGCTTACAAATCTACTTCTGTTGTCCTGATCTCTTTCCCCTTGTTATCCAGGCCTGCATCTCCTCTTTTCTCCAAGACATTGCCACCCAATGGGCCAACTGGCCCTCTCAAACTCAGCCTGTCCACAACAGAACTTCATCTTTCCTCCCAAGCCCCCAGAATAATAATAATTGTGGTCTTTGTTAAGCACTTAATATAACGCCAAGCACTGTACTACACCCTGGGGCAGATAGAAGATAATCAGGTCCCATGAAGGGCTCACAGTGAAAGTAGGAGGGAGGATGGGTATTGAATCCCCATTTTGTAGATGAGGGAACTGAGGCACAGAGACATTAAGTGACATGCCCAAGGTCACACAGCATATATGTGGCGGGAATGGGATTAGTACCTAGGCCCTCTGACACCCAGACCCATGTTCTGTCCACTAGGCCATACTTGTCTCTCCTGTCACAATTGTACTCTCCCAAGCGCTTAGTACAGTGCTTTGCACACAGTAAGTGCTCAGTAAATACAGTTGAGTGAATGAAAGGAGAACGGTGCTGTTCTGAAGTCTGCCGTCTTGGTATCATCTTTTCCTCTTCACTGTCACTCTGCCATTATAGCCAGTCAACTGCCAAAGTCAACCAATTTTATTTTATATTTTTGCAAATCCACCCCTTCCTCACTACTCTGGTTCAAGCACTCGTCATGTCCGTCCGACTCATGTCCGTCCGACTCAGCCTCCTAAGTAGTTTCTCACCTCCAGCTTCTCCTTTCACTTCATACTTCACACTGTTGGGATCACCTTCCTGAAAGATTGTTTGGCACACATCTTCTCCTCTCCAAGCCCTCCAGCAGTCATGCCCATCTTCCTTCACATCAAGCCAAGGCTCCTGCCCGTTGGCTTTAACGCATTCCACCAGTTCCTTGAACTTCATCTGTTGCCTCTAATCAATGCCTGTGCTCCTCCCCACCCCCCTCACCCTCTGGGCTTTCCCTCCACCAAGACCCACTTTCTGGCTATATCTTGCTTTTAACCCCACTGTCCGTAAGGCCAAGAACTTCTTCCCCCCCTCTGCCCCCATATCCATCAGACTTGAGCCCACCACCTCCAGGAAGTCTTCCTGGAATAAGCGTCAGTTCCCCAGTGCTTATAATAATAATGATGATGGTATTTGTTAAGCGCTTACTGTGTGCAAAGCACTGTTCTAAGCACTGGGAAGGTTACAAGGTGATCAGGTTGTCCCATGTGGGGCTCACAGTTTTAATCCCCATTTTACAGGTGAGGTAACTGAGGCACAGAGAAGAGAAGTGACTTGCCCAAAGTCACACAGTTGACAGAGCTGGGATTTGAATCCATGACCTCTGACTCCAAAGCCCATTCTCTTTCCACTGAGCCACGCTGCTTATCCATCCTTCAGCCCCCCTCTTCCACCTATGTTCTAATTAATGCCCATTCCTGGCTATTCTGTGTATATACTGTGTATATATTCCCTTCCCTCCTCTCCCCCTCGTCCCCCATCCATCCCCCCATCTTACCTCCTTCCCTTCCCCACAGCACCTGTATATATGTATATATGTTTGTACATATTTGTTACTCTATTTATTTTACTTGTACATATCTATTCTATTTTATTTTGTTAGTATGTTTGGTTTTGTTCTCTGTCTCCCCCTTTTAGACTGTGAGCCCACTGTTGGGTAGGGACTGTCTCTATATGTTGCCAACTTGTACTTCCCAAGCGCTTAGTACAGTGCTCTGCACACAGTAAGCGCTCAATAAATACGATTGATGATGATGATGGTGATGATCAGGTTGTCCCATGTGGGGCTCACAGTTTTAATCCCCATTTTATAGATGAGGTAACTGAGGCACAGAGAAATGAAATCACAGTTGACAGAGCTGGGATTTGAATCCATGACCTCTGACTCTAAAGCCAATGCTCTTTCCACTGAGCCACGTTGCTTATCAATCCTTCAGCCCCCCTCTTCCACCTACGTTCTAATTAATGCCCATTCCTGGCTATTCTGTGTATATGTGGATATGTGATATTTCTGCATCTGTCTCCCCAGTTAGATTGTAAGTTCGTTTTGGGCATTTGGTAAATGCAATTCCAACTACTTTTGAGGCCTACTCTGTTTTTCTGAAAGCATTAGCACCATACTGTAGGTTCCTCCTGGTCCCGATGCTATCAAGCCATATTTACCAGGGTTCATGAGGAGTATGAGAACTGGTCTTCGCAGAATCCTTAGAGATCATTTTTGGAGTACTTCATCTCGGACTGTTTCCCCACAGGACTCTCCTATCCAGGAGAGAAAGTATAGACTTTCCGCCTTGAACGCTGGCACTGCCACGTGGGCGTTTTGCTGCATGGTTGGGGTGGCGGGACTGGGCCTGGCATAGGCAGGCGGGTCTAGATCGCCCTGTCGGATTCTGCCGTGCACCCTAATCAATCAATCAATCGTATTTATTGAGCGCTTACTGTGTGCAGAGCACTGTACTAAGCGCTTGGGAAGTACAAGTTGGCAACATATAGATACGGTCCCTACCCAACAGTGGACTCACAGTCTAGAAGATAGCACGGCCTGGGAGTCGGAAGGACCTGGGTTCTAATCCCAGCTCTGCCACTTGTCTTCTTTGTGACCTAGGGCAAGTCGCTTCACTTTGATATGCCTCAGTTACCTCATCTGGAAAATGGGGATTAAGACTGTGAGCCCCATGTGGAACAGGGACTGTGTCCAGCCTGATTTCCTTGTATCTACTCCAACGCGTAATAAGATGCTTGGCCCATAGTAAGCACTTAACAAAAGCCATCATCATCATCACGTCCAGTCTGACTGTGAGCCCACTGTTGGGTAGGGACTGTCTCTATATGTTGCCAATTTGTACTTCCCAAGCGCTTAGTACAGTGCTCTGCACACAGTAAGCGCTCAATAAATACGATTGATGATGATGTCCAATCTCTGCCCCTTCTGGCTTCAGGGACAGGCTGGGCACTGTGGTCACGTGGTCCAGGGTCTCGGGGTAGGGTCAAATGGGAGAGTTGGGACTATTCAATCATTTATTGAGCACTTAATGTGTGCAGAATACTGTACTAAGCACTTGGGAGAGTATCATACAACAACAATAATAATAATAATGATGGCATTTATTAAGCACTTACTATGTGCCGATCACTGGTTTAAGCGCTGGGGAGGTTACAAGGTGATCAGGTTGTCCCACGGGGGGCTCACAGTCTTGGTCCCCTTTTTACAGATGAGGTAACTGAGGCACAGAGAAGTGAAGTGACTTGCCCAAAATCACACAGCTAACTGGCAGAGCTGGGATTTGAACCCATGACCTCTGACTCCAAAGCCCGGGCTCTTTCCACTGAGCCACGCTGCTTCTTCCAAGAGAATAAGGAGACGTGTTTTCTGTCCATAATGAATTTACAGTCTAGGGATGTCTGCTTATTGTTGTTTTGTCCTCTCCCAAGCGCTCAGTCCAGTGTCCTGCACGCAGTAAGTGCTCGATAAACACGACTGACTGAACTGAAGCATCGCGGCCAGTCCCTGATGGAGGGAGAGGCTAAGCGGGTGTCCGCCCACAATGAGCTTACAGTTTAGAGGGGGAGACAGACATTAAATAAATTACAGTTATGTACCGAGGTGCTTTGGGGCTGGGAGTGGGGATGAATTAAAGGAGCAAGTCAGGGTAATGCAGAAGGGAGTGGAAGCAGAGGAAAGGGGGGCATAGTCAGGGAAGGCCATTTGGAGGGGAGGTCTGGGGCTGTGGGCTCAGTTGGACAGGGTCATCTACATGCTCCCCTCCCTCCCTAGGTAGCTGTTTATTGGTGTATTATACTCTCCCAAGCGCTAAGTACAGTGCCCTGCACACAGTAAG
Organism: Tachyglossus aculeatus; assembly: GCF_015852505.1. Lineage (NCBI taxonomy): Eukaryota > Metazoa > Chordata > Mammalia > Monotremata > Tachyglossidae > Tachyglossus > Tachyglossus aculeatus. The sequence goes on along the minus strand of NC_052071.1, from coordinate 15,608,091 downwards.
CGTTCAATAAATTTGAATGAATGAATGAATGGCTTTTGCATCCACGGGAGCAGAGTTCCGTGTGCCCTCCGGCAACGCCTCCTTCCCGACTCAAGGGACTGACTGGTGTGTCCACCCGCCCGCCGCAGCAAACGGTTGATAGACCTGGCCCCGGACGGTTTAGAAGGCAGGGCGATGGCAGTGTGGCTCAGCGGGTTCATCCGAGCCAGGCCGGGTGCCTGTCTTGCTGGGCGTTTCCATGGAAACAGCAGCAGCCCTGCCACGGTGGCCACGCGGGCCCGCCAAGGAAGCGGTAGCGACGGGTGCCCCAGTGAAGCCAACTCACGGCGGGGGTGGACAGGCCGGCGGGGGACGTGGGGGGCCCCCCGTCCCTGCCACCACCGCCTGTCCCTCCAGCCTGGACGTCTCCGGGACACATAATCCCGCAATATCACCCTGTTTGCCGGATAGTGTTACTGAGACAGTGTGTCCCAGAATTGTTTTGGCGGGGATGGGGCCCTGGAGCCTCTTCCTCCCGCCCCAGCCTCCACCGGTAGATTAGAGCCCGGGCCTGGGAATCAGAAAGTCATGGGTTCCAATCCCGGCTCTGCCACTTGTCTGTTGGGTGACCTTGGGCAAGTCACTGTGCCTCAGTTACCACATCTGGAAAATAGGGATTAGAGTTGTGAGCCTGATGGGAGACGGGGACCGTGTCCAACCCGATTTGCTCCCCCAGTGCTTGGTACAGTGTCTGGTGCGTAGTAAGTGATTAATAAACATCACAGTTCTTGTTATCCCTCTGACGGTCATTCCTCTGGACCATCTCAGACTCCACAGCTGCCCCCGCTCCATCCCAGGTTAAAGGCAGACTGGGCCAAGCCTGGGCTTTCTTGCCCCAGCTAACCCAGTTGCCCTCGGAGGCTTCCCTGGAGCGTGTTCTCCGCCTCCACCAGCCCACCTGTTTTCGGTTGCATCTCTTGGAAATAGCTGCCGGCCCGTTGCTTCTCCGACCTGTGTAAGGAAGCTCTAGAGTCCATCCAGCTCGTGCTTTGTAACTGATGATGAGGTGGGTCAGCCGTTTCTACACTGACCCTGGTCAGCGTCTCACTGCCGACTGCTGTAATGACCCTAGAGAAACCCTCCGGAAGCCCCGAGACAGATGGCATCGTTTTCACTTGGTTCATTCTGGCGCCGGCCCCGCAGCTTGGCTTCCCGGGCCGGTCTTTAGAGTTTTCTCCGACTAATAAATTTGAGGCCGTTTTCTGTTCCGTGGGGCCGGATCTGCCCGCCGCCTTCCAGTGGTCAGCGTGTGGGCCATATTGGTGGCCTGGCGGTATTAGTTGTTCAAAATACCTAACCCGTTGGCTGATGTTTTTTGTATTTTTTTCAATGCTTCTTGTTTCTCATGGGGTGTGTGTGTGTGTGTGTGTGTGTGTGAGAGAGAGAGAGAGAGAGAGAGAGAATGAATGAATATGAGAATGAGAGTGAAAATGAATTGGCCAACTGGGTAAAGGGGCAATAGGTGAGGTGCTGTCAGTCACATGACTACACAGTAGGTTCAATCTCCTCTAATCTCTCTCTCACCCACTCCTCACCCCCCACATAAACCGTGTCTTCTGCTATTTCCATATTTTATTTGCATTTTGCATAATGTCCCATGCAAAGCAGTACAATTATATGACTCCCAGAGGCGGCTGCATCAGGACCCAAATTACAAGCTCAAAACCGTTTTGCCTGATGTACGGCCTTCTTCATCAAGGCACTGATGGCAACCTGTCTACTGTCATGTTCCCTTTAGCTTAGGAAATAAGAAGTGCTCCCTGAACTCCTATGGGAAAGGCAGTTGCTTTCTCTGCCCCCCGCCATGAAAGATAATTCTGCTGAAATTTCCAAGGACAAAGCGAATCCATTATTTCTCCTAATGCCTGAAATGCTCTCGCGTATGTTGGAAAACAGCTTTGCTGAGCCTTTAGAGGCTAGATCTATTCCGCCGCTATTAAGAGGATATTTTAGGCAAAAAAAATTATCCAGAGGATTTAATTGTCCAGAGGTCAGTTCATCTAAAAACCTGAATTATCCATTTGCTTTGGTACCAGCAGCATGACCTAGTGGAAAGAGCGCAGGATTTGGAGTCAGAGGACCTGGATTTTAATTCTGGCTCCACCACTTGCCTGCTGTATCACCTTGGGCAAGTCACTTACCTTCTCTATGCCTCAGTTTCCTCATATGTGAAATGGGGTTAAAGACCCGCCCTCCCTTCCTCTGTGAGTCCCCTGTGGGATCAGGACTGTGCCCAGTCTGCTTATATGACATTAACTCTCCAGTGCTTTGAACACTTGTGTGGCACATAGTAAGTGTGTAACAAAAATCAGTTATAATGATAATTATGGCATTTTTAAGCGCTTACTATGTGCCAGACACTGTACTAAGCTCTGGGGTGGATACAAACAAATCCGGTTGAACACAGTCCCCATCCCACATGGAGCTCACAGTCTCAATACCCCTTTTATAGATGAGGTCACTGAGGCACGGAGAAGTGAAGTGACTTGCCCAAGGTCACCCAACAGACAGGATTAGAACCCAGGTCCTTCTGACTCCCTAGCCTGTGCTCTATTCACTACGCCATGCTTCTTCCCAATAATAAAGTGTTGCCATCCAGAGGCAGATTAGATCACCAGATTAATTCATATTTTTGGATTTATCACGTTATGTGGCCAGTCTCATCGATTATTACAGTTATGAGGCGTTTCATAAATAAGGACTCTGTTAAGCGCGCGACCAGCTGCAGATGTACAGTTCAGACAGTGTTTCCCAAGGAGCTCACGGTCTAATTGTATTTTGATGCAGTCACTTGAACTGTAACCAATCCAGAGTCTCGTCCCCATGACAGGCCAAACCCTCCAGCCTCGCACTGAATGCGACATGACCCATCTGGGACCAGCCTTCCAGCCCTGAAACAGAAATCTGAACCGTAAGGCCGAGAGGATTTAGAGGAGAATATAAATGGAGATCATCATCGTTGCTTTTGGCAAAGTCAGGGCAGGCGGGCTCCTGCTAATGACAGTCAGAATTATTACGCAGGTAGTTTTAATCTTCTCAACTAGAATACATCCCAATACTCTGCCATCGTGCAGAGAAAGCACAGGGCTAGAAGTAGTCTTTGGGTGTACTCCAAACCCCCATGGCCCTCATTTGTCCTTTGGATTCAGAGATGGTGCTACTGACGGGTGGATATTTATCCGTGTGTACAAGTGACTGAACAGACCCAAGGCCAGATGGATAATCAATAACTTCCCCCGTTATGTGTCTGTAAAGACTAAGCCCGACCATAAGCGTGCTTTTGTAGAGAAGCAGCTAGCGGACAGAGCACGGGCCTGGAAGTGTGCAACCGGATTACCGTGTATCTACCCCAGTGTTTAGTACAGTGCCCGCCACATAGCAAGTGCTTAACAAATACCACAATTATTATTATTATTTTGTAGGGCCTAATGTTGAGTTGGGTTTTCCCTCTTGGTGATGTGATCAACTCAAAGGGAGTTACCCCCTTTCTAGTGACTGCAGACCAGACCCACCCGATCCATCTTCTGTTGGTTTTTCCTGACCACGTCTGCCTGTATCTGTCATTACCCTTTAGAGTTCATTCAAGATAATAATAATAATAATAATAATAATAATAATGATGGCATTTGTTAAGCGCTTACTATGTGCAAAGCACCGTTCTAAGCGCTGGGGAGGATACAAGGTGATCAGCTTGTCCCACGGGGGGCTCACAGTCTTCATCCCCATTTTACAGATGCGGTCACTGAGGCCCAGAGAAGTGAAGTGACTTGCCCACAGTCACACAGCTGACTAGTGGCGGAGCCGGGATTAGAACCCATGACCTCTGGCTCCCAAGCCCATGCTCTTTCCACTGAGACACGCTGCTTCTCTTGATGACAATCATGTAAGATCATCAGTTTTTTTGAAGGGGAAAAAAAAAATACTACACAAGAGATCATCTCCATGCTGCATCAATCAAGATGGAAGAGAACTCAATTCTTAGGGAGAATCTCTTCCCATGACAAATCACCTTTTTGATTATTCAGGGCCATGGCGCTCTCCTCTCGCCCACCTTTTGAGCTCCTGGGCGTCGTAGACAGAGTGACAGCGGCACTCCACGTGAACACAGTGAGGAGGATAGTTGGACAGTAAACGTCTGTACTTGCAGCCACGATTTCTGGCTAATTATCATCCTGTTGGCTTCTCCCCCAAGCCCACCGGAGGTCTGGGAAGGTGTAAATGCTGAATTCAGTGCCCTGCACTAAGCAGGCATTAATAATAATGATGGCATTTGTTAAGCGCTTACTATGTGCCAAGCACTGTTCTAAGCGCCGGGGGGGTGCAAGGTAATCAGGTTGTCCCACGCGGGGCTCAGTCTTAATCCCCATTTTCCAGATAAGGGAACTGAGGCACAGGGAATTGGTGGGACCGCTGATTGCGAGCAGGTAGGACTGAAAAGACCGAACTCTCCCAAGCACTTGGTACAGTGCTCTGAACTTTGTAAGTGCTCAATAAATGCCACCGATCTGTTGACTGAGGGACCAGCAGTCCTTTCCATCGTGGGTTCTCGAGAACTAGGTGTCCTTTGTCCGGAGAACCTGTGTGTTTCCAAGTAAACAGCCAGACAAGAATAACCTAGACCACCCCAGGAAATGACCAGCTTGCTCATCACCATGGACGTTAGGAATCACATCTCCCGCAAGAGGCCTTCTGCGATTAATCTCTCATCTCTCCATCTATTACCTCCGGCTCCTCCAGCTCCCACTCGAGCACTTCTGTCTCTCCCAACCACTTGAGTTCTTCCTCTTCTCACCGCCTCCATAGCAGTTATGTACACAGCTGTATTGCTCTCTCCCATCTGTGTTTGCTTTTAAATGTCTCTCTCTCCCCACTAAAAAGAAGGTCCTGGAGGGCAGGGGTAGTCTCTCTCAAGGTCTGCACACAGGCACCAATAATAATAATGCTAATAATAATAATGGTGTTTTTTAAGCACTAACTACGTGCAAAGCACTGTTCTTAGCACTGGGGAGGTTACAAGGTAATCAGGTTGTCCCACAGCGGGGCTCGCAGTTTTAATCCCCATTTTACAGATGAGGGAACTGAGGCCCAGAGAAGCGAAGTGACTTGCCCAAAGTCACACAGCTGACAGTTAGCGGAGCCAGGATTTGAACCCATGACCTCTGACTCCAAAGCCCGGGCTCTTTCCACCAAGTCACTCTGCTTCTCCACTAGGCAGCTGGATCTGGGCTGTGGAGTCCTCACCAGCCTCACCTCACCAAGCGCTTAGTACAGTGCTCTGCACACAGTAAGCGCTCAAGGAATGCGATTGAATGAATGAACCAGCCACCCCAATCCAGGAATTGGATTTTGGATTTTGGATTGGATTTTGAAGGAGACCTCAAATGAGGGATTTTAAAGGCATCTGAACGGATAGGTAGGAGAAGGTTAGAGAAGCAGCATGCCTAGTGGACAGAGCACGGACCTAGCAGCCAGAAGGACCTGGGTTCTAATCCCGGCTCTGCCACTTGCCTGCTGTGTGACCTTGGGCCAGTCACTTCTCTGGGCCTCAGTTACCTCATCTGTAAAATGGAGAGTAACACTGAGCTCCGTGTGAGACATGGACTGGGTCCAAGGTGATCAGCTTCTATCTAATCCAGCTGTTAGTACAGTACCTGGCACATAGTAAGTGCTTAAAAAAAAATACCATTAAAAAAAAGCGTTGAGCTCTGTGTCTGAGAGGGAGAATCTTGCAAGAGGGCTTTAGATGTGGAAGAAGTTGGCTGGAGGGAATTATGCAAGGGGGATTGGGTGGAAAACTCTGGACGAAGAGCTTTAAAGATAAGCATATGTCTAAACTTTTGGTGGCATGGTGTCGGGTGAGGGCTGAAGAGGAGAGTGATGTGGCCATGGCAACAGGGCATTGCAACAGAGGTGTTTAGCGCCAACCCAAGGGAAAGGGATGAGCCGTGGGGAAGATAGCGGGAAGACGGGTGGGAATGGCGAAGCCGGGGGTGGCGTAGGAGTGGAAGAAGGGTGGAGGTCAGGGAAACCATAGCGGGGTAAGGCTTGGAGCTGGCCAGGATGTGATGGAAAGAGTGGGAGAAGTTGGAGAGAGACTAGAGAGGCTTTCTCAAAAGATGACACATGAGGGGTTTCTCAGAAAGTGACGGGAGTTTCCCAATCAGGAGGGAAGGTGAATTCTTTCTCCTGATAATAATGATTAGGAAACCTATTCAGTCCTTCCTAGGGACCAAGTACCGGGGACGGCACAGGAGGATCAGATTCGATTTTTCACAATGCCAAGAAGTAGAGAGCGCAAAGCTCTCATCCCCAGTTCCAGATGGTCAGATCTGAGGTTCGGAGAAGCTGTGATTCGCTCCCGGTCACACGGCAGGCGGGTGGCAGAGTGGAGCCTCAAACCCCCTTCCTCCTGACTCATAGCCCCAGGCTCTTTGCAGAAGGCCACCCTGCCCAGTCTCCCCGCCGATGGCCTTGAGGTGAGGCCTGAGAATCAATCAATCAATCAATCAATCGTATTTATTGAGCGCTTACTGTGTGCAGAGCACTGTACTAAGCGCTTGGGAAGTACAAGTTGGCAACGTATAGAGACGGTCCCTACGCAACAGTGGGCTCACACTCTAAAAGGGGCGTGACCTAGTGGATGGAGCTCAGGCCTGGGACACTGAATAATAATAATAATAATGATGGCATTTGTTAAGCGCTTACTATGTGCGAAGCACTGTTCTAAGCGCTGGGGTGGATACAAGGTGCTCAGGTTGTCCCACGAGGGGCTCACCGTCTTAATCCCCATTTTACAGATGAGGGAACTGAGGCCCAGAGAAGTGAAGTGACTTGCCCACAGTCACACAGCCGACAAGCTGAAGGACTTGGCTTCTAATCCCAGTTCCTCCTCATCTGCTGTGTGACCTTGGACAAGTCACTTCACTTCTCTGGGCCTCAGTTGCCTCATCTTTAATGGAGAGTAAGACTGTGAGCCCCAGGTGGGGCATGGACCGCGTTCAACCTGACTAGCTTGTATCTACCCTCTGTACTTAATACAGTGTCTGGCACATAGTAAACGCTTAGCAAATAGTGGGTTTTTTTTTTAAGTGGCAGCAATGGGGAGACCCTCTTCCAGATAGAAGAGCTGACCGAGGCAAATCTAGAGAGTTTCTGGGGGGCCTTTAGTTTAGTAGCCAGCAACGTTCATTCAGTGCATTCATTCAGTCAGTTATTGAGAACTTACGGTGCACAGAGCGCTGTACTGAGCCCTTGGGAGAGTACAGTGTAACAGTAAATAGACACATTCCCTGCCCACAAAGAGCTTACAGCCTAGAGGGGAGACAGGCATTAATATAAATAAATTACAGATATGTACATAAGTGCTGTGGGGCCGGGAGGGGGGATAGCACAGGCTGAATTGGGTTCCGATATCCAAGAGCTGAGCTCCAAATGGGCTCTAAAACCCGTCCCTGACAAAGACAAAAGGAGGCCGCATTGATTGACAAAGCAGCCCTGTTTCATCTCCCCACAGTTTCCATTGGATCATTTTGGCTTTGTTTGGTTGCAGCCTGTTTCTTCTTTAGAGGAAAAAAATAAGCTGCAGAGCCTAGTCAAGATTTAATGAAAGAGCTGTCATTTGTGTGTTTTGGCTCCCATACCACGGCATTTAGACTTGTATTTTGGCTTTCAGAAGCAAATCTTCTTTCCCCACCCCTAAGCCATCTTGTAGACATATTGCACTTTGCAGTTCTCCCTTTATTTTTTTCCACCAGAGACAGCACAGGGACATACGGGCTTAGCTTTTCAGAAGCCCAGGCCTGAGAATCGGGGGACCCTGGATTCTAATCCAGTGTGGCTCAGTGGAAAGAGCACGGGCTTTGGAGTCAGAGGTCATGGGTTCAAATCCCGGCTCTGCCAACTGCCAGCTGTGTCACTTGGGGCGGGTTACTTAACTTCTCTGTGCCTCAGTTACCTCATCTGTAAAATGGGGATTAAGACTGGGAGCCCCCCGTGGGACAACCTGATCACCTTGTCACCTCCCCAGCGCTTAGAACAGTGCTCTGCACATAGTAAGCACTTAATAAATGCTATCATTATTATTATTATTATTAATCCTGGTTTCAACACTTGGCTGCTGTGGGATCAAGTCACTTGACTTCCCTGTGCCTCAGTTTCCTTATCTGACAAATGGGGAGTCAATACCTGCTCTCCCTTTCCCTTAGACCATGAGTCCTACATAGGATACCGACATAGGATACCGACTCTATTGTATAGTACTCTCCCCGGTGCTCAGTACGTTGCTCGGCACTTGGTGAATATGATTGATTGGCAGGGATGGTGTCAGACCTGTTTATCTTCTGTCTACCCCAACGCTTAGTTCTGTGCTTGGCACAGAGTAATTGCATGACAAGTACCCTATTTTTCTTCTTCTTATCGTTTTGAAACCAGCAAAAGTGTGCAGTGAAAATCAGAAGCAAACTTGACCAGGGTAAAGAAATGAGAACGTTTCATTCCCGGCGGTGCGGCGGGGGCAGGGGGAACGCTGCCTTCATCACAATCATTCCTCTTTACCTCCGGCCTTTCCTCTCTAGAATTACTTCCCTTGAAGAAGAGGAAAATGGGGATTTTAACCGTTTCTCAGTCAACAACACAAATGCCTGTTCAGACATGCAGGGGTGACCTTTAGTCATAATTTAATACAAGACTCTGGAGTAGACCACAAATGTGAGGGAGACTTGCTGGCTACCGTTGTAAGATTTTTTTTGTGTGTGTCCTACTGGGTCTTTCCTTTGGCAGTGATCTTTTTAAAAAAAAAGAACACGTGGCATTTTGGTCACGTCTCTCTCTGGCCGTAAGGCTTCCCCCTGAAATTTCTGCATAGGAAATGCGCTGTTTGACTTCCCTCTTGGTTTGTTTGAGTGTGGAGCCCACTGATGGAGCGTGGCTTCGGTGAGGAGGCTGGGACGGATTGGTTTTCGTGATTTCTCTGAAGAGTGTGGCTGGGGTGGGATTCCCCATTTGGGGTGGGATTCCCCATTTGGGTTGGGGGGGTGGTCTAATATGTGGTGAACCAGCGATCTGTAGAGATCTTCCCCCTTCAAGATAAGAGAATCTCTGTGCTGGTTTTCCTGGCTGTGCCATTCCTCTCCTCGACTCCCAGGTTAGCTGGGACTGTAAGCCCGTTGTGGGCAGGGAACATATCTGCCACCACTGGTGTATCGCGCTGTCATAAGCGCTTAGTTCAGCGCTCTGCACCTAGTAAATGCTTAATAAATGTCATCGACTGAATGATTCATCTCCAGGAAGGGTGGTGGCTAATGGGACCTCAGGTGGGTCCATTTACCCCTCTGGGCCTTGACTTTCTGCCCCCTCTCCAAACTGGGCTCAGAGGAAAGTGGACATGGTCATAAGGGAGGAGGAAAGTTTTCTGGTGGAAACATATACAGAAAAGGGGTGGGGGTGCCCAGATGGCTCCTGCCAGGCTGATCTCAGCTGGTAAGCAGAGAGCAAAGCCTGAGTGAGTGGAGGTCAAGGCCGGGGGCGGGCAAGATTTGGCGAACCCAGAGCCCTGGGCACTGGAGCCGTCTTCTCCAGAGGCCCCTAGCTTTCTTGCCCTGGAGCCTTTCCCTGCCCTCCCGGAGAGCCCTGTCCCATGTCCCCCTCCTGGAGCTGTGTGAGAGTCCCCCTTAAAGTAAAACAAGCTCCTTGTACAGGAACTGGGGGAAGGATGGCTGCCCCTTTACCCCCGGGGTGCTGCTGGCATCGGAGCTGGCTAGTCAGTGATCCCCTCCAGGAGCAGGCCCAAGCAAGGGGGTCTGGGTTTAGAAGGAAGCAGTACAACCTAGTGGATAGAGCACGGCCCTGGGGGTCAGAAGGACCTGGGTTCTAATTCCAGCTCTGCCACTTGTCTGCTGTGTGACTTAAGGCCCTGCTGAGAGCTCACCTCCTCCAGGAGGCCTTCCCAGACTGAGCCCCTTCCTTCCTCTCCCCCTCGTCCCCCTCTCCATCCCCCCACCTTACCTCCTTCCCTTCCCCACAGCACCTGTATATAGGTATATATGGTTGTACATATTTATTACTCTATTTTACTTGTGCATATCTATCCTATTTATTTTATTTTGTTAGTATGGTTTTGTTCTCTGTCTCCCCCTTTTAGACTGTGAGCCCACTGTTGGGTAGGGACTGTCTCTATATGTTGCCAATTTGTACTTCCCAAGCACTTAGTACAGTGCTCTGCACATAGTAAGCGCTCAATAAATACGATTGATGATGATGATGATGACCCTGGGCAAGTCGCTTCACTTCTCTGGGCCGCAGTTATCTCATCTTTAAAATGGGGATGAAGACTGTGAGCCCCACATGGGACAAGGACTCTGTCCAACCCGATTAGCGTGTATCTAGCCCAGCGCTTAGAACGGTGCTTGACACATAGTAAGCGCTTAACAAATATCATCATGATAAGGAGGCTGAGGATAGGGAAGCCTCCCCAGGAGACCGATCCAAGGCTGGAGCAGCTTGCCACAGTCAGAGGGACAGTTTAGTAAGAGGAGGTTGAGGTGGGCAAAGGTGCCCCCAGCATCTCCCGCTTCTCCCATTCCTTTCTGACTTCTCCCGACTCCCGCAAAGAACTGGGATCAGATCCCTCTCCGGATCCCCGCCCGGCTGGGCTGCAGAAGCCTCAGTCCGTCAGTCGATGGTATTTGAGTGCTTACTGTGTGCAGAGCATGGTACTGAGCATTTGGGAGAGTACAGTCTAACAATCTAACAGACGCATGCCCTGCCCCAAAGGACCACCACTGCACCACGGTGCAAAACCCATGTTCGGTTTCCGAGCGGCCGCGAGGCAGAAACTGATTCTAGAGGAGTGTTTGGGCCATTGTTCTTGCTAGTCAAGTTTTAAAAATCATTTTTTTATTCACTCCTCAGCTACGCCCTCTCTGTCATTTCCTTATCACCTATAGTCTTCTCTCAAACCATTGCTCCCTGTGTCCTAAGTGACACGCTTGTTTTGCTCCGAGAGGTTTCCCGCCGGCCTTTGGTAGTTTCAGTACATTTGGGGGAGAGTTAAAATACAGGCCATTTCTATTTTAGATTCTGTAGAGTCTCATTATATCTGGGCCTCTCTTTTTCGTTTTTCATTTCTTCTGTGGTATTTAAGCACTTGCTATGTGCCAGGCACTGTACTAGGCATTGGTGTAGATACAAAGCGAATCAGATTGGACATAGTGCACAGTCCATGCCCCTCATGGGATTCACGGTCTTAATCCCCCATTTCTAGATGAGAGAATTGAGGCCCAGAGAAGTGAAGTGACTTGCCTTAGGTCACACAGCAGGCAAGTTGCAGAGCCAGGATTAGAACCCAGGTCCTTCTGACTCCCACTAAGTCGTGCTGCTTCTGCTTTCAGTGAGGCTGACTTTCATTTCTCTGAATCAATGTGCATCTCTGCCTTTCTCCCTGTCTCTGACTTTGTGTCTCAGCCTGCCTTTCTGTCAGTCTTTCTCTGGTTCTGCGTTCTCTGTGTCGGCGGGGCTGAAAGTCGGTGCTACTGGGCGGGTCTTGAATGTGAACGGCATCTTCACCACAGCTGTTAATATACAGATGGGAACACAGTGAGCATAACGGAAAACCTTTGTTTCGTGGTGCTCTTTTAATTAGGAAAACCAAAAGAAGGGTCTAAAAACGGGTTTGTGGCTGAGTTTTTATTTAGCTTCAGTTTTTAAAACGGCCCAAGTAGAGCGTGTCCTGCTTGTTCCATTCTTGATGAATTGCGAACGGTAAATCGACTGGGTGGAGGGAAGGTCATCCCAGTTGGCTTACATTGCAGCCGCTTGGCGTGAAACCTTGTACAGAAACACCTACATCCTCGCTCCCCACGGACTCTCTTTTTCCAGGAGCCCGAGAGGAACGTGTTTCCAAACCCTCCCCGGACGCTCGGCTCCTTCTGGGCGGTCAGTCTGCTCAGAGATGGAGAAGGTGTTTAAAGAAAAGTCACTGTCAGGCTATCGGGAAGCTTTAGGCAGAGAACCCGTCCCCGTGAGGCAGGCCACACCACTTGGGCTTAGATGTTCTTGTGAAAAGTTTTGCAAGGGCAGAACTAGTCTCGTGCCAAGAAGTTAAGACGTACTGATTTCCTGTCCCCAAAAGGGCTTTTGTTGATGATTTGTGTGCGTGTGTGTGTATATATATATATATATATATATATATATATACACACACACGCACACAAATCAGCAACAAACATATATATATATGGCCTATTTGTACTTCCCAAGTGCTTAGTACAGTGCTCTGCAAACAGTAAGCACTCAATAAATATGATTGAATGAATGAATGAATGCTGTGTGGGGAACGTTGAGTATGGAAAAATGTCTCCCAGGGAGAGGATTGTAATCCGTCAATCGATCGATGGAATGTATTGAGCACTCCCTGTGTGCCGAGCACTGTAATAAGCACTTGGGAGGATACAATGCCTAAGAGTTGGTAGACACAAGGAGATTTCTGTGTAGAGGGCGGGGATTCTGTACACTCCCTAAAGGGCGGGGATAGGGTTGACTACCAACTCTGGTGTCCTCTCCCAAGCACTGAATACAGTGCCCTGCACCCAAGTAAACCCTCAATAAATAGATCCCGTGAGCCCCATGTGGGACCTGATGATCTTGTAACTACCCCAGCACTTGGAACAGCGCTTGGCACGTAGTCAGCACTTAAATACCACAATTACTATTATTTCAGTTGCCTTGTTAGACTGTAAGCTTGGGTTTTGTTTTGGTGTTCGATAGCTGTTAAGCGCTTACTATGTGCTAGGTACTGTTCTAAGCGCAGGGGTAGATACAAAGTAGTCAGGTTGGACACAGCCCATGTCCCACATGGGACTCACCGTCTTAATCCCCATTTTCCAGATGAAGGAATTGAGGTCCAGGAAAGTGACTTGCCCAAGGCCACACAGCAGACAAGTGGTGGAGCTGGGATTAGAACTCAGGTCCTCGTGAGTCCCAGGCAAGTGCTCTATCCATTAGGCCACACTGCTTCTTGTTCTGGCCAGGGGACATGCCCTCTAATTCGGTTGTGCTCTCCCAAGCGCTTAGTAGAGCGCTCTGCACGTAGTAAGCACTCAGTAAATACCATCGATTGATTGATAGGGGAACAGGCAGAGAATTGTTGCTCCCTCGTCCCTTCTCCACAGGCCTCGTGAAGGAGCTGCTGCTTCTCTGGCTGATTCAGAGGAGAGAGATTCTAAATGAAAGGCTCTCACAGAGGCCTCCTAGGCAGAACCGACCAAAGGGCTTCTGTTCTCCAGGTAAACAGAGGGGAAGCGGGGTTCGGATCGCTTTTCCAAGAACTCTCCCAGGTCGGCTAACTCTTATGAACAGCCCCTCAGTTCCCACTGAAGAAAGACTCTCGCCTGTGTTGATGCTTTGGAACGTTTTCCTGAAACCTGGCAGTGGTGGGGCCTGTTGGAAAGAAGGCCGTTGTGGACTACATCCCAGCAACCTTAAACATTACCCTCCTATGTGAGGCTCCTGGTGGATCCACGTTGGTCCCAGAGGAGAGAGCAGGCCCCCTCCACCCTTTCGTCAGTGGCGTTTAATGAGCACTTAACCTGGGGATAAATTTGACAAAGTACCGTAGAGTTTGTAGACACGATTCCTGCGCTCACGGTGCTTACCATCTCACGGGGGAGACGGACACAAGACTCTAAGCTCATGGCGGGCAGGGAGCGTGTCTGTTATATTGTACTCTCCCAAGCTCATAGTACACTGCCCTGCACACGGAAGGCTCTCGATAAGTACGATTGACTGACTGACACTGAAAGAAATTACATCTAGGGGAAAAGCGACGGAGTTTAAAGGTCGGTAAATAAGCGTCGTGAGGTGGAGGAGGATTAGTGCCTGAGTGCTTAGGGAGTGAGGATTCCAGTGCAGAAGAGGAGAATATGGGATGGGGAGAGGAGAAATTAATCTGGGAAGGCCTCCTGGAGGAGGTGGGGTTTCAGATGGGGAGAGCGGTGGTCCCTTGGATGTGCTGTGAGCCCACTGTTGGGTAGGGACTGTCTCTATATGTTGCCAACTTGTACTCCCCAAGCGCTTAGTACAGTGCTTTGCACACAGTAAGCGCTCAATAAATACGATTGATTGGTTGATTGATGGGGGAGAGAGTTCTGGGAGGGCGTGGTCCAGAGATCGAAGGTGAGAGAGACGAGGGTGAGGCCCGGTGAGGTTGGTGGTAGAGGGGTGAAGTGTGCGGGCTGGGTTAGAATGGGAGAGGAGCCAGGAGAGGCGAGCTGAGTGACCGCCTAAAAGCGAAATTCAGGAGTTTGGATGGGCAACCCCCAGAGGCTTTGATGGCGGGGGGAATGAGGGTTTTCACCCAAATTGGCCAGCGAACCCGACTTGTGCCTGCTTCAGACGGAGCATCGCTGCCCGGACCGTGGAACTCCGCAGCATGGAGACTCGCCGAGGGGCCCGCCAGCCTCCCTGCCCGCCCAGGGAATCCGGGCACCCCCGCCAGCCTCCCTGCCCCCGGCGATCCGGGCTGAGCGCCAGGGTGGGAAGGGCCCCATGTGACCCAGCTCGCAATTCCCCCTCGGAGTGGGGAATAGCCTGGCACGGAGCTTTGACAACAATGTCTCTGGGCTGCTGTGACCTTAAAGCTTCAGATCAGTTTTCTTCTTCTCCTCAAAGTACAAACCATCGTAATTCTCTTCACATCGCCAACACGTAGCTGGGTGCCCACGGCTCCACTTCCTCTTGCCCTCTCCCACCCCGAACCCACCGAGCTGCCAGCTGGGGCCCCTGGCTGCCCTGGAGCTTTCTCTGGCTCCACTCCTTCCCGAAGGAGATCATGTGGCCTAGTGGAGTCAGAGGACTCTGGGTTCTAATCCCAGCTCCACCACTCATCTGCTGGGTGACCTTGGGCAAGTTACTTCACTTCTCTGGGCTTCGGTTCCCTCAGCTCTGAAATGGGGATTAAGGCTATGAGCCCCATGTGGGACCTGGACTGTGTCCAGCCGGATTAGTTTGTATCTACCTCGGCACTTAGTACAATGCCTGACCTAGTAAGGGCTTAAAAAATACCATGAAAAACGTTTCTCAGTCCGTAGTTCAGAGGACTTGCCGGGCACCTCTGGGGTCCCGGAGACGAAACTGTGTGTTTGTGGGGGTTCCTGTTGCAAGGATTTATACCTGCTGGTTGCCCCGGCCCTGTGCACGTCCTCTTAGTAAGGGAGGCCTTTCAAGAGGCGGTTTCAGTGGATCAGCCGTGAGGCGGGATGGCGGGAATGATTCAAATGGTCGTCTCCACGTGAGGGTTTCTCCCTTGGAGCCAAGGGCTCCAGCCCCCGAGCCCCCCCTCCGTGCCGCCATTCACCACTTGGACACGCACTCACGAAAAGAATTCCGGCGCCCGACAAGGGCCCGCTTTATCCCCCGTCCCCAGTGCTGGGGTGCGGGAGGAGGAGAAGGTGGCCGGAGAGGAGAGCCGAACAAGAAATCGGGTGTCCGATTTCCCTCTTAAACATCTACACGGTAAACAGATTCCGGCTCCGCCAACTGAGTCCGGCGTGCTGCCAGTGTCAACACTGACATTTTCAAATCTCTCTGGCTCTCTCTGTCCCCCTCTCGCTCTCTGGCGCACACACACCTCTCCCCCCGCCCCCCCTCCCCGCCCTTTTATGTCACATTAGTGGAAAGTGACCTGTTGTGTTTGTCTCGGCTCCGGCATCCCACAGGAGTGTGATCCCCTCAGTACAGTGGCCGCCTGCCAAGTACAGCTTGTTCCGAAGCCCAGTGCTCTGAGAAGTTGCATTATCAACTGAAACACAATGTCAGTTCAGCAGGAGGGAGGTTCGACTGTTGATGACACAGATCGTGCCATTGAACATCAGCTCCTCCGGGTCACGACACCCTCGTGCTGCCTTTCCCCCTTGCCCTTGTCCAGCTAGAGGTCTGCTCCCTCACCCTAGAGAAGCGGCATGGACAGGTTGGCAGAGCCTGGGCCTTGGAATCGGAAGGACCTGTGTTCTAATCCAGCTCGGTCACCTGTCTGCCGTGTGACCTTGGGTAAATCACTTCACTTCTCTGGGCCTCCACCCCTTCATCTGTTAAATGAGGATTAAAGCCATGAGCCCTAAGTGGGGCAGGGACTGTGTCCAACCCAATTAGCTTGCATTTACCCCGGTGCTTAGAACGGTGCATGGCACATAGTAAGTGCCTAACAAATACCATAAAAAAAACAAACCCTGGGACAGTGACAGTGAATCACCGCTTTGCGGTTCAATGGGTGTATTGTGGGGTCCTAGAATAGCTGTGGCTGGGCCCGGGGGGGGTGTCCTGGGCCTGCTGTGGGGGTCCCAAGCCCAGGAATGAAAGGTGGTCAAAGCTTTCCTTCCCTACCCACTTGATCCCACCCACTGACTGCAGGAGACCTGGTTCTTGGGTAGGACAACTCTCAAGACAGGCTCTAGGCCCGGAATGGTCAAATGACCTGGCCAAGGTCATACCATAAACAGGTGGTGGTAGAACCGAGCCTCCAAATGTCCAGGACTGCGTACTTTTCATTAGGTGACATTGCCTTCTGGGGCCCATAGGCCAAAGGCCCTAGTTTTTCTGGTTTCTGTAGAGGGGGAACAATGGTGAGGTGCTAAGTTATAACATCAGTAAGGCCATATGTTTTCAAGCACTCTAGAATAATAATGATAGCATTTGTTAAGCGCTTACTATGTGCAAAGCACTGTTCTAAGCGCTGGGGAGGATACAAGGTGATCAGGTGTCCAACGTGGGGATCACAGTCTTCATCCCTATTTTACAGATGAGGTAACTGAGGCCCAGAGAAGTGAAGTGACTTGGCCAAAGTCACACAGCTAAGTGGTGGAGGTGGGATTTGAACTCATGACCTCTGACTCCTAAGCCTGTGTTCTGTCTCACCTCCTCCAGGATGCTTGCCCTGGCTAATTTCCACCAACCCAAGTTGGGTCAACAAACACCTAACTTAACACTTGTAAATTCCTCCGTCTTTGGCACTCTGGAATATATCAGTCTTTGAGCATGCATACTTAGTCTTGTATTCAACTTTCCATACTCTGGTTATTGTCAGGTGTATGGTTATTCTTCCTTCTGCTCATATTACTTGTAAAGAAATCAATCAATAACATTTATTGAGCACCAGCTGTGTGCAGAACATTGCACTGTAGGCCCGGGGGAGAGTACAAGAGGTAAGGAAGACACAGTCCTTGTCCATAGAGAGTTTACAATCTAATGGGCAAGGCAGCACACAATAGAGAAACAGTGTGGTCTAGTGGAAAGAGCATGGGCCTAGGAGTTAGAGGACCTGGGTTCTAATCCCAGCTCTGCCTCTTGTCTTCTGTGTGACCTTGGGCAAGGCACTTTACTTCTCTGTGCCTCTGTTTCATCATTTGCAGAATGGGGATTCAATACATGTGCTCCCTCCTACTTAGATTGTGAGCGCCAGGAGGGACCTCATTATCTTGTATCTGCCCTAGCAGTTCATCATCATCATCATCAATCGTATTTATTGAGCGCTTACTATGTGCAGAGAACTGTACTAAGCGCTTGGGAAGTACAAATTGGCAACATATAGAGATAGTCCCTACCCAACAGTGGGCTCACAGTCTAAAAGGGGGAGACAGAGAACAAAACCAAACATACTAACAGAATAAAATAAATAGAATAGATATGTACAAATAAAATAAATAAATAAATAAATAGAGCAAAAAATATGTACAAACATATATACAGTGCTATATATATATATAGCAGTGCTAACTGCTATATATGCTATATATATATAGCAGTACAGTGCTTAGTACATAGCACTTAATAATAATCATAACTGTGATATTTGTGATAATTTACAGATAGGACAAAGAAGTGGTTAAATAGCAGGGGATATAAAATGTTCTGTCTGATATCACGCATCCCGTCCTGCCTGGATAATCGCATCAGCCTCCTTGCTGACCTCCCAGCCTCCTGCCTCTCCCCATTCCTTTCCATACTTCACTTTGCTGCCCGGATCATTTTTCTATAAAATCGTTCAGGACATGTCACCCTGCTCCTCAAAAGACTCCAGTGGTTGCCCCTCCACCTCTGCTTCCAACAAAAACTCCTCACCAATGACTTTAAAGCACTCCATCGCCTTGGACCCTCCTACCTCACCTCGCTTCTCTCCTACAACCCAACCACTTCACTCCTGTATTGCTCACATTTCCACTGGGCCTCAATTTCGCCTGTCTCGCCGCCGACCCCTGGCCCATGTCCTGCCTATGGCCTGGGATGCCCTCCCTCCTCAAATCCACCAGACAATTACTCTCCTCTCCTTCAAAGCCTTATTGAAGGCACATCTCCGAGGCCTTCCCAGACTAAACCCCACTTTTCCTCATTTCCCACTGCCTTCTGTGTTGCTCTGACTTGCTCCCTTTGCTCCCCCCACCCCACCTCCAGTACCGCAGCACTTATGTGCATATCTGTCATTTTATTTATTTATATTGATGTCTGTCTCACCGCCTCCAGACTCTGCGCTCATTGTGGGCAGGGAATGTCACTGCTTATTGTTGTATTGTACTCTCTGACTCACATCCCCATGCTCTATCCACTAGACCGCACTGCTTTTCTTCAGACAAAAGTTGAGTGGAGTTGGGGTGTGTGCTAGTGACCGACTTCAGTTTGGGCTCGTGCTGAAGTGGTGAAGTTTCCCCTGAAGAGATGGGGATTTGTGGTCCCGGGAAGAGACTCTCCTGGCTGTCTCTTGGTTGACCTCAATCCTGCCTCTCCCAGCCTGCTATATAAATTTATATAGAAGAGGAAACAATTTAAAGTGTTTCTTACAGCCTTTCTTCCATCAGAGTGCAAGAGTTCCCTTGTGCAGTGTAACCAAAGAATGCTGATTTCACGCTTGAGACTCTCTGTCTCTGTTGCTCCTCTCGGACCGGGACCCGAACAATTGCCCAGGAAGGGCCAAGCTCACGTCTTCTGAGTGTTCATCTTTCTTTCTCTCTCTCACAGAGAAAAGAGTTGTGTAGCATCACGGTAGAACATCAGATTTGCACCCGTGGATTAATTCTAAACTATAAAAGATAAGAGCCACCTCTTCTTGAGTTTGGAAGAGAAGGGGAGGGACAGAGATTGATCCACTTCTTATCCCTTTTTTTTCCCCTGTCACCTTGTTAGAAAAGATATTGGGCAGCCGGTTTACATGTTTTCTGAATTCCCACCAAGAGGAGAAGGGGAACCTAGGTTATTAAAGTGAAGAACTTCCCGACTGGAAGGGTGGGATGTGGAAGGGTCGTCCTCTCTAGAGACGCTTAGAAACGGGCTCCTATTTCTCTCTTTGCCGGTGCTGCTCGCCGGAGTGTGTGAGAGAGAGATTTCTCGGAGTTCTTTCCCGTTGAAGATTCTACAAGGCTTCTTTGAAATGTTACAACTTCAAACATTAAGGGTGGCACAGCTGGTACTTGTAGTGCTTTTTCACCATTTAATCCTGCTGTAATTTCAACTCACCAAACAGTTCTTCCTGGTAGACTTTCGGAGCGAAAAGTGAAAAGAGGGGAGACGGAGCAATCAAGGGAGTAGAAGGTTCAAAGTGATCACCGCAGCCTAAGCTGTTCTCCCATCACAATCGAATATAAAAGGAACCTCTCCTTCTGGTTTCCAAAGGGTACGTGGTGAACTTAACAGTCAATGGAAAGTAAACCAGGCTCCTTGCAAGAGAGGAAATAAGAATAATTACTGTGATACTTGTTAAGTATGCCAAGCACTGTTCTAAGTGCTGGGATAGATACAGGATAATCAGATCCCACATGGGCCTCACAGTCTGTGTAGGAGGGGGAACGGGTATTGAATTTCCATTTCTGAGGCTCCTCTCTGTGCCTCAGTTTCCTTATTTGTAAACAGAGAGTAATCGCTGAACCAGTGCCACCATGATAATGCGGGCGTGACCAAGTCCCTCTCGGGCACCGACCCAGCCAATCGGACCCTATCATGAGGGGAGGGGCCCGTGGACCACACAAGCCGACAATAGAGTGAGCTCGTGCACGCACACACACAAACACACACACAACTGGAGACCAGACATTTATTCCCTGTGCCCCCAACCCCTACAGACTGTGAGCCCGTTGCTGGGTAGGGACCGTCTCTATATGTTGCCAACTTGTAGTTCCCAAGCGCTTCATACAGTGCTCTGAACACAGTAAGCGCTCAGTAAATACAATTGAATGAATGAATGAATGAGTGCAGGAAGGGTCCAAATGGGAAAGGGAGGGTCTGATCGACTACTTGGGGCTTCAACCCCAATAAATAATTCCTCCTGGGGCTGGGGGGGTGGTGGACGGAGTGCTAAGGGGAGTGGTCCATGCTCCGGGGGGAAAAGGAAGATGAGGGGAGTTTCTCTGGACAGCTGGGGGCAACAAGGGAGTCCCCCTTAGACTGTGGGCCCCATATGGGACAAGGACTGGGTCCAACCTGATTATCTTATATCTACCCCAGTGCTTAGTTCAGTGCTTGGCAAGCTTGTGTTAGGCAGGGAATGTACTCTGCCAAGCCCTTAGTACAGTGTTGCGCACACAGTAAGTGCTCAATAAATACGATTGATCGGCACATAGTAAGTGCTTAACAAATATCGCTATTTTTATTGTTGCTGTTATTCTTATTTTTAATCCACAGGGTGACAGGATGGTGCTAGGCATGAGGAATGCACCTTTAAGGACTAGGAACAGGCCTTGCCTCCAAGAGACCTAGCGTTTAATAGTTGAAAGGAGCAGTGCCTCCAGGTGGGAAGGTGTCTGTCTTGGAGGGAAGAGTGTGTTCTTGGGTTAGACTTCCTCTAGGAGATTCGTGCTAGTCCAGAAGACCGGGGGTGGAGAGAGAGTGAGGCTCCCCTTGAGGACCAGGGCCAAGAAAGGAGCTCCCTGCTTGCCTCCAGCTCAATCCCGCAAGCCACCCGTGGGCTCGGAGATTAGGGCAGAAGGCGGAAAGAGCCTTTGCCCTGACTCTATGTACCCGTGAAAGTGAGGGCAGCCCCCAGCTCGCCCCTAGGAGCGTCCAACAAGTTGTCAGCTCGGTCCAGGAACAAGCACCTTGCTGGGTTCTCAGGTTGGGCGGGGAGGTGTGGTCTGCCAGCAGGGGAGCCCCCTTAATGAGTGAAGCCAACATTTTGACCCCACTTCCAGCATCCATCCAGCATCCATGCTGTAGGAAGAGCCAAGTCTCACAGCTACCCACCCTGCCCCAGAAGTTGTGAAGGTGAGGCTAACTGCTTCCCCTTCACAGTGCTTCCCCTGCCAGCACTTAGAAGAGTGCTCTGCACATAGTAAGCGCTTAATAAATGCCATCATCATCATCACAGTGCTCCTCTGTTGAGGGTGAGGTCACCCCTCACTTCTGGGGTGCCCCTGTTCTGAGAATATCCATCCATGAGCAGTGCTCTTCCACCAGGACCCATGGGCCACCCAGCCTGCAAGGAGGACCTGTTTCTCCTCTTGACTCCCATTCTAATCATCCAGACTCTGCCATCTAACACACCTGACCTTTCCCTTGACTCCTCTGGCTTCCCCTCTCGAAGCTCATTCTGAAATGCTCATCCGCAAATTTATCCATACCCTCTTGGACCCAAACGATAATAATGATGGCATTTATTAAGTGCTTACTATGGGCGAAGCACTGTTCTAAGCGCTGAGCACTGTTCTAAATCCACACAGCTCACTGTGGTAACTTACTCTAGGGTCTTGCCTCCCCCTCCTCTCATCTTTGTGAACGTCTTCCCTCCTCCCTCGCTCCCCCTCTCCGCTATCCCCATAAAGTCACCGAAGGGGGGCTGGAGGAAACCACATATCCGCACATTCATAAACACACATGCACGTATCCTGTTTTTGGTGTGCTGTTTTCCCATAAATAAGGCAGCTGTTGCCTGATTGCGTATTTGACCGTGACATGGTATGTGTCCCTCTTGTTGTTCAGAGCTTTCTCTGTCCGGCGGGGTGTGGTCCCTTGGTGATGGTTAGGCCTCGGAATGGAAGCCCCATGCTACCAGGAGCAGTGGCCGAGGGCGAAGTCTGTTTTGCCTCATTGCGTCCTCCCCTGTACGTCTCCCTGCCAAATAGCATCGCTTTCTACATCGTGCTTCTCCGTGTTTGGTCTAGCCGAGCTCGAAGCTACCCAAGGGTTTTCCTGATTCCCCTCCAACCCTTGGAAGACAATTTGCCAGTTGAGTAGTTCCCACCAGCAGCCAGAACTAGCAGCCAGAATTGGGTCCAGAGCCCAGTGGGAGAGGAGGATGTTCTGAGCCCCGCGGTCCGGATCACTGGGAGAGATGCTGACTAACGGCTCTGGCCTTTTTGGTGCCGATCCAAACCAAACTCTCAGCAAGCTGGCCCGACACTAGCCTCGCCGGCCCGGCTGCTGAGGTCTTTCCCTCGGCTCTGATGTCTTTCGCGGGTTGTTTTAACCCAGGCTGGGTGAGTTGAACGTCACGCTGTTTCTAACCGCTTAGACAGATAAAAGATATTAAGAACGTAATTAGGGGCTTAATGGTACACGTTGGACACCGTGTCATTAAAAGTAAAGCACACTTCCATAACTCAGCAAACGCCCGGACTTTTTTCTTTCTTTATTTCGTTGGGTTTTTTTTTAGTAGAAGAAAGGAAGTAAATGTGCAGAAGAAATCACAGTGGTATTTAGCATTTCATAAAACGAAAAAGACCCGAGTTCTCAAAGGCAAATGTGCCATGGTAACCACCAGGCGCTGTTTCAGGGTCTTAATCTCAGACGAGTGCAAAGTTGTTTTGGTCGATACCGTAGAGCTAGGGCTGGCTTCTGCCGCAGTTCCAATTTCTATTGTATAGAAGCACGGAGCCATCCCTCTCAGTCGTGCTCCTGGGGAGAAACTCCATCAGCTTCATTGGGAGCGTGGGAAACATGTCCTGGTATTTTTCACTTACCCCATTGTCAGACTGAGAGGGTAATTTCAGTTCTTCCACTGCAGGGAAATCAGTCAATGAATCGATCAATCATAGTTATTAAGTGCTTACTGTGTGCAGAGCACTGCACTAAGGGCTTGGGGAAATCCGATATAACAGAGTTGGTTGGCCTATTCCCTGCCAACATGGAACTTAGAGTCTAGAGGGGGAGACAGACATTGAAAGTAAATTATGGATATGTACCTAAGTGCTGGGGGTCGAGGGTGGGGTGAATAAAGGATACAAATCCAAGACCAAGAGTGATGTAGAAGGGAGAGGGAGTAGGGGAAATGAGGGGGCTTAGTCATAGAAGACCTCCTGGAAAAGATGTGATTTTAATAAGGCTCTAAAGGTGGGGAAAGTGGTGGGCTATCGGATACGAAGCGGGGAGGGAATTCGAGGACAGAGGCAGGATGCGGGTGAGGGGTCGGTGGTGCAATAGATGAGATTGAGGTACAATGAGGAGGTTGGCATTAGAGGAACAAAGTGAGCGTATGAGGAAATCAGCCAAGTAGTATTGGAGGGTGCAAGCTGATTGCTTTAAAACCAACGGGGAGGAGTTTCTGTTTGATGCAGAGGTGGATGGGCAACCACTAGACATTCCTGAGGAGAGTGGAGATGTGGACTTCAATGGTCTTTAAAAAAGCGATCTGTCAAGTAAGGACTGGAGTGGAGAGAGACAGGCGGCAGGGAGGTCAGCAAGGAAGCTGAAGCAGCAGTCAAGGCAGAAAGCACTTCAGTTGGGGCTCAAGTGGAAATGTGAAGTTTCCCGTAAAGAGATGGGGATTTGTGGTCCCGGGAAGAGGTTCTCCTGCCTGTCTCTCGGTTGATCTCGCACCTTTCTCTCCCAGCCTATTTAGAAGAGGAATTGGGGCACAATCCGAAGTGTTTCTTTCAGCCTTTCTTCCCTCAGAGTGCAAGAGTTCCCTTGCGCCCTGTAGCCAAAGAGCGCTAATATCATGCCAGAGGAACGCTGATGCTCCTCTGGATCGGGCCCCAAATGATTGCCCAGGAAGGGCCAAATTCCCTTCTTCTAAGTGAGCCTCGCCTGAGAACCAATCCCCCTCCTAGAAGTGCCAGTCTTTCTGATACTGTGGTTCCGGCAGGTGTTTTTCCACCCTTACGGTTAAATGGCTTTTCCTCCATGCTCCTGACCCCTGCTGAGCTGAAAGGAAGGGAAGGATCCAAGGAGAGAAAGCACCCACCACGCCAGCGGAAGTGGGCACAAAGGCTGGGAGCTCACTGAGGCAGGGAATGTGACTACCACCTCTGCTGGACTGTATTCTCCCAAGCGCTTAGTACAGTGCTCCATACACAGTAAGCGCTCAATAAATGCCAGTGATTGATTGAAATAGATGCTCCCCAGGCAGGCAACCACAGACACAAGGAAGGGCCATCTGTCAAATGAAAGAGTCACCTTTTGTCCAGTTTGGGCGGGGACTGGAGTGGGGCCAGATAGGGAGAAAGCTTCAGAAGTCTTCATTCTATCCAGGTGGAGCTCTCCTGCAGCCTCTAGATTGGCAAAAAATGTGATTTTTTTCCCCATCTGTGTCATAAGTGTCCTGGTTCTAGAAGTTTTCCAACTAGGGGAATCCATTTTGAAACTGCCATTCCCCCCAAAAACACACACACACACACACACACACACGCACACACTCTCTCACTCTCTCTCTCTTTCTCACACATACCCTAGGAGGGTATCTGATGCAAATCTGCATCTGTACTTCCCAAGCGCTTAGTACAGTGTTCTGCACACAGTAAGCGCTCAATATGATTGAATGAATGCAAACGGTGTAGCTGATTTCTTGGGGAAGGGAAGCAGGAGCTGGGGCTGACTCTGAGGGGAGGAGAAAGAAGCATGGGGAAAGAGGGAGGGGAGGGGAAAATGCACAGTTTTCAGCCAGATGGAATTATTGTGGCCTTGCGGTGGGAGAAGGGAGGGACAGAAGATGAAAAGCCTTCCAAGGCGAAGCCTGGTGAGTGCACCCCGGGGTGTATGTGAGTTTGAGCTCATGCGCTCCCCTACAGCAATGAGCCTGGCCCTGGGCTTGCTCATGAGGCAGACCCCTTGGTGATCTTGAGGTGAGCACTTGGCTGTGGACCCCCAGAGCCAAGCCTCGGTGGGCAGCATGAGGACTGTTAGCTCATTGTGGACAGGGAATGTGTCTACCAACTCTGTAGTATTGTACTCCCCCGAGCGCCTAGTACAGTGCTCTGCACACAGTAAGTGCTCAGTAAATACAATTGATTGATTGACAAAGTGTTCCCTGCGTAGCAGCACTTGGGGGGTGGCCGTCCCCTCGGACTGCCCCAGCCCCTCAGGCCCCTGGACCCTCTGGCACTGGCCCCCAAACCCAACAAATCTCTAGGCCTGCTATTTAGAAAGGGAAATGGGGCACAATTTGAAGTGTTTCTTTCATTCATTCAATTTTATTTATTGAGTGCTTACTGTGTGCAGAACACTGTGCTTGGGAAGTACAAGTCAGCAACATATAGAGAACGGTCCCTACCCGACAATGGGCTCGCAGTCTAGATGGGGGAGACAGATAACAGCCTTTCTGCCTTCCGAGTGCACCAGTTCCCTTGTGTCCTGTAGCCAAAGAGCACTGATTTCACACTTGAGGCTTGCTGAGGCTCCATTTGGACCACTCCCTAAACAGTAGCCCAGGAAGGGCCAAGCTCACCTCTGCCTTCTCTCTCCTCCCTGCACAGTCCTTTAAGCCAAAAGCATAAACATCCCCAGATTGTTCCCGTTTGCCTGCTGGGTGTGGGTTCTATCATCAATCTTATTTATTGAGCGCTTACTATGTGCAGAGCACTGTACTAAGCGCTTGGGAAGTACAAATTGGCAACATATAGAGAAAGTCTATGGTGTCACCACCACAGTTCTATGGTGGAACCCTCACCCACCGAAGGCTCAAACGCCAGCACCCACTGCTGACTCACTCGACCCACTTTCGATCACACCCCAGTCCCGCTGCTTTGTTGTGAAGCAGCATAGCTCAATGGAAAGAGCCTGGGCTTAGGAGTCAGAGGTCATGAGTTCAAATCCCAGCTCTGCCAATTGCCAGCTGTGTGACTTGGGGCAAGTCACTTCACTTCTCTGTGCCTGTTACTTCATCTGTAAAATAATAACAACAGTGGCATTTGTTAAGTGCTATGTGCAAAGCACTGTTCTAAGCACTTTGTGAGCCCCCCGTGGGACTGTCGTATTGTACGCTCCCAAGTGCTGCCCGTGGTAAGTGCTCAATAAATACCATTGATTAATGATCGACCCCTGACTCACCCCCACCTCACTACCGACCCGTGGGATTTGATGGCAGGAGTGGCAATAGCAGGAGTATTTATTAAGCTCTTATTGTATGTAAACTATTGTACACTGGGAAAGAAATGCGCAGATGAGTTATAGTCCAGATCCCTGACACCTCTAGGGGCTCACAGTCGATGAAAATCGAAGGAAGGTGGGTGCTTGGAATAAAAATACTAGTTGGAAAGGTGTGTGGAGTCAGATCAGGACTGGCCTGGGGTCAGACCAGCTGCCGAAAGCCAGACTGGCCACCAGTGAATGGCCAGTGGCCACTTTCCAATAGCTCTGCTGGCACTCTCCCCCTCCCAACTACTCTCCCTCCCCTCCACCACTCCCCCTCTGCTCCCGTCTTGCTTTGGGCTTAGGCCGGAACCGAATGAGATTTGTTTGTCGGTTAACAGTTTGGCTTGGACCAGCTCTGATTTCCACCACCACAGAGTTGGGCGTCCGGGCTCCAGCTGCTCGATAGAAGCAGTGACTCCCCAGCGTCAAGGATCCTCCTGCTGGGAGGGGCAGCGTGGCGTAGTGGAAAGAGCCCGGACCTAAGAGTCAAAGGAACTGGGTTCTAATCCCGGCTCTGCCAATTGCTTGTTGTGTGACCCGGGGCAGGCCATATCACTTCTCTGGGCCTCAGTTTTCTCAACTGTAAAATGGGGATTCAATCCCTGTGCTCCAGACTGTAAGTCTTAAGTGGATCAGGGCCTGTGTCCAACCTGTTGGGTAGGGACTGTCTCTATATGTTGCCAACTTGTACTTCCGAAGTGCTTAGTACAGTGCTCTGCACACAGTAAGCACTCAATAAATACGATTGATTGATTGATTAACTTGCATCTACCTCAGCGCGTAGAACAAGAGTTCAGCACATAGTAAGCGCTTAACAACTTCCACATTAAAAAAAAAAAGAGGGCTGGCAAGATGGAGTTCAAGGCTCCAGCCTCATCCTTAGCCAGCAAGAGCTCTGCATGCCTCAGAAGCAGGCCTAGCCCCCATCCCCTCATAGCTGCGACGAGCGCTCAGCTCCCGTGGGTACTGCCATCTGAGGTGGTGGGAGAGAAGAGGGCAGCGCCAGGGAGGGCTTCTCACTTGGCTTCATCTGCCCGGGAGGGCTTGGCTGCACGGGGGAGAGGAGGGGTTTGGTGGAGTTGCGAGGTGGCTAGGATGGAGAGCAGGAGGCCCAGGCCGATGCGATCGGTTGCTGGCCGCCCTCTCTGTTCTGAGCAGAGAACTGGCCCATGGCTGGTGTCTTCCAGCTGTTTGGCATCTGGTCCTCCCCAACTCCCGTGTCCAGGCTGGCCTGCAGGAAGGAGGGGAGAGGGGGTGGAGGGGAGCATGAGTTCCCGGATGCGGGGACCGGCCCGTACACAGTTGTAGGCCCGTGAGCTCCTCTGCCGGCAGAGCTGCAGCCCGGATGAGATTTCTCAAGCCCGTGGATGGCCGTTTGGTGGCTGGGCTTGGGAAGGCCCGCGATCATCTGGATTCTTCGCCTTGGGCGGGTGGGGGCTGTAAGGGGACCTGCCTCGGGTAGAGGCAGGCTGATGTCTGAGATACTCCCTCGGGACCTCAATGACCAAGAAGGGAACGGGGCTGGCTTTGACATGACAAGTGAAGGCTGAGAGGAGAGGCCTCTCTCCATTCCCTTCGCTCCACACCCCAGTGCGGGGAAGCCCTCCTATCTGGCGAGGTCCGTAGTGGCCAGAAGCGGTTATTCAGACTTATCTGCGTACTTCCCCAAACACTTAGTACAGTGCCTGGCACGCAGTTAAGCGCTCAGGAAATGTTCTTGACTGACAAATTGATTTTGAATGACAGCTAGCCAGTGGCCGGGCGGGATGACCCTTACCCTCTGGCTCAGCTTCCACTGAAACACTCCTGGGGAAGCCCAGGACCCTCAGAGAGGTAGATTCTTAAGGCCCCCTGCCATTTTCCATGGACACTCGGCTCACTCTGGGTGACTCGCCATGCTATGGACCACCGATTGGAGGGTCATCCCACGG
Organism: Tachyglossus aculeatus; assembly: GCF_015852505.1. Lineage (NCBI taxonomy): Eukaryota > Metazoa > Chordata > Mammalia > Monotremata > Tachyglossidae > Tachyglossus > Tachyglossus aculeatus. Next base: position 15,579,805 of record NC_052071.1, on the reverse strand, counting down.
GCTGCCCCTCTGCAGCTTCCCTGGGCTCTGTGAGGCTGTCTAGCCCATCATGGCAGCCAGGGCAGGGGTCATCACCTGGGCCAAGTTGGGTCTAGCCCAAAGCCTTTTGACTTGAGTCAGTCCTTTTCGGCACACCCCCACCTCCCTGGGGTTGTTGGGGTCCTCCCTGCTAGCGGCAATCTTGAGGGGGAACCACCTGGTCCTCCTGAGCTTTCCCTGAGAAAGGGCACTCTGGCGAGGCCAAAGTGTTTGGGAATCTCCCATCCCCCCCGAGGGGAGGCCTGGTTCGGGGATACATGAGAACCAGGATTCAGTCAGACCTGACTCATCACCGCCACTTTGTGTGGGTGCGAAGGGGACGGAATGGTGAAAAATCAGTCCAGTGGAGAAGGGCAAGGGACTGGACACTGCCTAGCCCAGAGAAGGCAAAGCGGGAATGTTCTGGGATTTCTCTGGGGAGGACTGGATGAGAGGAAACGAGCTTCCGTTACAGCAGGAGGAATTGCATTTGGATAGTATCATACGCTTCAAAGCAGGATTTGGAATGGGAGGGCTATGGAGTCTTCACCCCTCAAAATCTTGAAGGAGGAAAAAAAAAATTGGATCCATATTAGCTGGCCTAATTATTCACCTCCCCACACCTGGAGTCTCTCGGAGCATTCCCTCTGGGTCTAGGATGGATTCCGTCATTGGGATTCACCAAGCACCCTCTTGGTAACGACTCCAGTGACCGAACGTTCATATTCATTCATTCATTCATTCAATCGTATTTATTGAGCGCTTACTGTGTGCAGAGCACTGTACTAAGCACTTGGGAAGTACAGGTTGGCATCATATAGAGACGGTCCATACCCAACAGTGAGCTCACAGTCTAGAAGGGAACAAAACAAACCATATTAACAGAATAAAATAAATAGAATAAATATGTACAAGTAAAGTAAATAAATAGCATACACCTTATTGCTTAATAGTAATAACGGTGTTTGTTACGCGCTATGTGCCAAGTACTATTCTAAGCAGTGGGTAGATACAAGGTTATCATGTTAGACACAGTCCCTGTCCCACATGGGGCTCACGGTCTTAAAAACAAACACTTAAGCACTAACTCCTCTGCCTTTACCCCTTTTTCTTGCTCCTCTCTGTAAACTGCTTTAGCGTCCGTCCTCCCTTCAGTCAATGGTATTTGTTGAGTGCTGTGCACAGAGCACTGTACTAAGTGCTTGGGAGAGTACCATATACCAATGTAGCCCAATACAGTCCACCAGATTGTAGGCTCCTTGAGGGCGGCGTTCTTGTGTAATAATTCTACCTGTACTCTTTTAGACTGTGAGCCCAATGTTGGGTAGGGACTGTCTCTATATGCTGCCAATTTGTACTTCCCAAGCGCTTAGTACAGTGCTCTGCACATAGTAAGCGCTCAATAAATATGATTGATTGATTGATTGTACTCTCCCAAAGTGCTTGGTACGGTGCTTTGCACGTGGAAGGCACTCGGGAAATAGCAGTGATAGACTTTGGCTTAGGCAGGCTGGCCTTTCCCCTCTCCAGTCCCTCCCTCCAGCTCTGGGCCAGAGTAGGTCTGGCTTAGTTCATCATCATCATCATCAATCGTATTTACTGAGCGCTTACTGTGTGCAGAGCACCGTACTAAGCGCTTGGGAAGTACAATTTGGCAACATATAGAGACAGTCCCTACCCAACAGTGGGCTCACAGTCTAAAAGGGGGAGACAGGGAACAAAACCAAACACACTAACAAAATAAAATAAATAGAATAGATATGTACAAGTAAAATAAATAGATAGAGTAATAAATATGTACAAACATATATACATATATATTAGTTGTCCCGGAGCTCCCCGAATGGGTGCGGCGGGGCTTTTCGGCGGGCATGTGGCCGGCCTGCCCGTCTCGTGAGCCGGGGGTGATGTCGCCCTGGGCTCCTGCTCCCGACTAGCCCCTACCCCCTCTCCAGCCTGACGTGACTCACCGGCGGCACCCTTTCTGCTCCCATCCCCGAGCATGTGCGGGCCCGTCGGGCCGCTGGCGACAGGATGGGGCCGGAGCGGGCTTATAATCTTGACGCGGAGCTTCAGGGAGGGTCCGGCCCTCTCACCGTCACTCTCCACCCCCTCGCCGCCAATCGGCCAATTCCGAAGAGATAGACCCTGGGCAGCGATGGTCACCACAGCACCCGAGTTGGTCTGGCCTTTGGCCGAGGGAAATGGTGGGTGAGGTGCCCAAGGGCATTTCAAGATGGTTTTTAGCTCTAGGTCCTCTGCCCCAAGAGAGCGTTGGAGAGGACTAGGCAGGCCCAGCACTGGGCACATTGTCTTGGTGGCTCTCCCCTTTGTCCAGGTGATAGGCTTGTCTTAGAGGAGCCCCCGTGGAGGGGTTTGGGTCAGGGCAAGAGAAGGGAGCTCATGATAGCCAAGAGAAGTGAGTGCTCAACTCAGGTAGATGAGAGAGCTGTGAAGAGCAGTCTACTCACTCGGGGTTAGTTTCTCCAAATGCACCATTCGCTCCTCTCAGTCGGCTTGATCCTAGGGCCTTTGTTCCAAGTGATTTACCGGGAGCTTTTGGTCCCAAGTGAGACAGTTTCAATCGAAAATGAACCAATTTTTCACTCATCTTTTCCCTCTTCCCTACTCCTCTCCCGTGTTGAGAGGGCACTCAGTCAGCTCTCTCCCTCCTATTTTTTTTTTTTTAGGTATTGAGCACTATGTGCCAGGCGCTGCGGTAGATACAAGTCCATCATGTTGGACGCAGTCCAGGTCCCACATGGGGCTCGTCGTCTTAACCCCCATTCTACAGATGAGGTTACTGAGGCACTAAAAAGTGAAATGTCTTGCCCAAGGTCACCCAGCGGATAAGTGGTAAAGCTGGAATTGGAATCCAGGTCCTTCTGACTCTCAGGCCTGGGCTCTACTGATGAGACCAGTAGACTGCTTCCTTTTATCCAGTCATTTCTCTCCCAAGAAACCCCAGCTCCCAGTTCTTCATTGCTTTCAAGCTAACCTACCGACCATTTCTCGCTCTCACCCCAGCTCCCAGTTCTTCATTGCTTTCAAGCTAACCTACTGACCATTTCTCGCTCTCACCTCTCCCACCATCAGCTTCTTGCCCAGGCCCTCCCCACTGCTTAGAACTTCACCTCCAGCAGACCTCAGCTCTCCCCATCTGAGACCGCCTCTCCTCCAGAAGGCCTTCCCTGCTTAACTCCACATCTCATCACTTCGTATCTTCCTTCTGCCTCTTCAGCCCCCCTAAGCATTCAAACCTCCACAAACCCTGTAGCGCTTTTATACCTATCTTCTGTACGCTATTATTTACGCTATTATTCCTCCACTAGACCATCAGTAACTTAAAGGCAGGACCCTCCCAAGCGCTTAGTACAGTGTTCTGCACACATAACGGGCCTGAAGTAAAAGCTCTGTAGTAACTGAGGGCTGGAGAAGCCAGTAAGTGCGGGCCAGTGGACACGGGGTGCTTCTTGTAGTATCACTGGCCTGTGGAGATTGAGAGTAGCAGCTTGATTTCCACCTAGTAGGTAGGAGTCTCTTCTTTCTTCTAGCATTGAACTTCATTTTCATCTCACCTCCCCCTTGTTTTTTTAAAAAGCCCATCTGTGGTATTTTTCCAACACCTCAGAGATGTGCGCATCTCTCTGAGTTCAATCCACTGCTGCTGCACTCTAAGCTTGTTGTGGGCATGGAACATGCCTCCTGAACTCTGTTATAGCGTACTCTCTCAATCAATCAATCAATCATATTTATTGAGCGCTTACTGTGTGCAGAGCACTGTACTAAGCGCTTGGGAAGTACAAGTTGGCAACGTATAGAGACAGTCCCTACCCAACAGTGGGCTCACAGTCTAGAAGGGGGAGACACAGAACAAAACCAAACATACTAACAAAATAAAATAAATAGAATAGATATGTACAAGTAAAATAAATAGAGTAATAAATATGTGCAAACATATATACATATATACAGGTGCTGTGGGGAAGGGAAGGAGGTAAGATGGGGGGGATGATGAGAGGGAGAGGAAGGAAGGGGCTCAGTCTGGGAGTGCTCTGCCCACAATAGGTGCTCAGTAAATATGATCGATTGCTCTTTTTTTAATGGTATTTGGTAAGCGCTTACTGTGTGCTAAGCTCTGGGGTAGATCCAAGGTAATCTGGTTGGATGCAGTCCATGTCCCACATGGGGCTCCCAGTCATAATTCCCATTTTACAGGGGAGGTCAGTGAGGCACAGAGAAGTGAATTGCCCAAAGTCACACGGCAGATAAGTGGTGAAGACAGGACTAGAACCCAGGTCCTTCTGACTCCAGGCTTGTGCTCTATCCACTAGGCCATGCTGCTTCTCTTCAGGTGTCCACGTTGATGCATCCCCTTTAGGAAGGGGGTTCCACGCAGGGAAGGGCTATATCGTGTCTCCAGTCTCCCCCACTGTTTTCCTTCCCCATGACAGTCACAGCCCAGTGCTGACTGCCTTGGCCCAGTGGGGCCTCTGCGCCAAAACCAAGCTGGGCCAAATCAAACAAGCCCTGTCCTGAAACTCACTCTGGTGCTACCTACTAGGCCACCCCAGCGGCTTCTGGAAGATCTCGGGCCTCTGACCGGGACAACCTGGACTGCCTCCGGTTCAGCCGGACCCAAGTCCTGCCGACTGGCACGGGTAACGGGCCGGGGCTGCCGTCTTTACCTATCATCATCATCATCATCAATCGTATTTATTGAGCGCTTACTATGTGCAGAGCACTGTACTAAGCGCTTGGGAAGTACAAACTGGCAACATCTAGAGACAGTCCCTACCCAACAGTGGGCTCACAGTCTAAAAGGGGGAGACAGAGAACAAAACCAAACATACTAACAAAATAAAATAAATAGAATAGGTATGTACAGGTAAAATAAATAAATAGAGTAATAAATATGTACAAACATATATACATGTGCAGTCAGTTACCTATGACAGTCAGTTACCTATGTGAGTCTGGCCGGGGTCCGCGTGGTGTTGCGGGGGGCCTGGGGCCCTGCCCACCGTGAACATCCCACTGCCTCGGATCAGAATGGGGCCTCGGGACCATCTTGAACGGTTGCCTCGGCCCTCCCTCTGGGTTAGGGAGGGGTGGGCGGGATGGGCAGCCCTGGGGTCCCCAGGCTGTGCTGGAAATCACTTTCCTCAGTTTGCTCATCTGTAAAATGGAGATGCAGTTCCCACTCTCCCTTCCTCTTGGTCTGTGAGACCCCCATGTGGGACGGGGACTGCGTCCGATGTGATGACGTTCAATCTAGCCCGGTGCTTTGGCCCACAGTGAGGGCTTCGTCCTCTAACATGGGAAACGGACCTTCAGTTGATTTTCACAGGCCCCCGTGCGTCTAAGGGAGCAGCAGGGACGAGAGCAGAGGCAGAGCTTAGCCGGTAAGCGGGCTCAGCCGGGCCTGGCCCACGTCTGGGTTTCGTGGACAGCGACTAGCCAGCCGGCCTCACGCTCCATTTAGCTCTGACACAGGACAGGAAGGCGAGTGAGTGGATTAGTTTTCCAAATGGGATGGCAGGGCTCCAAGGGTTTGCACCATAGGAAGGAAGCAATCTTATCAGACCTCTGGCCCATTGATAAAAACCGCAGAAGGAAATCATTGAGTTTTTCAATAGGGAAAGGGAAGTCTTAGATAAAGCTGGGAATTGCCTCGGGAGTTTCCTCTTTAAAGTAGCTTTATCCACATCAATAAAAAAGCTTTTTATCGTATCCAGGGTAATTTATTTGTGGTCTAAAAGCTGAAGTGCAGCCTGCGTATTTACAGTTGTTAAGCCTCTCTGAAATGGACATCCCTTTCCCGGCTCTCTCTCACACATAACTCTCCCTCTGTTTTCTCTTGCTTTCTGCTTAGTACCTGGCTCTGCACATAGCAAGTGCTCAATAAATATCTTTGATTGTTTCCGCCCCCTTCCACCCCTTGACCCATTCTTTCCTTCTCTTCTCTGTCTGCTTTTTTCTCTTCTCTCTCTGTCCCTTCCTTCTCTCTTCTCTTTCGATCCCTCCCCCCTTCGGGAAGAACTTTAGGGATAAACTTGGAAAGCACCTTGCCTAGGCAGGTTGTGGAATCTCTTAGAAATCTCCTGAGAAGAAGAGTGGACCATGAGTTTCTGGGACGGTTTGAGGGCCGGATTTAGGGGTGGAACAGGTGAGGGCCCTTCCAGACTTGGGATCCTGGTCATCCACCACTTTGGAACAGCCCCACCCAGCACAAATCCTTAAGGAAATACATACGACTACAGTAAAACAATTTAGATTAGGACCCCGGTAATTAAGAATTTGTGGTGATTTTGACAGTGGTTTTATAAGGCCTCCTATCTGAGTTAGTGCTCATGTTTCGTGCAGGTCTAAAAAGGCCAGCGATCTCAGCGTCATTACTTGGATGTGAGCTTAAAAGGCGATCTGGATTGGTTTCATTCATTTCGGTGGTGTTATTCAATCCATCATGGTATTTATTGAGTGTTTACTGTGTATAAAGCACTGTATCAAGCAGCCCTTGGGAGAGTGCAACAGAGTTGGCAGACGGCGTTCCGTGCCCACAAGGAGCTTCCAATCTCGAGGGGAAAGCCAGACGTTAAAATAAATTTCGGCTCTGTAGATTAGTGCGCACGCTCTACAGAGCAACTGACTTGGACTGTAAATTTACAGGTAGCAGAGTCTAGAGGACAGCACGTGAGGTAGGGTGCCAAGAGCTGGGTGAGAACCAATCATCCTCCGACCTGCTGTGTGACCTTGGATGAGTGAATGAACTTCTCTGAGCCTCCGTTGCCCTGTCTGGAAAATGGGGGGAGTAATCTGGGCCTCTCCTCCGCAGAGAGGACAGGTGACAGCATTGACGTGGCAGCCCTTGGGAAACCACCTAATCCTAAAAACAAGCTGAGGAGGGGCATGGCACCTGGAGAAACGGGCACGTCAAAAAGCAGCCAGTTCGTTGGTTCATTCAGAATCTAACGTCAGTCGTTTATTTGGTGTATTTTCTTTAGTCTAATTCTGCTTTGTTCTCTCTGGTCAGGTGTAAGCTTAGCCTCTGTGGCCGGGTTATCAGGAAGGTGTTTATAATAGTCATTGTCATCCTCATAAATTATAATAATAATAGCGATGGTATTTGTTAAGCGCTTACTCTGTGCCAGGCACTGTGCTAAGCACTGGATCATATTAAGCACTTAACTATGTGCCAAGCATTAGAGTAGATGCAGGGTAATCATGTGGGACACAGTAAGCCCGTTGTGGGCAGGGAATGTATCTGTTTCTTGTTATAATGTACACTCCCAAGCGCTTAGTACTGTGCTCGACACATAGTAAAGCTCTCAATGAATATGACTGACTGACTCACGGTCAAAGAAGAGAACAAGTATTCATCCAGGCTGCATAAGTGAGGAAACTGAGGCATAGAGAAGCTAAGTGACTTACTCAAGGTCGCCCAGCGGGCTAGTGGACTAAAAGCAGGAATTAAAACCCAGGTCTCCCGTCTGCCAGTCGGGTGCCCTTTCCCCTTGGCCATGCTAAGTGACGTCAGGGGTTCTGCTGGGTGTGATCGGCTCAGCCCAGGAGCCTAGAAATACACAATAGTGGGAACAAAAACAAAAAAAAAAATCCCGCCGACCAAGAGGGCCAAATGAGTCCTCCCGTGGCCTGCTCCCCAGGGCCTCCGGCCACAGGGCATGGCATGTTTCCCCGGTTGCAGCTTCCAGATTTCTTGGCGTAAAGAGGTGGGCGGGCACTCCTTCCTGAAAATGCTGATGCTGACGTGCCGGCTGATCCCTGGAGGCAGCAAATTCCCCAACCTCGGGCTCTCCGCCGCCGCGCCGACTCACCATGCACCCCCACCCCAACCCCAGCGACACCACCGGGGCTCCCTGTCCCCCCAGCCCAGAGATTCGTGACGGGGCCTGGACGGCGAGGCCCCAGAGGCGGCCTGAGCCAGCGGAGCATCCCATCCAGCCTGGGGGGCATCATCCTTGCCCTCACCCACCGAGAGGTAGCAAACACCTCTCAGAGACCCGAGGCCCTGCCCACCCGCCGGACAGATAGAAAGACAGGCACGCAGGCAGGCGAAAGGCTGAGTGGAAGAGACTTTCTGGAAAGGGGCTTGGTGACGCGATTTTGGGGGTCGCTGGGCTGCACTGGCCCCTTTAGAAAATGGGCCTAGATGACTAACTTGCTGGAGTGGGGCGGGGGGAGGAGCTAATTGATTGTTTGCATGTTTTGTATGTCAGTTTTTCTGCGCTTGATGATATCCACATGCGTCGAAATCCCCCCGGATTCTCTCCCCTCTGTTCCCCCACCTCCTCCCCGCGGTGCTTCGGGCCTGATCTCAAAGTGACCGGGTGCCAACTTGTATGTTTTAGCCGGGTTTTGCATACTCTTGCTGTATTGCCCAAACGCCTGCTCAAGCTGGGCCATCCCGGAAAAGCCCTCCCCTGGGCCGCCCCCTTGACCCGCAGGACTCTGGAAGCCGGAACAGAGAGTAGGCTCTGGGGCGCCCACCCGCCCTCCATTCCCCTCGCTCTGGGCACCGCGGGCCATGGGGTGGGGGAAGCCGTGGCCTCGGAACCCCAAAAGCCGTACGTACGTCTGCAGGTTGGCTCTTCCCCTGCCCCACCCCTCTTTACCAGATCCTGGCCGGGTGGGAAGTCCGGGGTCCTGGCTCCTCAGTGGCCCAGGGTTGGCAACCCTCTTCTCGTGTCCCCCCACCCCCCTGGATGACGTGGGATACTCGATAGCCGTTCTGCAGATGGGGGTCCACAAGCCTTGGGGTTGATGGCTGTTCTAGAAAGAAGGCTGTCTCAAGTGCGGGCAGGGGCAGTCCCCGGCTGCCAGAGCGAGCGGAAGAGAACGGGAGACGTACTGTAGGACTTGGACCCCTGAAATCCTGCCCACCCATAGGAGCACAGTGGGGCCATGATGTCCCAGAGCTGTCCGAAGGGCAAAAGCCATTGACTTTGGCCCCCATGCTTTGGGGTGGACCCTGGTGAGGGTCGGCCTGTCACTGACTGGAGAGCGGCCTCTTCTGCTGATGTTCGGGCTCTGGGCGGGGCTGCCGCTGGACCCCTAGGGCAGACCCTCCTCTCTGCCCCCTTCCAGCACAGCCCAGAGTCAGGTGGGACCGTGGGGGTGAGCTAGGGCCGTCCCCCGTCCCGCTTGGACTCTAGGGTCACTCCCCCGCTACCAGCTGCCAGGACAACCGGGGGCTTTGTGCATCCCAAAGTTGAAGGGCAGGGGCAGCTTCACCCTTCAAAACTACCCCTGTCCCAGCACGCTCCCATGCTCGAAATGCTAAGTCGACTTCTGTGGACAGCAGTCCTCAAGCCCCCCGGACAGCCTGCCTTTGTGAGAGGACGGAACTCTGCCCTGCAGAGTTGAGGGAGGTCCCCTCTGCACTCCCCTGTCACACCTGCGCCTCAGATTGTCTCTATGACCGGCTTTGGACAGCGGATACTTGCCCAGACCTCTTGAAGCTCTCCATCCTCCCGTCTGAATCATCTCGCCCCTTCTCGTCCTCCCTCAGCCTCCCCTCAGCCGCCCACAGGGCTTCCACAGGGCTGTATTGTCCCCGCTCGGCACCAGCCCCGGCACCGGGGGCTGCTGTATCCCACCCTGCCAGGTCGGGGCTGGAGGGGGGTGGTGGGGGTGGGTGGGCGGTTCTGTTCCCTGCAGCAGAGCCTCCCCCCCCCCCCACCCAGCTGTTCATTTGCTGTATAATTATTATCAATGTTCCTCTCAGGGCAGGCTTCCCAGTGAAGGCTGGGAAGCTGGGTGGCAGTGGGGCAAGAAAGCAGGGGGGAAGCGGGTGGATGGATGTTTTCGGAAAAAACATACATGTTTTGGATGTATGGTGGATGTTTTTGGAAAAGGGGGTGCAAAGCCAAGTATAGGAAGCCAGCCCCCCGAGGTCTGGACCTGGTCACGTGTCAGGATTATGCCCGGGAACCCCTGAGCAAACGGAGCTTAGGTTCCCGTCACCTTTCTCCCTAAAACCTTCCATCCTCAACCATGCTCTGCTCCCCTCTCTCCTCCCTTCCCTCCCTCTGGGGCCCAGCCTCACCAGCCTGGACTTTGACGATGGCTGTATGTTCCAGCTAACTCTCCCCCCACCCCACCCCCGCCTCTGTTTACTTGTTTTAAGGTTGCCTGTTTGGTTATCATTGACTCACTGTGGGGTTGTCAGGTCTAATTTATCAGACGCCTGTTCTCGCTGACCTTTAAAGTACAGCGTGTTACTGCCGCAAAGTCGTTTTTCCAGTAACAGAGAAATGAATCAGTTGGCAGAGCCGTGCCCTTTTACAGCCTCCTAAACGTATAGGGCGCTCGGGGTCTCGCCGCGCGGCCCGATCCAGTCGGGGCCCCGGGCCCGAGCCGGCTCAACATTTCACGCCCAGCCTGGCAGATGGGTTGGAGACGTGTCCCGGCTCCCGCACGCATTATTTTAGCGGCCCGCTCTCCCCCCGGAGGCCCCGGGGAAAGGAAGTTAGTGAGTTGGCCTGCTCTGCCACTCACCTGGCATCAACCTTTACTCTCTCTGGATAAGGGAGGAAGCGGAGTTTCTCCGGGCCCTGCTCGCCTTTAGGGACGGGGGCGGTGTGGGGGAAGGGTGTCCCTGCATCTTGGGGGCTCCCCGAGCGTGACCCATCTCTGTGAGACCCCCGAGAACTCCACGAGGATACGGTGGGCCGGACACTGGGTGTCCCTCCCCGGCCACCCCCTGAGCCCATCCCAAATTCCCGCCCACCCTGTGCGGATTGATCAGCTGACCCCTCTGAGACAGACCTGCATTAGACTGTGAGCCCACTGTTGGGTAGGGACTGTCTATGTTGCCAACTTGTACTTCCCAAGCGCTTAGTACAGTGCTCTGCACACAGTAAGCGCTCAATAAATGCAATTGATTGATTGATTGAGGGCGGATTGGCTGGCCTGGGGCCTCTTCCAAATGAGGCACATTAGGCTCAGCACTTTGGGTCCTCAGAACCATAGGGGGAGGTGGAGCAGGGGCATCTCCTATTGTTGTATTCTCCCAAGCGCTTAGTACAATACTCTGCACACAGTAAGCGCTCAATAAATACGATTGATGATGATGATGATACTCTGCACACAGTAAGCGCTCAATAAATACGATTGACTGACTACGGAGGGCTCGGGGCCCCGAAACCAAAACGAATTAGGCTTTCGGAAGGTGGGGTCCACCGATCAGAAGCCCGGCGGCTTCTGAACTGGAACAAAGGAGATCCTGCTCAGACCGTGAGCCCCGTGCCGGGTGGGGACTGCGTCCGCCTTAATGAACTTGTACCTGTCCCAGCGCATAGAAGAGCGTTTGGCGCACAGTAAGAGCATAACAAATACCGTAAAAAGAAAATTGAGGGAAGCCTCTCTTCTGGGGAGTGGATGTGGCCAGCTGGCTGGCGGGCACTCCCTCCCCACCTCCCATTCCCTGGTGCCATGTCAGAAGCCTCTGAGGGGCTGGAGAGAGATGAGCTTTTTCTGTTCACATCCCTGCCTTAAAGGTTCGCTCCTTCCCAGTCCAATCTTCACCCCCTGAGTGCCAGGGGACCTAGGGGGGCGAGGACGGGGGGTGGGGGGTCGTCTCTGGGGACACCCCAGGCTGGAGTTGTGAGAGAGCACTAGGCCCCGCTCCCGGCTGGCCTTCCCGCGGGGTCCGTCCCTGCTTCTTGGGGGGCCCGGCCCCGAGCCCCGGTGACCCGGGAGACGGGGCTGAGGCGGCACCGCCCTGACCCGGGCCCCCTTCCTCTCCTCTGGGTCTCCCGCCGACGGAAAGCCGGTCTCTGGTTGCAAGATGTCAGATGAGGAGGCAGCGGGGGTCACGGGGCGGAAGCGATCTTGGAGTCGTGGCGCGGAGGGGGCTCGGCGCTCCGAGCGGGCGGCGGAGGGGGCCCGAGTAGAGTCGCGACTGGGGATCATCTGGTGCTCATTAGAACAGCAGAAATGAGAAGAATGTGGGGACTTAGCATGAGCTTCTCCTCCTCGGGGCTGACAAGCCACATAAAAAGTTTACGACGGGTATTTCCTAGCTCTTCCCTTCCCTGTGAGGCCCACTGGAGCCGGCCCAGCTACAGGGTACAAGCAACAGATGTTGCAAAATATCAGGATATTTGTTGCTTCGAGTCTCAGCGACCCCGAGTGGGGGAAGGGGCCGAGTTGGCCGGTTTCTGGGTTGCGGGTGAAGGAGCGGCTGGAGGAGGAGGAGGAGGAAGGCAGGTGGACCCGCGGTGTGGGGAGGGGGCGTTGGGTGACTCATTTTCCAGTTGGGAGAGCGTGAACGTGAGGGATGGGAGTCAAGCCAGAGCCAGGCCGGAGACGTGCGGGGATCGGCCGGTCAACGGCAGGCTCCGTTTTGGGGGGCCGGCCGGCCGCTCCCCCGACGTGGATGGGACCCCCTCCTTGTGGGGATCCTCCCGCCTCAATCGGTGGTACCCCTCGGCCAGCAGCCGAGGCCCGTGGTGGGGCCAGGGGAGCCGGCTCCGTCCTCATCTTTGGGTGGCCGGGCGGCAGAGGTGGGGGACGGCAGGAGGCACGGGCCGGGCCCGCCTGTGCGTGGGGAGAAGACGAGGAATTTTAACGATTTCCTGTATGAAGTCCTGAGGGTATGTGGCTGGCCGGGCATGACCCCGCGTAAACAACAGCCCGGGTGGTGGCTGGGATTTAAGAGGGCCTTGGAAACCGGGAAGTCGCCGGAGGACAGGGCCGAGCCCCCCATCCCACGGAGCTAGGGGTGAGGCCGTCCCGGACCGGCCAACTCCTCCGCTTTCACCCTGGGACCGGGCAGGGGAGGGGTTTCTGCCACGTGGGGAGACCGAGGCATGACAGCAACACGACAGCAGCGGCGGGGGCGGGGGGACGGAGGAAGGAGGAGACGCCCGTGCCCCCCGTCCTCACGGGGCCGACAGTCTGAAGTGGGAGAACGTAGGCAGCCCCATGTAGGGAGACAGACATTAATATAATGTCCACATCCACAACTGATTTCTAATAATGTCTGCCTCCCCCTCTAGACTGCCAGCTCGTTGTGGGCAGGGAACGTGTCTTCCAGCTGTGTTGTGCGGTAGTCTCCCAAGCGCTTAGTCCAGTGCCCTGCACACAGTAGGCGCTCAATAAAGAGAAGCAGCATGGCTCAATGGAAAGAGCCCGGGTTTTGGAGTCAGAGGTCATGGGTTCAAATGCCGGCTCCACCAACTGTCAGCTGTGTGATTTGGGGCAGCTCACTTAACTTCCCTGTGCCTCCTCATCTGTAAAATGGGGATTGACTGTGAGCCTCCCCGTGGGACAACCTGATCACCTTGTAACCTCCCCAGCGCTTAGAACGGTGCTTTGCACATAGTAAGCGCTTATTATTATTAATAAATACCACTGATGGACTGACATTCACTGAGCTACCCCAGCGCTTAGAATAGTACAGGACCTGGACCCTGCTCTCTTGCCCTTCCGCCCGGCCCTTCAACCCCCGGCATCGCTGCCTGCTGTAGTTGTGGTACTGTGCCAGTCACTCAGGTCGAGACAAGAGAATTGGGTCGGACAAGGGGAAGCATTCCCGCGTCCCGGGCTCTCTCCCCCTTCCTGCTGGCTACAGGGGAGCATGAGGCTGGAGCCCCGTGGTCTTCCGGGGTTCAGTGGCGGGGCTTCACGGGAAGAGCCGGAGGGGAAGGGGCCCCCAAGCAGAGTGCCCGCCCACACCCCCCCTCACCACCTCGGGGCTTCTCTCGGGGGTCGGCTCGGCCAGGGGGCTGCCGGAGAAAGCGTTGGACCCAGCGTGCTCTGCACGGACGCCCGGGCATCCGCCCCCGGTTGGAAGTCACAGCCGCAAGGCCGCCCTCCCCGCTCAGAAATCAGCAGGCGGCAGCGGGGGAGTGGGAGAAAGGGGGTTGCCCAGGCGGGGAACAGGCCGGTCCCTGCAGGGCAGAGACATTTTTGAGCCCGTCTGCCTCTGACCCTTCAGCAGGGTCCGGGAGCTGGGTGATTGGCACCCCTTGCCAGCCCACGGAGAGCTCTCTAGCCGGGGTGACTGACTGGCTCTCCTCTCTCAGTCCAGTGGCCAGGAAATCAATCAGTGGTATTTATTGAGCCCTTATATTGTGCAGAGCACCGTACTAAGCGCTTGGGAGAACACAGTACAACCAAGTTAGATCCATTACCTGCACATAACGAGGACTGCAGCATGAGGGACTTGGGTTAGAGGAAAGAAAGGACTGACCAGGAGGGCTGCTAGTCTCTGGGACGGGAGGCTGAGGCCGGCCAGGAGAAGACTTGGCCCCCAGGACCGACGCTTAGGGGTGGCTCCACCTGCAGCAGGAGGGACTCGGGTAAGAGCACTGGAAGAACTTCCCAACCGTGTGGGATACGCTTGAGTTGGGGAGGTGCAGCCTGGGGGCAGAGGGATGGATCTGGTGACCTTCCCTGCTGCCGGGGGCTTCTCTGACTAGAAGGTCCCCACGGCCACCAGGACTCCAGAGGGAGAGAACTTCTCTGCAAGGTGGTGGAGGTGGGAGGCAGTTACCCCCCTGCCCTCCAACCCCGATTCTCTCGGAATCATGTATCTGTGCTCTGATGGCCGGCCGCACTGACGGCCGGGAGGCCTGGTCCAAACGTGTCCGCGTCACCGTTCCGGGTTGCTCCCTGACTGGCCGAGCTGTTCTTCCTCCCGAGGAGCCCCAGAGGGCCGAAGGGGCCATCTCAGTCCGATTCCGGATTGGACCGAGGGCTCCCGAGAAGCCTCGTTGATGCCAGGAGCACTCCCTTTAGGGAACACACCGCCAACGGGATCGGAGAGGCGGCCGGGGCCAGTCAGGACGGTCTCGGTCACCCGGTCAGACGTTTCCAGAGAGGACCAGGGGTTCCGCTCGTGCAGACGAGCCGAACGGTACGGCACCTTGGAGCCGTGGTGTGATCCAAGAGCCCATCCCGTCTCTTGGCGTGTGATGTGATGATAGACGGCACAGTGTGGTGATATCATTGTGGCTGATTCGTAGCAACAGAGCCTTTTCTGCCTACAGGGAAGAGGGAAGGGAGGGAAGGGAAAGGAGGCAAGAGACGTGGGAATGACGGGAGAATGG
Organism: Tachyglossus aculeatus; assembly: GCF_015852505.1. NCBI lineage: Eukaryota > Metazoa > Chordata > Mammalia > Monotremata > Tachyglossidae > Tachyglossus > Tachyglossus aculeatus. Next base: position 15,564,710 of record NC_052071.1, on the reverse strand, counting down.
AGAAGGGGAAAGGTTGGGGGAGAGAAAAGGGGGTGGGAGGGGTGAGATGGGACACAAAGCCCTCCCATCCGCCCCTCGCCCCCTTTTCCACCCCCAAGGAGGGGCCGGGTGTGGACTTTACCTCAGCTGCTCTGCTTCCCTTCATCCGTCAAGTCTAAAGTGTTCATAATGATGGCGGGATTTGTTCAGCGCTTCCTCTGTGACGTGCACCGTGCTAAGTGCTGGGGTACAAGACAGTCAAATTAGGCACAGCCTAAGGGGGAGGGAGAACAGGTATATCATCCTCATTTAGCAGATGAGGAAACTGAGGCACAGAGAAGTGAAGTGGCTCGCCCTTCCACCTCCCACCCCCGTTCTGCAGGGCCTTTAGTCCCAGGCATTTGGCCACAGGATGCTTTTTTTATATAGAATTTGCAGGGCACCTGCCTAGTGGCCTCACAAGACCCTAAGCCTTAAGTATGGAGCCTCTAGCCCTCGCAATCCATCGTATGGAGTGTATTTTATCGATTGTAGGTATTGATTTGAGCGTATTTATTGATCTTACAGGGATTTGAAAGGGCAACCCGTCCCGCCCCCAACCCGGGTCTGGGAGAAAAGCTGTGCACATCTGCCTCTACTGCCCGGGCTCGCTTCCAGAACAGCCAGAGGGGAAGGGTCGGCTCTGCCGATTTTGGGGGCGATCCAACGTAATGATGGAGAATTGTTCTCCGGTGCTTTGGTGGTGGAGTGGGCTCTTTGGGCGTGGATCCCGATTGACTGGGAAGGCCGTGTGATTGACAGCTGCCCCGCACTCCCACATACATATACACACACACACCCCCTTACCTGCAGAACCAGCGCGAGGCCCCGGAGCCCAGGGCTGGGGAGGAGGGGGTGGGAAAAGCTGGAGATGTGCCCCCTGCCAAACTGCTGACCTTTAGCGTTGCGCCATTTCTCCGTCGGTGACACAAGGAGGGCCACGGCTTGCTCCATCTCCGGGAGGAGACGGGGGAACGTGTCGGTGCAGGACTGGCAGGGAGGCGGGTGGTGTTTAATCAATCAATCATATTTATTGAGCGCTTACTATGTGCAGAGCACTGTACCAAGCGCTTGGGAAGTACAAATTGGCAACGTATAGAGACAGTCCCTACCCAACATTGGGCTCACAGTCTAAAAGACTGTTTACAAACGGGACAACCCTGTCTGGAGGCGCGGACCCCCGGACCCTCCGAGGCCCCCTGGGAGCCGGAGAGGCAGCCCGCCCGCTCCGCCTGGCCCTGCCCTCTTTCCCCCCTCCCATTTGCCCTTCCCCGCCTGCCTGCCCACCCATCCCCACCCTGCTGGCCTGCTCACCCTGCTCTGCCCATCTCCCCATCCCTGAGTGCTCCCCAGGGTGGCTCCCTGGAGAGTCAGAATCAAGCTGTGGTTTTAAGCTTTGAACTTTAACCTTCCTAAGGGCCCACGGGACGGCGCGGCCCCGTGTGTCCGGCACCTGAGCTTGTTTGGTCATTTTGCGGGTCCGGCGGCGGAGCGCGGCCCTCCGAGGGAGCTGGCCACACAGGCTACTGGCCCGGAGCCGCCACCTGGTGGTCACAGCGGAAGCCTCCCCCCTGTTGCCATCTTGTCCTTCCCAAGCGCTTAGTACAGTGCTCTGCACACAGTAAGCGCTCAATAAATACGATTGAGTGAGTGAATGAATGAATGGCCCAACCTGTGTCCAACAAACAGCCGGACCCAGGCCCTGGGAGAGGGGAGGGGGTCCTCATGGGGTCATCCGGGCCATCCCCCCGGCTCTGACCGGAGTGCTCCCCCTGAGCCACCACGGGCAGGCCAACATTTTGTGGCGCTCTCCGGGGAAGAGAGCGCCACAGTCAATCAATCAATCGATCGTATTTATTGAGCGCTTACTGTGTGCAGAGCACTGTACTGAGCGCACAGTCAATCTCTCTCCTTCCTGTTCTCCGTGTCAGGAGATACTCCACGCCCCCCACGACCCCGGGCCGACCCGGTCCTGACTGAAGAAGCAGCTGTGGCCTAGTGGATGGCGCTTGGGCTTGGGAGTCGGAAGGACCCGCGTTCTAAGTCCGGCGCCACCACTTGTCTGCTGTGTGAGCACTGGGCAAGTCACTCTACTTCTCTGTGCCTCAATGACCCCAAAGACTGTGGGACATAGACTTTGTCCAACTCGATTAGTTTGTATCGACACCGGCGCTATGTTTGACACATAATAAGCACTTAGGAAGTACCATTATCATTATGATTTTATTAAGGTCCAAGGTGGAGCACTCCCAAGACCGTGTCTACGTCGCGGGGGAACCACACCAACCCTCATCCGGGTGACTAAGAGGTAAGTTTGGGCTCACTTGGCACAGGGAGCCTCCGTAGGCAGGGGCCAAACGGTCAACCCCTGCACCCCCCAACTCCGTCCCTATGGTGTGGAGGGCAGGGAGAGGGAGAAGGAGTCCCCATCCTCATTTCTGGCATTTGGCTACCGCAGAGGGTATCGACGGTGGCAGATCCCAAGGGCGAGCCCCCCGTGGCTCCGCTCCCGGGGTGCGAGTGGGAGCTGGAGGCCGCCTGAGCCTCCCACCCCAACCATCTCCGGAGATCCCAGTGGGCACCGAGGGTGCGCCCTGGGATCCAGGGGGTGAAGCCAGCAGTTCAGCTTTCCCACCACCTGACCCTGGGCCCCTGGCACTGCCCCCCGAGCAGGGGACCCCAGGGGCCCGGTGTGGAACGAGAGGCTGGCTCTCTCTTTGTCCGCCCGTCGGAGGTGGTCCAGCCCACCCTGGAGCAGGCGAGCAGCTATCCGCCAGAAGCCATCTCCCACATTAGCTCCCTCTCATCTCGCTAACCCACGGAGGAGGCCGGACTTTTCTGGGACAGGCGCTAACGTGAGAAGCAGCGTGGCCTAGTGGAGGGAGCGCAAGCCTGGGAGTCCAGAGGACCTGGTTCTAATCCCGGCTCCACCACTTGTCAGCTGGGTGACCTTGGGTAAGTCACTTAACTTCGCTGGGCCTCAATTCCCTCTGTAAAATGGGAAGCGGCGTGGCTCAGCGGAAGGAGCACGGGCTTTGGAGTCAGAGGTAAGGGGTTCAAGTCCCGGCTCCGCCAACTGTCGGCTGTGTGGCTTTGGGCAAGTCGCTTAACTTCTCTGGGCCTCAGTTCCCTCATCTGTAAAAATGGGGATTAAGACTGTGAGCCCCCCGTGGGACAACCTGATCACCTTGTAACCTCCCCAGCGCTTAGAACAGTGCTTTGCACGTAGTAAGCGCTTAATAAATGCCATTATTATTATTATTAATTAAGACTGTGAGCCCCATGTGGGCCATAGACTGTGCCTAACCTTGTATCCACCTCAGCGCCTAGGACAGTGCCTGGCACGTAAGAAGTGCTTAACGAATACCATAAAAACAAAACAAGAAACAAGTCTTCTGTCCATGAGGTGAAGCCGCTGATGCCGGAAAACGGGGCTTGAGCCATTGCTCAATTGGACAATTGGGTGATTTCTCCCCTCCGCCCCCCACCCCGTCCAGGGCTCCAGATTTCACCTTCTTGAAAAGGGACCGGATAGTGAAATAGTATTTCCTACGTGTTTACTGGGTGCAGAGCACTGGTCTGTGGGTTGGGGCAGAGCACATGGGGGAGCATTAGACCGTGTCCTTGGATCTCCAGGGGCATGAGATCTAAGAACAAGAGGGGAAATGGGGCCGATGACAGACACACAGGAGAAAATAAAGCCCCCAAAAGGCAAAAATGCACTTAAAAGGTGAGGACAGGGAGAAACAGACGATAGAGTAAAAGCCGTTGGGGGTGGCGGCTCAGAATTCCCACGGTCTCGGCCCCAGTGACCGCCCCCATCGCTGCTGTCCCTCCGCGGGGAGGGCTGAGGCCGATGGGGAAGGAGGCCCCTGGACGATGGACGTGGGGGGCAACTTGTTGGTTTGGGAGGTCAATCAATCAATCGTATTTATTGGGTGCTTACTTTGTGCAGAGCACTGTACTAAGCGCTTGGGAAGTACAAGTCGGCAACATATAGAGACGGTCCCTACCCAACAGCGGGCTCACAGTCTAGAAGGGGGAGACAGAGAACAAAACCAAACATACTAACAAAATAAAATAAATAGAATAGATACGTACAAGTAAAATAAATAGAGTAATAAATATGTACAAACATATATACATATATACAGTTGCTGTGGGGAAGGAAAGGAGGTAAGATGGGGGGGATGGAGAGAGGGACGAGGGGGAGAGGAAGGAAGGGGCTCAGTCTGGGAAGGCCTCCTGGAGGAGGTGAGCTCTCAGGATGCCTTGAAGGGAGGAAGAGAGCTAGCTTGGCAGATGGGCAGAGGGAGGGCATTCCAGCCCGGGGGATGACGTGGGCCGGACCTCAAGGGACCATGCCATTTGCCCCCCCGAGAGGCAGGGTAAATGATATGGGGGCGTGCAGGGCTGGGTGGGTGGCCTGCTGCCATTTTGTTGGAGATGCATTTGGTGCAGAGAAAGAGCTTGACTGGGGCACCTGGCCCTGCCTTTCCTGGATAATAATAATAAGAATAATAATTAATAATTACAGTACTTAAGTGCTTACTATGTGCCAGGCATTGTTCTAAGCGTTGGGGTGGATACAAGCAAATCAGGTTGGACACGGTCCCTGTCTCACGTGGGGCTCACACTCTTAATCCCCACTTTCCAGATGAGGTAGCTGAGGCCCCGAGAAGTGAAGTGACATACCCAAGGTCACCCAGAGGATGTGGGGCAGAGCTGGGATGAGAACCAGGTCCTTCTGAGTCCCAGGGCCATACTGTGTCCACTCAGCCACGCTGCTCCTCCTCAGGTCGGCAGCAGGCAGGGAGCTTCGCGATAACTCGGCCAGTGGGGAGACTGTGGGAGGTCACCCTGCCGTCAGCGGGGGCCTTTTTTGGAACAGAAGTCTGCCCGTCACCCTTCCTTAGTTGGGGCCGGCCGGTCCACGGACCTCCAAGCGGTGGGTGCCTCGCCACTGCCTCAGGCCCCAAGCCCCCGAGAGGAGCCAACAGGGCCATTTTCTCCAACTGGATGGCGAGGCCCTGGCCCGCTCCTAATTTAGTCACCAGTTGTCCGTGTCGCACAATCTGGCGACTGTTGCGAGCCCTCAGCTGTTCCCGCAGATGGGATCCAGGAGACAGCTGCGAGCGTCAGGTGTGAAGCCTGTGGGTAAATCTCTCTGGCCGGGCCGGGGTTATTCTGGGCCGCCTGGCTCACGGCGCCCGGGCGGCGATGTTGGGTTTTCTCCTCCTGACCTTTCCGCTGCCTCACCGGGGACCGGCCGGGTGGCTGCGGCCCAACCTCAGAGTGGCCCAGAGGCTCATCGGCCGGAGGACGGGGAAGGTCGGCTGTGGTTTCCAGGGACAGCCCAGCTGGCCACCCCCCACGGTGGACGGTGTGGAGGCCCGGACTCCGCTCCTCCCTCGCACCCCGCACCCGTCCTCCTCCCGGGCTCCAATTGAAAGCCCCTTTCCCTGGATTTCCAGGGAGATCCAGCCCACCTGCCAGGGGGTCATGATGGAGGAAGAGGAGGAGGCTGTAGACTATAAGCTCATTGTGGGCAGGGAACACGTCTGTCAACTCTGGGGCACCGTACTAAGCCCTTGGGAGAGTACAAAAAACAATATAACAGACATTCTCTGCCCACAATGAGCTTACAGTCGAGAGGGGGAGGCAGACATTAATAGAAATAAATACATTACGGATACGTACGTAAGTGCTGTGGGGCTGGGGGCAGGGGTGGCGAGTAAAGGGGACAAGTCAGGGCGCCACACAAAGGGAGTGGGGAAAGAGGAGATGCGGGCTTAGCCGGGGAAGGCCTCTTGGAGGAGGTGTGCCTTCGATGAGGCTTTCAAAAAGCGGAGAATGGTGGTCTGTCAGATAGGAAGGGGGAGACGGTTCCAGGCCAGAGGCGGGACGTAGGCGAGAGGTCAACGGCGAGATAGACGAGATTGAGGTACAGCAACCAGGTTGGCATAAGGGGAGCGAAGTACTACTCCAGCGCTCGGTACGGTGCCTGACGCATAATAAGCGCCTAACGGATACCATTTAAAAAAATGCATGAGCTGCCCTAGGATTTTGTTTGAGCCAGCCCAGTCTGTCTAGCTGACTGCAAATGGAAAAATGAAGACACCCGGCAACCTCTCCCGGTAAGCGAATCCTGCTCCTGCCACCGCCATGGCCCCGAGGAGCCCAGGCTGGGGGTGCCCCCACTCATACCTGAGTCACGGGCACCCGCTGGCCACAGACAGACGACCTAAGGGGAGAAGCTCCGTCCTTCGCTTCTGGGCAGTCCCGGTCTTTTTGGCTAAATGTCAAGGGGGCTCCACGATTGAGAGGAGGCCCAACCCTTGCCCTCATCCTGCCCCCTGCCATACGAGTCCCAAGGACCAATTTTCCTTAGAGCAAGAATGTCCCGGAGGCTGCCGCCTCTTCCCCCTAGACTATAAGCTTGTCCTCTGGACTGTAAAGTCGTTGGGGGCAGGGAATATCGGTTACATTGTTATAGTGTACTCTCCCAAGTGCATAGTACGGTGGTCTGCACACAATAAGCGTTCAGTAAATATGACTGGCTGACTGACTCCCCTCTGCTTGTTCACCAAGATTTAACACCCCTATTTGATCGCTGACATACCTGAATTTTGACCCGTTTCTATTTTTGATTTGGAGGATTCTCTTCGCAGTCTCTCTCAAAATCCATCCTTTCCTCCCCATCCAAACTGCTACCTCGCTGATCCAAGCGCTTATCCTATCCCGCCTTGATTACTGGATCAGCCTCCTTGCTGACCTCCCCGCTTTCTGTCTCTCCCCACCCCAGTCCATACTTCACTCTGCTACCCAGGTCATTTTTCTTCAGAAACGGTCAGTCCGTGTTTCTCCCCTCCTCAAGAACCTCCAGTGGCTGCCCATCTACCTCCGCTTACCGTCGGCTTTAAAGCACCCGTTCCGCTTACCCCTCTTACCCCAACTCTCTGATCTCTTACTACAACCGAGGCTGCACGCTTTGCTCTTCTAATGCCGATTCCCTGTATCTCCATCTCGTCTATTTTGCTGTCGCCCTTCTGACCTTGAGATCCCTCCATCGTCTCATACAACAGACGATCCCTCTCCCGGCCTTCGGAGCATTACTAAAATCACATCTCCTCCACGAGGCCTTCCCCGAACTAAGTCCTCATTTTCCATGTGCCCTCTGCCTTCCATAGCGCCTGAAACACTTGGATCTGTCCCCTTTAAGCACATGATCTTCACTCTTCCATAGCTGTCATTTCTCTAAATGTCTGTCCCCTCTAGACTGAAAGGTCCGGGTTTGCAAAGAACATGCCTACCAACTCGCTTGTATTGTACTCTCCCAAGTGCTCAGTACACTGCTCCGTACCCTGTGCTCAGAAAATACCAATAATCGATTGATTATTGGTCCCCTGAGTCTCTTCTCTCCAATTTACTGGGAGCCCCTTGTAGGGTGGGGACTGTGTCATATTTCATTTTCATATAATTGCCGCCAGTGCAGCATTATTGTCCTAATAGTGGTGTTTAAGTGCTTGCTATGTTCTACGCACTGGGGCAGAGACGAGATAATCGGGTTGGACCCAGATGGGGCTCGTGGTGTTTCCCCAATTTACTGATGAGGAAACTGAGGCCCAGAGAAATGAAGTGATTTATCCAAGGTCACACAGGCAATAGGGCAGTCAGGATCAGAGGTTAGATCCTCTGACTCGCAGGCTGCTTTTCTGATGGGATAATAAGAATACCTTTTTGTTTTTTTTCTTTTAAGTTCTCAAGTCTTCGCGCGAGGAGATATTCAAGTAACTGAATAATGGAAAAAGAAGAAACTGTACTTCAGCAGCCCCCAGTCTAAGACATTTCAAGCCGCACACGGTAAGAGCTCGATGAATACAATTGATTGATTGATTGGAGAGCCTGCTGGGCCCAGATCGCAGGCTCAGAGTTGACGGGCCTGAAATCTACCAAACCAGGGATGGTTTGAGCAGGGCGAACACGGCATTGGAACTTGGCTGCGTCTCACACCCCGGAGCAAGGAGAAACCCGTGGACGAAAGGATACCCTTCTTCGCCACCAGCAGGTATTTTGTTTATTGCATTCTTTGATACGGGAAATTGTGTAGCCAAAAAATATCAGCAGATGCCAAAGCAAAAGTCCAGAGTGGGTTACTGGAGAGAGAGTTAGGGGATGTCTAGGGGAAAAGTTGGGGGTTTTGGGCTGGTGTCCGGGGGGCCAGCCGTCGCACTATCCCTCCAAGGAACCCGGTGCCAGTGTCCAAGGCGGATGGAACACAGGGCTGGGCAGACCACTGGTCTCCCTCAGCCCTCCCTCCCAACCTCCATCCCGAGCACACCTCTTTGGGAACAGGAATCCGAGAAACTTCTGGGAAGAGGTGACACCCCCCCCTCCATAAGTGAGGAAACTTATTTTAGACCCGAGCCCCCAGGCTCTTTGGTTCATTCAGTCGTATTTATTGAGTGCTTACAAATAAGTGCTTGGGAGAATACAGTGCAACAATAAACGGACACATTCCCTACCCACAATGATCTTACAATCTGGAGGGAAAAGTTTCAGTGGTTCCACCCGGTTTCAAACCAGGTACCTAGCGTGTTATTAGGCAAATGGGATAACCGCTATACTACAGAAATGGTAGAGGCTCTCCCCCTACACTGTACTGAGTGCTTGGGAGAGTACACCAGAATAGAGTTGGTATTCCCTGTCCACAGCGAGCTTATGATCTAGAGGGATCGATCGAGTAGTTAACGGGCTAGATGGGCAACTCTGCTTCTGCAGATGGATACCTCTCTGCCTTTTTTTCAAAAAAATTTTTTATGGCATTTATTAAGCGCTTACTATGTGCAAAGCACTGTTCCAAGCGCTGGGGAGGTTATAAGGTGATCAGGTTGTCCCACGGGGGGCTCACAGTCTTGATCCCCATTTTCCAGATGAGGTGACTGAGGCACAAAGAAGCAAAGTCAGGATTTGAACCCATGACCTCTGACTCCAAAGCCCGGGCTCTTTCCACTGCCTTCTTGGGTCTCTCCCTGACCGAACTTCTTAAAGTTCTCCCGAGTCCTGGGCTGGCCATCTCCATCTCTCCGCCCTCTTCCCCCGCTGCAGGAATCCGTCGGCAGTTGCGGGTTTTTTCCGAGGGCCTCTCGCTTCCCTCCCTGTGACCCAGGCAGGCTTGTTTCATATGCCCTACTCCACTCATCCTCTCCATTAACTTGGGTAACTGACAGCTAACGCCGTTCCAGACACCCCCGTCCATCTTAAAACCCTTGCTCACGGGTAGACATCAGATCCGTTTTCCGCTTCCACGTTATCTAAATGGCAGAATAACAGATAATCAGGACCTGACCAGGCGGGCCTCCATTTTCCTCTGGTAAAGGGGCCTATACTTTGATTATTGCTTTCATGGTATTGGTTAAGCACTGATGATGTGCCAGGCACAGCACTAAGTTAAGCTAAGCTAATCAAGTTGGACACAGTCCATGTCCCGTATAGCGTTTGCAGTCTTAATCCCCATGTTACAGATGAGGTGACTGAGGCCCAGAGAAGTGAAGTGACTTGTCCAGGGTCACCCAGCAGACAAGAGGTGGAGTTGGGATTAGAACCCAGGCCCGGGCTCTATCCACTAGGCCACGCGGCTTCTCTGCAGTTTGCAGTGAGTGGTGCCGTAAGGGCTGATGAGCTTGTGGAGACGATCCAGTCGACGAACCCTATGCATGCTCAAGTATCCCCTCTTCTAAAAAAACCTGACACCCTCCAGTGATTGCCCCAACTTCCTACCATTCATTCCTCTCCAAACTCCTCGATTGAGCCGTCTTCACCGCCTGCCTCTACTTTCTCTCCTCGACCGTCTCCAATCTGGCTTCTGTCCCTTACACCCCACAGAAACGGCCCTCTCTGAGATCACCAGTGACCTCCCTCTTGCCACGTCCGACAGCCTCTACTCCACCCTAAGCCTCCTCGACTTCTCTGTTGCCTGTGACGCTGTGAACCGCCCCCTTTTCCCGAAAACATCATCTACCCGTGCCATCCCTGACACCATCCTCTCATGGTTCTTCTCTCTTCTGCCTTCCACTTCTAATTGTGGAAGTGCTCAGTTCAAGGTCCTCTTCTATTTTCCACCTACCCCAGACCCCCGACTTCAACTACCATTCCGATGTGGGCATTCCCTAAATCTACCTCTCCGGCCCTGACTTCTCTCCTCTGAATTCTTGCATTTCCTCCTGCCTTCCGGGCACCTCTACTTGGTTGTACCGCCTGATGCCTCAAACTAAACCCGTCCAAAACAGAACTCCTCGTCTCCCCGTTAAAACCGTGTCTTCTCCTTGACTTTCCTATCCCTGTAGACAGCCCTATCATCACCCCCCATGTCTCCTAAGCCCATAACCTTAGCATTTTCGATTCATCTCTCATTCAACCCACACCTGCAATCTGTCGCCCCCTCCTATCGGGTCTCCCTTCACAGCATCTCTAGACTCTCCCCCTTCCTCTCCGCCCAAATTGCTGATCCAAGAACTTGTTTCTCGCCTTGATGACTGCATCAGGCTCCTCGCTGACCTCCCCGCCTCCAGTCCATACTTCACTCTGCTGCCTTTTTCTGGAAAAAATATCATTTTTCTGGAAAATTGTTCAGTCCATATCTCTCCACTCATAAAAAAACACCCTTCAGCGGTTGCCCATCCACCTCCCCATCAAACAGAAGCTCTTAGCTGTTGGCTTTATGGCGCTCAATCAGCTCTGTCCTTCTACTGTGACCCAACCCGCACACCCCTCTTACTCTTAAGCCTTCTTTCTTCCCCGACTGAACTCTTTAATTCCAGTATCTGCCCCTCCTTTTTGTTGACCATGCATTTGGCTTCATGCGACTGTTCTATAAATATTCCTAGACTCTATTTCCCCTATCTGTAAACTGTTTTAATGTGTGTCTCCCCTTAAAAGGACTGTAGCCTCCTTGTGGGCAGAGATCCTGTCTATCCCTTCTTCCCAGTGCTTAGTCCATCGCTCTGCACACAGTAAGCCCTCAGCAAATGCCAACGATTGGTTAACTTGCTCACCTTTTGGCGATGCATTGACTCTTTCAGGCCACCACATCGGCAAATGATCGATTTAGGTGATCATTACAATTGTGGTGTTGAGCCCTTATGTACCGAGCACTGTGCTGAGCGCTGAGGTAGATAGCATACCATCAGATTGGACATCTGGGACTCACAGCTTAACAGGGAAAAGAGGCATTTCATCCCTCTTTTGCAGTGTCCCTTGCTCGGGGTCCCAAGGCAGTCAAGTGATGGAGTGGGGCCTCGAACCCAGGTCTTTGGTCTCCCAAAACTGGGCTCTTCCCACCTGTTTCTCTCTCTCATGGGCAGATGCTTCAGTCTCAACTAGGGGAGGGAAAAAAGTAGGGGTGTTGGCTCGGGGGGTGGATCCTTTACCATAAGGGTGGATACAAGTGAGGTTCTCTATGTACCTTCTCCCTCTCTAGACTGTAAGCTCGTTTTGGGCAGGGGATGTGTCTGTTTATTGTTTTATTGTTGACTCTCCCAAGTGCTCTGCACTCAGTAAGCGCTCAGTAAATACGACTGACTGACTGAATCTTGGACATCCTTTTACAGGGACGGAGGCCAGGATTTAATAGTTATGATGATGATGATAATTGTGGTATTTGTTAAGTGCTTACTATGTGCCAGGCACTGTACTAAGCACTGGCATGGACTGAGTGGCTGAATCTTTGGACATCCTTTTACAGAGACGGGGGCCAGGATTTAATAGTTGTTATGATGATGATGATGATGATGATAATTGTGGTATTTGTTAAGCGCTTACTATGTGCCAGGCACTGTACTAAGCACTGGCATGGACTGAGTGACTGAATCTTTGGACATCCTTTTACAGAGACGGAGGCCAGGATTTAATAGTTGTTATGATGATGATGATTGTGGTATTTGTTAAGCGCTTACTATGTGCCAGGCACTGTACTAAGCACTGGCATGGACTGAGTGACTGAATCTTTGGACATCCTTTTACAGAGACGGAGGCCAGGATTTAATAGTTGTTATGATGATGATGATGATGATTGTGGTATTTGTTAAGCGCTTACTATGTGCCAGGCACTGTACTAAGCACTGGCATGGACTGAGTGACTGAATCTTTGGACATCCTTTTACAGAGACGGAGGCCAGGATTTAATAGTTGTTATTATGATGACGATTGTGGTATTTGTTAAGCGCTTACTATATGCCAGGCACTGTACTAAGCACTGGCATGGACTGAGTGACTGAATCTTTGGACATCCTTTTACAGAGACGGAGGCCAGGATTTAATAGTTGCGATGATGATGACAATTGTGGTATTTGTTAAGCGCTTACTATGTGCCAGGCACTGTACTAAGCACTGGCATGGACTGAGTGGCTGAATCTTTGGACATCCTTTTACAGAGACGGAGGCCAGGATTTAATAGTTGTTATGATGGTGATGATGATAATTGTGGTATTTGTTAAGCGCTTACTATGTGCCAGGCACTGTACTAAGCACTGGCATGGACTGAGTGACTGAATCTTTGGACATCCTTTTACAGAGGCGGAGGCCAGGATTTAATAGTTGTTATGATGATGATGATAATTGTGGTATTTGTTAAGCGCTTACTATGTGCCAGGCACTGTACTAAGCACTGGCATGGACTAAGTGACTGAATCTTTGGACATCCTTTTACAGAGACAGAGGCCAGGATTTAATAGTTGTTGTGATGATGATGATAACTGTGGTATTTGTTAAGTGCTTACTGTGTGCCAGGCACTGTACTAAGTACTGGCATGGACTAAGTGACTGAATCTTTGGACATCCTCTTACAGAGACGGAGGCCAGGATTTAATAGTTGTGATGATGATGATGATTGTGGTATTTGTTAAGCGCTTACTATGTGCCAGGCACTGTACTAAGCACTGGCATAGACTGAGTGACTGAATCTTTGGACGTCCTTTTACAGAGACGGAGGCCAGGATTTAATAGTTGTTATTATGATGATGATTGTGGTATTTGTTAAGCACTTACTATGTGCCAGGCACTGTACTAAGCACTGGCATGGACTGAGTGACTGAATCTTTGGACATCCTTTTACAGAGACGGAGGCCAGGATTTAATAGTTGTTATGATGATGATGATGATAATTGTGGTATTTGTTAAGCGCTTACTATGTGCCAGGCACTGTACTAAGCACTGGCATGGACTGAGTGATTGAATCTTTGGACATCCTCTTACAGAGACGGAGGCCAGGATTTAATAGTAGTTGTGATGATGATGATGATAATTGTGGTATTTGTTAAGCGCTTACTATGTGCCAGGCACTGTACTAAGCATGAACTAAGCACTGGCATGGACTGAGTGACTGAATCTTTGGATATCCTTTTACAGAGACGGAGGCCAGGATTTAATAGTTGTTATGATGGTGATGATGATAATTGTGGTATTTGTTAAGCGCTTACTATGTGCCAGGCACTGTACTAAGCACTGGCATGGACTGAGTGACTGAATCTTTGGACATCCTTTTACAGAGACGGAGGCCAGGATCTAATAGTTGTTATGATGATGATGATGATGATAGTTGTGGTATTTGTTAAGCGCTTACTATGTGCCAGGCACTGTACTAAGCACTGGCATGGACTGAGTGACTGAATCTTTGGACATCTTTTTACAGAGGCGGAGGCCAGGATTTAATAGTTGTTATGATGATGATGATAATTGTGGTATTTGTTAAGCGCTTACTATGTGCCAGGCACTGTACTAAGCACTGGCATGGACTGAGTGACTGAATCTTTGGACATCCTTTTACAGAGACGGAGGCCAGGATTTAATAGTTATGATGATGATGATGATTGTGGTATTTGTTAAGTGCTTACTATGTGCCAGGCACTGTACTAAGCACTGGCATGGACTGAGTGACTGAATCTTTGGACATCCTTTTACAGAGACGGAGGCCAGGATTTAATAGTTGTTATGATGATGATGATGATGATAACTGTGGTATTTGTTAAGCACTTACTATGTGCCCGGCACTGTACTAAGCACTGGCATGGACTGAGTGACTGAATCTTTGGACATCCTTTTACAGAGACGGAGGCCAGGATTTAATAGTTGTTTTGATGATGATAATTGTGGTATTTGTTAAGTGCTTACTATGTGCCAGGCACTGTACTGAGCACTGGCATGGACACAAGGAAATTAGGTTGGACACAGTCCCAACCCCATGTGGGGTTCACAGTCTCATTCCCCATTTTCCCGAGGAGGGAACTGAGGCCCAGAGAAGCGACGTGACTTGCCCAAGGCCACACAGCAGACAAGGGGCAGAGCCAGGATTAGTCTTTTGGACTCCCAGGCCGGTGTTCTAGCCATTAGGCAACACTGCTTCTACGGTTTTTTCCTGAGTTTGGCACCCAGGAGCAGAGATTTCTTTCTGTGCATGTGTCTGTCCGTCTTGGAGTCCACGGTTCTATCCCAGAGTCTAATGGTTCCTTTGAGGATCCCGCTTGGGACACGGAGACACCAGTCAGTTGTATTTACTGAGCACTTACTGTATACAGAGCACTGTACTAAGCGCTTGCAAGAGTGTAGTATACGGGACATGCCCACTGCTCACGCTTACCGTCTAGAGGGGGACACAGACATGCGTGTAAGTCACTGTTACAGATATGTACAGAAGTGCTGTGAGAGTGGGAAGAAGACGTGGGAAGAAAAGCGCCCATCCTGGCTTGGGCGTGCTCACCAGGGATATCCTATAGAACATATCTATTCTATTTATTTTATTTTGTTAGTACGTTAGTACGTTGGTCTTGTTCTCTGTCTCCCCCTTTAAGACTGTGAGCCCACTGTTGGGTAGGGACTGTCTCTGTATGTTGCCAATTTGTACTTCCCAAGCGCTTAGTACAGTGCTCTGCACATAGTAAGCGCTCAATAAATGCGATTGATGATGATGATGATGATGATGATGATGATCCTGGCCCCTAGTGAAAAGATTCTGGTTTTAGTCATTCATTCAATCGTCTTTATTGAGCGCTTACTATGTTTCAAGGTAACCACCCCAGCAGGCCGCCCTCAGCCTGTCCTCCGCTGGCCAGGAAATTCCCGCGCTGCTCAGCCTCTCACAGAGACCTCTCCGGAGACTCACCAACTGCTGAAAGGTTCGTTTCTCACCGTGAGCCCGCCCGGCGGGGGCCGGCAAACGAGCCGCCCAAAGGTACAGCCAAGTGAGGCGGAGGGCGGGCCCGGCCTCAGAGCCAGCCGGCCTTCTGCTCTGCTGCCCTCCGCTCTCCGTCCCCGCCCGCGGCCCGCCCAGTCCTGGACGCTGGAAGTGTGAGGACTGCCCGTTTTCCAGGCTGCTGTAGACACTGTGGACCACCCCCTTCTCCTCCACGCACTATCCACTCCTGGTTCTCGACTCTTTTCTCTCCGGCCGTTCACTCTCAGTCTCCTTTGCGGGCTCCTCCTCCCCCTTCCATCCCCTTACTGTAGGTCAGTTCTTGATCCTCCCCTTCTGTTCTCTATCCACACACACTCCCTGGGTGACCTCATTCGCTCCCACGGCTTCAACTATCACCTCTTCGCTGACGACACCCAGATCTCCATCTCTGCCCCTGCTCCCTCTCCCTCCCTCCAGGCTCATATCTCCTCCTGCCTTCAAGACATCTCCATCATGGGAGGGAAGATAAGGATTACTGCATCAGCCTCCTCTCTGATCTCCCATCCTCCTGTCTCTCCCCACTTCAGTCTATACTTCACGCTGCTGCCCGGATCATCTTTGTGCAGAAACGCTCTGGGCATTTTGGCTTCAAGGCTGTCCATGCCCTCGCCCCCTCCTACCTCACCTCCCTTCTGTCCTTCTCCAGCCCAGCCCGCACCCTCCGCTCCTCCGCCGCTAATCTCCTCACCGGGCCTCGTTCTCGCCTGTCCTGCCGTCCTCCCCCGGCCCGCAATGCCCTCCCTCTGCCCATCCGCCAAGCTAGCTCTCTTCCTTCAAGGCCCTACTGAGAGCTCACCTCCTCCAGGAGGCCTTCCCAGATTGAGCCCCCTCCTTCCTCTCCCCCACCTCCCCACCCTACTTCCTTCCCCTCCGCACAGCACTTGTATATATGTTTGTGCAGATTTATTACTCTATTTCACTTGTACATACTTACTGTCTATTTTGTTAATGACGTGCATCTAGCTTTAATTCTGTTTGTTCTGACTTGACACGTGTCCACGTTTGGTTTTGTTGCCTGTCTCCCCCTTCTAGACCGTAAGCCCACTGTTGGGTAGGGACCGTCTCTACATGTTGCCGACTTGGACTTCCTAAGCACTTAGTACAGTGCTCTGCACATAGTAAGTACTCAATAAATATGACTGACTGAATGAATGAATCTAGGACCTCAGTATTCTAAAACCTCAATTACATGCTCCCCTAGCTGATCTAGAACTGCAACGATCTGGAACCTCAAAAGCACACTCCCCTGTCCGATCGAGAACCTCAACAATCTAGAACCTCAACAGCATGCTCCCTGCCCGCTCTAGAACCTCAATGATCCAGAACCTCAAAAGCACGCCCCGTCCAATCTAGAACGTCAATGATCTAGAACCTCAGCGGCATGCCTGCTGCCCAATCTAGAACCTCAGTGATCTAGCACTTCAACAACACACCAACACCTAGAACCTCAATGATCTAGGACCTCTATGCGCATTAGGTGGTCGGTTCTAGAACCTCAAACACCCAGAACCTCGATGATCTAGAACCTCAATGTGCTGCAGGTGGTTGGCTCTAGAACCTCAATGATCTAAAGCCTCAAACACCTAGAACCTCAATGATCTAGAACCTCAATGTGCTGTAGACGGCCAGCTCTAGAACCTCAATGATCTAGAACCCCAAACACCTAGAACATCAATGATCTAGAACCTCAATGTGCTGTAGACGGTCGGCTCTAGAACCTCAATGATCTAGAACCTCAAACACCCAGAACCTCAATGATCTAGAACCTCAAACACCCAGAACCTCGATGACCTAGAACCTCAATGTGCTGCAGACGGTCGGCTCTAGAACCTCAATGATCTAGAACCTCAAACACCCAGAACCTCAATGATCTAGAACCTCAATGTGCTGTAGACGGTCGGCTCTAGAACCTCAATGATCTAGAACCTCAAACACCTAGAACCTCAATGCGCTGTAGACGGTCGGCTCTAGAACCTCAATGATCTGGAACCTCAAACACCTAGAACCTCAATGATCTAGAACCTCAATGTGCTGCAGACGGTTGGCTCTAGAACCTCAATGATCCAGAACCTCAAACACCTAGAACCTCAATCTCCTGTAGGCGGTCAGATCTAGAACCTCAATGATCTAGAACCTCAAACACCTAGAACCTCAATGTGCTGTAGCCGGCTGGCTCTAGAACCTCAATGATCTAGAACCTCAAACACCTAGAACCTCAATGATCTAGAACCTCAATGTGCTGCAGACGGTTGGCTCTAGAACCTCAATGATCCAGAACCTCAAACACCTAGAACCTCAATCTCCTGTAGGCGGTCAGATCTAGAACCTCAATGATCTAGAACCTCAAACACCTAGAACCTCAATGTGCTGTAGCCGGCTGGCTCTAGAACCTCAATGATCTAGAACCTCAAACACCTAGAACCTCAATGATCTAGAACCTCAATGTGCTGTAAACGGCCGGCTCTAGAACCTCAAACACCCAGAACCTCAATGATCTAGAACCTCAAACACCCAGAACCTCGATGACCTAGAACCTCAATGTGCTGCAGACGGTCGGCTCTAGAACCTCAATGATCTAGAACCTCAAACACCCAGAACCTCAATGATCTAGAACCTCAATGTGCTGTAGACGGTCGGCTCTAGAACCTCAATGATCTAGAACCTCAAACACCTAGAACCTCAATGTGCTGTAGACGGTCGGCTCTAGAACCTCAATGATCTGGAACCTCAAACACCTAGAACCTCAATGATCTAGAACCTCAATGTGCTGCAGACGGTTGGCTCTAGAACCTCAATGATCTAGAACCTCAAACACCTAGAACCTCAATGTGCTGTAGCCGGCTGGCTCTAGAACCTCAATGATCTAGAACCTCAAATACCTAGAACCTCAATGATCTAGAACCTCAATGTGCTGTAAACGGCCGGCTCTAGAACCTCAATGATCTAGAACCTCAAACACCCAGAACCTCAATGATCTAGAACCTCAAACACCCAGAACCTCGATGACCTAGAACCTCAATGTGCTGCAGACGGTCGGCTCTAGAACCTCAATGATCTAGAACCTCAAACACCCAGAACCTCAATGATCTAGAACCTCGATGTGCTGTAGACGGTCGGCTCTAGAACCTCAATGATCTAGAACCTCAAACACCTAGAACCTCAATGCGCTGTAGACGGTCGGCTCTAGAACCTCAATGATCTGGAACCTCAAACACCTAGAACCTCAATGATCTAGAACCTCAATGTGCTGCAGACGGTTGGCTCTAGAACCTCAATGATCTAGAACCTCAAACACCTAGAACCTCAATCTCCTGTAGGCGGTCAGATCTAGAACCTCAATGATCTAGAACCTCAAACACCTAGAACCTCAATGTGCTGTAGCTGGCTGGCTCTAGAACCTCAATGATCTAGAACCTCAAACACCGAACCTCAATGATCTAGAACCTCAATGTGCTGTAAACGGCCGGCTCTAAGAACCTCAATGATCTAGAACCTCAATGCACTGCAGACGGTCGGCCCTAGAACCTCAATGATCTAGAACCTCAATGATCTAGAACCTCAATGTGCTGCAGACGGTCGGCTCTAGAACCTCAATGATCTAGAACCTCAAACACCTAGAACCTCAATGATCTAGAACCTCAATGTGCTGTAGACGGTCGGCTCTAGAACCTCAATGATCTAGAACCTCAAACACCCAGAACCTCAATGATCTAGAACCTCAAACACCTAGAACCTCAATGTGCTGCAGACAGTTGGCTCTAGAACCTCAATGATCTAGAACCTCAAACACCTAGAACCGCAATCTCCTGTAGGCGGTCAGATCTAGAACCCCAATGATCTAGGACCTCAAACACCTAGAACCTCAATGTGCTGTAGATGGTCAGATCTAGAACCTCAATGATCTAGAACCTCAAACACCTAGAACCTCAACGATCTAGAACCTCAATGTGCTGTAAACGGCCGGCTCTAGAACCTCAAACCTCAATGATCTAGAACCTCAATGTGCTGTAGACGGTCAGCTCTAGAACCTCAATGATCTAGAACCTCAAACACCTAGAACCTCAATGGTCTAGAACCTCAATGTGCTGCAGACGGTCAGCTCTAGAACCTCAATGATCTAGAACCTCAATGATCTAGAACCTCAATGTGCTGCAGATGGCTGGCTCTAGAACCTCAATGATCTAGAACCTCAATGATCTAGAACCTCAATGTGCTGCAGACGGTCGGCTCTAGAACCTCAATGATCTAGAACCTCAATGTGCTGCAGACGGTCGGCTCTAGAACCTCAATGATCTAGAACCTCAATGTGCTGTAGACGGTCGGCTCTAGAACCTCAATGATCTAGAACCTCAAACACCCAGAACCTCAATGATCTAGAACCTCAATGTGCTGCAGGCGGTTGGCTCTAGAACCTCAATGACCTAGAACCTCAAACACCCAGAACCTCAATGACCTAGAACCTCAATGTGCTGCAGACGGCCGGCTCTAGAACCTCAATGATCTAGAACCTCAAACACCCAGAACCTCAATGATCTAGAACCTCAAACACCCAGAACCTCAATGATCTAGAACCTCAATGTGCCGTAGACGGTCGGCTCTAGAACCTCAATGATCTAGAACCTCAAACACCTAGAACCTCAATGATCTAGAACCTCGATGTGCCGTAGACGGCCGGCTCTAGAACCTCAATGATCTAGAACCTCAAACACCTAGAACCTCAATGATCTAGAACCTCAATGTGCCGTAGACGGTCGGCTCTAGGACCTCAATGATCTAGAACCTCAAACACCTAGAACCTCAATGATCTAGAACCTCTATGTGCCGCAGACGGTCGGCTCTAGAACCTCAATGATCTAGAACCTCGAACACCTAGAACCTCAATGATCTAGAACCTCTATGTGCTGCAGACAGTTGGCTCTAGAACCCCAATGATCTAGAACCTCAGTGATCTAGAACCACCCAAAGCGCATTGAGGTTCTAGAGCCAACCGTCTGCAGCACATTGAGGTTCTAGATCATTGAGGCTCTAGGTGTTTGAGGTTCCAGATCATTGAGGTTCTAGAGCCGGCCGTCTACAGCGCACTGAGGTTCTAGATCATTGAGGTTCTAGGTGTTTGAGGTTCTGGATCATCGAGGTTCTAGAGCCGACCATCTACAGCACATTGAGGTTCTAGATCATTGAGGTTCTAGATCATTGAGGTTCTAGAGCCGGCCGTCTACAGCGCATTGGAGTTCTAGGTGTTTGAGGGTCTAGATCATTGAGGTTCTAGAGCCAACCATCTACAGCACATTGAGGTTCTAGGTGTTTGAGGTTCTAGAGCCGACCGCCTACAGCACGTTGAGGTTCTAGATCATTGCGGTTCTAGAGCCAACCACCTACACACGATTGAGGTTCTAGGTGTTTGAGGCTGTAGATCATTGAGGTTCTAGAGCCAGCCACCTACAGGAGATGGAGGTTCTGGATCATTGAGGTTCCACAGCCAAACTGCCTGGAAGGGGAGAAGGGAGAAAAGAGGAGAAGGAAGAAGAGAGGGAAGGGAAGAAGGGAGGAAAGAGGAGAGGGAAGGGGAGAAGGGAGGGAAGAAGGAAGGAAGGAAGGGAAGAGGAGGGGGGAAGAAGGGGAGGGAGGAGGGAGGGAGAGAGGGAGGGAGGAAAGCTGGACCCACCCAGCGAGTAATGGGTTTAATGTTCTGTGCAATGCTCCTTGTTCCTCCAAAACCTTTGAACCTGTTTCAGGTGTCATTTCTTTCAGTTGTGGTTCTGCACATCTCCCCATTCCAGAAACACTGCCAATAGTTGCCCATGCCACTAATGCTCTAGAAGAAACCTGAAAGGCATCCACCATTGTATTAGTCCTTTATTGACTGTAGCAGCTGACTCCCGTTCCTTCATGCTGCCGGAAACCCCCGGAAGTGCAACTCTTCCCGAAGGCTTTTCCTGAGGAAGTGTTTTCCTCCTCCCAGTTCTGACTTCTGCCATGCAGACCAGAAGACTCTGCCCTCGGCAGGTTGCAAACAATCTCTGGGTAGGGATCAGATAAGTGACCAAGCAAATGGGGCAGATGACTAACCCAGCCCCGTGGAGCAGAAGTACTCGGAGAAACTCACTCAGTTGCGATTTGGCGTTTACTGAGCACTCGCTGTGTGCAGAGCACCGTACTAGGCACTTGGGAGAGTGCAATCTAGCAGTGAATGGAAACATTCCCTGCCCAGGATGAGCTGCCAGTCTAGAGGGGAAGTTGTGAGAGGTAAAGGTGCTGTCACTGAGTTGAAAGGAGGATCCAGTGTGGCTCTGAGGGCTGACTGTGGGGTTATAGGCAGAGGTTGAGGGGTCTAGTGAGAAAGAGGGGGAGGGAGGGAGGGGGGGGGGGGGGAGAGAGAGAGAGAGAGAGAGAGAGAGAGAGAGAGAGAGAGAGAGAGTCCCCGTTACATTAATGCACAGATGCACAGCAAACAACTGGACTCACTGTTTCATGAAGAAAGCAACAAGAGCTGTACAGGGAAATTTTACTGCAATTCCTGCCCAAAAGAAGCTTACTATCTCGAGATCCTCAAATAAATTTTGGGTATGCAGAAACATTAGAGAATAATAATAATAACTGTGGTATTTAAGTGCTTACTGTGTGCCAGGCGTGGTACTAAGCGCTAGGGTAGATACAAGCTAATCAGAGTGGATACAGTCTCTGTCCCACATGGCAATCTTTAATTGCCATTTTACAGATGAGGTAACAGGCACAAAGAAGCTAAGTGACTTGCCCAAGGTCACACAGCAGACAAGAGGCGGAGGCGGGATTAGAACCCAGGTCCTTCCAACCTCCAGGCCTATGCTCTATCCACTAGGCCATACTGCAATAATGAGTGGCAGGAGGAGGGGAAAGACTGGGTGGCGGGGGGGAGAAGAGAGGAACTGGGGAAGCAATCCTGGAGGAAATGGGATCTCAACGATGACAGGAAAGTTGAGAGGGTGAGAGGACTGGGATGGGAAGATGTGAACGGTTAAATTTTGTACAAGTTGAGTTTAAGGTGCCAGGGGAGGACATCCGTGTACAGTTGTCCCGGAGTGAGGAAGAGATGAAGAATCGCCAAGGAGGGATAATGAGTTTGATGCGGCAGTGGTGCAGCACAGAGAGGGGACATTTGAAGCAGTGAGATCGAAAGCAGTGAAGACTGAGGGGCACCCACAGTCCAGGGAGTCGGGCAAAGAGGATAAAGCCCAAAACGTCAGCCCCAAGAGGACTGGCCAGAGAAAGAGAAGGAGAAGCAGGCCGGGGGATACTGTCAGAAAAAACAGAGATTTGGACCGGAGTGGTAAGTGAGCGTTAGTTGGAAGGTGCAGGGAGGTTGAAAGAGGGGCAGTTCTGGGGAGAGGAGACACGTGGGCAGGTTTGAAGCAAACAGAATGGGACTGTTGGTCCCAGAAGGGAACGGTCAGGGAGGAGAGAAAAGTAGGATCAAGAGTTTTTATGAGGGAGGGAGCACATTTCCAAAGGAGGCAGCAAAAGGAGGGAGAGAAAGAGAGGGGAAAAAAAGAGATGAGAGAGAGAAATAAAAAGAGGGGCGGGGGGAAGAAACATGACCTGGGGAATGGGAAAGGCAAAACCCACTTACCCAATCGCGGGATCAAGGCAGACAGCTGAGCGGGAATGTCAGGAGCTCGCCTAATGTGGACTGCAAAGCAAAGCCCATCACTTACCTACTTGGGTCGTTTTCACAACCAGCCGGGTTCATCATCCAGATTGTCCACTCTTCCTTAAGTGCCAAACATTACGGAAAGAAAAGGCAGACTCCCGGGGGCCATCTGGAGCATCTGGTGACTCATCGGAAGACCCAATTAATTTGCCTTTCCGGTCATGACTTTCTCCACTCTCGTACGGGCGACGGCCAGGTGCATCACGGAGTTCACTGGGGCCTCTCTGTTGGCTTCCAGCCGTGGACTTCACCGCTTCCCTCGGAGAGAAAAAAATTGGTGAGGGTCCGAGGAGCTGGAGTTCCATGCAGAGGGTTGGGCCGCAGGGCGGGGGACCCGCTGCCTCTCCGTTATAATAATGATGGCATTTATTAAGCGCTTACTATGTGCAAAGCACTGTTCTAAGCGCTGAATTATGATGAGGCAGCAGGAGGAGGGTGTGATGGGGGAATCCGGAGAATACAGCAGCACCACGTCAGAACCGCCGACACTGACCTTCATCATCCAATTACTCTGGTTGCTGAGTTCTGTCTCCCTGAGAAAATTCCCTCTAAAATCTAATCATTGTAAAGTCGTTGTGGTATTTGTTAAGCAAACTGGGTAGGAGCCGGCCCCCTGTCCAACATGGGCCTCACAGTCTTGATCCCGATTTACAGATGAGGTCACTGAGGCTCAGAGAAGTGACTTCCCCAAGGTGTCACCCAGCAGACAAGTGGCGGAGGCGGGATTAGAACCCAGGTCCTTCCGACTCCCAGGCCCGGGGCTCTAAACGCCAGGCCACGCCAGCCGATCCCATTCCCCTCTTTTGCAGAGAGTGAGAATAAAATCCGTGTGGCCCTAAAGAGAGAGAACTTTCTGGTCAGTCTAGGGCCGAAAGAGAAGCTGGAGATGAGAGTGTCTGTGTGCCGAGCACTGAACTAAACACTTGGCAAAGTACAATTCAACGGGGGGTAGATGCGATCCCTTGCCCATTTGGATCTTACAGCCTGTAGGCATAGATACATTAGAGGCAGGGTAGAGTATAAAAATGTTTAGGCCTTCCCAGACTGAGCCCCCTCCTTCCTCTCCCCCTGCTCCCCCTCCCCACAGCACCTGTAAATACGTATATATGTTTGTACATATTTATTACTCTCTTTTACTTGTACGTATTTATTCTATTTATTTTATTTGGTTTATATGTTTTGTTTTGTTGTCTGTCTCCCCCTTCTAGACTGTGAGCCCGCTGTTGGGTAGGGACCGTCTCTATATGTTGCCAACTTGTCCTTCCCAAGCGCTTAATACAGTGCTGTGCACACAGTAAGCGCTCAATAAATACGATTGAATGAATGAATACCTACCAAGGGGCTGGGGTGAGTATCCATCAGCCTCTTCCCTGACCCTCCCTGCCTCCTGTCCCTTCCCAGTCCGATCCTTACCTCGCTATGCCGCCCGGATCATTTTTCTAAAAGAAACGCTCCAATCCCCAGCTCCCCTCTCCTCCAAAACCCGCAATCGTTGCCCGCCCGCTGCCGCATTAAACTCCTTACCCCCGGCTTTTAGAAACTCAGTCAGCTCTCCCTCCCATCACATCCCAATCCACACATTTCGCTCCCCTAATACCAGCCTACTTACTGTACCTCGATCTCGTCTGTCTAGCCGCCAACCCCTGGCCCACCCCATCCCTCGGGCCTTTGTACTCCGTTTTCATAACAGACAGACCACCGCTCCTTTTGGCCCCTTCAAAATACCTTGAAATCACATCTTCTCCGAGAGACCTTCCCTCAGCCCTCACTTCCCTTCCAAGCCCTCTCTTCTCCGTCACTTACTCACTGGGATCTGTAGCCGCCCTCTTCTAGCAAGAGACCGAGCCCCTACCCAGAAAATTAAGCGCTTGGAAGAGTGCAGTGCAGAGCTAGGTAGACACGATCCCTGCCCACAAGGAACTTAGACCAGAGAGGGAGACAGATGTTACGATTAATCACAGATTAATCACAATTAATCACAATTAATCACAGGTATGGAATTAGTGCCGTACGGCTGAGGGCGGGGTGAACACCACTTACTTCGGGGGTAAAGACTGAGGCACAAGCTGTCGAGCTTGATGTTCACAAAGCAGGTTGGCATTTAGAGGAGCAGAGTGTGTGGGCCCAGTTGTAGGAGAGGTGATTGAGTGCCTTACAGCCACTGGAGGTTTTTGAGGAATGGGGGGGATATAGACTGTTTTTGTAGAAAAATGATCCAGGTGGCACAGCCAAGTATGGACTGGAGGGAGAAGAAACAGGAAGGGAGGTTAGCGAGGAGGCTGATACTCCCCTCAGCCCCAAAGCGCTTACGTCTATAGCCTTTCACTCTGCCATTTGCCCTGTCTGTCACTTACTTTTAAATCAATCAATCAGTGGTGTTTCTTGAGGGCTATGTGGAGGGCACTGTACTACACGCTTGGGCAAGTATGATACAGTGGAGGAGGCATTGTAGTAGTAGTAGTAGTATTTGAGTGCTTAATACGCACAGAGCACTGTTTTAATACGCAGGTGGGAATTACGCCTGTCCCTCAAGGGGCTCACGATCTAGAAAGCTAGACAATCCCTGCCCACATGGAGCTTACGAGACTAGAAGGGGGCCTCAGATGATCAAATAAATTTCAGGTACGGACATAAGTGTCTTCCAGTCCTGATTTCAGGAGGGAGAGTCAAGCGGAGGCCTACCCGTTCCATTCCTAGCTTGGCCAGTGGCTAGAGAGTGGAAGGCCATTTTTAGACTGTGAGCCCACTGTTGGGTAGGGACTGTCTCTATATGTTGCCAATTTGTACTTCCCAAGTGCTTAGTACAGTGCTCTGCACATAGTAAGCGTTCAATAAATACGATTGATGATGATGATGCTACAAGTCAAAACTCCCCTGTGCTGGGCAGCCGTGGCACGGGAGAGACTTGAGGGCGGAGGGCAAGGGCCTGGGACTCAGAAGGACCTGGGTTCTAATCCCAGCTCTGTGACCTTGGGCAAGCTGCCTAACTTCTCTGGGCTTCAGTTACCTCATCTGTAAAATGGGGATTAAAACTGTGTCCAGCCTGATTAGCTGGTATCTACCCTAGCGCTCAGGACGGTGCCTGGCACGTAGTAAAGCGCTTAAATGCCAGAAGAAAAAAAGAGTGCTTAAGGTGAGCGGACCCAAATGCATAGGTGATGCAGAAGGGAGGGTTTAGACAGCTTAGAAAACAGTGCTCGACACTTTGTAAGTGCTTAATAAGTAGTGTAACAAACAAAGAAGTGAGAGCTTAGCTGGGGAATCCTCTTGGAGGACCTGTGATTTTAGTATAAATGAATGGGGAGGTGGAGACGGCCAGCTCTCGCTTATGTGGGGCAGCAAGAGGCTGGGCCCGTAACGCCTGAGGAGCGTCCAGACAACTCTCCTGTTGAAAGCAGCACGTACCTGCCCTGTGCCTTCTGTGGCCTCATCTGAAAAGCGAAGATTCAGTCCCTGTTCTCCCTCCTACTTTGTGGCATAGGGACTGTGCCCGACCCAATGACGCGGACCATCTCACCAGTCTTGGACACGTCGACGGTGCTGAACAAACACCACTATAGGATTAATATTACCACTCTGACGGCCCACCGAGCCTTTCCCCAGAACTGCTAGTATTGGAAAAACGACCGGTTGGGTTTTGAAGTTATTTTTCTTTTCCCTTCCCTGGGAAGTTTGAATAAAGCCAAGACCACACTGAAGCTGTGTGGCATGAAGCTGTAAGGCCCTGCTGCGAGCTCACCTCCTCCAGGAGGCCTTCCCAGACTGAGCCCCTTCCTTCCTCTCCTCCTCGTCCCCCTCTCCATCCCCCCATCTTACCTCCTTCCCTTCCCCACAGCACCTGTATATATGTATGTTTGTACATATTTATTACTCTATTCATTTATTTATTTTACTTATACATATCTATCCTATTTATTTTATTTTGTTAGTATGTTTGGTTTTGTTCTCTGTCTCCCCCTATTAGACTGTGAGCCCACTGTTGGGTAGGGACTGTCTCTATATGTTGCCAATTTGTACTTCCCAAGCGCTTAGTACAGTGCTCTGCACATAGTAAGCGCTCAATAAATACGATTGATGATGATGATGATGATGACGGGTAGAGCATGGGCCCGGGAGCCGGAAGGACCTGGGTTCTAATCCCGGTTGTGTGACCTTGGGCGAGTCACCCTAACTTCTCTTTGTCTCAGTTACAGTTTATGTAAAATGGGGATTAAAACCATGAGGCCCATTCATTCATTCATTCAATCATTTATTGAGCGCTTACTGTGTGCAGAGCACTGTACTAAGCGCTTGGGAAGTACAAGTTGGCAACATATAGAGAAGTTCCCTACCCAACAGCGGGCTCACAGTCTAGAAGGGCCCATGGGGGAGATGGACAGTATCCAAGCTAATTAGCACTTAGTACAGTGCCAGGCCTATAGTGAGCGCTTAATAAGTACGATTATTATTATTATCCTCTCCCCCTCTAGACTGTATACTCACTGGGGCCGGGAACGTGTCTGTTATATTGTTAAATACTGGTAAATTCTCCCAAGCGCTTAGTACAGTGCTGTACACACTTTCCCAAGCGCTTAGTACAGTGCTCTGCGCACAGTAAGCGCTCAATAAATATGACTGAATGAACACACACAGCACTCAATAAATACGACTGACTGACCGACTACCCCAGCACTTCGTACAGTGCCTGGCACATAATAAGTGCTTAACAAACACTGTAAAAAAAAAAAAAGGAAAATGATGAGCAGAGGGTCTTAAGCAATTCCCAAGCCTTATTAGCTGATACTAAACACAAGACGGTCTAAACACAAGACTATTTTGAAGCGGTCTGACTCAACCTTTTACTTTTATTTATTTTTTTGCAGCTGGAAACTCGGTTAAAAACTGCATCCCACCTTGGCAGCCCAGCCCCCGGACGAGTGGCAGAAATGAAGAGAGCGGCAGGAAGTTTGCTGGGGATGACTGCCGCAGAGGGAGGGAGACAGGCACCCTCCCAAGCTTGGCTCCCACCTGGGGGGGGGGGGTCCCATCAGGCGCTAAGGGGGTGGCCAGGTGGGATGATTAGACCCCAGGTCCTTCCGACTCCCAGGCCCGGGGCTCTAGGCCACGCCAGCCGATCCCATTCCCCTCTTTTGCAGAGAGTGAGAATAAAATCCGCGGGGCCCTACAGAGAGAGAGCTTTCTGGTCAGTCTAGGGCCGAAAGAGAAGCTGGAGATGAGAGTGTCTGTGTGCCGAGCACTGAACTAAACACTTGGGAAAGTACAATTCAACGGGGGGTAGACGCGGTCCCTTGCCCATGAGGATCTTACAGCCTGCAGGCACAGATACATTAGAGGCAGGGTAGAGTATAAAAATGTTTAGGCCTTCCCAGACTGAGCCCCCTCCTTCTTCTCCCCCTATTCCCCCTCCCCATCCCCCCTGCCTTACCTCCTTCCCCTCCCCACAGCACCTGTATATACGTATATATGTTTGTATATTTATTTAATATTATTTAATATTTAATCTATTTATAGCATATTTAATTACAACAATATTTTATAATATATTATGTATTTAATTATATATAATATATTATATTAATATGATTTTAATTGAGTATATTTAATTATATTTACTATAGTATAGTATATTTAATATATTTATTACTCTATTTTACTTGTACATATTTATTCTATTTATTTTATTTGGTTTATATGTTCTGTTGTCTGTCTCCCCTTTCTAGACTGTGAGCCCGCTGCTGGGTAGGGACCTTCTCTATATGTTGCCAACTTCCCAAGCGCTTAGTACAGTGCTCTGCACACAGTAGGCGCTCAATAAATATGATTGAATGAATGAAGGCTGCAGCTGGGGCCTGAGCTGGCTGCCTTTCCCAGCCCAAGTTGAATGCTCTCAAGCCTGCCCTTCTGAGGGAGGGAGGGAGAGAGAGAGAGATTGATCTCCTCCTTCCTAGGCCCTCAACTAGATTTAGAATTGTTTTACTTGGTGGATCGTTGAACGGATCATCGTTTATGCATTTAGGCAGCTGTTAATTTGCCTAATTAGATGCTGCTATTAACAGGGGTTTTCCTAATTGAAAGCAGGGACTCGGGAGGATCATTTGGCAGAAGCGGCCATCTGGCAGAGTGGCTTGGGAACCCCAGGGGGCCGGCCCCCCGTTTGAACTGCTCCCCTGGGGCGGGCGCTTGAACCCCCTTTGCCTCCCAAGGGAACCTGACCATCCACCCACAGCGGAAGAGATCAATGATGATGGTACTTGCTAAGCGCTTACTATGTGCAAAGCACTGTTCTAAGCGCTGGGGGGGATACAAGGCAATCAGGTTGTCCCACGTGGGGCTCACAATCTTCATCCCCATTTTACAGATGAGGTAACTGAGGCCCAGAGAAGTGAAGTGACTTGCCCAAACTCACACAGCTGACAACTGGCCGAGCTGGGATTTGAACCCATGACCTCTGACTCCAAAGCCCGGGCTCTTTCCACTGAGCCAAGCTATCAAGCGCTCTCTCTCTCTCTCAAACTTTATCTCTCTCTCACCCCAACCCCCGCAGCTCCTGATGTCTCCCAGTGGAGTGTCCACTACCCTTAGGGGAGTGGGGGCAATCCGCCCTGAGCCATTCCCCGAATTCCTCCCCTTTCCCCGCAACATCCCCCCATTGCAGGAAGTAGGGTGGCCTAGGGGAAAGAGCTTGGGAGCCAGAGAACCTCAGGCCACCCCTGGTGAGTTACAACTTCTCTGTGCTTCAGTTCCCTCATCTGCAAAATGGGTTAGTCAATACCTGCTCTTCTTCCTACTTAAGATTGTGAGCCCCATGTGGGACCTGATTACCTTGGATCTACCCCAACAGCTTAGTACATGCTCAGTACACAGTAAACGCTTAACAAAAATCACAATTATTACTGGTGTCACGCTTACCGTAGCACTGCCACCTCACCTATGCATGTACCTGCCCCTTTGCAGGCAAAGCTATGTACTAGCTTAATATACTGTAGCTTCCTCTTCCATGTAATTTGTTTTATTTTCACCCCCACCTACCTGTAAGCTCTTTGAGGGCAGGGATCACGTTTGCCAAATACCGAACTCTCCCAATGGCTTAAGAGTTCAGTGCTTTGCCCCAAATAAGCACTCACGCTCAGGGACGCAGCAGGCTCTAGTGGAAAGACCCCGAGCCTGGGACTCAGGGGACATGGGTTCTAATCGCGGCTCTGCCACATGTCTGCAGTGTGACCTCGGGCAAGTCCCTTCGCTTCTCTGGGCCTCAGTGACCTCATCTGTAAAATGGGGATTAAGACTGTGAGCCCCACGTGGGACATGGACCGTGTCCCCCGTGACTGCCTTATATCTACCCAACAGTGCTTGGCACATAGTAACCATTTAACAAACACATTTATTATTATTAAATACTACTGTTTGATGGCTGGCCGGTTAATTGGTTTCTTTAAGGTAGAGGGTTATTTACTATTAAAAGCCGCTGAGCCTCTGTAAGTGTTGCTTTGATTCTCCATTCTGGGGTGATGACTTGGAACGCCACCCACACCCCTCTGGGGGATTCTAGCTGGTGGGGGTGGCAAGTGCTTAAATATTCATCCATTCATTCATTCAATCGTATTTATTGAGCGCTTACCGGGTGCAGGGCACTGTACTAAGCGTTTGGGAAGTACAAGTCGGCAACAGATAGAGACGGTTCCCTACCCAACAACGGGCTCATGCAGCCTGGGAGCAGGGCAGCCATTCCACGTACACCACCGGCACTCAGACCACTACCAAGTCCCACTAAGGAGCGAGACGCTACAAAGAACCGAAAGAGCCCTGTCGGAGGGGAATCAGGTTGGACCCAGTCCCTGTCCCACACGGGGCTCAGGGTCGTCACCTCCGTTTTACAGATGAGGTAACTGAGGCCCAGAGAAGGGAAGTGGCTTACCCACGGTCACGCGGCGGAACCGGGACTAGAACCCAGTTCCTCTTGACTCCCAGGTGTGTTCGATCCACTAGGCCACACTGCTTACCTCGGTTTCTCTTCTTTGGCAAGCTGCTCTGACCTCCTGCAGCCCGGCCCGGCCCGGCCCCCGAGCCCGCAGGCGGCAGCACAGCAAAAGCTGCCCGTGGGCACGCAATGCGGCCGCAGCGGGACCGCTCGGGCCTGGAGCCTGCCATGGCGCTCAGTCAGCTGTATTTACTGAGCGCTGACTGCATGTGGAGCACTGTACTAAGCGCCTGGGAGACTACGATACAGCAATAAACAGACCCGTTCCCTACCCACAACGAGCCCCTTACCCTGCTTTGCTCCCGGGCGGGGGCCTGGACAGAGATTTCCCGAAGCCCCCCCTCTTCCCGGCCGGCCTGAAGGTCTCTTCCACGTCTCTGCAGTTGTTTCCCACACCTTAAGGCAGTCGGGCGAGATTTTTTTTTTCAAAAACTTAATCCGGCTCCCCAGATCTGATTTGGTGGCCAAGATCAAAGATTCGGCTCTAGCAGCATGGCCCGGGGCTACTGCCCACCCCCACCTGCAGCTCTCCCTTCAGGCCCGACTTGATTTCGGACAGGCTCCCGGGCTTGGGCCGGTTGCCACGGCTGCCGTAAAGATCCCCGCTCCTCCCTGGGGCTCAGAGGGACCTACTCCCGGGTCCCGTT
Organism: Tachyglossus aculeatus; assembly: GCF_015852505.1. Classification (NCBI taxonomy): domain Eukaryota; kingdom Metazoa; phylum Chordata; class Mammalia; order Monotremata; family Tachyglossidae; genus Tachyglossus; species Tachyglossus aculeatus. The sequence goes on along the minus strand of NC_052071.1, from coordinate 15,533,154 downwards.
CGGGGAAGCCGGGATGGCGTGCTCTACGCCTGGGTGTGCCTTGTCGGTTTGGAACAACCAACGGCAAGCGGGAAAAGGGTTAAGGCTGCAGATCCGGAGAGGCCCTGCCCCCACCGTGCCCCCACCTCAAACCATCCCACCCCCTCCCAGCTCTCACGGAGCCCCTCGGTGCCCCTACTCACATCACAGCCCAGAAAAGTGATGGGGGAGATTTTCAATCCGCTAGGCCGTTTCATTCTTCTGCCCGCACCCGTTGCCCTCCATAGTTACTGGAAAGAACAGGGGCTTGGGAGTCAGAGGATATAGGTTCTAATCCCCATTCTGCCCCTCGTCTGCTGTGTGACCCTGGGAAAGCCACAACTTCTCTGGGCCTCAGTTACGTTATCTGTAAAATGGGGATTAAGACTGTGAGCCCCACGTGGGACAACCTGATTACCTTGCTTCTATCCCAGCCCTTAGAACAGTGCTTGGCACAAAGTAAGCACTTAAATCCCATTATTATTATTAATATTAATAAACCATCTAATAAAGTCTCATCCCAATCTGCCTCTCTCCTGTGCCTGTCTATCCAAATGGAGCATCCCAATTACAGTACCATTTACCGTCTTGGAGTTGAGATTTGAAAATGAGTTTTTGAAACGTCTGCTTTCACTGCTCCTAACCGCTCCCCTAAGAGGCAGGTGGGCAGGAAACTCTGGGCCGTCTCGTTCAACAGACGGTCACTGCAAGAGCCCCGGGAAAACCTACAGGACTTGTCTGAGTCCCTGCCATTTGGGAGACGCCAAGGACCTTGGGTAAGTCACCTTGCTTCTCTGAGCCTCTGTCCTCATCTGGAAAATGGGGATTGGATACTAGTTCTCTCCCCTCCCAGTTTAGACTGTGAGCCCCACCTGCGACAGACACTGTGCCTGACCTGATTATCTTACATCTACCCGGAGCTCGGTACGGTGCTTGGCACATAGTAAGCCCTTAACAAATGCCATCTTTTTATTACTATTATTGCATCCATACTTAGGTCCTTCCCCACACTCACATTTTTTTTACATTCTTAAGAGTCTGTCACCAACCCCTACCTCGAGAAACAGCGTGGTTTAGGGGAAAGAGCCCGGGCTTGAGAGTCAGAGGTCGTGGGTTCTAATCCCAACTCTGCCACTTGTCAGCTGTGTGAGCTTGGGCAAGTCACTTAACTTCTCTGTGCCCCAGTTACCACATCTGCAAAACGGGGATGAAGACTGTGAGCCCCATGTGGGACAATCTGATTATCTTGTGTCTACCTCAGCGCTTAGAACAGTGCTTGGCACATAGTAAGTGCTTAACAGATACTAACATTATCATTTATTATTATTTACTTTCATATCTGTCTCTCGCCAGACTGCAAATCCCTTCAGAGCAGGGATCATGTCTACTGTTCTCTCCCAAGAGCTTACTAATAATTATGGAATTTGTTAAGCGCTGTATGCCAAGCACTGTTCTAAGCACTGAGCACTCTTCTAAGCACTGTTTGATACCTGCCACTGATTGACTGAAGGATGACCGCATAGCGCACTGCTCCGAGTAAGGCCCTCATGATCATCGCTATCCCACCTACCCAAGGACCACTGCTTCAGTTAACTGAACTCATAATACTAACGATAATGAGTGTGATATTTGTTAAGTACTTACTATGCGCCAGGCACTGTACTACGCGCAGGGGTGGATCCAAGAAAATCAGGTTGGACACAGTCCCTGTCCCATGTGGGGCTCACAGTCTCAATCCTTATTTTACATAAATGAGGTAACTAAGGCCCAGAGAAGTGAAGTGCCTTGCCCGAGGTCACACAGCAGACACATGGCGGAGTCGGGACTAGAACCCAGGTCTTTCTGACTCCTAGAAAGGACTCTATCCACTAAGCCGTGCTGCTGCTTCTCACATCGATGACTGGAACAAACCTCAGTCCTGATTAACTCAGATGATCAACTCTTCTAGGGTCATGAACTGAGGGAAGTGCTGTAAAACATTTACACCAGTTCCCACACCTCTGGCCCTTGGGCGTTTAGAGAGATGCCACTGCTCTAACAAAGTCTACTAAACCCTCTTATGGCCTGGTCGGTGAAAGCCCCCAAAGTATAGGGCATTTAGAGGGGGGGCAGTTGTTTTCCCTTTAAAGTTTTGAAAGCAGCCGTGTTGGTCTGAAATCCCCACAGAGTGAGACTGTGTGAGAAAACTGGTGCAGGAATTCACTCTGCCCCCGCCCTTCGTGGTGATAATGCTTGAGCAGAGTGGATAAAATCTCTCAAGGCTAAGGTGAAGCCCGCCTGCTTGGTTTTTTTATTAGCACAAGGCCCCCCACCCCCCTCATATTGTCTCACTTTCTGAACTATGAGCAGAGGTGGAAAGGGAGTCTCACTTTTTGGGGGGGAGCGGGGTGTGTAAATGATTCATCCAACCTGTGGTACACAGCTGTAAACACGCCTGGGGGAAGCGGCCAGAACGAGTTACAGGGGAAAAGATGATCTAATAGGTGTTTCCCACCACTGTCCTTGTGATTCAGTTGTATGTAAATCGCCACCAACCTGGCCAGGTCTGAGGAGACTTCAAGAAACCCTGGGTGACTCAAGTCCTTCCTTCCTTCCTAGCTGCTCCCGGGTATTAAGGAAGAAAACACAAGGGTGGGTGGCGGGTGTCTCTGAGTTCATGGGGGAGATTTGCATGGCGGGGCCAGGACTAGCCCGATGACTTGAGTCCCGATGAAAAACACAGCTCGGTTTGAGGGATCCTCCCCGTTGGGGACCCCCGGGCCAGATTGGGACTGAGAGTGTTGCCCCGTAGGGGTGGTATGTTCATAAGTGTTTGGGAATAGGGGAGGGGGGGTCTCCAGGCAGCTCCCAGAGGGACCATCACCCCTTGTTACCACAGCCCTGGCTCCCTTCCGCTCCCCACCTGGGCTCAGTCCAGACATTGACCCCCGGAGGGATGGGGCAAGGAGAGGAAGGGTCTCGGGGTTCTGCTCAACCCTGGACATATCGCACTGAGGAAGCTGAGCAGACTCTCTCCTTGGAGGGGGTGCCGGGGAATAGATATTTGAGCCCGGATACTAGTAATACTAATTATGTTATCTGTTAAACGCTTACTATGTGCCAGGCACTGCACTAAGCGCCAGGGTGAATACGAGCAAACCGGGTTGGACACAGGCTCAAAGTCTCAGGTCAGGTGTCAGCTCGGACAATGAGATGAGCGGCGCGGGGCCATGGAGGGGAGTGGGGGCACCAAAGACCACAGATCCGTTGAAGGAGAAAAAATAAACCGGCCTCACCCTCCCCACTCGGGGCCTGAGGACACAGAGCTTCTCTGTGAAACCCCCGCCTGTCTGCCTGGCGGTTTTCACTGAGACGTCCGGCTGGGAGTCCAGAATGGAATCCACTCATGAAACTGTGAACAGACGGGCATCAGATGAAAATTCAGACAAAATATGATTTCTCAACCCATATCTGGCTGGGGTCACAAACGTTTTCCTTCACGCACTGTGCTCTCCCCAAGCTACCGAATGGCCCCACATAAATAACAGAAAAAAAAACACCCCGGCATCATTGCGAACCCTTTTAAGTTGAGAAACTTTGGGTACAAATTCTAGCTCTAAAACTAGGCGGCTTTGGCTAAGTCCCCGAATCCCTCTAGGCCTTCCTCCTTTCCGCTGCAAAATGGAAACACCAAACCTCTGCCTCACCGGGCTGAGATGTGAGTCGGCCCCTGATGGAGACGCTTGGGCAACTCCTTTGCAAATACTGAACATGCAAGTCCACAAACTAGATATCGCTTCCTCCTCTACTTCCCTCCCAAATCCCCTCTTCAGGTTGCGAGGTTGGCCCCGTGCTGCCTCTCCATCCCCAGGTGCCACACTCCTTTCTACTCTTTGAGTCTCAGGCCCACCTCTGCCTCAGTTTCCTCTCTCACTACAGGGAATGCCTTGGAAAGTCTATAGGACACTTAATGAACACGAGAGAGTGAAAGACAACAATTCTGATCCCTTGCTCCATCTCTCTTCCAGCTAAAGGACACTCAGTGGACATGAGTTCACTGGGAACTCTGGTACCTTGCCCCATCTCTCCTCCGGCTCAAGAGGATTGGGAAAACAGAGATTGGGATGCGCGGGTTCAACACCCTCCCCGATCACCTGATCAATGACCACGGCAGATCCAAACTGAGCCATCTGTTCGGGACCTCAGAACCTCAAGAGACAAGACAGCCCGGATGTCTCCACAATTTCTGACGAGAGAAATTCAATTCGATCCGAGGGGCCGAGCCTCACTTCCTGCCGCTGTCTAAACTGGCAGACGCCGACAGGACCCACGTGACAGTGTTGGGGCCAACGAGGGGACCATGAAAGAGAAACACAAAAGCTTCCCAACTGCCTTCCCACAGTCCATCCTTCCGCTTCTTCAGTAACCCTTCTGCCAGAGATTCCCCCCTCCACCGCCCCCACACTGGGTCAAGATGGAGCACCTGAATCAAAAGAGGCTTTGAGCTGCCAAATCGGTTCTTTCACGCAATTCAACTGTATTTACTGAGCACTTACTGTGTGCAAAACACTGTACTAAGCACTTCTTCAAGACCTCGATGCAGCATTCCCCTTTGGCGCCTCATCCAGTTTTCAGGGCCCTTCCCAAACATGCGGGTAGCCCCGTGGCCCAGATGGGGGAAAGGAGAAGACAACATGAGGCGTCTTGCCCAGGGTTATTATGCAATGAATTCACAGCCAAGCCGGGACCGAACGCCCCAGCTCCCGGCCGGCCGGGCCCTAATCCTCGGGCCCTTTCAAGAAATGATTCACGAGCCCTTTTTGCAACGCTCTTCGACAGGATCGTTAATTAGGCATTTCTCACCACAGCCCTGCAGAGCGGCTCCAGATTATGACCATTTATAGAAGAGGAAACTGAGGCAGGGAGCTGAAGCAATCTTCCCAACACCCCTAAAACTGCCAGGGGCAGAGTCGGGATTAAAAACCTCAGAGTGTCAGGCTCCCGAGCTGAGTCCTTTGGCGGGAGCTTACCTCATTCTGGCTGCCGACAAGGAGCTGTGGCTGAAAGACGAAAGGACTTAAGCTTGAGCTCTGCTCTTCCTCAGAGTTCCACTTCATCATCTTCATTTGGAGCCTTGAAGATTTTCACAGCGTTGCGGCTGACATGAACGTGATAGGCTGGTGGGGGGGAGAAGACGACAAATTAGTCCCTGGCTCCCCTCAGTAAGCGCCCTTTATCATTCATTCATTCAATCGTATTTATTGAGCACTTACTGTGTGCAGAGCACTGTACTAAGCGCTTGGGAAGTACAAGCTGGCAACATATAGAGACGGTCCCTACCCAACAGCGGGTTCACAGTCTAGAAAATCCCCAGGCCGCGGGTTTCTGTGGGGAGGTTGGCCGACAGCAAACCAACAAGGGCCATCCTGACTCTGCCAATTGTCAGCTGTGTGACTTTGGGCAAGTCACTTAACTTCTCTGGGCCTCAGTTACCTCATCTGTAAAATGGGGATTAAGACTGTGAGCCCCCTGTGGGACAACCTGATCACCTTGTAGACTCCCCAGCACTTAGAACAGTGCTCTGCACATAGTAAGTGCTTAATAAATGCCATCATTCATTCAAGGGCCCTTGCCTGCAAACCCTGCCATTTGCTTCCTAGCTCCAATCTGAGCTGAAATGGGTTCAGGTGGAAAGGTGCCCTTTTGACAAGACGGCTAAACCCTAATGACAAAAAGAAATTACACTCCTGGACGTTCGGCTGAAATCTGGCCTTCCTGCGTTGGAGGGGGAAAGGGTGGCAAAAACGACTCTTTCCCCAGTGCTTGTGGAAGCGCAGGATTCCCAGGTTTTTCATACCCCCGCATTTCTATGACAAAAGGGGTGTATTTTCCATTTGGCTTCAGCACATCAACTCAATACTGTGCTGCCCGCCACATCAACAGGGAAGCCACATTCCTTCGTCAAGAGTCTTCTACCCCCAGTGACTACGCCTCTACACCAAACCTTCTAGGGCGTTGCTTTCTGTTTACGATCAAAGCTGGGTGGCTTTGTAGGGCAACCTGAACTAATTGCTACGGAGTTCAAATACTCTTCTGGTGAGGTGTGCGTTTGTGGCTGAGGTCAAGGGAGCCGCTTAATGAAGCCGGCTCCCTGGGGACTCCGGGCTAGGCTAGGGACCGGACCAGAATTTCAAGCGACCGCCACTTAACTGGCCTGTGACTCAGTTTCCATAAAAGGGAAGCTGAATGGTGCAACACCGCCCCCTCCTGGCTTTCCTAGGGAAGCTCAGGAAGGAATCCTGAGGCGATTCCTGAAAATTCCCTTCCCACGGAGCTGCCGAGGAGTCAAACCCTCGGGAAGGGGAACGATTAGGGAGGGGAGGAGGAATGAGAGTGACCTTTTATTAAACCACTCTCCCCCTGCGTTTTTCTTTCTCTTCACCTTGAGGGAACACACCTACTCGGTCCTGCTGTAACCCAGGTTTTTACCCTGCGTTTGGGCTAAAACACGACAGCACAATGGGGGACCGAGCTTCCATTCATTCAGTTGTATTTATCGAGCGCTTGCTGTGTGTAGAGCTGTTATACTAAGTGCTTGGGAGAGTACAACAGAACGATAAAACAGACACGTCCCCTGCCCACAACGAGCTCACAGTCTAGATGGGGTGCTGGAAGAAAGAGTCGTGCGCTGAAGGCGCTGCGGGGTTCTGGAAGAGTGTAACCTCCATGTTCTGGGAGAACTGGGGGCATTCAGTCCCTCAGCCTGCCCAGGGCTTGTATTTTTGCCCTGTGTTTGAGATTCCTCAAGTGGCCCCCTGGACTCCATCCGGGAAACTCCAAACTAAATCTGACAATCTAAAAACAGGCGGTCTCTGGGTATGGTGAGGTTCACCACTCCAGCAGCCACGAGGCCCGTGGGAAAGTGGGTTGACAAACATAAAACCGCCACTCCCTAATCTCAGGTTGAAGTGGAGGTAAAACATCGATCACTGCTGTTTCTTGAGCACTCAGTGTGTGCAGAGCACTGTACTAAGCACTTGGGAGAGTATGATATAAGTTAGTAGACGTTTTCTCGGCCCACAGTGAGATTACAGTCTAGGGGGACAAGGTTAGCAACTAAGGAAAGCCTTTAGGAGAGAGGAATCTTTGTCAGTGTACTAGGGATGTGCCAATGTCACAATCTGCCCAGACTTTTTCTTCTTCTTGTCCAGTTTGGTCTGTACTTGCCCAGCTAACCCATAAAGAGTTGAGAGTCCAAAGGAACAGGAGACCTGGGCGGGGGGCTCAGGATCCAAGCCTGCTGCTCGACGTGTTTTGTGCAAGATAAACCCCCTCTGCCTCGTGATAGGGAAAGGTTCCCTGGATGTCCCTGGCCCGGGATCTGTCAACAGAGAACTGCTGCAGCAGTTTAAGGATCAGGCATGGAGATCCCGTGTCCCACTCTCTGCCCTGCCCACTTTTTAGCTCACTTGGTCAAACAGGAAAAGGGAATCGGTCTGTGGCATGCTCATCTGCTAGGGGTTTGGCAGGGCTTTCCCCGAGTGCTCTGGCCCTGGCTTCGAATCATTCATTAATTCCAAAGAGGCTGACTCCTTTGCTGGGAGCCCGCCCCATGTCAGTCTGTTCGGCACCCAGCAGTAAGATTCATTTTCCACTCGGAGTACTCCGATCATGTCACTTTCCCTTGCAGAAGCCTGAAGTGACAGTCAGATCCAAACCCTAATCCCAGGTTTTGGGTCCTCTTTTCCCACCGCCCTCCCCTGCATTTTTTTTTATGGTATTTATTAAGTGCTTACTACGTGCCGGTACTATACTAGGCACTAGGGTACACGTATGCTACTTAGGTTGGACACGGTCTACATCCCACATAGGGCTCAGAATCTTATTCCCCATTCTACAGATGAGGTAACTACGGCACAGAGATGTTAAGCGACTTGCCCAAGGTGTCACAGCAGACAAGGGGCAGAGTCAGGATTAGCACCCGGGTCCATCCAAATCCCAGGCCCGTGCTCTATCCACTACACCACGCTGATTCTTAATGCTCAGCTGCCTTTCTCTCCCACCAGACACTCTCTCTTTCCGCCTAGCCAATCTACCCCCGTTTCACTCCCCCAGCCAGCCAGCCCTCTCCCTCGCAGTTCAGCTACTGCTCACACTTCTCCAGCCCTCCATTCACGACTCCATCCAGCAGTTATACTTACTCAGCAACTACTCTGTGCGAAGCTTGGGAGATCTGACAGAAATCCCTGAAGGAACTTAAAATCTAATGGGAACCAATAAACCAATGGGATTTACTGAGCAACCTCTCAGGGCTTGGGAGGGCACAACAGTAAGATACATTCCCCAAAGCTCAAGGAGCTCTCAGTGTCACGGGGAGACAGACAAAAAGTATTTACATTTAATGAGAGCAAGAGGAAGAATGAAGATAAAGCAAGAAGTGGACAAACCGCGGAAATAAGCAATTGAATGCACAGATGACTAGATGAGAAGCAGAGTGGCCTAGTGGAAAGGAGTTCAATCCTGGCTCTGCCACTTGTCTCCTCTGTGACTTTGGACAAGTCACTTCATTTCTTTGCGCCTCAGTTTCCTCAAATGCAAAATGAGGATTAAATCCTACTCCCTCCTAGTTAGACTGTGAGCCCCTTGTGGGCCAGGGACTATGTCCAACCTGATAACTTTGTATCTACCCCGGAGCCTTAAGCACCTAACAAATACCACAGAACAAAAACAAACTAAACTATATAAACGGAACATACATTGAATAAAAATATTCACAAGTACCTGAGGATTCAGGATAAGAACAAGAATCTGTGAGTGCTAAAATTTGGGCTGATATGATTGGGGTTTTGGGCAGTAATTGGGGAAAGGCTGTACGGAGGTGCTGGACTTTGGAGATGGTCTGGCAACTTTGGGGCAGGGGAGGGAATTCCAGTCTTTGGGAACAACGTGAGCAAGGGGATGGAGCTGGAAGAGTCGAGAGAGGTACAGGCAGACGAGGAGTTTGGGAGGAGTAAAAGTTGTGTGCCGGGGAGAAGTGGGTGAAGAGAACTCATGTGGAAAACAGAGAAAACTGGAGGACCGCCTCCAAGCCACTGGCAGAGGTTCTGTTTTGGAATATGGCCCGGTATCGCCTATCCTGAGAAAACCAACCTTTTCCTTAACCCCACCTCCCTTTGATCATTCCTGCCCAACCTCCTCAAAAGGGCTGTTTCCTGCCTCTATCTCCGTTTCCTCTCTTCCAAATCTTTCCTCGGTCCCCTGCCACTTGGCCTTCACTCCTCCACTCCATGGAATCGGTCCCTAAGGTCGCCAATGACCTCCTCCTTGACTAATTCCATGGCCTCTACTCCGTGCTAATCCTCCTTGGCCTCTCAGCTCCCTTTTCTTGATAACGCTATCCATGCTTGGTTTCACTGACACTGCCCTCTCCTAGTTCTCCTCCTATCTCTTGAGTCTCGTTCACCAACTCCTCTTTATTTATTTATTTTTTTAATGGTCCTTGTTATGCAGTTACTATGTGCCAGGAACTGTATTAAGTGCTGGGGTAAATATGAGATGATCAGATTGGACACATCTGATATCCCTAGGGCTCACAATCTAAATCCCCATTTTACAGATGAGGGGACTGAGGCACAGAGAAGTTAAATGACTTGCCTAAGGTCACACAGCAGGCAATTTTCTCCTTGACTCCCTGCTATCAAGCTTCCAACCCCTCCACTCCACAGATCTGATCCTCTCTAAGGTCACCAGTGACTTCCTTCTTGTCTAATCCAATGTCCTCTATAATCAATGGCATTTATTGAGTTCTTACTATGTGCAGAGCACTGTTCTACACCATCCTAATCCTCCTCAACCTCTCAGCTGCCTGAGACACTGTGGACCTCCTTCCTTTTCCTGGAAACATTATCTAACCTTGGCTTCACTGACACTGTCCTCTCCAGGTTCTCCTCCTATCTCTCTGGCCGCTCCTCTCTCTCCCTTTTTTTTTTTTGGTATTTCAATCAATCAATCAATCGTATTTATTGAGCGCTTACTGTGTGCGGAGCACTGTACTAAGCGCTTGGGAACTACAAGTTGGCAACATATAGAGACCGCCCCTACCCAACAGTGGGCTCACAGTCTAGAAGATGTCAAGCACTTACTCCATGCCAGGCACTGTACTTAAGCGCTGGGGTAAATACAAGATAATCATCTTGGACACAGTCCCTGTCCCACACGGGGCTCACAATCTTAATCCCCATTTTACAGCTGAGGTAACTGAGGCCCAGAGAAGTGAATAATAATGATGGCATTTGTTAAGCGCTATGTGCGAACACTGTTCTAAGCGCTGGCGGGGATACAAGGTGATCAGGTTGTCCCACGTGGGACTCACAGTCTTCATCCCCATTTTACAGATGAGGTAATCAATCAATCAATCGTATTTATTGAGCGCTTACTATGTGCAGAGCACTGCACTAAGCGCTTGGGAAGTACAAATTGGCAACATATAGAGACAGTCCCTACCCAACAGTGGGCTCACAGTCTAAAAGGGGGAGACAGAGAACAAAACCAAACATACTAACAAAGTAAAATAAATAGAATAGATATGTACAAGCAAAATAAATAAATAAATAAATAGAGTAATAAATATGTACAAACATATATACATATATACAGGTGCTGAGGCACAAAGTCACACAGCTGACAAGCGGCGGAGCCGGGATTAGAACCCATGACCTCTGACTTCCAAACCCGGGCTCCTTCCACTGAGCCACGCTGAAATGACTGTGTCTAACCTGATTAGCTTGTATCTACCCCAGCGCTTAATACAGTGCCTGGCACATAGTAAGCGCTAACAAAGACCATAAAAAAAGGGATAATGTTCTCAGGGCGCAATCCATCCAAGAACCAAAGATCAAGGGAGGGCCACAGGTCAGCAGGGTGAGGAAGCAGAGCCCCAAGCCTTCGCACCTCTTAATATCTGGGCAACATTGCTCCAATTTTAGCCGGGCAGGAATCTGTCTAAGGCAGTGTCTGATAAGCGCTTAACAAATGCCATCATTGTTATTATTTATGTGGGACAACCTGATTACCTTGTATCCCCCCAGCGCTTAGAACAGTGCTTCGCACATAGTAAGTGCTTAAGAAATGCCATCATTGTTTTTATGTGGGACAACCTGATTACCTTGTATCCCCCCAGCGCTTAGAACAGTGCTTCGCACATAGTAAGCGCTTAACAAATGCCATCATTGTTATTGTTGTTATATGACAATAAAAATGATGGTATTTGTTAAGTTCCTACTATGTGCCGGGCACTTTACTAAGCGCTTGGCCACATACAAGCTAATCAGGGTGGACACAGTCCATGCCCCACATGGATTTTACAGTCTTAATCTCCTTTTCTCAGATGGGGAACTGAGGCCCAGGGAAGTGAAGTGACTTGCCCAAGGTCACACAGCAGACAAGCGGCAGAGCCAGAATTAGAACCCAGGTCCTTCTGACTCCCAGGTCCGTTTTCTATCCACTAGGCTTCTAGTGGAAAGAGCCTGGTCTTGGGAGTCAGGGGTCGTGGGTTCTAATCCCGGCTCCACTGCTTGTCAGCTGTGTGACTTTGGGCAAGTCACTTCACTTCTCTGGGCCTCAGTGACCTCATCTGTAAAATGGGCATTAAGACTGGGACCCCCACGTGGGACAGCCTGATCACCTTCGTTTAGTGCTTAGAAAAGTGCTTGGCACATAGTAAAGCGCTTAATAAATGCCATCATTATTATTACTATAAGACTCTTGGGGCTGCTTCTTATAAGACCCTTTTCGGAACGAGTCAGGGCTGAGGGGCCATTCCCCTCTCTTCGATAACATGAAAAGAGGTCTTCTAAGTCCAATCTTGTACATATCTATTCTATTTATTTTATTTTGTTAGTATGTTTGGTTTTGTTCTCTGTCTCCCCCTTTTAGATTGTGAGCCCACTGTTGGGTAGGGACTGTCTCTATATGTTGCCAATTTGTACTTCCCAAGCGCTTAGTACAGTGCTCTGCACATAGTAAGCACTCAATAAATACGATTGATGATGATGATCTTCCCGGAATCGACAGAGGAAGGGTGGCTGGCTTCGATACCTGTCCAAGAAGCTACGGGGGGAGGAGGGGATGCCTGTGACCAGGCGGCCGACCCGCCGAACCCTCCACGAACTCCCAGGCCTAAAAGCACCGTTAGCTTCCAAAACAGAACTGAAAACGGCCCTCAAATTAGTACCGTTTCTACTCCACTACCCTTTTAAGTTGGGGACCCAGGAAAACAAAACAACAAACAACCCAAAACGGCAAATCACCGAGAGACGGAAAGATCGGGACGGAAAGAGAGCTGCACGCTTGGATACCAAGTCGTTAGTTTCACTTCAGCTGGCCTTTTATAGCCTCGGCTCGGTTCTCCTCCGCCGCTTGGAACCGGGCGAGTAGCATCTGAACGCTCAGGAAAGGGGCCAGGAGAGCAATGTGTACCCAGCAGATAAGGCTGGCCTCGGTGGCCTCGCTTTTGTGCGCATTTTAATTTGCTCATAAAGATGCAAGGGGAAACCGGTATGTTAACAGGGTTGTGCATTTTTCCCCCGCTGCCGTGCGCCTTGGATGGGAGCAGCAGAGATGCCTGCTGCCATGGGGAGACCGAGCAAGAGCTCAAGGAGGGTGTGAAAAATTGGAGTCTCTTCCAGCAGCCAAATGCCAAAGCAAAGGCGACGAGGGACTATTTCCACAAATGGCTCGCTGACTGACTGCGCTGGCTGCCCAGTCCCCTCACCGGCCTCGGAACGGGGCAGATCCAATTCAATTTAATCATATTTACTGAGTGCTGTGTGCAAAGCACTGTACTAAGCACTTTGGAGAGTACACTACAACAATCCACCGTGGCTCCTGATTAGGCGATCGTTTTGAGGTACTTTAGGGGATGAGCAGGAGAGGCTGATTGCTTAGCACGGGTTCATCTGTTAGACCGTAAGCTCACCGGGGGCAGGGAATGTGTGTCGGTTTATTGTATTATACTCTCCCAAGTGCTTAGAACAAAGCTCTGCGCACGGTAAGCGCTCAATAAATACGACTGAATTAATCTGTTGGCAAGTAAACCTTCATTCACTCATTCAATCATATTTATTGAGTGCTTACTGTGTGCAGAGCACTGTATTAAGTGCTTGGGAGAGTACAATATTACAATAGACACATTCCATGCCCACAGTGAGCTTAGAGTCAGGACTGAGTGACTCTTCACGCTTGCCCACAAAGATCTTTAATCGATCATTCATTCATTATTTATTGAGCGCTTACTGTGTGCAGAGCACTGTACTAGGCGCCTGGGAAGTACAAGTTGGCAACATATAGAGACGGTCCCTACCCAACAACGAGCTCACAGTAGACACACGGTGGTCTCACACTGCCCAATCTTTCAGCGGCCACGCCACTTCCCACTGGCCAGAAGAAGGTCTCATCTCAAACCCCTGTGTCATCTACTTTTAGACTGTGAGCCCACTGCTGGGTAGGGACTGTCTCTATATGTTGCCAATTTGTACTTCCCAAGCGCTTAGTACAGTGCTCTGCACACAGTAAGCGCTCAATAAATACGACTGATGATCTACTTGGCCGAAGGAATTGGCCTCCAACGAAAAGCAGCATGGTTTAGTGGATAGAGAATGGTCCCAGGAGTCAGAAGGACCTGGGCTCTAATCCCAGCTCTGCCACTTGCCTGCTATATTACCTTGGGTAAGTCACTCCACTTCTCTGGGCCTCAGTTACCTCATCTGTAAAATGGGGATTAAGAGTGTTAGCCCCATGTGGGACAGAGACTGTGTCCAACCTGATCAGTGCTTAGAACAGTGCTCGGCACGTAGTAAGCGCTTAACAAGTACTTTATTATTATTGCTACCTGGTGGCACGGGGATCATTCCGTTTGTACTAATTCAAATGTCTGACTTCTACTTGACTGGATGTTTCATCAATCGTATTTATTGAGCGCTTACTATGTGCAGAGCACTGTACTGGATGTTTCTGAAGTCTCCAGGGGCTAGTTTTTTGGATTTTTTTTTTCAGCCAAACCCAGTCAGACTAGAAAGAAGAGATAGAGAACAGTTTGAAAATCCAGAGTCACGTCAGCCTCGTGGAATTAGTAGGATCATCTCAAACCACAAGCATCCCCACCTTCATTAAATTCAAGACCGTTTGGGCACAGGGGCTGTCCTCAGCTCCGACGACAAGGTGGAGTTAAGTAGAATCCTGGCTGAGTCGGCACGCGGGGGAACTACTGCAAACTCACCTACCCTGAAAGATTCTGCAGTGTATCATCATCATGCTGGGGCATAGACTGCAGCAGAAATTGCTTTGGCTCTAGGTAATTCGTTCCTTCGTAAGAACAGGGGGATGTGGTCACCCTCAATTAATGCCGGATAGTTGAACTACCCAGAACCTGGGGCCTCGAGGCAGAATTAAATGGGACGGCAAATTTTTCGTATCTTTTTTTTTTCTGCTGCTGACTTTTCTCAGCCCTAAGGGTTGCCGTTTGTTAACCTCTTCCGCTCTAATACCAAACTGATCCGATTAAAGGGAGCTGAAACCTTTGTAATTCCAACTGATAGATGCGCCCGTATGAGCAATATGGACGTTGAGTAAGTCTCAGCCCCAAATTTTAAGCACATAGCAGTTATTTTTTAAGGCTGCCGTCAAGACAGAGAGCAACAATTATTAGAGTGCCTTGGCTTGAACTCCAGAGCCTGATGGATAATGTTCTTCTATGTGTATAGCCTCGAGGAGCCATCTGTCATCAAACCCTATTTAGTTCCTGTCCAATCCAAATAAAAAAGCAATACAAACACAGCTCCTTTTCTCTCTATAGCCACGAGGCTTTTGAGAGATAGAGAAGGAAAAACACATGGAGGATTTTGTTGGTGTCCTTTTTTTTTTTTTAAAAAAAAATTACAGATATTTTCTTCTTGTTGAAGATATCCCGCTAGGGTAGGCCGTCCGGAAATCTGACAGGGGAATGGGTTAAGATGGGATGAGAGCATATCGATGATGACTCTTCTGTAGGGCTCTGTGGGGTATTTGTGTGGATGGGACCTTCCAACGAGAGCTCTAAACACTCTTCAGATGGAATGCATTCTCCAAACAGCTCTGGAAACAGAGGCCTTGCAAACTCACTGGCCCCGCTAGTTTCCAGACAGAACCCCAGCAGGGAACGCTGGCAACTCAGAAGGCTCCCTCTGCCCCTTCTTAGTCTTACCTTAGAGAAGGTGATTATACCCAGTTTCCCCAATCCTAGAGACCCCAACCCTCAGCTACTTGAGAGAGCCAGAAAGAGAAGGACCACAAATATGCCCTTTGACAGCTTCACCACTGAAGAGGCGCTGAGTGGCCGAAATAAATTGGGCTACGGGCCCAAAAGGCTATTGCCCGGGCCTCCTTTCTGCAATCGGAGAGCCAGTTGGAAGGAATCCCAATGCCCTCTCTCCGGAAGCTTCCCATGCCACAGTTCTGCCCAAGCTTTTGTTTGGCTTTGAGTTGCTGAGTTGTACGGCGCTGATGTGAAACCCATTCCGGGAGACAGGAAGAAAACAGGCTCGTGTGGCTGATGGGTTACTAGCCAAAGGATGCGAGCCAACAGTCTCAATAAAAGTGCCTAGACAGACGGTGAGAAGCGGTGTGGACTCACAGCATGAGCACAGGTCTGCGAATAGGAGAACTGGGTTATCCAATCATGCATTCAATCATATTAATCGAGCGATTACTGTGTGTGACGCACTGTTCTAAGCGCTTGGGAGAGTACAATATAACTACAAACAGACACGTTCCCTGCCCACAAGGAACTTACAGTCTATCTAATCCCCACTCCACAACTTGCCTGCTGTGAGACCTTGGGCAAGTCATTAACTTCTGTGTCTCAGTTTCCTCTTCTGTAAAATAGGGATTAAATTGCCTGTCCCCCCCACTCCCGTGTAGAATGTGAGCCCCACGTGGGACAAGGGATGTGTAACTATTTTATATCTAACTCAGTACTTAGTACAGTAGTTGGTACATAGTAGGTATTTAGCAAATACCACAATCTATGGTACCTATTATGCACTTACTGTATGCAGAGCACTGTACTAAGTGCTTTAGAGAACACAATACAATAGAATTGGTAGCTTACAAGGAGTTTACAGTCTGGGATGGGGAGGATAAGGGGGAGGACAGACATTAAAATAATTTACAGATAGGGGAAAAGGCAGAAAGTAATTACTGGATAACCCCTCTCAGGATGGTACCTGGAGAGTTTCCAGTATTTTACCAGTCTCAGCTTCGGGTGGGAGAGTCAAGCAGAGGCATACCCATTCCATTTCTAGCTTGGCCAGTGGCTAAAAAGAGGAAGGCAATCTGCCACAAGTCAAACCTCACCTGTACTGGGCAGCAGCAGCAGCAGCAGGGGACAGAACTGAAGGTGGAGATTCAAGTTTACTGTGCAGAAGGAGGCGATGGTAAACCACTTCCATATTTTTACCGAGAAAACTCTAAGGATCCACTATCGGGACAACTGCAGATGGAGGGAGGGGCGTTCTGGGAGAGATGTGACTATGGAGTCGCTATGGTCAGATGTGATTGGACAGCATAAGACAATTACTGGCTAATTACTGGAGCTCTCTGTGCGGGCACTGGCTTCGCAGGACCACGAGGCGAGTGGTGACATCCCAGCAAACCCTAGGACATCCCTGGAACTTCATGCCCATGGATCCCAGAAACCGGGGTGACGTAACAATGGTCATCATCTGCTTTAGCCGGGCTGTGACTTCCCCAAACCAATAAGACCAGTTAGAAGATCAGTGAGGTCTAACGGAAAGTGCAAGGCCTGGGAGCTCAAGGACCTGGGTTCATTCAATTGTATTTATTGAGCGCTTACTGTGTGCAGAGCACTGTATCAAGTGCTTGTAAAGTACAATACAATTCTAATCCCAGCTTGCCACTCGCCTGCTGGGTGACCTTGGACAAGTCAATTCTCTGTGCCTCAGTTCCCTCATTTGCCAAATGGAGATTCAATACCTGTTCTACCACCTGCTTAGACCATGAGCCCCATCTGAGACCTAGCACTTGGCACATCTGCAAGTGCTTAACAAATACCACAAGACTTAACCACAGCATCGCTTGCTTTAATAAGGCTGTGGACATTACACTACGCCTCCACCTCTCAAATAGCCTGCTGACTAAAGTGGCAGGACCTCCTAAGGTCTCAAATCCAGAACTTCCTTCTCTTTGGGTGGGACTAAGGGAAGCCGAGTTGTTCGTAGAAGCACCTTTGGCTGATCTGGTGGAAGAAGATGAAATGATGTGTATTGGGCGTTTTGGGCAGTGAAAACCAGAGTGGCTACCAAAGGCAACCACGAGCTGGACTATGGCAGTCCACTGTGGCCGTCACTTTGGTCCCAATTTGGTCCTGCTTAGATCAGCTGCGAATCTGGGCCGAGGAACTGATCTAGTGATGGTGGTTTACCCAGTGGGAATGAGACTGGATCGGATGAGAGAAGGCAAGCAGCACATGCAAACCAGGATCACAGAATCAGCTCCTCGGCCCTACGTCTCTGGTCTAAAGTCTTAAGCATCTGAGCTGAGCGTCAATAGGAGACCCCACCATCATCATCATCATCATCATCACTTAGTACAGTGCTCTGCACACAGTAAACGCTCAATAAATACGATTGATGATGATGATCACCTACCACCACCACGGGGCTGGGAATCAGGACACCAGTATTCTAGTCCCAGCTCGGCTGTGTATGCCTGGGCCTGTTCGTTTGTTTTTTTTTTGATGGTATTTGTTAAGTGCTTACTACATTCTAGACAGTGTACTAAGCACTGGAGTAGGTACAAGCTAATCAGGTTGAATACAATCCCTATCCCACAAAGGGCTCACAGTCTTCATCTCCAATTTACAGATGAGGGAACTGAGGCACACAGAAATCAAGTGACTTGCTCAAGCTCACTGTACAAGCAGTTGTGAGAACCAGGATTAGAACTCAGGTCCTCTGACTTTTAGGCCCAGGCTCTTTCCACTAGACCACGCTGCTTCTCTGGGCCCCCGTTTCCTCAGCTGTAAAAAAAAAATATAGATTACATGTACGTTCTCTCTCCCTACTAGACTGGGAACCCCATGGCCTGAGTCCGATCTGATCATCTTGTATCTAATCCAGCCCTCAATACTGTACAGAAATACCACAATCACCATGATTATTATTGTTATCTCTGCTACTGGCCCATTTGTGACTTGAGGCAGGTCATTTCAAACACTTTGGGCCTCAGTCTCCTCACCTCTATCTGCTTTCCCTACCTCCATGATTGTGACCTTCTCTATCCCACCTGATTATTTGGATCCGTCCCAGGTCTTAGTACGCAATGGTGCAATTAGTTTCTTAATTATGTTCTACTACAGATATGTCGATATGTTCACAAGTTCTGTTTGCGAGTGCAGAAATACAGCGGGAATCCAAAAGTGTCACATACACAGCTTGGAGGCAATGATGTTGGGGAAAGAAAATTTCAGCTGGGGAAAGCCTCCCAGAGGGGGTGAGTTTTCTAAAGGGCTTTGAAGATGAGGAGAGGTGTGGTCTGGAGGTTTTGGACAGAGTGGGTATTCTGGGCAGGAAGAAAGGTGTGGGTATGGGAATCCATTCATTCAATCTTATTTATCAATAGATTACTGTGTGCAGAGCACTGTACTAAGCGCTTGGGAGAGTATGATACAACAATAAACAGACACATCCCCGGCTCACAATGAGCTTACGGTCTACAGACTGAGGCCGGTGAGTGGATTACTTTGACAGCATGAGAGCTGAGGAAAAGAGTGGATACAAGTAAGAGGGAGACGGCGGTTGGCGTGCCCTAAATCCAAAGGTTAGGAGTTTCTGCTTGCTGCAGAGAGGAATGGGTAACCACTGCAGGTTTCTGAGGCCTGAGGTGCCATGTGCACAAAGGCTTTTGAAGACAAATAATATGGGAAGCAGAGTGAAGCTTCGACTGTAGAAGAGTGAGGCTGGAGGCAGAGAGACCAGTGAGGAGGCGGATACCCGCTCTCATCTAAGTATTTCTCCATTCGCCCTGAGCCACCTCCAATGGAGAGGAGACAAGGGGAAAAAAACATGTATCGCCCTACCCCTGATTTCTTCTTTTCGTCTGTATTTCAGCTGAAACAGCCGGACCTACCTGGATAAGGTGACTTCTTCCTAGAAACCAGACAAAAAGAAAATCTGCCCAAATCAACTTCAGCCGGGCTTTGTTAGGCCTCATATCTTTTCTAGCCCTGCCTCCTTGGGAGACCAGATTTCTCTGCATGAACTGCTCTCCACCAAGGGTTAACATTTGGACATTCCTTTTAGTCAGAAGCCTTTGCTTGGATTAAATGGCTCCTGCTGTAAGTTTTTGACACCAACGGAGACTAAAGAAAAGCTCTCAGTCTTCTTAAAATCGGACTACGTGACACCCTCCAAATGCCAAACAGAATTTGAAACAGAAGGCTAGATTCTGAATTTGTCCCTTTTTGCAGTCTTCTGTGCTACTTCAGTTCTTTCCTTCTTGGACCCAAGGATAAGAGCATTCTCTGCCAATCCAGATTTACCACCCCAGCCACTACTATTTCTTCCCACCCATCTGGAAAACAGAGATTTTGTTTTTCTTTTTGATCTACCTCTCTTGCAGATCAAGACTCTCCCAATGTTTACCGTTATCAGAAACCTGAGAGAGGTTATTCTTGCTCGGAGATCCCGGCCTGCTGAACTGAAGCAGTGTGGCCTGGTGGACAGAATACGGGCCTGGGAATCGGAAGGACCAGCTCTGCCACTTGTCTGCTGTGTGACCTTGGGAAGTCACTTCACCTCCCTGGGCCTCAGTTACCGCAACTGACTGTGTCCACCCTGATTAGCTTGTAACTAGCCCAGTACTTAGTAAAGTGAGAAGTAGCGTGACTCAGTGGAAAGAGCCCGGGCTTTGGAGTCAGAGGTCATGGGTTCAAATTCCGCATCTGCCAACTGTCAGCTGTGTGACTTTGGGCAATTCACTTCACTGAGCCTCAGTTACCTCATCTGTCAAATGGGGATGAAGACTGTGAGCCTCCCGTGGGACAACCTGATCACCACCTTGTAACTACCCCAGCGCTTAGAACAGTGCTTTGCACATAGCAAGCGCTTAATAAATGCCATTACTATTATTATTATTCAAGTGCCTGGCACAAAGTAAGCACTTAATAAATACCATTAAAAAACAAAAAAAAAACAAAACAAGAACAACTGAAACCGATGCCAAATATTCCCAACTGTACTAAGTAACTTTGTTAATACAAACCCTTAGTAATCCAAACATGGCCTCTTCCTCATTATTAAATGCTCCTCTAAAATTGAGGAGCCACAGTCATAAGTATTTTAAAGACAATGGGCTGACATTCACTCTGACCCAGGGATTTTATGGCTCGGATACCCCGGGACAAGCTTTTGGTTACACTTAGCTACAGACAGAAAATTCCTTCCAATCCTCTCACCTAACCACCAGTTACTAGACGAGATGCCTGTTCAAAACAAGCCTTTTTTTATTTGAGTCACGAGAGATTACTTCTTCCTAGCACATTATATTGGCACACTTTTTTGAGCCAGCTCTTCAGTGGGTGAATCACCTCATTAGAGCCAGAAAGCTTCAATGGAGATCTTTCTGAAACTGCTGATCCCAACAAAACCCAGCCTTTGCTACACAAGGCAAACCTGACTGACAACTGAAGCAACCTTACAGAATCCATCTTTTTCTGGAGTACTAACAGCATTCTACTCCTAAGGATTAGTAGCACGGGGTTCCAAAAACATCAGCCCGCCTTTACGGACCCCACACCTTTCTGGAGATTGCTAACAGTAGTCTACCCCAAGGAGTCGCGGCCTGGTGACCCAAAAGCATTAACCCTCCTGTTGGCACAGTACACTGGGCTCTAAACAGTATCTCTTGCATTTAGATAGGTTTGTGGGTTCAGCCCAGACTAGGAATTCCCAACAGGGAAATTTCCTTCCCCTAACAGACTCAGCCCGGAGCCAAAACCCACTATCACGTCAGGATTCCTGGGGTTTTTCAGTAGGTTTAGAGATGGAGATGCAATGAAAGAGAGCATTAATAGCATGGGGATCATGTTCTCTCCTTCTACAACCCAGCCCGCACACCTCGTTCCTCTAGTGCTAACCTTCTCACTGTGCCTCCATCTCGCCTGTCTCGCCACCGATCCCTGGCCTACGTCCCGCCTTTGGCCTGGAACGCCACCCCTCCTCAAATCCCACGGACAATTACTCTCCCTGCCTTCAGATCCTCATTGAAGGCCCACCTCTTCCAAGAGGCCTTCCCTGACTAAGCTCACCTTTCCTCGCCTCCCACTCCCTTCTGTGTCACCCTGACTTGCTCCCTTTATTCATCCCCCCTCCCAGCTACACAGCACTTATGTACATATCTATGATTTATTTATATTAATGTCTGTCTCCCCCTCTAGACTGTAAGCTCACTGTAGGCAGGAAACGAGTGTTGGATTGTACTTTCCCATTTGCTCAGTACAGTGCTCTGCACACAGTAAGCCCTCAATAGATATGACTGAAAGAATGAACTACTAGACCACGTTGCTTCTCTGAAGGTTTTGAGGATGGTGCCCTTTCAGCCAGTCATCTGGGCATTCGCCTTCCCTCCAGACATTGGTTCACATCTCAACGAGCGTCACAAGCGATCCCCATTTAAACCAAGAGCTGCTGCTGTGAGTCCCCCTCTATTGTACTCTCCCAAGTGCTGAGTACAGTGCTCTGCCCACAGTCCACAGTAAGAGCTCAGTAAATATGAATGAATGAATGACGGAGCTGCCGCCACTACCAGCAGGAGCAGGGAAGGGGAAGAGGTTCCCGGGTCCCCAACGGAACCATCCTGATGGCTGGATTCATTCATTCAGTCATAGTTATTGAGCACTTATTATAGGTGAAGCACTGTACTAAGCATTTGGGAGAGTACGCTGGCTCAGCTTTGACCCAGATGTCTCCCTTCTCCCCACCCCGGCTGGCTTCGCCCTCCTCGCCCAGGGCAGCATCTTCCTCAGGGTCACTGGAGCTGCTCCCAGGGAGGTCAGTCAGTCCAGGATCCAGAGGACGCTCCCATCAACTGCCGAGGAACGTCAACACCCCCTCTAAGCTCAACACCATAAGCACATCAATCTCCCCGTAACCGTGTACAGCCTACATCGCCAGACTTGTTCGGACCTGTGCCATTCTACTTTGTCGCCACCCTGCTGCTGCCTCTTCGGGGGACAATTTCCCCTCTTGGTTCCTCTTGTATCAATCCCCAGGGACCGCGGCATGGATCGTTATTACTAAAGTGCTTTGTTTTTAGTCAAAATAGTTGCACGCAATTCTCCGCTATTCCCCAGGGTGTTCTGGGCCACGCCAGTGACTGTGTAGCAGGAGTTAGCTCCTTTGGCCATGGTACAAATGCTACAGCCCAAACAGCAGTCAGTCGTATTTACTGAGCGCTTACTGTGTACAGAGCTCTGTATTAAGTGCTTGGGAGAGCACAGAGAGCAATATAACATATACATTCCCTGCCCACAATGAGCTGATGGTCCAAAGGTCTCTCCTTGGGCGCTTCAGGCACGGCTAAAAATATTTGAAGAGCAGAGGGAGGGTTTCAGAGCTCTGATTACACTGCTCCAGAATGAAAAATGAAATAGCATTTTGAGTTCAGTACTGAAGCAGCGTGGCCTAGAGGAAAGGGCACGAACCTGGGAGTTGGACTACCTGGGTTCTAATCCCAGCTCCGCCAGAGGTAAGAGAGAATCTGTGTGTCACGTAACAAGGTAATTGTATTGAAACACCACTTCCTGACAATCAATATTAACCAGACAATTAAAAGCTTGTTAAAAGACAGCACCTTCAAAAGTAAGCAATTCCATTAATGAAAAGAACAGCATCCAGGAGACAAGGCGAGTCATCATAGCAAAGCTGGGGTCGATACTTGTGGGGAAAAAATGGTGGGGGTTCCTTCAGACCTAGGAAACAACAGAAGCCAAGATACAGCTACTTTTTCTGTTTTTTTTTTTAATTCTAAAAATCAAGCCACATCTTCTTAACCTAATTCCATTTTCCCAAAGCACAGAATATGTCTTCTTTGTTTAATTGATACGGGGCCCAATTTCACTGTTCCACAGCAGAAGCCGCTCACCAACTGGGACAAAGACAAATCACCAAAATTAAGACTGCACTTGTTGGCACTTCTGAGGAAAAGGGCTCAAGATTGGAAAAACCTGACTAGCTTAATTTTAGTAGACTCGAGACTGAGCTATCTGGGATAAATACATTATCTCACCTGTGAAGGGTAAGTATCGTGTGGCTTTCATAAAAATAAAAGACCTTTCTAATTCACTGGGCCTGGAGCTCTTGTGGAGAGTGAGTAGAAAACAAACCTCTTATCCTTCAAGGGCGAGACACTCAAGGGTGAGCCCCGTTAGAGTAATTAGGATTTTCAGCCCATGAACTGCCCTTTAGAAAAACTTTAATACTTGGCAATGTTCCTAAGCTGAAAGGTCTTGTTCTTTCAATCAGAAATAGATGGCAACAACAGTAGCAAGTTAGTTGGGCGTGTAACGATAATGCAAAATATACCTTTTATAGGATGAATAAGGTTTCTATAAGAATAAGCAGGACTCTTGGAGACCTGGGGTTTTCAGCGGGCTCCCAGAGATCTGATCTACTGCACTCGGGTCAAAACCAGTACTCCTCAGGGCTGAGAAGTTTCCCCTGGGAAACACAGGCTTTTGATCTTTCACACTGCAAGCAAAAGATCCTTGCAAGCACCCACAGAAACCAGCCTGAAACTCGGTTTATTTCCTAGACTGTAAGTCCGTTGTGAACAAGGAAATGTGTCTACCGACTCTGTTCTACTGTCCTCTCCCAAGGGCTTAGTATTCATTCATTCAACTGTATTTATTGAGCGCTTACTGTGTGCAGAGCACTATACTAAGTGCTTGGGAAGTACAAGTCGGCAATGTATAGAGACGGTCCCTACCCAACAATGGGCTCACAGTGTAGAAGGGTGAGACAGACAAGAAAAAACATGTAAACAGGTGTCAAAACTGTCAGAATAAATGGAATTACAGCTATATGCACAGCATTAACAAAATAGAGTAGTAAATATGTACAAGTAAAATAGAGTAATAAATCTGTAGAGTGCTCTGCACCCCGTAAGTGCTCAATAAATACCATTGGTGATGGTGAGCAGGCTGAATCTTCTCTGTCTCTTCCCTTGCCCACACCAGGAATTGAAATGTTCAGCGACAATGCTTATATTACATACTATTACCGTTGTAAACAAAACACTACGTAGACCACTGGGAAATGCCTTGGATGAGTGAGTGAATGGGTTCATCCCAATTCATGCCAGGTGAGTGGAACTGAAAACTGATTACAACCAATTTAACTTCTTGGAGAAGTCACAAGCAATAATAATAATAACTGTGGCGTTTGTCAAGCACTTCTTATGTGCCAAGCACCACATTTAGTGCTGGGGTAGACATGAGATAATCAGGTCGCACGTGGGGCAAGAGTGAAGAGCTGTGGGGCTGAAGGAGAGGAGAAGAAAGGCCGCAAATCCAAGAGTAAGAATTTGAGTCTCCACAGGAATCAGAGCTCACATAGGGCTGGAGGAAGAGGCAGGTTTGTTTTGTAATTGCTAGCTTCCCTTCCTTTCTTGTCATTACTTACCTGCTACATACAACACACCCTTCAGCCTTTGTTGCCTGCCTCCCTCTCTCCCCCTCAACCCAATCCCCTTTCCTCCTCCCTCCCACCCTCCTTCCCCCAGGGCATCAGCAGCTGGATGAAGGAGGAAAAATTCTAACTAGTCAGTAGTTAGTCAGTAGTCACTAGTTAGTCACTAGTCAGTAGACTAGTCAGTCAGGAGGGCCTGCTAATGTCAGGAGCCCAGAATTCACAGCCCTTGGCCTCCCAGCACAGTCCTTATAGTCTTGGCTTGTGAATGAAGGCTTCCCCAGCATACAGAGGTGGTTCAAAAATAACACTGTCCTTCCAAAACTCCTCTCAAAAATGATACCTGTCTTAGGCATATATGACCAGTGAGTCCCTCCTGCTTAGGTGTTTATTCTTAACACCCAAGCTTTTTCCAATTCGGGCTGCTGTTGGTTCAACAGAAAGAATTTGGTTTCAACAGCTCGTTGTCCAGATGTTCCTACTCCACTGCTTTCGAACGTGCTCACATCTCCTCTGTCCTAAAAAAAAAAAACCCTCCCTTCACCCCAATGCTCCCTCCAGTTATTGCCCTATGTCCTACGTCCATCTGCTTGCCAAAACTCAATGGCACCTACTCCATCCTAATCCTCCTCGACCCCTCAGCTGCCTTGGACGTTGCAGACCATCCCCTTCTCCCGAAAACACTGGCTTCACTGGCACTATCCTCTCCTGGTTTTCCTCCTGTCTCCCAGGTCACTCCGTCTCACACTCAACAACTCCTCTGCCTCCCACCCTCTAACTGTGAGAGTCTCTCCGGGATCAGTTCTGGGTCCCCTTCTCTTCTCCACCTCCACCCACTCCCTCGGAGAACTCATTTGCTCCCATGGCTTCAACTACAGTCTCTACGGAGATGATTCCCAAATCTACCTCGCCGGCCCTGATCTCCCTCCTTCTCTGCAGTCTCACATTGTCTCCTGCCTTCAAGACATCTCTTCAAAACAGGTATCCAAAACAGCACTCCTTATCCTCCCACCCACACTTTATCCTTCCCAAGACTTACCCATAACTTTCCCCGTTTCCCAAGCCCATAACCTAGGCGTTATTCTCGACTCATCGCTCTCATTCAATCTGCACACTGTGTCACGCAACCCCGTCGGCTCCACCTTCACGATATCGCTCAAATCCGCCCTTTCTTCTCCATCCAAACTGTTGCCACCCTGAACCAAGCACTCCTCATTTGCCATCTTGATTACTGCATCAGCCTCCTCACTGACCTCCTTCCCTCCTGTCTCCCCTCTGGAGTTCTCACTTCACTCTGCTGCCTGGATCATTTTTCTAAAAAAACGGCTCAGTCCACATCTCAAAAACCTCCAATAGTTGCCCATCCACCTCCGCATTACACAGACTCCATGCCTATCTGCCTCCACATCAAACGCCTTTCCCTCAGCATTAAGTCACCCTGCTCCCTCCTACCACGCCTCACCTCTCACTACAACCAGGCCCGTGCATTTCACTCATCCGACACCAACCCACTCAATGTAACTCGATCCTGTCTTTGTCACTGCCGACCCCTTGCCCAATTCTTCCCTATGGCCTAGAATTCCCTCCTCCTTCATATCCAACAGACCAACGCTCTCCCCACCCTCAAAGCCCTCCTAAGACCACACCTCTTCCAAAAGGCCTTCCCGACTAAACCCTAATTTGCTGGTCAGCCCTTCCTTCTGTATTGGATCTGTTTCCCCTCAAGTATTTTGTTTTTCCCACCCACATGGCCCTTAAGAACATAGATCCATCTGTAATTTATTTTAATGTCTGTCTCCCCGTTCTAGTCAGCTCTTTGTGGGCAGGCATCGCGCATAAATACTCCATTCTACTGTCCTCTCCCAAGCACTCACTACAGTGCTGTAAGTGCTTATTCAATACCACTGGCTGACTGCCTGATCTGGGAATCAGGCAACTTGGGGTTCAGTCCCAGTTTGGCCTGCTGGGGCATGTTTCTAAACAAAGAACCCTCTAGGGCTTTCTGTGAAGCCCTCTCATCTCAGTCTCATCTATCTCACCACAGACCCCTTGCCCACATCCTGCCTTTGGTCTGGAACGCCCTTCCTCCTCATATTCCCCTTTTAGACTGTGAGCCCACTGTTGGGTAGGGACTGTCTCTATATGTTGCCAATTTGTACTTCCCAAGCTCTTAGTACAGTGCTCTGCACACAGTAAGCGCTCAATAAATACGATTGATGATGATGATTCGACAGACATTTATTCTCCCCTGTTTCAAACTCTTACTGAAGGCACATCTCCTCCAAGAGGCCTTCCTTGACTAATCCCTCTTTTCCTCTTCTCCATCACCCTAACTGGCTCCCTTTATTCATCCCCCATCCCAGCCCCTCAGCACTTTATGCACATATCTCTAATTTATTTATATTAATGCCGTTCTCCCCTTCTAGACTGTAAACTAATTGTGGGCAGAAAATGTGTCTGTTATACTCTACTCTCCCAAGTGCTTAGGACAGTGCTCTGCAGACAGTAAGCACTCAATAAGTACTACTGAATGAATTTATTCATCCTCCTCCCAACGCCTCGGCACTTATGTACATATTGGCGATTTATTTATTTCCATTAATGCCTGTCTCCCCCTCTAGACCGTGAGCTTGTTGTGGGCAGGAAAGGTATCTGTCATATTGTTCTCTCCCAAGTGCTTAGTACAGTGCTCTGCACAAAGTAACCGCTCAATAAATATGATAGATGGGCTGCCTGGTCAAGCAGAGCAGAAATCTTCAAAAATAGATGGCCCCCGGGAGTGACCTAGATCACAGTGGCTACCGAAGCAACTTCCTAAAAGGCCTCAACTGGAAGACACAGCCCAAGTAGTATGCTCTGGTCCTTTTGGCCAACCCCTGGGTCCTGTAATAATAATAATAATAATAACAATAATAATAATAATAATAATAATAATAGTAATAATTATAATAGCATTTATAAAGCCCTTACTATGTGCCAAGCACTGTTCTAAGCACTAGGGAGGTTACAAGGTGATCAGGTTGTCCCACAGGGGGCTCACAGTCTTAATCCCCATTTTACAGATGAGGTAACTGAGGCCCAGAGAAGTTAAGTGACTTGCCCAAAGTCACACAGCTGACAATTGGCAGAGCCGGGATTTGAACCCATGACCACTGACTCCAAAGCCCGTGCTCTTTCCACTGAGCCACACTGCTTCTCTAAAGAACCACTACCTGCCCTTTGTACTCTGCTACCCTCTGACTCACTTACTGCACCTTGGGCCCTGGGGGAACAAATCAATCAATCGATGGCATCCGTTAAGCACTTACTACGTGCAGAGCACTGTACTAAGCACTTGGAGAGTACAATGCAACAGAATTAAAAGACACGTTCTCAATGAGCAACTTATCTCTATACTGTAAGGTCACTGTGGGCAGGGAATGCGTCCGTTTATTATTATATTGTACTCTCCCAAGCCCTTAGTACAGTGCTCTGCACACGGTAAGCGCTCAATAAATATGACTGAACGAATGAAAGTGGGGAGAATAACTGTTAGATATGAAAAGGGAGGGCATTCCAGATGAGAGGCTGGACGTGGGTAAGAGGTCGATGGCAAGATAGATGAGATCGAGGTACAGTGAGAAGGTTGGCATTAGAGCAGTGAAATGTGTGGAATGGATTGAAGTAGGAGAGTATGGAGGTGAGGTAGAAGGGGGCAAGGTAATTGACTGCTTTCAAGCCGATGTTTGACGCAGAGGTAGGTGGGCAACCACTGGAGGTTCTTGAAGAGTGGGGAAATAGAGGCTGAACATTTTTTGTAGAAAAATGATCCAGGCAGCAGAGTAAAGTCTGAATTGGAGTGGGGAGAGACAGGAGGCAGGGAGGTCAGCGAGGAGGCTAATACGGTAATCAAGGCAGGACAGGAAAAGTGCTTGGTTTAATATGATAGCAATTTGGATGGAGCGGACAGGACAGATTTTAGCGATGTTGGGAAGGTTGAACCGATAGGAATCAGTGATAGATTGACTCTGTGGGTTGCATGACAGAAAGGAGTCAAGGATAACGCCTTGAATACAGGCTTGTGAGATAGGAAGGACGGTGGTGCTGTCAATAAATACCATTTAAGCACTCAATAAATACCACTGATGATGATAGGTCTTTGGTCCTGGGGACCTAAAATCCCAGGAACGAGGCTCACCTGTCACACTCAACCGAATATTTCAGAAATTTTTTATCTATATAAATGTCTGTCTCCCCCTCTAGACCAGAAGCTCGGAGGATGTGCCTACCTACTCTGTTTTATTGTATTGTCCCAAGAACTTAGCACAGTGTTCTGCATGTAGTAAGCGCTCAATAAATACCACTGATTGAACTGATTGATTACTCTGCATTCCTACTGCAAATGACATCACCTCAGAAACAGATAAAAACAAGTTGCTTTCCTATTAAGGATAATAATAATGAAAACATACAGTATGACATCATTGCAGAAACAGATAAGAACAAGTAAGAACAAGTTGCTTTCCTATAAAGGATACTCTTCAACAGCAGCATTTCTGACAGCTGCATTTTTGAATTAGGGAAAATACAGAGAATGGGGAAAAATGCAACCGACTGACGCTGAAATATAAGAAATTTGGACGTTTCCCTGGATAATAGTCTTTCTTGTATGAAAGACAAGATGGGCTACCGTATTTCATCTCAGTGTTACACCCCAAGGGAAATGCCTTCAGATAGGCTTTAGAATTTATGGTGTTCAATAAAAATCTCCATTTCATTTAAGTCCTCTCAGTTGCATCTCTGTTGTGTTCAAGGGGGAAAAACTCTTTCCCATGAATCTTGCAGACACCCACTGGAAAGGTTGGCTGTGTTGGCCAATAGGGAGATTCATAATAATATTATGGTCCCTTTCATCAGAGTCTCTTTGGAAACAAAAACGTGCTCTATTAACTCATGAAAGCACACTCGAGGTAGGGAGGTTATGCCTGTTATTATCCCTAATTTTCTTATGGAGAAACTGAGGCAGGCGGAGGGGTAGAGGGTTTAAAATGACCAGTTCACACCAGCAAATTAGCAGCAGACTTGAAAGCAAAACCCAGTTCTCTCGCCTCTGTATCAAGCTTCCACACTACCTATTCCGTAAATGGAAAAAATAAAATAGAATTTAGAACTGCTAGTATATTTAAATTTGTACTTTCTTCCCAAATTTGACATTTGGCAAAGATGGCTTTTTGACTTCATGTCTCACACCAAAGCACTTCCTTAAGCCAAAAATCCTCATCCTCTTAGCCGAGGATGGATGCTAATCAACTGATTGCAAGGCTCAGGCTGAGAAAATGTTCTTTGAAGAATATGTCTGAGACCTCAGTGGTGACTAACTCTTGCCCCATCATCATCATCATCATCATCATCATAATAATAATAATAATAGCATTTATTAAGCGCTTACTATGTGCAAAGCACTGTTCTAAGCACTGGGGAGGTTACAAGGCGATCAGGTTGTCCCTCGGGGCTCACAGTCTTAATCCTCATTTTACAGATGAGGTAACTGAGGCCCAGAGAAGTTAAGTGACTTGCCCAAAGTCACACAGCTGACAATTGGCAGAGCTGGGATTTGAACCCATGACCTCTGACTCCAAAGCCCGGGCTCTTTCCACTGAGCCACGCTGCTTCTCTGAATTTTAATTAAGGAAATTAAAATTAGGCAACTTAATTTTGGGTCTTCTTCGTCTGAGGTCTCAAAGTGTTTCGCTCTCTAGCTGTATTTACCATTACATCTTAAGGGCTGAAGTAACAATAATTATAAAAAAGGAATAATGGCATCGATTCAGTATTTCTTATATACTAAGCGCTGGGGGAGGGAGACAGAAGATGGACAAATGCCTCCCCACCCCCACATGGGTGTCACAATATATTTTATCCCCATTTTTCCAATGAGCAAATCGAGGCCCAGAAAGCTAAAGCAACTTGCCCAAGGTCACTCAGCAGGCCAGTAACAGAGCTGGGACTTCTGGGTCTCCGACTCCCGTTTTTTAGGGTTTTTTTCCACCAAGACCATGCACGCTGCCTTATTTCCAGATTCATGAGATGTCTGGTAGGCAAAATTTCCTTGGAATGTAAAATTAGGGGACACGCTGAAATCCAGAAAGATTTCCCACGTGTCTTGAAAGTTAAGCTGTCGAGGTTCTACTCTAGAAATACTGTTTTGTCTCAGAAGAGTACATTCCCTAATCTTAAAGCACTGAACTCTTAATATGAGGGAAACGATGTCATTATGTTTGTTGAACATTCACTGCATCACTCCAGATGAAGCCAGAGGCAGATCCTAAGACTAAGAGCTCTTGCCTCCAAATTATCATAATGACCACAATTACGGCGTACTCCTAGGGACATCGGTACTTTAGAATGAGCTGTTTGTTCCAGGCCTGGTCGGACGCAACCCGTCCACTGGCATTTTAAGGAGATTCTCTAACGAGCCCATCGTTATTTTCAGGGAATGACTCGGATTAGGAAGAATCCTAGTAATGATCGGTCTGGCAAGCGGCATTTTCTGTATCGTCAGCGGGACAGATACCGAGAAATGTTCCCACAGTTCACCGCCTCCCCTAAGATTCAGGTGCGGTATAGTACAACTCAGGATTCCTGTACTGAAATCCCAGCCCAGGATCACTCTTGGGTGGAACAATGTTCAGTGTCATGGAGATCATCATCATCATCAATCGTATTTATTGAGCGTTTACTATGTGCAGAGCACTGTACTAAGCGCTTGGGAAGTACAAATTGGCAACATATAGAGACAGTCCCTACCCAACAGTGGGCTCACAGTCTAAAAGGGGGAGACAGAGAATAAAACCAAACATACTAACAAAATAAAATAAATGGAGATACGAGACAATCGACAGACACAGCATGGAGAGAGGTGCAATGTGGCTTAGTGGGAGAGACCTGGTTTCTAATCCTGGCCCTGCCCTCAGTGCTTAGTACAGTGCTCTGCACACATTAAGCGCTCAATAAATACGACTGACTGCCACCTGCCTGCTGTGTGATTTTGGACACATGGTAACTTCTCTGGGGCTCAGTGGCCTCACCTGTAAAACGAGGCTAAAATACCTTTTCTCTCTCCCCCTTAGCCTGGGAGCTCCAGGTGGGACGGGGACAGATTCTGATCTGATTGCGCTTTATCTGCCCCAACGCTCAGCGCACAGTAAGTGCTTAAAATCACCATCAAATATGTCAACAGAAGGAACATTTAAAATAACCTAATAAAGGTTGGGGATTCAGAAATGATTGGAAAAAGGGAGCAACTCTTCAGTGGGCGTCCTTATGGGATTCAGAACGGGTACGGCCCAGGTTCCAGCCCTTGAAGCCAAAAAGCAGTGTGGTCTAGTGGATAGCACTAGCAGAAGGACCTCGGCTCTGTGCCCAAAGTCACACAGCAGACAAGTGGCAGAGCCGGGATAATGATAATAAATAATAATGATGACATTTATTAAGCGCTTACTATGTGCCAAGCACTGTTCTAAGTGCTGGGGAGGATACAAGGTGATCAGGTTGTCCCATGGGTGCTCACAGTCTTAATCCCCATTTTAAAGATGAGATCACTGAGGCCCCGAGAAGTGAAGTGACTGGCCTAAAGTCACACAGCTGACAATTGGTGAAGTTGGAATTTGAACCCATGACCTCTGACTCCAAAGCCCAAGCTCTTCCCACTGAGCCACGCTGCTTCTCTTGACCTGATTCCCAGGCCTGTGGTCTGTCCACTAGGCCATGCTGTAAGTAGATTGCAAGTAGCAATCTATCCTTTATGCTTCCATTTCCGTGGGCAGCAACCCAGGCTCTCCTGGTCTCCCAGTACAAGGGAGACAGAGACACCAGACAGAGACACCTGCCTGGTCGCTCTGGGCTGCCACGATCCCTACAAGGCCCCTGGTGATCAGTTGCATTCTGGATGTCCCTCGGCCCTAGGACTGTAAGCTCACTGTGGGCAGGGAATGTGTTTCTTGTTATATTGTACTCTCCCAAGCATTTAGTACAGTGCTTTGCACACAGTAAGAGCTCCATAAATACGATTGAATGAATGACTGAATGAATAGGATCTTGAGGCCCCAAAAGCCTCTTCCTCCATGGGCTGCCTGGCCTTACCCCATGGGCCTCTGTACACTTCCTGTTCATTAATAATAGTAATAATAATAATTGTGGTACTTGTTAAGTGCCTACTATATGTCAAGCACTGTAATAATAATGACGGTATTTGTTAAGTGCTTACTATGTGCCAAGTACTGTCTGAGCACTGGGGTAGATACAAAGTAATCAGGTTGTTCCAGTCTTAATCCCCATTTTACAGATGAGATAACAGGCACAGAGAAGTTAAGTGACTTGCCCAAAGTCACACAGCAGACAAGCATTAGGGGTGATGCAAGATAATTAGGTCCCACATGGGACTTACAATCTAAGTAGGAAGGACAACAGGCATTGAATTCCCATTTTTGCAGATGAGGTAACTGAGGCTCAGAGAAGTGAAGTGACTTGCCCAAGGTCATACAACAGGCAAGTGGCAGAACCTGAATTAGAACCCAGGTGACTGCCAGGCTTGGGCTTTTTCCCCTAGGCCACACTGCTCCCCCAGGGACCTTGGATTGCATTTTCTAGGACCATTAGCAAGGGAGTAGATGAGAAGCCTGAGGGGTTCTTGGCTCCTAGATTCAAACTGGGGACCTTAACTCTCAATTCCGTTTCCCCTCAAACGATTCCTTCCACCCTGCCAATCTGATTAGGCCCTCATTTCCTCTTCTCCTACTCCTTTCTGCATCACCCTAATTTGCTCCCTTTATTCAACCCCCCTCAGGCCCACAGCACTTACATACATATCCATAATTTATTCATTTATATTACTAGCTCCTCCTCTAGACTATAAGCACGTTGCAGGCAGGGAATGTGTCTATCAACTTTTTTATATTGTACTCTCCCAAGCGCTTAGTATGGTGCTCTGTACACAGAAAGCGCTCAATAAATACGACTAATTGATCATCAATCCGTACCGGCAGACTCAGATAAAAGAGAAACCACCAAAGACACCAAAGTCTCCCCCAAATAAGGAGGGCTGCCAGCCGCCAACAAGTGAAAACACTTTCTAGTACACTTATTCTCTACCCCAAATAAAGTTTTCCATGCCAACCACTGAAGACTTCCCACTGCTATTAATGGCAAATATGAGCGTATTGAAAATAAGACAGGGGAAGAAATCTTGTAAAGTAATACTACTAGTTAGTGGGGCGGTCTTGTGCTATTTCATAAGGTAACAAGGTCTTATGCATCTTTATGTGACAATTAATTCCTGGACTACTGTACCAACCAGTGGGAAGGGAACAATGATTCAGGAAACAGTTTGTTCTCGGCAGGGACCACGTATACCAACTCTATTATATTGTATTCTCTCCAGCACTTAGTATAATGCTCTGCACATGGTAAATGCTCAGTAAGTATGATTGATAGCATTCATTATGCACTAGGACGTTTAGTTTTGCCAGTGAAATGAGTTTCCTTTCAATAAACATGTTAAAAAAAGGCAGATGATGAAAAATGGCTTCAAGGGAAGTAGTCCTATTCATATTAGCTGGTCACGTTGAGGACTTCATACCTTTCCCGTGGATGATCGCTTTCTGCCATTACTGCCCAAATCAAATTAACAGCTCAAGAAAGACAATTATCAGAATGAAATGAAACAACATGGAAAACCAACAACAAAAAAACCTGAGTGAAACTGTGCTGAAAAAAACAGACGGGCCTCAGAGACCGATTGTGGCTTTCTCCATACTAGAATGAATAGACCGTAGTCAGGCAATACTAATTCAAAACATAAGAACGGTTTTTTATCTTTTTCCACTGTGACCTTTCATCTAAATAAGAGCTATCTTTTACTCACCACGTCTGAGATGTGTGGTTTTCAGCAACTGCCAGGCCTTTCATGCATCATTAACTGCTCCTGGCAGTTGAGACAAATTGCAGTCAATCTCCATTTTTAGGAACCCCGACTCCATCCGTTTCTAAACATCCCCAAAACCTTCAGGTTCCTGGACGTCCGCTCCAGGGTCGAGATACTTTCCATCCTAGAGGAGGGAAAAGGAAAAAAAACATTAGTTGGAGGTGAAATAAACCTTTTAAAAATCACGTTCAGCATCTCTGGACCAAGGCCTGGATTCGGATTAATTTACACCAACCCTGCTAATCCTTTAAACCTCAAGGCTCAGTGTTCATTAATGACCTTAAAGTGATGACCTGGAGATTCATCAGTGAACAAGTAGTCTCACGTGCAAAAGCAGTGTTCTTTACAAGAGATGCAATCGATATAAGTAGTCCTAATATCATCCCTCAAAGCATGCACCTAAGTGGTGGAAGGCCTCCTTTTTTCTGCTTTCTGCCTCACAACCACACGTCTTCCTGCATGACATGAAGCTGCAAAGACATACTGCTGGTGTTTTGGATGGATTGAAACTACAAATGAGAAGCGCTGGCGTCTCAAATATCCATTATTATTACTACTACTACTACTACTACTACTACTAGTAATAATAATAATAATTGTGGTATTTGTTATGTGCTTACTACGTGCCAGGCACTGGGGAAAATACAAGATAATCAGTCTGGACACAGTCCCTGTCCCACATAGGGCTCACAGTGTGGCCTAGTGGATAGAACATGGGCCCGGGAGTCCTCTTACCCACATTATTTTCGCCCCTCTACTTTGCCTCATTCATTCATTCATTCAATCGTATTTATTGAGTGCTTACTGTGTGCAGAGCACTGTACTAAGCGCTTGGGAGGCAACATATCCAGGCTAAGGGATGGGGCAGAATCTTTGACTTCTACTGTATAATAAATCAATCAATCAGTTGTATTTATTGAGTGCTTACTGTATGTAGAGCACTGTACTAGATGCTTGGGAAAGTACAATATAACAGAGTCGGTAGACACATTCCCTTCCCACCACAACGAGCTTACAGTCTAGCAGTAAACACCATACCAATAATTGTGGCATTTAGGTGCTTACTATGTGCCAGGCCCAGTCCTAAGCGCTGGGGTGGATACAAGCAAATTGGGTTGGACACCATCCCTGTTCCAGAGCTGGCTCATCGCCTTAATCCCTTACGGGGGTTTCTACAGATGAGAAACTGAGGCACAGAGAAGTTAAGTGAATTGCCCAAGGTCGCTCAGCAGACAAATGGCAAAGCCAGGATTAGAATTCAGGCCTTTCGGACTGCCAGGGCCATGCTCTATCCACTAGGCTTCACTGCTTCAAGCAGTATGTTTCCAGGTGTCTAGCACCAGGCTCAAACAGTAGGAACTCAATCGCTGCTGTTGATATGGAGGAGGACGGCTGAACAACCACTGACTCATTTTTACTGCAGAGAAGCAGCGTGGCTCAGTGGAAAGAGCACGGGCTTTGGAGGTAGAGGTCACGGGTTCGAATCCCGGCTCCGCCACATGTCTGCTGTGTGACCTTGGGCAAGTCACTTAACTTCTCTGAGCCTCAGTTACCTCATCTGTAAAATGGGGATGAAGACTGTGAACCCCACATGGGACAACCTGATCACTTTGTATCCCCCCAGCGCTTAGAACAGTGCTTTGCACATAGTAAGCGCTTAACAAAAGTCAACACTATTATTATTATTATTTTACTACAATTTACTAGATACAAACGAGTCCCATTCTGTTGAGGCTGGTGCTCACTCTCCTAGCAAAATCTGGTCAATCGGAAACTTTCCCGCTTCAAGGCAGAATATACTAAAGGTGATTTTAAATTAAAAAATTTTTTTATTACATTTTTTAGTTTAAAATCACCTTCTTTGCAGAGGGAAGCTGGATTTCTTCTCACGAGTAAGCCCTTCACACACACTGGAACCTGGTTCGTGCAAGCCGGCAGTCTATCTAGTGGTTGCCAAAACCAGTCCGATAAAGCACCATTTGCTGAGCGCCACCAGATGCCACTAGCAACATAATTAAACTGGTTCTGAAGCCTTTTATATAAAAAAAAATTTGCACAGTGGCAACCTAGACCTTCCGCACCTTTTTTTTTTAAAAAAATGGTATTTCATTCACTTGTATTTATTGAGCGCTTCCTGTGTGCAGATCACAGTACTTAGTGCTTGGAAAGTACAAGTCGGCAACCAATAGAGACAATCCCTACCCAACCATGGGCTCGTTAAGCGCTTACTATGTGTCAGATGCTGTATTAAGCGGTGGGGTAGATACAGGATGATCAGTTTGGACGCGGTCCCTGTCCCACATAGGGCTCACAGCAGTGCTTGGCACGTAGTGAGCGCTTAATAAATGCGGTCATTATTATTCCGAGGGGAAGGCTGATTCCGACTTGAATTCACACCCATAGGATGCGTTTTTCAGGAACCAATTGTGTCGTAAGTCCAAGGTCAGACTTGTTACACCTGATCCATTCAATATGCCTTAATAATAATATAATGCTGTTATAGTTGTGGCATTTGTAAAGCGCTTTCTATGTGCCTATATATATGTATATATGTTTGTGCATATTTATTACTCTATTTATTTTACTTGTACATATCTATTCTATTTATCTTATTTTGTTAGTATGTTTGGTTTTGTTCTCTGTCTCCCCCTTTTAGACTGGGAGCCCACTGTTGGGTAGGGACTGTCACTATGTGTTGCCAATTTGTACTTCCCAAGCGCTTAGTACAGTGCTCTGCACATAGTAAGCGCTCAACAAATACGATTGATGATGATGATGGCCTAGTGGAAAGAGCCTGGATCTGGGGGTCCGAGGACCAGGGTTCAAACGCCGGCTCAATCACTAGTCTGCTCTGTGACCTTGGAAAAGTCATTCCACGTCTCCGTGCCTCAGTGACCTCATCTGTAAAATCAATCGTATTTATTGAGCACTTACTGTGTACAGAGCACTGTACTAAGCACTTGGGAAGTAAAAGTTGGCAACATATAGAGACAGTCCCTACCCAACAGTGGGTTCACAGTCTAGAAGCGGGAGACAGAGAACAAAACAAAACATATTAACAAAATAAAATAAATAGAATAGATATGTACAAGTAAAATAAATAGAGTAATAAATACGTACAAACATATATACATATATACAGGTGCTGTAGGGAAGGGAAGGAGGCATGGCGGGGGGGATGGAGAGGGGAAGGAGAGGGAGAGGAAAGAGGGTGCTCAGTCTGGGAAGGCCTCCTGGAGGAGGTGAGCTCTCAGTAGGGCCTTGAAGGGAGGAAGATGAAGGGAGGAAAATGGGAATTAAGACTGTGAGCCCCATGTGGGACAGGGACTGTGTCCAACTTGATTATCCTGTATCAATGACAGTGCTTAGCACAGATCTTTGCACATACTAAGTGCTTAATAACCACAAAAAAGACCATGAGCCCATTACTGGGTAGAGACCATCTCTATATGCTGCCGACTTGTACTTCAAGTGCTTAGTACAGTGCTCTGCACACAGTAAGTGCTCAATATGATTGAATGAATGAATAAAAAAAAATCCCCATTTTACAGATGAGGTAACTGGAGCACAGAGAAGTAAAGTGACTTGCCCAAGGTCACAGAGTAAACAAGTGGCGGAGCCAGTGTTAGAACCCAGGTCCTTCTGACTCCCAGGGCTGAGCTCTATCCACTAGGCCACGTTGCTTCTTGAACTGTGAGAAGTAGTTCTCCCTCCTCCCCTTCCTCTTCCCCTCCTTCCCGTCTCCATCCCCCCATCTTACCTCCTTCCCTTCCCCACAGCACCTGTATATATGTATATGTTTGTACATATTTATTACTCTATTTATTGATTTATTTTATTTGTACATATTTATTCTATTTATTTTGTTTTGTTAATATGTTTTGTTTTGTTCTCTGTCTCCCCCTTCTAGACTGTAAGCCCACTGTTGGGTAGGGACCATCTCTATATGTTGCCAACTTGTACTTCCCAAGCACTTAGTACAGGGCTCTGCACATAGTAAGCACTCAATAAATACGACTGAATGAATGAATGAATGAAAGTACGACGAGTACCATGAGAAGCGGCGTGGTTTAGTGGCAAGAGCACGGGGCTTGGGGTCACGGGTTCTAATCCCAACTCCGCCACCTGTCTGCTGAGTGACCTTGGGCAAGCCACTCTGTGCCTCAGTTCCCTCAACTGTAAAATGGGGGATTGCCTCTATCTGTTGCCTAACTGTACTTTCCAAGCGCTTAGTACAGTGCACTGCACACAGTAAGTGCTAAATGCGAATGAATGAATGAATGAATGAATGAATGAAGACTGTGAGCCCCACGTGGGACAACCTGATTACCTTGTATCTACCCCAGCGCTTAGAACCGTGCTTGGCACACAGTAAGTGCTTAACAAATGCCATCATTATTATTATTAGTATCACCATGAAGCCCAGCAAAGTATGATGCTCAGGTTGGTGTATAATAAATGCCAACTGATGATGACAATGACAATTACTGGGAAGAAAAATGTCCAACTGACTTTTTTACAGCAGCTATAAGAAAACTCCAAGCATGGAGATGGTGTTGGCTTTCAGAATTTGTGGACTGCTGTGAAGGCTACTGTGACTCAAAGTGAAGATGTAGTCCTTGCTTCCGACAGCCCTAGGTCCTTATTCCCTCCTTTCACCTCAGCTCCGTTCTCTACTCCCACTGCCCCCCAAATCTCCCACCCTCATCACCCAAGCCTGCCCCGACTCTGTTCCGCTGTGGTCTGTGGGACCCTCATTCCACCACAGGCAAATTCACCTTCATCATCAGGGAAACTCACCTTCATTATCAGAGAAGCAGCATGGCTCAGTGGAAAGAGCCACGGCTTGGGAGTCAGAGGTCATGGGTTCTAATCCCTGCTCCTCCACTTGTCAGCTGTGTGATTTAGGGCAAGTCACTTCACTTCCCTGTGCCTCAGTTCCCTCATCTGTAAAATAGGGATAACGATTGTGAGCCCCACTTGGGACAACCTGATCACCTTGTATCCCCCCACTTTGCACATAGTAAGCACTTAAATACCACCATTATTATTATTATCATCGATCAGACCCACTGGCTCCTGCCTCTTGCCTGCTGCCTTCTAGACTGTGAGCCCACTGTTGGGTAGGGACCGTCTCTATATGTTGCCAACTTGTACTTCCCAGGCGCTTAGTACAGTGCTCTGCACACAGTAAGCACTCAATAAATACGATTGAATGAATGAACGCTGACACCGCTTAAGCACTCCCTTTCAAGGGCTACTTTCTCCCACCCCACCCACACCTCATAAGGAAAGGGGGCAGAGGCGGCCTTCTCCTCACCCCCATTGTCTATCTTATCACTCCCACTCCTCACTTTTTCCTCTCTAGAACCCCACAATTTCTCACGACTTTGGCACCTTTCCCTCCTGCTCCTCCTCCAACTGCACCTGTTGTGTTCAGCCTCCCTGTTGATGATCTCTCAATATTCCCAGCTCACTTTCTCATTCTTTTCCATTCTGGCGACCCCTTGCTTTACTCCACTTCAGCCACTCATCAGCTTGGATGCCCCTTAAATTGCAACACCTCCAGGAAATACTACACTCTAACCTCAACAACTCTAACACATCACTCTCTGACCACAACCTTTCGATCTGACACCTCAACCACACTCTTTCACCTCCCAATTCGGTCCTCACCCCATTGACACTCCCTTGACACTACTAGACTCACTCCACCTACCCCAGGCTATCACACCCACACAGGACACCCTGCTGATTCTCTCACCCTTTGATTTTCAAACCTATACCCTCAAAACCGTCCTTTTTATCCACCCACCCTGTCCCTCTATCGCTCTTGCAACTACTGCAGCCCCGGATCACATTCCCTCCTGAAATCACATCTCCTCCAAGAGGCTTTCAAAGATTAATGACTCATCTCCCCACTTAATAATAATAATGGCATTTATTAAGTGCTTACTATGTGCAAAGCACTGTTTTAAGCGCTGGACTTAGTATTCCCAAACTCCACATCAGCACTTTCGCACCACCTAATCACTTAAGGTACTCACAACAGGTTTCTAGACTGCGAGCCCGCTGTTGGGTAGGGACTGCTTCTTTGTTGCCGAATTGTACTTTCCAAGCGCTCTGTGACTCAGTTACCTCCTCTGGAAAATGGGGAATAAGTCTGTGCGCCCCACGTGGGACAACATGATTAATTACCCTGAAGCAGCATGGCCTGGTGGCAACTTGTACTTGCCAACTTGTACTTCCCAAGCGCTTAGTGCAGTGCTCTGCACACAGTAAGCACTCAATAAGTACGATTGAATGAATGAATGAATGGCAAGAGCCCAGGCTTGGAAGTACACTGTGCTCTGCGCTCAATACATATGATTGAATGAATGAACCCCCTTCCTATACTGCAAGCTTCTTGAAGGTAGGGATCGGGACAAATAATTCTATTCTCCCAAATGTAGTACAGTGCTCTGCATGTAGTAAGTGCTCAACAAATACTATTTGATCTATTGATCACCCCCACAGTCCATTTCCTCCACTCCTGCCACTGAACATCACAGGAGAAAAAGTCCGGTCCTAATTCTGCCACTTCAAATTCAAGTCTCACCTGCTCTAATTCAACCAAATTGCCCAAATTCAACCAACCTGCTCTAATTCAACCAAATTGCCCAAATTCAACCAACCTGCTCTTCTACTCCTCCTTCAAACTCCTTCACCAACTATTGCAGACCTTTTATTCCCTCCTTAAATCTTTTGTGCTCAGAAAGCCTCCCTCACCCTGACGACTTGGCCAACTACGTTCCTAAGTAAAATAAACACCATCCAACATTAACTCCCCTAAGCCCCCCTTTCACCTTCTCACTGCTCCCCTATTCCACTATTTTTTTTAACGATACTTGTTAGACTGTGAGCCCACTGCTGGGTAGGGACTGTCTCTATATGTTGCCAACTTGTACTTCCCAAGCGCTTAGTACAGTGCTCTGCACACAGTAAGCGCTCAATAAATACGATTGAATGAATGACTCTGTTAAGCGCTTACCTCTGCCACTTGTCTGCTGTGTGACCCTGGGAACGCCGCTTCACTTCTCTGGGCCTCAGTTCCCTCATCTGTAAAATGGGGATTAAGACTGTGAGCCCCACGTGGGACAACATGATTACCTTAATTGCCTTGAAGCAGCACGGCCTGGTGGCCGGGGCCCGGGCTTGGGAGTCGGAGGAGTGGGTTCTAATCCTGACTCTGCCGCTTGTCTGCTGGGTGACCTTGGGCAAGCCACTTCACTTCTCTGTGCCTCGGTTACCTTAACCGTAAAATGGGGATGAAGACTGTGAGCTCCATGTGGGACAATCTGATGACCCTGTATCTCCCCCAGCGTTCAGAACAGTGCTTGGCACATAATAAGTGCTTAACAAATACCACCATTATTTATTATTGTATCTACCCCAGCATTTAGAACAGTGTTTGGCCCATAGTAAGCGCTTAACAAATACCACCATTTGTATCTACCCCAGCACTTAGAACAGTGCCTAGCACATAGTAAGCACTTAACAAATACCATCAATATTTATTATCCTATCTACTCCAGGGCCTAGGACAGTGCTTGGCACATAGTAAGTGCTTAAGAAACACCATCATTATTTACTGATTACTGTATCTAACCCAGCGCTTAGAACACTGCTTGGCACATACTAAGCGCTTAAACACCATAATAATAACAATAATGATGACAAACACCATCATTATTTACTGATTATTGTATCTCCCCCAGCGTTTAGAACAGTGCTTGGCACATAGTAAGTGCTTAACAAACACCATAATAATGATGATGACAAACACCATCATTATTTACTGATTATTGCATCTCCCCCAGTGCTAAAAACAGTGCTTGGCACATAGTAAGCACCTAAACACCATAATAATAATGATGACAAACACCATCATTATTTACTGATTATTGTATCTACCTCAGTGCTGAGAACAGTGCTTGGCACATAGTAAGCGCTTAAACACCATAGTAATAACAATAATGATGACAAAGACCATCATTATTGACTGATTTTGTATCAACCTCAGCGCTTAGAACTCTGCTTGGCACATAGTAAGCGCTTAAACACCATAATAATAATAATGATAATA
This sequence comes from Tachyglossus aculeatus, assembly GCF_015852505.1. Taxonomy (NCBI): domain Eukaryota; kingdom Metazoa; phylum Chordata; class Mammalia; order Monotremata; family Tachyglossidae; genus Tachyglossus; species Tachyglossus aculeatus. The sequence continues at coordinate 15,490,331 of NC_052071.1, read as the reverse complement.
ATAATAACAATAATGACAAACACCATCATTATTTACTGATTATTATATCTCCCCCAGCGCTTAGAACACTACTTGGCACATAGTAAGTGCTTAAACACCATAATAATACTAATAATGATGACAAACACCATCATTATTGACTGATTATTGTATCTACCTCAGCGCTTAGAACTCTGCTTGGCACATAGTAAGCGCTTAAACACCATAATAATAATAATAATAATGACAAACACCATCACTATTGACTGATTACTGTATCTACCTCAGCGCTTAGAACACTGCTTGGCACATAGTAAGCGCTTAAACACCATCATTATTGACTGATTATTGCACCTACCTCAGCGCTAAGAACACTGCTTGGCACATAGTAAGCGCTTAAACACCATCATTATTGACTGATTACTGCATCTACCTCAGCGCTTAGAACACTGCTTGGCACATAGTAAGCGCTTAAACACCATCATTATTGACGGATTATTGCATCTACCTCAGCGCTTAGAACACTGCCTGGCACATAGTAACCGCTTAAACACCATCATTATTGACTGATTATTGCATCTACCTCAGCGCTTAGAACACTGCTTGACACATAGTAACTGCTTAAACACCATAGTAATAACAATAATGATGACAAACACCATCATTATTGACTGATTATTGTATCTACCTCAGCCCTTAGAACAGTGCTTGGCACATAGTAAGTGCTTAATAAATGCCATCATCATCATTATTGGCTGATTATTGTAACTACCTCAGCACTTAGAACTCTGCTTGGCACATAGTAAGCGCTTAAACACCATAGTAATAACAATAATGATGACAAACACCATCACTATTAACTGATTATTGTATCTACCTCAGCGCTTAGAACACTGCTTGGCACATAGTAAGCGCTTAAACACCATAGTAATAACAATAATGATGACAAACACCATCATTATTGACTGATTACTGTATCTACCTCAGCGCTTATAACACTGCTTGGCACATATTAAGCGCTTAAACACCATCATTATTGACTGATTACTGCATCTACCTCAGCGCTTATAACACTGCTTGGCACATATTAAGCGCTTAAACACCATCATTATTGACTGATTACTGCATCTACCTCAGCGCTTATAACACTGCTTGGCACATATTAAGCGCTTAAACACCATAGTAATAACAATAATGATGACAAACACCATCATTATTGACTGATTATTGTATCTCCCTCAGTGCTTAGAACACTGCTTGGCACATAGTAAGCGCTTAAACACTATCATTATTGACTGATTATTGTAACTACCTCAGCGCTTATAACATGCTTGGCACATATTAAGCGCTTAAACACCATCATTATTGACTGATTACTGCATCTACCTCAGCGCTTATAACACTGCTTGGCACATATTAAGCGCTTAAACACCATAGTAATAACAATAATGATGACAAACACCATCATTATTGACTGATTATTGTATCTCCCTCAGTGCTTAGAACACTGCTTGGCACATAGTAAGCGCTTAAACACCATCATTATTGACTGATTATTGTAACTACCTCAGCACTTAGAACTCTGCTTGGCACATAGTAAGCGCTTAAACACCATAGTAATAACAATAATGATGACAAATACCATCATTATTGACTGATTATTGTATCTACCTCAGTGCTTAGAACACTGCTTGGCACACTGCAAGCGCTTAAGCACCATCATAATAATAATAATGATGACAAACACCGTCATTATTGACTGATTATTGCATCTACCTCAGCGCTTAGAACACTGCTTGGCACATAATAAGCGATTAAACACCATCATTATTGACTGATTATTGTATCTACCTCAGCGCTTAGAACACTGCTTGGCACATAGTAAGTGCTTAAACACCATCATCATTGACTGATTACTGTATCTAACTCAGTGCTTAGAACACTGCTTGGCACATACTAAGCGCTTAAACACCATCATTATCGACTGATTATTGCATCTACCTGAGCGCTTAGAACGCTGCTTGACACATAGCAAGCGCTTAAACACCATCACTATTGACTGATTACTGTATCTACCTCAGCACTTACAACACTGCTTGGCACATAGTAAGCGCTTAAACACCATCATTATTGACTGATTACTGCATCTACCTGAGCGCCTAGAACACTGCTTGGCACATAATAAGCGCTTAAACACCATCATTATTGACTGATTATTGCAACTACCTCAGCGCTTAGAACACTGCTTGGCACGTTGTAAGTGCTTAAACACCACCATAATAATAATAATGATGACAAACACCATCATTATTCACTGATTATAGTATCTACCTCAGCGCTTAGAACACTGCTTGGCACATAATAAGCGCTAAAACACCATCATTACTGACTGATTATTGCATCTACCTCAGCGCTTAAAACACTGCTTGGCAAATAGTAAGTGCTTAAACCCCATAGTAATAACAATAATGATGACAAACACCATCATTATTGACTGATTATTGTATCTACCTCAGCGCTTAGAACTCTGCTTGGCACATTGTAAGCGCTTAAACACCACCATAATAAAAATAATGACGGCAAGCACCGTCATTATTGACTGATCATTGTATCTACCTCAGCACTTAGAACACTGCTTGGCACATAGTAAGCACTTAAACACCATAATAATAATAATAATAATGTTGACAAACACCATCATTATTGACAGATTATTGTATCTACCTCAGCGCTTAGAACGCTGCTTGGCACATAGTAAGCGCTTAAACACCATCATAATAATAATAATGATGACAAACACCATCATTATTGACTGATTATTGTATCTACCACAGCGCTTGGAACACTGCTTGGCACGTAATAAGCGCTTAAACACCATCGTTATTGACTGATTATTGTATCTACCTGAGCGCTTAGAACGCTGCTTGGCACATAGTAAGCGCTTAAACACCATCACTACTGACTGATTATTGCATCTACCTGAGCACTTAGAACACTGCTTGGCACATAGTAAGCGCTTAAACATCATAATAATAATAATAATAATGATGACAAACACCATCATTATTGACTGATTATTGTATCTACCTTAGCACTTAGAACACTGCTTGGCACATAGTAAGCGCTTAAACACCATCATTATTGACTGATTACTGCATCTACCTCAGCGCTTAGAACACTGCTTGGCACATAGTGGGCGCTTAAACACCATCATTATTGACTGATTATTGCATCTACCTCAGCGCTTAGAACACTGCTGGGCACATAGTAAGCACTTAAAATCATCATTATTGACTAACTATTGCATCTACCTCAGCGCTTAGAACAGTGCTTGGTACACAGTAAGCGCTTAACAAACACCATAATAATGGTAATAATGATGACAAACACCATCATTATTGACTGATTACTGCATCTACCTCAGTGCTTAGAACACTGCTTGGCACATAGTAGGCACTTAAACACCATCATTATTGACTGATTATTGCATCTACCTCAGCGCTTAGAACACTTCTTGGCACATAGTAAGCGCTTAAACACCATCATAATAATAATAATGATGACAAACACCATCATTACTGACTGATTATTGTATCTGCTCAGCGCTTAGAACACTGCTTGGCACATAATAAGCGCTTAAACACCATCATTATAGACTGATTATTGCATCTACCTCAGTGCTTAGACCACTGCTTGGCACATAGCAAGCGCTTAAACACCATCATTATTGACTGATTACTGCATCTACCTCAGCGCTTAGAACCCTGCTTGGCACATAGCAAGCGCTTAAACACCATAGTAATAGTAATAATGATGACAAATGCCATCATTATTGACTGATTATTGTATGTACCTCAGCGCTTAGAACACTGCTGGGCACATAGCAAGCGCTTAAACACCATCATTATTGACTGATTACTGCATCTACCTCAGCGCTTAGAACTCTGCTTAGCACATAGTAAGCGCTTAAACACCATAATAATAATAATGACAAATACTATCATTATTGACTGATTATAGTATCTACCTCAGCGCTTAGAACACTGCTTGGCACATAGTAAGCGCTTAAACACCATAGTCATAACAATAATGATGACAAACGCCATCATTATTGACTGATTATTACATCTACCTCAGCGCTTAGAACACTGCTTGGCACATAGTAAGCGCTTAAACACCATAGTCATAACAATAATGATGACAAACGCCATCATTATTGACTGATTATTACATCTACCTCAGCGCTTAGAACACTGCTCGGCACATAGTAAGTGCTTAAACACCATCATTATTGACTGATTATTGTAACTACCTCAGCGCTTAGAACTCTGCTTGGCACATAGTAAGCGCTTAAACACCACCATTATTGACTGATTATTGTATCTACTCAGCACTTAGAACACTGCTTGGCACATAGTAAGCGCTTAAACACCATCATTATTGACTGATTATTGTAACTACCTCAGCGCTTAGAACTCTGCTTGGCACATAGTAAGCGCTTAAATACCATAGTAATAAAATAATGATGACAAACACCATCATCATTGACTGATTATTGTATCTACCTCAGCGCTTAGAACTCTGCTTGGCACATTGTAAGCGCTTAAGCACCACCATAATAAAAATAATGATGGCAAACACCGTCATTATTGACTGATTATTGTATCTACCTCAGCGCTTAGAACACTGCTTGGCACATTGTAAGCGCTTCAACACCACCATAATAATAATAAGGATGACAAACACCGTCATTATTGACTGATTATTGTATCTACCTCAGCACTTAGAACACTGCTTGGCTCATAGTAAGTGCTTAAACACCATCATTATTGACTGATTATTGCATCTACCTCAGTGCTTAGAACACTGCTTGGCACATAGTAGGCGCTTAAACACCACCATTATTGACTGATTACTGCATCTACCTCAGCGCTTAGAACACTGCTTGGCACATAGTAAGTGCTTAACAAACACCATAATAATAATAATGATGATGACAAACACCATCATTATTTACTGATTATTGTATCTACCTCAGCGCTTGGAACACTGCTTGGCACATAGCAGGCGCTTAAACACCATCATTATTGACTGATTATTGCATCTACCTCAGCGCTTAGAACACTGCTTGGCACATAGTAGGCGCTTAAACACCATCATTATTGACTGATTATTGTATCTACCTCGGTGCTTAGAACAGTGCTTGGCACATAGTAAGCGCTTAAACACCATAATAATAGTAATGATGATGACAAACACCATCGACTGATTATTGCATCTACCTTAGCACTTAGAACACTGCTTGGCACATAGTAAGTGCTCAAACACCATCATTATTGACTGATTACTGCATCTACCTCAGTGCTTAGAACACTGCTTGGCACATAGTAAGTGCTTAAACACCATAATAATAATAATAATAATAATAATAATAATAATGACAAACACCATCATCATTGAATGATTATTGTATCTACCTCAGAACTTAGAACTCTGCTTGGCACATAGTAAGCGCTTAAACACCATAGTAATAACAATAATGATGACAAACACCATCATCATTGACTGATTATTGTATCTACCTCAGCGCTTAGAACTCTGCTTGGCACATTGTAAGCGCTTAAGCACCACCATAATAAAAATAATGATGGCAAACACCATCATTATTGACTGATTATTGTATCTACCTCAGCACTTAGAACAGTGCTTAAACACCACCATTATTGACTGATTACTGCATCTACCTCAGCGCTTAGAACACTGCTTGGCACACAGTAAGTGCTTAACAAACACCATAATAATAATAATTATGATGACAAACACCATCATTATTTACTGATTATTGTATCTACCTCAGCGCTTGGAACACTGCTTGGCACATAGTAGGCGCTTAAACACCATCATTATTGACTGATTATTGCATCTACCTCAGCGCTTAGAACACTGCTTGGCACATAGTAGGCGCTTAAACACCATCATTATTGACTGATTATTGTATCTACCTCGGCGCTTAGAACAGTGCTTGGCACATAGTAAGCGCTTAAACACCATAATAATAGTAATGATGATGACAAACACCATCATTATTGACTGATTATTGCATCTACCTTAGCACTTAGAACACTGCTTGGCACATAGTAAGTGCTCAAACACCATCATTATTGACTGATTACTGCATCTACCTCAGTGCTTAGAACACTGCTTGGCACATAGTAAGTGCTTAAACACCATAATAATAATAATAATAATAATAATAATGACAAACACCATCATCATTGAATGATTATTGTATCTACCTCAGAACTTAGAACTCTGCTTGGCACATAGTAAGCGCTTAAACACCATAGTAATAACAATAATGACGACAAACACCATCATTATTGACTGATTATTGTATCTACCTCAGCGCTTAGAACACTGCTTGGCACATTGTAAGCGCTTCAACACCACCATAATAATAATAATAATGACAAACACCGTCATTATTGACTGATTATTGTATCTACCTCAGCACTTAGAACACTGCTTGGCTCATAGTAAGCGCTTAAACACCATCATTATTGACTGATTATTGCATCTACCTCAGTGCTTAGAACACTGCTTGGCACATAGTAGGCGCTTAAACACCACCATTATTGACTGATTACTGCATCTACCTCAGCGCTTAGAACACTGCTTGGCACATAGTAAGTGCTTAACAAACACCATAATAATAATAATGATGATGACAAACACCATCATTATTGACTGATTATTGTATCTACCTCAGCGCTTAGAACACTGCTGGGCACATAGTAAGCGCTTAACCACCATCATTATTGCATCTACCTCAGCGCTTACAACAGTGCTTGGCACACAGTAAGCGCTTAACAAACACCATAATAATGGTAAGAATGATGACAAACACCATCATTATTGACTGATTATTGCATCTACCTCAGCGCTTAGAACACTACTTGGCACACAGTAAGCGCTTAAACACCATCATGATTGAGTGATTATTGCATCTACCTCAGCGCTTAGAACACTGCTTGGCACACAGTAAGCGCTTAACAAACACCATAATAATGGTAAGAATGATGACAAACACCATCATTATTGACTGATTATTGCATCTACCTCAGCGCTTAGAACACTGCTTGGCACATTGTAAGCGCTTAAACACCACAGTAATAATAATAATGATGACAAATACCATCATTATTGACTGATTATTGCATCTATCTCAGCGCTTAGAACACTGCTTGGCACATTGTAAGCGCTTAAACACCACAGTAATAATAATAATGATGACAAATGCCATCATTATTGAGTGATTATTGCATCTACCTCAGCGCTTAGAACACTGCTTGGCACATTGTAAGCGCTTAAACACCACAGTAATAATAATAATGATGACAAATACCATCATTATTGAGTGATTATTGCATCTACCTCAGCGCTTAGAACACTGCTTGGCACACAGTAAGCGCTTAACAAACACCATAATAATGGTAATAATGATGACAAACACCATCATTATTGACTGATTATTGCATCTACCTCAGCGCTTAGAACACTGCTTGGCACATTGTAAGTGCTTAAACACCACCATAATAATAATAATGATGACAAACACCATCATTATTGACTGATTATTGCATCTACATAATAATGGTAATATTGCATAATAAAGGTAATAATGATGACAAACACCATCATTATTGACTGATTATTGCATCTACCTCAGCGCTTAGAACACTGCTTGGCACACAGTAAGCGCTTAACAAACACCATAATAATAATAACGACGATGTTGATGACGATAAAATCGCCGCTATAGCCTCCCACACGGGTTCCCTCAGAGCCCCGCTCCTCCATCTTGTCTCCTTCGCCCCCGCCCCGCCGGCCACGAGGCGGGCTCGGCTGTCCCTCCCCATTGGCCGGCCGCCGCCGCGAGGCGGGCGCTGATTGGCCCCCCGCCGTTCTCGCGTTATCTGGGGTGGGGGCCCGGAGAACCGGGCGGAACCCGAGCGAAGGGCGGCCCGGAAGTGGGCGCGGCGGGGCGGTTTCGGGGCGGACCGGAAGCCGCCGCGGGGGTTGCCGGAAGGGGGAGACGCCGAAGCGGGCCCTCGTTGGCCAGGGTGGCAAGGTTGGCCGCAGGTTTTCCGTGGGTGTCCGGGCCGAGTTTGTCCCTCGTCGCATGCCGGCGGGGGCCCGGGCCGGAGAAGACACGCCGAGCCTGCTGTCTGCTCGCCCGGGGATGGCGGCCTCGGTGGTAAGTGCCCGGCCTGGGGGCGGGAGGGGCGGCATTCATTCACTCCCTCCCTCCCTCACTCACTCATTCAGTCATTCACTCACTCATTCAGTCATTCACTCACTCCATTCATTCATTCACTCACTCCATTCATTCCTTCACTCAGTCACTCATTCATTCACTCACTCTATTCATTCATTCATTCACTCAATCACTCATTCATTCACTCAATCACTCCATTCATTCACTCAGTCACTCATTCATTCACTCACCATTCATTCATTCACTCAATCACTCATTCATTCACTCAATCACTCCATTCATTCACTCAATCACTCATTCATTCACTCACTCCATTCACTCACTCCATTCATTCAATCACTCAATCACTCATTCGTTCACTCACTCATTCACTCACTCCATTCATTCATTCACTCAATCACTCATTCATTCACTCACTCTATTCATTCATTCATTCACTCAATCACTTATTCATTCACTCAGTCACTCCATTCACTCAATCACTCATTCATTCACTCACTCCATTCACTCATTCATTCACTCAATCACTCATTCATTCACTCACTCCATTCATTCAATCACTCAATCACTCACTCACTCATTCATTCACTCATTCATTCATTCATTCATTAGACTGTGAGCCCACTGTTGGGTAGGGACTGTCTCTATGTGATGCCAATTTGTACTTCCCAAGCGCTTAGTACAGTGCTGTGCACATAGTAAGCGCTCAATAAATACGATTGATTGATTGATTGATTGATTCACTCCATTCATTCATTCACTCAATCACTCATTCATTCACTCAATCACTCATTCATTCACTCACTCCATCCACTCAATCACTCATTCATTCACTCATTCATTCATTCACTCATTCATTCACTCATTCATTAGACTGTGAGCCCACTGTTGGGTAGGGACTGTCTCTATATGTTGCCAATTTGTACTTCCCAAGCGCTTAGTCCAGTGCTCTGCACATAGTAAGCGCTCAATAAATACGATTTATGATGATTCAATCATTCGTATTTATTGAGCGCTTACTATATGCAGCCTCTCTCTTCTTCCCTTCAAGGCCCTACTGAGAGCTCCCCTCCTCCAGGAGGCCTTCCCAGACCGAGCCCCTTCCTTCCTCTTCCCCTCGTCCCCCTCTCCATCCCCCCCATCTTACCTCCTTCCCTGGAATGCCCTCCCTCTGCCCCTCCGCCAAGCTAGCTCTCTTCCTTCCTTCAAGGCCCTACTGAGAGCTCACCTCCTCCAGGAGGCCTTCCCACACTGAGCCCCCTCCTTCCTCTCCCCCTCGCCCCCTCCCCCCCATCTTACCTCCTTCCCTTCCCCACAGCACCTGTATAGATGCATATATCATCATCATCATCAATCGTATTTATTGAGCGCTTACTATGTGCAGAGCACTGTACTAAGCGCTTGGGAAGTACAAGTTGGCAACATATAGAGACGGTCCCTACCCAACAGTGGGCTCACAGTCTAGAAGGGGGAGACAGAGAACAAAACCAAACATACTAACAAAATAAAATAGAATAGATAGGTACAAGTAAAATAAATAAATAAATAGATTAATAAATATGTACAAACATATATGCTTATATACAAGTGCTTTGGGGAAGGGAAGGAGGTAAGACGGGGGGAATGGAGAGGGGCACGAGGGGGAGAGGAAGGAGGGGGCTCAGTCTGGGAAGGCCTCCTGGAGGAGGTGAGCTCTCAGTAGGGTAAGTGTGTAGGGTAAGGGTGTAAGTGATGGCATTTATTAAGCGCTTACTATGTGCAAAGCACTATTTGTTAAAGCGCTTACTGTGTGCCAAGCATATGGCTCACTGGAAAGAGCCCGGGCTTTGGAGTCAGAGGTCATGGGTTCAAATCCCGGCTCCACCAACTGTCAGCTGTGTGACTTTGAGCAACACACTACACTTCTCTGGGCCTCAGTGACCTCATCTGGAAAATGGGGGTTAAGACCGTGAGCCCCTCCATGGGACAACCTGATCACCTTGTAACCTCCTCAGCGCAGCATGGCTCAGTGGAAAGAGCCCGGGCTTTGGAGTCAGAGGTCATGGGTTCAAATCCCGGCCCTGCCAATTGTCAGCTGTGTGACTTTGAGCAAGTCACTTCACTACTCTGGGCCTCAGTTCCCTCATCTGTAAAATGGGGATTAAGACTGAGGCCCCTGTGGGACAACCTGATCACCTTGTAACCTCCTCAGCACTTAGAACAGTGCTTTGCACATAGTAGGCACTTAATAAATGTCATTATTCTTCTGTATATGTTTGTACATATTTATTACTCTATTTTTACTTGTACATATTCTATTTATTTCATTTTCTTAGTATGTTTTGTTTTGTTCTCTGTCTCCCCCTTCTAGACTGTGAGCCCGCTGTTGAGTAGGAACCGTCTCTATATGTTGCCGACTTGTAGTTCCCAAGCGCTTAGTACAGTGCTCTGCACACAGTAAGCGCTCAATAAATACGATTGATTGATTGAATGAATGCTTTGCACATAGTAAGTGCTGAATAAATGTTATCATTATTATTATTATTCTCTGTACCTCAGTTACCTCATCTGTAAAATGGGGATGAAGACTGTGAGCCCCACGTGGTGTCCCAGTGCTTTGCACATAGTAAGCGCTTAATAAATGCCATTAAAAATTACTGTTACAAGTGCTGGGGAGGTTACAAGCTGATCAGGTGGTCCCACAGGGGGCTCACAGTCTTCATCCCCATTTTACAGGTGAGGTCACTGAGGCCCAGTGAATAATAACAATAATGGTATTTGGTAATAATGATGGAATTTGTTAAGCGCTTACTACGTGCCGAGCACTGTTCCAAGCACTGGGGTAGATATAAGGTCATCAGGTGGTCCCACAGGGGGGCTCGCAGCCTTCATCCCCATTTTACAGATGAGGTCACCGAGGCACAGAATAATAATATTAATGGTATTTGTTAAGCGCTCACTATGTGCCGAGCACTGTTCTAAGCGCTGGGGGAGATACAAGACGATTAGGTTGTCCCACGTAGGGCTCACAGTCTTCATCCCCATTTGACAGATGAGGGAACTGAGGCACAGACAATGGTAATAATAATAATAATGTATTAAGCGCTGACTATGTGCTAAGCACTGTTCTAAGCACTGGAGGAGATACAATACAATAATAATAATAATGACAGCATTTATTAAGCGCTTACTACGAGGTCATCAGGTGGTCCCCCATGGGGCTCACAGTCTTCATGTCCATTTTACAGATGAGGTCATGAAGGCCCAGAGAATAATAATAATAATAATGGTATCTGTTAAGTGCTTACTATGTGCCGAGCACTGTTCTGAGCACTGGGGGAGATACAAAGTCATCAGGTGGTCCCACGTGGGGCTCAGTCTTCATCCCCATTTGACAGATGAGGTCACCGAGGCACAGAGAATAATAATAACTGTGGTGTTTGTTAAGCGCTGACTATGTGCCGAGCACCGTTCTAAGCGCTGGGGAAGATACAGGGTCATCAGGTTGTCCCCTGTGGGGCTCAGAGTCTTCATCCCCATTTTCCAGGTGAGGGGACTGAGGCACAGAGAAGTGAAGTGACTTGCCCAAAGCCACACAGCTGAGAAGCGGCAGAGCTGGGATTAGAACCCGTGACCTCTGACTCCCAAGCCCGGGCTCTTGCCACTAAAGCACGGCGCTTCGCTAGTCATAAAAATGGCAGTTGTTAAGCACTTACTCTGTGCCAAGCAGTCCTCTAAGCACTGGGGTAGATATGAGGTAATCCGATTGTTCTACTTGCCACTGTTAGCGTGTAGTACAGTGCCTGGCTAATAATAATAATAATAATAATAATAATAATAATGGTGTTAAGAGCTTATTCTGTGCCAAGCACACTTCTAAGCGCTGGGTTAGATACGAAGTAATCAGGTTGTTCTACATGGGGCTCACTGCTAGCGCTTAGTACAGTGCCTGGCATGTAATAATAATAATAATAATAATGGTATTAAGCACTTATTCTGTGCCAAGCACACTTCTAAGCGCTGGGTTAGATACGAAGTAATCTGGTTGTTCTACGTGGGGCTCACTGTTAGCGCTTAGTACGGTGCCTGGCACGTAATAATAATAATAATAATAATGGTATTAAGCACTTATTCTGTGCCAAGCACACTTCTAAGCGCTCGGTTAGATACGAAGTAATCAGGTTGTTCTACATGGGGCCCGCTGTTAGCGCTTCGTACAGTGCCTGGCACGTAATAATAATAATAATAATGGTATTAAGCACTTATTCTGTGCCAAGCACACTTCTAAGCGCTGGGTTAGATACGAAGTAATCTGGTTGTTCTACGTGGGGCTCACTGTTAGCGCTTAGTACAGTGCCTGGCACGTAATAATAATAATAATGATGGTATTAAGCACTTATTCTGTGCCAAGCACACTTCTAAGCACTGGGTTAGATACGAAGTAATCCGGTTGTTCTACATGGGGCTCGCTGCTAGCGCTTAGTACAGTGCCTGGCATGTAATAATAATAATGATGATGGTATTAAGCACTTATTCTGTGCCAAGCACACTTCTAAGCGCTGGGTTAGGTACAAAGTAATCAGGTTGTTCTACTTGGGGCTCACTGCCCGTGCTTAGTACAGTGCCTGGCACGTAATAATAATAAGAATAATGGTATTAAGCACTTATTCTGTGCCAAGCACACTTCTAAGCACCGGGTTAGATACGAAGTAATCCGGTTGTTCTACATGGGGCTCACTGCTAGCGCTTAGTACAGTGCCTGGCACATAATAATAATGATGGTATTTGTTAAGTGTCCAACTTTCCACTTGGACGAACACTGGCTGAATTTGATAAGGAGCAAGTTCAGTATTGAGGGATTTTTTTTTCAGTGACCAAGGAGGTGTAACTATAAAGATAATGGACTACAGAATAACTCTAAAACCCCTGTGGCTTTACTTGGGAAATCTCCAGGGAAAATCAAAGTATATTTGGAGAGAGCAGAAGGATTGGCGAAGTGACCCCGAAGCAGGTTGACTTCAGAAGGTGCTTAAATAACCTGTAATTCTGTGGCAGGATTTTAAAGCGTACGTGGAGCAAGCATGTAGAGCTGCTGAAGAATTCGCCAATATTTACTACGAAACAATGGACAAAAGGAGAAGGGTGAGTACCGAGGTCTCTTCCCGGGAAATCCGGATGAACAGTGTGAAAAATGCGTGGTGAAGGACATGGCTTCTAGTCTCGGCTCTGCCCCTCGTCTGCTGGGTGGCCTTGGCCAAGTCACTTCACTTCTCTGGGCCTCAGTGACCATAAAATGAGGGTTAAGACTCTGAGCCCCAAGTGGGACGGGGACTGTGTCCGACCCGACTTGCTTGTATCCGCCCCAGCGCTTAGTTCAGCGCTTGGCACAAAATCGGGTGCTTTTCGATTTCGGAACCCGCCCCTCTCAAGCTTCAGTAATAATAATAATAATAATACTAGCATTTATTAAGCGCTTACTATGTGCAAAGCACTGTTCTAAGCACTGGGGAGGTTACACGGTGATCTGGTTGTCCCACGGAGGGCTCACAGTCTTAATCCCCATTTTACAGATGAGGGAACTGAGGCCCAGAGAAGTGAAATGAGTTGCCCAAAGTCACACAGCTGACAATCGGCGGAGCCGGGATTTGAACCCATGACCTCTGACTCCAAAGCCCGGGCTCTTTCCACCGAGCCCCATCCCCGCGTGCTGGAGTCACGGATTCTGCCGACCAAATTCCGTGTTCGCCTTGCCCACGCCATCCTTGACTTTTAGTCTTCAGGCGCGTCTCTAGTTTGGACAAAGGAAGCGCATAATAAATGCCAGTATTATTATTGTTATCAGGTGGAGCAGATTTACTCTTGGGTGAGTCGCCATACGTCCCAGAAATTAAGTGGAGCCCTTTTGGGTCCTCGTTCTGGCCCATTCATCCTTAGATTATCATTCTGCACAAAGCTCTCCCAGTGGCTGCAGCCTTGGGATGGAAACATATCAATCGTATTTATTGAGCGCTTACTGTGTGCAGAGCACTGTACTAAGCGCTTGATACCCCCTTCTTTCCTCTCCCCCTCGTCCCCCTCTCCATCCCCCCATCTTACCTCCCTCCCTTCCCCACAGCACCTGTATATATGTATATATGCTTGTACATATTTTTTTTTACTCTAATTTATTTGTACATATCTATTCTATTTATTTTATTTTGTTAGTATCTTTGGTTTTGTTCTCTGTCTCCCCCTTTTAGACTGTGAGCCCACTGTTGGGTAGGGACTGTCTCTATATGTTGCCAATTTGTACTTCCCAAGCGCTTAGTACAGTGCTCTGCACATAGTAAGCGCTCAGTAAATACGATTGATGATGATGATGATAGAAAGATAGAACGGGCCTCTTCCATTCAGAGCAGGACAATCCCTTTATGTTGCCAACTTGTACTTCCCAAGCGCTTAGTACAGTGCTCTGCACACAGTAAGCGCTCAATAAATATGATTGATTGATTGAACCCAGCCACACAGCCATGCCCCTTGTCAGCCAGCCTGGAAGCGCTCTACTCTCCAGAGATCATCATCATCAATCATCAATCGTATTTATTGAGCGCTTACTGTGTGCAGAGCACTATACTAAGCACTTGGGAAGTACAAATTGGCAACACATAGAGACAGTCCCTACCCCAGCAGTGGGCTCCCAGTCTAAAAGAGATCCCGTCGAGCTTAAAACCTCCGTTATTCCCATTTTTAAGTCACCCCAGCGGTCTGCCCAACCAACCCAGTCTCCTCCTGGCAGCAAGAGTTGGGAAGCAGCATGGCTTAGTGGTTAGAGCACGGGCCCCGGAGTCAGAAGGAGCTGGGTTCTAAACCCGGCTCCACCACTTGTCTGCTGTGTGACCTTGGGCAAGTCACTTCACTCCCCGCGCCTCAGTTACCTTGTCTGTCAAATGGGGATCGCGAGCCCCATGTGGGACAGGGATTGTGTCCGACCTGATGAGCTTGTATCTACCCCGGCACTTAGCACAAATGCCATTTTAAAAAAAAAGGTTGCGGGGTTGACCTCCTTGATATTGATACTCATGAACCATTTAGGACCCTAATTGATAGTAACCCATCATGGTCTGTTCACTCCTGAACTGGTCCACACAGCTCTTGAACCTTTTGCTAGCTCTGTCCTCCCCAGTTTCCTGCGGCAATGAATTCTCTCTGTTTATCGCCACTTGTGTTGGGGAGCGTTTTTTGATATTTGAACCCGCCACTCTCAAGCTTCAGTAACCATCCCCGCATCCTGGAGTCACGGAATCTGCTTACTAAATTCCATGTTCGCCTTGCCCACGCCGTCCTTGCCTTTTAGTCTTCAGGCGCGTGTCTAGTTTGGACAGTCTTGCTATGGGGCTATTAGCTGGGTTTTGTCATCCGTTATGATTCAGTCGATGGTATTTCTGTGGGCGGAGCACTGTACTAAGCCCATGGGAAAGGACAGTACAAAAGAGTTGGTTGGCAAGACCCCTGCCCTCAAAGAACTTACCTAGTGGGGGAGACAGACATTTAAAATAAATTCCCAATAGGGGAAGCGTCCTATTTCCGCCAGTTCTCTCCAGAAAAACTAACCTGTCGTCTTTCCCCACCCCGGTGTGCCGTAGGTATTGACGAGGCTGTACCTGGACAAAGCAACGCTGGTGTGGAACGGGAATGCAATTTCAGGCCAAGAGGCCCTGAGTGAGTTTTTTGAAATGCTGCCATCCAGTCAATTCCAGATCAATACATTAGACTGCCAGCCAGTTCACGGTAGGATCATTTAAGAATTTCTCTCTTGTCTTCTATATGTTATGTAGTATTCTCCCAGCTTAGTACAGTGCCCTGCGCACAGTAAATGCTTGATAATAGAACTGATTGATGCATTGTAAGTGAATCCAGGGATGCTTTATTTAGTCTTGGGACAAGCCAGTTATAACAGCAAAAAGTGTTTGGAGGGAATACCTCTCACGATGAGTCTTTCTGAAGTTTTTACCCTGTGATGTGTCTTGCCGAGGTTCGCTTAGTTACGTGGATTATACTTCTTGGTTTAGCTGGCTTAGTCCCAGGTGGTTGTAATGAAATTCCAGGAGATTGGTACATTTTTCTCATCTGCCTACTTGGGTTGATCACCGCTCCCACCCACCCGACTCCCTTCTTGTGTGTGCATTTTGTGAGGTCTTCCCCATCTAGATTGGAGCATGCTCGGTTTGTTTTGGGTTTATGCAATCAATCAATCGTATTTATTGAATATCAATATTGAATATCAGTGCAATATTCTAGGCTCTCAAAAATACAGGTGTTGTAGCATCCTGAGGTGCTTTAACCCCACATTTTCTCCTCCTGCTTTCCCTCTCACAGTTGCTTAGAGTCTATCATATTTATTGAGCGCTTACTGTGCGCAAAGCACTGTACTAAGCGCTTGGGAAAGTACAAGGTAGCAACATAACAGACATATTCCCTGCCCACAACGGGCTGGCAGTCTAGAAGGAAAGGAGGAGTCAATCTAGGGACAGCGGCCTGTGTTCTTGTTTGCAACCAAAATAATAATGGTCGGCCAAGGCGTAATAATAGGCAGTAGTGGGTCACGTGATATCGATCCCTGCTCTCTCAGGTACCGGAATCGGGGTTTGAGGCAATCCGGGCCGTTTTCCTACTTCGAGACGGGCCTGCCTTGGAAGTGAAAAATGGCCAGGCCGTGATTTGGCAATCCTTTCTGAGGGGCTTTTTCTCCAGTATCTCAGTATAACTCCTGCTTCGTCCATCCAACTTGTAAGACAAAAAAGCCGGAGAGGAGCAGCCCCTTTAAAGAGAGAGTCGGTGGATGACTTCGAAGCCGATGAGCAGGAGGGTCTGCCTGAGGATGATGGATTCCCCACTCTATCGGATATTTTAGCAGGGGTCGGTCGTGGAGGCCCCGAGCCAGGAGACCATTTGGAAAGACGAACCGGCCACCAGTAGTAGAACTGGCAATTATGAATTCTTTGCAGAGGCAAAGTTTACGCTACAGCTCTTCCGAACTACGTCTTCCACCCGACTGTAATCTTGACCTCATTCCAACTGGCCGGAGCGATTAGCCTTTGGGATAAAAGGCAGATCGTGTTCAGGGTAGAAGAGTGTGTAACTTTCAATGATGCCTTTCCCCCCCCTTTAAAAAGCAAACATGTTCCGTTTTCATGGCCTTTTCTCCCTTTTTTTGGTTGAAGAGCAAGCCACACAGAGTCAGACAACGGTTCTCGTTGTGACCAGCGGGACGGTGAAGTTCGACGGCAACAAACAACGTCACTTCAACCAGAACTTCCTCTTGACAGCCCAAGTCACCCCCACCAACACGGTGTGGAAGATTGCAAGTGACTGCTTCCGTTTCCAAGACTGGGCCAGTTAGTGGAGGGTGAAAACCCTGTCTCCTTTCTTCTTCCCCCCCTTTTTTTTCTTCTTTTTTTTCAATTTCAGGTTCTGAGAGCCAGCAACCTAAAGACATTCTGACTAAAACGCACGGAGATCTGTTCGATTTACTTTTGTAGAACCACTTCAAAGCCAGATCTTCTAAACCTTAAAGCCTTTAGTTACTCTTTGAACTGCCCCCACCCCATCACCTTCTCTAAGCCAGCTTGAGCACGCAGACTCCTGTCGTGGAAACTGAAGCGTGGAGCCGGGCAGCTTGATAAACTGTCGACGCTCACTTTTAGCCGGACAAGCCTGCTCCACCTAAGATCGGACATCCGATTCCTTTCGGCTACCACAGGGACTGTTTTCTTAGGCGACCGAAACCCCCGGAGAGAAGCTCTTCGCCGGGCAAGATTGGTGAAGGCAGGACACCTGCCTCCTTCCTATCAGAGGAATATCACCGGGTCACCTGGACCAGAGACAAAAAGTGCCACGTATTTTGACCCAAAGCCGAGTTGGCACCCGCCTCATTTAGTAGGGACTGGAAGGGCGTCGAAAGATGTGGTGGTTTTATTTGTTCGTTTGGGCTCTGTTCGTAATCGCTCACTAATTATTGCTGCATATTGCTGCGTATTACCTAAATCGAATAGGTCCACAAAAGGAGAAAGTTCTCCATTGGTGCCTAGACCCCGTAATAGGTGAAAAAGTAGTTTTGTTGGTTTTTTGTTTCCCCAAAGTCTTTGTCCCAGCCTCCAAGTGGGTCTCGTTTCTTCCGGAATGCATTACTGGCTGCTTGCCCGCCTGCCGGCAGGGTTCTGAACAAAATTAGGGGCGAGGAGGGGAATAGGCTCAGTGAAGGGCTCCGAAGTCAAGGACCAAGTGAGAGCCGCTTTAAAACTGTTGATGCTTTCTCCTGCCTCGTAGCAAAATTCAGTACTGGAGAATTTAAGTCTGTGAGGTAGCTAGCTATATTGTTATTGTTTGATGTAAACCTTCTCTCAGAGAAGGTTTGCAACATCTGAAGGGCCACGTAAGCCTCTTAAGTTGCTACTCATGACCCTAGTTTGAATCTGGGGCCTGCTTATTTCGACAAAAGGATAGGATGCCGCATAATCAAAGCAAATGTTTGGGAAGCATCCCTATGGTTGCCTTCTAACTGCATTGACCCCCCTTTTCCAAAGTGGTTCTTTACACCAAACATCCATTATTTTTTGCCTGGTTTACAGCTATTTTTGTTTGCTAAAAAAAAAGACACCCTCTAATAAATCGTGTCTGTCAGTGTCAGATTTGTGTCCTAAGGATGCACGTGGACAAATGGTTCTGTTTCAAACCAGTGTGTTGGTTCTGTTCACAGTAGAGGAAATGCACAGGAACAACTGTCTTTTAATAAGCTCATCGTTTTCACTATACAGTAGATTGTGAAACAGTGGAGAATGGCAACCTGCAGATCTGAAAGAGCAAAGTGGTCGATTTGACTGGAACAGTGGTAAACTGTTGCCTCTTCCCCCTTTCCCTCCCACCTTTTTCCCTTACCTGAAAACGTTCACAGGTAAAGCCGGCTTTTCTTGATTCATCGGAGCATTTTGGGGGAGCTGTGTGATATAAGCTTTCCCCTTGACTACTTTGCTCATCTTACAAGAAAGCTTTCTTCACATTTTATAAGCTGTTTTGGGAGGAAAATGGCTGCTATTAGGAGTTTGTGTGGAGGGTAGGTTTCTGCAACCCATCTGAGGCCTGTGATCATGTTGGCTCAGATGATCCGGCTAGAAATTTAGGCACTCGATTCCGCACAGTCTGTCTGTACCTGTCTTGGCGCTGGCATTTAATTTTTAAAGGCTCCAAACTGTCGAAGCAGCAGTTAACACGCTTAAACAGTACCCACCCGGTTGAAAAGGGCCACAGATGGAAAGAACTCCAGCAAGCCGAAATGCCAGGAGTCAAAGTAGGGTCACTGAGGACTGGCGTGAAAAATAGTGCTGAAAAATGGTATTTCTGTAGGGTTTTTTTGTTAGGATTTGTTTTCCACGAGGCATGTCTGGTTTAATTTTTATATTTAAGAATATAGAAGCTCACTGTTTTGGGAAAGCCAAAGTCATTGTGAAAGAACCTAGTTTCTGCTTTGTGTGGGTGAACTAGACCATCTCTTGAATGTACCTTTTTAAAAGATGTTTTAAGGTAGGTTTTTTTTTTTTAAGGAGGATCAGATTGAGGGTTTGTTTTTTTTGTATTGCAAAAACTTTTCAGGATATTAAAGTGCTGAGAATGATTCCTGTCTTCTTTGTCTTCTTCCCTTCCCTGCCCAACAATCTGTTACAGTCCCATTCTGCATCCTCCCGGAGAAGGAATGCTCTTGAATCCGGATGACTCCTCAACATGAGAAGCTCGTGGCTTAGTGGAGTCACAGGTCGTGGGTTCTAATCCTGGTTCTGCCACTTGTCACCTTTGTGACTTTGGGCAAGTCACTTAACTTCTCTGTGCCTGTCACCTCATCTGTACAGTGGGGATTAAGACTGTGAGCACCATGTGGAACAACCTGATTACCTTGTATCTCCCCTAGCGCTTAGAACAGTGCGTGGCACATAGTAAGCGCTTAACAAATACCGTAATTATTCTTGTGATTACACTTGACAGTGGGGTCAAATAGGAATAAAGGCAGATTTTTAGACTGTGAGCCCACTGTTGGGTAGGGACTGTCTCTATATGTTGCCAATTTGTACTTCCCAAGCGCTTAGTACAGTGCTCTGCACATAGTAAGCGCTCAATAAATACGATTGATGATGATTTGCTGGAGCTTGGAAGGGGTGATTTTTAATTAATCAATTAATTGATTAAATTTAATCAATTTAATTAATTACCATTCAATCAATGGTATCTACTGAACACTTATTACATGCAGAGCACCATACTGAGTGCTTGAGGGGAGTCCAGTACAGCATAATAAGCAGACACAGTCCCTGGCCATAGTGAACTTATGGTCTAGAGGAGAAGACAGTCATAATATGAACAAACATAATGTAAGTGCTGTGGGTCTGGGGATACTGAGGAACTGAGCCTAGTTTGGCAGACATTTAGTGAGCGCTTGCTTAGTACAGTGCTCTGCACAAAGTATAACACTAAACAGGCACATTCCTTCCCACAGCCCTTTGGCTGTCTCAGAGTTTGGGCTGCACTTCCATCTGACCTTTGGATATTTGATATTTGTCCCAACCCCAAAGCTTTTAGGAACGTATCTTTAAACTGTACATTAGAAATAACAATTCCTAGTGAGAAGCAGCGTGGCTCAGTGGAAAGAGCACGGGCTTTGGAGTCAGAGGTCATGGGTTCAAATCCCAACTCTGCCAATTAGCTGTGTGACTTTGGGCAAGTCACTTCACTTCTCTGGGCCTCAGTTCCCTCATCTGTAAAATGGGGATTGACTGTAAGCCCTATGTGGGACAACCTGATCACCTTGTAACCTCCCCAGTGCTTAGAACAGAGCTTTGCACATAGTAAGTGCTTAATAAATGCCATCATTATTATTATTATTATAGTCTCCCCCTCTAGACTGTAACCTCATTATGGGCAGGGAACGTGTCTGCTAATTTTATTGGATTTTGCTCTCCTAAGTGCTTAGTACAGTGCTCTGGATTTTAACAAACACATACACACCAAAAAAAAAATGTGTACGTGGGCACCTCTCTCATCCACCCCAAACACCATTCCTTTGATTGCTCCAGGCTGGCCAGTCAGTCAATCATATTTATTGAGTGCTTACTGTGTGCACAGCACTGTACTAAGCACTTGGAAGGGTTGTTATATAAAAGAGTTGTTATATATTGTTATATAACAATATAACAGACATTCCCTGCCCATAGTGAGCTTCCCGTTCAGAGGGGGCTAGGTTCCGAACTGGGAAGCTAGTCAGCTTACCTGGCCGAAGCTTCCACACCACAAATGAGTCTTGAGATTTGACCTAAAAGAAATAGAATAATCAAGTTCTTGGAGCACATCTGAATGGAAAACTTAGGCAAAGGAGAATGGGAGTTTCTGCTGTACACTTTTTAAATACTCTACAGGAAGAACGGTGCTTTGCACATAGTAAGCGCTTAATAAATGCCATCATTATTATCATTATTGCCATATCCCCTTAATATCCTGACTCAATTCTTGCAATGTTGGGGACGGGGGCGTTTAGGATATTCAGAGTGCCCACAATGTTTCATCTCAATCTGCCACAGTGCTTCCTTTATTCCCCCCACCCTTCTGCCCAACCTCATTCCCCTCCCCACGGCACTTGTATATATTTGTACAGATTTATTACTCTATTTTACTTGTACATATTTACTGTATTTTGTTAATGGTGTGCATATAGCTGTAATTCTATTTATTCTGACGTTTTGACACCTGTCTACATGTTTTGTTTTATCTGTCTCCCCCTTCTAGACTGAGCCCATTGTTGGGTAGGGACCGTCTCTATGTGTTGCCGACTTGTACTTCCCAAGCGTTCAGTACAGTGCTCTGCACACAGTAAGCGCTCAATACGATTGAATTTATTGAGCACTTACTGTGTGCAGAGAACTGTACTAAGTGCTTGGGAGAGTACAATATAACAGAGTTGGCAGACATGTTTTCTGCCCACAATGTATAGTCTACAGGAGGTGAAAGAAACGAGAACAGTGTTTTGCACATAGTAAGTGCTTAACAAATGCCATCATTATTATTATTATTATTTTTATGGTCCAAAGCCGACCCCCTTTTATATAAAACTGGGTTCGCGGTACGCCGATGCGCTTTGCACTCTGGTTTCTCAGAACTCAAGTCTCGCTGTATTGGCTCTCTATCCTATGCCATTAAGGTTAATGGAAAAAGTAAGGATACCTTCATCACTATTCTACACCACAGATAAGAGAATTGAAAAGTCTTGCTGAATTTCAGCAGAGTCTTCCTCCGTCTACGGTGGCAAAGTTTTAAAAGTGAATTTTCCAATGAGGCAAGCACACTGGCTATCTTAGCTACTCAAAGTTGGTGTTTTTTTAAAAAATATTATTCTGATCAGAATATATTGTTCCCTTTGGGGCACCTATAGATTACCCAGATAAAGGCAGCATGGCCTAGTGGATAGAACACAGGCCCGGGAGTCAGAAGGACCTGGGTTCTAATCCCCATTTTGCTGTGTGACCTCAGGCAACTCATTTAACTTCTCTGTGCCAGTTTCCTCATTTGTGAAATGGGGATTAAGACTGAGAGCCCCATGTGGGACAGGGACTGTGTCCAACCAGATTAGCTTCTATCTACCCCAGTGCTTAAGAGTGCTTGACACATAGCGCTTAGAACAGTGCTTTGCACATAGTAGGCGCTTAACAAATGCCATTATTATTATTATTATTATTATTATTATTGTAAGCACTTAAATACTGTTATTATTATTAAAGATGAGAAGGCGGACCTTCAAATCTAGCAATGATAACAACTGTGGTATTTATTAAGTGCTTATATGCCAGGTACTGTACTAAGCACTGGAGTGAATACAAGGAAATGGGGTTGGACACAATCCCTGTCCCCCATGGGGCTCAATCTCAATCCCCATTTAACAGATGAGGTAACTGAGGTGCAGAGAAGTGAAGTGATTTACCCAAGGTCACACAGCAGACAAGTGGCAGAGTCAGGATTAGAACCCATGACCTTCGGACTCCCATCCCCTCCACCAGTGGTTCCACCCCGGGGTTAGGATCCTGTGTTAGGAGATCATTTATGACCGATTCTCATATCTCATCACCAAAACGTTGAGCTGTTATACTCCAGAACAGGAGAACTGCTTAATTTCCAGGGAGAGGGCGGGGGCTTTCCTCCACAGATTCATTTGCAGAGGAGAGGAAAAAACCAAAAGAAAAAAGATTTCAATTAACCACCATCAACCCTGCCGTGAGATACTGCACAAAGCAATTTGGGGGCAGGGAGGTGGTTCCAATCAATCAATTAATCGTATTTATTGAGCGCTTACTGTGTGCAGAGCACTGTACTAAGCACTTGGGAAGTACAAGTTGGCAACATATAGAGACAGTCCCCCTCCTCCCCCCTCCATCCCCCCGTCTTACCTCCTTCCCTTCCCCACAGCACCTGTATATATGTATATATGTTTGTACATATTTATTACTCTATTTTACTTGTACATATCTATTTTATTTTGTTAATATGTTTGGTTTTGTTCTGTCTCCCCCTTGTAGACTGTGAGCCCACTGTTGGGTAGGGACTGTCTCTGTATGTTGCCAACTTGTACTTCCCAGGCGCTTAGTACAGTGCTCCGCACACAATAAGCGCTCAATAAACACGATTGATTGATTGATTGGTAGAAGACTGTGGTTCCAATCCTACCACCAACACAGCAATTACCCAGAGGCCGCTTTGTTGAAGCTCAGTGCCATGCCCATCTACAAATTTTAGCTGGAATGGGCAGAACCGGGCCTTCCAAGCTCCATGGTGGCTTGGGTGATCTCGGGAGAACGGAAGCCTCCCTCTCTCCCTGGATCTCATCAGCATGGCCTAGGAGTCGGAAAGTCATGAGTTCGAATCCCAGCTCCACCACTTGTCCGTTGTGTGGCCTCGAGCACGTCACTTCACTTCTCTGGGCCTCGGTTACTTCATCTGTAAAACGGGGATTAAGACTGTGAGCCCCAAGTGGGACAGAGACCGTGTCCAAACCGATCTGCTTGTATCGACTCCAGCCCTTAGTACGGTATTTGGCACATAGTAAATACCACGCTTGCCAACAGAGCAATTACCCAGAGACCCCTTTGAGAAGCTGTACGACAAACCCACCTACAGTGCTTAGCTGAGATGGGCAGGAACCGGCCCTCCCACCTCCGTGGTGGCTTGGATCATCTTGGGAAAAACAGAATGTCCGACCAGGCCGAGGGGTCGGCCCTCCGGGGGAATCCGGCTTGGGCTAGGCCAGTGCCCAATTCCGGTCGGAGGGGTGGCAAGGTGACGGCCCCTTTCCTCTGAGGGGGTCCCTGAAATCAATCCATCAATCAATCGTATTTATTGAGCGCTTACTGTGTGCAGAGCACTGTACTAAGCGCTTGGGAAGTACAAGTTGGCAACAGAGAGACAGTCCCTACCCAACAGCGGGCTCACAGTCTAAAAGGGGGAGATAGAGAACAAAACCAAACATAGTAACAAAATAAAATAAATAGAACAGATATGCCTGGGGACCTAAAGGTTCTTTAAACTATCAGAAGGCTCAAAGCTGCTGGCCGAGCCACCGGGCTCTGAAGAGGCCCGTCTGGCTACTCTGCCACTGAAGAGGGCACAGGCTTCAACGGTGCAGTTGGTGAAGGAGTATCTGGGGGCTACATCGGGCTCAACAAGACTTTGGGGAAAATTCAAACCATCTGTGCTTTATGGGGTTACTCAACAAAATGAATGGGGATTGTATCACTGATTTTAAAATCATTTATCAATCAATCAATCATATTTATTGAGCGCTTACTGTGTGCAGAGCACTATACTAAGCACTTGGGAAGTACAAGTTGGCAACACAGAGAGACAGTCCCTATCCAACAGCGGGCTCACAGTCTAAAAGGGGGAGACAGAGAACAAAACCAAACATACTAATAAAATAAATAGATATGCCTGGGGACCTAAAGGTTCTTTAAACTATCAGAAGGCTCAGAGCTGCCGGCCGGGCCACCGGGCTCTGAAGAGGCCCGTCTGGCTACTCTGCCGCTGAAGAGGGCACAGGCTTCAACGGTGCAGTTGGTGAAGGAGTATCTCTGGGGGTTACATCGGGCTCAACAAGACTTTGGGGAAAATTCAAACCATCTGTGCTTTATGGGGTTACTCAACAAAATGAACGGGGATTGTATCACTGATTTTAAAATCACATTTACAACAATTGTGGCTAGATGTGGGAATGAGCACTTAAAGGGAAACAGATTTAAACGGTACTCCTCAAATCTGTGGATTCCATCATAAAGGCCTTCATTCACACACTAGCTCTTCCCCAGAAGGGGCATTTATTTTTTTTTAACTGGGAGGTCATTTACCATCCAGCTTTCTTCACCAAGATTCAATCCACCTCACCCAGTAGCGGTGCTTAACAGAAAACCCAGGCTGCAAGACTACAATTTTTTCCCCACTAAGAAACAACATTTGAAAAGGGAAAACATTCAACAGAAGACCCAGACTGCAAGAGTACAATTTTTTCCCCACTAAGAAACAACATTTGAAAAGGGAAAACATTCAACAGAAGACCCAGACTGCAAGAGTACAATTTTTTACATGTCTCTCCCCCTTTTAGACTGTGAGCCCACTGGTGGGTAGGGACTGTCTCTATATGTTGCCAACTTGTACTTCCCAAGCGCTTAGTACAGTGCTCTGCACACAGTAAGCGCTCAATAAATATGATTGATTGATTCCCCACTAAAAAACAACATTTGAAAAGGGAAAACATTCAGATTCTCAGACCAAAGAGACAACGCAAATCCTTTCCCTGTTCCCATTTTATTTATTCAGCAACACTTTACACGCACTACCAAGAAAATAGAGGCAAAGTGTCCTATCTGTGATCAAAAAAACATTCTGCAAGTGGTGGAAAGACCCTTTACTCTCTCAAGCAGTTCTTCAACCATTCAACTCTAGTTCAGCTCTGACAGATCATACCTATAACATGCAGTCATACTTCCATGTACAGTGGAGATCTTGTTTTAATTCCACAGACAAAAAAAAAA
Source organism: Tachyglossus aculeatus (assembly GCF_015852505.1). Classification (NCBI taxonomy): domain Eukaryota; kingdom Metazoa; phylum Chordata; class Mammalia; order Monotremata; family Tachyglossidae; genus Tachyglossus; species Tachyglossus aculeatus. Next base: position 15,464,006 of record NC_052071.1, on the reverse strand, counting down.
AAAGATTTAATACTATCAAGGGGTTAAAGGAGCCAAGGGGATACAATTCCGGTATACAGTGTAAGAAATTGAAAGAGGAGACTAAGCCACAGTACATTTTTTAAAAATTATAGCATCTGTGATGGTAGACATGGTCTGAAAAAACACTGAACAGTGAGTAGTTTTAACAAGGAGGAAAACATCAGGACCCAAATGCCAAGAGATCCAATCATTTAAAAAGTCACTAATAAGTGGAAAAAGAGAGTCCCCAGGTATGTAAACAGGTGGATGGATCTAGAAAAGGAAAGAGAGGGGCAGTGGCATCTTTTGGTCCCTTAATGCTATCTGGATTTTCAGAAAACTAGCAGCCCGCAGCCAGTGTTTTTTGTATTCACTTTTCCGGAGCTTTTACACAATAGCAGTTGGCAGTGTGTTAGCATTAAGGAAGGCAAGGAGGAGGAGAGATCCAAAATAAAAACAGAAAGAAACAGATGGAAAATAAAACGTGTTCACCAACACATACACATTCATGTGCATACCCACGCATGTGTGTAGTGTTTGCCGAAAGCTTGCCTTCCAAAATAACAAAAAGAAATCACATCTTCAAAAGGTTAAGAAAATGGTCCCTTGAGGAAAAGCAAGCATTTGCCCATGTTTTACGGTCAAGATTGGCTATCTGTCCACTTGTTAATGATGGTTTATTTTCATACTTAGGAGACGGTTAAAGGGAGGGAAGATTATAAGTTGGGGGGGGGGGGGGAGACTGTCTACACACACACAGCACACACACGCAGGAAAAACTTGCCTAGAATTTTACCCTGCTGAATACTGCACAGATAATCTTTACAAAAACCTTCATTCCTGTTGACAATGACAATACCCGATTGTTTTCCTTTTTAACCATCATATACATAACATTTAAATATTAATGAATAGAATAATCTATTTTTTCTTCATAAATATTTCAGAGCAAGGAAAGTCTAGTCTCCTGCAAGGGAGGCCCAGAGCTGTACAAAGCAATTGAAGCAAACACACCTATCAAATGATTAAGAAAAGTGCAAAGTAGAATGGTATTAAGCATTTTTCACTCTTTACAGTCATCACGGTTCCCTTGTGAACAGCTAGCCTGTAGTTTTAACTACAGATTTTAAAAATATACATTACAAATTACTGCACACAAATCAAGCCCCCTGATCAGACCCCCCCCCCCCCCACCTCCCACCCGACATGTGTAGAATTTCCAGTTTCGAACAGTTGCATAACAGGAAAAGAGCTTTCACGACAGCAAGGCCTTCCCCTGGAAAAACCAACTTCTACAACCTAGCCAAAACCTGTAGATTAAAAATATAAAATTAAAAAGACAAGGTACTGGGAAGGTTGTTCACTGTAACCTGCTTTAGTGGAATTAGGTGAACTGGAATGCTTTCTAAAATGCAAGAGATTAAGAACCCCAATCGGCAATACGAAATAGCCATTCAAATTCGGCCAAGAATAAATATATTTTAAAATGGCTATATTTTAAAAATCAAATCCTCCATTTACTTGTTTGCCGAGACAAATGAAAGGTTCATTTCTCTTTCCAAACTTCTTTTTAAGATGCATGTGATGATACCAACTCTGGTAGGAGAGGGGAAAAGAGGAAGGGGTGGGGAAACAACTCCTTACTCCAATTTTTGGTTGTACCAATCAATGGTGTATATTCAGAGCTTACCATGTGCACAGCACTATACTAAGCACTTGGGAGAGTGAGAGAGAATTGACAGACACGTTCCCTGCCCTCAGTGAGCTGAGAATCTAGAGGAGGATCATTTCAATTTTGATCTCAGGTTGTAAAGTGAAAACTTATCCTGATGGGCTAGGGAACCTTTACAAATGTTCTTGTCATTTAAGGCTACAAAAAAAATCAAAGGTATTCATTTGGGATTGCAGTTTCAATAAAGCGTTTTGGCTCTCCCGGGCAAATTCAGCAGGTTTAGAAAATATTCCCTTTTAGGGACTGCTAATAGACACAGGCCTGCGCTAAGGCAGAGGATCCAATCCCTGGCCTAGCTCTACACATCCATTCTGCTTCTAAGAATAAAGGAAATTCATTTGAATTTGCAGGCTATATTCCTAAATAACAGTGATTTTGCCCGCCAAAATAAATACTTGAAAGAGAACTCTGGAAACCCCCGGATTCGGTTTATTTGGTGACGGTGGACTGGCAAATGCTAAACGTGGCCGAGTGTCTTGTGAAGCAGGAACATGCTTGATACTTGGTTTTGGAATCCCCTTCTTGAAGCTGCATACACCCTGAAATGCCTCACACCTCCATTTGCCATTACATTTTTTCCCCTCTTAGGGACCCACAGACACCAAAAGGGAAAATGCTATTTTTGTTCTAACTCACATGTGGGGTGGGAGGAGGACTTTGAGTTCAATACAGGATTCAGAAGAAAATATTTTTTCCAATTTCAGCTTCACTTGAACAATGCGAGACCACAAAGTTGAAAGGCGTTCCAACAGCTATTTTAATCAAGTTTTGTTTTCAGTTTTGCTATCTTACGAGTCTTCAGACCTATATTGCAGGATGTTCTCCACCTAGGAGGCTTCGAACGTTAGAAATGACGGCTGACCGGGGCCCCTCATGCCCAGCTTTCTCACCAAAGCATTACTTGCCCCCATACATTCTCTCGATGTCGTTGAGGTAATGAATTTTCAGTTCTTTCCTTTTCAATTTGAAAGCGTCGGTTACTAAGCCGGTTTCTGGGGTCCAGGGTTCAGGGCTCAACCGTACCTTGATTGGGATTTCAAATCGCTCCAACTTCACTGGAACAGGAAGGGAAGAAAAAAGGACAGAAAAAAACCAAAACAGTATGGTGACGAGCTGCTCACGAATTCTCCAGGTCAAAGAAAAAAGATGGATATATGAATTTCCTATTAGATGACCTACAAAGACTCTGTAAATGGACTTCATGGAATAGCAAATAGCCTAAAAGGTAGGGCTACCTCTTTCAGGATCTGACTGTGAGGTTCTCCACTCAGTTGGCATAATCCTTACGGATACAATTTATGGTTTTATGCCATTCCACAAACTAAATCAATCATTGGAATGCTTTCTGTGTGCAAAGCACTTGGGAGAGTACAATGTAAGAGTTGGTAGACATGTTCCCTGCCCATAATGGGCTTACAGTCTAGGGGGGGAGACAGACATTAATATAAATTCATTACGGACATGCAAATAAGTGTTGTGGGGACAAGGGAGGGCTGAATAAAGTGCCCATCCAAGTGCAAGGGTGACATAAAAGGGAGTGGGAGAATCTGAGAACAATTGCATTTTGCTATGTTTCTAGGTATTTGCTACATTTCAAAAGAAGGCCTTTTATAAGAGATCAGGCATCCTACCATATATCTTCTGAATTTTACCCACTTAGAGCTATCTAGACTATAAAATAAGTCAGAGCTGAGGAGTTGGGTACAATGTCCGAACATTAGAGGATATCTAAAGAGAATGTGTCACAGGGCATTATATCATTTTAGCCTTAATAAAGTCTGTTTGGTCAAGTTATGAATTAGTCTCAATTTATAGTTGTAGCTAATGATCCGATAGCAATAAATATGAATTTGTAGGCAAATCCATTTTATATTGTTTAAACTCTGCAGTGCATGTAATGAAAGGAAGCAATTGCTGGCAAAAAACAAACAAACAAAAAAAGGATTCCACTTTAGAAACACTACAGTTTAGTGACCTGAGGCTACTCGGTCCTAATCCTATTCATTTCTAAAAAACATCCAGGCCACATTTCCCCACTCCTCAAGAAACCCCAGAGGCTACTCACCACAAAAACCCCTCACCATTGGCTTTAAAGCAGCCAATTTCCTTACCCTGGCTACTCACCACTTCGGCATCAAACAAAAACTCCTCACCATTGGCTTTAAAGTAGTCAATCACCTTACCCTCTCCTATCTCACCTGGCTACTCTCCTACTACAATCCAGGCTGCACACATGGCTCCTCTGATGCCAACCTTCTCATTGTACCTTGATCTCATCAATCTTGCACCGACCTCTCACCCACATCCTGCCTCTGGCCTGGAAAACCCTCCCTCCTCAAATGCAACCATCACTTTCTCCTCTTCAAGGCCTTACTGCGGCCTTCCCTCTTCTCCCACTCCCTTCTGCATCACCCTGACTTGCTCCCTTTATTCATCCCAGCTCCCAGCTCCACACCACTTATGTCCTTATCTCAATCAATCGTATTTATTGAGCGCTTACTGTGTGCAGAGCACGGTACTAAGCGCTTGGGAAGTACAAGTTGGCAACACATAGAGACAGTCCCTACCCAACAGTGGGCTCACAGTCTAAAAGGGGGAGACAGAGAACAAAACCAAACATACTAACAAAATAAATATAATAGATATGTACAAGTAAAATAGAGTAATAAATATGTACAAACATATATACATATCATTTATCTTAATGCCTGTCTCCCTCTCTAGACTGCAGGCTCATTGTGGGCAAGGAATGTGTCTGTTTACTGCTGTATTGTATTCTCCCAAGTGTTAAGTACCGCGCTCTGACACAGTAAGCACTCAATAAAGGAGGCCTTCCCAGACTGAGCCCCTTCCTTCCTCTCCCCTTCGTCCCCCTCTCCATCCCCCCATCTTACCTCCTTCCCTTCCCCACAGCACCTATATATATGTATATATGTTTGTACATATTTATTACTCTATTTATTTATTTATTTTACTTGTACATATCTATCCTATTTATTTTATTTTGTTAGTATGTTTGGTTTTGTTCTCTGTCTCCCCCTTTTAGACTGTGAGCCCACTGTTGGGTAGGGACTGTCTCTATATGTTGCCAATTTGTACTTCCCAAGCGCTCAGTACAGTGCTCTGCACATAGTAAGCGCTCAATAAATACGATTGATGATGATGATGAATAAACACCACTGAATGAATGAATCCTAGCTTTCTTCCTGCTTGAACAAGTGGCCACGGGCAACTATCCTAATTTTCAGATGCGCAAAGCGTTAGAGAGACACCGGTCAGGTTAGGGTGAGGAACATGCCATCTAACAACAAGTTTTTGAAAAATACCTTTCCAAATATTCAGCCAAGAAGCCAAAACAGCCAAAAAGGAGCCTGGTTTTCTCCATCTTGTCGACAATAGAGGGTGCTACCTTGGCAGGGATGAAACCTACTTCTTCAATCAGTCAGTCCAGTGCCAGGTTTCAGGGCCAAAAAATAGCGTGGTCTGGGCTATGGGAATCCCTCTCTGCTGCTTTCCTCTGTCCCTACACACCCCCTTTTCTCTCCCACCTGCTCCCCCTGACTTTCCTTCCCCTCTCTCAGTTCTACCTTCTATTGGTGAGTGGCAGAACTAGGGGAGGAATAAACGCCGGGGAGAGGCCGGGAGAAATAATGATTTCCTGCTTGCTGAAATAACCTGGGATGATTTTATTTAGCACTTTCAAGGCAATTTCACTTTCACTTTGCTGGTGCCTTTTAATGGTCTATTCTACTTATTTATATTGATGCCTCTTTACTTGTTTTGACGTCTGTCTCCCCCCTTCTAGACTGTAAGGCCGTTGTGGGCAGGGATTCTGTCTATTGCTGAACTGTACTTTTCAAGCGCTTAGTACAGTGCTCTGCACACAGTGAGTGCTCAAATACGACTGACTGAATGAGTAAAATAAAGATTGAGACTGTGAGCCCCACGTGGGACAGGGACTGTGTCCAATGTGATTTGCTTGTATCCATCCCAGTTGCTTAGTAGAGTGCTTGGCACATAATAAGCGTTTGACAAATACTATCTTTAGAAGGCCCAGACAATATCCCCTCGCCAGGCAAAGAGATATTTGGGTGGGTGCCATCAGCCGGGGCCTGAGCTGATCTTTAACCTCACCGTCCGGGGACACAATCCCCAGAGTCATGGCATTCAACCGACCAATCATCCATTTCTTACTTGTGTTTGCGGCCTCTTTGATCTCCTTCAGTATTTCTGCTTCCATGGTAGGGTTGTTACAGATATCCACCCAGGATCCCTCGACTCCCCTCTGCTGAGCTAATAACGTCAGTTTTTTTTTATTCGGAACCACAAAACTGATCACGTAAGACTGGTCACTAAAAGGCGAAGGATGATAAACAGAAGAAAACATCCAATACCGGTAATTCCAACTGACAGGTAAAGAACGAAACACAGAAGAAATCCAATAAACGATAACGACAATGGCCTAATCACTAGGGATATGGTAAAGGAAATGGATTTTAAATCGATTCTAAATAATATAGAGACGTCTTTTACGGATCTCGATTTATCCGTTCTGTACCTCAGTATTAAAATAGAGGCAAGACTTTGGGCTGAAACCTCACTCGGTTGATTCTGAAGAATTTTCTGAACTCTGGAGCATTACTATTTCAACCAAGATGAAGATTTTTCAAATTCTGCAGGCTAATCTATATCAAAAGTTATTTTCCAATGAACTTATCTTGCCTTAGAAGTCAAAATACAAAAATGCACTCTTCCTCATTACCTTTTGGCAAAAGCACAGATATTGTCAATAAGTGGACAGTTCTTCAAGGCCGACTCCACTTTGCCAAGCGATACGTATTCTCCCGCTTGCAGCTTCACTAAATCTTTCTTCCGATCTGTCAAAAGGTTGGGAAAAAATATTTTGATACCTCAACTCTTATTTATGATTGGTTTTGATTTTCTTTCACCGATTCAATCGTTACAGAAAGCAAAGCCTTACTGAACAACTTTTTGTCATTAATAAGCTGAACACTGCCCAAACCACCCAACAATTTCTGTTCTGGCTTTTGCCATATGAAACGTGGATTGTTGGTTTCTCCTTCAGTGACGAGTCTGATTCAAAATAGGTGTAAATAATGGTGTTTGTCAACCCAGGGTGGTTAATGAAAGAGAGGCAGTGTGGCCCAGTAGATAAAGCATGGGCCTGGAAGTTCGAAGGATCTGGGTTTTTAATCTCGGCTCTGCCACCTGTCATCTGTATGACCTTGGACAAGTCACTTAACTTTTCTATGCTTCAGTTACCTCATGTGTAAAGTGGGGATCAAGTCCGGGAGCCCCATGTGGGGCTTGTATTTACCTCAGTGCTTAGTACAATGCCTGGCCCATTGTAAGTGCTTAACAAATACCATTTAAAACAAAACAAACAAAAAAAAAACCCTGAAAAGAACAGGTCTAATACCTGACACTTGGTTTCCCACAATTATTTTCAATCACAGAAGGCAAAAGGACCCCTACTAACCTATGATTTGCAAACACCCATCAGGATGAAATTCACCAATATCTCCAGTACAAAACCACCTCTGCCCATTTTCATCCACAAAGTAATCCTCTGCTGTCTTCTCTTCATTTTTAAAATAGCCCATGGAGATATTCTGCCCTCCGATTATAATTTCACCCCTGGGATTTGGCTTGTCTTGAGTTGTGTAGCCTCCTGAAAGTGATGATAAAAAAAAAGCAGAGGGGTTATTCGGTGTAATAAAAAAACCCAAAAAAGAACTCCCAACAGTTTGAAATTGCTTCTCTAGGTCTTAAATGGGCCCTTCTGCTAATCCACTTAACGGCAGAAAATGTGTGATCAGTTATTTCAAGTCAAACTATTTTGGCAATCAAGTTTTATATCGTTTTTACTGCAGGAGTACACTCTAATTTAGATAAGACTGTCCTCAGACTACACTAAGCCTCTCCTTACCTCTTCTCTCACTCCTGTCTGCGTTGCCCTGACTTGCTCCCTTGGTTCTTCCCCCTTCCCAGCCCCACAGCACTTATGTACATATCTGTCATTTATTTATTTGTAACAATGTCTGTCTACCCCTCTACAGACTGTAAGTGTGCTGTGGGCAGGGAATGTGTCCATTTACTGTTGTATTGTACTGTCCCAAGCACGTAGTACAGTGCTCTCAATAAATACAACTGAATGAATGAATACTAGTAACATACGTCAGCATCCCCTCCGTATTCCTGAAAATTGTCATCAAAAGCACATTCCTCAATACATATCACATCTTGGCCCAGACTTCTATCTCAGTGATCCAAGATCTACTGAAGTAAGGAGATGGCACAAAGAAGAGACAGATTTAATCAGTGACCCTCTCCACTTTGAACTTGGAGACATCCTCTCTCCAATAGCTGGTGACGACACCCTCAGGGTAGATGACAGAAATGGGGATAAACTCGATCCAAGGAAATCCCTACCTCACAGGGTTTCTCTGCCAGAGCTAAATTAACCCCCTGGTTGGGAAGGACTTCTCAGGCAAAAAGGAATTCTGGGCAGTCGGAGGAAATCCTTAGTCTTAAGCGAGCAGAGTTGCCCAATGTGGATATGCGGGATTGCCAGTTCACTTCATTCAGAGACCTGAGGGAACCCTAGCATAGGGAAAGGAAGAAGGGAAGTCTAGGAGAGAAGGCATAAGCAGAGGTAGAAAGCAGGCTATCACGGAAGATAAGGTGAATGTCAATAACGAACATAGCGATGGAACCTGAAAAGTCTGCTCAAAGCACCCAGGAAACAAAGTACTAGAAAATGATCTCACCTTCTTGCCAGTCTCTTAGTTTAATCTCACAGCATATGAGAGGGGCTCCAACTCTGCCAGTGCTATAATCGGTAACTGTAAATGGACAATTATCTGTTAATGTTTTTCAGTATATTTACAAAGAAGAGTAGATGGGTGAAAAAGGAATGCAGCTGTTTACTAAGAGGTTTAAAATACCAAGTTTCTTTAAAAATGATCATCACATCTTATAATTACTTGAAAAATTCCGATTTAATTCTAAGTGCCCCATTTGATTTTCAATACGAACTGGACTAGTAAATTTAGAATACTGACTTCAAAGACAGGGTGAATATACTTTGCTTAGTATAATCCTAGCATAATGGAAACTCTTACATCCCAGTGGAAAAACCTGTCCCATTATTCTGGGGAAATGACTGGAAAGATTTCAGCCAAAACAAGTTCTCGCCTTATGTTTATTTCCAAAAACCAAGAAGTGTAATTTAGATTAACCATTTTCCCTAGAAATGAAAGTGTTCCTACGGGTTCTACTGCCAGTAAACTCTACTGACATGAGAGAAAGAGAGACAGGGAGTGTGTGTGTGTGTGTGTGTGTGTGACATCATTGTGACATCTAAAATTGTATGTTTAATACAGGTCTGTGCAAGTATTTTTGTTTTGGAAACTGAGTTGGTTGCACCACAGTTGGTGATGAAAACAATCCATACAGGAAGTCCTTTGATTTATGACCCAATTGGTTCCTGAAAACAGCACCTTAAGTCAAAATGTTGCAAGAGGGAACCATTTTTCTTATGGGAATAACGTTATGAATGGGGGACCTTATTATTTTTAATCAAAGCTACCCAGATAGTGCACCCAATTATAGACCATAGGCCTTCATTAATTATTCATGTTGAGCGAGAGAGGTTCCATGACAGAGTAGCCCACTTTTACTTCACTGCTAGTAAAATGGACGTCAACCACCCCTCTTCTCCCAGTACTCTGACCTCTTTAAGCTTTCTGCCCCATTTCCCCACAGCTCCCCTGGGCTAAATCCCAACTGCCTGAATCCACAGAGCTACTGCTATAAAAAAAAAGCTAAGTGCTGTCAAGTTGGGAGCAGAGTACAAATTTAGAAAAGTTTTCGGTGTCATGTGTCTTACCTCGAAAGGTCTAAAGTCAAGGACTCCCTGTAATTCTCTCCTTTTTAAATCTGTGACTACAATACTGGTTAGTTTTGTAATAATATTAAACTATTCAACTAGCATTTTCATGAGAGATGGATGACTTTTCAGTTACTGATTGAGCTAGTACACTGCAAAGACTCTGATCGATGGAAACAAAGAGCTGACTTGGTTTACTTATTAAATGCTGGCCATTTTTATTGCCGCAATTTACATTTGCAGCTAGACATGCTTAGTTCATCCACAATAATATTAATAATAATAATGATGGCATTTATTAAGCACATACTATGTGCAAAGCACTGTTCTAAGCGCTGGGGAGGTTACAAGGTGATCAGGTTGTCCCACGGGGGGCTCACAGTCTTAATCCCCATTTTACAGATGAGGTAACTGAGGCCCAGAGAAGTGAAGTGACCTGCCCAAAGTCACACAGCTGACAATTGGTGGATCTGGAATTTGAATCCATGACCTCTGACTCCAAAGCATGGCTCTTTCCACTGAGCCACGCTGCTTCTCTAATGGCACGCTTTGGACTGAACGCCATTAGGGAATTAGGATTCTTCTGGCACATGTTGCCTATCTGAATAGACTCTCCCCCCTCTAGACTGTAAACTCATAGTGGGCAGGGAATGTGTCTGTTATATTGTACTTGCTGAAGCGCTTAGTACAGTGCTCTGCACACAGTAAGTGCTCAATAAATACGATTGACACTGATGCTGTGTTGGAAGTAATGGCTGGGCTTGGGTGGGCAGACCTGGCCAAGCCAGGCATATTCCAGTGTGAGAATTTCCTAATGCGGGGCTTCACTGGGAACTAATTATCCCCTCATTCTAGAACTGAGTGAACTCTTACTCCAAGGCCCTCTGATTTTCTGAGTTTACAACTAGTTAAATAAATACAATGCACATGAAAATATCTACATGAACATTGCGATCTCCAGTTAGACTCACTAAGCAAATTAAAATTCTGTACATTAAACTCCCTTCTCAGGCCCCTGGTTCCTCCCCCTCCTCCTTCCCTCACCCACAACGATCTGGCCTCCTACTTCATTAACAAAATTAAATCCATCAGGTCCGACCTCCCCAAAGTCACTCCCCACCCTTCTCCAACCCCCCGGCTCTCAACACTCTCTGCTACTCTCCCATCCTTCCCAGCAGTATCCTCAGAGGAGCTCTCCTCCCTCCTCTCAAGTGCTACTCCGGCCACCTGTGCTTCTGACCCCATTCCCTCTCATCTCATGAAATCTCTCGCTCCATCCCTTCTCCCCTCCTTAACTTCCATCTTCAACCGCTCACTCTCCACTGGTTCCTTCCCCTCTGCCTTCAAACATGCCCACGTCTCTCCCATCCTAAAAAAACCCTCTCTTGACCCTGTATATATGTTTGTACATATTTATTACTCTATTTATTTTACTTGCACATATCTATTCTATTTATTTTATTTTGTTCATATGTTTGGTTTTGTTCTCTGTCTCCCCCTTCTAGACTGTGAGCCCACTGTTGGGTAGGGACTGTCTCTATATGTTGCCAACTTGTACTTCCCAAGCGCTTAGTACAGTGCTCTGTACACGGTAAGCGCTCAATAAATACGATTGATTGAAAAACGCACTGACCTTCAGTAACTGTTCCTGCACCGCATGATTCTGTTAATCCATATCCCTGGCTAATTGGGCAGCAGAAGCAGACGTTCATAAATCTGTGGGTTTGAGGTGAAAGAGGGGCTCCTCCGGACAGCATCATACGTATGTTCCCACCTAACAATGCTTTAACCTTTTTAAATAGAAGCCTTAATAGAAATGAAAAAAAAAACATTAAAAAATAGAATACAGCTATAATGCTTGCCAACGTATATATCGTACTAGCCACCAAACCCCAATGAATACCATAACTTGGATACTTGATCCAAGGATTTCTTGACTTTGTCTCACGTGCCTAGGGCTAGCTTTTCTCTAAGTTTCTTAACAAACAGGTTTAATCCACTTAAACTTATGATTCTTAAGCCCATTTTCTGCATATGATTTTTTAAAATGTGGCCAAAGACATCTTTGCTTATTTTATTGTTTCAACAAAATTACAGCATATAGCAGAACTCAGTAATCGAGGTGAAAATATGATTCAGGTCTTCTGATAATGTTCCAGCCACCTGAGCGAAGAGCAGACAATCACCAATTCCAAAGCTCGGTATGACGGGGGACTAGATGGTCGGGTTGAGAAAAATGATTCGGCTATAGCAAAACTGATCGTGCGAGAGTCCATATTTACCTACTATTCTTTAGGAAAGGTCGTTGGGTCTCTACTAAGAAGCTGCGTCCTGTCTAACTTGCTACAAGTCACCCGATGTGGGATTGTTGCTTTTGTACCTTTGTGCCTTCTTTCAAACCTAAGCAGCAATTTACATAATATGCTACCAACATTTTTACCTATATATTATAGTACAGCTATTATCTCCTGATGCCAAGGTGAGGGGAAACCTCACACCAGGAATTGCTTAGTAATGAGCAGTTTACTGTATTTACTTGCACAATGATCCCACCCTGATTTTGGAGTACGGAAAAGTTCATTTTTTGTACTGCTTAATTGAAGGCAGTGATAGCAGCGGGCCCTCAGGGAAGAAGGAGAGTAGTTTCTTCACAACAACAAGGGTACTCAAGGGGCAGAAAAGGAGATGGGGAGGCGGTTAATTTACTACATGCCTATCCTACACAGCACTTGAGATGGTGCAGTACAGAACAGAGAAGCCGTTTCTAGTACCCTCTTGTCACCTTCCTTTTAATAATAATAATAATAATAATAGCATTTATTAAGCGCTTACTATTTGCAAAGCACTGTTCTAAGCGTCGAGCACTGTTCTAAGCGCTTCTCTACTTTTTTCTACTGCTCTCCTTATTACAGGACTTAATTCTTAGGTGGCCTGTGTAGTAGCCCCACCTCTTTTAATGTTACAAAAGTTATACCGGTGGGGGGGGGGTTATTAAGTGAATAAATTTGGTATTTTGCTTAATGCGAAATGTTTGTAAACCTCGTCTAACAGCAGGTTATTTAAATTCTTTAAAATGACCACATACAATTGCTAAAAACAAAATCATCAGAAAGCCTTCCAAGAATATCACAATAAATAGCATCAATGAAAAACATGAAATATGATGAACTGCAGATGCCTAACACCTGGGGTTCTATTTAGTGTCTCATAAAGTGATCAGCACCTATCAGATACTCAAATACTGTTGCTACTGATACTGAAATATAGGTCATCACTTACGTCGCTGCTCAGAACTTTCTCTAAAAAGACAGATCACTTATACATACTGTCTCAAAGAAACAAATTTTTTTATAGTTACTGTAAGCTGAACATTCTTTTCCATTGTCAAAATCAGCATGTAAGACACTTTTTTTTTACCTTTATAGATAAAAGTCATTTTTTCACATCCCTAAAATGCATTAATAGAATAATCTAAGGGTCTAAAACATAAAAGAGACTGTGAGCCCCAAGTGGGACAGGGACTGTGTCCAACCCGATTGGGTCGTATCCACCCCAGCGCTTAATACAGTGTCTGGCACACAGCAAGCACTTAACAAATTCTACAATTATTGTTATTATTACCAAATGAAGGTATATTTGGAGGAATGATCTTTACAACAAATTCTGTATTAATGATCTAGGATCTAGAACAATTTCCCCACCCTACGGGTCCGGGGGGACATTGGTCTTTTTAATCAAAAGACCCATGTTTCCTTTCCAGCTTGGCTACTGAATAAAAAGGGCTAGCTATTTCTACGTTGTCTAACAGAGCAGTAACTACCTATATAAGACAAGCATTAGCCTTCCGGGACTCAACCTATAAAGCAACGATAAGAATCTTGAACTTACAGATTACACAGAGGTGCATCATAACCTTTTTTGATCTGTTCCAGTTTATAGTCGTAGCCTATCTTGAACAGAGTCTTCTGAAAATAGTTCATCTCTTGGACTTTACTCATAACGGTTTTATAAATTCTGTCCATGATTTCCTATAAAAACAAAAACCCAACTGAGGACTGAAAAAGCATTTCCCTTTCTTTGTAAAGTACACATCAGCAACAAAAACAGTGACTCACATAAAGTGCCTTGAAACTCTGTATTAAGATTTAAGATTACTACCCACTGAAACCCAAGACTGCCAAATGTTATCTACAGTTCGTACAAAAATTCTGATAATGGTTTCACTCTGATGGCAGATATACTGTATGCAAAAACTAATTTTTCAAGAGACAGCTGGATAAGATCTCAAGTCAAAATTTTACCACAAGAGATCAAAACACATTTTTAAACCAACTGCAGCCTCACTCAATGATAAGTATTTAAGGAATGGAATAAATATGAAATTAAGCTTGGATGAAACGTTAAAAAGTATGGCCTACAGTGAGAAAAAACACATGCAAACTTTAGATAATTCACACTGATGAAGACAAAGGTTAGTTTTTTTCTTAAATTACCATTTTGAGCTTCCCACTATACTTTTGTTTTGTAGAGAACAGCATTTTTAGAAGGATCTTAAAGTTTTGAGAAACATTTCTCCTGGTTGAAGTCTTTCTAGAATACTTGTCATTGAATCCATCACTCTCACTGCCTGCTCTAAAATTGGGTATATAATAATATACAATAATAATAGTAGTAATAATAATTCTTCCTCTACCTTTTAGTTACTCACATTGAAGGAGAAACATTTCAGAAGCGTTCTGCTCCTTTCCAAATGTTTACCCTGTATTTTTGGGCATAAGATAATGCCTGAGAAAACGGCAAAGGAAATAAAATCCTAAATTTGTAATGAAAATGGTAGTGTTAAAACCATAGCTTATTGGGATGCTTAACTTGCAAAGAGAAATAAAAATATGAAGTATTCTTGTTGAGTCTTAATTTTATTTTATACTCACAGGTACAGCTGCCATAAGTGTAGGTTTGAGTACGCTGCAATCTCCTTTGCTTCCTTTTTTAATTTTACTGGACTAAAATGACAAAAAAAAAAAGGGCATCAAAAAAATTACTTCAGCTAATTCAGACACTGGAAAAACAGCTTTGAGAATTTTAGAATCCTTCAGTCACAACATTAACATTATCTAGAAAAGGGAGATGAGGACAAAAATTGGGGGCAAAACTGGTCATAACTTTTTATCCACCTACAGTGAAACAGAAGCAGAACAGAACAGAAGCCTAGTGGATAGAGTACGAGTTTGGAAGCAGCAGATGTGGATCCTAGTCCCAGCTCTACCACTTGTCTACTGTGTGATCTTGGGAAAGTCACTTCACTTCTCTGTGCCTCAGACATGCTATAAAATGGGGATTGACTACGAGCCTCATGTGGCTCACAGGCTATGTCCAACCTATCTTGTATCTATGCCAGCACTTAGTACAATTTTTGGCACGTAGTAAGCACTTAAATACCATTTTTTTTAAAGACTAGATAATTATCACAAAAATTTAGAGCTGTGCAAGAAAAAAAAAATAGTTCAGTGGCTTTAACAAATACTTCTTTGGGTGCACTTTATTTCAAAATGAGCTCTCTAGTGTCTCAACTCCAGTAAGGACCCTGAAACAAATCTCATCATGTGCACTTAAAAAAAAAACGTCAGTGGACAGAAGAGCGGCTTGGCACAGTAAAGTGAAGAGAAAGAAGCAGGGAGCTGGTAATGAATTGGTTGCTGATGGCTGTGAAGAGTCAATAATTTTCTCTTCTTCCCCCAAAAAGCTACCATTTTTGGAGAGGAATGGAATAAAAGGCCTTTTTGTGGCTGACTTTCAAAACTCACCCTGTGGGAAGGACAGGAGAAGACTATGACTATAGTCGGATAAAGCTATGTGGTGCCTAATGAAATATTCAAAAAACCAACGGCTTTGCAGCCATATCAAAATTGAGATGAGATTGATCACCAGGCACAGCTAATCCCAAAAAGGAATGAGCAATTATCCCCTGGGGTTTGGGTCCCACAGTTATACCTGCTTTAGACAAGCCAAATCAGACTTATAAATTGTGCATTAGAGGTTTTTTTTTTAATTAAAATGCACCTCTCATTCTCACCTTATCATTTCCCTTGGGTGAGGGAGGTGTACAGGAGGTTTAAAGTCTCAATTTGTACTTTTACACTAACAGCAGCAGTATTGAACAGTCAGATTAGTCAGTCACAAGCTAAAACCTCAGACTCATTTAGCTCTGTTTTCGGCTTTTACTTGGAAACAACAGTCAGAGAAGAAGAAAATAGCTAGACAATGTGTCAGCTTGGCCTTCCAAGAGGCGGGTAAAAAACCCCAACAACTTCCACATCATACTGGGTGCTGATCTCCACACTCTCCCTGCACTCTGTAGCATTTATGTAGATGTCTTTACACTCTGTTTTTTTTCCCCTACTTGTATTTTATTTTTGTCTGTCCTATTTTTCAATAAGCTCCTTGAGGACAAGGAACTCTATTCTCCCAGAGCTCTGCCTAGAGGAGGTGCTCAAGAAAAACTACTGATTGATTGAGGAAAAACAGCCAGATCATTTACGTGACCATTCGGGTGTCACAGAAATCATGTTACTATTGGACGATTAGGCAAAAAGTTTCAGTTGGGCTTAAAATGCCTGCTACTTCTCACTTAGATGTTATAAAAGATAACCTACACACCTCAAGATAATGCAGTCAAGTAACTGAGAAGCTTTTCACCTGGTCAGACAGGGTGAGTGGAGAAGAATATCCAATCCTACAGCCGTAAGTAAAGCACGATATTTCCGCTGTCAATTCCAGGACGTGAGCCAACGGCAAATAACCAATATACGTATCCTTTGGCCTACAGGAAAGAAGGAATGGGAATAAATTTAAAAAAAAATGTAAGAGTTACTACCATGCTTAGAGGATAGCAAACACTGGCACTGATTATCCAAATAAAGCTCTCTTTGCAGAGAGGGAGGTATCCCTTACCCCAGGCCAGGTATCCTTTCACACTGGCCTGTCATTCCAGCTATCAGATTGCAATGATGCATCATCACTCCTTTGGGGCGGCCAGTTGAGCCACTGGTATACATTACTACAGCCATGTCTGAGGGAATAGGCCTATTTGGAAGAATACTTGCTAAAAAGAAAAAAGAAAAAAAAAAACTTTAATTTGAAAGCACCGTTAGCAGTTGTAAGCTCCTCTCTAGACTATATTCTCAATGTACGCAGGGAACTCTGTAGCACTATTTTCCCCAGCACGCTATGGAACACAGTAACTGCTCAACAAATACCACTTATTGATCAACACACTGGAGGAAATGAAGACTAGCTACATCCAGCAAATACAGAATTTAAAATAAAAATGAAACACCAAACTGATGTAGCTGATAACAAAGACCTTACTTTCTCTAAAGTAATTGCTACTATTTTGCAAAAAGGAAACAGGAAAAACAAAATTTCACAGACTCGTTATGGTTGTCACATCAATTCTCTGGCAGACAGTCCGCTGTGTGACCCACTGTCTTAGATCATTAATTGTCATTACAAGTATGAATGGATCCCGACTGCTTGGGAAATATCCACAAAAGACATCCTTAATGTATTTTGTTAATGTTTTATCATCAGAGGCCAAAAATGAAAAAAAAAATAGAAAAAAAAGAGGACAAACAAGCCCCCCAATTAAACCCCACTGTTTAACTAGAACTGTGAACTACGAAAACAAATTATAAAACTAATCAAATTCTTAAATTTACAGTTTTCCGGCTGGGCTCCCAACTCCTCCACCGCTTGCATGCTATGAATCTCGAATCCTTTCGGATATTCTGATTTGTTGATAGTCTTGTTATCCACATATATGATATGCTTAACACTGCTGATCTCCAACAGTGCAGTCTATCAAAGACAAAAAAAGTCAGGCCATTATTTGGGGAGTATTATTAAGATGTTGTACACAGTCCCGTAACTGGTCTTCCGTCTCCAGTTTCCTTCCTACTGCCTCCACCCCTAGTCCAAGTTACACTCCCGCCCCCGGTTCTTGAACTGCGGACTGGATTACGTCTCCGCCATCCCTCAAAAACCTCCACTGGCTTCCCGTCTCCCTTCACATCAAGTAGAAATCCCTCATGTTTGTCTTCAAAGCTCTCCACCAACTTTTCCCATTCTATGAGTCACTTCCCTTTACCCACTCCTCCCCAGTTCACACTCTCGCTCCTCCCAAACCGACCTCCTGCTCGCAACTCTTCTGCTTCTCTCCTTACTCATGCTTTCCCCGGCCAGGACTCCCTCCCCCACAAATCCAACAGGCCACAGTCATTCACTCAATCGTATTTACTGAGTGCTTACTGTGTGGACAGCACTTTACTAATCGCTTGGGAAGTACATTACAGCAATAAAGAGAGACATCCCCTGCCCACAACGAGTTCATGGTCTCGATTCCTGGAACAGGCACCCCCACCGGCAGTTAACTTGAGAAATCCTGAGTTGCCTCACCCCAACAGCCACCTCTAGCACTTTACTAGACTAAGCCCCCTTTTCTTCAGCTCCCCCTCCCTTCCACATCACCTCGACTCGCTCCCTTTGCTCTTCCCCTGCTCCCCGCCCCACAGCACTTAGGTATCTATCTGTAATTCTACTTATTTATATTGATGCCTGTTAACTTGTATTGATGTCTGTCTCCCCCTCCTCTAGACTGTAAGCCCGTTGTGGGCAGGGATTGTCTCTCTTCATTGCTGTATTGTACTTTCCAAGCACTTAGTACAGTGCCCTGCACATAGTAAGTGCTCAATAAATACAATTGAATGAATGAATGAATGAATGCTAGATATGTATTATCTATTGTTTGTTCCATTATTTAGTCTGGTTGTTCTTAAGTCAGTAGCTTTAGTTCTGTCTCACCCAGTAAGAGCGTAAGGTCCTCGGAGCCTGTGTTGTACTTTCCAAAGTGCTGGATATAGTGCACTGCAGCCAAAGGATTCTCAACAAATACTAATACGCTGGTGTTCCTAAAAAGCAGAAACTGGATTTTAAGCTTACCTTAAGTTTACTTTCTAGAAGTTCAACGCTGGTAATTAGGTAGGATGCCTCAGATTCATTCAATCCATGGATCACTGCCTCCTCACCAAGGGTGGCATACAAAGTCACAACTATTGAGAAACAAGAAAAAAAAAATGAGTAGCACAAGCCGTCCTCCAAATTAATATACATGGCTCAGGAACCGACTGTCTTAAGGAGAAACACTGATTGACTGTAAGTCAGAAACAATTTTCTCACGGGCGTAATGTTACAAATGTGGGAATAAATTCCTGAATCAAGACTGGATTCCCTATTTTGGTCAAAATGACTCAATAAGTCAGTTCTAGATGAGTAGTACGGCTACACAACTGGATATTTATTAGGTCAGAGAGGTTCCACGATCAGGCAGTCGATTTTTACTTCAAAGTAAAATGGAAGTCTCCCTTCTCTGTGGTGATTCTGCTTGGCTAGCCTCCCCGCCCCACCAGAACCATAAGCTCATTGTGGGCAGGGAATGTGTCTGATTTTTGCTATATTGTACTGTCTCCAGTGCTTAGTACAGTGCTCTGAAAATAGTAAGCACTCAAATACGTTTGACTATCCCGTGAATCTGCTTCTCCCTGTTCCATCCCCACATTTAAAACTCTATCCCTCATTTCTCACATTAGTAACTTTTAAAAATATCTGCCCCCCCGCCAAAACCCCACAATTAGTGCTGGAGAGGAGACCAGTATTGTAAGGCTGAAATAAAAAAATACAGTAGTGTTGTAAGTGCCGTTTGGCTTAACTAGAAACATCTTACGTTGAGGTCTGCCTGTAGAGAAAACATTTATCAGGACCATAAAAGTTAGATACAGAATCTTTTAGAGGTCTTATCACTTTCTGAAGCAAAGTATGATCTGGCTTAATATCACTTCCTTCTCATTTAATTTGCATCCATAATTCCCCTACCCCCTCAAAATGTAATTTGCTTTCTTTCCAGCCATTTCCCCCAGCGCTTGGAATCGTAAAAAATTTTCCCTCCGTTTTCTCCCTACTCCACCCTATCAAAGATGCAAATATTCCATAGACCGACTGAAAAATTACCCTAGTTAGTCAAGAATATTAATTTTCATACAGCATAAAAGTTCAAGCTAACACTGACCTATTCAATACTAGATTAATAATTTGGTGCTTTAGAAATAATTTAATTATACTCTATCCCGGTCCTACCATACCGAATAACCTCTGCAGCATTTCTGTTCTGAAGAAACACATTCTTGTTAAGTTGAGGCACTTTCAATAGTCCCTTTGATTTTCAGGGTACTGGTTAGAACAACCCCATCCTCCCCCAAAAGTGAGGTGAAAATACATATTCCATCTGGGCCTGAACACATACGTTTAGTCAACAACTCAAGGCTAACTGGGCTTTCCAGAGAAAGTGGGGTCGGCCAGTAACTGAAGAGTTACAGAGAAATCAGCAGATAACAGGGATTAGAGGTAGGGCCGGGGCCCATCACCTCTAGGAGTATGGACTTTGCCAAATGCAAAATAGGCACAACTCTGGAAAAGAAAAATCCTCAAGTGCCAAGGTACTAATGTATTCCACGTTGTATCTGCCTCTTCAGCATAAGTTTGAAGGCAGAGACTTGGGCTTAGAAGTCTATTTATAACCTCTCAGTCCCTAGTCAAGTTTGTTGCACCAAGTAGGTTTGGGACAGAGATGCTTATTTCTGTGGAGGCAAATCCATTGTTTTCAACCAACTAATGGAACTGGAATCTCCTCTCTTCCCTGGTTTCTGATAAAGCCTGAGTGCTTCTAAACAGGTTTGAAATGTGCTACGAGTTTCTGAGCAGGGGCTGAAAAGGACTCACAATTTTGCCTTTATGACCTATTGGCTAATTGAAGCATACTTTCCACTCCCAAACCTCCAGTCAACTCACCCCTACCCTCCACCGGTAAAAACCTCTTTTCCCTTTGGGCAATCCTATTCACAATGAAGAGCTGGGCCCAAACTAAGCTGTTGAAGGAAGTCACACAGAAAGTCGGTCTCAATTGGGTCACTTCAAATCAATGCCAAATATTGAGCACTATGTGCAGAGCACTGTACTAAGTGCTTGAGAGAGTACCACACAACAGAATTGGCAGACATATTCCCTGCCCAACAAGCAAATGAAGTAAGAAACCACTGTAGTTTCTTGGGGAATGTTTTGTCTTATGAGTAACATGAATTCTGTTCATCGCACTCAGTCTTTGGAAAAGGACAAAAAACAATAAGCTGGGAGTTTTCCATGTTATTAACTTGTTCCAACACCTTTTTCCTGCAAGAGTTTAGATAAAAGTTCACTGCAAATCTATTAAGTGTTACTACAATTTAGAACCATTAAACTGCCACTTCCTAAAGAGTTATTAGGTTCTCTAGGGGATAAATCCAATGTTAAAAACAAGACCCCCATTGGACAGTTGATATAACTTAAAGAGCCCAAAGCACTTACGAGGAAAGTTGTATTTAAAACAGGTCTGCGCTGTGATCATCCACTCCGCCCTGGTTTCACAGAAAATAGCAATAGTGCTCTTTGGTCTCAGTCCTAATGCTGTAAGTCCACTACCAAAGTTATTCACTCTGTTGTTCACTTCAACGTAGTTCATCCATTTATAGTTTCCTAAGATCAGCTGATTTAAAAAAAGTACATTTTTGTATTGGTACAACTATTCCAACAAGCAGCCGGCATCTACATTTATATTACAAAACACAAATATTTGCCAGATATTTATTTACATGTTAGAGATATCTAATCAATTCACTATGTTCCTAGGAACAGGATTCACACCCCAAGGTGTTAACCTTTTAAACTTATCGAAATTTTGTTTTCAAGCAACGGTGCATTACAAGTGAGACAACTGGTTTTACCTTTTTAAAAACTTTTCCGTTGGGCTGCGTTTCATTCTCTTCGCTCAACAGCTCCCTGGTCCCAAGGCAATCCTTTTCCCCAAACTTGGATACTGCGTGATCGAACAGTTTGTCCAAAGTGTCGGCTCCTGGGATGTCGATGACCGCTAGAGACTCGAAGTGGGTGACTGAGCGATATGGACTTCCGGGTTGGTCCGAGATGGGCTTAGCTTTTAGTCGTTTGGCCATAGTGCTTTTCTTCTTGGCATTGGTAAGAAAATACCAGGGAATAAATACGAGGGTGCTGTATATGGATATTAACAAGTGGACAGGGAGCAAAATAATGCTAACCACATCTAGCTTGGGTTTCATAGCGGGAAGAACTGTTCAAGAAGGTCTGAAAGTTCTTGATAGTCTTTGGGTGCTTACTTTTCTCAAGGCAACAATGGAAGGAGCAACAAGAGTAGCAGGACAGCCAAGGCAGCTCAATTTTAAAGTTACAGATAAAAGTTAGTAATCTTTGGAAGCCAACAAGAGAATGCACCTGTGGGTGAAGATCACAAACCAGGCAGAAGGCAGAGAAAAAAAAAAACAACAACACACACACAAAGAAGAAAATGTTAACACATTAATAACACCATCGATATACCTAAAGTCTTACTGGCTTTATGGTAGTGTATGATTAGTCAAAGACGGTTGAAATAACTGGTCTGAAAAATGTAAAGTCTTATCCATGTTTGTGAATTGTTACAAATATTTCTGCTGAGAATGTCAACATTTGAGCTTTGTTTTTTTTCTGGGCATTTAGGACTAACAGCGTTCTTTACATTAAAATGTTCTCTGGTAACTCCATGGAGTTATAACATGATGTTGTGGACAAGGATCAGTTTCTCTCAACAGTTTAGGTGCATACAGTAATACCTTGGTATTTGTACTACTAAACAACGCTTTAAATAACCTCAGCTTTTGTCTTGGAAAAAAAAAATTCTGTGTCTGTGTGTGTGGAGAAAAGATGGGAGAAATTTCAGATACTTCAACAAACCCATATCTTTCTAGCTGAGCAGACCCTATCGTCTCAGCTCAACAGCTAAGCTTTTGATGTGAGAGGAGAAGTGACCAATCTCTAAGAATATGGTCACTTTCGGACTTTACCTATCACTACTGAACAGAAGTGGAAAAGATATTTATCTTTTGGAGTCCACAGATTGAGGACTAGGAAGAAGTTGCCACTGCTTCTCAACAAATCCTCTAATCTATCGAAAAGTGATTTCCATGACTTTCGGAAGGGACTAAATTCCTCTCTAAAATAATTCTTTCCTCAGCTGACATCTGAGAGGCACAGGTAGTACTCTGCTGGTGGTACTGCAAGCCTGTCTCTTTCACATCTGCAGAAAACCATCATGCCACACTACCTTCAACACTTTCATTCCTCCCAAGCACAACCAGTTTCACAAGGGAAACCTGCTTCACTGTTACTTAATTCTGGGACACACAGAAATCTAACACCTGTGATACTTCATGAGCGTGATAGGTAAGTACATTTTTAAGCTGCTCACAAAAGAGTGCCCAGAACATCTAAAGATACCCTCGTATCCCTGTGCGGCAAAATTGGTTTGATGATGACCTTTATTTTCTCATGTTATATAATGAACAGTGAACCCCAATTATTTTACACTGGTTCTTTTTACATTGATTGGCTCGGTCTCTTTTCATTTAGAAACTAATCTGTTTACTCTGTGAAACTGGGTTCACTTTACAAAATTTGTTTTTGCATAATCACCCTGGAGACTTATGCGGTGTAAATTAAGCTAGGGTGTTACGAGCTGAACAGTCCTTTGAACACAGTGTCTTCAAAATACCTTATCAAGGTGGGGAGAAAGTGAGAAGTATTTCACAGCCTAACACACTGAAAACCCTACCCTGCCCCCCAAAACCCCAAGGGATTACATGGTTTACATGGATTACATTACATAGACCATGTCTAGTTCTCATGCGTGCATTCTCTCTCAGAGCTTAGTACAGTGCTCTGCACACAGTAAGTGCTTACTATATACTACTCCAGCTGTGAACTGACCTTTTATGTACCTTGCTTTGCACACTTATGCAATCTTGCTTCTAGCTTCTTTCATATTAATAAGCGACTCACTTTCTGTATGGAGTCAAACTTTCTCTTTCAGTGGTTTCACTGTACAGGGATTTATCTTACATTGTGATCTCCGAATGCATTTCCATGCATGCAAAGGAACAGCTGCATAGCTCCCTGAATACATTAATGTTTCAATACTTGGACAGTTTTTTGTCTGGCATTCATTAATCATATGCTCCACTCCGCAAGGAAATCTGATAAATTTGATGTTTCATTCCACTTACTTTGGGTTCTTTGAGAACTTTAGGCAAGAAATCCCAAGAAAGCTCTTTGGCTAGAAAACAGGCCATATTTTCAAGCCCCTATCTTTCCTTGTTCTTTTGATAGAGCTTCATTTATTAGTAACTCATAGGCACGAGTCATTCAAACAGAGGCATTCAGTTCTGCCAGAACACGTGTTTTCCCTATGAGTTTTGGACAGAACCTGTGAGCAAAATCTGAGAATGTTTTTTCTGACTGTGCATCTGTCTAGATGTGGGGCGAAGGTGTAATGGAAGAAATGGTGGTGCGTATTCACACTGTTGAATTTGGGATGAGTATCTCAACGGGAGTTGACCTGAACACGGGGATCTGCAAGAATGCAACCCCATTAGAGGAGAAATGAGTATATACGCTTTTCTAGAAGACTAAAGAGCTGTCAGAGAAACAGACGTAGGATGCCCATTAAATCAAGCATGCCAAGGGTCACTGGTGGCTAAACACAGAATTCAGATCAGGCATTTTCAATTCTCCCTCATTCAAGTAATATGTGGAACTCCAATTTGGTGGGACTCAACAGACTCTATCCCTGTACTGGTAATTGATATTTTTCAAAGATCGACAGATAGGCTGTGGGTGACTATACCCTGTCAGATACCCCATGCGGTTCATTTTAAAAACTTCAGGCCACTGATATACGGAGCATTCTTTTTGCTTCAGCCCAATGACTTCACGTGCTGACACACTTGTAGTTGCTCAACACACGACGTACAACAGGATAAACAACCTATTGTTCTCAGAGTAAGTTCCGAAAGCAAGAAGGTTACACAAGCTGCGCTTCGCAAGTTTTTCTAGACTAAGTAGGTGTGACTAAAGATACTCTGGATGCATGTTTGTGTACTGGTAATCTCTTCTTCATCTTGAGACCTATCCCAAAGTAGGGTCTCGTTTAAAAAAAATGGAAGAGAACCCTAAATGTTGTCAAATTCAACGTATTTTTCAGTAGTTAAATTTGTCTTTTGCTTTGACTTGGAGGTAAAGCAGATTCATTTGATATTTCATTCCAGTTACTTCAAGCACTCCTGCCGAACCAGTTTAGGTTACACACAAAACAGAAGCATTAGTATTACAATTCAGCTCCAATACACAAAAATTATAGGCACAACAAATGGTTAAAAACAGGAAATTCTATTCCTCTTTGCATGCAACACCAACACTACACACAAGAGAAAATGAATGGAGTTGGGTTAGTGTAAAGCCTTTTTAAGAACAAGCTTAGCTCCTCTTCCCCCACTCCCTCGGCAAAATAAGGAAACAAAAAAATGGACATGCCTCCTACACCTTGAGACACTTATCAGTAACAAGCCAAGTGTAATTCATTTGTCCTAAACGTTACAAGCCCTGGTGTCATAATTAGTTTAGCAATTGGCGGGGGGGGGTCTTGGACATCAGTTTTGACAGTGTTCCCTGTCTTCCCACATCCCCATATCCTTAGCTTTCCATCATCCCAAATGGGCGGAATGGTGGGATTTAGACTACGGGGAAATCATGGGGTCTTCTCTCCAGCGGCCCCCCAAGACGGCTGACCTGGTCCAGCCCCGTTACTGACGCTATGTTGGGAACCCCGAACACAGAAAGAACCAGGTTTCAAATAGCCAAGAGCCATGAATGCTAAGCTTTAGGAGGAAATAACCTCTCAATGTCAAATTATTTCATAAGGCCATTTTAACTTCAAACTTGAGGCAAATTAGTTTGTGCCTAAAGGTCCGTGACTGGTGCTTGTTTGGCATTAAAATCCGAGGAAGGTTGTTATAAAATATTCTGAGATTACATAGATGAGAATGGTGGTTGTTGAGAGCTTGAGAATATCACATTTTGAAGCAGTCACTGCAACACCAAGAGCTCTGCAAAGGGGTGGGGTGCTTTTTAAAAACACATTTATTTCACTTGAGTATATTAATAAGATTTCAACAGATATTGCACCATAGGGGAGGCAGATCAAATATACTATTAAACAGAAATGCTACCTTTTTGTGGACGAGGATAACATAAGCGGTTAGTACAGTGCTCTGCACACAGTAAGTGCTCAATAAATATGATTGAATGAATTACCTATTTAGAACTAATAATATGAGTATTTGTTAAGGACTTACTATGTGCCAAGCACTGTACTAAGCACCGGGATAGATACTAGATAATTAGGATGGATACAGTCCCTGTCACCCATGGGGTTCACAGTTTAAGTGGGAGGAAAAATGTATGCTGCATTTTAAATAGACAGACTTAATAATAATGATGGCATTTATTAAGCACTTACTACGTGCAAAGCACTGTTCTAAGCGCTGGGAAGGTTACAAGGTGATCAGGTTGTCCCTCGTGGGGCTTCTTTGTTAATATCAAAGTTAATACAGTAAAGCATACTTTATCAGAAGACAATAAGCTTAACAAAGCTATTAGCAGACATTTGTAACTAACTGTAAAAGTTACATAACTCATCGATTCTCATTTATTGCTACCTCTCCCAAGATTGTGACTAACTCGGAATGTATTTTTTCTCCAAGAGGAAAGATTTGATTTCTACAGATAAGAAAAAAGCTCTCGAGATCCTGCACTCCCTCCCTTTAACTCACAGCATATCCATTTTTAACTCAGGACAAAACAAAAAACAAAAAACGGGAGAATACAATTTGGACTCCCAAGCTGGGAATCTATTCAATACTCGAAACCCATCCCTCGCGCCTTCGGATTTTACATAAAAAGCGCCACACCCTTGTAATAAAGCTTAAACCTCGCCTTGGCAGCATAAACCTAGCTCATTTAGGTCATCCCACCTGTAGAGATGATAGCGTCTGCACTTGCCATCTTCCAAATTTCCTTCCAGCTATTCCCAAGAACGAAAGCGCTCCAAAAGCCATGCTGATAAGTGACTTAAGTGAGTCCGCTCCCAGGACTTCTCCTGAGACTTTCCCCAGAATGCAACAGCTAATTTTTTTTTTTTCCTAGGTCGGAGTGGCATAATTGGGAACCTGCCTATAGATGAGTGACAGTAAATGTTGCAGCCTACACACTTCACATAGACTGTATCCATCGTGGCTTTGGCAAGACAGAGAGTAGCTCTCCACTGTTACAGGTGTGGTTGACAAGACTGGATGCTGCACAAGGGTCACATGAGAAGTAATCAGCTGTACCTGGGGTATGTATGTGTGTGTTCGGGGGGCACGTGGGGAGGGTGTCTCTTCATGAATCTTCCGTGATTTTAAAGTTGCCCTTTGGAATTCTTCCTTCAGAACCACCACTCTGGGGGAAATCTTGGTTTGTCCCTCCTGTTGGTTTTAAGCTGCTTGGGAGGAGGGTTTGAGTCTTTTAGTTCGGCTGTGCTCTCCCAATCAATCATATTTAATGAGCGCTTACTGTGTGCAGAGCACCGTACTAAGCGCTTGGGAAGTACAAGTAGGCAACACATAGAGATGGTCCCTACCCGACAGTGGGCTCACAGTCTAGAAGGGGGAGAGAAGCAATCAGTACACTGCTCTGCACAATGTAGGTGTTCGATCCAGTCCACTGATTGACCCGGTTGGTAAAATCTTCAAGAAAAACTAAAGAATGTGGAAAAAAAAAAAATCCACTGGGAAAGTCAAGTTCATGGTGTGAGGCCATCAAGTATGGGGAGGTGGAAATGTGGTGTCTAAAAAGTAGTGCAACACTCTGGTCACCTCTCTGCTCCACCACCACTGACCGAGTCTTAGCGTCACTGCTTCCGGGGCTGATTTATTATTGTTATATTGTACTTTCCCAAGCGCTTTGCTTATTTATTTGCTTATTTATTAATAAGCAAATTTATTATTTAAGCAAATTTATTATTTGCTTATTTATTTGCTTATTTATGAGTAAGCACTCATAAATACCACTGAATAATAATAATGGTATTTGTTAAGCGCTTATTATGTGCCAAGCACTGTTCTAAGCGCTGGATGAATGAATGAATCAACATGGTCAAGGGCTGAGCCACTCAGAGGAATAGGACCCCCTGGAGCTCGGGGTAATTGTCCCCAGTTGCTGAAACCTTACAGATCAGCTCTCGGCAAGCTCCTAAGTTTAGTGTTTCCTGAGAATTAGAAAATTAGGTCACTGCTCCCAGGATGTAGATCCAAATGGCCACTGCAAAAGCTTTAGGACTTTCCCTTAAATCGTAGCTGTGTTGCTGTTTGGAGTTCCTGTCTCCAGTGATCTCTGCCTTCTTAAAAAATTACAATATAACAGCACTGGGCTTTTTTAAAAAATTACAATATAACAACACTGGGCTTTTTCCTCCAGGATTCTTTTTGCTCCGTGAGAGCTCACCTCCTCCAGGAGGCCTTCCCAGACTGAGCCCCCTTTTTCCTCTCCTCCTCCCCATCCCCCCGGCCGTACCTCCTTCCCCTCCCCAAAGCAGTTGTATATATATTTGTACAGATTTATTACTCTGTTTTACTTGTACATGTTTACTGTTGTATTTATTTTGTTAATGATGTGCATATCGCTTTAATTGTTCTGATTATTTTGACACCCGTCTGCATATTTTGTTTTGTTGTCTGTCTCCCCCTTCTAGACTGTGAGCCCATTGTTGGGTAGGGATTGTCTCTGTTACCAAATTGTACTTTCCAAGTGCTTAGTACAATGCTCTGCACACAGTAAGCGCTCAATAGAGTTTTTAGACTGTGAGCCCACTGTTGGGTAGGGACTGTCTCTATATGTTGCCAACTTGTACTTCCCAAGCGCTTAGTACAGTGCTCTGCACACAGTAAGCGCTCAATAAATACGATTGATTGAATGAATGAATGCCCTGTCTGATGCCTTCAGAAAGCAAAAGCCACGCTGTTTCTGATTGCTCTCTTACCTGGTTATTTCACATCATTCGGCTTCACCTATCTCCTTTAGTGTGTCTAAGTTTCCTCTGTCTATTTCAACTCACCATAACAATTGGTGCCCTTAACCCTCTGCAAATGCCCAGCCTTCATGTTGCAACCGACTCATGGCCCTCTTTGTCAGTGATCTTATCTTACCATCTGTTAGGAGGGCTCATTGGCCAAGCTTGTGAAACCGATTATGAAAATGATGTGCAGATCTCAGGAGCTACCTAGAACCTAATTTAGTTTGGTCTTTCTGGCCCAGGGCATTAGTAAACCCCTTCATGCCTCCCGCCCATGTGGGCTGAGATTAAACCTTCAATAACCAATGGTTCTTGGAGGAAGCTCTTCTCACACTGTTTGCATCAGATTTCCCACGGCGTAGCAGAACGTCTGCGCAGAGAACCAAAATAATTTTTTTGAACTGGGAAAATTAGTTGAATCTGTATGCTCCTCAAGAGCGGGGATCGTGTCTACCTCCTCGATTGTAGCCTACTCTCCCAAGTACTTAGTACACAATATGTGCTCCAAAAATAGCACTGAGTGACTGAATTGTCAGCATGAGACTACTCACCTTCTCCTTTAATTTCTGAATTTTTACTTCACTTCTTTGTTCAACCACTGGCTGTCTGGTTTAGGAAGCAGATTTCCCAGACAGTTTTTAATTCCATATTTTCAAAGAACATCTTGGCTAGTGGGTCATGTTTTCCTAGGGCAATCTAATAGCTGACTTTGGTTTTCAGGCTTATTTTCCATTGACAGTGTTTTGCTGACACTGCAAAGTGGTCCGTAATCTTTTATATATTTTCTTGACTGTTTCCTTCTAGAAAACAACCACTGGCACACTTGTAATTTCTGGATTCGAGGGTTTTTGGAAATGCTCATAGGCTGGTAAACTGAAAGAGTTTCTTCGAGAACCACAAGCTTCCTTTAAGACCAGGTCAAAGGTCCCTTGACCTGACTTTTAAGAGATTAAATAAAACTAGATCTGGGGCCACTATTCTTCACTCCACTCTGAACTCTGTCATGATTTGCTAACAGGAATAATATTTGTGAACTTTTTTTGGACAACAAATTTGTTCTAGACTGTAAACTCCTTATAGGCAGGGGACATGTGTGCTACTTCTGTTGCATTGTCCTCTCCCAAGCGCTTAGTACAGTGCTCTGCACTATGTGTTCAATAAATACCACTGATTGATTGTTCCAAATTTGAGTGTCCGGGTCAAACTGATATGTCAGTTGAATACAGTGTAAGTCTTGCTGCTGTTTCCCTGAACTTCCAAGCTAAAAAGATGATGCTCAAAATTCAAAAAGCCTCAGAAGTTCACTGTGAATGGGCAAGATCTTGCAGCTTAATCTCGGCTCTGTCACTGGCCTGCCGGGTGATTTGGAGCAAGTTCCTTAAACTGTATGCCTCAGTTTCCTCATCTATAAAATGGGGATGAGATAACTGCTCTCCCTACCTCTTCGGCTGTGAGCCTCGTGTAGGATGGGGGCTGTAGATTTTTTTTTTATGGTATTGGTTAAGCACTTACTATGTGCCAGACACTGTACTAAGCACTGGGGTAGATATATGATAATGATTTTAGACACGGTCCATGTACTAAGCACTGGGGTAGATATATGATAATGATTTTAGACCCAGTCCGTGTCCCATAAAGAGCTCACAGCCAATCCCCATTTTACCGATGAGGTAACAGACACAGAAAAGTGAAGTGACTTGCCCTAGGTCAAACAGCACACAGGAGGAGGAGCTGAAATTTGAACCCAGATCCCCCTGACTCCATTAGGCCACTCTCCTTCATTTGCTATTTATCTGACTATATTTGATCTTCTAGACTGTAAGTTCCTTGTGGGCAGGGAACATGTCTACCAACTCTGTTGTAATGTACTCTTCCAAGGGCTTAGTATAGTATCCTGAACCTTATAAACCCCAAATACCATAGATTGATCTTAGAATTGTATATCTACTGTGGTCTTGGGAACCTAGTTATTTTATAAAAGCTATTATTAGTAAGAAGTAGTATTCCTTGCCAGAGTTGAAGGATATGAGAGAAAGTTCACTATAATTGCCACATGAAGCACTACCATCTTTCCACTTGAAGAGGACAGAAGTGTTTGATGCCTGTTGGCATTTACTCTGTACTCCCCTACTTGAGGAAAATCCTGTACAGAAATTTAGGAACTCCCTATACCCGCCTTACTTGGGCCAGAGACTTTATCATTCTTCCTGGGTTGGATTACCCCAGTGACATTCTTAAAGATTGAGCAAAAGCTCACATTGTTCAATCCTGACATCTAAAAAATATTAAGGTCGCTGAAGTTTTTGTTGCCAACTTAAGAATTGTCACCATTCACGCATACAGACCCACCCACCCCTTCCACCACACACACTCTTCAGGCAAAGGCAGTGGTTAGGTTACTGTATAGTTACAGTGGAATCTGAGATATTTAGGAGTTTGCCCCAACTGAACACACCTGAAATCCCTATGAAGAACTCCTATAAAGGCCTCATCTAAGGAAAAAGCCCTTTAAATCTTGAATTGTTACCTAGATGCCAACTTTTCAAATGGTTTGACGATCTAATTTTGGAAAGGCCTTCAAGTGGCTGCCTTTCTAACATTTTCTATAATTTTAAAGTTATTCTTAAGTATAGGCATGATCTAGATCATCCGATTCAGATTACCACTGAGAACTGAATCTGAGACATAACCAAATGGAGGAGAAGGCCTAGATTAGATACTTTTTGATATGAGAAGTACAGATCTGTGGGAGGCAGTGTGGTCTAGTGGAAAGAGCACGGGGCTGTAGATTTGCATCTCAGCGCCCTGAGCCCCTGTAAAATAGACCGAGTCCCCTTTGGAACTTGGAATGTATCCAATTTCATTACCTTGTATCTATCTACACCAACATTCAGCACACAGTGAGTACTTAATAAATTTCATTATTATTGCCAAAAATATCAATAAGGCTTATTATTATAATTAACATTTTCATAATAAAATCAGTCACCTTACCTACTCATCTTTGGAAGATGAGAAAGAACAATTTATTATGCATATCACTCTTTCTTAAGACCCTAAAACCTTAACAAATAGGGCTTTCAGTAGACATTTTTTTACCTCTTCAAAGAGAGAAGCAGGATTTCGCAAAAAGTCCCATTAGGAAATACACCTTTAAGTGCTTACAAATTCCAAATTTAGATGATAAAAAACAGTGGAAAATAGAAAATAGCACAGTACTTACAGGCCTTTGATTTTAACTGGGACACTTTTGAGTTTCTTCTCTTGGTTCAACCTGGAACAAAATGACAAAACTCATAAGCCTGGATACAGCTGTTCACGGCTTTTGAGAAAAACATGAATTTGAATTATTAACGGCATTTGAATGCATCAAGGCTCTTTTCCAAATTCACGTCAGTGCTGTCCTGAAAAGACACATGAACCTATTTCAGTCCAAAGGCCTCAACTTGCAAATAGGTTATGAAATATGTTGTTCAGGAACAAGATCAGTTTGTGGACGACATACATTCCGTCTCGCTACATCATGTGTTTTAATTTCAGTTCCTACCTAGGGTTCCCCCATAGGAAGTCAGGGAACTTTTGTCCAACATCATAAGCATATTTAGGAGCAGCATGCCACAGTACTGAAAAACATTGTTTGGAGACAGCGTCACACACCGTGACTACTCCAAAGTAAACATGCCTTAATGCAAAGTTTGGCAAGAATGCAATCTCCATGTTTAGGAGAAGTGTGTGTATGTGAGCCAATATAAAAACAAAGATTCTGATTACTTCAAACAAACAAAAAACACTGATACTAAATTTTTGTCCAAAAACATTTATAATTTAAATAGCTAAAAAGTACCGAAAGGTTGAGCAGGTCGTTTATCAATATTAATAATGACTCAATCATATTTATTGAGCCCTCGTGGCTCAGTGGAGAAGAGCCCGGGCTTTGGAGTCAGAGGTCATGGGTTCAAACCCCGGCTCCGCCAATTGTCAGCTGTGTGACTTTGGGCAAGTCACTTAACTTCTCTGTGCCTCAGTTACCTCATCTGTAAAATGGGGATTGAGACTGTGAGCCCCATGTGGGACAACCTGATCACCTTGTAACATCCGCAGCGCTTAGGACAGTGCTTTGCACATAGTAAGCGCTTAATAAATGCCATCATTATTACAGAGCACCATTCTAAGTGATTGGGAGAGTGCAATATAACAGTTGGCAGACATGTTCTCAGCCCACAACGATCATCATCATCAATCGTATTTATTGAGCTCTTACTATGTGCACAGCACTGTACTAAGCACTTGGGAAGTACAAATTGGCAACATATAGAGACAGTCCCTACCCAACAGTGGGCTCACAGTCTAAAAGATAGACATTAATATAAATTATGGATAGGTACCCTAAGTGCCGTGGGGCTGAGGGAGGGGTGAATAAAGCGTACAGATCCAAGTGCAAGGTAAAGGCAGAAGGGAGTAGAAGAGGAAATGAGGGGTTAGTCATGGAAGGCCTCTTGGAGGAGACGTACCTTCAATAAGGCTTTTAAGGTGGGGAAGAGTGATAGTCTGTTGGACATGAAGGCTGTTGGCAGGGATGGGGAGGGTGAGCGGGGACTGCTCCAGGCAAGATGCAGGACATGGGCGAGTGGTCGACGGCGAGATAGACGAAACTGAGCTACAGTGAATAGGTTGGCAGTAGGAGCCAAATGTGTGGGCTGGGTTGCAGTAAGAAAGCAGCGAGGTGAGGCAGAAAGGGGCAAGGTGATTGACTGCCTTAAAGCCTATGGACAGGAGTTTCTGTTTGACACGGAGGTGGATGGGCAACCACTGGGGGTTCCTGAGCAGTGGGGAAACATGGACCACGTGGTTTGGTAGAAAAAAAATGATCCGAGCAGTAGAGTGAAGTATGGACAGGCAGGAAGCAGGGGGGTCAGAAAGGAGGCTGATGCAGTAATCAGCCCCTTCTATCATTATCATCAATCGCATTTATTGAGCACTTACTATGTGCAGAGCACTGTACTAAGCGCTTGGGAAGTACAAATTGGCAACATATAGAGACAGTCCCTACCCAACAGTGGGCTCACAGTCTAAAAGGGGGAGACAGAGAACTAAAACATACTAACAAAATAAATAGAATAGATATGTACAAGTAAAATAAATAGAGTAATAAATATGTACAAACATATATACATATATACAGATGCTGTGGGGAAGGGAAGGAGGTAAGATGGGGGGATGGAGAGGGGGATGAGGGGGAGAGGAAGGAAGGGGCTCAGTCTGGGAAGGCCTCCTGAAGGAGGTGAGCTCTCAGTAGGGCCTTGAAGGGAGGAAGAGAGCTAGCTTGGCGGATGGGCAGAGGGAGGGCATTCCAGGCCCGGGGGATGACGTGGGCCGGGGGTCGATGGCGGGACAGGCCATCTAGACAGGCCCTTCTAGACCGTGAGCCCACTGCTGGGTAGGGACCGTCTCTATATGTTGCCAACTTGTACTTCCCAAGCGCTTCGCACAGTGCTCTGCACACAGTAAGCGCTCAATGAAAACGACTGAATGAATGAATAATCAAGAAAGGATAGGATTAGTGTTTGGATTAAAGTGGTAGTTTGGGTGGAGAGGAAAGGGCAGATTTTAACGATGCTGTGAAGGTTGAACTGACAGGATTTGGTAACAAACAATGGTATTTACTGAATGTTTACTGTGGGCATAGCACTCTTCTAAGCACTTAGGAGAATACAATAACAGACTGAACATGTGGGTTGAATGAGAGGGGAGTTGAGTCCCCCCTTCTAGACTGCGAGTCCTTTGTTCATTCATTCAATCGTATTTATTGAGTGCTTAATGTGTGCAGAGCACTGTACTAAATGCTTGGGAAGTACAAGTTGGCAACATATGTTGTTGGGTAGGGACCGTCTTTTTATGTTGCCAACTTGTACCTCCCAAGCGCTTAGTACAGTGCTCTGCACACAGTAAGCACTCAATAAATATGATTGAATGAATGAATGAGGATAATGCCAATGTAATGGGCTTATGAGAGTCTTGTGGTGCTGCCTACAGGGACAGGAAAGTCAAGGGGGAGGACGGGGGAGGGTGGGAAGATAGGGAGTTCTGGTTTGGACATGTTAAATTGGAGGTGTCAGCAGGACATCCAGATAGAGATGTCCTGAATACTATAATAATAATGACTATTATTATAGTACCTTTTAAGCGCTTACTACGTGCCAAGCTCTGTTCTAGGCACTGGGGTAGATACAAGTTAATCAGGTTGGGCACAGTCCCTGTCCCACGGGGGGCTCACATTCTTATTCCCATTTTGCAGATGAGGTAACTGAGGCCCAGAGAAGTGAAGTGACTTGCCCAAGGTCACACAGCAGACGTGAGGAAGGGCCTGGATTAGAATCCAGGTCCTTCTGACTCCCAAGCCGGTGCTCTATCCGCTAAGCCATGCTGCTTCTTTTCTGGTGAAGGCAGGAGGAAATGCAAGGCGGCAGAGGAGAGAGATTAGGCCTGGAGGCGTAGATTTGGGAATCATTTGCGAAGAGGTGGTAGTTGAAGCAATAATAATAGTAATAATAATGGCATTTGTTAAGTGCTTACTATGTGCAAAGCACTGTTCTAAGTGCTAGGGAGGATACAAGGTGATCAGGTTGTCCCACAGGGGGCTCACAGTCTTAATCCGCATTTTACAGATGAGGTAACAGAGGCCCAGAGATGTTAAATGACTTTTGCCCAAAGTCACACAGCTGACAATTGGCAGAGCCGGGATTTGAACCCATGACCTCTGACTCCCAAGCCCGGGCTCTTTCCACTGAGCCACGCTGCTTCTCTAATTCTCCAAGTGGTTGAGTGTAGATGGAGACTAGAAGGGGACCCCGAACTGAACTCTGAAGGACTCCCACAGTTAGGAGGTGGGAGACAGAGGAAGAGCCCGCAAAAAGACTCAGAATAAACGGCCAGGGAGAAAGGAGGAGAAGCAGGAGAGGACAGTGACAGTGAAGCCCAAGTTGGATAACGTTTCCGGGAGAACGGGGTGGTCAACGGTGACAAAGGCACCTGAAAGGTCAAGGAGGATTAGGATGGAGTAATAATAGTGGTGGTATGTGTTAAGTGCTCACTAAGTGCCAAACAACGTGGGGTAGATAGAAGATAATCAGGTTCATTCATTCATTCAATTCATTCAATCGTATTTATTGAGCGCTTACTGTGTGCAGAGCACTGTACTAAGCGCTTGGGAAGCACAAGTTGGCAACATATAGAGACGGTCCCTACCCAACAGTGGGATCACAGTCTAGAAGGGGGAGACAGAGAACAAAACATATTAACAAAATAAAACAGAACAAATATGTACAAATAAAATAGAGTAATAAATACATACAAACATATATACATATATACAGGTGATGTGGGGAGGGGAAGGAGGTAAGCAGGGGCGATGGTTGGACACAGTGCCTGTCCCTCAGTGGGCTCACAGTTTAAGTAGGAGGGAGAATGGGTCTTTCATCCTCATTGTACAGATGAGGAAAATTTGATCCCCATTTTACAGATGAGGAAGCTGAGGCACAAAGAAATGAAGTGATTTGTCCTAAAGCAAGCAAGTGGCAGAGCTGGGATTAGGATGCGGGTCCTCCGATTTCCAGGCCTGTGCTTTCTACGAGGCCACTCTGCTTCTATCCGTAATGCTGACTGCGGTGAACAGCGGCAGAAGCTGTAGGAAAACCGAAGTCCAATCCATTTATGGATCCTGTCAATTTGCTCCCCTGGTCTGTCAGGAAAAGGGGCACACTAAACACTGTGATGGCATCAATATTCCTCTGGGACTCTTGTGTGATTCCAGCATGGCTAGCCGTGTCTGTATCTTGAGGATTGGTGGGGGTATTTGTCCTGATAGGTTCAGGAGTAAATCAAAAGACAGTCTTGGTTCTGTACTGGTTCCCTGGAACACCCCAAAAAGTGTGATACCTTTTAAGCACTTACTATGTGCCCAGCACTGTATTAAGCAATGGGGAAGATACAAGATAAGCAGATTGGACCTGGTCCCTGTCCCACCCAAGGCTCAGAGCCTAAGGGGAAAGGAGAACAGGTATGGAATCCACGTTACCCAGATGAGGAAACCTAGACATGGAGAAGTTACGTGACTCACCCAAGGTTGCGCAGCAGGCAAGTGGCAGAGCCAGGATTAGAACCCAGTTCCTCTGACTCCCATGACCATTCCACAAAGCTACCCTGCTTTTCTAGTTGAAACGAACCCCTGGGGAGGCTGGGAATGGAGCCCATCCCTAGCTACCTTCATTTGGAAGTGCACAATCCACATTGAAGTAGACCACCCAAAGACAGCTGGGGCCGTCGATGAGTCAACCAAAATTGTCCGAGGCCTTCAAACCATGGCTGCTATCACCCACACATAATAATAATATAATAATAATGGCATTTATTAAGCGCTTACTATGTGCAAAGCACTGTTCTAAGCGCTGGGGCGGATACAAGATGATTAGGTTGTCCCACATGGGGCTCACAGTCTTCATCCCTATTTTACAGATGAGGTAACTGAGGCAGAGAGAAGTTAAGTGACTTGCCCAAAGTCACACGGCTGACAATTGGCAGAGCGGCATTTGAACCCATGACCTCTGACTCCAAAGCCCGTGCTCTTTTCCACTGAGCCACGCTGCTTCTCCGCTGCACTTGATGTGCAGTAACACATCATTAAGGTTACTGGGTGACACTCGGGGCTGTGGCTTCTAAGCAAAAGGGACGCAATAAATGGGAATAAAAGGGGATGTGTCTGTTACATTGTACTCTCCCAAGTGCTTCTGCCCTGCACTGTTCTGCACATAGTAAACGGTCGGTCAATAAATATGACTGACATTTCATCTTTATGCATCTGAGGCTTCTTCGGGTGTCTGAAGCCAAGGTCCCTGCCCCACACTTCACAGTGTGAGCCCCCGAGAACCAGGGATGAAATCTCCTTCATCCTTTATTGTAGTCTTCCCCAGCATTTAGTACAGTGCTTTGTACCCAGTAAGGGCTCAACAAATACTACTGGATGAAATAAAAATCATCCTCCCGACACAATCGTCTTCTTACTCGGTGCCTGTCTCCCCTGCTAGAGGGTAAACTCCTGGAGGGCAGGGAAAGCGTCTTCTAATTCTACTGCATTTTTCCTAAATACCACTTATTGATGAATAATTGCAAGGCCCAAAATGATTCAAAGTAAAAGGACTATTGTAAATAAAAGCAAATTACCCAATTTGCCTTCCAGCACAGCAACTGGAAGAATTTCTGTGGAACACTCCCGGAAAATTTGCTTACCATTCTTCAGGAAAATATCAGGCAGGCCTTTTGCATTTTGGGGTTGACTTCAAAGATGAAACCATTTGTTCATTTCTGGTTTTGCCCTCAAATGAAGATTAGGTTCCCCAAGAGAGTGTTTTTCCTGCAGTCAGCTAGTGAAGCTTTGATAGCAATCTGTCAGAAAGGTCACTAGCATGATGCAGCTTCATAATGTCCTTAGCATTTTAAGGACCAATTTCACTTGGGCATTAAAAGCAGTCTTAACTCTTATGAGCCTAGAACTTGGATCTGAAGCTTATGAAATGGATGGGGCAGGTGACCACTCAGACTATTCATGCCAAATATGCCTATTAAGAATGGCCCAAAGAGGTGAGCAATATAGTCAATGCTATGCTATACATGTAACAACGTATCACTAGATAGGCAAGTGGCCAGATGGCTCATCCACGAGAAACAATCCTCCCCTTGCTTTGGTCCCTAAGCCGATTTCTCTAATATCACTGGATCAGGTAGAAATGTCACAATGGACAAGTGGTTCACCAGCCTAATACAAAAGCTGCTGAAAGGTCACAACTTGGCCTTTGCAGGAACCCCCGAGAAATGGTGTAATGGATAGAGCATGGGCGTGGGAGTAAGAAGGATCTGGGTTCTGATCCCAGCTCCACCACTTGTCTGCTGCTGTGTGACCATGGGCATATCGCTTTGCTTCTCTGGGCCTCGGTGACTTCATCTGTAAGATGAGGGATTAAAGATTGTGAGCTCCATGAAGGCCACAGACTGCGTCCAACCTGATTACCTTGTACCTACCCCAGAGCTAGGTACAGTGCCTGGCACATAGTAAGTGCTTAACAAGTACCACCAAAAAAACCAAACCAAAACAAAAACACCCAGGAAGAATAAATGGGAGACTCCTGCAACAGGGGAAAATCCCGAGACTGCCCTTGGACAGTACGTTTGGTTTAGAAGGAGAGGTTAGAGAAGCAGCGTGGCTCAGTGGATAGAGCACAGGCTTGGGAGTCAGAGGTCATGGGTTCAAATCCCGGCTCCGCCAATTGTCAGCTGTGTGGCCTTGGGCAAGTCACTTAACTTCTCCGTGCCTCAGTTACCTCATCTGAAAAATGCAGATTAAGACTGTGAGCCCCAGGTGGGACAACCTGATCACTTTCTATCCTCCCCAGTGCTTAGAACAGTGCTTTGCAAATAGTAAGCACTTAAATGTCATCATTATTATTATTATTATTAGTGGCACAGCTCTACAATAAAGGAAATAGCATGCACCATGATTTAAAAAAGACAGAAAATCAGCCCAGCATCAGATATGAAGACAAGACCTCATTACATTTTACAAAGCCAAAGGAGAAATTGCCATGATACACCAGATTCACCCAAGTAAAATGTTAGGGTAAATATCATATATAATCATTCACTAGCTACTTGAATTGTATGCTAATAGAAATGAACAATTATCAACCAGCAGCATTTAAGCACTTACTCATAAAAATAGTGTTTTCTGGTTGAGCTGGCATGACTCCCCACAGCGTTATCTTTAAAATACGAGCTAAAAGAGCTACCTAAAAATTTAACTGTACTCTTAGTTAATCAAATCAGTCAATAATGCTATTTGAGTGCCTGCCCTGTACTAAATGCCTGGGAGAGCACGCTAGAATTAGTAACAAAATCCTCAGCATCAAGGAGTTCACAATCTAGCAGGGGAGACAGACACTACAATGAATTAAATTTTAGGAGGAAGTAATAGGTATAGAAGATATATACATAATGGTTACGGGAGACTGAGCATTTAAATGCTTAGGTGATACAGAAGCACTCAAGTGGCATTTGGGACTATAACCTGGGGAGTTTTGAAATTACGACAGAATTTCTCCCCTGCTTCAAAGTCTTATTAAAATCACATCTCCTCCAAGAGGCCTTCCCTGACGAAGTCCTCCTTTCCTCTTCTCCCACTCCTGCCCTAACTTGCTCCCTTTATTCATCCCCCCGTCCCAGCCCCACAGCACTTACGTACACACATATATATGTATATATAATTTATTTATATTAATGTCTGTCTCCCCATTTAGACTGTAAGCTTGTTGTGGGCAAGGAATGTGTCTGTTATTGATATATGGTACTCTCCCAAGCGCTTAGTACAGTGCCCTGCACACAGTAAGCAGTCAATACTATTGAATGAATTGGTGACGGCCTCTTGGAGGAGCTGCGATCTCATAATATTTGAGGATGATGGATCCGGCTTTAAGGAAAACTTGGGTCACGGTACACGCGCCGTGACCATTGCGGAATGACCGTATACGATCATTTCTTCTAAACCTGCCATCGAATGCCAACCTGGTGCTGGAAGAACATACCCTAATTCCTTAACAACATCCCACTAAAACCCACAGCAAAACCATGTATTATGGATGAATTGAGTGGGTTTCTGTGTGCAATGGTGGGCTCGGGTGGGGATGCATATAAGGCAATATGTCAGTGAGCACACACGAAAGACAGTACATCTTCTGGCTTTGGGGCAGGACATGCGGTCCAGAGAGAAACCAGCAGCGGACCGATTAGTCTGGGTTTCAGTGAGTACAAATCCTCCCCAACAGAGATTAAAATGACTGTGACACAGAGAGAAAATGAATAAGGCACCAGACAGTGCAGACAGCAAAAGGAACAGATGAGCACACGCAGTTCTTTGGGCCCACACACGATGGAAAGGACAGTCCGTGACATTTGTCGTAAGCAATCAAACTCGCCTACGCGCAGATAGAATCTCACTATCAGTAGCATCTCTTTGAATCCGGATGATGCCCTCAACACTAGATACTTAAATAAAAATCTAAGAGGAAATTATACAGGGCTCTTCAGCCTGACGTCTACAGTTTGACAGCTATTACTGATAACTTCAGAAACAACTGGATAATTTTTTAAATATTTTTATAATCACACGAACTTATATGAAAAGGAAAAGTTGGTAGATTCTGGTTTCAAATTATCTGTACCTGCCTTATTTTAACGGTCTTCCTTGAAAACATTTTAAAAACGGTATAGCTAATTCTTTAAATACATTCTTGAAAATAAGGTAACCCGCCCAACGGTTCGTGAACTAAACTTAAGTAGAGGGGTTCCAATTTAGAAGCAGCGTGGCTCAGTGGAAAGAGCATGGGCTTTGGAGTCAGAGGTCATGGGTTCAAATTCCAGCTCCACCAATTGTCCGCTGTGTGTCTTTGGGCAAGTCACTTAACTTTTCTGGGCCTCAGTTACCTCATCTGTAAAATGGGGATTAAGACTGTGAGCCCCCCGTGGGACGACCTGATCACCTGGTAACCTCCCCAGTGCTTAGAACAGTGCTCTGCACATAGTAAGCGCTTAATAAATGCCATCATTACTATTATTATTATTTAGGCCTTCAAACTTTTCGCCTCAAAAACACATCTGCATAAAAAAGAGCGTAATCGTGGCATTGATGTGGTAAGGGGCAATGAGGCCTAACGGAAAGAGCTGAGCCCTCGGAGCTGGAGGACCTGGTTCTCATGCTGTTCAGCCACTTGTTTGCTGTGTGACCTTGGCAAGTCACCTAGCTTCCCGTGCCTCAGTTTCCCCATCTAAAATGAGGATTAATTCCTCCTCCCTACACTTAGATTGTAAGCCCCATTTGAGCCAGGGACTGTATCCAACCTGAGTATCTTGTATCTACCTCAGTGCTTAGTATATACTAACAAATAAGTGCTTAGTACAGTGCTCTGCACACAGTAAGTGCTCAATAAATGATTCAATAAATGAATGAATTATTATTATTAGCAAATAGAGCACGGGCCTGGGAGACAGAAGGCCCTAGGTTTTAATCCCGGCTCCACCATTTGTCTGCTATATGACCTTGGGCAAGTCACTTAACTTCTCTGTGCCTCAATTACCCCATCTGTAAAATTGGGTTTAAAACTGTGAGCCCCATGTGGGACATGTGCTGCATCCAACCTGATTAGCTTGTATCTATCCCAGCACTTAGAACAGTGTTTGGCAAATTCTAAGTGCTTATCAAATCGTGGCTCAGTGGAAAGAGCATGGGCTTGGGGGTCAGAGGTCATGGGTTCTAATCCCGGCTCCCCCCACGTCTGCTGTGTGACCTTGAGCAAGTCACTTAACTTCTCTGACCCTCAGTTACCTCATCTGTAAAATGGGGATGAAGACTGTGAGCACCACATGGGACAACGTGATCACCTTGTATCCCCCCCAACACTCAGAACAGTGCTTTGCACATCATCAATCGTATTTCTTGAGCGCTTACTGTGTGCAGAGCACTGTACTAAGCGCTTGGGAAGTACAAGTTGGCAACATATAGAGACAGTCCCTACCCAACAGTGGGCTCACAGTCTAAAAGGGGGAGACAGAGAACAAAACCAAACATACTACGGATGCCATCATTATTATTATAAACATTAAAAAAGTTATTCCGAGAAAATAAAAACTCAGTTTCTGTTTCCAGAAATACCAGATTCTCCATTCTCCCTTCAGTCTTAGTAAGCAATAGAAATGCATACAAACATAATTGTTATTTCAATCAGGATTTTCCATTACAAAGCCCACAAATTACAATTTTCTGATTTAACCAGATATTAAAACTAAAACATCTTTAGGATGGCAACTTACTTCACCTCCGAGTTTCTCTGGTAACACGTGGACTACACTTTTCAACGTTAGGAAAATAGATCTTAAAA
This sequence comes from Tachyglossus aculeatus, assembly GCF_015852505.1. Classification (NCBI taxonomy): domain Eukaryota; kingdom Metazoa; phylum Chordata; class Mammalia; order Monotremata; family Tachyglossidae; genus Tachyglossus; species Tachyglossus aculeatus. Next base: position 15,421,287 of record NC_052071.1, on the reverse strand, counting down.
TTTCATAGCCACAACTACTTCATAGATTGCTTCCTGATGGTTAAAGTTTCAGTGTCCCCAAAGGATTTCGCTATCAGGTTTGAATCAATCAATCAATCAATCGTATTTACTGAGCACTTACTGTGTGCAGAGCACTGTATTAAGCGCTTGGGAAGTACAAGTTGGCAACATATAGAGACAGCCCCTACCCAACAGTGGGCTCACAGTCTAAACAAGGCTAATTTGAAACGAGGCTAATTCATACTAGGCACATTATCTATGCCAAAACTCATTCACTGGGATTAGTCAGAAACAAAGACAGCAGGCACTTTCTTAAGGTTCCCTTAGTTTGTCCTTCAGTCAAGTTGTATAATAATAGTAATAATGGTATTTCTTAAGTGCTTACTATGTGCCAGGCACTGTGCTAATTTCGGGGGTAGATGAAAGTAAATCGATTGGACACAATTCAGGTCCCACACGGGGCTCACGATCTTAATCCCCACTTTATATATAACAGGCACATAAATTATGTTGCCCGAGATCATACAGCAGACAAGAGGTGAAGCCAGGATTAGAACCTAGGTCCTTTTGTCTCCCAAGCCTGGGCTCTATCCAGTAGGCCACACTGCTTCTACATAGACTTTCTTCCTTCAGGAAATTAGAGGCATATAACAACAGGTTCCATTAACGGCAAGAACTTTTGGGAAGAACTATATATTTATTTTACTTGTACATATCTATCCTATTTATTTTATTTTGTTAGTATGTTTGGTTTTGTTCTCTGCCTCCCCCTTTTAGACTGTGAGCCCACTGTTGGGTAGGGACTGTCTCTATATGTTGCCAATTTGTACTTCCCAAGCGCTTAGTACAGTGCTCTGCACATAGCAAGCGCTCAATAAATACGATTGATGATCATGATGATGAAAAGAAACTGCCAGCATTGTCGTTATTATAATACTTGGCCTCGGTAATCTGGCTTTGTGTCCATTGAAATTTTCCTGACAGAGAACACTTAGTGTACTACAGTTGAGGCTGATTAGAATATTCCATGCCCTGCTACTTAGGCACTACTTTCCCTTGAAAACATCTGGTTTCCTAAAATAGCATGCAGTAAAAGAACAGAACATATATAAAAATAGCCTTCGCCCCCTAGCAACTTCCAAGTAAGATTGATTTGGGGCATTAAAGGTCTTATGCCCAACATACATATTTTCTGTCATAGCATACTTATTGGATGGACTGAATATAGAGCTCAGAATTACTTTATGAGCCTCTTTTGAAAACTACAAGTGTTTTAATGCTTTCTAAAAATTTGAGGCCGTACGCTTGCTACGGGCAGGGAATGTGGTTGCTAATTCTGTTGTATTGTACTCTCTCAAGCACTTATTACAGTGCTCTGCACTAAGTGCTCAATACCATGGATTGATAATAAAATCTATGCCTCAAAGAATGAAAATTAAATTATGCATATCGGTTTTTTTAAACGAACCTAAAGCAAATAACATATAGTAGTAACAGAACTTACATGCAAGCAGTGTACTAAAGCACTGGGAAAAAAAATACAATATCTGTTCCTTGGGGATACTCACGATCTAAAAATATATGTAATTAACTCACCAGTTCACTGTCTCTGGGTCCAAGAAGTTTTACGGACACAGGAATGAGACTGATCTTAAAAGCCTGAGAGCCTACAACCTTCTTCCACCAAGCATTGAGAAACAAGTTGAACGAAGTCCAAAAGGAAGTGATTCTAAGTTCAAAATGCTATCTACAACTTTCCACAATTTGTGCAATTTAACAGTATTTTACGAGAAGCTCATCTTACAACACTGGGGACGGGGGCAGTGGTTGGGAAGAAAAGTAGTCCCAACTGACGAAAGCACAGGAGTGAATGATTAAGACAGTGAAATATGAGATCAAATTCATTCATTCATTCAATCGTATTTATTGAGTGCTTACTGTGTGCAGAGCACTGTACTAAGCGCTTGGGAAGTACAAGTTGGCAACATATAGAGACAGTCCCTACTCAACAACGGGCTCACAGTCTAGAAGGGGGAGACAGACAACAAAACAAAACAAGAAGACAGGTGTCAAAATCGTCAGAACAGAATTAAAGCTATATGCACATCATTAACAAAATAAATAGAATAGTAAATATGTACAAGTAAAACAGAGTAATAAATCTGTACAAATATTTATACAAGTGATGTAGGGTGGGGGGGTGGGGAGGAGGAGAGGAAAATGGGGGCTCAGTCTGGGAAGGCCTCCTGGAGGAGGTGAGCTCTCACGGAGCAAGAAGAATCCTGGAGGAAAAAGCCCAGCGGTTACACTGCAATTTTTAAAAAAGGCCTTCAATAATCTAATCTGGCTTTATTTTTTAAAAAAGTACTAAACCAGGAGCCAAAAGGACCTTGCTTCTGTTTCCCACCTTGCAAGATACTTGCTGTGGGATTTTGAGCAAGGCCCTCAACCTTTCTATTAAATGCCTCAATTTTGCCTTCTGTAAAAACTACCTCTCTACCTCCCAAATTGCTAAAGTGAAATGATATATGCAAACAGGGTTAACTTGCTTGAAAGAAATGCATTCTAAATCTATGACTGCATTACTTTTACAATTACAATAATAATAGTATTTAAGAGCTTACAATGTGCCAAGAACTATACTAAATACTGGGGTAGCTACAAGGTAATCAGGCCTCACCTGGGGCTCACAGCCTAAGTTAGAGGGAGCACAGGTACTTCACCCCGATTTTACGAATGAGGAAATCGAGGCACAGAGAAGTTATGTGGTTTGTCAAGATAAGTGGAAGAACTGACATTAGAACCCAGGTCCTCTGACTTCTAGACCTGTGCCCTTTCCACTTAGGACAAATGAAAATATAAGCATGAAAAATCAGAAGTCTAAAGTGACAAAGAACTCTGAATCAATGACAATGCATTCACTAAAACTCGGTTATTACTTCAATGCGATTTGAAGCCTCCCTAGAGGCACCTCCTGATGCTAAAAGGATTTGCATTACAGTCTTTTGCTACAGATTCGATTTCAGGCTTTTACGTTGGCCCTTATCTCTGCTGCTTCTAAATTTAAGAAAAACACCACAAATTAGTTAAGAGTCAGTTTAAAAACTGATATAAGTCCAGCTCACCACAGCCTAGTCATCTACCCACCTACATCTATTGTGCTTAGCTCAGCCTCCCCTAGCACTGATTTGTACTATCAATCAATCGTATTTATTGAGCATTTACTGTGTGCAGAGCACTGTATTAAGCGTTTGGGAAAGAGATCCCAAACTGGAAAGGATATCAACTGAATATAGGGGTTTTTTTTATGGTGTTTGTTAAGTGCTTGCTATGTGCCAGGCACTGTTCTAAGAGCTAGGGTAGATACAAAATAATCTTGTTGGATACAGTTCCATGTCCCACATGGGGCTCACAGTCCTAATCCCCATTTTACAAATAAGGTAACTGAGGCACAGAGATCTGAAATGACTTGTCCAAAGTCACACAGCAGACAAGCGGCAGATCCGGGATCAGAACCCAGGTCCTTATGGCTCCCAAGTTGGTGCTCTATCCACTATACCACTCTGCTTCTCAGCTCAAAGATGCTGCTGCTGAGTGAGACTGTATTTGTGAGTATGCGTGAAATGAACAATCTACTAACAGCTCTGCCCAAGGATGTTGAGCAGGGTCCCTTTAGGGAATGTGTCTGTTATGTACTCTCCCAAGTTTTTAGTACAATGTTCTGCCCGCAATAAATATGAATAAATATGTTAAAGTGAAATGATATATGCAAACAGGGTTAACTTTCTTGAAAGAAATGCATTCTAAATCTATGACTGCATTACTTTAATAATTACAATAATAATAGTATTGAAGAGTCAGTTTAAAAACTGGGATAAGTCCAGCTCACCACGGCCTAGTCATCTACCCACCTACATCTGATATGATTGACTGAATGGTCTGAGGGGAAAATCCAAGATGCCTTCACCTGAACAAGGTCGGACTGGGGCTGTCTACATTTCCCAGAACTTCATATTAAGGTTGGAAGGAGAAGAGGTGGGAAGAAAAAAAAATCACAGGAAATCCTCGAGTTGTTTCAGTAAAAAAGATGATGATTTCCCTGAGTCATCCACATCTTTTCACTCAATCCCCTTATGCCCCGTGGCACACACTGCAAGAGAGTGGTCAGGGAAAGTGGGTGCAGTCTTTCTGTGGTCATGGAACCTCAAAAGCAGCTGACAACACGGTGCCCATTTTGTAAACCACTGTTGGAAAATGAGACTTCTTGCCTTCCTTTGCTTAAAATTAAAAAAAAAAGGAAATCACACTGAACTATTTCTATTAAGTACATTCGCTCCTGTCGTAACGTGTCTCTGCGCTACACGTTCCAGGTGGAACATTGTTAGAAAACATGCGTCTGACTACACGAGCCTGTTTGGGTGCAGATCACCAGACAGTCCCGTGCGTCATGACAGTTCCTTAACTTGGGGTTGTGACTGACAGAACACCACCCCTATGTTACTGGAAGACTGGCTTCACCTTGGTTTGTAATTCTACAACAAAAAATGGTCACCATAGCTCTTATTTGCCTGTGACCTTGGGGATTAATCAATGAAGACTTCTTTAGTAAAAAAGAAAATATAAATTCCAAAGAATTTTACATTGCATTCCGAAGGCAACATGCTCTTCTTCATACTTCCACTCTTACCCTGATGAAGTGACATTGCACATTTCAATAGGCGGTGACAGTCTTGAACAAATCTGACTTCAGACTCTGATGCACAATGTAGGAGGTAGGGGGGATGCTGAATCACTTCCTTTTACCAAGTTTGTTTAGCTCAATCCTGTACAGACCGCTCAGAGGGGGCAAATAGTGAAGAAAGAGTCATTAAGCAATCTTACTTCCTGGAACAAAGAGGCAAACATCTATGAAAGTGCCCTAAAATAACCTCTAGTTGGCCTAAAGGCAGGGATCAAAAACATTTTTAAAAGGGAGCATATATGACAGGTACAACTAATTGCTCACATCTTCACCAGCGCTTAGAACAGTGTTTCACACATAGTAAGCGCTTAACAAATACCATCATTATTATTCACCAGAATACGATTGCAAAGTATCCTTGTTTCAACCAGGTCAGATGCTGCATTTTTTTCTCCTCATAATCCTTTCCCTTCCCTTTCTATCTTCCTATAATTCCTCTCCTCCTGCCATTCTCCTAAACACCTCCTAAATCCCGGGACTCTCCTTTGGTTCGTTTGTCCATCTGTCTGTCTCTTCCTCCATCGATTTACCTGTCAGTTTCTTCTCTATCCCCCCAGCCCTGCCCCCAACCCTGTAACCTTATCCATCTAATCCTTTTATCCTCTGGTCCCTTCCTGAGTTATTGTCTCAATTCTCCTTCCTCACTCTGCCAAGAGGCCTTCCCAGACTGAACCCCCCTTTTCCTCTCCTCCTCCCCTCCCCATCCGCCCCCCCGCCTCCTTCCCCTCTCCACTGCACCTGTATATATGTTTGTACAGACTTATCACTGTATTTTACATGTACATATTTCCTATTCTATTTATTTTGTTAATGATGTGCATTTAGCTTTAATTCTATTTGTTCGGACAACTTGACACCTGTCTACATGTCTTGTTTTGTTGTCTGTCTCTCCCTTCTAGACTGTGAGACTATTGTTGGGTAGGGACCGTCTCTATATGTTGCCAACTTGTACTTCCCAAGTGCTTAGTACAATGCTCTGCACTCAGTAAGCGCTCAATAAACACGACTGAATGAATGAATTCCCCTGTCCACCTCTCTAAGCCTCTGTGGCTATCTTGGCTTCTCTTCCCTCTGTTCTTCCAATGTCCTGTGGCCAACTCCTTGCCTCCCTGCTCTCGCCCCTTTGACCTGTCATTTAGCTTTTTTTTCCAACACGCTCTTGCTGGGTTCTGTTTTTGTTTTATGATGGCATTTGTTAAGTGCTTACTATGTGCAAAGCACTGTTCTAAGCGCTGCGGGGATACAAGGTAATCAGCTTGCCCCAGATGGGGCTCACAGTCTTAATCCCCATTTTACAGATGAGGTAACTGAGGCACGGAGAACTGAAGTGACTTGCCCAAAGTCACACAGCTAAGTGGCAGAGTCGGGATTAGAACCCATGACCTTTGACTCCGAAGCCCGGGCTCTTTCCGCTATGCCACGCTGCTTCTCTTTTGTTCACCTGGTCCCTCTGCCCCAGCCCCAAATTGGAACCAGATTGATTTTACCTGAAGTTTCCCTGCCAGGGCCAGTGATGGGAGGCTGCAGGTCTGTAACACAACCCTCCCTCACAAGGAGGTGGTGTTTTTGTTCCTGTAGAGGGCAAAGGTTACAGCAGTGAGCAGAAGGGGTTACTATTAGGACATTAATAATAATAATAATAATAATAATAATGGCATTTATTAAGCGCTTACCATGTGCAAAGCACCGTTCTAAGCGCTGGGGAGGTTACAAGGTGCTCAGGTTGTCCCACAAGGGGCTCACAGTCAATCTCCATTTTACAGATGAGGTAACCGAGGCACAGAGAAGTTAAGTGATTTGCCCAAAGTCACACAGCTGACAATTAGAAAGGTAGGCACGAAATGTCAGCAAACTGACAGACTAAAAGCATCCTCTTGGTGTCACAAGAACCAGTGGAAGGGTGTATCTTTGGGAACTGCGGTGGCGATGAACCCCCTATTCCCATTCTCCATCCCATCCACATCTTTAATTCTCCAAGAATGGCTCAAACATTCAAGCATTCAAGGAGCAGTGTAGTATAGTGCAAAGAGCACGTGCCTGGGGGTCAGAGGCCCTGGGTTCTAATCCCAGCTCTGCCACATGCCTCCTGGGTTACCTTGGGCAAAATCACTTCACTTCTCTGGGCCTCGGTCATGTCGTTTGAAAAATGGGGATTCAATCCCTGTTCTCCCTCTGATTTTGATCGGGAGCCCGTGTGGGGCAGGGACAGCGTCTGACCTATCAACATGGCTCAGCGGAAAAGAGCACGGTCATGGGTTCAAAACCCAGCTCTGCCAATTAGCTGTGTGGCTTTGGGCAAGTCGCTTAACTTCTCTGGGCCTCAGTTCCCTCATCTGTAAAATGGGGATGAAGACTGTGAGCCCCCCATGGGACAACCTGATCACCCTGTAACCTCCCCAGCACTTAGAACAGGGCTTTGCACATAGTAAGGGCTTAATAAATGCCATCGTTATTATTATTATGCCCCCAGTGCTTGGAACAGTGCTTAACACATAGTAAGCACTTAATACCACAATTATCAAGCTAAAAAAATTACTCCATGACACGGCTCCCTACGCCTCAGAGAGATGTACATGGGAGCTACTTAAGTTTCTGTTTAATTTCAGACACAATTGCTGGGAGCCCCCAGCTGTCACTCCATTGCTGACCCACTGCCATAAGCATCCAGTTCAGGAGCATGCTTTGTGATTACAAAGCACATCTCCTCCAAGATGCCTTTTCTGATTAAGCCCTCCTTTCCTCTTCTCCCTCGCCCTGACTTGCTCCCTTTATTCATTCCCCCTCCCAGCCCCACAGTACTTATGTACATATCTGAAATTTATTTCAATTAATGTCTATCTCCCCCCTAGACTCTTTATAGGGAGGAAATGTGTCTTTGTTACACTGTACTCTCTGAGGCACTTGGTACAATTCTCTGACTGATGACCCCTACTAGAGGGCAAGGGATGAGAAGATTTTCCCCTCTTCCCCCTTAAGTATGCTAAAGAATATTTAATTTACCATAGCTTCCTTTCTTTCTATATAGAAGGAGAAGAGATACAAAAATTTTAAAAGGTTGTCAGGATAGGTATGGCACACGAATATGCAAAGACTCTAATAACTAATAATCAACTAATGAATAAGCACTTCGAATTCAAGTAAATCTGATTTACGTGATGAACAAACTCAGAAGATGAGTTGCACTGCAAACAAAGTTCAAATCTAAGAAAATCACATTTAGAGATTTGTGCTTTTAACAGTTTTGTAAATCCAAATTGTGGTCCCAAATTTGAATAGGTGGCCGAGGACAGACATCAAGGTATGTAAGTTCTGAATTTGACAAAATTTACATTTTTTTTAGCAATTTATCTGATGTTCACAACACTTCTGGCCCCATTCAATACTCTTCCAAATACACTTGCTTTAAAGCACTCGATCACCTTTCCCCCTCCTACCTCACCTCGCTAGTCTCCTACAATCCTGCCCATACACTTCGCTCCTCTAATCCACATCCATTCAGTGTACCTCCATCTCATCTATCTTGCCTGTATATATGTATATGTTTGTACATATTTATTACTCTATTTTACTTGTACATATCTATTCTATTTATTTTAGTTTGTTAGTATGTTTGGTTTTGTTCTCTGTCTCCCCCTTTTAGACTGTGAGCCCATTGTTGGGTAGGGACTGTCTCTATATGTTGCCAACTTGTACTTCCCAAGCGCTCAGTACAGTGCTCTGCACACAGTAAGGGCTCAATAAATACGATTGATTGATTGATTGCCGCCAACCTCATACCCACGTCCTGTCTCTGGCCCAGAATACCCTCCCTCTTCTTATCCGACAATTACTCTCCACCCCCTTTCAAAGACTTATTGGAGGCACATTTCCTCCACGAAGGCTTCCCTGACGAAGCCCTCTTTTTTTTCTTTCACTCCCTATCTCCCTGACTTGCTCCCTTTTTTCATTGCCTCCCCCCAACTCCGACCCCCAAGGCACTTATATTCCTATCTGTAATTTATATTAATGTCTATCTCCCCCTTTAGACTATAAGGTCATTGTGGGCAGAGAATGTGTCTATTATATTGTACTCTCCCAAGCACTTAGTACAGTGCTCTGCACAAACTGCTCAATAAATACTTTTGCTTGAAATGGCTGTAATTCACACAAACCTACACTCCTGGGAAATGTCACCTTCAAACACAAAGGACTACATATACATCTCTCCCCGCAGAGGACAGGAGCTGGGTCTGCAGTTTATACTTTTTACACAGCAGAGTACACGGGCAAATAGATGTTTGAAAAATGCTCTTGATCAGTTCAGTTTCAGGAACAGCAGTTATCACATTAAGGCGACAGAAATAATCCATGCCAACAACGTAGCGCAAGATGATTTCCCAATTTTACAGGTAAGTGAAGCATAGCGAAGTTATGTGACTTGCTCAGGGTCACACGAAAGGCAAGTGGCCAAGCCAGGATTAAAATCTCCAACTCTCTGGCCTGTGTTTCTTCCCCTAGGCAATGCTGCTTCCCCATACAATGGAATGAAGCTGGAAAAATCTTTTTCTAAATGTAAAACGGTACTGAATTTCGTATCACAAACACATTAAATAATCATCAAGGATACATTTTCAAAACTATTTACTGGAAGTCCACAAGTGCAAACTATTTGTTCTCTCTAGTTTTTCAAAAATGTGACCTTTCTGAGCTTTAATCTAGCCACCTTTTTATTATCTGATCTGAAAGCCTCCTTTTCTACAAGACTTACCTAAGGAAAATTTCCCAAACCTCCTAATAATAATAATAATGATGGTATTTGTTAAGCGCTTACTATGTGCAAAGCACTGTTCTAAACGCCGGGGAGGTTACAAGGTGATCATGTTGTCCCATGGGGGACTCACGGTTTTAATCCCCATTTTACAGATGAGGTAACAGGCACAGAGAAGTTAAGTGACTTGCCCAAAGTCACACAGCTGACAATTGGTGGAGCCGGGATTTGAACCCATGACCTGTGACTCCAAAGCCTGTGCTCTTTCCACTGAGCCACGCTGTTTCCTAATGCAACCCCATACACACACTCATTACACCACCTTCCTCGGAAATTTTGTCTACAACTTCTGTGGAAGGAACTGTTGATTAGATAGCGGCTTCTTTAAAAAGTCATCTCACGGATCACCAGAAGTGAGGTCATGGCAGCAGTACTTTCGGGAAAAAACTGCAGCATATCTCTGTTCCTTCCTTCCTCACGCCCACCCTGTCTTTTATCTTGATTTCCACCCTGGCATTTGTCACCTTCCTCTACAAAAACCACTCCATTCTCTGCCTGTCTACATGTTTTGTTTTCTTGTCTGTCTCCCCCTTCTAGACTGTGAGCCGGTTGTTGGTTAGGGACCGTCTCTATGTGTTGCCGACTTGTCCTTCCCAAGCGCTTAGTATAGTGCTCTGCACACAGTAAGCACTCAATAAATACGACTGAATGACTGAATGAATGAATGAAAATGCCTCCTCCTTGCAAGCAAGCAAGTTCTTAGTCTTGCAAGGAAGAGATCTGCATGTGCTGGGCTGATCCCATCCCCAACTAATAATAATTCTGGCATTTGTTAAGTGCTTACTGTGTACCAGGCACTGTGCTGGGGTGGATACAAGCAAATCGAGTTGGACACAGTCCCTGTCCCACATGGGGCTCACAGTCTTCATCCCCATTTTACAGATGAGGGAGCTGAGGCACAGAAGTGAAGTGACTTTCCCAAGGTCTCGCAGCAGACAAGTGGCAGAGCCGGGATTACAACCCACGACCTCCTGGTTCCCAGGCCCATTATCTATCCATTATGCCACACCGCCAGTCACCCTAATACAACCACCAAAATAATGGGGACAGAGAATGGTTACCAACTCATTTGGGGAGTGAATTATATTTATCGAGTGCTTACTGTGTGCAGAGTACTGTACTGAGCTCTTGGGAGAGCAGGGTATAACAATATAACAGGCACATTCTCTGCCCATGGCGAGGAAAGTTGTGGGTACCTGAGGTGACTCCAATCTGGATCGGCTCATTTTGGTTCCCTCCTTTCTCCAATAACGTGAGGGTAGGGGGGTGGGAGAGGTGCCCGAGGTGATTTATTTTATTTTGTTGGTACGTTTGGTTTTGTTCTCTGTCTCCCCCTTTTAGACTGTGAGCCCACTGTTGGGTATGTTTGTACATATTTATTACTCTATTTATTTTTTATTTTACTTGTACATATCTATTCTATTTATTTTGTTAGTACGTTTGGTTTTGTTCTCTGTCTCCCCCTTTTAGACTGTGAGCCCACTGTTGGGTAGGGACTGTCTCTATATGTTGCCAATTTGTACTTCCCAAGCGCTTAGTACAGTGCTCTGCACACAGTAAGCGCTCAATAAATACGATTGATGATGATGATGATGTTCCAGACAAATCTTGTGTGAAAGAAAACCTCTGTTATAGTCAATGTGCCCCTAATCAGCACTGTGTGTCCTGTCCAGATAGATGGACGCTGCCAGATAAGCATTCCCTATCTATAGAAGGAAGGAAGGATATGGGAGGTTTCGTGCCCACTCCCTGCCCAAAACAGGGGATTGGGGGTGATTTGGGAGAGGTGCTGGGGAGGGAAAAGAGGACAAATGAATCCAGATGGCATCCACTTAGATCCTAGCGCTCCTAGTACCTAGACTGGAAGCTCACTGTGGGCAGGGAATGTGTCTGGTAATTGTTATATTGTACTCCTCCCAGCACTTGGTATAGTGTTCTGCACACAGTAAAGGGAAGTGGTGTGGCCTAGTAGATAGAGCACGGGCCTGGAGTCAGAAGGACCTGGGTTCTAATCCTGGCTCCGCCCGTTGTCTGCTGCGTGACCTCGGGCAAGTCACTTAACTTCACTGTGCTTCAGTGACCTCATCTGCAAAATGGGGGTGAAGACTGTGAGGCCCATGTGGGACAGGGGCTGTAACCAACCAGATCAGCTTGTAATAATAATAATAATAATGGCATTTGTTAAGTGCTTACTATGTGCCAAGTATTGTTCTAAGCACTGGGATAGGTACATGGTAATCAGGTTGTCCCCCATGGGGCTCACAGTCTTAATCCCGATTTTACAGATGAGGTAACAGGCAAACAGAAGTGAAGTGACTTGCCCGAGGTCACCCAGCAGACAAGTGGCAGAGCCGGGATTAGAACCCACAACCTCTGACTCCCAAGCCCGTGCTCTTTTCATTAGGCCTCACTTTTTATTTACCCCAGCACTTAATTTAGTGCCTGGCACGTGGCAAGCACTTATTAAATACCATAAAAAAACTAAATGAATGAATGAATGCTGAGGCTCATGACCTTTCCCGTGCCCACACTATATTTCGTTCAAAGTCCCGGAAGCCTGATTATGCCTGGGAGTGAGCCAGCCACTGGATGGGACTCACTTTCCCTAAGCCACAACTGCCAACACTTCAACCGAGGGCTGCCCAATTTATACATCAACAGACAGGGGGGCAGGAGCAGGGGGGAGTTCAGTGACCTTTGCGCTTGGCCGTTTTAGACACCAAGCCCTGCAAGCTGACATTCCTGCCTCCATTTCCGACACATCCGCCCAAACCTGCACAGTAGTAATGGACTTCAGTGTCAGTTCAACCAAGAAAACTGGCAGGGTGATGTTTCATTATCCACAGACCTCATTTTAAGAGAGGGATCACTCAAGTAATTGAAGGAGAGGATTAATGCAGGTGACTTCACAGAGGATGTGAAGGCTAAGAAGGAAGCTACAAACGAAAACTGTTGATTCCAGAGTCCAATGGATACTCAGCCATTTGGTCTCTTCTAATAAATACCAGCGACTGATTGTTTTCAAGCACCAATTAAATCCACATGTAACCGTGACCCTATTGGTCTTCTTTGCCTGTGCCTCAGAGCCTTCAAAACTTGATCTCACCATCTCCCTCATGCTCTCCTAGAAAAGGAATCAATTACCACCAGAGAGTATATTTTCCGGGACACACCATAGCAACGTCCTATTCTGTTTATTTCGTTAATGATGTGCGTCTAGCTATAATTCTATTTATTCTGATAACTTGACACCTGTCCACATGTTTTGTTTTGTCTGTCTCCCCCTTCTAGACTGTGAGCCCGCTGTTGGGTAGGGGCCGTCTCTATATGTTGCCAACTTGTACTTCCCAAGCGCTTAGTACAGTGCTCTTCATACAGTAAGCGCTCAATACGACTGAATGAATGAATAAACTGCTGTACTCTATCAAAAGTCAAGAATAGGCAAACATTTTACTCACAATGAAGTGGCTGATGTGGACATCTGAAGGTTCACATCCTTCAAGAACTGATTGGTTCAAAAGATTAGATCAATTCAAGACATGAAAGACTTCATGAAAGACCCCAAACAAACAGCGTCTTAAAAAATAATGTGCATTTGCAGCCTCGAATCTATCCCACGCGGCAAATATCACACAAATTCTGAGGTAGGTTGATAGATATTTGACATATAGTAAGATGACATTCTGCAAACCCTGAAGAAATGCAGCCATAATCTGTGCATAAACATCACCTTCAAATGAGGCCATCTTTATATTTGAACCTCCCTCGGGAATCCTTGACATTTGTCCAAAAGCTACAACTGCTAAAGTAGATAAGATGAAGACTGGTCTCTTTTCGCATGCGAGGGAGTCATGGCTTAGCTTCCACAAGTAAAACTGAAGCCTCAATGGTAAATTGTTGCTCCTTGAACATGTTGGCAGTTGACTTAATAAAAGGAAGATATCTGACGCTTCAAAAATCCTCATATCAGAAACTCTCTCCCTGAAAGTGCTACCTACAGTCCTTCAGTTGCTGCTCCTCCGCAAGTTTCTCAGATCTACCTGACAACTGATTATTTGCCTGCTTTGAAGCTTTCAACTGGTTGTCTTGGGAAGTCAGAGGGCAAAAGCTGGCATTTGGTGAGGCTAAGCCAGTTAGTTTTCAGCCATCTCTTCTAAATGTGTATGGTATGAACGCACAACCACAAACATATGGTTATGGCACCTTTATATTTAGAAATAGTCTAGCTGGACCAACAGGCTAATTTTCAAAAGATCTAGAATTGACATTATCCAGCCAGAATCACATTCTAACACTACTGAATTCAGACGAAAAAAAAAAAACCCAAAGAACTTCTCGTCCAAGACAACTAATATTTTCTTTATCGGCATCTCTTTTCTGTTTCAAGTTTAAACAGGCAAGAGTTAGGATTTACTTAAATATTTCAAATATCAAATAATAATATCAACAACTGCAGTATTTGTTAAGCTCTTTCTGTGTGCCAGGCACTATTCTAAGTGCAGGACTAATCAGGTTGGACAAAATAATAATAATACTAATAATGGCATTTGTTAAGTGCTTACTAAGTGCAAAGCACTGTTCTAAGCGCTGGGGAGGATACAAGGTGATCAGGTTGTCCCACTTGGGGCTCCCAGTCTTAATCCCCATTTTACTGATGAGGTAACTGAGGCCCAGAGAAGTTAAGTGACTTGCCCAAAGTCACACAGCTGACAATTGGCGGAGCTGGGATTTGAACCCATGACCTCTGACTCCGAAGCCCATGCTCTTTCCAATGAGCCACGCTGAGAGAATTGAAACTCAGAGAAGTTAAGTGCCTTCGCAAAGTCACACAGCAGACAAGTGGCGGCACCAGGATAAGAACCCAGGCCCTTCTGACTTTCAGGCCATGCTCTATCCACTAGGTCACTCTGACCGTTGGAGTTAATTTGTGGAAATCCTGGTGCTTATCATCATCAATCGTATTTATTGAGCGCTTATTGTGTGCAGAGCACTGTACTAAGCGCTTGGGAAGTACAAATTGGCAACATATAGAGACAGTCCCTACCCAACAGTGGGCTCATGATTAATCAATGGTACTGAGTGTTTACTATGTGTAATAAGCACTTGGGAGAATAGAACAGAATTAGCAGACACATTTCCTGCCCATAACGTGATCACAGGCACTGAAGAAATGGGTCATTTTACCAAGGCCTGGATCCAAAGAAGTGCTAGAGTTACCAGGAGCCTGGCCAAAAAAATAAAAAATCTGCTCAGTTTAACCCACGAGCTATAAACCGGTCACAGCTCTGACCGCTCCAAAGAGACATACTACCCCTAGAGATTAACTGCACGGTTAGGTGACTTAGTTTACCTCCAGAGCTAGACAGAAAGTGTCTGAGCCAGTTGGAATGTCTGGGAGAGGGCACTTTCAAGGGCGGAGGATGGATGAGAGCTGGGACAGACCAAGCAGCAGCTTGGCCTAGTGGAAAGAGCATGGGCCTGGGTGTCTGGAGGACCTGGGTTCTAATCCTGCCTCGGCCACGTGTCTGCTTTGTGACCCTGGACAAGTCACTTCACTGGGCCTCAGTGCTCTCACCTGGAAAATGGGGATTAAGAGCCCAACGTGGGGACAGGGCCTGTGTCCAACCTGATTATCAGGTATCTATCCCAGAACGTGGAACAGTGCCTGGCACATAGTAAGCACTTAACCACTGATTGTTTGCCGCCTCTGTTATATTGTACTCTCCGTATTATATTCCCGAGCGTGTAGTACAGTGCTCTGCACAGAGGGCGGTCACTAAATGTGGCTCAGTGGAAAGAGCCCGGGCTTTGGAGTCAGAGGTCACGGGTTCAAATCCCTGCTCCGCCAATTGCCAGCTGTGTGACTTTGGGCAAGTCACTTCACTTCTCTGGGCCTCAGTTCCCTCATCTGTAAAATGGGGATGAAGACTGTGAGCCCCCCGTGGGACAACCTGATCCCCTTGTAACCTCCCCAGTGCTTAGAACAGTGCTTTGCACATAGTAAGCGCTTAACAAATACCATTATTATTATTATTATTAAATACCACTGATTGATTCTCCCCTTTCCTCCTCCTCCCACCCACTTTATGTGTCTGCCGGCCATTGGCCGGCCCGGGGGCTTGGCTTGGCCAGGCCTGCCCATCCGGTCACTTGGAAAAAAGAAAGGTCACCCCAGCCCACAAGCCATGTGCTTCTCTGGGGGGGGGGGGGGGGGGGGGGGGGGGGGAGGCGACAGTATGTGTATATGTGTATGTGTGTGTGTGTGTGTGCGCGCGCGTGCTCACCTCCTCCAGGAGGCCTTCCCAGACTGAGCTCCCTCCTTCCTCTCCCCCTCTCCACCCCCCCGCTTTACCTCCTTCCCCTCCCCACTGCACCCTGTATATATGTATATATGTTTGTACATATTTATTACTCTATTTTACTTGTACACATTTATTCTATTTTGTTAATATGTTTTATTTTCTGTCTCCCCCTTCTAGACTGTGAACCTGCTATTGGGTAGGGCCCGTCTCTATATGTTGCCAACTTTGTACTTCCCAAGCGCTTAGTACAGTGCTCTGCACACAGTAAGAGCTCAATGAATACAACTGAATGAATGAATGAATGAATTTAACAAGCACCACAATTATTATTATCACGTCTGATCCATGTCTCAACCCTTTCCTGCTAAATCCTCCAGATTTCCCCCGGCGTCCCGGACCCTAGGCCTCTAGTTCCCAGAGGGGAGAGTGGAGACAAAGACCTGGGGAAACCGATCCCGCATCTACCACCCCACCCCTATTGACTCTGCAGCTGATGATCCTGTTGGGGATTGGGGACGGCAGGGAGGGGCTTGGGTACAACCAGAGGATTAGCCCTAGTTCACCGTCCTTGCCCCCTGATCCTACTCCTGGAGTGGGATCAGAGGTGGGGTGCGAGGGAAGCCGAGGCCTCGTCTGTTGACTGATCTCTAAACCAAGGTCATAAGAGCCACCTTCCATTGTCTGTGGAACGAGCAGGTCAGGCAGCTTCACCTATACACCCCAACCTCCACCCCCGTCGCCGGACAGACTAGTCAACTGCCCTGGCAAATCCAGATTCTAATCCAAATTCTCAATTGTGTTGCTGTGGAGAAAGACTCCTGGATCCCACTGCGTGGAGAACAATTTAGTGCAGATGCTCAGGAAGCAACACTAGACAACCCAGAGGCAGTCAAATATTAGCTCAGGCAAAAAAAAAAAAAAAAAAAGAGCAAACAAAAAACATATGGCAGAAGATCATATAGGCAGTGTGAAGTGGAAACCCTACAGACATGTAATAGAAAATAAACTGCAACTCTTTAAGACCAGAGATTCTTAACTTTGAAATCTGCCATCTTGATCATGAAATTAAATCTTGGAAAGTTAGGAATAGTTGTTCTTTTTCTGCCAAGGATTACTCATTTGCCAGGGGGAATGAGTTATTTCAAATTCTGCAGTTGTCCAAAGATATAGCTGAAACCCTAACATCTGCCAGGACAATACTTGAGGTTTAGGGGTTCTTTTTTTTTTTAAAAAAAAAAAAAGTGTATCAAAAGTATTTGAGCCCATACTATGTGCAACACACTGTGCTAACTGTTGGGGGACTACAACAGAGGCAAGAGGTGGCCAACTTGTACTTCCCAAGCACTTAGTACAGTGCTGTGCACACAGTAAGCGCTCAATAAATATTTATTTTACTTGTACATATTTATTCTATTTTATTTTGTTAATATGTTTTGTTTTGTTGGCTGCCTCCCCCTCCTAGACTGTGAGCCCGCTGTTGGGTAGGGACCGTCTCTATATGTTGCTAACTTGTACTTCCCAAGCGCTTCGTACAGTGCTCTGCACACAGTAAGTGCTCAATAAATATGATTGAATGAATGAATGAATAATCCTTGCCCAAGATTTTAATAATCTAAAGTGTAAGACAGACAAAAAAATGATTCATAAGTGAAAATGATCAATCAATAGTATTTATGGGGGGCTTATCATATGCAGAACATTGTACCAAGTGCTTGAAAAAGTACAAGACAGAGTTGGTAGATGCAATTCCTGCCCACAAAATTACAGTCTACTGGGGGAGAAAGACATTAAAATAAATTAAGGATAGGAGAAAGAGTAGAATAAAATTGATATAAGTTCTCTGGGGATGGGGTGGGCACGAAAGTATTCTAGGGGTGCCCAGCCAAGTACAGAGTCAACACAGAAGGGAAGACTGAGTCTGGGAAGGCCTCTTGGAGGAAGTACGATTTTAGGAGGGCTTTGAAAGTGGGGAGAGCCATAGACCGTTGGATATGAAGGGGGAGGGAAGCTCCAGGCCTGAGGGAGAACCTGGACAAAGGGCTAGTGGTGGGATAGATGAGATCCAGGAATAGTGAATATCTTGCTGTTAGAGGAGAGGAACATGTGGATTGGGCTTTAGTGGGATATCAGTGAAGTTAAGGTGGGAGGGAGAGAGCCAGTTATATGCCTTAAAGCTGATGGTGAGGAGTTTCTGTTGATGCAGAAATGGATGGGCAACCACTGGGAGTTTTTGAGGCATGGGGAAGATATGGACTAAGCTTCCCCCCCCACCCCTGCACCCCGCCCCAGAAAAATGATCCAGGGTGAAATATGGACTGGAGAGGGGAGAGACGGGATGCAGGGAGGTCAGCGAGGAGGCCAAGGGCAGTAATCAAACGAGAAACGGTAACTGCTTGGATCAGCGTTGAATGGAGAGGAAAGGGCAGATTCTAGCAATGTTATGATGGTAGAGCTGACAGGATTTTGTGATTAAATGGGTGGGCTGAACGAGAGCGATGAGTCGAAGACAACGCCAAGGTCATGGGCTTGTGAGACAGGGAGGACAGGCGTACTATCTACAGTGACAGGAAAGTGACAATGGAAAGATGGACAGGTGAATGAAATGGGTGCTTAAATCGTAGACTGTGGGACTCCCTAAACTCCCAAGTGCTACAGGTGGCTGTGAGTGCAAACCCACCCTCCACTCAGCATTATAACAAAAATAATAGAAAGGAGGTTAATCTGTATGATTCCTAATTCTGCCCGTGGCATGCTGGGTGACACTAGGCAAGTCAATCTGTTGTACCTCACTGTTTTCCCCCATCTGTTATAGAGAACACCTATACACTTTCTAATGAAGTTGTACAGAAATATGGAAGAATAGGGACAGTGGCGAAGTCTCCCGTCAAACATGATGGCTCAGCCTCGGTTCTGACACTTCAGGACTAAGAAATAGCACAGAGGAATTGATTACAGGGAGACAGTAGTTACTGATTAATTGATTAGAGGTGTAGTGGACAGAATCCAGGGCTGGGAGCCAAGACAGCCAGGGTTCTAGGCCCACCGCCACTAGCTGCCTGCTGTGATCTTGGGCAAACTCATTTCCATCACTGGTATTTATTGAGCACTTACTGTGGGCAGAGCACTGTACTAAGTGCTTGGGAAGTACAAATCAGCAACATACGGACACGGTCCCTACCCAACAACTGGCCCACAGTCTTGAAGGGGGAGACAGACAACAAAACAAAACAAGGAAACAGGTGTCAATACCATCAGAATAAATAGAATTATAGCTACATACACATCATTAATAAAAATAGAGTAATAAATATGTACAAACAGACACAAGTGCTGTGGGGAGGGGAAGGGGGTAGGGCAGAGGGAGAGGGGGTGATGGAGAGGAGAGGAGAGGGCTCAATCTGGGTTTCTAAGCCTGGTTCCACCACATGTCTGCTGTGTGACCTTGGGAAAGGCACTTCACTTCTCTGTGCTTCAGTTACCTCAGCTGTAAAACAGGGATTGAGACAGTGAGCCCCAGGTAGGCCAGGGACTGCGTCCAACCTGATTACCTTGTATCTCCCTCAGAGCTTAGTACAGTGCCTGGCACATAATGGGTGCTTAACAAATACCATTAAAAAACAGACAACCAGTACTAGAACCCAGGTCTCCTCATTCCGAGCTGTGCTCCTTCCACTGGATCAAGAGTAGGGCTGGTACAAAGTCCCTCGGGAGAAAAGCATTGTTTAGCCATGATGTATTATTAAATGAGCAAATGTTTACTGTTTCTCAATCAAACAGAGCCTGCTTTGGTGCTGTTTAAACTAGTTTCAAGTGAAATAGTTGGGAAACCTTTACAAAATACTCATTTTACTGACTCTCAGGGTACCCTGGATTTGTGTTTTATGGGGTCCTATGTTTTTCTGGGGACCAAAAATATAATATTTATATGATCTTGAAGTAAAACCTTTTGCCGTATAAGATATGGCCAACCAGCCTGATTTCCCTGTGGCATAGCTGTGAAAAACAGAGGAGAACAGCCCATCTGCTCTATGGACGGAGTGACTTTATGGAGCACTTATCTGGAAGGACATGAGTAACAAAGTAACATTCACTAAGAACCAGGCTGGGGAAAATGGGGCTGCAGTTATAAAACAAAGAACAGTCTTTATGTTTGTGTGGAGGAAAATCCTACAGGTCTTACACTGGCCTCAAGCCACATCCTGTCACAAATAAGATGTTACCAGGAGTCATCTTTCATTCAAAGAACAATCTATGCAGCTCCCCTTTCCCCTGCTACTCCCCCAAATTAGGTCAGTACACCTATCCTACTAGTTATTTATTAAAGAAAAAGATACCAGAAACAAATTCAGTTGTTCCCAGATGCCCCACCGGGTACAAGTGATACTTTAACTAGCCTAAAGGAGACTATGTGTAAAGGTAACATCTACTGGGTGAGCTATTGAAAGGGAGTCTAATGCCCTATTGGAAACATAAAATAATGCTAGATCCTTCGGAGTCACAGTTACAGAAGCACTTTCAATGTTTCGAAGGAAGAGATTATACTCTCTTCGCAAGGAGAAAGAATCAGATTGGTTTGCCTCTGACTAAAAAGAAAGATAGGGTAAAAAAAAGCAAAATTAAGACGTTCATGAGGTTTTATAACTATCCCAACATAAAGTGCTTATGTTTTAGGTGATCCACCATTTAACAACTTAAAACTGTGAGCAATCCTTGGAAAGGGCAGCCAGCTACTTTCCAATAATGACTCTTTAGGTTACTTTCAGAGAATAGTTTTCAGGTTCACTGCCACCGTGATCTTTCTCAATATAGGTCCATACCAGGATGGGAAATTTCTAAGGAAACCCTGGGGCTACACAAGAAACGAAAAGAAAAGAACCATTCTTTTTTCTCTCCATTCTCACGCACGAAGTTGATTCATACCTAAGAGAGTTAATATAATCAAGTTCTTGTTATGCTTCACCTGAAAGTTGGACTCTGCGTGTCAGTGAGGGACAAAGCTAAATTTTGAGTGAATGGAAAGGGTTGCTTTGAGCTCAGGGAAAAAAAGGGGCAGCTGTCCTGAGCCCACTGTTCTCAGCAAGGACCCCCCCCACAGAACTATTTTAACGGCACCTTAACTCCCACCTCCTGCTCTGACCTTTGCCAAAGCTGTTACCAGGTTAAAAAATGCCCCAGCCAGATGAGGGAGGGCATGGAGGAAGAGGCACACATATTCAGGAGAAGGGGTTAGGGGTGAATGGGGACTTAAAGAGGCCACCAAACGTCCTCTGCCTGGGCCCACCATGACTTTCATTTGGCCCTGAAGGACCAGCTCCGGTATGTTGCGGGGAGGAGAGGAAGCTGAAAAGAACACAAAAATGCAAGGGCGAGAATGAAAAAGTCAAGATTGGAGATAAGAAAATGTAACAGAATGTAGAGTGGAGGTCAGCCTCAAAAGTGAAGGAAAAAAGAACTGCCAAACTAGGAGATATGAGCTCACTTTCAGAAAAAAAAAAAAGCCAGTAGGGTCTATGAGAATGGCGTGGTCTAGTGGATAGAGCATGGCCCTGGGAGTCAGAAGGGTCTCAGTTCTAATCCCGGCTCTGCCATGTAGCTGCTGTATGACCTTGGGCAAGTCACTTCACTTCTCTAGGCCTCAGTTACCTCATCTGTAAAATGGGGATTAACACTGAGTGCTCCAGGTGGACCAGGGACCATGGGTCCAATGAGATTTGCTTGTATCCACCCCCGTGCTTAATACGGTGCCTGGCACAGAGTAAGCGCCTAAATGCCACAATTTAAGATGAATGGTGGATGCCTTCTCTCGGCTCTGAAACAGGACTTCTCTTTATGACCCAATCTGGGGCAGAAGATGGACAGACAGTCCTTCTGATTCCCAGGGAACATGTGCCACATAGATTCTTCTTGGTATAAGTACATTTTGAAATTATATGACAGAATATTGGTGCCCACTGTAATGAACACATATCTAACTCTAGTATGGGGAACTATTTCCTCAAACCTTCTCAGCTTTATTCATTCATTCAATCGTATTTATTGAGCACTTACTGTGTGCAGAGCACTGCACTAAGCACTTGGAAAGTACAATTTAGCAACAAGTAGAGACAATCCCTACCCAGCAAGGGGCTCACAGCCAACCAGTAGAACCAATGTTATAAGGGATAAGTGGTACTCTATCCAACCCCGTTGGAAGAATAAGTATATTACTATTACTCTATTTATTTATTACTCTATTATTACTCTATTTATTATTACTCTATTTATTATTACTCTATTTATTTATTTATTACTCTATTTATTACTCTATTTATTTATTACTCTATTTATTTATTACTCTATTTATTTATTATTACTCTATTTATTTATTTTACTTGTACATTCTATTTATTTTATTTTGTTAGTATGTTTGGTTTTGTCTCCCCCTTTTAGACTGTGAGCCCACTGTTGGGTATGGACTGTCTCTATATGTTGCCAATTTGTACTTCCCAAGTGCATAGTACAGTGCTCTGCACACAGTAAGCGCTCAATAAATACGATTGATGATGAAGTACAATCTCATGGCATACTTGCTTGCTTTAGATAGCTTCTGGGCCTCTAATTCAAATGATTGTTCAAAATTGGCTAAGTTTTAGAAAGCATGCTTCATCTATTCACTCTTTCCCACTTCTGAGGGCTCCAATGGTATTGTACAGTGGTCAAAATAGCATTTCCTCCCCTACACACCACTGAAATTCACAGTACATTTGCTGAAACACAGAAAACTCCAATGAATAACCGGAAAAGAATGTTGCCGAGTTTGGAGGAGACTTCTCCAGTACAGTTTCTAGTTAAAATTAAGACTACTCACCAATAAATATATTTTTGCTGCTTAGCACAATATCTATATCAAAAATATGCCAAATGTTGCACTGCCAGGGTGGGGTTGCCTGAGTTGATGATAAGGTGACGATAAGGAAGAGGGCAGGGATGGAGCTTTGTATGCACAACAGTTTCTGAAATATGAAGATCGAGAAATCACCAGAGAAACTAAAGGCAGCAATGCCAGAGGGCTGCTCTAAAGCTCAATACGTTCCCATAAATTGTAAATTCTCATTCATTCTCTCTCTCTCATCTTTCAGACTTAAAGGTCATCAGGTCAGACACAATCCTGCCCCAGTTGGAGCTTGCAGTCTAAACTGGAGGGAGAACAGAGGTTTCATCTCCATTCTGCCGATGAGGAAACTGAGGCACAGAGAAGTGAAGCGACTTGACCAAGGTCACACAGCAGGCAAGTGGCAGAAACGGGATGAGAACCCACGCTTCTTTCTTTTAGGCAACATTACTTCTGTCCAGTCCTCAATTTTCTCATCAGGGAACAGCAGCCCATCATTTCAGTAGAAGAATCCCCATCCCCCTCCCCTACCTCCTTCCCCTCCCCACAGCACTTGGATATATTTGTACAGATTTATTACTCTATTTTACTTGTACATCTTTTCTATTCTATTTATTTTGTTAATGATGTGCATGTAGCTATAATTCTACTTACTCTGACGATTTTGACACCTGTCTACATGTTTTGTTTTGTTGTCTGTCTCCCCCCTCTAGACTGTGAGCCCGTTGTAGGGTAGGGACCATCTCTATATGTTGCCGACTTGTACTTCCCAAGCACTTAGTACAGTGTTCTGCACACAGTAAGCGCTCAATAAATACGACAATGAAAATGTGTAGCTCAAGCATTACATATAAATGGCAAAAAATCAAACTCTCCAATCTAAGCCAAAAAAAAAAATCCCTAGAAAGGATTCTGGCAAAAGAATAAAACTTGTTTTCAAGTTTCTATGAGCCTAAGATTTCTAGAGCCTTTTTGCACCGAGAAGCATATTTTACTACATTAGAGTATTATGGTTCTACCATTTTCTTTACAATGGGGTGAAATAACATTTAGTATCATGAAACCACTCATTCATTCAATCATATTCATTAAGCACTTAACTGCATGCAAAGCACTGTACTAAGTGCTTGGGAGCTTACAATATAACAGCAAACAGACACATTCCCTGCCCACAGGGAGCTCAAATTCTAGAGGGGGAGACAGATATTAATATAAATAAATTACACATATATACACGTGCTGTGGGGATGAAAGGGAGGATGAATGAAGGAGAAAGTGAGAGCAAAGCAGAAGGGGGTAGGAGAAGGGAGAGGAGGGTTTAGTCAGGGAAGGCTTCTTAAGAGATGTGTCTTCAATAAGGTTTTGAAGTGGAGAAGAGCAATTATCTGTCTCTTATGGGAAGGAGGGCAATCCAGGCCAGAGGTAGGATGCGGACAAGAGGTCAGTGGGACAGACAAGACTGAGGTACAGTGAGAAAGTTAGCATCAAAGGAATGAAGTGTGTGGGCTGGGTTGCAGCAGGAGAGTAACGAGGTGAGGGAGAGGGCAGGGTGATTAAGTGCTTTAAAGCCACTAGTAAGAAGAGAGAGAAAAGTGGTCAAAACAAAGCGAAAAATTTTTGATAAACATAATCCTGCAACAGCCTCTTGGCAGTTGACTGCATATGGTCCTTCTTGATGTAGGAAGTTAAATTTATCGTAATAATCACACCAATTGAGTGCTTGCTGCGTGCAGAGCACTGTACAATATAACAGAGTTGGTAGACAAGTTCCCTGACACCAGAGAGCTCACAGTCGAGGAATAATGGAACTCATTAAACGTTTACTAATTGCCAAGCACTGCGCTGAGCGCTGCGGTAGGTAAAATCAAGTCAAACAGTGCCTTTCCCACTTGGAGTTCACAGTCTAAATAGGAGGGAGAACAGATATCGGAAGCCCATTTTACAGGTGAGAAAAATGAGGCCCAGAGACGTTAAGTGGTGTGTCCAAGGTCGTCCAACAGGCGTGACGGAGCCAGGATGAGAACCCAGGTCCTCTAACTCCCAAGTCCATGCTCTTTTCACTAAGCCATGCTGCTTTCAATCATTTCCTTCCTACCAAAGGCCTTTTTTCTGCAATTCATCAACGTCCTTGCTAGCCACTTTTGAAGAACTCACAATATACAAAGTAAAGCGCGTCTTTATTTCAGTACGAAATGCGTCAAACTGCACTCAAATTTAAAAGAGACAATAAAACTTTTCTTAGCGTCAGAGTTATGCTCAGCTCCACAAAGGTACGCTGGGTGGGACACAAAGAGGATGAACGAAAGCAGGGTGACTAAACAGCTGCTGAATGGACAACTGAAACTGAGAAACCGAAAGCAGGGAGGACAGAGGAAACATTATAAGGGCAGAGTAATAAAATACCAAGCCTCAGAAAACCGGGAGCCCGTTGCCAAGGATTCATCTCCACGGTGTAACCTTTATCGGAAAAAGGAACTTCTCTTTTTGAGCAGACAGTACTATATGAGGGTTGGGGAGGCTAAAGAGTAAAAATATGGCAACTGGTGCAAATATCCAACAGGCCAACATCACTGGAGACTGCACTTTTGGGTAAAGGCTGAGCCCAGGACTGTTATAGTCCCCATTTCAGTCTCGTATTAATTTCACCCACAATGATGTCTTGTCTTTTTATTTTTGTTAAGTGCTTTCTATGTGCCAGGCACTGTAATAAATGCTACGGTTGAGAGTAAGTTGGAGGTAGTCTGTGGCCCACATCAGGGTCACGGTCTTACTCCCTGTTTTATGGACGAGGTTACTGCGGCACAGAGAAGTTAGATGACTTGTCCAAAGTCACTCAGCAGACATGTGTTGGAGGCAGAATTAGAACCCAGGGCCACGCTTCTTTTTCAAACACTACAGTGAGCTGGAGAGTGAACTGGGCAACTGCTTTTCCTTTTGCTGAAATAACTCTGGGGCTCAATGTTGCCATCTTTGTTACAGCTGAATTGAGCCCAAATAAGATGCCCGTGACTATGAATTTAATTGAACTGTGGTTAGTTTTTGAATCGAAGCACTTTCTTTCAGAGCGGAACTCAAAATAGATCAGAAAGCATTACCAGTTCAGCTTCCTCAGATTAGGAAAAATTCCTTGGGGGCATGCATTTTGAGTTTGGGCTTCAATTTTAGGAAAACTGCAGACTGCAGCTTCCATCAGGAAACTTGGCATCAGTTATTTCGATTGGAATGATCATTACTGCCTTGCCAACGTCTATCACCCTTGTAGGATGATAAGCTCTGATATTGCCACATGAAGATTAGCCTGAGGAATCCCTGTCCCAAGGACATCATCAGGAGGTTGGTTTCCTGCTGCCCTTCTCAACTCCGTGGGCAGGGACTGTGTCTGTTCACTGCTATACTGTACTCTCCCAAGCGCTTAGTACAGTGCTCTGCACACAGTAAGTGCTCAATAAATGATTGATTGACACTGCCCACAACTCCTAGTCTTCCTTTCATCCCCTCTCTTCTCTCATTAACCCTCTCCAGACTGTAAGCTCATTGTTGGCAAGGAATATGTCTACCAACTCTTATGTTGTACTCTCCCAAGCACTTAGTACAATGCTCTGCACACAGTAAGCACTCAATATGATAAAAAAAATAGCTGTGGGCATATGCACAGGGCTGGTCGAGACATGTACCTCTCTCAAGGTAGGATATGTCAAGAGTGGAAGTCCCACGTTACCGAACTGAGTGTACATGAGAAGCATAATCTAGTGGAAAGAAGCAGGGACTGGCAGCCAGAGCACCTGGGTTCTCATCCTGACTCTGCCATTTGCCTGCTGGGTGACCTTGGGTAAGTCACTTCAGTTCCCTAGGCCTCAATTTCCTCATCTGTAAAATAGGGATTCAATATCAGACTCTTTCTGTCTTAGACTGTGAGCCCCACGTGGGACTGTGTCTGTCCTGATTGTACCTAACCCAGTTGTCAGTGCTGTGCTTGGCACAAAGTATGCACTTGAGAAATGTCACTATTCTTCTTATTATCACCCCCTTGTTAAGCTTAACAAAAAGGTTGCAGGTGTTTTCAGAAGACCAAGAACAAAGGGCCCAAGCAAACATGAGTTTCAATGAAAATCTACCGATCTCCCCACACACAACAAGGTTGAATCTATTAAACAATTTAAGCTTTGAGAATGTGACAATTTGTTAGCATGCAGTATGTAAATGCTGAACTGTCATCACAACTGACTACAGACACAGAATCAACTGCCGTACAATGCCATACAATTCTATCTTGGCACCTTTAGTTGTTTTAATGGTACAGTAAAGAATTGGCAGTTCCTCTCTTCAGACATAAAAAAGCTTCCTATTTTATCTGTATTACATGATTTCAGTGAAAAAATTTGCTCCAGTGATCAAACACACACACAAGAGTCACTGTTCAGTAATTCAAAATTACTCAGATCTATTATACTTCAACAAAACCAACATAATAAAACATTTAACTAATGTCTTTTAAAAGACAGTGTTTCTAGTTTTTCCATAAGAATGAACAGCAAATAAGTAGAAGCATCAAAATAATGTAACCTAGGCAATGTGGCAATGTTAAGCTGGAAGTCCAATGTTCTTCCATTCATTAAATTGGCAGCCAGTTCCAAATCTTTTGGAGAAAGTCTCCTGGACCTAATGTCACACAATTACTACTCCTATTACAAAATAAAAGTATTATTAATCGTATTTACTGAGTAGACCTCTTTTGCCCAACTGCTAGAATTTTAAACACAGCTTAGGTTGAAAACGTTTTTTACCTTTTGCCAAGAATATTGTTGCCTTCCTTGGTCCCAATAGTTATACAGCAAAAGGTGAAACTAAAGAAGCATGGTGGCCTGGGGGTCAGAGGACGCGGGTTCTGTCCCAGCGCCACCACTTGTCTGCTGCGTGACCTTGGACATGTCCCTTAACTTCTCTGTGCCTCAGATCCTTCATCGGCAAAATAGTGGTTCAATACCTGTTCTCCGTCCCACTTAAGTCTGTAAGCTCTATATGGGACCTGATTATCCTGAATCTACCCCAGTGCTTAGTACAGTAATGTGCCAATTACTTAATTACACTATTATAGTGTTTAAAACAGTGCTTGGCACATAGTAAGGGCTTAACAGATACCATTATTATTATTACTAATAATAAATAACTTTCCCACAGGTTACACCTTTGTGTAAAATTGTAGACTGAGCCCCCACTTCCTCTCCCTCTTCCTCCCCATCCCCCCTGCCTTACCTCCTTCCCGTCCCCACAACACCTTTATATACGTATATATGTTTGAACATATTTATTACTCTATTTATTTTACTTGTACATATTTATTCTATTTATTTTGTTAATATGCTTTGTTTTGTTATCTGTCTTCCCCCTTCTAGACTGTGAGCCCGCTGTTGGGTAGGGACCGTCTCTATATGTTGTCAACTTTTACTTCCCAAGTGCTTAGTACAGTGCTCTGCACACAGTAAGCGCTCAATAAATATGACTGACTGAATGAATGAATGAATACAGTCTTTCGTTTCCTACTCACCAGAATGGCCCACTTGGTACACACCATGAACTCAAAAATAATGTACTTTTTCTGAGGATAAATGCTTCAGCACTGCCAGTTTGGAGCCTGAGATTGTTGATATATAGAAGACTAAATCCAAGATTTTGGGGGCGCTCAATAAATACGACTGAATGAATGAATAAATAAGTCCTTCGTTTCCTACTGACTAGAATGGCCCACTTGGTACACACCATGAACTCAAAAATAATGTACTTTTTCTGAGGATAAATGCTTCAGTACTGCCAGTTTGGAGCCTGAGACTTGTTGATACATAGAAGACTAAATCCAAGATTTTGGGGGATTACTATTATTAATACTACATTTATGTCTGTGAATACCCAGAAAAGACTACAAACTGAACAGACCAGAGGAAGACAAAAATAATAAGCATAATTACGTAAGCTCTGCCGTACTTCTATAAAAGCATACATTTCCAGATAATCCATGAAATAGGGGAGTCACAAGTTGTGACAGGAAAATTTGTTACTCAGAGCAACAGGCCAGATGATAACGCAAACCAACAAAAAGTCGAGGAGGAATTTATTCTTCAGAAATGGAGATGTAAAGGACCAGAAGGGAACAAATTGTATCCTTGTAACTGGGAGAGGCAGATTTCATAACCCTCCAAAGCTTTTTAAAAGAGCAGCCAACACTGAACACACAGCATTCAACAGTGAAGTACACTCTCATTTCATTATTTTATTTACCGGTAATCACACTGTGGGTTGATTCCACTGTTACCTATTCTAAAATAGTGTCTTCAAAATGACAAAAATGCATCCTATGTTCTATACGGTTGCAAAACGCTTTTCTATAAATTTTTTTAATAATAATGGCATTTATGAAGCGCTTAGTACAGTGCTCTGCACACAGTAAGCGCTCAATAAATATGATTGACTGACTATTAAGCACTTACTATGTGCAAAGCACTGTACTAAGCGCTGGGGTGGTTACAAGGTGATGATCAGGTTGTCCCACAGGGGGCTCACAGTCTTAACGCCCATTTTACAGATGAGGTAACTGAGGCCCAGAGAAGTTAAGTGATTTGCCCAAAGTCACACAGCTGACAATTGACGGAGCTGGGATTTGAACCCACGACCTCTGACTCCAAAGCCCGTGCTCTTTCCACTGAGCCACGTTGCTTCTCAAATTTCAAATTTCTTTTCCAGTACCTAGACAGATGCAAAAACCCACTTTTACCAGAACATAGAACATCTTACTTCGCAGTTTAGTAATGCAACAGTCTGATCACATAGAGAAGCAGCAGAGCTCAGTGGAAAGAGCCCGGGCTTTGGAGTCCGATGTCATGGGTTCGAATCCCAGCCCTGCCACATGTCTGCTGTGTGACATCGGGCAAGTCACAACTTCTCTGAGCCTCAGTTACCTCATCTGTAAAATAGGGACTGTGAGGCCCCCCGTGGGACAACCTGATCACCTTGTAACCCTCCCAGCGTTCAGAACAGTGCTTTGCACATTAATAAATGCCATCATCATTATTATTATGACCTACAACTAGCAAAGGGAAACATCCAGAGCAGAAATGCCCCAGATCTTAAATTTTAAGTTGTCTAACAAACTGCTTTACCATTTACGGAAGGCACTTTTATTTCAATAAAGCCTTGCGTTGTGGAAGCAGCTGTTCCTTAACCCAAAACCCTATCCATCAAATTGCAGCCTTTTAACCTAAATACACCAAAGGTATTACCAGTCCTCGTTTGAGGCTAATTAAGATGCAATTTAAGACTGCACACCCTCCGTAGTTTGGCATCTGAGCTAAGATGTGCCAAACCACCGATATATGGAATACAGGTTTCTTTAGCCAGGTACCTGTTCTTTTAAAGTAGCTGAACAAATTGCTCCGTTTCTCAACAGGACCCACATAGCGACACCGAAAATTAACCCTTGTTCCCCTCTCCAGGATTAACGCAAGCGGCAAAACTGTCCACGGGGAATACTTACTCGATACGGCGATGCCAAAAGTTTTGAAGCGAGGAGGAGAAATGACGCCCTGTTTAAAAAATGTGACCTTTGGATGGGCCTAACAGTGAATCACATTTTCCCCAGTTTGTCTACGCAAACTGACCCCAGTCAATGAGAATCCGGCACCCAAAACGGGGCAGAGGATGTGAACAAATCTGCTCGTTGGGGGCCGGAGATGTGGCTACCAACTCTGTTACGCTGTAGGGAACCAAGCATTTAGCACAGTGTCCTGACACAGTAAATGCTCCACAAAAATGACTGAAGGATATGTGGAAGCCAGTGAGATGGGGGGGACATGGGGAGGTGAGGGAGAAATCAGCCAGGGATGCCAATAGAAGGGATGAGGGGGAAATCGGCCAGGGATGCCAGGGGAAAAATAGAGAGCCATGATGCTCCGCAAGGGCCTGACTCTGTTTGACCTCATGGGACATGCAGAAACGCCCAGTCAGCCGGTCAATAATAATAATAATAATAATGATGGCATTTATTAAGCACTTACTATGTGCAGAGCACTGTTCTAAGCGCTGGGGAGGTTACGAGGTGATCAGGTTGTCCCACGGGGGGCACACAGTCTTAATCCCCATTTTACAGATGAGGCAACTGAGGCCCAGAGAAGTGACTTGCCCCAAGTCACACAGCTGACAGTTGGCGGAGCTGGGATTTGAACCCATGACCTCTGACTCCAAAGCCCGGGTTCTTTCCACTGAGCCACGCTGCTTCTCAATCGTATTTACTGAGCAGAGCACTGTACTAAGCGCTTGCGAGGGTACCCGATAACAATAAGCAGACATTCCCTGCCCACAGTGAGTTTACAGCCAAAAGCTTATTCATTCAGCCGTATTTATTGAGCGTTTACTGTGTGCACAGCACCGTGGCAGGCGCTTGGGAGAGCCCAATAGCCTAGTGGATCGAACCCAGGCCTGGGAATCAGCAGGACCTGGGTTCTAATTCCAGCTCCGCCACTTGTCTGCTGTGTGACCTTGGGTACGTCACTTCACCGCACCTCGGTTCCCTCACCTGTAAAATGGGGCTGAAAACTGTGAGGCCTACATGGGACAGGGAGGGTGTCCAACCAAATTAACTAGTATAAACCTCAGCGCTTAGAGTAGTGCCTGGCCCACAGTAATTATGAGGATTATAATTGGAGAAGCAGTGTAGCCTAATGGCAAGAGCCCGGGCTTGGGAGTCAGAGGTCATGGGTTCTAATCCAGGCTCTGCCGCTTATCTATTTATTCTATTTATTTCATTTTGTTAATATGTTTGGTTTTGTTCTCTGTCTCCCCCTTCTAGACTGTGAGCCCACTGTTGGGTAGGGACTGTCTCTATATGTTGCCAACTTGTACTTCCCAAACGCTTAGTACAGTGCTCTGCACACAGTAAGCGCTCAATAAATACGACTGATTGATTATCAGCTGTGTGACTTTGGGCAAGTCACTTAGCTTCTCTGTGCCTCAGTTCCCTCATCTGTAAAAGGGGAATGAAGACTGTGAGCCCCACATGGGACAACCGACCTTGTATCTACCCCAACGTTTAGAACAGTGCTTGGCACATAGGAAGCGCTTAAATACCATCATTATTATTATAATTAGAGAAGCAGTGTGGCTCAACGGAAAGAGCACGGGCTTTGGAGTCAGAGGTCATGGATTCAAACCCCGGCTCTGCCACTTGTCAGCTGTGTGACTTTGGGCAAGTCACTTAACTTCTCTGTGCCTCAGTTACCTCATCTGTAAAATGGGGATGAAGACTGTGAGCCCCCCGTGGGACAACCTGATCACCTTGTAACCTCCCCAGCGCTTAGAAAAGTGCTTTGCACATAGTAAGCGCTTAATAAATGTCATTATTATTATTACTTAGAGCAGTGCCTAGCCCACAGTAAGGGCTTAGCCAATACGATTCATTCATTCAATCGTATTTATTGAGCGCTTACTGTGTGCAGAGCACTGGACTAAGTGCTTGGGAAGTACAAGTCGGCAACATATAGAGACGGTCCCTACCCAACAGTGGGTTCACAGTCTAGAAGGGGGAGACAGAGAACAAAACAAAACCTAGTAACAAAATAAAATAAATAGAATATGTACAAATAAAATAGAGTAATAAATACATACAAACATATATACATATATACAGGTGCTGTGGGGAAGGGAAGGAGGTAAGGCGGGAGGGATGGGGAGGGGATATGATAATTATAATTAGTGGAGACACATTCCTTGCCCACGACAAGCTGGCAGCGCACAGCTAACCAGTCCAATCAATGTCGTATTTTTTGAGCGCTTACTGTTCAAAAACAAGTCAGTTCTGTTGCTGAATTGTCCTTCCCCAGCGCTTAGTACAGTGCTCTGCGCACAGTAAGCGCTCAGTAAATACGACTGAATGAACGAATGGGGCCTGTTACACGTTTTGCTGTCTGCCTCCCCCCTTCTAGACCGTGAGCCCGCTGTGGGCAGGGAGGGTCTCTCTTTGTTGCTGAACTGCCCTTCCCAAGCGCTTAGTACAGTGCTCTGCACACAGTAATCGCTCAATAAATACGACTGAATGAACGAATGGGGCCTGTTACATGTTTTGCTGTCTCCCCCCTTCTAGACCGTGAGCCCGCTGTGGGCAGGGAGGGTCTCTCTTTGTTGCTGAACTGCCCTTCCCAAGCGCTTAGTACAGTGCTCTGCACACAGTAATTGCTCAATCAATACAACTGAATGAATGGGGCCTGTTACATGTTTTGCTGTCTGTCTCCCCCCCACTTCTAGACCGTGAGCCCGCTGTGGGCAGGGAGGGTCTCTGTTGCTGAATTGCCCTTCCCAAGCGCTTAGTACAGTGCTCTGCACACAGTAAGCGCTCAATAAATACGACTGAATGAATGAATGGTGCCTGTTACATGTTTTGCTGTCTCCCTCCTAGACCGTGAGCCCGCTGCGGGCAGGGAGGGTCTCTCTTTGTTGCTGAACTGCCCTTCCCAAGCGCTTAGTACAGTGCTCTGCGCACAGTAAGCGCTCAATAAATACGACTGAATAAATGAATGGGGCCTGTTACATGTTTTGCTGTCTCCCCCCCCTCTAGACTATGAGCCCGCTGTGGGCAGGGAGGGTCTCTTTGTTGCTGAATTGCCCTTCCCAAGCGCTTAGTACAGTGCTCTGCACACGGTAAGCGCTCAATAAATACGACTGAATGAATGAATGGGGCCTGTTACATGTTTTGCTGTCTGCCTCCCCCCTTCTAGACCGTGAGCCCGCTGTGGGCAGGGAGGGTCTCTCTTTGTTGCTGAACTGCCCTTCCCAAGCGCTTAGTACAGTGCTCTGCACACAGTAAGCGCTCAATAAATACGACTGAATGAACGAATGGGGCCTGTTACATGTTTTGCTGTCTCCCCCCCTTCTAGACCGTAAGCCCGCTGTGGGCAGGGAGGGTCTCTCTTTGTTGCTGAACTGCCCTTCCCCAGCGCTTAGTACAGTGCTCTGCACACAGTAAGCGCTCAATCAATACGGCTGAATGAATGAGCTGTCTCCCCCCCTTCTAGACCGTGAGCCCGCTGTGGGCAGGGAGGGTCTCTCTTTGTTGCTGAACTGCCCTTCCCAAGCGCTTAGTACAGTGCTCTGCACACAGTAAGCGCTCAATAAATACGACTGAATGAATGAATGGGGCCTGTTACATGTTTTGCTGTCTGCCTCCCCCCTTCTAGACTGTGAGCCCACTGTGGGCAGGGAGGGTCTCTGTTGCTGAACTGCCCTTCCCAAGCGCTTAGTACAGTGCTCTGCACACAGTAAGCGCTCAATAAATACGACTGAATGAATGAATGGGGCCTGTTACATGTTTTGCTGTCTGCCTCCCCCCTTCTAGACTGTAAGCCCACTGTGGGCAGGGAAGGTCTCTGTTGCTGAACTGCCCTTCCCAAGCGCTTAGTACAGCGCTCTGCACACAGTAAGCGCTCAATAAATACGACTGAATGAACGAATGGTGCCTGTTACATGTTTTGCTGTCTCCCCCCCTTCTAGACTGTGAGCCCGCTGTGGGCAGGGAGGGTCTCTCTTTGTTGCTGAATTGCCCTTCCCAAGCGCTTAGTACAGTGCTCTGCACACAGTTAGCGCTCAATAAATAGGATTAAATGAAATGAGAAGGAGGGGGGAGAAAAAAATGTGGCGTCCGGTCCTCGTCAGGGGCGGGAGGGTCAGGCTTCTCCCGCCCGACTAGGCCGCGGGGGCCGTGAGGGGAGGCCATGAGGGGAGGCCACGCGCACGCGCAGGGCGCGAGGGCCCACTCACCCGCGCTGCTTCCACCCCGTCCGCCCGGCCGGCGGCTCGCGCTCGCGCTGCTTTAAGAGGGAAAGCCGCGGCCGGGCACCTAAAGGGCGCGCGGGCTCCGGCGCGCATGCGCGCACGCTCTCCCCCGCCCCCCCCCCCAACGGCGGCGGTTGAGGGAGCCGGGGGGGGGCGGTGGTGTGGAGGCGCTCGCCGAATGGCAGGCGGCCTCGCGCTCGGACCACGCGCGTGCGCGCATGCGTCACGCGGAGGGGGCGTGGCCTGAGCGAGCCTCGGCTAACGGCTCTCTGAGGGACTCGCTTCTCCTCAGGCCCGCCATGTTCCCTCCCTCCTTCTCTGCCCACCTCCCGAGCGCTTAGTACAGTGCCCTGCACGCATTAAGCGCTCAATAATAATAATAATGGCATTTATTAAGCGCTCACTATGTGCAAAGCACTGTTCTAAGCGCCGGGGGAGTACAAGTTGGCAACATATAGAGACGGTCCCTACCCAACAGTAGGCCCGCAGCCCTGGGGAGGTTACAAGGTGATCAGGTGGTCCCTTGGGGGGCTCGTAGTCTTAATCCCCATTTTACAGATGAGGTAACTGAGGCCCACAGAAGCGAAGTGACTTGAATGAGTCCCCCCCGCCCCCATCGCTGGGAAGGGCCCAGATTCCTCCCCCCTCAGTCCACGATGTCCCTTGACATAAGCCCCCCCCCCCCGAAGAAGGCCAATCAATCATCAATCGTATTTATTGAGCGCTTACTGTGTGCAGAGCACTGTACTAAGCGCTTGGGAAGTACAAGTTGGCAACATAGACCGTCCCTACCCAACAGTGGGCTCACAGTCTAAAAGACCACAAATCTCCAGCTTTCATTCATTACTTCGTTCAGTCATATTTATTGGGCGCTTACTGTGCTCACCTCCTCCAGGAGGCCTTCCCAGACTGAGCCCCCTCTTTCCTCCCCCTCCCCATTCAGTCAATCAATCAATCAATCGTATTTATTGAGCGCTTCCTGTGTGCAGAGCACTGGACTAAGCGCTTGGGAAGTACAAGTTGGCAACATCAATCAATCAATCATTTTTTTTGAGCGCTTCCTGTGTGCAGAGCACTGGACTAAGCACTTGGGAAGTACAAGTTGGCAACATCAATCGTATTGAGCGCTTACTGTGTGCAGAGCACTGGACTAAGTGCTTGGGAAGTACAAGTTGGCAACATCAATCAATCATATTTATTGAGCGCTTACTGTGTGCAGAGCACTGGACTAAGCGCTTGGGAAGTACAAGTTGGCAACATATAGAGACGGTCCCAACCAATAGTGGGCTCACAGTCTAGCACCTGTATATATGTTTGTACGTATTACTCTTTCATTTATACATATTCTATTTATTTTATTTTGTTAATATGTTTTGTTTTGTTCTCTGTCTCCCCCTTCTAGACTGTGAGCCTGTTGGGTAGGGACCGTCTCTCTATGTTGCCAACTTGTATATACAGTCTAGCACCTGTATATATGTATATATGTTTGTATGTATTTATTACTCTATTTTATTTGTACATATTTATTCTATTTATTTTATTTTATTAATATGTTTTGTTTTGTTCTCTGTCTCCCCCTTCTAGACTGTGAGCCTGTTGGGTAGGGACCATCTCTCTATGTTGCCAACTTGTATATACAGTCTAGCACCTGTATATATGTATATATGTTTGTATGTATTTATTACTCTATTTCATTTGTACATATTTATTCTATTGATTCTATTTTGTTAATATGTTTTGTTTTGTTCTCTGTCTCCCCCTTCTAAACTGTGAGCCCGCTGTTGGGTAGAGTCTCTATATGTTGCCAACTTGGACTTCCCAAGCGCTTAGTACAGTGCTGTGCACACAGTAAGCGCTCAATAAATACGATTGAATGAATGAATGAAGAGCACTGTACTAAGCGCTTGGGAAGTACAAGTTGGCAACATATAGAGATGGTCCCTACCCAACAGTGAGCTCACAGTCTAGCGCCTGTATATATGTACATATGTTTGTACGTATTTATTTTGTTTGTATATATTTATTCTATTTATTTTATTTTGTTAATATGTTTTGTTTTGTTCTCCATCTCCCCCTTTTCGACTGTGAGCCCACTGTTGGGTAGGGACCGTCTCTATATGTTGCCAACTTGTACTTCCCAAGCACTTAGTACAGTGCTCTGCACACAGTAAGCGCTCAATAAATATGATTGATTGAATGAATGAAGAGCATTGTACTAAGCGCTTGGGAAGTACAAGTTGGCAACATATAGAGACGGTCCCTACCCAACAGCGGGCTCACAGTCTAGCTTTCCTAACTGCGGCCTCCCTGCCCTGAAACTTCAACCCCAAAATGGTGTCAAAATAGCGTCTTACCCCAAGAAGACTCTTCTAAAACTTCTCTTTCAGTTAGCACCCCCGCGGGAAGGACTTGCCGTCCCTCAGGACTGGCCCGAAGCGAAGTGTTAGCCTATGTCGATGACACATCGGACTTCATCTTTGAAGGGGAGGGTGACATCCTCCTCCTGTGACATGGGGCCAGATCATCCAGCGGTTTAAAAATATCAACAGAATGAAAAAAAAAAGAGGAAAAAAGAGGCCTAGAAATAGTCTGCGGAACAGCCCCCAGAAGCTTTGTGAGTGGCTGATAGAGGCGCTGGATCATCCAGCGGGTTAAAAATATCCACAGAATGAAAAATCAAAGTCTCTGGAACAGTGCTCGGAAACTTGAGAATGGCTGGCAAAAAGGGAATAATCTTAGCAAACTGCAACAGCAACTAAAAAGGAATGAAAGGTAATCCTTAGCGTCCGTTCACAAATGGCTAACAAATCCATTAGCAAAAGATAATTTACAAAGGCTCTCTCTGTCTCATAGTTTTTCGTGGACCAAGACTGTGGTACTATTTCTGGGGACACCCTACCCATGAATGTGAATGGGGCTGAAAAGACCAATATGGGATCAATACACTGACCTGCGTCATTTACAGGTAAGAAAAGATCTGGACCCGACTGTTTCGACTCTGCCTCCTGATATCCTCCTCTAATAATAATAATAATAATAATGGCATTTGTTAAGCACTTACTATGTGTGAAACACTGTTCTAAGCGCTGAGGTGGGGGGTTACAAGGTGATCAGGTTGTCCCATGTGGGGCTCACAGTCTTCATCCCCATTTTACAGATGAGGTAACTGAGGCACAGAGAAGTGAAGTGACTTGCCCAAAGTCACACAGCTGACAAGAGGCGGAGCCGGGATTCAAACCCATGACCTTTGACTCCCAAGCCCGTGCTCTTTCCACTGAGCCACGCTGTTCAGCTGTAACACCGTTCTAAGCGCTGGGGAGGTTACAAGGTGATGCGGTTGTCCCACGGAGGGCTCACAGTCTTCATCCCCATTTTCCAGATGAGGGAACTGAGGCCCAGAGAAGTGAAGTGACCTGCCCAGAGTCACCCAGCTGACAAGTGGCGGAGCGGGGATTTGAACCCATGACTTCTGACTCCAAAGCCCGGGCTCTTTCCGCTGAGCCACGCTCCTCTACACAAGGCCTGTATTCTAGAATAATAATAATAACAATTATGGTATTTGTTAAGCACTTACTAGGTGCCAAGCACTGTTCTAAGCGCTGGTATAGATACAAGGTAATCAGGTTGTCCCACGTGGGGCTCGCAGTCTTAATCCCCATTTTACAGATGAGGTGACAGAGGCACAGAGAAGTTAAGTGACTTGCCTAAAGTCACACAGCTGATAAGTGGTGAGCCGGAATTAGAACCCACATCCTCTTACTCCCAAGCCCATGCTCTTTCCACTAAGCCACGCTGCTTCTCTAGGGCTGGAAGTCAGAAAGCCATGAGTTCGGATGCTGGCTCCGCCACTTGTCTGCTGCTTGACCATGGGCAAGTCACTTCTTTGTGCCTGTTACCTCATCTGTAAAATGGGGATTGAGACTGTGAGCCCCACATGGGACAGGGACTGTGTCCACCCAAGTTGCTTTTATCCACAGCAGTGCCTGGTACATAGTAAGCACCTAACATATACCACTATTATTATGAGCAGTGCTCTACACACAGTAAGTGTTCAATAAATAAAGACAATTGAATGAGCAACTTCATGCCCAATTTCTTTGTCTGCAACAGCTGTTTCCCAACAGCCCACTGCCTTGTCACAGCGTTTAAGCCTGTGCTTCCCCGTGCCTTTAAAACCTAATTTCTGCCCTTGGGATTGACTGTGTCCCCTTCCAGTTCCCTATACAGTAACTATTTGGGTATTTTGTGGTTAATTAATCCCTC
Source organism: Tachyglossus aculeatus (assembly GCF_015852505.1). NCBI lineage: Eukaryota > Metazoa > Chordata > Mammalia > Monotremata > Tachyglossidae > Tachyglossus > Tachyglossus aculeatus. The sequence goes on along the minus strand of NC_052071.1, from coordinate 15,382,492 downwards.
ACGTGTCCCAGACAGTCTTGTTGCCATGAACTTTGTTTCAACATTGGTGAGCTTCAGGAAGTCACGGTTGATAAGCTTTTCTGTCGTTTGCATTTGTACATGGTTCAGAGATAGCCCTGAGGAAACTATTCCAGAAGATGTCTTCTGGTTGTTGGTACCGGTCATGGTATGGGGCTCGTTGCCTTTTTGTTGTCTTGCTGTCTTCCGATGGCCTTTGTGATCTTTTATAGTCTGCTTTCTATCTATCTTTGCATCATTGGACGTGAGGCGGGCCTGGGCGTCAGAAGGTCATAAATTCTAGTCCTGGCTCTGCCATTTGTCTGCTGTGAGACCTTGGGCAAGTCATTTCACTCCTCTGTGTCTGTTACCTTATCTGTAAAATGGGGATTGAGACTGTGAGCCCCACGTAGGACGTGGACTGTGTCCAACACGATTTGCTTGTATCCATCCCAGCGCTTAGTACAGTGCCTGACACATAGTAAGCACTTAACAAATACCAGTATTATTATTATTATTATCATATTTGGTGACTGGTTTGAGTTCAGTCGGTCAGTCAGTCATTAAGCAGTATTTGCTGAATGCCTACTATGTGCAGAGTAGTATACTGAGTGCTTGGGTGAGTACAGTAAAGTAAATAGACGTGCTCCCCTCTGCCCTCAAGGAAGTAGCAATGTAACAGGAGAGATAGACACTGAAATAATTTCCACACAAGAAACGATAGAGTATAAATATATGTACTTATGGTTTATGAGGTAGTGTGAGAACTTAGGTGACTCAAGCTCAAGGGTGTAGGTTTTTTTTGTATAGTATGGGTTAAGTGATTACCATGGATCAAGCACTATTCTAAACGCTGGGGTAGATACAAGTCTATCAGATTGGATACAGTCCCTGTCCCTGTCCCAGATGGAGCTCACAGTCTAAGTTTTACAAAGAGGTAACTGAGGCACAAAGAAGTGAAGTGAATTGCCCAAGGTCACACAGAAAGCAGTTGGCAGAGCCAGGATTAGAATCCAGGTCATCTGACTCCCAGTCCCTTTCTCCTTCCACTAGGCCATGTTACTTCTCTATTGAGATATATCACCTGGAAAGATTAGAAGTTAACTGGGGGAGACCTCCTGGAGGAGTTTATTTATTTTATTTTGTTAGTATGTTTGGTTTTGTTCTCTGTCTCCCCCTTTTGAGCCCACTGTTGGGTAGGGACTGTCTCTATATGTTGCCAATTTGTACTTCCCAAGCGCTTGGTACAGTGCTCTGCACACAGTAAGCGCTCAATAAATACGATTGATGATGAGTTGGGATTTCAGGAGCGCTTTGGAGATGGGAAGAGGATTTGGGAAGGTCCTGTCAGAGATGTGGAGTGGGAGGGCATTCCGGGCAGGAGGAAGGACGTGAACAAGAGTCAGTTGCAAAAGAGATGAGAGAAGAGAAGAGATGGCGCGGTGAATAAGTTATCCTGAGAGGGAGTAAAATGTGAGAATTAGGGGATGATTTTGGAGGAGAGAGTGGTTAGGTGAAAGGAAGAGAACTGAAAGCCATAAGGACAGTGGTCAATAGTTGCTACCTAATGCAGAAAAGAGTGGGAAACATGGCAAGTACTTAACAAATACCACTATTATTCTTATCATCTACTTCACTAGCCCTGACCCCTCTCTTTCTCAGCCATCTTACATTTTCCTTCTGCTTCTAGGACAGCTCTAGTTGGATGTCCTGTCAGCACGTCAAGTTCCACACGTTCAAAACTGAACTCATTTTACCCCCACCAGTATCCTCTCCTGCACCTATCTTTCTTTTATTGTATTTACTAAGGGCTTACTATGTGCCAGGAATTTTTCTAAGCACTGGGCTAGATACAAAGTAATCAGGTTGGACACTGTCCATGTTCCACATGGGGCTCACACTCTTAATCATTATGTAACAGAGGCCCAGAGAAATGAATAATAATGGTGGTGTTTGTTAAGTGCCTACTATGTGCCAAGCAGTGTTCTAAGCGCTGGGGTAGATACAAGGTAATCAGGTTGTCCCACGTGGGGCTCAAAATCTTAATCCCTATTTTACAGATGAGGGAACTAAGACACAGAAAAGTTAAGTGGCTCGTCCAAGGTCACACAGCAGACAAGCTTGACTACCTCCTCCTCACTGACTTCCCTGCTTTCCCTCTCTCCCCTCTCCAGTCCATACTTCACTCCACTGCCTAGATCATTTTTTCTATCATGTCATTCTGCACACTCCTCCAATAGTCACCCATTCATCTTTGCATCCATTCATCTTTGCATCAACAGAAAGACTAAGGCCCTTGACATGCAATCACGCATGCTGTAGGTGCTCAGTAAAAACAAATTGGTTGACTGATTGAAGGACAGAGGGCAGGTGAGATAGCAGGCTATCTACCCAGGGAATCATGCACCAGGAATGCTAGGGGAACCCCTAAAAATAATTCATTACCCAGTGAAGATGCTATAAAAAGCAAGAAGCGTAAAAGTCATAGAACTAAACCTTGGAAGATTTTTCCAGGTAAAGTGTGAGGAGAGCAACAGAAGCCAGCAAAGGAGCTTGCAAACCTGATACTTAACCAAAAATTTCCCTACAAAGATGTAGAAATATTTGTAGAATATTTAAGAAAACGTTTCTTGGCCAGAGGGTGTAAACGACATTTAGTAACAGCCTGTGCCTCATTTAAAGGCTAATAAGTTTGAGTCGTCCTGTGAGTGGCAGAACCATCTCCATATTTATGGAATTTTCATGAACGATTTAAGCAGCTGTGAATGCGGCTGATAAATGCCATTGGTGATGTACCTGAGGCAAATTTTAACAAGTACATTCATTTACAACAGTTTCAGAACCAAAATGTCTAAAGAGGCTATCTGAAGACTTTAGCAAAGATGGCGATTGTTGGCAATGCTCTTTCATCAGGTTTTTCTAAAGGGCGCTGGGCAGTCGGGCTATTTTTAGCAATCTCTGTAAGACTGTCAAGTGCAGAACTTTCATTCTCAAAACTCAAGTGGAGACCTACTTACTTGATACAATGGGACAAGAAAACCTTGGTGCATTAGGAATACTGTCCATAAAAAATGCTAGGGCAAAGAACTTCATATTAGATTAGACCATCAGTAAGTTCACATAGAGGAAGACACAAAAGCTTTAGTTGCCTTAGACATGTGGGTGAGTAAAGAGTATAATAAATAATATTTTATTGGTATAAAGTCACTGAAAATTGTGAGATTTGTATTTGTATTGTATGTATTTCAAATTTGGGTTGGTTTGTATTGGGGCACAAAAGTAACTTGTTCACCTTTTCTATCCTAGGATCATTTCACTTAGTAATTTTTAATAACCAAATTAGAGAAGCAGAGTGTCCTAGTGGAAAGAGCACAGGCCTGGGAGTAGAGGACCTGGGTTCTAATGTTGCCTCTGCCACTTGCCCGCTGTCTGATCATGGGCAAGTCACTTAATTTCTCTGTGCCTGTTTCCTTATTTGTAAAATGTAGATTTAATACCTGTTCTCCCTCCCACTTGGACTGTAAGCCCCATTTGGGACAGGGATTGTGTCCACACTGATTATTTTGTATCTATCCTACTTTGTACACAGTGCTTGGCGCATAGTAAGTGCTTAACAAAAAATGTAATTATTATTATCATTGAAGGCTATCTCTTTTTTACTTGTTGCAAGTCTATGTGATTTAAACTCATCTTTTATCTGAAGAGTCCCACCCTGTTAGTTTTTTTTTAATAAATAATGGTTTAGCCAAAAGCAGTTCTATACCTGGAAAGTTTTTAGGTGAGACCCAGCAAATGTAGAACTTCAAAGAGGGTATTTAAATTTTCCTGTTTATTTTTATGAATGCCTTGTAATGCCAGAAACAGGTGGCTTCAGACTCTAGCGTTACCCAATGTGGCACTTATGAAGTAGTAATTAGCACACATACCCATCATTAAAAGTGAAAAGGCAGGACGAATTAAGATACAGTAGTTCAGGACTTCTGATATTTCCCCACTCCAAGCCAAGCTCCTCCTTCATTAGGCAGCTCTGCCTACTCCTGCTTTGCTTAGTCAAATATTCCTCCTGGCTTCATCGGGCAGCGATGTGACCACCGGAAAAGAAATGGTTAATCATCATCATCAATCATATTTATTGAGCACTTACTATGTGCAGAGCACTGTACTAAGTGTTTGGGAAGTACAAATTGGCAACATATAGAGACAGTCCCTACCCAACAGTGGGCTCACAGTCTAAAAGGGGCTCACAGTTAATGCTGGGAGCTATTAATTTTGAGCATTTCTTCAGTTTAATTTGACTCCTCATTTCTATATCTCTGGCGCTTAAAAGGTTAAGCCAGAAAACTCAGTACTAGTTGTCCTGCCATCTTTATTTTTTAACCTTTCCCCCAACCTGCTCAGGATTTCACCCACCCTCTGTCAATCAATCAATCATACTTATTGAGCACTTGCTGCGTGCAGAGCGCTGTACTACTATACTAATAATAATAATTTTGGTATTTGTTAAGCACTTACTATGTTCCAGGCACTGTACTAAGCGCTCGGGTAGACACCAGCAAATCGGGTTGGACACAGTCCCTGTCCCACATGGGGCTCACAGTCTTAATCCCCATTTTGTAGATGAGGTAACTGAAGCACAGAGAAGTTAAGTGCCTTGCCCAAGGTCTCACAAAACAGGCAGGCAGCAGAGCCAAGATTAGCACCCAAGTCCTCTGACTCCTAGGCCTGTGCTCTTTCCACTAGGCCACACTGCTCACGGCCCACTGTATTAAGCGCTTGGGAGAGTATAGTCAAACAAAGCTGACAGAAACATTCCCTGCCCACTAAGAGTTTACCCTCAAGAAGTTTTTCATGATCCTGAATGGAAAATCCATCACCGGCAGAGTACAGGAAGGTTGTGTAACAGGATCAATCTTATTCCATCTAAATGTCAGTCCTGCAACACACAGGAGCTCATTTTTCACTTTGAGCACAAGGCCCAGGAATATGATTGGACCTGGGAGAGGAAAGGAGAAGGGAAAGAGGATATTTCTAGGGGTCAGCTCTTCCAAATATCAAAAACCTCAAAATAGAAATATATGTTAAGTATCAATAAATGAATGTCAGTTATAAAAAGAAGAACTCATCATCTCCAACTGAATGAGTGACTCTAATTCCCTGGGTATTCGCATCATGGGATTAGTTCTCTGAACACCTTCTGGTTACCTCCATTTACGTCCTTTTTCCTCTACCACCTGACAGTCTCCCTCTCATCCACCCACTCATCTGTTCTTTCCCACACAAGAGCTAGCTTGGCGGATGTGTGGAGGGAGGGCATTCCAGGCCAGGGGGAGGACGTGGGCCGGGGGTCGACGGCGGGACAGGCAAGAATGAGGCACGGTGAGGAGATTAGCGGCAGAGGAGCGGAGAGTGCGGGCTGGGCTGGAGAAGGAGAGAAGGGAGATGAGGTAGGAGGGGGCGAGGTGATGGACAGCCTTGAAGCCGAGGGTGAGGAGTTTTTGCCTGATGTTGATTGGTAGCCACTGGAGATTTTTGAGGAGGGGAGTAACATGCCCAGAGCGTTTCTGCACCAAGACGGTCTATTAGACTCCTATTAACATCATCCTATTAGACTTAGGTTACAGCTAGTAAATGGCAAGGCTCCATTGCCTGTGTATGGTACCCATAGAGACCTTTTGAGAAAATGGATATTTCCAGCCTATTGCGAAATAACGCCATAAATGCCTTCCCTGGCTTCACCCGGATACAGGGGGCTAGTCTTATTTAGCCGCAGAGTTATTCAATTCCACTCGAACAGTGAAGTGCTACTTCCCGGGCCTGAGAGTTGAATATTGAATTGCCTCTCAAAACTATCTTCTTTGCCCCTAATCAAACAGTTAGCCCTGGCATTCTATCGCAGTAATGTTCCAACTCCTATTATTTACACGTTCTGCCAAGAAGGAAAGTAATGTCCCGCTTTTGAAACCAGATACGAGAAACGTAGATTTTCACATTCTAATAAAACACCAAGTACTGTACTTGGGTTATGAACAAACTCTCTCTGCCCTAAGGCCAGCTTTCTCCCTAATTTTTTTAAATGCCTACTGATTGGAAGCCAGTTTCAGCTAGTCATTATGTGAGGTAACCTTTTCTAGTTACAGCTCAGCTATCTTGATCTTAACCATCGATGATGTACTTTCCCAGTCAGTCTTCTTAGAATGGGGTAGTAAGCAGCAAGAGTTTTAGAGAGCGCTTAATGTGTGCAGATCACTGTACTGTGTGTTGGGAAAGCATATGGCTGGGAATTAGACACAAGCTCTGTCCCTTGAGGGGCTCCTTAATAAAGAATTAGCTGGGCGATGTTCTTAGACAACCCAGATTAGCTCCATTTTAATCTCTGGCAAGCCTTTCCTTGCTCTGTTCTGGGCTCCCTACTCATCTAGTTCTACATTCACTCCTGGGGAGTACATGAGAAGCAGTGTGGCTCAGTGGAAAGAGCCCGGGCTTTGGAGTCAGAGGTCATGGGTTCAAACCTCGGCTCCGGCAATTGTCAGCTGTGTGACTTTGGGCAAGTCACTTAACTTCTCTTGGCCTCAGTTCCCTCATCTGTAAAATGGGGATTAAGACTGTGAGCCCCCCCGTGGGACAACCTGATCACTTCTCCAGCACTTAGAACAGTGCTTTGCACATAGTAAGCACTTAATAAATGCCATCATTATTTTTATTATTATCTGTTCACCTAGCTGTGCTACCACGTCTCTGCAGATGACTTCCAAGTCTACCCCTCTGATGCCCCCAGACTCCCCCAAATCTATCTTTCTGATGCTCCCCAGACTCCCCTCTGACTCTCATCTTCCTCCAGGACATCTCCACGTGGTTGTCCCTCCAGCACCTCTAACTTTATATGCTTAAAATGGAACTACTCATCTTCCCTCCTAAAACCACTCTTTTTCTTAACTTTCCCGTCTCCTGCAGTATTGGGGTCATCCTGGCCGCCTTGCCATTTCTCAGTTCTTTCATCTGATATACAGCCATTCATTCATTTAATCATTCAGTCATATTTACTGAGCGCTTACTGTGTGCAGAGCACTGTACTAAGTGCTTGGGAAAGTACAATACAACAATAAACAGTGACATTCCCTGCCCACAACAATCCTGCTGATTCTAGTTCTGACTTTACATCTCATTCATTCATCCATTGAGTCATATTTATTGAGCACTTAGTGTGCAGACACTGTACTAAGCACTTGGGAGAGTACGATATAACAATAAACAGACCCATTCCCTGCCAACAATGAGCTTACAGTCTAGAGGGAGAGACAGTCATTAATAAAAATAAATAAACAGATATTTACAGAAGATACAGATATGTAATATGTGTGGATGTTACATTACAGATATGTACCAATGTACATAACATTTCTCAGATCCTCCCCTTTTTTCTACCCACTAACCGTGACCCTGGTCCGAGCTCTTGTCATACAGTTATCTATCAGTGATATCAGCCTGCACAGTGGTCTCTCTGCCTTCACCCTCGCCCCCATCCAATTTATCCTGTTTATTTATCCAATTTATTTATCAAGCTGCTGCAGATATCATCTTCTTAAAGCATCACTTTGCCCATGTCACTTCACTCCTCAGAACTGTCCACTGGCTCCTCACATCCATCTGCATAACTCAGTCAGTCATATTTATTGAGCGCTTACCGTGTGCAGAGCATTGTACTAAACGCTTTGGAGAGTAAAGACTAACAGACACATTTCGTGCCCATGAGTTTACAAAACCCTCACATTCGGCTTCCAGGATGTCTTCCAACTCACCCCATCTTACGTATCTGTTCTATTTACCAGCTTCTTCCCAGCTGGTTTCCTTCATTCCCCCCGAGGTAACCTGCTCACTGTGCCATCTCTCTTCCTCTCCCTCTCCACTCACCCTCTTTTCTCTTCCTCTTCTTTCTCCTTCTCCTCTCTCCCTCTCCTCTCTCCTCCCTATTTCTCTTACCTGGAATTCCCTCCCTCCCCAAAGGCAACAGACAACTCTCCCCATATTCAAAGCCTTCCCAAAATCTCACCCCCTCCAACAAGTCTTCTCCCTTTAGTTTCCAGTAAGTTGTCAAAATCAACCACGTGAATACATGGGCATACCCACCCTCTGCCCATATGTAGCATGCTAATACAATTGTACATTCAATTATTTCATTTAATCAGTCAATTTTAAAATATTTCTAATTTTGTCCTCATTAACGTTAGCACATAAGTTCTTTGTGGGTAGAGAACACATCACTTCTGTTTTGTACTTTCCAAGTGTTTTAGAAGTTCAGCAAATTACATCATCATCAATCGCATTTATTGAGCACCTACTATGTGCAGAGCACTGTACTAAGCGCTTGTACTTTATTGCACTGTACTAAGCATCCATTGGGTGCTCAAAAAATACTATTACCACCACCGTTACTACTACCACACAAAACTCACCAGAACAAAGGGGAAATTTTCCACCGTTATTGTTCCAAATACATAATATGACTCAAAGCCTCAAGGACAGGTGAGATCCTCCTATATTTCTCTATTTCTGTAGGAGGATCTATTGAAAACGAGCTCTGGCATCAGAACCATTTAGTCTTGAAATTTCACTGCCTTGGGCCATATGTTACGCGGAGTGAAATACCGAAAAAGTTTAGTTAGCTGAAATGTGCTTACCCACTGGATAGAAAATAGCAGTGTGCCAATCCCACAGCAGTTATATATATTTTTACAGATTTATTACTCTATTTTACTCGTACATATTTACTATTCTATTTATTTTGTTAATGATGTGCCTATAGCTTTAATTCTATTTATTCTGACGATTTTGACACCTGTCTACATGTTTTGTTTTGTTGTCTGTCTCCCCCTTCTAGACTGTGAGCCCATTGTTGGGTAGCGTCCGTCTCTATATGCTGCCGATTTGTACTTCCCAAGTGTTTAGTACAGTGCTGTGCACACAGTAAGCGCTCAGTAAATACAATTGAATGAGTGAATGAATCTAAACTATTTGGGTCATGCTTGATAAATACACACCTGAGATACACATTGCAAAATTTAGATGAAGATATTTTAAGGCAGGAATAAATCATTGCAAATGTATTATATCTTAAACAGTATTAAATGTTGTCTTATCCAGGGTGGGAGCTCATGATTCAAATAGGATTAACATTTAATTTTCCTGAGTTCTTTAACCAATGTGTTCCATAATGTGATTTATAGTGAGTTGATTTTGTTCTCCATTTATAATATGGAAAGTACACCCTGTGGCGAAGTGCACTGTGCTGATAAAGATAATCTTCTCAACCACAAAGGAGGATGATTGTTTAATAAATCAGGTTTTTTATGGTATGTGTTAAGGACTTACTATGTTCCAGGCACTGTGCTAAGTGCTGGGGTAGATTCAAGGTTCCACACAGTCCTTGTCCCACATGGGGCTCACAGTCTTAATCCCCATTGTACAGATGAGGTAACTGAGGCGCAGAGAATCAATCGTATTTATTGAGTGCTTACTGTGTGCAGAGCACATTACTAAGCGCTTGGGAGAGTACACTATAACAATATAACAGAGTTTGAAGGCACATTCCCTACCCACAATGAGCTTACAATCTAGAGGGGGAGAAGTTAAGTGACTTGCCCAAGGTCACACAGCAGAAAAGTGGCGGAACTGAGATTAGAACCCAGGCCCCTCTAAATCCCAGACCTGTGCTCTATTCTCTAGCCCACGCTGTTTCTCTATGCTTTTCGTAGGTTTTCGGAGTCCTTTACTCTCTTCAGGGTCAATCCCTGTTCCGAACTACATGGACTAGATTTGATCCCCATGGACATCTAATCCCTTTCCTGAACCATGGACATTTGCTCAGTCAGTCATATTTATTGAGCACCGACTGTGAGCAGAGCCCTGTACTAAGCACTTAGGACTGTACTAAGCACAGACATGCTCTAAACCATGGGATGATGTTAACAATGTCGGAGCCTCCCCCTAAGAACAATAGGCGAGGCTCAGTTTTGAGACTTCTCAACCCAGAGGAATTGGGTTTTTGGTTTATGGTTTTTGCCGCCCACGTAAGCCACGTTAACCAGCCGTTTTTCAGGATGGGCCTGTCCTTGGCTCCTACTTATTTCCATCCCTGGGGTTCTAAACCAAATCTTCATCATCATCAATCATATTTATTGAGCGCTTACTATGTGCAGAGCACTGTACTAAGCGCTTGGGTAGTACAAATTGGCAACATATAGAGACAGTCCCTGCCCAACAGTGGGCTCACAGTCTAAACAGGGGAGACAGAGAACAAAACCAAGCATACTAACAAAATAAAATAAATAAACCAAATCTGGTTCATCCCAAAATCTGGGGGTTTAAATTGAATCAGAACTGGTTCCCTGGAATTTAACTGGCAGAGGGGAAGAGAGCACCAAAGCCCAGGGGATCAAGACTGGTCCTGTAAGCTCATTGTGGGCAGGGAATGTATCTGTTTATTGTTGTATTGCAATAATAATAATAATGATGATGGTATTTGTTAAGCGCTTACTATGTGCCAAGCACTGTTCTAAGCACTAAGGTCGATACAAGGTAATCAGGTTGTCACACCTGGGGCTCACAGTCTTAATCCCCATTTTACAAATGAGGTAACCGAGGCACAGAGAAGTTATGTGACCTCCCCAAAAGTCACGCAGCTGAGAAATGGAAGAGCCAGGATTGGAACCCGTGACCTCTGACTCCCAAGCCCATGCTCGTTCCACTAAGCCACATTGCACTCTCCCAAGCACTTAGTGCACACAGTGCTCAATAAATACGATTGAATGAATGACTCGTCCCCGTGGCTGAGGACTCTGGGCAAACTGGGTCAGTGGCCAGATATTCCATCCTGTAATAAAGCCACTCGAAACCCCGGGAGGGGGGCCATAACCAATACACCTAGCCCCCTTCCAGGGAGCCCCGACCCTAGATTTAAACCAGAACTGCAAGGAGTACTGTTTGTACTCCGTTTACCCCTCTTGTCAGGCTACTAGTCAAAAGCGCCGCAAACCCAGCAGGGCAGCCGGGAGACACTTTATTTTTATCCAACTGGAAATAACTTCAAGCAGTGCAGCAGAGCTGTGGAATCGCGCTGTTCGAAAGCACCGAGAGATAGGATCGACTTGCCAGGCAGCAAACTTTTTGAACAAAAGCCAGTGTATCTTATGAAGGTGGACATAGCTTGAAAATACTGGAGATAGCTGCTCGCAAAAAAAAACAGATTTTATATGTACTGTTTGGAAAGGATGGCTAGTCCGTATCAATCTTTTCAGTCACATTTGAACCCATAGGTAACTGTCAGCAGTATCACCTTTGAATAGAAAGGACAACATTTTGCATATACAATGGACACTTGGAACAGGATAGTTTGGGGTGTAGTACTGTGAAACCATAGTAAAAACCACACAAGGGCAACCCCTCACTGAATTTAAAGTTAATTTCTTAGGGAGAATTAAACTAATCTTTGAAGAGAAAATGAAAAGGTAGTACCCTCTAATTATACGGTTAACACCCATTAAATTCCTTCTTTTATATCACTCACCAACATTTCACAGCGAGTGATTTACTCAAAACCCAAGATAGTAGGTATGCTGACTAGACTACCTTTGTTTCTTTACATTTTCTTTAAGTTTTTCAATGATAACTATACCACGAACCAGCTTTAGAAACACAGTCCGTAAAATGTCAGCAAAAGCACAATGTTACTGTCAGAGATGATGCATTTTCTCACAATGACTCCTGTCAGATATTCCAGATACATTATTGTACTTTATTCGTTCCTAAAATTATACCAGAGGGCATCAGAGGGCAGAGGGCATACCTATTTCAATTTAGTTTATTTGCTTGGCTATAAACTCAACTTGTAGGCAAAGTGTAGCTACTAGGACAGATTCCAAATTCCAGTTCTTGAAGGCAGAAACATTTCCATATTCTGCCACCAGTTCACCTGAGTGACTTTGCGAAAGTACTTTTGCCTCTCCTACTTCCCCAAGAAACCACCTGTAACTCCGTTGAGGAAATATCTACTTTACAAATTTAAAAGTCAAAAGAGATAGGACAAGCAAAACCCAAGGTTTCCAACTTTATAGTAACCTGTTTTCAGTGCTCTATATTGTTGGCTTGACCCAAGCCCTCCCGGACAAACTGTTGCACAACACAGTCAATTGAGTGTTCATGGAATTTCAGAGTAGCACTAAGCCACGCGGAAAAAAATGAACGTAATTATTGAGGTACGGCATGTTCAGTGGAGAAGCAGGGAACAACATCCCAACCTCCCGCTCCGCTGGAGAGCTGTGTGGCCCAAGAAAGTTAGTGGGAGGATCAGAAATGCACTTCCACTGTGCTCTGTCCCACCTTTCTGCGCCCTTTGTCCCGCTTCCTACTACTTGGGATGCAGGGTAAGCAGAAGCTAATCAGCATGTGGCCCTAAAGCTTCTCCTTCTGTGGGTTGCACAGGGCTTCTCAAAGCCAGGCCCCTCCTACCTCCCCCAATCCCCACAGAACAGAGGGCAAAGAGCACCTACAGTTTGGGGAAAATGATTGCATTTCATTGTGCAATTACTCAATTACTCTCTCTGAAGTGGAGAGGTACCCCCTGATTTACTCTTAGCTTCTCATTAACTCTTGCTTCTATTGGAAGATATTTCTGATTTGTTGAATTTTAACCAGTTTTCTTTTGGCTTTGATTACATTCTCTTTGTCCTGTGGGTCGGCCGAATCCCATTTAGGTGGTGAGTCCCTTATGACCTAAAGACCTAATTTGACTTGCATATATTCATCCTACTACTAATATATCCTTGCACATTTTAACACTTAACAATTGTTACTACTACTAATAAGAAGAATAATCTTCACACTGTATAAATGATCTCAGAAGAATCGGCAGGGCTGGATTTCCAAGAGTTCTTAACTGAGGGAAATCTTCTGAAAACCTATGTAACTCCAACGTTGATAGAATTTGGTCTAATCCAAACCACAACTCCTTTGGAGTGAAGGAGAGTTGTATAACAAGTCCAGCTTAATTCCGTTTAATTTCTAGGGCTATGCTCAAGGAAACAACAAGGAACTTGGAAGCTGATTTGAGATTATGTTTCCAAGCCTCTGGGAAACTTTTTCCCACCCATCAGGTTACAGGAATCATCAGACTCTCGTAACCCGTTGAGTTGAAAGTTTCCCAGAAAGACAATCAACGAGGAGCCACAAAAAGAACTTGGCAGTGAAGTCATGGAACTTCTGGCCAGAGCTTAACCTATCGTTACAAGAGCCCAACTGGGCTGGTGGCCTGGAAATAACCAACGTAACTCTCATCCATTAACAAGGCCCCGGAGGAGATCCTGGGAATTATAGTCCAGCGAGCGTCACTTCTGTAGCTCACGTATTTGTGAAATCTCCATTTATGTTGAGGATCAGTGAGCACTGAGAAAAAATATAACCTGCTGGGGGGCAAAAAACTATTTGGTTTCTATCCAGGTAATTCATGCCTCACTGATCTGCTCCAGTCCTTTGAAAGGGTCAGTAAGCATGGATATAATATATGTAGATCTTTCAAAGGCCTTTGTAAAGCTTCTACTCCAAAGACTTTTAAAAAAAGCAATGTCATGGAATTAGAGGAACTATTCTGTTCTGATAAGAAAGTTTGCTAAATGTCGGAAAACAAAAGATAAGACTAGTCAGCCATATTTCTAGACAGAGAAAGATAAAGGCCTGGGTCTCTCAGGGATCAGTGCATGGACCTGAAGTTTTAAAGCATCTTCATGAATGACTTGGAAGAGGTGCTGAGAAGTAAAATCTCCAAATCTGCAGATGACATTAAGCTTTTTGGTGTGGTAAAATGCCATGCAGGTGGAGATTAATGCCAAGAAGGCCTCATAAAGCTGAGTGAATAGGCCCCCAAAAAGTGGCAGAGGATTGTCCAAGGGTTTGTATTAGGTGGATTTTCTGGGAGTGAGGCTGGTGTGGTGTGGTTCTAGAGCCACCCCAGAATTTCCAACAGTCTTGGGGGTTCTCAGTTTCATCAGAAACAAGGGTCTTATGGGTAGGGTAAACTTCGGGACTGCTTTGGTTTCCTTTTAAATAAAATAGTAGTAGTTGTTGTAGTAGTAGTATTTATTTTGGGTACACTTGGTGCAGTAATTGGTCAGTCGTATTTATGGAGTACTTCCTGCGCGCACAGCACTGAACTAAGCGCTTGAGAGAGTATAGTATAAAAGAGTTACTAGATATGTTCCCTACCCAATACACTGTATTAAGCCCTTGGGAAGTGTAGAATACAGAAGAGACATGTTCCCTGACCACAAGGAGCTTTTATCCTAAAAGGGAGACAAGCACAAAAACATTTACAAGTAATATGGTCGCAATGATAATAAAATAAAATAATTGAATCAACATATATAGTAGAGTGCAGAGGATGGGTACAGATATGTTCCTAAGAGCTAGTGTGAGCTGGTGCCAAGGTAACTCAAAACCACTGACAATGATTGGTGGCAGATTGATGTTGAATTTTGACATCCCTCTCAAAGTGTTCACACCAGGAAACCATCAATCAATCATATTTCTTAAGTGCTTACTGGATGTGCAGAGCCCTGTACTAGATGCTTGGGAGAGTACAGTATAACAACATAAAGCAGCAAATGCAAGCTATAAAACAGCAGAAAAGAGAGGACTGTGATAAACCTGAAGAACGCCGAGGTGGTGAAGCAATCTGGACAGGAAAAAGATTTTCAAAGGCAGTCACTGAAAGTTGTATCACGTTCAATACACCCTGGTGAATGACCTCTGATGATCAGGGAGTAAGAAGGACCAAGGGCAGATTGGCATCAAACCCCATATCAAACTGAGCTGTGGAGTTGACCAATTTTCTTGATGGTTTTGAGAGACTTGGACCTGCCACAGACGTCATAACTGTCTTCTTGAGCCATTTGATCGAGGTCATCAATCAATCAATCAATCAATCAATCATATTTATTGAGCGCTTACTATGTGCAGAGCACTGTACTAAGCGCTTGGGAAGTACAAATTGGCATCACATAGAGACAGTCCCTACCCAACAGTGGGCTCACAGTCTAAAAGGGGAGCATGAGGTCATCTCATGCTAACGTTACCTGACAAGCTCAGGACCTCAGCCTCTAGCAATGCGTCATACCTGTGGAGAGTTCAGACGCAGCAGGGGTGAACAGTCATACATGGGATGGCTTATTTTGAGCAAAAATGGTTGTTAAGAGTCAGGCACCAACTGTTAACCAAAGAATATAGGGTAGAGGATAGAAAGGATTGGTGTGCAGGCCTTTCCTCACACATAGACAACCCTGTTAGTAGCTCCATCTTCAAACATGAAGGGTCATAATAATTAAATTATAAATCCCCTCCTGGGCCTGTTTCCCAGTCCCCTCAGGGTCTCTATTTTCTATTTTTCATGAAGCAGGTGCTCTCTCTCTCTCTCTTTTTTTTTCTCTCTCTCTCCCTCTCCCTCCCCCACCCTGCACTTTCTCCCTCTCCCTTTCTCCCTCTCATTTTCATTAATATTAATTGAAAGATACTAGTGAAGTGAGTGTTATTTAATTCATTCAATCGTATTTATTGAGCACTTTCACCAAGGACAGACTTAATACCAAGAATGGGATTTCAGACACTATAAAAACAAACCATGTAATATATTATCCAGATAGACTTAGAATTTCAGCACTGTGAACATTCATCAGAGCTGCCCTAATTCATTACCTATTTTCATTTTAACCCTGACATTTGTTTTAGATTAGTCATTAGACTAGCCCCCTCCCACTTGTCTCATAAAGTTTGGCTATAATGAAGTGAGCAATTGGTATATTTACACATGAAGATAACAAGCTATTACTCATTAGAGAAGGAGAAAACTTGGCCTTAGAATTGGGATTCCTGGGTTCTGTTCTCTGTTACATTCAGGACTTCCTAACTGTCTCTACCTCATTTTCATCAGTTTTGCAAAATGCGTTAAGACTCTTGGATGAAAACAGGACTAAGTTCCAAATTATATGGTTGAAAGGAGCCTGTTTTAAGAAGCCTCTTGTAATACACTAAACTGTTAAGACTGTCATTAAGTTGGGTCTGTTTCAAATGGGTTATTCTTCAGTACAGCAGTGTGCAAGCTTTGCTTGAACCCAGCATGGTTAGTCGGCTCTTGTTTATTAATTTATTAGGCAGTTTTGTATCCAGGGTGTCAATTCTTCACTAAATACATCAGCAACCTGCTAAAATTAGATGTTAAGGCTGATGAGTTGCATCTCTTCCAAGAGGCCTTCCCAGGCTTCCCTTACTTCCTCTTCTCCCACTCCCTTCTGTGTCGCTTTTGCCGTTGGATTTGCGTCCTTTATTCACCCCTCCCTCAACCCCACATCACTTTATATACATATCTGTAATTTATGTATTAATGTCTGTGTCTCCCTCTAGACCGTAAGCTTGTTGTGGTCAGGGAACTTGTCTACCAGTTCTGTTATCTTGTACTCTCCCAAGAGTGTAGTACAGTGCTCTGCACACAGTAAGTGCTCAATAAATATGACTGATTGATTGATTTTCATCTAGTTGGTGGAGTAATTTTTTTCAATGTCTTGAAATTCTTTAAATTCAAAAGGTGCTTCTTTGAGAACTATTTGACCTATCAGTTGATTTGTTCTGCAGCACAAAGAATAGTGAACCTGTTGTTGGGTAGGGATTGTCTCTGTTGCCGAATTGTACTTTCCAAGCACTTTGTACAGTGCACTGCACATATTAAATGCTCAATAAATACGATTGAATGAATGAAGTAGGCTTTCATAGGTGCATAGTCACAGTACCTAAAAAGGAGCTGTGAATTTGAATACTTGAATGTAATTCTCATAAATGTAGGCTTTTATAAACCAGCTAGAGAAGATCCATGGATCCTGACTCTCCATGAATCCATGGATCTTTTCTAGCCCTATTAACATTTATACAGTTCTGTTCAGAGAAAAGGTTTGGTGGGTAATCAGAATGAAGCCCATCAATCAATCTATCAATGGTATTTATTGAGCACTTAATTCATTCAATCGTATTTATTGAGCACTTACTGTGTTCAGAGCACTGTACTAAGCGCTTGGGAAGTACAAGTTGGCAACATATAGAACACTGTACTAAACGCCTGGGAGAGTACAATGCAACATATTTAGTAGGCATGTTCCCTACCCCTAACGAGCTTACAGTCTACATGAAAAATACTTCGGGGTATTATGGACTAGAACTCAGCATAGTGTTTACTGAAGACACACAAATGCTGATCGTCTTGAAATCTACATTTCCTTCACCACCACCACCAAAAAAAAAAACATTTTTTAAGAGTCTTGGGGCACGTCTTGCTGGGTTCAATGGTGACTCCTCTCGGTCATTCATCCCACATATTCAATCCAGCACTGAATCCTGTCAGTCCCACCTCTACAACATTGTTAAAATCCAATACAGTCACTCATCCTATCCCACCCGGGTTACTGCATCAGCCTCCTTGCTTATCTCCCAACCTCCTGTTTCTCCCCACTACAGTCCATACTTCACTCTGCTAGCTGAATCATTTTTCTAGAAAAATGTTCAGGACATGTCACCCCGCTCCCCCCCAAACTCCAGTGGTTGCCCACCCACCTCCATATCAAACATAAACTCTTGGCCATGGGCTCTAAAACCCTCCATCACCTTGCCCCCTCCTACCTCACCTCGCTTCTCTCCTTCTACAACCCAGCCCGCACACTTCACTCCTCTGGTACTAACCTGTGCCTCAATCTTGCCTGTCCCACCGCCGACCACTGGCCCACATCCTGCTTCTTGCCTGGAATTCCCTCTCTCCTCAAATCCAACAGACAATCACTGTACACCCCCTTCAAATCCTTATTGAAAGCGCATCTCCTCCAAGAGGCCTTCCCAGACTAAGCCCCACTTTTCTTCATCTCCCACTCCCTTCTGCGTCACCCTGACTTGCTCTCTTTGCTCTTCCCCCCTCCCAGCCCCACAGCACTTATGTACCTATCTGTAATTTTATTTATTTGTATTGATGTGTGTCTCCCCCCACCCTGCCTTAGACAGTAAGGTCATTGTGGGCAGGGAATGCCACTGTTTATTGTTGTATCGTACTTTCTCATGCACTTAGTACAGTGCTGTGCACACAGTAAGCACTCAATAAATACGATTGAATGAATGACTGAAACTTCTCCACTCTCAGAGGCAGAGTGTAGGCCTGTAGGTATGATCATTTCAAATTGGTGGCCCTGGCTAGCAGCCTGTCCTTGAATCTTTGAAACCAACCCTGCTTGCCATGGCCATAAAATTGGATGAAAAGTTTCCTTTGGAGTATCTCTATGACTGTGCCTGGCTTCTAATATTTCTGTTTTGGCTGGTATACTTGCAAGGAAAGAGAGTTCCCTGGAATGAGATTTCCCAGTATGTCATCACATGACAAATCCAATTTGGTTCATTGGAAAAGGAAACTCCTTCCTGAATGAACAGAACACCCTAGCTTCCAGGGATCATAAAAAAGAGAAGAATATTGGTATTCAGTCCTTCAGTCCAATTCAATCTGGCACATGTGTGATTTTGTTTTTCACTTGATAGGGATGTTTGGTTCAGCAATTACAAGCTGGGAGGTGGCAACATGGACCAGCACAGAGCAGGAGAGGAACTTAGGCTAGGGCAGCTAGTGCACTGGGGTCCAGGCTTCCCTGGCAATAGCTCCTGGACTCATTTCATGGCCTTTTTAATTTTTAATAGCATCTGTTAAGCACTTACTATATGCCAGGCATTGTACTAAGTGCTGGGGTAGATACAAGCTAATCAAGTTGGACGTAGTCCCTGTCCCACATAGGACTCACGGTCTTAATCCCCATTTTACAGAGGAGATAACTGAGGCCCAGAGAAGTGAAGCGGGGTCCCACCTGGCTGAGCAAGCACCTAATTCTATGCATGCCCTCACGGAAATAGTTTTTACAAACCACTGGCCAATTGGTCAGCAATGAGAAAAGTACTGGGGATGGTGTCTGCTGAGCAGCTGGGTTTTGAGTCACAGGACCTGGGTTCTAAATCCCAGCCTCACCACTTGTGACCTTGGGTAAGTGACTTAACTTCTCTGTGCATCATTTTCTCAACTGTAAAATGGTGATAAAATACCTGACTCCCTCCCCATTAGATACTTGTGAGCCTCATATGGGACGGGGACTGTTTCTGACCAGGTTATCTTGTACCCACCACTGCTTAGCTCAGTGCTTGGCATGTAATAAGAACTTAAATACCCCAAATTAGCAGTAGTAGTAGTAATATGCCCAGAGGTACAAGCGACCGTGTGATCACTTTGTCTAACCTTGAAATGAAAGCGCTTTCCCACCATCGGTTCATATGTCCCCCAAATAATAAACTGCATTTCAGACACACTTTTAGCGATACTCGTCGCAAAGTAGGGGCGGCTTAATGGAGAGTCAAAAGGACCTGGGTTCTCACCAGCCTGGGGAGAAGCTGCCACCGGTCAGATTTTTCCGCATGAGCTACAGGAACAAAAGTACTGTCGAGACAACGTGAAGGTGACCAGACCAAGCCCTCCCTAAACCCAAGAGCCAGTTCCTCACCCTCAATTCATGGTGACGTCAGTGAAAGCTCTGGAGGTGGACAGCACTCTTGCCTCGGGGTTTCATTTCCCTCACTCTTTGGGTAACCGTATCTCACAGTGTGAGACCATCCTCTGTTCTTCCCCAGGTGGGCTCAGTGCAGAAGATCCATGACCCTCACAAGAGAGCGAAAACCGTAGAGCTTGACCACAAAAATCTGGAGGACTGTCCAGGTTTGGGCAGGGGGACCGAATAAATAGCTGGGGGGAGGATGGGGAAGTGATGTGGTGAGATGTGTGAGGAGAATATTGTGTGCCAGGAGAGTCTTTGGGCCAGTGAAGGAGTAGAGCGGCTTACGCTTTTGGCACCCTGCTTTGGCCTAGGAATTGGAATGACCTTAGGATCAATCTTTCCACCTGTATTTTGGCCTAATGAAGAGCAGCTCTTAAAAGCAGAGGGGAAGTAACTGTTGTCACCAATCCAGTTCCTCCTGTTCTGTTTCCAATAAAAGCCTCCTTGCTGGGCTGAGATGAGACATCGCTTGTAATCCGGTGACAAGAAGCAAGGCTGATATCTGAAAAGGGTCTTCGACGTGAAAGCAGGACTGCTCCTGGTAATTTTTTTTCCTTTTTATGGTCCTACACACTTACTAGTAGAGTCGCTGATCCTTCTTCTTGGCTATGCACACTACCCAAACTCCCAGATGTAGCTGAGGAAAATGCGTTGTATTTGAACTAGAGAAGCAGCATTGGGAGTCAGAGCACCTGGGTTCTAATCCCAGCTCTGCCTCATGTCTGCTGTGTGACCTTGGACAAGTCACTTCACTTCTCCGTGCCTCCGTTACCTCATCTGCAAAATGGAGATTAAGACTGTGAGCCCCATGTGGGACAGGGACTGGGTCGAACCTTATAACCTTGTTTCTGCCCCAGCATTTAGTACAATGCCTGGTACATAGTAAGCATTTAACAAATACCATTTTAAAAAAAGCTAGCAATTTCTTGTAGAGGAGGAGAATTTATTTTTTTCTGTCAGGGTTGACTATGAGTTGTCCTGATAAACTAGGTTGATCTGAGATCGGCAGAGTTTGTTTTTAATTCGGGTGGCCATTCTTGGGGAAGGATGATGATTTAGATCATAATTTGCTACCCTCGTCCCTCTGTCTCCTTCAAAAAGGCTCCACATTCTTCCGCTTTTCATCATGGTGCTGTAGTTTTTGGTCTGTGGTGGGAGCAGGGATGGGGGTTGGGGGAGGAAGGGCAGAAAAGGTCCCAGCAAATGAAGTCATGAAGTTGACTTCGGGTCTCGTATGTTTCCTCATGAGTCATTCTAAACCTTCTGTTAGGATAAGCTCGGTTGATGATACAGTCATATAGGAACATCTGCGTGGCTGGTTACTCAGAAAGGTTAAAAAGGTCAGGCATGTCCAGACATACTTATTAACCTCGTAGACCTGCTCCTTGATATGTATCATCTGCCAATTGTACTAAACACAATATTCAAAAAGGTTCAGAAGAAGTGATCCTTGCTCCCTAGGCAGTTATGCTCTCTGAGGCCACAGGTATATTTGTCAGTCATTTCCTGAGCAGTTAAATTGCTTTGCTTGACTCCATCTCTTAATTTCTGTTTTCATTTTCTTAACTGGGCCCAGGAACCGGAGATTGAAAACAATCTGAAAATAGATTCCAATTAAAGGTGTCCAAAAAAAAAAAAATCCTTAAGGATCTAATCATCTCAAGGCCAATCACGGCATAAATTAGTTTCCACTGATTTGCAGATGCTTAGGATGACAGGAAGCAGTGTGAAGCAGCGTGGCCTAGTGGATAGAGCACACGCCTGGGAGTCAGAAGGACCTGGGTTCTAAGCCCGACTCCGTCACTTGTCTGATGGGTGACCTTGGGCAAGCCACTTCACATCTCTGTGCTTCAGATACCTCACCTGTAAAATGGGATTAAGATTGTGATCCCCATCTGGGACAGGGACTGTGTCCAACCTGACAAATTCGAAGCCATCCCAGTGCTTAGTACAGTGCCTGAAACATAGCAAGGGCTTAACAAATACCACGATTATTATTATTATCGGCTCTGTGTAAACCTGAAACCAGCTCCTCTCTGTCCAATCTGGGACTTTCAAAGCCACTTGAAGAAGAGGAATGAAGAAAGAAAACCAAAGAAGAAAGAGGTGGGTGGTCTACAAGAGGAAGGTAGTTGCGTATGTGAGAGGGACAGATGCCTTGGTCATAGGGAGAAAGGAAGTCAGGGCTGCATGAGGAAGTGAGCATGTCTACAAGAGGTCCAGGAGCTGTGACTTGCGGGGGAGGGAGGGGAGGCAAGAGAAAATGGAGCCGAGGAAGGGGTTGTCACAGCACCAGTGGCTGTTGACCAACTCCTTGCTCTCAATGGGCTTAGACTCCTTGGCTCTGATGTTTTGGCTCATCACTGATAAAACCTGCACTTTAGGCAATTTGTCCACACACCGTTGAGGATGGGAAAGAGGCGTGGTGGTGGTTGTGCAAGAGAAAAGAGGGAAATCTGTCGCCAGGCTCCGGCCTTTCACTCTCTCCATGCGACCCACCCGCTCATACGTTTGCCGAACAACACCTGTGGCCTTCGTCTTTGGGTCAACAAAGCTGAGCGTGCTGCCTGCAAAGCGAGTTCTTCTCAGATGGGCTTATTTCCTTTCATTGTTTTCGTTTTGGGTTTTTTTTATGGTATTTGTTAAGCACTTTTTAGGTGCCAGGCACAAGCCAATCAGGTTGGACACAGTCCATATCCATTTAATAATAGTAATAATAATGATGGTATTTGTTAAGCGCTTACTATGTGCAAAGCACTGTTCTAAGCACTGGAGAGGTTACAAGGAGATCAGGTTGTCTCATGGGGGGCTCACAGTTTTAATCCCTATTTTACAGATGAGGGAACTGAGGCACAGAGAAGTTAAATGACTTGCCCAGAGTCATACAGCTGGCAGTTGGTGGAGTCGGGATTTGAACCCATGACCTCTAATTCCAAAGCCCGCGCTCTTTCCACATTTAATCATTCATTCATTCAATAGTATTTATTGAGCACTTACTGTATGCAGAGAACTGTACTAAGAGTTTGGGAGAGTATAACAATAAGCAGACACATTCCCCGCCCTCAACAAGCGTACAGTCTAGAGGGGGAGATAGAAATTAATATAAATACATACATTACAGATATGAACATAAGTGCGTGTCTATATGTTGCCAACTTGTACTTCCCAAGCGCTTTGTACAGTGCTCTGCACACAGTAAGCGCTCAATAAATACGATTGAATGAAAGAATGAATGCTGTAGGGCTGAGCAGCGGGAATGAATAAAAGGAGCAAGGCAGGGCGACACAGAAAGGAGTGGTAGAAAAGGGAATATGGGGCTCCCAGTCTTAATCCCCATTTTACCGATGAGGTCACTGAGGCCCAGAGAAGTGAAGTGACTTGCTCAAGGTCACACAGCAGGCACGTGGCAGCCAGAATTAGAACCAGATATTTCTGACTCCCAGGCTGCCGCTCTATCCACTAGGCCATGCTGCTTCTCAGGATTGAAGCTGTTAGATTCTAAGTGGACCCAGGAATTCTAGGCCCCAGGCTATTAAAGTCTCCCCATCCCCCCGTCTTACCTCCTTCCCTTCTCCACAGCACCTGTCTATGTGTATATATGTTTGTACATATTTATTACTCTATTTACCTGTATGTATGTCTGTACATATTTGTTTATTTATTCATTTATTTTAATTGTACATATCTATTCTATTTATTTTATTTTGTTAGTGTGTTTGGTTTTGTTCTCTGTCTCCCCCTTTTAGACTGTGAGCCCACTGTTGGGTAGGGACTGTATATGTTGCCAACTTGTGCTTACCAAGCGCTTAGTACAGGGCTCTGCACACAGTAAGCGCTCAATAAATATGATTGATTGATTGATTGATTGATTGATTAAAGTCTGCAGGGCTTATTTAGAGCCCAGTTGGTCACGCTGCCGAATCCTTAGCCTGGCCAGTGGGAAAAACCGGTGATCAGTGACCTTAGCCAGTGGGAAGGACTTTAAAGCGGAAGTTCATTTTGCCGTTGTTTGTGCCTGGCTCTTTTGGCCCACTCGAATGGTCAGAGAGCCTTGGGTTCAGCCAGGAGTTTCGTGACTCACAGTGGAGGAGTTTCCCCTCCTTGGCCAGGCGTCAGAGTCATAAGTGTAGGTCTGAAGTCAGTTTCTTTCAGAAGGATCGCACCCTGCGTGTTACAGTTAGGCTTGATGAATTCTGCCGCACAGCTAACGTGCCAGTAGTTATTCAGCATTAACCAGTGAGTACTGGAAAGGCCCAGGAGATTACTACTTTACACCAGGTCTCTAAAGTAAATGTCAAAATCCCAAGACACAAAACAGAGGAAAAAGAAACCGAAGTGTACATTCCACTTCAAAGATCAAAATGCTCAAAGCATATTCTCCCCCCATGATGATCATCATCATCAATCGTATTTATTGAGCGCTTACTATGTGCAGAGCACTGTACTAAGCGCTTGGGAAGTACAAATTGGCAACATATAGAGACAGTCCCTACCCAACAGTGGGCTCACAGTCTAAAACTGTCAGCTCGCTGTAGGCCGGGAATGTGTCTGTTATATTGTTATACTGTACTTTCCTAAATGCCTAGTACAGTGGTGTGTACATAGTAAATGCTCAATAAATGCGATTGACTGTCTGACTGCCAAGCAGAATCCCTCATTTCTCAGCCCTGTATTTTTATCTATAAGGTCATCTCTAAGGCCTGATAGGGAGCCTGATGACAGACGGGCCTTGGTCCAGTCAGGAGAACCTGTTCATTCATTCATTCATTCAATCGTATTTATTGAGCGCTTACTGTGTGCAGAGCACGGTACTAAGCGCTTGGGAAGTACAAGTTGGCAACATATAGAGACGGTCCCTACCCAACAGCGGGCTCACAGTCTAGAAGTCATCATCTGGAAATCTTTACTGTAAAAGATCTAATGTATAAAATGGTACTAACTGCAGGAGCAGGTACGAGATACTCAGATTGGATATAGTCCCTGTCCTACACAGCAAATGCAGTCTAAGAGGTAAGGAGAACATGTATTTTATCCACATTTTTCAGAAGAGGAAACTGGAATGCAGAGAAGCTGTCACTTGCCCAAGATCATATAGCCATCAAATGGCCGAGCTGTGACTAGAACTCTGGTCTTCCTGACTCCCTGTCTCATGTACTTTCTATTATTATTATTGTTATTATTATTTTGGTATTTGTTAAGTGTTTACTTTGTGTCTCGCACTGTTTAAGCGCTGGAGTAGATACGAAATCAGGTTGGACATGGTCCCTGTCCCGCTTCGGTCTCACTTTCTTAGTAGCAATCAATCAGTCAATCGTATTTATTGAGCGCTTACTGTGTGCAGAGCACTGTACTAAGCGCTTGGGAAGTCCAAGTTGGCAACATATAGAGACAGTCCCTACCCAACAGTGGGCTCACAGTCTAAAAGGGGGAGAAGTAGCAGGAAGAACCAGTATTTAATCTCCATTTTATAGTTGACGAAACAGAAGCACAGAACTTGCCCAAGTTCACGCTGCCATCATCTGGCAGAGGCAGAATTCGAACCCAGGTCCTCTGGTTTCCAGGCCCATGCTCTTTTCAATTGCCTCTTGTAGAAAACAATGTCCCGCCGAGAGGGGAGGGAGAGTTCTGTCTACTTTTAGCAAAGAGAACGGCCATGCTCTGCCAACTCAATGCCAGGCAAAGTGAAGTTAGGGCGGAATTACTTTGAGTTCCTTTTTTGGTTGTGCAATTTCCTTTTATAATTGGTGTAATATGCCAAAATGGAATCCTGAACTAGAGCCAAGGATTGACCGGGAGTTCCTCCTTTATAGCTCTAACCTAGGTTATTGGAAGCAGGGGGAAAAGGGGGAGGGTTTTTTTGGCAGAAGGATTGCCTTGAAACCATAGAGTGAAGCTGGTTTTAGAGAAAGAAAGCAGACCGTAAAGCAGGGTTTACAAGCCAATTGAATTGCCTGCCCACCCAGTCATTAAAGACTTGGCTCCCTGATGTCATCAAGTTAGCAGAAAGAGAGGCTGTGTGAGGGGAATGTATCTTCTCCTCCTCTTCCACCCCGCCAAGTCTACCATTGTCCACACCTTAGGCCACAAAGTAGTGAAAATCTTGGGAAAACATCTCCAATCAATCAATCAATCGTATTTATTGAGCGCTTACTGTGTGCAGAGCCCTTAAGCGCTTGGGAAGTACAAGCTGGCAACATATAGAGACAGTCCCTACCCAACAATGGGCTCACAGTCTAGAATAATAATAATAATAATAGCATTTATTAAGTGCTTACTATGTGCAAAGCACTGTTCTAAGCGCTGGGGGGGTTACAAGGTGATCAGGTTGTTCCACGGGGGTGCTCACAGTCTTAATCCCCATTTTACAGATGAGGGGGAGACAGAGAACAAAACCAAAAACCTGCGGACAGGATGACAACAATAACGATGGTATTCATTAAGTGCTTACTATGTGTCAAGCACTGTTCTAAGCACTCGGGTAGATACAAGCTAATCAGGTTGAATGCAGTCCCTGCCCCATATGGGGCTCACTGTCTTAATCCCCATTTTACAGACGAGGTCACTGAGAAGTGACTTGTCCGATGTCACAAAGCAGGCAAATGGCAGAGCTGGGATTGGAACCCAGGTCCTTCTGACACCCAGGCCCAAGCTCTATAATAATAATGGCATTTATTAAGCACTTACTATGTGCAAAGCACTGTTCTAAGCGCTGGGGAGGTTACAAGGTGATCAGGTTGTCCCACGGGGGGCTCACAGTCTTCATCCCCATTTTACAGACGAGGTAACTGAGGCCCAGAGAAGTCAAGTGGCTTGCCCAAAGTCACACAGCTGACAAGTGGCGGAGCCGGGATTTGAACCCATGACCTCCGACTCCAAAGCCCGGGCTCTTTTCCACTGAGCCACGCTGCTCCTCCACTAGGCCATGCTGCTTCTCCAGTCAGGATCAGGTCAGCTCACCCGTCCTGGGACTCCCCAAGGCAGATCGAATATCTCTTTCAGAAATTGGGCGAGCAGATGTTTTAGCCTGGTCTCTGTGTTACAGTGGAAGGACTAATAATATCCACGAGGCTTAATATCGCCTTAATGCAACTTTACAGCCAGGCCCTAAGCATAGGCTACCCTACCAAAGTCCCACCAGGGCTTTCCTCCCGTGATCCTAGAAATATTAAAAGGGATGGAAGTGGAATGCCGGCACCAGCCCCACCGACTCGGGGTCTGGAAATTCCTGGTTGGGTCCAAAACAAAGTCAGGTTTTGGAGAAATAAGGGTTTGAATGTAAATGGAACCTCCTCTCCACCCCTGCCCCCCCAGCAGCTGTGTTGGGCATCATCTCTGCTGCCCAAATGAAGTGGAGTTAAGGAATTAACTAAGTAAATCAGAGAACACCCAGGTCAATCCTGTTGTACTCCTTGTGCAATAGGGGAGTCTGAGCGATTCAGGCTATAATCTCTCTCCTCCCTGCCCACTCTGGGCCAGAAATGCAGCGGGAAGCAGCATGGCCTAGCGGATAGAGCCCAAACCTGGGATTCGGAAGGACTTGGGTTCTAATCCCGGCTCTGCCACTTGTCTGCAGTGTGACCCGGGGCAAGTCACTTCACTTCTCTGCACCTCAGTTCCCTCATCCGGAAAATGGGGATTAAGACTGTGAGCCCCACTGGGGACAAGGACTATCTCCGAACTGATTACTTTGTAATCTACCCCAGCATCTTGAACAGTACCTGGCATATAGTAAGTACTTAATAGATACCATAACAAAAGAAAATATCCCCACTAATCAATCAATAAATGCTATTGTACTAAACCTATGGGAAAGTACAACAGAGTTGGTAGATGGTGATCGCTGCCCACAGGAGCTTACAGTCTGTAGGACTCTTTGGTTTCCAGACGCCGCATCTTTAGTCTTGTTGATCACTCTGGTTATGTGTAAATAAATGCCAGGATTGAGCGTCTATCAGTCGATCATATTTATTGAGTGTAAGCACTCTGTGCCAAACACTGTACTAAGCATCTGGTAGTTCCCTGCCCACAACGAGGTTACAGCATAGAACTTGCGCCTCCGAATCCCCTCCCATCCTATCCCAGCCCCAGTAATCAAAGTGGGAACAGCACAGAGAATGAGTCTAGGTTTTTCCCAGGGGCTGTCATCCACACTTTTGGCCAGCCTGATTACTTCCTTCTGTGTCTTTTTCCTTCCATCCAAAACTTCAGAGGTTCTTGCAGCCTCCCGCTCCAAGGTTGAAGACTCTCAGGAGCCACGGAAATGTCAGGTTGAAAAACAAAATGGACCCAAAGTTCTCAACATCTTTGAAACTTAACTAAAGATCAGCTGGCTTTGCATTTGAGATTATGTTCCTGTTCTGTTTTGTGACTGGTCCTGTAAGTAGAACAGTGGCTTTGATCGTAGACTGTAGACTGTGAGCCCATTGTTGGGTAGGGACCGTCTTTATATGTTGTCAACTTGTACTTCCCAAGCGCTTAGTACAGTGCTCTACACACAGTAAGCACTCAATAAATATGATTGAATGAATGATTGTAAGGCCCAAATAATGGGAGGTGAAACAATCCTCACATATTCAATTGGATGTATGCTTAGTAGTGTGCTCTGCACATAGTAAGCGCTCAGTAAATACCATTGATCGATATGTGCACTATGCTTTGGCACCTAGTAACTTGTCTTAC
This sequence comes from Tachyglossus aculeatus, assembly GCF_015852505.1. Taxonomy (NCBI): domain Eukaryota; kingdom Metazoa; phylum Chordata; class Mammalia; order Monotremata; family Tachyglossidae; genus Tachyglossus; species Tachyglossus aculeatus. The sequence continues at coordinate 15,354,161 of NC_052071.1, read as the reverse complement.
CCTGTGGAGTCGTTTCCGACCCACAGTGACTCCATAGCCACCTCTCTCTCGGAGCACCCCACCTCCATCTGCCATTGTTCAGGTAGTGGATCCGTAGAGTTTTCCTGATAAAAATACGGAAGTGGTATTTCTTCTTCCACCTTTTTCGACGCTGTAAACTTGACTCTCTCCCATACCGCTGCTGCCCAGCACAAGGGAGTTTGACTTGCGGCAGATTTCTTTCCACTCACTAGCCACTGCCCAATCTGGCAACGGAAGGGACAGGCCTCTGCTTGACTCTCCCTCCTGTAGCCAGGACTGGTAGAGGACTGGAAACTCTCCATGTGCCAACTCGAGAGGGGGCCTGGTAACTACTTAATACCAATATCATTATTCTCATCTGTTGCCTTGCCCCACCCAAAAGCAGTGAACCCCACTGACCAGGCTGCTGTGACCATATAAACCAAATCTTGATTAATTCAATCAATGGCATTTATTGAGTTCTTACTGTATGCAGAGCACTTGGAAGAGTACACTACAAAAACATACCTTCCCCTCTCTTTTATCTGTACTGCAAAAATGCAGCATTCATCTTTCCCCTGCCCAAAGCCACTGTCTACAAAATTAGATGCACCCACCCACTTGGTTCACCTCCGCTCTTGTTTCCTCTGAGAACAAAGGCTGCGCCAAGTTCATTTGGTGGCTCTTCCGCTGTGGATGAAGAGCTGCCACTCCACTCAATTCCTTTTTTGTTTTTGTAAAGCACTTAGCATGTGCCAGGCACTGTGAGCCCACTGTTGGGTAGGGACTGTCTCTATATGTTGCCAACTTGTACTTCCCAAGCGCTTAGTACAGTGCTCCGCACACAGTAAGCGCTCAATAAATACGACTGATTGATTGATGGGTAAGGACCGTCTCTATATGTTGCCGATTTGTACTTCCCAAGCGCTTAGTACGGTGCTCTGCACACAGTAAGCGCTCAATAAATACGATTGAATGGAGCTGGTAGACGCTATCCTTGTCCACTAGACGCCTCCACGTGCTAGGCTTGTGTGCAAATCATCACACCAAAAGAGTGGAAAAAACCTTCCTCGAGGAGAGAGTAATTTCAGAGTTGCTTAGAAAAAAAAACCAAACACCCTATCTGGGCAGGGATTCTTTCACCATTAGGTTATTCACTGCTGTTAATTTTCCTCTAGTGCCCACTAGTGAAAGAAAATGAAGTTTAACAGTTATGATATTTTTTTTTAGGGATAAGTCCTTTAAAACGCTGCTCAAAAATCTTTGCCTCCAAGCAGACCAGCAAGCCCATCTAAAATTCAAACTATGTTAGACGTGGTTGTTTTAAAAGTTGAGTTTCACAACCAAGATCCGTTAGCCAGGCTGATTCTGGTCTTGCTTTGAACAAATGTATCCTGCGGTCAGGTTTTGCGTGAGCTCTAAGGGAAACGTAGGCTTGCTTTAGATTTACAAAAATGCATGTATGACTTGGTTTCTAGGTGGGGTTGAAATGGGGTGATGACTCATAAGCCCTAAATAAACAGGCAGGAATTGTAACCTCAGGATATGCCAAACCAAACCAAAGGGAATTTCACAAGTGCAGCCAAGGCCAGACTGAGGAATGGCTTATCTTTTTAACCCGTGGACACTTTTGATGTAGAAAATAGCATTTTATGGTCTGCATAATGATGGACATTTTGTGAGTTCTGGGGAAAAAAGTTATTAAAAGTAGCATGAATTATTTAGTGAATTAAAAAGTCACCGAGAATAGGACTACCTGAATGGTTAGAAAATTGTTCCAAGCGATCAACAGAGGGAAAGTTTCTATTGAAAAACAACCACCAAACTTTTTAATCTGGATTACTGTGCCGCACCATTCATTCATTCAATCATATTTATTGAGTGCTTACTGTGTGCAGGGCACTCTACTGAGTGCTTCGGAAAGTCCAAGAGAACAATAAACAGACTACATTCCCTGCCCACAGCAAGCTCCCAGTTTTAGAGGGGAAGATAGACATAATATAATATAATTTATATTATAATATTTATAATGTAAATAAATTTACAGATATGTACATAAGTGCTAGAGATAGTAAAGGCTCTTCAGTGACGTATGTCATTAGTGGTGTGACCAGTTTCGTGGAATACTATTTAACAAATTTTTAAAAATTAGGGGGGAGTGAGGGTTAGTGCCAGCTTGTACTTCCCAAGCGCTTAGTACAGTGCTCTGCACACAGTAAGCGCTCAATAAATACGATTGATTGATTATTGCTTGCCTGTTTGTGTCTTTCTTTCCCTCTGAATCCTTTCAATCAGCTCCTCGAGCTGGAAGGGAAATCAAGAGGTCATCTGGTCTAGCTCCCTGCATCTAGCCACGTAAATGGGTAAGTTGTCAAGAGGAGATGGTTGCCCAATCCTCTTTGATGTTTTGCTTCCAATCTCTGGAGACATGGAGAAACCGTGTGGCTTAGTGAATAGAGCTTGGACCTGGGTTCTAATCCTGGCTCTGCCATTTGTCTGCTGTCTGACCTTGGGCAAGTCACTTCACTTCTCTGGGCCTCATTTACCTCAGTTAAAATGGGGATTAAGAGTGTGAGCCCCATGTGGGACAGGGACTGTGTCCAGCCTCATTAGCTTGTATCTACCCTAGTGCTTAGAACAGTGCTTGGCACATAGTAAATGCTTAACAAGTACTATTAATATTATTATCATCTGTTCAGCGTCCTAACTTATAACAGTTCTTCATAAAGATTCCGATAATTGCTCCATCATGTTCCGACCTTTTGCGCTTCCAAATTCTCCATCTCCCCTAAACCGACGTTCAACTCCAGCTCTCTGGGCTTTGGTTTTAAGAATTACATTGTGTAGTAAACAGAAGCCTTTAAAGTCCAATTCCCAAGTTCGGAGGCACCACGCAGTTCAAGGCCAAACTCTTTACTGCCTTTATTAAACAGTTTACCGTACCAGGGGAAATTACACCTATCCAATCGAGGCACGGTTCCAAAACCCCCAAAGAAGGAGTTACCTTCTCCCCTGAGTGATGTCTGTCCAAGGAACTGCCCATCTTAACTTGTTCAAGTCTTCTCTAAGCCTGTCAACCACACAGCATGACTTGACACCATGTCCACGTGCTTTGTTTTGTTCTCCGTCTTCCCCGTCTAGACTGTGAGCCCCTTGTTGGGTAGGGACCGTTTCTATATGTTGCCAACTTGTACTTCCCAAGTGCTTAGTGCAGTGCTCTGCAAACAGTAAGTGCTCAATAAATACAATTGAATGAATGAATGAATTGACACCAGCCAAGGCCTGACCCATCCCTTTACCGTATCTAGATTTGTACATATTTGACCAAGAACACAGTAACCAACTGGGTCAGTGTCATACAAATGACACAGACCCACAGTAGTCATCATCAATCGTATTTATTGAGCGCTTACTGTGTGCAGAGCACTGTACTAAGCGCTTGGGAAGTACAAATTGGCAACATATAGAGACAGTCCCTACCCAACAGTGGGCTCACAGTCTAAAAGGGGGAGACAGAGAACAAAACCAAACGTACTAACGAAATAAAATAAATAGACTAGATGTGTACAAGTAAAATAAATGAAGAGTAATAAATACGTACAAACATACCCAACAGTGGGCTCACAGTCTAAAAGGGGGAGACAGAGAACAAAACCAAACGTACTAACAAAATAAAATAGACTAGATGTGTACAAGTAAGATAAATAAATAAATAAATGCGAGCAGGGCACTGTACTAAGCGCTCGGGAGGTGGGCAGAGAGGCAGGGAGGGAACATGGCGGGCCTGAGGAGAAGTGAGTCCCTCAGAGGGCTGTTAGCATCCCGGCCTGGAGTGTGCTATACAGTTTTCAGTTGGGTGTTCGTCAGAACTTTTGGCAGGTGAGTACACTCTGAGGAAAGTTGTAAATGTGTTTAGAATAAAATGCAGGAGAGGGGTTTGGGCCCTGTTGGAGGTCCCTTTTACCTAGTAAGCAGTGAGGAGCTGCATGGCATAGTGGATAGAGCACAGGCCTGAGAGTCAGAGACGGTCACGGGTTCTAATCCCAGCTCCGCCACTTGACTGCTGTGTGACCTTGGGGCAAATGACTTCACTTCTCTGGGCCTCATCTGTAAAATGGGGATTGAGATTGTGAGCTGTGTCCAACCCCGATTTGCTTGGATCCGCCCCAGCATTTAGAACAGTGCCTGTTGCATAGTAAGTGCTTAACAAATACCGTAATTATTTATTAGTAGTAGTAGTTGTACCGTAGAGTGGTTTTTCACCAAAGTGGTACAGGCATTTTATTCAAAAATATCGTCTCACACATCACCCAATGAGTGCTCCCTTCCATTCGTTCAATCATATTGAAGGCTTACTGTTTGCAAAGCACTGTATTAAGCGCTTGGGAGAGTACGATACAACAATAAACAGACACATCCCCTGCCTACAAAGAGCTTACAGTCTAGAGGGGGAGACAGACATTACTATGAATGAATAAGTTACAAATATGTACATATTCCTCTGTCCTGGGGGCAAACCACTTGACTACAGATCCTCTCTTGGGAAGCCTCCCTTCCTGGCATTAAACCCAAATAATATTAATGTTTGCTGACAGCTGAGAAGGCATAGGGGATTTTATCACAGTAAAATATCATCTTCAAATTCTGACCCATCCTGGGTGGACCAGCTGCCCTACATGTGCCTATGATAAGCAGCATGGTGTAATAAGAAGCGGGATGGCCTAGTGGATAGAACCCAGAAGGTCATGGGTTCTAATCCTGGTTCCACCACTTGTCTGCCGTCTGACCTTGGACAAGTCCTTTCACTTCTCTGGGCCTCAGTTCCCTCTTCTGTAAAATGGGGATTAAGACTGCGAGCCCCCTGTGGGATAGGGACTATCTAACCCGTTTTGCTTGTATCCACCCCAGCGCTTAGTACAGTGCCTACATAGTACTTACATATTAAGTACTTAACAAACACCAGAATTACTATTAATATTATTAGATGTGACAGGAGTACATGAGAGAAGGGGCGATGCAGGGGGAATGAGAGAACACATTTGGGGGAGAGGGACGAGGACAATAAAGATGGTTGAATGGAAAGAAGAGGTAATAACAATAATTGTGGTATTTGTTAAGTGCTTACTATGTGCCAGGCAGTGTACTAAGTGCTGGGGTAGATACAGGCAAATGAGGTTTGACACAGCCCTTGTCCCAAAAGGGGCTTACAGTCCCAATCCCCATTTTACCAATCAGGTAACTGAGGCACAGAGAAGTTAAGTGACTTGCCCAAGTCACTCAGCAGACCAGGGGAGGAGTCAGGATTAGAACTCAGATCCTTCTGGCTCCCAGTCCCACACTCTCTATCTACTAGGGCTCGCTGCTGCTTGTTCCCCAGTAACTGTTCCTCGATGCCTGTAGTGGAGTTGAATGATGGCTCCAAAGAGCGTTGGCGTTTTATGCAAGCTGTAAACTTCTCGTGGGCAGGGAATCATCATCATCATCAATCGTATTTATTGAGCGCTTACTATGTGCAGAGCACTGTACTAAGCACTTGGGAAGTACAAATTGGCAACATATAGAGACAGTCCCTACCCAACAGTGGGCTCACAGTCTAAAAGGAATGTGCCTGTTACATTGTAGCCTCCCAAGACCGTAGTTCAGTGCCCTTCACACAATAACTGTTCAATAAATACGATCGACTGACTGATTTTATGCAATGGAGCCTATCCCCCTGCCCCTTGGTTTCCTTTCAGTCTTTGCCACGCTAGGTTCTAGGGACAGAGAGTGGGTTTAATATCTGAATGTGGACCCTGGTATAGATCATTATAGCTTTTGAGCTCTTTGCAGGAAAAAAGAAACCCTGATATGTAACCAAGAAACGAATGATTTGCATTAAAAGATGAAATTCTGAGGCATTGCGCTGACCATGGTATCGGGGCCCTGAGCTGCTTGAAAGTCCCCAGTGCTACAGGCTGTAATTGTAAATACTCTTCCAATTGGATTAAAATGTTTAATACATGTAAGCAACAGCCAGTACCCTAGGAGGCCTCAGACTTTAATTAGACACAGCAGGGCTTGTAATTAAACCCTGTAATCTCATAAATCTAGAGCAGTGGACTAAGTGCGACAAACTCAGTTCCATTCTGAGCCCCAGGGGCCTATGACTGAACGAAGAAATTGAACCCAGAGTTTCGCTGCACCCAGGAAAGGAGACACGCTATTCTCAGGGAGCTTCAGGGACCGAGACGGCGTCCAACAGTGATACAGTCTGTCGAGGCCGTGATACCTTCTCACTGTGCCTCGATCTCTCATGTCTCGCCACTGACTCCTAGCCCACGTCCTGCCTCTGGCCTGGAATGCCTTCCCTCCTCTAATCATCATCATCATCAATCGTATTTATTGAGCGCTTACTGTGTGCAGAGCACTGTACTAAGCGCTTGGGAAATACAAATTGGCAACATATGGAGACAGTCCCTGCCCAACAGTGGGCTCACAGTCTAAAAGGGGGAGACAAAACCAAACATACTACAAAATAAAATAGAATAGATATGTACAAGTAAAATAAATAAATAAATAAATAGAGTAATAAATATGTACAAACATATATACATATATGCAGGTGCTGTGGGGAAGGGAAGGAGGTAAGGTGGGGGGGATGGAGAGGGGGACGAGGGGGAGAGGAAGGAAGGGGCTCAGTGTGGGAAGGCCTCCTGGAGGAGGTGAGCTCTCAGCAGGGCCTTGAAGGGAGGAAGAGAGCTAGTTTGGCAGATGGGCCGAGGGAGGGCATTCCAGGCCCTGGGGAGGACGTGGGCCGGGGGTCGATGGCGGCACAGGCGAGAATGAGGCACGGTGAGGAGATTAGCAGCGGAGGGTGTGGGGTGGGCTGTAGAAGGAGAGAAGGGAGGTGAGGTAGGAGGGGGCGAGGGGATGGACAGCCTTGAAGCCCAGGGTGAGGAGTATCTGCCTGATGCGCAGATTGATTGGTAGCCACTGGAGATTTTGGAGGAGGGGAGTAATATGCCCAGAGCGTTTCTGGACAAAGATAATCCGGGCAGCAGCATGAAGTATGGATTGAAGTGGGGAGAGACACGAGGATGGGAGATCAGAGAGAAGGCTGATGCAGTAGTCCAGACGGGATAGGATGAGAGCTTGAACGAGCAGGGTAGCGGTTGGGATGGAGAGGAAAGGGCGGATCTTGGCGATGTTGCGGAGCTGAGACCGGCAGGTTTTGGTGACGGCTTGGATGTGAGGGGTGAATGAGAGAGTGGAGTCGAGGATGACACCAAGGTTGCGGGCTTGTGAGACGGGAAGGATGGTATTGCCGTCAACAGAGATGGGAAAGTCAGGGAGAGGGCAAGGTTTGGGAGGGAAGACAAAGAGTTCAGTCTTCGACATGTTGAGCTTTAGGTGGCGGGCAGACATCCAGATGGAGATGTCCTGAAGGCAGGAGGAGATGCGAGCCTGGAGAGAGGGGGAGAGAGCAGGGGCAGAGATGGAGATCTGGGTGTCATCAGCGTAGAGATGATAGTTGAAACCGTGGGAGCGAATGAGGTCACCAAGGGAGTGCGTGTAGATCGAGAACAGAAGGGGACCAAGCACTGAACCTTGGGGAACCCCCACAGTAAGAGGATGGGAGGGGGAGGAGGAGCCAGCAAAAGAGACTGAGAATGAATCCATTCTCTAATCCAACAGGCAACCACTCTCCCTCACTTCAAAGCCTTACTGAAGGCCCATCTCCTCCAAGAGGCCTTCCCTGACTAAGCCCCACTTTTCCTCATCTCCCACTCCCACTCCCGTCTGCATCACCCTGACTTGCTCCCTTTGTTCTCCCCCCACTCCCCGTAGCACTTATATATATATATACCTGTAATTTCATTCATTTGTATTGTGGCCTAAATGTTTTTTTGGGGGGAAGGAAGACCGCCCCCACACCCAGCCCCACTTCTGCCCCACTAGGATCACTAGTTGTTTTATTCCAGACAGTCTTGTTTTCAGCCAGCCGGCCCCTTGTTGCTAAAAGAGAGTTGGAGGAGTGGGTAATCCTAGGCTGAAGGAGACTTGATTACAGACTCCAGAAAGGGACAGTGTCCAGCTTGCTGTTTCTGACTTTCTGTTTATTGTTACAGGGTACTCTCCCAAGCGTTTAGTACAGGGCTTTGCACACGGCAAGTGCTCAATAAATATGAAGGAATGAATTCATGAACAATTCTGTGTTCTGTGCCTCAGTTTCTCCCCAGGTGTGTGCTGACAGTGAAAGCAGCTCTCACCACCCTCCCACTTTACACAGGTGCTGGGTGGGGCTCACAATGCCATCAATCAGTCATATTTATTGAGTGCTTACTGTGTGCAGGTACTAACGCTTAGTCTCTGCAAAACACTTTGAGGTGCTTGGATTAAAGGTGTGGCATCCAGCCAAAGCATTATTTTTATTGAGGCTTTTAAGAGACCACAATAAAGCCTCCTAGCCATTCCTGTCCAACTAGAAATTTTAATGGGAGGTAAACGTCTCGTCGGCTCTGAACTCTAGCTATTAAACCAGCAGAAGTCCCACAGTCTCAGAGTTCTCTCTGTAACCCAACAATTTCCCTCCCTCCCTCCTTCACTAATCACTTGGAAGAGTATGATGATACTAATAATAATAATAATGGTATCTGTTAAGCGCTTACTATATACGGAGCACTGTTCTAAGCCCTGGGGAGGATACACGGTGATCAGGTTGTCCCACGTGGGGCTCACGGTCTTAATCCCCATTTTACAGATGAGGTAACTGAGGCACAGAGAAGTGAAGTGACTTGCCCGAAGTCACACAGCTGACAAGTGGTGCAGCCGGGATTTGAACCCGTGACCTGTGACTCCCAAGCCCGGGCTCTTTCCACTGAGCCATGCTGCCTCTCTGCCAGTCATCTCTGCCCACCTAATAATGATAATAATGATGGTATTTGTTAAGCGCTTACTATGTGTCAAGCACTGTTCTAAGCGCTGGGGAGGATACAAGGTGATCGGGTTGTCCCACGTGGGGCTCACGGTCTTAATCCCCATTTTACAGATGAGGGAACTGAGGCCCAGAGAAGTGAAGTGACTTACCCAAAGTCACACAGCTGACAAGCGGCGGAGCTGCGATTTGAACCCATGACCTCTGACTCCCAAACCCAGGCTCTTTCCACCGAGCCATGCTGCCTCTCTGCCAATCATCTCTGCCCATCTAATAATGATGGTATTTGTTAAGCGCTTACTATGTGTCAAGCACTGTTCTAAGCTCTGGGGAGGATACAAGGTGATCAGGTTGTCCCACGTGGGGCTCACGGTCTTAATCCCCATTTTACAGACGAGGGAACTGAGGCCCAGAGAAGTGAAGTGACTTACCCAAAGTCACACAGCTGACAAGCAGCGGAGCTGGGATTTGAACCCATGACCTCTGACTCCCAAACCCAGGCTCTTTCCACCGAGCCATGCTGCCTCTCTGCCAATCATCTCTGCCCACCTAATAATGATGGTATTTGTTAAGCGCTTACTATGTGTCAAGCACTGTTCTTATTACTGGGGTAGATTCAAGCCAGTCAGGTTGGACACAGTCCCATGTGGGGCTCACAGTTTTCATCCCCATTTTCCGCAAGAGGGAACTGAAGCCTAAAGAAGCGAAGTGTCTTGTCCAAGGTCACACAACAGACAAGTGGAGGAGCTGGAATTAGAATGTACATCGTGCATTCATCTTTTATCCCCATACATTATGATGTACGTACTAATTATGATTAGTATTACATATATATATGTATATTAAGCAGGTACATTATATGTATATAGTACATTAATTGCATGTCCACACGGATATTAAGGCCGATTAAAACATTAATGACAGCCAGACATTTTCTGGTCTCTATCCGCATTTATTTAAACTACAACATAAATGATATTCTGACAGATCATGCATGCTTCTGGCTTCCAGGCCTGGGCTTTCCCCTTTAGGCCCTGCCTGCCTTGGAGGTGCCCCTCCCCAAAGGAGCAGGGGGGTGAGAGGCAATCAATCAATCAATCAATCAATCGTATTTATTGAGCGCTTACTGTGTGCAGAGCACTGTACTAAGCGCTTGGGAAGTACAAGTTGGCAACATATAGAGACGGTCCCTACCCAACAGTGGGCTCACATCACCACCTGCTATTCAAGTAGCTGCTGAAAGGTGAGCCCACCGCTCAGACCCTCAACCATCCATCACTTGCCATCGGCCTCTCTTCTCTCCAAGAGCGCTGAGATCTGGTCTTATCGAGCGCTGCATACATAGACAACCAAGAAAAGACTATAGCCAGGGCATCACCGGTCTCTCAAGTAGCTCCTTTTGGGGGCAATAATAATAATAATAATAATAATAGCATTTATTAAGTGCTTACTATGTGCAAAGCACCGTTCTAAGCGCTGAGGAGGTTACAAGGTGATGAGGTTGTCCCACGGGGGGCTCACAGTCTCATTCCCCATTTTACAGATCAAGGAACTGAGGCCCAGAGAAGTGAAGTGACTTGCCCAAAGTCCCACGGGGGGCTCACAGACTTATTCCCCATTTTACAGATCAGGGAACTGAGGCCCAGAGAAGTGAAGTTACTTGCCCAAAGTCACACAGCCGACAAGTGGTGGGGCCGGGATTTGAACCCACGCCCTCTGACTCCAAAGCCCAGGCTCTTTCCACTGAGCCACGCTGCTTCTCTACAAGGTGATCAGGTTGTCCCACGTGGGGCTCACGGTCTTAACCCCCATTTTACAGATGAGGTAACTGAGGCACAGAGAAGTGAAGTGACTTGCCCAAAGTCACACAGCCGACAAGTGGTGGGGCCGGGATTTGAACCCGCGCCCTCTGACTCCAAAGCCCAGGCTCTTTCCACTGAGCCACGCTGCTTCTCTACAAGGTGATCAGGTTGTCCCACGTGGGGCTCACGGTCTTAACCCCCATTTTACAGATGAGGTAACTGAGGCACAGAGAAGTGAAGTGACTTGCCCAAAGTCACACAGCCGACAATTGGCGGAGCCGGGATTTGAACCCATGACCTCTGACTCCAAAGCCCGGGCTCTTTCCACTGAGCCACACTGCTTCTCTAGAAGGTGATCAGGTTGTCCCACGTGGGGCTCACGGTCTTAACCCCCATTTTACAGATGAGGTAACTGAGGCACAGAGAAGTGAAGTGACTTGCCCAAAGTCCCCCTGCTGACCATTGGCGGAGCCGGGATTTGAACCCATGACCTCTGACTCCAAAGCCCGGGCTCATTCCAGTGAGCCACACTGCTTCTCGCAACCCTCCCCTGTGTAATAATAATAATTGTGGTATTTGTGAAGCGCTTTCTATGTGCCAGGCACTGTGCTAAGCGCTGGGGTGGATACAACCAAATAGGCTCGTACACAGTGTCTGTTCCACGTGGGGCTCACAGTCTCAATCCCCATTTCTTAGATGAGGTAACCGAGGCTCAGAGAAGGAAGGTGACTTGCCCAAGGTCACACAGCAGACAAGTGGCGGAGCTGGAATTAGAACCCATGACCTTCCAACTCCCAGGCCTGTGCTCTATCTACTACGCCGTGCTGCTTCTCTGTATATATAGACTTTTAGCCGAGGCCTTAAGAATTAAAAAAAATTCCCTGTCTTCCCAAATTAAAATGAAAAAAATCACATCAACAACAGCAATAATACACTTTCTTCCCAGTTCCCTGGAACTTTATTTTATTTTGTTAGTACGTTTGGTTTTGTTCTCTGTCTCCCCCTTTTAGACTGTGAGCCCACTGTTGGGTAGGGACGGTCTCTATATGTTGCCAATTTGTACTTCCCAAGCGCTTAGTACAGTGCTCTGCACATAGTAAGCGCTCAATAAATACGATTGATGGTGATGAGGAGGATATCCCAGCCGCTTCCGGGGCTGTTAGGCTTTTCATTACTCGACACCTCACCTCTTGACTAGGGACTGATAGGCTCTTCCTTACGCAGTCAGGCTTGGGAGAGACATAAGGAAGACCTTTCTAATCAAGCGTAATGAGACACTTGGAGTGGGGTTTTTCCGAAATTGGCCTCCCATGCAACCGTTTATTTGGGAAGTGAACAAGTTCCTGTTTTCCCACAGCCAGAGGTACGCCAAATATTCCTCTCGGGTGAACTTTCTCTCCTTCATTCCTTGCAGATGCATTGGCTCCCGTAGTCTGTGTGTGAACGCTTCAGCTCAGCTGGGAAGTCTGTGGTGCCGCCTTCCTCCAGAAAATCCTGGGTTCTAATCCTGGCTCCGCCGCTTGTCTGCTGTGTGGCCTTGGGCAAGTGACTTCACTTCTCTGGGCCTCAGTTCCCTCCTCTCTAAAATGGGTGGGTAGGGACTGTCTATGTTGCCACCTTGTACTTCCCAAGCGCTTAGTACAGTGCTCTGCACACAGTAAGCGCTCAATAAATACGATTGATGATGATGATGATGATGACAGGGACTGTCCAACCCTATTTGCTTGTATTGCCCCCCGGCATTAAGTGCCACCTAGTAAGAGCTTAACAAATACCATAATTATTACTTGATCTGTACCCTTTAAGCACTTGATAGTCACCCCACCCTCAGCCCCGCAGCACTTAAGCACTTTTTAAAAATTGTATTTAAGTGCTTTACTATGTGCCATCATCATCATCAGGCGTATTTATTGAGCGCTTACTATGTGCAGAGCACTGTACTAAGCGCTTGGGAAGTCCAAGTCGGCAGCATATAGAGACAGTCCCTACCCAACAGTGGGCTCACAGTCTAAAAGGGGGAGACAGAGAACAAAACCAAACATACTAACAAAATAAAATAAATAGAATAGATATGCACAAATAAAATAAATAAATAAATGAGTAATAAATATGTACAAACATATATACATAATAAATAAATAAATAGAGTAATAAATATGTACAAACATATATACATGTTTATGTACATATACATGCCAGGCACTGTACTAAGCACTGAGGTAGATAGAAGCCAGTCACGTTGGACACAGTCTGCGTCTCGCATGGGGCTCACAGTCTTTAATCCCCATTTTACAGATGAGGAAACTGAAACACAGAGGAGCTAAGTGACTTGCCCAAGATCACCGAGCAGGCAAGTGGCAGAGCCAGGATTAGAACCCAGTTCCTCAGACTCCCGGGCCCGTGACTTTATCCACTGGACCACACTGCTTCCTTAAATCCATGATTTATTTTCATGTCTGTTTCTCCCCTGTAGACTCCAAGCACCTGGTGTGCAGGGAACTTGTGTACCCCTTTTGTTGTACTATACTCTCCCTAGCGCTTAGTACAGAGCCCTGCATCCGGTAAGGGCTTAATAAATCATCATCAGTGGTATTTATTGAGTGCTTACTGCATGCAGAGCACTGTACTATACCACTGATTGATTGATATTCCTCTCTGATGCCTGTGGATTGACAGCAATGCGTGGCTCAGTGGAAAGAGCCCGGGCTTTGGAGTCGGAGGTCATGGGTTCAAATCCCGACTCTGCCAATTGTCAGCTGTGTGACTTTGGGCAAGTCACTTAACTTCTCTGGGCCTCAGTTCCCTCACCTGTAAAATGGGATTAAAACTGTGAGCCCCCCGTGGGACAACCTGATCACCTTGTAACCCCCCCAGCGTTTAGAACAGTGCTTTGCACATAGTAAGCGCTTAATAAATGCCATCATCATCATCAACAATGTCATTTCCCCTCTCCCCAGTGACTCCAGCCAAACGTAGCCCGACTATGCCGAGTCACATTCTCTCAGGGCCCGTGTGGCTTCCTCTTTGGAAGAGTTGCTAGTTATTCCAGCCCCTCTCGGGATGCCCGAATTCCCCAGCCGTTCCCGTGGGCAACTGACCCTGTCCAGTCCTGAGCCGACAGCTCTTAATAGGGTCAGAGTTTCCTCAGAGTTTGGATTTCTTAGCATATCCAGCTGGTTCCAGCCCGGGCCTGAGTGATGGCTCTTAATAGGCCTGAGTTACCCGTGGCTTCGTGTCTACCAACTCTTTTATATTGCACTCTCCCAAGTGCTTAGTATAGTGCTTAGTTTAATAGTATATAGTAATAGTATAGTATAGTAATAGTGCTTAGTTTAATAGTATATTAAACTCCTCACCCTGGGCTTCAAGGCTGTCCATCCCCTCGCCCCCTCCTACCTCACCTCCCTTCTCTCCTTCTCCAGCCCAGCCCGCACCCTCCGTTCCTCTGCCGCTAATCTCCTCACCGTACCTCGTTCTCGCCTGTCCCGCCATCGACCCCCGGCCCACGTCATCCCCCGGGCCTGGAATGCCCTCCCTCTGCCCATCCGCCAAGCCAGCTCTCTTCCTCCCTTCAAGGCCCTACTGAGAGCTCACCTCCTCCAGGAGGCCTTCCCAGACTGAGCCCCTTCCTTCCTCTCCCCCTCGTCCCCCTCTCCATCCCCCCATCTTACCTCCTTCCCTTCCCCACAGCACCTGTATATATGTATATATGTTTGTACATATTTATTACTCTATTTATTTATTTATTTATTTATTTATTTTACTTGTACATTTCTATCCTATTTATTTTATTTTGTTGGTATGTTTGGCTCTGTTCTCTGTCTCCCCCTTTTAGACTGTGAGCCCACTGTTGGGTAGGGACTGTCTCTATGTGTTGCCAATTTGTACTTCCCAAGCGCTTAGTACAGTGCTCTGCACATAGTAAGTGCTCAATAAATGCGATTGATTGATTGATTGATTGATTGTACATATTTATTACCCTATTTATTTATTTATTTTACTTGTACATATCCATTCTATTTATTTTATTTTGTTAGTATGTTTGGTTTTGTTCTCTGTCTCCCCCTTTTAGACTGTGAGCCCACTGTTGGGTAGGGACTGTCTCTATATGTTGCCAACTTGGACTTCCCAAGCGCTTAGTACAGTGCTCTGCACACAGTAAGCGCTCAATAAATACGATTGACTGATTGATTGATTGATTGTTCTGCACACAGTAAGTGCTCAGTAAATGCAATTGATTGATTGCTATCCCAGGAATCCTGTGGGCTGATCCGGTCCAATTTCCTCAGGCTATTGGATCGGCTTGGTGGAACCGCCTCTCACAGATCCTCTTAGCAAACGCACACTTGCGTCGGACGGGTTGACTAACGGCCCCTCTCCCCAAAGAGCCTGCAAGTGGTATCTTGGAGCCAAGACTGAATCACCAGTTCACAGACCAACTGAGTCTGAACTTGTCTGGAACCACGCAGGGAAGCCCCAGAATTAGCCGGTGTTTATAGACTTCTGAAAACTCAGCGTGCCCTAAATTGGCTCTCCACGGGTTTTTATTTGTTTGTTTTTTCATATAGTATCTGTTAAGCTCTTACTATGTGCCAGGCATGGTACGAAGTGCAGAGGTAGAAACAAGATAGGTTCATCACAGTCCCTGTCCCACGTGGGGCTCACAGCCCTAATCCCCATTTTACAGATGAAGTCACTGAGACACAGAGAATAATAATCGTGTTATTTGTTAAGCAGAAAGAGCATGGGCTTTGGAGTCAGAGGTCAGGGATTCAAATCCAAGCTCTGCCAACTGTCAACTGTGTGACTTTGGGCAAGTCACTTAACTTCTCTGTGCCTCAGTTCCCTCATCTGTAAAATGGGGATTAAGACGGTGAGCCCCCCATTTGACAACCTGACCACCTTGTAACCTCCCCAGTGCTTAGAACAGTGCTTTACACATAGTAAGTGTTTAACAAATACCATTATTATTATTATTATTACTATGTGCCAGGCACTGTACTAAGTGCTTAGTGGGCAGGGGGTATACAAGAAAATTGGGTTGGACACAGTGTCTGTCCCACGTCGGGCTCACAATCTTAATCCCCATTTCATAGATGAGGTCCCTGAGTCACAGAGAAGTGAAGTGACTTGCCCAGGGTCACACAGCAGACAAGTGGCGGAGCCAGGATTAGAACCCAGGCCCTTCCACTCGTGCTCCATCCACAAGGCCACACTGGCCAGGCACAGTAATAATAGCTCGAATTTGTTATTTTTCAACTGTCCAGACAACTGCCAAAATTATTCTTTTTTTTCTTTTCCCTTTTCAACATCCTTATGCTGTCATCACCATTTTGCAGAAGAAGCAGCTGAGGAGCCGAGAGAAGGTCGCACAACAGGTCAGTGCCTCCTTCTTTAAGTCCCAGTTATGTCGAAGACTGTGTCCGCGTGGTTATAAAATTAATCGAGTCCCTAAGACGCTTCAGCCTGATCTCCCCCTGCTGCGAAAACAGAAGACGGCATCCAAGGCTGGAAAAGGTTTGGGCCGTTTTGTTCCCAGTGGGAAATTTGAAGCTAAAACATTCGAGCTGCGTTGGCCGGGAATCGAACCCGGGTCAACTGCTTGGAAGGCAGCTATGCTCACCACTATACCACCAACGCCGGCTGTAAGGAGTGGCGTGGTGAGCCGGGGGAAATGGAAGGTGGAGCTTGGATGCCTTGTAAAGCTCACGAACTGAGCCCGTCCGCCTCAGAGGATGGGCGGGAGAAATATCGAGTCCTCAGATTTGTTCCCTCTCCTCTCTGTCTCTCCCCTCCTCCCTCTGTCTCTTTCCCCTCTCTCCTCCCGTCTTCCAAGGAGAGGAAAACCACCCCACGCTTGTTTCCTCGTTCGCCCTCCCGTGTCAGGAACTCCACACGTGGGGCCAGTGGGGCTGAGTCAGTGTGTGACCCTTGTGTGGCTGTGTCGTGCGTGAGACCCTCTGTGTGTCACTGTACAACACGTATCGGGGAATGATGATGATGATGATCATCATCAATCGTATTTATTGAGCGCTTACTGTGTGCAGAGCACTGTACTAAGCGCTTGGGAAGTACAAGTTGGTAACATATAGAGACGGTCCCTACCCAGCGGTGGGCTCACAGTCTAAAAGGGGGAGACAGAGAACAAAACCAAACATACTAACAAAATAAAATAAATAAATAAATAAATAGAGTAATAAATATGTACAAACATATATACAGATGATGATGATGGCATGTATTAAGCGCTTACTATGTGCAAAGCACTGTTCTAAATGCTGGTGTATCTGGGGATGATTTTGTGTATGTGCATGTGTGTGCGCACACGAGAGTGCTGCCTTAGGTACTTCTGCTCTTGGTCCCCTCTGGGACTGAGAAAACCCGGTCCCCGTCTCTGCTCTGCAAATAAGGGAATTTTAGGTGGAGCTACGGCATCTGTGATGAAGCCTTAATAATGGCATTTATTAAGCGCTTACTATGTGCAAAGCACTGGTCTAAGCACTGGAGAGGTTACAGGGTGATCAGGTTGTCCCATGGGGGGCTCACAGTTTTCATCCCCGTTTTACAGATGTGGTAACTGGGGCACAGAGAAGTTAAGTGACTTGCCCAACATCACACAGCTAATTGGCGGAGCTGGGATTTGAACCCATGACCTCTGACTCCAAAGCCTGTGCAATTTCCCACTGAGCCACGCTGCTTCTGGCCAAAGAGCCACCTAAGGGAGTTCCCCAAGGTGTACAGGTTCAGCAGGAATCCCGAAAGATAGTTGACTAAGGTGGGAGACAGAGACCGCAGAGCTGGCCAAAGCAGTCATCCGCTGGCACTATGGCACTGTTCTGTCACTGCTGAAGTCACTTCGGCATTTAATAGGTCCTGAGCAATCAATCATATTTATTGAGCGCTTAATGCAGGCAGAGCACTGTACTCAGCGCTTGGGAGAGTACGTCACAACAGTATTCATTCATTCAATCGTATTTATTGAGCGCTTACTGTGTGCAGAGCACACAGTACAATTTGGCAACAAGTTGGACTACACACAAGGGAGAGGATGATAGAGTTGGGAGACAAGATCCCTGCCCTCAAGAAGCTCACAGTATAGTAGTGGAGGCGGATATTAAAATAAATGAGAAGCAGCACAGCCCAGGGGACAGAACACAGGCGTAGGAGTTAGAAAGGCCACTCAATCGTATTGATTAAGCGCTTACTATGTTCAGAGCACTGTACTAAGTGCATGGGAGAGTACAATATAACAGACGCAGGGTTCTAACCTTGTCTGCTGTATGACCTTGGGCAAATCACTTCTCTGTGCCTCAGTTCCCTCATCCCCAAAACGGCGGTTAAGAGCCCCATGTGGGACATGGACTGCATCCAACCTGACTGGTTTGGATCCACCCCAGCACTTAGCCTACACATAGTAAGTGCTTAACAAATAGCTTTAATAAAAAAAAGGCAGAGGGAAGAGGGAAATGTGTATTTGTATTTGAAGACCGAGTGCCCCAGAATCACCCCTGCCTGTCCCCTGTCTTGGGCCAGGCCCGGGAGACTGGGCGGGGGATGGGGTCAAGGCCCAGGTTCATTCATTCAATTGCGTTGACTGAATGCAATTCAACTGAATTGCATTCAGTATGGCACACATTTCTTGCCCACAAATGTGTCTAGAGGATGAGCTCCAAGTCTAGAGCACAGAAAAGTCAGCGTGCCCCTGAAAATATGCTCAAGGTGTCTCAAGTTGGGGAGACACCTCCTTCTCCCATGGCCCCGTTGGCACTGTAGTTGGTGGTGGAGACAGTGGGCTGCTTTCTGTTCTCACTGCTCCTTTCAGATACCAGATCAGGAGAAGAGGAATCCCTAGCCCTGGGTTGGAGAATGCCTCCCCGAAATCCCCCAGAGAAGCAATGTGGCCTAGTAGCTAGAGCACCGGCCTCAGCGTCAGAAAGCCCTGGGTCCCAATCCCTCCTCCGCCACTTGTCTGCTGTGTGTCCTTGGGCAAGTCACCTCACTTCTCTGTACCTCAGTGACATCTGTAAAAAGGGGATTAAAGCCGTCAGCCCCATGTGGGACGTAGACTGTGTCCAACTGATAGTTTCATATCTACCCCAGCACTTTGTACAGTACCTGGAATGTAGGAAACGCTTAACAGATGCCATAAAAAAATCCCTCTATGTACTGAGAATTCCCTAAACTTTTTTTAATGGAAATATATGAAAAAAAAAAAGAATTACGGTCCTTAAAAGATTAGCATTCCTGCAGTGCTCTGCCGAAAAAGAACGATTCAGCAAATGAATCTGTTCCAAATCAATAATAATAGAGTGAGATGCAGATCGCCCCAAGTATTATGTGGCTTTCAGTCTGGAATGGCAAGTCTTTGAAATCTGAATTAACGCTTTCCTTTAATCAGGGTGCCAGTTAATACACTGTATTAACACTGTACTTCTAGTGTGCCTGAAAGTATCTGCAGTCAAATTGCTCCTATGGGCAGGGAACCCGTCTACCAACTCTCTTTTATTGTACTCGCCCAAGTGCTCAGTACAGTGCTCCGCCCACGGTAAGATCAGCTATGTCATGCTGGCAGCTCAGCTGCAGACTGATCGGTGCCTTGGCGCAGTGCTTAGTGCAGTGCCTGGCACATAGTAAAGTGCTTAACAAATGCCATTAAATAAAAAGAAATAAATAAACTCCGTGATGAACCGTCTCATCAACGTAGAAAGAACCAGTCAGGCCCACAAAGAGAAGTCGCCCCTCTCCTGAGGAAGAGAAGACCCTCACCAGGTCACAGGCCAAACTCAGGTCAGTATAGGTCAAAAGCAGCAGGTGAGAAGTGGCATGGCCTAGTGGATAGAGCTCGGGCCTTGGAGTCAGAAGGACCTGAGTTCTAATCCCCGCTCCACCCCTTGTCTGCTGTGTGACCCTGGGCAAGTCACTTCACTTCTCTGGGCCTCAGTTCCTTCATCTGTAAAAATGGGGATTAAGCCCCATGAGGGACGGGGACTGTGCCCGACTCAATTTGCTTATATCCCTTCCAGCGCTTAGTACAGTGCCTGGCACATAGTAAGCGCTTAGCAAATACCATAAAAAAAGGGATCCTACCGGCATTAACTTTTGGGCCACTGAAGGTGCTAAACCATTTAGGAAAATATACCGCTAGTTGACAGATCCCCCTCAAGCCAAAGGACAATTCTGCACTTAGAGTTACTGTCCACCTAATGATATCCTGCACACTCCTGCACAATAATAATGATCAAACTATAATCATAATAATAGTGTTATTTCATCATCGTCAATCGTATTTATTGAGTGCTTACTGTGTGCAGAGCACTGTACTAAGCACTTGGGAAGTACAAGTTGGCAACATATAGAGACAGTCCCTACCCAACAGTGGGCTCACAGTCTAACATCATCAATAAATACGATTGATGATGATTATTTGTTAAGGGGCAACTAGCTATTTTTCAATCTGTCCCTCCGTCATAGCAGGGATTTTGCCTTCTATGTTGCACTCTCCCAGGTGCTTAGTACGGTGCTCTGCACAGAGTAAGCACTCAGTAAGTTTTTCTGGTTGGTGGAGTCTTGAACTGCCCATCCTTATGTGACAGACTGAGGTGTTCTTTTAAGGAGAGGAATTCTGGAAGTCTGTTTTGCCCACTAGCTGCCGAATCCAGGTTGTGTGGGTGCTTGGTAATAGTTCAATAATAACGCGCTGAGTGAGTGCATAAGTGTTAATTTATGAGACTGTGTCACAGGCCAGCATGGAGGGGAGTCTTTTAGTTTCTCCCACGAATGCTCACGGGCTATTTCTCCCTGTGGGGTTGCTAGCCAAGCATCTGGAGCAGTCCTGGCAAGTCATTTAGTGCTGGAATGGTGAATTCTAACCAGGTTTCTAACCGCCGACTGCTTTCACGTAGCAACTTTGGAGCTTCCCCCGTTCCCCGGCTCCGGTTCATCACCATGTCAGCCCCCGCAGCCCTCCTTTGCCGGTAGCTTGGTGCGCACAAGCCGCTGGCCTGGGTTTAATTCCTAGCCAACGTCGCTTTTCAGCAGATATTCATCCTGTTACGAAATGTGGAGGGACACAGCTGAAGCCTGTTAAGCTTTTGGACCAGTTTAGACCTGTGGTTTATCTTCAAAACCACATTGCCACGGTCCTCCTTTAGTTGAAAAACGAAGACATAAAGAGTGAAAGGGAAAAGAAAAGGATGGCTTTAATGGAAATGAAATGGAAGGTAATTCCTCATATCCAACAGACAATTACTCTCCCTGCCTCCAAAGCGTTACTGAAGGCACATCTCCTCCAAGAGACCTTCCTTGACTATTCATTCATTCATTCAATCGTCTTTATTGAGCGCTTACTGTGTGCAGAGCACTGTACTAAACACTTTGGAAGTACAAGTTGGCAACATATAAGCCCTCATTTCCTCTTCTCCCGCTCCCTTTTGCATCGCCCCGACTTGCTTCCTTTATTCATCTCCCCTCCCAGCCCCACAGCACTTATGTACATATCTGTAATTTATTTAGTTTTATATAAATGTCTGTCTTCCCCTCTAGACTGCTCACTGTGGGTAGGGAAGGTGTCTGTTTATTGTTATAGGGTACTCTCCCAAGCGCCTAGTTCAATGCTTCGCACACAGTAAGTGCTCAATAGATGTGATTGAATTCATTCATTCATTCAGTAGTATCTATTGAGTGCTTACTGTGTGCAGAGCACTGTACTAAGTGCTTGGGAAGTCCAAGTTGGCAACACATAGAGACGGTCCCTACCCAACAATGGGCTCACAGTCTAGAAGGGGGAGATAGACAACAAAACAAAACAGGTGGACAGGGATCAAGTCGACAGAACAAATAGAATTAAAGCTAGATGCACTTCATTAACAAAATAAATAGAATATTAAATATGTACAAGTAAAATAAATAGAGTAATAAATCTGCACAAACATATATACAGGTGCTGTGGGGAGGGGAAGGAGGTAGGGCCGGGGGGATGGGGAGGAGGAGAGGAAAAAAGGGGCTCAGTCTGGGAAGGCCTCTTGGAGGTGATCAATCAATCAATCAATCGTATTTATTGAGTGCTTACTGTGTGCAGAGCACTGTACTAAGCGCTTGGGAAGTACAAGTTGGCAACATATAGAGACAACAGTGGGCTCACAGTCTAGAAGATCAGGTTGGACACAGTCCATCAGCAGATAGAGCATGGGCCTGCGACTCAGAAGGACCTGGGTTCTAATCCCAGCTCCACCACGTGTCTGCCGTGTGACCTTGGGTAAGTCCCTTCACTTCTCTGGGCCTCAGTTCCCTCATGGGTAAAATGGGGATGAGGACTGTGAGCCCCACGTGGGACAGGGACCGCGTCCAACCCGATTTGCTTGAATGAAGGAAATGAATGAATGAGAGCCCTGGAAAGGGAACTCTGACAAGGGAGATATTTCCAACCTAATCCACCGGATTCAGCCGTGCCTAGGGAAATCCTCTTGGTCCTTTTTCTGTCCGGTAACGCAGCTGGTCACGGTCAACCACATCGGAGCTGTTTGCCAACGAGGATTTTAGCCAAGACCCAAGATGGGAAGCGCCGTGGATGGAGTCTCCGGCCATAAAAGACAGGTGGCCCTAGCCAAGACTGAAAGCATATTATTAGAACATACCTGGCATAATGAAATCTCCTAGCTATAATTGTGGTAGCCAACTCCACTAAATTAAAAGGTTTGTGATAGTCAGCATATTTTATCCTTGAGTGAGCACTAGGCTAAAGGGAACTGATTGCCATGTTTATTAAGACTGGATCCCCCCCTTCTTACCTCCTTCCCTTCCCCACAGCACCTGTATATATGTATATATGTTTGTACATATTTATTACTCTATTTATTTTCCTTGTACATATCTATTCTATTTATTTTATTTTGTTAGTATGTTTGGTTTTGTTCTCTGTCTTCCCCTTTTAGACTGTGAGCCCACTGTTGGGTAGGGACTGTCTGTATATGTTGCCAATTTGTACTTCCCAAGTACAGCGCTCTGCACATAGTAAGCGCTCAATAAATACGATTGATGATGATGATGATGATGATGATTTATAAAGTGAGGCTACATCATCCGGAAGATGAGTAGTCTTTTCGTATTGCGGAAAAAGGTTTGCCTTTCAGGTGGCCTAGCGGATAGACCTCAGGCCTCACATTCAGAACAACTCCCAGATTCTAATCCTGGCTCCACCACCTGTCTGCTATGTGACCTTGGGTGAGTCACTTCACGTCTCTGGGCCTCAGTTCCCTCATCTGGAAAATGGGGGGTTAAGACTGTGCGCTCTTTGTGGGACGGCCCGTGTCGAGCCTGATTACCTTGTATCAGCTGCTTAGTACAGTGCCTGGCATCATTAGAACATTTCCCTGGAATCAGTTCTCAGATGCAAGACCTAATATTTCCAACCGTGCCTTCCCATTAGGAGAACAGGCAAATCAGATCAAATATGTTTGTTTAGAGAGAAGCAAGTCACATGAAGCAGAATATTTGGATTTCATCATAAAATGTCTCCAAATTGCTTACAATTTTAGACTCGGGTTGCTTGGGGAGGGATATACAGAGAACACATGAATTTGTGAGCTTAACTAAGGAAATTCCATACTTGGGAAGGCCTGGATGACCAAAACAGTTTTTTTTTTTAGTGCTATTTGTTAAGCACATACTATGTGCCAGGCACTGTTCCATGTGCTGGGGTAGGTACAAGGTAATCAGGTCCCTGTCAACATGGGGCTCATAGCCTTTATTCCCGTTGTACACATGAGGCAACTGAGGCACGGAGAAGCGAAGCGACTTGCCCAAGGACACCTAACAGACAAGTAAGCTCCAGTCTTTAAGCTCGTTGTGGGCAGGGAATGTGTCTGTTCATTGTTATGTTGTTCTCTCCTGAGCATTTAGTAATAATAATAATAATAATGATGGCATTTGGTAAGTGCTTACTATGTGCAAAGCACTGTTCTAAGCGCTGGGGGGATACAATGTGATCAAGTTGTCCCACGTGGGGCTCACAGTCTTAATCCCCATTTTTACAGGTGAGGGAACTGAGGCTCAGAGAAGTTAAGTGACTTGCCCAAGGTGACACAGCAGACTTGTGGTGGAGCCGGGATTCAAACCCACGACGTCTGACTCCAAAGCCCGGGCTCTTTCCACTGAGCCACGCTGTATAGCGCTCTGCATCATCATCATCATCATCAATCGTATTTATTGAGTGCTTACTGTGTGCAGAGCACTGTACTAAGCGCTTGGGAAGTACAAATTGGCAACATATAGAGACAGTCCCTACCCAACAGTGGGCTCACAGTCTAAAAGGGGGAGACAGAGAACAAGACCAAGCATACTAACAAAGTAAAATAAATAGGATAGATATGTACAAGTAAAATAAATAAATAGAGTAATAAATATGTACAAACATATATACATATATATATTGAGCACACGGTAAGTGCTCAATAAATGCAATTGACTGACTGACAGACAAGGGGCAGGGGCACGATTAGAACCCAGACCCTCCGACTCCCAGCCCCGTGCTCTTTCCACCATGCCGCACCGCTTCTCAGTTACGGAATAATCTCTGGGTGCTTATCACCCCCACACCAACTCAAAATCACGTCCTCATCGCCCTCTTCCCCTTCCCAATTGGGATGGATGGTGCCCGGAGGGTTGGGAGGCGGGATGAAGAACTGGGAAAAAGAACTGGGAAAAAAATCAAGTGGCCACTGGATTTCTTTCCGCTTTAGGAAGGCTCATGTTTTATTTCCACTGACCACCAGAGGGCTCTTCAGTCCACCCAGAGCCATTAGAACATAATAATAATAATAATAATAATAATAATAATAATAATAGTACTTGTTAAGCGCTTACTGTGTGCTAAGCACTGTTCTTCACTTCAGTAAGCAGCAGATGGTCCCGCTGTTGAGTCTGCCCCATTCTTTCCAGTATCAGAGTTTATCAGATGCGCCTTCTACTGAGGGCAGGGGTGGTCTTAGTTTCACCTCCCCTGCAACCTCTCATCCCCAGAAGAGGCCTCCAGTTTGGGGAAACTGAACAGGAAGCTGGTTCTATTGTATTCATTCGATCGTATTTATTAAGCTCTTACTGTGTGCAGAGCACTGTACTCTCCCAAATGCTTAGGACAGTGCTCTGCACATAGTAAGCGCTCAATAAATGAGTGGTCTCAGGATCTCTCCTCTCTCAGGGCCCCGGAATATCTGCTTTGAATCAGTTTCCAGTAGATGACAGTTTGGAAGTTAGGATTGCTAATGTTTGTGCGTAACATTCAGTAGAATGTCTAAACATTCATTTAGACTGTGAGCCCACTGTTGGGTAGGGACTGTCTCTATATGTTGCCAACTTGTACTTCCCAAGTGCTTAGTACAGTGCTCTGCACACAGTAAGCGCTCAACAAATACGATTGATGATGATAGAAGGCTGTGACAGTGAGCCCCAGGTGGGACAGGGGTTGTGTCCAACCCGATTAACTTGTATCTACCCCATCACTTAGTCCAGAGTTTGACACATAGGAAACCCTTGACAACCACCATTACAAAAAAAAGCCCAATTATCATTAGCAGAATTTATGGAGCCTTTCTATTCTATGCATAGCATTATTGTAATCTTGGAGAGAATTTGCAGAAGAAAATGTCAAAATTTCTTCCCTCATAGGTCTGAAAAGGGGAGGCAAACAAATGAGTAGCTAGGTAAGAGCTTCAAAAAAACTGCCGTGGTTAATCCACTCATAAATATTTGAGAGTTGAGTATATTAACTTATTTTATCCTCACTTTGTGACGTGAGGAGCTGCAGGTAGATTATCTCCATTTTTCAGGTGAGAAAACCTAAAGAAGTTTAGTTAAGTACTCAGTGCTATGCACACAATATGTGCTCAATAAATACCATTGACTGACTTATTATTAATAATAATAACTATGGTATTTGTTAAGCACTTACTATGTGAGAAGCAGCGTGGCTCACTGGAAAGAGCCTGGGCTTTGGAGTCGGAGTTCATGGGTTCAAATCCCGGCTCTGCCACTTGTCAGCTGTGTAACTTTGGGCAAGTCACTTAACTTCTCTGTGCCTCAGTTCCCTCATCTGTAAAATGGGAGTTAAGACTGTGAGCCCCACGTGGGACAACCTGATCACCTTGTAACCTCCCCAGCGCTTAGAACATTGCTTTGCACATAGTAAGCGCTTAATAAATGCCATTAAAAAAAAAAGCACTGCACAAAGCACTGGGGTAGATGTAGGATAATCAGGTCCCACATGGGGCTGAGTACTAAATAGGAGGAAGAACAGTATTGAATCCCTATCTTTCAGGAAAGGGAACGGAGGCACAGAGAAGTGAAGTGATTGGCCCAAGATCACACAGCAGTCAAATGGAGGAGCTGGGATTAGAACTCAGGTGCTCTGATATCTAGACCCAGGCTCTTGGCCAAGCTGATTAAGCACTAAGCAAAGAGTTCAGACCCCACTCTGTGCCCCCCAGCCCCCAGGGGGTTCACAGTCTGAGTAATCAATCAATCAATCAATCAATCAATCGCATTTATTGAGCGCTTACTGTGTGCAGAGCACTGTACTAAGCACTTGGAAAGTACAAGTTGGCAACACATAGAGACAGTCCCTACCCAACAGCGGGCTCACAGTCTAGAAGGGGGAGACAGAGAACAAAACCAAACATACTAACAAAATAAAATAAATAGAATAGATATGTACAAGATAAATAAATAGAGTAATAAATATGTACAAACATATACACATATATACCGGTATATATGCAGTCGACAGGTTAAGTGAAGCGTCGGTGCTCAGTAACCACGAGAAGTGATCTTTGCTGACCATTTCCCAGTTCGCCAATGGCTTCATGGGCTATTTCGGCCTGGGCACTCGTTGACTTTTTATTATTTTAAAATGCTTCGACGGCTCGTGTTTTGGATTAGAAGAGTCAGCCTCGGTAATTAATTTCCAAGGCTGAGATTTCCACCCAATTTGCTAGGGGGAGGCAAATAATTAAACAGTAAAAGCGAATCCTGAACCAAAATCTAGTGTTCAATTGGTGTTCAGTAGAAGAATGACCAAAGTGGTTGCTGAACAGTATCCCTCCTCTAATAATAATAATAGTAATAATAATGATGGTATTTGTTAAGCGCTTACTATGTGCCAAGCACTGTTTTAAGTGCTGGGGTAGATACAAGGTAATCAGGTTGTCCCACGTGGGGCTCACAGTCTTAATCCCCATTTTGCAGAGGAGGTAACTGAGGCACAGAGAAGTGAAGTGACATGCCCAAAGTCACAGAGCTGACAAGTGGCGGAGCAGGATTAGAACCCATGACCTTCGACTCCCGAGCCTGGGCTCTTCCCACTAAGCCACGCTGCTTCTCTAAAAGAGAAGCGTGCCAGTGGAGGGAGTGAACCGCAGGGGCAATCCAGGGCTGAGGGTTGGGCAGGCGAGATGGAGGGAGGCGCTTAGTACAGTGCTCTGCACACAGTAAGTGCTCAATAAATACGATTGATGATGATGATGATGAGGCCTGGCGCGGGAGGAAGTTAAACAGAGCTTGTTGTAGGCAGGGAATGTGTCCGCTTGCTATGGTATCGTCCGTTCTCAAGTATGTACAGAGCAGTGTACTAAGCGCTTGGGAGAGTAAAATACAACAGAATTGGGAGACACGTTCCCTGCTCACAGTCTTGAGGGGGAGACAGACAGTAATATAAATGAATAAATTTCAGATATGTACATAAGTGCTGTGAGGCTGAGGGCTGAGGGAGGAATAAAGAGAGCAAATCAGGGCAATGCAGAAGGAAGTGGAAAAAGAGGAAATGAGGGCTTAGTGAATGCCTTTTGGAGGAGACTTTCATTCATTCAGTCGTATTTATTGAGCGCTTACTGTGTGCAAAGCACTGTACTAAGCACTTGGAAAGTACAAGTCGGCAACATATAGAGACGGTCCCTACCCAACAACGGGCTCACAGTCTAGAAGGGGGAGAGAGACGACAAAACAAAACATGTAGACAGGTGTCAAAATCGTCAGAACAAATAGAATTAAAGCTATATGCACATCATTAACAAAATAAATAGAATAGTAAATATGTACAAGTAAAATAAGTGGAGTAATAAATCTGTACAAATATATATACAAGTGCTGTGGGGAGGGGAAGGAGGTAGGGTGGGGGAGATGGGGAGGAGGAGAGGAAAAGGGGGGCTCAGTCCGGGAAGGCCTCCTGGAGGAGGTGAGCTCTCAGTAGGGCTTTGAAGGGAGGAAGAGAGCTAGCTTGGCGGATGTGTGGAAGGAGGGCATTCCAGGCCAGGGGAAGGACGTGGGTCAGGGGTCAGTGGTGGGACAGGCGAGAACGAGGTACGGTGAGGAGATTAGCGGCAGAGGAGCGGAGGGTGCGGGCTGGGCTGGAGAAGGAGAGAAGGGAGGTGAGGTAGGAGGGGGCGAGGGCATGGACAGCCTTGAAGCCCAGGGTGAGGAGTTTCTGCCTGATGCGCAGATTGATTGGTAGCCACTGGAGATTTTTGAGGAGGGGAGTGACATGCCCCGAGCGTTTCTGCACAAAGATAATCTGGGCAGCAGAGTGAAGTATAGACTGAAGTGGGGAGAGGCAGGAGGATGGGAGATCAGAGAGGAGGCTGATGCAGTAATCCAGTCGGGATAGGATGAGAGATTAAACCAGCAAGGTAGCGGTTTGGGTGGAGAGGAAAAGGCGGATCTTGGCAATGTTGCTGAGGTGAGACCGCCAGGTTTTGGTGACAGATTGGATGTGTGGGAAGAACAAGAGAGAAGAGTTGAGGATGACACCAAGGTTTCGGGCTTGAGGGACAGGAAGGATGGTAGTGCCGTCAACAGTGATGGGAAAGTCAGGGAGGGGGCAGTGTTTGGGAGACGTGCCTGTAATAATAATAATAATAACTAATAATTATTATTATTAAATACAATTATTATTATTATTATGGTATTTATTAAGGGCTTACTATGTGCCAAGCACTGTTCTAAGCACTGGGGTAGATACAAGGTAATCAGGTTGTGAGGGCTTGTGAGACGGGAAGGATGGTAGTGCCGTCAACAGTGATGGGAAAGTCAGGGAGGGGGCAGGGTTTGGGAGACGTGCCCTTAATAATAATAATAATAATAACAATAACTAATAGTTATTAATAACAATAATTATTAAATACTATTATTATTATTATGGTATTTATTAAGGGCTTACTATGTGCCAAGCACTGTTCTAAGCACTGGGGTAGGTACAAGGTAATCAGGTTGTCCCACATGGGGCTCACAGTCTTAATCCCCGTTTTACAGATGAGGTCACTGAGACCCCGAGAAGTGAAGTGACTTGCCCCAAGTCACACAGCTGACAAGTGGCGGAGCTGGGATTAGAACCCACGACTTCAGACTCCCAAGCCCGGGCTCCTGCCACCAACCCACGCTGCTCCTCATAGGCTTCTCAATAGGCTCCGAAGGAGGGGAGAGTAGTTGTCTGCCAGATATTAAGAGAGAGGATGTGGGTGAGAGGTGAGCAGAGAGATAGAGAAGATCGAGGTGCAGTGAGGAGGTTGCCATTAGAAGAGGGAAGTGTGCGGCCTGAGTTGTTGTAGGAGAGTGAGGAGGTGAGGTAAGAGGGAGCGACGGGATTGAGTGCTTTACAGCCGATGGAAAGGAGTTTCTGTTCGATATGGAAGAGGATGGGCAACCACCGGAGGTTCTTGAGGAGTGGGAAAACACGGACTGAATGTTTCTGTAGAAAAATGATCCGAGCCGCCAAGTGAAGTATGGACTGGAGTGGGGAGAGACAGGAGGCAGGGAGGTTGCTACAGTAATCAAGGTGGGCTAGGATAACCTAAGGACCATCTGGATTGACGTATGTCTCACACATGTATACACGTACAACACACACACACACACTGTCCTTTTTCAATTCACAAGAGGCATCAACTTACTCGGCCTATTTTTTCCACATGAGTCAGCCAAAGAGAATTTATCAGGCACCCATGGGGAGTTCAGCACTCTATAAGGCAGTTGAAGGGTACGTTACAGGATCTCCTCGGGCCCTGCTGTTGGGTAAAATGGGGACTGGGACTGTGAGCCAGCCCCATGAAGGACAGGGACTGTGTCCAACCTGATTAGCTTGCATTGACTCTAGCATTTAAAACAGGGGCTGGCACAGAGTAAGTGCTTAACAAACACCACAGTTATTATTCTTATTATTTTATATCATTCTATTAATATTATATGTAATCATTATATAACAATAATAATAATAAGAAATCGCCTTAGCAATCATCCAGCGTCGGTCTTTGCTGCCCACATCAGCCAGTTCTTTTTCAGGCTGCCTGCTGAACGCCACAGGTAATGTTTTGGTTAGAGTCCGAACGACCAATCAATCAATCAATCAATCGTATTTATTGAGCGCTTACTATGTGCAGAGCACTGTACTAAGCGCTTGGGAAGTACAAATTGGCAACATATAGAGACAGTCCCTACCCAGCAGTGGGCTCACTTGGCCCAGCCCCACCCAGAACTGGAACCGGAACCCAAAACCTTAATTTTTCCACTGGGCCAACAGCAAGACCGAGCTTAGTAAGCTCCTTGAGGGCAGGGATCGGGTCTACCAACTGTATTGTACCCTCCCAAGAGTGTAGTCCAGTGCTCTGCACAGAGTAACCGCTCAACAGTCAGTTGTATTTATTGAGTGCTTACTGTGTGCAGAGCACCGTACTAAGAGCTTGGGAGAGTACACTATAATAATATAACAGACACATTCCCTGCCCGCAGTGAACTTACAGTCTAGAGGGAAGATAGACATTAATATAAATAAGTAAATTACAGGTACGTACATAAGTGCTGAGGGGGCTGGGAAGGGGGATGAATAAAGGGAGCAAGTCAGGGCGATGCAGAAAAATATAGAACACTTCATGATTGAGTATTTTTTAAAATGATATTTGTTGCGTACTTACTGTGTGGCACAAGTTGATGCAAGTCCACGTTCCACCTAGGACTGATAGCTTTAATATCCATTTTACAGATAAGGTAACTGAGACTGAGAGAAGTCAAGGTGAGGTGGAGAAAACAGGGAGGTGAGGGGATTGCCCTTGAGGTTCCTTCCAGCAGCAGCATGGCCTAGTGGATAGAGCACAAGCCTAGGAGTCAGAAGGTCATGGATTCTAATACCGACTCCATCACTTCTCTGCTCTGTGACCATGGGAAAGTCACTTCACTTCTCTGGGCCTCAGTTCCCACGTCCATAAGTTGGGGTTTGAGATTGAGAGTCCCACACGGGACAGGGACTGTGTCCAACTTGATTTGCTTGGATCCACCCCAGCACTTAGAACAGTGCCTGGCACATAGTAAGCACTTAACAAATACCACAGTTTTTATTGTTGTTGTTGTTATCATCATCATCGTTATTATTATGCCAGCTTTCAGACCCTCTGCTCAGGTGAGCTTCAGAGAGCACCTAAGCGGAATTCAAGAAGCTGCTTTTTCTGAATAAGTCACTGTCACTGCCCAGTGGGTGGAAGGATCGGAGGCTTACATCAGTTTTGGACCTGAAATAAAATCCAGGGGCCGTGTCTCCTCAAAATTAATTCCTGTGGCGTTTAAATCAACAACCGAGGCCGCCTTTGAAGCAGGACTCTAAAGTGGCTGATTGGCATTCTCATGGTCTGATTGAATTCCACGTCCCACAGCTGAGTGACCTGGGTTAGCCGGCAGGTTGGAGTCTTGCCTTCTGGACTTTGTTCTTGCCGGGGGTCACTCTGAGCCTCTCTCTGTCCGTCCGTCCGCGGAACAACTATTTGCCTTTTGGCACTCGCCCCGGACGGTTCAAGGAATCAGTTGGCTCATAGAGGGAAACTGTTTAATTCCTTAGGAGACAGTTACCCTAGCATTCTATTCCAGCCCTATTTTTTTTAATGGTATTTTTAAGCACTTACTATGTGCCAAGCACCGTTCTAAGAAGTGTTCTACGCACTGTTTTATATCTACAAGGGGTAGACACAAGACAATCAGGTTGGACACAGTCCCTATTCATTCATTCAATCGTATTTATTGAGCGCTTCCTGTGTGCAGAGCACTGTACTAAGCGCTTGGGAAGTACAAGTCGGCAACATATAGAGACAGTCCCTACCCAACAACGGGCTCACAGTCTAGGAGGGGGAGACAGACAGCAAAACAAAAGAGGGCTCATAATCTTAATCCCCATTTTATAGATAAGGGAACTGAGGCACTGAGAAGTGAAGTGATTTCCCAAGGTCAAAAAGCAGACAAGTGGTGGAGCTAGGATTAGAACCCAGGTCCTTCTGACTCCTAGTCCTAGTCTCTTTCAACCCGACCCAGATGGCTGCCAAACTGGAGAGAGCATTATGGAGGTATTTGTTGGTTCGTTCAATCACATTTATAGAGTACCTACTGTGTGCAAAGCATGATACTAAGCACTTGGGAGAGTACACTGTAACAATAAACAGACACATTCCCTGCCCACAACGAATTTACGGACTAGAGTCGCGGCGGGGGAGAAGGATGACGAGGCTCATATCCCTGATCCCTAAGTGAGCTGGCCATATTTCTGGATTTTTGATCAGGACCCCTGCTCATCCTCACGAAATTAATGCGGCCATTCCAATTCCAGCTTTCCTTTTTTTTTTTTTTTTTAGTATTCGATAAGCACCTACTTTGTGTCTAATATTATTCATTCATTCAATCGTATTTATTGAGCGCTTACTGTGTGCAGAGCACTGTACTAAGCGCTTGGGAAGTACAAGTTGGCAACCTATAGAGACGGTCCCTACCCAACAGCGGGCTCACAGTCTAGGAGGGGGAGACAGACAACGAAACAAAACATGTGGTCAGGTGTCAAGTCATCAGAATAAATTGAAGTAAAGCTAGATGCACATCATCGACAAAATAAATAGAATAGTAAATATGTACAAGTAAAATAAATAGAGTCATAAATCCGTACAAACGTATATACAGGTGCTGTGGGGAGGGGAAGGAGGCAGGGCGGGGGGGATGGAGAGGGGGAATGGAAAAAAGGGGCTCAGCGCAACAGCTGCTCCGAAACACAAGCTGGTGAGGCCTTCTCCAGAGTGAGCCTTCATTTCCTCTTCCCCCACTCCCTTCTGCGTCGTCCTTGAGCTTGGATTTGCCCCCTTTATTCATCCCTCCCTCAGCCCCACAACACTTACATATATATCTGTAATTTCTTTCTATCAGTGTCTGTCTACCGCTCCGGACTGTAAGCTTGCTGTGGGCAGGGAAGTCTGTTGTTACCATAGAGAAGCAGCGTGGCTTAGTGGAAAGAGCCCGGGCGTGGGAGTCGGAGATTGTGGGTTCTAATCCTGACTCCACCACTTATCAGCTGTGTGACTTCGGGCAAGTCACTTAACTTCTCTGGGCCTCCGTTACCTCATATGGGGGTTAAAACTGTGAGCCCCAGGCGGAACAACCTGATTACCTTGTATCTACCCCAGCGCCTAGAACAGTGCTCCGTACATAGCAAGCGCTTAACAAATACCGTCATTATTATTATTATTATTATTATTATCATACTCTTCCAAGTGATTGGTGAAGGAGGGAGGGAGAGAAATTGTTGGGTTGCAGAGAGAACTCTGAGTGCTGGGGTAGTTAATTAGGTCAGAATCCTGCCAAACCTCTGACACATTTTAGGGCTGGCATTTTGAACATACTTGAGAAGCAGCAGTTGTCCCCCATTTCTCACAGTTTGCAACCATTTTTCATGGCCCAAAACATTCCACAGCCCAGGCACCAGTTTTCTCCAAAACTCTTGATTTTTCTTGTTCCTCAGGTCTGACCGTACACACTTCTCAGCCTCTCTTAAGCATGAAGTACGCCATCATACAAGTACCCCCTCATCCCCCTCTCCATCCCCCCATCTTACCTCCTTCCCTTCCCCACAGCACCTGTTTATATGTATATATGTTTGTACATATTTGTTACTCTATTTGTTTTACTTGTACATATCTATTCTATTTTATTTTGTTAGTATGTTTGGTTTTGTTCTCTGTCTCCCCCTTTTAGACTGTGAGCCCTGTGTTGGGTAGGGACTGTCTCTATATGTTGCCAACTTGTACTTCCCAAGCGCTTAGTACAGTGCTCTGCACACAGTAAGCGCTCAATAAATACGATTGATGATGATGATGATGATCAGTTTCTCTTCTCAGTGATATGCAAAATACCTCCTTTTGTTTGTTTTTCCTCCTGCTTTTTAGAGCCCCCAATATCACTGCAGTAGCCAGCTTCTAGAAGAACCCCATGTTTACTGCTGGCCCTGCCCAAATGACCCTCTATTTCTTCCCCGCATCACCTACTCTACTGTCATACCACCGCTTGTCCCACCTCCCGCTTAGCTCCCTTTCAACCCGACCCATATGGCTGCCAGAGTAGGTGGTGTGGGTGGTGCCCATGACGCTGTTTTTCCATCACGCCAAGCGTTGGCACGGCTGGTCTCCCGCCACAACATCCCAGGGCATTTCAGGAGGAGTCTCTGCTCGCCGCTTCCCCCCAACCATCCTGTCAGTTCGAACACAACCAGGGCAGGGAAGCCCTCCTGACTTCATGTTGGCTTTGAGAGGAGAGAGCCACCGTCTTGGCATAATCCCTCCGCGGGGGTGCTGGCGGCCGGCCTGCCAGGTGAGAGAGGAAGGAGCAGGGTGCTTCTGCAAGGGTGGGGGCCGGTGGATGAGTAGGAGAGGAGAACGTGGTTGGGAAGATAATAATAATATTATCCAATTAAAAAAAAATGCCAATTAAAAAAAATGCCAATTAAAAATAATAATAATAATAATGGCATTTATTAAGCGCTTACTATGTGCAAAGCACTGTTCTAAGTGCTGGGAAGGTTACAAGGATAAATGAGGGAGTGGAATCGGGCCCCCAAAGTTTTGCCGATGCTTCTCTTCTGCATCGCCCTGACTTTTCCTCTTTCAATCAATCAATCAATCAATCGTATTTATTGAGCGCTTACTATGTGCAGAGCACTGTACTAAGCGCTTGGGAAGTACAAATTGGCAACACATAGAGACAGTCCCTACCCAACAGTGGGCTCACAGTCTAAAAGGGGGAGACAGAGAACAGAACCAAACATACCAACAAAATAAAATAGGAGAGAAATGTACAAGTAAAATAAATAAATAAATAAATAAATAGAGTAATAAATATGTACAACCATATATACATATATACAGGTGCTATGGGGAAGGGAAGGAGGTAAGATGGGGGGATGGAGAGGGGGACGAGGGGGAGAGGAAGGAAGGGGCTCAGTCTGGGAAGGCCTCCTCTTTCCCTTCCCAGCCTCACGACACTTATGTCATTTTGTGTATTTGTATCCATGTCTGTCTCCCCATCTCTAGACTGTGAGCTCACTGTGGGCAGGGAATGCATCTGTTTATTGTTGTATGGTACTCTCCCAAGTGCTTGGTACAGTGCACGCAGTAAGTGCTCAGTTGAGCCCGTTGTTGGATAGGGACCATCTCTATATGTTGCCAACTTGTACTTCCCAAGCGCTTACTACAGTGCTCTGAACACAGTAAGCGCTCAATAAATATGATTGAATGAATGAATACATACGATTGAATGAATGAATGCATGAATTCTCTTCAGACTTATCCCCCAGTCCCAGCATGTTCTCCTCTTTAGCCAGAGGGTGAGGGAATGGTAGGGAGATTCATGTCACATCTAGATCAATCAATCAACCAAATGGTATTTACTGAGCACTTGCTGCTGTGCAGAGCACTGTAATAGTAATTGAAAATAGTAAAATTGAATAGTAAAGTGTTGAGCGCTTACTAAGCGCTGTACCAAGCACTGGAGTACATACAAGGTAATTGGATTGGACGCACACCTAGGGCTCAAAGTCTTTTCCATACTCTAGGTACTTGGCCTTCTGCCACAGAAATGTGTGTGTCTAAGTGTGTTTGTGTATGGATGTGCACGTGTGTGTGTGTGTGTGTGTGTGTGCGTGTGTGTCTGTGTGATACCTGAACTCTGTCCCTGGAAGCTTCTACAGGGATAAAAGCTATCTATCCGTGCTCGTGTTTGAGTATGTAAGGAACTCATAAATGAGTGTGGGCATTTGTGTGTCAGTGTGTGGATGTCTATAACAATCTCTCAGGAGATTTTTCTTAAAAGGAAAATTGAAAAAGCTAAAAATAGAGCAGAAATAGGGCTTTTTTTAGGCTCACTTCCCAGAGAATTGCTCACCATTTCCAGCTGGGTCGTTTGTCAACCTTGTCTAGTTTCTTCTGGTCCCGATAGCTGACCCTGTCGGGCAAGGGGTGGGACAAAGTGCAGGTGGGTCCATCGGAGGGTCTGGGTGGTGGGGAGGGGGACAAAGTAGAGTAAAGCTGGTTGTGGCCCAGGGAGGCAGTATGACCTAGTAGAAAGAGCTTACTTCTGGAAATCAAGAGATCCGGGTCCCAGCTTGGTCCCAGGCTTGCTGTGGGGCCTGGAAATGTTTACATTTCAAGTGGTCAAATTAAATGATTGAGGACACTTACAACAGTGGGTGAATAAGATGCTAAGCTGAAGGGACCATATGGCTCGGGGCGAGAGGTGATCGATTGGGGAAGGTTGTTGGAGGGGGAGGGATTGAATGTGGAGAGAGCTGTGGTCCGTCTGATGTGGGAGGGAGGGAGTTCCACGCGGGGGAAACAGCAGAAGCGAGGGGTTGGAGGCTTTGAGAGCGAGGCATAGCTGGCGTGGTAGATTGGGAAGAACAAAGGCAGCGGGGTGGGGAATAGCCGGTGAAGAGAGCAGAGAAGTCAGGCCAGCTCAGATGGCAGAGAGCCTCGAAGCCAAGGCGGAGGAGGACTTGTCGAAAGCCAGCAAGGATTTGAGAAGAGGAGAGATGTGGGCCAGGCAGTACTTCAGGTGGTTGATCAGAAGCAGCACGGCATAATGGATAGAGCACGGGCTTGGGAGTCCTGGCTCCACCGCTTGTCTGCCGTGTGACCTTGGCTAAGTCACTTCACGTCCCTCATCTGTAAAATGGGAGTTGGGACTGCGAGCCCCCCATGGGGCAAGGACTTTGTCCAACTGGATTTGCTTGTATCCACCCCAGCACTTAGTACAGTGCTTGGCACACAGTAAGTGCTTAACAAATACCATTTATACGATGCTGTTAAGGGTTTGGTGACCAACTGCCTCAGCCACCCCAGCGTCTGATA
This sequence comes from Tachyglossus aculeatus, assembly GCF_015852505.1. NCBI lineage: Eukaryota > Metazoa > Chordata > Mammalia > Monotremata > Tachyglossidae > Tachyglossus > Tachyglossus aculeatus. The sequence goes on along the minus strand of NC_052071.1, from coordinate 15,317,268 downwards.
GTCCTAACAACTTCTCTGGTCCCCGTCAGGGCGGCCCGGCTTCTTCAGCCCCCTAGCCTGGCCGGGGGTGGGGTATGAAATGTCACCAGACCCGGTGGCTTCCTGGGAGCAGTTGGTCATCATTTCCTCGGGTTCAAAGTAAGTAATATCACTCCTTGACTCATCTCAACTCGGAGAGTTTTTAATGGTGTTTGTTAAGAGCTTACTATGCATCAAACACTGTCCTAAGCACCGGGCTAGGTACAAGTTAATTAGGAAGGACACAGTCCCTGTCCCCCACGGGGATCACCGTCTAAGTAGGAGGGAGAAAAGGCTTGGAATCCCCATTTTACAGTTGAGGAAACTGAGGCACAGAGAAGTGAAGTGACTCGCCCAAGGCCACCCCACCAGCAATGGGCAGACCCAGGATGAGAATCCAGGTCGTCCAACTCCCAGCCCCTTGCTCTTTCATTCAGTCATATTTATTGAGCCCCCTTTTATTGAGTTATTGAGTTTTATTGAGTTATTGAGTTTTATTTTATTGAGTCCCCTTTTAGACTGTGAGCCCACTGTTGGGTAGGGACCGTCTCTATATGTTGCCAACTTGTACTTCCCAAGCGCTTAGTACAGTGCTCTGCACACAGTAAGCGCTCAATAAATACGATTGATGATGATGATTGAGCGCTTACTGTGTGCAACCACGCCGCTTCTCGGTTCGCGTGAAGCAGGATGGCCTAGTGGCTAGACCCCGGGGCTGGGAGTCAGAAAGACCTGGGTTCTCATCCCGGCTCCGCCACTTGTCTGCCGTGTGACCTTGGGTAAGTCACTTCACTTCTCTGGGCCTCAGTCCCCTCATCTGTAAACTGGGGATTAAGACTGTGAGCCCCACGCGCGGCAGAGAATGTATCCAACCTGATTAGCTTGTATCTGCGTCAGTGCTTAGAATAGTGCTTGACACCTAGTGAGCACTTAAGAAATACCATTATAATTATTTTTATTATTATTATTATTTGCAGCCCACAGGGCTGAGGCGGTGTCAAGGACAATGGCCAGTAAGTGACGGCCCCCACCTGCAGAGAGGCAGGTGGCAAAGGTGAAATTCAAGGCGTGCCCTCCACACTTGACAGAAATTTGCCTCGGCCGAGGTATTGGGCTCCAAATTGGTCTCCGGGTTCCTCCTGGAGCTCAAAATGGGGCACCCTATAAATGAGCCCCCTTGTTCTTGCCCAGAGTTCAGAATCCCACTAGACTGTAAGCTCCATGCGGGCAGGGAATGTGTCTGTTCCTTGATGTATTGTACTCTCCCAAGCAGTTAGTGCAGTGCTCTGCACACAGTAAGAACTCAAGGACGATCGAATGAATGAATCATGTTTGGATTATCCAGCAGTGATGGCTGCTAGCCCAGAGAGATGCCAAAGTGTTTGGCATTTCTCCCTTCAAGGCCCTTCTGAGAGCTCACCTCCTCCAGGAGGCCTTCCCAGACTGAGCCCCTTCCTTCCTCTCCCCCTCGTCCCCCTCTCCATCCCCCCCATCTTACCTGCTTCCCTTCCCCACAGCACCTGTGTATATGTGTATATGTTTGTACATATTTATTACTCTATTTATTTATTTATTTATTTTACTTGTACATATCTATTCATCATCATCAATCGTATTTATTGATTTTAGATAATAATATAGATCTATTCTATTTATTTGATTTTGTTAGTATGTTTGGTTTTGTCTCCCCCTTTTAGGCTGTGAGCCCACTGTTGGGTAGGAACTGTCTCTATATGTTGCCAACTTGTACTTCCCAAGCGCTTAGTACAGTGCTCTGCGCACAGTAAGCGCTCAATAAATATGATTGATGATGATGATGATGGTGCCCTGCCCTATTGAATGCCAGGGCAGGGCCAAGCTAGTGCTAGCACCTGAGAAATCCCCGTCACCTGCACCCTTCCTCTTCACCATACATATACTCTCCTGCCTTCCCTGCAGCTGACCTCCACCCCCAGTTGCCTCTACAACCCCCCACTACTCTTTCACTATATATATAGTACCATAAATATATATTTATAAATATACATAGAATATATATATAATTATAATATAATATATATATATATAAATACACACAGAATATATATACATTTATGGTACTTGTTAAGCATTTTACTATGTGCCAGGCACTGTTCTAAGCTCTGGGGTAGATACAAGGTATTCAGGTTGGGCACAGTCTGTGTTCTACAGGGGGCTCACAGCCTTAACCCCCCATTTTACAGATAAAATGGGATTTGGAAGTGACTTGTCCAAGGTCACACAGCAGACAAGTGGCAGAGCTGGGATCAAAACCCAGGTCCTTCTGACCCCCAGACCCGGGCCGTATCCCCTAGGCCACGCTGCTCCTCTGTTCAAGGGTCGCTTCCGTAGTTGATCCGCCCCGGCTAGGCCAGCACACGTGTCTTTGGGAATTCATCAGCCGGAGAGGAGGGTGACCCTTGTAGCCCGAGGAGTTGGACAGCCTGATTTGCAACAGTTCAGAGGTCTTTCCTCATCAGAACAGCTGCTGATGTGGGAGTAATTTCGCAGTCACCCAGCTGCTGGGATCAGGGCCTTACCAAATCCGCCCCGAGTGATAGTCCGGCGACATCACCTTGCTCCCAGAGAGAGCCACTGTTGCCTATGCCCCACTCTGACGCTCCTCCGTACTCCCTAGTTGTGCGGAGAACAACCGTATTTTTGCCGTTGCTCTGTGCGTTTTTCATTTCTCGGCTTTTGCTTCCCCCTGGTTTTGACAAGAAACTGGAAAAGACGCCTCCTAAACTGTCACTAAGCCGCTCAGAGTAGCGTAGTTACTCAACGTTGGCTTGCCAGATGGGCGAGGACACCGCGTTGTTTGCTGCTGTTAATGACGGTTGTGGAATTGAAGTGCCTAGCACTGCTCAATAAATACGATTGATGATGATGATGATGATGGGGAAATCAGGTCAGGCGCAGACCCTGTCCCATGTGAGGCTCACAGTCTAAGTGGAAGAGAGAAGAGAGATGCCCATTTTACAGGGGAGGAAACTGAGACACGCAGAACTGATTCCCCGTGGTCACACGTCAGGCAAGCAGCAGAGCCGGGATTAGCTTTCAGGTCACCATCAGTCATCATCAATCGTATTTATTGAGCGCTTACTGTGTGCAGAGCCTGTACTGAGCGCTTGGGAAGTACAAATTGGCAACATATAGAGACAGTCCCTGCCCAACAGTGGGCTCACAGTCTAAAAGGGGGAGACAGAGAACAAAACCAAACATACTAACAAAATAAAATAAATAGAATAGATATGTACAAGTAAAATAAATAGAGTAATAAATATGTACAAACATATATACATATATACAGGTGCTGTGGGGAAAGGAAGGAGGTAAGATGGGTCCCCTGATGGTCATAGGCCTTTGTATTAGGCCCTGCCCAGATGTCAATTCTGTGGCCACAGACTCCACCGGTTCTCCCAACTAATCAATCGCTCATTCATTCATTCAGTTGGATTTACTGAGCCCTTACTGTGTGCAAAGCACTGTACTAGTACTCTTTTGGACTGTGAGCCCACCTTTTAGACTGTGAGCCCACTGTTGGGTAGGGACTGTCTCTATATGTTGCCAATTTGTACTTCCCAAGCGCTTAGTACAGTGCTCTGCACATAGTAAGCGCTCGATAAATACGATTGATGATGATGATGATGATGTACTAAGCGCTTGGGAGATCACGAAACAACAACAGACACATTCCCTGCCCACAACGAGCTTTCACAAGGCCTGGCCGCTGGGCCAAGGGGCCCTGGGTGAGAGGGTACGGATGCAAGCCGTCGCCTCTAGTGCAAAAATGATCCAAGCCTTATTAATGCCCTTCTCCCTCTCTAGACTGTAAGCTCCTACCGGGCAGGGAACATGTCTACCGACTCTGTAGCACAGCGCTCTGCACACAGTAAGCGCGGGAGGCAGCGTGGTGCAGTGGATAAAGCAGGGGCAACGGAGTCATGAGGACCTGGGTTCTAACCCCGGCTCCACCACGTACCTGCTGTGTGAACTTGGGCAAGTCACTTAACTTCTCGGTGCCTTAGTGACCTCATCTGTAAAATGGGGATTGAGACTGGAAGGCCCACGTGGGACAGGGACTGTGTCCAACCTGATTTGCCTGTATCCACCCAAGGGCTTAGTACAGTGCCTGGCACATAGTCAGTGCTCAACAAATACCATGGTGGTGATGATTATTATTCTCCGTACCTCAGTTTCCTCAGCTGCAAAATGGGGATTCAATACCTGATCTCCCTCCTATTTAGACGATGAGCTCCGTGTGAGACCCGATCATCTTGTACCTGCCCCAGTGCTTAGTACTGAGCTTGGCACATAGTAAGCGCTTAACAAATGCCACAATTATCATTATTGTTATCAATCAATCAGTGGTATTGATTGAGCACTTACTGTGTACAGAGCACTGTCCTAAGTGCTAGGGGAGCAGTGTGGCTCAGTGGAAAGAGCCCGGGCTTTGGAGTCAGAGGTCATGGGTTCAAATCCCGGCTCCGCCAATTGTCAGCTGTGTGACTTTGGGCAAGTCACTTAACTTCTCTCTGCCTCAGTTACCTCATCTGTAAAATGGGAATGAAGACTGTGAGCCCCCTGTGGGACAACCTGATCACCTTGTGACCTCCCCAGCGCTTAGAACAGTGCTTTGCACATAGTAAGCGCTTAATAAATACCATAAAAAAAGTGCTTGGGGGAGTACAATACCACAGAATTAGCAGACCCGATCCCTGCCCATAAGCAGCCTCCCGTTGATTGACTGATAGATTTGACATCCTTTCCTCCTCTCAATCATTTGTGTCGGAGCAATGCTCCCCCAATCAATCAATTGTATTTATTGAGCGCTTACTGTGTGCAGAGCACCGTACTAAGCGCTTGGGAAGTCCAAGTTGGCAACACACAGAGACAGTCCCTACCCAACAGTGGGCTCACAGTCTAAAAGAAAAGGCAAAGAGTCAGAAAGCAGTGTGGCTTAGTGGACAGATCACAGGCCTGGGACGCAGAAGGACCTGGGTTCTAAACCCAGCTCTGCCCCGCGTCTGCTGTGTGACCTTGGGCAAGTCCTTTCGCTTCTCTGGGCCTCAGTTACCTCACCTGTAAAATGGGGATTAAGACCGTGAGCCCCGTGTGGGACAGGGACTATGTCCGACCTGATTAACTCTTAGAACAGTGCTTGGCACATAGAGAGCGCTTAACAAGTACCACATCATTATGATTAGTATTATTATTAAAGGGAACCTTTCTGAATTTTCCCAGGAGAAAGTGTGCAAGAGATTCTCTCTGCGACACCCTCACACTAGCGAATTCAGCCCCTCCTTCCCCATCACCTGTGAACTGAAGGACAAACCTGTTTCTCCACCAACTCCTACTCGTCCTCCCCAATGTCTCCCCTCAGGGCGGTGGGGTGAGGGCTGCCCTGATGGCATTCCCCAGGGTAGTTCTCCGCACCCAGTAGGCGCTCACAAAAGCGCCACCGATAATGCCTGCGACGATCTGGCCCCGTGCCCTGAGGGGGTGGGGTATCATGCTTAGAGAAGCAGCGTGGCTCAGTGGAAAAAGCCCGGGCTTTGGAGTCAGAGGTCACGGGTTGGAATCCCATGTCTGCTGTGTGACCTTGGGCAAGGCACTTCACTTCTCTGAGCCTTAGTTCCCTCATCTGCAAAATGGGGATTAAGACTGTGAGCCCCCACGTGGGACAACTTGATCACCTTGTGTCCCCCCAGCGCTTAGAACAGCGCTTTGCACGTAGTAAGCGCTTAATAAATGCAATCATCATCCTGTTTGCCACACTTTCTGCTGCCCAGCTGTCTCCGCAGAGCTCAGGAGCGGCAAGAGGGAAACCAGGAGACAGGCGGAGGGCGGGGATCCACGGGAGGTCGCGGAGAATGTCGGAGGCGGAGGCTCCCTTCAAGGCCCTGCTGAGAGCTCACCTCCTCCAGGAGGCCTTCCCAGACTGAGCCCCTTCCTTCCTCTCCCCCCCGTCCCCCCCTCCATCCCCCCATCTTACCTCCTTCCCTTCCCCACAGCACCTGTATATATGTATATATGGTTGTACATATTTATTACTCTATTTATTTATTTATTTATTTATTTATTTTACTTGTACATTTCTATCCTATTTATTTTATTTTGTTGGTATGTTTGGTTCTGTTCTCTGTCTCCCCCTTTTAGACTGTGAGCCCACTGTTGGGTAGGGACTGTTTCTATGTGTTGCCAATTTGTACTTCCCAAGCGCTTAGTACAGTGCTCTGCACATAGTAAGCACTCAATAAATACGATTGATTGATTGATTGATTGATTGATTGACACCACGCGGCCCGAAGAGTCAGCGGTGAAGCCGGGGCCAAACTTCGGGGCTTCCTAGAATGACATCACAACGGTGGCATTTATTAAGCGCTTACTATGTGCCACGCAGTGCGGTAGGTTCAAGACAATCAGGTCGCGCATCGTCTCTGTCCCTCCCAGGCTCACGGTGTCCGAGGGCGGGCAGGCATCTTGCCCCCCTTTTACAGGTAAGGAAGTTGAGGCATGGACAAGTCAAGCAACCAATCAGTCGTATTCATTCATTGAGACATTAACGGTCTCGGTCTGTAATAACGGTAACTGGTTTCTGTTAAGTGCTTACTGAGTGCCACGCGCTGGGGTAGATAGGTCCCACAGGTTTTGAATCTCCATTTTGCAGATGAGTAAACTGAGGCACAGAGAAGTTAAGTGACTTCATTAGTAGCTGGTCGACTCTAAACTCTTTGTGGGCGGGGATTGTGTTGCCAATTCTATTGTGTTGTATCTGGCCAAGTGCTTAGTATAGTGCTGTGCATAAATTAAGCACTCAGTAAATGCCCGTTGTTGGGTAGGGACCGTCTCTATATGTTGCCGACTTGTACTTCCCAAGCTCTTAGTACAGTGCTCGGCACACAGTAAGCGCTCAATAAATGCAATTGAATGAGTGAATGAATTGAGCGCTTACTGTGTGCAGAGCACTGTACTAAGCGCTTGGGAAGTACAAGTTAGCCTGCAAGCAAGCAGGCAAGCCCCAACAGGTGAGCCAGCGGACTCCCGGTCTCCTGAGTCCCTCGCCTGGGCCCTTCACACTCTGTGGGACTCGGGCTCCTGTATCTTACTGCCCGTAAAGGGGGAGAGGGTAATTCTGGGCACTAATTTCCTGCAGTCACTAGTAGGACTCCGATTTCCGCGAAGTATTTCTCACCGACAACCTCAGGGTCACTAGTAGGACTCAGATTTCCATCAAGTATTTCTCACCGACAGTCTCAGGGTACACGGGCAGCTGCCCCGAGATTCAAATCATCGAGCGGCAAGGGACAGTTTTCTCCCGCCCAGATGAGGAAGGGATTGTCGGTCGTATTGTCAGGCTTATCATCATCATCATCAGTCGTATTTATTGAGCGCTTACTATGTGCAGAGCACTGTACGAAGCGTTTGGGAAGTACAAATTGGCAACATATAGAGACAGTCCCCACCCAACAGTGGGCTCACAGTCTAAAAGGGGGAGACAGAGAACAAAACCAAACATACTAACAAAATAAAATAAATAGAATAGATATGTACAAGTAAAATAAATAAATAGAGTAATAAATATGTACAAACATATATACATATATACAGGTGCTGAGGGGAAGGGAAGGAGGTAAGATGGGGGGATGGAGAGGGGGGCGAGGGGGAGAGGAAGGAAGGGGCTCAGTCTGGGAAGGCCTCCTGGAAGAGGTGAGCTCTCAGCAGGACCTTGAAGGGAGGAAGAGAGCTAGCTTGGCGGATGGGCAGAGGGAGGGCATTCCAGGCCCGGGGGATGACGTGGGCCGGGGGTCGATGGCGGGACAGGTGAGAACGAGGTACGGTGAGGAGATTAGCGGCAGAGGAGCGGAGGGTGCGGGCTGGGCTGGAGAAGGACAGAAGGGAGGTGAGGTAGGAGGGGGCGAGGGGATGGACAGCCTTGAAGCCCAGGGTGAGGAGTTTCTGCCTGATATCGACCACACGTGTGCCACACGTGCGCCACACGTGCACACGTGGATCAAATCTCACCGCCAGAAGCATCGTCTTCAAACTGCAGAGGCAAAGACGAGGGATCTGTCCAATTGGTCAATCAATTGTATTTCTTGAGCGCTTACTCTGTGCTTGGGGAGTACTATACAGCAATATTATCGAGTTGGTGGACACATTCCCTGCCCAAAACAAGATCTAGAGGCGGAAGCTTTGCAGGCTAGAGTCTACATGGCCTGGGAATCAGAGAACCTGGGTTCTAATGGCGGCTCCTCTATTTGTCTGCTGAGTGACCTGGGGCAAGTCACTTCACTTATCTCTCCCTCAGTTACCTCATCTGTAAAATGGGGATGGAATACTTGTCCTGTCTCCCACGTAGATGGTGAACCCCCATGAGGGGCAGAGGCTATCTTATCGGGTTATTTTCTAACAACCCCGGCACAGTGATTGGTAATAACAGCGGCATTTGTTAGTACTTACTATGTGCCCAGCACTGTTCTGAGCACTGGGGTATATGCGAGTCGATCAAGTCGGGCACAGTCCCCGTCTCACGTGGGACTCGCAGGCTAAGCGGTAGGGAGAACTGAGCAGCAGCGTGGCTCAGTGGAAAGAGCATTGGCTTTGGAGTCAGAGGTCACGGGTTCGAATCCCAGCTCCGCCACTTGTCAGCTGTGTGACTTTGGGCAAGTCACTTAACTTCTCTGGGCCTCACTTACCTCATCTGTAAAATGGGGCTTAAGACTGTGAGCCCCCTGTGGGACAACCTGATCACCTTGTAACCTCCCCAGTGCTTAGAACAGTGCTTTGCACATAGTAAGCGCTTAAGAAATGCCATTAAACAAAACAAAACAAATTGATATTGAATCCCCATGTTTCAGTTGAGGAAACGGAGGCACCGAAAAGTGGAGTGACTTGCCCAAGGCCACACGGGAGGCAAATTGGTAGAGAGGGGATTAGAGCCCCGGTCCTCCATCTCCTGACCCCATGCTTTATCCACCAGGCCATGGTCCATGTGAACGCTTAAAAAATGCCATCATAATAATTTCTGATTTCTAATGTTTTCCTTATGTATAGAGAGTGGAGAGGAGCTGGAGTGAATCCTAGAAAATCATCAATCATCATCATCAATCGTATTTATTGAGTGCTTACTGTGTGCAGAGCACTGTACTAAGCGCTTGGGAAGTCCAAGTTGGCAACATATAGAGACAGTCCCTACCCAACAGTGGGCTCACAGCCTAAAAGGGGAGTCTAAAAGGGGGACACTGCTCAGAAAGCAGTGTCCGACACATAGTAGCAAGCTCTTAACAAATGCCATGAAGCAACACAGAAACAGAGGACCGAGGGAGGTGGAATTCATTGGGAAAGTGGGACTGAAGGTTTCAGCGTCAGTTTACCTTAGTCAACAGTGCTTCCAAGGTTTCTCAGGAAAAGGTTATCAAGTCAAAGCTGGCTCTGTCTGCCTGCGGGAGGGAGGGGGTGGCCTCCTCCGCCAGCTCCATGTAATTCAGGCCCCAGGGAACCCTCCCACCTCATCATCGTCATCATCCTCATCATCCTCAATCGTATTTATGATGCACCTGCACCCACCTGGTGCAGGTGACTCCAGAGTGAGCACATAGTTTCTTTCAGGGAGGGAACAATACAGGCCTCCTCCCTGCTAGCCTTCATTAGACCCGCTGTTGGCCAGAGTCGGGGACGGTGGTGTCTGCGTCGGACACCCGGGGGACGGTGAGGCCGATGGACCCGGAGCCCTGGGGCTGAGCCAACCATCTCACCGCCTCACACCGGGCCTAGGTAAGGCAAAACGTCTAGTGCACGCGTTTGAGAGTCAGAAGGACATGGGTTCAAATCCTGGCTCCACAACTTAGCTGCTGTGTGACTTACTGTGTGCAGAGCACGGTACTAAGCGCCCGGGGGGCTGTCCCACATGGGACTCTCAATCTAAGGAGGAGAACAGGTATTGCTCTCCTGGGCGGAGAAGCAGCATGGCTCAGTGGAAAGAGCGCGGGCTTTGGAGTCAGACATCATGGGTTCAAATCTCAACTCCGCCAATTGTCAGCTGTGTGACTTTGGGAAGTCACTTCACTTCTCTGGGCCCTCAGTTCCCTCATCTGTAAAATGGGGATGAAGACTGTGAGCCCCACGTGGGACAACCTGGTCACCTTGTATACCCCCAGCGCTTAGAACAGTTCTTTGCACATAGTAAGCGCTAAACAAATACTATTATTATTATTATAGAGAAGCAGCGTGGCTCAGTGGAAAGAGCCCGGGCTTTGGAGTCAGAGGTCATGGGTTCAAATCCCGGCTCCCCCAACTGTCGGCTGTGTGACTTTGGGCAAGTCACTTCACTTCTCTGTGCTTCAGTTACCTCATCTGTAAAATGGGGATTAATACTGTGAGCCCTGAGTGGGACAACCTGATCCCCTTGTAACCTCCCCAGCGCTTAGAACAGTGCTTTGCACATAGTAAGTGCTTAATAAATGCTATTATTATTATTATTGAATCCCCATTTGAATCCCCATCCCCCCCGCCCTACCTCCTTCCCCTCTCCACAACACCTGTATATATGTTTGTACAGATTTATTACTCTATTTTACTTGTACATATTTACTATTCTATTTATTTTGTTAATGATGTGCATATAGCTTTAATTCTATTTGCTCTGACGATTTTGACATCCGTTACATGTTTTGTTTTGTCGTCTGTCTCCCCCTTCTAGACTGCGAGCCCGTTGTTGGGTAGGGACCGTCTCTATAGGTTGTCAACTTGTACTTCCCAAGCGCTTACTCCAGTGCTCTGCACACAGTAAGCGCTCAATAAATACGATTGAATGAGTGAATGAATTTGACTTATGACGAAACTGAGGCATAGAGAAAGATCACCCGGCAGGCACGTGGCAAGAGCCCGAGATTAGAAGCCGGGCCCCCGGATTCTCAGGCCGATTGCACTTTCCATCAGTCGATAGCTGACATTCATTCATTCATTCAATCGTATTTATTGAGCGCTTACTGTGCGCAGAGCACTATACTAAGCGCTTGGGAAGTACAAGTTGGCAACATATAGAGACGGTCCCTACCCAACAGTGGGCTCACAGTCTAGAAGGGGGAGAAGCTGGGCTGACAGGGCTGAAGGAGCTGGGAAACACTTGTTCCACCTCTCCAAGGCCTGAACTGCCCTCCCTGCCAGCTCATCCCCGTTCCTGCAGCTTCTGCACCTCAAATCCCCAGCTTCAGGCCTCCTCTCTCAGCTCCACCCTCCAAGAAGTCAGCTCAATCCCATATTGACAAGAAAGAGGACAAACAAAGCCAAACGTTCCCCTACAGCCGTGCTAATCCCCGGGGAAAGAAAAGTCTTTAAAAGTGAAGTCATAGTAGATTAGCTGGCTCCAGTCTCTTTAGGAAGTTGGCAGAATGTTTCTCCCCCTTTCTGAGACATTAAGCCAGGGAGGGCTGGTAGGGATCCCTAAACGCTTTAGAAAAGGAAGTGATTGGTTCACATCCATTTGAGATCCAGCTTTCTTCCCCAGGGCTCTCTGCTGTTTGGTGGGTTTTTTAAATGGTATTTGTTAAGTACTTAGTATGTGTCAGGCGCTGGACTAAGCACTGGGGTAGATACAAGATTCCATTCACTCATTCAATCGTATTCACTCATTCAATCAATATGTTGCCAATTTGTACTTCCCAAGCGCTTAGTACAGTGCTCTGCACATGGTAAGCGCTCAATAAATACGATTGATGATGATTGAGCGCTTACTGTGTGCAGAGCACTGCATAAGCGCTTTGGAAGTACAAGTCGGCAACATATAGAGATGGTCCCTACCCAACAACGGGCTCACAGTCTAGAATTGAGAGACAGACAACAAAAGAAAACAAGTAGACAGGTGTCAATGCCATCAGAATAAGTAGAATTATAGCTATTTATACAACATTAATAAACTAAATAGAGTAGTAAATATGTACAAATAAAATAGAGTAATAAATATGTACAAATATATATACAAGTGCTGTGGGGAGGGGAAGGGGATAGGGTGGGGGGGTGATGGAGGAGGAGAGGAAAAAGGGGGGGCAACATTAATAAAATAAATATACACAACATTAATAAAATAAATAGAGCAGTAAATATGTACAAATAAAATAGAGTAATAAATATGTACAAATATATATACAAGTGCTGTGGGGAGGGGAAAGGGATAGGGTGGGGGGGGCGATGGAGGAGGAGGAGAGGAAAAAGGGGGGGCTTTGTCTGGGAAGGCCTCCTGGAGGAGGTGAGCTCTCAGTAGGGCTTTGAAGGGAAGAAGAGAGCTAGTTTGGCAGATGTGTGGAGGGAGGGCATTCCAGGCCGGAGGAAGGACGTGGGCTGGGGGTCGACGGCGGGACAGGTGAGAACGAGGCACAGTGAGGAGGTGAGCGGCAGAGGAGGTGTGCGGAGGTGTGCAGGTTGGGCTGGAGAAGAAGAGAAGCAGGTGAGGTAGGAGGGGGCGAGGTGATGGACAGCCTTGAAGTCGTGAGTGAGGAGTTTTTGCTTGATTTGTAGGTTGACAGGCAACCACTGGAGATTTTTGAGGAGGGGAGTGACATGCCCAGAGCATTTCTGTACAGAGATAATTCGGGCAGCAGAGGGAAGTATAGACTGAAGCGAGGAGAGACAGGAGGATGGGAGATAAGAAAGGAGGCTGATGCAGTAAACCAGTTGGGATAGGATGAGCGATTGAACCAGCAAGATAGCGGTTTGGATAGAGAGGAAAGGGTGGATCTCGGCGATGTTGTGGAGGTGAGACCGGCAGGTTTTGATGGCGGATTGGATGTGTTGGGTGAATGGGGGTGGACACGTGGGGCTCACAGTCTTAATCCCCATTTTCCAGATGAGGTAACAGAGGCCCAAAGAAGCGAAGTGACTTGTCTAAGCTCACAAAGCAGACAAGTGGCAGAGCCAGAATTAGAACCCAGGTTCTTCTGACTCCCAGGCCGTGCTCTAACCACTAGATCATTCTGTGTCCCTACTTATGGAGCTATTTAACAAATATTATTATTATTATTATCCTGGCAGATGTTCAGCCCTAGGTCCCTGGCAGGACCTGTGTTAGGTTAAAATAATTTCCCCTGGCCATTTCCCTTTCCTCTCTGAACCAGCCCAAGTCAAGAAAGACATCTGATGCTCCTAAAAGGGATAATTAAGCACTGCTAGAGGCCACTTCCGACCTGTCGGTATTTTTTTTTCCGTGAAAATCTCCTTTCCTCTCTTTGCCTAATTCCAGGGGTTTTCCTCCAGGCGTAGTGGAGCAGGAAGGTTGCAGGCGGCAGAGTCTGTGAGCAGTCAGAGTGGTGACTTTTTGACTTCAGAGGAGAAAAGGCCCTTTTTGGAGCCAGTGACCCTTTTTTATGTTATTTGCTAAGCGCTTACTATGTGTCAAACACTGTTCTAAGCACTGGGGTAGGTTCATTTTAATTAGGTCAGACACAGCCCGTCCCACATGGGGCCCACAGTCTAAGAAGGAAGGGAGAGCAGGTATTGAATCCCCATTTGCAGGTGAGGGAACTGAGGTACAGAGAAGTTGTGACTTGCCCAAGGTCAAACAGCAAGGAATTGGCAGAGCTGGGATTAGCAGCTAGGTCCCCTGATTCCCAGGCCCCCGGCTCTTTCCTCCAGGTCATGCTGCTTCTTGAATCTTTTGTACTGTGAGGGACACCTTTTGTATGCCTACCATCGGAGAAGCACCGTGGCTCAGTGGAAAGAGCCCGGGCTTTGGAGTCAGAGGTCATGGGTTCAAATCCCGTCTCCGCCAACTGTCAGCTATGTGACTTTGGGCAAGTCACTGCTCTGTGCCTCAGTTACCTCGTCCGTAAAATGGAGATTAAAACTGTGAGCCCCCCGTGGTACAACCTGATCACCCTGTAACCTCCCCAATGTTCAGAACAGTGCTTTGCACATAGTAAGCGCTTAACAAATACCATTGTTATTATTAGATTTTTGCCTTTTAAAGTCCTTGCAGAGTTTCCCGCGCTGAGATCTTTTCAATCTTTATTAGCCTAACTAATCTGGAAGCACTGAGGAACTGGACCATCAAGCCAAAAGAAATGTCAGCCTCACAAACCTTCCACACACTGACTATTCTGGGAGAGAGAATAACCAGCGATGCCTTCAACAGCCACCCATATCCATTCTCCTCCGGTTTTGATTAAGAACCATCATATAACGATTCCACAGATTCGTTCCGGGCAAAGTGGAGAGCAGGCATCAGACATAATTATGGGAGGAAGAGAATCCATTAAGAATACTGGATAAGGTTGCCCACAATACCCTCCTCAATCCGTAAGTACCTTCTCGTTAGCCATATAATAGCCTCGTGCGGATTGGAGCTAATCCGAGATAATGTAGGAAAAATTATTCAGACCTCAGATGTTGTGAAAACAGATCTCTTGCCTTCCTGAGGAAGAGGACTGGGCAGTGATTTCAATAACAGCTATTATCTGTAAAAACCCTCCGTTTCTTGCCAGTCTCAACTTCAACTAGACTAATATCCACCAAAGTCTCAAAGAAGACAGAACCCTGATGTGTAATAATCATTATGCCATTGTAAATTTACAGATTCGATGATAATCAGGCTAAATACAGTCCCTTTTATGCTAAGGTGCATAAAATGGCCCTCCAGGCTTCTCCTTGGTGCCTTGGCTGCAAGGGAAGCAGTGTGGCCTAGTGGAAAGTGGACAAGCCTTGGGTTCTGATCCTGGCTCTGCCCCTCATCTTCTATGTGACCTTGGGTAAGTCGCTTAAGCTTTTCTGTGCCTCAGTTCCCTCATCTGTAAAATGGGGTTCGGGATTGTGAGCTGCACATGGGACATGGACTGCGTCCAACCTGATTAGCTTGTCTCTACACCAGAGCTTAATACGCTGCCAGGCACATAGTAGGTACTAACTGTGCTCCTCCTGACAGAGGAGGATGAACAAGAAATCTGCAGATCAGATCACTGATCCACCTAAGATCATCAACTACGATTGCTTTTTGCCTTGGGGTTGTACTGCGAGGTTTGGGGAGGGACAAAGCCAGAGATAGTAGTGGGCGCAGAATGTGTCGACAGCCTCCTTGATGCAGTGCCCTGTGACAGGTGCCCCCAGTATAGACCCCAGAAAGAAGGAATGGCACGGTCTCTGGCCACATGGAGTTTACAGTCTAGCAGGGGGAGAGAAACTTTATGTTATCTACCAAGCTGACAGACGGCCCTCTGAGGGACTCGCTTCTCCTCAGGCCCGCCATGTTCCCTCCCTGCCTCTCTGCCCACCTCCCGAGCACTTAGTACAGTGCCCTGCTCGCATTTATTTATTTATTTATTTATCTTACTTGTACACATCTAGTCTATTTTATTTTGTTAGTACGTTTGGTTTTGTTCTCTGTCTCCCCCTTGTAGACTGTGAGCCCACTGTTGGGTATGTTTGTACATATTTATTACTCTTCATTTATTTTACTTGTACACATCTAGTCTATTTTATTTTGTTAGTACGTTTGGTTTTGTTCTCTGTCTCCCCCCTTTTAGACTGTGAGCCCACTGTTGGGTATGTTTGTACATATTTATTGCTCTTCATTTATTTTACTTGTACACATCTAGTCTATTTATTTTATTTTGTTAGTACGTTTGGTTTTGTTCTCTGTCTCCCCCTTTAAGACTGTGAGCCCACTGTTGGGTATGTTCCCACTGTTGGGCAGGGGCTGTCTCTATATGTTGCCAATTTGTACTTCCCAAGCGCTTAGTACAGTGCTCTGCACACAGTAAGCGCTCAATAAATACGATTGATGATGATGATGATGTAAAGGCATGCCCTGGAGGAAAGCATTCTCCCCATGCTCTGGAGAAAAGCATTCTCCCGAATAATAATAATGATGGTATTTGTTAAGTGCTTACGATGTGCAAAGCACTGTTCTAAGCGCTGGGGAGGTTACAAGCTGATCAGATTGTCCCAAGGTGGGCTCAGAGTTTTAATCCCCATTTTACAGATGAGGCAACTGAGGCCCAGAGAAGTGAAGTGACTTGCCCAAGGTCGCACAGCTGACAGGTGGCGGAGCTGGAATTTGAACCCATGACCTCTGACTCCAAAGCCCAGGCTCTTTCCACTGAGCCTCGCTGCTTCCCCCAATAATGGCATTTGTTAAGCGCTTACTATGTGCAAAGCACTGTTCTAAGCGCTGGGGAGGATACAAGGTGATCAGGTTGTCCCACTTGGGGCTCACAGTCTTAATCCCCATTTTACAGATGAGGTAACTGAGGCACAGAGAAGTTAAGTGACTTGCCCAAAGTCACACAGCTGACAGGTGGCGGAGCCGGGATTTGAACCCATGACCTCTGACTCCAAAGCCCGTGCTCTTTCCACCGAGCCATGCTGCCCGAATCAGAGGAGCATTGCGACAGGGAGCTTCGTTTTTACCATTTCAAGCCAGAAGGTTAAGAAGATGATCCGAGGCGGTGTTTTCTAATCATCATCATCATCATCAATTGTATTTATTGAGCGCTTACTGTGTGCAGAGCACTGTACTAAGCGCATATTTTGTAGCTTCTAAGCTCATCCCTTTTTTCTTTAGTGGCATTTGTTAAGCACTTACTTTGTGCTAGGTACTGTACTAAGCACTGGGATAGGTTCAAATGAGTCATGCCCACATAAAGCTCAGTCTTAACCCCCATTTTACACCTGAGGGAATTAAAGCACAGATAAATGAAATGACTTTCCCAAGGTCATCATCATCAACATCATCAATCGTATTTATTGAGCACTTACTGTGTGCAGAGCACTGTACTAAGCACTTGGGAAGTACAAATTGGCAACATGTAGAGACAGTCCCTGCCCAACAGTGGGCTCACAGTCTAAAAGGGGGAGACAGAGAACAAAACCAAACGTACTAACAAAATAAAATAGACTAGATATGTACAAGTAAAATAAATGAAGTAATAAATATGTACAAACATACCCAACAGTGGGCTCACAGTCTAAAAGGGGGAGACAGAGAACAAAACCAAACGTACCAACAAAATAAAATAGACTAGATGTGTACAAGTAAAATAAATGAAGAGTAATAAATATGTACAAACATACCCAACAGTGGGCTCACAGTCTAAAAGGGGGAGACAGAGAACAAAACCAAACGTACTAACAAAATAAAATAGACTAGATGTGTACAAGTAAAATAAATGAAGAGTAATAAATATGTACAAACATACCCAACAGTGGGCTCACAGTCTAAAAGGGGGAGACAGAGAACAAAACCAAACGTACTAACAAAATAAAATAGACTAGATGTGTACAAGTAAAATAAATGAAGAGTAATAAATATGTACAAACATACCCAACAGTGGGCTCACAGTCTAAAAGGGGGAGACAGAGAACAAAACCAAATGTACTAACAAAATAAAATAGACTAGATATGTACAGGTAAAATAGAGTAATAAATATCATCAGTCATCATCAATCGTGTTTATTGAGCGCTTACTGTGTGCAGAGCACTATACTAGGCGCTTGGGAAGTACAAATTGGCAACATATAGAGACAGTCCCTGCCCAACAGTGGGCTGACAGTCTAAAAGGGGGAGACAGAGAACAAAACCAAACATACTAACAAAACAAAATAAATAGAATAGATATGTACAAGTAAAATGAATAAATAAATAAATAGAGTAATAATAATAATAATTATTATTTTATTATTATTATTTATATCAATTATTATTGTTATTACTAAGCACTTGGAGAGTACAGTAGACTGTACTCCCCCTCTAGACTGTAAGCTCATGTGGGCAGGGAATGTGTCTGTTGTCGTAGCTTAAGTAGAGTGCTCTGCACACAGTAAGCTCTTAATAAATGTGACTGACTCCCGTACACCCGAGTTGGGAGAATCGATCCCTGCCTACAGAAACTTTCAGTCTAGAGGGGGAGATGGACGCTGTCCATGCAGGGGAATGATTCGTCCCCCAGGCCTCAGATCCTCTTTTAAAGCTCTCCAGAAATCACAATCCCACAACTTCCCTCCATCTAGCCTGTTCTAGTGTTCCTTATAACAATAATAATAATAAAATCATAGTGACATTTCTTACTATGTGCTTAGCACTGTTCTTCCCAAGTGCCTAGTCCAATCAATCAATCAATCGTATTTATTGAGCGCTTACTATGTGCAGAGCACTGTACTAAGTACAGTGCTCTAAACATAGTAAGCGCTCAATGAATACGATTGATGATGATGTACTAAGCGCTTGGGAAGTACAAATTGGCAACATATAGAGACAGTCCCTACCCAACAGTGGGCTCACAGTCTAAAAGGGGGAGACAGAGAACAAAACCAGTGCTCTGCACACAGCAAGCGCTCAATAAATACGCTTGAATGAATGAATGAATCCCCCCCCGCCTCACCTCCTTCCCCTCCCCACAGCCCCTGTATACACGTTTGCACAGATTTATTACTCTTATTTATTTACTTGGACATATTTACTATTCTGTTTGTTTTATCATCATCATCATCAATCGTATTTATTGAGCGCTTACTATGTGCAGAGCACTGTACTAAGCGCTTGGGAAGTACAAATTGGCAACATATCGTATAACATATCATATCATAACATTTTATTTTGTTAATATGTTTTGTTTTGTCGTCTGTCTCCCCCCTTCTAGACGGTGAGCCCGCTAGTGGGTAGGGACTGTCTCTAGATGTTGCCAATTTGGACTTCCCAAGGGCTTAGTCCAGTGCTCTGCACACGGTAAGCGCTCAATAAATACGATTGAATGAATGAATTCTCCCTACCCTGACTGAGAGGCAGTGCTCTCTCATCTCCCGGCTGAACTCCCTATTGTTGTCCCTCCAGCTGTGGCCACAAACAGACTTGTTTTGCTCCAGCTATTAAATTGTTGTTTTCTCATACAATAGCACTTGTCCAAGCCCCTCAAGTATTTCAGAAGACTTGACAAGCAGTCACTTAATCGCCGATGGGGTGAAGAAGCAAGGGCAGGCTAGTAATGAACCTTCACAGCCAGCTACTGACAGAACTCAGGCTACAGCTCTACAGTTAACTGCAGGCCTTATTGATAATATCAATCAATCGTATTTATTGAGCGCTTACTGTGTGCAGAGCACTGCACTAAGTGCTTGGGAAGTCCAAGTTGGCAACATATAGAGACAGTCCCTACCCAACAGTGGGCTCACAGTCTAGATAGAGAACAAAACCAAACATACTAACAAAATAAAACATACTAACAAAATAAAATAAATAGAATAGATCATCATCAATCATCATCAATCATATTTATTGAGCGCTTACTATGTGCAGAGCACTGTACTAAGCGCTTGGGAAGTCCAAGTTGGCAACATATAGAGACAGTCCCTACCTAACAGTGGGCTCACAGTCTAAAAGGGGGAGATAGAGAACAAAACCGAACATACTAACAAAATAAAACATACTAACAAAATAAAATAAATGGAATAGATCATCATCAATCATCATCAATCGTATTTATTGAGCGCTTACTATGTGCACAGTACAAATTGGCAACATATAGAGACAGTCCCTACCCAACAGTGGGCTCACAGTCTAAAAGGGGGAGACAGAGAACAAAACCAAACATACTAACAAAATAAAATAAATAGAATAGCTATGTACAAGTAAAATAAATAAATACAGTAATAAATATGTACAAACATATATACATATATACAAGTGCTGTGGGGAAGGGAAGGAGGTAAGATTGAGGGGATGGAGAGGGGGACGAGGGGATAAAATAAATAGAATAGCCATTGATTCAACAGTGTTGGTAGATATGTTCCCTGCACAAAAGGAGCTTACAGTGTGGAGGGGGTGACGGATAATAATATAAATAAGTGAAATTACAGATAGATATACTTTGGAGCTGACAATAATCGAAGTGCAAGGGTGATATAGAAGGGAGAGGTAGAGGAAATCAAGGCTTAAAAGGAGATGGGATTTGAAAAAGGCTTTGAAGGCAGGGAGAGCTGTCACCTAGCAGATACGAAGCGGGAGGGAATTTCGGGCCGGAGGTGGGCGAAGAGTCGGGAATTTCGGGCCGGAGGTGGTAAGCGCTTCCTATGTGCCAGGAACTGTTCTAAACTCTGGGGTAGATACAAGATAATTGGGTTGGACACAGTCCCTGTCCCACAGAGGGCTCACAGTCTTAATCCCCATTTTACAGGTGAGGTAACTGAGGTGTAAAGAAGTGAAGTGACTTGCCTAAGGTCCCACAGCAGACAAGTGGCGGAGGTGGGATTAGAACCCATGACCTTCTGACTCGCAGGCCCGAGCTATATCCACTTGGCCATGCTGCACAAGGGCCTTGTGACTCTCGGGCCCATCTTGCCCTTGCATGGCCTAATAGAAAGAGCACGGGCCTTTTAGACTGTGAGCCCACTGTTGGGTAGGGACTGTCTCTATATGTTGCCAATTTGTACTTCCCAAGCGCTTAGTACAGTGCTCTGCACATAGTAAGCGCTCAATAAATACGATTGATGATGATGATGAGTAAGAGGACCTGGCTTCTAATCCCCACTGTGCCGCTTGTCTGCTGTGTGACCTTTCCTTCATTTCTCTGGGCCTCAATTCCCTCAGCCGTGAAACGGGAAGCATTGATTCATTCAGTCGTATTTGTTGAGCGCTTACTGTGTGCAGAGCACTGTGCTGGGTGCTTGGGAGGTACAGGTTGGCAACATGTGGAGATGGGCCCTGCCCAACGGTGGGCTCACAGTCTAGAAGGGGGAGACAAAACAAAACATATTAGCATAATGGAATATTCTGTTTAGACTTTTAGACTGTGAGCCCACTGTTGGGTCGGGACTGTCTCTATATGTTGCCAACTTGTACTTCCCAAGCGCTTAGTACAGTGCTCTGCACACAGTAAGCGCTCAGTAAATATGATTGATTGACTGAATAGATAGAATGAATATGTACAAGTAAAATAAATAGAGTGATAAATACATACAAACATATATGCAGGTGCTGTGGGGAAGGGAGGGAGGTGGGGCGGGGGGATGGAGAGGGGGAGGAGGGGGACAACTGAAAAGAAGGAAATCAATCAATCAATCAATCGTATTTATTGAGCGCTTACTATGTGCAGAGCACTGTACTGAGCGCTTGGGAAGTACAAATTGGCAACATATAGAGACAGCCCCTACCCAACAGTGGGCTCACAGTCTAAAAAGGAAAGAAAGCAGTTATTTTCTCAAAATATTTTCCGATCGGGCTGGGTGTTGGAGAAAAGTGCAGCCTGGGGCCATATGACGTCTTGTCTTATGCCGTCCATGGACACATCCCTTCTAGACTCCCCATTCCTCCCCCTCCCTCTCCCCCTTCTAGACTGTGAGCCCGTTGTTGGGTAGGGACCGTCTCTATACGTTGCCGACTTGCACTTCCCAAGCACTTAGTACAGTGCTCTGTACACAGTAAGCGCTCAATAAATACGATTGAATGAATGAATGAATACCTCCTACTTAGGCTGCGAGCCCTGTGTAGGAGAAGGGCCTGTGTCTGACCTGATTGCCCTGTATCTTCCCCAGTGCTCAGAATAGTGCTTGACACACAGTAAGTGCTTAACAAATCCCGCAATTATTGTTATTATTCTTACTCGGGGAAGCAGCCTGACTGTGAATGACCTGAACCTTTCAGGACTGGATTTGTGCTGGCAGAAGGTACGGTATTTTAGGACAGCAAACTGAGAAACGCTTATCCTGTAATAATTAATGGAGCTAAGGGGAAGTTTCCATTTGGAAGCTACAAGCGGGAGAGGTAATTTGTTAAAGTCTCAGATCTCATATCTCCCGTTTGGCACTGATTTCACGGGCTCTAAATAAAGGATTAATTATGTTGGTTCATGGGCTGTTCATCGTTGTAGGCAGGGAACGCATCTGTTAATTCCGTTGTACCCTTGGTTCTTTCTCTAGTGCTTAGTGCAGTGCTCTGCACATAGTAAACGCTCAGTAATTTCCAGTGATTGATTGACTGATTGATTCATAGTTACTGTGCCCATCTTCCAAAGGCTGTTTTGGAAGCTGGGACTGCCACTTTGGTTTCTCTGCTTTCTGAAACTCTGATTTTTTTTTTTTTAAATGGCATTTGCTTTGCACGCAGTAAGCGCTCAGTATAAATACGATTGAGTGAATTTGCTAAGCGCATACTATGTGGCAGACACTATTCCAAGTGCTGGGGTAGATACAAGGTAATCAGGTTGGACACAGTCCATGCCCCACATAGGCATCTCAGAGAAGCAGCGTTCCTCAATGGAAAGAGCCCGGGCTTGGGAGTCAGAGGTCATGGGTTCGAATTCTGACTGCCAATGGCCAGTTGTGTGACTTTGGGCAAGTCACTTAACTTCTCTGTGCCTCAGTTTCCTCATCTGTAAAATGGGGATTAAGACTGTGAGCCCCCTGTGGGACAACCTGATCACCTCGTAATCTCTCCAGTGCTTAGAACAGTGCTTCGCACATAGTAAGCGCTTAATAAATGCCATTATTATTATTATTATTATTATTAATTCTCCTTTTACAGATGAGATCACTGAGGCCCAGAGAAGTGAAGTGACCTGCCCAAGGTCACACAGCAAAGTGGTAGAGCCGGAATTAGAACCCAGGTCCTTCCGACACCCAGGCCCTAGCCACAAGGCCATGCTGCTTCTCTTATATTTGAAGCTCATCATGGCCAGGGAATGATGTAGCACTTAGGGTATCCCTATATATTTTCTGGGATTTGTTCAACAGACTGTGCCTCTCTGATTTGCTCCCTTTATTCATCCTCCCTTCCAGCCCCACACTACTTATGTACATATGTGTAATTTATTTATTTATATTAATGTCTGTCTCCCCCTCTAGACTGTGAGCTGGTGGGCAGAGATTGTGGCTGTTACATTGTACACTCCCAAGCGCTTAGAACAGTGCTGTGCACACGGTAAGCTTTCAATAAATCCGATTTATTGACTGTCTGAGGGCCAGAGCCTCCTCACACTGCCTTCTTCAGGGCTCTGCGCCCAGACTGTAAACTTGTTGTGTGCAGGGAATGTGTCCGTTTGGGAGGTATTGTACCCTCCCAAGTGCTTAGCGCAGTGCTCAGCACACTAAGCACCCAATAAATACAACTGCATGAGCGAAAGGGAGGACTAAATTTGTATCAGAGAATGATCCAGTGACCAACTGACAGTCGGGAGGCCCTTGGAAAAACGTGGAAGAGGGATGAAAGGGCGAGGTTCCAAACGATATCCCGATCCCTGCCAAGTGGAGAGGAGTGGCATCGTGAGCATCGGCCTCATAAATCCCGGGAGCTCGGAGTTGGCCGGGAGCTAAGGCAGCGACGATGAGACCAGCGGGAAGGTGGAGTAGCGGGCGGGGAGGACCGAGCCATCGGGTTTTGCCTCCGGCTCCGAGGTCCGGATCACGGTTGGGCAGACCATGTCCTCGGTTTAGGACAGCAAACTGAGAACCACTTATCCTGTAATAATCAATGGAGCAAAGGGGAAGCTTCCATTTGGGCGCCAGAAGCCGGAGAGGTAATTTGTTAAAGTCTCAGATCTCACATCTCCCGTTCGGCACTGATGTCACGGGCTCTAAATAAAGGATTAATTATGTTGGTTCATGGGCTGTTCATCGTTATAGGCAGGGAACGCACCTGTGAATTCTGTTGTACCCTTGGTTCTTTCTCTAGTGCTTAGTGCACAGAGTAAACGCTCAGTAATTATTGATTGACTGATTGATTCATAGTTACTTTGCCCATCTTTCAAAGGCCTTTTTGGGAGCCGGGACTGCCGCTTTGGTTTCTCTGCTTTCTGAAACTACCCAGTGAACGACCCAGAAGTCTCCAGATGACCCCGGGCGAGTGGGGGATAAGTCAGTCGAACCCAGGACAGGCTCTCTTCTAACCCCCGAGACCCGGCAAGGCCAGAGGGAGACGGAGAGGGAGAAAGCTGCTGCGTGCCCTCTCCGTCCCGCTGGTGATGACTGGATTTTGCCGCCTCCTCCGCGGCCGGAGGTTAATGAGCATAAAGTCTCTTGATTCAACCCAGGGAAAAGCGACAGGCAGGAGCAAGTATTATCACTCGGATCTAGGATGGGAACATCACGAACTGGTCTCTCTGGGTGACACAGGGTGGTTTACGATAGCAATTCACAGCCCAGCAATTAAGGCGCAGCTCACAGGTGGGAGCCCTATGTGGGACAGGGACTCTGTCCAACCCAATTATCTTTATCCACCCCAGCGCTTAGTACAGTGCCTGGCACATAGTAAGCACTTAACAAATAGCTTTAAAAAAAAAAAGGTGCAAAGTGGGCTTTGGAAAGGTTGGGGTGGGACAAGGCGACAGAAAAAATGGCAGGGAATGTCTGTTGCTTGTATTGTACTCTCCCAAGTGCTTAGTACAGTGCTCTGCCCACATTAAGCACTCAATAAATACGATCGAATGAATTGAATGATTGAATGTATCCCTTTGGCTCCTGGTTCAGGTGTTTTAATGACAATAATGATGGTATTTGTTAAGCGCTTACTATGCGCCCAGCACTGTTCAATCATTGTGGTAATCATTGTGGCTCGGAGTCTTAATCCCCATTTTACGGATGAGGGACCTGAGGCCCGGAGAAGTGAAGTGGCTCGCCCAGTGTCATGCAGCGGACAAGTGGCAGAGCTGGGATTAGAACCCACATCCTCTGACTCCCAAGGCGGGGCACTCTCCACTAGGCCATGCAGTTTGTGATCACCAGGTGACTTGGAAGCTGATTTGGCTGCCACGCTCCTGTTGCATTGGGTGGAAGGGTTTACATCTTTAGCCCCTTAGGGGCCCACTTTGGATTAGCAAAAAATGCACTTAGTACAGCGCTCTGCACGCAGTCAGTGCTCAATAAATGCGATTGAATGCTTACAGAAGCATGCCCAAATCCCCTAATCTAGAGAGCTTCTCCCGGAGACCTCTGGGCCCCCTCTTTCCCAGAGCCACTGCATCACCCCTTCCAGGTCTCTTGTAACCCTAGAGCCACGTCCAGCTGACATTTCCCATCTCCTTTCCTCCTCCTTTCCCATCTCCTTTCCTCCTCCTTTCCCATCTCTTTTAGACTGTGAGCCCACTGTTGGGTAGGGACTGCCTCTATATGTTGCCAGCTTGTACTTCCCAAGCGGTTAGTACAGTGCTCTGCACACAGTAAGCGCTCAATAAATACGATTGATGATGATGATTTTAAAATTTCCAACCACTGGGCCCATGGGTTTGGTGGGGGGCACCAACATTGCTCTCTGAGGCGGTGCCATCCAGAGCCTTCATCGAGACGGCTACCACACACGGCCTGAGCCTCACCCACCTGCCCGCCACTGAACTCTGTCTCTTTTTCTTCTTTTTCAGTGATTCTCCGGCCCCAGTCTCCCCCGCCCCGGCTAGCTCCTGAAATAAGGGGCTCTGCTACCAGGTTCGTGTTTTAAAATCTTTAATGAGGTGCTGCAAGATGTTGGTGGGGGCGGTTAAATGGTGCCAGGGAGCGGAGGTGGGCGGAGGAAGCACTAGGAAAATTTGCTAGGGTAAATCCGTAGTAATCCGATGGGACACAGTCCCTGTCCCATGTGGGGCTTGCTGGTTTAGGGGGAGGGTGACCAGGTGTTGAGTCTCCATCAGCATGGTGTAGTGGCTAGAGCGTGAGTCTGGGAGTTGGAAGGGCATGGGTTCTAATCCCTGCTCCACCACCTGTCTGCTGGGTGACCTTGGACAAGTCACTTCACTTCTCTGGGTCTGTTACCGCAGCTGTAAAATGGGGATTAAGAGTGTGAGCCCAGTGTGAGACAGGGACTCTGTCTCCAACCTGATTAGCTTGTACCTACCCCGGCGCTTAGAACAGTGCTTGGCACATAGTAAGCACTCAACAAATCATCATCATCATCAATCGTATTTGATTGACAAATACCATCACTATTATTATCAGAAATGAAGTGAATTGCCCAAGGTCCTAAAGCAGGCAAATGGTAGAGCTGGGACATCTCTGAGCCTCAGTTAGCTCATCTGGGAGCCCCACCTGTTTACCTTGTATCTCCCCCAGCGCTTAGAACAGTGCTTGGCACATAGTAAGCACTCAACAAATACCATCGCTATTATTATTAGCAACGAAGTGAGTTGCCCAAGGTCCTAAAGCAGGCAAATGGTAGAGCTGGGATGTCTCTGCGCCTCAGTTACCTCATCTGGGAGCCCCACCTGTTTACCTTGTATCTCCCCCAGCGCTTAGAGCAGTGCTTGGCACATAGTAAGCACTCAACAAATACCATCACTATTATTATTAGAAACGAAGTTAGTTGCCCAAGGTCCTAAAGCAGGTAAATGGTAGAGCTGGGACGTCTCTGCGCCTCAGTTACCTTATCTGGGAGCCCCACCTGTTTACCTTGTATCTCCCCCGGCGCTTACAACAGTGCTTGGCACATAGTAAGCACTCAACAAATACCATCACTATTATTATCAGAAATGAATTGCCCAAGGTCCTAAAGCAGGCAAATGGTAGAGCTGGAACATCTCTGCACCTCAGTTACCTCATCTGGGAGCCCCACCTGTTTACCTTGTATCTCCCCCAGCGCTTAGAACAGTGCTTGGCACATAGTAAGCGCTTAGCAAATACCATCACTATTACTGTTATTAGAACCCAGGTCACCGTGGTCCCAGCCCCATCCTGTAGCCACCAGGCCACAATGCTTCTAAGAATGTCAGAGTAGCAATGCTTGGGGAGGAGAGGGAGGCGTGGAGAAATTCATTCTTCATTCAGTGGTATTTATTGAGCGCTTACTGTGTGCAGAGCACTGTATAAGTGCTGGGGCAGTACAAGTCGGCAACATCTAGAGACGGTCCCTTCCCAACAACGGGCTCACAGTCGAGATGGAGGCAGGGGAAGAGAGCAGGGAGTTGGGAGGGCATTCATTCAATCGTATTTATTGAGCGCTTACTTTGTGCAGAGCACTGTACTAAGCACTTGGGAAGTACAAGGCGGCAACATCTAGAGACAGTCCCTACCCAACAATGGGCTCCCAATCTAGAAGTGGGGAGACAGACAACAAAACGAAACAAGTAGACGGGTGTCAAAGCTATATGCACATCATTAACAAGATAGAGTAGTAAATATGTACAAGTAAAATAGTTATAAATCTGTACAAACATTAACAAGATAAATAGAATAGTAAATATATACAAGTAAAATAAATAGAGTAATAAATCTGTACAAACATATATACAGGTGCTGTGGGGAGGGGAAGGAGGTAGGGCAAGGGGGATTCATTCATTCAATCGTATTTATTGAGCGCTTACTGTGTGCAGAGCACTGTACTAAGCACTTGGGAAGTCCAAGTTGGCAACATCTAGAGAGGGTCCCTACCCAACAGCGGGCTCACAGTCTAGAAGGGGGAGACAGAGAACAAAACAAAACATATTAACAATAAAATGAATAGAATAAATATGTACAAGTAAAATAAATCAATAAATAGAGTAATAAATCAATAAATAGAGTAAAAGGGGATGGGGAGGAGGGGGAGAGAGAGGAGGGGGCTCAGTGTGGGAAGGCCTCCTGGAGGAGGTGAGCTCTCAGTAGGGATTTGAAGGGAGGAAGAGAGGGAGATGTGAGGAGGGAGGGCATGCCAATCAATCAATCGTATTTATTGAGCGCTTACTGTGTGCAGAGCACTGGACTAAGCGCCTGGGAAGTCCACGATGGCAACATCTAGAGACGGTCCCTACCCAACACCGGGCCCACAGTCTAGAAGGGGGAGCCAGAGAACAAAACAAAACATATTAACAGAATAAAATAAATAGAATAAATATGTACAAGTAAAATAAATCAATATAGTAATAAATCAATCAATAGAGTAAAAGGGAATGGGGAGGAGGGGGAGAGAGAGGAGGGGGCTCAGTGTGGGAAGGCCTCCTGGAGGAGGTGAGCTCTCAGTAGGGATTTGAAGGGAGGAAGAGAGGGAGCTGTGAGGAGGGAGGGCATGCCAATCAATCAATCGTATTTATTGAGCGCTTACTGTGTGCAGAGCACTGTACTAAGCTCCTGGGAAGTCCAAGGTGGCAACATATAGAGACGGCCCCTACCCAACAGTGGGCTCACGGTCTAAAAGGGGGGAGACAGAGGACAAAACCAAACATACTAACAAAATAAAATAAATAGATTAGGTACAAGTAAAATAAATAAATAAATAAACGGAGTAATAAATATGTACAGACATATATACAGGTGCTGTGGGGAAGGGAAGGAGGTAGGATGGGGGGGATGGAGAGGGGGAGGCCAGGGGGAGGACGTGGGCCCTGCAGAGGGTTGCTCTCTCTCTCTATCTCTCTCTCTCTTTCTCTCTTTTTCTCTCTCCTTTTCTCTCTCTTTTTCTCTCTTTTTTTCCCTCTCTTTTTCTCTCTCTCGCGCACGCGCGACGGGGCTTAGAGGCGTGGCCTTGGCGGGGTGTGTCGAGCGCGGGGAGGGCGGAGCGCGCGTGCGCGGGGAGGGCGTGGCCTGGGCGGGGTGTGTCCCGAGGGCGGAGCGCGCGTGCGCGGTGGGGGCGTGGCCTGGGCGGGGCGTGTCTCGAGCGCGGGCAGGGCGGAGCGTGCGTGCGCATTGGGGGCGTGGCCCGGGCGGGGCGTGTCTCGAGCGCGGGGGAGGTGGAGCGCGCGTGCGCGGTGAGGGCGTGGCGTGTCTCGAGGGCGGAGCGCGCGTGCGTGGTGAGGGCGTGGCCCGGACGGGGCGTGTCTCGAGCGCGGGGAGGGCGGAGTGCGCGTGCGCGGTGAGGGCGAGGCCCGGACGGGGCGTGTCTCGAACGCGAGGAGGGCGGAGCGCGCGTGCGCGGTGAGGGCGTGGCCTGGGCGGCGGGTGTCTCGAGCGCGGTGGGCGTGGCCTGTGCGGGGTGTGTCTCGAGGGCGGAGCGCGCGTGCTCGGTGGGGGCGTGGCGTGTCGAGCGCGGGGAGGGGCGGAGCGCGCGTGCGAGTTGGGGGCGTGGCCCGGGCGGGGCGTGTCTCGAGCGCGTTGGGGGCGTGGCCTGGGCGGGGCGCGCGTGCGCGTTGGGGGCGTGGCCTGGGCGGGGCGCGCGTGCGCGTTGGGGGCGTGGCCTGGCGCGCGGCCCGGGCGGGGGGGTGCGTGCGCACGGGGGCGGGGCGGCCGCCCGGCGCGTGCGTGCGTGCGAGCGAGTGAGTGAGGAGAGGGGAGAGAGAGACAGTGAGGGGCGTCGTGAGGGGAGCGTCCTGAGGGGAGCCGCCCGCAGCAGCAGCGAGGGGCTTCCCTTCCTTTCATCCTTTCTTTCTTCCATCGTCTCTTGCTTCTCCCCCGGCCCCCTCGCGCGTGGGGCAAACGGAGTGATTGATTCCCCCCCGTGCTGTTCCCCCGACCGAGCGTCGTGTCCCGTGTCTCCCCCGCCCGCAGGCTCCCCCGTGAGGGGCGAAGAGTCGTCGAGGGGCCCGGAAGCCGCAGCCGCCCCCTGAGCCGGCGAGGGGCCCCCATGTAGCCGCCGTGGGACGCCAGTCGGTGAATTTGCTGAGCGCCCACCGCGTGGAGAGCACTGTACTGAGCGGGCATGGCCCGCTACGACGTGTCGAGCCTCCTGGACTGGCTGTACGGCGGCGTGGACCCCCGGTTCGCCGGCAACGGGGGCCCCGACTGCGCCGCCTTCCTGCCGTGGCAGCAGCGGCTGGCGGAGAGCGTGGTGGCCCTGGCCCTGGCCCTGCTGGAGATCCGGGTGGCCCTGCGGCACATCCGGGGCCGGCGGGAGCCCAGCCCCGGCGCCGGGCCGGCCCCCCCCGGGGGCGGCAGCCCGGCCCGCTCCCTGCTCCTCGTGGCCCTCTGCCTCACCTTCGGCGTGGAGCTGGGCTTCAAGTTCGCCACCAGGACCCTCATCTACCTGCTCAACCCCTGCCACCTGGTCACCGTCATGCACGTGAGTACGCCCGCCTCCGACGACGGCATTTAGTGAGCGCCAACCGCCGGGGAGGTTTCACGGTTGCCCCACGTGGGGCGGCGCACGGGCTTCCCCCCCGCTTCACAGGTGAGGGAACTGAGGCCCAGTGAAGTGACTTGCCCAGAATCACACAGCTGATTTACTGCGTGCAAAGCACCGTTCTAAGCGCTGGGGAGGTTACAAGGTGATAATACTAATACTAATGATGGCATTTATTAAGCGCGTACTATGTGCAAAGTATCGTTCTAAGCGCTGGGTAGGTTACAAGGTGATAATAATGATGGCATTTATTAAGCGCTTACTATGTGCAAAGCACCGTTCCAAGCGCTGGGGAGGTCACAAGGTGAGCAGGTTGGCCCACGTGGGGCGGCTCACGGTCTTCCTCCCCGCTTTACAGGTGAGGGAACTGAGGCCCAGTGCAGTGACTTGCCCAGAATCACACAGCTGATTTACTATGTGCAAAGCACCGCTGTAAGCGCTGGGGAGGTTACAAGGTGATGATACTAATACTAATGATGGCATTTATTAAGCGCTTACTATGTGCAAAGTATCGTTCTAAGCGCTGGGGAGGTTACAAGGTGGTAATAAGAATAACAGTGATGGCATTTATTAAGTGCTTACTATGTGCAGAGCACTGTTCCAAGCGTTGGGGAGGTTACAAGGTGATAATAGTAATAGTAATGATGGTATTTATTAAGCGCTCACTATGTGCAGAGCAGTGTTCCAAGCACCGGGGAGGTTGCAAGGTGAGGAGGTTGGCCCACGTGGGGCGGCTCACGGTCTTCCTCCCCACTTTACAGATGAGGGAACTGAGGCCCAGTGAAGTGACTTGCCCAGAATCATACAGCTGATTTACTACGTGCAAAGCACCGTTCTGAGCGCCGGGGAGGTTGCAAGGTGACCAGGTTGGCCCACGTGGGGCGGCTCACGGTCTTCCTCCCCGGTTTACAGGTGAGGGAACTGAGGCCCAGTGAAGTGACTTGCCCAGAATCACACAGCTGATTTACTACGTGCAAAGCACCGCTGTAAGCGCTGGGGAGGTTACAAGGTGATGATACTAATACTAATGATGGCATTTATTAAGCGCTTACTATGTGCAAAGTATCGTTCTAAGCGCTGGGGAGGTTACAAGGTGGTAATAAGAATAACAGTGATGGCATTTATTAAGTGCTTACTATGTGCAGAGCACTGTTCCAAGCGTTGGGGAGGTTACAAGGTGATAATAGTAATAGTAATGATGGTATTTATTAAGCGCTCACTATGTGCAGAGCAGTGTTCCAAGCGCCGGGGAGGTTGCAAGGTGAGGAGGTTGGCCCACGTGGGGCGGCTCACAGTCTTCCTCCCCACTTTACAGATGAGGGAACTGAGGCCCAGTGAAGTGGCTTGCCCAGAATCACACAGCTGATTTACTACGTGCAAAGCACCGTTCTAAGTGCTGGGGAGGTTACAAGGTGATAATACTAATACTACTGATGGCGTTTATTAAGCACGTACTATGTGCAAAGCACCGTTCTAAGCGCTCACTAGGTGTAGAGCACCGTTCCAAGCGCCGGGGAGGTCGCAGGGTGAGCAGGTTGGCCCACGTGGGGCGGCTCACAGTCTTCCTCCCCGCTTCACAGGTGAGGGAACTGAGGCCCAGTGAAGTGACTTGCCCAGAATCACACAGCTGATTTACTACGTGCAAAGCACCGCTGTAAGCGCTGGGGCGGTTACAAGGTGATAATAGTAATAATAATGATGGTACTTATTAAGTGCTCACTATGTGCAAAGCACTGTTCCAAGCTCTGGGGAGGTCGCAAGGTGATAATACTGATCCTAATGATGGCATTTATTAAGCGCTTACTATGTGCAGAACACCGTTCCAAGCGCCGGGGAGGTCGCAAGGTGAGCAGGTTGGCCCACGTGGGGCGGCTCACGGTCTTCCTCCCCGCTTTACAGGTGAGGGAACTGAGGCCCAGTGCAGTGACTTGCCCAGAATCACACAGCTGATTTACTACGTGCAAAGCACCATTCTAAGCGCTGGGGAGGTTACAAGGTGGTAATGATCATTATAATGATGGCATTTATTAAGCGCTTACTATGTGCAAAGCACCGTTTCTAAGCGCTGGGTAGGTTACAAGGTGATAATAATGATGGCATCTATTAAGCGCTCACTATGTGCAGAGCACCGTTCCAAGCGTTGGGGAGGTTACCAGGTGATAATAGTAATAGTAATGATGGTATTTATTAAGCGCTCACTATGTGCAGAGCAGTGTTCCAAGCGCCGGGGAGGTCGCAAGGTGAGCAGGTTGGCCCACGTGGGGCGGCTCACGATCTTCCTCCCCACTTTACAGATGAGGGAACTGAGGCCCAGTGAAGTGACTTGCCCGGAATCACACAGCTGATTTACTACGTGCAAAGCACCGCTGTAAGCGCTGGGGCGGTTACAAGGTGATAATAGTAATAATAATGATGGTACTTATTAAGTGCTCACTATGTGCAAAGCACTGTTCCAAGCTCTGGGGAGGTCGCAAGGTGATAATACTGATCCTAATGATGGCATTTATTAAGCGCTTACTATGTGCAGAACACCGTTCCAAGCGCCGGGGAGGTCGCAAGGTGAGCAGGTTGGCCCACGTGGGGCGGCTCACGGTCTTCCTCCCCGCTTTACAGGTGAGGGAACTGAGGCCCAGTGCAGTGACTTGCCCAGAATCACACAGCTGATTTACTACGTGCAAAGCACCATTCTAAGCGCCGGGGAGGTTACAAGGTGATAATACTAATACTAATGATGGCATTTATTAAGTGCGTACTATGTGCAAAGTATCGTTCTAAGCGCTGGGGAGGTTACAAGGTGATAATAATGATGGCATCTATTAAGCGCTCACTATGTGCAGAGCACCGTTCCAAGCGTTGGGGAGGTTACCAGGTGATAATAGTAATAGTAATGATGGTATTTATTAAGCGCTCACTATGTGCAGAGCAGTGTTCCAAGCGCCGGGGAGGTCGCAAGGTGAGCAGGTTGGCCCACGTGGGGCGGCTCACGATCTTCCTCCCCACTTTACAGATGAGGGAACTGAGGCCCAGTGAAGTGGCTTGCCCAGAATCACACAGCTGATTTACTACGTGCAAAGCACCGTTCTAAGCGCTGGGGAGGTTACAAGGTGAGAATAGTAATACTAATGATGGCATTTAGTAAGCGCTTACTATGTGCAAAGCACCGTTCTAAGCGCTGGGTAGGTTACAAGGTGATAATAATGATGGCATTTATTAAGCGCTCACTATGTGCAGAGCACCGTTCCAAGCGCTGGGGAGGTTACAAGGTGAGCAGGTTGGCCCACGTAGGGCGGCTCACGGTCTTCATCCCCACTTTACAGATGAGGGAACTGAGGCCCAGAGAAGTGACT
Source organism: Tachyglossus aculeatus (assembly GCF_015852505.1). Lineage (NCBI taxonomy): Eukaryota > Metazoa > Chordata > Mammalia > Monotremata > Tachyglossidae > Tachyglossus > Tachyglossus aculeatus. The sequence goes on along the minus strand of NC_052071.1, from coordinate 15,283,959 downwards.
TGCCCAGAGTCACACAGCTGACAATCGGTGGAGCCGGGGTTTGAACCCGTGACCTCTGACTCCAAAGCCCGGGCTGTTTTCACTGATCCATGCTGCTTCTCATAAGTAATAATAATAATGGCATTTATTAAGCACTTACTATGTGCAAAGCACCGTTCTAAGCGCTGGGGAGGTTACAAGGTGATAATACTAATAATAATGATGGCATTTATTAAGCGCTCACTATGTGCAGAGCACCGTTCTAAGCACTGGGGAGGTTACAAGGTGATAATAGTAATAAAAATGATGGCATTTATTAAGCGCTTACTATGTGCAAAGCACCGTTCCAAGTGCCGGGGAGGTTACAAGGTGAGCAGGTTGGCCCACGTGGGGTGGCTCACGGTCTTCATCCCCACTTTACAGATGAGGGAACGGAGGCCCAGTGAAGCGACTTGCCCAGAATCACACAGCTGATTTACTACGTGCAAAGCACCGTTCTAAGCTCTGGGGAGTTTACAAGGTGATAATGATAATTATAATGATGGCATTTATTAAGCGCTTACTATGTGCAAAGCACCGTTCTAAGCACTGGAGAGGTTACAAGCACCGTTCTAAGCACTGGGGAGGTTACAAGGTGATAATACTAATAATAATGATGGCATTTATTAAGCGCTCACTATGTGCAGAGCACCGTTCTAAGCGCTGGGGAGGTTACAAGGTGATAATAATAATAATGATGGCATTTATTAAGCGCTCACTATGTGCAAAGCACCATTCTAAGCGCTGGGGAGGTTACAAGGTGATAATACTAATAATAATGATGGCATTTATTAAGCGCTCACTATGTGCAGAGCACCGTTCTAAGCGCTGGGGAGGTTACAAGGTGATAATAGTAATAATAATGATGGCATTTAGTAAGCGCTCACTATGTGCAGAGCACCGTTCCAAGCGCTGGGGAGGTTACAAGGTGAGCAGGTTGGCCCACGTGGGGCGTCTCACGGTCTTCATCCCCACTTTACAGATGAGGGAACTGAGGCCCAAAGAAGTGAAGTGACTTGCCCAGAGTCGGGGTTTGAACCCGTGACCTCTGACTCCAAAGCCCGGGCTCTTTCCACTGAGCCACGCTGCTTCTCATAAGTAATAATGATAATAATGGCATTTGTTAAGCGGTTACTATGTGCAAAGCACCGTTCTAAGCGCTGGGGAGGTTACAAGGTGATAATACAAATACTAATGATGGCATTTATTAAGCGCTTACTATGTGCAAAGCACCGCTCTAAACGCTGGGGAGGTTACAAGGTGATAATACTAATACTAATGATGGCATTTATTAAGTGCTTACTATGTGCAAAGCACCGCTCCAAGCGCTGGGGAGGTTACAAGGTGATAATAATAATAATGATATTTATTAAGCGCTCACTATGTGAAAAGCATCGTTCCAAGCGCTGAGCAGGTTGGCCCACGTGGGGCGACTCACGGTCTTCATCCCCATTTTACAGATGAGGGAACTGAGGCCCAGAGAAGTTAAGTGACTTGCCCAGACTCACGCAGCTGACAATCGGTGGAGCCGGGGTTTGAACCCGTGACCTCTGACTCCAAAGCCCGGGCTCATTTCATTGAGCCACGCTGCTTCTCATAAGTAATAATAATAATGATGGCATTTATTAAGCGATTACTATGTTCAAAGCACCGTTCTAAGCGCTGGGGAGGTTACAAGGTGATAATAATGATGGCATTTATTAAGCACTTACTATGTGCAAAGCACCGTTCCAAGCGCTGGGGAGGTTACAAGGTGAGCAGGTTGGCCCACGTGGGGTGGCTCACAGTCTTCATCCCCATTTTACAGATGAGGGAACTGAGGCCCAGAGAAGTGAAGTGACTTGCCCAGAGTCACACAGCTGACAATCGGTGGAGCCAGGGTTTGAACCCTTGACCTCCGACTCCAAAGCCCAGGCTCTTTCCACTGAACCATGCTGCTTCACATAAGTAATGATAATAATGGCATTTATTAAGCGCTTACTATGTGCAAAGCACCATGCTAAGCGCTGGGGAGGTTACAAGGTGATCAGGTTGTCCCATGGGGAGGGCTCACAGTCTTCATCCCCATTTTACAGATGAGGGCCCTAAGGCACAGAGAAGTTAAGTGACTTGCCCCAAGTCACACAGCTGACAATCAGTGGAGTCGGGATTTGAACCCTTGACCTCCGGCTCCAAAGCCCAGGCTCTTTCCACTGAGCCACGCTGCTTCTCACAAGTAGTAATAATAATGGCATTTATTAAGGGCTTACTATGTGCAAAGCACCGTTCTAAGCGCTGGGGAGGTTACAAGGTGATCAGGTTGTCCCACGGGGGGGCTCACGGTCTTCATCCCCATTTTACAGATGAGGTCACTGAGGCTTAGAGAAGTTAAGTGACTGGCCCAAAGTCACACAGCTGCCAATCAGTGGAGCCGGGATTTGAACCCTTGACCTCTGACTCCAAAGCCCGGGCTCTTTCCACTGAGCCACGCTGCTTCTCATAAGTCAGAAGTCATTGAGCCCTGACTGTGCGCAGAGCGCTGCAATATAACAATAATGTTGTAACGGTCACTCCGTCCCATTTACCGAGTCCTGACTGTGTGCGGAGCGCTGTAATGATAATAATGTTGGAATTGGTTAAGCGCTTACTATGTGCCCAGCACTGTTCTAAGCGCTGGGGTGATATACAGCCCTGACAGTGCGCAGAGTGCTGCAATATAATAATATGTTGGAACCGTCACTCCGTCCCATTTACCGAGTCCTGACTGTGCGCGGAGCGCCGTAATAATAATAATTTTGGAATTGGTTAGGCGCATACTATGCGCCCAGCACTGTTCTAAGTGCTGGGGGAGATACACGGTAATCAGGTTGTTCCACGTGGGGCCCACAGGCTTCATCTCCGTTTTACAGATGAGGGAACTGAGGCCCAGAGAAGAGAAGCGACTCACCCAAGGTCACGCCGTGGATAAATGGCAGAGCCGGGATTAGAACCCACGACCTCGGGCTCGCAAGCCCGGGCCCTTGCCACTAAGCCATGCTGCTGTACTAAGCGAGCATAGCGAGCTCACTGTCCAGGTGAATAGCCGGTGGCTTCTTACATAACGCGGTTTCGGCCTCTGGGGCCATTAGCCTTTTCCACACCATCGCCCTCTTTCCCACCATCCCCACCCCGCGAGGCAGGATCAGGCCGGAGATCTCCCAGTGGTGAAGAGGGACCCGGTGGGATCGATCGATCCTATGTATTGAGCGCTTACCGTGGACAGAGCACTGTACTAAGCGCTTGGAACGGTAAAGTAGAACAGAGCGGGTAGACACGTTCCCTGCGCACAACAAGCTTACGGTCTAGATGGCTGCCCACAGATCCCAAGTGAGCTGGGGACGTCCTGGGCTTTCGTCGGCCGCACTGTACGATTTCAAGACAATAGACAACTGTCCCGTGGTTCGTTCTAGGGCAGTTGAAGTGGTCACCCTAACCCACTTAATCCCCTGCTACTCCTGCTTGTACTTCTGCATTTGCGCTGGGGTCCGCTTCATTTCGATCCCCCAACGTTGTGCCTTTTTCCTTCTGGGATGGCTGTACAAAGTAGGATCGTCAGCCTGTCTTCTCCACCCCGACAGTCGCCGAGCGAGGAGGAGGTGTCACGAAGGGATGGTGCTGTGGCAGCCAAGTCAGTCTGTAGACAGTTGCTATTGGTAGGCCAGGGAAGCTCTGCAGCCTGGAAGGGACATTTTTACGGGTTCCAGGGTCCCTCCTCGGCGGATGGAGCCCCTAGTGATTCCTGACCCCTCCCCTGGGGCTTGGGCAGCTGCCTGGAATGCCGGAGGGAAATATCCGAGCCAGGTACTGGTCTCTGGAGAGCCCCAGCCCTTCGAGACATGCAGCGTGCCCCAGAGCTGGGTGGGTCTGGAAGGGAGAGGTGGTGTGGCCCACCACGTCACCCGGGCCGCTGCAGGGACCAAAGACCCCTGATGCCCTCGTTTTGTCCCTTTCCTGGGAAGTGCCTGCATGAGTTTCCCATGATTGGAATTTGGCCTCTGTGTCTGAGCTCTGTGCCTCGTGACTCTTGTCACCAGGCTGTGCCAATGGGGTGCTGACCTCTGTGGTCTTTGGTCCCTGCGGCACACCACTCTCCCTTCCAGACCCACCCAGCTCGGGGGCACGCTGCATGTCTCGAAGGGCTGGGCTGTGCCAGGCTGTGCCAATGGGGCTGGCTCAGGGTGTGGCTCTGTGTCAGTCAAGTGTCCATAACAGATACCTAGTGAGTGGCTGCTGGGTGCAGAGCACTGTTCGGGGGGCTGGGGATGCAGAGAGAAGAGACGCAGCCTGCCTTAGTGGATAGAGCACAGGCCCGGGAGTCAGAAGGACCTGGGTTCTCATCCCAGCTCTGCCATTTGCCTTCTGGGTGACCCTGGACAAGTCATTTCACTTCTCTGGGCCTCAGTGACCTCATCTCTAAAATGGGGATTAGGACTGTGGGTCCTATGTGGGACAGGGACTGTGTCCAACCCGATTACCTTTTATCTACCTTTTACCTTTTATCGCTTCTCGGCCTTTTGGCTAAGATCAAGTGTAGTATCTGTTCTTTTCAGTTTAATATCTGATACGTCTTCGATGTGAAGACACTGTGTTAAGCAGCTTTTTGGAGAAAGGAGGTGGGTCGGCAGCTTGCCCCGTCCCCTCCACACATCGGCCTGGTACTGCCGTACTTCCAGGCTAGGTGCCTTTCCCCCGTCCCCTTCTAGACTGTGAGCCCACTGTTGAGTAGGGACTGTCTCTATATGTTGCCAACTTGTACTCCCCAAGCGCTTAGTACAGTGCTCTGCACACAGTAAGCGCTCAATAAATACGATTGATTGATTGATTGATCTACCCCAGTGCTTAGTAAAGTGCCTGGCACGTGGGAAGTGCTTACGGATGAGGGATGAGGGGGTTCATTAGGGAAGACCTCCCAAAGGGAGTGACCTTTTTTAGAAGGAGAGGATGGATGTGTTTTAAAACCGAAAAACTGAGGTAGGAATGGAAACGGAAGAGTGGAGAGTGAGGGCTGGTGAAGTCTGCCAGTGGGGAACAAGGGTGAGGCAGATTGATAGGGCATCTCGAGCTTGAATTCACTTTGGGATCCCAGTCCACCGGGGCTCAGAAAGCCATAGCTTGGCCTCCCTGAGCCCTGGCAGCTACACAGATATTTTTCAGGGTAGGGCCAAGAGGAGGATTGCCTGCCTCTCTCTCCTCGGCCTGGATGGAGTGACATTCTGATCCAATGAAAATCCAGTGGAGGTGGGGAACAAGGTAAAAGAGACATTCATCTCTTTGGATTTTAAGGCAGCAGGCCACGGGGTGGTGATGGAGTGTGTTTTTGTAATTCATCCGTACCTCTGTAGTCCTCACTAGACTCCTTATGGCTTTTTCCGTGCTTTCAAGATTGCTCCACACCAATTCTTCTTTCTCCCAAGCCATTCTGGGCAGGGGAGGTCAACTGTCCTTCCCCTTTTGTAGGCTGGGAATGCAAGACTAGTCTAGGACCTTGTAACCAATGCAGCGACATCAGCAGTGCTAGTCATCGAGTGAGGTTGAAGCCAGTGGCAAGACCCTCATTACCTGTCCGCCACCCCCCCAAGGCAGCATCCAGCTTAATGGGGTCAATTGGTCGGTCAGCAAACAGTCATGGAGTCCTCACCAGAAACCGCTCTGAATGATAGAGCCTAAGCTCTCCGAGGGCAGGGATCTATTGTACGGTACAGTTCCCAGGTGACTAGTACAGTACTCGACACCTGGCACTAATAAGGAGCACTGACAGGTCGATAAGCGATCTTTGCAGGACCCACTGAGGCAAAATTGGGGCTGGGAGCCAGACAGATCCCCTCCTGCTGCGGTTGAGGGCTGGAGCCATGGGACAGTGTCACGCTCACTGACGTGACCATCCCCGGGATGAGGTGTTGAAGCTTGGGGTTCGGGCGAGGGCCGGCTGGCTCTCTGGGGATCCGGGGTGGGGGTCTGGAGGCCGGTTTAGGGACGGGGGCGGGGAGCCCGATTAGGATGCCCATCTGGAAGTGATGCTGTTGGCAAGAAGACTGGCCTCACGTCTGTTTCTTTGGAGCCAAACTCTTCGCGCCTCTTTCTTTCTCTCTCATGAATGGACTTTCTGTGAACGAGAGGAAACAGTGGGTCTCCGCCGCTGCTGTTGCTGCTGCAGCGGGGCCGTCCGGCTCAGTGATTTTTCTTTTTTTTTTTTCCTCCATCCCGTGGGAGGTGCCCTCTCGGAGTGGATTCCCGGGGCAGGTGGTGTGCGAGTCCGTCTGGGCTGGACGGCGAGACCCTGGCGGAGCTTGAGCCGAACGTTGGGGCGGTGGCCTGCCCCTCTGGGGCCAGGCGGTAGGGGAGGCGAAAGAGAGCACTGTTTTCCTAGGCCAGGACACCTTCACCCCCTTGTCGTCTTGTTTGCAGAAACCCAGCCAACTCTCTCCTCCAGAGAGGGCAGGCGGCCAAGCCTTAGAGACGTGTGGCTGGCTGCCCTCCGTTCCCCAGAGCCTCCCGCCTCTTCTCGTCGGGGTGGGGGGCGGTCGGGGCGGTAAGTCTCTCCTCGGGTGGGATCGGGGCGGGGCCAAGGCAGGCAGACCCTGGGGGTACTCGGGTCGGTCCCGGCTGGGCAGGGGCCCAAAGCAGGCCAGCCTCCCCTGGGAGCTTAGATTTCCCAGAGCCGGCTTCTCAACGGCTTGCTTCTACCTTGGGATTATTGAGATGCACACGGGCATCGAGTAGAGGGGGCAGAGCCACGCCAGGAAGGAAGGTGGGAATTACTCAGCGGCCTTTTTAAGGAATCAGTTCCAGCCGCCACATACCTAGGAGCAGAGGTGCGAGCGTGACCTTTTCAGCTGCCGAAATTTTCGACTCGGTTTCGGCGGACGTGATGACCCGTGATAGTGCTAGGGGAGATCAGGTGGAGACGTGGCCTGGAACGCAACTTTTCATATGCAGTAGCTTCTCTGGGTGGGAGGATTGGGGGGTCAGGGGGACATGGTATATGCAAAACCTCTTCTGACTGGGTACATACAGAAAAGAAATTAAGTACTAACTGAACTGACACAATCAGGCTACACCTGAGCAGTCAGTCGTATTAATCACTGTGTGCAGAGCACTGTACTAAGCACTTGGAAGAATACAAGACAATAAACAGACACTTTCCCTTCCCACAGTGAGCTTACAGTTGCTTTCCGGGTGGCCCTGGAGACAAGAGAGAGGCGTTGGGAGCTGGGAAAAATGGCGGAGTAGCTTCGGCCCTGCTGATGGTCCCGCCCGAGAGACCAAGGGCTGGTCAGTGAGGACCCTTCCATTTCGCGGAAGGGGATAACAGAGCTCTGGGGACGTTACCCTCATAATAAATAAATAACTATGGTGTTTAAATGCTTACCGTGTGCCAAGCGCTGTACTAAGTGCTGGGGTGAACACAAGCAAATCGGGTTGGACGCAGTCCCTGTCCCACGTGGGGCTCACAGTCTCGATCCCCATTTTGCAGATGGGGTCACTGAGGCCCAGAGAAGTGAAGTGACTCACCCAAGGTCACACAGCAGATGAGTGGTGGAGCCGGGACTAGAACCCACTAGGCCACGCAGCTTCCCGAAGGTCACTAGCAAGTCGGTGGCTGAGCCTGCATTCTGTTTCCAGCCTGGGGCTTCCGGGAAGCCGCCTGCGCCTCATGCGTTATTTTACAGGACTCTCGGGAATGAAAGCCGGTGGCTTCAGGGTGGAGGAATGAGTTGTTAGCTGTTGGCCCCGTGGTCCCTGAAAAGACCATCTCACGTTCTCCCGGAGATCCTGGCAATTGGGGTTTATCTCTGATGGAACCTCCTAACAACAAGTACCACTCCTGTAATAATTATATTGTAATTTAATAAATTGTTAATATTCTGTCTGGATGAGGTTGGAAACCCCACCTCTGGTTCAGTGTGGGTCTTTGGGTCAAAGTAAGACCGCGAGCCAATTAGTGAATGCTCTGCATTACCCTGTACAGAGGCCCGGTCTGAGGACTTGGGAGAGTATATTGGAGTTAATAAATACACACCCTGTTCTCAAGGAGGTGACAGTCTAGTGGGGGAGACAGAAACTAAAATAAATTACAGATGGGAGAAAGGAGGGAAAGAGGAGATGTCCATGAGTTGGTGCTTTAGGGAGAAGACACATACACAAACGCCCAGGTGGCACAGAAGTGTTGAGCAGAGCACTGTTCTAAGTGCGTGGGAGAGTACAATGCAACAGAATTAGCAGACACGTTCCCTGCCCATTACGAGTGTACTCCCTGGGCGGCATTGGAGACGAGAGGTGTTGGGAGCTGGGAGAAAGGCGGAATGTCAGTTGAAGAGCTTTTACCTGGGGAAATGAGACATTAAAATGGGGACGGCCTCCTGGAGGAGCTGTGATTTCCGGAGGGCTTTGCAGAAGCTGTAGATTTGGGTTTGAAGTGAACGCGAGTCCCAGGCAGGGGGAAAGAGGCAAGCAAAAGGGGGGGGCGGCAGCAGAGAAGGGAGCGAGGCCCACTGAGTAGGTTGGCTGGAAAGGAGCAAAGGGCAAGGAGGGCGAGAGAAGAGCGGATATGTAGGAGGGAGAGAGCTGAGGAAGGGCCTCGAAACTCAGCCGTCAGAAACTTCCGTTTGGTGCAAAGACGAATGGGTGACCGTTGGAAGTGTTTGGCGAGCGGGGTGATGTGGGCAGACCGTTTTAGAAAATGATCGGGGCAGCGGAGGAGGGAACGGAAGAGAGATTGGCAGCAGGGAGACCAGCGAGGCGGATGTAGTAGTCCAGATGGGCTACGACCAAATGCCTGGGGCACTGGAGGGGGCCATTTAGAGGGAGAAGAAGGGGCAGATCCAGGAAATGAGGCCCAGGGTGCTTCTCCCGACCGGAGCAACACAGATACCCGAAGACCTCTGGAACATCCAACCACAAGAGTCGAAAGGGGCAGGGGGCAGATGTTCTCCCCAATAGCGCTTTTTATTCAGGAATGTATCCAAGCCTTCCTTGCAGCTTGATGGTTTCTGACTTCATAACTTTCTGGGGTAATAAATGTCCCCCTGTTTTCCACCGACTCCTTACAGTGTGAAAAGCCCACAGAGGGGCTCAGGAATATCCGTGGATGATGCTGGTGATGCAGGAAAAACCCAGAGGACCCATGAAGTCATCATTAGTTTTCTCTACTGGCTTCAGACCTGACGCCTCTCCACTCCCCATCTGCTGTCTGTAGCTCCAGGGTCTGCGGGCGGGGGTTGCAACAAGGCACCCAGCCGTCTGCCGATGGCGTTTAGCAGATGGGCTGGCTCCCAAGATCTTACGGGGTGGGGGCGGGTGGTAGGGGATGGGGAGAACGACGACCTCGCCCTTCCCACCCCCAAAAACTCCCGTGTTTGGGGTCGAGGTCATTCCGGAAGGCTAGAGAGGTCATTAATGGGCTCCGATCAGCTTCCCGGATCTCTCAAGGATCATGACTTCTGATCCCAGCTCAGGGCACAGTCAGTCTCTAGGAGTGGAAACAGAGATAATCAGTTCCCCAATTACCATGGCAGTAGGGTCCTCGAAGAACCTCATGTTATGGGAGGAGGGGGGAAATTGCGCTATAATAACTGCACCTTGAACCAGTGTCATGTGATGCGCGCCACCGTGTTTGGTAATAATAATCAGTAATAATCACAGTATTTCTTATATTTGTTAAGCACTTAACTTCATGCCAAGCACTGTACTAAGCTCTGGGGTAATAATAATAATAATAATAATAATCATGATAGCATTTATTAAGCGCTTACTGTGTGCAAAGCACTGTTGTAAGCGCCGGGGAGGTTACAAGGTGATCAGGTTGTCCCATGGGGGGCCCTCAGTCTTCATCCCTATTTTACAGATGAGGGAACTGAGGCCCAGAGAAGTGAAGCGACTTGCCCAAAGTCACACGGCTGGCAATTGGCAGAGGCAGGATTTGAACCCATGACCTCAGACTCCAAAGCCCGTGCTCTTTCCTCTGAGCCACGCTGCTTCTCTCAAGATACATGCTAATCAGGCTGGACACAGCGCATATCCCGTATGGGGCTCATAGTATTCCCGTTTTGCAGATGAGGTAAGTGAGGCTTCAGAGAAGTAAAGTGACTTCCCCCAGGTCCCACAACAGACAAGTAGTGGAGCTGGGATTAGAACCCAGGTTCTTTTGACTCCCACGCCCATGGTCTATCCACTAGACCACTGTCTTCTGCGTGCCAATAACCGTAGTAAGCACTGGGGCAGATCCAAGACAATCAAGTTTGACACCGTCCCTGCCCCGCATGGGGCCCACAGTGTAAGATGGAGGGAGAACAGCTGTCAAATCCCCTTTTTACAGGTGAGAAAACTGAGGCATGGCGAAGCGAAGTCATGTGTCCGACGTTTCACAGTGGGCAAATGGTAGAGCCAAGATTAGAACCCAGGTCTTCCCAGGCCTGGGCTATTTCCACTAGGTCACACACGTTTATTTGCACTGACCCACGGATCGCATTCTGTCCCGAAAGGTGTGTGCTGTGCTGTAGAAGGAACTTCCCTTGTTCTTCAGTAGCGGCCTGTCCAAACTGTTCAAGGAAAACTTGTGTTAAAGGGGAACTGACTTATGGCGGTGGGGAGGGCAGAGGGTGAGAGTAAGTTACTTCCCTCATGCCTCCTTAGAGCTGTGGCTTCCTATTCTCCTGAACCTCCCTCCCACTACACCTTTATTATCATTCTCATCATCATCACTTAAATTTATTGAGCACTTACAATATGCAGAGCGCTGTGGTAAGTAGTTGGAACGATTGCAAGAAAATAACTGAGGCTTCATCCCTACCCTGTTAGGGGCTGGCAAACTAAGTTGGGGAGGGGCAGACATGCACCAGTAAGAAGATAATTCCAAGAACAAAAGCACGCTAAACCTCAACCCTCCAATGTGACATAGCACGATAGGCAGGTTGAACAGTGCAGCCTGGTCTGGTGGAAAGAGTCCTAACCTGAAAGTCAGGAGACCTGAGTTCCAATTCCACTCTGCCACTTGTCAGCTGGGTAACTTTGGGCGAGTCACTTACCTTGTTGGTGCCTCGGTTTCCTCATCCCTAAAATGGGGATTCAATTCCTCTCCTCCTTCCTACCTAGGCTGTGAGCTCTAAGGGGTACAGGGACAGTGTCCCACCAGATTATCTTGTGTGTACGATCCTTGGCACGTAGTAAGCACTTAGCAAATTTCACACTTTGTATTATAATTTTTAGTAGTAGTAATCGTAGTTAATCATATTTATTGAGTGCTTACTATGTGCAGAGCACTATACTAAGCACTTGGGAGAGCACAATACAACAGGATTAGCAGACATGTTCCCTGCCTTCAACAAGTTTAAGGTCTAGAGGGGGAGATAGACATTAATATGAATAGTCACAGTCTTTTAGACTGTGAGCCCACTGTTGGGTAGGGACTGTCTCTATATGTTGCCAATTTGTACTTCCCAAGCACTTAGTACAGTGCTCTGCACATAGTAAGCGCTCAATAAATACGATTGATGATGATGAATAAATATTTTTTAATACATAATTTAAAGATATGTATGTTCATAAGTGCTGGGGGGGGGCAAATAAATGTCCAAAGGTCACAGTTCGAAGTGCAGAGATGACATAGAAGGGAGAGTGGGGGGAGAAAAGAGGGCTTCATCGGGGAAGGCCTCTTGGAGAAGATGTGACCTTAGTAATGCTTTGAAGGTTGATAGGGTGGTGGTCTGGCGTATATGGAGGGGGAGGGAGTTCCTGGCAAGGGGGAGAACATAGGAAAGGGGTCGGCAGTGAGATAAAGTGAGATCAGGGCCCAATGAGTAGCCTGGCGCTAAAGGAGTGGAATGTGTGGGTTGGGCTGTTGTAGGAGATTGGTAAGGTGGGATTCATTCATTCATTCAGTCGTTTTTATTGGTGCTTACTGTGTGCAGAGCATTGTACTAAGCACTTGATGGGGGTGAGCTGATTGCTTTAAAGCCAGTGGTGAGGTGTTTCTGTTTGATGCAGTATTGGATGGGCAACCACTGGAGGTTCTCGGAAATGGGAGACATGAACTGAACGCTGTCGCGTTGTGGGTCGGCAATGTGTCTACCAACTCTGTCATATTGTACTCCCCAACCGATCAGTACAGTGCTCTGCACACGGTGACTACTCAATAAATGTGATGGATTGGTAGTAGCGTGGGCTGGGGATGGAGCTCCAGTGGCTTGGGAGTTCTGGCCTGTGCAGTTTCAAGCGGCTTGCCCATCCTCCACTGAAGGGATGGGGTTTCATTCCTTCCCTGTTGGAGAGAGAGGTCGCCCTGGACCGGAAAATGGTGTACCCTCTATAGAAGTGCTTACTAAGCACTGAGGTAGCTACGGGATAAGCAGATTGGACCCAGTCCCTGTCCCCTAAAGGGACTCACTGTCTAAGGAGGGCCAAGGGAAGCACAGGCAACTGAGGCACCGGAAAGTTAAGCTACTGACCCAAGGTTCCCCAGCAGGCAAGTGGCAGAGCCGGGATTTGAACCCAAGTTGCCCGATACCCTGTGCTCTCTCCTTTTGGCCCCACTGCTTCTTGCTCCACTTCTTTCAAACAGGTCAAGATTCACTCCTCAGCTAAACCTTCCCACATTATCTCCTCATCGAGACATTCCAGTGACAGCCCCACCCCCCAGTCCTTCAGGAGGTGCCTGTACAGCTGTATCCATTGCTTGGATGGTACATACCTTTCTGCCCCTTGTTTCCATTGGTACAGGAATACTTATGATGATGATATAATGGTATTTGTTAAGCGCTTGCTATGTGTCAGGCACTGTAACTTAAGGCTGGGGCAGTTACAAGCCAGTCAGGTTGGACACAGTCCCTGTCCCACATGTGGCTCACAGTCTTAATACCCATTCTAGAGATGAGGTAACCGAGGCCCAGAGAAGTGAAGTGACTTGCCCATGGCCACACAGCAGACAAGTGGCAGTACCGGGATTAGAACCCAAGATCTCATGACTCCGAGGCCCATCCTCTATCCACTAAACTATGCTGCTTCTCAGGAAGTGCACACGCACATCTGTGAGTGTGTGTTTGTGTGTATTCATATGTGTCCTGCCAACCCCATTAGATTATAATATTTTCATTACTCCATTACAATGGACTGTTTGGGTTCCAGCAACGTTTTCGACCCCCGGTGGAGGCGATTTGTTTTTGTTTTTCTTGTCTTGCTCCTCTGGAGGCTCTGCCTGCCTTCCTAGAAGGCTGCGGGCATTGATCCAGGGTACCTCGTGCCCATTAAGCAAGCCTCTCTGACTATCCTTTGAAATAGCCAAAGGAAGGAGTATAAATCTCTGCCCTCGCTCACGGACCTTTTAGTTTGATTTGCATCACAAAAAGCTCATCACCAGAACTGCCGCCTCTGCCCCTGCTGGATCTCTCCCTGCCCAGGCTGAACAGCCAGCTTTCATCTGTCAGGAAATTGCACCTCTAAGATCTTCGTCTCTCTCTCTTTCTCTCTCATTGTCTCTCTCTCTCCCCCCCACCCCTTTCCCTGCTGCTTAGCCCTTTCAATAGAAAATATATTAATAACAAGCAAAAAGACTTTGCCAGCTAGTGACTCACTGCTCATCTCTGCCTCGACCCTGGAGGGAGGACCCGACGTTCCCCGGTGGGGAGTGCACTGTCCTGGCCTCTGACTGAATTATTAGAAGTGGAAAGAGCCAGATGTCGCCAGACCTTGTGGGTGTCCTCTCTTGCACATTCCTGTTGTTTGGTTATTGCATAATAGGAAGTGGACAGGTTGTAAAGGTCAGTGGGAAAAGGGAGCTGCAAACCTGGGGACCTCAGATGCTCACATCTTGCGGGCAGCAGGGTCGGCTTCTGACATTTGGGCATTCCCGAGGCTGGAAAAAGTCCACCAGCCCTCCCTGTCCTGACACACACCCACACACATGACATTGCGTTGATCACGCCGGACACGCAATGTGATAATGTCGGGCCCAAGTCTGACCGAACCCTCCGGCAACTAGAATTTTTCTGGGGGGACCCCTACCCTGTCCCTTCCCCCGCCCGCCCCCAGGCTCCAGAGCCATTGTTTCCCTGTTTCCTGCTAACACAGGGGGAGAGAGAGTCTGGGGGTGGTTCATATTTTTCACAGTTGCCATTCCTTTCTGACTGCTTTTCCTGAGGCAGCTCCCCCAACCCCCTGAAGCTTGGGAAGACGCGGCATTCCCTCTGATCGGTGGCTTGTGCCTCTCACACTGGCATGCCAGGGTCTGGGGGATGCTGTTGGAAGAGGCGGGGTTTGATGTGTGGTAGGGAAGGAAGCAGGCTGGGCTCTTTCAAGTGGGAAGGGGCCCTGAGCCAGAGGATGAGAGGATGAGGGTGACCTGCGGAGGTTCCAGACCCTAGTGGGAATGAGACCCAGTCCCTGCTCTTAAGGACTTTAAAGGGGGAAAAGCCGGAAACACAAACACAAATTGATATGGACACAGTAAGATAGCTGGAACCTACAGCAAAAGCAGTATAAACGAACAGATGTCTCTAGGCATACAGATGTGTGTAGATGTCTAAGGGTGAAGGGAGAGCTGGCCATTTTTCTTGTAGAAGACGTTACTGACGTGAAATCTCGACCACTTGTTTGAGCGTGGCTGGGAAGACCAAGGTGCAGCCAGCTGTCCTTCCTAGGCTGTTATACACTGGTGAAGAAAACTAGCCATGTTGGCCAGGTGGGCCCATTTAGGGCTATTGTCTGTTTTGGAGCCTGCCTCTCAGCGGCCTAATATTTGAGAAACCTCCGCTCAAGGAGAACCACTCTTCTCCCAATCTCTGCCTGTCAGGCTGCCCTAGATCCCAGTGGTCTTATTGCAGTAGCACAGGGTTGGGACTTGGGTTTATCATCAGTGTGCATTCTTCCCTCCCCTGACCCCAGAATCTACGTGGATGTAGGGGCTCTTCTCCTGTTGGGTATCCTGCTGTCATCTGATGGTACACTCTCTCAACAGGTGTTTTTAGGCAAGCCCTGTTGGGATTGTGTTCAGGTTTCCCCTGGAAGTGATTTGAGTTTAAGGGACTGAAGGGCGAGGTAGGAAACATACTTGCAGCATTTATTGGCCAGGAATTCCATTTCCCAGAACATCCTGGGAATGAGAGCAAATCAGCAAATTGGGCAGAGCCTTTTACATTCAGGAGAGGGAGCCTTGGGTGTGTTCTCTGTCTCTCTTTCTCCTTCTGTCTCCTTACTTAAACTACTAGCTGGCTGAAGGTTTTGCTGCGTACTAACCTGTGAGTAGACATATTCAGAACTTCATGTATCGAAGCAAGCACGCTTGTTTATTTCAGAGAGGTTATAGGACACCCACATCTCCCATTAGAATGGGGATTGCGTGTTTCTAGAACCCCTTGCCAAGGAAAGCCTGTTTGATAGCGCTCACCCCAGAACCATTTTGCTACTCCATGTGGGTGCTGTATCCGGCTCTTTGTTCGAAGACCCTTCCTTAGTTCTGCTGTCCTGCTCTATCTATCCTCTCCTTACGAGGTCCTCAGACCGGTCCGTGACAAGTGTGGCATTAGAGTTG
Source organism: Tachyglossus aculeatus (assembly GCF_015852505.1). Classification (NCBI taxonomy): domain Eukaryota; kingdom Metazoa; phylum Chordata; class Mammalia; order Monotremata; family Tachyglossidae; genus Tachyglossus; species Tachyglossus aculeatus. The sequence continues at coordinate 15,268,403 of NC_052071.1, read as the reverse complement.
GAGTTGAAGCTTCCCTGTCTGACCCAAACCTGACCCTGAACATCCAACCAAAGAAAACATATAATTTTTCCTCCATAGCCATTCACGAAGGTAATGCACGCTAGGCTGTTCGGAGCGCCTAGCTTGAGCTGGAATGATTCTGGGAGGTCTTCCTGGCGGAAGCCGGTTTTAAAAGTTTTGAAGAAGGAGGAAAGTTGGGTAGGAAGGCCGAGGGGATTTGGGAGCAGAAGCAGAGAAAATGAGCTGGGCCAGAGCTGGAAGTGAAGGCTGGGAGAGGACTGGCCAGCAGATAGCTTGTTGGCAGAAATGATCAGACAGTCATTTTTATTGAGTGCTTACTCTACTAGGGAGCATACAGCACAACATTAGAACAGACACATTTCCTGCTCACACATTGTTTGGAAAGGAGTGTTTGGTCATTGAAGGGGCAGAGTTGTGTTTGTGGCAGCTAGAAGTAGCACCTTCACCCACGCCCGCCTCCCCAGCTAACACTTGTCTCCAGCTCCCTTGGCTTTGGGGCGGCAAAGGGTTTGAGCAGAAAGAACTCAAAGAACGCCAACCCTGCTGTTTCGAATGTGACCTTTACTTGCCCAAGGAACTCGGAGCTGGTCAGATCCCATACGGTCACTGAATTTCTGTCCCATGTCACCCCTCCCCTCCCAGCTTCCGTCCTTCCCTCCTTAATAATTGTGGTATTTATTAAGTGCTCATTATGTGCTAAGAAGTGTACCGAGCTCTGGGATAGATATAGATAATCAGGTCAGACACAATCCCTGTCCCATACAGTGCTCCCAATCTAAGTAGGAGGGAGAACAGGTATTGAATCCCCATTTTACATGTGAGGAAACTGAGGTACAAAGAAGTGAAGTAAGTGATCACACAGCAGGCAAGTGGTGGAGCCAGGGTTAGAATCCAGGTCCTCTGACTCCCAAACCTGTGCTTTATTCTCTAGGCCGTAATGCCCCCTGGCCCTGGTCTCTAAGACCAGTGTTAATTGAGTAATTTCTATTTCTCTCTCTCTCTCTCTCTCTCTCTCTCGCTCTCGCTCTCACACACACACGCCGCCCCCCCAAATCTCTTCCTGTCATCTCCCTATGTCTCTCCCTCCTACCTGAAATTAATTACCCTTGCCTAAAAGTAACGCAGGCCTGGCCGATTGGTAGGTTTTGCTTCCAGAAGGGCTGTGAATGGGAGCTGTCAAGAGCTGATTGAATCGGGCTCAGAGCCAGACAGTACGTTCAGTTCCTGTCACTTGGTCTCCTGGTGCTGTGGGTAAACCCCTTTGAGGGGCTCTGTGCAGAGGAATAGCAGAGTCCTCCAGGACATGGAGGTGGAGGCGGAGGATGGGGGGCAGGGGGCGGAGAACCCTGCCATTTATTTGCCAGTCCCACATTCTACCCAAATCACCCTTTGGTATGTAAGGCCTGTGGCCAGAAGTCTTGGTTCAGCCCAGATTTGTGTATGTTTCTCTGGATCCCCAGGTCCTGGCAACTCAGTCATCCGGACGTGTGGCCTGTCGGTGTCAGCCAAGGACAGGGAGCTGCTCCCCATGACCCCCAAAACCCCCGCAGCAGTGTGTTATTGGGGTCGCTGCCAGGAGAGGGGCGTGGGAACAGAGCAGAAGGAAAATCCATCATCTGGGGGCCCAGTCCGGCTTCGGCTAGGCTTTTGGGGGATAATTGGATTTTTACATCAGTTTTTCCCAGACGCACTCACCACATCCTCCCGGGGACCAAGCCTCTCAGGAACGGGGGTACTGGGGCCGTAATAGGGGTGGGGCTCTGGGTTTGTGGCAGAATCCCCTTCTCTCCCCAGCTGTCTGAGCGGAGGAGGATTGGGAATGGGAAAGAGATGCTGAGTAGTTGGGAGGAGGAGAGGTGGGAGAGGAATGGGTCTAAGTAATGGCTCTCCTGTCTATACTGCCGTGCCAGGGGTGGGCAGCTGCGTGCTCAGGTGGTAACGAGAGGTAGGTTGGGGCTCTAGACCCAGATTGGGAAACAGCAAGCCCTGGCACCAAGGAGGCAGCAGGCAACGTGCTGCCAGCGTCAGAGCTGAGCGAGCATCTCCTAGGCTCGGGGGACGGGGGGAGAGAGAGAGAGAGAGAGAAGGGAGAGCGTCCCCAGCTCTGCCTGCAGCCTCTGAACCTGGACCCCTCTAGCTGCTCAAGAGGATTAGGTGGAAGGGCAGAAACCCCAGGCCCCTGAGCTGAAGGTCTGGACATCTGTCCACTCCCTGTCTGCATCAGTAAAGTAGGTGCATTGGAGGGAGACAAACTCTCCGTGAAAGATCGCAGTGGAAAGCTCAGCTTTCGGTAAAGCCCAGCCGGGGATTTAAGACTCTGAGCCCCATGTGGGACGTGGACTGTGTCCAATCTGATTAGTTTGTATCTACCCCAGTGCTTAGTCCAGTGCCCGGCACGTAGTAGCTATTTAACAAGTGTCATAAAAAAAGTACTCCTCAAAATGGTAATAGCCAAGGAGGGGTCTACCAGGGCCTGTTGCTGCCCCAGAGGCTGAGTGAAGTGCAGAGGGGAGGGGGCATGAAAGAAGAGCGTTGGGAGTGAATGAGTCGGGGACTCTGGGGCCTTTAGCACCGCAGGCATCCAGGGACTTGGTCTGTTTTGCTGGGTGACTTAGGTTACATCAGTTAATGTCTCTGGGGTTCAGGTTCCCCATCTGCAAAACGGGAGAATTACATTAGACAACTGTCCCTCTTTGCCAATGGTATTGCAAATCGCTTCCCTCGGGGAGGGGGATAAACGTAGCCCTGGAGGGGCTGGGGACAGACTTAAAGGACTTTTCCCGAGGTCCCTCTACCAGTCACCTGGTCAGAGCTGGGCATGGATGTCTAGGCTCCCATCTGTTCCGTCCCTGCCATGGCCACAACCTTCCTGTCTCTCTGCCGAAGTCAGGGGGTGGGGTGACTGTTCAGCCCTGCTCCCCCCATTTGAAGTTAGGAGTCACCCAGACCAGGGCTCCTTAGAATGAGTCTGATCCTACATGCATCCTCCTTAGAAGGAAAACCAAATCAGTCTAAAGAAAATAGGCTACAGCAGCTAAGGTCATTGCTAAGGCCGGGGAGAGTTTTTAGTGGAGGCTGGAACAGAGCTGTCATCTCTGCACCAACATTTCTTCATTTTTTCATCTTCCTCTAAAAGTTTCATCTCAAACCAGCCATGCCTGGCAATCCAGAACAATTCAGAAAGGCTGTCTGCAACCTATTCTCTCAAGAACTCCAATATGTGGATCTGCACAAGCGTGACTTCTGCGTCTCTCTGTGTCTCAGTTTCTGATGTATTCTCCCGTGTGTGTGTGTACACTTTCTGATTTTTTTTCTCTCCCACCACTCCCAAGACTGCTAACAGAAATCATTGCCAAAAAAGATAATTCTGGTATTTATTAAGCTGTTATGTGCAGTTAGTTTTGGGGCTGCCCAGATCCAGAGGGAAAAGTTAGGGCTACTTAATCACAATCAAACAATCAGGGCTATTTTTACTGTGTTCGGAGCAGTGTATTAAGTACTTGGGAGAATTGGTTTGGCTTTGTTGTGATGTTTAGAGGAACTGGAACAGAAAAACATTTCTCCAGAGAGGGCCTGACTGCCCTATCTGGGAAAGGGGGTTTCTCTCCATTTGGGCCCCAGGCTGCAGTCCTGTGGCAGAGAAAAATCTCTTCCTTGGTAGCATCAGGGAACAGGTGTAATTTATTAAAGTGTCTATCTCTTCCGCTAAATTATAAACTCCCTGAGAGTAGGGATAGTGTTTTCTAACTCGATTGTACCCTCCCAGGTACATAATACAGTGCTCTGCACAGCAGGTGTTCATTAATGCTACTGGTTGATGGAAAAGAAAGCTTCTGAAAAAAAATTGATAGTTGTAAAATGCTTATTCTATGTCAAACGCTAGGGAAGACGAGACCCAGTCCACCTCCCACTCCAGGCAAAGATGTCAGAGGGAGGGGCCTCTCAGATGTATGTGGTACTAGCTGGGGAAGTGCCGGCTGGGCTGCAGCAAAACATGTGGTATCTTCAGGAGCAAGTTTCAGGATCCCATTTCTCTGGGGAGACCCTGCCCCTGGTTCCCCCTTCCCCCCCCCTCCAAAGCTGTCATATTCCCTCACCAGTTCCTGTGAACAGGGCTGTCACTTCTAAAGCAGGATTTGGAGCCGGAAAGAGACTGGAGGCTTAAAATCCAAAATCCAGACTGTTCAGTACGAAATTGGTTGAATGGCCAGTCTCAGCAGAGGTGCTGAGTGCCAGTTAATTGTATTTCTTGTGTACTTACTGTGTGCAGAGCACCGTACTAAGTGCTTGGGAGAGTGCTGTATAGCAGAGTTGGTAGTCATGTCCCCTTCCCACAACGAACTTACAGTCCAGAGGGGAAGGTAGACATTAAAATGAATAAATTATAGATAAGTACATAAGGGCTGTGGGGTGAATAAAGGTTTGCAAATCCAAGTGGAAGGGTGACACAGAAGGGAGTGAGAGAAGAGGAAATGAGGGCCTAATCGGGGAAGGCATCTTGGAGGAGATGTGCCTTCGATAAGGCTCTAAAGGTGGGGAGATAATTGTCTGTTGGATGTGAAGTGGGAAGGCTTTCCGGGCCTAAGGCAGGATGTGGGCGAGAGGTCGATGGCGAGATAGACGAGATCAAGGTACAGTGAGTGGGTTGGCATTAGAGGAGCAAGGTACGCGGGCTGGGTCGTAGTTGGAAAAACTGTGAGGTAAGGTAGGAGGTCATCGAGTGCTTAAAAACTGATGGTAAGCAGTTTCTGTTCAATGCGGAGGTGGATGGGCAACTGCTACAGGTTCTTGAGGAGTGGGGAAGTGTGGACTGAACGTTTCTTTAGGAAAATGATCCGGGCAGCAGGGTGAAGTATGGCCTGGAGAGGGGAGAGACAGGAGGCAGGGAGGTCAGATGCTTAAGATTAATAAATACTGCTACTACTACTGTTACTAAAGGGGCCTCTGGCCAATCGACTTCAAACGGCAGAAGAAGAGAGGCAGAGAGGGACCAAGGGAAGCCGCTTGGATCGGCAGCGGAGGAACTGCTCCTCTCACCGATCTTCCTGCTTTCTCTCTCAGATTTCCCTGAGCCGGCGATCTCCACTCCTCCCCTCCCCAAACTTGCTTGATCCTGGAGGCTTTTAGCTTGAAAGCAACTTCAAAGAGTTGGAAGTCTGCCTCACTCTGTGTGTCACTCCAAGGGCTTCCCTCTCCCTCCTTGCTGCCCAAGTTCCTCAAAACCAGGCATCCCGCCTAGGTTCTCCTAGAAAGAGGTTTGTAGATCGCGACCTGGCCTACCTCTGGGTTTCTCCCCCCCGCCCCCCGACCAGTTGGTTTCTGGCAAATGAAATTTCCATCCCCTTTCCCCCAACCCACGCCCTTTGTTTCAGTGTCACCCTGGGGAGACAGATGGGGGTCACACTTGTTTAATTATTTTAAGTTGAACCGAGAGCTCAATAAATTCTGCTGGTTTTTTAAATGGTAATTTGTTACACACTATGTGCAAAGCACTGTTCTAAGCGCTGGGGAGATACAGGGTGATCAGGTTGTCCTACATGGGGCTGACAGTCTTAATCCCCATTTTACAGTTGCGGGAACTGAGGCACAGAGAAGTTAAGTGACTTGCCCAAAGTCACACAGCTGACAGTTGGCGGAGCCGGGATATGAACCCATGACCTCTGACTCCAAAGCCCGTGCTCTTTCCACTGAGCCATGCTGCTGTTGCCAATGGACCGGGGTTCCTGTGAGAAATGCCCCAGAAGAGAAAGAACCCCCCTGTTGTTTGGATTGTTAATCATGCCTCTCTACCCCTGAGCTGCTTTTTACCCCCTTCAGCACTTTCTGCCCTTTCCTAGCTTCTCTCTGAAAGTGGGCTTCCTCACCTCTGAAGTCCCCCTGGGTGGTCTCCACATATTTAAGTCTGTTCCCTTGTCCGCACCATTCTTGGAAAACGTTGTGGCCTAGGGAACAGAGCACAAGCCTGGGAGTCAGAGGACCTGGCTTCTAGTCCCAGCTCCACCACTTACCTGCTGTGTGATCTTGGGCAAGTCACTTAACTTCTCTGTGCCTCAGTTTCTTCATCTGTAAAATGGGGATTAAGACTGTGAGCCCCACATGGGATGTGGACAGTGTCCAACCTTGTATCTTGTAACCCCAGCAATTAGTACAGTGCTTGGCACATATAAGCCCTTAACAAATGCCATAAAAAAAAAGGTCATGGTCCATTCAGCTAGTGTGACCTCAGTCCTTGAAGAGAACTTATATGTGATCACCTGGAGAATAGAGGGGGAGTTTCCCGATCCCTCCGATATTGCTGTTTTCAGTACTTTTCCTGGAGATGATGGCATTATCTCTTCTTGTTGCCATCCTCTTGTCCTTCTCTGTTGCTCCAGTAACTGCCCTGGTCCTATCATCCTGCCTTTTGTGCTTTATTCACTGCTCTGCTACTGCTCATAACTGCCCATCATCATCAATTGTATTTATTGAGCGCTTACTATGTGCAGAGCACTGTACTAAGCGCTTGGGAAGTACAAATTGGCAACATATAGAGACAGTCCCTACCCAACAGTGGGCTCACAGTCTAAAAGGGGGAGACAGAGAACAAAACCAAACATACTAACAAAATAAAATAAATAGAATAGATATGTACAAATAAAATAAATAGAGTAATAAATATGTACAAACATATATGCATATATACAGGTGCTGTGGGGAAGGGAAGGAGATAAGATGGGGGGGATGGAGAGGGGGACGAGGGGGAGAGGAAGGAAGGGGCCCACCCCATCCTCCTCCGCCCTTCATTATCCCCCAGACTCCCAAATATAGTGTGTATGTGTGTGTGTATCTATCTACATCTAATATGTGTGTATTAATATGTTTTATATATACATAGATACATATGTGTACACACCCACACACACAGATATGATGAGGCTAGGAATATCTGTCCCTCTCACTCCCTTCTGCACCGCCCTTGCACTTGGATTTGCACCCTTTATTCACACCCCCCCCCCAGCCCCACAGCACTTATGTACATATCTGTAATTTCTACTAATGTCTATCTCCACCTCTGTCTCTCACTGTGGGCAGGGAACGTATCTACCAACTCTTACAGTGTACTATCCCAAGCTCTTAGTACAGTGTTCTGCACACAGTAAGCACTCAATAGATACCATCTATTGATTGATCTAAGGACAAAATGAGAGGTAATGTGACATTGCTTTGGAAGACTGAAACTGCTGTAGAGATGCAGAGCCCTGCTTCAGTAGAAAGCAGAGTGAATGGTTCATTTTGGAGCACAATAACTTATTTCTGAACTTCGGGAGCCCATCCTTAGACCCAGACCTAATAGGTTGGGGTTGGTAGAAAGAGTTTGGGAGGGAGATTTAGGGAAAGAGTTGCTCTTATACTCAGTCGACCTGGTTTAGACATCTTCCTTATACCGTGTACATCCTACAGGCAGCTCTGAACCACAGCAAAGTGATATACTTTTGTGAAAGGTGACCATTTTCTCTGGTTGTCCCCGTTCTTTGTTTCAGGCTGCTCGGACAGGCTGCAGCACTTCCTGGGCATGGAGGACGCTTTGGGATCCCACTTATCCCTCGTCCTCCTTTTGTAAACAGAAATCTCGGGCTTTCCGCCCACAGATCTAGGGCAGGGACCTTGGTGATTACCCAGGGCAGGCCAGTTGAGGACAGCATTATTCTCCACCTGACCTCTGGCAGAAGTGAGTCCTCTGCGTGCAGAGCTCAGCATGAAGCACTGAGAGGATGGGACACCAATCAGTCGTAATTATCGAGCACTTACAGTGTACAGAGCACTCGACTAAACGCTTGGAAGAATAAGGGGAAGCAGCATGGCCTAGTGGATAGAGCACATGCCTGGGAGTCAGAAGGACCTGGATTCTAATTCTGACTCTGCCACTTGTCTTTTGTGTGACCTTGTGCAAGTCACTTCACTTCTGGTCCTCAGCTGCCTCATCTGGAAAATGGGGATTAAGACTGGGTGCCCCATGTGGGATAGAGACTGTGTCCAATCTGAATAGCTTGTATCTATCCCAGCACTTAGAACAGTACTTGACACATAGTAAGCGCTTAACAAATACCATTATTATTACTAGAATATAGCAGAAGTGGTAGTCATATTTCCTGCCCACCACAAGCTTACAGTCTAGAGGGCATGTCCTTAATAAAATCACATCTCCTTCCAAGAGGCCTTTCTCGTTTCTCCTGCTCCCTCTCCCTTCTGGATCGCTCTTGCACTTGGATTTGTAGCTTTTCTTCACCCCACCTTCAGCCCCGCAGTACTTACGTACATATGTCATTTATGTATATTAATGTCTTTCTCCCCCTGTAGACTGTAAACTCCTTGTGGACAGGGAAAGTGTCTATCGTATTGCACAGTGCCCTGTTCACAGTAAGTGCTAAGTAAATACAATTGATTGATTGAGGGAAATGACTCTCTAATGCAGGGGTGTAGAAGGACAAATTGGAGATCCTGCAAGTAGCTATAAAGTGCAAGTCAGTCAATCCTGTTTATTGAGCACTTACTGTGTGCAGAGCGCTGTACTAAACGCTTGGGGGAGTACAATATACCAGGCACGTTTCCATCCTGCAATGATAATACAGTCTAGAGTGTCGGAAGCCTTGAAGATGTCATAGTGCAGAGTGTGGAAACCCGTGTACAAACCTTCCTGGGGGTTCGAGGGGGCCCCGAGGAGCTGAACTGTTTGGAGAACCCGTGGCAGACAGAGCTGGTCTGGTATTTATTGAGCACTTAGTATGTGCCGGGCCCTGTAGTAAGCACTGGGATAGATGCAAGATAATCAGGTTGGACATAGTTCCCATCCCCCTTGGTACTCACAGTTAAAGTAGGAGGGAGAGCAGGTATTGAATCCCCCTTTTACAGTTGAGGAAATGGAGATCCAGAGAAGTGGTGTGACTTGTCCAAGATCCCACAGCAGGCAAGTGGCAGAGCCGGGGAGGTGGGGTGGTGGTTCTCTCTGGAGCAGGGGTTTCTGACCAAGTCTTCCTGAACCAGAGCAGGCTGGGAAGATGGGGAGTGAGGCCTCCGCTTCCCCTAGGGGGATCTAGGCTGTGGGTCAGTGGCTCGTGGTGGGCTCTGAGAATCCCTGTCCAGGCAGCACCCTTATATTTTCCAGTCCACAAACCTCGCTCCTCAAATGCCAACTTCCCGTACCTCAATCTCACCTACCTCACCGCTGACCCCTCACCCAAGTCCCCCTTCCGGCTTGGAACTCCCTTCTTCTCCAAAGCCGAGGGACCACCACTCTTCCCCACCTTCAAAGCTGTATTAAAATCACATCTCCAAGAGGCCTTCCTGGATTAAGCCCTCTTTTCCCCCACTCCCTCTGCTTCTTGCATCAGCTGTGCGCTTGGGTCTGTATCTTTTAAGGTACTTGACATTCACCCAACCTTCAGCTCCACAGCAGTTATGTGCTATCTGTCATTTCTTTTAATGTCCGTGTCCCCACTTTGGAATGTAAGTTCCTCGTGGGCAGGGGACGTGTCTCCCAAGGGCTTAGTACAGTGTTTTTCACCCAGTAAGCGGTCAATAAATACTACTGATTGAATAATTAAAGAATTGATTGGGCCCCTGCCAGTGAGCCCTTGGGGGACCCAGGCTAAATCCAGAAATTCAGGAAGGAAACTTGCAAACTAGCCACTGTCCAGCTCCCCCTGGGTTCCATCTCCATGGCAACTTGCAGGGCAGGGCAAAGCAGAGAGGCATGTGGTTCCCAACAGTCTTCCTGGAAGGAAGTGGGCAGCGTCACACTAGAACAGTGCATAGAAAGCACTTACCACCACCAGCAAAGAGGGATTAATCAATCAATCAATCAATCAATCAATCGTATTTATTGAGCGCTTACTATGTGCAGAGCACTGTACTAAGCGCTTGGGAAGTACAAATTGGCATCACATAGAGACAGTCCCTACCCAACAGTGGGCTCACAGTCTAAAAGGGGGAGACAGAGAACAGAACCAAACATACCAACAAAATAAAATAAGTAGGATAGAAATGTACAAGTAAAATAAATAAATAAATAAATAAATAGAGTAATAAATATGTACAACCATGGGGCCAAACCTCTGCCCCTCGCCTTGAAAGGGAGCAGAGACAAGAAAGGGGGAGTGCAAAGCCCTCCTTTCCTCCCCCCAAAGCTTTGGGACTCTCTGCACCTCAGAGCCTAATAATAATAATTATGGTATTTGTGAAGCACTTGCTATAATAATAATAATAATGATATTTGTTAAGTGCTTACTATGTGCAAAGCACTGTTCTAAGCGCTGGGGAGGTTACAGGATAATCAGGTTGTCCCACGGGGGGCTCACAGTTTTAATCCCCATTTTACAGATGAGGTAACTGAGGCACAGAGAAGCTAAGTGACTTGCCCAAAGTCACACAGCTGACGGTTGGCGGCGCTGGAATTTGAACCCATGACCTCTGACTCCAAAGCCCGTGCTCTTTCCACTGAGCCACGCTCCTTCTTGCTGGGGTAGATACAAGCAAATTGGGTTGGACACAGTCCCTATCCCACATGGGGCTCACAGTCTCTTTCCCCATTTTACAGATGAGGTAACTAAGGCACAGAGAAGTGAAGTGACTTGCTCAAGGTCACACAACAGACCCCACGACCCTCTGACCCCCAGGCCCATGCTCTATGCTATGCTGCTTTTCATAGTGAAGGGTTCTGTTCAATCCTATTTCATTGTTGTATTTATTGAGTGCTTGCTTTGTGCGGAGCACTGTACTAAGCACTTGGGAGAATGCAATACAATAAACAGACACATTCCCTGCCCACAAGGAGCTTACAGTCTGGGGGGGAGGAGACAGACGTCAATACAGATAAATAAATGATAGGTACGTAAGTGCTGTGGGGCTGGGTAGGAGCGGGGAGGATAAAAGGAACAAGTCAGGCCCCCAAATTGAGGATGGTGACCTGTGTGAGTGGATCTGGCAAGTGGCCTTAGGGACAGGAAAAGAGCGGCAGTCTGCCCACCCTCCTAAGTCATTGGGACAACTGGCGTCACTCCAGCGGGATCCTGGGCTGCTGATGGGCGCCATCCTCGAGCCGTACTCGGCCACAAATGACAAGACCGGATCGACAGTGGCGATGGATGGATGGATGGATTGGAATGCAGTCGATCTAGCAGCTCTGAGGCAGCGCCCTTCGCGACACAGTTTCACCGGGAGGGCAGACGGGCGGGCCAGGTGACCAGATCAGGAGCGGGTCGGTTTCCCCAACAGCCACTGGGCAGTGAACACACAGGGGGCCCTCTAAAACAGGGAGGACAATCAGTCAGGCAATGAATGGTGCTGATTGAGCACTTCCTCTGTGCAGAGTATGTACTAAGCACTTGGGAGAGGACACTACTCAGTCAGGATCCCTGCCCTCAGGGACATTTCAGGCTAACAGGGGAGGCAGCCATTAAAGCAAATTCTAGGCTTCTAGATTTTAAGTTCATTGTGGGCAGGGAAACTGTCTGTTTATTGTTATGTTATACTCTCCGAAGTGCCTAGTACCGTGCTCCGGACACAGTAAGCGCTCAATGAATAAGATCGACTGGCTGACTGGAAGCACCTCAGTAGCCAACTAGGTATGTGTACGTACTGTGAAGCCGGTGACATTGTGAGAAGCAATAGTTTAGGGGGTTTGGACTAGCTCTCTCCTACCCATCCTCTCTCATCTCCCACTACAACCCAGCCCATGTATTCCACTCCTTTAACGTCAGCCTACTTACTATACCTCGATCTCATCTCGCCTTCGAAACCCTGCTAATATCCTCCCCCTGGCCAGGATCTCCATTCCCCCCTTCATATCTGACAGGACCGCCACTCTCCCCGTGTTCTGAAACCACATCTGAATTCCTTCTGAAATCATGTCTCCAAGACGCCTTCCCCAACTAACTTCTCAGTTCTCCATCCTATTTGCCCTTCATTCTGTGCCACCTGTGCACTTTGGTCTGTACCCCTTAAGCACTCTGAAGCACACCCCACCTTCAACCTCTCAGCACTTAGGTACATCTCTTTATTCCCCTATCTGTAATTTATTTTAGCGTCAGTCTCCACCACTACACCGTAAGCTCCTTGAGGGCTGGGGTCATGTCTACCAACTCTGTTGATGGTACTCTCCAAGCTGCTTAGTGCAGGGCTCTTGCCCATAATAAATGCTCGGTCCATACCATTGATTGATTATGTGTGTGATATGATAGAGACGGGAAAGTAGGATGGGGGAGATGAGAGATGGGTCAGGGAAGGCTGACTGGGGAAGATGTCATTTTAGTAGGCTCTGAAGATGGGGAGAGCTGTGGTCTGTCAGATGTGAAGATGGAGGGAGTTCCAAGCAGAGGGCGGGTGTGAGGAGGGAGTCACCAGTGAGAAAGAGGAGAGCAGAGTTGGACAGAGCAGATGTTTTAAAAGCACAAGTGAAGCAGCTTGGCCTAGTGGAAACAGCACACACCTGGCAAGACTTTGGTTCTAGTCCCGGCTCTGCCTCTTCTCTGCTGTGTGACTTTGGGCAAATCACTTAGCTTCTCTGTGCCTCAGTTATCTCATCTGTAAAATGGGGATTGAGACTATGAGCCCTGTGTGGGACAGGGACTGTGTTCAATGTGATGACCCTGTTTCTACCCCAGTGCTTAGTACAGTGCCTGGCATATAGTAAGTACTTAAATGCCACTTTTTTTAAAAAAAGCCCCTTCTCAAACAGGATGATAGAGCAGCAGACTGTGGGGCTGGGGAGAGGAATAGGGACAGGCAGACCAGCTGGGAGTTTGCCAACCGCCCTCCCCCCAGGCCTTCCTCTCACAATGCCCCTGTGAAGCTCTCAGTTTGGGCAGAACCTAGGGGAAAATGGAAAAATCACAGACCGTGCCAGGTGTTTCAGCCCACAAATGCAGGTGCACAACAAAATGACAGTGTTCATATTTGGAGTCTGGAAGGGACTGTGTGTCCGCCTTTTTAATCGACACCTGTGAATGAGCATGTATAAAATTCACGCACACCGATACGCTAGAGACCACGTTATGATAAAAAAAAGAAACAGACCGTCTACCAGGGGAAAAAAGGCAGACAAACATGAAGCCAACAAAACCCCACTGCCCCAAATCATTCAGAAGACCCTAGTTGCCTTGGTCCTGAGCTTTTATCGGTCTGGTGTTTGTATGTTTAATTACTCATTGTGGTCTCTTGTCCTGATAGAGCTAAACTACTGCTCCCACTATCATCTCTCCGATTTTCATCTCCCTGATTAGATTATGAGGTCTTTGAGGGCAGGAAATGGCATGTCTTGCTTCTGGTAATCTCTCTCAAATGCTACCTCCAATGTTCTGCGCCGATTGGCAGTTCGAAGTAGGTGAACGTGACACATTAGTTCGTGTCAGGGATATGGTTCTTGGGCTGACTGATTTTTAATCCACATTCAAGCTGGCTGCAGAGGTAAACCCAGGCAGGAAACCCAATGTGTTTGAATGTGCACAGTTGCAGGGAACCTTATCTGGGGTGAATATTCTGAGAACAGCTTGTCAGCCGGAGGAAGGTGAAGGAAGTTAGACAGCAATCTAGCAGGAACATTAAGCAACCCAAGAAGCATCATGTGGCTTGGGGCCAAGCCTGGGAGAGCCCTCTCAGCTGGGAGCAGAGAGTCCAGTCCTTCGAGGAGGCTTGTGGAGAGGGCGAAGTTGGGAAGGTTACCACCTGGGATGACTCACTGACCAGCAAGGAGCAAAAGATGGGAAAGGAAATGGAAAGGGGGCAACAGAAAGCGGAGAAACAAAAGATTAAGAAAGACAGAAACAGGGTGGGGGCTGTGGAGCATTGGTCAAGGGATGGAACCAGCTAGGAGGAAGCAGCATGGCCTAGTGGGAAGAACGCGGGCCTGGGAATTGGAAGACCTGGGTTACAATCCCGGCTCCTCCACTTGCCCGCTCTGGGACCTTGGGCATAAGTCACATCACTTCTCTGTGCCTTAGTTTCCTCATCTGTATTTCCTCATCAATACCCTGTTGTCCCACTTAGACTGCGTGCCTGGTGAGGGGCAGGGGCTATGGCCGGCCAGACTGTCTTCTGTCATCCACTCCAGCCCTCAGAATAGGGTTTGATACCACCAGCACTGTTGTTAGTAGTAGTGCTCGGCTTGCAGTGGGTTGCAAGGGGAGAAGGTGGGGAGGGTGAGCTGCTATAATTTGGGCAAAGGGAATGAAATGCGTTTAGCCTGGGGAGCAGGAAAGTTCCCCAGTGAGGAGGGCCAGGTCTCTCTCGTTGCTAGGTCAGGAGTCCATTGCTAGGTTTCATGCAAACCACACCTCACCTTGCTATTCTTCTAATACAACCCAGCTCACATAGTTTGCTCTTCTAATGCTAACCTTATGACTGTACCTCGATCTCATCTATCTCACCGCCAACCTCTCACCCACGTCCTGCCTCTGGCCTGGAACCCTCACCCTCCTTATTTCTGACAGATAATTACCCTGCCTCCTTTCAAAGCCTTATTGAAGGTACATCTCCTCCAAGAGGCCTTCTCTGGCCAAGTCCTCCTTTCCTCTCCTCCCACTCCCTTCTGCATCATCGTGACTTACTCCCTTTATTCACCCCTCCTCCCAGCCCCACGACACTTACATCCATATCTCTAATTTATGTATATTAATGTCTGTAAAGTAGTGTTAGTACAATACTCTGCACACTGTAAGCGCTCAGTATGTATTATTGATTGGACTAATCACACGCATGAGGAAGACCTTACATATGTACTAAAAGCCTCCATTTGAAAGTGGCAGTTCCCCCAGAAGCACTGAGGCCTAATGAAATTAGCTGCAGGGGACCTGGATTTTAATTAATCCTGAGTCTGTCACATGCCTGCTGTGTGACCCTGGACAAGTCACTTCCCTTCTCTGGACCTCAGTTTCCTCATCAATAAAATGGGGATTCAGTATCTGTTCTCTCTCCTACTTAGACCGTGAACCCTATGTGGGATCAGAGACTGTGTCCCATCTGATTATCTGGTGTCTGCCCCAATACCTAGTACGGCACTTGGCGCATAGCAAGTGCTTAACAAGTACTGCAACACTAGTAGTAGCAATTATTGTGATTATGTTTGGGCTTTGAGAAGCTTTTGGCTTAGTCAACAGGATGAAGTGGGTGGCCTTGAGACCCTTGTTTTGTCTCTTTCACTTTGAATCAGCCGATCAGTGAACCGATCAGTGGTATTTAAGCCCCTGCTAGGTATAATACACTGTCTTGTGTTTGGAAAAGTACAGCAGAAGCAAAATACATGTTTCCTGTCAATAAGAAGTGGGGCGGGGTGGGAAGAGACAGACGTACAAAATGGTTTTCAGATAATGGGAGTAGGAAGAAGAGCAAAGATGGAATAGGTGGTAAAGCAGATTAGTTAGGATGAAATGTCAGAGTAAATCAGAATAAATAATTCAAAGTACACTTGAAACAGGTGTTAACAAAAGAAAGCTCTCTCTAGATATGAAGATCAGATAGAGTTGGCAGGGGGAGAGGGGGAGGAGATGGACAACTTATCACAGGTATGAAAGGTAGTGATTACATTGGAATCGGGTGAGGTCAGGCTGGGAGGGCCCTGACAACAGAATCTTCCAGGTTTGCTGCTCCACAGCCAAAACAAACAACCAGTGAGCAGCATCTTCCATTATGAGCCGCTCCATCTCCCCCGACCAGAACCCCACTCCACCCCTCTGGGCGCCTCCCCGCCTCCAACCTGCTGCCTCCAGAGTCTGCTCAAGCAAGACACACAAACACACACATATATGTATAAGTGCTGAGGATGCCTATAAAGTACAGCGCTCTGCACAGATTAAGCGCTCAGTCAATATGATTGAATGAAATAGTTAAGATATAAGGGTGGCTGATGGATTAGTTCAACTTGGTGTGTTAGGGCTTAATCCAAGAAGACATTCTGGAGGAGGTCAGATTTTAGGAGGGCTTCAAAGATAGGAAGACTGCCATCTGGGTTCATAAGGGAGCCGGGGTCCAGGTCAGGGGAGCAGTCCGAGCAGGAAGATGGAGACAGGAGAATGGATCCCAGTCGGGTGTGCTTGGGCAGAGGGAAGAGCGCGAGCCGGGGAGCAGTGGGTATAGAGAGCTGATAAGTGAGGTGGAGAGCACGAGCCCTAAAGCCAACCGAGGAGTCTTGGTTGGACGTAGAGCAGGTGGGCAGCCAATGGTGAAAATCCAGTGCTTCTAGAAATAACAACATTTCAGTTGTATAAGCAGGGGGAAGTAAAGTGTGTGGCTGTTAACCCTTCCTCAGATCCAGAGGAGGACAATCCAGGGTCCCCCATTCCAGATCGGAGAGCGTATTGCTTTTGCTTTGCCAGGAGGGCTCTAACCTGTTTCTTCCCTCAATTCCATCAATTCTGCCAGCCAGCTCTCCAGCTCCCACAGTCAGTCTCCGTACCCAGGTCTGCTCAGCCAGTCAGATCGAGTAGCATCTCTTCCATTCACCAGAGAAGTTCCGCTGATGCTTTAGAAAGACGATCTTTAAGAGGACCGAAAAAGCTAGGCTCCTGATGTAGTAAGCCCTCTCAAGATGAGGCGGAGGATAATGACCGGTTTTTAGTCGACAGAGCGTTGTCTGCTGAAACAAAGCCCGAATTGAACTATTTGGAGAGTGGGAAGTGCATTGCTATGACAACAAATGACTTGTATTTGATTCAGAGGAAGGAGAGCGGCACGGCTTAATGGTTCAAAAAGCCCCGTGAGAATAATTGTCGGGCACTCCACTAGTGGTAAATGCAAAGCCCTCGATAAGAGATCGGCTATCTTCCAGGCATGATGTATTGGTGGTCCTCTAGATGGTCCTTTGGCCCCTCTAAGAAGCATGGACTGAATGGGCCAGAACCGGCCAAAGGGACTAGAACCGCCCAGCGCTGCAAATAACCTGCATAAAGATGCACTCCTGTGGATCTGATGCGTCTTAAATTACTTGAGCCCTAATTCTGGGGATGACTAAAAAAGCGCCTCTTCATTAGTCCATCTGGAGCCTGAAATTGTTGCCTTTTTTTTTTTTTTAATGGTACTTATTAAGCACTGACTTGGGGCCAAGCACTATACTAAATGCTGGAGTAGACACAAGACAATCAGGCTTGGCATAAATCCCTGTCCCACCAGTTTTGGGCAGTCTTATTGTTCCATAGGAAGAGCATAGGTTGATAGTGATTTTTTTTTTATTTTGAACAGAGCACCTATTCCCGGATCATTTCCACACAAACAGGTTCCTGCCTGGAGGAATGAAACTGCGCTTGGGGTTGGGGGTGGGGAGGCATCTGGTCGTGAGAAAGCTGAGTGGAGTCAAGTAGGAGATTATGGAGAAGTGTGGGGATGGGGAGGAGGGAAGCTTCCAGCTGAGACTTGGAGATAGATCATTGTGCCTGCTGGGAGCCTTAGACCAAAGGGTGTCAAACTGCACCAGGCCCCCCCACTGCCCAATGCCAACATCTGCTGGATTTGGGCTTCCCTGAGGTTGAGATTTCTATTAATGTCTGTCTTCCACTGTAGGCGTTAAGCTTCTTGTGGGCGGGGATCATGTCCCGTACTTCTCTTGTATCAAACTCTCCCAAGCGCTTAGGTCAGTGCTCTGTGCATAATACGTGCTCGATAAATACCATTGTTTGATTGACAGATACCTGCCACTGGGCTACTCTGGACTGGGATTCCATGGTGGGTGTGGGAGAGGAAAGGAAGGGCGAGGCAAGGCGCACGTGTGTGTGTGTGTGTGTGTGTGTGTGTGTGTGTGTGTGTGTGTGTGTCAGAGTAGCCCCCACCAAGGGGCCAGAGTTGCAGGAGTGCCAGGTGGCACAATCTCCCCACCTCCAGCGGAGCACCGGGGGCCAAGCTAGCCTGCATCCATGTGGTCTTCTGTTCAGCAGATCGGGTCCTCTGGCCCGGCCTCCTGGGGTGTTGCCCTCTGCCCACCCCAGGTTCAAGAGGAGCCCAGGACTCATGGGGGGGCCACCATGTATGGTGTGGGTCGAGTTCTGCGCTCGCCCCCTGCCCCAAGGCTCAGACGGACCTCCTCAGAACTGGGCCCGGCCCCCAGGGTCCTCATCTCTTTCCCGTCAACCCCACCTTTCCACCAGCACAGTACTGGGAAGCGAGGCTCCCAAATAAATCGATGGTATTTATTGACCGCTTACTTTGTGCAGAGCACTGTATTAAGCGCTTGGGGGAGGACAGTAGAGCAATGCAACAGACCCATTCTCTTCCCATTTATGAGCTTAGGGCCCGGGACCCCAGCCTGGCAGGCCAATGCAGCAGAGCCAGATTGGGGATTTGCTTCCCCTTCTCACGCGCCTCCCTGTGGCTTGGCCACATCCCGGCCAAGGGCCCTCTGTGTAGCCACGGCGACAGGGCAACTGTCCGCATCTTAGTTGGCGAGTGGAGGGGTGCTGGCCTCTGCCGGGAGCTGAGAAGAATCCCCGTTGATTCTCGGTATCTATGGGAGCGGTTCCCTTGCCCTTGACCAGCTACTGACCTGGAACTTTCTTCCTGCTGGCTGCTCGCTTTCTTCCAGAGCCAGAGATGGTGAGCAAGACATTTAATAACAGTAATAATAACAATAATTGTGGTGTCTGTAAAGGGCTTACCGTGTGCAGGCACTTCACTAAGTGCTGGGGTAGATACAAGCTGGTCACGTTGGATACGGTCCCCATCCCACGTGGGGCTCACAGTCTTAATCCCCATTTTACAGAAAAAGGAACTGAGACCCAGAGAAGTACCCAAGGACACCCAGCAGACAAGTGGCGGAGCTGGGATTAGAACTCATGTCCTCTGAATCCCAAGCCCTTGCTCTCTCCGCTAAGTCGTGCTGCTTCTCTGGGACAGGCAATGTGACCAACCTGTTGATGTTACTTCTATCCCGCCGCTTAGTACCTAGTGACTAGTTAGCGCTTAACAAATACTATAACAATATTAGTAATGTGATAATTATTATTGTTTTTATTAAAGGCAGGGGGGTGGGTGGCTCCATGGCTCTTTCAGCCTTAGAACAGGATGAGTGATTAAAGTCAGGCTGAGCAGTTAAGTTCAGGCAGTGGCTGTGTGCTTTCCTTTCAGGAAACCAATGTCCTTGAAACTCTGCTGACCTTAGTCTTCCACCTTGGGGACCCCCAGGCACCCCTGGGCAGGGGCCAACAAAGGAAACTGTCCGAGGAACCCCTGAAAGTCCCAGCCGGGGACAAGGAGGAATTGATGAGTTTCCTGGGGCCTGGTGCACACTGCAGGGACCCTTACTCCAGCAGCCCTGGGAGGAGCTTTTTCCCCTTGTATCTTTCCAAGTCGGGATGTTCCCAGATTGGCAGGGAAGAGATCACTTCCTCCTCCCCCTCGCCCCCTCTTCCCTGAAGCCTCTGCACTTCCTCCACCAAGTTCCAATAGGTCTGTGCCTTTAAATATGACTTGTAGCTGTGGTTTGTACTTTTGTGTACGTTTGTGTATTTGGGATTGCTCTGCTTCCCCATGTAGGTTGTAAACTCCTCAAAGCCTTTCCCCCAGACTCTCCCATGGTACCCACTCAGGTCCCTTCACCTAATGGGGGGCTCAGGGCAGACGTCTGCTTGGCTGCTCCCGGGGTTACCCAGAGTTACGCCCAAGACCACCTGAGTGGGATTACCTTACCCCTCGGGGTGGCTTCTCTGCCTGGTCCTGATCCCAGCAGCCAGCAGTCATTCAATCGTATTTCTCGAGCGCTTACTGTGTGCAGAGCACTGTACTAAGAGTACAGTACAACGATAAACAGACCCATTCTGTGCCCACAACAGTCTAGAGCAGAGCAGATAGCAGAGAAGTTACCTTGGGTAAGCAACAGGGGAACACTGGCAGTAGAGAGGAGTAGGATCCTCTTTGATTGACTGGCTAGGTGAGGTCGAACAGACCTTTCTATCCCCTCAGCCTTTCTCCATCCTTCCCCCTCCCCACCCTCTTCTCTGTCTTCATGGTAGTGCCTTCATGGAGGCCAAGGAGAATTCCATAAGCAGCACCTTCCTCGTGGAGTGACTCACCAAGGAGCTTCTTTGAAGCCCTCCGATTTACCCCGCCTCAGGGAAGATGAGTGAACTCTGAAGTCCCTCACTCATTCATTCATTCAATTGTATTTATTGAGCACTTACTGTTGTGCAGAGCACTGTACTAAGCACTTGGACAGTACAATTCAGCAACAACCCCCGGAGTCCGATTGCGGGGAGCTGCACTGTAGAGCACAGGTCTAATTGGCAGAGCCGTGGGGCTTCTTCCCCTGCCTTTCTGCTGAGCCTTGGGCCGTCCGCAGAGCAGCAGCCCAAGATCCACGGCCTCGTCCCCTGCCTGTAATCCACAAATCGCCCACCCCTTGCCCCGCACTGCCCTGGTGTGGGAGGACGGGATGCATCTCTGCTTCCGACCAGCCGAAACGTTCGGCACTTCCCGCTTTTGGGAGCAGGTTTCCTTCAGAGGAAGGGTGGAAAGGAATGATACATCGGAGCGGGTACCCGCTGGACCAGAGACCCTGTGCTTGTTCCTTCCAGGCCTTTCAGTGCACAATCTCATAGTCTCGTTTCTGTTCAGGAAACTGTCAGGGGACAGATTTACTGCTACTGAATCCCTGGCGGGGCTGTGGGGAGGCACGAAATGGGTGATGACCTGAAAGAAAGCTCCATTACAGGGTGTAACTGGCTTCAGAATTCAAGCATCCGACACAAGGGCCCCAGGGGCCACCTGGCGAGATTGCCCGCCTCTTTGCCTCCGTGGGGTGATGGTTTCGGATCCCCGCGAAGGACGGATCGGATTGGAGAGCCGGGGTGGTTCTTCCTGGTCTAAGAGCCCTGGCTGGCGAGAGGAGGGGCGGGAGAAGGGGGCTGGAGAGAGCCTGTTTCTTCCTGCCCGTCTCTCCCCATTCTCCCCGCACCTCTGCTCCTCACATGGGATGGGTGTTGACTGCTCAGAGACTCCTGATACGTGCATCTATTGGTACCCCATCAGCACGCGTGCTGTCTTAATGTGCCATGCCGGATGGCGAGCCTTGAGTGCTGATTGCATTTTACAGCCGAGAAGATTTCTATTCTTCTCCCTCATCACCCTGACTTGCTCACTTTATTCATTCTCCCAGCCCCACAGCACTTATGTACATATCTGTAATTTATATTAGTATCCGTCTCCCCCGCTGCCACCGAACTATAAGCTCATAGCGGGCAGGGAATGTGTCTGTTTGTTTATAATAATAATAATGATGATGGCATTTGTTAAGCGCTTACTATGTGTGAAGCACTTCTGTAAGTGCCAGGGGGGATAAAAGGTGATGTGGGAACATGGGGCTTGCAGTCTTAATCCCCATTTTACAGTGAGGTCACTGAGACTTAGAGAAGTTAAATGGCTTGCCCAAAGTCACACAGCTGACAAGTGGTGGAGCTGGGATTAGAACCCATGACCTCTGACACCCAAGCCCGTGCTCTTTCCACGGAACCACACTGCTTCTCCAAGCACTTAGAACAGTGCTCTGTATACAGAAAGCACTCAATAAATACAATTGACCGACTGACTAGAGTGACTAGAGATAAGTAGCCCTGTTCCATGGGGGCCACTGTACCCTTGTTCTGTTCACTGGATTTTTTTTTACCCTTAAACAGGGTGGCCTTTGGAACATCCTCTTTCCCCTAGGTCCACCCACATTATTCAGTGTGTGTGTTCCAGTGCTTAGAACAGTGCTTGGCACATAGTAAGCGCTTAACAAAAACCATCATCATCATTCTTTAGTAGGGAGAGAGTTGGTAGGGGAGACTGATCTCCACCCAGTTCTCCTAAACCCCCAGGGGTTGCATATGCTGTCTCGCCATGGTATGCAGGGTGTTCAATGCCCCGTTGCACACAGACTGTGTTTTCCGACCGCATGGAGCCCTGGACCCGGCCGGGCTCATATTGTTGGGTGAACATTGTCCAATCACCCAACGTCCCAGCCGAAACACAGCAGGAAAGCCAGCATTATGGCAGCCCTGGGGGTAGTTCGGTTCTGCCTCCCTACTTTCCAGGTGACTGGCCGCCTGCCCTTCCTGGGGACCGTTGGGTGGGCTCAAGTTGCCCCATAGAGGTAGAGTGGTCTAGGGCGGGACTGGAAGCCTAGAAGGGCAATGTCTTTTAGGTAGCCACCTTGCCCACTTGGCCCTGCCTGTAAACTCACTGTGGGCAGGGATTGTACCGTCCCATGCGCTTAGTACGGCGCCCGGCACACTGGAAGTGCTCAATAAATACAACTGAATAGTCTAAGCTGAGTCCCAGGAGTGCAGAGTCTGAGCTCGCCTTGGTGTAGTAAGGACCAGGCAGGAACTCGGTCCTCACTTCTGGAAGGGCAGAACCCTCGGTGCCGGGCAGGTGTGCCCATATGCAGTTGCCCCTGGGCGTTGCCAAGACGTGGAGTTTGAAACCAAGCACTCATGAATCCACCTGGCATCCGATCAGTGGTATTTATCAAGCCCTTATTGTGTACTGAACACTTGGGAGAGCACAGTAGAGTTGGCGGTCCCAACCCCTGTCCTCAAGGAGCTTAGATGCACTGTACGTATGCAGCGCCAGGAGTCTGTGCCTGGCCGGTTCAGCTTGGGTCCTGTTCAACAAGCTTCTTGACTGACTTGATTTTTACAGCGATCTCTACTGGGAGGTCCTGTCTCCTGGCCTACCTGTCAAATGATCTTTCTAAAAAGTACTTTTCTCAATTCCCAGGGTGTTCTCTGCTTGTACCTCTCCCTCACTGGGCGCCTTGTCCGAGTAAAGGTCAGAATGGGCGGTATTATTGCTCTTTAGTAGCATGGCCTTGAAAATAAGGACAAAATGTTCCAGCCCACGGATCTGGTACCTGCCTCGTATGTGAATCAAATAACGGAATGAGTGAAATTGGCATTATCTTCCATTGGCCCAGCATGAATCTGGGAAATTAGGCAAATAGGCATTTCTAAGGCACTATTAGCATCTTTTGAGGAGGGGGAGGGAGAGGATGATGGGAAAGGGGGCTGCGGGCGAAGAGACACTTTCATTATTGTTCTAGAGGAAGTAATTCAAGCCCCTCGATGTCTCTCTCCATCTCCCTGTTCATTTTGAGACCTGTCCCCTGCAGTGCTTTCTCTTGATTGCCTTGGCTCGTCCTGCCCCAGTAGGCCTTGACAGTCCTTGTCCGTTGTCAGTGTTTCTTGCCTCACTGAGCACTGCACTGGCCCACAAAAGCA
The DNA here is from genome assembly GCF_015852505.1 of Tachyglossus aculeatus. Lineage (NCBI taxonomy): Eukaryota > Metazoa > Chordata > Mammalia > Monotremata > Tachyglossidae > Tachyglossus > Tachyglossus aculeatus. Next base: position 15,245,172 of record NC_052071.1, on the reverse strand, counting down.
GCGTGGCCCAGTGGAAAGGGCCGAGATCTGCTAACCAGAGAGCCTGGATTTAAGTCCCGGCTTTACTGCTTGCCTTCTGGGTCACTTTGGCCAAGTCACTTCACTTCTCTGGGCCTCAGTTTCCTCATCTGTAGAAAGTAAGGATGAAGTACCTTCTCTCCCTCCTCCTCTTTAGACCGTGTGTACCACATCGGGGATCGGGACTGTGTCCAGTCTGATCATCTTGTGTCTCCCCCAGGGCTGAGTACAGTCTCTAGACTGTAAACTCGTTGTGGGCAGGGAACGTGCCTGCCAACTCTGTTATATTGTACTCTCCCAAGTGCTTAATACAGTACTCTACACATGGTAAAAGCTAAGTAAATACCACCGATCGATTGATTGGCACTTACTAAGCTCTTAATAATAATAATAATGGCATTTATTAAGCGCTTACTATGTGCAAAGCACTGTTCTAAGCGCTGGGGAGGTTACTAGGTGATCCGGTTGTCTCACGGGGGGCTCACAGTTTTAATTCCCATTTTACAGATGAGGTAACTGAGGCACATAGTCACACAGCTGACAGTTGGCTGAGTCGGGATTTGAACCCATAACCTCTGACTCCAAAGCCTGGGATCTTTCCACTGAGCCACGCTGCTTCTCAGTTGTTACTTAGAACTGGGTCCGGGGGAGTCACGACCCCCAGAATCAGTCACCATTTGGCAGATCACCTCGCTAAACCAGCGGCCGTATCTTTATCCATATAATAGTAATAATAATAATAATAATAATGATTGTGGTATGTAAGTGCTTACTATGTACCAGACATGGTACTAGGCGCTGGGGTAGATACAAGTTAGTCGGATTGGACACTGTCCTTGTCCCACATGGGGCTCACGATCTTATTCCCCATTTTATAGATGAGGGAATTGAGGCCCAGAGATAATAATAAAAATAATGATGGTATTTGTTAAGGGCTTACTATGTGCCAAGCACTGTTCTAAGCACTGGGGGAGATACAACATAATCAGGTTATCCCAAGTGGGGCTCACAGTCGTAATCCCCATTTTACCGATGAGGTAACTGAGGCACATAGAAGTTAAGGGAGTTGCCCAAAGTCACAAAGCTGATAAGTGGCGGAGCCAGGATTAGAACTCATGACCTCTGACTTGAAAGCCCATGCTCTGTCCAAAGTGCTGTGGGGCGGGGAGATGTGAAGTGACTTGCCCAAGGTCACACAGCAGACAAGTGGCAGAGACGGGATTTGGAACCCAGGTCCTTGTGACTCTAAGGTCCGGTCTCTAGCCACTGGGCCATGCTACTCCATTTTTTGCCCGAAGGAGAGACCGGCTGGGTGTATCTAAAGTTCTTAGTAGAAAGACCAAGGGAGCCTTTGTGGAGTCCTTGCGATTGGAGTTTGCTGAGACCATTCTCTGCTTAGTGGAAAACTGAGTTTGGGAGACAAGGTATGGAGACCTGAGTTCTAGTTCTGCTGCCGTTACTGGGGCAACCCCGAGGAGGGCAAATCCCTCGAGTCTTCTCTGGGTCTGGGTTTCCTCATTTGTAAAAAGGCTGTCTTCCTAGCGCGCTGCTGCTCTGAAGACACATTGAGATCACTGAGGCCAGAGGGTTTTGGAGAAATCAAAAGCCCTCCACAGTTCAAGGTGATCTTGCTGTTGAAATCATGCTGATATTTTCAGTGTTTTCTCGACTTAGCAGGGAAAGTAGTGAGTGTAGATTTGTTGCGGAGGCTCCTCGGTGTCCTTGAGAGGCTGTTGCTAAATATAACCGTCCCCATCGAAGCCAGGTTATTGAATTTCTGTTTAGATGGTGGCAACACAGACATCCGTTTTTACTTAACTATTGAGTGGGAATGATTAGATGAGGTGCCATTCTGGGACTGGTTATGGGAGCACAGTAATCCATTTTTACCTAACGAAGATTGAGTGGGAATAGTAAGCGAGGGGCTGTGCTGGAATTATGCAGCTAATGGAAGTTCAGGATGACTCGCGAGACTCCCATTTGAGCCCTGGAGAGTCTTAGGAAGGGCTAGGTGAGTCTCTGTGGCCTAGTGGATAGAGCACGGGCCTGGGACTCAGAAGGACCTGGGTTCTAATCCTGACTGTGCCTCTCGGCTGCTGTGTGACCTTAGGTAGGTCACTTAACTTCTCTGTGCCTCAGTTACCTCATCTGTAAAATGGAGATTGAGACCGGTAGCCCTTTGTGGGACAGGGACTGTGTCCAACCCAATTATCTTGTATCTACCCCAGTGCTTAGTACAGTGCCAGGTACACAGTAAGCTCTTTATCAAATACCTTAATTATTATTTTTATTATTATTAGCCCTTTGGGTTTGGAGCCTTCATGGAAAACTCATCCTATTGAGCAGAGGGTATTGGAGAGGGAACTGTTGTCGAGGACTGGAGGATGAAAATGTAGCATATCAGATCAGTCTGGGAATTCATGGTCAGGCAGTGGCTCCACATCCGAGACGGGAGCAAAGAAGGGTTTGAGGCGATGGGTGATTTAGTGTTCTCGGTTCAGTTCTCGGGTTAATCTCCACCCCTCCAACAATGCGGGTGTCCTAACTGGAGACTTAACCAGAGCACCCTTCGACTGGATTATGTGGCCCCAAAGCCGGTGTGGAGTGGTCCCCGGCTCAGGTCCAGCATATACCGGGCCTGCTTTGCCTCAAGTCCCCACCAAGATCTCTGGTTTTATCTGACCAGGAAGGCTTATCTGGCCACGACATGGGGCCCGACGGTGTGATGCTCTTTTTCTTTTCCTTCGGAGGTCTGACTGGGGTGGAACCTCCCTAGAATGTACCCCTCTCCCCTCCACCCCCATTTTGCTGCCCCTGGGAAGACTATAAGATTCTTTGGTGGTAGCAAAAGCGAGGGTGGACTGTATTTTTAGAATCCCAGGTCTGGATAGGACAACCTGGCAAAGCAGTTACGGCTTCTCTTTCTACCCCATTCCTACCCCTTTCCTAACTAACACTCTCCCCACAACTTCTCCTGTTCCCCTGTGTCTCAGGCCCAGCGTGTGCCAATAACTCACCCATTCACGAGTCCCCCTAACCTCAGATGGAGCCAAACGAAGGCAGCCAAAAAGAGCATGGAAAAAAGAGTCAAAGGAAATCCCATTGTTTGCTCCCACTACCTGATTTTCTTTAGACCTGGGCAACTGCGTTTTTTCAGATTGGGAAATGTTGGCCAGGGAAGATTTCCTTCTTGCATATTTTCAGGGGCAGTTTAATGCTGCAACAGTGGCTCTGAAGCATTCGATCCTCAGCACTCAAATTCAGCAGGCAAAATCGCCTTAGAGGAGGTGTAAGAAGGCTACTTTCCCATTCGGGTCAGGATGGGCAGGCGTTTCGGGGAGCCGCCAGATCCACAGACTGTGGAGCCCCCCAAGGCAGCTCAAAGTCTTTTTCCATGCACACCAGACTGGTGAAAATAACATTAATAACAATTGTGGCATTTTATAAGCGCTTACTATGTGCCAGGCACTGTTCTAAGCACTGAGGTAGGTACACGGTAATCGGGTTGGTAACAGACCCTGATCCCATGTGAGGCTCACAGTCTTAATCCCCATTTTCCAGATGCGGTAACTGAAGCCCAGAGAAGTGAAGTGACTTGTCCAAGGTCACCCAGCAGACAAGTGGCAGAGCTGGGATTAGAACCCATGACCTTCTGGCTCCCGGGCCCATGCTCTATCCACTAAGTGCTGCTTCCAGCCATGCTGGAAACGGGTCAGCTTCTTGAGGGTGGGGCTGCGGTCTGCCTACCTCCGGATTGTATTCTCCCAAGTGCGTAATATAGTGCTCTGCAAATAGTAAGTGCTCAGTAAATACCACTGATTGAACGCCAAGTCTGGGGTGACTTTTCCCCTCCACCCCATCCCACGCTTCATGCTGCTAAAGAAGCAGCATGGCTCAGTGGAAAGAGCACGGGCTTTGCAGTCAGAGGTCATGGGTTCAAATTCCGGCTCTGCCAACTGTCAGCTGTGTGACTTTGGGCAAGTCACATAACTTCTCTGTGCCTCAGTTACCTCATCTGTAAAATGGGGATGAAGACTGTGACCCCCCCGTGGGACAACCTGATCACCTTGTAACCTCCCCAGCGCTTAGAACAATGCTTTGCACATAGTAAGCGCTTAATAAATGCCATCATTATGCTGCTTGGCAACCAGGACCTGGGGCTTTGGGGAAACAATGACTGGGAGGAAAAACAGGTTTAGCAACTGCCTCTTTAAACCCCGCTGGGTGGAAGTTCTATTAATATGATTGAAGAATTTATGTTTCCATTTCTCCTCTGGGCCGAGAAGGGAGGGACCGTGCCGGGAAGCGCTAACTGGAGGAGGGGGAAGGTGGACCTGTCGTGCCGGGATGGAGCTAAGCGGGGATGCATGGAGTGGATTACCTCGCGCCTTCTCCTTCCTCCCCCCTTTTTGTCTGTTCCTCTCCCATCCCTTCTGGTGTCTGAGCCCACAGGATCTCCCTCTTTGTGCTCCCGTCTGGTTACCTTGGTAACTGGCTCCTCCGACCTGCGTTTTTGGAGGCCAGTATAGGGCTTTGGGGAGAGGATTAAACAGCAGCGCTCTCTGAGGTTTAGAAAACAGGGGCCGGGGGTAACTCGGTGGTTGGAGCAGGGTCCGCAAAGGCACATACATCCTACCCAGGTTGTGCTCCTTTGGGGCAGCTGGTCAGGAAACTGCCCAGACCCTGGAAGTCAGAGGCCCTGAGTTCTAGTCCTGGCTGTGCCATTTATCTGCTGTGTGACCTTAAGCAAGGCACTTAGTTTCTCTGGGCCTCAGTTCCCTCATCTGCCGAATGGGGATTCCATCCCTGTACCCCCTCCTACTTACTCTGGGAGCCCCATGTGGGATCCGATGATCTCATATCTACCCCAGCGCTTAGTACAGTGCTCGGCATGTCACAGATGTCATCATTATTACTGACCTATCACTCACTATATGGCGAGTTAGGGAGAATGAGACTCAGCACCTGCCTTTAAAGTGTTCCTGGGTGAGAGGGGACAGATATGCACGCCCAGACCCGAGAGAGGCATGACCAAGGCATGGGATATAGAGAAATATTTCCACTTGAGCTTTCTGGAGGAGCACTGGAATGGATGGGGTGATGAGAGGCAGATGGAGTTAATCAGTGAAAGCTTCTTGGAGGAGGCGAGCAAATCCACTCAGTCCTCGCCCCCCTGCCCAGGGCGTGATTCAGGGTGGGTTCCAAGGGTGAGCATGAAAGACAGCTACCTCAGGGCCCAGGTCCGGGGGTGGGATGGAGGGTAGGCAAGCAGGAGCCCTCGCAACTCTGCCAGGTCTTTCCATCCGGGACTTTCAAAACACGGAATTTTGAGATCAGCTCATTGCAGAGATTGTGGGTGGATGGCCTAAATCCACGTGTGCTTGTTTTTCTTATAGTCTTGACATAGGATTGAGTGGGCTTACATACATGACATAGCATGATTTTAGACTGTCAGTTCATTCTGGGCAGGGAATGTGACTACCAATTCTATTACATTGTTTTCTTCCAAGCTCTTGGTATAATTCTCTGCACACAGAAAGAGCTCAAGAAATACCACTGATGGATGTAGGACATCACTAGGTTACATCCTGTATGCAGCATAACAGGTGCCAGGGTGGCTACTCTTGGGAGGGGGGGCCAGTTTTTTTTCCCCTCCCCTGGGAGATAATAATGATAATAATAATTTTTAAAAATTGTGGTATGTAAGTGCTTACTATATGCCAGCCACTGAAATAAGCACTAGGGTAGTACAAGCAAAGTGGATTGGACACAGTCCCTTTCCGACATGGGGCTCACAGTCTTAACCCATTTTATAGATGAAGCGATTGAGGCCCAGAGAAGTGACATGACTTGCCCCTGGTCACAACTCAGTGGCCCAGTGGCAGAGCCAGGACTAGAACCCAGGTCCTTCTGACTCACAGGCCCGTGCTTTCTCCACTAGGCCACATTGGGATAAAATGACCAAAGTTGACTTGGTTATTATGAGATCATATGCAAACTGCATAGAGAAGATGAGACCCTTCATCCGGGGTCCACTTAATAATAATGATAATAATAATTGTGGTATTTTTTAAGTGCTTATTCTGTGTCAAGCACTGTACTAAGTGCTGGGGTGGATACAAGCAAATCAGTTTGGACACAGTCTCTGTCCCATATGGGGTTCACAGTCTCAATCCCCATTTTACGGATGAGGTAACTGAGGCCCAGAGACGTGAAGTGACTTGCCTGAGGTCACACAGCAGATGTGTGGTGGAGCCGGAATTAGAACCAATGACCTTTTGACCCCCAAGCTAGTCGGCTGCCTTGGGACAATCCCCATGCTTCCAACAGAGGTACCTAAAGGAGGCTGCCCCGTGGGCTGGAGGTTAAAAGAGCAGGAGGAGCTACAGGCTCCTTTACAGTCCTGCTCTGCTCTTAGAGAAGCAGCGTGACTCAGTGGAAAGAGCCTGGACTTTGGAGTCAGAGGTCATGGGTTCTAATGCAGCCTCCTCCACTTGTCAGCTGTGTGACTTTGGGCAAGTCATTTAACTTCTCTGTGCCTCAGTTACCTCAACTGTAAAATGGGGATTAATACTGTGAGCCCCCTGTGGGACAACCTGATCACCTTGTAACCTCCCCAGCGCTTAGAACAGTGCTTTGCACATAGTAAGCGCTTAATAAATGCCATTATTATTATTATTATTGGCTTTCCAAAGCCAGTTGCCGGAATCCTCTTCCCCAGCTGAGCTCCAGCGGTTCTGGCCCGTTCCCAGCGCGATTCTTGCCTCGCTGGCCCTGGGCCTCCAAGGACATCTTCTGGCCTGAGCCCCGTCTCCCCGTCCTAGGTGGGACTCACTCAAGCACGTGGGGGAGGGCTCTGCATCCCTTCTCCCCATCAAAGAGGAGAACTGTGGTCCAGCTGGGTGATCAGTCAGGTGCTTAACATGTGTGCAAAGCACTGTACTAAGCGCTTGGGAGAGGGCAGTCTAGATAGATACACACTATTCGGGATAACTGTTTCCTGCCGGGTGACAGCTGGACCCAGAGGAGGGGAGGAAGCAGTGTTAGGAGCCAGACCACCCCACAGAGGGAAGATTATCTCTCTGCTCTGGGCTTGAGAAGGTTGAAGTCCCCCCCGCCTCCCAGCCACTCCTGACAAGCACACTCACTTGTTCTCTGTTTTCAGATCTACCTCCTGGCCTGTCCTCCCTGCCGGAGTGCAGCTGTCCTTTTCAGGTAAGAGGAAAACGATGTTTGGGTTTGTACTTTAAAAACAATCCCATGAGAAGGCCTCTCAGCTCCCTCCGGGGTGGTCCCCTGTGTGGTGTACCCTGCCCCCAACCCAAGCCCAGTGGCCTCTGTCTTCCCATCCGGCCCCTCCTCTGGGCTCCTCACGCAGAGTCAGCCTGCCTGCCTGCCTGCCTTGGGGTGGGAAAGGTCAATCCGTCTATCAATTGTATTTACCGACAGTTTAGGAGAGAACAATATAAGGTGAAGACAGGGATGGAGGGACTTTCCCCTGGCCGTTGCCTGGCCTCTCTTGCCCCCACAGCTCTTGACCCTGCTAAGATCACTTCCCACACCTCAGTGGGAATGCTGGTCCCCAGAGCAATCCTTTGCTGCCGTGTTTTGTTTTAATGAGACTTAACTTTAATGAGGCCACAAGTTTTAGGATGCTGTAGAGGAGGAGGGAACCCCAGATAAACGGAGTGCCCAGCCAATCAACTGTATTTATTGAGTGCTTATTGTGTATAGAGCACTGTACTAAGCGTTTGAGAGAGTACAGCATAACAAAGTTGGTAGACAAGCTCCCTGCCGTAACGAGCTTGCAGTCCAGAGGGGAAGACAGACGTTAATATAAATACATAAATTATGGATACGTACATAAGTGCTGAGGGAGGGGTTATAAAGGGAGCAAATCAAAGTGCAAGGGTGACGCAGAAGGTTGTGGGAGATAGAGGAAGTGGGGGCTTAGGGAAGACCTCTTGGAGGAGATGGGCCTTTAATAAGGCTTTGAAGGTGCGGAGAGTGATATGAAGAGGGAGGGTGTTCCAGGCCAGAGGTGGGATGCGAGCGAGAGGTTGGTGGTGAGATAGATGAGATGGAGGTGCAGTGGGTATATGGCTTTAGTTCATGTACTGTGTATAGCTTTAATTCTGTTTGTTCTGACGATTTTGACACCTGTCTACATGTTTTGTTTTGTTGTCTGTCTCCTCCTTCTAGACTGTGAGCCCATTGTTGGGTAGGGACCGTCCCTATACGTTGCCGACTTGTACTTCCCAAGTGCTTAGTACAGTGCTCTGCACACAGTAAGCGCTCAATAAATGCGATTGAATAAATGAATGAATGGGTAGATTGGCCCAGACCAGGCCTCTAGCCTCTGAAAAGCCGTTCGCCCCGAGAGCCCCTCCCAGCTCAAGGTTTTTATCTAAGCCTCCAACAAGGAGCCGGTTTCCCTTCTGGTCCCCTGCTCGGACTCAGAGTGTCAGATTCAATCAGTCGGTCAATCAGTGGTACTAATTGAGTGTTTACTGTGTGCAGAGCACTGTACTAAGCGCTTGGGAGAGTACAGCACAACAGTATAACGGACACACTCCCCCGCCCACGATTCCAGGTGAAGCAGGAGCCTGATCTTCCCTGATATGAGGCTGGGAGTCCTGGGGTGTGTGGGCCGGGGCGGGGCGGTGGTTTCTGAGCAGTGTGAGGAGGTGGGAGTGGTGCAGTCAGTCCTTGGGATGACAGGGCCCCTCTGATCTGGGATGTCTGGCCTTGTCCCCCTCCCAGTCACGGACCCCGGTGGTTCCCCGGTCAGGGCTGGCTTCAGGCACCTTGCTGCCTCAAGCCAGGGAAACACTGGCTGCCACCTCCTCCTGGGGCCTAGGGCATCGTCCTGCGATGTTGCATGTGCGTGCAGCATAACAGAATGTAATGATGTCAGGTGGAAATCTAGACGAGCCCCCGACCCTGGGACGTTTCTCCAGGTGGGCCCCTGACCCACCCGCAGAACTCAGCTGCTCCAGAGCCATCGCGTTCTTCCCCGCTCCCCCAGGTCTCTGTTACCTCAGGAGCTGGCGTGGACGCAGGTTAGACGGTCTTAATTCTTCCACTATCCCCACTGTTGCGTAGGGACTGTCTCTATATGTTGCCAACTTGTACTTCCCAGGCGCTTAGTACAGTGCTCTGCACACAGTAAGCGCTCAATAAATACGATTGATTGATTTGATTGATTGATCTCTGTCCCCTCCGCCATTGTGCCCTCACCGCTGCTCCTCTCATGCCAGGCCACTGCCCCGCCGATATGGCATCCACATGCCATGTTCGCCTCCCTCTGGCATCGTGCTCCCGCTGTACCACACCACCATTTCATCAGGCTTTGTGCCCTGTGGCGGTTACCTCCCTCGCATAGGGTCTGAAGGTGACCCTGCACCTGGCACAGTTGGCAGGGAACTTGGCAGGGCTAACTGGCGGAGCCCCGGGGCCTCTGGCCGAACTCAGCCTCTTAAGGCTAAGCTGGCAGATGCGAACGGGAGCTTCCTTTTTTGAGGGAAGAGAGGGGCTGCCCAGCAGGCCGATTCCTTCAGTTCAGTGGGTTGGAATGATTTGCTCTGAGAAGCTTTTCTAACTGTTGGCATGGAGGGTCAGTGGGGAGAATCCTGGAGATACTGGGAAATGAATGGGGGCCATATCCCCATCTGCCCTTATGAGCTGTGACCCCAGAGCTCTGCTTTGCAAGGAACGCTACTTGTACTGCTGAGTGAGAAGCAGTGTGCCTAGTGGATAGAGCCCAGGCCTAGGAGTCCGAAGGACCTGGTTTCTAATCCCAATTCCACCACTTGTCTGCTGAGTGACCCAGGGCAAGTCATTTCACTTCTCAGTGCCTCAGTTACCTCATCTGTAAAATGGGGATTAAGACTGTGGGCCCCATGTGGTACAGGGACTGTGTCCAACCTGAGTAGCCTGCATCCACCCCAGTGCCGGGCACACAGTAAGCGCCTAACAAAATACTGTTTAAAAAGAAAAAAAAAAGTACTTCCCAGGAAAGTTCTTGATCCAGGCACCCAGCGAAGGTCAAACCTGTCAGGTTTGCAGAGGCCAAAGTAATCTTTTTGTGTGCCTTAGACAAATGTTGGGTCTCTTCAAGATAAGGGTTGTTTCCTGTTAGTCGTTTGCTAAACCACTTCAAATTGTATTAGTTCCCCCGCTCTGTATCGATCAGCTGCCGAAGGGCTTCCAGGAGTGCAGCTCCAGGGCCATTCTAATCCTCCCCTGCAGGAAGCTGAAAACCCCTCATCTCCAAAACTCCTCATCTCCAGGTCCCAGCCCCAAAGAGCTAGGGTCTTTCAGGGGGCCTGGCACGGGCTGAGGCCAGAGAGAGGTGACGGTGGGGGAGGGAAGGCCATTTCCCAGGTTGGGGCCCCTGTCACAGAAGCCACCGAGGGCAGCTGTGCCCAGCGGGCTCAGCCAGCCTCCGGAGCCTAGGGGCCCGGCAGCTTCTTCTTTTAGACTGTGAGCCCACTGTTGGGTAGGGACTGTCTCTATATGTTGCCAACTTGTACTTCCCAAGCGCTTAGTACAGTGCTGTGCACACAGTCAGCGCTCAATAAATACGATTGATGATGATGATGATCCTGCCCTCAAGAACCCCCTCTCCCCCTCAGATGTGTCCCTGGCCCCTGGGTGGTCTGATGTTCATGCAGTGTCCAGTCTGACCCTGAGGCCTCTCCTCCCCTACTCCAGAAAGTTGCCCACTTTAAGCTGAGAGCTATAGAATGGCAACTCCACCTGTCAAAACCAGCTTTGTCCCCTTGCCCTACACTTGGGCTTGTGCAAAGCCAGCGTCTCCTTGGAAACTGCATTGTGGTCGCTGTCCCTGATTGTGGGGTGGGGGAGAGAAACGGGAAGAGGAAGAGAGAGACAGAGAGAGAGATGGCCCACCACCTCCACACTTTCAATCAGTCATATTTGTTGAGCGCTTACTGTGTCAAGAGCACTGTACAAAGAGCTTGGGTAGGCATGATGTAACAGAGTTGGTAGACACATTCCCTGCCCACAGTGAGTTTGCGGTAGAGAGGGAAAGATAGACATTAATATGTCAATAAATTATGGATACAGACATTACTGTTATAGGGCCCAGGATGGCGTGAATGAAGGGAGCAAATCAGGGTGATACAGAAAGGAGTGGGAGAAAAGGAAATGAAGGCTTAGTCAGGGAAGGCCTCTTGGAGGAGATGGGCCCTCAGTGAGGCTTTGTGCTTAGGGTCACTTTTTGCTCATGTCAAAGTCAGTCATTCTATTGTATTTACTGAGCGCTTACCATGTGCAGAGCACTGTAGTAAGCGCTTGGGAGAGTACAATATAACAGTATAACAGACATATTCCCTGCCCACAATGAACTCACAGTCTAGAGTCCAACCAAGCCAACAGGAGCCTCCTGGCCCACTGAGACTTGGCCAGTTGACTGTCTGGGAAGAGATCAGGGTAAACTGATCACTTCCCTTAGTCCCTGACGTGATCCCGGAAGGTCCCAAGACCTTAGGTGGGCTATCCAGTTCTACCTGTTGAGGGCTACAACCCTGGGAATTTGTGGAAGATGCGGTGATGGCTATCTCTGGAGAGCTACCACAACAGGCCGGCCTCTCGTCAGTCTTGGATGGGGCTCCTTGTAGCAGTGTCCAGTACCGCGGGGCCCGGTAATACCAGACGTCCAGTATTACACTGCTCCTGGAGCCTAGATGCTTCTTGTGAGCAGGGGCCGGGTCACTTGGTTATTCTGAGCTTCCCAAACACCTTGTACAGTGCACTGCGCCGCTTCGCCGCTTTTTGAGGTTCATTCCATCCCTGTCTCCTATCCCTTTCAGCTTCGATCGACTCCCTCTCTGGCGTTTGAACTTCCAGCATTGAATGGATGATTTGGGTTAGTTAGACAAGCACAGTAATAGGGGAATGCCAAAGGAAGAAGGCAGTGACGGGTAAATTCTTTTTTTTCCCCCCTCACAGGGCAGTCTTGTCTGCCAAGCAGCGGCTGCAGGCCAAACAGCCTCCCATTCAGCCCAAGAGAGTGCAGCCACTGCAGCCACAAATAATTATTGAGTGCCGCAGCCGGTTGGGCTATGGGGGGAGGTTGGAGAGGACTCAGAGTCTGCACCAGAGCCTGGCTCAGGGGGGTGACTGGCAGACCTCCCAAAAGAAGGGCTTGCCCCTCCATGGGCCAGGCTCAGCCTTGGGCAAGCACTCCTCTTCCCGCCTCTGCTGGAAGCCCTTGGGCAGCTGCCCCATCTGCCCAGTGGTTAAAGTAGCTTTGAAGAAGCCTCCTTTTCTGACCCGAATCTTCTTGGGGCAAGAAGGGTAGTGGCCACCTTGAATTGTGCTGGCAAATCCCTGCCACCCACCTGCCCTCTCTCCCCCGAGGGCTGCAGCCCAAGGCGGGAGAACGGGAATTCAGCGAAACCTTGTTAAATCAGCCCCCGCCTAAATGGAATTTTGATTAGCGTGGGATTTATCCTCTGTACCTTCCAGTTTTCCCTCTGCAGATGCCAGGGGTATCTGGCACCAGGGTAAGCCAGGTCTTAGTCTTCCTGGGACAGCACTGGTATTAACAAGGCTGCAGGGAAATATGCAGAAGCAGCCAGATTGTTGGGGAAGGTGTCGGAGGAGAGAATCCTCTACCTCAAGGGCTGGTGGAAGAAGAATGGGACCCAGTGTCTGGAGACTTAACCTCTCTGTGCCTCAGTTTTCTCATCTGTAAAATGGGGATAAGATACCTCTTCTCCCTCCCTCTTTGACTGAGCCATATGTGGGACAGGAACTTTATTCAGTCTGATGTAGTGTGTGGGCCCCAGGGCTTGGCAAATAGTAAGCACACAATTCATTGCTCTCAATCAATCAGTAGTATTTATTGAGTGATGATAATAATGATGATGGTATTTGCCAAGCGTTTATTTTGTGCCAAGCACTGTTCTAAGCACAGGGGGAGATACAAGGCAATCAGGTTGTCCCACGTGGGGCTCACAGTCTTAGTCCCCTTTTTACAGATGAGGTAACTGAGGCACAGAGAAGTTACATGACTTGCCCCAGGTTACACAGCTGACAGGTGGCGGAGCCGGGATTAGAACCCACATCCTCAGACTCCCAAGCCCAGGCTCTTTCCACTAAGCCACACTACTTCTCCCGCTGCTTACTATGTACCGAGCAGTGTACTAAGCACTTGAGCAAGTACAACACAACAGAGCTAGCAGATGCGTTCCCTGTCCACAATGACCTTACAGCCTAGGGGGGGAAGCGGACATTAATATAAATAAACAACTTACAATATATAATTTCAAAGATAAGTGTCGTGAGGTGTTACTGCGATTAACATTAGAAGTAAAGCACTTCCTGTCATCCCTACTGCCATGGAGAGATTTAAAGAGATAATGAAAGAAAGAGGCCAGTAGAGACAACAGGAAGGGGTGAAGCTTAGGACTCAGGGAAGATGGATGCCCACCAAACGGGTAAAGCGGCATGTAAAAAAGAATTCAATCATTCGTGTCCCTCCCCTGCTCCCTAAATCCAGCTGAGTGAGATTTTACTCTGCAGGTACCAGAAATACTGACAAACTTTCTCGCATAGTTCTTGCTCCCACCTGCACACCCACACCCACTCCCACACGCACAAGTCCCTGAGGGCCCAGGGTGGGTGAAGGGAGGGGAGACTGGGCAGGGAGTGCGTGTTTGGGGAACTGTTATCTGGTGGCCGTGGGTCATTGAACAGGGAAGTGGGAAACCACCAGCTGCTGCTGTTAGGAGTTGCACTGTCTCCCGCGGAAGGAGCCTGATGTTCGTGCTGTTTCTGCATTCCGGGGAGAGATAGTATCTGGGCCACCCTCTCAGCTCTTCCCTCCTTGGGGAGAGTGAAGCTGCAAGTGGTCAGAAGAGTCTCGCCTGAAAGGGTGGAGTCCTGCCCATCAGCCAGCCATAGGCCTCAGCTCCTGCTGCCGAGGAGCAGCACTGTGCACAGCTCAGTGCCCACGTGCCGGTGCCCCAGTCAGCAGACCTCAGTTCCGCCAGCCCGAGAAGGGACCTGGGTTCACCTTCTAGGGGGTGATGGTACGGGTGCATCTCCCCAAGAGTAAATCTTGTCCACACCAGGCCGGTCTTGCCTTGCCTGGCCTGGCTCTTCCTTTGCCCCCCACCCCCGGGTTGCAGGCATCCCGCAAGGCTCAGTTCTGAGTTGTACGGTCACTTCCTTGGGAAGCGTGCCACTCAATCAATGAATCAATCAATCGTATTTATTGAACGCTTACTGTGTGCAGAGCACTGTACTAAGCGCTTGGGAAGTACAAGTTGGCAACATATAGAGACAGTCCCGACCCAACAGTGGGCTCACAGTCTAGAAGGGGGAGACAAAATAAAATAAATAGAATAGATATGTACAAGTAAGATAAATAAATAAATAAATAGATTAATAAATATGTACAAACATATATACATATATACAGGTGCTGTGGGGAAGGGAAGGAGGTAAGATGGGGGGGATGGCTTTACTACCTCTTTGTGGATGACTCCCAAGTCTACTTTGCTAGCCCTGACCTCTCTCCTTCTCTGTAATCTCCCATTTCCCCCTATCTCCAGGACCTCTCTCTCTCTCTGAGGTTGTCCCACATGCCCCTCAAGCACAATATGTTCAAAACAGAACTCCTCATCTTCCTTCCCATATCTTCTCCACCTAACTTTTGCCGTCTCAAGCGACAACACTACCATCTCTCTAGCCCGGAAGATTTGGCATTTTCCTTGATTCTTCCCTTTCTTTCCACCCCCCCCCATCTCCAGTCTGTCCCCAAACCCTGACAGTTCCTCATCTTCAACTTTCCCAGGGGTCAGTTCCTTCCTCTCCACGCCGACATCCGCCACCTGGATCCGGGTGTGTGTTGTGTCCCGGCCTGGCTACTGTTTCCGCTTCTCACTCACCTCCCCGCCTCTCAGTCCCTCCCCTGTCCTGTCCGTATTTCACTCTGCTGCAGGGATCAGTCTTCTAAAATGATGTCCTACCCACATCTCCCCAAAAGCCCCAAAACCCATTTTCCTCCTCATCCAGCAGAAACTCCTGTTGCCAGCTTTGTGAGTTCTCTTCTTCATATTCAGTCTGTTCTCTACCACCTCCTGGTTCACCATCTTCATTCCTCTGAAATCTCACAAATCCTCCAGGAGGCCTTCCTTGATTGATTTCAGTTCTCCCCCCTCCTTCCTATCTCTTCAGCTTCCACTTCAGCACTTCAGATCCCCTGAAGCATTTCCGTACAGATCTACTCTTTGATCCCTCCTATTTGAAATCTACTTCAGTGTCTGTGTCTGGCCTGCTAGATTGCAAGCTCCTTGTAGGCAGGGATCAGTGATTAGTATGGTGCCCTGCAGGCAGTCGGGACTCAACAGAAACTGGTAATTGACTTTTCTGATTTTAAAATTGGTCTTGTGAAAACTAGCAAAGGTCTCATCGGTCCAGCTTTTCCCCTATTGAAGGCACCCAGCTAGTAGAAAGCCCCCCCCGTCCCCAACATTTTCAGCCCCTCAGTAAATGTTCGGGGTCCTGGGTCAGTAAGTGAGTTTGATGCATGATACCCCACATATCAGAAATCTCCCCAGCAGCTTTCCCCCAAGGATTTGGGCTCCTATTTTGGACCAGGGCCTCCCCAGAGTTGACATTACTTGGGACTGCCCAGCGGGAATGTATGTTGCAAAGAGAATTTTTAAAGTCACCAATGCCTACACAGGCCACAGACTGGGCATCAAACAAGCCGAAACAAACGTCAGTGGAACCAGGCCTCCTCTCCCTCTCTCCGCTCCCTTCCCTACAAGCCTGTCCCCAGTGTTGGTGTAAGCGCAAATGCAGCTTGTGCCAATTCCCAGTCGCGTTTTCCTCCCAGGCCTGGATGCTGAGAGGATTTTCTTCCCTTTCAGGTTGCAGATGCACATGCTGAATGGGGCTTTCCTGGCACTGCTGTTTCCTGTGGTGAATACCCGCCTGGTAAGTAACAGGTGGCCACCTCTCTCCCCCCACCACTGGAGGGGCATTTTGATCTGTGCGGTCCCGAGTGGACCGGAGCCTCTGGTCTGTCGCCGCCAATGTGTGCTTTCTGAGCGGCGGGATCTGGCAAGGGGAGATTTGAGATGGAAGGGGGGAACACCCGATTCCCGAAGGCCTGCTGGAGATGTGACCCCGGGAGAGGTACCTTGGGGCCAGAAGTGGCAGGAGAGTGGGCCGTGGCGGCATCTTGATCCCCATCAGGACTCCTGCCCCCACCCAGCAGCTTCTCCGGGGGGTGCTTCTTGCGGTCTGAGCTTTCATTCTGCCCAGCCAGCCGACGGGGTGAGCAGGGGGAGGGACTGCCCTGTTGTTTGGCAGGGAGAGGGTAAACTCTGGCTATTTCCCCGAAGCCCCTGCTCAGGGCTGCAAGGCGAGAAGTCGATCCAGGAGCTGGGTTCTTCGCTGCTGCTGCTGCCGCCGCCTCCACCCCCCTTCCCCCACCCATTTGTGGTCCTGGGCTGGGAGAGGCATTGATTCGGAAATGCTGAGATTCCCAAGTGGAAGGAAGCAATGGGAGGGCAGGAGCTGATCGAGTGCCTTAAAGCCAGTGGTCAGGAGTGAAGGAGAAACTGAGAGTGCTACTTAGCCACTCAGGGGAGGAGGCGGGCCCGGAAACCAGCCAGCGGTCGACAGTCTTTGCATTTTAGCAACTGCAGTCTTGTGATCCTGCCCTGAGTGGGGGCAGACGGGCTGAGAGTTGAAAATTGTCTGGCCCAAACAGATTGGTTTTTCGAGGGGTTTTTTTTACTATTATTATAATTATTACTATCATTATATTTGTTAAGCACTTACTATGTGTCAAGCAGTGTTCTTAACGCCGGGTTAGATACAGGATAATCAGGCAGATACAGTCCCTCTCCCACATGGGGAGCAGAGTCTAAGCAAGAGGAACAGTAAGTACTGAATCCTTATTTTACAGGTGAGGAAACTGAGGCGCAGGAAATAAGTGACTTGATGAAGTTAACACGGTAGGCCTGTGACGGAGTCGGAATTAGAACTCAGGTCCCCCGACTCCCAGGCCCGGGCTCTTTCCACTAGGCTGCACTGCTCTAGGTGCCTGCAGTATAATCGAGCACATTTCTTCCTTCTGCTTTTTTTTCCACCCTCACACTAGGGTGACTACCAGTCAGCCTCACTTTAGGGAAAAGGAAAAGGAGACTCAGAAAGAAGTGAAGTCCCTGCCCAGGGTCTTACATGGTCAGCCTGGAGGAGCAGAGCTCCTACCCCCACCCCACCAACATCCCTCATTTCCCATGTCACATCCTCCCCATTCGTGATGGGCCTCCGCAAGCACCCCTCCGCCCCAGAGTGGAATGGGGCATGGCTTTCCGTGAAGCACAGATTTCAGAAATACCTCATTCATTCATTCATTGTCATATTTGTTGGGCACTTTCTGTTGCGGAGCACTGTACCAAGTGCCTGGGAGAGTACAGTACAACAATGAACAGACACATTCCCTGCCCTCAACGGTCTGTCTTACAGTCACCGAGGGCCAGTGTCTGAGGAAGGGGCAGATTTGGAGGAGGCTGTGGAATCGGAAGGTCCATGGGGCCTCGTTAGCATCTATCAGCGTGTTTGCCTTTAGAAACCGATAGGAGGAAGGGAGGGAATGTGCAGGAGGAGCGGGCTTGCCTTTATCTCCAGTTAAGGGCGACATGACCTAGTCGATTACCAACTAAATTCTGGGAGCTGCCCTTCTAAGGCCCAAGTCCATTCCTGGGGTGGGCAGAGTTGAATTCTTCCGTGGCACTGTGGGATTGAGCACCCAGCTGGAAGCCAGGATATCTGGGTTCTAAGGAGCCCCAACTCTGACTGGTTTCCCTGAGCCTTCCTAAGTGCTCTGGGTCTTTACGTCCCAGTCACAGTCGTCCTAGAGTAAGGAGAAGGCAAAGGAACTTGGGTTTCCCCAACCCCTTGGCTTGCTCCCTGCCCGCTGGCCGGAAGAGTGAGCCAGACCGCGCTCCTTCCAGTATTGTCCCTTTCCTCGGCCACAGGGACTTGTTTCCTGGAAGTCTCCTGGTTGTGTCAAAGGCCTGTCCCAATCCCTGTTGCTCTCCCCTCGGCAGATACGACCACTCTGTGACCTATCCTTTCAGGAGCATGGGCTGGTCTGATCTGGCCCTTGCTTGTTTCCTTTTGGGTTAATGATGATGATGATGATTACAATAATAATTGCAACATTCATTAAACATTTACTAGAAGCGGAATATTGAAATCAGACACAGACTCTGTCACCTGCGGGGCTCATACGTGGGCATGATGGGCGGGGTGGGGCATTTTATCCTTATTTTACAGATGAGGAAACTGAGACCCAGAGAGGATGTTAGAAGCAGCATGGCCTAGTGGTTAGAGCATGGGCCTGGGTGTCAGAAGGACCTAGGTTCTTACCCTGGCTCCACTTGTCTGCTGTGTGACCTTGGGCAAGTAACTTAACTTCTCTGTGCCTCAGTGATTCATCTGTACAGTGGGGATTGAGACTGTGTGCCCCATTTGGGGCGGGGACTGTAGCCAACCTGATTAGCGTGTATCTATCCCAGTACTTAGTCCAGTGTCTGGCACATAGTAAGCATTAACATATCATATAAAACAAAATGACCAGGACCAGATCACCCACAGGCGGCCAGAGGATTAGACCCCCAGTCTCCTGACTCACAGTCTCATCCTCTTTCCACTAGGCCAGCCTGCTTCCTGAGCCTTTGGTTGTGACTTTTCCCTCATTTTTTGGATTTCAGTGGGACAAAGCAGAATGAGGTTCTCAGCTCTTCTCCTTCTCGCTCCCCGTTGCTTTTTTCTTGCCCATCCAAAGTGCAGCCGGTAGTCATCAGGCCCGTGTTGTCCTGCACTTTATTACTTGGCTGGGTTTGTTACCTGTTCTAATAAACCTAGTCTGAAACCTCTTTGTGGGCAGGGAATGTGCAGCGCTTAGTACCGTGCTTTACACCCAACTAAGCACTCAGTAAATACGATGGAATGAATGAAAGTTTGGTTGGGAAGAGGTCTCGTTTTAGGGGTGAAGGGGAGTTGGGGAAGTGGACTCCTGGACCTGGAAAAGACCTCATGGTTTATCTGGTTCTGGCCCCCGCCTCCAAGCAGGTCGTTGCTCAGGTCCAAGGTGACTCTGGGAGGATCTCCAGGAAAGAGGAGTCCACATCTCTTTCATTCATTCATTCAGGTGTATTTATTGAGTGCTGACTGTGCAGAACACTGTACTAAGCGCATTGGAGAGTAGAATGCAACAGTAAACAGACTCATTCCCTGGCCACAACAAGCTTACAGTCTAGGATGTGGGGAGACAGACATTAATATAAATAAATAAATGACAGATTTGTGTAAAAGTGCTGCGGGGCTGGAGCCGGGGAAGAACACAGGGAGCAAATCCGGGCGATGCAGAAGGGAGTGGGAGAAGAGGAAAGGGGGGCTTAGGGAAGTCTTCTTGAAGATGTGCCTTCAATAAGGCTTTGAAAGTGGGGAGAGTAATTGTTGGATTTGAGAAGAGAGGGCGTTCCAGGCCAGAGGCAGGATGTGCGTGAGGGGTCGGCGGTGAGATAGACGAGATGGAGGCACAGTGAGAAGGCTAGCGTTAGAGGAGCGAAGTGTGCGGTCTGGGTTGTACTGAGACAGTAGTGAGGTGAGATAAGAGCGGGCAAGGAGATGAAGTGCTCCTGGGCCTTGGGGTGGGCCCTGGTAATTTTGTGCTGTGGCACTTGTCTCCATCTCCCCTTCCTCCCTCTGCCCCAGGCCAGCTGCTGTCTCTGCTTATCATTTTAGAAGGTGGCAGCCTCAGCCTAGGACTTAGTCCAGGAATGGTGTGTGTGCGTGTGTGTGTGGTGGACTGGTTTTCCCATTTGGGATGAACCAGGTCCTTATCCCCCTGGCCTACTGCTCCCGAGAACGTGTTGTCTCTTGGTGCCGGCCACGGTCATCAGTGTTTCTCATGGTACCCAGGAGTTCGCTCGTCACAGCCTGGGCCGGGGCGGAATGAGCCCCAGAGCGCATGATTTCAGGTCTCCAATTAGAACGTCGGCCTGTTTTAACACCAAACGGTGTTGCGGGGACTGACAATTCAGTGAAGAGGTCATTAGCGGCCCGATTTCCCAGCGGGCACCTGCTGAGTGGAAGATCTCGAGGCCGGGGGGCGGGGGCAGAGGTGCACCTGGCATGCTAAGGGCCCAGGGAGGTCTCCGAAGAGGCCTGGGGACTCGTGAAGCAAGAGAAGGGAGGTGTCTCTGGGGTTCTGCTCTGAACCTCCAGCCCCGGAGACAACCAGGAAACGGCGACTGTAGGTGATGGTGAGGAGGGAGAGGCAAGGGGTGGGATTGTTGTCCCAGACTTCCCGGGCCCAGCTGCTGAGCCCATTATCCTGCAGAGCCCCGGAATGGGCCGGTGGGCCAAACCTAGTCCAGGGAAGTGGCACCCCCACCCCTCAGCACACTTCTCCCCGCCCGGAGGCTGTGCCGGAACCAGCCTCTGGGCCCTTTGTCGTTCTGGGGGTATGGCTTCGGCGTTGGGATAGCCCAGAAGCTGAAGAGCAGGTGCAGACAAGCAGTTTGGGAGGAGGTAGTGAGGGCAGGAATAATAATAGTAATAATAATAATAATGGTATTTAAGTGCTTACTGTGTGCCAGGCACTGCACTAAACCTGGGGTAGTCACAAGCAAATGGAGTTGGACACAGTCCCTGTTCCGTGTGGGGCTCACAGTCTCAATCCCCATTTTATAGATGAGGGAACTGCGGCCCAGAGAAGTGAAGTGACTTGCCCAAAGTCACCCAGCAGGCAAGTGGCAGAGCTGGGATTAGAACCCATGACCTTCTGACTCCCAGTCCCGTGCTCAAGCCACCACGCCGTGCTGATTGTTCCTTGGGCCATTGCCTGTGCCAGTTAGGCGCATCCTGACCGCCCGGAAGGTCCTCCTCTGTCAGCGGCCTGGGAACAGTCGGCCGATGGGCTGGGAGAGCGCACGCTTGGAGTCCAGTCCCACGGCGGCTCCTCGGGCTGGGCCAGCCGGGGGAGGGAAAGTGACCCAGCTCGTCAGGGAGGGAGCGATTACCCCCATCTCGGAGGCCCATCCAAACGGCTTCCTGAGGCGGCTGCTGTTTGAAAGCTGCACGCGCCCCCTCAGCTGCCCGAGCTGGGAGTTCGGGCCTTCACAGAGGGCGAAAAACCCCTTTGTCAATGGCTCCCGGCATTACGGAACTACTGATCCTCTTGGCGGGGGCCTGCGATGGGTGGAGAGCCAGCCTCCTGGGGGGCCCGAGTTCCGAGGGTCTTGGGAGCCCCACACCAGCCTCGAGGTCGGGTCCCATCAAAGCGTGGGGGAGACGAGAGGACAGGCCTTGGTCCTTAGAGGAGCCTCTGTGTCCTCTAAGGGGATGCCCCTTGCCACTTTTCCCAAATGTCTCGGCCGTTGGAATTGCTCTGCCTTCCGCCCAGACAGTGGCACCAATATTTGTTTCCCCTCCACCTGGCAAAGTGGAGTCCAATAGGGTAATGTTAGAGCCTGGAGGTGTAAGTCCTGAAGGGCCTCCTTGTGTGTTCCCAGGTCTAAGGCCCTTTCTGTTCTTGATCTTTGGCAGGCCGGGGGCGGGTGGGGATGGAGAGGCAGCACAGCCCCCACTGAGTTCCTGGGAAGAGGGGCAGAGCGCTGCTGGTGGTGGCGGTGGTGGCGGAGTCGGGTACAGGGAGACCTCTCCTGACTTGGGCTCGGGTCCACCCTGATGAGGGAGAGTAGTCGAGGCAGCCGCCCAAGTCCCGAACGAATAGTCATTATGGTACTTGTGAGGTGCTTACTATGTTCTAAGCACTCTCCTACCCGGTGCCGGCCGTGGGTAGGGCAGCTTCTCGGCCTCCTTCCGTTGTGGACGGGACTTGACCAGGGCTTCCGAGGAAGTCTACGCTCGGGAGAAAACAGGGGTGGGAGATGGGGAGGGTAGCAGAGATGCAAGTCCACGGGGGGGTTGTGAAACTCCCAAACCTCTCAGCCCACAGATTTGAGATCAGGTTCCTGGGGCTCCCCACGACCCCACCCCCACCCACCAGACTTCACAGGGAGGAGGTCAGCTGCTGCCACCCCATTGTTTCCCTGGCCAAGAGTAGGGACCCCAGTCCAGGGCTCTCCCAGCGTCGGGCTCACTGGGGCCGCGGGGACACCACACAGCTGAGGCCTACGACAAACAGCAGTGCACTGAGGCCTGCGGAGGGGCCGGGGTTGGCATGCGGGGGTGGAGGGGGAGGTCGTGTGGCGGTAGTGGTGGTCGTGTGCTTGCTGGAGTTGTGGTATGGGTCAGACCTCTGCTCTGGCTGGACTCTAAATTGCAGATTTCATTCCCCTGACGACTGAGCTGGGCACTGTAGCAGAAGCAGCCCCGGACTGGGAGCCTAGAGCCCTTAGTTCTCCCCTCAGCTCCGTCACGCGCTCACTCGCTCGCTCATTGTGTGTCCGTGGGCCAGTTGCTTACCCTCTCTGGGCTGTTTTTGCATGAATCAGTCGATGAATGGTATTGAGCACGTACTGTGTGAAGAGCACCGTACTAAATCTGGGGGAGAGTATAGGTAATAGACATTCCCTGCCCATGGAGGCGTTATTATCATTAATAACGTCGTCCTCTCCCACGTGCCTAGTGCACACAGTAAGCTCTCGGTAAATACAATTATTGATTTGACTGATTGAGCCCCAGTTCCTTGCTCCTTCAGAGCTGAGGACGATCGGGGCTTAGGCCAGAGATGGCTGGGGGGGGGGAAGGGGCTGCAATCCTCGGGGTCAGCCCCCCTGCCCACGGGCCATGCTTAGCTGCGGACCGGGGTGGATGTCCCGTTAGTGAATGACCCTGTTGGGTTTCTGTGTTCTGCTTCCCTCAGGGAAGCCTCCTCTCAAAGTCTCAGGCCTGCTCCTTAGGTCCTGCCCCCAGGCTCCTGGCAGCAGGCAGCCCACCCGCCTGCCCGCCCGATGAGGGCCGTGCCCAGCCAGAGGCCCTTGGCGGGAGACTGTCTGTTCAGGTGCCAGGATGGGCTTCGGGCCCAGGCGGCTGTGGGGTAGCTTTGTGCCCTCCCTTTGAGCTCTTTTCCAGCTTGGTGGCACAGGGCTTGTGAAGCTGCCGCTTCCACCGTCCGTCAGCTCACTGGGTCTGCCCCTCCCTGCTCCCCAGGTGGACGGGGAGGTGGAGGGGAAGGGGGTAGAGACCCCTCCAACCACTCCTTGTCGGGCGTTATCCGGGCAGTGTTCTCAGGGGCCAATCTCCCCCAGGCGCTCCCGGCCTCAGAAGGGAGCAAAGCACAGCCCTGTCCTGCAGGGGTTTTGGGAATCTTCCTTAGGGAAAGTTGTCGGTCGGTATTTTGGGGGCTGCGGTGCTCACTCACTCCCACCTTCTCCCCCTCAGCTGCCGTTTGAGTTGGAGATTTACTACATCCAGCATGTGATGCTCTACGTGGTGCCCGTCTACCTGCTGCGCCAAGGAGGTAAGGCTGCCTCTCGCTCCTCCCCGGCTGGAGGGCCTCACCTGAGCATCCCCCTCCCCCGAGCCTGCCCGATCAAGGAGGCGAGAGAGGCAGTGCAGTCCAGTGGTGTACATCGAGCATGGACTGTGTGCAGTGTGCCATAGGAGAGTCCAACGCAGCAGAGTTGGTTTGGTAGACGCGTGCCCGAGATCCCGTATCCTGGGTCAGGGACTCTCCCCTGCCCTGACTTCCTCTCACCAGGGGCCTGCGGCCAAGTCCTTTTGTCCTGGCAGAGCCTAAGTTATGGATGAGGATAGGGAGTCGGGGAGACTTGGAGCCGAGCCCCCTGTGCTGGAGGGTTATGGGTAAGACCAGAGGCCAGGCCCTCGTGGCAAGGAAGCAGAGCCTCTCCGGAGCAGGGAGGGGTGGGATTCCAAAGTGTGAAAGTGAAAAATGGGGTGTCCGACACCCAGACCTGCTTCCTTCAGGTGCCAGCTTGGACTCTCATTGGGATATTTGGGAAGAATCGGTTTAGTGGCCTTGGGAGAGGAGGCCTTGGCCAGACCCCGCCCCTCCCTGGGCCCCTTGGGCAGCGTCAGGGGATCTGCCGGCCCGGTAGGCTGGGATCTTGGCCGCTGTCGAAGCAGAGTCTAGGTTGGCAGGTGCGTGAGAATTCCAGGGTCTGGTCCCTGCCGGGGCTTGGGGGGCCAATTGCAGTGTCAGGGCATGGGCTGAGGAAGTGGGGTTGAGGGGGCCACTGCCCTCCTTCCCCCTGTGAATGGCCAGGATCCGAGGTTCGTTCTCACCACCGCTGGGGCCCATCAGCAGACCCATCCGTGGGTGACCACACTCTCTTCCGGGGCTTCCTCAAGGGGCTTGACCAAAAGTGTGTTGTCCTGAGCCCGGTGGGAGAGCCGTTAACCGTTGCCCAGGGCCTAGTCCTTAGGACACCCGTCCCGGGTCCCGACACCCGCAGCGGCCTCTGACCTCCCCCGACCCTCTCCCAAAGCTTCCTCCTCTCTGCGCTCTGGCCTCCCATATCCCTTTGGGCAAGTCACTTCACTTCTCTGTGCCTCAGTTCCCTCATCTGTAAAATGGGGATTAAGAGTGTGAGCCCCACGTGGGTCAACCTGGTCACCTTGTATCCCCCCAGTGCTTAGAATCATCATCATCATCATCAATCGTATTTATTGAGCGCTTACTGTGTGCAGAGCACTGTACTAAGCGCTTGGGAAGTACATGGTGGCAACATATAGAGACAGTCCCTACCCAGCAGTGGGCTCACAGTCTAAAAACAGTGCTTTGCACATAGTAAGTGCTTAACTATTATTATTATTATTATTATTATTATTTTATTATTATTATCAGCTCGTGGCAGTCTGCTGCCCTCTGGTGGTGTTTCTGGGCTCCCCCGAACAGCCTCGGGCTCCTCGTCCTGTTGGACTCTCCCACGTGCTCCGCTCACTGCTTTGCTTTCAGCAATCCCATTGCCTATATTAACCTGGGAGTTTCCATCCGCTTTTCCTCCCTTTCTTCTCCCTCCCCCTCTCCCCATACTCTACCTTGAGTCACTGGCACCAGTCGGTAATATTTACTGAGCACTTAACTGTGTGCGGAGCACTGTACAAAGCGATTGGGAGAGTTCACAATGCAACAGAGTTGGTAGACGTGTTCCCTGCCCACAGTGAGCTTACAGGCATTAGGCAGAACGGACGGGTGTCCATGCCCTGCCCTCCCAGGTCCTCCTCCTCCTTGGCATTGGGCAGGAGGGAAAGGGAAGAGCAGAAGCAGCGGACGGGTGAAGCCATCCTGGATTCTGAGCCACCGGCTACTGGAGGATTTGTGTGGGAGAGCTATCCCCCATGGAGGCTCAGCCCTGCCCCTCCGGACTTCTTGTCTGAGGGCTTGTGACCCCCATCATTTGGTGGCCTCTTCACAGGTGGATGGCAGGTGGCCTGCAGTGGTGCAGGGGAGGGGGGTGCTAAATAATAATAATAATAATTGCTGCTATTATTGTACTTGTTAAGCGCTTACTATGTGCCAAGCGCTGTTCGAAATGCTGGAAGAGATACAAGTTCATCAGGGTGGACACAATCCCTGTCCCCCATGGGGCTCACGGTCGTGATCCCCATTTCCCAGACGAGGTAACTGAGGCAAAGAGAAGTTAAGTGACTTACCCAGGGTCGCACAGCAGACCTGTGGGGGTCTGGACCAGTTGTGGCCTTCTCAGCCTGACTTCAGCTGAACCAGCGGGTCATCCTCTGGCCCTCTCTTCTTGGTCAGATGCGCACCTGCGTTACGGGCAGGGAACGTGTCTGTTATGTTGTTCTACTACAATAATAATAACTGTGGCATTTGTTTGGCGCTTACTGTGTGCCAGGCACTGTACTAAGCGCTGGGGTGCATGCAAGCAAGTCGGGTTGGACCCGGTCCGTGTCCCACATGGAGCTCACAGTCGCCACCCCCGTTTTACAGATGGGATAACTGAGGCACAGAGAAGTGAAGTGACTTGCCCAAGGTCACACAGTAGATAAGCGGCAGAGCCAGGATTTGGACTCTTGACTTTCCGACTCCCAGGTCTCTCAAGGGCTTAACACAGTGACAGTTGACCGACTGACTAGGTGGTGGTTGTCATCAGAGCAATTGTGTGCATGATGCACCGGGGGCTGTCCCGTTTTGGGGGAGTGGAGGAGCGCTCGCTGCCGATTGCTGCCGAGGGCTGGTGGCCCATCTGAGTTCTAGCCCCGGCACTGTGCCCCCAGCACCGTGCCATCCATCCTGCTCTGCGGCCCCGGGCCACTCCCTTCGCTCTCCGACCTTCCACGAGCCACGGCCATGGTCTGCTCTACCCCGGCCCGGTCTGGGAGAGGGAGGGGCTGAGAATGGATTCCCCTTGCGGAGCCCCACGGGCTAGCCAGAGAGCAGGCAGCGGGGCTGGGATGAGGGGGCTGGGGGTGAAGAGCACGGACTCCCGGCCACACCGCCTGGAGCCCTCGTTACCGTAGGGAGAGCGCTCATCTGCTAAACCAGTGGCTCGGCCATCCTGCCCCCAGCCCCAGGGCCGATTCTGCAGCGGGGAAGGGCCACGTCCGCGCTTTCCTTGCACTCACACGCTCCTCACAAAACCCCGTTGGTTTCCCTTCCACCTCCGTATCGAACAGAACTCCTCCTCACTGGCTTAAAAGCAGCCCATCACCTCGCCCCCTCCTTCCTCACTTCACTTCTCTCTTGCAGCCTAGCCCGCACACTTGGCTCCTCCAGTGCCAACCTTCTCACTGGGCCTCCACCTCGCCCGTCTCGCCGCCGACCCCTCGCATACGTCCCGTCTCTGGCCTGGAACGCCCTCCCTCCTCAAATCTGACAGTTACGCTCCCCCCGCCCTTCAAAGCCTTATTGAAGGCACATCTATTCCAAGAGGCCTTCCCAGACTAAGCTCCACTTTTCCTCATTTCTCACTCCCTTCTGCATCGCCCTGACTAGCTCCCTTTTCTCTTCCCCCCTTTCAGCCTCACGGCACTTATGTACAAATCCGTAATTTCTTTTTATTTGTACTGTTGTCTGTCTCCCCCACCTCCTAGACAGAAAGTTGGTTGTGGGCAGGGAATGTCACTGTTTATTGTTGTATTGTACTTTCCTAAGTGCTTAGTACGGTGCTCTGCACACGGTAAGCGCTCAATAAACACGATCGAATGAATGGATGAAATGGTTAGAAGACTATTCACGCGGCTGATTCATCTCCTTTTCTTTCCACCAGGAGCCTACACTCCCGAGCCCCTGTCCAATTTCCGTTGGGCCCTCTTGTCGACCGGCCTGATGTTCTTCTACCACTTCAGCGTCTTGCAGATCCTGGGTCTGGTGAGTGAGCGAGGGGCGGGGACCGGCAGGCCGAGGCCGGGGGGCGGACGAGTCCCGGGTGGACTCCGCGACCGGGGCCGTCAGAGCCAGGGCAGCCCCCTCTTCAAATCTGAACTCGACTGGACAGGGCGAAAGAGGATGGGGAGGAGGAGGAAGGAAGAGGGAGAAAAAGGAACTCATGCGGTTCCTTCTCCACTACTGATGCCTTCCTAGTCCGCGCTGGGCCCGCGCCCACCCTAAAGCCCTTGGAGGGAGGCAGGTTCTCCTGTCTTGTCTGTCCCTTGGCCTGCCTCCCCTTCATCTGGGCCGGGGTTCCCCACGTGGTCCCGTTGCCCTTTGGTGTCCAGCCGCTGCCACTGTGGTTCTGGGACTCCGGCCCCCGTAGACCCACCAGCTGCCTAGGTGAGCTGAGCGTGGCTGGCGGGCGAGAGGAACCCCTTGTGCCCAGCCCAGGTGCCTGAGAGAGGGCCACTGGCATCTCCGCCATCCCCCTCCTGCCACTGCCCACGGAGGCCAGGGTGGAGCCGACGTCTCGGCTTCGGCTCTGGTCCCCTCCTGGCTCCGAGGGTCAGGGCGCACAAGGTTGGATGGGCCACTCTGCCCCAAGAGCCGCCCCCCTCGGCACCAGCCCCCAAGGGGACAGTCACTTCCCTTGCTCCCCCGGAGTGTGTCGGAGTCCGGTCAGAGCATGCTCAGGGACCCGTCGAGGCAGATTCGTGTCCTTCCTGGCCCCAAACTGGGTGATTTCCAGGGTGCTGGGCGGCCCCGGGATGGACCAACGCTTTGGGCAACCGGGCTGAATTTAGCTTGGAGGGCCACAGGGGACAGCCCTCGTCATCCCCATCCGGTGCTTCCCCGGCCCGGGACGGGAGAGACCGGTGGGCTTTCACGGTATTCCCACGGTGCCTAGAGATGAGGCAAGATGCTAGCTCCGTGCAGAGCCCAGCTAAAGGCCGTAGCCCGCGGCCGGGCCTTTGGGCAGGAGGAAAGGGCCGGACGCGGGGAGCTCAGACATCGAGGTCAGGTTTGACCCGGGACCGGCTGGGGCTTGGCGGGCACACTCCGTGGGCACGCTCGGCTCTCCCGCTGGCTCCCCGGGGTGGACGGGGGTCTGAGGGTGTGCCCCTCCCTCCGGGGCAGAGAGGCTGCAGGGGCCGGCCGGGGGAGCTGAAGGGAGATGCCGGGGCCAGGTGGTCAAAGGTCTCCCCGCTGTTGCAGGTCACGGAGGTGAATCTGAACAACATGCTCTGCCCCGCCATCTCGGACCCCTTCTACGGCCCCTGGTACCGGGTCTGGGCCTCGGGCCACCAGACCCTGATGACCCTGACCCACGGGAAGCTGGTCATCCTCCTCTTCTACACGGCCGGGCCCGTGACCAAGCACCTGGCCGACGCGCTCCGACTGCCCGCCAAGAAAGTAGACTGAGGGAGGGGGCCGGTTGTTGTCGTCGTAGCTGCCCACCCCCGGGGGCAGGACCGGTGCCTGGGGAAACCATCTCACAGGAGGGAGAGTAGCTCGTTCGGTGTCTCTCCCTCCCAACCACTTGCTCTCCCACCAAGCCGCCCCCCCTTTTCCCGGTCGGCCGTTCGTGCCCATCTGCGGCCTCCGTCTTCTCCTTGCCCTCTGCCGTTTCGTGCCAGTCACAGGGGAAGATCAGTGGCCTTAGCAGAGGCGGGGACAGGAGACAGGAGGGGCCGGGGCCTCTCGGACCCCGAGGGTCGGTGGCCGGGGACAAACGCCGCAGAACTGCTTTTACTGTCGGGGCCGAGGGCGGCCCCCCACTTCTCACTGCCCGGGATGCGTGCCCTGGCTGGGGCCCCTCCCAGCACAGCACCCTCCCCTCCGCCAGCGGGAGACCCCTGCCCTGCCTGCCCCCAGCTTCAGGTTTCAGCGCGGGAGCGAGCAATGACTTCCCGTCTCAGGTGTGTCAGGGGGTGGGATGGTCGGAGGGGCGGATGGGAGGAGGAGGAGGGTGGGGGGGGCTGGTTCTTGTTTGTGCCACGGTGCTGATGCTGGAGGGTTGGATGTTCTGCCGCGCGTGCCCCCGCCACCCAGGGGTGGCGTTGGGGAAGAGGGAAGCCGCGTCCTCAGCGGACAGTGCTACTTCTGGGTCTCTCTGCGGAGGATGCTAGTATGGGCTGGAGCGCTGTCATCAGTCGGGTCCCGTGCCCACCGCATCGCCAGCGGAGGTTGTGCGGGCCTTGGTGGGCGGAGGAGCAGGGGGGGCTTCCGGAGCCAGGCTCCGCACCCCGCAAGGAGTCTTTTATCGGGCGGTCGGGCCCGCTGCCCACCACCCCGCCCGCCCTTGCCTTCTCCCAGAGCTTCCTGTGAGAGGCAGGCCAGGGCAGAAGCGGGCAAGCGTCCCTCGCGGCCTGGTACTACAGCGGGCTGCCCAAGGACGGGGCCTGGGCTCTTGAGGGTTAGGGACGGCCGCGGTTCACTCAGCACCACTCACGATCCCAGGAAGGGGCATTGGTAGCCTGCTGGTCCAGGGCTCAGGCAGGCTGGTGGCCGCCGCAGCCGAGTCCGGGGGTTAGGGCTTTTGCTGTCAGCCCTGTCGACGGGGTGGGGCTGGGTTGAGAGGGCCTTTCCCTGGCCGCCTCCCGAGGCCTCGGAGTGTGGGGAATGCCAGGGCAACGGTGCCCTCATGTGGCCACCTCTTTTTCTCTGTCTCTCTCCCCTCCCTTTCCCTTCCCGAAAGGGGAAAGGCCGTTTGACTTGTCCCCAGGTCGGGGGGAAGCCAGGGTGCTTGCCGAGGGCTCATCCCTGGGTTTCCTCGTTGCCCCCAGTCCATCTTGCGTCACTGCCGAGTGCTCCAGGACTTCCCCCATCTGCCCCCTCCACCCCCTCTGTGCTGCTGCTCTGTGCCTTGTGTCTGCCTGGGGACCCTGTGAAGGGTGGACACCTCCACCTGCCTTCCCGCTTCCCCTCCCTCCTCCTCCCTTCCTCCACTTTGGTGAGAGCCGGGCCGGGCGCCTGCCCTTTCTGGGGTCGGCCGCGGACACGGGGTGCACGGTGGCCGCGGCAGCTCAGCGACCGCCCCTTTTCCCCCACCCCTCGATCCCCCCTCCCAGCCGTTCCTGCTGTTTGGGGATGGGGCCGCGCTGGGCCTTTAGACCCTTTCCCCGGCCCCACCTCCGTCCACGGGGGCCCGAGCCCCTGGACTGTTGGGAGTGCAGTGCCTCCGTTCAGCCGCTCCCACCCCCCTTTGCCGTAGCCTCGGTCACAGTTTGGGTATTTATGGGCCGGCGCCGGTCTTCTAGTGTTGAGTAAAGCCTCATTCTTTCCCTTCAAGGAAAGGTGTGGGCTGACCCCCGGGCCTGGCGTCCAGTCCGGGTGAGTTTGGTCCCAAGTGGGACCCGGGAAGGTCCATCCACCCCTTTGGGGGCTGTCGTCGCACCGGTAAAGCTTTACGAGTTCGTGGGGAGGAAAAGTGAAGGTTTTCGAGTCACAGAGCACGAGGCCCTGCTGCCTGTGGGAACTGGGGCCAGCACCGGCTGAGGGAGCCTCTGGGGATGCCACAGGACTTGTCGCTGGTGTCGGGGGCTGTTTGGGCAACAGGCAGACATGAGATGGCTCGTTGTGTCTCTGTACCGTCGTCCACTGCTTCTGGGGGGCAGTTTTGGAAAAGTCCCGCTTCGCCCCGTTCATTCCTACCTTCCCCGAGCCCCCGTTGCGATGCCCGGCTGCTGAGAACAGGGTGGGCCTCGCCAGCTTCCTCCCCTCCCTCCCTCCCACCCCCGGCCTGGGGCCACTAAAAGCTACGGGGAGGAAAGGGCCCACGGGATCCCCACCCCCTCCCCGATCCCATGGAGCGGGGGGCCTCCGCCCGCCACTGTGTCCGCAGCTCACGGTTGAGGGTCTTTTGTACGGTGCTTTTGACTTTGTAAACCTTTTGGATGTGCTCAAGTTGTTTTTCAGGTCACCTTTGCCAATAAAGAGTCATTTGTGTACGCGGAGTTGCCTGGTGGGATGGCTGCAGGGCACTCAGCTTTGCCGTTCCCTGCCGGACGGGGACCTGGCCGTGGGGGGCTCCGCGCCGGCCGAGGCGTTTCTGCGTTAGACGGTTTAGGAGCAGGACCGGGCTCCGGGGCCGCGGGCATCGCCCCCGCCCTGAGCGCCGGCCACTTTCCTCTCTTTGTGCCCACGGCACGGGCCCACGCCAGGAACCCGACTTGGGTTCTTCCCCCGGCTTTGCCGCTGCTCGCTGTGTGACCCTAGGTAAGTCATCTCACCAAGCGAGGGGAAACCCGGGCTTTGTTCGGCACCCTAGGAGGCCACCGGGCACCTGTCTAGGGCCAGGATGGTGGAGCAGGAGACCCTGTGCCCCCGCGTTCTGGGCTCTGGCCATCTGCTGGGTGGCACCTGCCGGATGGGAGAAGGGATCCAGATCGGGGAGCGGAATGCCCTTCCCTGCCCCGACAAGTGGGATTTTTTGAGCTCCCTCTGAGGCCACTAACCCCGTTCAGGGAGGGGGCGAGTTTCAGAGGTCAGTGAGGGTGGGGACGGTCCAGGGCCCCCGACCCCGGGGCTCAGTTAAGCACGCGCTGAGCCGGCCGTGGCCTGTTCCGGGGTGGCTGGCTTTTGCCTGGCAGGGTAGAGTCCGCGAGCACGTTTACGGGCCAGGGTGTTCTCCTCCAAGCCCGTCCCCATCCCACAACTCACCACTCACTCCCAACCACAGACCCTGGCTGCTGGGGCAACCTAATCATTTTCACTTGTGCCATTCGTTTAGCACTTTCTCTGTGCCAAGCAATCTACTCCGCGCTGGGGGAGGTAAAGGTCCACAGGAGGCTCACAGTCTAAGCAGGAGAGAAGATAGGCATCAGACCTCCATTTTGCAAAAATAGTAATTGTGGCGCTCTCGAAGCGTTAAGTACGGGTCGGGCACCTGGCTGGATAGAGGTAAGATGATTTGGTCCGACTCGGCCTCCCTTTCCCACGTGGAGGCACTCAGTCTGAGGAAGAGAGAAAGCAGGGGAATCTTCCCTCCGTTTTACAGGTGGGGAAACCGAGGCACAGAAGTTAATTGACTTTGCCAAGGTCACACGCAGCAGGCAAGTGGCGTGAGCAGGGCTAGTACCCAAGTCCTGTGCTCTGTATCTCCAAACTTGGGTTTCAAGGGCGGGGTTGGAGTCTGTGGCACCATCCTATCCCGTTGTTGGGTAGGGATTGTCTCTGTCTGTTGCCGAATTGTACTTTCCAAGTGCTTAGTACGGTGCTTTGCACACAGTAAGCGCTCAGTAAATACGTTTGAATGAATGAATCCCGGTCCCTTCCTCGCCAGCGGTCCTGGAAGGCTGGCGAGGAGCAGCGGGCAAGCCACCTCCCTATTAGCACCCAGATTAAAGCCCCTTTGGGACAATCAGTTGAAGGTGGTGGCCTAATTTAGGTCATGTGGCTTTATACTTAGCCTGCCTCCGGCCAAGCCGATGAGATGGCTTAGCGGGCAGACAAAGCGGCAGGTCAGTGGGCACCCTGCCTCAGTCCAGATGGGAGCCGCGTGCCCCGGCTGGGTCCGGGCCCCGTGCCAAGGGGCGGAGCGACCCGCTCCTGCCGCTCCACCTGTGCTCGGAGCAGGGGCTGTGGTTTTCGCTTGCGGGGCCCGCGGTCCGTTGGGGCAGGGAGGGCCCGGGATGTGTGGGGACGGTTCAGCATCCGTGACGGAGAGATAGGAAGGGCCCCGCGGGCGGGCAGGCTCCAGGACCCCACCTCACTGCCCTCTGCCAGTTTGGGGGATCGGTGCCAGTGGCTGAGGGTAGTTCCACCCTCGCCGACTGCAGGTGGGCCCCCCGGGAGCACCTCTTTCCGCTCAGATCAGGTAGTAAAACCCCCGCCCTGCCGGCCAGCAGTGACCTCCATGGGAAGCTGACTGGGGAGGAGGGCTGCCAGGTGAACCTCAGTCCACCTCCCTGGGAAGTCCTGAGCCTAAAGAAGGTCCTCGCCCCAGAAAGGCGGGGCCCCAGCCTGCCCAATGTTGGGTAGGGACTGTCTCTATATGTTGCCAATTTGTACTTCCCAAGCGCTTAGTACAGTGCTCTGCACACAGTAAGCGCTCAATAAATATGATTGATTGATTGGGAAGTGGCTCCCGGCAGCCACGGCCCCTCGGGCAAAAGTTTAGGTCACAAAGCTCAACCCGGGAAAGACGTTGGAATCTACCGGGCCCCAGCCGGCTGGCCCTTGGTTTTCAGGCCAAGTCCTACAGCCAGCGTCTGTTGAAATAATTTGATCCTCTGTCATGAAAGAAATCTGCGGGAGTAGGCAAGACCGTATTTATATAAGGCATATACCCTTCGCCTGACCCCCGGGCTCACTGGCACAACTTGAAACCCCATTACGAGCCCACGGACCCACCCTGAGGGCCAGCGTCGCCGGGCTCGTAGCGTCTTTAGGATTACCGAGCGACTGATGCCTTGGGGTGGGGTGGAGGCACGGAGGGATCGGGATGGAAGTTAAGACGATGCCTTACCTTTCCAGGCCGAGACCCACCCGACTTAGTACAGGTGCCAAATTCTGCCACCTGAATTGTGCGCCATCCAAGCAGGCACCAGACCTACCGTGGCAGCAGGTCTCCCTCCCCCAATTGGAAGTCCACAGACCTAAAATGGTCCCTGCCACACCTACCAGAAGGCACTTGAAATACCTTCACCAGGGGCGAGATCATTATTATTAACAATTGAGGTATTTACTCAGTGCACGTCTTTCACATCCATTCGGTGGCGGACAGAGGAGAGCTGACCCTCTCCTTGCTCCGAACACCACAGCGGATGGCGGCATGGGCAGTCAGATCATTTCCCAAGGTCATTTCTGGCTATCAATTAAAGCTGTGAGTTTTAAAGAAAAAAAGGCAGCCCTCACTTTTTTCTCTTGCATCAGGAATTCCCTCTTCTAAGTGCAGAATAATGATGACCGGTGTCCCTGCTGAAGGATTTTTCACCCCATCGTAATGGTATAATCTCTACCTGGTGCGGTGAGCAGGTGTCCGTGGTCGATGGTCCACCTGGAGAGGTAAATACTTGAGTCAGTGTTAGTAGCCCCCCAACCCTTGGTGCTGCTGAGAGATCACTGGGTTTAAGGATGCAGAGGTGGCGGGTTCTAATCCCACCTTGACTGACTGAACTAGATAACTTAAAAAATGGGAGAAAAAAAATGGTTGTTTTGTTTGTCCTGGAAGGGGATGACTCGGTAAACAGCTTTCCCGTTATGGAGTGAGCGGGTAAGCTTTCCAAATGACCATCCTCCCCATATGTCAGAACGATCCTTCCGGGCTCTCGCGGCACAAGTAATCAAGCGGGTGGTTGTGAGTTATAAAGGTACCGGTGTAGTGAGGTGCGAGGAGAACCCGGCGGGGCTCCTAGGGCTGAGTCTGGGTTTAAGGAAGCAGTGGTTGAGGGTTTTAATCCCAGCTCCGCTGAAAAAAAGAAGAGGTGAGTGAGAGTCACTTTAAAAAAAAATATACTCAGTCTCTTCAATATGAAATGTGGGGCCGGGGGTGCATTTGAGTTTCCATTCCTCTTGGAGAAGAAAAAAACACCACACCCTTACCTTACCCTCATCCTTCTCCAGATGGGAGGCAGAGACTTCCTGGGGTGGGAGGACCAAGGCCAAATTTCTGGAACGGAACCGAAGCAATTGCCCATAAATTTACAGGATGAGAATCCAGCCACGTCATGGGGCACGACTGATCTGACCGTTGGCAACACCACCACCCCCAAAGCTCCCCAAAAGAAACACCACCAACAATCACTGAGGACTCTTTGTGATATTTTATTGGGTAAATGATTTCAAAGGTAATAACAATAGTGTTAAAACTACTACAATGTCTTTCCACAGCCATATCTCACAGACCCACAGATAACACCCTCCCGCCCCCCCCCTTAATTTTTTGGCTTTTGCTCATAATTTTTTTTTTTTTTAAAGCCCCTACTCATCGTAATAAACTGCCCATTTCAACAGTTTCTTCACCCCAATAGCAATTCAGTGCGAAAGGAGGGAAGATCTAGTTTTGGAACGGAGGGGGTTTCGGGTAATCTGTGATGTCATTATCGTAATCAAGGTACTAAGAAAGAAGGAAACAGGAGCCTCCGAGCTACTCCAGGTAGCCCTCGCTCCTGCTGGGTATCATCTCCACCGCATCACCAATATAACTCATTCTGCTGGTGACTAATTCCAAGGATTTTTTTTTTTTTAACGTATAAAACACTAAAATAACTTAGAAACTAGATCCAAATAGTTCAAAAAGAATCAACTTCGATATACAAAAACAGTCATATAGGTTGTTATAAAAGTTTTGTTTTCTCAGTGCGTTTAATGTACCAGCGCAGTCACTGGGTCCAGAGTAAAGTAAGAGGTTTTTCTTTTTTTGTTGGCTTTTTTTTTTTTGTTTTTGTTTTTTTGGTTGTGTTTTTTTTTTTTCTTTCGTTGCTTTTCTGAAACAGTAATAAAAAAACGAGGAAAACATACCTTCGTATATAAAGAATCATTGCTGGTTTTAAGAATAAATGTAACAAGGAAACCCTGAAATCTCAGAGGCACACGACGGGCTTCCATCGGTTTTAAAAAAATAAAAGGAAAAGTCACCAGTTGATTTCAACGGAGGATATGCTCCAACTCCTCAAATCAATTTAAATTCAATTAACAGCACTAGCAAAAAAAAAAAAAAAAACCAGTTAGAAACTGTACAAAAAATCAACAAGTTAACTAACACATGTAGTCCTGCAAGGTTTTTGTAAGGGCCGGAAGGCGGGCCTTTATGGGAGCAGCATTTGGGCATGGCTGGAGGCGTCTTTGGTTTGATCTGACACACACACGAGAGCGATGTCATCTACTCCAGATAACGTCAAAAACCCGCACGTTTGTAGACAAGGGAAAGAGGCCAATGTCCAGTCTCGGGGACGGGGGCCCGGAGGGGAAGCGCCGGGGAGGAGAGGGCCGCTCGGTTGTATCGATCCCACGGCCCTGGGGGGGTGGGTCGGGGCGAGGAGCCCCCCCGAGGAAAACGCTCGGACGGGGAGCGTTTCCGTCTGGGGGGGCCGCCGCCCACCCAACCCCGCCGAAACGGCTCTGGAGACCGGGTGGCACATTCCGGCCCCCGCGGGTGTTCATGTGGGGCGGGGGGGAGAGGGAGGGGGCCGCGCCTTCCAGTTGCATTTTCGTAAGGAAAACAGAAAAATCCACCTCAACACCCCCAAGGGTCTGGCTCTGTAAACGTTGTGCTGCTCAAACCGAGTTCAAGTATCTCCTTCGGAGCTGTTTAGATTAAAGCGATCAGGCGAGCATCCTTCCGGTTCGGGCCGCGCCGATAAAGCTCGCAGTGGATGTACGGGGGTGGCCACCCCCCCCCCCCGCCCTCGCCCCGCTCTCAGGATGCCAGTCTGACTTCGAACCCGTGCCGCCTCTCGACGTGTCCCACAGAAGTGGATTCCAGCCACATCGGTATCAGCCTTTTAATCAACGGTACAGGTAAATCGCGCAAGTCTGGAGGGCCCGCCCGCCACCGCCCTCCCCTACGCCGGCGGGTTGGTACCGTACCCGTTCTGTCTCTTGGCTGTTTTGTAGTCAACGGCTACTGAGAGAGAGGAGAGGGAGAAGGGACAACGATGCATTGTGCATTCTGTTGTGTACAAAAGGGAATAGATAACCCTTCTCCCTCCCCGCCCCGCCACGGTGGGGGGGGTATTGCTGACCTCGTCCTCTGAAGCCTGCAGGATGGTTATTTCATCAGTATATCATTATTAACATCGGTAAGAAATTCCATAGAACATCTGCATATATCAAGGATTTAAAAAAAATCTGACATGATTTTAGAGTCCGCATGACCAGTCACGTGACCTGCTCCAGGTTGATTAGCACCTTTAGAGAGATAGATA
Source organism: Tachyglossus aculeatus (assembly GCF_015852505.1). Classification (NCBI taxonomy): domain Eukaryota; kingdom Metazoa; phylum Chordata; class Mammalia; order Monotremata; family Tachyglossidae; genus Tachyglossus; species Tachyglossus aculeatus. The sequence goes on along the minus strand of NC_052071.1, from coordinate 15,207,957 downwards.
TATATATATATATATATATCTGCAGCTACATACACACATATAGATGCACATATATATATATATATATATGTATATATAGAGAGAATAAATCTTTTCATAAAAAACTTCTAACAAATGAGCCCAGCCAGTAGGCTGAGCATGCTGGAACGAGATGATGGGTTTTATGACAAGTGAGATTTTTTTTTTTTTGCAGCAGCAGACATTATTCAGCTTTGTGCTCAGTTTCCCTATAAGGGCAAGAAATTTTTTTTTTCCCTCCCATCAGGTCGCCGCTTACCACGCACCGAAAGACAAATCCGTGGTCCAAACCGCTTTCGGCGAGGCCCAAGCCTAGAGCTCTGCCCCGCTGCGTGGGATGGGATGGGCCCCGAGCTATCGGCTCGTTTAATTAAGGCATCACGACTGAAAGCGAATGTTCAGACAGCGGGTGCTGTGGATGAAGGAACACCGAAAACCTTCCACGACCCCCACCACGACTCCCTAGGTTTAGCTTCCCTCTAAATAGGCGGGCTACCAGCTACCGTCGAAAACATCGGTGCCCATTTTAGAACTGAGAAGTAGCAGCCTGCCGCCCGTCACGGCAACTGGGTAGCTTATTAACGATCTGAGCTTCAGCTGCACCCGTCGTTTCCCCGGACTAGAAATTTGGTTGGTCTGCCACCCCTCGTCACCGGGTCCTTCGGTTTCCTGCCCGACCCAACTCGTCTCGCTTTCGCTCAGCTGCCCCGGGCCCCCCCCCCACCCTCCCCCTAATCAGGGTTACTCGAAAACATCGTAAACCTTCAATATTTCCCCATCTCCGTTATTACAGCTGAAAAAATAAAAATCTTCGCCACACAGTGAACGAGTTTTCTACCACTATCTGTAGTGTAGAAAAAAAGGGATTCAAACCACCTATATCATAAGTATTTATAAAAACTCCAGTCCTGCCCCCATACCAGGCGGAAACATCTGAAATCCTGGCAACACAGATCCTATGTTTCACCAGACAATCATTACTATTTCTTACAATGGCAGCTACACTCTGTCCCTGCCGATCATGACCCGATGCTTCCTAAAATCTACACGCTTCAATGAAAAGGATACACCTACAGAGAAAACAGTCTCTTTCTGGCTGTGGGCACAGAAACACCATCAGCTCAGTTAAAGAGAAACCTCAGAGGAGTCAGGAAACGGTATCATCTATGACCATTTCTCTTTCTGAAACAACAGGTGGCTACCAAACGTTTCTCCAAATGGCCCTTTTTCCTGTTTTCCCCTAGGTTTCCACCTAAGTCACACTCCTTTCCCAGTCAAAGGCACTAAATTCTACCCCTGCTCTCTTCCTAGTAGTCAGTGCTCTCCAAAATGATTCCTATAAACGTGTCTGAGAGGGAGTCGTTTTCCTTTACCTGCGGTTTTCTTAATGTGAAAATCAAGTCTGTGAACGGACTAGGGAAGGGAAGTCTCCGGTTCAGCCAGCCGCTCCGGAAGGCAAACGGATTCCTCGCGATCCTTGACCGACTCCGTGACAGGCAGGGGTCTTCCCATTTCTGGATCCTGGCCGGGTCAGCTACGGGACTTTTTCTTTTCTTCTCACCAGAGGGATGAAGCCCTACACGTCGTAGTGGAGAAGCCCAATCCCAGACAAAATTCAGGGCACAGTTTAACTTCCTGACTTGGATACCTAACACTCCCTGGCCCCCCAAATTCAACAAGCGCCTGTCTCTCTTTCGGAAAAACGCAATCCCTAATTCCAGCCTTAAAAACTTTTAAACTTTTCCTTCCATCCACAGTCCCGCAAAATCTTGATCGATACAATGAAGTAAATCACATAAGAGCGTAGAAAAGAAAAATGAGGGTGATTATATATGCTGCAAAAAAAAAAAAGTGGGAAGGGGGGAAAAAAAAAATCAAGGGACCTAAAAACCCTGAAGAATTATGGGATCTTCATAATTTTCATCTCCGTTGCCACGGTGCGCTACGCCAATTAAAAGGAGAAGTCCCTTCCACCGTGGCAACGGAAACTATCATCATAAAATGGTACAGTAATAGAGATAGCTAGACCACGAAGGGGCAGGGTCTCCTGGGAAGAGGTCTGCAGAGGGGTCCGGGGGCTGGTCATGCGGCTCGGTGTCAGGAATAATGGTTGTACGGGGGGAGGGGGTGTCCGATGCCGTTTTGAAAGTGATGATGCTGACGGTGGGCCAGGTACTCGGCGTAGCTCATGGTCATCTTCTCGCTACGGTACCTGCAAGGAAGGCAGCGGAGAGAAGAAGACGGCCCGATTGTAAAAGGGGTACCCGAGCGGGAGCCAGCCCGGCTCCAGGCCCGCCGCCTCCAGGGAGCCCTCTCCAAAACCCCATCCCATCCTCTGATGGCACCTTCTCCTAACGGATCTATTTCAACCCATCCGTCCCACCTCGTCCTGCGAGACGGGAGCGATTCTGAGCACTGTCCAATGGAGGGCACGGGGCCGGGGGCCCAACTTTGCCTTCTGAACCGGGGGGGCGGGGTGTGCGTGCGGTACGGCCTCAAAGGCTCGCCGGCGGGGCGGAGGGAAGCGGGAAGGGAAAACGGAAACCAAAGTTCCTCACTGGGGCTTCTCCTTCACTGCGAGAGAGCATCCCGAGCGGGCACCGGGGCTGGCCCAAGCGGTGCCCGTCACCCGGCCCCACAGCCCCGCCGGAGCCGAGCTCGCCCACCTTCTCTGGGCGCTCAACGAACGAACAAGTGAGTCTTCCGAAGGAGGCCCCCTCCCCACCGTCGTCAAGGGGCTGGAGCCTGGAGTCCCCGGCCCCGCAGAATCCCAAATCCTAACGGGTCGGTGCCCAGCCCGGGCTGCCGGGTCCGGTCGGTCTGACGGCCGGGACTCCCACCGACCCGCTACGCTGCTCTGTGAGCCAAATCCCCGGCCGCTCGGAGACTGTGGTGTTTGTTAAGCGCTTGCTATATGCCAGGCACTGTACTGAGCGCCGGGGTGGTTACAAGCAAATGGAGTTGGACACAGTCCCTGTCCCACGAGGGCTCACGGTCTCAATCAATCAATCGTATTTATTGAGCGCTTACTGTGTGCAGAGCACTAAGTGCTTGGGAAGTACAAGTTGGCAACATATGAGACGGTCCCTACCCAACGGTGGGCTCTCAATCCCCATTTTACAGAGGTAACTGAGGCATAGCGAAGTGAAGTGACTTGCCTCGGGTCAACAGCAGATAGGCGGCAGAGCCGGTATTCGAACCCATGACTTTCTGTCGCCCAGGCTCTATCCTGTAAGCCACGCCACTTGTCCATCCCACCTAAATCCGCAACCTGATAAAGCCAACGCGACTCCGGGCGGGCCGGGGCCGGCCCCAGTCACACGACAGGATCGTCCCAGTCCACCTGCTCAGCCCAGAGACACGAGATCGTTTCACATTGATCAGAGGCCCAGAAAGGCAATATCCTTTCTCGGTGAATCGGGAAGATCCCGCTTTGGCTGTCCCACTCATTCCATCCACCCGTCTGGCCGCCGCTTAAGGGGGGCCCTCCTCGAGCTCCGTCCTGACCGTTCGAGTCCGTCGTTCGTCAGGCAACTAAAACTGCTAGGTACGTGGTGGGGGACGACGGTTAAACTGCGGCACGGAGAATGCAGGGATTTTCTTAAAAATAGTAGGATTTCTGTCGGCCTGGCGGTGACTCCCTAGCCAACATGCTGAAGGCCAGGTAAAGGGCCAACGGGTTTTGGAAGCTTGCTTGGCCCAGGAGGAGGAGGAGGAGGAGGAGGCTGCCGCTTTCTCCTTCCTATTTAGACCAAGAGCTCCATGTGGGATGGGAACTGTGTCCGACTTGGTTAACTTCTATCTACCCCAATGCTCACAATGCTTGACACATAGGAAACACTTAAGTACCATTATTATGTTGTTATTATTATTACTGCCATTTCCCTATCCCTCCCTCTCCTTCTGCTGGGCCAGAGAGAGATAATGCCCCTTGGGGATCCCCGCCAACCTCTTCCACCCAGTTTGGTCCGGTGGTCTGCCCGTCCTTGGCAACTAGGTCTGGTTCATCACTTTGGGGGGTAGTTTGAGAAAGCATGATTCCTGTCACCATCCAATTTAGCACTGCCACTATTCTTTGGGTCCAGTGTTTGGACAAGAGAGCCCTGTGGCCAGTTAAGTCAGTGGACAATCAAGTCCCGGTTGTCTCCTTCCCTTGCACGGTGCACTTTTCGTGCATTATTAAGCGGTCGTCATCAAACTAATAGCTTGAGGCCCTAGAGCAAGCCGCTGCATGCAACCTCGCTGTGGGCAGATAACTCTGCCCGCTAGGATCTGGAAAGAGGAGTCGGGGATCGCCAAAGGGACCGAGGAGGGAAATGTGGGTTTGTATTCGGAGACCATAGTGAAACAAAAGTCAACACACCCCTCCATTCCCCACTCCATACGCACGCTGTGACACACACCCACACACGTGCCAAGCCTCCCCCCCCCCCCCCCCCCGCCCCCAACCACCATGTACCTGGTCAGTTTTATGGTTTTCCTGAATTCATTAGTAATTGGAGCCTTGTATCCTCCTTTCCTCAATAACGAATCGATGGTCTGAATGTGGTCCCATCCTGTCGAGAGCCAACCAAATGAAATATCACTCAGAGCGCGAAAAAGGACAAGCTTGGTCTCAATATAGACAATAATGCTCCCTGGCTTTAAAGACTACCCAGTGCCATCCTAGTAGCCTTACGCAATTTTAGGGGTCTGGGCCAAAATGCTTAAAAGGCGTCATCCCATTTCAAGGAAGGGGCAAACACCTCGAGTCGACGTTCTGCTCCAAGCATAGCCCCGTACTGTGACCCTTCCCCCTGTTAACTCCGAAGGATAGCCCCCAGAGGCAGATCTGGAAAAGGAAGACCTTTTATAGACAGCTTGTAGCCCCGGAGCTGCGTCCGAGAAAAAAGATCTGAACCCAAGACCTTGAACCGTATTCTCTGTGATGACGAATAATGCAAGAGGAAAGTCGGGAGGAAACCGCTCTGCCGGTAAATTCGCTCTCCCCTGGAAGGCAGAACTCGAGTGGTGGGAGGAAGCCCAAATACCATCGTGGCTCAAGAAAGCATGCATGCGTGTGCGTGTGTCTGTGTGCACGCGTGTGGGTAGAGGGAAGAAGGAGCAGGGCTCCCTATTCCCTGCACAGGGCACCATGCCATTACTAATGGGGTCTTTTGTCCACTCATCAAAGACATGGGTTACAGAGCCTCCGGGGCCTTTCCCACCGTCCCTTCGGGAGCCATTCACGTCATCTCACAGATATACAGCAGAGTAAAGATTTTCCTCTTCCTTAAAGGAACAAGGCAGCGTACGCTGAGTGACTTCTGGGGACTCAACAGTACCGTGCCCGAGCCCCTTTAGAAGGGAGGGGACTGATGGGATCAGGTGGCGCAAAGCTACTGGAAACAAGTCACCCATCGCCGCCACTAGGTTCGACCACACGGCCCAAGCACCCGAATGCATATACGCCCTTCAAAGTACGGCAGGCTCGAGCCATTTACGGTTTAAGATATAGCCATTCAGGCCGCTTTTCTTAAACACAAACTCTTAGTCGATATTAAGACAAAAATAAATCAGCTGTTTTACCTGAAACCCCAGGTATAAGATATACACGTGGAAGCATATTTAGACCCACACCTACACACACGCACACACACACTTTGTTCAGAGGACACCAGAATAGCTTATATATGGCAGAGAGTCTTTTAACTCACAAAACTCAGAGCTAAAGAATGCGAAATGGGAATTTTGTCGTGGCCAGAAAGGACAAACGTCGGCAGGTTGCCCGAGTGACCCGTGTCGCCCCACAAGCTAGCGAGCATTACGACTCCGAGTTTGGGTCCTTTTGCCGTTTTTTCGGGGCGGGGGGGGGGACTGGGCCACGGACGGGCCTGGGTGGTTTTCTACGCGCCACAGCCAAGCTTCTCGGAAAGAATGGAGAGATACAGAAGAGTAGAATGACCCTGGCGAGATCTCCCCCCAAGTTGAAAGCCAACTCTTTTTAAACGAAAGGGGTAGGCGAGAGCAGGGGCCATTTCGGAGAGAAAACAGTCGGAACGGCAGATTTACGGAAAATCGGGGGGGTCGCTTCCGCTAGGTCACACCACGGAACAACTGCAGAGGAGGGTACGCCGCCTCGGGTTGATGCGACGGCTCGCCCCGTCTCTAGGGAGGGCCGCCCTGTTCTTCCATTGCCACTGTGCGTGCCCCCTTCGGGACATCTGCCTCTAACAGACACGGAACGGGGCGTATTTGATAGATAAGAATCGATCCTTACAATTGAATACTGGTCCGTCATCTGACATCAGCGCAAGGTCAAATATTGCATTTTAGGTTTCTATGTACGTGTAAATTCTTCACCAGATCATATGAAATAAAGTGCAACAATGACCTTGCTCCTTTGCAACCTCCGGGAGGTAGGTGGCGGTGCGTTTTGATCCTTTTTCATTGATGAATTCTATTCTAATGCCATGTACACCCACCTGAAAGAAATTGGCAGTTTCATTAGTATATTCCGTCTTTATCAAAGAAAAGAAAAAAAAAATTTAACAGTCACCTCCCAGCGTATGCGCTTAATCGGCTTCTCTCATTTGGGGGGGGGGGGGGGAACAGTTTGGGGTTTTTCCCCTTCCCGCAGAGCTTTGAGTTGGATATCGGTCATCGACACCAGAACGGGGCCTTGGAGACTGAAATGGGCCGGATGCCGACTGTGCCCTGCCGGGCCGGCGGGTGAAGGGATCTCTTCCCTCCCGGCCCGCTGGTCTGCCGGCTCCGGAGTCCCGCTGCCATTCCCAGATCCGGGCCCCGGGCAGGGGGGGGATTCGGGCAGGTCCAGGACCCGACCACTCAAAACCGGCCAAAACACTCAACTGCGCATTTCAACGGGGACATCGGATTGGCGGCCGCCGGCTTCAAAACAGAGACTCCCGGGAGAAACTCCCCCACCCCTCGGGACCAACCTGTACTTCCCAAGCGCTTAGTACAGTGCCCTGCACACAGTAAGCGCTCAATAAATACGATTGATGATGATGATGATGGCCACTCGTCTGAGCCATCTGCCCCTGAAGCAGCATGGATAGAGCCGGGGCCTCGCAGGCAGGTTATGGGTTCTAATCCCGGTTCTGCTCCTTGTCTTTGGGACCTTGGGCAAGTCACTTCACTTGTCTGGGCCTCAGTTCCCTCATCTGTAAAATGGGGATGAAGACTGTGAGCCCCCCCGTGGGACAACCTGATCACCTTGTAACCTCCCCAGCGCTTAGAATAGTGCTTTGCACATAGTAAGCACTTAATAAATGCCATCATTACTATTATTGTCTGGGCCCCAGTTACCTCATCTGTAAAAAAAAAACAAAAAACGGGGATTAACACTGTGAGCCCAATGTGGGACAGGGACTGTGTCCAACCTGGTTAACTTGTATCTTCCCTAGTGCTTACAACAGTGCTTGGCACATAGTAAGCACTGGACACAAGTACCATAATTATTATTATTTGACTCCCAGGACCCAAACTCTTTCAAATTATTTAAATAAGAGACAGTCCCTGATTTACTCGTCTTTACTGGAAAGAGCTTTAAAGTACGAGGCATTAAAAGATACAGTCCACAGCGGACACCATCAGCCCCCAGGGACTAGAGGCCGCTTTTTAAAAAAATGGTATTTAAGCATTTACTACGTGCTACCCACTGTCCTAAGCCCTGGGGTAAATATGAGGGAATCAGTCCCGGTCCCACATGGGGCTCAGTCTAAACTGGAGGGAGGATTTAATCCTCACTTTCTAGATGAGGTAACAGGCACAGATAAATTAAGAGACTTGCTCAAGGTCGCACAGCCAGGATTAGAACCTAGGTCCTCTGACTCCCAGGCCAACCGGGCCTCACTGCTTCTCTATGCACTCACATGACAGACGAGAAGGGCCATTAAATGCCTTAAAACACATCCCAAAAACAGGCTTCTACAAACAGCCCCCAGGAAAGTGCTACAAACTAGCCCTAAGTACCACCAGCCAGTCTAGGGCAAAGGGCGCTAAATTCACCTCAAGTCACTAGGGCCGAATGTCCGGCCAATTTTACAAAAATAACCCACTTTGGCGTTTACCATTTACCCATGAAAATCAAATAAATGCTGGATTGCGCACTCCCATGGACTACTTACATAATTCTGGGGCTAAGAAAGGGTCAAAGTTTACTTCAGAATTAAGGACTACAAAACCTATGTTTACAGATCATTCACTGGTAATGGGAGTTGCTTAAAAGGAGACTTCATCTCCTGATGTTTTGCCCAAGCTTCAGCTTGCTTTAGATACTGCTCTAGCCCGGCCTGGTGGAAAGAGCTCCGGCCACATCTCCTGTGGGACCTCGGGCAAGTCACTTCACTTCTCTGTGGCTCAGTCCCCTCAAAAATGGGGAGTCAATCCCTCCTACTTAGACTGTGAGCCTCCACTCCAGCGCTTAATACAGTGCTTGGCACATAGTAAGTGCTTAACAAATACCACTATTATTATTATCATTCATTCATTCATTCAATCGTATTTACTGAGTGCTTACGGTGTGCAGAGCACCCTACAAAGTGCTTGGGACAGTACAGTTCAGCAACTAATAGAGACAATCCCTGCCCACAGCGGACTCACAGTCTGGAATTGTTCCTATTATTCCAGGAAGGCCTTCTTCAGACTTGCCCTGGGCTGGAAAATCTGACCCAACTTCATTTCTGGGGGTCTGGAGTTGGGGGAGAGACAAAATTGAATTTCACCGCGGGAGGGCTCCTGAAACTCCCCAATTCCATTTGGCCCCAGTGCAATGCCTTCAGCTGTGTGACTTTGGGCAAGTCACTTAACTTCTCTGGGCCTCAGTTCCCTCATCTGTAAAATGGGGATTAAGACTGTGAGCCCCCCATGGGACAACCTGATCACCTTGTATCTCCCCAGCGCTTAGAACAGTGCTTTGCACATAGTAAGCGCTTAACAAATGCCATTATTATTATTATTATTATTATTATGCCTTGTGTCCGTGCGGAGGGGCAGGGACCATTTCCCGGGCTCTGGGCTTTGAGAAGGTCGGGAATTTCGCATCCTCAAACCTTCCTTACCCAAACGTGACTTTGTTCGTGGCTTTAAGTCTTCCCGGCGTGCCTCCGATACCAAATAAAAGCTACTACAGTTGGGCAGAAACCCTAAATCACCGACCAGTGTTTGCAGAATCAACTCGGCTTACTTTTCTGGTGGATCCCTAATTCAATATTAAACAACTTTTGGTCCAGTGGAATCGGGGGAGTGACTGTTCTTTAACATAATCTGATTGGGCTTTTAGCAACTGTTAAGTAACATGATTCTCCTTATCGGTAGGAGGAGGAAGGAAACCAGGCAATAATCAGAATCTCACTTCATGGTAAAGGCAGGAGGCGGGGGGGACCGTGGGCTCCTACGGCCCGGCTGGAAAAGGAGAAGATGTACAAAAGAACGGCCCTGCCACATATCCAAAGTGGAATAAGCAGTTTGCCCCCAGATTCACTTCTATTTTATGAGGGTACATGTCAAACTTCAAAATAAAACCATTAAGAGGAGCAGCATGGCACAGTGGATAAAGAAAGGGCCTCGGAGTCAGAACGTCACGGGTTCTAATCCCGCCTCCGCCACCTGTCTGCTGTGCAGCCTTGGACAAGCCGCTCTGCTCCTCTGAGCCTCAATTACCTCATCTTGTAAAATGGGGATGAAGAACGTGAGCCCTATGTGGGACAGGGACTGTGTCCAACCTGATTTGCCTGTATCCATCCCAGTGCTTAGTACAGTGTAGAGTGTACAGTGCACAGAGTAAACGCTTTAAAAATACAGTAATTATAATTACTGTTAAGAAGGACTTCCATGAGGCACACCGAGGCACCCACACAATTCTAAATACAGTTTCCCTGAGAGCTGGCCAAAAGATAAGAGGTTTCTTTTTCGTTCAAAAGCTGAGCAGAGCTATAAATAAAACGTCCAGCGCTCTGCACACAGTAAGTGGTCAATAAATATGACTGATTGATTGAATGAATGAATGCAATCTGAGGAAAACCCAAGGTAAGACGTCCAGATAAGATGATGTGGAATCAGAGAGGCTGAATTTACATTTGCTGAGATCAAGTTTAGAAGGCATGATTTCTAGAGTTCTATTTCGGCTAGAAACAAGTTCGGGGTTACTTTGAAACATTGCCTACCTGATTTTTAAAGTATTTTATAATCTACAGTTTTTCCAATGTTTGGAATGATTAAAATCATTAACATTTCGCAATGCTTGACTATTTAAAACGATCAAAATTCACTCCCAGAGTTTAAAAGGTAATTTAAAAAACATCCCGAGGCCGACAATTCGGTTCGTGGATCACCCAAGACCTCTTGTGTTCCTGTCTCCTCCTGCTACCTAACTTTCTGATTTTCTATAGACCGCTTAGAAGCTCTGATTCCAAGAGCAGACGAGAAGTCAGAACTCAATTCAGTCTGCCTCGCTGGTTTTCAGCAGCTTCGGAATAACATTTGGAGGGGAAAAACAGGCATCTCTGATCTTAAATGACGTGTTCGGCCTAGTGGCTACAGCCCCGGGCCGGGAGTAAGGAGATCTGGGTTCTAGTCTGGGCTCGGCCACTTGCCTGCGCTGTCACCTCGGGCAAGTCACTTCACTTCTCTAGGCCTCCGTTTCTTCAGCTGTAAAATGGGTACTCTCTACTCTCCTTCCCCTTCAGACTGCAGGCCCCTTTAGGCCATTTTTTCAGTCTTACAGTCTCAGAAATCAGAGATTTAAGGCTTAGACTTAAGGCAAAGCAGAATGACTGTTCTGTTTGTTTTCTGCTTTTACTCCAGAGGAACCTAGGGTGGCTTTCCTTCCAGTGCCTAACTGGGGAAGTTTGTGGGGTTAAGATGAAACCTACAACCACAATTCATAAAAGGTAAGGGAAACGACACCCCTCCCACAAACCCACCCCCGAAAACAGCTACTTACAAACTGTTCTTTGCTCTCCGAACAAAAGAGACACAGAAGTTCCCTCTGGTGCTTACTATTTGAGGGTGGCGGTCAATATGTCCCCGTCGTGAGGGAAACCCAATCCCCCTTCTGCCTCTGCATGGTCACCCTGAGATTGCTGGGCAGTTCAGTCTCCATGGCCCGATTCTCGGCCGAAGGACCAATTAGCGCCAAAGACGTTCACCTCTGCTCGCCAAGAACCCCGGACTGCCAATTTATTTCACATGGGCCACTCACTGAACAGGAATCTATCTGATGGTCTCTCCTTTTAACCAACCCTCTTTGCTGGACTAGTCAAACAAACGGTGGCTAGGCAAGAAAGACCACTTTAGGCAATATCTGAAACATCCACTCATCTGTCCATCCCTCATCCCTGACCTTAAAAGAACAATCAAACAAGCAAAAAAAAACCACGGGCAATACCTGAACAGAGAACAGCCAAGAAAGAGGAGTTTTCTCCTCTTCTCCCAATAGGCAAGGGAGAAGGGCAAGTATGTTCACGGAATGCTGGGATCCAAGTCAATTTCTAGTCCTCTTGTTTTGTACAGTAGAGAGTGGGACTAAAAAAAGTACTTGATACAAATTTTCCCAAGAGCTTAGGGAGCATCTCTCTTTGAAAACCTGACGCTCTTTAGTTTCGAGCGGAAACTCAATCGATTTGAAATCAGATAGGATGAGCTGCTTCAGAATAAGACACCTGGTACACATTCAGAGTTCTTACAAATTATCCCTATTGTTTTGACAAGGGAATGAGGAAGGAAGAACGATGGAAGGAAAGAAAGGAAGCAATTTAGGTTTGCCCTGCAGAGTCATTTAAGAAGCTCTCCTCTGCTGAGCACATTTTGGCCTGTAAGATTTAAGTGGGCTCAGTCAGAAATTTAGAATCATTATCTTGGTTTTGTTCGGACTAGCTGTGCCTGAAATGTAATTACCTTGGTGGTGTCTCCCTGGAGATACGTTTCAGACACCTGATTCAATATTAAGACCTGTCAGGGATCCGGGGTGGAATACCCGACTTGTACTTCCCAAGTGCTTAGTACAGTGCTCTGCACAGGGTAAGCGCTCAATGAATACGATTGATTGAATGAATGAATGAATGAATACCCCTTTCAGTTAAAGGATTTCACATACGAGCACGAATCTGGGGGTCTGCACTGGGAAGAATCCTGTAGCCCAGCATGTTTTGCCAGATTGACTTCAAGAAAATGCCCCCTGATGAAGGCCCTCTACTGAGACTTGAGATAACGCTTTCTCGGAACCAAGATCAAATGAGAACTTTTTGACGGAAGAGGGTGAAGACAAACAGGCAAACTGTACTGGGGAGGGCTCTGGCTGTGATGTCAGTAGAGAGGGATGCTGAAAAAATCTCCCCTGCGGTGGAAGGAAGTAGGGGACTCGGCTGGAGAAAGAGACGAGAATGGGCTGAAAAAGACTTAAAGGCTTATGCCATTCTAATTCCCCACTCCTGGAGGTTATTAGAGAGGGAGAAGTTGGGGTTATTCAAAGGTACACCCCTGTAGCCAGAGTCACCCTTGTACTGCCTGCCTTGTCACTCCCGGGGCAGACAGATGGTTGGACTGGTGGTTTTATTTGCTCTTTTGGACCTGCCTCCCCGCCAATCTTCTGACACATTCAGTGGTTATTGTAAATGTATCCTATCTACAGTTTCAGGAAGCAAAGGGCCATTCTTCCAGACCGCCCTAGAGTTCCTGAAGGAGACTGCTGCAACCTCCCTTTTAGCGCAATGAGGGTTGCGGTTGGGGGGAGAGGGGTATATGTCAAGGAGTCAGTTCTTGAATGCACAGTGGAAACTTAAAGACAGAAACTCCGATCCCTGGAAAATACCGTGAAAACCCTTTCATGGATTTCCAGGAAAAGCCTGATGGTGGTGAAAGCCACCTGGGAATCTTTAAGAGGGGACAAGGTAGTAAATCCAGGAGCAATCGGTCAATTAAATGAGGGAAGGGCTAAATACAAAGGCTCAGAACCTGCTTCATAATGCAAAGATGGTATCTTCCCTATGTGGGGATCTTTTGGGACATTTAATCTGAGCAAAGTTAGAAAAATAAAGTTCCTTTAAAAGGGAAAGACAGCATCAATTTGGAAAAACAAATCACGTGGGACCAAAAGACCATAAAGCTGTGCCAAGCAATAGTCCGTTCAGCCCTGAATTCTACTGCCGATGGAGGCAAAAGTAAGGCTACTTGGGGAAACAGTATGTTTGCCAGTGACTCCACAGGCTGGGTAAGGGATGTGTCATCTAAAATCCCAAACTTCTCTCTTGAATCACCTTTTCAAGACTAGCTAAACCCTTCTCTAACCTCCTAACATCCCTGCCTTTTCCCCTCTCATTCCGCCACCTATACCTCCTAAAAACCTCTCTTCGACCGACATTTCCCATCTTCACGGTATTTGGTGCTTCTCAAACTTGTGAAAAAAATTCTTCCTTTGGGTTGGGGAGAACCTGTCACCTTTTTGCTCAATCGTTCCCCCCACCAAGTCTGGAGGCCGCAGGGTGGAGTGAGAAACCTTTCCTTTTTTCTTAATGGCATTTATTAAGCGCTCACTATGTGCAAAGCACTGTTCTAAGCGCTGGGGAGGTTACAAGGTGATCAGGTTGTCCCACGGGGGAGGGCTCAGTCTTAATCCCCATATTACAGGTGAGGTAACTGAGGCACAGAGAAGTTGTGACAAATGGCGGAGCCAGGATTTGAACCCATGACCTCTGACTCCAGAGCCCGGGCTCCTTCCACTGAGCCATGCTGCTTCTGTGTTTTTCCCATCCTCACCTATCATCACAATTCTTTCTGCCTTGGCTTCTCTAACCTTTGCCGGCTGTCCCCATAAGGGAGCTGATCTGGCCTCTGATTCTTGTGGCTGCCTCTTTCGATACAGCTTCTCTCTCCGTCCCTACTCTGGCCGTCAGGGATCTAGTGACGGAATTGCCCTTTGGATGACAGGCATGGGTGAATTCATGCTTTCACATGACACAGATCTCTGCTTTCTATGTCCTTCCTGATGAAGCTCAGCCAAGAGTTTACTCTCCACTGAGGGGATGTCACCGCTGAAAAATCTCTCTTCAGCTGGAAAGAAACCTAGAAACGAGACTTGCCCTCTTCAGAGCCCAGAACACACTCCTTAGTCAGGTCTTCAAATATCATCACTGCAAGCTGCCTGGATCTGTAGTTGGGAAACCTTTTGACTACTCTCGGCAAATTGACAAATGAGCTCCACCACAATCCAATGGCTGACACCTAAATCCCAAATTCTGCTCCCAGCATTGATGCTCATTTGTCTCAACTTGAAAACGAACAGCTAAAAAGCTGATCTTTGGGTCAGGTCCGAACCACATTTCCGAACACTTGATAAAATTTCTGGACCCGTGACCAAAATACGGATGGCAGACCCCCTAACGATAAAGGAAAGGCACTGGAACCGGGCTCTCTATTTTTACAGATTCCTGAAAAGTACTTCGGAAATGGCTTAAAATAATGAAGTGGCTTTTCTGATAGCAAATTTACTCTTAAATCGAGAGACATGCGAACGAGTTACCTTCAGGTACTTCATTAAGCCAGGAAAAATAAGTGTTTATAACAGAAGTGTGCTGGCCCACTCTTGGAAACAAAGTTGTAGCTCTTTTGCTTAATAGGAAATTCCACCCAATAGGTGGCACCTGTCAAATAATTTAGAAAACTTCCATTATCTTTTGCATTTCCGTGCCTTGCACTAGAAGTGGCAATCTGACTCAAAACTGACAGGCTGGATAATACAATTATCAGTTGCTGCCCCTTGCCACATATGGTCGGTCACCCCGAGCCTGGTCACACAAGTGCTGTCATTTCAAGTGCACTTTTTCATCATTAACTCCTGGTGACAAATATCCTTGAGTGTACTTTTCACAATGTTGGGCAAAACCATGAAATTTCTCCCTAACCACAGTCAGCCCAGTGCCAGACAAAACTGAGCTGGCAGAAAGGGCAAAGATGGTAACCAGGAATCAGCTCTGGCATGAAGATAGACTGAATAGACTAGGGTTCTCTGGTCTGCAAAGATGAAAGAGGACAGATGCCATCAACAAAAGTTTCAAAATCCTCAAGGATATGGAACAGGACGAACGAGGAACTGGTGTCCCCCAGGACTTGGAGGGACCCTGAAGTCAGGGAGGAGGAAACAAAAAAAAAGTATTCCCCACTGCCCCGAAAGTCACAGTCATGGGATTCATTTCCACAGGGAGTTGGCAGGTGGAAAAGGCCAAAAGGTTCAAGAAGTGTCGGGATAAATTCATGGGGAGGGGGAGATTCGAGGTGGCTTTTAAAAAGATTTGGGAGAGGAGTGAGGGAAAATGCTAGGGTGTGACTATTAGAGGGAAAAGGTTAGGGATGTTAAAGGTGAATTATCACACTCTTCCTCCAAACACCTTCAGTTGCCAGGTGGAGACGGAACCCCAGATGACTCAGGGTGGCCTACATTCTGTCCCGGTGATGAACAACTGGTCCCATCAGGCCGCTTCACCCCGTCAAGTGGCCTCACCGAAAATACCTCTAATCGTAGGGTGCCCGGAAGAAGAAGAGTACTATGGGGCCCCAATGACAGCAATGCGATCAATTCCAGAGAGTCCAAGGGCAGGTGGCAGGAGGGGAACCTCTGGAGATTCAAATACTGCTAATGAAGGAATTGGGGAGGAGGAACGTTTCCCTCCCAGAGACTAGGAGGCCCAAGTCTCACGGCCCCGAAAAAGGAGAAACGATACAGCAAAAAACACACTAAGGATAGCCCTGGGGTCGGAGTTCTGATCGCTCTTAAAACGTGCTAACTATCCGAGTGAGAGATA
Source organism: Tachyglossus aculeatus (assembly GCF_015852505.1). Classification (NCBI taxonomy): domain Eukaryota; kingdom Metazoa; phylum Chordata; class Mammalia; order Monotremata; family Tachyglossidae; genus Tachyglossus; species Tachyglossus aculeatus. The sequence goes on along the minus strand of NC_052071.1, from coordinate 15,192,139 downwards.
CTTGAATTCTGAAGGAAATCTGTCACACTGTGTGTTCTTAAAGAGGGGAAGACATACACCCATCGTGCCTCCCATTAGATCAAATCAGCTGCGTGTTGGAAAAGGTTCTTGAATCTTTTGGCCTGGGACTGATCCTCTGCATTAGAGTTTTTCAAATGAGCTTTAACAGTGCATCACCAATGGGTCACGAGGAGTTAAGAGACAGGGCCAACTTGGGTTCGGGGACCGTCTTGACGGCAGCTCCCGCAGTAAAGCCAACGGCGCTCAGTTTTAGAGGTCGAGGGCCCCCTGAAACGATGGGGAACAGTCCAAATCCCCAGAAAAGGCCTTGTCCCGAGAACGGAAGACCAGTCTAGAATCGAGCCAATCAGTTGAGCACATTGCGACTGACCTTTCTTGGCAAATTTGACCCTGCTAAACGACTACCTCGCTTCAACGGATGATTTGGAAATCACCAACGTAGCCCTGTCCCGGCAGCACTCGATCGTCTTAAGGCTAATTATTCAGCTGCTGGGGAATCCGAGCCTCTCATTCCTATTCCCCGACAGACTCCTTTCTTCCCCACCCTCATGCTCACCCCAACGCTTGTCAGCAGGAAGCCACAGGAAAATGCTGAGAAATAACATCATGGTTTAGGAGTGGGGTAAAGTCTGGCGGGAGAGAAGGTAGAGGCTACCAATTAAAACGAGGCCTTGGACTTTTAACCATCAAAGTAATCAAGCAGTAGCTGAAAGATGGTATCTTCTGGCCAAGGTTCTCTCTGGTTCCACCCTTTTCTAAGTGAAAAGTTTTTTTGAGGCCTTACCTCCCAATCCAAGTAATCGCAGACATCTTCGAAGTTAGTGAGCAGAGACACTGAGCAAAAAAGCCGTGGCAGTTCGTCCCTTGTCATCGGGGGAAAACGGCTATCTTTAAGGGCACTGCGGAGACAAAACAGATTTTAAAAGTACCGTTGTGTATGCCGTGCTGAACATTTAAATGCAGAATTCATTCTAAAAAGACAAGAGAGCATCCCGAGTGAGATTCCCGAGTGACTACTAATTGCCACATGACTTTTGGGCATGAGTGTAATATATGGACTTCTTAGAGTTATCCTTTTTTCCCCCCCTTGCAGACAGATTCTGCTTGCAGACTTCTTGGCTGGCCAACTCCGAAGGCCTCTTTGACTGTAAATAGTGGCGGATTAATTACATTTCCCAGGCAGTCACTTCCATGGATTTCCTCATTAATGAGGAAATCGGATGATACTTGCTATGACACTAAAGGGCCCATTTGGGAGTTGGTCCAGTGGGACTAGCTTACTAGAACAGGGAAGGATTCGTGAATTCGTTTTGGGGAGAAAAAAAATATGTCATGCTAGAAAAACAGAGGTTCATGTGGTGCCAGTCAGTTGCAATAGCAGAGCACAAAAAGAGTCTGGTGAAAGATTTAATTTGGATCTGTTCAAACAAAGCAAGTCAATTTGTTCAAACAAAGGAAGCCATTGACAAGTACACTAAGATCTCGGGAGAAAAACAAAACATTCATGCAGTTTACAAACATTTTAAGATGCATCTCAGAACGGGTAAACTTCACGAAGCTGGGGCTATCTTGGGAAATATAAAGAGAAGTAACACAGAACAGTAATCCTGTCTGTTCTGTGGACCTGAAAGCAGTATCAGATTCTGGGGTGAGCGGTATAAAAGCCATAGGCTTTAGACCATAATCTTTCTTCCTACCAGTTTGGGAGAGTAACTGCAACTCCGCGTTTTTAATCTCCAAAAAGGCACTTCCCTGTTAAACTCTAAACCAAACACACCTCTGAGATCTCATTACACAAAAGCTTCCAGCACCATTCATCTGCCAGTGGGAAAGAATGATCCCAACTTAAGGCCTGGGTGGCAGAAACCTCAACAACTGCATTAACAGACACAGAATGACTAACACCCAAAAATGACTGCCCCTGGAAACAGTTCTATATTCCTCCCTTCTTTGCTCACTTCCTCCTCATTTGCTCCAATTTTTGGATTCATTCATTCCCTGCATCCATCTCACTTTCAAGAATTCATTGTAGGAGGAATGTTAATTCTATTTATTCTGACGATTCTGACACCCGTCTACATGTTTTCTTTTGTTGTCTGTCTCCCCCTTCTAGACTGCGAGCCCGCCGCTGGGTAGGGACTGTCTCTATATGTTGCCGACTTGTACTTCCCAAGTGCTTAGTACAGTGCTCTGCACACAGTAAGCGCTCAATAAATGACTGACTGAATGAATGTTCATTCCATCCTGTGCACAGCTGCACCGAAATGGTCTCTGCCGAGAAAGGGGCCAGGATCGACAAGGGAAAGGCTAGTACTTCCCAAGTGCTTACTACAGTGCTCTGTACACAGTAAGTGCTCAATAAATACGATTGATTGATTGATTGATTGATAGTAAGTAAAGGTACCTTATCCACTTAGCTATAATTACCCCACTTTTTCCATGACTTCTGAAACATTCAACTGGGGTGGGGTCAGATGAGAATGAAGTCTAGCAATAAGGGAAGGAGGAGACAAAGGGAAAGAAGAAAAATAGGAGGAAGGGAGGGGACTAGAAAGGTAGAAGACACTTGAAACAGCATCTCCTGCAGACCACATGCATAGAATGAGCTAGCCATGCTCCTCACTCTGTTGTATCGGTCAGTTCTTCCCTGATCCAAGGCAGCCTTAGAGAGGCGTACCCCCTAGCCACCCACCCCGCTTTCACTGCTTGCCGTTGGGTGGCACAAAAAATATTTTTGCAATTTCCTCCTCAAAAATGGGGCGAGGGTAGTTTATGTGGTGCAAACAATTCTGCAAGTAAATGCGGTAGAATCCCACACTAGGCGAACTATGGCTAACTTGAAATTTAGTGACATTAGTTTCCAGCCTTTGGGGCTTGGGTTCATTTGCACATTTTCCTTGCGTTTTCAGAATCATTTACCAAAGAAACGTGAGGAAGGAGAGGAGGAGGGAAGAAGAGTCTTGCACACAGACCAGAAACAAGAAAGAACAAAGTGAGGACAAGGGGATTTCCATTTGTCTTTCCCAAACAAAGAACATCGATCGTTAAGACGATATACAATGTGATTCATTCACTCACTCGATAATATTTATGGAGCGCTTACAATATGCAAAGCACTGCACCAAGCGTTTGGGAGAGTACAATCATTCCCTGCCTACAACAAGCTTACAGTCTACAGAGGGAGACATTAATATAAATAATGTAAGTAAATGTGACTGCATTGTCAAACTCTAAAGGTTCTCTTCTCATCTCAAGCTACTACAGTGCTCAATCCTCTGTGCACTGAAAAAGAGCCCTAAATAATATCCAGTTAGGTAACACCAAAATTAAATTGAGCTGACTTTATGACAGCAGAAATAGAAAACAGGCCCATCATCATGGAGATATTTCCCTTTCAGGCAAGGCCTTTCTTTCCGGCATGCTCATTCCAGAGCCAAGGACTTTTCATTATACTAAACAGCACTGAAAAATCCTAATAGGTGAACAGCTCTCAATGTCATTATTGCAAGAATAATGGGCAAAGATGACAGAAGGTCTCGTTCGGCATAGCTGTGTAACTGAAGGAAAGGGATGTTACCTTGGTCGTGACTATCTGAACAACAGGGAGCAGAGGCTAAGCAGGGCTAGAATACCTGATTACAGTAAAACTCTTCTTACAACTGCAGAAAGTCCCAGTGGCTTTTGATACATATTTAATTAGCATCTATAGGGCACTTTCCATACCAGCCCAGGACCTGCAAAGGTGAATCACGGGCAATAAGAAAATCAATGAAATGGAATGGGAAGCCTTCACTCTGCTATGGAAATGGGAAACCCCTTTCTTATTTTCACTGCTGCCTGACCATAAGCTGGTCTATTCTCCACTGCAATGGACAGGTAAGAAAGACCTGAATAAGCAATTATATCCAAAATGGGTGCACTCCCAAGAATCTCCCTAAGAAAAATTAAGATCCTGGAAACGCTCGATTTATGTTTCAAGTGAGGATGAATGGCACTAAATTTACACTAGTTCAGCTTTACGAAACACTGGTTTCAACTTTACGATGCTAGTCTCCCTTATGGGGCCTTGGCTCTAGGGGTGGGATGGTGGTTGGGGGTGGTGAGGATGATGGGATGGACCAGCAGGAACCACAGAGGAATAGGGAACAAATTAAGAAGCTGTGAGGGTGGGAGAAATGGGGGAGAAAGTTGAAAGAGCAAAGAGGCGGGTCGGGGGAGAGCACAGGAGGCCAGGGACAGTGAGATGGGCTACTTGATCACAGGCAGAGCCAACAGAGAATTGTCATAAAGTCACTTTACTTTCAATGATGTAAAAGTCAGCTGGCTAACTTGTTATGCACCCTCACGGGCTTAATATGCATGCATTCATTCTACTACAGAGCAACCACCCAATTCTCAGTCACTTTGGTAACAAAATGCTTCACAAAATGCTTTTTTTGGTAGGATTTGCAGTTGTCAAGCCGGACGTCATCTCCCAGCTAGAGGAAATGAAAAACCCGTGGGACCGGAATCTTCTGTGAACTGTCGATAGAGAGACAGACCCCAAGAGACCCCAACACAGAAATGGAGACCCTCTCACAGGTGAGTGTAGGGATCTCATGAAGAAAAATGGGTGGACCGCATTTGCTGGGACAGTGAATACCCGTCTACTTGTTTTGTTGTCCGTCTCCCCCTTCTAGACTGTGAGCCCGTTGTTGGGTAGGGACCGTCTCTGTTGCCGATTTGCACTTCCCAAGCGCTTAGTACAATGCTCTGCACACAGTAAGCGCTCAATAAATACAACTGAATGAATGAATGAATGTGACCTTGAACAAGTCACTTCACTTCTCTGTGCCTCAGCTTCCTAACCTATAAAATGGGGATCAAGATTGTGAGCCCCAGATGGGGCAGGAACTGTGTTCTTGTATCAACCCCAGTGCTTAGTACAGTGCCTGGCACATATTAAGTGCTTAACAAATACCGTTAAAAAAAAACAAAACCCAATAGACCAGCCGGCTTTGTGAACATTCAAGTACCAATACCATTGTTCCCATGGAGTGCCTGGACATTAAGGAAAAAGGGAAAGCGCCACCTCCCTATTCTTATCCCAAAAACTCTGCACTGGAATATGAAGAAGTTGAAGTAACGCAGGGTCTGGAAACTCTGGACAAGAGGGAGGCGAAAAGGAATTAGACGTGAAATACTTCTATACTCATCATAACAATACATTTGCATTTTAGCGGAGATTATTTGAATTAATCAACCCTCTCACCATGCCTGACCACCTCAATCATCTAACCAAAAAGAGATTCCACTGACCAGCCAATCAGTTTTCAGGACAAGTGGAGACTAATTAAAACTGACCAGCAAATCCTTCCTTGAACAGGATGGAAAATAACCAGTTGAGCACAAATTAGGCTGAGGCAAAAACAATTTCTTTTTATGGAGGTCGCTAACCTACAGTTTTCAAATCCTGCTATTTAAAGGGCGCTTCTGCAGTGGCCACCAGGCCCTGCTCTCCAGTCCTGGCGCCTTTTATGGCGACTCTGAATCTTCAAGCCCCCTGGATGGGATACTCCACTGATTATTCCGTGAAGAGCCAATAAAGTGAGGGGATCCACCTTTGAGAGAGACCTAGGCTACTAGTTGCGCAGTTCTGCCAGAACATGTTTGGACCGAACAGGCCAGGAGAATCAGAGAAAGCCCCTCGGATCACGGGCATCTGCGTGACGTGAGGTGCCGAGCTGCGGCTGAACGTCCGCAGGTTGCATCGATGCATCCGGTAACGGGGGTTCTTTGATGTGGGGCCCTGCAAGGACACTACCCCCGGACAACTGGAGAACTGGGTCCCAAATCTTAATGCCACATTGAAACAATTTTCCTTTCACCTGGTGAAGTGCTGGCACCCCACACTCAGAGAGTAGAGCTGAGGCAGTTTTCAATACTCAGTGATGCCTTCAAATCCATTTTTCCCCAGTAAACACTGAATAACACGGACAGAATGAAGTAGCGTGACCTAGTGGATAGAGCACGGGCTTGGGAGTCAGAAGGACTCCCAGCTCCACTACTTGTTTGCTGTGTGACCTTGGACGGGTCACTTAACTTCTCTCTTCCTCAGTTACCTCATCTGTACAAAATGGGGATTAAGACTGTGAGCCCCACGAGGGACATGGACCGTGTCCAACCTGATTAGCTTGGATCTACCCCAGCGCTTAGGACAGCACCTGACGCATAGTAAGTCCTTAACAAATACCATAAAAAAGAAAATGAGCTTCCACGCTAAGGAAGTTGGAAATGCAACCGTGTGACTGACTGGTAGGTAAGGAGAGACGCTTACAAGATGGAAAATTATGAGAAAAGCTTCAAAATTCGCTTTGGCAGATAAACAGCAATAAAACTGGAAGCTGTAGACAGAAAGTCTGCAATAAATAACATGGTTGGGTTTTAAGTGCATAATAATACCTTAAACGAGTTCCAGAGTGCTTCTCCCTAAGGACTTTAAATGTTTTACAGACACTTAATGAGTCCCTCCACCAATCCTGAAGCACAGGTAGATATTATGACCATTTTACAGATGTGAAGCCTGGCCTAAAGATGAAGAGATTTGTGGAAGATCAGAGGCAGACCAGGGAATAATTAAAAAAAAAATCACTTCAAACTCTTGAGGGCAGAGACTGCAGTGACTCATCAAGAGCTATCCTGGGCCCCTGGCTTATTGCTTATTGATTTTACCCACTGACTGATTCACCACTTTTTTCTCATGAACCAACATTTCCTAAAACGGACCCAAGGAAACCTCGGGGCAAACGCCCCCAAATTCCAAAGTTCACAGAGGAGTTTTCGGGAATGGGGGTCAGGAGTTGCAAGTCGGGACAGGCCAAGAATGGAAAGATGCGCTGACGAGAAGAAATACCGATAACTACTAGAAGACCAGCAGAAGAAGCCTTGGTGTAAAAGCACAAAATGTGTTTAGGAAAATGTAATTGGGCACCGAGAGTGAATTGGCAGAAAACATCCGGGAATCACTGAGAACAGTGTTGGCTGATCCGTAAGGCTGTTGTTTACAAATAATTTTCCTGAGGAATGTATGAAACACAAGCTTGAGCCTTAGTATCTTCAGGCTACACAGTTCTTTTCCCTAGCGATACAAAAAGGTGGATGGGAGAGGTCAAAAGTTAAGGTTTCCACAGAGAGGTCAAAATAATTTTAAATTACTAGCATTTCTGGTCAGATCCTTTGCAAGAGGAGATGGCTTACTTGCTAGGCAAAAGGATATCAATTTTATTTTACTTAAAGCTAAAAGAATCCTGATGGCAGACTAGTTTAGAGATATCCCTCCCACTTAGATTATGTGATTGACTGACCATTACAATATGAGAATATAATGTATTATCTAAGATTATTAAACAAAAATGGATATCATCTAAGGGGATAGGTCTGACAAGGAAATTCCAGATTCATTTCGCTCCAGCCCCACCACCAATCACAAAGACACATACACACACCCCTACAAAAACTCACACTCAAATTTAAAATGAACAGGTGAAGAAAATAAAGAATTAGTTGAGTAGAAATTTATATTTTATCTAAAACTGCCAAGTTCTGAGGTAGGTGGACTGCAAAATACTTTAAAAATAAAATTCTAGGGCTCTATAATACTTAATTTCAAAACAGTAAATCAAACTGATTTTAACCACTCTTGAGCAAGCAGCATGGCTTAGTGGAGAGAGCCTGGGCTTGGGAGTCAGAGGTGGTGGGTTCTAATCCCCGCTCCGCTGCTTATCAGCTGTGTGACTTTGGGTAAATCACTTGACTTCTCTGTGCCTCACCTGGAAAATGGGGATTAAGACTGTGAGCCCCACATGGGACAACCTGATCACCTTGTAACCTCCCCAGCGCTTAGAACAGTGCTTTGCACATAGTAAGCGCTTAATAAATGCCATCATTATTATTATTATCACCTTGTAGCTACCCCTGAGCTTAGGTAGAGCTTTTCTTTCCAGCACTTAGAACAGTGCTTAACACATAGAAAGCACTTAAATACTATAATTATTATTACCATTATCCTTACGTTGTGTCTACAAAACACATACAATACTGTTTAAACAAGAATAACTGAATGGAGAACAAAACTCAATCTTGAACAATGGTAGCAGGTGCAATAATTCGCACATTTTATATTTAGTACAAAACTGAGTGAAACATAAAATGATTCCTCCTCTTAGGTTTGGGGGCTTAATTTTAATTCTAATTTCTGCCAAAGTACTATGGATGGGAAGTAGTACTAGTATGCAAGAGTAGAGAGAAAATAATAATAGTATTAGTTAAGCATTTCCTATGGGTCAAACACTGTGCTCCGTGCTGGGAAACATACAATCAATCAATGGCACTTATTATTGAGTGCTTACTGTGCACAGAGCACTGTACTAAGCACTTGGGAGAGTACCGGAGAGCTGACAAATGTTATAGAGTTGATAGACACAATACACTCAGATCAGAAAAGGCTCCTGTTCCAAAAATGTAAAGGGTCAGGAGAACGGGTAATTACCTCCATTTCACAGATGAGGAAACTGAGGCAACAGAGCACTGAAGTGACTTGCGCAAGCTCACAGGGCAGGCATGTGGCAGAGTTGGGATTAGAACCCAGGTCTCTTGACTCCCCATGGTGGGTTCTGTCCACTAGACAATGTCGGTTAGCTACATGGCTTAGTGGAAAGAGCACAGGCTTGGAAGTAAAAGGTTGTGGGTTCTAATCCTAGCTCCACCACTTTATCAGCTGTGTGATTTTGGGCAAGTCACTTCACATCTCTAGGCTTCAGTTACCTCATCTGTAAAATGGGGATTAAGACTGTGAGCCCCAAGTGGGACAACCTGATTACCTTGTATCTATCCCAGCGCTTAGAACAGTGCCTGGAACTTGGCACATAGTAAGCACAAAATACCATTATTATTACTATATATCAGGCTTGTCACTGGTCTCCCTGCCTGCCGCCTCTCTCCTCTTCTAATTCATATTTCACTCAGCTGAACAGATCATTTTTCTAAAATGTCACGGCACACGCCTCTCCACATCCCAGAAACCTTCAAAGGTTTCCCAAGCCTCTCCATCTCACGTAAAAATACCAGATCAGTGGTATACTTTAAAAATGTGTTTCCATGTACTTTATCGATACTAGAAGAAAAAAGTAAATTTTGGAAATATTTGTAGTTAATTTCCACCCTCACAGATTTCTAGTCCTCAAGCAAATTTCTCTGGGTTTCATGTGGGCTGCAAAAAGGAGGGAAAGAAGACTTTATCCAACCGGCACCAGGGAAGAGAAGGTCAGGCCAACAGGTCCCCGTGCTGAAATCACACTGCGGGCAGGGAACACACCTGTCAAGTGCACTGTACTGTAAGCTAAATAAATACCCTAGATCGGTTGTGTACATCCCCACCACATGCACATTGTACACTGTAAGCAAAGAGTTAAACACTGAAAATTTTCCACCTGTAGAAGTTGAGGCAAGAAAAGATCAGCTGGTGAAATGGTACTTTCTTTCTTCAGCTTGATAATTCTCTTATAGTCAATTTCGCTCCAGAGTAAAAGTTGTTGCTGACAACAAATCCAAGTTTGGTGGCATTACTACTTGAGCTTTAGGAGGGTTTGAATACAGTGCTCTGCACACAGCACGTGCTCAATCTATCTCAGGGAAAAGCCTAGTTAAAATACAGTATTTAAAGTTACAATACACTGAAAAGAAATTCCTGAAAAATAAAAAAAAACAACAAACCATTATCAGGTTACTTATGAGAAATTCCCAATTTGAATTTAATTAAATGGCTAGTGACTGGAGCGGAATACAGATTTCTTTTATGTTCCAAAGGCATTTGTTCTCCAAATCCTAGGCTACTATACCATCTCAGTGACAAAGTGTAAACAATACATGTGGAAAATAGGCAAGAATGTTAATCTCTGTGTTGTACAATTGTTGACAAGTGCTTACACAATTGCCGCTTACAATTGTTTTTTCACTGTACTTTTTCTAAGCAGCATTATTTTCTCGGCAAATTATTTTACATTACACTAAGGCTAAGCATTTTAGTTGTACATTTCAAGGAGCTTTTCTTAACTTGAAGGGAAAAAGTTTCAAAGTTTAAAAAGGGAGCTGGAAGAACCCAAAGGTGTTCTTTTAAAATAAGATATTTTCAGATTTGATGTTCTTTTTTCCATTTGGTATTATATGACAATAATTTGTACTGCACCTCAGTATCAGGGTTAGTACCTCTAAAAACACATTTAGTCATACAGATGTCTACAAAAAATAAATTTTAAATGTGCAATTTGCGTAATAAAAATAACCTACTAAATGAGTCAATACTAAAAGCAGTATAATTTAAAATCAGGATACAGTCTCCTACAACTAAAAGGTAGAAAGTCTGGTTTTACTGGTTTCGATGAATGAATAAACTATGCCAGTCAGGCCTTTAGAATTTCAGATCCAAAACAAGAGTATTCCAATAAAAACTCAAGGTACTGAATTACAGAAAACAGCCACATTATTCAACAAAGCACTCAGAACTGGGAGGAGGAGAATAAGCCAGCCAATGTAGCTCAAACAAGTTATTTCAAACATTTCCCCAAGCCCTCTCCAGAATCCTTTACACAGGGGACGATTGATTAGAAACACTTCAGTTTGTTACAAGAAGCTACATTCAACTGAACCGGAAGGTGACTGTCTATTTTGTAATTAGCACCTGTCCTAACTGGTACTGGGGACTTACAGAATTAAATTTTCCAAATCTTTCAGTTTCTATACTCCAGGACTAAGTTAAGAATTTGGGGAGCAAAAGCTTTTGCACAACTCTGAGCCCCATTTAGAACATGCCCTGGCCAACCTTTAAGGGCCAGAGAGTAAAAAGGCCAGAAAGCCCCAGTGAAAATATTTTTTAAGAAGGAAGTCGTTCATGAATACACAAGAGTCCCTCCCTCTTTTGGATCTTCTTTAAAAGAACACTAAATCCTGGGCAGATCCAATCCATAATAGTAAAACAAATTTTAATGACATCTACTGAATGAGAAGAGTCCAAACTGAACTGCTGGAATGTGAGCTCGACCTTAGGTCTGTTCTTAAATGAAAGATTCAATCCTTAGCTCACGTGCATTCCTATCAGAAGCCATCACTATCAGCCTAGACAATTTCTGGCAGGAAGACATAAAAACCCAATAACAAAGGGTTTGCTGATTGATCAATTCTGAAGGACAGCCATAGAATTGTTCTGATGACGACACTTGTCCACATGTTTTGTTTTGTTGTCTGCCTCCCCCTTCTAGGCTGTGAGCCCGTTGTTGGGTAGGGACCATCTCTATATGTTGCCAACTTGCACTTCCCAAGCGCTTAGTACAGTGCTCTGCACACAGTAAGTGCTCAATAAATACGATTGAATGAATGAATGAATACCAGTGGGACATATACTGGTAGAAGAGATGAAATTTCATTTTTAATAGTGGTTATTACCACTGTTACCTATGCTCAACTGGCTCCACTTCCCGTCTAACATAATAGTAATAATAATTGTGATAGACTGAGCCCCCTCCTTCCTCTCCCTCTCCCCATCCGCCCCCCGTTCCCCTCCCCACAGCACCTGTATATACGTTTGTACAGATTTATTACTCTATTTTACTTGTACATATTTACATATTCTGTTTATTTTATTCTGTTAATATGTTTTGTTTTGTTTTCTGTCTCCCCCTTCTAGACCGTGAGCCCGCTGTTGGGTAGGGACCGCCTCTATATGTTGCCAACTTGTACTTCCCAAGCGCTTAGTACAGTGCTCTGCACACAGTAAGCGCTCAATAAATACAATTGAATGAATATTTGTTAAGCGCTTACTATGTGCCAGGCACCGTACTAAGCACTGGGGTGGACACAAGCAAATCGGGTTGGACACAGTCCGTCCCACACGGGGCTCACCGTCTCAATACCTATTTTACAGATGAGGGAACGGAGGCCCCGAGAAGTGAAGTGACTTCCCCAAGGCCACACAGCAGACAAGAGGTGGAGCCGGGATTAGAACCCATGACCTTCTGACTCCCAGGCTCCATTCGCTACACCAAGCTGTCGCCACAAACCAAAGGAAAAACTTCCGGCACATAATGGAGTCTCTCCCTGTAAAGGACGGGGAGGGTCAGTCCAGGCGAGAGAGTCTTTGGGACCAAGGACCTCACAATCTCTGTCTCAATCAGTCGTATTTATTGAGCGCTGACTGTGTGCAGAGCACTGTACTAAGCGCTTGGGAAGTACAAGTTGGCAACATATAAAGACAGTCCCTACCCAACAGTGGGCTCACAGTCTAAAAGTCTCGTCTGTGCCAGGCATGTTCCCGCTGGGGCGATGGGTGTAACAAACGAGGAGGCGGGTAGGGGTGTAGTAGCAGTAGCAGCACACTGCATAGCGCCCACAAGCAAGCACTGTATAATAATGATGGCATTTGTTAAGCGCTTACTATGTGCAAAGCACTGTTCTAAGCGCTGGATGTACAGAACTCCCGTGCAGCCCAGGGGGCCTCAGCCTAATGCTGACAGTCAATGCCACAGACAGACGGGCCGGTAAGCAGTTGCCAGGGTAGGCATCTTGGTAGCCACCTTGGTCTTCTCCATCCAGGGTGGCCAGCTATTCCTCAGGATTTCTGCTGAATCTGTCCACCACATGAGATGCCTGTGAGTTTCCTCAGTTGGAACCCTCACTACTGAAGGTAAATCAATCAATAGTATTTCCTAAGAACTTACACTTTGTGCAGAGCACTGTACACTCCCGCAGGCATTCCTCTGCTTCTGGATGTTTCCCCCTCCTCCCACCCACCATATGGTATGTGTTAAGCGTTTACTATGTGCCGAGCACCGTGCTAAGCCCTGGGGTAGATAGAAGATAATCGAATCCATCACAGCACCTGACTGACGTGGGGGCTTGTGCCTCTTATGGGAAAGGCTACTGGTTATGCAATCATAGCTAAACATGAAGGACAACTGCCTGTATAAAAACTGCATTAATAATAATAATAATAATTGGTATTTGTTACGCGCTTACTATGTGCCAAGCACGGTTCTAAGTGCTGGGTAGATACAGGTTGGCCCTCATGGGGCTCACAGTCTTAATCCCCATTTTCCACACAATGTAACTGAGGCCCAGAAAAGTTAGGTGACTTGCCCAAAGTCACACAGCTGATAAGTGTCGCAGCCGGAATTAGAACCCACGACCTCCGATTCCCAAGCCCGGGCTGTTTCCACTGAGCCACGCTGCTTCTGTGTATTGTTATATGACCTCTCCCAAGTGCTTAGTACAATGCTCTGCACAGAGTAAGTGCTCAGCAGTATGCCTGAATGAATGATTCCCCGCTACCCCAGGGTATCTCAGGGATGGAAGAGCATCAGACGGCTGTCGTCTGTCTTCCTACCTCAAAGACCGACTCCCGTGGCCCTGCTCCCCAAGGAACAAATTTTTTTTTCTTTATGGTATCTGTTCCGCGCTTCCTGGGGGCCAGGCACTGTACTAAGCGCTGGGATAGCTACAAGCTAATTAGATTGGGCACGGCCCCTGTCCCACATGGGACTCCCAATCTTCATCCCCATTTTGCCAATGCGGTAACTGAGGCACAGAGAAATTAGGTGACTTGTCCAAGGTGACACGGCAGACACGTGGCGGAGCTGGGATAAGAACCCAGGTCCTCTGAGCCCCAGGCGGGGGCTGTTTCCGCTGGACGGTGCCACTTCCCTCCTGGTCGTGCCGGCATGTCCGCGGCGACATTTATCCCCGGGCCCCGGGGAGCGGGACGCGGAGCCCATGGACCGCGGTGTTGCTGTGGCAGCCGTTCGGGCCAGCGCTGGCCACGGTGGGGGCGGGCGCTGAATTTGACAGGGCTGCAGATAAAACCCTAATTTTGAAGGACAATGTAAGAAAACTACCAGCTCAACAAACTACCCACCTGTAAGTATCTTGACAGAATTCCCCAAGGATTGCAGAGGATAGCAATTAGCAGCAAAAATGGTAGTAGTAGCCAGTAGTAGCAGGGGTATATTGAATACCCACTGCACGCTGAGCACTGTACTAACCATTTAGAAAGCATAAAATAAGTTCCCTGCCCAGAAGCAGCTCACACTTGATTGGGTTAGAGTGGCCATTTTAATGGGGGAAGGCAGCTAGAAAGGTACCAAAAGTGGATTGGTCCGAAACAGTGATCACACAATAATAATAATAATAATAATAATAATAATAATAATAATAATAATGGCATTTGTTAAGCGCTTACTATGTTCAAAGCACTGTTCTAAGCGCTGGGGTAGATAAAGGGTAATCAGGTTGTCCCACGTGGGGCTCACAGTCTTAATCCCCATTTTACGGATGAGGTAACTGAGGCACAGAGAAGTTAAGTGACCTGCCCAAAGTCACACAGCTGACACTTGGTGGAGCTGGGATTTGAACCCATGAACTCTGACTCCCAAGCCAGTGCTCTCTCCATTGAATAAAGGAAGATATTTGTGTTTAAGTAGTACTGATTACGTGCCTATTTATATGAAAAGACACCTGATTCTTGAGTTACCTGTGGTAACAACTGTGGTATTTGTTCCATACTTACTATATGCCAAGCACTGCACAAAGCACCGCTCTGTGCGCAGTAGGCACTTAGTAAATAACATTACTAAATTAATACAATTTCTAGTGGAGGCTGAGGAAATCTTGTTGGAGGAGCCTTTGGTAAGAGAGACTGGAAGGCTGGTAAGAACCTTCTTGTTCAGCTAGTGAGAAACCCAGGAGGCTGAAGGCAGCCCAGAAAGTTGCCTAGGTCTTAAAAGAGGGCTAGAGACCAATAGTAATGATAATAATTATAATATTTGTTAAGCATTAACTCTGCGCTGTACTATGTGCTGGGGTAGATATAAAATCATTAGGTTGAACCCAGTTCCTGTCCCACATGGGCCTCACAACCTGAGAAAAGAGCAAGTACTGAAGTCCCATTTTAAAGACTGAGAAACTGAGGTGCAAAGCCGCTCAGTGACTTGCCCAAGGTCACAGGACAGGCAAGTGGCAGAGCCTGGATTAAAACCCAGGTCCTCGGACTGCCACGGAAGGGGTCTTTCCGCTAGGCCAAGCTGCTTCTTGAGTGAGTCTCTTGCCTAGACGTTGCCTTTCCTCCCCGGCTGTTTTGCAGAGTAGTTAGAAACTCCTGATGCATGGACAGGAATTTCTGATTACCAAGCAATACGTGTATTGTACTCACACAGTAAATGATAATCTTGTTTTCAAAATAGTTTTTGTGTGTGTGTGTGCGCGCGCGCGCGTGGCGTGTGTGTGTACTGTGTATGTCAAGTACACTGGAACCTCAATTTTCCAAATCTTGATCATTCTGGGTTCAACGGCTCTTGGTCCAGTATTTGTTTTTGAGGAAACAAGCAGCCCTGATCCCTTGGGCAAGATCGATTCGATTGGAAACTTCCTTCCAAACAGCAGAAAGGCAGAATAGTCGAAACAGAACTATTCCCCATGGCTCTGGGACAGCAATGAAGAAGCCAGTGCCACCTTTGTGAGAACCTTCAAGTCTCCTCAACTGCTTAAGGAACTCAAGGACTCTAGCTGTTGGATTTCAGACAACCTACAGATCATTAAGAGACCACTTAAATACCTTTCTAGATTATCAGGATTAGCGATTGCCTAAAATATGCCCAAACCCCAGCAGTTCAAATACTTGAGACCCTTCAGGAATTGGGTCACTTGGGAAGACTTTTTTTTTAAATGTAAGAAATTCTCAGTGGTTATGATCATTTCTATGTAATATTCAGTGAAAACACTTGTGTTTGACAACTGAGTCAACAAAATTTTGATTCCCAACTACCTTAAAAAATGCAATTCCATCTTTCACTCGTACTCCTCCTTCCTAAACGGTTTTGGCTGACTTGAAAGAAACAGCCTGGCCTAATGGAAAGAGCCCAGGCCTACTCAGGAGACCTGGATTCTAATTCCAGCTCCTCCACTTGTCTGCTGTGTGACCATGGGCAAATTACTTTGCTTCCTGGTGCCTTGGTTTACCCACCTGTAAAAATGGGGGTAAGATACCTGCTTTCCTTCCTCCCTCAGTCTGTGAGTCTTACACGACATTGGGATATTTTTCCCCAGAACTTAGTACAGTGCTTAGCACGTTGTCAGCAGCTACCAAATACCACAAAAATACAATTCTCGGAAGGACAAAGTGCAATATAAAAATACATTTATATTCAAAGAGCAATTAATAATTATCCCAAATTAACTGTCTGGAAGATTGTTCTTTTTAATCTTATGGTACTTATTATTCAGCACAAAACTCCCACCACTGAAATTTGCTTCCTCAGAGGAAGCAAAGAATTTTGGATGGAACATTGATGCTTTCACCCTAAGGCACTGAAACTTCCAAGGGGCAATTCCTAGCCACTGTCAGAATTAGATCCAATACTTGGAAAAACATCAGATTTTAGGAAATAAAAGTTTTCTAGGAATGAGTTGTAATTAGACTATTTCTGAAAATCCCCCTAAGTAGAGAAACACTTTGGGGCTTCCAGTATCTTTAAAGCCTTCTTGGAAAAAAAAACCAAAAATTGTGTTTCCTAAAAAACCCCTCATTCCCAGTGACCCACAGGATCAAAGGTCAATGCCTTTGGAGCAACAGGATTCGATAAATCCCACGGCCAGTACCAGGCCACAAAACTAAGAGACAGTGTTTCATCTCTATGTTATTTCCACCCTTTCCTCTCCACCCAAACTGATACCATACTGATCCAAGCATTTATCCTAATTCCATTCGTTCATTCATATCCCGCCTTGACAACTGTATTAGCCTCCTTGCTGACCTCCCCGCCTCCTGTCCTCTCCCCACTCCAGTCCATACTTCACACTTCTATGCAGATCATTTTTCTACAGAAACAGTCAGTCCATGTTTCCCTACTCAAGAACCTCCAGAGGTTGTCCATCCATCTCCGCATTAAAGAGAAACTCTTTACCATAGGCTTTAAAGCACTCAATCACCTTGCCCCCTCCTACCTCGCCTCTCTGATTCACTACTACAACCGAGCCTGCTCATTTCATTCCTCTAATGCCAACCTACTCCCTAAACTTCGATCTTGTCTATCTTGCTGCCAATCTCTCACCCACATCCTGCCTCTGGCCTGAACGTCCTCCCTCTTCATACCCAACAGACGATTACTCTCCCCACCTTCAAAGCCTTACTGAAGGCTCATCTCCTTCAAGAGGCCTTCCCTGATTCAGCCCTCATTTCCTCTTCTCCCATTCCCTTCTGCATCACCCTTGCACTTGGATTTGCTCCCTTTATTCACCATTCCCTCTGCCCCACAGCAGTTACGTACATATCCGTAATATATTTATTTATATTGTCTGTCTCCCTCTCCAGGCTGTAAGCTTGTTGTGGGCAGGGAACGTAGCTACCACTTGTTATGCCATTACTATCAAGCACTGCACTAAGTGCTGGGATAGATACAAGATAATCAGAAGGGGGCTCAGCAAATTACGGATATCCTTTATGATCGAAAAGGCGCCACTGAGGTGAAATTTGCCTTTGGCTGACATGTGGCTGAAAAGGCCAATGCAGTACTCACAGTTCTGACCACACTGCACACACAAAGACTGACCCTTGTGCTGTCGTGTTTGTTGCTCAGGAATACACAAATATTTCTAAGGATCTAAGAACTAGCAAAGGAATCAAATAACCTGCCTTCCCTCCCACCTTTCTGAAGCTTTTTAGTAGCTGTTGGGGGAGAGTAATGGGGAGGGTCGGAGGTGGCTACGAAGGGAATTAATGGTATTGGGAAAACAAGCGAGGAGCCAGTGTAAATTCTGTGGGCTGTGAAAAAAAAATTAGCCTGTTGGCCTTTTGAATTGATCAGGCAGGTGGGAATAAACAACCTCTTTCGCAACAATGCAATTCATTCTTCCTAAACCTCTCCACTTTCATCACTACCACTTACTGATAGCACCAAACCACCTATTTTAAAGCCAAATCCTTCATACATTCCAAAGTTCTTTTCCACTCATCACTGCCATTGCTAGTACAGCCTGCCCTCCCCCCATTCCAAATTCTGCAATCCCTCAATTTGGAACGTTTTTTTCTACTTGATGAACTCACTATCATCAAAGGACAATATCCTCCTCGATGGATCACACAAAAAGCAAAAACCACCACGTATGGAGAGGTCTTTTGGAAAACCAATGAACGTCGAGAGTAACCCAGAAATGAAAAAGAAGGTCCACTGGAAAATCTAGAATGAGAACGATGAGTCAGAGGCCAAGCCCCAAGGCCTCTCTTCCGTCGCTTTAGCCCAATTCAATACTAGCTGATGGCTCAGACGGGGCCGGGAGATGAAAAACTAACAGTGAACGCTACTGTGGAACTGCTGGGATGCTGAGTCTGCCTGAATCGCCCACGGTAGCTATGCGGCCTGATGGTCAGAGGCAGGAGGGGTGACAGAGATGGACTCCAACACTGGAGAAGATGATGGTGTCTCCCGTCGGCAATCCCAGAAGGGCCTTTGTCCTGAGACTTCAAGCCCGAAAGTCTCAGGACAGGCAAATTACTTTGCTTCCCAGTGCCTCAGTTTACCCACCTGTAAAAATGGGGGTAAGATACCTGCTTTCCTTCCTCCCTCAGTGTGTGAGTGTGTGTGAGAGGCAGTGTGTGAGCCTTACATGACACTGGGATATTTTTCCCCAGAACTTAGTACAGTGCTTAGCACGTAGTCAGCAGCTCCCGAATAGCAGAACGCAGCCAACAACAAAAGCCGGGTTGCCTAATGGATAGAGCACGGGCCCCAGGAGTCAGAAGGACCTGTGTCCCTATCCTGGCTCCGCCACTTGTCTACTGGGGGACCCTGGGCAAGTCACTTAACCTTTCTGTGCCTCAGTGATCTCATCCGTTAAAATGGTGATTAAGACTGTGAGCTCCACGTGGGACAGGGGCTGTGTTCAACCTTACAAACTTGTATCTACTCCAGCGCTTAGTAAAGTGCTTGGAGCATAGTAAGCACTTAAATACCATTTTAAAAAAAGTAGGCAGGCAAGGGAGCAACACATTGCAAAGTGCCTTGGAAAGTTTTTAAGTTTTAGTCAACTATTTTCCCTATCCCTGATCTACTTCAACGCCCGTCTCCCCCTGAAGACTGTAAGCTCCTTGTGGGCAGGGATCGATCACGCCTACCAACTTGGTTACACTGTACTTTCCCAAGTGCTTAGTCCAGTGCTCAGCTCCTAGTCAGTGCACAATAAATTCCACTGACTGACGGACTGATTAATCTGCAGGACCCAGTTATGGCTGAGACTATAGCATAGTGTTGATGTGGTGCTATGATCCGGCAGGTGATTGCCATGGTAGCTGCTGTGGTCGTCACCTATATTAATCAATCAATCAATCGAGCATTTACTGCATACAAAGCACTGTACTAAGCGCTTGGGAGAGTACAATATAACCATTTAACAGACACAATCCCTGCCCACAATGAGCTTACGGTCTAGAAGGGGAGAGAGACGTAAATATAAATAGATTATGGACATGGATGTAAGTGCTGTTGGGCTGAGGGAGGGGTGAAAAAAGGGAGCAAATCCAAGTCCAGGGAGAACTCGACTCAATGTGGAACAAAAAAGGCCCAGTTTCTCCCCGCACCATTTTTACACCCTCTTCTCCCTCACTGTTTTATCCATTTTGTCCCCCCTACTGTCGAGTCCCCCAGCCCCCATCTCATCCTATTGTTCCACCCCATACCCATTTACCCAAATATAGAACAAATCCAATCAATGAAATGTTTTAAAGCCTAATATTCCCTGGCCTCATTTTCAAGCAGAATAAAGGGGCCTTGGTAATCGGTGTCTGGTATAGTAGAACGAGCAGTGGTCCAGGAGTCAGAAGGTCACGGGTTCTAATTCCGGCTCCGCCACCTGTCTGCTGTGTGGCCTTGGACAAGTCACTTCACTTCTCTGGGCCTCGGATACTTCATCTTTGAAATGGGGATTGAGGCGGTGAGCCACATGAGGGACAGGTACCGTGTCCACCCTGATTTGCTTGTATCCACCCACTGCTTAGTACAGCGCCTGGCACAAAGAAAATGCTGAACAATTACCCTCACTAACTACGATAGGACAGGGTAAAGTTTGTAGGGGGAGGACGGGAGTGGGACGCTTGAGCACAAGGCGGGAGATTTGTTTATGGCATTTGTTAAGTGCTTACTCTATGCCAGGCACAATACTAAGCGCTCGGGTAGATACAGGCTAATCAGGTTGGACATGGTCCGTGTTCTAAAAGGGCCTCACGGTTTTAATCCCCATTTCACAGATGAGGGTACTGAGGCCCAGAGAAATGAAGTGACTTGCCTGAGGTCACAGAGCAGATAAGTGGCACAGCTGGGATTAGAACCCAGGTCCTTCTGATTCCCAGGCTCATGATTTATCCGCTGCGGGGCAAGCCAACCTGGTGGTGGTGACTGTGCTCTACTTTCGCACCTGCTGCCCACATGACAGGGCTCTGGAGGGCAGCCCTGGCCTAGCAGTAGAGTGTGGGGGGCGAGAATAGGGGTGAACGTGCCCTCAATAATAATAATAATAATAATAATAATAATAATAATAATAATGGCATTTATTAAGCACTTACTATGTGCAAAGCACGGTTCTAAGCGCTGGGATCCAGCTATGATCCAGAGAAGCACCATGGCCTAGTGGAAAGACACCAGCCCTGGGAGTCAGAAGACCTGGGTTCTTGTCCCAGCTCTACCAACTGCTTCCTGTGTGAACTCGGCCAAGTCACTTAGCTTCTCTGTGACTCAGTTTCCTCACCTGTAAAATAGGGAATAAATACCCATTTTCCCTCCCACTTGGACTGTGAGCCCTATACGGGAGAGGGACAGGATAGATCTGTACCTACCGCAATGCTTAGAACAGTGTTTGACACATAGTAAGTGCTTAATAAATACCGTATTTTTTTTTTAAAAAAGACGCACTTCGTGTTGTGAGTCTTTGTGGGAGCAAACTTGGGAGGAAGACTTAATATTTAGGTGATTTACTTGATGCTTGCCTCCATGAAGCTTAAGGGATGAACCAATACTTTCTAATGAAAAATAACTTTCAGATACCCCGCCCATGTTAAGCAGACTAATGAAATGTGAATCTGCCTGATGAAATATTTTTTGATAACTTCTCTTCGCTCTGTTAAGCACACTGTTCCGTGCTCTGCACAACACGGGTGCTCAGAGTATCTGTGTCTGTTGAACTGCCAAAGATCGTAGCCTTGGGGCCACCTGCTCTTTCATCCACAACTGGAATGGGTTTTAGTAAATGACTTTGGGCGGGCAGTCCAGTTTAATTAAACAGTCTGCTAAAGTCAAAAACTGTTCGCCCCACCCTTTTGTAACAACTACAGAAACCGGTTTAAATGTTACCATCCAACCCACAGTCAGAGTTAGAGCATTGTCTTTTTCTCCAAATGATTTCTTCCCATTTTTAGTAAGAACACTTTAAGTCTCAAAGAAGTTCCTTAACAGATTCTAACTGTGTGGGGGGATTTACTTTCTGGGAACATTCCGAATAAACTGACCATTTAAGATTATTCAGCCATAGAAGGCTTCGGGAAGCCTCAATATACACATACCAATGGCCCCCTGAAATTTGTTAGGTCTAAAGGAAACTGGATAGAAAAACCTAAATAAAATGTAATGTCCTCTCTCGCCTCTCTAATCTGTTTGGATTTCACGGTAATAAATGCTTCTGAAAGAATTCTGAGTTAAGCTGGATAAAGGCGGACTTGGGCAAGCAGTTCTGGGGCAAGACTGTGGCCTGGTGAAAAGAGCCTGGGCCTGGGAATCGGAATACCTAGCTTCTCTAGACTATAAACTCGCTGTGGGCAGGGAATCTGCCTACGAACTCTGTTGTACTGTACTCTTCCAAGTGCTTAGTACAGTACTCTGCACACAGTAAGCACTCAATAAATACTGATTCTAATCCCAGCTCTGCCACTTGCCCACTGTGTGATCCTGGACATGTTAATCAACTTCTCTGGGCCTCAGTTTCCTTATCTAGAAAATGGAGATTTTCGACCTGACCTTTCTTCTTCTCAGACTGGGAGCTCTTAGGTGGGGACTGTGTTCAATCAGTATACACTGTATCCTCCCCAGGGCTTACTACAGAGCTTGGGGCACTGGAGAAGCAGTGTGGCTTAGTGATTAGAGCATAGGCCTGGGAATCAGAAGAACCTGGGTTTTAATCCCGTCTCCACCACGTCTGTTGTTTGACCCTGGGCAAGTCACTTCACTTCTCTGGGCCTCAGTAACCTCATCTGTACGATGAAGATTAAGACTTGGGAGCCTTATGTGGGACAGGGACTGTGTCCAACCTGATTAACCTCTATCTATGCTAGTGGCTACAACAGTGCTTGGCACATAGTAAGTGCTCAACAAGTACCATTATTATTGTTATTAGTAGTAGTAGCAGCAGTAAGCATTTAACAAACACTACACTAGGAAGAGGAGGGGATGCCTTGAAAGGATTGACTTTGGAACTTTAATCTTCTTCTCAGCATTCATGTACAAATGTTCGTATTCAAGTATTTACCTGTAAGTTCTGTGTTAGGCTGTAGCATCCTGCTGGGCTTGCCCTGCTTCAAACTTGTTCTCCTCCTGGCTTTCACTTGGTATAAACAATTTTTCTCTGTCTCCCCCTTTAGAATGTTAACTCCTTTAGGGCCCGGAATATATCTTACTAGTGTTGTCCTCTTCCAAGCAATCAATAAGAGCTCAATCAGTGGCACAGATTGATTAAATGGTAAACCTAGGGGTAGGGTCTGTGCCAACTGAATATTCTCCGTTCTGACAGAATGCAGGCTTTTACTCTGCCCCCCGGATACACTGTGTGTCGACAAAATTGGGTATACTCTTCCGACAAGGCAGCAAGGCTCAGGGTGAGTACTACAACTCAGGTTTTCTGTAAGCTGCCCATGGCAGCTCCTCAAAATAGTTTAAAGCTCCTTTATAGCTCTTGTTTTTCATGGAACAAAAAAAACTCAAGCAAAGTTTAAAAAGTACCAAGAAAATTTCTGTGAGCTTCACCTAGAGGTGAGCATTTCTGAGGGGAAGCAGACCTGTGGAGCAAGCAGCCTTGAGAGAGCTGTGCAATTAGGCCTCGTGCAATTAGAGAAGCAGTGTGGCTCAGTGGAAAGAACACGGGCTTTGGAGTCAGAGGTCATGGGTTCGAATCCCGACTCTGCCACATGTCTGCTGTGTGGCCTTGGGCAAGTCACTTAACTTCTCTGAGCTTCAGTTATTTCATCTGTAAAATGGGGATGAAGACTGTGAGCCCCATGTGGGACAATCTGCTTACCTTGTATCCTCCCCAGCACTTAGAAGAGTGCTTTGCACATAGTAAGCACTTAACAAATGCCATTATTATTATTATTATTATTATTATTATTATTATTATTTGGGCACATAAAGTAGGCAGCATATGATCAGAAGCGCTCATTACAGTGCTCTGCACACTGTAAGCATTCCGTAAATACCGTGGATTAACAAATACCATCGACTGCAGTGCAGTACTCACACTTTACATTAAAAGGGTTACCATTCAATCCACATGACTCTTCGGTATAATTACTTTCTTAGAACCGACACGTGCGTGTTCTCAAATCATGTCATATAATGTGCACTCAGCGTGTCTTTCCAATAAGGGAGGCTACTGACAGGTGGGGTAAAGCCGGCGGTTTCACCTCATCCACTCCTATCCCAAAAGGACAACCACCCCACCTGCAATGTCTGGATTTGTTGCCAATTTGTACTTCCCAAGCGCTTAGTACAGTGCTCTGCACATAGTAAGCGCTCAATAAATATGATTGATTGATTGATTTCGGACCACTGGTCTAACCTGGTAGTGGCACGCTCGAGTTCTTCTCTTTAGATCTGCCAACAAAAACCGTGGCTGTGGCTACTGGTTCCTAACAGCATTTAGTACAGTGCTTTGCACATGGTAAGCATTCAATAAATATGTTTAAATGAATGAATGCTGTACGCAAAAGCTGACATAGGCTTTTGTCTTAGGCTTTTGACCTAGCTATGACATTTGTTTACGGAGAGGGGGGGTTGAGGGATACTGTTACATTTCACCTTTCTCACTGCATGAACTACTTAAACCTCACTGCAGGTCACCGAGCCTTGGATGTTGCCAACGTGTACTTCCCAAGTGCTTAGTACAGTGCTCTGCACACAGTAAGCGCTCAATAAATATGACTGATTGATTGATTGGATATGGAACAAGAGATACTTGCCCAGTTCATCCATCTCATGCCCTTGTGAAACCACTGCATTTGGCCAACAGAGCTGAAGGTGGCTGGGGAAGAAGGGACCCAGTGGGAGAAAAGAGAAGTAGGCATTCCAGACTCGAAGCCAAGCAGGGTTTCCAAACCTCCACTGTCACGTCGGCTCCCCACCCAAGGTATTTTGAGAACACGTAATTCTAGAAATGCATTCGCCCTGTCAGCAGGGTTACTGGATCAACTGGTCCCAGAAACACCAGGGGCAAAATCTGCTTCTCCGCCCAACCTGAGTCTTCAACTGCCCTGGACGTGACTCAAATGGTAGAACAAGCCTCATGAGAACAAGCCAGCCTTGTATAGAGCACCATCGACTTTAAAGTATTCATTCACCTGGCCCCCTCCTACCTTACCTCGCTACTCTCCTACTACAACCCATTCTGCTCACTTCGCTTTTCTAATGCCAACCTGCTCACTGTACCCTGATCTTGTCTATCTCACCACCAAATTCACGTCCTGCCTCTGGCTTGCAACACCCTTCCTTTTCATATCCGGCAGACTATTACTCTCCCCATCTTCAGAGCCTTATTCAAGACACATCTCCTCCAAGGTCTTACATGACTGAGTCCTCACTTCTTCTTTTCCCACTCCCACCCTGCGTCACCCTGACTCGCTCCCTTGATTCATCGCCCCCTCCCAGCCCCACGGCACTTATGTACATATCTGTAATTTATTTATATCAATGCCTGTCTCCCTCTCTAGACTATAAGCTCGCTGTGGGCAGGGAATGTGTCTGCTATACTGTTGTGCTGTGCTCTCCCAAGTGCTTAATACAGTGCCTTGTACACAGTAAATACTCAATAAGTACAATCGATTGATAAAACAGTAGTCAGGAAAACTACTGAAAACTGGGTTTAATTTCTGGTTTCACTATTGATTTGCTGTCTGAATTTAGGAAATCCTTGGTC
The DNA here is from genome assembly GCF_015852505.1 of Tachyglossus aculeatus. NCBI lineage: Eukaryota > Metazoa > Chordata > Mammalia > Monotremata > Tachyglossidae > Tachyglossus > Tachyglossus aculeatus. The sequence continues at coordinate 15,166,876 of NC_052071.1, read as the reverse complement.
TCGTTACCTGAATAAAAGAGGCAATAGCTACCTCAACAGGAAGTTTTGAAGTCTATAGACTTACAACAAAATACCAACTTCTTTGAATCTCTACAAAAGAAACATCCAGTTCCTTCAGAAACCTTATTTAAGCAAAAGTAAATATCTTAAAAATGTGTCCTCTGGCCAATCTGTTTTGAGAATAAGTTCCCAGGTTCACTAAAGTGAGAGAAGCCTCTTTGTTCTCCAAAGAGAGCATAAATCACAAATGCAGAATTGACCTCAGAATTTCATTAGTTGGCCTTCAGATTTTTTTCACCATAAAAGAGAAACTAGAGTCAAAATGAATGACCACAAAACCACTAGCACCACCAGAGAAGCTTCTGAAAGAAAGCCGCAGGACACTAAAACCAGGTCCTTTCAAAATAATCAATCAAAAGTACTTACTGAGCACCTGTGTGCAGTACTTGGAAGAGCACACCAGAATAAGCAGACAAGCTGTCTCCATCCTCAAGGAGTTTACAATCTAGCAGGAGAGACAGGCAGTAAAAGAAACTACAGATAGGATGAGGGACCTTCTCTATATGTTGCCAACTTGGACTTCCCAAGCGCTTAGTATAGTGCTCTGCACACTAAGTGCTCAATAAATACTATTGAATGAATGAATGAAGTAAATAATGGAGCTTAAAGAGGTACTACTGAAGTGGAGGGTGGGGGCTGGACTAGGGAAGTGGGAAGTACACAAGTGATTAGGTGATGAGAATGTGCTGTAACAGGGGGGTTATAAAGTGGGGAGATTCAAAATTAATCGGGGAAGGCATCCTGGAGGAGGTGTGGTTTTTGTAGAGGGGGAGATCCATGGTCTGCAGGGTGTGAAGGGGGAGGGAGTCCCAGGCAGAGGGGAGAAAAGGGGGACGAATCCAGCCATTGCGGATTAATGCTCTACAACAATTTGTGTGCTAGAAGGGGAAAAGTGTTTTAAAAAGTTACCTCCTTTCTGAAGACTATTACGGATCTATGGAAGGACTTCAAACCCCTACAGAGTCAGAACACAAATGGAGAACTGTGAGGTGACATTCTGGATCCTGACTGGCTACCACTAATTTAAATTGTGGGCCCCCTGTGGGCTAGGGTCTGTGTTCAGTGTAGTGCTTTGCACAAGTGCTTAATATTACTCCTACTAAAATAATGTTACATTCAGTATCAGGTGTTTTAAAAGATGGTTTACTTAATTTACATCAGGAATTAGTCCCCAGATTTTAACTGCCACCAATTCCACCAGCACTTCTATTAACTCTCAGAGTAGTCTGTCCTCTAAGTCAACTTCAAGTAAACTCAGTCCACTTCTACCTCACAGCCAGGCCTAAAGTCTGAGTTGAAGACATTTCAGTATTAAAAGGGAAGTAAATCACACAAGCCTCCCAGAAACCTTGAAAGCTTATTTTGGTTAATATCATCTCGATATCAACACGATTTCTGCAAAAGCGAGAGGGCAGACTACACAATAAAACAGTTCCTGCACAAACAGAATATTTTCAAGGCATCTAGCAAGCTCCCAGAAGAAATGAATAGAAAGAGGTGACTCTGGCATTTGTAACAGGAAAAAAAAATCCCTATATTTTGGCACTCGCCTTGATCTTCAAGCACGGTATTTTGAATTGTTCAATGATTTAAATTATGTAACAACCACCCAACATTTTCCTGTTATGTCTTTACAGTTCCTCCCCACAAAAGGCATACCTGGTTACAGAGGAGACCTGGGAATCGTTTGTGTATCCAGAATTCTGCAGCTTCATTTTTTTTTTCTCCTCAGAGTTTTCTGCCAAATTTCCTTTTCTTCTATCCTTTGCTTTCTATTCTATCAAGGGGTTAGGCAAAATAACTAAATTCATCTGTGAGTTGTTGGTTTCCATCACTTTCTGTTACATTTTTGAACATGAGGTATAATCTATTCACAAAATTACATTCTCAAGAAAATGTGTAAAATAATATATTGTTATTGACTAAGTGCTGGGTACGTGCAAGTGTTGGAGCAGAAACAAAATAATCTGTTTCCAACCTGATCCGACCTGATCATCTTCTACACACACCAAAGGTTAATACAATGTTTGGCACACAGTATGTGCTTAACAAATACCACTATCATTATTACTATTATTATTATTACCACATCATTCATAGTGCCTGTTCCAAACAGGGCACCCATTATAAGAGTTATAGAGCAGGCATTTTAGCCCCATTGTACAGATGAGGACATTGAGGCCCAGAGAGGTTAAGTGCCTTGCCCGAGGGCACAGAGCAGACCACCGCCTGAATTCCCTGGTAATGATCTCAATTAAAAATACTGAACCTTTTTTTATAAATTGATTTAGAAAAATCTAAAAATAAAAATTGACATCTAATTTTCATTTCATAAAGACCGAAGGGGGCAGATATATACCAAATTCAACCAGATGCAATTTTTTTAATGGCATTTGTTAAGCGCTTACTATGTGCCAAGCAATGCAATAAGCACTGGGGTAGATACAAACTAATCACGCTGGATGCACTTCATGTCCCGCATGAGGTTTTCCGTCTCAATCCCCATTTTACAGACGAGGTAACTGAGGCCCACAGTAGTGAAGTGACTTACCCAAGGTCAACAGCAGACAAATGAGCTGGGATCACCTCCTGAAAATCAGGGTTTATAATAGAACTCAATCTTTAAATACAGCTGCGTTGTTATTGCCGGGTGTTTAGGAAAAATATTAAATTGCAGCTTTCAGTCAGGCTTTGAAAATGGTAAGTGTTCTAAGTTTGAATTATTTTGAGGTCATAGTATGTTTTAAGTGGAACAGCAAGTATATTGAAACTTGCAATAGTGGAAATTCTATTTTCAAAGGGGGATCTTTTACAGTATAACCAACTGCAGAAATTCAAACAACAAACCATTAAGATAGCTTCTTGCACAGTAATGACAAGCAGGTAGAGGGGATTTCATTCCTTTTAAAAATGAAACTTCCTAAATCGTGTAACACTGAATCATTCCTCTCTGCTGTGGCTGAGCTTTGTTAATAACAACAACAACAATAATAATGATAATAATGGTACTTGCTAAGAACTTACTTGTCAAGCACTATTCTAAGCACTGGGCTAGATAAATGGTAATCATGTTGGCGAGAGAGGGATTTAATCTCCATTTTACAGATGAAGTAACTGAGGCACAAAGAAATTAAAGTGACTTGCCCAAGATCATACAGCAGACAGTGGTGGAACTGGGGTTATAACCCAGGTCCTCTGACCCCTCAGCCGTGGTCTTTCCACTAGGTCACACTGCTTCTTTGAGATACTGAGTTTCTATTAAGCTATGGAGAAAACTTTACTCTGATGGTCTTCTGAGATTAACAGATCATAATCTGAGGTGACTGTGTTGTTGGCAATCTTTAAACGCAATGAATCCTGTTGCTTAACAGACATCTGCTTGCACTCAGATCTTCTTTTACCAAGTATCTTATTGATTTTACAGATTCCAATCTCATGGCTAGAAAATGCATTACTTTTGAACAAATCGGACCCCAAAGGCAACAAATGTCAGCAGTTTCTTTTTTACACCTTGAGAAAATGAGATGCATACCATACTTTGGGTTGGTCTGAAACATAAATCTTTTCTAATCTAACCAACTCAGTTTAAGCCACCCTTGAAATGACTCCTTCTGGCCCTTATAGTGTCAGTCCACTACAAGAGTCAAATGAAGTCATTACATGAATACTTCAAATGGATAGCAATAGTCAAAAACTACAGCAGAAACTCCTCATCGTCGACTTTCAAGGAATTCAATGAGCAATCTCCTGTCTACCTATCCTCTCTCTTTTCCCAAACCCAGCCCACATACTTTCCTCCTCTAATGCCAACCTACTTACTGTGCTCAATCTCATCACCCTCGCCGTTGATGCTCTGTTCACTCCCTCCATTCCCTTCCATATCTAACAGGCCACCACTCTCCCCATTTCAAAGCCCTTCTGAAATCACATCTCCTCCAGGAAGCAATCCCTAATTAACCTCTCATCCCCCTTCCCTATGCTCCCTCTCTTCTGCGTCACCTACGAACACATGCTCGTAACCCTTGAACACTTTGATATTTGCCCAGTGCCCGTCCCCAGAGCGCTTATGTATATATCCTTATACTAAGTTACTTCCCACAGCTGTAATTTATTTTATTCTTGTCTCCTCACTAGATGTAAGCTCCTTGAGGGCATGTCTACCAAGTCTATTGTATTGTCCTCTCCCAAATGCTAAGTACAGTGCCCTTTACATAGTGAGTGCTCAATAAATACTACCGATTGATTGACTGAAAAAGTACACTTCCACCTGTGGGGTGAAATTTTGATATTTTAATGACAGCTTCCCAACATAAAGTGTTTTGTTATTGTTAAAAGGCACCGCAAGAAGCTCTGTATTCTTTCAATTTAACCTCATACTCTCAGGGGATGGGTACCTGAAAGGTGATGTTGGATTTATGACAGTGAGTCATTAGGAGCTGAAAAGAATTCTTATTTTTCATTCTCTTATTAAGCTCAACTCCTTAATTTCATAAGTTAGAACTGACTGATTGGCTCCAGGAAACAAGACACAGTTTCTTTATAACCTCTCACCTACCTCCGGGATCTGGCAATAAAGACAGAAGGGAGGACCTTAATCGAGTGTTTACGCCTGGCCTTATATCAAATAAAATCAACAGAGTAAAGGACCGCAAAGGACTAGAAATGTAGATACCGGAGGGGGTGACACAATTGATCCGAAAAGGCTGACAACTAGTGGGAGATAGGCTGAAGAGAAACTGAAAACAGTGCAGGCAAGTCAAAGAGAGGGAAATTATTTCCCTCAAAATATCAGTAGGTTTCTTATTTTATTATGATTACAAAATATTTAAAAACCTTAAAGTCCTTTTTTTAAATAGAAGCAAACCCTATTAGCTGAAATTGGGGTAAATATGACTGTAGACTCTAGCCCGTACTCTCATTGTCTGCTAACTCTGTTGCATTGTACTCTCCCAAACACTTAGCACACAGTAAGCACTCGATACCATTATTGAAAAAAATGAATGGCCTGCCACCTTAATTCCTCCACATTTTAAATTGATTTTGTTGTCTTCGCTTTCTATGGCAGTCGGTAGTATTTACTGAGCACCTACCATGTACAGAGCTCTATATTAAGCGCTCGAGCGAACATAGTATAATTAGGAGACTTGATCCCGTCCTTCTGTTGAAGGATAGCTTGCCAATCTATTGGGGGAAGATAAGACCTCTTCAGGGTCTGGTCTAAGCCCTTCTGTTAATGCAGTTTAAAGAGCTCAGCAGGCTCTGAATTTCTCTTGGTAAATTTTTTTTAAGAGAAGCATTGTTATCAAATCCAACGTGAATTCTTCATCTGTAGAAGTCTGTTCTAGCAATTTCAGAAATGGCTTGGGAACTACAAGTCCTGGGTGCATAGGGACCACCTATGCTACATAACTGCATAATCTTGATTGAGGCCTCAGTCCCCAATATAGGCCCGAGACTCACCATGTGAAAATAGCCCTGTGCTAGCAAAATGCTTGGAAATCCTAAATTGATACGGGACACACGGGCAAAATGGCAACCTCTAGACTGTAAGCTCGTTGTGGGCAGGGAACGTGTGGGCAGGGAAAGACTGGGGATTTCTTTCTGCATTAGTCGAAAACCTCAGAATACAAAAATCAGTGGAAATGTTTCGCGGAGAGTTGCAAGGAAGACGGTTTCTGGTTTGCACATAACTGAGGCGTGAATCTTCTCTACTCCCCCCAAAAAACAAAATCTGTGAAATGTAGTCATGTAACCCAACCCAACTGGCAACAACAGGTGGGGCAATGCAGCAGCTGCTTCCTGAGATGATGTCATATGGGGGTCCTTTAAAACCAAGTAACCCCAGGCCCCCAGGGAGGGAAAGGCAGGATAATCCGGTCCAGCTACAGCCAGGAGGGTGATGGATGGGGGTGGGCCGGGTGGTGCTGCCAGGAAGGATAAGGGACTAGGCATTTAAACCCATGAAGTTCACAGCCAGCAAGCTCTGTTTCTGTAGGCTTAAATGGTAGGCCTTTGGACACCAACTGCCCTGAAGTTCCATTTTAAATGGCTCTTCTGCATAGAAAGGTTGCCATGCCTTGTTTCAAAGTACCACGCACTGCTTCTGTTTAAATACGGGGCAAGGCTTCATTCCTTTACCACAGCCCCGGAGTTCAGTACAGAACCGGGAAGTATTTGTTATAATAATAATACTAATGATGGTTAAAATAAAAAATTTTCAACAGTCTTGTAAAAAGTACAAAATCATGGCCTAATTTCTTTCTAGAAGGGGCACAGTTAGCAAAACTGAAAGAATCAGCATTCTTAATTGCTCGTTGGACAGTTTTTCTTTTTGAGGCGGTAGACAGGTAATTAATTGCAAGACCTTTCCAGGTGTGTTTTTCTGGGTCCGCCTACCGCATAAAGATTTAACATCCAGTTCTGATAGTGGTGGAAACTTTCGCTAATGCAATTTAGCGGCAAGTTTTTCATTAGCAATTAATAATAATCGTGGTATTTGTTAAGCGTTTACTGTGTGCCAGACACTGTACTAAGCGCTGGGCTGGATACAAGCAAATCAGGTTTGACACATGGGGCTCACAGTCTTATTCCACTACTAATGCTAGAGCATGGACACACATAAAAAAACACTTCATGCACGGTTTTTCTGCGACAGGAAAACTAAGGGCAGAAAGATGGGAAGACATCCTAACTAAAACCTGTACTTACAGACTCTTTCAGAGGAAAATTACTGAGAATTTTTGCATTGTCAATGACTGCTAATTCTTCCAGGCAAGTCAGTATCTAGGAAGGGTCTTTTAAAAGACTGAAGGAGACAGAATTCACTACTACCAAAGAGATGGTCCAACCGGGAATGTTGCAATGTAATGATGGACAGACATATGACAAGAAACCACTCTCAAGTGAACGTGGAACGTCAGGCCAGCAACCCAGCTAGATAACTATACATGGTTTCATTCTTTACCTGTTTTACACTTCGTGCTCTCTGCTGTTTTATGGCATTTGGTGACTTCAATTTATAAACAGCAAAGATCTAAGAGTGGTGCCATTAATTGCTGATTGTTTCTGATGATTACCAAAATTACACTTTCACTCACACAACACACACACATACTCATAGGCGCAACTACTGCTGGAAATTTTTAATGCTTGAGAAAAAGTTGGGCAGTTTAAAAAAATTTTCTGGGTACAAATTAGGATAACAAATCTAGGCAGTGAATAATATTTAAATATCTTAAGGTTGGAGCAAATGAGTTACTGTCACAATTATTAATATTACTGAGGACAGTTTCTTTCTCCACCTCTTTCTCCAGGTTTATTTTCATCTTTGATGCAATTTAACTAAAATGAATCGTCAAATCTCTTTTCTTTTCAGTAGTCCCTCACTTATTCAGAAACAGATTCTCTCTTTGGGAAAATCGCTTCAACATTTCCCCAAACCTCTTTTTTTCAAAACAGCCACACCAACACCTATATATCTGAATAGATTAAGCAGTCACATCTTGCTTATTAAAAAGAAAACAGACCATTCCACATTGACCAATATATTGTATTACCAACTTTGGCTCCTATCCAATGGGTAAAAATGAAAATCTGACTGAAGACCTTGAAACTTGATGCAAAGGAACAGCTGTGCATTTAATTTGAGTTTTGGGTGAAACAAAGCACTGCTAACCAAAAAGTAGGCTAGAAAAACTTCTCTGCTGGGTGACCTTGGGCAAGTCACTGCACTTCTCTGTGCCTCAGTTACCTCATCTGTAAAATGGGGATTAAGACTGTGAGTCTCATGTTTGATAAGGACTGTGTCCAACTTGATTAGCTTGTACCTACCAAAGCGCGAGGCACATATTAAGCTCTTAAATACCACTAAAAAAATAATACCAACAGAAAGGGTCTGTCCTGGCTAGGGGATGAGCCTGAATCCATCTGGATTTGGCTTTCTGTGCCATGTCCCCAGCAGAATGCAGAGGCTCAGCAGGGATGGGTCTTGAGGTCACCTGTGAACAAATACTAAAAGTGACCATCTGATATGTCCTCTCAAATCCTTTGATGAATCACCAATTAAGACTAAAATTGGTTAGAACAGACTGGAAAGAAAACATTCAACATGTCTATGTGGCCCTAGACCACTTTTCTACTAAGAAGCGCGCTTTTTAAAAATGAGTATCACTTCCTCTAAGTGAACAGAGATCTAGTTGTTCAGGAGAATTCGATTTTAAAAATAATATTATCCCAGTGTTTTTCATGTTTTCCCTACTGCCCATTCGGGAGATGGAAAGCAAACCACCACTCTCAACAAAAATGTAGTCTGCACTGTAATTCAATTGAGAGTGCCCTATGAGAGCATGAATATCAAATGTTAAAGGCAAATCACAAGGTGAAGTCATTTAAGATATGGGGTAAAGTAACCTTTAAAGACAAAGGTTCATTCATGAACTCGACAGAACACTGAAAGTTTAAACTCGAAGTGTTCCTATCTTTTCAGGCAAACGAGCTAATGCCACTTGAAGACAACTGTCTCAGAGTGTCAGTTTTGAGTAACGTTCCCATTCCGTTTCTGGAAATGCCAAGTCAGCTCAGGGGGTTCTGAAATGAAGATTTTACAGGCCCGAGCCAATGGGGAAAACAAGTGTCTACAGGCAAGAGGCAATACCCGAGAGGGTGTGCGTTCGTTAGACATTGGTGGACACATACCTGGAGAGGGCTGACGCATAAGGCAAAGAAGGAGTGTCTCAACACACTTTGGTTGACTGACGAATACAGACCCTGGAGTGTTACTGCGCTTCTAAAATATTTAAATATTTAGAGAGTCAGTTGAAATGCATTGTGGTAGAACTTTCAAAAGCAGCCCCCTTTTAAAACAGTACACGTTTAAGAAAACACGATTAATTTGAGAACGCTGGGTTTACAAACCTGGGAGGTGGGCACACAGGCATCCTTCCAGCTTCCAAGAACTTAAGAAGTTGCTTCAGCCGAAATCCGGTGTGATCTGGGAAAGGCTGCCACTTCTAACTGCGATACTTTATTGGAGGTGGAGAAGTGGGAAAGGAGGGCTGCCAGGGAGTTCTTCGGGGTGCTCTGAGTCCAGAGTCCCCACTGCAGATGTCCTCCGTTGCCACTAGTACTCTCAGGGCTGTCGGCACCCAACTTGGGCTGACCGTGCCATTGCCGCTTCAAAAGATTTCTTCTAATATCCCGGCTGCTCTCTTCTATAGAAAAAGGGAGGGGGGGGGGGGGTGCTTTTCAAATGGATGGAGGGTTAAGGGGGCTGCTGGTAAATGAACAGCTGTGTTTCTTCCTTTCTGTAGTTGGTTCATTTTTAATTCTAGGGGCTCTTGCAAAGGCCTGTGGGGGATCCAGGGGAGGGACTGGCAGCCCTCACTCCTGACCTCGCAGCAGGGCTCTGATGCATTTAAAGGTTTTGCGAGCAAGTGCTCCAAACTTGCTGGTCAGAGGGGTCACCCCCATAGAGGCCCTGAGCTACCCGGGCGGGCGGGTGGGGGGGTGTTTCCATGGGTTACAATCAAGTCATCCAAACGACCGCAAGCAGAGATCTAAAAGACGGTGCGAATCTCCACTGTCTCCCTGATGTTTTATCTTTTTATATATGCTGGAAATGGTGAAGGGTCCTAAAAATCTGTTACCACACGTTTCATGTTCTAAAGCTACAGACTATATAGCAAGGTTCGATAGGCTATATATTTTCTGAAAGCAACTCCATACTCTGTGCCCTTGCCAACAAAATCCCAAATAATTAAAACTTTGTCCCCTGGCGTTTTCAATTGCTTTTTTTTTCAGGATGGCCTAGGAGATGACAAAAGTAACACTTCAGTCCGACGTTTGTTATACAGGCAATCCTCAGACTTACGACACAACTGGTTCCTGAAAAACTGTCTTAGGCCATAGCCTCGTTAGGAAGCAATTTCCCCATGGGAACATTGTAATAAACACATGGGCAATTGGTTCCTGACCCAATCCTGGATTCCCTATCCTTACCAAAATGACTCAGAATTGACTACTTAATTATAAATCAATAACAGAGCTAGGGGAGTTACATCAAGTCAGAGAGACTCCACGGTGACAGCGGCTAGCTTTCATTTCGTTGGAGGTAAAAGTGGACTTTTCAGTCATCTCTGGTGACTACTTGGCAATTGAGTAATCTTCACCCGCTGTCACCCCTGCCCAGACTCTCAGCTATTCCTGTCCCACCTCTTTCCCCACCCCAACTTTAAACTTCTTCACATTCCTCTCCCTCAGCGTGTTTTTTTTTTTTCCTCACTGTTTCCCCATGACATTCGTCAGCCCTCAACGTCCACGGCCCAGGGCTAGAGCCACAAAGGAGGTCGGAGGTGTAAAAATCGAAACCAAAGTCTTGTAAAGCTGAAACACGATGCTAATTTAGGCGGGTGATGAATGCCATTTCTCAACTCAGACTGTCTTAAGTTGAGGGCTGCCTATTTTAAGTTGTTGTTTCTTTATATTTCATGTGATTTAAAGATGCTTAAGCAGGGCACTGCCATTATTAAAGAGGGCCCTAAGGATGTGAGAAAAACTCTTACTAGCTCTAAGAAGTGGGTACTTGGTGAAGAAGAGAGTGAGCAAAAGAAAGGGAAGTGGAATTGAAATTCTCTAGTTTTTAACTTCAGGGTATCAAAGATTGCGATATAATTAGAAAAAAAATCTGCAGAAGTGCTTTTCTCCTATATACCCATCCATTTTTGAGGTAGTCCTAGCATTCCATTATTACTTTCTCAAGATTGTTTCTCAATTTTAAGATGACTAAAAACATTTTCTCAAACTCAGAGAATGAACACAAATCAACCATTATCCGAACAGCTATGTAAGAAGCCCAACAATCGAATATTTAAGTCCTTTAAACACCACATTTGTTCCTCAGGGGTAAGGTTTATATTTCTATCAGATGCAAAATAGATATGAGAAAATTGATATTGATGAATAGGGAGACGACCTCTTATCTTTGCCATAAATTCCCTCAAATCACTAAGATACCATTTATTTCAATTGGAGATCATTTCCTGCCCTGAAAGGACCCCACATTTTCCATCTTCAATTTAGCAGAATCAGTTCCAGAGCTCACTCTGAAAATGTTTCTCGACTGTTCAGATAAAAGTGACATATTTCAAAATACAAATTCTATTATTTTAAAATCCCATTACTATAAGTGATTTCACTCAACATTTACATTCTGAAATTTCACCCCACTGTTCAAGATGACACACCATCGAATTCTGCTCACTGAAAAAAAGCAGAGCAAGAGCAATAATTCTCAGAAAAGGGGGCAAGACCCAAATCAATACACAGCTCAATGAAGTCACATAGATATGAATTAACTACAATAAGGTAAAATGAGAAGGGATTGTAAACCATAATTTTCAAGTACTTTCATTTTTCAGAAGTCACTTGGTAATCCAACTTCCTGCTACAGACCTAAAAATCTTTTTAGCTTCCTTGCAGCCAAATTTTTGAATTTTTTTTTATTCACAAGTTCATTTCTGCATTTGAAATATATGTCTCTCATTACATTTTGGGTAGTGCTATGGACTTATAAATAAATCACAATGTAGGCCCACAGGCCCAGAAACTTTTTTTTCAGGTCCAAGGAGCTGTTTTAACATTTTCTGCTGTGTGGAGGGGAGGAGTTAGGCAAGCAGAGTGCTGTAACTCTTCTCAATGTGAAGTAAGGATAGGCTAAATTGGGTACTTTAGTTAAATGTTTAAATGCAGTAATTCCAATTGGAGATATTACTGAATGGGGTCAACGAGCCATGAGGTTAGTGTAGCGTTCAGCTGGGAGCACAATGGGAGCTAAATCTCAGTTTGTGCCTAAAATCCATAGGCACACCATTGCCCAGCAGACTTTTGGTTGCTTTCAGTTCCTTACCTATCACTCACTGGTGCCCTGGTCCTCTAAAGGACATTGGACTGGACCCTCTCTGATGTGTCCCGGAGCAGAGGGTTGATAGCCCTATGTGTGGATTGTGTAACCACACAGTAAGCGCTCTATAAATACCACTGATTGATTTGTTGATTGATGTGATAAAAAAAAATACAAGCGATAACGCAGAAAGAACTTGGTCCTAGCACCATTCCAGGGATCAAGCCAACTGGTTAAGTCCCCGGCCCGGCTCCATGGCTCACAATGTTATTTCCTGCACACAATTCCCTCTCCATGCAAATTCACCCAGCCACACTCTTCCCCACCTACTGAGCCCTGAGACAAGTTGCCGCCTCGGAGACACACTCTATAATGCCTGGCTGCAGCTGGCTCAGCACTCATGTACGTGTCTGCTTAATTATCTAGTTGTTCAATTTTTTCGTTATTTTTTATTTTTACCTAATGGTTCCGGTGTCCGTTAATCTCTCCCCCGTTAGACTGGAAGTCCGTAGGAGCAGGGTCTGTGTCTCTGACTTCTAGTATACATTCCCAAGCACCTGCATACAAGAAGGGCTTGATGATAGCTATTGCTGATGACGACCGCCACCAAGAAAATGAATGGCTTCCTAACCAAGCAGCGATCAAAGACGGATGATGCCCCAAAGTTCGCACCCAATATGGAATGAATTTTCCAGGACCTGGCTTCCCTTGATCCTCTAGCACAGTTTCCCCCTTCTAGACTGTAAGCTACTCGTGGGCAGGGATTGTACCTACTATCTCCCCGGATTGGTGTTTAGCACTGTGCTCTACACACAGTAAGAGCTCAATAATTACCACTGAAGGATTACTAAGAGGCACTGCTATAACTGGATTCTACCTCTATGCCATGACGAAAAGAACCGGAAAAGCTAGACTATAGACTGTAAGCTCGTTTTGGGCAAGGAACTTATCTGTTAACTCTGTTGTGCTGTGCTCTCCCAAGTGCTTAGTACAGTGCTCTGCACATGGTAAGCATTCAATAAATACCACTCATTGACTGAGCTGTGTTATAAATTCAACTAACTCCTGATTACTACGGGGCTGATTTCACAGTTAGTGGGTCATTTTTGGCCTGAATTTCTCCTCTTCTCTCTTTCTGCCCATGCCTCTGTACAGAATCTTAGAACTCCCACCCTTGGCCCAACCCAATACCCAGAGGTGGTGGGGAAGGAAGGTTAAAGCCACTCATTGAAATAAGGGTTTTCACTTTTTTGAAGATTTAGTCAAACCCTCGCTGGCCCATCACCGTGGACTGCCACGCGACAGATTCCATTCCCCAACTCAACTGCCCCACATCCCCCACACCCAGCTCCCAACCCACCCCCAGTTATAAGACTCAAAGTTTTACAGCAAGCAATCTTTATCGGTCTTTGTGTGTCCAAATGTTTCCAGACGAAAGCCCTGGACCTACTCCAACCACAGATGCTTGCAAGAAGACCGGAGAATTATAGAAAATAAGGAGTGGCATGAAATGCTGAATAACATTTGTATGTCCAATGACTTTAACCGTGAAAGTTCCAGAATGCCTGCCAAAGTGGCTCGTCAACAACAGACCGGTTCTGGTGTCTTCAGAATGAGCTACACTGACCATGGTGAGTAGACCAAAGTGTGTCAGATTCTCTATTCATTACAGTAATCACCCTCCATTCATTTCCTTAATCAGGGTTACTTGAGCTTCACAACGAGATCGTAATTAAACTGACAGGCAACGTTTTTTTTTCAAGGAGGGCATGGATTTCTAGACTGTGAGCCCGCTGTTGGGTAGGGACCGTCTCTATATGTTGCCAACTTGTACTTCCCAAGCACTTAGTACAGTGCTCTGCACACAGTAAGCGCTCAATAAATAAAATTGAATGAATGAATGAATATTGAAGGGTCATGGTGTTTTGAGCTCAAAAGACAATCAGTGCTTGGTAGGGCCACAAAATAGTCAACCCTGACAAACAAAAGATGGGGGCAGGCTCGCTTTCAATTTCCTTGGTTATTCCTTATTTATAAAGCATCTTAGATGCAGGAACATTTCAAAGCAAACAGATTTCAACATGTTCTGTTCAGCCATACCTACATATTTCATTGAAAAATCCACTTAACGTAAAATTGAGATCGTCACAGTGTATCAGCCTTCTAATTACCTCACAGGGGCCTGGTGGACCTAATATTTTATGTCATGAAAATGAGTGATCAGAAAAGAAATCCAGCCTTCGATTCAAAACTTTTTTTTAGAAAGGGGACCATCGGGCATACCACTGAGCTGACACCTTGCTCCATGGAGAAAAGAACGAACCTAAGTTATCAGCATCTCTTGAGAAAGTGGTCCCAGCAGTAGCTACGAGCTTCTGAATGAAGTTCATATCTCAGCCTGCAGCTGAAAAAGTGAGTGTCAGGAGGTCTATGCACCATGAAGAGGGTTAGAGAAAAGGAAGGCTAGGCACACTGCTCTTTATAACAAAAAAAAAAAAGAGTACACCTAATTCACTAATCAGGAGATTTCAACACAAACCATCAGGCTGAATGTATGCAAGAAAGAGATCCCTATTTTGCTGGATAATTTAGCAGCCAATTCCTTGGGAGTCTTTATTTCTGAAAATGAGAAAGTGTTTGTCATTTTTTAAATGTGCTTTGCCTTGCTCTCTCTTAAATATTCTAAGGCCATACTGAGCTATATACTCAGCTCCGCCATAATGCGCTTTCACTCTAGGTTTTGGCTGGAATGTCGTTTAGGGAGTTAGGGAACATTTGTCAACGCAGGCCTGTTTGGATAAAGCCGGCCACGGTGTCAGAATTCACGGTCCATGCGTGTGCAGGCATGCGCTCGGCACAGCGACAGATGGGTACTACAGCGGGTGCTCTCCTTTATGGGTTTTTTTTTTTGTGAGAACGTAAAGCGACCCCACATTTCTGAAGGGACCGAGGCCTAGGCAAAAAGAGAGCAGAGCCTAGGAGTCAGGAGACCCAGCTTCCAGTTCTGGCTTCACCACTCGGTGTCTCTGTGCCTCGGTTTCCTCACCAATAAAATGGGGGATGCAATTACCTAGTCTTCCCTCCCTTTTAGACTGCAAACTCCTTGGGTACAGGACCGTGTCCAAGCTAATTATCTTGGATCGACCCCAGTGCTTAGCAGGTGCTTGGCACAGTTAGAGCTTATCATAAGTATCACCATCATTAACTGGATGCATGTATTGGCCGGCCACACACCATATTCCGCTCCTGTTTTACTTAAAGAAAAAAGATGCCCAGCTGTGGCACTTAACCCAACTGTATGACTGCTGGTAGATAACTTCATCTATAAAAAAGGGACGGCTGTGGCACTTAACCCAACCGTATGACTGCTGGTAGATAACTTCATCCATAAAAAAGGGACATTCTCACCTGCCTATCTTTTAGGACTGGAAGAACATTTGAAAAATTACAGATGAAAGGGGGTTTGTGTAGAGCAAGTACATTTCTCCTCCGAGCGCCAATCAGTAGTACCAACTGGTCACCTACTGTGTGCAAAGCACGGTGCTAAGTGCTTGGGAGAGTACAGCTGACACGATCCCTGCTCTTGAGGACTTCAGAATCGATCACTTTTGACTCGGGGAGCGAGGGCCTAAAGTTTGCTGCTAAAACGTAATCAACTCCCTATCCATTATTCTATGCTCTCCGGTTTGTCCTCTTCTCTGCCGGAACTTTCTCGTTCTACTTCTCTGTTTCAACCTCTAGCACCAGAACTTGCACTAATCCATTGGTTAAATTCATACAATCTACATTTTTATACATTAGTATATTGTGGTAAAAATATACATCACTTTGGAAGTTAGCTTTAAGTGACTAATGAACTATAAACAGTCATGGCACTGTTTTCTAAAAATGACTAAGCACTCAGAGAAAGAAAAGCAACATGTAAGATCCCAAGTAAACATCAAAAAGGCAAATTACGTGTTAGCTAATCAGAATTATGGGCCAAGAATCACCAACTAATTACAAAACTCTCCCTCTCTCCTCCCTACCTTCCCCCCACAATAGCCATTTCCTTCAATTTTTTTTTCCCTAACCATCTAGGTCAAACTGTGTGGTTTCCTATTTATGGGGGTTTGAGTTTGGATGACAGAATTTAATAACTGTCAATGTGTTTTGTTTTCAATTCTCTCTTTTTTTTAAATGGAGATGCAAAAAACAAAATTATTTTTTAAATTCTAAATTGATGTATTTTATCAGGGTGGCATTCTTTTGTTTACACAATTACCAATCTGATTTTTCCTAACCCCCTAACTCTTTTTTATTAAGTTTGTAGGGGTTTAAAGGCTGTGCCAAAATCCTACTCTTAATACTGACAAGAAATCGTGAACAACTGCTTCCGAACTGTTGAAATAAACTGCTTTTGTGGTGAGTTTATGCTCCTGATGGAACGGCAAAACACAAAGTAAGTTTCTATCATCAGAGTTCCATTTTGTTTGCATGCATAAGGTGGGGCATACAATCCTGAATCTAGGTCACTGCTTAATTTTACCTATTATATATATTTGAGAAGGAGGAAAGTTGCAAAAAGTTTGGGATAGGTGAGTACAACTGCAATTTTTGAAATAATCTTCTGCCCACTACTCAAGGGAGATGTCAATAGTTGGAGGTCAAAATCCTAAAACTTTAAAACCAACAGCACAATATCCCCCTTCATTCCTTCTAAAAACTTTACTCCTGTTACCATGTGAAATAACAGGACTCGGATCGACAAAGACGAGGTAAAACAGGCACTTGTAAAAGGGTGTTATGTTGGATTTTGATCAAGCTGCATATTATGGCAAGAAAAATGGTACAGAAATGAATTGTAAGAGCCAAGGGAAAACAAGAAATCAAAACTTGGGCCAAAGTTTTTAAGCTTGTCCACTGAACAACTGATTCAGAGTTGCTTTGTGACCTGCCTGGAGTATGACAGGGCAGTTTCTTTAGAAACTTGGCTTTAGGAACCAGATTCATTCATCTGGCAAGCTGGGTCTCATTCCTCCCTCACAATTTAGGCAAATTCCACCGGCGAGAATTTATGAAGTGTAAAAATGCTGGGTTACCACATCCCTCCCATACTCCCTGCCTGTCATGTGTGAATAAGGGGACTTTTACACCAATGGACTTGTCTTCCCAAGGGACCAATTTTGACCTGGCAGACGCTCTAGGATTATTCTAGCAGCACAAACACTGCAACAATGTCCCGCTCACCATTCCCAGACAAATTGAAGGAAGGCCATTGGCAGAACCCTGAAAAAAACTAGCCCACTGGGGCTCCAAAATGTTAGACCACCATCTCCAACTAAAAGGAATCTAGCTCGGCCAGATTGAGATAACCACCTCCAACAGGGCTTTGTTTCTTTCGTACACCACGTTTTGAGGCCACTTTGGTTGGCCTCTTATTGTGGGCCACGAAGTCCGGAGACTCAGATCAAATTAGGACTTGAATCACCAGATTTGCATAAATTAGCTCTGTTCAAACCCACCTCCCCTTGGTCATTCTTTCTAGGTTCAATGGTCAACTGAGATTGTGGTCTAATGAAATTGTTAGGCTGCTGGGAGGGATTGTTCATCCTGAAAGGGGAATCCTTAATATAATAATAATAATAATTGTTATTATTATTTTTATTTTATAATTATATTGTATATAATAATAATTATTATTATTGTTGTTATTATTATTATTATTATTATGGTATTTGTTAAGCGCTTTCAGTGAACCAGGCACTGTTCTAAGTGCTGGGGTAGATACAGGGTAATCAGGTTGTCCCACGTGGGGCTCACAATCTTAATCTCCATTTTACAGATGAGGGAACTGAGGCACAGAGAAGTTAAGTGGCTTGCCCAAGGTCACACAGCAGACAAGTGGCGGAGGCGGGATTAGAACCCACGACCTCTGACTCCAAAGCCCGTGCTCTTGCCACTATGCCATACTGCAAAATATGAAACAACTGAGTAGAAAAGACCATAAAATTCAATGCTTCAATGACTTTTTGCATTTGGCTTTTTCGTGATAAAAGAACTCATACACTGCAGCATTTCAAAACCCATGCACTAGTTGTGCTTCAAAACACACAGTAAGGTTTTTGATTTACTGAGCACTTCATAAGTACTACCAAATCTTTCCAACTTGGTGTCTGATTTCAGTGCCTCTTCTTTTCAGAAGTTGAAGTCCTAACTTGAATCTGCAATTTAAAATATATGTAGAAAATCCCATATGCAAGGGTAATTTTCGTTTAGTCCCTGCAGTTACGAACTACATTCTTAGTCCTGTGCGTATATATTCCAAAATTAAACTGGGCCATTCTAAATGTGCAAGAATGTAGAAGACCAAAAAAACTAAGCGACAAATTCCTAGGGGAGGCCTTTGGCCTATAAATCACTAGGAATAACTAGGAATGTGGGGCGCTGACATCAAAATAGAGTAGGGACACAAGCTGCCATATTTACTTAAATTCCTAAAGTGGATTTGCAAAGCACCCTTTCTCCAATAAGTCCAACGCAGGTGTTCATATATATATATATGGAGCTCATATATGGTTAACCCAAGTTAACAGATGAAGAAAGAGAAGTGAAATACCCAAAATAAGCCAGCTGGTGAGATTATTCCCTCCTTTACAATCCTGGGTCCAAATTGCCTACTTGCTACCTCTATAAATTGAGTGGGAGAATAATCACCCTACAATATTAATAGTAGCAGGAAAACCCATCACCTGTTGCCTTGGGTGAACTACTTTGACCCAGAGATTTGTTGGATATCTCAACTTGAACAGAATAGCAGATGGCACAGCAGTTACCCAGAGCATCAGGAACCAAGCGCGGGGTCTTTCGACTCTCCCGAGGCACTCGTTAGCTTGCCATTGTATAAGACGAAGTAAACTAATACTCCTGAGAGGCACAGTGGGTGAAGAGCAGCTACAAATGATCATGGTTTTAGAAGGCAGAATTATTTCCTTCAAGTTCAGAAGCCTGACCCTCAACTATACCAAGTATCCTAGAAGTACACGATCTAAACTGGGAGGTTAAAGCTATACCGAATTGAAGAGCCTGAAGGGAGGAGGGGAGAATGCCTGCTGCCACTAAGAGGAGCAAATTTTGGCCATCTGGGGGAAAAAAAAAGGCAACTGGCCTTTAGATCCCAAGTTTAAACATCAAAGAAAGGACCCAGATTTTCTTCCACTCCTATGCCCGAGTAGGTAGGGTTAGCGGATCGCAATTCAAGAGCGCTGCTTGACTGTGGAATGACAACCCCCGGAGTTGGGTCAAGCGAAGGCAGAAGTAAAACTCTCTAGTGTTTTGGGGGTTTCGGATGCTAGCCAAACCTGGACGGCAAGGAAGCTACAAAATATCGGCTTTATGCTTCTGCTTTCCTGAGATGTGAAGGAAGAAAGAGAGATTATGAAAATGGACCTGTACCTGGTAAGTGTGTACTCCCTGAGTCCTGAATGCAGGTTCATGGCAGAAAAAGTACCTATGCATCCACGCAATCGTTTATCTCGACCAATCTTCCACGTTACAAATAGTGGGCTGTAAAGGAGACAGAAGACACAGGTTACCTAATTTACAGTGGAATCTCCCATTGTAAATGTCGGCGGGCCTCGACCAGGTCGGGAAGACTACAAGACCGGGAACTTGTGCCAAGGAATTCACTGGCGTGCTAGGGTCTGCCCTGGTACCATTCCCGCTCTCGCTTCCTTGCCAGTCAAGTTCCTACTGGGGCGTGGAGGGTAACAAGCAAATAAGTGTAGCACACTGTTCAATTCCAGCACGGATTACACGCACCGAGTCCACTCGGGGTACCAAGGTGCTGATGCTCTTAGTACCATCCCACCACAGACCAATTATAGACTCTAAGCTCCTTGAGGAGAGGGATCGTCCCTACTGACTCTATCGCACTGTGCTCGCCAAGTGCTTAGTACAGGGCTCTGCACACAGTGAGCCCTCAATAAATACCACTGATTGATTGACAGGCACTTGGGTGAGTAGAATAGAATCGGCAGACTTGATCTCTGCCCTCGAGACCAGCAGGTGGTTGCCAGGATAGCCACTCTGGTAGTCATGCGGTCATTTATTTTCCATATTCCTGCTGAATCTTCCACCATACAAGCCCCCCAGGTGGTTCTGGGATCAGACACTACTGCATCACTGGGGGCAGAGGCTGAGCAACCCCCACCCTGCCCCCAACAGCTCCCTGTTTCCCTCACAACAGTGAGGTGTGAGTTGGACTTTGAGGCGATTCATTTTCCGTATTTTTGGGGTGGCAGGGGGAGGGATTCAATCTGTGTTGCTAGAAGTGACCAAGTGATGCACTTGGATCAGAAACTGAGTGGGACAGGGACCGTGACTGACCTGACTATCCTCTATCTCGCCCGGTGCTTAGTATTGTGCTTGGCATACAGTAAGCTCTTAACAAGTACCACAATTCTTACTGCCACTATTAGATCACTTCAGAAACTAAACTTCCTTAAACACCCAACTGACATAAAACGGATAACCTGGTCTAAATGGAAATGCCACAAATGCACAGAAATTCACCTTTAACCATCCGTTATATCCAAAACTCACTCTTGCTTCCATCTTGTAACTTGATCCCCCACTCTAGACTGTGAGCTCCTTGTGGGGAGGGAATGTGTCTACCAACTACTGAACTATTTGGTTTTGTACTGTACTGTTTTGTCCCAAGCGCCTAATACAGTAAGTGCTCAGTAAATACACTTTAAGCGCCTGATACAGTAAGTGCTCAGTAAATACCATGGACTGCTTGGATTCAGCAGAACCAAACTGCATTCCAAAGGGAAATTTAAAACCTGGGTTCCTTTCCAGTATTTCTAGTAAAAGTCAACCATGTGCAAAGCATGGTATGGAATATACAATTATTACCCCATTCATTCATTCAATCCTATTTATTGAAGGCTTACTAGGTGCAGAGGACTGTACTAAGCGCTTGGGAGTACGATACAACAATAAACAAAGACATTCCCTGCCCACAACGATTATAACACTGGTTTTAGTTAGCTTTCACAAAAGCACTACTGAATTTTAGTAGCAGTATTTCTTACAGTGCTCTTGCACTTTGAGATAATGCTCTGATTTTACAAAAAGTGAAAAGCTTGGACACCTTCCTTGCCCTCAACCAAGGCTCTTCTCCTGTACTCCTCCTGCTCTGTACTTACTCTCTCAAAGAGTGCAGGCGTTCAGATGGCTTAACCTATGCAGATAACTCTCAAATCTATCTCTCTGGCCCTGACCTCTCATCTAACCTGCAATCCCGGGTGTCCTCTTGCCTCCATGATACCTCCACTTGGATGTCCCACCAGCATCTCAAAATTTCTCTTCTTTCCCTGTAAGCACACTCCCCTTCCTAACTTTTCCAACCCAGTGGAAAACACCCTGCCCCCTGTCCCAGAACCCGGCAACCTATGGGGTCACCCTCAACCCCTTACTTTTCTTCATTTTTCAAATTTAATTTACTGCCAAATCCTGCCTGTTCTTCCTACGCAACACCAACTGGATCCACCCCTTCCTCTCAGGCATAAGCTCTTCTCAGATAGCAGTTAATAAATACACCCCATGTGCTAGGTGCTGGGGCGAGTAGGAGGTTATGAGGGGCTCGCAATCTATTTCATCCCCATTTTACAGATGTGGAAGCTGAGCCCCAAGAGGTTAAGGGACTTGCTGCCAATAGTTACCCAGAAGACAAAGGGCAGCGGTGTAACTCAGGTGCAGTCTCCGAGCTCCTAAACCTGTGCTCTTTCCAATAGGCCAGGCTGCTCCTCACCAGTTTTCCTGCCCCTTGACTCTCCCCACTTCATTCATTCATTCAATCATATTTATTGTGTGCAGGGTACTGTAAAAAGTGCTTCGGAGAGTACAATATAACAACAACCAGACACAATCCCTGCCCACAACAAGCAGTCCACACAACATACTGCTGCATGGATCACCTTTCTGAACCACAGCTCACCACACGCTCATCTGAGATTTTGATCATTCAGTCTAATTTTGATTAACTAAACTATTCCTGCTTTCTTTTGGGCTCTGGGAATAATTAAGTATATGTTGCTGCCCAGGGAAGTTCATTAAGATCCTGAGACAGTGGCATGGCTGGATGTTCTCCATAATCTGATCTGTTTTCCATAACCAACTGAGTAAAGCAGGGTGTTAATAGGACCTGGATTTTTCAGATAAAAAAAAAAAGGTTTGTAATTTTGGCTTTTTTTTAGGTGAAATTAGGTTTTAACTTGGCTAAATGTTGAAAAAAAAAAAGGTCAGGTTTTATTTTGACTTTTTTCCAAATCATTCCATGGATTCTTACAAAGGAACCTGTGGAAAGGATGGCAACAATACTATTTACTGTCTGAGGTGGTATCGGGACTTTAATACATCCCTCCTCCCAATATTATGAACACCTTCAGAGACGCACTTATTCATTCATTCATTCAATCGGATGTATTAAGCGCTTGCTGGGTGCAGAGCACTGTGGAAAGTACATTTCAGCAATAGAGACAATCCCTGCCCACAACGGGTTTACAGTCTAGAAGGGGGAAGACAGACATTAAAACAAATGAACAGACATCAACAGCATCAATATAAATAAATAGAATTATAGATATATAGATATACATGCACACATCAAAACAAGTAAACAGACATTAAAATACACATAATTACAGATATGTACATATATACACAAGTGTTGTAGGGTGGGGGGAGAGGGGAGTAGAGCAAAGGGAGCGTGTTGGGGTGATGGGGATGTTGAGGAAAAGGGGGGCTTAGTCTGGGAAGGCCTCCTGGAGGAGGTGAGCTCTCAGTAGGGCTTTGAAGGGAGGAAGAGAGCTAGTTTGGCGGATGTGTGGAGGGAGGGCATTCCAGGCCAGAGGTAGGACACTGGTCGGGGTCGACGGCGGGACAGGCGAGAACGAGGTTCAGTGAGGAGGTTAGCGGCAGCAGAGGAGCGGAGGGTGTGGGCTGGGCTGGAGAAGGAGAGAAGGGAGGTGAGGTAGGAGGGGATGAGGTGATGGAGAGCTTTGAAGCCAATAGTGAGGAGTTTTTGCTTCATGCGAAGGTTGATAGGCAGCCACTGGAGATTACTGAGGAGGGGGGTGATATGCCCAGAATGTTTATGTAGAAATGTGTGGCCTAGTGTTGCCTAGTGGATACAGCATGGGGCTGGGAGCCAGAAGGACCTGTGTTCTAATCCCAGCTCTGCTACTTGTCTGCTGGATGACCTTGGGCAAGTCACTTAACTTCTCTGTGCCTCAATTACCTCATCTGTAAAATGGGAACTGACTGTGAGCCCCATGTGGGACAGGGAGTTTGTCCAACCTAATTAGCTTGTACCCCAGTGCTTGGTACAGTGCCTGGGACAGAGTGCTTAAATTAAAAAGAACAAAACAAACAAAAACCTAAAAAATAAAACATTATGCAGTGAAGTAAACACTGACTCGCGATGTTCTTTCCCTGAAACACTTGAGCCAGGAGGCTAAGTAGATCCATATCCTATCATAATTGGGAATGAGTCACTTGAAGCATTTCTTCCCTACGTCAACTAGAAAATGTTTGCACACAGCTTATTATCTGTTACAATCCAGGATGGGTTCCACTAAATGAATTCTAAAAGTGACCGAGTTGTTAAAAAGAAATCCAAATAGCAAGTTGACCAAAGTAATTTTGCAGAAAATGTCGCATTGTTTTCAATAAGAGAATGGAAGTTTTATATGACACTTTACTTCCTCACAAAAACCTGTCATTGTATTTTTTTTTTAGTGGTACTTATTAAGGTCTCACTATATGCCAGGCACTGTACTAAGTACTGGGGTAGATCAGGTTGGACCCAATCCATGTCTCATATGGGGCTCACAGTCCTAACCTCCATTTTATAGATGAGGTGAGTGGGGCCCAGAAAAGTTAAGGAACTTGCCCACTGTCACAGAGCAGACAAGTGTCGCAGAAGGGATTAGAACTCAGGTCCTCTGACTCCCATTGTGTTGTCAGTTTCACAGCTGAATTTATTTTTTTAGTTGAAAAAAAATTTTGTGAAGACTGAACAGGTACAGTGACCGATTTTACAAATACAAAGAAAAAAGTGAAAAACATTTTTTCAAACAGTTCAAGTCCTGCAACCATGTGCATTATGTATTTCCGCTGTGCTAGAGAGGGACGATGGAAAATGACCTCTGAGAGTGCCTCTACTTCCTACGATGCCAAACTGATGTTTACAAATAAAACATAAACTCACTAATAAATATGTGATGTTTGAATCACGTGTTTGGGCTTAAATAAATTTTAATTTTTTTGTCACAACCTCCCCCGCCCCGGATTGAGGAAAAATTAATGCTTTGGGAATATGTGCCTTGACTGAACAACTTGGGCATGTGCAGAGTTGTGCTAAAACATATTCCTTTGCACAGTAAGCACTTAATAAATGCCATCATTACTATTATTTGGGCAGCAGTCACACAGAAATTGAAGAATCTCAACAAAATAGGGATACAAGATATCACCATTCTAACATGCTATGTGTGCCCACAATATCCAAAATCAAAAAAAAAAAAAAAAAACAAGGATTTCACCAACCCACTCTTCTGGGATAAAGGTACGCGCAGAAAACTAAAACTGCCAGAAGGACAATGATATTTTCTTTCAGCCCATCAAATAAAAATGCTAGATGAAACTGTAGGTCAAAGAGATCAAAGGAAACTCTTTCTTCCACAGTGTGGCTTGGGGAAAGACCCGGGGAACTGAAAGTCAAAGGACCTGGGTTCTAATCCTGGCTCTACCAATTGCTTGCTTTATAACCTTGGGCAAGTCACTTAACTTCTCTGTGCCTCAGTGTCCTCAACTGTAAAATGGGGATTCAATATCTGTTTTCTCTTCTACTTAGACTATGAGACCCATGTGGGATAGGGACTGTGTCCAACCTAATTAACTTGTACCTACCCCAGCACTTAGAATAGTGTTTGACAAAGCTTGCTTAACAAATACCATAAAATACCATAAAAATGCTACTTCTCCCTCAACTCCAAAGCATACACCATTTTCCAAAGAACAAAAATAAATTACCAGTGAGCCTCTAGGACATTAACATCTTGGTTCACACTAGTCTGAAGCAAGGAACATGACTAAACCAGAGCACAGAAAGGAGATGACAAAATAAGGTTCCTGTCCAATCTCCAAGCGGCACCCACCTTGGCTTTTCCATTCAGATGTCACTGGACCTTTAAATGTTTCAACGTGATGTAAAAGAATCTATCCCTGAGTTTTGAAAGGACAAGTTTACTTGAGCAACTGTGGAAATATAATCATAATCCCGCTACATGAAACCCAACCCTTTATGCAGACTCCATAAATATTAGGGAATCTATTACTTTGAGTTCACTTTTTTTCTAGATGCCCTCCTGATTTGTATAGAGTAGTTTAAGAGGGCCTCCAAAACAACCTCCCTACCGATTCAGCCACTGGCAAGGTCTAAGTTAACTGTGCTTAGGATTTCTAATTTGGGTTACTCAAAAGCCTATGACTCTCCTCCATTATAATAACAGAGATAGCAAGCTTCAGAAACTGAAGAACCACAAACCCCAAAAATAATATGGGTGCAAGGGGTGGTAAGTGGTGGCGAGAGAAAGACGATAAAGACGGGTTAGGGACAGGTGAAGGCTGAACCCAAGGTCACAGCAGTTTTTACTCCTGGGGGCTTCACCCCCTCGCTTCTTCCTGGCTTTCTCGGTGCTCACGGTTTGACCAGGAGCTCCACAAGAAGAGAACCTCTGGCAAAGGAGCCAATAAACAAAACACACTAGCCCCTGCCCTGGCCTTCTTAGCCAACACAGCAAAAGCTGGAGACAGCCCTGGCTCTGCCTTGAGCTTTCTTGTTTATTTTCAATACTAGTCCTTGGGTTGTATTTTACTGTTTCATCACTCCTCATTTGTCTGTCTCCAGTCTCTCCTCCTCACTTCTCCTCTCGGATTGCAAGTCCCCGGAGGGGTAGGGACCATGCCTAATTCCCACCTGGCTTGGCACAGTGATCTGCGAACCATAAAGCACTAAATAAATAATATTAGTACTTCAACATTTGGGGGTAGTAGAAGCTGATGGGATTTCTTATTGGCTCCGGCCCCCTGCGCCTGCTGGGTGCCCAGAAGAGGTAAGCGATCCAAAGGGCCAGGAGGATGGGAAGAACTTTCTATTCTAGCCCATTCCTGCCATGGCTATCCCACTGCTTGGTGAGTTCTACAGCATTCTCACCTCTTTTTTTTTTGGCATTTGTTAAACGCTTATTGTGTCAAATACTGTTCCAAGCTCCAGGGTGGGTCCGAGTTAATTAGGTCGGACACAGGCCCCTGTCCCGCCCGGGGCTCACAATCTAAGTAAGAGGGAGAACGGGTATCCCCACATTTTACAGCTGAGGAAACTGAGGCCCAGAGAAATGAAGTGACTTGCCCAAGGTCACACAGCAAGTAACTGGCAGAGCCAGGATTAGAACCCAGGTCCTCCTGACGCCCAGGCCCGTGATTCATTTATTCATGTCAGGAAAGTCTCTGAAACGTCACATCACCAGGCAGTGCTTTGAAGGGTGGGGCTCCTAGTGGTTGTCAGTATTCATTCAATCGTATTTATTGAGCGCTTACTGTGTGCAGAGCACTGGACTAAGCGCTTGGGAAGCACAAGTTGGCAATATATAGAGACAGTCCCTACCCTAAGCCATGCTGCTTCTTCAGGAAGACAGAAAAAGTGGAGCGGCTGTGGCAGGAGGAAGTAACAACAGAGGCTCCAGACAGTGTGGCCACAACTCCAATGGCCACCTTCACCTTCCTCCTGGGCATGTTCCCAGTTTTCCATGCCTTGTCACACGCGCTCTGAACTAGTGAAGATCCCAGAAAATAGAGAGGTATGGAGCGACAGAGAGAGAAAAAGAGTGAGAGGGATGTCACACAAATATGCTGTCTAATAATAGTGGTATTCACTGGCCCTTATGAGCTAAACGCCAAAGTAGATAAGATTATAATAAGATTATCAGACTGTGAAACGTGCTGGAGAGGGACAATGTCCAATCTATTTTCTCCATATTTTATTATCCTGGTATTTCTTAAGCACTTACTACAGGTTAAACCTCAGGTCTAGGACAACACGATTAGGTCAGACAGAGTTCCCGTTCCCCAGGGGATTCACAATCTCAGAGGGCTGGTCTGTTATCCACATTTTACAAATAAAGAAACTGAGGCCCAGACACTTTCAGTGACTTGCCCCACGTCACACGCCACACCAGGGCTAAAGCAGGGGTCCTCCTGACTCCCAGTCCCTTGCTCTTTCCTCTAGGCCACGTGGTCTCCCAGTGACTGATCATCTCCAACCCCTATCTTTAAACCAAAAATCAGAGGAGATTCCAGATCGCCACCAAGATCTGTACCACAGAACATACAAAAATGAGGCTAAAGTAGTAATCTGGTTGGTCTTTCCTAATGTCCGTGTCCAAAATTGAGGGTTGTGCGGAAAGACGGCAGAAAGAACCCTTCTGGAATTTATGCCCTTTCACTTTCAAATTCTTGGGAGAGGTTTCTTCAGAATAAAAGATCTGACATTTCTCAACACTGATTTTCCTTGGCTAGGGAACTGACTGGCAACTTATCATCGTTCCGCTTGGCAATTAAAAGCCGTTTTCCATACGAGGTGGGGACATGGTCAGTGTCTTGCGACCCAGCATGTCAGGAAAGTCTCTGAAACGTCACATCACTAGGCAGTGCTTTGAAGGGTGGGGCTCCTAGTGGTTGTCAGTATTCATTCAATCGTATTTATTGAGCGCTTAATGTGTGCAGAGCACTGTACTAAGCGCTTGGGAAGTACAAGTCGGCAACATATAGAGACGGTCCCTACCCAACAACGGGCTCACGGTATCCTGTGATAGCCCATATACTTATTTTTATTTTATGACATTTGCTAAGAGCTCACTATGAGTCAGGGACTGTACACCAAGCACTGGGATAGAAACAAGATAATCAGGTTGGACACAGTCCCTGTTCCACATAGTGCTCACAGTCTTAATCCCCATTTTACAGATGAGGGAACTGGGGCCCTGAGAATTGAAGCGACTTGCCCAAGGTCACACAGCAGACAAGTGGCAGTCAGGATTCAAACTCACGTCCCTCTGACTCCCAGGCTCGATCCACTAGGCCAGAGCACTTCAAGGTAGGGGCAAACACAATAAACACCACCTGCCACCATATAAACGTCGCACTTCAGTAGGATAATCACGCACAAGCTATAGACTTTTTTAAAAAATATTAGTTGCCAATGACATTTGGGATTCAGGTTGGGAAGACCTTTTCTCTAGAATAAGCCTAGCAGAACATCAATCAATCCATTGTATTTACTAAGCATTTATTGGGTGCAGAGCACTGTACTAAGTGCTTGGAAGAATTCAATAGAACAGAGTTGGTAGACACATTTTCTGTCCACAGTGAGCTTACAGTCTAGCAGTAGACATCATACCAAGTTTGCTAAAGGTAACTAGCCAGGCCTAAAAAAAACCAGGCAACTCATTTCCAAAGACCATCCTTGTTGTATTAAGTGTATCTGCCAGAGTAATTTTCAAAATGCACTTTGTTTTAAGCAGATATCTACTTACAGCAACAGACCCTGTAGAGGCGTAGAGTCATAGTTACCTACTCAGCAAGGTCCATGGGAAAGGGCACAAGACAGTCTCAAGGGAGCAAGGTCCGAGTCCTGGATCCACCAATTTACCTGATAGGTGATCTGGGGCACATCACAACCTCTCTGTACCTCAGTTTCCTTATCTGTAAAATGAGGGAAAATGTCCCTTTCCCTTCCTCTTAGTCTAGGAGTCCCTGTGAGCCCCAAGACAGGGGGAGTGACCCATCCCATTACCTTATTTCTAGCCCAGTGCTTGGCACATGTTAAGGACTTAATAAATGCCATTTTTTTCAAATCAATGATGGCTTAGGAAGGATAATTTTCCTGCCAACATGCGAAGACAGGGTCCATGTTCCAAACCTTAATGAAATCTCTCCCGCAGCCAGAACCATGAAGAACTGCAAATGTCGCAGATGTGCTGGTATTCTACTGACCTTTCCCGAGTGCTTATTACAGGACATTGCATCCAGTAAGTGCTCAGAGAGGGGATATTAACCTTCGTTATCCACATGGGCTCTTCCTAAGGAACACTGAAGAAATGCCACTATTATCACCTCCTTCAAGAAGAAATGGGATAGAACTGACTGCGGAAACACCCGTGGGATCCTAACTGCTTTCTGTTGCTGGTCAGGTCCTAAACTACAGTTCTCCTGGCCTGATTTCTGAAGGACACTGTTAATCACAAGCTGTCACAGAATGGACAGTAATCGGATTAGGAAAAATTCAGAGAATAACACTGGGACCTCTAACTGTGTTCAGAGACCTTACGAAAGGAATTAACACCATCAGTAGATCTAGGCTTCCAAAGTTTGGCCGCCCTGAGCAGTTTATAAAAATCTTCAGACTATTTTTCTCATGATATGTTCATATGCTTCAGAACTGCAAGGGAAGAGAAAGACCGATCAGGCCCTCCCGCTCACTGCCTAGGGAACAGAGCGGGGTTACCGTGCTGGCGGTGTGGCCTAGTGGATAGAGAACAGGCACATGTTAAGGACTTAATAAATGCCATTTTTTTCAAATCAATGATGGCTTAGGAAGGATAATTTTCCTGCCAACATGCGAAGACAGGGTCCATGTTCCACACCTTAATGAAATCTCTGGGAGTCTGAAGGACCCAGACCTTAATCCCAGCTCTCCCATCTGTATGCTGTGTGGCCTGGGGCGAGTCACTTTACTTCCCTGTGGCTCAGTTCCCTCACCTGTAAAATGGGGATGAAGCGCGTGAGCCCCACATGAGACAATGGACTCTACCCCAGCAACTCAGAACAGTGCCTGGCACATAGTAAGTGCTTAACAAATACCACAATTATTATTACTAGGCCCTATCTTAGTCAACCTAACCTTCTACATAGTCATACTCTGGGATGCCACCAAGAATCAAGATGGTGGATGACACCAAGCAGGTGTCAGAATAAAAACTCGGAGCTTCTGGCAAGCATTTTGAATCATCAAAAGTCCTTAAATCACTCGCACAAAAGGACCTCCTATATGCCGATGGCGGTGTGCCGAAGCACCTGAATGAGACAGCACGCAAATGACTGGGAACCACTTCTTCAAATCGGCCAAACATTACGGCTCGACACGTACTCTGAAAAGGGCTGAGGTGACGTACCAACCCGCACCTGGTGAACTGTAAACACCACTGCGGATCTCCTTCACCAACAGAGTTGAGTGCTGTTGATTTTGTTACCTGGATACGCAGTCAATGAAGCAAGCATTAAAACAGAGAGGCTGACAACATAATCAGAAAGCTAATATGGTCTTTGGAATAGCAGCGAAGCCTAGTGGAAAGAGCATGGAGCTAAATCAGAAGGCCCTGGGTTCTAATCCAGACTCTGCCTCTTGCCTGCTGTGTGGCCTTGGGCAAATCACTTCACTGGGCCTCAGTACCCTCCTCTGTAAAATGGGGATTAGACTGTGAGCCCCATGTGGGACAGGGACAGTCCAACCTGACTACCCTGTATCTACTGCAGTGCTTAATACAGTGCCTGGCGCATAGTAAGTGCTTAAAAAATACAATTTAAAAAAATGCTGGTCCGGTAAGCCACCAAGATTCAGGCTAAACTGAAATAACTTAAGGCTATTGTAGTGTTCAACCATACTTTGAGAACTGAATTTACTGTGTGTGGGTGCCATATCTGACTTCAAAAGCAGTTCGCCCACCACTACTTTACATAAAATATTAGGCTTCAACACATTAGTACATGGAATGAGGACCATGATTGCAATCAGCCCACCAGCCCCAAAACAATGTTCACTACATAACTCTTTGGCAGGCTACGTTTCTCCACTTCTCAAGAAACTCCAATGGCTAACCATCCACCTCTGCATCGAACAAAAACTCCTCACCGTTGGCTTTAAATCACTCAATCACCTTGCCCACTCCTACCTCACCTCACTTTCTTCTACTACAACCCAGTCCTCACACTCTGCTCCTCTAATTCATTCATTCATATTTATTGAGCGCTTCCTGTGTGCAGAGCACTGTACTAAGCGCTTGATGCTAACCTCCCTGTATCTCGATCTCAACTATCTCGCTGCCGATCACTCGCCCACCTCCTGCCTCTGACCTGCAATGTCCTCCCTCCTCAGATCCATCAGACAATTTAAGCGCTTAGTGCAGTGCTCTGCATACAGTAAGCACTCAATAAATACAACTGAATGAATTTCTCTCTCCCCTTTCAGGGCCTCAATGATGGCTCATCTCCTCCAAGAGGCCTTCCCTGTCTAAGCCCTCCTTGCCTCTTCTATAATAATAATAATGGCATTTATTAAGCGCTTACTATGTGCAAAGCACTGTTCTAAGTGCTGGGGAGGTTGCAAGGTGATCAGGTTGTCCCACGGGGGGCTCACAGTCTTAATCCTCATTTTACAGATAAGGGAACTGAGGCACAAGAAAAGTTAAGTGAATTGGCAGAGCCGGAATTTGAACCCATGACCTCTGACTCCAAAGCCCATGCTCTTTCCACTGAGCCACACTTCTTCTTCTCCCTCTCCCTTCTGCATCGCCCAACTTGTTCCCTTCATTCATCCCCGCTCCCAGCACCACAGCACTCATATACATATCTGTCATTTATTTATATTAATATCTGTCTCCCCCTCTAGACTGTAAGCCCGTTGTGGGCAGAGAATGTGTCTGTTTATTGTTGTATTGTACTCTCCCAACCGCTTAGTTCAGAGCTCTGTACACAATAAGCATTCAATGAAAATAAATGAATGAAATGTAAAGAAAATGGATCACCACAGAATACCAAATATCTGCTTGTGAGGGAACTAAAATGGAATTAACTGTAAACAGGATGGGCAGAAGAAACATTTTAAAGACCTGACAGCAAAATCAGCCCACAGGGACAGTTAGGAGACAGGAAGTTAGTCACAGAAACCAGATATGGGGTATTGGAGTAGAAGCTTTGGGAATATAGCGATTCCACGAAGAGACAAAACAGGATAACAAATGCAAGGGGGCACAGTACAGTACTTGGCAGACACATGTGACAGAAGGGACTAATCAATAGCAAATTAGCCTCATCAGCCACGCCCGTGCATACCAATAAAAGACCATTACAAGGGTTTCCATCAATCCCAAAGGGGAGAAGCCGTATTATATTATCGGGGTCAAAAGAGGACAGAAAACCATTACACATAAGTCTAAGGGGAGTGGGAAGTACTAATGAACACTTTCAATGCTGCTGCTCCTCTTTCTTGTTAAAAAGAAATTTTCCTCAGAAACACCACGCTTTTTCATTCTGCACACAGTAAGTACTCAATAAATATGATTGCTTGATTGGGAGAGCTACCATCTCACTAAGTATTTTTTAACAATTCCACGATGGCATGAAATTACCTCTGCCCTTGCTGTTCACTAAGTACGATCCATAGGCATATCAATCAATTGATCGATGGTAGTTTTTCAGGGCTTACTACGTGCAGGACACTGTACTAAAGGCTTGGGAGAAGACAAGACATTAGAGTCGGTAGACATGCTTGCTGCCCACAAAGAGCTTCCTGCAGACACTGATCGTCTACAGGAGGAAGGCTTCACGCAGGAGCCACGGATGCAATCAATGAATTGTGGCTGCAAGGATCATTTGATTTCCCAAGTTCAGAGGAGAACTGCCTTTGCTGCTAGCTTCCTAAACTGTGCAGGAGGTGTCCTCGATCACTGAATTATTTGTGAAGCGCTTACTAGGTACCGGGCACTACACTAAGTGCAGGTGTAGATACAAGGTCATTCATTCATTCATTTAATCATATTGAGCGCTTACTGTGTGCAGAGCACTGTACTAAGCGCTTGGGAAGTACAAGCTGGCAACATATATTGACGGTCCCTAACCAACAACGGGCTCACAGTCTAGAAGGGGGAGACAAGCAACAAAACAAAACATGCGGACAGGTGTCGAGTCATCATAATAAACAGAATTAAAGCTAGAGGTACATCATTAACAAAATAAATAGAATAGTAAATATGTACAAGTAAAATAAATAGAGTAACAAATCTGTACAAACATATATACAGGTGCTGTGGGGAGGGGAAGGAGGTAGGGCGGGGGGATGGGGAAGGGGAGAGGAAAGAGGGGGCTCAGTGTGGGAAGGCCTCCTGGAGGAGGTGAGCTCTCAGTAGGGCTTTGAAGGGAGGAAGAGAGGGAGATGTGCGGAGGGAGGGCATTCCAGGCCAGGGGGAGGACGTGGGCCGGGGGTCAATGGCGGGACAGGCGAGAACGAGGCACAGTGAAGAGGTTAGCGGCAGAGGAGTGGAGGGTGCGGGCTGGGCTGGAGAAGGAAAGAAGGGAGGTGAGGTAGGAGGAGGTGAGGTGATGGACAGCCTTGAAGCCGAGAATGAGGAGTTTTTGCCTGATGCATAGGTTGACTGGTAGCCACTGGAGATTTTTGAGGAGGGTGTTTCTGCACAAAGGTAATCAAGTTGGACACAGTCCCTGTCCCACATGAGGCTCACGATCTAAGTAGGAAGGAGTGCAGATACTGAGTCCATATTTTACAGCTGAGGAAACTGAGGCATAGAGAAGTTAAGTCACTTGCCCAAGGGCCACCCGGGAGGCAAGTAGGGAAGCCAGGATAAGAGCCCAGGTCCTCTGGCTCCTTGGCCTGAGACTCTTTAGTGTGTCATGCTCTCATTTACCTCCTGGCTATTTCCATGGAAAAGAGTTGTTTTGAAGAGATTAGCACAAGCGACCACATGCAAACGATTACATTCATCATTCCCTATTACTAACAGCAGTTCTCCCCTGTTACCGTATTCCTCCATAAACAAGCCACGAATGTGATTAAAGTGGGCATAGCTCACTCCACATCATTATGGCCCTCAAAGAGCCGGAGAACATAAACTCAATTAGTCAGAATTCATGGGATCAAGGCCATCAAGTATTAATACACAGGTGTGTGGAATGATTTGCTGTTTTTCTAGGAAGGCAATTCAATTTTCGAATCATGTACTAAGAAAATTATGTACAAAATGGAAAAAAAAAAACCGCGAGTGTTTTACAAGCAGGATTTGCTTATGTATGCTCTTACTTGACCTGGAAATGCAAAAACATAATTATTCAGCGCTGTCCTGGGACTCCAGTAAGGGTGCATTTTTTAATTCAATACCTGAGTACATACTTTTCACATCTCGAGGTGCTGTGTGGTATGATACGAATACAGGCAGGGTGAGGAATTAAGTTCTCCCTCCAAAGATGACTTACAGAATGATTCCGCTTCCACATACAGGGTGTCCAGAGACCCAAGTTTTACCATACTTCGTATAAGCAACTTTTTATTAGTGCTAGCAGGGCTGAAGCAATCAGGAAGCACGTGTAAGTCATGGCCAAGGTTGACCCCCCAAAACCTCTGGGGTCCCTGCTCCTACCCGCTTTGTGGCCAAGAACTAAAGGCCAATGAAGCAATTTCCCACACTAGCAACGTCTCCCCATTCCCTTATTGCTGCAATATAGATCTGCCAAAGAGAATAGTTGACTTTGAAGCAAAAAAATCAATTTATTTTCTGATACAACAGCTACTACTCAGGAAACCACGTCTGAGAATTCTGGCAGAGCAAGCCTATTAGGTAAATAGCTCTAAGGAAAATTCTGCAAATGATCAAATGTTTTGCACTTTAAAATGAGACATCTAACTTTTTATGGTATTCAAAAACTGTTGCAATCCCAACCTCCTGCACATTCCACAAACGAGAGCAACATCACAGTTGCTTCCCTTCCTCCTTGTACGGAAAAATGCTGTTTTGGAAAGGCATGCTCCCTGGTTCATGGGGCCATAATTAATTGAGGGCATTTGTTGAGCACTTACAATGTGCAGAGCGCTTACTGTACTATGCGCTTGGGAGAGTACAACAGAGTTGGTAGACATGCTCCATGTCTACAACATGCTTACAGTCTCGGGGGAAGGGAGACACTATACATGTTTGCATCATACATGAAGAATCCTATGGGAAAAACAATAGGAACAGTGTGGCACTGTAGAAGGAGCATGGGCCTGCGAGTCTAAAGACCTTTAGACGTTGAAACAGCATGGCCCATTGGCAAGAGCCTGGGTTTGGTAGTTAGAAGACCTGGGTTCTAATCCCACTCCGCCAACTGCCTGCTGTTTGACCTTGGGCAACTGACAACTTCTCTGTGCCTCAGTTTTCTCACCTGTGAAATGGGCTTTTAACACCTGTCCACCGTCCCACTTAGACTGTGAGCCACGTATGGGGCAGGGTGTGTGTCCAATGTGATTAACCTGTATCTACCCCAGCATTTAGCACAGTACTTGACATATAGTAAGTGCTTAACATATGCCAGTCATTATTTTTATTAGAACCACTGAGGGAAATACCTGAATCCCAACAGTTCAACTGTTCAATATTTCAAGGATGAAATGCAGTTTTCCATCTAATGAGAGGAATTAGTATCCGAAAAAATTCAGCAATAAAAACCAATCAACAGTATTTATTGAGCGCTTACGGTGTTGAGATGATTGTAATCACTCAATGGTATTTACTGAGCACTTATGTGCAGAACACCTTACTAAGCACTTGGGAGAGTACAACACAGCATAATTAGTAGGCACGTTCCCTGCCCATAATAAGCTTACAGTCTAGATGGGGAGACAGAGTTAAATACGAAAAATTTACAATATGTAATTTAAAGAAATATATATATAAGTGCTATAGGTGCTTGGGAAAGTTCGATATAATACAACTGGAAAACAGTCTTTAAAATAAATTATACTTAGGGGAAATGGCAGAATATAAAGTTGAGAACATAAATGCTGTGGGGGTGAGGTGACTATCACAGTATTCATTCATTCATCCAATCAATCATATTTGAGCGCTTACTGTGTGCAGAGCGCTGTACTAAGCGCTTGGAAAGTACAATTCAACAACAGATAGAGACAATCCCTACCTAACAACGGGCTCACAGTCTAGAAGGTGGAGTCAGACAACAAAACAAAACAAGTAGGCGGTGTCAATACCCTCAAAATAAATAGAATTATAGACATGTTTAAAGGGTGCAGGCCTGAATGCATAAGCGACGCAGAAGGGAGGGCAAATTGGGTGAGGAAATGAGGGATTAGGTATCTCCCATTCCAGACTGTAAACTCGTGGGTTTTTTTTTTTTTAATGGTATTTGTTAGGCGCTAAATGAGGCACAGAGAAGTGACTTGCTTAAAGTCACACGGCAGACAAATGGCAGGGCCGGAATTAGAACCCAGGTCCTTCTGACTCCTGGGCCCATACTGTCTCCACTAGGCCACAATGCTTCTCATTGTGGGGCAAGGAATGTGTCTACCAACCTTGTTGCATTGAAATAATAATAGTAACTGTGGTACTACGTGCCAGGCACTGTACTAAACCTTGTATCCTCCCAAGGGATTAGTACAGTGCTCTGCATCCAGTAAGCCTAATTATGATGATAAGACTAGGAAGCCGTCGCTCTCGGGGAAGGGGGTGTAAACCCAATGGAGGTGACGCCAAATCCGCCCCTCTGTAGTCACTGCTGACAGCAGGGGAAAGACGGGCCTACGGAATCAGGCTGGGCAGGATGCGGGAAAGGATGGGAGATCAAAGCCAGCACTGGATTTCCCCCAGAGTATGTTCCTAGCCCTCTGCTCGCTTTGGAAGATTTATTTTTCTTCAGAGACCGTCAGCCAGTCTAGACTAGAAATGAGAGCAGAAAAAAAAAACCCCAAGACAGAAGATTTTTATCCACCCGACTGTTATTTATTCCCACAGCAGCCAAGATAGTAGAATGTAGAGAGGAAACATTTGGAACATCGAAAAAGAAAGCAATTCACAAAATGCTTTCTCTATGCCCATGTTTGTACACGATGTCTCCTTTAAAATAATAAAGTCTTCTGGAGTAGGGGAAGTGTCTATCTTTATGCTGGGCAAAGCGCCCAGTTGGCTGGATTTGTTAATTTGTGCTATTTTTAAAATAACAGACTTTTGATTATTGCCAGACTACCGAGTATTTTAGGGCATTTGCCCGGTCTCCCAAGAAGTAGGAATAGAGCCGCAAACGCAATTCCCGAATGTCACTAGCAGAACCTGTAGTAAAGACGGTAATTCCGAGCCTTACAGACTGCGCGGGAATGTTGGAAACATCACTTTCTGAAAATTAAGAGGAATCTCCAGTACCACGGAACCAGTCATCTCGGATGGACTTGAAGGAATCTCTTTTGTTCTGTCAATTTTGGAATGGGAGGAACCATATGATCCCTTCCACGCCCAAACCGCTGGGATTTACAGCGAGCCTAATCGAAACCTGACAACTCTCGGGAAATGGGCTTTCTTCCAAGGTTTTGGTTTCATTGCTTTGGTTTCCTGAGTCCTAAATGTAGATTTGTAAAAGTGCACGTATTGGAAAAGGACAATAATAAAGATGGCATTTATTAAGTGCTTACTATGTGCAAAGCACTGTTCTAAGCCCTATTCTAAGCACAACAGTGATTACTTTTCCTGAGCCATGTTGGTGCAATATGACGACGAGGATGATGGCAATAGAGTTGCCCCCCGGCCCAGGGTGATAAATTAACTCTCAGGACCAAAATGAAAAATAGAGCCACATTTTGATGCCTCATTTCCACTCAAGCAGCATCCAGTGAGGGCAGGGGACAGCCCACTGGGACAGAGTGTGGGCAAAGGAGAGGGGGAGGAATGGGGTCAATAGCAGATTTACCCCTTCCCCCAGGTCCAAGCCTGTGCTCGGGTTTTCAGTGTGCCTGTAAGCAGTACAGAGGATATTTATTTATGATGTCACCAGCTCTCTCCTTGCCCCTCCCACCCCTCACCTCTACGGGAGGCCCCCCTTTTTGGGATCAATGAGACACCTGTATTTGAAGCGGAGCTAAAATTGGAAATTTCAACAGGAGGCAAACTAAGCAACAGATGGTCAGATGACACTAGTCTCAAGAGAACATCCTTTATACATTCAAGGAAAAGACTTCACAACAACTGGACCCTAAGGTATTAAACCCAATCGCTATGGCTTTAATAATAAATGTGATTTCCAGTTTCAATAATAAAAAGTCCAATGTGCTAAATGCTGCTTGAAAGTCTGGCAACCCACATGATTAATGCCAAATAACTGATACGGGAATGGAAATATTCATTATTTGAGAGTAAAAAATAAAGGCCTCAAGTATCATTCAAAGTGTTAAGGAAGCAAGCCAAACGGCAAAATTAAATATGCTGTGAAGCAGCATGGCGTAGTGGATACAGCACAGGCCTGGAAGTAAGAAGGTCATGGGTTCCAATCCCAGCTCCCTCACTTGTTTTCCATGTGGCCTTGGACAAGTCACTTCACTTCTCTGGGCCTCAGTTCCCTCATCTGTAAAATGGGGATTAAGACTGTGAGCCCCATGCGTGACAGGGACTGTGTCCAACCCAACGCTACATGTTTCCACCCCAGTGCTTAGTACTGTGCTTGGCACACAATAAGCGCTTAACAAATGCCACAATTATTATTATTACTACCATTTTCATTAAAATTAGGCAAGACACTTTCCTGCTGGACAAACTGATACGAAAATATGTTTCTACTATGAGATATGACTAACAAATAATTTTGGAAGTTTTCTTTTCCACAGAAACACTGCAGGCCAGTTGGACTAGAAAGGGTTACATCCCTTCTGCTCCTAGGCTATCCATCCTGTTTTTTCCCCAACTTTAAAAACTGAGCATCTTTAAAAATTCACATACGGAAACGACCTTGCTCCTTCAGCATTTCCTGAACCTGAACTAGGTTTACCTCTAAGGAGAAAAGTGAGTCGTAATGTCCAAGGAGGTGTATGGGCAGAAAACCAGCAGCAGTGTGGCCCTTGAAGCTTTGGGGGGGGAACAGCAGGGATAACTTCCGAGAACTTCATTCCATTCATTCAATCAATCATATTATTGAGCGCTTACTGTGTGCAAAGCACTGTACTAAGAGCTTGGGAGAGTACAATACAATAAACAGACACATTCCTTGCCCACAATGAGCTTACAGTCTAGAGGGGGAGATGGACATTAATATAAATAAATAAACTCCAGATACGAGCATAAGGGCTGGGAGAGCGGATTAATAAAGTGAGTAAGTCAGGGTGACACAGAAGGGAGTGGGAGAAAAAGAAAGGGGGACTTAGGGAAGGCCTCTTGGAGGAGATGGGCCTTCAGTAAGGCTTTGAAGGGGAGGGAGAGTCACTGTCAGATTTGCGGAGGGAGGGCGTTCCAGGACAGAGGCAGGAGGTGGGCGAGGAGTCGGTGGCGAGAAAGACGAGCTCGAGGTACAGTGAGAAGGTTGGAATTACAGGAGTGAAGTGTGTGGGCTGGACTGTAGTAGGAAACTGGCTAGCTGAGGTAGGAGGGGGCAAGGTGATGTGTTTGATGTGGAGGTGGATGGGCAACGACTGGAGGTCCTTGAGGAGTGGGGAAACATGTCACAATGGCTAAG
Source organism: Tachyglossus aculeatus (assembly GCF_015852505.1). NCBI lineage: Eukaryota > Metazoa > Chordata > Mammalia > Monotremata > Tachyglossidae > Tachyglossus > Tachyglossus aculeatus. The sequence continues at coordinate 15,127,326 of NC_052071.1, read as the reverse complement.
CTTGAGGTTGGGGAATCATTGGTCCAAAAGGCCTCCAGAAATTAAACTACAAGGTTTAGAAAATTAAAGCAACGACATTAAAAAAAAGGGTCAAATGAGATACAGCAAAACCTGAACCTAACAAAAGTCAGGTGCCTGACACTGATCTCTTCCTTCAGAGACAAAGCCAAAATAGCTTGCCCCTCAAATCCCTCCAGGGCTCAGTTTCCCCCACCCCCACCAACACACAAACCTACTTACACCCCTTCTGGAGTATGTTTCCCTTCCAGTCATCTTTAGGAACCATTCAAAATCATGAAAACTATTAATATTGCATCCACAAAGAGACACTCATCCAAAGTTCTTCAAATGTTTGACAGACATTTACAGACTCACTAATCCTCACACCACCTCCGAGGTGGGTGGAATGAATTAGCAGTTCTATTTTACAGGTCACAGCATGTCAGCAATGAAGCTGAGAATAGAGCCCAGCCCAGACTTCTCAAATCCCACTCTTCCCAATGCTTCCTCTCCAGACAAAGCACACTCAGAGAGTCTGATTTCACAATGTGAGGGAGATGGAATAAAACGCCTTAGGGTAAAGCCTTCCTGATCACGGCCTAATGGGGTACTATTTATCTCTAAAAAATGATTTTTCAGTTTAACCAGACTATTCCGTGTAATTAACTACGAAGAAAATGAAAAGGAGACTGTTGAGTTTATGGAATTGAAGCTTAGAGTTCGATTTACATTCTGCATTTCTAGGTCAATTATAATTGGTGGCAGCTGCATTAAAAACGTCTTGTAAAGAACACTATAACTGCACAATGAAAACTGATTTAGTCTTAAATTGGGTTCAAAATTAAAATCAAATATATTCCCTCATGATTATGAACGGTTCATCTTCCCAACTGGCAGGCTGGCTGTTCTTCCAAAGCTTTTAGAGATTGGTGCCCATTTTGAAAAACTGGTGGGTAAAAAGGCTCACTCCCTTACTCCCTAAAAGTAGAAGAATTTGAGAGAGCTGGGAGATGGCTCTTCGTTTACCAACAGGGAAGCTGTGAATTGAAAAAAACTCTTGTATTACCTGTGAACTTGACGTGGCCAGCCGCAGGGCAAACGATCACTAAGAGTCAGTTCTTCTGATCACAGGGTTTCCCTTCTTGATTAACCCCGGTATTAAGTAAAACTCGCTTAACGATGCTCAGGCCATGCCCGACAGGCCCCCAATGGCTCCTTCCCACACCTCGCCTCACTGCATGCCAACAGGTGGGATTTGTCAGAACACATTCCTTAAATGCACGGTCGTGTTCCATCTGCAACGCGGAGTGAAAATGCATGTTCTGGGAGAACTGACTATTAAATGCTGACCACAAGAAAGAACTGTGTCATAATAATCACCGCAGCTGAAGCTTGTAGGTATTCAGTATGGAATTTTTCCTTATTTTCGGTCACTTTAAAGTAATTTTAGATCATTACTTAAAACAACAACACTCTCCTGAATGGATTACCAAAGTCCTCCTGAATTTACTGAGAAATTACACAACACTTCACTTTGCTTTGGCCAGGCTAAGCTGACCTCACAGAGGCCTTTGCGCACACACCCAAACCACTGCCAAATGGTATCACGCATAACTTCACAGCTTTTTTGGACCCACCCTTTCCTTTCCAAATCAGCCTCATAGCCAAATCTCTAGTCCAGGCCCTAGTCAAAACTCTCCACCCTCCAATCTATCGGAAATAGCATCAGCCACTTGGACCACGTACTCCTCTTCCCAAAAGTCTACCACTGAGTGCTTCCAGACAGAGGAGTGGGGAATTGCCCCAGGGATGAGTTTAAGGAGACACAGAGAGATCCTGCAGAGATTCCAGGGCGTAGGCCGGTTCCAGCCCCCTTTTTCAGATGTTGCTAAGTCACAGGGGCTCAGTACCAAACCATAGCAGGGCAGCAAGAAATTTCAAATTCAGCAGGATCACAACTGGTATAATAATTGTGGTGGCTGTTAGCGTTTACAATGGGCCCAGCACTGTGGTACTGGGGTAGAGACAAGCAATCTCCATGTTACAGATAACAGGCACAAAAAAGTGTAGTGATCTGACCACGGTCACACAGCGGACAGGCGGCCAAGCCGGGATTAGAACCCAGGTCCTTTTTACTCCCAGGCCTGAGCTCTATCCACTCAGGAGGCCAATCTTTTCATAGGCCTCGGAGTTCAGGTTTGTTTTCTGTTTCTTAAATGGCATTTGTTGAGCACTTGCTATGGGTCAAACACTGTTCTAAGCACTGGGGTATATTCAAGTGAATTAGGTTGGACACAGTCCCTGTCTTGCATGGGGCTCACAGTCTAAGGAGGGGGAACAGGAGAACTAAGGCCCAGAGAATTTAAGTGACTTGCCCAAGGTCACATAGCAGACAAGTGGCCGAGCCGGGATAAGAAGCCGGATCCTCCAGCTCCCAGGCATTAGGCCACGCTGCTTCTTGTGCATCTCCAACAAAAATCTGACTCCTTCAAAACGGAGCAGATGGAGGCCAGGGTGGGCATCCAAGGTGTACTTACAGGGCCTTTTCGGATTTCTCAATGCCACTGGGGAAACTATGCAGGGAGAGAGCCACTCCAGGGGGACTGCTGGAGTCCTTTGGGCAGGACGGGGAGGAAGGAAGAATAAAAACAAGTGAAAACCCCAAACCACCCATTCTCTGAATGAAGGATGCCTTAGCATGTGCTCCTGTCATTTTAGTTGCTCTCCCCCGTCCACTTCTGTCTCCATGACTGACTTCCTTGTGTCCTAGAACCTATCTGAGGGAGCCAGCTCAGCCTCATAAAAAGTGCATGGGACTAGGAGACATCCAGGTTCTAGTCCCAGCTCTGCTGCTGGCCTGCTGTTGGACCTATGGAGAGTCACTTTAACCTCCTTGAGCCTCAGTTTCCTCGTCTGTAAAGTGGGAAGATAACCGCTCAACCGATACCTTGGGTTAATGAGCCCCACAAAGGGCAGGGACTCTGTTAATCTGACTATTGTAATCTACCCAAGTGCTTGGCAAATAGGTGCTAACGTGAAAAAAAAATAATAAATCTCGGCAGGTCCCTGATTGTATATCCCTATGTATGTGACCCATATGCGTGCTTGTGTGTCTGTATTTGTGTGAGTACTATGTATATCTCTGTGCATATATCTTTTCACCTTAATCCATAAACCACGTTTTCCAGTGTGTGTCAAGATGTTCGTGCCTTTCGCATGTTTGTGCCTATTAATGTATCACTGTGAGTCCATGTGTCTTTCACTGGGAATATTTTCCCATATAAATGTTTACATGAGAAGTATTTGTATAATTATATATTCATTCCAATATAATTAAGTCCAAATATTGCATAAACAGTTCAGATAAACATAAGATTTAGAATGGGAGAAGGCCATTAAATACATGTTCTATGTTCTATTAAGCTATTGTAACAAAATCAGATACAACAAATAATCCAATGATTGTGTAAATCACACACAAATTCTTAAATCAACAAAAGTGAGCTGTAGCAAAATAAATTTTTGTTTCAAAAGAGAAACCTAGGCCCACACTCTCAGTATCTAATCACTTCAATGAATATAAAATAATTTCTAAAGAAGCTAAATCAGCTCTTTCCTTGCAGGTAAAAGGATTTTGTAGCATTCACTGCTTCTAAAACTTAGAAATATATGAAGTAAAAGGATTTGCCTTTTGGATTCCAAATGAGTTTCTTGATTAAAGTGTTCATAACCATGCACAAATATACATATTTGTGTATGAGTGCATGTGTGTGTGCATATATTTATTTATACATATATATATATATTACAAAGTGTGATTAGAATGGATTCAGTGGAATTCTCTCCTTTTTGCTTTTGGTTATTACAAGAAAACAAATGTGCTCTTGGGGTAGTGAATGCCCAAATGGGCATTTTTGTTGGCAACGCATGGGTGTATTTCAAATCTTAGCACAACTTCTGCAAAAAGAAATGCATTGGAATTATAAATGTAAATGTATTGGGACCCAAACATGACTGGCTAATCAGTTTGTCAAATAATCGCTGACAAAAATCTGAAACACGGCAAGCAGGGCATCTCGAGTTTTGACTCAACTAGCGGTTGAAGGGGTGAGAAGTTTATATTATTGTGTGCACCCACTGATGGAAAAAATAGAAAGCTAGTCTCTGCATAATAATTTGTTTATGAAGAATGTGAATACGCAATGGCCATTCTAAAAATGAATTTCAATTCAACATTCGCCTTTGTTCAATGTGAAGAGAAACAATGGCTTGCAATCAAATTCCACTGATGTAATGCATCACTAGATGAGCCCTACTAAAAGTCAAAGGTTTAAACTACGGGCTCTTCTATAAAAATTTAAAGAGGACTTCTGAAGAGGTAGAAGATATGTTGGGGCGGGGGCACCACAGAATCTGCTGGATCCCAGCTAGTTAAAGCTGCTCTCCTGCTTCAGTCTCACTTTCTCTGTTCACATAGCAACAAGCAGAGGCCGCTTCCCGACTCCGCTCCCCACTCTTCCACTGTGGGACCCTGGGATCCTGGACTTTGGGTGGGTAAGGTGACAATCAAGATGACAATGTGGGGCAGGGGGAACCTCTGAAGTCCTGGCAGTTGTGGTGTTAAAAAAAAAAAAAAAGACTGGAAAACCTCCAATCTAAACCAAGTGACCTCAAAACGCTGACCTCGGATCTGCTTACCTTTCTAAATCTATTAATCAATCGTATTTATTGACTGGCTACTACGTGCACAACACTGTACTAAGCATTTTGGAGAGTATGATACCACAGAGTTGACGAAGTAACCATTTCAGTAGGCAAAAGGAGACCCTTGGGTCGAGAGGGTGATCATTTCAGAAGAGCCAGCAATGGTGAAATGGTTGATGGCATGGGTGACTCTAAAGGTCAATACCCAGAGTCCCATACATACCGAGCACACAAAAAGGTTGATCCTTGTGTTGTGTTGCTTGATGTTCGCAGCTACCAGAGGTAATTACTGAGCTCCGCCAGTGTGCAGGGCACTGTACTGGGTGCTTGACTGAGTACCTGGCATTCCTTTCACTTTTGCCTCCTTGGCTTTTTCTCCTGGCAAAGTTTTGCTCAAACTACCAGTGGGATATGCTGGTTCTAAGCCTGGCAATTTACTCTGTTTTCAGCTGGGCTGCAACACTGTCTGAAGCTTTGTTAGCTCCTCTAAACAGTAAACTGGTTATGGGCAGGGAACATATCTGCTAATTCTGCCGTACTGTACTTTCCCAAGTGCTTAGTACAGTGTTTTGCACATAGTGTTTTGTGACCACTGAGTCACATAAACATTTCCTCTGATCTCTTTGTTTTAAGGTTACGCTTTTCAGCTCTCCTTACAATAGATACTTGGATACCCTACTGTCTCTCACTCTTCTCCCATGATCCACCCAGTGTAGCTGTGTCGAGGTGAGCCTATCTTCCAGGCTAAGAGAACTTCGTCATTTGTGATATCATCTTCCCATATGGCACTGAGCACAGCCCATGCATGATGCTGATGGAACTGCTCAGGGAGCCAGATATGGGGCTTGGGTGGGGTACACGTCCCAAGCAACAGAGCAGGTTCAACAGCTAAAATCCGTCCTTTCCTCTCCATCCAAATTGCTACCACATTAATCCAAGCACTCATCCTATCCCGCGCCTTAATTACTGTATCAGCCTCCTTGCTGACCCCCCTTCCTCCTGTCTCCCCTGTTCCAGTCCACACTTCACTCTAGTGCCCGGATAATTTTCCTACAAAAAGGTTCAGGCTGTGTTTCTCCCCTCCTCAAGAACCTCCAGTAGCTCCCCAACCATCTCCGCATCAAACAGAAACTCCTCACTGTTGGTTTTAAAGCAATCACCTTGCCCCCTCTACCTCGCCTTGCTAGTCTCCTACTAAAACCCAGCCCGCACACTTCGCTCCTCCAACGCTAACCTTCTCACTGTACCTCCATATCGTCTATCTCGCCGCCAATCTCTCGCCCACGTCCTGCCTCTGGCCTGGAACGCCCTCCCTTTCCATATCTGACAATGACTCTCCCCACCTTCAAAGCCTTATTGAAGGCACATCTCCTAGAGGCCTTCCCTGACTAAGCCTTCATTACCTCTTTCCCTACTCCTTTCTGCACTGCCCTGACTTGCTCCCTTTATTCACCAACCGCCCAGCACTTATGCACATATCTGTAATTTATTTGCTTGATGTCTGTCTCCCCCTCTAGACTCGCTGAGGGTAGGGAATGTGTCTGTCATATTGTGTTGTTGTACTCCCAAGCACTTAGTACAGTGTCCTGCACACAGTAAGAGCTCAATGAATATGACTGAATATGACTGATTCATTGATTGCAGACCTTCAGTTTGGTCTGGAATCTGATTCTGCACTGCCACCACACTCCGCTGGAAATTCTCCCAAAGGATGGACTGGCCTTCTTCATTTCGTTTTCTACCTTTTTTATCTAATATGGTGGTTGGGGTGAGTTTGGGGTCTTTGGCCGCACAGCAGTCTACTTTGAAGAGGGGGACGGTCACAATCGCCAGGCCAATCTTTGGGGTTTTCATCGGAAAGTCAGGAGCTGTCTATGGCCATGGCATAGAAAATTTCTGCGTACTCTCAGCACAGGACCTTGCTGTGTCCCCAGATGGCACACTAAATTTTGGTACGCTGTGGATCAGAAAAGTCCTTGTGCATGGGGATTGCGTCTGCCAGCTCCACAGCAAGTGCTTAGTGCACGCTAAGTGCTCAATAAATACCACTGATTGGTTGATTGACTGGAGTTCAGTGGATCCAAAATGTCAGAGTAGCCACTTAAAAACTGAAAACTCGTTGAATGGAAAGCCATAATACACCAGGTCCCTGGATGTGGAGCAACTCATTCAACTCTGTCAATCACTTTGGCCAAGAGGCCTCTGGTCTCTCCAGAGATGTTTCGAGACATATCCACAGCTTGCCCTCTAATGATCCATTATGGACCTTTTGCCCCAGGTATTTGCTGGACACCCTGGGAGTTCCCACTTTGTGAGACCAGATTTCACTCCTGGGTTGAGAATAAAATTATTACAATCCCCTACCCTCTGCACACTTTCCCAAGAAAAGCAGCAGTGGTCCTCTGAAGATTATCTTCAGTGTGTTCAAGAACTGAATCTGCCAACTTGGTTTGTTTCAAGTCTGGCCAAAAATGTAAGGAGCAGACAGTGGGTAGCCCCCCTGCTCCTGACCCCAAAACAAGCCTACGGAAAGCGAGGGGAGCAGGAGAGAATGGGGGAAAGTTCACAGACAGCTCAGGTCTTTGATGTGACTCTGAAAAAAAGAGAGCTTGGACTCCCCCTTTACACTCATGACCCAGCTCAGGGTCACCCCCTTGTTTGCACAATGAATGATGGAGGTGTTTGCCAGGGCAACATCTGGGATTTTACCAAAGCCATAGCAGTTTGGAACCCCTGTTCTGGAAGGCTTATCTAAAGGATGAACTCTTCTCACTCTTCAGTGCAATTAATAATTAATTGTAGCGCCACATCTCTGTTTTGGAGGAATAATTTACCTAGGCTCTCCGTGATTCTTAAATCTTTCATACTTGCCCTGCGACTCTTCCCTTCAAGCACAGAACTGTGTGGGTTAGCTGGGAGCACTCTGTAGCTCCCCCCAACCCCGACACTCCCTAACAACCCAGGTGTCTCTGGCTAGAGTAATATCAATTACATTTATTGAGCGCTTGTTGTAATAATAATAATGGTATTTGTTAAGCACTTTCTATCTTCCCAGCATTTTTCTACACACTGGGTTGGACACAGTCCCACTCCCACATGGGGCTCACGGTCTTAATCCTCATTTTACAGATGAGGTAACTGAGGTACAGAGAAGTGAACTGAGTTGCCCAAGGTCACAGAGAAGACAGGTGGCGAAGCCAGGATTAGAACCCACATCCTCTGCCTTCCAAGCCTGTGCTCTTTCCACTAGGCCACACTGCTTCTCTACCGTGTGCAAAACACAGTAATAAGTGGTAGGGAGAGTATGATATAACAATATAACAGAGTTGGGAGACATGTCCCCTACCCACAACGAGCTTACAAAGTGCCGCAGCCTGATGGGAGTCTTCAATCCACAGAGAGGCTTTAAACACGCCAGGCCTGCCGGGCAGCACTGGGAGGCTTCGATCTTGGGGAAACCCATGGAGGCAGGGATGGGTGGAATGGGATTGGGAAGCTGAGACAGGCTAAGAAACCATCCAGGATTCCCAAAACTGGGACTTGGCCCATCCTGGACCCCTAAGGAGGCCAAACTGGGGCACCTCATCAAGTTATCCTGGACTAGGGGACTACAGGATGGATCACCCACTGGTCTGCTGTGTGACCTGGGGCAAGTCACTTCACTTCTCTGGGCCTCAGTTACCTCATCTGTATTTAAGGGGATTGAGACTGTGAGCCCCACGTGGGACAGAGACTGTGTCCAACCCAATTTGCTTGCATCCACCCCAGGGCTTAGGACAGTCTGTGACACAAAGTAAGCACCTAACAAATACCACAATTATTTTTATTATCATCACCCAGTGGGCTGCATTTTCTGGGAATCAACACAAAGAACGTCCCTGGTGGTTGATGCCCGCTGTTGAGTGCATACTCTATCCAGAGTTGTGGCACCTCAAGTGTGGATGCAGGATGAACTCTTCCCCCAATAGGGCACAATCAGGGGAAAAATAGCAGACACTGGCACAATGAGTGTTAAAGAAGTTCTCCACCATAACCTCTCTTCAAAAAGGAACGCCAAACTGGGATTTTAAAATGATAATAATGAAACCATTTCCTGGTTTTCACGCCATGTGTCACTCTGCACTGAGGGAACTGATAGAGCTACTGCCATTTTGGGATTTCTTTGGTTAAAAAAAGTTTGCTGGATGCTTACTGTAATTCACTTGTTTCTATGATGTTCATTTTCAGCTACAAATATTTATCGCTTTGAAGGAGCTGTGGAGTCTGTTTTTGGTCTGCTTCTCTGCTCTTCAATTTATCTAGTTTAGCAAGCTGGAGGCCAAATGATGGAAAAATGTTTTCCATTGGCTTCTATTATTTTTTCTCCCCTAATCTGAGTTTATCTACATCAAAATTCAGTATACATTCAGGACATGTTTTTTTTCCAAGAAAATACATAAAAGCCAATTTTCTAACCAGTATAAACAAGATAATTCCCCAGTGACAACTGTACCCTGAATTACATTATAAAGTGTCACTTCAGGTTTGATGATTGTCAGGTTTTGCTGTTTCATTTCCACTGAAATTTCTGGGACAATGGAAACTTTAAAATCATTGAGTTTACAGAATCAAGGATCCTGTAACTACTTGATATTTTGGAATTGCAAATTACCCTCAAAGTGTTGGATTTAATCTTGAGTGTAACATCCCTATGCAAGGGTAGAAGCTGAATTCTCCTGATAAACGCTCTATGGTTTTCACAGGCCCTTTCTCCCTACAAAGGGGGAGACAAAGGCTCAGTGACAAACTGTACTAGACACATCTGCCACAGAAAAATGTTCCCTTGAAAAGGATCAAATCGTGTCTACCTACCCTATTATACTCTGCCACGTGTTTGATAGGGTGCTCTACAATACCGTGGATTAATTAATTCGTATAAAAGAAAAATAGTCTATTCCTTTTTCTCAGACCCAAAAATACGAGTGAAGCAAATCAAGCATAATAGCTCCCCTTGATCTACCTTCTTTTTGCACATCATTCCAGTAAAAATTTGAACAGAAAATAATGGGAACATGTCTACCTGCTCTGTTGTATTGTACTCACCCAGGCAATTACTGCACAAATAAGTGCCCAACAGTCAATCAAGCCAATGTATTTATCGAGTGCTTAATGTGTGCAGAGGACTGTCCTAAGCACTTGGCAGAGTGCAATATAAAAGAGTTGGTAGACACTTTTCCTGCCCACAACGAGCTTGCAAATATCACTGATCATAATAATACACCTAGCTTTCCTAATTTGGGGGTTGCACGCTTGCCAAACTTTGTGTTAGGAAAAACTCCCACTGAAGCCTCCAGCCACCCTGACCAACACCACATGCGTGCCACAGCCTTTTCTTCTGACACCACGGCACTCTATCACATTGAAAGACAAAGCTGCCTTGGACAAAATGTGTAGTGAAAGCATGCATCAGGGCAGCATTGGGTACACAGTTTCAGTACGCCACGTGCTCAGACTTTCTTCTCTGGGCCTCGGGACTACTGCATTCTGAACTAATGATTGCCTGGGGAATGACAGATTGCACTTCTCCGTTCCTGGACAAAAACCAACATGTGGGAGGGGAGAAGGCCCCGAAGATTTCTGCGGCTCTGTTTTGTAAACGTAAAGAAGCTTTGAAAAAACTTGTGGATCTAAGCCGCCACCCAGGGGGACAATTCGGAGGGTTAATCATCAAAAAAAGGGGAAATTAAAAATAAATAACAACAATGTGGAAACCCACGCTCCCTTGCTGAGGTCTGTGCTACATGGACTGGTGGAATATACAGGTGGGTTGTTTCTCAAGCAATGAAATGGCACAGTCTAGAATTCCTACTTGACTCGGCAGAGGCATTGATGAGTAAAATTATTTTGGCCTGAGGGCCACTTACCCATGTCTGAGGAGCCTGCTGGGGGGCACACACCAATGTCTTCGGGGGAGTGGGTGTGGATGTTTAAGAGGCAGAAGCAACGTAGCCCCACGGTCTGCAGTGGCTCCTAATTTCTTTGAGGGCTGCGTGGATTTCCAATTGATGCCCCAGATCTGGTCAGCAGGCCCTATTTTGCTCACTTCTGACCTCTAGTTACCGTTGCATTAGATGAGTAATCGTGGAAGCAAACACAGAAAAATGGATCAAATACAGGCCTGACTGCTTGGCAAGGTGTGTCTTCAGCAGCTTTTTTTTTTTAGCTTGCGCTGACATATTATAAACCTGTTTCCAAATGCACCAATTTCTTCCATTGATTCCTTCCATACAAAAGCTTCTCCCCCAATTTCGTTTAGCTGCTAGACAGTCCTACAAAATCATGGATTTTATCCAGTTTGTTTTCTTTCCAGGATTATCCACAATTCAAAATTACTGGATACTTTGACCTTAACTATTTTTGATTCATATTTTGTAGTGCATATATATACATATTACACATATGAAAAATACTTCTCTAGTAAATGTAATATTTGAATTTTGTCAAACAAATTTCAGAATTAAGATTGTTTCTATATTCTGGGGCAACAGGTAAATTCGCTTTCCATTCTTATCATTTAGGACTTAATAAAACTGACTGGATTGAAAATGATAACCATCCCCTCTTAATATTATAATTGGAATTGTATTTATCAGGCCCACACTATGTGCCAAAGACTGTGCCAGAGGGTAGATGCAAGGTAACTGAACCAGACACAGTCCCTGTCCCACCCAAGGCACAGTCTGATTAGGGGAGAGAACAAGAACTTTACTCCCATTTTATAGCTGAGGAAAAACGAGGCACAGAGAAGTGAACTGATTTGTCCAAGGTCACACGGTGGGTAAATGGCAGAGCCTGGACTAGAATCCAGGTCTCCTGACTTCCAGGGTCCACGCTCTTTCCATCAGGCCATGCCACCTCTTCTCCTCTAACTTCATCCCTCTCTTCAACCTTTCCCACATCTCTGGGTGTCTGTCCCTTTCCTTCCGCCTCCAAATCACTCTTTTTGGCCTCTCTTGACTCTCCCACAGCGGCTCACTCGACAGGATTAACAGTGGCAGTGATGGCCCCACAGCAAAATTCCCAGAACTGCTCATCCCAAGTCTTTGAGAAAACCCAAGAACTTCCAACCGTGTTTGACAATAACCCCGATGGTGGCTTTCTTGACTGTTAGCTCTTGGAAGTCTGTGCTCTCCCAGTAATCACCCCCCACCTAAAAAACCTGCCCCAAATGCTCGTTTGGCACCCCTGGATGTTCCCCCTTTTGTTCCCTTTGAGAGTGTGCATCCTTTGCATGACCCAGCCTTTTTACAGGACTCAGCTCTGCAGGTGGCTAGAGTCCAGGCTTGAAGACGCCTAACACTCGTAGACCCAAGAGAATCAGGCCCAGAAACCAATAGTGACCAGAGCCCGAAACAAAGAGACAGACCAAAAGACAGTGACATGGACTGGGAGACAGTTAAAGACAGAGACATTCAGGAGGCAGACAAAAAGGGAACACATTTATGTTATGGAAGAAGCGTGGTCTAGTGGAAAGAGCATGAGCCTGGGATTCGGAGGACCTGGAATTCTCATCCTGGGTTCCCACCCTGGCACCGCTGCTTGCCTGCTGTGTGACCTGGAGCAGTCACTTCACATCTTGGGGTATCAGTTTCCTCATCTGTAAAATGGAGAGTCGATTCCTGTCCCCTCACCACCCCCCGACCCACTTACATCCTGATCTCTGTGTAGAACAGGGAATGCACCCGATGTGATTAACTTGTATTTACCCCAGCGCTTAGAACAGTGCTCAACATACAATAAATGCCTCACAAAAGCCACAATTATCATTATTACTATTAGACTCTGCCTTCAACTAGCCCTCAAACTAAGTGGAGAAAAGAAGGAAACAAGGAGTTCGGGATATTTGAGCACAATGGTTCAGACTGATATTTCAAGATTAACCTTTACTTTTTTGAGTGTTGAAAATAGTCCCAAACCCTCATCTTGATTTCAGAACAACCCCGCATTTTGCAGGCTACTTTGTGCTTCACCTTGTGGTGACGGCATTTGTGAAGCGCTTACTATGTGGAAAGCACTGTTCTAAGCGCTGGGGGGGAATACAAGGTGATCAGGTTGTCCCACGTGGGGCTCACAGTCTTAATCCCCATTTTCCAGATGAGGTAACTAGCTCAGAGAAGTTAAGTGACTTGCCCAAGGTTACACAGCAGACGTGGAGGAGCCGGGATTCGAACCCACGACCTCTGACTCGAAAGCCCGTGCTCTTTCCACTGAGCCACGCTGCCTATGTAAATATTGCTATGTCTTCAGCTAATACCTTCTTTACGACCACTCCTTCAATCCTGGCCTCAAGCTCCGTCTCGTCCTCACCTATGACATCTGATTCAAAATCACTTCCACTATCACTGCTTTCTTCCAATATCTGCTGTAGTTCTTCATCCAATAGTTTTCTTGCCATTGTAAAGAAAAAAATGTAATTTAGTATTACTTTTTATCATAATGACATGGTATGCCTCTAATTACACCACAAAGTAAGAGTTATGATTAAAAACACATGGTTTGGGAAACCAAGATACTCTCCCTTGAACACAGATGGCTCAAAGACATCAAATCACGCGAACCGCTACTTAACCAATTACATTATTCAACTATCTGGATACTCTGATTCTTTCTAGAGACCGCAGCTGCCGAACTGTTGCTTTAGTATCACTTTGGGAATGAGGTTGGAATTCCATTTTTAAATCCTTTACGTTGAAAACCTTATAGACCCATTCTGATATAACAGGGGTGGGAGTAAATCTGAACTTGGTTCTGGTTAAAGGACGTCCCAGAATGACCGTCCTGGTATAAAAACGGTTTTGTTGTGGCTGCAGTGGAAGGCGGCCCAGCATTGCCTCTCCCATTTCACTCAACTGCCTCCCCCTCATCCACTCCAAACATCCCCTCACCACCACTGTGGCTTTCCAGTTGGAAAAATGTGTTTACCTTTACCCTAGTATATTCACAATTTCAGCACATGCTTCAGAACCAAAAACACTTTAGCCACAGGATAGCGGAAACTTTTTTTATGGTATTTGTTAAGCACTCACTATGTGCCAAGCACTGTTCTAAGCGCTGGGGTAGTTACAAGCTAAGCTTCTCACACACAGTCTCTGTCCCACATGGGGCTCACAGATTTAATCCCCACTTGCCTTCACCCTTGTATTGTAATTTCAGCACATGCCTCAGAACCTTACACATTTTAGCCCCAGGATACCCAGAACTTTATTTTTTTTAATGGTATTTGTTAAGTGCTCACTATGTGCCAGACACTGTTCTAAACACTGGGGTAGTCACTAGCTAATTAGCAGCATGACTAGAGCACGGGCCTGTCAGAAGGGCATGAGTTCTAATCCCAGCTCTGCCACTTACCTGCTGTGTGACTCTGGGCAAGTCACTTCACTTCTCTGGGCCTCAGTTCCCTCATCTGTTAAATGAAGACTGAGACTGTGTGTCCCACATGGGACAGAGGCCAACCGGATTTGCTTGTAGCCACCCCAGTGCTTAGTACAGTGCCTGACACATAGTAAGCGCTTAACAAATATCACAATTATTATTATTAGTCCCTGTCCCACATGGAGTTCACAGTCTTAATCCCCATTTGCCATGTCTTTTATTCTAGTCTCATCGTCATCAATGGTATTTACTGAGTGCCTATTTTGGCCAGTGCTCTGTTCTCTGAAAGCCCCATATAGCAATAAATGGCATGTTTTGAAAGTTAATATGGAATAATAATAATTGTTGTACTTGTTAAACTCTTACTTTTTGCCTGGCACTGTACTAAGCGCAAATTCAGGCTGGACAAAGTCCCTGTCCCACTTGAGGTTTAGTCTCAATGCCCACTTTATAGATGGTGTAACTGAGGCCCAGAGAAGTGAGGTGACGCCCAAAATCACACAGCAAACAGGTGGTGGATCAGAATTAGAACCCATGACCTTCTGGCTCCCAAGCCCATACTCTATCTCCAATAGGCCATGCTGCTTCCTTTAATGCTTATGTAGTTCCCTGTTTTCGAATGCTTGAACTGTAATTTTTTCACTACATATGCTTTCCAGATGATCAATTCTCAAGGTCTGTCCCCAAAACAGATTACTTTGAGGAAAGGGGGAGCCATGCAAACAGTCCTCAGGCCAAGATTAATCTGGAGAGGGAGATGGGGCATGTCATCAGTTTATCCCATTGATTAAAGCAACACATCTTCACAAATGAACACGCTCTGCCTTCAAAGTCGGTTTCCCGATTTGAGATTTTCCATGACCCAAAACAGTTTTCTTCCTGCCTAAATAAAGAGGTTGCTAAGCATAATGAACTGGCAAAATGGTAATTTTACTAAGGAGGTGGCAATTCACCATCCATTAGTAAGTGATTTTCAACTCGTTTTATTGCTAAGAGATTTAGACATCTGATTGTTGCACTGTTGGACACTGTTCAAAGAGTTAAGAAACCCAGTCCCTGACCCCTTAGAACTTAAAACCTAAGATTATCTCTGCCCTAAACAGATATGAAGGTCATGCTAACTCGCTGGATATCAAGAAACATAGTCCCTAACCTTTTAGAGCTTAAAATCTACAACCGAGATCTCCAGTGATGTGGGCAGAAATATTAAGGCCATAAAGACAAATGGACAGCCCTTGAACTACTTCCCAATTTAAATATATAAAGTGCAAGCAAAAGAAAAAAGCAAAGTGAGGGGTGAAATTTTGCAGGTTTTTCCACTCAATTTTACATTTACACTGCCATCAAAACATGCCATCCATGCTCATTTAAAAAAAGCTTTAAAAAACACTGTTTGTTAAGCCCTTACTATGTATCAGGCACTGACCTGAGCTCTGGGATAGATACAAGCTAATCAGGTTGGTCACAGTCCCTGTCCCTCATGGGGCTCAGTCTAAGTCTCCATTTTCCAGATGAGCTGAGGAACAGACAAGTCAAGTGACTTTCCCAAGGTCACTCAGCTGACAAGTGGCGGAGTGAGGATTAGAACCCGTGTCCTCTGACTCCCAAACCTGTGCTCTTTCCACTAAGCCATACTGCTTCACTAAACGAATGCCTCCAGGGTCCCAGAAGCATAAACTGTACCGCACTGTGAAATCAATCGTATTTATTGAGTGCTTACTATGTACAGAGCACCATACTTAGGGTGTGGGAAAGCACAATACAACAATGAGAAGCAGCATGGTCTAGTGGATAGTGTAAAAGCCTGAGTTCTTCTCCTGGGTCTGTCATTTACCTGCTGTGTGACCCTGGGCAAGTCACTTCACTTCTCTGTGCATCAGTTCCCTTCCCTGCAAAATGGGGATTGAGACTGTGAGCCCCACACTGGACAGGAACTGCGTCCAACTCAATTTGCCTGTATCCATCCCAGTGCTTAGTACAGCACTTAAATCCCATTATTATTATTATTATTATTATTATTATTATTATTCTATGGGTCATGGACTGTGTCCATCCTGATTATTTTGTATCCACCCCAGTGCACGGCACACAGTAACCGCTTAACAAGTATTTAAAAAAGGAGAAAAGGGGGAAAAGAACCCACAACAGGACACCCTTCTGACCGAAGAATATTTGGGCCCTTCTATGAGGTGGGTAGCCCTAACAGCCATCCTGAAAGATCAATCAATCAATCGTATTTATTGAGCGCTTATTTACTGAGAGAAAATCCCCCTTTTAGACTGTGAGCCCACTGTTGGGTAGGGACTGTCTCTATATGTTGCCACCTTGTACTTCCCAAGCGCTTAGTACAGTGCTCTGCACACAGTAAGCCCTCAATAAATACGATTGATGATGATGATGATGATGATGAGAGGGTGAAAGATGGTTAAGACAGGTACTGAAGACCATAGCAGCAACCAAGGCAATTGTCTGTCTTTTGGGGAGTGGCCAGTTGGCCATAATCAAACAATCACTGGCATTTATTGATTGCTATGTGCAGGGCACTGTATTGGGAGTATGGGAGATAAATTTATGATAGGAATACCCACATGAGTCCCTCTAAATCGTAAATTCATTGTGGGCAGGGAATGTGTCGTTTTATTGCGTTGTATTCTCACAAGCACTTAGTACAGAACTCTGCGCACTATTAGTGCTCAAAAAATACAATCGTCTGAGTCCTGCACATAAGAAACAACCGTGTACACTGAGCAACAGACTGTACCCTACCCACGTCCTCTTGTGTGGACTTCCATGTCCCAGCAGGAGCACAACAGCGTGGGTGGTTGAAAAGGTCAATGGTGGACCCACAGCCCTGACCACAACAGGCACATTAAAAAATTGCCCCCAGGGCTGTTATGTTTAATGTTTGCAGCGCATGGCGCTGACTTCTGTTTTGCCTGCTAGCCTCTGGCTCCTTACAAAGTTTTTGCTATGATAGAGCTGTCCTTTCTTAACAGGAGTATGCCACACTGGTCTACCCTCTGCAGTTGACTGTCAGTTTTTAACTGGGATGCAGCATCGCCTGAGAATCGGCTTTATTGTGTCCATAAACATTTCCTCTACACGTCTTGCTTTTAATTTCCCAATTTTAGCTCTGCGTACAGCAACCGATTAGGTCTGCTCATTCTCCTCCCGGCTATCACCCAGTGCAGTGATTTTAAAGTGAGCTTAATTCCCTTCCAGAATGTCATTTATGGTGATTAGGGCCTATTTTTTTTTTTTTTTTGTAAAATTGTAAAAGGCTGAAAGGTTCAATTACTGTTAAATCCAACGTTCTCCTTGTAGTCCCGACCCTTTCTTCTTCACAGGATCTGATGGGCATGGCTTCTATCTGGTTAAGGGGCTTGGTCACTTTATTAGTAAAAATCAACAGAGAGCAGACAGGAGAACCTGGGATGAAACTAACTAGAGTAGTAAAATGACAAAAGAAGGTACTTAATCAAATGCAGATATGCTAACGAGGCAAGTGAAAAATACCAGCTAAATACCAGGTCTTGGAATGTTATCTGGTTGAAAAACTTGACAGGGGGCCTGTCTGGGAAATGCTAATAATTTCCAAGTACTCGGGGAAACAAAGGATTTGGAACTGGAAACTGGCTTCTCCTATAAATCTAGCTTTAGACTCTTCACACACTCAGGGCTTAATTTAGTGAACTAACTTCTCTCTCCAGCTTTATTACTGAGTACTTTAAAAGCGCCTCTGCTTTCAAAAGGCATGGCGCAAGGCCCTTGGCGATATGCACCCCATCCAAGCCCCGATCCACTCTGTGCTTGACTGACAGGGCCAAGAGCACAGGTGTGTAAGCCACTATTCATTGACTTCATTCAATCGTATTTATTGAGCGCTTACTGTGTGCAGAGCACTGTACTAAGTGCTTGGGAAGTACAAGTTGGCAACACAAAGATGGTCCCTACCCAACAGTGGGCTCACAGTCTAGAAGGGGGAGACAGACAACAAGACAAAACATATTAACAAAATAAAATAAATAGAATAAATATGTACAAATAAAATAGAGGAATAAATACATACAAACCTATATACATATATACAGGTGGTGTGGGGAGGGGAAGGAGGTAAGGCGGGGGGATGGGGAGAGGAAGGAGGGGGCTCAGTCTGGGATAATGATAGCATTTATTAAGCTCTTACTATGTGCCACACACTGTTCTAAGCGCTGGGGAGGTTACAAGGTGATCAGGTTGTCCCACGGGGAGCTCACAGTCTTCATCCCCATTTTACAGATGAGGGAACGGAGGTCCAGAGAAGTTAAGTGACTTGCCCAAAGTCACACAGCTGACAATTGGCAGAGCCGGGATTTGAACCCATGACCTCTGACTCCAAAGCCCGGGCTCTCTCCACTGAGCCACGCTGCTTCTAGCACTAGAAGCAACTCCTCTGGTCAGGGACTGAAGCTTATCCACCATTACGGGTGGGAGACCATCCCTGGCAACTTATGACCGCTTGACTGTATGGTCCTCAATGGCCAGGATTGAATCTATAATTTCTGCTGTGTTTACCGAACAGTTAGCAAAGTGCTCCGCACGCTGCCCGTACTCAAGCTTGCTGATGCCATCCTCTGGCTTTGTCTCTGTCTCACCCCAATGCTGGAGTAGATACGAGCTAACCAGGTTGGACGCAGTCCCTGCCCTGCATAGGATTCACAGCCTAAGAAGGAGGGAGAACAGGAGAACTAAGGCCCAGAGAAGTGAAGTGACTTACCCAAGGTCACACAGCAGACAAGTGGCAGAGACGGAATTAGAACCCACGACCTTCAGGTCGGTGCTCTATCCACTAAGCCATTCTGCTACTCATGCAGCCCTATTTTCTGGCTGTTGTATAGTATTCTATCGCCACTGTCCCCCCCAACCAAGAGGCTCTACAATGTTAAGGGTTCTCCAAGGAAATGGTGACCTATATCAGTCTTACTTCTTTCTGCTGCCCCATTGACCAGTTTCCAGGCCCGGGAGTTTCTTGTTGGCACCAGCCCCTGGTTTCTACTCGAGATATAGGTTGCCCCAGGGATTCTGGAAAACCCTGAGCAAGCAGATTGATTCTGTGACGCCACCAGGAATTCTGATCCTCTTGGAAATCTTGGGCTAACACAGACGCCTCCAGCTCCCCTGAAAGACAGAACACGGAAGGGCTGCCAGAATGAGCAGCAGTGTGGTCTCGTGGCTACAGCATAGGGCTGGGAGACGGAAGGACCTGGGTTCTAGTCGTGGCTCTGTCACCTTGGGCAAGTCACTCCAACTTTTCTGGGCCTCAGTTACCTCATCTGTAAAATGGAGATTAAGACTTTGTGCCCCATGTGGGACACAGACTGTGTCTAACCTGACTAGCCTGTATCTACCCCAGCGCTTTGAAAAGTGCCTGACATATGGTAAGCACTTCAACACCATAAAATAAAATAAAATAATAAAATAAAATAAAATAATAAAATAAAAAATAAAATAAAATAAAATAAATAAAATAAAATAAAATGACCACACGCACTCAGACGTCCTTGAGACCAGAAGGGCCGGCTCCCTGGTAGGGTGACCCCAGACAAGTACAGGTCTCCCAAGCCCTCCACGGTCCAACTTCCACCCCAGGCTCCAGGTCCCAAAGTTTTCCAGGATCCTAGGGTAAACTGCTGGTCAGGTGGGCCCTACATTCCGGAAGCACTGACAAGCACTCACCCAGGGCTAAGAGTCAAGCCATGCCATCTAGAGATTTTGACTATATTAACTAAATAGCTCTTCACTTTATATGAGATTTCTGCTTGGATTCAGATGTATCTTTTACTTCCCCTGCAATTCCAAAGATGTGCTTTTCACAGAGAGGGTTCACAGGAGGCAAGTTTGGCTATTGCTTGAGGGATTCGGGTTCTGGCAGGCTTAGGTTTGCTTGGCTTGGGCTTCTGGTGCTTTGACGGAGACATGTCCAAAGGTTAGTCAGGGGAACTTTAGAGGGCTGGGAAAAAAGGGAGGGGCGGGGTATTAGTAACATCCCCGTTTCATTCATTCATTCACTCATTCAATCGTTTTTATTGAGCGCTCACTGTGGGCAGAGCACTGTACTAAGCACTTGGGAAGTACAAGTCGGAAACATATAGAGACGGTCCCTACCCAACAACGGGCTCACAGTCTAGAAGGGGGAGACGGACAACAAAACAATACATGTAGACAGGTGTCAAAATTGTCAGAATAAATAGAATTATAGCTATATGCACAACATTAACAAAATAAATAGAATAGTAAATATGTACAAGTAAATAAATAGAATAATAAATCTGTACAAATATATGCAAGTGCTGTGGGAGGGGAAGGAGGTAGGGCAGAGGGAGGGGGATGGGGATTCTTCTACTGAAATGATGGGCTGCTGTTCACTGGTGAGAAAACTGAGGACTGGACTGAAGTAATGTTGCCTAGAGGAAAGAAGCACGGGTTCTCATCCCGTTTCCGCCACTTGCCAGCTGTGTGACTTTGGTCAAGTCGCTTCACTTCTCTGTGCCTCAGTTTCCTCATCGGTCGAATGGAGATGAAACATCTGTTCTCCCTCCAATTTAGACTGCAAGCTCCAACTGGAGCAGGATTGTGTCTGACCTGATGATCTTGAATCTACCCCAGGGCTTAGTATAGTGCTTAGCACACAGAGAAGGCTTAAACACAACAGCCATTATTACTGTTAAGAGATTATGTGACTTGCATGTAGTCATCCAATAAACCAGTGGCAGACCCATGACTGGGATTCTAGATCCAGGCCCTTTCCACTGTTTGCAGTACGTGACCCCAAAGGAAAAGGAGGGAACCTTGAAAAGGAAAACTAACCATTTTTTTAGCCTTTCCTGGGCATGCCGTCAGTCAGCTCACATCCTCTGGTGCTCCCTGCTTACTCAGCCTGATTCAGAACAGTCCCAGAAAAAGGCATAGAATCACCGAAAATGGTGAGGGGGTGGCGATAGGAAAGAGCAATTTAAATTGAGAATTCCTGTCACCATTCTTTAAGGAAATACATCTGCCTCCAAGACAACAGACAAAGGTCTTAAAAATCTGGATAACTTGGACAAGAGACAATAAAGTAGCAACCTGCATCACTCTGATATGCTGAAAGACTAATAATTTATGGAACTATGTGCATTTTACTGTACAGACTTTGGAGTTCGATTAAAGATGTCCCGAACTGACTTCATGAAATATGAAATTAAAGTTGATGTAGTAAAACTCTTGTCGAGCACCAATGAGCAGATGGAAATCATGAAAATGCTTTTGATTATACAAGTCCAATTTCAGCCATTTCTCATCTGCTCAAAGTAGTTTGAAGAAGTGTTGTACATTCTTAGCATCTAATTGGCAAGAGGTTTTCTTTTGTAAACCCACTCTGCTTCTGGGAAATTTACACATTTTAGAGGAAAAACAATTGAGTAGAAGAAAAAAAAAAAAGCACTTTCCATTTCTGGCAGTGATTCTATCTTGGTTTTCCAGTAGTCTCAAAGGTGCCAGCATAAATATCTTCACCCACTAGCACCAGGGTCCAGCTATAGTTAAATAATGGCCCCAATACAGTTGCTAGGAAAATGCAGGGCTAAATTATTATTTCTTGGGTGGGTGGGAGAGAAAGCCAAGATAAGCTTGGAGCATTTCTAATTGTTGAACTATATTTTACGCCTTATCCAGTGCTTAGAATAATGCTTGGCACACAGTAAACAAATAATACCCCTTCACCTAAAAATAAATGCATTTCAACTACTGCATCTCTATGTCACTGACTGTTATTAATGATCTAGAACCCCACTTGGAAACTCCCAGTTCAAGGAAAATTCTTGGGTCTCCTTCAGTCACAGAAGACAAAAAATTCTTCTACTGAAATTATGGGCTGCTGAAAAACAGCATATTTCGGTCCTTCATGGTGTCCAACATTCTCAGGCAGGATTTTTATTATTATTAATAATAATAATAGGAATATTTAAGTGATGACTACATGTCAAGCATGGCTCTAAGCTGTAGGGTGGATACAAGTCAATCAGGTAGGATACAGTCACTGTTCCAAATGGGGCTCATAGCCTAAACAGGAAGAGGAATCGGTTTGAATCCCAGTTTTAAACATGAGAAAACTGAGGCATAGAGAAGTGAAGTGACTTATCCAAGGTCACCCAGAAGAAAAGTGGTGGAGCTGGGCTCAGAATCAAGGTCCCCTGACTCCCGGATCCTTGCTCTTTCCACTAGGCCGCACTGCTTCTCAGCATGTTATTTGTAATAACCATATAGAAATTGTTCACTTGTCTTTATACATGAAAGGCAGCCAACTGCCAGAGAGCACCATTTGCAATGCTAATGGTGTCTTGTTAATATGGCCAACTAACCCACACTGGTTAGTGGGGCGGTGGGAGAGCAGGTCACGAATTTTGGGGTCATTGACAGCAGGACTACATTATATCTCTCTTTTCTTTAAAGGTATTTCTTAAGTCTTACTATGTGTCAGGCGTTGCTCTAAGCACTGGGGTAGAGTCAACCTAATCAGGTAAGACACAGTCCATGTCCCACATGGGGTTCACAGTCTTATTCCCCATTTTACAGACTAGGGAACTGAGGCCCCAAGAAGGGACTTGCCCAAAATCACACAGCAGACAAATGGCAGAGCCGGGATTAGAATCCAGGTCCTTCTGACTCCCAAGCCCATGCTCTACCCACTAGCCCATGCTGCCTCTGGGCCGGGGAGTAGCGGTCGAGCAAGTAAGAGTGGAGCGGAGCGGCGGCTCCTTCTTTTCCTCCTCACCTACTCAGGCTGCTTCTGCACCATTTCTAGTTCAGCCACAACTGCATCAATGTGCCACAACAAAAACCTGGACAAAACACCTGGCAGTGACCGTGACAACAAAGAAAGCAATGGTAGCTAAGTGTGAGCTGTCTGCTCCTCTCTTTATCTTCCTCCATTGCTGGGTCATTCCATCAGCCTGCTCAGCATTCATGCCAATATCTGTATTTTTAGTATTCATACCAAAACACTAAATCTCAATACTAAGGTACATCTATTTTAGCCCTTTAACCTGTTGTATATTGGCCTATGGTTGGATATTGGGTTATTTTCCTAATGAAGGACACCATCCTCATGTTGCAGGACACATGGATGTACTTGGCTTGAACTATGGGTCTGATTGTGCAGGCCTGCTTATGATAATAATAATAATAGTATTTGTTAAGCGCTTACTATGTGCCAAGCACTGTTCTAAGCACTGGAGTAGATACAAGGTATTCAGGTTGTCCCACGTGGGGCTCACAGTCTTAATTCCCATTTTAGGCCCTCTAGACTGAATGCTCCTTTTGGGCAGGGAATGGCTCTACCATCTCCGTTGTACTGCACTCTCAACTGTAGTCTCTCCCCTTCTACATTGTAAGCTCGTTTTTGGCACACTCCACTCCTCTGGTGCTAACCTTCTCACCAAGTCTCGTTCATTCATTCATTCATTCAATCGTATTTACTGATCGCTTACTGTGTGCAGAGCACTGTACTAAGTGCTTGGGAAGTACGAGTCGGCAACATACAGAGGTGGTCCCAACCCAACAACGGGCTCACAGTCTAGAAGGGAGAGACAGACAACAAAACATGTAGACAGGTATCAAAATCACCAGAACAAATAGAATTAAACCTATATGCACATCATTAACAAAATTAATAGAAAATATGTACAAGCAAAATAGAGTAATAAATCTGTACAAATGTATACAAGTGCTGTGGGGAGGGGAAGGAGGTAAGGCCAGGGGGATGGGGAGGAGGAGAGGAAAAAGGGGGCTCAGTCTGTGAAGGCCTCCTGGAGGAGGTGAGCTTTCAGTAGGGCTTTGAAGGAAGGAAGAGAGCTAGCTTGGTGGATGTGTGGAGGGAGGGCATTCCAGGCCAGGGGGAGGAACGTGGGTCGGGGGTCGACGGCGGGACAGGCGAGAACGAGGTACAGTGAGGAGGTGAGCGGCAGAGGAGCGGCAGGTGCTGGCTGGGCTGTAGAAGAAGAGAAGGGAGGTGAGGCAGGAGGGGGCAAGGTGATGGACAGCCTTCACCTGTCCTGCCGCCGACCCCTGGCCCACATCCCACCTCTGGCCTGGAACGTCCTCCCTCCTCAAACCCACTAAACAATCACACTTCCCCCCGTCAGAGCCCTACTGAAGGCTCTCCTCCTCCAAGAGGCCTTCTCAGACTAAGCCCCCCTTTTCCTCAGCTCTCCCTCACCTCCGTGTCACCTTGACTTGCCCCCTTTGCTCTTCCCCCACTCTCCCTGCCCCACAGCACTTATGTGCATATGCACATATCTATAATTCTATTTATTTATACTGATGCCTGTTTACTTGTTTTGATGTCTGTCTCCCCCCTTCTAGACTGTAAGCCTGGTGTGGGCAGGGATCATCTCTATTACTGAATGGTACTTTCCAAGCGCTTAGTACAGTGCTCTGCATAGAGTAAGCGCTCACTAAACACAGCTGAATGAATGAAGATATGACTGCTTGACTGTAAGGTCCTCAATGGCCAGGATTGAATCTATCACTTCTGGGGTGTGTACCAGGCAACTAGCGAAGTGCTCTGCACATTGCACGGACTCAATCAACCTTGCCAACGCCATCCTCTGTCTCATTTTGAGCTCCCCAAAATATGGATCCCATCATCCATATTCAGGTCACAGCAATGCGGCAACTGGGGCTCAAAATATTGGTTCCATGATATCCTGACCCAAAAAGGACCTTCATTCTGTCAATTTTACTAATACTGTAGAGGCTCCTAAAGTAAAAGGCCCACCTCTAAGTGATCTTCCAGGAATATTGAAAATGTGTATTTAGTTGGACTGGTTAAGATTGTAAGCTTCTTGGAGCCAGGCACCATGTAGTCTACTTTTACTGTGCTCTCCAAGCACTTGGCCAACAGTAAATATAATAATAATAATTATGGCATTTGTTAAGCACTTACTAAGTGCCAAGCACTGTTCTCTTTGACTGACTGACTCCCTCCTGGAGCAATAGATAAAGCAGCAAGCTGGAGAGAAATTCCTCAAACAATGTCTGAGCTTCCCAGCAAAACTTGTTTACAAAGAAGTGATTTTTAAGTGATCTTTACTCATTCCCATGGAAACTTCACTATTGTTTATTAGAACTGAATATTTATTGAACACCTGCAGAATGCTAAGGGTGCTACGCCACATGATCTCACAGACCTCCATTGCTGGCATTGTGTTCAGTCTGCAAAACTGAATAATACTGACATAGGAGATATAAAATGCACAGTACGGCACATTAAGCGCCTCTAGAATGAACCAATCGCACATAACACGGTGGCTCAACCAAATGCAAACTAATGACAAGCAACTTTAATGAACGAATTCAGGGCAACTTTGGTTGGGGATGAAAGGAATTCAGAAGAAAATGAGACCTATTAGAGAAGCCATATTTGCACTGGGTTTCTTAAAATATTAATCAAGTCTTTTCTCAAGAATCTATTTTTATTTAACACTCCTGAAACTACACTTGAAATAGACTGCATGCCAACTCAAAGGTTTAAGCCCCAGTAAAGCAGCGGGGCCCGGCAGATAGATGATGACCCTGGGAGTCAAGGGACTTGGGTTGTCACCTGAGCTTCGCCACTTGCCTGCTTGTGGGACTCTGGATAAGGCACTTCACTCGTTTGTCAGTCGGTCACTCAGTCGTCTTTACTGAGCACTTACTGTGTGCAGAGCACTATAGTAAGTGCTTGGGAGAGTTCAATATAACAATAAACAGACATGCTCCCTGTCCACAACGAACTTACAGTCTAGAGGGACATCCCGCGCCTCTCAGGGGTTTTAGAACACTACATAAAATGGATCCTACTTCAACGAAAAAAACCAAATATTTGACACCTCTATCTGCAGGTGAATCACTTTCTATGTTTGTGTGCCATGTCCCTATATTTCACCTTTACTGCCATCTCTGCTCACGCGAGTTTTTCTGCCTCTGAATCTGAAGAGAAGTAGGAAGATTTCTACCTTCCCTTTTATGTTTCCACTGCTTTCCAGAATACCAAGAAATCCCCAGTCCCTGACACTTTGGCCAACCACAGTGCCAAACAAAAGCTCCCTATTTGAGATCAAAACTCACCTTCCTTTGGATGTCTCTGAGTTCTGAAACATGTAGTGGGGGGAGGAGAGGGAGAAGGAGAGGGGGAGAGAGGGAGAGAGAGAGATTGATGCTTAGCCACACCTCATTCCTTGTCTTTTCCCTCCTTTCTCCCCGAAGTGTGGGCTGAAATAGCCCTGAGAAACACCTTGAGCCAAAAGCAAACACCTCATTCTAGTAAACATTATCTGGATGATAATGGTGATAGTGATAATGATGACAATAATAATAATTAATAATATTTAAAGCACTTGCTATGTGCCAAGCACTATACTAAGAGCTGGAGTAGATACATGATGATCAGGTTGGACACGGTCCCCGTCCCAAATGAGGCTCACAGCTTAAGTGGGAGGACGAAAAGGTAATGAATCCCCATTTTACAGATGAGGAAACTGAGGCCCAAAGTGAGAGACTTCCCCAAGGTCACCCACAGCAGGCAAGTGGCAGATTAACCAGGCTGCCTGATTCCCTGACCTGTGCCCTTTCCATTAGGCCATGCTGCTAATGTGCATGTTGTGAGTTCCATAGTGACTTCTGTATATAATTAGTTAAACCGGGACCCTACTCATGGATTACTTCTTTTCTATTAGAAACAGAGATGTTCGATTATTTCCTAAATATCACTCTGATTCTAATGGTCAGAAAGGTGAACGGCCTCCCTGGGTTTGGGGATTGGCTTACAATACTTCACTCAAAACTGAAACAGACTTATGGTCATCCGCTGGAGAGCTGGCCTCACATATATGACCCATTTTAGGTCTTCCTTTCCTGCATTATCAACTGGGGTCTCTCCCTGCCAGGTGGAACCCACGGGTAACTTATTTGACCTGCCAGGAAAGTTTAACATTTACCCCGAGAGGCTGCAGAATGCAAAAAATTGGGAGGACACTCAAGGTACTTCATTAGCCAGAGCTGACTGCCAGCAAAAGCTGATTCCAAGAACATAGAGAACCTTATTTGCCTCAGCATCTAATTGGCAAAGGATTAAAGCACCTGTGGGAAGTCATGAAAAAATGATGAACCACTGAAAAATATGTCACCGTCCAGTGTAACTCTTGCAAACATATTCCTTAATACAGCACGAGATGGTAGAGGAAAGATGTTCATTTAAAAGGCAGAGAATCCTAGCACACTTTAAGAACCTGTGCTGGGAAAGACCACAGGGAAAGTCAACAAAGTCATTTGTTCAACATTTATTGACTCGTATAGTATATAGGGTTGTACTACGGATATGATTTTATTGTGTTTTTTTTTAATAAAGCAGTTTCTTGCCTTTAAAGAGTCAACAGTCTAATAGGTGAATCCAAAACTAGTGAACAGCCAATCAACAAAAATGCAGGTATAAATCTGTACTTCCAGAAACTTCAAGCATCATCAAGGAAATTATCCCGGTCACTAAGCGGAGTAAGTGGATCTTGAGGAGGAGGGATAGATAAGGTAACAGGAACAAGAGGTTTTCCCTTACATAAAGGCCAGAAATGAGGAAAAACCGACAAAACGGGTACTATTACGCTATGAAGTCAGGGGCATAATAGAATATTTCTTAGTTTATACAAAGACTCTTCACATTCCTAACCCTAGAAAACACAAAGGTCACCTAAATACATTTCATTATCTACCTGGCTAGGCAAAGTACTAACAGGTTGTAATTTTCATCTTCAAAATGAAAAATGCACGGACACTGGTCGCTCTTAAAATACCGCCTCACTGAATCCTGGAGACACTAATGTAATAATTCAAGAAATTTTGTACACATATGGTTACCATTTTCTGACTGAGGAGCCTGAAAATCTCCAGGAAAAACATACTAGCATAGTGTGGGACAGGGACTGGTGTCCGATCTGATTCTCTCACATTTAGCAGCAAGCTTAGCACACGGCTCACACTTAATAAACACCACAATTATGACTACAGAAAAAAATCCCTAGGATTAAATACCAAAAAATAAAGAAAAGAAAAGGTAGACAAGAAGACCACAGGCAAAGGTGACTACAGAGGGAAGGGACAGTTGACTTTTCCCAGGTTATTAGAGCAGCAACACCTTGCCATAAGGTTTGTTTAAACTTTACATTTCCAGAAGACAAATACACCCATATGCCCTATTTGTTGAAAATACCCCCAGACCACCTGCTGATGCCTGTCTCAGCAACCTGGGTGGAATGAACTCCAACTCAAACCCTAATAACTTTATCTTCCCAGCCCTTTCCCATGTGCCTCCAGTACCTGGCTTTTAAGCTTGTTTGAACAGCTTGTTAATGACGTCACATCTCTTTTTCCATACTATTATTAACGAAAACTCACAATCCTGTTTCCAAACATGCCAGGGCAAGTTATCACTTTCATCAGCATCCACAGATGGCCTTCCCCGGTGAAGAGAGCAGTGCTGGTGGGCCTATAGTATTTGCTCCATCTCCAAAAAAAAAAAAAAAAAAAACCCAAAAACAAAAACCAAAAAATACCCAAAGAAGCAAATGTTTGTTTCATTTTGTTCTTCTCTGAAAAGTTGATACTAGGAAAGGGTATTTGATGCTTCAATTAGAACAATTTAATTTCCAAAAAAAAACCCTTCCTAAAATTAAATTTACTAGGGCTTAAAAAAAATGTGTGTTTAGATCATGGGGCTCCGTGTGGGACAAGGACTGTATCCAATATGATACTCTTGTACCTACTCCAGCGCTTAGCTCATGGCAAGCATTTAACAAATACCTTAGCAAACTTGCCATGACGTGTACCTTTCATTTCAGTACAGCCCCCTTTCCCCCATTTGTTTTCATTTTAGGGTTGTCTCTCCTGGCAGAACTGGGAGTTGGTACCAGACTTTAAAATTAGTGACTGGGCAATAGGCTACTTTTAAACCATCCTCAATCAGTGATGCTTATGGAGCGCTGACAGAGTGCTAAGCATTGTACTAAGCATTCGGGAGAGTGCGACAGTACGCAGGCAATGCTACCTGCTCTTGTAGAATTTACAATCTAATTGAAGACTCCACAGGTGGCCTTCCCCGGTGAACAGAGCAGTGCTGGTGGGCCTAGAGTATTTGCTCCATCTCAAAAAAAAAAAAAACCAAAAAAAAAAAAGAACCCAAAAAGACTACTGCTCTGGATTTCATGAAACTGCTAGTCGTTAACTGCTGGTCACCGAGTCCACTCTGCCACCATTCCATTCGTTCATGGACTGATTCACTCGGAACCAAACATGGCTGCACTCAGAAAAATGTGCCTTTTCAAGAAGTCCTGACCACCACACGGGCTGTGGAAATGTGGATGAGTTTAGAGAGGAGGACAAGAAATGTACTGTCCAGTTGAAGACTAGGTAACTATCCCAGGGTCCCCTTGAATAATTCAACACCTCATAAAACTCACTGGGTACCACCTTGGAGGTGTCAGGGAATATACAGGTGCTCTTTCCAACCTACTCTTGTGTGCAGAGTATTGGAGTTGTTTGTTAAACACTGCATCCCTCTTTCAAAATGTAAGTGCCTCAGAGACTAGACTGCAATAGACTGGGGCTGCTTAGGACACTGCTGATTTGAAGGCTCACCTCCTCCAGGAGGCCTTCCCAGACTAAGCCCCCCTTTCCTCAGCTCCCCTTCCCCTCCCCATAGCTGAGACTGGATCCCTTTGCCCTCCCCCTTCCCCCTCCACAGCATTTGTGTATATATGTACATATTTATAATTCGATTTATTTACATTGATGATGTGTATATAGCTATGCTTCTATTTATTTATATTGGTGCTATTGTTGTCTGTTGACTTGTTTCGATGCCTGTCTCCCCCCTTTTAGACTGTGAGCCCATTGTGGGCAGCGTTTGTCTCTGTTGCTGAAATGTACTTTCCATGCGCATAGTACAGTGCTCTGCACACAGAAAGTGCTCAACAAATACGACCAAATGAATGAATAATAATAATGATGATGGCACTTATTAGCACTTACTATGTGCAAAGTACTGTTCTAAGCGCTGGGGAGGTCACAAGGTGATCAGGTTGTCCCACGGGAGGGCTCACAGTCTTAATCCCCATTTTACAGATGAGGTAACTGAGGCCCACAGAAGTTAAGTGACTTGCCCAAAGACACACAGCTGACAATTGGCGGAGCCGGGGTTTGAACCCATGACCTCTGACTCCAAAGCCCACGCTCTTTCTGTTAAGCACTTCCTATGTGCCAGGCACTGTACTAAGCACTGGGGTGGATACAAAATAATCAGGTTGGACACAGTCTCTGAGTCCCTGTCCCACATGGGGCTCGCAATCTTAATTCCCACTTTACAGAAGAGGTAACTGAGGCACAGAGAAGTTAAATGACCTGCCCCAGGTCACATAGACACCTGGCGGAGCCGAAATTAGAACACGGGTCCTTCTGACTCCCGGGCCTATACTCTATTCACTAGACCACACTGCCTCTCTACTCAATCAGTGGCATTTATTTAGCATTTACTGTATGGGGGGAGGGAGGTTACAATAGAGCAGGTAGATATCCCTGCCCTCAAGGAACTTAAAATCTACTGCGCTGTAATGGTAAGACAGCAAGGGACTGGATAAATGCTGTGCTTTGTTAGGGTCTTGGGCGCTGCCATATTCAAAGAATACCACCATCAGGTACTTCGGCCAAAAGTATGGATCATTACTAGAGGTTCACAATCAAATGGACTGTTCATAGATTATGACAGATGAAAAAGGCCAACATTTGAAGTGTGATCTGTGGAGCATGTCAAAAAGCCAAAGGTTTTGGGGGTTTTTTTTGGTGAACTGGTCAAACTCCACGTTTTCCTCTTAAAGTTCAACTTACATTTGCTCTTGGCCCAAATGCACTTAAAAATGTGTGAAAACAGCACCTTCTCAAAGTGCAGTTCTCACCTGCTCTGAGGCAGTGGAGTGTGAATGCTAGCGCAACCTTTGCCAAACTCATATATATCAGCTCAAGAGGTAAACATGAGTTTGTTTTTTCAGTCCTGGGATACTGCACAGCCAACCTATAAGTTGGCTAAGGCTCATTATGACAGTATGGTCAAAGACAAAACCTAAGTCACAAATATAAATAGACAGTAGTACTAGATCACATTCAGGTTTTAAAAAAAAAAAAAACAACACAACAATTTTGGGGCAAGTTTGTAATGTTAAAAACTAAAGTCAAATTAGCATATTTCCCGAAACAAAACCTTTAAGCTTCCAAAAACTTGTAAAGAAAAGTCATTTAATGAGTATGGCACCAAGCCAGCTAGGATACTGTTGTGTGTGAAATGCTACCTGAGGATGGCAACGTCTGAGGAAAAAATAAAATGCACACAGACCATAGAAAAGTCATGGAAAAGAACACACGCATTTTGGGTTTCAAGGCTAAATAAAACAAGCTATATAAATTTATAGCTTCCATTACGCTTCGCTGTGAGTTTCACTAACTTTTTTATAAGTTCGGCACTAAAGAGAGTCCACTTCTACCTCCCCAAAATTAAAAGAATGGTTTTAGAGGACACTAGGCATTGTAATGGGAACCGACCCCAAGGGTCATTTGGATTAGCTGGAAAAAGGCTGCTCCTGTCAGTGTGACCTCAAACTGGATTTTGTTCAGGCGACGCCTCCTGTTGCTTGTACGCTACGTAATCATATTAAAGCAATTACCTCCCTTCTTGTTCTGTTCTTCTTGGCTATTTAATTTTTATCCAAACATTCGCATCAACAGCCAAAACAATCTGAAACACCAGCTTACTTGGCAACAGCCTTTCCAGCCTCACCAACAAAATTACCCAGGTAGTATTTCCCTCGCTCTTTCGCTGAAATTTTATCCTCTTAAAAAATACGGCTGCAAGAGTAAGTAGCGAACGGTGATGTAAAACAACTAAAACGTTCGGAAAACAAAACCCCACCCAGCACAAGCGTAGGCTTCTGGTGTTTTAAAAAGCAAAAATCCCTCGACGCTTGCTACAGACTGCTATTAACTCATACTGGCTGGGAATTTTTAAGGATAACTGTCCATTTGGAAAGCTCATCATCATTTTCAAAAGTGCACGGACTGAATGCATGCTTGAGTCCCGTACACACGGGACCCCCGCCCCAAACTCGGTGCCAAGGGGTAACCGGACTGGCAGGACCTGGGGAGAGGGTGGCGCGGGGTTAAAAAGATGCAACCTACCTGTTGGAAGGAGAAGATGCCTTGGGGAGGAGGAAGGGGCCAGAAGGTCAATCCCAGGGGGCAGATGAATGGGGAAGCCAGCCAGCCCTGAAATGGCCAGGAGTGGTTCACCCCGAGTAGAGGGAATTATGAAAATGTGGAGGGATGGGGGGGGGGGGGG
This sequence comes from Tachyglossus aculeatus, assembly GCF_015852505.1. Classification (NCBI taxonomy): domain Eukaryota; kingdom Metazoa; phylum Chordata; class Mammalia; order Monotremata; family Tachyglossidae; genus Tachyglossus; species Tachyglossus aculeatus. Next base: position 15,094,781 of record NC_052071.1, on the reverse strand, counting down.
GGGGGGGCTGGTCATCTTTGGAGATCTGGGAGCTTCCTCCCTAAAAGAGGGCAGGAAGTGAAAACAAGTGAGGACCCAGAGGTGGGCCAGACTGGAGGTGAGGGGCAAGCAAACCCCCACGGTGGCTGTGCACGGCTCTGCCCTGGAGGTGCCAGGGGGAAGGTGTCTCCGGCTGGCGTGAGGGGCACCTCTGAAATGGTGAGGGGGCACTCTGAGCTGGTGGGAGGGGGCACCTCTGAAATGGTGAGGGGGCACTCTGAGCTGGTGGGAGGGGGCACCTCTGAAATGGTGAGGGGGCACTCTGAGCTGGTGGGAGGGGGCACCTCTGAGCTGGTGGGAGGGACTCACCCCGGGCTGATGTGAAGGGGTCACCCCGGGGCTGGTGTGAAGGGGGCACCCCGGGGCTGGTGTGAAGGGGGCACCCCGGGGCAGGTGTGAGGGGGCACCCCGGGGCTGGTGTGAAGGGGGCACCCCGGGGCTGGTGTGAAGGGAGGGGCACTCCCTGCTGGTGTGAAGGGGTCACCCCAGGCTGGTGTGAGGGGGCACTCCCCACTCGTGTTATGGGGTCACCCCAGGCTGGTCTGAGGGGACATCTCCCCAGGGCTGGTGTGAGGGGGCATCCCCCCCGGTGTGGTGGAAGGGGGCACCTTTCCCTGCTCGTGTCGGGGGGGGGGGGGGGTCACCCCGGGCTGGTGTTGGTGTGGTGGAAAGGGGCACCTTCACCTGCTCGTGTCAGGGGGGTCACCCCGGGCTGGTGTGAGGGGACACCTTCCCCTGCTCGTGATAGGGGGTCACCCCAGGATGGTGTTGAGGGGGCACCCTCTCCAGGCTTGTGTGAGGGGGCACCTTCACCTGCTCGTGTCAGGGGGGTCACCCCGGGCTGGTATGAGGGGGCACCTTCACCTGCTCGTGTCAGGGGGGTCACCCCGGGCTGGTGTGAGGGGACATCCTCTCCGGGCTGGTGTGAGGGGGCACCTTCCCCTGCTCGTGTCAGGGAGGGGGGCTGGTCACCCCAGGCTGGCATGAGGGGGGCATCCCCCCCGGTGTGGCGTGAGGGGGCATCCTCGTGTGAAGGGGTCACCCCAGGCCGGTGTGAGGGGGCACCCCGAATCACGTGAAGGGGTCACCCCGGGCAGGTGCCAGGGGGCGACCCCCCGGTGTGGTGCGAGGGGGGGGGGCACCCTCCCGGGCGGGGGCGAGGGGGGCACTCACTAGGGCTCGTTGGTGAAGCGGGGGGTCCGGGGCTGCTGGTACCCGTACAGGTGACAGTAGAGCACGTCGAAGCAGAAGCAGCACATCTCCGCCGACACCACCATCTTCCGGCCGCCGGGGGAGGACGACGACGAGGAGGAGGCGGCGGCGGCGGCGACGGCCGAAGGGGAGGAGGACGACGACGACGAGGAGGAGGGGGAGGCCAGGAGGGCCCCGACACCGCCACCCCCGACGCCGCCGACGCCGCAGGCCCTTGGTGGGGAGAGGGTGCAGCCGGCTCCTCCTCCACCTCCTCCTCCGGCCAGCCCTCCGAGCCCGTTGAGGCGGACTGCGGCCTCCCCGGCTCCCCGGGCCTGGCTGTCCCCGCCGCCGCCGCCGCCGCCTCCGCCTCCGCCGTGGGACGAGGACGACGAGGCGGCGGCGGCGGCGGCGGCGGCGGCGGCGGAGGGGGGCGAGCTGGACAGCTTCTGCTTCTTCACCCCGCAGCAGCCCGCCGCCATCTTGGAGCGCTCTCCCCCCACGCCGCGCTTCCGACCCATGGCGAGGCGGGCGGCCGGCGGGGGCGCGCACGTGGCGGGCGCGGGCGGCGGGGGGCGCGCACGGCGACGGCGACGCCGCCTCAGCCAAGGCCTCCTCCTCCTCAAGCGCCTCAGCCGCCTCCTGCTCCTCCTCCTCTTCCTCCTTCTCCTCAGCTTCGACAGACTTTTCCTCCTCCTCCTCTCCCTTCTTTTCCTCAGCTTCGACAGACTTTTCCTCCTCCTCCTCTCCCTTCTTTTCCTCAGCTTCTTCCTCCTTTTCCTCAGATTCGACCTCCTCCTCCTTTTCCTCCTCCTCCTCCTCTTTCTCCTCAGCTTCGACCTCCTTTTCCTCCTCTTCCTCCTTTTCCTCAGCTTCGACCTCCTCCTCCTTTTTCTCCTCAGCTTCGACCTCCTTTTCCTCAGCTTCTTCCTCCTTTTCCTCTTTCTCCTCAGCTTCGGCCTCCTCCTCCTTTTCCTCCTCCTCCTCTTTCTCCTCAGCTTCTTCCTCCTTTTCCTCCTCTTCCTCAGCTTCTTCCTCCTCTTCCTCAGCTTCTTCCTCCTTTTCCTCAGCTTCTTCCTCCTTTTCCTCAGCTTCTTCTTCCTTTTCCTCAGCTTCTTCCTCCTCTTCCTCAGCTTCCTCCCCCTTTTCCTCAGCTTCTTCCTCCTTTTCCTTAGCTTTGGCCTCCTCCTCCTTTTCCTCTTTCTCCTCAGCTTCGGCCTCCTCCTCCTTTTCCTCTTTCTCCTCAGCTTCGGCCTCCTCCTCCTTTTCCTCCTCTTTCTCCTCAGCTTCGACCTCCTTTTCCTCCTCTTCCTCCTCCTCTTTCTCCTCAGCTTCAACCTCCTTTTCCTCCTCTTCTTCCTCCTTTTCCTCCTCTTCTTCCTCTTTTTCCTCCTCTTCTTCCTCCTTTTCCTCCTCTTCTTCCTCCTTTTCCTCCTCTTCCTCGCCAGTCCCGCCGACGCGAGCCCTGAGAGGGAGACACAAAGGGTCGACGGCGGGAAATTTATTTTCTTATGCCATTCATTCATTCCGTCGTATTTATTGAGTGCTTCCTGGTGCGGAGCACTGTGCTAAGCGCTTGGGAAGTATAATCGGGCAACAGATTCATTCATTCAGTCGTATTTATTGAGCGCTTCCTGGGTTTGGAGCACTGTGCTAAGCGCTTGGGAAGTATAATTGGGCAACAGATTCATTCATTCCGTCGTATTTATTGAGCGCTTCTTGGGTGTGGAGCACTGTGCTAAGAGCTTGGGAAGTATAATTGGGCAACAGATTCATTCATTCAGTCGTATTTATTGAGCGCTTCCTGTGTGCGGAGCACTGTGCTAAGCGCTTGGGAAGTATAATTGGGCAACAGATTCATTCATTCAGTCGTATTTATTGAGCGCTTCCTGGGTGTGGAGCACTGTGCTAAGAGCTTGGGAAGTATAATTGGGCAACAGATTCATTCATTCAGTCGTATTTATTGAGCGCTTCCTGGGTGTGGAGCACTGTGCTAAGAGCTTGGGAAGTATAATTGGGCAACAGATTCATTCATTCAATCGCATTTATTGAGCGCTTCCTGGGTGTGGAGCACTGTGCTAAGCGCTTGGGAAGTATAATTGGGCAACAGATTCATTCATTCAGTCGTATTTATTGAGCGCTTCCTGGGTGTGGAGCACTGTGCTAAGCGCTTGGTAAGTATAATTGGGCAACAGATTCATTCATTAAGTCGTATTTATTGAGCGCTTCCTGGGTGTGGAGCACTGTGCTAAGCGCTTGGGAAGTATAATTGGGCAACAGATTCATTCATTCAATCGCATTTATTGAGCACTTCCTGGGTGTGGAGCACTGTGCTAAGCGCTTGGGAAGTATAATTGGGCAACAGATTCATTCATTCAGTCGCATTTATTGAGCGCTTCCTGGGTGCAGAGCACTGTGCTAAGTGCTTGGAAAGTATAATTGGGCAACAGATTCATTCAGTCGCATTTATTGAGCGCTTCCTGGGTGTGGAGCACTGTGCTACGCGCTTGGGAAGTATAATTGGGCAACAGATTCATTCATTCAATCGCATTTATTGAGCGCTTCCTGGGTTTGGAGCACTGTGCTAAGCGCTTGGGAAGTATAATTGGGCAACAGATTCATTCATTCAGTCGTATTTATTGAGCGCTTCCTGGGTGCAGAGCACTGTGCTAAGCGCTTGGAAAGTATAATTGGGCAACAGATTCATTCAGTCGCATTTATTGAGCGCTTCCTGGGTGTGGAGCACTGTGCTACGCGCTTGGGAAGTATAATTGGGCAACAGATTCATTCATTCAATCGCATTTATTGAGCGCTTCCTGGGTTTGGAGCACTGTGCTAAGTGCTTGGGAAGTATAATTGGGCAACAGATTCATTCATTCCGTCGTATTTATTGAGCGCTTCCTGGGTGTGGAGCACTGTGCTAAGAGCTTGGGAAGTATAATTGGGCAACAGATTCATTCATTCAGTCGTATTTATTGAGCGCTTCCTGTGTGTGGAGCACTGTGCTAAGCGCTTGGGAAGTATAATTGGGCAACAGATTCATTCATTCAATCGTATTTATTGAGCGCTTCCTGTGTGCGGAGCACTGTGCTAAGCACTTGGGAAGTATGATTGGGCAACAGGTAGAGACGGCCCCTACCCAACAACGGGCTCACAGGCTAGAAGGGGGAGACAGATAACAAAACATGGAGATAGGTGTCAATACTATCAGAATAAATACAATTATAGCTATGTGCACATCATTAACAAAATAAATAGAATTGTCAATAGATACAAGTAAAATAGGGTAAAAAATCTGTACAATAAATACGATTGAATGAATGAATGAACTCAATTGTATTTATTGAGCACTTCCTGCGTGCAGAGCACTGTGCTAAGCGCTTGAGAAGTAAGATTGGGCAACAGGTAGAGACGGCCCCTACTCAACAACGGGCTCACAGGCTAGAAGGGGGAGACAGACAACAAAGGAGACAGGTGTCAAAATCATCAGAATAAATAGAATTATAGCTACGTACACATCATTAAATTAAATAGAATAGTCAATATGTACAAGTAAAACAGTAATAAATCTGTACAAATATATTCATTCATTCAATCGTATTTATTGAGTGCCTCCCGTGTGCAGAGCACTGGACTAAGCGCTTGGGAAGTACAAATCGACAACAATGTAGAGACAGTCCCTACCCAACAACGTGCTCACAGGCTAGAAAGGGGAGACAGACAACCAAACAAAACATGTAGATGGGTGTCAAAACCGTCAGAATAAACAGAATTATAGCTATATGCACATCATTAACAAAAACAGAATAGTAAATATGTACAAGTAAAATAGAGTAATAAATCTGTACAAATATATACAAGTGCTGTGGGGAGGGGAAGGAGGATGGGGAGGAGGAGAGGGAAAAGGGGGCTCAGTCTGGGAAGGCCTCCTGGAGGAGGTGTGCTCTCAGTAGGGCTTTGAAGGGAGGAAGAGAGCTAGTTTGGCGGATCGACATATATAGATACACATCTATTTTAGAGAAGCAGCTTGGATCAGGGGAAAGAGGCTGGTCTGGGGAGGCAGAGGTCATGGGTTCTAATCCCGGCTCCGCCACTTGTCTGCTGGGTGACTTTGGGCAAGTCACTTCACTTCTCTGGGCCCCAGTTCCCTCATCTGTAAAATGGGGCTTAATAATAATGGTGGTTTTTGTTAAGCGCTGATTATGTGCCAAGCACTGTTCTAAGCGCTGGGGGAGATACAAGGTCATCAGGTTGTCCCACGTGGGGCTCACAGTCTTCTTCATCTCCATTTGACAGATGAGGGAACTGAGGCTCAGAGAAGTGAAGCGACTTGCCGAAGGTCACACAGCAGACAAGTGGCGGAGCCGGGATTAGAACCCACGACCTCTGACTCCCAAGCCCGGGATCTTACCACTCAAGACTGGGAGCCCGCCGTGGGACAACCTGATCACCTTGTAACCTCCCTGGCGCTTAGAAGAGTCCTTTGCACAAGGTAAGCCCTTAATAAATGCCATTATTATTATTATTATTATTATTTATAGATGAATGAATATCTAATTCTATTTATGTTGATGCCTGTTTACTTGTTTGGTTGTCTGTCTCGTTCATTCATTCATTCAGAGAACCAGTGTGGCTCACTATAGAAAGAGCCCGGGCTTGGGAGTCAGAGGTCGTGGGTTCTAATCCCATGGGATCCCATAGCTTTAGTAGCAATAGTAGTCATATTAGCAGTAGCAGTCATAGTGGTAGTATATGTTGCCAACTTGTACTTCCCAAGCGCTTAGTACAGTGCTCTGCACACAGTAAGCGCTCAATAAATACGATTGAATGAATGAATGAAAATGGTAGCAGTAGGATTAGTAACAATACTAGATTGTGAGCCCGCTGTTGGGTAGGGACCATCTCTATGTGTTGCCGATTTGTACTTCCCAAGGGCTTAGTACAGTGCTCTGCACACAATAAGCACTCAATAAATACAATTGAATGAATTAATGACTACACAAGCGTTGTGGGGAGGGGGAGGAGGGAGGGGAGAGGGGAAGGGCGATAGGGAGGAGAGGAGGAGCAGAGGAAAAGGTGGGGCTCAGTCTGGGAAGGCCTCCTTCTTGACTGTGAGCCCGTTCTTGGGTAGGGACCGTCTCTGTTGCCGAATTGTACTTTCCAAGCGCTTAGTACAGTGCTCTGCACTGTAAGCGCTCAATAAATACGACAGGATGAATGAATGAGTGAATGGGAAGGAGAAGGGGCAGGGCAGGGGCAAGGCCGGCCAGGAATGACAGGGATGGGCAAGGGGGAAGGAAACGGGACCAGCCCTGACGACGGGTGCAGGGGGGAGGGAGATGGAGAAATAGGAGAAATACTTTGGAATCCGAATGCACCAACCAAGTTTCTAGGTGAAATCAAAGGGACCCAATCAGCAGTGAAAGGAAAGGAAAGGCAGCAATGCATCAATCAATCGATCCCTCATATTTATTAAGCACTTACTGTGTGCAAAGCACTGTACTAAGTGCTTGCAGGGCCAGCAAACTCCTACACAGTCTCTCTCTCTTTCTCCCCTCTGCAAAGTCAAGGCCTCCTGATACTTTGGAATCCAAATGCACCATCCGGGCTTCTGGGTTAAGCCAAAGGAACCCAATCAGCAGTGAAAGTAAAGGCAGCAATGCATCAATCGATCCGTCCTATTTATTGAGCACTTACTGTGTGCAAAGCACTGTACTAAGCACTTGAAGGGTCAGCAAACACCCCTCCAACATGCACACACACTTTGCCAAAGCCTCCTGATACTCTGAGATCCAAATGCACCAACCGGGCTTCTGGGTTAAGCCGAGGGAACCCAATCACCAGTGAAAGTAAAGGAAAGGCAGCAATGCATCAATATCAATCGATCCATCCATCGTATTGAGCGCTTACTGTGTACTGAACGCTTGGGAGAGTACAATATAGCAGTTGGTAGACATGTTTCCTGCCCACCGACAAGGCCGCTGCTTCCAAACCGGTACGGGGTCAACAGTATATTGAAATGGCCACGGCAGTGGTTTGGGGTTTGATGAGTTCTGCACAGCCTACGTCGGCATCTTTGCAGAGGTACTGCATGCCAGGCAACCAGTCATGGGTCTCGGACCGATGGAATTGGGAAAATCAAAGCCATTTTTATTCATTTTGCAGGCTATGCTGTAGACTCTCCAGTTAAAGTTTTGGGGGGTGGGGGGCGGGCAGGAAACTCTACACTTTTATTCTTCCCTCCTGAGGCAGTCTGCTAGCTCTGCAGGTTCATCTCTAGACTGTGAGCTCGTTGTGGGCAGGGAATGTGTCTGTTTATGGTATTGTCCTCTCCCAAGTGCTTAGTACAGTGCTCTGCACAACAGTAAGCGTTCAAGTACAACTGAATGAATGATGCCCACGGGAGTTGAGGGGAACCCCACCCCACTGAGCTATTTAAAACTTGGCTGGAGAGAATGCCGGACAACACGCCCTCGTTCGCCTCACAGAAAACAAGCGGTCACTTCCAGAGTGAAGGACCCGAGTCACTTAACACCACACAACAGTTTACAACAGGAAGCCAGACCGAATACCATAGATGGCTACTACTGCAGGGAGAAACTGGAAAGCCAGAATGCAACTTCCCAATTTAGAATTTGGCCAGAAGACAAGCGTTTCGCAGGGCTACTCTTTTGAAAACTAGCAAGGAATCTTTAATAAAGCATCAGTAGCCGTGTCCTCGATTCCACAATCCGTTTGAAAGTGGAAACCTTCAGCACTGCTCCTGACACTGGCTTGGGTTACTGTAACAGTGGTGACCCCAGAGAGGAGGACACCTCAGGCGGAGTGTTTCTTTAAAGATTTCCCACTCAGACACTAACACACCCTCGGTTAAAGGAGATGGACAAAGGCAAACATTTCAATTGCAAGCAATCAAATTCCTGATCATCGATACTTATCCACTGAGTACAGAGCCCACCTCAGAACTGTCTGGCGATATACGCTGCTTCTGATTGCACCCTACAGGTACCCCCACCTATTTCTCTCTGGTGACTTTTCTTGGGCTTGGCCCCTCCCACACACAAAACAAGAGCCTCAAGACCCTTTGTAATTGGGTCCAACTGTTCCCCACCTGATTAACTTGTATTTACACGAGCCCTGAGTACAATGCTTGGTACAGAGTGAGTGCTTAGTACCATTATTATTATTATTATTGTAAACCTCCTAGCAGGTGGTGGGTAATCCTCCATCTACCCTGAAAAAGGTCACCAGGATGGAAGTCATCATATTTCAGTTTTAATATGGACAAAAAATACTCGACACCCAAATCCAGGAGAGGGAAAAAAAAAAGGTTTTCCTACAGTGTGGGCAAGTGCACAGTTTGGGGGAAAAGTCTCAGCTTCCAAGCCACTAGACTGTGAAGTAGAAATGTCCAAGGTCTGATCCAGGACATGGGCTCTTCCTTCCTGCTATTGCTGCACTGCAGAGTGCTAGTACGGTGCTGCAATGTTAGAGGCAATATCCTTCAGCACAAACAAGGTGCCTTCTGCTCACTTCAGATAATTACCTGACTAGGAACACAGTCCTTTTTGAACAGAGAAAGTGAACAGATCAGTCAAAGAACCAATGATCACGATCGTGGCAGAAGATGACTTCCTACTGCTTAAGTTCTGCGGCTGCCTACTAATTCCTCACTCATCATAAAATATTTTGCTACCCTGAAAACGTGAAAGATGATCTATCGGATCGAATGATATGCAAGTTACCAATACTGTGGTATGGTTGTCAAAAGTACTCAGTCCAATTTTTCTTTTATTCTTTTAACCCAATTCCTCAAAACATTTCTGAGGGTAACTTTACACTAGCTATTATTTTTTTCCAGATAACAATGAGTATTATAATTGTGTTCCTGGTGGAGCAGAGAGAACATGTTTTATTACAGAAAGCGATTCTTCAGTTTCTGGGGGCGTAGGTTTGGGTGAGGAAAGTTTCCACAGTTCAAAGGAAAAAATTGCCATTTATCTTTGAACAATTGTTATTTTTATCCCCTTCCTATTATACTCTCAAATGTCAGCTGTAAAAAAAAAATTGATGGAATTTTGGATTATAAACCTTCACTATCATTTAACCTGTGCATATAGGTTGGTGGAATTGAGCTCCCTTTCATTCTGGGATAAATGAGCACTAGCATTTTTTAATTTTTTTTTAAAGCACCCTTCCCCCTTCCTGAACACAATACAGATTCTTCCCACACGGCACCAAACTTGGCCCACAGGAATACTGTAGGGGTAAAGTAGCTTAAATAACAAAGGAGTTCAGAGGTTACTGCTCCTGGATAAAATAATACAGCTCCTCTAGCATGAAAGAAATCAGCCTGCAGGCAAAAAAAACTTGAAACGTGAAAAGCCTGTTGAAAATTCAACACGCTTTCAATACTTGACTTTTATTAGTAGTAGTAGTAATAATAATGATAACTGTGATATTTGTTAAGCGTTTACTATGTTCCAAGCTCTATCCAAATGCTGGGGTAAATATAAGAACAGGTCCCACATGGGGCTCACAGAGTAAGGAGGGAGAACGGGTATTGAATCCCCATTCTGCACATGAGGAAATGGAAGCACAGAGAAGTTAAGTGACTAGTCTGAGATCATCCAGCTGGTGAGTAGCAGAGCCATGATTAGAACCCCAGATCCTCTAACTCCCTAGCCCGAGCTCTTTCCTTCCATTAAGTCACACTGCTTCTTTTATAGGCTACTAATGCTTGCCTCTATCTCTTTTTACATTGGGAAAGAGCTGATGAAAATCGCAAAGTCTGGGAAAAAATGTTATAGAGATCATTTTTTTTAGGTCCATTTTTTTTTTAGCATCTTGCCCCTTTCTCCTATACCTTTCATCTCAGATATTCAAGAAAAGTCCTGCTAAACTATTGTTTGCCCTTGAAACTTTGGTTCTCCCACACCTATGTCCAAGATAGACCTTGGTTTGTGAGCCAATCTCAGTCCAGATTTAAGAAAGGACAATAAATGACCTTCTAGTAGCACTGCCACTATTTTGCTGAATCATAGTCAATTCTCCCCTGAGAGGAAAGGTTTGGAAGACACTATTTTTCTGGAACAAGAACTTTCGGGTTTTATTTTCCTCCCACAGTAAAAATAACTTTAGGGATTTATATCCTGTAATTATGTTAATCCGAGCATTTATCCTATCCTGCCTTGATTACCGTATCGGTCTCCTTGCTGACCTCCCTGCCTCCTGTCTCTCCCAACTCCAGTCCATACTTCACTCTGCTGCCCGGATCATTTTTCGACAAAAATGTTCAGTCCACGTTTCCCCTCTTCTCAAGCATCTCCAGTGGCTGCCATCCACCTCCGCAGCAAATAGAAATGCCCCACCATCGGCTTTAAATCACCTAATCACCTTGCCCTCTCCTACCTTACCTCCCTGTTCTACTATAACCCAACTTGCATACTCCCAACCTCCTCAATGTACCTCAATTTCATCTATCTCGACGCCAATCTCCGGCCTCGAACGCCCACCCCCTTCACCTCCAACTCTCTCCCCACCTTCAACGTCTTACTGAACGCACATCCCCTCCAAGAGGTCTTTCCTGACTAAGCTCTCATTTCCTCTTTACCCATTCCCTTCTGTGTCAACCTTGCACTTGGATTTGCTCCCTTTATTCACCCCTCCCTCAGCCCCACAGCACTTAGGTACAGATCTACAATTTATTACTGTCTATTAATTTCAGTCTCCCCCTTTTAGACTCTAAGCCCGTTGTAGACAGGGAACACGTCTACCCACTGCTGTGTTGCATTTTCCCAGGAGCTTAATGCTCTGCAGTCAGTAAGCACTCAATAAATATGTTTGATAGACAAGGTGACAAACCTGATTAGTATTTGCTTCTCTTTCCTTTATTCCAGACCAGGAGAAAACGATGGCCTTGAAATACAGAGCTAAGGAAGCTTCTAATGTTTAAAATACAATACTGTTGGATTTTCCACCTTGTAGGCCAGCCTAACGTTCTGCTAATTCTCCCTATACCAATGTCTGTTCTCTCCCTCTACTTAGACCGTGAGCCCCATGAGGGACAGGGACTGTATCCAACCTGATTAAGTTGTATCTTCCCCAGAGCTTACAATAGTGCTTGACATATAGTAAGCACTTAAGAAATACTATAATAATTATAAGGATTATGGACCCAAGATTCTGTCTGATTTAAGACATGGAATCGGGACAGGATGTGTCTAATAAATTAGGATATCTGGTTGGGGGGGGAATGATGTTACTTTGACAGTGAGTGTGAATTTAAATTATAATAATAATGGTATTTGTTAAGTGCTTACTTTGTGCCAGGCACTGTGCTAAGCGCTGGGGAGAATACAAGAAAATCAAGTTGGACACAGTCTCGGTCCCACAAAGGGCTCACAGACTTCATCACCATTTTACAGATGAGGGAATTAAGGCCAATCTTTGAAATTCTGTGATTTTAAAGGAACTCTTCTGCTTCCAGGGCTGGATTAGGAAAGAAACAAGTCCAGATAGAGAGGCTTTCATTCAGCTTGACCTGAAGAAATGCAAATTCTAGAGTAAACGGACAGAGAAGCCCATACCCCTCCTAAGGAATTAGTCTCTTCTGTGCTCAGCTCCACTCTATTGTACTCCCTCAAGCACTTAGTACAGTGCTCAGCGCACAGTGAGTGCTAAACAAAAAACACTGATTGGTAGTCTCCCCCATTTCTTCCCTCCCCCTGCATGCAAATAGGACAACAGAACAAATTGAGTGGGCGCCTTCTAGATGCAGTCGGATTAAATAAAGGTATATCTGAAAGAAAAACCAGACGCCTTATGTTTTTATATTGAGTGTAAGCAGCTGTTCAATCCCTCAGCCAGCTGAATTTCACAACAAAGACAGACCCTCTAAAATCCAACAGACCCAGTTTGAAAACCCCAGCCAGGGATGCACCTGGCACTGAAGGCTCTGCCTCCTATTCTCAGAAAGTGAAACAGAGGAATCGTGCTTCCGAAGTCACACTACAGAATAGAAAATATAACCGGGGCAGAGGGCTCCTTGGGGTTTCAAAAAAACCCAACAAAATCAAAAACCCCCCAAATCCTCCGCCACGCTTCTCTATGGAATCACAGAGGACGACTAGAAAGTGGCTCTCGGTCTCTCTAACGTAATCCTTTGGACCTCTTTAAATGGGGGGTTAACACTGGTGTGGGCCAATTTAAAGAATCATTCACGATGCTTAACAAATCACATCCAACCACTTCTTTTCAAGGGAGGACCTTCTCTTCGACAAAGATTCTGGCAGCTCTTTAGGACTCTCTGCATCATATACAGACAGTAATTCAAAAGATGACATTTTATGAAAGATGTGATTGCAGGATCATTTCAGAACATTCTGGGGATGATTTGTCCGGAAGGCAGGGATTATTTACGTGTAAAAAAAACCTTTATGCGGCTTTTGCGGGTTGCTAACTGCCTAAAGTGGTTTTAACACACAGTGAGAACAAAAATTCCTGGCTTGTACATTTTCACTGATGTAATTTAACACGGTATAAAAGTACAAGACTGAATGCTGAATGATTTTATGCATTCAGTCCATGTTTCCCCATTGCTCAAGAACCTCCAGTGGCTGGCCATGCACCTCTGCATCAAACTCCTTAGCGTCAGCTTCCCCACAGCACCTGTATATATGTATATATGTTTGTACATATTTATTACTCTATTTTAATTGTACATATCTATTCTATTTATTTTATTTTGTTAGTATGTTTGGTTTTGTTCTGTGTCTCCCCCTTGTAGACTGTGAGCCCACTGTTGGGTAGGGACTGTCTCTATATGTTGCCAACTTGTACTTCCCAAGCGCTTAGTACAGTGCTCTACACACAGTAAGCGCTCAATAAATACGATTGATTGATTGATTAAAGCACTCAATCTCCTTGCCCCCTCTTACCTTACCTCGCTGCTCTCCTACACACTTTGCTCCTCTACTGCCAACCTAGTCGCTGTACCTCGATCTCATCTATATCACCACCAACCGCTTACCCATGTCCTGCCTCTGGCCAGAAACACCTTCCCTCTTAATAATAATAATGGCATTTATTAAGCGCTTACTATGTGCAAAGCACTGTTCTAAGCGCTATCTGACAAATGATCACTCTCCCCACCTCAAAACCTTACTGAAGGCCCCTCTCCTCCAAGAGGCCTTCCCTACGCCCTACTGCCTCTTCTCCCACTCCCTTCTGCGTTGTCCTTGCACTTGTATTTGCTCCCCTTCATTCACCCCTCCCTCAGCCCCACAGCACTTATGGAGATATCCGTAATTTATTTAGTTATATTAACACCTGTCATCCCCTTTAGACCGTAAGCTCATCGTGGGCAGGGAACATGTTTCCCAACTCTGTTTTACTCTCCCAAGTGCTTAGTACCGTGCTCTGCACACCGTAAGTGCTCGATAAATATGATTGATTTATACATTATCCAACAGTAATTTAAGTATCTGTGGCCAAGTTAGCCTCCCCAACACATTTCTGTACTGACGCTGTCGCAAGGGAAGCCGCGTGGCCCAGAGGAAAGGCCACAGCCCCGGGAGTCAAAGGAGCTGGGTTCTAATTCTGGCTCTGCCACCTGTCTGCTGTGTGACCTTGGGCAAGTCACTTCACTTTTCTATGCCTCAGTTACCTCATCTGTAAAATGGAGATTAAGACCGGGAGCCCCATGTGGGACGGGGTCTGTGTTCAACCCAATTTTCCTGTGTCCACCCATCCCAGCGCTTAGTACAGTGCCTGGCACATAGTAAGTGCTTAACAAATACCACAATTATTATTATTATCATTATTATTGTACTATACTCTTCCAAGCACTTAGTACAGTGCTCTGCACACAGTAAGCGCTCAATAAATACAATTGAATGAATTCATTTAAGTATTTACTATGTGCCAAGCATGGTTCTTGCCATCGACCCCTTTCACAAGCCCTCTCCCTCCATAAACCCAGACAACCACTCTCTACAGAGTCAAATAATAGTAATTGTCGTATTTGTTTAGCACTGACTGTGTGTCAGGCACTGTACTAAGCGCTGAGGTGGATACAAGCAGATTGGGTTGGACACAGTCCCTGTCCCATTTGGGGCTCACAGTCCTAAAGCCTTATAAAAGTCGCATCTCCTCCAATAGGCCTTCCCCCGATTAAACTCTCTTTTCTTCAGTTCCCTCTCCCTTCTGCGTCATCTGTGCACTTCGATAAGTGACCTTTGGGCGCTTGATATTCACCCCACCCTTCTACCCCATGCCGCTTGTGTACATATCTATAAGTTATTTATTTATATTAATGCCTGCCTCCCCCCACCCCCTACACTGTAAGCTCGAGGTGGGCAGGGAACTTGTCAGTCAACTCTGTTGTATTGTTGTTGTTTTTTTGCGACACTTTTTTTGTGGACTTAGTCTGTGGCGCGTCAAGTGGTTTGTGTGTTGGTGAGCGAACCGGGCTGATCTGGGGCGGGTCCTACCCCCGCTGGAGTCTGTGTCGAGGTCTTTTAGCTAGAGAAGCAGCATGGCTCAATGGAAAGAGCACGGGCTTTGGAGTCAGAGGTCATGGGTTCAAATCCCGGCTCTGCCAATTGCCAGCTGTGTGACTTTGGGCAAGTCACTTAACTTCTCTGGGCCTCAGTTAACTCATCTGTAAAATGGGGATTAAGACTGTGAGCGCCCCCCCTCCCCCCGGGGGACAGCACGATCACCTTGTAACCTCCCCAGCGCTTAGAACAGTGCTTTGCACATAGTAAGCGCTTAATAAATACCAAAATTATTATTATTATTATTACTGTACTCTCCCAAGTGCTTTCTACAGCGCTCAGCACATAGCAAGCACTCAATCAATACCACTGACGATGAGGGTGATGGTTCTAAACGCTGAGGTAGATACAAGATAATCAATCAATCAATCGTATTTATTGAGCGCTTACTGTGTGCAGAGCACTGTACTAAGCGCTTGGGAAGTACAAATTGGCAACATATAGAGACAGTCCCTACCCAACAGTGGGCTCACAGTATAAAAGGGGGAGAAAGAGAACAAAACCAAACATACTAACAAAGTAAAATAGAATAGATATGTACAAGTTAAATAGAGTAAAAAATATGTACAGACATATATACAGGTGCTGTGGGGAAGGGAAGGAGGTAAGATGGGGGGATGGAGAGGGGGAGGAGGGGGAGAGGAAGGAAGGGGCTCAGTCTGGGAAGGCCTCCTGGAGGAGGTGAGCTCTCAGTAGGGCACAGTCCTTGTCCCACTAGGAGTTCACAGTCTAGATTGGATGGAGAACCGGGTTTTGTATCCCTATTTTACAGACGAGGAGGACTGAGGCAAAGAGATGTGAAGTGACTTACCCAAAGTCATGCAGCAGGCCAGTGGCAGAACCGGGAGTTGAACCCAGGTCTTCTGACTCCCAGGTCCAAATTGTTTCCATTAGGCCCTGCTGCTTCCCTTCCATTAATTCACTGGCAGGGCAGATCCAGCCCGTGGCTGGCCGTATTTCGCCCCTATGGCCATAAAACACTCAACCAGCGAATCGCTCCCTCGTGTGAGATATATTAATGAATTGTTTTCTGGTCTCAAGTGCAACAGGCGATAAATGATCTTTTCCACGGCTCTAAAGAGTCTCCCTGGATCCCTAAGAGAGTTAAATTACCTCTCAAGAGTGAGCAGTACGCTCCCTTCTTCTCTCATCCTCCCTAGAAGAGCAATTTCTACCCCCCGGCCCTTCTCTCCTTCCAGCCGAGCTGAGTGCTTTGGCCATTTTGAACAGCACGTATTCTTCTCTTGCACTCTGCGATACCTTGTCTAATTTCGGTGAACTTGTCTGCAGTGCACCCTGGACCAGAGATGTTCACAGTTCCTTCCGAGTGCCAAAAGAATAATATGTGCGTGAGAGGAAGGAGTCACAGAACAGTCCTGTTCATTTTTCTTTTTCACTCAAGCCTGGGTTTCGAAAGGTTGAAGTGTATTCCACACTACCTCCACATCACTGTGCTGCCCGGCATCTTCTTACAGACCACGGGTGAACTACTTCCTTTCCTTGTATTTTATTTTTTTTTGTCATCACATCAGTTGTAGTAGTAGTTATAATAGGATTTAAGAGTGCAGAGCGCTGGATTAGCAGCTGGGAAAAAATCCCCAGGAGAGAGACATAGTCTCTGATTCTTCTTCTCTTGGCCCTAGATTTCAAAAACTGTGTGCATCTGGACTTACTTTTGCTCAGCACGGGGAATCTAAATTTTAATATTCATCCACACATAAACGGCATGGCTTAGTGGCTAGAGCACGGGCCTGGGAGTGAGAAGGACCTGGGTGCTAGTCCCGACTCTACCTCTTGTCTACTGTGTCATTTCACTCCTTCGGGACTCAGTTACCTCAGCTGTAAAATGGGGATGATGACAGCGAGTCCCATGTACGGCAGGGACTGTGACCAACCTGATTATCTTGTATCTCTACCTCAGTGGCTAGAACAGTGCTTGACACACAATAAGCACTCAAATACCTTCTTCATCATCATTTTAATCACGTCCCTGGTCTTGCTATGACTTCATTTTTCTCAGTATTACTTTGGTCTCAAGCATACTATATCGCAGGGAGTGCTGTGGCTACCTGAGTTTCTGCTTGACCCAACCTGATGGTCTAGTAGCCACTTTAGAAGTAAAATATGTGCTACAATTACCCCCCCGCCCCAACAATGGCAGCATTAAATATTTATTGAGCATCCACTAGATTTAAGGCACTGAACTGGGCTGTCCTTCTTTCCTCTTTCACCCCCAAAACCAACTGCCACTCCTATATCCTGGTGGAAAGCATCCAGAAGGTGGATCCATAGAAAAGCAGCATGATGAAGTGGACAGAGCACAGGCCTGGGTGTCGGGAGGTCTTGGGTTCCAATCCCGGCTCCCCTACTTGTTTGCTGTGTGGCCTTGGTCAAGTCGCTTCACTTCTCTGTGCCTCAGCTACCTCATCTGTAAAATGGGGATTAAGACTGTGAGCCCTATGTGGGGCAGGGATTGTTTCCAACCCAGTTTGCTTGGATCCACCCCAGCGCTTAGAACAGTGCCTGGTACATAGTAAGCACTTAAATACCATAATAATAAGAATTGTATCCTTCAGCATATCTTTCAGCTAAGTTTACGGTATTTGTTAAGAGTTTACTATGTGCCAGGCACTATACTAAGTGCTGGGGTAGATGAAAGATTATCAAGTTGGACACAGTCCCTGTCCCACTTAGGGCTCACAGTCCTAACTCCCATTTTACAGCTGAGGGAACTGAGGCCCAGAGAAGTTGACCGGCCCAAAGTCACACAGCAGACAAGTGGCTGAGTCGACATGAGAACCTAGACCCTCGGACTCCCAGGCCTGCGTTCTTTCCACGAGGCCACACCGCTTCTCCGGTTCATTCATTCAATCGTATTTATTGAGCGCCTATTGTGTGCAGAGTATTCTACGCCGCTTCTCCGGTTCTTTGGTGTTCAGCAGTATCGTTGTCCCAAAAGTCATATGCACACAAACAATGCCAGCTACTTTCCACCTGGAACCTTCTTTGGGTTCTCTCTTCAAACCCATTTGTCAGATTTGCGAACCACATGAATTAATTGCACCTTCTGGATACTCCCCCCACAGTTCTCTGGGGGTGTGATTCCAGGGTCCTGCCCCCTACTCACACTGAGCTCCCAAGTCTAGCATTCCCCTTTCCGAACAGATTTGTTCCTGCTGCTGCTGCTCTCTGGATCACCTATTCTTCCACTCTTTCCTCTGAAGTTTAAATATAGCTCTCCCGTGGCCCTTCATCTCTCACCACTTCAGATGTCTGACACAGTGTTCGGAAGCCACCTTTCCACGTCCTCCTTTTCTAATGAACTGCTCTGGTAAGGTCCTGGTATCCTTTTGATATCTATTCTTCCTCCTTTGGAAGAAAAACCTGAATCTCCCTTCCATCTACCCTTGTTATCGCACGGCAGTCTTCATTTCAAATTCAAGCCCCATAACCCTCCTTCAACCTGCTTTCTCGATCTCTGCTGTCCTTCCATGACCTCCTGTTGCCTCTGGATCTCAACAGAAATGGGCAGCATCTGAACAACCTTCTTTTTTCTCCTCAGGGGATTGGTCTGATCATTTCTTATGTTCATTCAATGTCCTTGTTCCCTGTTTTTCCCAGTCTTCTCTCAGCTAAAACCACCACTTGGCCTCTGAGGGAGAAAATGTTCTTTTTTTTTTTCCTTAAAGCAATAATGAATGGGAATGACAAAAAGGAATGTCGCTTCGTGTTTCGAAGGCACACTTCCCCAACTCTGGTGCTCAAAACCCTCTAATCTGAGCTGCACGAGAAAAGGTGCCAGGTTATTCTGAAACAATCAAGGGTATTTATTGAGAGTTTACTGAATGCAGAGCACTGTAACAAGTGCTTGCAGAGTTGGTAGACGCATCCTCCGCCCACACTGGGCTGACAGTTTAGAAGGTGAGAGATGAACCCCTCTCTCCCAGAAGCATGTAGGATGGCTTCTGCTAAGCAATCTTCCCTTACCCCTTTCCATTAGCACTCATTCTCCCCAGGTCCAGAAGCCTGCAAACTTCCAAATGTACGATGGGCTTGGGTGTTTGAAGGTTGGTCTTGGAGCTCAACAGTTGCTTCTGCACCCCCGGCAAAGAGCCTGCCCACCTCGGGAACCTTCTGCCGTCCCGCCACTTCCAAGCTGGATGGTAGGAAAGTCACAGTGAGCCTGAAAGTGGTGCTTTCCACGCCCAAGCCCTCCTTTACTCTACTCCCGCTTCCTTCCACATGGCCCTGACTTGCACCCTTTATTCATTCCCCCGTCCCATCCCCACAGTGCTTATGTACGCAGCTGTAATTTCTTTCTATTAAAGTCAGTCTCCCCCTCTAGACTGTCAGCTCGTTGTGGGCAAGGAATGTGTCTGTTATTGTTCCCTCCCAAGCGCTTTGTACAACGCTCTGCACAGCGTAAGGGCTGGATGAATACGATTGATTGGCTGACGGATCAAGCCAGCCTGGAATGAGGCACATCCTTCTCTCCCAGCTGAGAGGCGGCCCCGAAATAGGGAATGGGGGAGAAGAGCAAAAGCACAGCGTGGCAACTAGGATTCTTGGCAAACCTGCAACCTCATCTCCGTGGCTCCAGCACGTCCCTGAACGATAAGTAGGTCGGTGCTCCTGACACTTCTCACTCAGTAATTGGACACGACCAGCATGAGGCTAGTTTTTGCTGAGATACAGAGGACGAGGTAAAATCCACCCCCTGGGCTTGGCATAAATACCTGGACACAAGCTACAGCGATCTTTACATTTCTAATAATTGTTAAGTGCTTACTATGTGCCAAGCACTGTACTAAGCCCTGAGGTAGATACAAGGTAATCAGGTCTCCACATAGGGCTCCCAGTCTAAGTAGGAGGGAGAACAAGTATTGAATCCCTATTTAGAGAAGCAGCGTGGCTCAGTGGAAAGAGCCTGGGCTTTGGAGTCAGAGGTCATGGGTTCAAATCCCGGCTCCGCCACTTGTCAGCTGTGGGACTTTGGGCGAGTCACTTCACTTCTCTGGGCCTCAGTTTCCCTCATCTGTAAAATGGGGATGAAGACTGTGAGCCCCCATGTGGGACAACCTGATCACCTTGTAACCACCCCAGCGCTTAGAACGGTGCTTTGCACATAGTAAGCACTTAATAAATGCCATTATTATTATTATTATTATTATTATTATTTTGCCAATCAGGGAACCGAGGATCGGAGAAGTTGAGTGGCTGGCTCAAGGTCACACTGCAGACAAGGGGCAGAGCCAGGATTAGAACCCAGGTCCTCTAACTCCAAGGTCCAGAGTAACTGGGAGTTACCTTAGTTTCAGATGAGGTAATTGAGGCACAGGGAAGTGAAGTAATAATAATAATTGTAGTATTTGTTGAGCACTTACTATGTGCCAGGCACTGTACTAAGGGTGGCTACATGTAAATCAGGTTGGACACAATCCCTGTCCCATGTGGGGCTCACTGTCTCAATCCCCATTTTACAGATGAGGTAACTGAAGTCCAGAGAAGTAATGTGACTTGCCCAAGGTCACACAGCAGACAAGAGGCGGTCCTCCTGACTCCGGCCTCGCTGCTCCCCATTTACCCTTCAGTGTCAGTGTTTCTTGTTCCTCTCTCCACCACCAGTTCCCCCTGACCAGAGAGAGTTGAAAAACAGGTTTGAGGTTGCAGAGTGCTTTCAAGTTCCACACGTCTCCCTCGTAGAAGGACAAAGTATGATTCGTATTAACTGAGACCTGGGTGAAATGTGTTTGACTTTCCGAAGACTCTCTGTTCCTCCAGATTAAACTGATCCCCCTTACAGATGGTAGGCCAAGATGGGTGGAGAAGGCTTCTGCCAGAGTTTGATTAAAAAATAAAAACACCCACAAACGTCTCTTAAAGGGTCCTCAACAAATAAGAGTTCCAGAACCTGAAACACGAGGAAAGCAGAGCAGCCAAAAATACTTCTGTGCTGAGGCTACGTGATGTGATCTCAGTCAAAAAATCCACTATAGTAAGGACCTTAATAGTCACGTTTTTCACGTAATTGTATGAGACCTGAGTTCAAACCATATCAATCAACTAATCAATTCATTCAATCATATTTATTGAGCGCTTACTGTGTGCAGAGCACTTGGGAAGTACAAGTTGGCAACATTTAGAGACGGTCCCTACCCAACAACGGGCTCACAGTCTAGAAGGGAGAGACTGCTAAGCAAATCAATGGTATTTTTGAGCTCTTACCAGGTGCAGAGCCCTACACTAAGCACGTGGCAGAGTTGGAAGATATGTTCCCTGCCCACGAGCATACAGTCTAGAAGGCAGACAGACATTAATATAAATACCTTATGCAAATATACATAAGTATATATAAAAGTATATAGGTGTGCGTGTGTGTATACGTACATAGAGAAGCAGCATAATAATAATAATGGCATTTATTAAGTGCTTACTATGTGCAAAGCACAGCCTAGAGGATCGAGCACAGCCCTGGGAGTCAGAAGGTCATGGGTTCTAATCCCAGCTCCACCACTTGTCTGCTGTGTGACCTTGGGAAAGTCACTTTACTTCTCCAGGCCTCAGTCCCCTCATCTGTAAAATGGGGATTAAGACAGTGGGCATTATGTGGGACAGGGACTGTGTCCAACCCGATTATCTTGTTTCTACGCCAGTGCTTAGAACAGTGCCTGACACATAGTAAGCACTTAACAAATAGCATTATCATTATAAAGTGTTGTGGGGCTGAAGGTGGGGTAAATATTGAATGCCCATAGAGTACACACCCAAGTACATAAATGATGCAAGAAAGAGAGGGAATCGGGGAAAGAGGGCTCCATCAGGGAAGGCCTCTTGGAGGAGACGTGACCTTAGTAAGACTTCGAAGGCAGGAAGAGTGGTGGTCTGGAGTATATGGAGGGTGAGGGAGTTTCAGACCAGAAGAAGGAACATGGGAAGGGGGTTGGCGGGGAGATGGATGAGATCGGGCCAGAGTGAGCATGCTGGAGCTAGAGGAGCGAAGACTGTAGGCTGAGCTGTAGTAGGAGATCAGGGAGGGAAAGTGAGCTGATTGAGCGCTTTAAAGCCATTAGTGAGGAATTTACAAATTGTGGAGTCAGACAAAAAGCTAAGCTTGCCAGAAATGAGAAAGCCAGTTAATCAAGTGTAGCATGAAAAAATGATTGACTACGAAACTGTAAGATGGACAGAATAGATGTTCCAATCAAAGAATCCTATGGAACCAATTCAACGTAACCTACCGATCTATTCAGATCATTTATATTTGTCACCCAACCACCAAGAACATGGAGAAGTTGTAAAAACTGGCCTTAACTAAAAAGGAAACAAAGAGCCATGAGTAGATGAAACAGAAAGCGCCTGTCTTTGCTAAGGACATCCAAAAAAGGGTTGTCCCAATATTGAGAGGGCATTGGCCCCAATGAGAATCCAGCTGAAAATATTCTTTAATGTCCAAATTACCAAACATTTATTAACAAAAGCTATCTGAAGCAAGCTACAGTTTCTATTCAATGTGTTTCTTTTCTAATATCTTTCCCTAGTGCCCTTCTCTTTCTAATAGATGTCCTAGTGGATAGGATAGTAGACAGTGTGGTCTAGTGGACAGAGCCCAGGACTGGGAGTCAGAAGGACCTGCGTTCAAATTCCGATTCTGCCACTTGTCTGCTGTATGACCCGTTCACTGGTTTTGATGTCTGTCTCCCCGCTTCTAGACCGTGAGCCCACTGTGGGCAGGGACTGTCTCTATTTGTTGCTGAACTGAACTTTCCAAGTGCTTAGTACAGTGCTCTGCACACAGTAAGCGCGCAGTAAATACAATTGAATGAATGACTTTGGGCAATTCACTTCACTGGGCCTCCGTTATCTCATTTGTAAAATAGGGATTAAGACTGTGAGCCCCATGTGGGACATGGACTGTGTCTGGCCTGATTTGCTTGTATCTATCCCAGCTCTTAGAACAGTGCTTGGCACATAATAAGTGTTTAACAAATACCACAATTATTATTATTATTACCTATTAATGTCCATCATTCATTCAATTATTATTATTACCTCAATGTCCTTCATTGTCTGGCCGCTTCCTGGACAATTTACCATTCCCTACAGACAGCCCATAATCAAAGTTGCATGAAGCATGCATCTATAAACCCCATCCTGACTTGTAGTTCTGGTTCCACGTTTTCCTTCAGCCCTGCTTCCCGTTTTCCTTCTATTACAAATCCTTGTAAGCTCCTTGAAAGCGGGGATCCTGTCTACCAACTGTCCTGTGCTCTCCTAAGAGTTTAGAACAATGCTCTGGACAAAGGAAGCACGTAGAAAATGCCACTGATTAAATATGTCTGAGCACACTGGGTGGTCTTCCACACCCCACAAAGCCTGGGGCCAGCCCCCTCATTTCACTCTCAGATCCTGAGCTCCTCCAAGGGACAGGGACCAGGCTCTAATTCCCACCTATTTACTCTCTCCCGGCGCTTAGTACAGTAAGCACTTAACAAATGCTATTACTATTACTCCTACTATCATCACTCTAGGGCGGCTCTGTCAGGCCTCGGTCTTCAGTGAAAAAGCATCTTCCCTGAATCCTTTCCCCCGAGCTTACTTTGTGGGGTAGTTTTTCCCTTAGTTTGCAGTTCTCATTCTTCTATAGTCACATTGTCTCATAGTAGTGTCCACAGGCTGAATTCTAAGCCACAATGGACCAGCTGTGTTAGAGAACATGTGACTTCCACGTGGCTACTGAAAGTGCTGAATTCATGGGCCTTTGCATTGTCTCACCATCCATTATCTTCAGTGGTACCATGGCATGCTTCAGGGCATAAAGATTATTTTACTATTTGCTTAAATACTTGGCTCATCACAGTTCTTCCCCTTAGATCTACCTTGGCCCTTCCTCTACCCTTAATAACAAGAAGAATATCCCTCATTTGAAATACTGAAAAACAAGTGTGCCCCGTCGGCCTACGCTGGGACTCAATCTTCGATTTTTATTTAGGACTGAGAAAACCAATAGAAAAACCCACGAAAAAACTCACCCTTCTCGGCTGAACAATTGCCAACCGATGTCTCTGTCGGTTCAAAAGGAAAGCACGGCGTTTGGCTCGAAAAGGCCAATAATGCCGAATTAAAATAAAAGTCCCACAAGAGCATTTTGGACAACCACATGAATCACAGCAGAATCCATTATGATCCGTGCTTGTAAAAAGAAAGGCAAATGAATTTGTAATGATTAGACATTTGAAATAACCCATCTAAAAATGTACAACACCAGGTGGTTATTCACCCTCAAGGTGCTGATATAAGTCAAAGGAAATGATAGCCAGGCCACAAAAACGAGGACAGGAGTAAGTAAGCGCTTGGCCGTCAGACACAAAATCTAAATCGATCGTTTACCCACTTAATCAAGACTCGAACCTGCTTTCATTGTTTCGATCTGAATGTGATCGGGGATTATTAGGACTGTAGTTTTACAGGAGATGGCTGTGGATTACAGAGCATGAAGCATAAAATAAAGGATTACCCTGTCGGACTAAGTGTTTTGAGGGCTAGAGAAGTGGGCTTGAGGAGAAAAATGGACACTAATGTGAATAAAGAATTCAAGGACCTGTGCCTTTGACTTCTGATTCTAACCTACACTTAGTGCTCAAGCTTGTATGGTTCTTGAGCTCCGAAATTACCTATCACAGTTTGATTTTCTTTATCTCCCTCTTCCCTCTCCCCTCCACCCCCAAGGTTTACCTATCTGGTGTTGCTTATTGGAACCCCACCCAGTCAAAATACTTTCTATACAAGTCAGTTCTGTTTTGGATATTGCCTGGGCCTGGCTCAGGGAGATAACCTCTGCTCTCCCTCCCTCTGCTCTACCCCCTTCCCCACCCCACAGCACTTGTGTATATATGTACATATTTATTATTCTATTTATTTTGTTAATGATGCGTATATATCTATAATTCTACTTATTTATATTGATGCTACTGAT
This sequence comes from Tachyglossus aculeatus, assembly GCF_015852505.1. Lineage (NCBI taxonomy): Eukaryota > Metazoa > Chordata > Mammalia > Monotremata > Tachyglossidae > Tachyglossus > Tachyglossus aculeatus. The sequence goes on along the minus strand of NC_052071.1, from coordinate 15,070,019 downwards.
GCCTGTCGATTTGTTTTGTTTGGTTGTCTGTCATCTGTCTCCCCTCTTCAGGACTGTGAGCCCACTGTTGGATAGGGATTGTTTCTATTTGTTGCCGAATGGTACTTTCCAAGCGCTCAGTACAGTGCTCTCACACAGTAAGCACTCAATAAATACAACTGAATGAATGAATCATCATCATCATCAATCGTATTCGAATGAATGAATGAACCAACCTCAGGAAGAATCAACATGGTCTGAGCTGGTGTGGCAGGGGTCGTGGGGAGGGCCTGGATGTTATTTCTAGCTCAATTCAGCTGAAGATGCCCTTTATTGTGGTGTTTAGTGCTTACTATGTGCTAGACACTGTACTAAGCACTGTGGTACATACAAGCTAATCATGTTAGACACAGTCCCTGTCCCACAGACAGCTCACAGTCTTAATCCCCATTTTAAGGATGAGGTAACCGAGGCCCAGTGAAGTGAAATGACCTGCCCAAGGTCACATGGCAGACAAGCGGCGGAGTCAGGATTAGAACCCAGGTCCTTCTGACACTCAGGCCCGCATTCTATCCATTAAACCACACTGTCAGCTCTCTATGGGCAAGAAACATGTCTACTAATTCTGTTGGCCTGTACTCTCCAAAGTGCTTAGTATGATGCTCTGCACATAGTAAGTGCTCAATAAATACCACTGTTTGATTGCACATAGTAAGCACTCCTCAACAGATACCATTGAGTGATTTATTGCTTCTCTGATTTATTGCCCAGGTACATAATAAGCAATGCCTGAGGGCAACATGGTGTGTGCAGCTATTAAGGTCTCAGAGATCTTCTGTTCCGTATTCATTCATTCAATCTGATCTATTGAGTGCTTACTGTAGACAGAATACTGTACTAAGCGCTTGGGAGAGTGCAATAAAACAATCTAACCAACATATTCCCCGCCTACAATGAGCTTACAACATAGCCACACACCTTCCTGCCATCTTGCCACGCAAAGTGCTGGGGGCGGGTGAGAGAGTGTGGATGACTCCGTGCAAATCATCACCATGGCGGCTCAGTGGAAAAGAGCCCGGGCTTTGGAGTCAGAGGTCATGGGTTCAAATCCCGGCTCCGCCAATTGTCAGCTGCGTGACTTTGGGCAACTCACTTCATTTCTCTGGGCCTCAATTACCTCATCTGTAAAATGGGGATGAAGACTGTGAGGCCCCCCCCACCCCTCCGTGGGACAACCTGATCACCTTGTAACCTTCCCGGCGCTTAGAACAATGCTTTGCATATAGTAAGCGCTTAATAAATGCCATCATCATCATCACTACCGCCCAAACAACAAATGCTCATTTCCTGCTGACAATAAGACATACTTTGTCCCTTTTGACCATCGGTGGTTGAGCAATGCTCACGAGAATAATAATAATAATAATGATGGCATTTATTAAGCGCTTACTATGTGCAAAGAATGACAAAGGGGGCAGAAAAGGGGTCAGAAAAGGTGCTCTGCTGTATTTGCCTGGACAAAATGTTCAAGGGCACAAGAAGTCACGTCTCAAAGACACTCCACTCATGGCTGCAGTCTCACTGCTGACGGTTTCATCTTCGAGCCCTACTGTGACAGGCTGTTTCAAGACCTCCTGGAGGGGCTGGGCTTCACCTAGACCTCTGTTGACCTTCTAGGCCTCCCAGAAGGATTCAAGAGATGCCAGTTGAGGGTTCTGACATCTTTCATGGAAAAACACCAACTTGAACACTCAGGAACACCCTCCCTCCTCAAATCCGACAATTACTCCCCCCTGCTTCAAAGGCTCACTGAAGGCACGTGGCTTCCAAAAGGCTTTTCCTGACTAAGCCCTCCTTTCAGCGTGGCTCAATGGAAAGAGCCCGGGCTTTGGAGTCAGAGGTCGTGGGTTCAAATCCCAGCTCTGCCAATTGTCAGCTGTGGGACTCTGGGCAAGTCGCTTCACTTCTCTGTGCCCCAGTGATCTCATCTGTAAAATGGGGATTAAGGCTGCGAGCCCGCCGTGGGACACCCTGATCACCTTGTAACCCCCCCAGCACTTAGAACAGTGCTTTGCACATAGTAAGTGCTTAATAAATGCCATAATTATTATTATTATTTCCTCTTTACCCACTCCCTTAGGAATCACTCTGACTTGCTCCCTTTATTTATCCCCCTCTCCCAACCCCTCAGCACCTATGTACATATCTGTAATTTCTTTATTTATATTAATGTCTAGTTCCCCTACTAAATTATAAGTTAGTTATGGGCAAGGAATCCATCGGTTTATTGTTATATTGTACTCTCCCAAGAGCCTAGTGCAGTGCTCTGCACAAAGTAAGCGCTCAGTAAATACAACTGAATGAATAAATGTAGTGGCATTGGTCATTTGGACTGGTTCCAAATGAAACCTGAAAATAATAATAGGAAGAATAATGATGGCATTTGTTAAGCGCTTGCTATGTGCAGAGCACTGTTCTAAGCACTGGGGAGGTTACAAGGTGATCAGGTTGTCCCATGGGGGGGCTCACAGTCTTAGTCCCCATTTTACAGATGAGGTAACTGTAAATAACATAAACAGAACAGAACCCTGTTATTTGTTAAGCACTTACTATCTGCCAGGCACTGTACTAAGTGCTGGATTATTAGAAGCAGCATGGCTTAGTAGATACAGCACGGGCCTAGGACTCAGAAGGACTTGGGTTCTAATTCCGGCTCCACCCCCTGTCTGCTGTGCAATCTTGGGCATGTCACTTCACTTCTCTGGGCCACATCTGTAAAATGGTGCCTGAAGATAGCTCACTACCCACTACCTCAACACACATGTACACTCGCCATCATTTGACAGCTGCTCTTCTCTGTCCCTTCTCCAACATTATTTTATATACTGCAACCCCAGTAGTATGTAGAATTCCAGGCACAAGAGACCGACTGTTTTTTACCATACTAAAAACTCTGTCTTGTTTTGTTTTCTGTGTCTTTCCAGATCACGTCCGGCGTTTTCCTAGTGTTTCTGGCTGCCTCTATCATATTAGACTGATAATTTGATTTCCTCTTCCCTTTCATTTTACCTTAATTATTCACCCTGGAGTTTATCTCTGCCCTCTCATTATATCCTCACTGGAGATGCACAACAGCCCTCGAACCCCTCAGTGTAATAACACTCTTCCTCTGTACCAAGGGTTACTCCAATTTCAGCTTTCTCTTCTACAGGCGAAACAATCCCAATGCCTTCAACCTCATCTCAGAGCTCTGTCTGTTCAATCCTTTAATCAACATCATCGCTGTTCTTTTCTCAACCCTCTCCAAGCACTTCACGTTATTCTTCAATTGTGGCACTCAACTCTAAAAATTCAGACTTCGATTCACCAAACCCTTGCATTGATGTAATCCATTTATTACCATGCTTAATTTGTTTAATTAATGCCATTTTGCCAGGATCGAGAGCTCCAGCTTGAAAATGAATGAGTCAGCCTATCGTTAACGTGTTGGCTGGCAACATCCAACAAAGCCCTCCGGACTGTAAACTTGTTTGGCCGGGAATGTACCTACCAACTCTGTTGTACTGTACTCTCCCAAGCGCTTAGCAGAGTGCTCCGCAGGCACACAGTAAGTCCTTAATGAATACTATTTAATGAAAACCCAGAGCTGCTAAATCATACAAAACTGTAAATGACAGGAGTCAACAGGCAATGAGTGTAGCAGCAGTCCATCACCATCACAAATCTGCTACTTCACTATTAAAGAACAAACCACATTTGTTTTCAATCATAGAAGACCAAATCAGAGTTGCTAATAATTCACAAAAGGGACATTCCAACTTGCATCCTGCGAAACAGTGAGGCTCAGGATGTTAGCGGGAAAGTGTATCGTACCATTTGTAATGTTATATCCGCTAGTCCACTCAGACTGCCTTGAAGGTGATTTCTCTGGTACGAATAACAGTCACCAAGCCTCAATTTATACTTTTGAGAGAGAAAACTACAGTTCTTTCTGTGTCTCCCTAACTGTTGGTACACCTCAATGGTCAATTGGGGATCTTGGGATCTCGTTATCTCATCTATCTCGCCACCAACCTCTTGCCCATATCCTACCTCTGGCCTCGAACACTCTCCCTCTTCTTCATGTACATATCTATTCTATTTATTTTATTCTGTTAGTATGTTTGGTTTTGTTCTCTGTCTCCCCCTTTTAGACTGTGAGCCCACTGTTGGGTATGGACTGTCTCTATATGTTGCCAACTTGTACTTCCCAAGTGCTTAGTACAGTGCTCTGCACACAGTAAGCGCTCAATAAACAGGATTGATTCATATCAGACAGATCATTGCTGTTGCCCACTTCAAAGCCTTATTGAAGGCCCATCTCCTCCAAGAAGCCTTCCCTGATTAAGCCCTCCTCTCCTCCAACTCCCTTCTGCGTCACCCTATGTTCCCTTCATTCATCCTCCCTCCGATCCCCACAGCACATATGTATATATCTGTAATTTATTTGTGTATGGTAATGTCTGTCTCCCCCTCTCGACTGCGAGCTCACTGTGAGCGGGGAATGTGTCTGTTGTCCCACTGTACTCTCCCAAGTGCTTAGTGCAGTGCTTTGTACACAGTAAGTGCTCAAGAAATACGATTGAAAAAATGAAGCTCCTAATCTCAATCTACACCCATTTAGTTGGGAAGCTCATCCACTTCCATGGCTTCAACGACCATCTCTACATGGATGGCTCCCAAGTTTTCCCGCCTAGCCCCAACTCTCTTCTCCTCTGCCACCTCACACTCCTCCTGCCTCCTACAAGGAAGTCCCACTGGCCCCTCAACTACAACAGGCCCAAACTCTTTGCCTTCCCTCCCAAATTATCCTTTCCCCCCACAACTCTTCCATCACCGTTGACATGCTGTCCGTCTCTCAACCCTTCAACACAACCACAGAAAAGGCTTTTCAGCAGGAAACACTCTTCAAATTACACCGGGGTTCGACCTCTTGGAACTTTCTAAAAATCTTTTCTTTCGGCTATGGAATTTTTTTTCCTTTCAGAGGCTAGGTCCAACAGGGCCTTCTGTTGGCAGTTGGAGAAAAAGGCCTGGAAATACTTGGGAAGTTTTCCAGTTGAGCATTTTCCCAAGCCCGGGGTGGTCAACCCCTCCTTTGGGAACACGGTCACTGATCGGTGGGTCCGGTGATCCCACGAGCAAGCGGCTAGGCTCAGGAAATGTTACAAGACTCTTTAGAGGCCCCGGTGAAAGGCAGGCGTCAAGTCAGTTACTAGGGGAGAGGAAAAAGCACCAGCAGCAACTGGCCCGGCTGTGGCAGTTGCCACGAGGCGGTAGACAAAACTCAGCATAGAGCAAATTTCAAGAAACAAAGAGGTCCTTTCAGCTGTACTTAATCAGCCAGGTAATCCTTCCGCTGACTTATATGCAAATTCTTAATTCAGGGTTAGTTCCATGTTTGCCCTTTATTTAATGCCCAGGGATGATTGCCTGTAGTGGTGATGATGATGACATTTGCTAAGCGCTTACTATAATAATAATAATGGCATTTGTTAAGCACTTACTATGTGCCAGGCACTGTTCTAAGTGCTGGGGTAGATGCAAGATAATCCAGTTGGACACAGTCCCTGTCCCACACAGAGCTCACAGTTTTAATCCCCATTTTCCAGATGAGGGAATCAAGGCCTAGAGAAGTGAAGTGACCTGCCCAAGGTCACACAGCTGAAAAGGGGCAGAGTCAGGATTAGAACCCATGACCTTCTGACTCCCAGGGCCATGCTCTAGCCACTAGACCACACTGCTTCTCTATGTGTCAAGCACTAGGGTAAAGCCAAGCTAATCAGGTTGGTCACCTTCCCTGTTAATAATAATAATAATGGCATTTGTTAAGCGCTTACTATGTGCAAAGCACTGTTCTAAGCACTGGGGAGGATACAAGGTGATCAAGTTGCCCCACGTGGGGCTCACAGTCTTAACCCCCATTTTACAGATGAGGTAACCGAGGCACAGAGAAGTTAAGTGACCTGCCCAAGGTCGCACAGCTGACAATTGGTGGAGCTGGGATTTGAACCCATGACCCCTGTTCCACATGAAGCTCACAGTCTTTAATCCCCATTTTACAGATAAGGTAACAGACGCAGAGAAATGAGGTGACTTGCCCAAGGTCAGACAGCAGACAAGTGGCAGATCCGGGATGAGAGCCCAGCTCCTTATGATTCCCAGGACCGTGTTCCATCCATCATCATCAGTCGTATTTATTGAGTGCTTACTGTGTGCAGAGCACTGTACTAAGCGCTTGGGAAGTACAAGTTGGCAACAACTATCCACCATTGTGAGAGACCCACCGTGACTAACTGGTAGTAATAAATGATCAATCCTGTAGCGTTTCAAGGGCTCTGAGTGTAATTGGGGGGTTCCCCAATGAAGAGCTTCTACCTGTCCTCTCCGCTCCCCCATTCCTGCACGTACTTCTCCCCTGTCCTCCCCACGCGCCGCACCAAAGAGCCAAACAGCAGCATCTGACTTGGACGTTAGATAAAACCAGCATGGCCCAGTTTAATCATCAGCAATGCAACACCTGGTGGGACTGGGGTGTGTTGGGGCCGTTGATGTGAAGTGGCCACCAGTGCACTTTGTACCATGCCACCCAGGTGGACCTGGGTCCTAATCCCAGCTTTGCCACCTGACTGCTGTGTGACCTTGGGCAAGTCGCTTCACTTCTCCGTGCTTCAGTTCCCTCATCTATAAAATAGGGATCTAATCTCTGCTGTCCCTCCTATTTAAATTGTGAGTTCTACAAGGGGGACCAGAACTGTGTCCAACCCGATAATGTTGTAACTGCTCCACCGCTTAACACAATAGTTGGCACGTAATAAGCACTGATATTAAGTGCTTATATATAATAAGGCCCACGTCATCCCCCGGGCCTGGAATGCCCTCCCTCTGCCCATCCGCCAAACTAGCTCTCTTCCTCACTTCAAGGCCCTACTGAGAGCTCACCTCCTCCAGGAGGCCTTCCCAGACTGAGCCCCTTCCTTCCTCTCCCCCTCGCCCCCCTCTCCATCCCCCCATCTTACCTCCTTCCCTTCCCCACAGCACCTGTATATATGTATATATGTTTGTACATATTTATTACTCTATTTATTTTACTTGTACGTATCCATTCTATTTATTTTATTTTGTTGGTATGTTTGGTTTTGTTCTCTGTCTCCCCATTTTAGACTGTGAGCCCACTGTTGGGTAGGGACTGTCTGTGTATGTTGCCAACTTGTACTTCCGAAGCACTTAGTACAGTGCTCTGCACACAGTAAGCGCTCAATAAATGATTGATTGATTGATTGATATATTATAATTATTATTAAAAATAATATTTCACCTAACTCCCAAAAATATGTGTTCTGGTGAAGCTCGACCAGTTAACCCTTCAACATTTCTAACCCCAAAGGTGGCTCTCCTGGCCTTCGATAGCTAACGTCACTGCACTGAACACTAAAGCACAAACCAAATATAAAATGAGATCAACCTTCTCTCAGACAGCTCTATCTCTTGACCTTTTAAGATAACCTTTCGGATCTATCTCTGGGGCCTTGGCAATGATTCAATTACTCCCCCATGCTGTCATCTTCCGATTTTGCCGGACACAATTGGAAGTAATCCCTCGAGCCGAGGCCATCAGCTAACCACCGCGTCAATGTCCGAGCTGCAACTCTGCATGCACAGGACAGCTTCCCTGCTTCCATCTGCTATACCATCTCCTTCCGGCTATTCTATTTATTTTATTTTGTTAGTATGTTTGGTTTTGTTCTCCGTCTCCCCCTTTTAGACTGTGAGCCCACTGTTGGGTAGGGACTGTCTCTATATGTTGCCAACTTGTACTTCCCAAGCACTTAGTATGGTGCTCTGCACACAGTAAGCGCTCAATAAATACGATTGATGATGATGATGATGAAATAGTAGCTCAAGGCCCATTCACCTCTTCTACCTCCAACCAGCAAAAACCCATTCCTCTCTTTTCAACTCATCCAAATTAGAGCGCAGTGATATCTGGGTTGCGGGGAAGGGACAAGGAAGAGACAAGCTTCAGAGAGCTACCGGGCCAAAAAGCCACCTTTCGGGGTCTTTTCAGCCCTGACTGGAAACACTCAGAGTTTGTCGGAGAACTGGAATGAGCAAGGTTGGAAGTCCAGCTCAAAAATCTGTGGGGGGGTCAACTACCCCAATACGCCCACAAGGTCAGTACATATTTTCTTGTTCTTGTTCTTCCCAAGTGCTTAGTACAGTGCTCTGCACACAGTAAGCGCTCAATAAATACGATTGATTGATTTACACCTGCCTCCCCGATTTGTTACCAGCTTTTAGAGGGCAACAAATAACTTATTCTTGAATATGTGTTCCAAGCACCTAGCACAGTGCTAACACCCTCCAGGTGGATGGGGCAGAGGGTCTTCAAATTGCTATTCATTGAGAATCAATGTCCTGAGACCTATTGTTCTTCGACTTCACTCAGAAGGCTCTAAAAGATGCTGCTTCTCCCTTAGCAGGACGCTGTATCAATATATAAGCTAACTTCCCATATTTAGAAATTTACATTAACGTCTGTCTCCCCCTCTAGACTGTAACCTCATGGTGGGCAGAGAACACGTCTAACAACTGTTTCATTGTACTCTCTCAAGCACTTAGTACAGCGCTCTGCACAAAGGGCTCCATAAATTCCACTGAGGATGACGAGGAAGGGACGACTGTGTCCAACCTGATTATCTTGTATCTACTCCAGCACTTAATACAGTACCTGGAACATAGTGTGTAACAAATACCATAAAAAAGCAGGAATTGAGCATAATTCAGAGAGAGTAGCAATGGGAAAGCAGGATGTTTCTAATGATGCCCATTGCTGGGTGGGGACCATCTCTATGTGTTGCCGAATTGTACTTCCCAAGAGCTTAGTACAGTGTTCTGCACACAGTAAGCGCTCAATAAACGATTGAATGAATGAACTCCCACTTTTGGCAGCTAAACATCAAACTTTTATCTTCCACATCCACAGTCCCTTTGAAAAAGCCTCTCCCTTCTGGCTACTCCAGTCGAATACTGGAAACTCTGCTTATTAATAATAATAAAAATAATAGTGATGGCATTTGTTAAGCGCTTATTTATTACTTTATTTTATTTGTACATATTTATTCTATTTATTTTATTTTGTTTCTATGTTTTGCTTTGTTGTCTGTCTCCCCCTTCTAGACTGTGAGCCTGGGGGCTGTATATGTTGCCAATCTGTACTTCCCAAGTGCTTAGTACAGTGCTCTGCACACAGTAAGCGCTCAATAAATACGATTGAATGAATGAATGAATGAATGAAAAGGGCTTACTCTAGACTGTGAGCCCACTGCTGGGTAGGGACTGTCTCTATATGTTGCCAACTTGTACTTCCCAAGCGCTTAGTACAGTGCTCTGCGCACAGTAAGCGCTCAATAAATACGATTGATGATGATGCAAAGCACCGTTCTAAGCGCTGGGGAGGTTACAAGGTGATCAGGTGGTCCCACAGGGGGTCACAGTCAATCCCCATTTTACAGATGAGGGAACTGATGCCCAGAGAAGTGAGGTGACTTGCCCAAAGTCACACAGCTGACAGCTGGCGGAGCCGGGATGCGAACCCATGACCTCTGACGCCAAAGCCCGGGCTCTTTCCACTGAGCCACGCTGCTTCTCTAGTCACAGTGGGTCACCGGCTGGCTTTCTAGCCTTGGAAACCTGGGTCAGAGGGCTTCCCCCGGGGAGGAAATGGTAGCTAGGCCGCAGGTAAGGACCGCAGTTTTCCCACTGGATGGGTGTGGGATTGTGGAAGGGAAAAGTTACCTACTTCTCAGACGCTCCAAAGGGACGGAGCACCATCTAGTGTTAAACATTTAATTCCGTGTCTTTTATACGGGTGACTACCAGACTTGGAATGGAAAAGTCTCCTGAAAAGTAGAGGTGAGAATAATGATAATAATAATAATAATAATAATGTCATTTATTAAGCGCTTACTACGTGCAAAGCACTGGAGAGGGCACAAGAAGCAGCGTGGCTCAGTGGAAAGAACACGGGCTTTGGAGTCAGGGGTTCGAATCCCAGCTCCGCCACATGTCTCCTGTGTGACCTTGGGCAAGTCACTTAACCTCCCTGAGCCTCAGTTACCTCATCTGTAAAATGGGGATTAAGACTGTGAGCCCCACGTGGGACAACCTGATCACTTTGTACCCCCCCCAGCGCTTAGAACAGTGCTTTGCACATAGTAAGCGCCTAACAAATGCCAACACTATTATTATTATTATTACAAGGTGATCAGGTCATCCCACGGGGGGCTCACAGTCTTAATCAAAGACTGTGGGGAAGCAGCGGGGCTCAGTGGAAAGAGCACGGGCTTGGGAACCAGAGGTTGTGGGTTCAAATCCCAACTCTGCTTGTCAGCTGTGTGACTTTGGGCAAGTCACAACTTCTCTGGGCCTCAGTTACCTCATCTGTGAAATGGGGAAGACTGTGAGCCCCACGTGGGGCAATCTGAGCACCTTGTATTCTCCCTAACACTTAGAACAGTGCTTTGCACATAGTAAGTGCTTAACAAATGCCATTATTATTATTATTATTATTAAACCCCATTTTACAGATGAGGGAACTGAGGCACAGAGAAGTGAAGTGACTTGCCCAAAGTCACACAGCTGACAAGTGGCGGAGCTGGGATTTGAACCCATGACCTCTGACTCCAAAGCCCATGCTTTTTCCACTGAGCCAGAATGTGCAAAAAATTCATTTTCCTCTCAATTTGTTCCACCTCATGAAAGAATACGGTGACCTGGGTTCTAATCCCAGCCCTGCCATTTGCCTGCTGTGATAATAACAACAACAATAATAATAATAATAATAATGATAAGCAGCATGGCTTAGTGGAAAGAGCACGGGCTTGGGAGACAGAGGTCATGGGTTCTAATCCCGGCTCTGCTGCTTGTCAGCTGTGTGACCCTGGGCGACACAACTTCTCTGTGCCTCAGTTACCTCATCTGTAAAATGGGGATGAAGACTGTGAGCCCCCCCATGGGACAACCTGATCACTTTGTAACCTCCCCAGTGCTTAGAACAGTGCTTTGCATATAGTAAACGCTTAATAAATGCCATTATTATTATTATTGTATCTATTGAAGTGCTTAGTGTCTGACACACAGTAAGCGCTGAATACCATACAAAAAAAAAAAAGCTAAATTGGCGTCTGGCAGGAGCTTATGGAATTCAGCCAGTGGGGGAAGGTGGATGCCTCAGTCAAAACAGGATGGGAAACTTTCTCATCATCCCGCTCGGTATTTATTAAGCTCCAATTGGGAACAGAGTTAGCTAGGTGACATTACACACGAAGAAGAAGACATGGTCCCTGCCCTCAAGGAGCTAAGTCTAAGGGGTTGGGGGATGGAAAACAGGAAAGGAGGGGGAAAATACATAAAAAACCCCTTCAGGAAATGAGAAATTTGACTCTAATATCCCAAGAAACAAACGTTCAAACAAAAGTTAGTGAAGCTAGCTTACTACTATCCCGAAGTTCTTGGTCTTCGGCTCCTGTGGACACGTACCCTAACAGTTAAGGTCCTTAAAACTGCAGAAAGGGTTTACCAGGCAAATTGCCCTAGCCCCTAGAGGATCAGGCTGATTCCTCTTTAAAAAAAAAATGGCATTTGTTAAGCAATTATTCTGTTCCAAGCACACTAATAAGCACTGGGGTAGAAACAAGATATTCAGGCTGTATATAGTCCTGGTCCCACTTGGGGCTCATGGTCTCACAGGGGCAGCATGGAGCAATGGATAGAGCCCAGGCCTGGGAATCAGAAGGTCATGAGTTCTAATCCCAGCTCTGCCACTTTGCTGTGTGACCTTGGGCGAGACCCTTCATTTCTCTGGGCCTCAGTTACCTCATCTTTAAAATGGGGCTGTGAGCCCCACATGGGACAGGGGCTGTGCCCAACCTGATTTGCTCACAACCACCCCAGAGCTTAAGCCCCTAACAGATACCATAATTATTATTATTATTCCCCATTTTCCAGATGAGGTAGCGGAGGCACAGAGAACTGAAGTGGCACAGCAGAGAAGTGGTAGAATCAGGATTAGAACCCAGGTCCTTCTGACGTCCAGGCCCATGCCTTATCCACTAGGCCACACTGCTGCTATCCACTAGGGAACAGGCTTTATCAGGGCCATTAACAGCTCCTATAATAACAATAATGATGGTATTTGTTAAGTGCTTACAGTGTGCCAGGTACCGTACTAAGCGCTGCCCAAATGTGTCCGCAGTAGGAAACGCATGCTGACCTTGTTTCCTGGGCATTTCATCAACATCAATCATATTTATTGAGCGCTTACTATGTGCAGAGCACTGTACTAAGCGCTTGGGAAGTACAAATTGGCAACATATAGAGACAGTCCCTACCCAACAGTGGGCTCACAGTCTAAAAATTTCATGCCAGTTCAGGCCCAGGAGGACCAGTCTGGCATGATCTTCGTCAAGCTACTCTGCCAGCTTATCGGTCAAACCTGGCTCCGCTGTCTCTGAAGACTCAGCAGATAGATGGATTGTTCAAACAGACTCCACCCAGGCCAAGGATGAGGAATGAGGGACCCCTCTGTTAGCTCTAATGGGGTTTCCACAAACTTCTAGAGGACTGCCTGCTTCTCAGACCAAAACAACACGCCTGAGGAATCTGATCAACTAAATAGGATATTGCTCCGTGATGGGTCTTGAAGGAAGGTGAATGCATTGAAAGAGTCCTGGGGTTGGGAGTCACCCTCTGCCCTGTGAGTGTCAGACTTGATGCCAGCCAGAAATTTCTCTGAGCCTTGGGGTTGAATCCTCACAAAGGGTGGAAAACCCTCCCTCTTCTCTGCCAACAGCAGTGGCCTTCGAGACTGGAACTGCCCGGGTAGGGACGTAAACAGGCCAGAATAACGCCTTGTGATTGTCTGGGAGAAAAAGAAGCTTTGGCTAAGGACACCAGAATCGATCTGCGTCCTTCCAGAAGGACGCAGGATCTCTAGGTCCTGGAGTTCAGATGTTTGTGCATGTTCCCCCTCTCCCTCCCTCTCTTCCCCTCCCCTCCCTCTGCCAACCTCTTGTCTCCCCATTTAGACGGTTCCCAAAAGTATTCAACTAATCCACGGGCCTCTGCTCATTAATTCCCACAGACAGCAGGCTGAGTCAGCATTGTGGGATCGGCCCTTGCCAAGGTCTTTCCTAGCTGCCAGTTAGTCTGCTTAGTCTCCTCTCTGCCCTTCAGCTTTCTCCAACGCACACCCTGGAACCTAAGCGGGCTAGCCGAGTGTCTTCGGGACAAAGAAAAAGCCACTGGGTCCTGGCATGAGGTGCCCCTTTGCCAGGGAAGTGGGTAGTTTTTTAGTGGGTCCTCCCCCAAGAGGACTCTGGGCATCTTCTCTGACAAGGGATCCACCCGACGCTGACTTTCTGGACCAGGGGAAAGGGCAACAGGGAGAGACGGCACCTGGATGCTAGAACCAGCCCACAGAATTAACTCCGCTAGCCACTCCACACGATTTTGCCTTGGCAAGCTACTGAGCTATGACCTAGACCTGAGGAACAACAGTGTGCCAGTCATCGCCCTCTGAAGTGCAATGGACCTGCTAGGTGCCCTGTGGCATAACGCTCCAAGTCGGGCTCTGGAGGGCATTGATATGGAATACATATCTATTCCATTTATTTTACATATCCATTCCGTTTATTTTATTTTGTTAGTATGTTTGGTTTTGTTCTCTGTCTCCCCCTTTTAGACTGTGAGCCCACTGTTGGGTAGGGACTGTCTCTATATGTTGCCAATTTGTACTTCCCAAGCGCTTAGTACAGTGCTCTGCACACAGTAAGCGCTCAATAAATACGATTGAGGATGACTGATCATGGCACAAAGCCCCACGGTGAGTGGGAGAGGAGGGGGAATCCAGTCTGTGAGGGGCCCGGGGCTACCATTAGCCCTCTCCCCTGCCAATCGTGCACCCTACAGCCGCGGAACTAGGTACCCTCTTGGCAGGAGAGAAGAGCGGCCGTTGCAGGGAAAGGGAAATGTACGCCATAGGCCTAGAAATGCCTCCTTACAGGACTGGGATGGTTTCAGATAACCCATGACGGCAGATCTGGAAACGCTGCCTTTCAGAGAGCCACGGGCACAGGGCCACTGGGGGCTGGAGGAGGGAGATTGGGTGCCAAACTGGATCCATTTGGGTGCTAAGACCCACTTCTCCAGAGCTGGGGGCACTAGGGAGAGGGTGGAGGCTCCAGGGGCCCTGCCCCTTCCCATCCAGCCCTTTCCCACAGCACCTGTATATATGGTTGTACATATTTATTACTCTATTTATTTATTTATTTTACTTGTACATTTCTATCCTATTTATTTTATTTTGTTGGTATGTTTGGTTCTGTTCTCTGTCTCCCCCTTTTAGACTATGAGCCCACTGTTGGGTAGGGACTGTCTCTATGTGGTACTTCCCAAGCGCTTAGTACAGTGCTCTGCACATAGTAAGCACTCAATAAATACGATTGATTGATTGATTTCCCCATTTGCGGGAGTTGCCCCAAGGACCACCTCATGGCCTAGAGAATAGAGCACGGGCCTGGAGGTCAATAGGACCTGGGTTCTAATCCTGGCTCTGCCACTTGTCTGTTGTGTGACCTTGGCCAAGTCATTTCACTGCTGGGCGCCTCAGCTACCGCACCTGGAAAACGGGGATTAAAACTGTGAGCCCTGTGTGGGACACTGACTGTGTCCAACCCAATCATCCCAGCACTTTGTACAGTGCCAGGAACATAGTAAGCGCTTAACAAATATCACCAGTATTATTATTACCAATACTACTACTACTACTAGTAATCAATCAATCAATCAATCGTATTTATTGAGCGCTTACTGTGTGCAGAGCACTGTACGAAGCGCTTGGGAAGTACAAGTTGGCAACATATAGAGACAGTCCCTACCCAACAGTGGGCTCACAGTCTAAAAGGGGGAGACAGAGAACAAAACCAAACATACTAACAAAATAAAATAAATAGAATAGATATGAATAAATAGAATAGATATGAATAAATAGGATATGAATAAATAGAATAGATATGTAATAATAGTTATTACATAACTAATAATAATAGGCATAGTAATAATAATTATGGTATTTGCTAAGTGATTACAACATACTAAGCACTGTATTAAGCCTTGGGTTAGAGACCAGATAATTGGGCCGGACAAAGTCCCTGTCCCACATATGGCTTCTAGACTGTGAGCCCGTTGTTGGGTAGGGACCGTCTCTGTTACTAACTTGTACTTCCCAAGCGCTTAGTACCGTGCTCTGCACACAGTAAGCGCTCAATAAATACGACTGACTGAATGAATGAATGGCTCAGTTTAAGTAGGGAGGAGACACTGATACTTAATCGCTATTTTACAAATGAGGTAACTGTGGCATGGAGAAGTGGTTCACTCAAGGTCAATCAATCAATCAATCAATTGTATTTATTGAGCACTTACTGTGTGCAGAGCGCTGTACTAAGCACTTGGGAAGTACAAGCTGGCAACATATAGAGACAGTCCCTACCCAACAGTGAGCAAACAGCAGAGAGGAATTAGAACCCACATCCCCTGTCTCCCCAAACTGTGGTTTTTCCTAGACACGCTGCTTCCCCATGCAGCAACTTAACTTTTGCTGGCCTGTCGAATCATTATTTTTTTCATCCCCTTCTAACTTCACTTGCTGGCAGGCTGATTGGTGGTTTCCCGGCTCACTTTCCCCTTTTTTTGTTTATCCAGATCCCCAGCACAGAACTAGGGGAGAAAGCAGGAACCACTTCACAGGCTCCAGAAGGTTCTCTGAAGCCAGCAAATCCACCTGCAGTCACGGACACTTCTGTTCAGCTCAGGGACACCTGTCCAAATGGCCAGGGATTGTCAGAGGCTCTCTCTACCCCGTAGGATTGCTCACTTTACTATGCTGCATGCCCAATGCAGCAACACTTGATTGCCCCAGCATCCAGCAGCGTGTTCCCTTCAAGGCCCTGCTGAGAGCTCACCTCCTCCAGGAGGCCTTCCCAGACTGAGCCCCTTCCTTCCTCTCCCCCTCGTCCCCCTCTCCATCCCCCCATCTTACCTCCTTCCCTTCCCCACAGCACCTGTATATATGTATATATGGTTGTACATATTTATTACTCTACTTATTTATTTTACTTGTACATTTCTATCCAATTTATCTTATTTTGTTGGTATGTTTGGTTCTGTTCTCTGTCTCCCCCTTTTAGACTGTGAGCCCACTGTTGGGTAGGGACTGTCTCTATGTGTTGCCAATTTGTACTTCCCAAGTGCTTAGTACAGTGCTCTGCACATAGTAAGCGCTCAATAAATACGATTGATTGATTGATTGATTCTAATGCACTGCAAATATATTTTTACCAGTACAGTTACCTTCCACGGGGAGCTCTTGATGATGCATTTTTAAACCTCCAAATTCAACTCAGAACAACCTCGTCAGCAAATCGCGGTTGCTACAGAGCATTTCGTTCCGGTTATTTGCCAACAGAAATAAAGGATGCCCTTTCACACTAACTCTTTGCATATTAAATCCTGCATGCAATCAAAATTTCACAAATCAAAAAAGTCAAATGTGTAATAGTATTCAACAATCCTTTCCACATCACAAACTATCCCAGTTTGGTGGCTACTTATTCACACAGATCCATCATCATCAATGGTATTTATTGAGCACTTACTGTATGCAGAACACTGTACTAAGCGCTTGGGAGAATACAACATAAAGTCGGTAGGCATTTTATGCCCACCAAGAGCTTACAGTCTAGTAAATCAATAGTTTTTACTGAATACCTACTATGTGCAGAGCAGAACTGGGAGCACAATCTACATGTTTTGTTTTGTCGTCTGTCTCCCCCTTCTAGACTGTGAGCCCGTTGTTGGGTAGGGACCGTCTCTGTATGTTGCTGACTTGTACTTCCCAAGCGCCTAGTACAGTGCTCTGCACACAGTAAGCGCTCAATAAATACGATTGAATGATAATAATAATAATGGTATTTTAGCACTTAACGTGTCAAATATTGTACTAAGCGCTGAGATACATACAAGATAATCAGGTCGGACACAGCCCCTGTCCCACATGGCTAAGAAGGAGGGAGGTGAGTGCCCATTTTACAGATGAAGAAACTGAAGCCCAGAGAAGTTAAGTGACTTGCCTAAGGTCACACTGCAGGAACAGGAATTAGAACCCAAGTCCTTTGACTCCCAGGCCTTTTTGTTCTTTTCACTAGGCCAAGCTGCTTCTCTAAAGTGAGTAAGCTTCCTTCCTCCACGTTCCTCCACGTTTGTTTTCTCCTTCGACCGCCTCATCCCTCTAACAAAAGAAGGGATTCTGGGGAAGTGTAGTTCCCCTCCCTCAGGTTTCCTGGCTAATGAGTGGAATAAGGGCCCACAGATTCCACATATTTTCATTTTACTTTGGTTTCTTTCCCAGTCCCTCACTCTCTCCAACTGGCACTTCCAGACTACTCCTGATTGCCAAAACTTCGAACACTGGGCACGAGAGTTTCACTCCACAGTGATGGAGAGGCAGAACCGGGCAACGGGAAGGAGGACAGGAAGCAGGGTGAGCAATTTCTTTTTTCTGTTTTTTTTTTTCTTGAAGTATTCTTCCCCTGCCTTGACCCAGAAACGGGGCTTGGGGAAGTAGGGTTCCCCTGTCCCAAATTTCTGGCAGGCGTGTTGCAGAATGTGGGATTTTGAGTTTTTCATCTTTTTAACTTTTTCTGTCCAACTGTTTCATTAAGTGTCCCTCTTTAGTCCATCTGATTCATTCATTCAATTGTATTAAGTGCTTACTGTGTGCAGAGCACTGTACTAAGCGCTTGGATGAGGGTCCCGGGGGGTATTGAGAACAGCCCCAAATAGGTAGCTTTACCTGCAGAAAGGACGCCAGCATAGGCGTGGAGTTGGTATCCTTGGTCTGGGAGTGGTGAGGCCTGGTGCTTCAGAGGGAAAGGTGGTGGTTGCAACTGATTTTTGTGGGGGCAGGGGAGGGATGGGGGTCTCTCCACATCAGAGGGGTTGGTGATCCTGCCAGACCGTTGCTGGGGTCCGACCTCCCCGGGCTGTCCGAAGGTACAAGTAGCTGTCGGGGGCCCCTGGCTTTCTCAAGAAAGTGGAAAAGATTCCCTGATCTCAGATGCTGGCTGCGTGGAGGTGAGAAGCAGCGTAGCCTACTGAATAGAGCACGGGCCTGGGAGTTAGAAGGGCCTGGGTTCTCATCTCGGCTCCGCCACTTGTCAACCACGTGACCTTGGACAAGTCACTTCACTTCTCTGGGCTTCCGTTTCCTCATCTGGAAAATGGGGATAAAGACTGTGAACTCCATGTGGGACAGGGACTGTCCCCAACCTGATCATCTAACTTAGTACAGTCCCTGGCACTAAAGTAAGCACTTTAGAAATGCCATAATGTATAATGAATAATGAACGAGGGGGCTGATTACCTGCACAGGGTGAAGCCATTCACTTTACCCGCGTGGAGCTGGAAAGAAGCAGAAGGGGACCTTAGCTGGCCCTTCCACCTCTTGTCCCCTGTGGAGGGGAGGTGTGTGGGGACAAGGAAGGAGGAAAAAAGGGAGATGGCAACCCCTGGCCCACATACTTCCTCAGGCCTGGAACACCCTCCCTCCTCAAATCCGACAATGACTCTCCCCTCCTTCAAAGCCTCAATGAAAGGGTATCTCCTCCAAGATACCTTCCCAGACTAAGCCCTTCCTTTCCTGCGTCATCTTGACTTGCTCCCTTTGTTTTCCCCCTCCGCCCTCCCAGCCCAACAGTACTTATGTATATATCTGTCATTTATTTGTATTGATTCCTCTCTCCCCCGTCCTAAGCCATGAGCTCATTGTGGGCAGGGAATGCATCTGTTTATTATTGTATTGTACTCCCCCAAGCTCTTAGTACAGTGCTCTGCCTATAGTAAGTGCTCAATGAATGGGTAAACTACCAACACAATCATTGTCCCCGCCGCACCTCTCTCTCCCCGAAGGAAGCTTCATCTTCTCACGCTTCCTTGCCCTTGGATTTGTACACTTTACTCACCTCCCCTTCAGCCCCAAAGCACTTAGGAACATACCCGTATTTTATTTTAATGCCTGTCTCCCCTTCTAGACTGTAAGCGCCTTGTGAGCAGGGAACTTGGCTACCAACTCTGGTATATTGTACTCTCCCAGTACATACCCCCAATCCCTGATACACACCCAAACTCCACAATACTTATGTTGATATCCTTATACTCTGTTACTTCTCTTATCTGTAATTTATTTTAATGTCTATCTCCCACTAGATTGTAACCCACCAACTTTACTGTGCTTTCCCAAACACTTCCTATAATGCTCTGCACAGAGTAAGTGCTCAATACACACATTGATTGACTAATTGGCTTTGAGTGCCAGGTAACACACGATGAAGCGTGCCAAAGTAGTCAGTTTCCTAGCATCGAAGAAGTGAGGCTCACCTTCACACAGCTATAATGGGTGGGCTCCGGGAAGAGAAGGAGTGACAGCAGAGCACCCAAAAAACTCCTGCAAGGGAGCTGAAATCTGGAAACCAAAATCCAGGAAGGCAGTGAGAAAGTTTTAAGGATGTGGCAAGACACAGCCTCAGAAGATGCCAGCAGGGAATGTGTCTACCAACTCTGTCATATTATACTCCCCCTAGCACTTATTACAGTACACGGTAAGTGCTCAACAAATACCCATTGATTGACTGATCCCAGATGAAAACTTAGAGTCAGTTGCTGAGGGCAGACCAGGGTGGCACACCGCTATTGAGCAGCTCTTTTTGAGCAAAAACTATGTAAGGAATGAGAGGCAAGGAGGCATAAACAAACAAACAAAAAGCCCAGCACCAGCCTGCACTCTCCGCTCCTCTGCCGCTAATCTCCTCACCGTGCCTCATTCTCGCCTGTCCCGCCGTCAACCCCCGGCCCACGTCCTCCCCCTGGCCTGGAATGCCTTCCCTCCCCACATCTGCCAAGCTAGTTTGTACATATTTATTACTCTATTTATTTATTTATTTATTTTACTTGTACATATCTATTCTATTTATTTTATTTTGTTAGTATGTTTGGTTTTGTTCTCTGTCTCCCCCTCCTAGACTGTGAGCCCGCTGTTGGGTAGGGACTGTCTCTGTGTGTTGCCGACTTGTACTTTCCAAGCGCTTAGTACAGTGCTCTGCACACAGTAAGTGCTCAATAAATATGCTTGATTGATTGATTCCTCCCTTCAAGGCCCTACTGAGAGCTCACCTCCTCCAGGAGGCCTTCCCACATTGAGCCCCCTCCTTCCTCTCCCCCTCTTCCCTCTCTCCATTCCCCCGCCTTACCTCCTTCCCTTCCCCACAGCACCTGTATATATATATATGTTTGTACGTATTTATTACTCTATTTATTTTGCTTGTACATATTTATTCTACTTATTTTATTTTGTTAATATGTTTTGTTTTGTTCTCTGTCTCCCCCTTTTAGACTGTGAGCCCACTGTTGGGTAGGGACCATCTCTATATGTCACCAGCTTGTACTTCCCAAGCACTTCGTACACTGCTCTGCGCACAGTAAGTGCTCAATAAATACGATTGAATGAATGAATGAAAATGAATGAATTAAACATTAGCACAATAATGATAACAATGATTATGGTATTAGTTAAGCGCTTACTATGTGCCAGGCACCGTAATAATAATGATGGCATTTATTAAGCGCTTACTATGTGCAAAGCACTATTCTACTGAGCACGGAGGTGGATACAAGCAAATCGGGTTGGACACACTCCCTTGTCCCACGTGAGGCTCACGGTCTCAACCCCCACTTTACAGATGAGGTAACTGAGGAACAGAGAAGTTAAGTTAAGCCCAAGATCACACAGCAGACAAGTAGCGGAGCTGGAATTAGAACTCATGGCCTTCTGAGTCTCAGGTTCATGCTCGATCCTCTATGCCATGCTGCTTCTCCAAGGGACAGCTTTTCTGTGTGCACAGTTTCCCACAGCTGTGGGTCCCATATCATCATCATCATCATCAATTGTATTTATTGAGCGCTTACTATGTGCAGAGCACTGTACTAAGTGCTTGGGAAGTACAAATTGGCAACATATAGAGACAGTCCCTACCCAACAGTGGGCTCACAGTCCAAAGGGGGGAGACAGAGAACAAAACCAAACACACTAACAAAATAAAATAAATAGAATAGATATGTACAAGTAAAATAAATAGAGTAATAAATATGTACAAACATATATACATATATACAGGTGCTGTGGGGAAGGGAAAGAGGCAAGATGGGGGGATGGAGAGGGGGACGAGGGGGAGAGGAAGGAAGGGGCTCAGTCTGGGAAGGCCTCCTGGAGGAGGTGAGCTCTCAGCAGGGCCTTAATTGAGTAATAAATATGTACAAACATATATACAGCCTTCTCAGCCACCCACACTAGAGGTGAACTAGTGGTGTCAGTGGTGTCTTCAAATATGGAGAACATATTCGAATATTCTCAACTTGCTAACCTACTTATTTGTTTTTAAGTTCCCCTACCTCAGCTCTCAACCACTGGAATATTATTATTTTTTCCCTTCAGATCTTTGGGAATGGCTTGATTCTGTTAGTCTCCCCCGCTAGACTGTGTTTTTACTCAATTGTCCTCCCTAATGTACTTAATACAGTGCTCTGCACATAGGAGAAATTCAATAACTACTATTGATGGATGTCAACCTTCTCCACATGCCCAAGCTTTCATCCAAGCTGCTAATGAGGAGCCCACCTAACTCCCTTGGAGAAGTAACGTGACCTAGTGGAAAGAGCCCGGGCCCGGGAATCAGAGGACCTGGGTTCTCATCCCGGTGCTGCCACTTGCCGCTATGTGACCTTGGGAAAGTCATTTATCTGTACCTCATTTTCCCCATCTATAAAATGGGGATTCAATCCCGATCTCCCTCCTACTTATACTGTGAGCCCCAAGTTGGATAGGGGAAATGTCTCCAACCTGATTCATTCATTTATTACTACTACTAATAATGTTGGCGTTTGTTAAGCGCTTACTATGTGCCAAGCACTGTTCTAAGCACTGGGGTAGATATAAAGTAATCTGGTTATTCCACGTTGGGCTCACCGTCTTCATCCCCATTTTAGAGATGAGGGAACTGAGGCCCAGAGAAGTTAAGTGACTTGCCCAAGGTCACACAGCTGACAAGTGGCAGAGCTGGAATTAGAACTCATGACTGCTGGCTCCCCAGCCCGTGCTCTTTCCACTGAGCCACACTGCCTCTCCAGTAGCTAAGTACTAAGTGCTTGGGAGAGTACAGTATAACATCAGACACACTCCCTGCCCACTATGAGCTCACAGTCTACATTATTATGTATGTACCCCAGCGCTTAGTACGGTGCTTGGTTTGTGCTTAACAAATATCATAATATGCTTAACAAATACCATAAAAGAAAAAGTGGGCATTCATTCAATTGTATTTATTGAGTGTACAGAGCACTGTACTAAGCGCTTGGGAAGTACAAGTTGGAAACATATAGAGACGGTCCCTAACCAACAACGGGCTCACAGTCTAGAAGTGAACCAGTCAAAAGGCAATGGGGGAAAAGTAGTGGTAATAAGCCTGATAATCCCTGGACTAGGACATCAGTCCTCAAATAATTGAGAGTTGCTTCTGGAATCAATCAATCAATCATATTTATTGAGCGCTGTGTGCAGAGCACTGTACTAAGCGCTTGGGAAGTACAAGTCGGTAACACATAGAGACAGTCCCTACCCAACAGCAGGCTCACAGTCTAGAAGGGGGAGACAGAGAACAAAACCAAACATACTAACAAAATAAAATAAATAGAATAGATATGTACAAGATAAATAGAGTAATAAATATGTACAAACATATATACATATATATATATACACATATATACAGGTGCTGTGGGGGAGGGCAGGAGGAACGATGGGGGAGATGGAGAGGGAGAATGGCCAGAATGGGACATTTTTTATGGTATTTGTTCAGCATTTACTATGCGCCAGGCACCGTTCTAAGCGCTAGGGTAGGTACAAGATAACCAGGTTGGACCGAGTCTGTGTCCCTCAGGGGGGCTCACTGTCATAATCCCCATTTTCCAGATGAGGTAACTGAGGCCCAGAAAAGTGAAGCGACTTGCCCAAGGTCACACGGCACACAAGTGGTGAAGCCAGGACTAGAACCCAGGTCCTTCTGACCCCCAGGCCTGGGCTCTATCCATTAAGCCATGCTGCTTCTGTTTCGGGATTAAACCCTACCAGCGGTAAGGCGTCCCAGGAAAGTGGGGGGATTTTCCCCATTGAAATAGTCCTCAGTGGACCAGGCCAACTAGACTTAGCTTCTGATTCGCTGGGCGATGGGAGGGGTGTGTCTGCTAACAATCTCCTTCTTGGCCTCAGTTTCCCCTTCTGTTTCCTGAGAGATGGTGGCTCATGGGGGCTAGGATGAAATCTGAGACTGTGAGCCCACTGCTGGGTAGGGACTGTCTCTATATGTTACCAACTTGTACTTCCCAAGCGCTTAGTACAGTGCTCTGCACACAGTAAGCACTCAATAAATACGATTGATGATGACCACCTCGGTCGGATGGAGCCAAGTTAGGAGGGTGTGGGCAGGAGCCTGCTCTTCCAGCTGCCCAAGGCAGGCTAGGAGCAGGGAAGCAGCGAGGCTCAGTGGAAAGACCACAGGCTTTGGAGTCAGAGGTCATGGGTTCAAAACCCTTCTCCGCCAACTGTCAGCTGTGTGAGTCTGGGCAAGTCACTTAACTTCTCTGGGCCTCAGTTACCTCATCTGTAAAATGGGGATTAAAATTGTGTGAGCCCCCCGTGGGACAACCTGATCACCTTGTAACCTCCCCAGTGCTCAGAACAGTGCTTGGCACATATTAAGACTGAGCCCCTTCCTTCCTCTCCCCCTTGTCATCCCCCCCCCATCTTACCTCCTTCCCTTCCCCACAGCACCTGTATATATGTATATATGTTTGTACATATTTATTACTCTATTTATTTTACTTGTACATATCTATTCTATTTATTTTATTTTGTTAGTATGCTTGGTTTTGTTCTCTGTCTCCCCCTTCTAGACTGTGAGCCCACTGCTGGGTAGGGACTGTCTCTCTATGTTGCCAACTTGTACTTCCCAACGCTTAGTACAGTGCTCTGCATACAGTAAGCGCTCAATAAACACAATTGAATGAATGAATGAATGAACAAATACCAACATTATTATTATTATTAGAAGCCGGTAGCCACATTAATGACCCAGAGAAATCTGTGGCAGTTTGGAATCAAGGGTATGGAGCCTTCCGAGTACTTAATTAACATACTGTTTGCCACCCGAAAGAGAGGGGCCTATTCCACTGGGTAGGGACCGTCTCTATATGCTGCCAACTTGTACTTCCCAAGCACTTAGTACAGTGCTTCGCACACAGTAAGCGCTCAATAAATACGATTGAATGAATGAATGAAGATTGTCTAGGAATAAAGGAAGCAAGAAATAAAAAAAGTGGGGAAAGCAAAAAGGAGGAAGAAAGGAAAAGGAAAAGGAGGAGAAAGGTAAGAGGGTATTTCCTTCTATTGAACTCTTCCAAGAATTGCAATGAACTAAGGTCATTCTGCAGCCTTTCTCCTCTTCCTACTTGAAACCCATGCATGTTTCAGAAAAGGAATTCCCAACTCAAGTCTGGATCCTGGGTGTTCTGACCTTATGTCTCTTCCAACCCTGGCATCTGCTAGCAGTGTGGCTCAGTGGAAAGAGCCCGGGCTTTGGAGTCAGAGGTCATGGGTTCAAATCCCAGCTCCGCCAGTTGTCAGCTGTGTGACTTCGGGCAAGTCACTTAACTTCTCTGTGCCTCAGTGACCTCATCTGTAAAATGGGGATAAAGACCGTGAGCCCCCCAGGGGACAACCTGATCACCTTGTAACCTCCCCAACGCTTAGAACAGTGCTTTGCACATAGTAAGTGCTTAATAAATGCCGTTATTATTATTATCATTGCTGCTTACAGGAGTACGACAACAATGAGTATTCCTCTCTTTTCCAGGATTTCCCAAGGTCAGGAAAGGCAGTTAGATTAGGGGAACGAGGGACGGTACTTCCCGGAGGCAGGAGAATGGATTTGATGAACTTTTGAGCTTCTTCTAACCCTAAGATTCTATAGGAGTCTATTTGGCATCTAAAAATCTTATTGATGTGAATTTGATTTAGCATAATATTTGGCCTCCCACTTCACATCCAATGACCTGAAAGCCTCTATCGGACCAAATGACACACACAGATGACACACAAATGACACAGAGAGGTTTTGTGAGTTACCAAAAGCCACACAGCCTGTTAGTGATCAAGGCAAGAGGGAACCCTCTCCCACCTTATTTATGTGACTCCTGCAGTAATAACATTCCCCATTATCCCCAACAATCCCTATCTCACTTCTTTTATGGTATTTAAGTGCTTGCTATGTGTCAGGCACTGTACTAAGTGTCGGGGTAGATCAATCAATCAATCATATTTATTGAGCGCTTACTGTGTGCAGAGCACTGTACTAAGCGCTTGGGAAGTACAGGTTGGCAACATATAGAGACAGCCCCTACCCAACAGTGGCCTCACAGTCTAGAAGGGGGAGGTAAAAGCTAATCAGGTTGGACACAGTCCATGTCCCACATGGGGCTCATAGTCTAAATCTCCACTTGACAGATGAGGTCACTAAGGCCCAGAGAAGAATACTTTTTCTATATTAAAGACATTTTAACATTCTACTAATGTATGGAGTTTCCTCTCCTCTGCCTCAAGTTTGAGGAGCCTTTTTGCCCCAGCATTCTTGATTTCCTAAAAGCGAAGCCAGCAGAAAAACATTCGGTGCTGTACCCAGTCACCCCACGGTCACCTTCAGGGAGGCAGGTTACCTTCGGAAGTGTCAAGAGAAGCATCGGCGATGCGTGGCCCATTTGAGTTTGTCGTGGTCAGAGGAAATGCATCTTACAGGTAGCGGCTCGTGTCTGTAAAACGTTCCTACCTTCCTCAGTCAATTAGGGGCGGGCCGACCGTCAGGAGGCCTCTCTGTTCAGGACTGGGCCGAGTTTTCCATTCCTTCTTTTAGAAAGAGAAAATCGGCCCCGGGAACTGCAGTTGGGCCCTAAACATTATCCAGGTTCCCTGCGGCTCTTAAGGGCATGGGGAAGGGCAGAGAAGGTGACATCTCTAGCCCGGGTATAGTCTTAAATAACTTCGGATCTCCCGAAGGCCTGGAGAGGGGGTCGGAAAAGAGGTTTGGTCTGCGTTGCTAGCGGCTGTGGTTTAACTTGGTCTCCGAGCTCAGCAAGCCAGTGGCCGCTCTCCCTCATCTGGCTAGGCATCCAAAAAATCCCCCTTCCCCTTGCAATGGTTAACCATCTCAGCGGCTCTGAGGCTCACCGGCAGAAGGGGAATCTCAGCGGCCTCCCGTAGGCCTCCCCATCCTGGCCGGAAGCAGGGCTTCTCCCCGGGAATGTTGGAGAGTGGCTGACCCCCTCAAAGCCCGCTAAAATAAAGAGGGAAGGCACAGTGCTCTTCTGTTTCCCGATCAAGGGCACCGCAGGGTTGCCATCAGCACCGAGGGGCTCCATCCGGGCGATTGAAGTCGGCCGTCTCGGGAGGAGGCAGCGCCGGGGATAATGGCAGCTGCAACTGTGGTTTTAAAATTCAGATGTCGATCATCCAAGAGGGGCACATTCGTCGTTCAGACCGACCGATAGGCAACCCCCCCGTTTCCCGGAGTGGGCTCTCTGGGACCCCCAAAAAATCAGGTTTGTGTGGCATTTGAGCCAAGCCACAAAAATGGCAATCATTTCTTCTGGCATCGGGGAGAGTCAGGACGCAGCAATAATGCAATTCAGTTTACCAAACGAAGCATGTCTGCGGGGCTGGCTGTGAACAGATGAACGTTTACAGACCTCCCAAACGGCCTTGAATGAGTGAAAAGCCAAGGTCTGACCCGAGCCTTTCGGGGGCAGAGGATGATGTCTAGAATGAATCCCCTTCTTCACCACCCTCCCACCCCCATCACTTTCTAAAAAATAGAAAGATAGCGTGAGCCGGACTACTTACGAGTGCCGAGGGGTTTTATGAAACAAAAATGGAGATCAGGAGCCGAGGGCTCCCTGCCATGCCAGCAGAGCTGGCTTGGGAGACGATGGACACACAAACAGAATGCTCAGCAAGGCTTAAAATGTGAAAAGTAAGGTGAAGAAGTAGAGGGGAAAAAAACCCCCAACTCTGCCATGACCCAAGTGTCCGTGCTGCTTACCGTGCTGTCGCCGGCAGGCAAGCCTCCGCTCAGCGCCTTTAGACAGGGTAATCAGCCTCCTGGGATTTTGCTTGCAAGAGCGACTGTCCTCCGAGTCATCAGTGTAGGAAAAGACAGAAATCAAGAGAAAGAAGGAAATCTTACAGGGCAGAGAGCTGCAGGTCTTTAGCATGCTCCCTGCGTTTTCCTGAGCTGCATCTGCGGTAGAGAAAATGTCCCAAAATAGCTCCCGCTGCCAATGCTGCTGAAACCTGAGAAAGAATTGCTGAATTTAAAGATCTGGGTCGCTGTGGGTGTGTGATTAAAGTGAGGGATTGCTGGCAGGAGGAATCCAGGCTACAACCACACGCTTAGGAGTAACTTGAAAGTTCACCAGGCCACAACCCTACCTCTGCTCTGCTCACCCTACCCCTTTACTCTTAACCCTGTCATCCAAGCGGACCATCCTCTAAGGGAGAGGGGCTGCTCACAGGCCCTGGCGATGCCTGTCAAGACCTAATGTCTGTTCAGGTGACACCGAGAACAAACCGCATCCTATTTACTCCATTGCCAACAAGCAGAGACAAGGGGTAGAGATACCTCTTGGCGACCCGAGGAATTCCGAGCCCAGCTAGCTGGGGGCGGGAGATGGAGAAGGGGGACTCTTTCAGTCGGCAGCATCGGGAAATGTCAATTCATTAACGTCACTGAGGAACAACTACCAGCTGGAGCTCCGTGAATCACTGGGGATTGTGAAGCAATTTTTCCCCTGAGTCTTTTTAAAATCTGAAGCTTCAAAATTTCAAATTTTCAAAAAACAACTTCCCAAGGGAGTACCTGACGATATTAGGCCATTTTGAAACTTTAAGATTCGCGGTGGCGGGGCAAGGACAATGTTAAGTACTTTGTGTTGCACACTGTACTAAACATTGGGCTGGCGCCAGACAACTGGGTCAGTCACAGTCACTGTCTTCTCTGAAGTAGGAGAGAGAACGGATTCTTAATCCCCAGTTTACAGATGAGGAAACTGAGGTCCAAAGGAGTTAAGTGACTTGCCCAAGGTCCCCCAGCACAAAGTAATGTACCTAAATAAAAATCATCCCAAATTACCAGATTAGCTCGGACTTCTCAGCCTGAACTCAGGAGACAGATCTTGCCGCCCCTATTGGCTGCTTTCCAGTCATCAGCCCAAAGAGCGGTGGGTGTCAGAAAGATAAAGAAAAAAAAAAAGGTGGGACACTGTCAAGAGAGAGACATAAAACCAGAGAGACACAGTCCCTGTCCCCTGTGGGGCTCACAGTCTTAATTCCCATTTTACAGATGAGGCTACTGAGGTACAGAGAAGTGACGTAACTTGCCCAAGATCAAACTGCAGAAAGGTGGAGGAGCTGGGATGGTATTTATCTCTCATCTAACCCCTACTCTCTGAGAACTTAGATGCTCACCACGGCTCCCAGCCCCACAGTACTGATGGTACTTATTTGTTAAGCTCTTATGGTGTGCCAAGCACTGTTATAAGCGCTGCAGTAGACACAAGGTTACCATGTCAGACAGAGTCCCTGTCCCACGTGGGGCTCACAGTGTTAATCCCCATTCTACAGATGAGATAACTGAGGCACAGAGAAGTGAAGTGGCTTGCCCAAAGTCATACAGCAGAAACCTGGAGGAGCTGGGATTAGAACCCAGGTCTTTCTGACTCCCAATCCCATGCTCTATCCACTACGCCATGCTGCCTTTTTTATAGCATTTATTAAGTGCTTACTATGTGCAAAGCACTGCTCTAAGCGCTGAAAGGTTACAAGGTGATCAGGTTGTCCCACAGAGGGCTCACAGTCTTCATCCCCATTTTACAGATGAGGGAACTGAGGCCCAGAGAAGTGAAGTGACTTGCCCAAAGTCACACAGCTGACAAGTGGCAGAGCTTCTAATGTACTTCCAACTTGGTCAAGTTCCCTACGTATAATTTATTTTAATGTCAGTGTCTCCATCTCAATTTTAAGCTCCTTCAGGGCAGGGTTCAGGTCTACTAATTCTACTGTTCTCTTCCAAGCACAGTACAGTTTTCCCTCCACAAGAGTTTTCTTGCCTTATTCTGTTGAGTCGTCTCTGACCCACAGCGAGACCACGGACACAGAACACCCCGCCTCCATCGGCAATCGTTCTGGTAGTGTCTCACCATGGACACAGAACACCCCACCTCCATCGGCAATCGTTCTGGTAGTGTCTCCACAGAGTTTTCTTGGTAAAAATACAGAAGTGGTTTACTGTTGCCTCCTTCCGCACAGTAAACGTGAGTCTCCTCCCTTCAAGGCCCTACTGAGAGCTCATCTCCTCCAGGAGGCCTTCCCAGACTGAGCCCTTTCCTTCCTCTCCCCCTCGTCCCACATCTTATCTCCTTCCCTTCCCCACAGCACCTGTATATATGTATATATGTTTGTACATATTTATTACTCCATTTATTTTACTTGTACCTATCTATTCTATTTATTTTATTTTGTTAGTATGTTTGGTTTTGTTCTCTGTCTCCCCCTTCTAGACTGTGAGCCCACTGTTGGGTAGGGACTGTCTCTATATGTTGCCAGCTTGTACTTCCCAAGCGCGTAGTACAGTGCTCTGCACACAGTAAGCGCTCAATAAATACGACTGATTGAGTGATTGATTCTCTCCCATGCTGCTGCTGACCAGCGCAGGTGAGTTTTGACTTGCAGCAAGTTGCCTTCCACTCGCTAGCCACTGGCCAAGCTAGGAATGGAACGGGTAGGCCTCTGCTTGGCTCTCCCTCCCGTAGTCAAGGCTGGTAGAGGACTGGAAACTCCCACGAGAATTAATTAGTGCTCAGTAAATCCACTGATCAAATGATTGAGGCCATTCAAGTTGCCACATCTTAAGGACGGAACACAGTTGGAGGACTTAACACATGTGGTCAGATGGAAAAGACTAGGTAGGACTCGTCAGTCTGACAAGGGGGAGGCTGACGGGCATTACTCAAGTTGGCAGGATCAGTCAATCAATCAAACAGTATTTACTGAGCACTTATTCTACTCAGCCTCTCTTAGGATGGCACCTGGAGAGTTTCCAGAGAAGCAGCATGGCTCAGTGGAAAGAGCGCAGGCTCTGAAGTCAGAGGTCATGGGTTCAAATCACGCATCCGGCAATTGTCAGCTGTGGGACTTTGGGCAAGTCACTTCACTTCTCTTTGCCTCAGTTACCTTATTTGTAAAATGGGGGTTAAGACTGTGAGCCCCCCCAAGGGACAACCTTATCACCTTGTAACCTCCCCGGTGCTTAGAACATAGTAAGTGCTTTGCACATAGTAAGTGCTTACTAAAATGACATTATTATTAAGAGAAGCAGCGTGGCTCAGTGGAAAGAGCATGGGCTTTGGAGTCAGAGGTCATGGGTTCAAATCCCAGCTCTGCCACTTGTCTGCTGTGTAACTTTGGGCAAGTCACTTAACTTCTCTTTGCCTCAGTTCCTTCATCTGGAAAATTCATTCATTCATTCAATCGTATTTATTGAGCGCTTACTGTGTGCAGAGCACTGTACTAAGCGCTTGGGAAGTACAAGTTGGCAACAGAGACGGTCCCTACCCAACAGCGGGCTCACAGTCTAGAAGGGGGAGATAGAGAACAAAACAAAACATATTAACAAAATAAAATAAATAGAATAAATATGTACAAATAAGAGTAATAAATATTAAGAGCTTACTACGAGCCAAGCACTGCGGTGGATACAAGCAAATCAGGTTGGACACAGGCTGTCATTCATTCAATCGTATTTATTGAGTGCTTACTGTGTGCAGAGCACTGGACTAAGCGCTTGGGAAGTACAAGTCGGAAAATGAGGATGAAGACTGTGAGCCCCCCCGTGGGGCAACCTGATCACCTTGTAACCTCCCCAGCGCTTAGGACAGTGCTTTGCCCATAGTAAGCGCTTAATAAATGCCATCTTCATCATCATCATTTCCAAAACTCTACCGGTTTTGACTTCAGGAGGGACAGTCAGGCATTCCGTTCCTAGCTTGGGCCATGGCTAGCAAGTGGAAGGCAATCTGCTGCAAGTCCAAACTCACCCGTGCTGGGCAGCAGTGGCCAGCGAGACGGTTGAGGATGGAGGAAGGAGGCAACGGTAAACCACTTCCGTACTTTTCCCAAGAAAACTCTATAAATACAGTACCAGAGCGATTGCAGATGGAGATGAGGAGTTCTGGGATATGCGTGCCCATGGTGTCGCTGTGGGTGGGAGATGACTCGACAGCATAAGACAATACACAGAGCACTCAACTGTACTGCTTTAGAGAAGAAGCAGGAAACGGCACAGGCATGGGAGTCAAAGGGGCTGGGTTCTAGTCCCAGCTCTGCGATCTTGGGCAAGTCACTTAATTCTCTGTGCCTCAGTTCCCTCATCTGCACAATGGGGATTCAATACCTGTTCTCCCTCCCACCCATATGGGAACTGATCATCTCCTGTCTACTCCAGAGCAGTGCTTGGCATAAAGCGCTTAACAAAAACGATTTTTAAAAAAGTGCTTGAGAAAGTTCCACAGAGTAAGGAGATATGGCCTCCCTATTTAAGGAGCTTTCAGTCTAGTAGGAGACAGATTTACTAGAAGAAATTCCACTTGGGAAGAAGCAATAGCTTATAAAGGCAGGTACACAAGTGTCACGGGGGTGATGGTCAGTCCCCAAGTACTGAAATGGCAGAAGAGGGAGAAATAGGGGGGGGATAGGAGAAAATCATGCCGGGTGGGGACAAAGCAAACATGAAATTGATCTTTGCCAAATTCCACAGCATTTAAGGTGAAGGCTTCAGAATACAGAAAACGAACACTTCTAGAAACACATGCAGTATGGCTTAGTGGAAAGAGCCCGGGCTTGGGAGTCAGAGGTCGTGTGTTCCAATCCTGACTCCGCCACCTATCAGCTGTGCGACTTTGGGCAAGTCACTTCACTTCTCTGTGCCTCAGTTCCCTCATCTGTAAAATGGGAATTCAGTCTGTGAGCCCCACATGGGGCAACCTGATTACCTCGTATCTACCCCAGCGCTTAGAACAGTGCTTGGCTTATAGTAAGTGCTTAACAAATACCAAAACTATTATTATATGGAATGTGGTAACAAAGGAACTTATGCAGACTGAAAATGTCAATACATGGAGGAAAGATTTGGATAAACTTGTGGATGAAACAACTACAGGGGGTTACTGGATGGACAGTTAGGAAATTTTTATAGATTTCTATGACATCGGCCGTGGCTCACTGGACAGAGCATGAGCTTGGAAGTCGGAGGTCATGAGTTCTAATTCTGGCTCTACCACCTGTCAGCTGTGTGACTTTGGACAAGTCACTTCACATCTCTGTGCCTCAGTTACCTCATCTGCGAAATGGAGATTAAGACTGTGCGCCCCAGGTGGGACAACCTGATAACCTTGTATTAACCCCAGTGCTTAGAACAGTGCTTGGCACATAGTAAGCGGTTAACAAATACCATCGTTATTATTATCAGCCCCTAACAGGCTGAGAAAAGCCAGGGATGTTATGTTAGATGGTCCATCCCTAACCAATCTGATGGCTTTTCAGGAGGACAACTTTCACAAATTCTCCCAAGAATCCTTGAAGTGCCAATGCCAGAAACACAACTCTGTTCACTCATTCAATGGTATTTATTGAGCACTTACTGTGTGCAGAGCACTGTACTAAGCACTTAGCACTGTACTCTGTTGGACAACCACTGGTCTGATCCACCATGACACTGCCAATGTTCCTTTAGTAAGGATAGTATTTAAGTGCTTACTGTTGTGCAAAGCCCTTGTTTTAGTGCTCTGGTAGGATGAAGAAAATTTAGATGGAATCTGCAGGAAATGGACCCGTGTTGCAATTGTTTAAACATTCTGTCCCCCTGCCCCTCTTGCACTGTGAATGAAGTTATCTTTTTTTTTTTATGGCATTTATTAAATACTTATTGTGTGCCAGGAAGTGTACTGAGCACTGGGGCAAATACAAGTTAATCAGATTGGCCACAGTCCAGTCCATGTCCCACAAGGAGTTCACAGTCTTAACCCACATTTTACAGATGAGGTCACTGAGGCACAGAGAAATGACTTGCTCAAGGTCACACAGCGGACAAGTGGCAGAGCTGGGGTTAGAATTCAGGTCCTCTGACACCCATTCCTGTGCTCTTCCCACTAGGCCATGCTGGTTCTCGTTTGTCTTGACAACAGAGAAGATGACCTTAGGCAATTCTCCTGGAATAACCCCAAATCTCCTTTCCCCTCTACATTTTGACGGTCCCTAGTCACGGCGCTAACAGTCCCCTGGTAAGCAGCTTGATCCAAATGCTCGGCTCTTGGAGGGGTCTAGACCACTCTAAGAGGGGGCTATGGGGGCAGACATGGAGCACTCGGTGATAGCGGCAGGCAACCTGCGAGCATCAACCCACGGCGGAAAGCATCAGCGGCCGGTGTCTGTTAAAACTGGAGCTGTTTGGGGGGAAGCTTTCCATGATTGGAATAAAAATGAGAACCAAAAGTCAGCAGTCCATGGGGAGCCTCGTCGGTATTCCCAAACTGATCTGTGACAGGCCTCTTTAAACAAACACTGACTCCACATAATAACAGTGTTCGTGTCCAAATGACAACAAACGAAAGAGGGTTTTACCAGAGGGCTCCCACCCAAACCGCTCAATCAATCAATCTTATTTATTGATTTATTCAGTGCGAGTGGCTCTGCTTTGTCTCCAGATGCGTTTTTCGAAGCCCCCTCAGTCGCCCTTCTTTAGGGTCAGTTGCAAAATCTTTCACATTGGCAGCTCCTTTACACTGCACAGGGAAATGCCAAAGTCGGAACAGGCCATCTCAAACCCAACTTAATCATAAAGGGTAAAGGTCAAACTTTCCTCACCGCCTATTTTAGTTTCTCAATGAGCTGGGCTCAACTTCCCTTTCCAGAGGATTGGGCCCCCACCTAACTCAGGATCAATCTACTTCAGTTCGAGGGGAATTGAAGAGCAGTGTGGCCTAGTGGAAACAGCTGGACTTGGAAGTCAGAGGACCCAAGTTCTAACTGCAGCTCTGCCTGTTCCTTGCCGTGTGACCCTGGGCAACTCACTTCACTTCTCTGGGCCTCAGTTTCCTCACCTGTCAAATGGGGACTTAATGCCCATTCTCCAACCTACTTAGACTGCAAGCCCCATGTGAGACGGGGACTGTGTCTGACCTGATCAACTTGTATTTACCCCAGCGCTTAGACCGCACTTGCCTCATAGTAAACATAGTAAATGCTAAGACAAAATCCACTGGCCAACATGGGTCTGAAGACATAAAGCATCAAGGGGCTATTTTTTTTTTAAATGGCATTTGCTAAGCACTTACTTTGTGCCAGGCACTGTATTAAGCGCTGGGGTAGATACAAGCTACACAGTCCCTGTCCCACATGGGGCTCACAGTCTTAATCCCTATTTTACAGATGAGGTAAATGAGGCCCAGAGAAGTGAAGTGACTTGCTCAATGTCACGCAACAGACGAGTGGCAGAGCCCGGATTAGAACTAATTAGGCTAATTATGATGTTAGGCAGGATTGCTTAAAGGGGTTGAAGGTTCCAATCATTTTGACGTTCCTAAAATGGGGTCAGGGAATTGCTTACTTGAGTCAGGGCTCTGATAACCAACCTTAATATTAATATACTGAGGCTTGCAATCTTTAGAAACTACTAACATTGCGCAAACCTACAAGGCTAACATCAATCAATCAATCATATTTACTGAGCGCTTACTGTGTACAGGGCACTGTACTAAGCAGTGTGGCTCAGTGGAAAGAGCACGGGCTTGGGAGTCAGAGGTCATGGGTTCAAATCCCAGCTCCACCAACTGTCAGCTGTGTGACTTTGGGCAAGTCGCTTAACTTCTCTGTGCCTCAGTTACCTCATCTGTAAAATGAGGATTGAGACTGAGCCCCCCGTGGGACAACCTGATCACCTTGTATCCTCCCCAGCACTTAGAACAGTACTTTGCACATGTTAAGTGTTTAATAAATGCAATCATTATTATAAGCGCTTGGAAGGGTACAGCCCAACAATTTCACAGACACATTCCTTGTATATATGTTTGTACATATTTATTACTCTATTTATTTTACTTGTACATATCTATTCTATTTATTTTATTTTGTTAGTATGTTTGGTCTTGTTCTCTGTCTCCCCATTTTAGACTGTGAGCCCACTGTTGGGTAGGGACT
Organism: Tachyglossus aculeatus; assembly: GCF_015852505.1. Lineage (NCBI taxonomy): Eukaryota > Metazoa > Chordata > Mammalia > Monotremata > Tachyglossidae > Tachyglossus > Tachyglossus aculeatus. The sequence continues at coordinate 15,034,477 of NC_052071.1, read as the reverse complement.
GTCTCTATATGTTGCCAACTTGTACTTCCCAAGTGCTTAGTACAGTGCTCTGCACACAGTAAGCACTCAATAAATACGATTGATTGATTGATTGATTGATTGATTCCCAGCCCTCCACGGGTTTACAGTCTAGAGGGGGCTTACAGGCTAGACCCCATGTACATGTTCAGGCCTGGGACTCTCTCAGAGCAGGGAGACCTCACAATGGCTCCCTCCAAGCCATCTTCCCTGGTGGGCCTGCACAAGTTGAATTTCCCCGCTCTCAAGCTGCAGTCAGCCCTGTGAGTCTCTTAATAATCATGGCATTTGTTAAGCGCTTACTATGTGCAAAGCACTGTTTTTTGCACCGTTCTAAGTCTCTTGAATGGTGACCCTGGGAACAATCACCGCAGAAGCTGGGATCATCCAACCTTCCTCTTCTTTTAATGGCATTTCAGAAGCAGCGTGGCTCAGTGGAAAGAGCCCGGGCTTTGGAGTCAGAGGTCATGGGTTCAAACCCCGGCGCTGCCCATTGTCAGCTGTGTGACTTTGGGAAAGTTACTTCACTTCTCTGTGTCTCAGTTACCTCATCTGTAAAATGGGGATTAAGACTGTGAACCCCCTGTGGGACAACCTGATTACCTTGTAACCTCCCCAGCGCTTAGAACAGTGTTTCGCACATAGTAAGCACTTAATGCCATTATTATTATTATTATTATTCTTATTAAGCGCTTACTATACTCCCGGCAATGTTCTGAATGCTGAGGTAGATACCAGCTAATCACAGCGGACACAGTCCATGTCCCACATGGGGCTCACTGTCAATCTTATATATGAGGTAACGGAGGCACAGAGGTTAAGTGATTTGCCCAAGTTCCCCCAACAAAGTGGTGGAAGCAGGATTAGAACCCAGGTCCTTCTGACACCCAGGCCCATGGTCTACCCACTAGGCCATGCTGCTTCTCTTCTACTTCTCCCAGAGGCTTAGCCGAGACCCTTTTTGCACCTTTGGAAAGGAACTAGTCTGGGTGCAAGCAAGATGCAAGCAAGCCCAAGAATTCTTGCATTTTTCTCATCAGCCAGTCGCTTAAAAATCATTAACTGAAAGGCAATTCTGGCCACGCTACTCAGCTTATCTTCTCGGAGGATGAAGGGAAAAAATGGTTCCCCCGCCTTCTTGGGTACACACTTGAGAGTGACCCCCGGTGAAAGGACAGACAGGGGACAGTGAATACCTTCACATCACAGTAATATACTTATTTAGATTAATGTCTGCCTCCCTCCTCTAGACTGTAAGCTCACTGTGGGACCCCATTTTCCTCGGTGCAGGCCTGAGAGTGACCCCCAGGGAGAGAACAGACTTGTTGTGGACAGGAGTGTGTCTGTTTATTGTTACACTGTAGTCTCCCAAGTGCTCAGTACAGTGCTCTGCACACAGTTAGTGCTCAGTAAACACAACTGAATGAATGAATACTATCACAGGAAAGTAATTTTTTTTATATTAATGCCTGTCTCCCCACGGGGAAGCAGCGTGGCTCAGTGGAAAGAGCCTGGGCTTTGGAGTCAGAGGTCATGGGTTCAAATCCCCGCTCCGCTACTTGTCAGCTGTGTGACTTTGGGCAAGTCACTTCACTTCTCTGGGCCTCAGTTACCTCATCTGTAAAACAGGGATTAAGACTGTGAGCCCCCCGTGGGACAACCTGATCACCTTGTAACCTCCCCCGCGCTTAGAACAGTGCTTTGCAAATAGTAAGCGCTTAATAAATGCCATCATTACTAGACCATAAGCTCACTGTGGGCAGCGAATGTGTCTACAAACACTGTTATACCGTACTCTCCCACACGCTTAGTAGAATGCTCTGCACCCAGTAAGCACTCAGTAAATGCCATTGCTTGATGACAGGAATACTTTGGTTTGGCCCCTTTCGCCCTCTGCAAATCTGGCAGGATCACTGCCCCAATCAGGCCGCCTGAGACTACTGGCGAGGTGGAAACTGAGGCTGGAACCCTGGGATTCAGGGGGTTGTTTCTCTGGAGGCTCTCCTGTCCCAAGATACCTAGTGATAGGCAGGAGTAAGATGGGTCAGACAGAATTCTGGGAAGAGTGAAAGGAAGTCCATGAAAAGCAATCCGGGAATGGCAGCTGAGCCGGGAACAATCCCAATCTGGATAAGACTAACAACCCCCCTGCAGAGGGGGCTGGGGCTGTTGAAAATGATGAAAAGAGTACGGGCCTTGGAGTGAGAAGCCCTGGGTTCCAGTCCTAGTTCTGTCACTTGGCAGCTCTGTGTCCTTGGACAAGTCGCTTCACTTCCCTGTGCCTCAGTTACCTCATCTGTAAAATGGGGATTAAGACTGCGAGCATCATGAGGAACAGGGGCTGTATCCAACCGGATTATCTTGTTTCTACTCCAGCGCTTAGTGCGGGGCCTGGCACATAGTAAGTGCTTAACAAATACCACGTATAGAAGAGTTATCCCTAGGAGGAGGCAGAGACCACCCTTGAAACCTCAAGCCTGCCCTCCACCCTGGAGACATTAATTCATGACTCTTTGCAACACTCAATTTTATGGCAAGTGTCCCTGGCGAGATTTGAGGAGCAGGGGAGGGAAGGGGTATTGCGTAAGTGGGGGGGATTTTCTGTGGACTTGAAAGAGCACTGATGCTAGCTCTCCAATAAATAAAAAACATGGCCCAAAATTCATAAGCTGAGCTGTTCTGCTGAGCAAAAGAAGAGGAGGGTTTTCGAAATGAAATCGGAGTGACTGATTATCTTCTAGTCAAGACCAAGAGTCAATGGATTGTTTCCCCACCACCCAACCTCCAAACTGTCACTGCCATCCAGGTCTGATGATTAAGAAAGCTTGGAACTTGAAATGAAGTCAAATCTGAATTCACCGTTTGAAAGGGCGGGGCATAAATAGAGCTTAATGAACTCAAAGGGCAGCTCTTTTGTCTGAGCATGTGTTGCCCCCATCCTCCACCACCGAAGTAGATATTTTTCTTATTAAACACTTACCCAAAACACCCTTGCCCTTCTTTCAAACAACACACATGACCAACCAGTGTGAAGACATTATTTCAACACATTCTTTGGTCCAAATGCTGTTGAGGAATTAAGGCTGCGAGCACCTCTTGACTCAAGAAAAAGGAAATCCATAATAATGATGGCATTTGTTAAGCGCTTACTATGTGCCAAACACTGTTTTAAGTGCTGGGATAGATACAAGGTATCAGGTTGTCCCACGTGGGGCTCACAGTCTTCATCCGCATTTTACAGATGAGGTAACTGAGGCACAGAGAAGTTAAGTCACTTGCCCGAAGTCAGCCAGCTGACAAGTGGCAGAGCCAGGATTGGAACCCATGACCTCTGACTCTCAAGGCCATGCTCTTTCTACTAATTCAGGCTGCTTCCCATAGATGCAGTGATGGCTGATCTTGTCTATCCTGTCTTTATTCCCCACTCCCCCAAGTGTCATTCAGTCACAAAGTCCTCACCCCCACAGCACTTATGTCAATATCTTTAAACTCTGTTGCTTTCCCCAACCTTTAAGTTATTTTAAGAATAATAATCAGAATCAAAATCCATTAATTGCTAATAACAATAATAATAACAATAATTATGGTATTTGTTAAGCACTTACTATGTGCCAAGAACTGTTCAAAGTGCTGGGGCAGATACAAGGTCATCAGGTTGTCCCATGTGGGGCTCACAGTCTAAATCCCCATTTTACAGACGAGGTCACTCAGGCACACAGAAGTTAAGTCATCATCATCAATCGTATTTATTGAGCGCTTACTGTGTGCAGAGCACTGTACTAAGCGCTTGGGAAGTACAAATTGGCAACACATAGAGACAGTCCCTACCCAACAGTGGGCTCACAGTCTAAAAGGGGGAGACAGAGAACAAAACCAAACATACCAACAAAATAAAATAAATAATAAAATAAAATAAATAAAATAAATAGGATAGATATGTACAAGTAAAATAAATAAATAAATAAATTTATTTATTTATTATAAGTGACTTGCCCAAGGTCACCCAGCAGACAAATGGCACAAGCAGGATTAGAACCCATGCCCTTCTGACTGCCTGGCCGGTGCTCTCTCCACTATGCCATGCTAGTAATAACCCACCTCCCCAGATTTCTTTTATTCTGGCAGCTTCTTGAGGACAGGGACCGAATCTTGTTCTCCTGACTTTTTTTTTTTAATGGGACAACCTGATTACCTTGTATCTATCCCAGTGATAGAACAGTGCTTGGCACATAGTAAGCGCTTAACAAATACCATCAGTATTATCTAATTCTGCTGTATTGTACTCTCCCGAGCGCTTTGTACAGTCCAAGGGGAGGTCTAGACTTCCCCTCCTTTGCCCAAAGTGGAGGGGGCACCCCTGGATCTCTGATTAAATCTCAGAGGCCTGACTATTTCATACTGTTCAGTTCCCTTCCTTCTCCCCTTTGCCTCTGACCCCAGCCCTAAAAGCCCCAGATCAAAAGGCCAAACTTTAGGCACAAACTTTTTTTATGGTACTTAAGTGCTTACTATGCTTACTGTTCTAAGTGCTGGGGTAGATTCAAGTTAATTAGGTTGAACTCAGTCCCCATCCTAAATGAGGATCACAGTCTAAGTAAGTAGGAGGGAAATCAGGGGAACTGAGGCACAGAGAATAATAATAATAATGGCATTTATTAAGCGCTTACTATGTGCAAAGCACTGTTCTAAGCGCTGGAGAGGTTACAAGATGATCAGGTTGTCCCACGGGGGTGGGGGCTCACAGTCTTCATCCCCATTTTACAGATGAGGTAACTGAGGCCCAGAGAAGCTAAGTGACTTGCTCAAACTCACACAGCTAATTGGCAGAGCCGGGATTTGAACCCATGACCTCTGACTCCAAAGCCCGTGCTCTTTCCCACTGAGTGGAAGAATCAGGAGCTGAGCTTCCATTCATTAATTCATTCATTCACTCAATCGTATGTATTGAGCACTGATTGTGTGCAGAGCACTGTACTAAGCGCTTGGGAAGTACAAGTTGGCAACATGTAGAGATGGTCCCATCTCTAAGGGAAGGTGATGGGGCCATGTGTGGATGACTAGGGGTTAATGCAGGAGGAGGATAAGGTGTGCAGAGGGGCCTGTCACTGTCAGTACTGTGGCTGGTTCTACCAACTGGGGCTGTGGCAGCGTGGCAGAGAAGCAGCGTGGGAGTTAAGTGACTTGCCCAAGGTCACACAGAAAGCAATTGGCAGAGCCGGGATTAGAACCCAGGTCCTCTGACACCCAGGCCCGTGCTCGTTCCACTAGGCCACGCTGCTTTTGGGCCTTTCCTGGACTCTGAAAGGCCTTGGAAAGAGTTAAAGCCCTGGGACCCTGATCATCTGATTTCCCCCAATGTGCCGCCAAGATAAAGTCAGGGTCAGGCGCAGGACAGTAAAATTAAGCAGTCTCTGAAGCTTATAATGATTTGACTGGAGTCCAGGAAGTGAGCTCTGCAGTTCAAAAAACATAAAGAATCTGAAAAGGCAGCTGATCAAAACACAGATGTCCTCACCACTATTATTTATTATGTACGCCCGCCAAGCCTGCACTTTTCACCCAACAGAAAACGCAAAAGCCACCCAGGCCCTGCCCGCGAGCTTTTGGTGGAAGTGAAGTTAATGTAGAGGTGCTCTGACCTCTCCTGCCCGTGTGACGCTCCTCTTGGAAAGGGGCTAGAGAACACGATTCACAGACCATGTGGAGCCTCCTCTCCTGGAGGCCGACCGATGGATGCTTAGTTGAAGTCCTTTCCGGAAGCAGCGGAATGGACTCGAAGGCTTGTCCAGCTCCTTTCCAGGGTTTTCCCAGTGAAAGGTTTCCCAGCATGTCCCTGAATCCTAACTAACGTGACTGACCACCACCAGACAGTGTGGCTGTTGGAACATCGATGACTCCAAAGAGGCCTCCAGCTAACTGTGGGCAGGGGATGTGTCTGTTTATTGTTGTATTGTACTCTCCCAAGTGCTTTATACGGTGCTCTGCACACAGTAAGCACTCAATAAATACGATTGACCTATTCATGCATGACAACCAGGTCTGCTGTCCTTTAAAAGAAGTACGGTAGTCCATAAGTCATCAAATGCTGCAACGAAATGGAATCTGGTCTGTTCACTCTTCCCAGAACCAGTCAAACCATTTCTTGGGCACTTACTGCGTGCAGAGCACTGTACTAAGCGCTCAGGAGAATGCAATACATTAGAGGTGGTAGACACCCCCCCGCCCACAATTAGCTTGCAGCCTAGAGGGGGATGAGCAGATTTATGAATTGTTCTTACAAACAATCAAGCATTTATCCCCAAGAGCCCTCCCAGAATTCAATGACCAGTGCTCAAATGGCAACAAGCCACAGTCTCAGGTGACAGGGACATTCTGATGGACTTTTATCCCAGATTCAAAGCCCTACTGAGAGCTCACTTCCTCCGGGAGGCCTTCCCAGACTGAGCCCCCTCCTTCCTCTCCCCCTCCTTCCCATCCCCCCCGCCCTACCTCCTTCCCCTCCCCACAGCACCTGTATATATGTTTGCACATATTTATTACTCTATTTTACTTGTACATATTTACTATTCTATTTATTTTATTAATATGTTTTGTTTTGTTGTCTGTCTCCCCCTTCTAGACTGTGAGCCCGCTGTTGGGTAGGGACCGTCTCTATATGGTGCCAATTTGTACTTCCCAAGTGCTTAGAGTACAGTGCTCTGCACACAGTAAGCGCTCAATGAATACGATTGAATGAATTGGATCATACTGGGACATAATTTTGCCCCTCTAGACCGTAAGCTCCTTATGGGCAGGGAGCATATCTATCAACTCTATTATATTGTACTTAGCATAGTTGCCCGTACACAGTTAAGTACTCAATTAAAACCACTAATTGACTAATTAACTGAGCAGTGCCTCTGCTGTTGAGCTTTCTGCTTCCAAAATGCTCTGGGTACCCTGGGTCACGAAGAGCTAAGTTGCTGCCAACCACTCCTCGACCACCTCCATAGCTATAATTCTATTTGTTCTGACAATTTTGACACCTTTCTACAAGTTTTGTTTTGTTGTCTGTCTCCCCCTTCTAGACTGTGAGTCTGTTGTTGGGTAGGGACCGGCTCTATATGTTGCCGACTCGTACTTCCCAAGCGCTTAGTACAGTGCTCTGCACAACAGTAAGCACTCAATAAATACGATTGATTGAATGAATGAATGAATGAGTGAATGGACCTCTCTCTCCACCCGGCGGCCGAGCAAATCCAGTGGGATTTGGTGCCGTGGGAGTCAGAAGGACCCGAGGCCTAATTCCGGCTCCGCTACATGTCTGCTGTGGAACCTTGGGAAAGTCCCTTCACTTCTCAGTGCCTTAGTTACTTCAGCTGTAAAATGAGGATTAAGATTCTGAGCCCTATGTGAGCCAGGGACTGTGTCCAACCTGATCATCCTGTATCTACCCCAGTCCATGTCCTCATGTCATCTAAGTGTTTTGTGTCAGCAATCCTGATGTGCTGTCACCAGACCCTTCTCTCCACTTTATTCTTCGATTGTGAGCCCTCCCCTCCCACCCTGAAGGCAGGAACTGTATCTAATTCCCACCTCTCAAAAGAATGCCCTAACCACATGGCTCAGTGGAAAGAGCCCGGGCTTTGGAGTCAGAGGTCACGGGTTCAAATCCTGACTCCACCAACTGTCAGCTGTGTGACTTTGGGCAAATCACTTAACTTCTCTGTGCCTCAGTTACCTCATCTGAAAAATGGGGATTAAAACTGTGAACCCCCCGTGGGACTACCTGATCACCTTGTAACCTCCTCAGCACTTAAGAACAGTGCTTTGCACATAGTAAGTGCTTAACAAATACCATTATTATTATTATTATTACTACATGGTAACAACTTAATAAATACTAGTTTCTGATCCTCTCCTCCCTGAGCTCCTCCTGGATCCCAGTTCTCATAGCTTCAGAAGCCCTACCCCCAGAATTCTGCCAGGGCCAAGGGCGGTCAGCTACCCTAGACTCCCGCCCACTCCAATCAATCAATTAAAGGTATTTATTAAGCACTTAATGTATGCAGAGCACTGTATTAAGCACTTGGGAGAGTACAATAGAAAAGAGATGGTAGGCATGTTCCCTGCCAACAATGAGCTTTCCCACACCTTAAGTCACTTAACTGAGATCACAAAACAGCAACTGGCAACAAGCTCCCTCAGTATCTTCCATAAATAAAGGTTCCCATGACACACAACAAGATGTCTGAGAGGACAATGCAGGCATTCCTCCTACAACCCAACAGTTGTTTGCTGGCAAACCTCCACACTATTAAAAATTCCTGTTTTTTCAACCATTGTTTCCATGGGAAACAGCGGATCAAGGGACAGGTATTTGGAAAACAACTGAAATAGCCCAATGCTTCAGTCATGAAAGATGAAAAAATGCTGTTTGGAAAAAACTGGTATTTCCCTTTTTCTCTGACATTTGTCTGACATTTGTCAGTGGCTATTAGCATGTCACAGGGGAACCAATCTGCATTGCTTAAAATTAGTTTCTAATAAATGATGAATTTTAAATACTTGCAAGTCTCCCTTTGCAAAGCTAAGGAAGTTTTGACAGGTCCCATGGCTTCAACTTCCACTTCTTTGTGGATGATTCCCAAATGTACATCTCCCGCCCTGATCTCTCTCCCTCTCTTCTGCCTCACATTTCCTCCTGCCTTCAAAACTTCTCTATCTGGATGTCCGGTCGTCACCTCAAACTTAAGCTGTCCAAAACAGAGCTCCTTCTCTTTCCATACAAACCCTGTCCTCCCCGTGACTTTCCCATCACTGTAGACAGCATCACCATCTTTTCTGTCACCCAAACCCTAACCGTGGTCTTATCTTTGACTCATTCAACCCACATATTCAACCTATCACTAAATCCTGTCGGTTCAATCTTCATAACATTGCTAAAATATGCCCTTTTCTCTCCAGCCAAACTGCTACTATGCTAATCCAAGCATTTCTCCTATCCCACCTTGATAACTGTATCAGCCTTCTTGCTGAGCTCCCTGCATCCTCTCCCGACTCCAGGCCATACTTAACTCATCTGCTTGGATCATTTTTCTACAAAAGCATTCAATCCACATTTCCCCACTCCTCAAGAACCTCCAGTGGTTGTCCATCCACCTCCACATCAAACAGAAACTCCTCATCATTGGTTTTAAAGCCCTCAATCACCTTGCCTCCTCATTCCTCACCTTACTTCTCTCCCACTACAACCCAGCCCACACTGTACCTCGATCTTGTCTATTTCACCTCAGACCTCTCTCCCTTGTCCTGTCTCTGGCCCTGGAACACCCTCTCTTTTCATATCTAATTACTCCCCCGACTTCAAAGCCTTACTGAAGCCACATCTCTTTCAAGAGGCCTTCCTTAAGGCCCTGTTTCCTCTTTTCCCTCTCCCTTCTGAATCGCTTTGACTTGCTCCCTTTACTCACCACCACCCCAAGCCCCATAGCACTTATGTATATATCTGTAATTTACTTATTTATATTAATGTCTGCTTCCCCACACTCTAGCCTGAAAGCTCGTTGTGGGCAAGGAAAGTGTCAGTTATAGTGTTGGGCTGCACTCTCCAAGTGCTTAGTACAGTGCTCTGCACACAGAAAGCGCTCACTAAATACATGATTGATGGATTGACTTCTAGACCTATGCTCTATCCACTAAGCCACACTGCTTCTCAGTTTCCCTTTTCACATATTCTCACCATTGTTCTCCCCACGAAGGGGTCTTGCCACCCGGTGACTGTTCATGCTGGATTGCGGAAATCTCCGCATCCCGAGGAAAGGGAGAGAAAACCGCGGTCTAGGTTTCCCCTCACTAGCTTTCCCATAACAGCTGGAGTGCTGTCCATATACTGAAGTGATTTTCCCTTTCCCTCACCCTGCAAGTGATTTCAAAATGGAACAAGACCTGCATGAGGCATTCAAATGAAGTAGTCAAGCCACCTCAAGAGGAGGAAGACACTAGCTTGGACTAAAAGATGTTCGTCCAACTGCTCATTATGTTAGACCGTGCTGGCTAGAGGGCAGCATTGTATAACAGATGAAATGTTGGAGGTGAGGCCTTCATTTCCATAAAAATTTACAATTTAGGGCTACTATAGCATGGATTTTCCTATCTTATTAGTGGCTCAGTCACTGAGGAACCCGATTACAAAATCAGTTTAATTTATTAAAATAATCAAGGCTCGCAGAGCGACCCTAAACTGCACCAAATGTAATTTCTGACTGCCGTCTACGTCACTACAAAAAAAAAAAATCTGAAGTTTAATTGCCAATAAAAATTGGATCCCGCTTTTTTTGTTTCATTTGGCACCTACTCACACGCGTGTCATTTTTCAAAATCCTTGATCGACAAAACAGGGAAATGTGCATATTAGTTTACACTCTTTTCCCTCAGTTTTGATTTACAGAGATGGGGTGGCTATTCCTAAATGGGTCTTTTATTCCTTTCCGTTATTTTGCCTCCTGAATTTTCACCTGCAACTTAACACAATGTGGGAAGATCTAGAGAACAATAGTTTCAAAGAATCATAATGGCGTAATGGAAAGAGCACATGCCTGGGAGACAGACGACCTGGGTTCTAACCCTGGCTCTGCCACGTGTCTGCTGTGTGACCTTGGGCAAGTCACTTCACTTCTATGTGCTTCACTTTGTCCATCTATAAAATGAGGATTTAATTCTATTCCCTTCAACCTAGACTGTGAGCCTCATGAGGGACATGGACTGTGTCCAGCCTGATAACCTTGTATCTACCCAAACACTCACAGCGGTGCTTGGCACATAGTAAGCATTTAACGAATACCATTTTTAAAAGAGTAATGGCATATATTCTATATCATTTGCAGTGTTTTAAGGCCACCATGAGTTTCCGTAAACTTATTCCATAAAATAAGTGAAAATTTCTAAGAAACTGTAGTAGATTCTTCATTAGGCAGTTCTGCCATAAGCAATGCTTTTACAAGGCATTTTGGACTGAATGCCGTTGAGGAATTAGGGAATGTTCTTCTGACAACACATGCTTGTGTGGATAGAAAACAATGTGGTCAGAAGGCACTGCAGCTTGGGTCAGGGCATACTACGATGTCATTTCTCCTTAACCAGAGGTTTTTCAAATCTGCAACTCCTGCGTTATAGGAGAACTGACTGCACACCATTCCTGTTTTCATTCAACTATGAATTCTCTACAAACATTGAACATTTCAAACCTTTCATCTAACTTTAAGGAAGAATGGAGAATGTATGACAGCTTTGCCAAATTCTCTCAGTTGGAATTCCAATCCCTTTCCCCAAGGTTATCACTGCAGGTCCTGAAAGATGGTAGGATCTAGAAAATCTTACCAGAATACAACAAAATCCTCCCTAAAAATAATCCATAAATCTAGCTAAAGGGTCTGTGAGCTCCTTGAAGAAAAGGATCCTCTGAGGAAGGAAGCTGGGAGAGGGTTTAGGCGCCACGGTGGTGAGACGGAATGGCCAGATCAAATGCAGGCAGATCTTCGAGTTAATAACCTTCTGTGATAATAATAATAATAATGGCATTTATTAAGCACTTACTATGTGCAAAGCACTGTTCTAAGCGCTGGGGTAGATACAAGGTGATCAGGTTGTCCTACAGGGGGCTCACAGTCTTAATCCCCATTTTACAGGTGAGGTAACTGAGGCACAGAGAAGTTAAGTGACTTGCCCAAAGTCCCACAGTGGACAACTGGCAGAGCCGGGATTTGAACCCGTGATCTCTGACTCCAAAGCCCCTGCTCTTACCACTGAGCCAAGCTGCTTCTCACTGAGCCACGCTGCTTCTCTGATTTGTAGGCTGATCCAAGAGAAGACGCTTACTGTACTCCAATCTTATCTATAATAATAATAATAATCATGACATTTATTAAGTAAGCTCTTACTACGTGCCAGGCACTGCATTAAACGCTGGGGTGAACACAAGCAAATCGGGTTGGACATGGTCCCTATCCCATATGGGGCTCACGGTCTCAATCCCCATTTTACAGACAAGGGAACCGAGGCATAGAGAAGTGAAATGACTTGACCAAGGTCACACAGTAGACAAGTGGCGAAGCTGGGATGACCATGATCTCATGAATCCCAGGTCCAAGCTTTAGCCACTATATGCCAAGCTGCTTCTCACCTCATCACCAACCACTTTCCCACGTCCTCCTCCTAGACGGGAACTCCGCCCCCCCCCCCCCTCCAAATACACCAGACCACTACTCTCTCCACTTTCAAAGCATTACTAAGGTCACATCTCCTCCAAGAAGCCTTCTCCTTTTAAGCCTTCTTTTCCCTGCCTCCCTCTCCCTTCTGCATCATCTCTGCACTTTCATCTGTGACCTTTGGACACTTGATATTCGCCTCACCGCCAACCCCACGGCACTTATGTATATATCTTTAAATTATATAATTTACTTATTTATTCCTATTAATGTCCATCTCCCCCTCTAGACTGTAAGCGCACTATGGGCAGGGAACATGTCTGCTAATTCTGCTATACTGTACTCTCCCAAGCACTTAGTACGGTGCTCTGCAAATAGTAAGTGCTCAATAAATATAATTGATTGATTACTGATCCATTGGGGCCACGGCAAGGACCAACTACTAGATGAGGGGGAGGCCGTCGCTATACATGATCAGAAAGTCGTTTCCGGAATACTGCTGACTTTCTTGACGCTGTCAGAAGCAGTGATTCCTCTGCATGATGCCTCTGTAACACCACTGACTTGCCGAAGTGTGATATTCATACACACTTGGAGGAAATCAACGAAGAAAGTGCTAAAGGAATCTGGATATTTAGGAGGAAGGGGGTTAATTCACCGGCTGTTGCTTTCCACCGGGACCATGCAGCCTAGCAGAGCAGGCCGGGCTCTCAGATTCAACAGGGGAAAGAAATTCTCTCCAAGAGAGAGAGGGTGGAGAGATGAATTTAGCCCAGGCGGAAATGGCGTTGAAAGGGAGTTTGGGCTGCAGCAGCTTCCAACATGTGGAGCCAGAGAGACACTCTCGCCCACAGAACAACTGCTTCGTGTTATTTATTTACAGCCATTTGACTCTATAACAGACAGTTTATGGGGCTGTAAAGCAGCTTGAACTGTTCAGAACAGTCAGTACCATCTTCACTGCTGATGTCTTCTCTGACACTCAGGGGAGGGGAAATCACTGAGTGTCATTCTCAGGGTTAGGTTAGTGACACAACTGCCCTACTGTGTTCACCACTTCTCCCTTCCCCTCCAACAGTCCCCTCTCCCTAACCCCTTCCCCATTTCCCCCACTTTTCTTAATGGTATTTGTTAAGTACTTACTATGTGCCAAGCATTGGGGTAGATACAAGCTAATCAGGTTGGACACAGTCCATGTCCCACCTGGGGCTCACGATCTTTTAATCCCCATTTTACAGATGCGGTACCTGAGGCACAGGGAAGTAAAGTTTCTTGCCCAAGGTCACACAGCAGAAAAGTGGTAGAATGGAATTAGGACCCGGGTCCTCTGGCTTCAAGGCCCATGCTGCTTTCATTAGGCCAAACTGCTTCCTAAACCTTGCTGACTGAAGAGCAGTGGTGAGAAAAACAGAAGTGGGGTCGGGAAGCTAAGGGAGCAGGGGCTTTTGGGGATACCTCTAATTCCCCTCCTCAAACATATTCTCCTTTACTGCAACACCAGGGATGGTGGGGGTTCCTGGTTAGGGCTCCCCATTGGAGCTTCCACACCTTCAACTCAGACCCGTCTACTCCATCCCCCCACCTCCAAGTGAATCACCACTTAAATCTTTCCAGATCAATGGGAGGGAGAGGAAAAGTGGGGAAAACGGCAGAGAGGGCAGGTGAGCACTCAGAGACTTCTCATGGCCCTAAGTCAATTTTTCAAGTGCCTAACACCTCTGACAGTCAGAAAGTGTCTCTCCAAGTCTTCTCATGGCCCTTAGTCAATTTTTCAAGTGCCGAACACCTCTGACAGTCAGAAAGTGTCTCTCCAAGTCTCTTCAGGAGGAAGCAAGCAAGTATTGTTACACCCTTTCTAAGGGTGAGAAGTCTGAGGCAAAGGGGGTGCAGTGCCTCTAGTCACTAGGAAACCCCGTCTCCGTGGGATTGCCTTATAATAATGATGGCATTTGTTAAGCGCTTACTATGTGCCAAGCACTGTTCTAAGCGCTGGGGTAGATACAAGGTAATCAGTTGTCCCACATGGGGCTCACAGCCTTAATCCCCATTTTTACGGATAAGGGAACTGAGGCACAGAGAAGCTAAGTGAATTGCCCAAGGTCATACAGCAGACAAGGGGCGGAGCCGGAATTAGAACCCAAGACCTCTGACTCACAGGACCGGGGCTCTTTCCACTAAACCTTGCTGCTTCTATAATAATAATGATGATGGCATTTGTTAAGCGCTTACTATGTGCAAAGCACTGTTCTAAGCGCTGGGGGATACAAGGTAATCAGGGTGTCTGCTGTAGGGCTCACAGGCTTCATCCCCATTTTACAGATGAGGTAACTGAGGCCCAGAGAAGTGAAGTGACTTGCCCAAAGTCACACAGCTGACAAGTGACGGAGCCGGGATTAGAACCCCTGACCTCTGACTCCCAAGCCCGGGCTCTTTCCACTGAGCCTCGCTGCTTCTATGTCTGTCTCCTTCTCGAGACAGTAAACTTACTATGAGTAGGGAACATGTCTGCTAATTCTGTTGGACTGTACCCTCCCAAGCGCTTAGTCCAGTGCTCTGCACCTAGTAAATGCTCAGTAAATACCTTTGGGGAACACTACACCCCAGCGAGGTTGAGGCTATTTCTCCAGGAGGCAGCGACAGCAACTGTGGCAGCCCACCAGTCCTGCCCCACACACGGGGTTGGGGGTAGGATCATATGACTTCCATGTTTTAACATATATGAACCTACTGGGCCGAGGTCAGAGACATTGGTGGATGTTGGGTGGGGTGAGGGTCTCTCCACAATTTAAGCACTTCCATCACAGTCCCAGAAGGCTGCTTGCTCACTGGAGAGCTCTCTTCATTCAATCGTATTCACTGAGCACTTACTGTGTGCAGAGCACTGTACTAAGCATTTGGGGAGTCTTGTCTTCCCCCAACACCTCATGGGCCACATGCTTCTGAACCTCCCCTTCCCAGGGCACAGCTGAGAGCTGCAGGCCGTTTCCTCTGCAGCTGAGGCTGGTCCAGGAGTCACACCTCCTCCATCCTCCACCCTGCCAGATTCTTCCTCTTGTAAATGACTGGGGTCTGGATTTATTTAGAAAAGGGCGCCCGCTGCCTTGCAACCGGGCGCCTCGGAGACACCGGAGCAGAGACGAACGGTGCCAAACGAGTCTGAAGCGGAGCCACGTTGAGTTCTTGACTCGGCCGGGAAAGCTCAAATAGGTACGTCTTAGCCAGAGTCCAAACCTCCCCATTGCTCCTTGGACAGGCACGAGTTCCTCGTTCATAGCTCTGACACCGGCCAACTTTAAGTGGTAGTTTCTGGACTAAAACAAGCATTGCCTTGAGGCCCTATTCCAGGCAATTATTATTATTACTATTATTATTATTAGGGATCACCACAGCACTGTAACTCTGGAATATGTAATGGCCTGGAGTATGGAGGCATTCCCTCTACCCACCTGGAAGATGTAGACAATCCAGAGAGCTTTGTATTCCAGTGCTTAGCACATAGCAAGCACTTAACAAATACCATCATCATCATTATTATTATTATTATTACACAAACCCCACAAATCCCTGCTGTCCAGGAATCCCCTTCCAGTTTCTAGTCCAATCAGAGCTCTCCTTTGGGGGACAAAAAGGAAGAGGGAGGAAGGTCATTTTTGTTGCAGTTTCAAAGGTTTTCAGGTTCAGCACCTCCCTGTACCTCTCCTCAATCCAAACAGGGAAGCCAACCTGATTTTGGATGCCCCCTCAATCAATCAATCTTATCTATTGAGTGTTTATTGTACTAAGCGCTTGGGAGAGTACACTATAACAATAAAACAGACACATTCCCTACCCACAATGAGCTAATAGTCTAGAGAGGGAAGGCAATTCTAAATCCAAGAATCATGCTGATGCTGTGGGGGTAGAGGTGGCCCACAGGCCTACAGAGAGAGTCTACATGAATTTAAAACCCAAGAAGTCTGTGGTACATATGCTCTGATCCTTCAAAAGTATCATTTCCCTCCAGCCATGCTTGAGACACAGGAATGCCCAAGCCAATTTAGCTTCGGCTTCAAGACACGGTAGTACTGACGTATTGGAAGCAGGGAAGGTTTAAGTGGGATTAACCGCAAAAGGGACACTGAAATGTTTTGGATACCCTGAAGGAAATGCTGAAGGACACAGGCTGTTTATTTTTCTCCAGTTGGTTTGCTGTTTGTTAGCAGAAAGCAATAATTAGTTTGCAACCTAATCTTGAAGTCTATAGATCTGGCACTGTTCCGTATCAGCCAAGTTGGCCAGAGTTAGAATTCCACGCCGATCTAGCACTCGCTCTCTGTCTGTCTCTCTCTCTCCTTGGATCCCACTTTTTAATTCCTCTTTAGCAGCATTACAAATATGCAAAAGATTTATGGAAACTTGGGCTTCAAATAGCATCAATTTTGGATTCTGTTCTCTGCTCAGCAGTTACGGCTCCCTATGGTTTGGATCCACGGAGGGAAGACTGTGTCAATATTTCCGTTCTGTACTTCTATCTTAATGAGTTTACTAGTTGGCTTTAAAACTAGACTTTGGGCTGAAATTTAGACTCTAAGGTGTCAGTTCAGAAACAAATTTGTTTTCAGTCAACTTCAAAACAAGTCTATTTCTAGATTTTTTAAATTGAGCTACAAAATCAGTTTACCCAGCTTGAATGCTTTGGGTGTTTAAGTTTGCTTGGTTGTTTGTTTTGATACCCTCAGAGTTCCACCAAAGGTTTGGGTGGAAATGAAAAAAAACATGAAATAAAGTTACCGAGCAGTTAGTCCTTAATATTGTCGACTGGCATCTGATACCAAAAATCACGTAAACTCAGCAAACTGACATACTCAATTTGGCTGAGATCTTCCTTCACCCAATGACTATCTTGCACCTGCCTGGTGAGGGCTGAAATTCCAAGAGCCAATAACTGTACCATTGAGATGCAGTCTCAAGGCCCGTTCGGGGCCTGGTTAGCCACACTAGCCGAAGCCAATTTATCCTTAGCGATGAAAAACTGTGGAATGAGCCCAGAAGATTATGTCTTAGATACCAGAAGATGCTGAGAGAAAAATCATCTAGTCTAGGCAAAGCTATCCTGAAGCTTATCCACAGCTTCCAAGGACCAATCCTCTTTGTGAAAACTTTCAGAGCCTGCAGGAAAGTGCCTTCAAATGCTGATATCACTAACCCTCATTTGCAGGCCCAAGTCCAATGAAGAGAGTTCTTAAAGAACACTAACGCTAGTAATTCTTCAGTCTACAGAAAGGCTAAGGCATGCGAGGGAAAGGCCAAAAACTAACTTCCATGTCTATGGAAGAGGGATCAAGAAGGGCTGTGCTGAGGATATGCAAGAGGCTCCCTTTTTTTTGTTGTTTTAAAGCTTTCTCAGAGGCCATTTGGAGCTGTCAGTTGGGACAACCCCAGCTGTAAATGGAACAGAAAAAAACCTTGTTTCCTTTCCTTTCTCCTCCCCACCATCCCCATGTAAAAGACCTTCGGTTATTTGCATAGGTTTTCAAAAACATCACTGTTTTTTGGTTTCATGACAGCAGAACAGAAAAACACTTTTAGATCTCAGTTAAAAAGAAAAAAAGACGACTGATTTTCCTGGAAACCCAATGCAACCAAAGACACAAAGTCCTGAATAAGTCCAATTAGGCTGCATTCTTGTAGCGGGAGTAACTCAAAGCAACCAAAATGAATTAACAGAAACAAGGGAAGCCAAATAAAATACTTAATGGTTGTGTATTAAGAAAGGTTTTATGATCTTGAGTGTAACTCAAGCTTTTAGGAGGGAGGGAGGGGGACGGGAAAATTTCAAGTAGCGTTACCGGTTTTCAGAAATAACTAGCGTTATTAGGAAGATAATCATCACACCAAGCACACTTACATAAGGCTTCTCATCTTTAAAACGCTTGAGAAGGCCTCTGATCCATCCAAGGATGAAATCTCTGCCTGACACTGGACGAAGTTCTAGAGATCAGCTCTTAGGTTCACAGACCATGCTGCTAACAGAGAGGATGCATCCATGACAGCAAATGTCACAGGGGAGGGCCGGTGAACATTCTGCCCGTGAAAGCTTGGGAAAACACCTTTTCATTCAATCGTATTTATCACGCACTTACTGTGTGCAAGCACTGTACTAAGGGCTTGGGAAAGTACAACAATGAAGAGCAGTGCGTGGCTCAATGGAAAGAGCGCAGGCTTGGGAGACAGAGATCCTGGGTTCAAATCCTGGCACTGCCACTTGTCAGCTGTGTGATTTTGGGCAAGTCACTTGACTTCTCTGTGCATCAGTTACTTCATCTGTAAAATGGGGATTAAGACTGAGCCCCACGTGGGACTACCTGATCACCTTGTATCCCCCCAGTGCTTAGAACAGTGCTTGGCACATAGTAAGCGCTTAACAAATACCATTATTATTATTATTATTATTAAAGAGTGACAATCCCTGCCCACAATGAGCTCACAGTCTAGAGGGCATTGTCCAAACATGAATGGTTACAAGGAGAAAGGCAGGTTCTACCACCAGAGGGGCTGCCCTTGTTTTGGCAATAATGGGGATGGTTTGGGCTAAATACCCATGGTCTCTCCCCCTGAGCCTAGTAGCATGCACCAAAAGCCCTCTGAGAGGGAGAATGGACACAAAGAATGGCATGACACACTGATGTCATGCCAAAATCCTCTCCCTACTACTTCCTTTCCACTTCCCCAATCCCTCCAACTTAGTGTCACCACTTTCCTGAAGCAGGGAATCAGTGCCTCCTGATTAGAAAATGTACTTTTTTTTATGATACTTACTATGTGCCAGCCACTGCATCATTAATCACTGGGGTAGATACAAGATAATCAGTTTGGACACAGTCCCTGTCCCACACGGGGCTCACAGTCTATATAGGAGAGAATAGGATTTAATCACCATTTTACAGATGAGGGAACTGAGGCACGGGAAGTGAAGGGACTTGCCAAAGGTCACACAGCTAACAAGTGGTGAAACTGGGATTAAAACTCAGGTTTTGAGCTAATTAGAACCCAGACAGTCATTCTGTCAAATGACCAGGGTTCCTCTTGGGCCACAGCTGCTAATCAGGCTCATTATCCAGAGAAGCAGCATGGCTCAGGGGAAAGAGCCTGGACTTGGGAGTCAGAGGTCATGGGTTCTAATCCTGACTCCACCACTTGTCAGCTGTGTGACTTTGGGCAAGTAACTTATCTGTGCCTCAGTTCCCTCATCTGTAAATTGGGGATTAAAACTGTGAGCTCCATGTGGGACAACCTTGATTACCCTGTATCCCCCAACCCAGTGCTTAGAACAGTGCTTGGTACCTAGTAAGCACTTAAATACCAACATTATTATTATTATTAATCATTCAAGCACCCATTTATGGCATCTGTTTATTGGGCGGACTGGGTGTGGGCTATTCTTGCCATCTCGTCTGTGTCCAAATGCATGAAGCCTCCGGGAGGCCTGAGGGACAGCAGATTTGGGGAAAGAACTCAGAATCTGAAGAGCCACTTGACGAAGCTGGTTGTTTGGAATTTAATCAGGCTGGCTCTCAGAGGTGCTGCCATTCTGTATCTTCAGCCGGTGTGCCGTGACTTGGAGGACAGTTGTCCCACATGTGGAAATCCATCCATGGGACAGCCGGCCCCTCAGCTGGGGACTTTTGATGCCCATTCGAGGCCCATTTCAGGGCCCTCCTGTCGATTTATCCCTTCCCTGTCAACCCCAGTGGCAGGAGGGGAAGAGGGAAGGGGTTACAGTTTGAGAAGCAGCGTGGCTTAGTGGAAAGAGCACGGGCTTTGGAGTCGGAGGTCATGGGTTCTAATCCCAGCTCTGCCAATTGTCAGCTTTGTGACTTTGGGCAAGTCACTTAACTTCTCTGGGCCTCAGTTACCTCATCTATAAAATGGGGATTAAGACTGCGAGCCCCCTGTGGGGCAACCTGATCACCTTGTAAACTCCCCAGCGCTTAGAACAGTGCTTTGCATGTAGTAAGCACTTAATAAATGCCACTATTATTATTCTTAAATAAGGAAATGTGTCAATTTACTGTTACACTGTACTCTCCCAAGTGTTCTGCACACAGTAAATGCTCAATAAATACGATTAAATGAAAGAATGAAATCAACCATGCTCCCCTCAGGCAAAGGCAGGTTGGACAGGGAGGTTGATACTAATGGAGTTGAGGTTAATCAGAAGAGTTCACCTTCCCTTCTCTCCTAGAAATGTGTACAGATGGTTCTCTTCTAACACGGGGATGATCTTATGGAACCCCATGAACAGGGATTAAGACTGTTAGCCCCACGTGGGACAACCTGATTACCTTGTATCTAATCCAGGGCTTAGAAAAGTGCTTGGCACATAGTGAGCACTTACCAAATGCCATTATTGTTATTATTATTATTATCATTAAGGAAAACTCCGACAATAATGCTCAGCCAGCCTGGCTCCAGTGCTGTTTCTTCTGACACCGTGTTGTGCCACATCCAGAAATGGCCACCAGGTCTCTGAAACATGTAGTGAAAACAAACCTTCTGGGAAAACTATGTGGGATTGGGAATCTATCCTCACCTCTATTCCAGGTTGAACCACAGCCCTCCCCATGGGGTTCTACTTGGTGGTCTCCCATCATTAGTAGTGTGAATTTCACTCCCCCTGGCAGAAAGCTGAGCCTGGTATGCCAGGAATTGAGCTGTTTGTCTCTATTTTGCAGCTCTCGGCCTTCTCACAGCCCTGCTGCTAATTGTCCTGCAGACCAGCTTTTGACTTTCACAAAACAAACTTGACCTGGATGTCACTGCCTACGGAGCATGCTTTGTGCAAAAAAGAGAGCGAGAAAAGAACCAAGTGACCATCCCCTTTCAGGGGATGCTCAGTGGAAAGAGAAAATGGGGGAAAAATAGATAAGCCATCAAAAACCAGAAGGGAGTACAGATTTTCCCCCTGTTTCAGAAGCATATGAAGGGAGTGCGCATTATACCTGCTATTTAGCTGGATTAAATGGCTGCAGCCTTAGGAAGACAATTTTGTGTTCAGTCAGGGGCCAAATCCAGCATAATGAGGATGAAAATTATAACAATAATAATAATAATTACAATGTATTTCTGAATAAAGGAATCATTTTGACTGGAAGGGACCTCCAGAGGTGACTTAGGCTAACCGTCTGGCAGGACTGAATCCTTCCTCCTCTTTAAAGATGATTGCAACTTCTATCAGTAATCCACTCTACTTCTTAAACCACTGGAAAGTTCTACCCAAATCTCTTGCACTGTACCTAAGCTCATTCATTTCCCCTTACTCTAACTTTATTGGTAACAACAAAGAGGCACATTTTCCATTGAATAACATCCCAAAGAAGTCTTTTCCCCCCACACATAAAGCATCTGTGAGAGTTAGACACTCTTTTTTCCCCCCTATGATGAAGGTGGATGGAATCAGAGCCTAAGATCTCTCACACACTCATCCGTTCAGAGGAAAACCTGTCTCCACCAGGATCAGCATCGAGCGCTCTGATTGGTAAGGAGGATTATGCCATAGGAGGAGAGACTGTAGACTCCCCTAGCCTGTAAGCCCGTTGTGGGCAGGGATTGTTTCTCTTTAATAATAATAATAATAATAATAATGGCATTTATTAAGTGCTTACTATGTGCAAAGCACATAGTACTGGGGAGGTTACAAGGTGATCAGGTTGTCCCATGGGGGGCTCACAGTCTTAATGCCCAGATAAGCAGTGTGGCTCAGTGAAAAAAGCCCAGGCTTTGGAGTCAGAGGTCGTGGGTTCAAATCCCGGCTCCACCACTTGTCAGCTGTGTGACTTTAGGCAAGTCACTTAACTTCTCTGGGCCTCAGCCTTAGCCTTTTTCCTTAGCCTTTTCTCCCCCTTGCTCCCCTTTCCCACTGGTCTGCCCCTCCACTGGCCCATTCCTGGTCCCGTTTCATAAGGCACCTGCCTAAGGGGACCAGATTCTGTTTACACACCTTTAAACTTCACTGAACATGTCTACAAGGACACCAGGCCCAGCACATCCCACCCCTATCCTAAAGGCCTGTCCTCCGCTTCAGAGCAAGGGAAAAGAAAACCTCAAGGACTTGAAATGAGGGCCCACTTTTCTGCAGGAAGGGTCAGGGGTGGCCCTCAGTGCCTCGGATCATGGGGAGGTGGTCAGCATGTAACAGAGACCCAAAACGCAATCAGCAACCACGAAAGGAACAAAGGGAGTTCACCGTCAGGCTAAGGAAAGAGATCAGACCAGAGTTACCTTGACACCACAGTGTTACTGGAAATCAGGTCGGACACAGTCCCTGTCCCGCTAGGGGCTCACAGTCTTAAATCCCATTTTACAGATGATGGAAATGAGGCACAGAGAAGCGAAGAGACGAAGAAGAGAGTGGTTATTTGGCGTATAATGGTGGTGAAAGAGACAAGGTCAGGGCACAGTGAGTAAGCTGGAGCTACAGGCAAAGTGTGAGGCAAGGTGAGGAGTCTGGTGAGGTGAAATACGATGGGGCGAGCTAATTGAGTCCTTTAAAGCCAATGGTAAAGAGGTTCTGTTTAATATTGAGGTGGATAGGCAGCCATTGGAGGTTTTTGAGGTGTGTGGAGACAGAGCCTAACTGCTTTGGTTGAAAAATGAGCAAAACACCCCTCCAATAGTCCAAAGGGGAAGAAGGGCATAGAGGTGTTTGGGGAAAGGGCAGACTTTGGCTCTAGGGCTAGCATTTCCCCGGGCCCACTACAGTCCTTACACAGTCCGGGATAAGACCTCTGGCCCATCCTGCCCCGATTACTACCGCCTCTAATATGACCTAGTGGAAAGAATCTGGGCCGGAGAGTCAGATGACCTGGATTCTCAGTCGGGCTCCGTCACTTGTCAGCTGGGTCACCCTGACAAGTCACTTCACTTCTCTGTGCTTCAGTTTTTTCAACTGTAAAATGGAGATTCAATGCCCGTTCTCCCTCATTCTTCGGAAGGCGGCAATGGTAAACCACTTCCGTATTTTTACCAAGTTTTACGGATACACGTGCCGGAATGAGGCAAAGGTAGGATGTTCTGGAGATAGTGGGTCCAAAGAGTCGGAAATTTTTCAACAGCAATTGACCTAATCCCCCTCACTCTTAGGCTGTGAGCCCCGTGTGGGAAAGGGACTGATTATCTTGTACCTACAGTGGTTGGCCCATACTGAGTGCTTAACAAACACACGATTATTATGATGACTTCCACATTTACAAAATCCAGACACAGATTTCAGAGGGGATCCTCAGAGGAAATTTCAAAGGTATTCCCCCAAACAGTATCCCAAACCATATGCTACTTCAAAATTTATGAGGTCCCTAATGTCTACAGCTCTTTAAGTAGTAGGTTTCTAGCTTTCACCTCTCAACTGCTGCTCAACTGTTGCAAAGGGCTAGGGAAAGAACATCTTGTCCATCCCCCTTCATTCAGGCTGAGTTGTAACTACTCTACTCAAGGACAATGACTCTTCCTTCAGTGTTTTGAGGTCCAGAAAAAGAAAGCCCTAGCTTCCTTTTCTCACCTGGTGCCTAGTAATAATAATAATAATTTAAAAAATAATAAACTTTTTTATTAAGCTCTTACTGTGAGCCGAGCACTGTCCTAAAGCGCTGAGATAAATGCAAGATGATCATATCAAACACACTCCCTGTTTCACACAGGACTCGGAGTCTAAGTGGGAGAGCGGGTATTCTATCCCCAATTTACAGATGAGGAAACTGAGGCACCGAGCAGTTGAGTGACTTTCCCAAGGCCACCTGGCAGGCGAGTGACAGAGCAGGGACTAGGATCCTCTTTCCACTACGCTGTGCCATCAGATGGCCTGCACAACCAGTCAATCCTGCAGCACCATCAGGTAGTAGAGGCTCCCTGAACAGGGAACAAAACAGTTTCATGACGGAGGCCTGGATATTCTGTGAAAGGTAATGGAAAACTTGACTAATCTGACCTTTTTGGTGCTAATATAATTTTCATGGCTATTTTTGTTCTCTCCTGTTTACGTTCTTGGTACCCTTTTGGGGGTGTGTGTGTGTGTCTGTCTGTCTGTCTGTCTTTCTCTCCCCGGACTGGTGCTCCTGATGTATGGGCACATCTCCTCTCATGACCTCGGCTTCTACTCGGGAAAGGTGACTTGGGCTGCGGCAGGAGAGCCTGTCTCCCGGGAGAACAAGGGGAGGAGACACGGCACCCGCCCCCCAGAATGTGGCTGTGATTCGGGTGGATCCGGTCACCCGGATGGCTTCCCACCTTCGCAATCACTCCAGGATGAGGAGGCGGGAGAATCCTGAGAGGACAAGGCCAAACCAAAAGGCAGGACCTCTGGGGGTGGCGTGACGCTCTTTGGATTGGGTTGCCGATGCAGTGGAAAGACCTAGATGTAACAGGCTCATAAACTACAGTCTAGAAAAAGTTCATATTTATCTGCCATTTCGTCCAGGTTTCAAATGGAGAAGCAGTGTGGCCTAGTGGAGAGAGCATGAGCCTGGGAGACAGAAGGACGTGGGTTCTGCCAACTGTTTATTGGGTGACCTTGGGCAAGTCATGTAACTTCTCTGTGCCTCAGCTTCCTCAGCGTACAATGGCGATGCCTGTTCTCCCTCCTACTTAGACTGTAAGTCCCATGCGGAACAGGGCCTGCGTTCGGCCTAATTAACTTGTACCTACCCCAGAGCGTAGAACAGTGTTTGACACATAGGGTAAGCGCTTTCCCAACACCATAAAAGTAGACCAGGCTTTCTCGCAAAAGCAGTGTTAAGCCTGTGCCATAAAGCATGGAAGGGCAGTTTCAGCCCAAAGTTTACGTGAAATGACTTCAATGTATAAAGATGCAGAAATGCTGGATCTGGGGAACCGTTTTCATCCCATAAAAGTAGATTTACAAGGTTTTCCTTTAAAGGCATCCCCAAATCAGAACCACAAAGTGTGTGGCACCTCAAAAGGCCTCAAATCCCCCCTCCCAGCCCCACAGCACTTATGTACATATCTGTCATTTATTTATATTAATGTCTGTCTCCCCCTCTAGACTAAGTTCGTTGGGGGCATGGAATGTCTGTCTGTAGTTATACGGTACCCTCCCACAGTTCTCTGCACACCGTAAGTGTTCAATAAATATGACTGACTGATTTCATGCAGGGCTGGAGGCTTCATCTCTCTGTAACGCTGGGGGCCGAACTCTAAATTGGGAATTACCAACACCTCTCAGGGCTTTTGAAACAATCTCTAGAGAAAGGACACACCTTCTCTCTGCCTGTGTGCCACACTGGGCCCCTAATTGGGTCCAGGGTCGTTAGGGGTAGGTCACCCGAGTAGATTTATGAGTCCCGTAAAGGTTTACAACACACACAACCAAGCAACTGGACCTCCTGCTGCCCCAAGCCCTCTGGGGCTGAATGATTGGCTTTTGTTCATTTTCACCCGTGATACAGGCGGAGGTGCAGTTTATTGAGGTTTTCCTTCTCCCAGAGACCAGCTCCACAGGCTGAGCCCCTGCTCGAATTCCAAATGGTGGATGACAACTTCCCTCACCTAAACATGGCCCAGGGAGACACTGTGTCTGCACAGCAGGGGCAGACCTCACCCTGCTCAGGCCCTGGGGCAAGCTTCAAAAACAAACTCCTCAAAATTGGCTTTGAAGTACTCAATCACCTTGCCCCCTCCTACCTCACGCTACTCTCCTACTACAACCCAGTCCACACACTTTACTCCTCTAATGCTACCCTTCTCGCTGTCCCTCGATATCAATCTCGCCACTGACCTCTCGCCCATGTCCCGTCTCTGGCCTGAAATGCCCTCCCTCTTCATATTCGACAGACAATTATTCTCCCCTCCTTCAAAGCCTTATTGAGGGGACATCTTGTCCAAGAGACCTTCCCTAAGTCCTCTTTTGCTTTTCTTCCACTCCCTTCTGAGTCACCCCAACTTGTTCCCTTTATTCATTCTCTCAGCCCCACAACACTTATGTCCACACCTGTAATTTATTTATATTACTATCCATCTCCCCCTCTAGACTGTAAGCTCATTGTGGGCAGGGGATTTGTTTGTTATATTATATTGTACTCTCTCAAGCACTGAGTACAGTGCTCTGCTCACAGAAAGCACTCAATAAATGACTGACTCCAACATCAGTGGCTTTTCGCTGCTCCTACAGTGCTGACCTCTATGGAGACGGGGACAACTCCAGGTAGGCGTGGGACTCCTGGGCAAAGAATAACTGCCAAGCGCCTCCTCCGAGTCACAATCCCAGCAGTCCAGGTGCTCCTGTGGGCAGGCTAATCTAGGGACCACAATCTTCATGGTAATCTTCACCCCAAGGGACGTGGGGAGAGCCTCCTCCCCTGAAACGGGGGGTGTGGGCGAGGAGCCCCCACCCCTAGTATCCTGGAGCGGCCTATCCAACTGCTCCAGTGACTATGCCACCGCTGCTCAGTTTGAGTGTGCACCAGAAAAGCAGAGGCACTTCCTCTCCTGAAAGAACAGTTTGGGACTCAAATGAGCAGGGGTGGCGGGGATCACAACACAAACTCTGGAAACCTTAGACTATAAGCTCGTTGAAGGGAAGGAATGCATCTGTCTATTGTTCTATGGTACTCTCCCAAGAGCATAGTATAATGCTCTACACACTGTAAGCACTCAAAAGAGAAGCAGCGTGGCTCAGTGGAAGGAGCCCAGGCTTTGGAGTCAGAGGTCACGGGTTCAAATCCCAGCTCCGCCAATTGTCAGCTGTGTGACTTTGGGCAAGTCACTTAACTTCTCTGTGCATCAGTTACCTCATTTGTAAAATGGGGATTAAGACTGTGAGCCCCCGTGGGACAACCTGATCACCCTGTAAGCTTCTCAGCGCTTAGAAGAGTGCTTTGCACATAGCAAGTGCTTAATAAATACCATTAAAAAAATACGACAATGAAAAAACAATGCCAGAAATAACCACCGCTGGAAATGAACCAAATTCCAGTCCAAAGGGACCTGTTCACCTAACGCTTATGAGCCAAAGTCCTATTCAAGATAGAGTTCACTTAAAAATCCACAGTCCAGATTCTGCCTGATCGGACGGATGATCAAACACACCCGAAATCACAGAGGATGAAGAGCCTGTAGCCTTGTCCAGGGGCCTTACTGGTGGAAAAGCTCTTGTAAGTCCTCCCTTCCTCTACCTCCCTCCTTACCCTCAGCCCTCTCCGTTATCTAGCTGTAGACTCTAAGCAGGCAAGAGCCCGTTGTTGGGTAGGGACCGTCTCTATATGCTGCCAACTTGTACTTCCCAAGCACTTGGTACAGTGCTCTGCACACAGTAAGCGCTCAATAAATACGACTGAATGAATGAAAAGCTTGTTTAGGAGTTGGGGATCCAGTGTTTATTTGCAGCCTGGATCTGCCCCAGTTTTGAGTCCTTTCATCTGAGGTCCGACCCACCTTACATTCTGGCTAGTGGAATTTTCCCATAATTGCACTGAACAGCTGCATTTTGATTGTCTACCCAGGGAATAGCTGTCAACTGATAAAATACAGTCCACCCGCCTCCATGCTGAATAATGTGATCCCCCCTTGGTTCCACCACGTGAAAACGACGGTCTTTCTATCTCTGTGCGTTGGAACCGTTTCAGCAGGGTGACTGTCCATCTGAGGGGAACGGGGGAAGACCGTTGACCCCATTCTGATCGAGCCCTTAGCCATTGCGACCCCCCTGCCACCGGGCAGAGCAAGCTGAAGGCAAACTTGAACAAGGTACAACTACTTTACGTGCCTGCCCTTTGAGTACACAGTTGCCAGTTAAATTGTACTCTCCCAAGCACTTAATACAGTGCTCTGTGCACAGTAAGCGCTCAATAAATACAATTGACTGAATGCCTGCTGACATCAGCGCCATCCATCTTCACTCACCAGTGCCCGGAGGATTGCACCTGCCCTATCCAGAGCACAGCTGAGAATGGGAGGCAGGCTAGAATCCAGAGAAGACAAGGCCTGTGTCTCTAGTGGGAAGCTGTGTTGGAGGGAGCCGGTGGGACATTCCTCAGTGGAATTCTGCTGCTTCCGGTAATGGGAAAGGAAAAGCCACTCACCAGGTGCTTGATGAAAACCAGAAGGCACAAATGAAGAGCAAACCCTTACGCCAAGGAATGTTTGGAAGAGGGAAGGAGATGCTAGACTGAAAGCTCATTATGGACAGGGAACATGACTGCTAATTCTATTGTATTCTCCCAACCATTTAGTTTGATTGTAAATGCTCCATTGGTTGATTGATTAATTGAGACTCTTCCAAGCCACCACAAGTAGCTAGTCAGGGACCTCCAGTTCTGGTTTCTGGGGCCAACTCTGATGAGCCTTCTAGACTGTGAGCCCATTGTTGGGTAGGGATGGTCTCTATATTTTGCTGACTTGTACTTTCCAAGCGCTTAGTACAGTGTTCTGCACACAATAAGCGCTCAATAAATACTACTGAATGAATGAATGAGTCTTGCCTTCTCTCCCCAGTTTACCACCAGGTTTCAGACAGCAAGTCAACTGTTCAAACGGTTTTTTTGTTTGTTGGTTGGTTTTTGCACAGAGCCCCAGAATAGGATGGACATGGACCACAACCAGAGAAGGAGGGAAAGCCAGGCTTTATAGTCAAGTGCTCATTGGGAAATCCAGATGAAGTTGTTGGTTCTTGAGCTATATTCCCGTTGAAGAAAACCACTCATTCTGAAGTGGGTCAGCGTAAATATTCTGCCACAAAGCTCAGACTACTATCAAGAGGTAGCATTGTGGGCTGGGAGTCAGGAGACCATTTTTGTCAATGCCACAGGAAGGGAAACTCCTAAACGTTTTCTTGTTGTACGAACAGGCTGAAGGCAGTGGATCCCACTTTTGAAAATGATAAAGACGAAGGCTGACAACTTCCAAAAAAGAGATCACCAGTGCTCAGTGACAGCCAGGTCTGAATCAGCCTGAGACAAGTACATCCCGCTGCCGCAGAAACCAACCAGTACCAGGCAGCTGTACGAGCTGGGAATGCAATCCTGGTTTCTAGGGTTTGTGGGGCCCACAGAGATCCTGGAGGCAGCTCATCCCTGGAAAACCCAGGTAGGACCGCTTGTATATATGTTTGTACATATTTATTACTCTATTTATTTATTTATTTTACTTGTACATATCTATTCTATTTATTTTATTTTGTTAATATGTTTGGTTTTGTTCTCTGTCTCCCCCTTCTAGACTGTGAGCCCACTGTTGGGTAGGGACCATCTCTATATGTTGCCAACTTGTACTTCCCAAGCGCTTAGTACAGTGCTCTGCACACGGTAAGTGCTCAATAAATACGATTGATTGATTGATTGTTTGATGAGGCAGCCCTTTCCTGACTTGCCTCGAGAAATAAGGGCAGCCCAAAGATTTGAGCACCTTCCATACATAATAATAATAATAATAATGTTGGTATTTGTTAAGTGCTTACTATATGCCAAGCACTTGTTCTAAGCGCTGGGGTAGATACAAGGTAATCAGGTTGTCCCACGTGGGGCTCACAGTCTTCATCCCCATTTTACGGATGAGGGAACTGAGGCCCAGAGAAGTGAAGTGATTTGCCCAAAGTCACACAGTCATACATCTCAAAGGGTGCCTGAAGACAGTGGTAGAATTGAAGACTTGTAGACCTGGGTTCTAATCTTGGCTCCGTCACCTGTAGACATATCTGTACGTAGCTGTAATTTATTTCTATTAATGTCTGTCTCCTTCTCTTGACTGTTAACTCACTGTGGCCAGGGAATGTGTCTGTCATATTGTACTCTCTCAAGCACTTAGTACAGTGCTCTGCACACAGTAAGCACTCAATAAAAACGATTGACTGACTGATAAAACCTGGGAGCTTCCCCAACAAGCGACTCATCCACTCTGAAAGAGGGGTGAAATACTAATAGCTAATAAGACATCCCTTCTCAGGGTCACACCTGGAGAGTTTCCAGTACTCTGCCAGACTCGACTACAGGAGGGACAGTCAAGCAGAGGCCTACTCATTCCTAGCTTGGGCAGTCGCTAGCGAGTGGAAGGCAATCTGCTACAAGTCAAAACTCACTTGTGCTGGGCAGCAGCTACATGAGAGAAATTCGAGGGCAGAGACTCAAGTTGGCTGCACAGAAGAAGGCAATGGTAAACCTCTTCTGTATTTTTACCAAGAAAACTCTATGGATACACTACCAGGACAATTGCAGATGGAGGTGGGGCGTTCTGGGAGAGATGTGGCCATGGAGTTGCTATAGGTCGGAGATGACTTGACGGCACAGGACAAGAATAGAAGACAACGGATCATTCAAAATAGGAAAAGGCAGCTTAGATCATATCAGGGCAATCCCAAATTGGACTGGTGAAGGCAGCCTGTTGAGAACCTGAATTTTGAGCTAGGAGGCCAGAGAAGACAGGCTCAAAGGTTTTGAGGGCTTAACAATGCAGCAAAAAATCATATAATGGTTAATTCACTCGAAGATTATCAAGAAGTGACTGAATTTCCTCTAGGAGTACTGCCAGAAGAAGAAAAAGAGAAAGGACAAAACTGCAAACATGAAACACTGGTTTCAGTCGGCACTCAAGGTAGATAGTACGAAACGGTAAACTCCGAAGCTGTACCCAAATGATCCACCCCGGAAAGATCATGGCCTGCTGGAGGATTAGATGAGGGGAGGTTCTGGAGAGCTTGGGGAATGAATGAGCGGATCTTGAGGAGACAGGGGCCTATCTCAGAAACACACCTGTTGGTTTGCCTCTTTCACTCAATCACAATTACTGAGTGCTTACTGTGTGCAGAGCACTGTACTTAGTGCTTGGGAGAGTACAATACAACAATAATAAATGGACACATTCCCTGCCCGCAAAAAAATTACAGTCATGAGTCTTGTGGGTTGTGGATTCCCCCACAGTAACCTAAACAGAGCTCTGGGCTCCCTTAGTGCAGGTGATTATGGCAGGAAGAAGCTGTCACTCCTTTTCAAGAATGCTCATTGCAGCTCGTATCAGAGCCTAGATTCGGTCCCCCTGCCTGTTCCTTCAGAAAGACTTGGGTTCTAATGCTGGCTCCATCACAAGTCTGCTATGTGACCTTGGTCAAGTCACTTCACTTCTCTGGGCCTCAGTTACCTCATCTGTAAAATGGGGATTAAGAGTGTGAGTCCTATGTGGTTCAGGGGTTACGCACAACCTGATTAACCTGTATCTACCCCAGCATTTAGAACAGTGCTTGGCATATAGTAAGTGCTTAACAAGTACTATTATTATTATTATTATTATAAGTATTCAAAGTGAGGCAAACAACTCAAGGGCCCAGGTTTCCCTCCTGCTCAGTATCCTAACATCAACCAAATTGTGCCATATGAAAGATGCACCTCTGCAAAAGCGCTAATACCGCGGGGTCTTATTTCAGCTGCACAAGCCCCTGCGCTATTGCTAATGAAATAATCAATTGGGGGGGGCTCTTAATTGTGACACTCAATTGGGTATATTTCATTACAGAGACCTAAGTCCAGGGTCTGATCAAGAAGCAGAAAAATCCATCACCAACGATGGTCAGCAAAAGAACAGACAATCAGGCACTCTGTCATTAGTGGGTTAGATTCGTGGTCTGTCCAGTGACTGCTTTTTCTCCAAAAGTGGCAATGGGTTGCTTGAAGGAACTGTGTGATGGTTGTCCTTCATGACCTCCACGTTCATGAATAAACATATATTGCCACCTAGCATTTTTAACCATGCCTAACTTTGTCTCTATCTAGTAAACCACCCTGGACCACTCATTCATGAATTTATCCAAGCCTTCCTTGAACCCATGGCTGTTTTCTGCCTCTCCAATTTCTGTAGTAATGAATTCCATGTGCTTATCACTCACCCAGTGAAGGAGTGTTTCCTTTTGTTTCCTTTCACCTTAGCACCGTCAAGTTTTATAGGGTGCCCCTTACCAGGGAGGGGTGGGATTTGAGGTTCTGTAGGAATAGAGTTGAGACCTTGGTAGAGCTCTGGGTCTCCGCTTCCCCATCTGTGAAATGGGGAGAATCAACCGCTATCTTCCCCTCACCCTCAAAACAGTTCTGTTTTTGCTTTGTCCATGCCCTTTAAGATCCTGTAAACTTCAATTATGTCTCCTCACAATCTGCACCTTCTGGATTGAAGGGGCCAAACCTCTTTTGAGTTCTCCTCTTATCCGCCTGCTTCAGTGGCCCTTCTCCAGCTCTCTTATAACCTTCCAGAGAGAGGTGCAGCGGCCAGGATGGGAGTTGAGAACTGGATCCTCATCTCCAGAGAACAAACCTGGCTCTACTGGCCTGCATTTTTTTCTACTCAAGAGGCTTTCGGAATCAATCAGCTGAGTTTACTGAGCCCTTATTGTGCTCAAATCACTGTACTAAGCGCTTCTGAGAGTACAACATAACAGTATAACAAAGTTGGCAAACACATTTCCTGCCCACATCAAGCTTACAGTCTAGAAGCAGCAAATGAAAGCAGCAAATACTAAGCAAATACTAAGAGCGCCCTGGTAATTGTTTGTTATATTGTACTCTCCCAAGCGCTTAGTACAGTGTTTTGCATAAAGTAAGCTTTCAATAAACATGACTGAATGAATGAATTGTTGGTGTACTCACTGGGGATCTGAGAAGGACTTCTGAGAGTCACCTGTGATGCTGGAGAGAAAACAGCATGTTCTTCAGCGATCTGTAAATTTTCCAGCTCCCCTGGCTGTGGCAGACACAGACACGTGCTCAGTATGCAGCGTGACAGGCTCCCATTACACTGAGAAAGGGTTGCAGTTTGGGGCCAGGAATCCAAATTCTGGAAGAAATAGACTCCTTTACCAGAAGTGCTCTCATGAGATCCTGAATGAATTAAGCATTAAAGTGAGGCCCGTGTGGTTGCAGAAAGGACGGACAAGGAAAACCGCTGCCGTGGGAGACCACTAACCCATATGTCAACATCAGTCTCAATTTGGAAGAGCAACTTTTTTTTTTTTTTTAAACATTCCTACTGCGATGAAAACTCAGGAGAGACTGGTTGGGATACTGTCAGCTGCTCGGTCGGCAGATGGACACCAAATCCAGTTCCTTAAGGATGACTTCCAGAATTTCCAGAGGGCCTTTCTTCCATTTAACTCAGAACAATTTTCCACAATTACCTCTATTCCCTGTCCCTGGGGTGGGATGATTCTTCCCATTTTACAGATGAGGAAACTGAGCCCCAGAACTCCACCATGGTCTGTCAGCCTTCAGCCCTGTTCCCTCAGGACCTCATTACCCCCAAAAGTCCATTGCATCTCCTTCAAGAGGCCTTCCCGGACTAAGCCCCACTTTTCCTCATCTCCCACTCTCTTCTGCATCATCCTGACTTGCTCTCTTTGCTCTTTGCCTCTCCCAGCCTCACAGCTCTTATGTACATATCTGTAACTTCATATATTTGTATTGATGTCTGCCTCCCCCAATCTAGACTGTAAGCTGGTTGTGGACAGGTATTGTGACTGTTTATTGCTGTATTGTACTCTCCCAAGTGCTTAGTACAATGCTCTGCACACAGTAAGTGCTCAGTAAATATGATTGAATGAATGAATGACTCCAACAAGCTAATGGACAAAAAAGAGCTTTCCACAGAGGCCTTGTTTAGAATGATCCCTATAAAAGGATACAAATTGCTGTCTTCCCTACTCTTCCTGGGCTATAGGGTGATAAGTCCTGTCCCTTAAAAGGAGGGGGAAAACGGGAGCGGGAGGGGAATT
Organism: Tachyglossus aculeatus; assembly: GCF_015852505.1. NCBI lineage: Eukaryota > Metazoa > Chordata > Mammalia > Monotremata > Tachyglossidae > Tachyglossus > Tachyglossus aculeatus. The sequence continues at coordinate 15,000,544 of NC_052071.1, read as the reverse complement.
TAAAAAAATCAATAATCTGGAGGTTGAAGGCTGCTTTTTGATCTGCTGTTCACCGGGCTCAGTACTCCTAGCAGAGAAACCCTGCCTGTCTCCCCCTCTATCACAGCCACAGGTCAGGCAGTCAGTCAATCGTATTTACTGAGCGCTTACCGTGTAAAGAGCACTATACTAAGTGCTTGGGAGAGTACAACGCAACAAAAAACAAACATTCCCTGCCCACAGTGCCCAAAACTGAGCCAGCCTCACCCTTCAGGCCTCCTGGTCATCAACAGATCATTCACTGAGCATCCACTCACTAGGCATCAGGTCAATTGCTTCATTCAAATCCCATCCTACCCTGTAGATTTATTTTCACCACCCTGGAGCCAAAGAACCCCCAGCCTGCTTTCTGGAGAGCAAGAGACAGAGAGAGATCATTACAGGATGCTGGAGTCCAGCCCGATGGAGTTGATGTTGTTCAAAGACAGCAAAGGCTGCAGGTGGCCGTTCTCTGCGTCCACCCACTGGTGCCCGGGGCCCAGCCCTAAAGAGTATGTTCAAACACTTCCAGAAGGGATCGCAGCCTGGCCGACGTGCACCAGGGGAGCGTCTCCCCCCCGCCCCCGACCACCCACCCTTCTCTCAGGCGGGCGGCCAGCAGTGAGAGCCCAGGCGTAAGGAGGCTGAGCAATGCACACAGTGAGCCCGAGAGCTGGGGCCCAGATAACGTTCCTGCTTGGGTGGCTTGTGGAGAACATAGAGTTCTGAAGGAGAAAGCAACTCGGTCATAAAGCACAAGAAGGAGAAGGAACACGCTTCCAAAGGGACTGAGAAATTTCAGCTTTGGACACGCCACTGGGTGCCTCAATTTGCCGACCTTGTACGACGGTGCGCTCCTACTCCTTGGGAATCCCAGCCCCTGGTTAGTCCCATTCGGACTGGACAGAGGCGTTGCCCCTTGACGTAGAGGCATGCCGCTGGGCACAGCTTGAGGGAGGGTGGAGATGGAAGGTCTCTGGGAGATACCACGACACCAACAAGCTTTAGAACGGGCCCTTTCACCTCTACCACCGTTGGACTTCGGACAAATGAGGGCCTGATTTCTTCTTCTCAGGTCCATTAGCCAGTTTTTTCAGCAGGAGGCCTCAGCTGCCTAAAAATAAGAGGCTGAGATGGACGCCATGAAGCCTCTTACCAAATCACCAATAAAGAACCTCGAGAGAAGAAATGAAGAGGACCCTCAAGACTGGCAACCCTCAGGAAGAAGAAAAAAGGCTAAAGTAAAACCTTCCAGTGCCGCCTTTTCTGACATACTCTCTTTTCAATGATCCTAACTGTGTCTGATCTGATTGCACTGAATCTATCCCAGTGGTGCAAACAGAGTAAGCACTTAACAAAAAAAAAAAAAACAAATAACATAGGGATGATAATCTCCCTACATTACCTTAGTATTTTCGGTGGGGGCTCCTAGAGCTCCATAAGATGTAGTTCACTTTGCCCCGACAGAATTATTATTATTAGTAATAATAATAATAGTGATATCTATTCAACACTTATGTGTCAAGCACGCAGCTAATCACTGGGGTTGATACAAGATCATCAGATCCCACATGGGGCTCACAGTCTTAGTAGGAGGAAGACCAGGCATTGAATCCCCATTTTGTAGATGAGGGAACTGAGGCACAGAGCATTCATGTGACTTCCCCAAGTTCACACAGCAAGAGTCGGGATTAGAAACCAACATCCTCTGACTCCCAGGCTTGTGCTCTTTCCACTAGGCCACACTGCTTTTCACTAACACCACCAAAGTTAGAGCCAGGACCCAGAAATTAGGACAGTTGAGTAAATAATGGGGGGGGGGGAGGGAGGGGAGGCCACATGAGCCATGACGACCCAGAATATTGCATATCCCGTCTGAAACCAAAAGGGAAAAAAAGAAAGTCACAGCTCTTGTCCATGAGAACTGCCAGACACTTTCTTTCTTATGGGTCACTTTGGATTCCAGAAGGGAGACAAATGTTTATTTGGAAATTAACTTAGAACATGGGGCAATCTATTAGACGTTGGTAAATCTGCCCCCTCAAATGTCTGTCTGGAGCAACTGGTTAAAAACTCTTCCCCTGCCTAATGGGCTCTATTTAAAAAGGCTACAGTAAAACCTTCCAGAGCCCATTGTTTACTGTTAAAAAGTAAGATGCTTCATTTAATCATATTTGGGAAATAGTATGAAACCATTTTTCCGACTTTTCCGTGAAATCCTGCTGCTCAGAGAGACAGCACTGTTTTACGATCCCGTTGCCGAAAGAGGATGTGACGGTCCTCCCCCACCGCCCACCCTGCTCCAGCCTCACAGAATGAAATAAACCATGAAAAATTCATCCTTTTAAGGGCATCGTGATAAGCAGGATCATCTCTGCAGACTGCAGGGTGGCTGCCAGATTCTATAGGACGCCCAGCCCGGAGATTGGAATATTTTAACGCAATCGACATTTCAACACGATCCCAACCAGGAAAGCTGCTAAAAGTGCTTTGGCTTCCATTCCCAACTGGCTCTGATGAGTTCCAGAGAAAGGAGTGGGATCCAAATCTGAAGACCGAAAGAAAGAGCTGTTATCTTTAACGAGAGCTTGGTCGGATGTAACAAAGGGGCCCAGTTAATTTACAGAATGTTAGCAGTTCTGCTGTTAATGAATGTATAATCAACAACATTTGATCTTCCGCGGAAGCTTTTGCCCAAACACACCCTTCTGGAGAGAATCCGGATAACTCATTTTAAGAATTAAAACTTTAAAGGGGTGCTGCTTTATGGATCTCCTATGGAGCATTTTATCAGAGTGTTTTCACTCCTGCTGAGTATAATGATAAAACACCATCCAGGGGTTTCCTCACTCCCTCTCCTTCCCCTGCTCCACTTAAAGCGCAGAGCCCAAATCGACAGTGAGTCTTGATACTTAGGGAGAGTAAATTTCCCAATAGCAAACTTTTGAATGAATGGCAAATCCATTCCCACTTTGCTCTTTCCTTTACTGCATCAAGTTGCAGTTTCAGATGGACAGATCTCTGAGTTAGGAAGTCAGCTGGGTTGAAACTTCAGCCCTCCGATAGGTTGCTATGTGACTCTGGGAAGGTCAGTCAACCTCTCTGGGCCTCAGGGTAAACATCTTTAAAACAAGGAAGAAAAAAATCTCTGCCCCTTTCTGCCTCCCGGGAAATCCGATGATACTGGGGACAGTGCTTTGGAAAGGATCACACTATACCAACCCATGCTCATTGTGGGCAGGGAATATGTCTGCATGCTGTTGTATTGTACTCTCCCAAGCACTTAGCACAGTGCCTTGCACACAATCAATAAATGCTCAATAAATAGGCTCAATGAATGAACAAGGCATTTTGAGATTAAACATAGTTCTAGTTAAGGAAGCGGCACAGATCTGACTGATTCCCAAAGTCTAGGATTAGAGGAAAGACTCCTGCTGACCCTTTCTTATTTTACAATCCCCTTTATGGCCTTGGGTTGGGCTGGAGTGCAGTTTCTCAATTAGTTTTATACTCCATCGGCTTCTAATCCCCGTTGTTAAATACCCATTTACCTCCTGACAGACAGACACAGTAGACAGACAGCCAGGGCAGTCCACCCCAGACTGGCCTGATAAGCCTATAAAAAAGGTAATAAAGAAAAGGACCTCATTATCTGGAAGCAGGGGGCTGATTGATCTGTAGGCCACACTCAGTTTACGGGCTTTTTCTTGGACTGACACCCTTCTCCCGGGGCTAGTTCTCTGGCCTGGCCGAAGCAGGGAGTTAAGAGTTTCTCATGGGGGCTGGGAAGGGTGAAGGGTCTCAGTCTGTTTGCGCTCCAGATTCTCTAAGAAAAACCAAGTGGGTAGAGCAAGGGCTTGGAAGTCAAAAAGACCTGAGTTCTAATCTCGGCTCTTCTACTTGCCTGCTGTGTGATCTTGGGCAAGTTACTTCACTTCTCTGTACCTCAGTTACCACATCTGTAAAAATGGGGATTAATTCTGTGAGCCCCATATGGGACAGGGACTGCATCCAACCTGTCTAGTTCATATCTACCCCAGCACTTAGTAAGCGATTTATTAAGCGCGATGTGCTAAACTCTGGGGTGAACACAAGCAAATCGAGTCAGACACACTCCCTGTCCCACGTGGGGCTCACAGTCTCACTCCCCACTTTACAGATGAGGTCACTGAGGCACAGAGAAGTTATTTGTCCAAGGTCACACAGCAGAAAAGCAGGAGAGCTGGGATTAGAACCTTCTAACTTCCAGGCCCATGCTCTATCCACAGCACTATGCTGCAACAGTGCTTGGCACATAGTAAGCATTTAACAAATAATAATAATAATGGCATTTATTAAGCGCTTACTATGTGCCAAGCACTATTCTAAATGCTGGGGTGATTACAAGGTGATCAGGTTGTCCCACGGGGAGCTCACAGTGTCAATCACCATTTTACAGATGAGGGAACTGAGGCACAGAGAAGTGAAGTGACTTGCCCAAAGTCACACAGCTGACAATTGTTGGAGCTGGGGTTTGAACCCATGACCTCCGACTCCAAAGCCCGTGCTCTTTCCACTGAGCCACACTCCTTCTACTATATATGTTAAAAAAAAAATAAACCCACCAGCCTCTGGCCTCTACCACTCACCCACACATAAATGAAGTCCTTCTGTCTTGTTTTTTCCTAACCTAAAAAAGGATGAGGACCGCATTTTATCAGGGCCCCAAGTTCAGGAGTCTCTCAATCAATCCCACTGGCAGATAACTGGTCAGTTCTCACTGGAGAGGAAGCCGTCCCCAGGTCATTCATTCATTCAATCGTATTTACTGAGCGCTTAATGGGTGCAGAGCACTGAACTAAGCACTTGGGAAAGTACGATACAACAACAAGCAGTGACATTCCCCGCCCACAACGAGCTCACAGTCTATGGTTCTGAATGCCATCTCCCTCTTGCTTATTTGGACTCTAGCTCAGCTCTTACTCCTGTGCCATCTCCCGTTTTGTCAGCTTGACTTTACTGGAAGTGCCCAGGCAGTTTTTTTGTTTTGTTTTGTTTTTTTGTATGGTATGTGTTAAGCACTTTGTGCCAGGTGAAGGGGACAGAGCACAGGCCTGGGAATCAAAAGGCCATGGGTTCTAACATTAGCTCCGCCACTTGTCTGCTGTGTGACCTTGGGCAACTCACTTCACTTCTCTGGGCATCGGTCACCTCATTCATTCATTCAATCGTATTTATTGAGCGCTTACAGTGCGCAGAGTACTGTACTAAGCACTTGGGAAGTACAAGCTGGCAACATAAGAGACGGTCTCTACCCAAAAGTGGGCTCACCTCATCTATAAAATGAGGATTGTGACTGTGGTCCCCATGTGGGACAGGGACTGTGTCCATCCTGATTTGCTTGCATCCACCCCAGCGCTTAGTACAGTGCCTGACACACAGGAAGCGCTTAACAAATACCACAGTTATTATTATTATTGTTATTACTAAGCTAAAGCCGATCAGATTGGAAACAGTCCCTGTCCCACGTGGGGCTCACCATCTTAATCCCCATTCTACAGATAACGGAGGCACGGAGAAGCTAAGCGGCTTGCTCAAGGTCACCCAGCAGACAAATGGCAGAGCCGGGATTAGAACTCCGGTCCTTCTGACTCCAGGCCCGTGCTCTAACCACTAAGCAATGCTGCTTCTCATGGTGCCGGTGCTGCTGGTGTTGAGACTCCGTTTCCAGAGTGCAGGGATCAAGCCTGCTGGTTCAGCCGGACCACCCTCAGCCCAGCGGTGTCCTTCTGAAGGAGACCTCCACCCGGGCCTGCCGAGAAAGGACCAAACTAAAAGTCCAGGGTGGAGGCACCCGTGTATAGAGGGAAGTGGGCCTTTCTGTCATCAGTTCAGACCAGCTTCTCCACTCCAAGCGCTGGACGATGGTGCGGAGTTTTCCCGGGCATCTACCCTCTTCCTTGGGTAGTTCAAGAGTGCCTCTGCCCTGTCTTCCCCTCCACACCCTACCTCACGGACTGGTCGGGACTTTTTCACAGCAAAGTATAAATCTTCAAGTCCCCGTGCCATAAACCAGTCTGGGAAAGGGCAGCTGCACTGGAGACGGAGCTTTCTGTTTTTAGTGACTTGACACTTGGATCCTTTCATGTTGGGAGCCCAGTTTTAATTTTCTTAACATAGGCCAGGCCTGGCACATAAAGCTGCTCACTCCAGGAGTCTTTTACGATCAATTTCTTTCACCGTGGAGCTTTTGAATTTCTCTCCTGATTGACTAGCTTATTACTGGCCCAGAGAGTAGCCTCTCTCTTAGGCTTGAATTCTGCATTGGGACACCCGCGGGGTATATGTAAAGTGGTCTGGTAACCCCAGTGAACTCCAGGAATGGGTCAGCACCTTGTTTTCATTCACACCAACTGGGGTGACCAAAGCCCAGTGTTGGATCTTTCTAAAGCACTTTTGGTCTGCCTCTCTCCCCACTCCCTTCTCTCAGTGCACCCCAGCTTGCACTCTTCATTCCTTTCAAGTCAACCTACGCACTGTGCCCTGTTCTCATTTCTTCTACCTCCGGCCCTTTGCCCAAGTCACTCCTCCTTCCCAGAACTCCCTGCCCCTTCAAATCGACGATATCATCTCTTTCCTCAATGTCAAAGCCCTTCTAAAACCCTTTCCTGGTTAAATTGTCTTCCCCAAGTCAAATCTCCCAAATGCCGCCTCAACACTTTTGCACTCAGATACCCGTAGCACTTTGCTGCTTCTATCAACTCCCACACTCTAACTTCAACCACTTACTCATCCACATATCCAACCTTCTGATCTCTTCTTCTTCCACTCTGTAAACAGGATTGTAGACTTCTTAAAGGCATGGAGTGCATGTCTTCTAACTGTATTGTACTCTCCCAAGTGCTTAATACATTGCTCGCACAAAATAGGCATCTTGGTAAATACTACTGATTGACTGACCCCTTTCCCATGTCCTCTCCCTAGCCTGGAATTCCCTCCCCCTCCATATACACTAGACCAAATGGCCCACCTTCAAAACATTATTAAGGTCACATCTCCTCCAAGAGGCCTTCCCCAGTTAAACCCTCTTTTCCCAGGCTTCCTCTCTTTTCTGCATCATCTATTAGACCTGTGACCTTTGGGCATTTGATGTCTGCCCCACCCTCAACCCCACAGGATATATATATATATCTTTAGGATCATATATATATATCTTTAAAGTATATATATCTTCAAAGTATATAAGCTACTTATGTTAATATCTGTCTCCCCCTCTAGAATGTAAGCTCATTGTAGGCATGGAATGAGGACTTTAATTCTGCTCTATTGTACTCTCCCATGTGCTTAGCACAGTGCTCTGCACATAGAAAGCACTCAATAAATACAATTGGTTAATTGGAGGAGCACCCCATCCACAGAGATCCTTAATGAATCAATGGTATTCAATGAGCTCTTACTATATGCAGAGCACTATGCTCAGTGCTTGGGAGAGTATAATATAACAGAGGTGGTAGATACGTTCCCTGCCCACAGCGAGCTTATCTCAGGTAATAATTTCACTGCCTTTGCATTTGAAGAGGAAATGTATGGAAATTTTAGAAAGCACAGGTCCTTTTTTTACAGCTTCTTTATAACATGCCCTTTTCTCTCCATACAACCCATCATCATGCTGCTTTTTCCTTTTTTTTTTTTTTAAATGTTATTTGTTAAGCCCTTACTATTTGCCAGACACTGTACTAACCATGGAACAGCTACAAGATAATCAGAATCAGCATGGCCTAGTGGAAAGAGCACAGACCTGGAAATCTTAAGAACCTGCGTTTTAGTCCCAGCTCCACCACTTGTCTGCTGTGTCCAACCTGATTAGCTTGTATCTACCCTAAATTTAGTACAGTGCCCGGCATATAGTAAGCACTTAAGAAATACTATTAAAAAAACCCAAGAAACACAGTCCATGTCCCACATGGGGCTCAGTCTTCCTCCCCATTTTACAGATGAGGTAACAGGCACAAGAGAAGCTAAGTGACTTGCCCAAGGTCACCAAGCAGACAAGTGGCAGAGGCGAAATTAGAACCCAGATCCTCTGACTCCCCCTTCGCTTCCCTGGGCCTTGCGGCTTCTCGAGTGCTGGTTCAAGCACTTGTCATTCATTCAACCGTATTTATTGAGCGCTTACTGTGTGCAGACCACTGTACTAAGCACTTGGAATGTACAATTTGGCAACAGATACAGACAATCTCTACCCAACAACGGGCTCACAGTCGTCCCACCTCAACTAAAGCATCCACCTCCTCACTGACCTCCCTGCCTCTCCAAACCAAGCTTCACTCTGCTGCCCAGGGGATTTTTCTCAAAAATGATTTTGCGCTCGTCTTCCCACACCTCAAAAACTTCCAGTACCTGCCCATCGCTGTGTCAAGCGGGAACTCCTCACCATAAGCTTTAAGGCATTCAATCGGCTCCCTCTCTCACCTCTACTTATCCCCACCCCTCTGAAAGTACAACCCATCTTGTGTGTGTCATTCCTCTCAAGCCTACTTAATGGGCTTCATTTTCAACTCTCGAATAAGCTCTTTGTGGGCAGGGAACGTGTCTGCTAACTCAGTTGCACTGTACTCTCCCCGTGCTTAGTTCAGGGCTCTGCACATAGTAAGTGCTCAAAAATACTAAACAGCCAATCTCTTGATCACTCCTTCCATCCTGGAATTTCCTCCCCCTTCTCATCTGACAGACCATGACTCTCACCATCTTCAAAGCCCTTCTGAAATCACATCTCCTTTAGGAGATTCATCTACTTCCACTTCAACACTTTGGTGTCACCCATCATTATTATTATTAATTATTATTACCTATGCCCTTGAGTCCGCACTCACTAAGCACTTGGGTATTCACCCCGTCTTTTTTCTTTCTTTCTTTCTTTTTTGGTATTTGTTAAGCGCTTACTACGTGCCAGGCACTGTATTAAGCGCTGCGATAGATACGGCTCATCAGGTTAGACACAGCCCATATCCCACATGGGCTCACAGTCTCATTTTACACCCCATCCTTTCCCCCAATAGCATTACATACACATGTATTTTTAGTTTTTAACTCCCCTGCTAGACTGAAAGCTCCTTGAGAGCAGGGATCACAGCTACTGTTTGACTCTCCCAAGTGCTTCGTGCAGGACTTGTCATGTAGTAAGAGCTAAATAAGTACTGAGTGATATGATACTACTAGTAAAAAGCATGATTATGGATCAATCAATCAATCATATTTATTGAGCGCTTACTATGTGCAGAGCACTGTACTAAGCGCTTAATCATTGTAATGTACTTTCCCAAGTACTTAGTACAGTGCTCTGCTCAGAGTAAGCACTCAATAAATATGATTGAATAAATGAATAAAAAAATGAATAAATAAATGGAGTACATATAAATTTGCCTGTGCTGGTCATTGGGATGACAGACCTGGGGGTGTTGGAAATAAATGCACTGTAAATGTCCTGGAGCAGGTTGCTTTTCAGGAGAGCTTGAAATAATAATGGCATTTGTCATGTGCTTACTCTGTGCCAGGGACTGTACTAAGCACTGAAGATGGCCCTACCTCCTTCCCCTCCCCACAGCACCTGTATATATGTTTGTACAGATTTATTACTCTATTTTACTTGTACATATTTACTATTCTATTTATTTTGTTAACGATGTGCATCTAGCTTTATTTCTATTTATTCTGATGACTTGACACTTGTCCACATGTTTTGTTTTGTTGTCTGTCTCCCCCTTCTAGACTGTGAGCCCGTTGTTCGGTAGGGACCGTCTCTTTATGTTGTCAACTTGTACTTCCCAAGCGTTTAGGACAGTGCTCTGCACACAGTAAGCGCTCAATAAATACGACTGAATGAATGAATGAATGAATGAAGGGTGTGGTTTGGAGAATTTATACCAGGAAAGGAGTTTTAGGGAGGAGGTAGCCTATAAGCAGTAGGTTGAAGACTGGAAGGTTGAGAGTGAGGCATAGTAAGCCAGGCAGGAGCGGAGAGTGAGAACTGGGGAAGAGCTCAGCGGGAGAAGAGAGTGAATGTTTAAGGAGTCAGCTGGTGGAGAGCTTTGAAGCTACTGGTCATTCATTCATTCATTCAATCGTATTTATTGAGCACTTACTGTGTGCAGAGCACTGTACGAAGCGCTTGGGAAATACAAGTTGGCAACATATATAGAGACGGTCCCTACCCAACAGGCCCTGAGTATCCAAAGGAGCAGAAGGGAGATTTAAACGGGGAAATGTTCCAGCTATTGACTTAGAGGAGTGAACGATCCACTCTCACCATCTTCAAACATGCCAAGGGAAATCTGCTAGCAGAAACTGAGCAGATATTCTCTCTTACCAGAGAAGGAACAGAAGGTGGGGGTGAACCAGGTAGCTCCAACATCCCTACTAGAAGAAAGGTGATTGAGAGCAGGTCCCTCGCTCTGCTACTTTCAGACAGTGTGGCCCCTTCCCGTTTTGCAGGAAGCAGAGGCAGGGGCTGATGATGACCTGGGCTGTGGAATAGAAGTACAAATGGAGAGAACTGGCTCGCTGGCCCCCAAACTCTACACCCCACTGAGGGTTTTGCCTAAATTTAAAACAACAGCGGTCTCCGATACCTTCCAAGAAAACAGACCGGGATCAGAGTCGGGCGGTGGGGAGTGGGGCCGGGGAGGAGAGGAGGGAGTGAGAAAAATCAAATTACTAGCCCCTCTTCTATAATCTGCATTAGCAAGGCCCTGGGCTGCAGAAAAACTGTGGTCTTCCAATTTCTCTGACTCCTCCACTCTGCCAGGGAAAACAATCTGGGCAGCATTTTCCTCCGGAAGAGGCATGCTTCATGGAGGGAACCGGTTTCACGGTTTGGTCAGGTACCCCGGGAGGGTCCAGAGTCTCCGAGCCGTGCTTGGGCAGGGGATTGCCTACAGTGGCAAAAGAAACTTGGATCTGGGCAATACAAGCCTAAAGGAGATCTGGGCTAGGGTCAGTTTAACTGGTTCCCAGGAGGTTTGACTTGTGTAGCTATCCTGAGCCGGTGAGGAGAACAATCAATCCTCAACTGCCACGGGCCTGAAATCCCACCTGATAACCCTGCTCTAAAGTGTTCAAAGGAAGCTGTGTGGCCTAGTGGCTAGAGCACAGGCCTGGTAGTCTGAAGGAACTGGGTTCTAATCCCAGCTATGCCACTTGTCTGCTGTGTGACCTTGGGAAATTCACTTCACTTTTCTGGGCCTCAGTTATCTTGTGTGTAAAATGGGGATTAAGACTGTGAGCCCCATGGGGGACAAGGACTGTCTCCAACCTGTTCAACTTGTTATCTACCCTAGTGCTTAGTACAGTGCTGGCATACAGAAAGCGCTTAAAGACTATTAAAAAAGAGACTAGAAGTAGAAATCTACTTTCCCCTCATAGTGGAGTGGACATCTCTGGCCTTGAGAAAGGACGAGGCTTAAACCAGCCTAGCAGGTGGCTCTTCAGCTCCTACCAGCCCTCCTAGAAACACACTCACCTGCTAAAACTTTTACTAGCCAGTCACTGCTTACCATCTACCACACATTAAAGAAGCAGCGTGGCTCAGTGGAAAGAGCACGGGCTTGGGAGTCAAAGGTCATGGGTTCAAATCCCGGCTCTGCCAATTGTCAGCTGTGTGGCTTTGGGCAAGTCACTTAACTTCTCTGTGCCTCAGTCACCTCATCTGTAAAATGGGGATAAAGACTGTGAGCCCCACGTGGGACAACCTGATCACCTTGTATCCGCCCCAGCGCTTAGAACAGTGTTTTACACATAGTAAGCACTTAACAAATGCCATCATTAGTATTATTATTATCCTGGGCCCTGCCTTGTCTAAGCCTCACACCTTGAGGGGCCAAATGTTCTTTCTGAGTTTAGGGGTTGAAAAGAAGGGCAGCAGTCCTAGGGAGACAGCCAGTGGAAGGGGCAGAAGTGGGGCAGACAGGTCTCGAGGAGTCAACCAATTATTATTATTTTCATGAATTTGTTATGCATTTATGATGTGCCAAGAATTGTTTTAAGCACTGGGGTAGAGACCAGTTAACCAATCAGAAAGGCTTGATGGTGGATCATTCTGGCCCAACTTGGAAGCCCAGTCTGATCTGGAATAGGGGAGGATGGGAGCATATTCATTCACTCATTCATCCGTATTTATTGAGTGCTTACTGTATGCAAAGCACTGTACAAAGCACTTGGGAGAGTACAATGTAACAGTAAACAGATACATTCCCTGCCCACAACGAGTTTACAGCCTAAAGAGCCACAGGGGCAAGAACCACCATTTTAACCCGACTGTTGGCAATCCTCTGGGGACACCCACCTTTCCTGCTCCTAGGGTCGCTACCTTTGCCCTTCCCAGTACTTCCCCCCAGCTTTCATCTCTTGGGATTACCCCATCCCCTCCTCCATTCACTTCTCCACGGCTGCGTTCTCGGCTGCCATCCCACTCATGCTCTTATCCTCACCCAGAGGCGTCACTGGAAGAAAAGGCACCCGGAGGAATTCAGGGCCAGATGGTCTCCCCCATATGAAGGCGGAAGAGCTGGAAGGTTGAGGGGGACGAAGAGGGAATCGGGAGAGCAGAAATTCCTCTACTTCCAGGTATGGCGCTCCTATTTGGCTCTATGTTCCAAGCCCAAAAGACACCAGTTGGAACCACACGAGGTGCTGGCACCAAATCCTGGGCTGTTTTGATCACCCAGATCCCTGTCCCTTGGGACAACCCTGTCCTCACCCCCCCAGTCACAAGGCCTCATGGCCCCACGGGACAAGATCTGTTGCCGTTATGTCCAACATCGACCTTTTTGCTCATCCAGTCATATTTGTTGAGTGCTTACTGTGTGCAGGGCACTCTAGTAAGCACTTGTGAGAGGACAAGAAGCAGCGTGGCTCAGTGGAAAGAGCCCGGGCTTTGGAGTCAGAGGTCATGGGTTCAAACCCCAGCTCCACTGGGGTTGTCAGCTGTGTGACTTTGGGCAAGTCACTTAACTCCTCTGTGCCTCAGTACCTCCTCTGTAAAATGAGGATTGAGACTTTGAGCCCACCGTGGGACAACCTGATCACCTTGTAACCTCCCCAGCGCTTAGAACAGTGCTTTGCACAGAGTAAGCACTCAATAAATACAACTGAATGAAGTGCAATATAACCATATAATGGACACATTCCCTGCCCAAAGTGAGCTTACAGTCTAGAGGTTTGCCCCTCACCCCTGGAGAATAGTATTCGGCACACCTTAATGAAGCTGCCATTGACAGAGATCTCAGCCTTAAAGAGCTCTGGGGATGGGGATTCCACCATGAAGAGGGTTTGTTCATCTCAGATGCCTTTGGTTCCCGGGCCCTGGTTTCTGGTGGGATGGGAACTGCAAGGGCAACTCTCTTGTGTGAGCGAGAAGAAAAGCGCTCCCTTGGCCTGGGCCCGCAGGAAAGAGATGTGGACTTCACAGAGAATGGAATGTCCGGAGGGGCCCGTCCGCAGGCCAAACCCATGCCTTCTTCCCTGCACCCTAATCCTAGCCTCCACTTTCTAAGCTGGATGGCAGAGAGAATCAGGAATGCAACCTCTCCAAGTCCAAAATGTGGTTAATCCAGTCAATGGCTCGATGTCAAGACTGAAAACCCCTACTACTGACTGGTGCCCTTTGCAGGCTGCCTTGTTTATATCACAGTACAAACTACAATAAGAAGTCAATGGCTGGTGGAACTGAGCTCGGGAACACAAAGACAGGGCTGGGAGACCACAACTTCCAACATGAAAGACTCCACAGACCGATACGTTATTTTTGGTGTACCAAAAGTACGGGTTAGAACAAAACAACATAAACTCCTTGGTCACTAAGTCCCTTTAGCCCTTCCCAACAGCACTTACGTGCTTATCCTTCTACTTGGTTCTTTCCCCTATCTGCAATTAATTTTAATGTCAGTCTCCCCAATTAGACTATAAGTTTCTCAAGAGCAGGGATCAAGTCTTCCAATTCTATTGCACTCTCCCTGGGCCTTGGTATAGTGCTCGGAAATCACTCGATAAATACTTTTCTGATTGATGGATTGTTTGCCTACCTGATATCTTTCATTTCACAGCAGAAAGTCATGGCTGGGACACAATCAGGTTGTAATAAAGGACCTGAAAGAAGGGATACGACCAGAATAAATCAGACACTGGGCCCTGGGTTTAATCTTGCCTCCTCCCCCACTGAAGTACATCTTACATCTCTAGACTGTAAGCTGTCGGCAGGGAATGTGCCTATTTATTGTTATATGTACTCTCCCAAGCGCTCAGTACAGTGCTTTGCACACAGTAAGCACTCAATAAATACAATTAAATGAATTCATTCAATCGTACCTATTGAGTGCTCATGATGTGCAGAGCACTGTACTAAGCACTTGAAAAGTACAATTATAGAAGCAGCGTGGCATAGTGGATAGAGAACGGGCCTGGGAGCCAGAAGGTCATGGGTTCCAATTCTGCCTCCACCACTTGTCTTCTATGTGATGTTGGGCAAGTCACTTTACTTCTCTGGGCCTCGTACCCTCATCTGTAAAATGGGGATTAAGACTGTGAGCCCTACGTGGGACAACCTAATAACCTTGTATTTACCCCAGCGCTTAGAACAGTGCTCGGCAAATAGTAAGCGCTTAACAAATACCATCTTCATCATCATTACAATTCAGCCATAATGAACGAAAGAGGTTAAAAAAGAGTCAGGAGGGATAACAGACCAGAGCTGTTTGCGACTGCTGAGTAGTGGCGGTTTTCTTTTTTGTTTGTTTTTAATGTTATTTGTTAAGCACTTACGCGGGATCAGGCACTGGGGTAGATGCAAACTAATTAAGTTGGATACATTCTCTGTCCCACATGATGCTCACAATCAATCCCCCTTTTACAGAGGAGATAACGGAGACACAGAGAAGTTAAGTGACCTGCCCAAGGTCAAACAATATCATTATTGTTAGTCTGTTGTTTTAGACTGTGAGCCCACTGTTGGGTAGGGACTGTCTCTATATGTTGCCAACCTGTACTTCCCAAGCGCTTAGTACAGTGCTCTGCACACAGTAAGCGCTCAATAAATACGATTGATTGATTATGGTCTGTATCCATCTAGCTCCTGGTCTGCCTTTTCCATGTTTTCCCTGGACTTTTCCTAGCATTAGTGCCTTCTCCAGAGAATCAGTCGTCCTGATTACCTGTCCAAAATATGCTAATCTAAGTCGAGTCATTGGCCTTCCAAAGACCACTTTGGTTTAATTTGCTCTAAAATCTATTTGTTTGTTTATCGGGCAGTCCACGGTATTCGCAAAAGCCTTCTCCAACACCACAACTCAAAAGAATCGATGTTCTTTCTATCCTGTTTTTTCACTGTCCAGCTTTCAGATCCATACACTGTCACTGGAAACACCACAGAGTTGACAAGGGATAGGTGCCTTGTAATTACCACCTGCCTATTCTTTCCCAGTGCTCAGTAGAGTGTTCTGCATGTAGAAGCGCTTAATAATTACTATCATTACTATTACTCTGGACTGGGTTCTAGCAATCAAATGTATTTATTGAGTGCTAAGGGTATTTATTGAGTGCTTACTGTGTGCAGAGCACTGTACTAAGGGCTTGGGAGAGCACCTCCTACCCCAGGGCTAGTCAACAGGGGTTGGTTGGGAGGCTACCTTGTCTAGAGACAGGACCAAGGGCTAGATGATATCTATCTTCCAGGACTATTCTATTTCTATTTCCTAGAACTATTTCTAGGAAAAAATAGAGAAGGGAAGGGGGAAAAACAACATTCCTGTGCAATGTGGCTTTAGCCAAAATACCCACGATTCATTCATTCAATCATATTTACTGAGTACTTACTGTGTGCAAAGCACTGTACTAAGCGCTTGGGAAGTACAAGTTAGCAACATATAGAGACGGTCCCTACCCAACAATGGGCTCACAGTATAGAAGGGGGAGACAGACAACAAAACAAAACATATTAACAAAATAAAATGAATAGAATAGTAAATATGTACAAGTAAAATAGAGTAATAAATCTGTACAAACATATATACAGGTGCTGTGGGGAGGGGAAGGAGGTAGGGCGGGGGAGATGGGGAGGGGGAGAGGAAGGAGGGGGCTCAGTCTGGGAAGGCCTCCTGGAGGAGGTGACCTCTCAGTAGGGCTTTGAAGGGAGGAAGAAAGCTAGCTTGGTGGATGTGCGGAGGGAGGCCATTCCAGGCCAGGGGGAGGACGTGGGCCGGGGGTCGATGGCGGGACAGGCAAGAACGAGGCACAGTGAGGAGGTTAGCGGCAGAGGAGTGGAGGGTGCGGGCTGGGCTGGAGAAGGAAAGTAGGAGGGGGTGAGGTGATGGAGAGCCTTGAAGCTGAGAGTGAGGAGTTTTTGCCTGATGCTTAGGTTGACTGGTAGCCACTGGAGATTTTTGAGGAGGGGAGTAACATGCCCAGAGCGTTTCTGCACAAAGATGATCCGGGCAGCAGCGTGAAGTATAGACTGAAGTGGGGAGAGACAGGAGGATGGGAGATCAGAGAGGAGGCTGATGCAGTAATCCCATCTGGATAGGATGAGAGATTGAACCAGCAGGGTAGCGGTTTGGATGGAGAGGAAAGGGCGGATCTTGGCAATGTTGCGGAGGTGAGGCCGGCAGGTTTTGGTGACGAATTGGATGTGAGGGGTGAACGAGAGAGCAGAGTTGAGGATGACACCAATGTTGCGGAGAAGTACGACGGGAAGGATGGTAGTGCCGTCTACAGTGATGGGAAAGTCAGGGAGAGGGCAGGCTTTGGGAGGGAAGATAAGGAGTTCAGTCTTGGACATATTGAGTTTTAGATGGTGGGCAGACATCCAGATGGAGATGTCTTGAAGGCAGGAGGAGACACGAGCCTGAAGGGAGGGGAAGAGAGCAGGGGCAGAGATGTAGATTTGGGTGTCATCAGCGTAGAGATGATAGTTGAAGCCGTGGGAGTGAATGAGTTCACCAAGGGAGCGAGTGTAGATAGAGATCAGAAGGGGACCAGGAACTGACCTTTGAGGAAGCCCTACAGTAAGGGGATGTGAGGGGGAGGGGGAGCCTGCAAAAGAGATTGAGAATAAACTGCTGGAGATATAAGAGGAGAACCAGGAGAGGACGGAGTCTGTGAAGCCAAGGTTGGATAGCATGTTGAGGAGAAGGGGGTGGTCCACAGTGTTGAAGGCAGCTGAGAGGTCGAGAAGGATTAGGATAGAGTAGGAGCCGTTGGATCTGGCAAGCAGGACGGCAGTTTCGGTGGAATGTAGGGGACGGAAGCCATATTATAGGGGGTCGAGGAGAGAGTTGGCATTGAGGAATTCGAGGCAGAGGGTGTAGATGACTCGTTCAAGGAGTTTGGAAAGGAATGGGATGAGGGAGATAGGGTGATAACTAGAATGGGAGGTGGGGTCAAGAGAGGGTTTTAGGATGGGGGAGATGTGGGCATGTTTGAAGACAGAGGGGAAGGAACCAGTGGAGAGTGAGCAGTTAAAGATGGAAGTTAATAACAATTAATAACAGTCCTCAAGAACTACTATATGAGTAGGGCCACTAGGTCAAGCTGCTTCTCAATGTTGTTTTTACCCTCAACAGAATTACACTCAACCGACCCAAGAAAGCTTTGTTCCACCCCAAGCCACATTTTAGAGCCAGTGACCCCCTCCTCAAGTTGTTAACACCTGTCCTTCTGAAATCTCAAAGTTGTGCTCTGAGAGAAAAGGGGCACGATAACCACAAGGCTAAACCAATAAACCCCAGGACCTTCCTGCTTGGGGCCCAAAGACACTGACAAGATGTTAATTTGTCTCTTGAGAAGTTAGATCATGTCAACTACACTGAGGAAGTCTAAAAAGCAAATGACTCAAAAGGGAAAACAAAAAGTCATTCTAGGCTGTATAGTTAGGCCACATTTCCTCCGTGCTCTCACAGGACAGGGATATCTGTGTTACCGTCAAAAATAAAGTCTAGTTTTCCAAAATGAAGATGGTCTTACCTCTGTCAAGTTGAGCGAGATGGGTTAACTGGGTCTGGAAAATGCTGCTTTAAGTTCTGAAGTCGGCAGCCCCTAGAATGATAGGGTAAAGAATTCAGTTGGACGGCAAGAAAATCAATTGCTTATAGATGCCCGCTGAGAGGCCCAGTCAACTCAGGCCACATAGACTCCCAGGACCCAATTTTAATTCTGTGAGCGACAGTCGAGAATTCCCAAGGGAAGGTGCTTTGAGAGTTCAGGGAGTCCAGCCTCTCGGCTGAGGGCAGAGCTACCCTTAAACAACTTGGGCAGGGGAGCGACTCATTCCATCCCCCTGGATTTCTTTTGCGACCCTCCCCACCTCTCTGGATCTGCTCTGAGTTAGAGTTGAAAGTGGGAGGAAGTGAGGGTTCAATCGTAATAATAATAATGATGGTATTTGTTAAGCACTTACTATGTGCAAAGCACTGTAAGCGCTGGGGGAATACAAGGTGATCAGGTTGTCCCACGAGGGGCTCACAGTCTTAATCCCCAATTTGCAGATGAGGCAACTGAGGCACAGAGAATCTAAGCGACTTGCCCAAAGTCACACAGCTGACAAGTGGCAGAGTCGGAATTAGAACCCACGACCTCTGACTCCCAAGCTCGGGCTCTTGCCACTGAGCCACGCTGCTTCTCAGTCATCCAATCAATGATATTTATTGAGTGCTTATTATGTACAAAAGCACTATACTAGGTGCTTAGGAGAGTACAATGCAACAGAATGATGACATGTTCCCTGCCCATAATGAGCTTACAGTCTAGAGGAGGAGACAGACATTAATACAAATAAATAATTTATAATATATAACAAAGATATGTACATAAGTCCTTTGGAGTTGAGGTGGGGTCAATCGAATTTATTGAGTGCTTACTGTGAGCAGAGCACTGTATTAAGCAATTCAGAAAGTTCAATAAACAGACATATTCCCTGCCCACAAGTATATGATACTTGATATCAAATGATATCATTATGAGTATCATTATAAGTATTATGAGTATCAAGCAGGGTTGGGTTAGGGTGCTAAGCTGACCAACAGGAAAATGGGGACTGGACAGTCAAGGGATAGTCCAGGGACACACAAGACTTTTTCCTAGCCTCAGACCTAATTAAGTGGGTCTAATTAAGTGGGCCAAATTCCACTCTTTTCAGGCTAGAAGTTGGGCTCATTTTTTCCAGTGTTCTACAAAAATCTGTCAGTCAGTCCATGGAGCAGTAATCAGAATGAGAACAATGCACAGCTAAGCCAGCCTTGCAAATTACCACTGGCGTAAGGCCAGCCATGATTTAGACCAGAGGAGTTCCAAAGGTTTCTTTTATTCGCTTTGCTTTCCTTTTAGCATCTGATATATTCCTTGTATTAGTTATACAACTTGCATCAATACAGAAGTATTCGGAGGATAACCATTACCATATGAGCAAGCCAAAGGGGTGGCCAGTATATTACTTTTTTTTTTGGTATGGTATTTGTTAAGCACTTGCCATGTGCCAGGCATTGTACTAAGCACTGGGGTAAATACAAGTGAATCAGGTTGGACACAGTCCATGTCCCACATGGGGGTCACAGTCTTAATCCCCATTTTACAGATGACGGAACTAAGGCACAGAAAAGTTATGTGACTTTCCCAAGGTCACCCAGCAGACAAGTGGTGGAGCTGGGATTAGAACCTCGTTCCCTCCGACTCTCAGGCCCACGCTCTATCCACGCTGCTTCCCAAAGAGGTGTATTTTCATTCATTCATGCAATCGTATTTATTGAGCGCTTACTGTGTGCAGAGCACTGGACTAAGCGCTTGGGAAGTACAAGTTGGCAACATATAGAGACGGTCCCTACCCAACAACGGGCTCACGATCTAGAGGGAGGAAAGAAGTGCCCTTCAGATACCGTCAAAATACCCTCAACTCCAACACCAGCTGTGCGCCACCCACCATCCATCTCGGGAGAGGAATCCTGAAGGGGAAAGAGGTTGGCCGAGGAAGAGACAGGTGGAGAGATCATTGTTATCAGCCTTTCCCCATTCCTACCTCTCTGGGTGCTGCTGTTGACAACTCCTCTGTAGAAGAGCCACCTTGGACTGTAAGCTCGTTGTGGGCAGAGAATGTCTCTGTGTAATGTTATTTTGTACTCTCCCAAGTGTTTAATACAGTGCTCTGCACAAAGTGATCGATAAATACAATTGAACAAATTGAATGAACTGTGCTGGGGTTGGGGGCTAGGGATACCATGGGCACAAACTCAGATGGTATTCTGAGTGTAGAATGGTTCCACCACTGGGAGATTGAAAGAGTGAGGGGACTAGAAAGGGAGTCAGAGAGGTAACAACTTCTGCTTAAATGACTCTCCGTATAGATATGGCAGCCTTCCCTTTTCCTGTTCTGGGAAAACCAGATCCGATCTGAGATCCTCAGGGGCAGCTTTCCCAAAGGTGCAAATCTGAACACAAAGAGGAGCAGAAAATCCTCGGGAAACATCCCAAGAAAGGAAGCCAGTCAGACTCGCTTCCAAGCTGTCGAGCTCCTTGCTGACTTATGGCATTCATCCTCCTTGATAGAAACTCAGAATCATCAAATGTTATTCTGTCCAGCTCCACAGCAGAGCAACAGCAGGAAACACCTGGAGGATGGCTTGGAAATGCAGGGGTTGGGCGGATATTGGGTTACCTTCTCCTTCGAGCTGCGGAGATGGCCCTGATTCCACTCCGCCATCTGGAAGCATCAGGCTACACGTGCTACTCGACAGAACGATACTGCACCATGGGGCTGGTTTCTTCCCAATGCCTTCCCCACCCGGAGACCCTTTGACTCATTTGGCAGTCAGAGTAATGTACCTGCTGCCCCACTACCATTAGATTTTCTCCCGTGTCCCTCCCCAGAGACCACACTCTCCAAAGTTTCTCATGACCTCCTCATAGCCAAGTCCAATGGGCTGTTCTCCATCCTAAATCTCCTTGATCACTTAGCCACCTGTGATACTGTGGACAGCCCCCTTCTCCTCAGAATGCTCTAGGACCTTGGTTGGGCTGACTCAGCACCCCCCTGTTTTTCCCTCTGATTGCTCCTGATTCTTTTTTGTGTTTCTCTTCCACCTCCCATTCCCTAACTACAGGGGCCCAACGTGGTCCTATTCTGTATCCCTTGGCCTTTTCCTTCCACACTCACGTTCTCAGGGAATTCATCCACTCTTGTTGCTTCAACTACCACCCCTGCATGTAAGACTTCCAAATTTACTTCTCAATCACATTCATTGAGGCAACCACTGAAGGTTCTTCAGTATTCATTCATTCATCCACCCAATCGTATTTGTTGAGCACTTTGTGTGTGCAAAGCATCGTACTTAGAGCTTGGGAGAGTACATCAGAACGATAAACAGACACATTCCCTGCCCACAGAGAGAGCAGAACGGGTGGGACGTGAGCAGAATGACATTTTAGGAAAATGATCTGGGCAGTGGAGTGAAATATGGACTGGAGGAGAGAGAAACTGGTGCCCAAGGATTCAGCTAAGGGATGGATACAAGCATTCAAATCGGGATATGGCAAGGAAGGGGCAGATTCTGGAAATGCTGTGGAGGGACAACTGATGGGATTTGGCGATACACTGAATGTGGGGATTGAAGGAGATGGCAGAGTCAGGGATAATGCCAAGGTTAGGGGGCAAGTGGTGGTGTAATCAATGGAGATGAGAAAATTAGATGGAAGAGAGGGGAAGGGAGTTCCCCAATAAGTTCAGTCAGTTCCTGGGCCTGGAACTCTGTTCTTCCTAGAGTCTTCTAGATTTCAGCCCTTCTCACCTTTAAAATCCACTTAAAATCCCACCTATCCTAATTATCTAGACTCTAAGCTCCTTTTGAGCAGAGAACAGGTCTAAAAACTCTGTTGTGTTGTATTCTCCCAAGTGCTTAGTACAGCACTCTGCAAACAGTAAACACTCAAAAACGAAACTGATCAGAAACACATCGCCTGTCTCTAGTGCATGTATATATTTATACCCACTCTCTGCATGACAAACTGTGCCTCTTTCTTGTCTCTCACTCATGCCCTCCCGCCTGCTTCTATGCAGAGCACTTGGATTAGAGTTAGCGGACAGGATCTCTGTCCATGAGTTTTATCAAATAATAATAATAATGGTATTTGTTAAGCACTTACTATGTGCCAAGCACTCTTCTAAGCGCTGGGGTAGACACAAGGTAATCAGGTTGTCCCACGTGGGGCTCACAGTCTTAATCCCCATTTTACAGATGAGGTAACAAGCACAGAGAAGTTAAGTGGCTTGCCCAACGTCACATAGCAGGCTAGTGGCACATTAGAACCCATGACCTTTGACTCCCAAGCCCATGCTCTTTCCACTAAGTCAGGTTTACTATGTGTCAAACTCTAGTCTAAGATATGAGATAATCAGATTGGACACAGTCCCTGTCTCACAAGGGGCTCCTAGTCTCACACTGAAAAACTTTATGGCTTCCTGTGTCTCTCACCATCAATGAGCTTCAAAGGTCTCCTTTACCTTGGCCTATTTTATCTATTTGCTCTCTTTGCCAGCTATTCCTTGACTAGATTGTTTGGCTCCTCCCAAGCCAACCTTCTAGGAATTCCTCACTCTTGAATCTCCTGCTCCTGTCCCCTGCCTTGAAATTCCCTCCCTTGTCAAACCTGAGAGACCAGCTTTCCCCAAATTCAAAACCCTCTTCAATCAATGGTATTTACTGAATACTTACTAAGCACTTGGGAGAATACTATACAACAGTCAGCAGACACGTTCCCTGCCTACAACATCCTTACAGTCTAGAGGGACAGACAATAATAATAAAAATATGTACAAATCCCATCTCCTGGAACCCTTCCACGATTCATTTCCCGACATCTGCTGCCGTACAAATTCATTAGTCAACATTAGTACTCAGGAAATTCCTTTTGCCCATCTTCAACACTCTTCACATGTTTATTTAATTGTCCATTCAATTATTTAGTCTACTTCTGTAAATAGTTTTAAGATTCTCTCTATTTTTAAGCTTTCTCTCTCCCACTAGGTCTAAGCTCCTTTTTGGCCGGAAACCCATCGCTCATTGATTCTGCATTTCCCAAGCACCTAGTACAGTGCTCTGCACCGAGTGCTCAACAAATACTAATACTTCTACAGCCAATTTACTGCTAAAACCTGCTGGTTCTTTGTACAGGGCTTTTTCCAAATCCACCCTTCCCTCTCCTCCCGGTCCTAGCTCAGCGGTAAGCATTCACCATATCATGGTTTGGCTTCTGCATCCTCCTCCTCACTGGTCTCCCTGCTGCCACTTAATCGTATTATTGGGCACTCACTGTGGGCAGAGCATTGTATTAAGTGCTTGGGAGAGTACAATTTAACAGAGTTGGTAGACACATTCGTTGCCTACAAAAGGCATCCAGCTCTTCCCCTTTCCCATCCACCCTTCATGCTGTTGCCCAGATCATCTTCCTGAAACTCTGCTCCACACACATATTTCTCCTCAAAGACCTTTAAAGGCTGCCCATCATCCTCCACAAACAAAAACTCCCTATCATTGGCTTCAGCGCTCTCCTCCACACACTCCACTTTACTTATCAGCTCTCCTTATTCCCTGCTGCCACGCTCATATCCTGCCCTCCTTCAAAGCTCACCTCCTAACTCTGCTGTTTTCATTTCGCCTACCGCTGACCACAGCTCTTACAGCCTGGAACTCCCTCCTCACCACCACCCAAATCCACTAGACCTCAGCCTTCCTCGTCTTCAAGGCGCAACGAAAATCCCAATTCTTCCAGCAAGATTTTGATTAATTCACATTCTAAAACAGATCGATCCAATAACCACCTGTAGCATGTATTCAATTATTTATTATAATTCCACTCTTTGTAATTATTTTTATGTCGATCTCACCTGCTAGACTGAACCTCACGGGCAAGGAACACATCTCTTGCTCCTGCTGAACTTTCCCATGCGGATAGTACATACCTTGTTTAGCTTAATAACATACGTTGGTGCTTAATAAATAACATTACTACTATTCTCTTGCTCCTGCCGCACTTTCCCATGCGGATAGTACATACATTGTTTAGCTTAATAACATACGTTGGTGCTTAATAAATAACATTACTACTATTATAACCACCAAGTGCTCTCTGAACTGAGTCTTCCCTTGAAAATTCACATCTAGAGAGGAAGAAAATGAGGCACAAAACTTGGGAAAAGTCACCCTCAGACCCAATACTTAACACATCGTCAAAACCTGCTCAGGAGAGGGGAATACCAGATATTAAACTCTTTGCACATTTAGAGAAACCAAATCCCAGGGACGTCAGATGACTACGGCCCCGGTAAATCTGGCTTCCAATCTGAGGAATGTTAGCTTGCTTTTTGCTCTTTCCACTAAGCCACGCTGCTTCTCATAATAATAACTGTATTTAAGTGCATACTATGTGCCAAGTACTGTTCTAAGTGCTGGGGTAGATACAAGGTAATCAGGGTGTCCCACTAAGGGCTCACAGTCTTAATCCCCATTTTACAGATGAGGTAACAGGCCCAGAGAAGTGAAGTGATTTGCCCAAAGTCACACAGCTAACAAGTGGAAGAGCTTGGATTAGAACCCCAGCCCGTGCTCTTTCCACTAAGCCATGCTCTTTCTCAACATAGCTGTAATTTATTTACCTTAGTGCATAGAACAGTGTTTAGCACATAGTAATAACTTAATACCATTATTACTATTATTATATTAATGTCTCCCCCCCAGACTGTAAACTCGTTGTGGGCAAAGAATGTGTCCATTTACTGCTGTATCATACTCTCCCTTGCACTAAGTACAGTGCTTTGCCCACAGTAAGTGCTCAATATATTCATTCAATCGCATTAATTGAGCACTTCCTGTATGCAAAGCACTGTATTAAGCGCTTGGAAAGTACAATTCAGCAACAGATAGACATAATCCCTACCCACCCACAGGCTGACAATGAAGGGATGAGGAGATTCCCCCCCCCCCCCCCAAAAAGAACCCCAAACATTGAGAGAAGCAGCGTGGCTCAGTGGAAAGAGCCCGGGCTTGGGAGTCAGAGGTCATGGGTTCAAATCCCGGTCCTAAAAATAGTCATCTGTGTGACTTTGGGTAAGTCACTTCACTTCTCTGTGCCTTAGTTACCTCATCTGTAAAACGGGGATGAAGACTGTGAGCCCCCCCGTGGGACAACCTGATCACCCTGTAACCTCTCCAGTGCTTAGAACAGTGCTTTGCACATAGTAAGCGCTTAATAAATGCTATTATTATTATTCTCTGAGCCTCAGTTACCTCATCTGTAAAATGGGGATAAAGACTGTGAGCCCCAGGTGGGACAATATGATCATCTTGAATCCCCAGCGGTTAGAACAGTACTTTGCACATAGTAAGCACTTAATAAATGCTATCATTAGTATTATTATGCTCTGAGCCTCAGTTACCTCATCTGTAAACTGGGGATTAAGACTGTGAGCCCCCCGTGGGACAACCTCATCACCTTGTAACCTCTCCAGCGCTTAGAACAGTGCTTTGCACATAGTAAGCACTTAATAAATGCTATCATTATTATCATTATTCTCTGAGCCTCAGTTACCTCATCTGTAAAATGGGGATTAAGACTGTAAACCCCCCGTGGGACAACCTGATCACCCTGTAACCTCTTCATTGCTTAGAACAGTGCTTTGCACATAGTAAGTGCTTCATAAATGCTATCATTATTATTCTCTGAGCCTCAGTTACCTCATCTGGAAAATGGGGATTAAGACTGTGAGCCCCACGTGGGGCAATCTGATCACCTTGTATCCCCAGCGCTTAGAACAGTCTTTGGCACATAGTAAGCACTTAATAAATGCTACCATTATTATTCTCTGAGCCTCAGTTACCTCATCTGTAAACTGGGGATTAAGACTGTAAGCCCCACATGGGACAATCTGATCACCTTGTATCCCCAGCGCTTAGAACAGTCTTTGGCACATAGTAAGCACTTAATAAATGCTATCATTATTATTCTCTGAGCCCCAGTTACCTCATCTGTAAACTGGGGATTTAGACTGTGAGCCCCACGTGGGACAATCTGGTGACCTTCCAACCCCAGCGTTTAAAACAGTGCTTGGCACATAGTAAGTGCTTAACAAATGCTATCATTATTATTCTCTAAGCCTCAGTTACCTCATCTGTAAATTGGGGATTAAGACTGTGAGCCCCACGTGGGACAATGTGATCACTTTGTAAACCCAGCATTTAGAACAGTCTTTGGCACATAGTAAGTGCTTAATAAATGCTATCATTATCATTCTCTGAACCTCAGTTACCTCATCTGTAAACTGGGGATTAAGACTGTGAGCCCCACGTGGGACAATCTGGTGACCTTCCATCCCCAGCGTTTAAAACAGTGCTTGGCACATAGTAAGCGCTTAATAAATGCTATCATTATTATTTTCTAAGCCTCAGTTACCTCACCTGTAAAATGGGGATTAAGACCGTGAGCCCCACGTGGGACAATTTGATCACCTTGTATCCCCAGTGCCTAGAACAGTCTTTGGCACATAGTAAGCGCTTTATAAATGCTATCATTATTATTTTCTAAGCCTCAATTACCTCCTCTGTAACATGGGGATTAAGACCGTGAGCCCCACGTGGGACAATCTGATCACCTTGTATCCCCAGCGTTTAAAACAGTGCTTGGCACATGGTAAGCGCTTAATAAATGCTATCATTATTATTTTCTAAGCCTCAATTACCTCATCTGTAAATTGGGGATTAAAACTGTGAGCCCCACGTGGGGCAATCTGATCACCTTGTATCCCCAGCGCTTAGAACAGTCTTTGGCACATAGTAAGTGCTTAATAAATGCTATCATTATCATTCTCTGAGCCTCAGTTACCTCATCTGTAAACTGGGGATTAAGACTGTGAGCCCCACGTGGGACAATCTGCTGACCTTCCATCCCCAGCGTTTAAAACAGTGCTTGGCACATAGTAAGCGCTAAATAAATGCTATCATTATTATTTTCTAAGCCTCAGTTACCTCACCTGTAAAATGGGGATTAAGACTGTGAGCCCCACGTGGGACAATCTGATCACCTTGTATCCCCACCGTTTAGAACAGTGCTTGGCACATAGTAAGCGCTTAATAAATGCTATTCTCTGAGCCTCAGTTACCTCATCTGTAAACTGGGGATTAAGACTGTGAGCCCCACGCGGGACAGTCTGATCACCTTTTATCCCCAGCGTTTAAAACAGTGCTTGGCACATAGTAAGCGCTTAGTAAATGCTATCATTATTATTTTCTCAGCCTCAGTGACCTCATC
Organism: Tachyglossus aculeatus; assembly: GCF_015852505.1. Taxonomy (NCBI): domain Eukaryota; kingdom Metazoa; phylum Chordata; class Mammalia; order Monotremata; family Tachyglossidae; genus Tachyglossus; species Tachyglossus aculeatus. The sequence goes on along the minus strand of NC_052071.1, from coordinate 14,973,217 downwards.
TGTAAACTGGGGATTAAGACTGTGAGCCCCACGGGGGACAATCTGATCACCTTGTAAACCCAGCGTTTAAAACAGTGCTTGGCACATGGTAAGCGCTTAATAAATGCTCTCATTATTATTTTCTAAGCCTCAATTACCTCATCTGTAAACTGGGGCTTAAGACTGTGAGCCCCACGGGGGACAATCTGATCACCTTGTAAACCCAGCGATTAGAACAGTGCTTGGCACATAGTAAGCGCTTAACAAGTACCATTATTATTATTATTGTATCCCCCCGGCGTTTAGGACAGTGCTTTGCACGTAATAAGAGCTTAACAAGTGTCATCACTATTATATTAGCTTTTAAAGTCCACCTTCCCCTGCTCTAGCCCCCCGACGCTTTTTGGCCTCCAAATGGCCTTCACCTGGACCCCGTGTGTTTGGCATTTGTCGGGCATGGAGGGGCCCCCCGTTTCCCACCCCCGAAAAGGGGGGGTACCCCTTTCTCCATGGTGTTTCCCCTCATGGTGGTCGCCGCCTCAGCCCGCGGAGGAAGACGGCGGGGCGGAGTGGTGAAGGAGCTTATCGTGAGGCGCTGACAGAACGCGCTGCCAACGCCTTGCGGCCCCCGGAAACCTTTAACGCGGCCATAATAAAGGTATTTGTTAAACGCCCACTATGTCCCAAGAACTGTAAGCGCTGAGGGTCATCAGGTGGGGCTCACAGTCTTCATCCCCATTTTACAGATAAGGGAACTGAGGCCCAGTGAGGGGTCCCCGGAAACCTTTAACGCTGCCATAATAATGGTATTTGTTAAACGCCCACTATGTCCCAAGAACTGTAAGCTCTGAGAGTCATCAGGTGGAGCTCACAGTCTTCATCCCCATTTTACAGATGAGGGAACTGAGGCCCAGTGAAGGGTCCCCGGAAACCTTTAACGCTGCCATAATAATGGTATTTGTTAAACGCCCACTATGCCCCAAGAACTGTAAGCGCTGAGGGTCATCAGGTGGAGCTCACAGTCTTCATCCCCATTTTACAGATAAGGGAACTGAGGCGCAGTAAAGGGTCCCCGGAAACCTTTAACGCGGCCATAATAATGGTATTTGTTAAACGCCCACTATGCCCCAAGAACTGTAAGCGCTGAGGGTCATCAGGTGGAGCTCACAGTCTTCATCCCCATTTTACAGATGAGGGAACTGAGGCCCGGTGAAGGGTCCCCGGAGATCTTTAACGCTGCCATAATAATGGTATTTGTTAAACGCCTACTATGTTCCAAGAACTGTAAGCACTGGGGGAGATACAAGGGCATCAGGTGGGGCTCACAGTCCTCATCCCCATTTTACAGATAAGGGAACTGAGGCCCAGTGAAGGGTCCCCGGAAACCTTTAACGCTGCCATAATAATGGTATTTGTTAAACGCCCACTATGTCCCAAGAACTGTAAGCGCTGAGGGTCATCAGGTGGAGCTCACAGTCTTCATCCCCATTTTACAGATAAGGGAACTGAGGCCCAGTGAAGGGTCCCCGGAAACCTTTAACGCTGCCATAATAATGGTATTTGTTAAACGCCCACTATGCCCCAAGAACTGTAAGCGCTGAGGGTCATCAGGTGGAGCTCACAGTCTTCATCCCCATTTTACAGATGAGGGAACTGAGGCCCGGTGAAGGGTCCCCGGAGATCTTTAACGCTGCCATAATAATGGTATTTGTTAAACGCCTACTATGTTCCAAGAACTGTAAGCACTGGGGGAGATACAAGGGCATCGGGTGGGGCTCACAGTCCTCATCCCCATTTTACAGGTGAGGGAACTGAGGCCCAATGAAGGGTCCCCGGAAACCTTTAACGCTGCCTTAATAATGGTATTTGTTAAACGCCTACTATGTTCCAAGAACTGTAAGCGCTGAGGGAGATACAAGGTCATCATGTGGGGCTCACAGTCCTCATCCCCATTTTACAGATAAGGGAACTGAGGCCCAGTGAGGGGTCCCCGGAAACCTTTAATGCTGCCTTAATAATGGTATTTGTTAAACGCTTACTGTGTTCCTAGAACTGTAAGCGCTGGAGGAGATGCAAAGTCATCAGGTGGGGCTCACAGTCTTCATCCCCATTTTACAGATGAGGGAACGGAGGCCCAGTGAGGGGTCCCCGGAAACCTTTAACGCTGCTATAATAATAAACGCTTACTATGTTCCAAGAGCTGTAAGTGCTGGGGGAGATACAAGGTCATCAGGTGGGGCTCACAGTCTTCATCCCCATTTTACCGATGAGGGAACTGAGGTCCAGTGAGGGGTCCCTGGAAACCTTTAATGCTGCCATAATAATGGTATCTGTTAAACGCTTACTATGTTCCAAGAACTGTAAGCTCAAGGATGGGCCACCCCAGTGCTCAAGAATGGGTCACCCCGTAGTACCCAAGGATGGGCCACCCCCCACTGCTCAAAAACGGGCCACCCCAGTGCCTAAGGGTGGGCAGCCCTAGTGCCCAAAATAGACCACCTATATACCCAAGTCAGACTTACTGGCCACCTCCTCTTCTCCTACACGTCTGCCCTTCAGTTCAATGTGAACACTTCTGAGAGCCGGCAGGGCCCGGATTCCCTGTTGGACAGTGATATCCCTGTCTCCAGCAGGTCCACGTCCACAAGGTATCTCCATCCTTGCTCACCCACCTACTCGCTGTCCCAGGATGGGCTCGAGTGAGGCTGCGGCCCTCCTTGCAGCCAAACTGACGGCCACTCCGGCTCAAGACTGCAGGGAGTGAGAGGCAGCTGGAGAGTTGGCCGAAGGGTTTAAGCTCATCTTTTTCCTCAGAACAGCTGAGGGGAAGCCGTTCCGCGAGAAGAACCTGCCCATCTGCCCAGAGGGATGTGGGGACTCAGCTGTGGACACCTCTACATCAAACGGTAGGATGTATTTATTCAATCATATGTATTAAGGACTTACTGTGTGCAAAGCAGTGTACTAAGTGCTTGGGAGAGTAGAATATAACAAGAAACAGACACATTCCCTGTCCACAGTGAGCTGAGCACTTTGAAGAACACTGCACTAAACGCTTGGGAGAGTCCACTCTAAATAGGTGGGGTCCCTGTCCTCGAAGAGCTTATAACCTTCTCAGAAAGAAGCAGCAAACAGAGCAGTGGGTAGGTGCTTTTATAGGTTAGTTGTGCCTGACTTGATAAGAGGCTCAGCTGTTATTCCAAGGTCTCAGACATAATAATAATAATAGCATTTGTTAAGCACTTGTATGTGCAAAACACTGTACTAAGTGCTGGGGAGGATACAAGGTGATCATTCATTCAGTTGTATTTATTGAGCACTTACTATGTGCAGAGCGCTGTACTAAGCACTTAAAACATGTTGGTATTTAAGCGCTTACTATGTGCCGAGCACTGGAGGAGATATAAGGTAATCAGGTTGTCCCATGTGGGACTCACAATCTTAATCCCCATTTTCCAGATGAGGGAACTGAGGCACAGAGAAGTTAAATGACTTGCCCAAAGTCACACAGCTGATATGTGGCGGAGCCAGGATTAGAACCCATGACCTCTGACTCCCAAACCCACACTCTTTCCACTGAGCCACGCTGCTTCTCAGGTTGTCCCACGTGGGACTTGCTCACAGTCTTAATCCCCATTTTACAGATGAGGTAACTGAGGCACAGAGAATTTGTGACTTGCCCAAAGTCACACAGCTGACAAGTGGCGGAGCTGGGATTAGAACCCATGACCTCTGACTCCCAAGCCCGGGCTCTTTCCACTGAGCCATGCTGCTTTTCCTGAGCCACGTGGCTTCTCCTACATTTCTCCCAACAGAGAAGCCGCGTGGCTCAGTGGAAAGAGCCCGGGCTTGGTAGTCAGAGGTCATGGGTTCTAATCCCAACTCTGCTGCCTGTCGGATGTGTGATTTTGGGCAAGTCACTTAATTTCTCTTGTGTCTCAGTTCCCTCATCTGTAAAAAGGGGATTAAAAGTGTGAGCCCCACATGGGACAACCTGATTACCTGGTATCTACCCCAGCACTTAGAACAGTGCTTGGCACATAGTAAGCACTTAACAAATACCATAATTATTATTATTATTACTATTATGCCAAAGGAGGATGAGGGACCATGCAGGGAAGCCAAAGAAAGAGAGTCACATTACCGATTGATTCCATACACCTGAAGTAGCATGCTTGAGTGGAAAGAGTAGAGTTGGGAGTCAGAGGACCTGGGTTCTAATTCCAGCTCTGCCATTTGACTGCCGTGTGATTCTAGACAAGTCACTTAACTTCTCTGTACCTCAGTTTCTTCATCTGAAAAATGGGCACTAAATAACAGTTCTCCACTCCTTTGGACAGTGAGCTCCATGTGGGACTGTGTCTGCTCTGCGTATACTGTATCTGCCCCAGTGTTTGAAACTTAATAACCATTTAACAAGTATCACTGTTAATAATAATAATAATGTCTCTTTGAAGGTTAATAAAAAAGTCAAGGGATTTGGGTTTTCCCGAGCTTGGGACAAGGAATAGGCTTAGGCAGAGGTTTTCCAACCTTTCTATCCTGAGAATAATGATAATTATGGCACTCCTCTAAGCACTGGGGTAGATGCAAGTTGATCAGTTTGGCCACTGTCCCTGTCTCACATGGGACTCGCAATCTAAATAGAAGAGAGGACTGGTATTGAATCACCATTTTACAGGTGAGGAAACTGAAGCACAGAGAATTAAGTGACTTGCCCACGGTCGCAGAGCAGAGAGTAGAATGCAGATCCTCTGACTCCCAAGCCTGTGCTCTTTCCACTAGGCCATGCTGCTTCCCATACTGAGAAGAGGCCAGCAAACTCACTGCCTAAGTCCTGGGGGATGAAATTTCATTTGGAGGATGTAGAGATCTTACCTTGGGGACTTGGGACAAAGCAGGGCTGGTTTATGCTGTGTCTGACCCAGAAGCTGTGTGATTCACCCATTCATTCAATCATATTTATCCAGCTCTTTCTATGAGCAGAGCACTGTACTAAGTGCTTGGGAAGTACAATTGAGAAGCAGCGTGGCTCAGTGGAAAGAGCACGGGCTTTGGAGTCAGAGGCCATAGGTTTGAATCCTGACTCCGCCACATGTCTGCTGTGTGACCTTGGGCAAGTCACTTAACTTCTCTGAGCCTCAGTTACCTCATCTGTAAAATGGGGATTAAGACTGCGAGCCGCACGTGGGACAACTTGATCACCTTGTAACCCCCCCAGTGCTTAGAACGGTACTCTGCACATAGTAAGCACTTAACAAATGTCATTATTATTATTATTACAATTCAGCAACAGAGACAATCCCTGCCCACAGTGGGTTCACAGTTTAAAAGATTGTGATTGTATCCCAACCTAACTGGAAGTCAGAAGACAAAGATTCTCATTCTCCTCTGCCTCTGGCTTGCTGTGTGACTTTGGGCAAATCACTTAACCTCTCTGGGCCTCAGTTCTTCATCTTCAAAATTGGTTAAGGTAGTTTGGAAGCCTGGTGATAGAGAGGCACTGTAGCCATTCTATTGAACTTATGTGTTCCCCAGTGCTTAACACCTAATAGGCACTTAATAAAATTTATTGTTATTAATTTAATTATAATCCTTTATTTAAAATGAAGACATATTGGCCTTGGGCTATGACAGTGGAATTCACAATGGTTGGTTGAAGTTTACACAATCCTGAAAGGAGTAGACACAGTGAACCTGGGATTCATTCATTCATTCAATCGTATTTATTGAGCACTTACTGTGTGCAGAGCACTTTACTAAGCTCTTGGGAAGTACAAGTTGGCAACATATAGAGACAGTCCCTACCCAACAGCAGGCTCACAGTCTAGAAGAGTGGGCTCACAGTCTAGAAGATTGTTGTTCAATCTTGTTGAACAAGATTGTTGTCGGGATTGTTGTTCAAGAAATCCCAAACCAGGATGACTGCAGAGGGGATGGTGGTGGGGTGGACCCATTAAAGCTTAAAGGTGGTAGGTTCAAAACAAATCAAAGAAAACACTGGACCCAGTAGGCTGAAAACATACGGAATTCATTCCCTCAGGAAGTTGTGCAAGCAGAAAATACCAGTAGGTTCAAGAGGGGTTTGGATCAATTCATGGCCGCGTGATCCAGAATGGGTCACTAGAAGGAATGTCAGGGAGGGAAATGATTCAGCTTTAATCATAAGGGTAAGTGTCAAAGGGAGGAAAGGGTACCCCAGATCAGGAGCTCCTTCAAGGGTCCTGTCGGCCTTGTTGGAGACTGAATCCTGGGCTGAAGGTCCAATTGTCTGACCCAGTAATGGCTATATACATGGTTTCTGAATCTAGGGATATCCTTCACCCAGACAGTTACTCCAGTATCCTAGAACGCCCATTCTTTCTCTTCATAATTTAGGGTGGAGGAAGAGGTGACGTAGGATAAATGTAAGATCTAGTCTATTCAAAAGCAAGGGGATCAAGGTTGGGTTTAAAAACAAAGTGGGGAGAAATGAGAAAGGAGCAGGTCTGTGGATACTTCCTATCTGGGCAATTTGGTGCTCACCTGGGTGGGGTCCATGGGTAGTTTTTCCTATTTAATCATTTTTGTTTGAAACTGTGAATTAAGCCGCATGATTCATGCACTTCCTGTGTTGAAATATTAAAAGTTGCTTCTATAGAGCGGTGATTGCCAGGGTACCCAGTGGCTTTCACGGCATTTTGGTTTTGATCACCATTTTCGTTGGTCATTCCTCAAGGCGTCCTCTGTGATATAGGTCAGAATGAAACAGAGGCTCAGAGAGGAGAAAGGGGCTTGCGAAAGGTCACACAGTAAAACAGAGACAGGATCAGAACACAAGGGCTGACACCAGACTTGGACCTCTTTCTAAATAGCCCTCAAGTATGCAAAATAAAGTAGACAGACCCAAAAATGTTTAAAAAAAACCCCTGAATTTGTATGGAAGTGTTGTTTTGCTTCACTCATATACCAACAGCCTTTCTCCTCCTAGGTACCCTCAACATCATTAGGCTAATAAAACGTAACCTTTCACGTGCCCCACTTACCCACAGTTTCCACCCTACTCAAACCACAATTCCCAAAAAGATCAAAAAAAGGAGTGTGCATTCAATTTCTTTTCCACCATCTGATTTTTTGTGCGGGCCAAACTGGATTTCTTTTGTGTTTGGGACAATAGTTGCAATTACTACTAAATGTGATGCACCCTCTTGTATTGGAAGAGGAATGCCATCCCGGGATACAACCCTCTTTCCAACTCACCTCAGCCCACTGGTTTGTTGTTGTTGTTTTTTTGTTGGTTTTTTTTGGCAGCTATGTGGGGGTAGAAGAGCTGTCGATGGGAATGGGTTCTGCAAACTACATTTCTGAATCTGTACTTTCCCCTTTTCTGACAGCCATCCTAGGTCCTAGCTGAGGGGAGAAGTCAAGGTAGTGGTGCAGTAGTGGAAGGTTAGTGTTAATGGTGGCATGGACCCATAATCTTCCTCTCCTTCTCTGCAAAATGGGTTGGGAGGCCCCCATGGTCATTCCCTCAGTAATTCCAGGGATGCCAGGAAGCAAGGCACTTGGTAGCATCCCTTAGCACGTCATCTGCCAACCAAAAATAGGGAATGGCATCTCCCAAGCTCTTAGAGACCTTGGGGAGAAAAATAAAGAATTCTTCAAAGAAGTGCCTACTCTTCCTGCACCTGCTTTCCTCAGTACTCTGGGAGGAATGTACGGTTTTCTTCTTCACTGTGGGAGATGTATTCTAAGCCTCTAAGGGATGGCAGAAAGGCTGTTTTCAAACTTCAACTTTTATTTCTGAAGCAATCCACCAACACCCACTTCCTTGTGGGGTTTAATGGCAATAAGCAAGAACGAGCCGTTATTCAGAGTGTTCTGCTTGCTCCAGGAAGGAATGTAATGGATTCTGATCTTGCCACAGAGTTCCAGCAGCTGAAATATTTTTTTAAACTGGAGCCTGAACTTTTTGTTTCAGCGTTTCTGAATTTTGATTAAAAATAACAACAACAGTGTCCAGACGATCAAAATTTCAAGCTAGCATTATGGACCTCATGCTTATTCTGTTTGTACATGCAGCTATTATAAACTGCTCTCTAGAGCTATTTGAAATATATACCACAGAGCAAAGACAGCCTGGGGACTGACTAAACTTTGTCTTGTTACGGGTCTGGAGATGTTTGGGAGCCAGACGGTGATCTTGAAAACAACTGAATTGAATCTAGTGGCAAAGCCATCTCTGACTCTGCTTGAACACTTTTTTTTTAAGTGGGCCCGCCTATTGTTGCTTGATTACCAGCAGTTAGCCCAGGGAGAAATGGAGAATCTGCTTCCAGAGACTCTCTCAAACCACATCAGCTGCATCTACTTCAAATCAGGGGAAAAAAATGAAATCCACAAACTTCCTTTCCATACATTGTTTTCCTTCCTTTTGTAGACACAGCTCTAGTTGATGAGAAAATGAATCCTAGAAATAAAATAGCTGCTGCAGGTGCTTGATTCTCCTTAAGGTTTTACCATATTTGATGAAATGGAGACTGTGGCTCATAAATAACACCACTCTGGGGGATTTGTGTGCTCTGAATTGGACCGTTACCCCCACCCCCCAACACACACGCTCACATTGAGTTTAAACCGGCAATGCTCTTGTCTCAACACAGCTCCTGAGACCCACACAGAATCTATTTAAGGGAATCAATCTCTCTTCCCCAGAAAACAAATGTTTCCTAAATGGCACAGCAGCAGAAATGTCTGGGGGAAAGAGCTGCATCCATCATCCAAACTCCCCATTCCTTTCTGGTCACTTTTTATCCAGTGACTTTGCCTCATCGGTTCTCTTTTTGAACTGTTGGGAAGGTTACAGGTAATTTAGAATCAGTTGCCCGCTCTGCCCGTGGGCTAGATACCAGGGCTGAGACACTCAAACCCCTCCTTTCAGAATAGCAGGTTCCTTGTGTTTTTAGAGGGCTTTTCAGGTAGTAAGGGGGGAAGTGTTTATCAAAGAGCCTGCCATGTGCTAAGCACTGCATTCAGCCCTGGATGGGAGAGATTCATTCCTTTGCATAAACCGAAGGGCCTATATCTAGCTCGGCCCCAACCCTGACACAAGGGATTAGGACACTGGAGATAACCAGGCCAGATCATAAATTCCTACTGGGCAGGGAAGATATCTACCAACTCTGTTGTACTGTTCTCTCCCAAGTGCTTAGTACAGTGCTCTGCCCAAAGTGCTCAGTAAATACCATTGATTGATTGAGCAAAGAGCCCTGGATGAGAGATAGGCTTGGATCCAACCCCCTAGAGGTTCTCAGACTAAGAATAAGGTTGGGGGTCACGGGTGGAAGGTGATGACAAACACATAAGGAACAGTGAAACCAAAATATGAAGGACAGTGATGGTTGGAAACTGTAGGCTTGTTGTAGGGGGGGACTGTGTCGGTTTATTGTTAATATTGTAATCTCCCAAGCGCTTAATACAGCTCTTTGCGCTCAATAAATTGGAATGAATGAATGATGGACAAGAGTAAGAAGACGCCCTGAGCACGTTCCTCAGCCTCTGGCTCCTCACGGGAAGGCCGCCGCCACCTCTGATGAAAGGCCGCAGCTGCTCCATAGCCTGCCTTAGCCGTGTGGGAGAATTTAGCACAGGAAGTGAAGAATAAATGGTCAGTTCCCAAAGCATGATTTAATAGGGCAGGGCGAGGGGAGTGTAGCAGCGGTGCAGTCCAGTAAACAAAGCTCCGGCGGCTGAATTCCCGGCTCTGTCTCGGGGGCAGACAAGAGGAGAGACTCATTGCTTTGTGTAAACTAGAAGAACCTACGCTTAGCTCGGCATCAACCCTGGCAGAGGGGATTAGGACCCAGGGGCAACTGGTTTGGACAAGTCTTCTAAGACCACTTCCTGGGACCCGGGATGATTAATTCTCCTCTGGATATGGACATAAGCGCTGTGGAGCTGAGGGGAGAGGTGGGAATAAAGGGGACGAATCAGGGTGACGTAGAAGGGAGTGGGAGAAGAGGAAATGAGGGCTTTGTTGGGGAAAGCCTCTTGGAGGACATGTGCCTTTAATAAGCCTCTGAAGGTGGTAGTCCATTTCTTTTCCCAGTTCTGACAGGCTGTGGAACGTGTGGCCCAAGATGACTAATTCTGTTTCTAGGATTCAGTTCCCCCTTATGAGGTGATCAAGAGCTACTTCTTCACCCTCTCCACTCCTGCACTTTATCCCAACAAGCTTATGGTGAGGTGGAATTAGGCATAGGGATTTTGAGCCCAGCAAGTAACAATAATAATATATGCAGTCCATTGTCTAAACAGGCCCCTTGCAAGCTCTCAAATTTTTGTTCTTCCTACAGTTCCCTCTATATGGGAATCATTTTGTATGTTTGTCTTTCCCATGTAATTGTACCCTCCTTTTGAGCAGGGAATGGCTATTTTGCTTCTTTTGTACTTTCCCCAAGTGCCTAGCACAGTGCAGTGCAGTGCTTCTAGCCAATTCTGAGCTATCTACCTACCTTTGCTTAGGTTTCTGGTCTCCATCTCTTGGTTTTTTCACCCCCAGATGCATTCCATTCATTCTCTTCTGCTCTAAGGAGCTGGCCCTGATCAAGGATGGATCCGAGGACGTGGTTATAGCAGTGACTCAAATGAGGTTTGGTGAGAGGAGCAGCATAGCCAAGTGGTTAGAGCATGGGCCTGGGTGTCAGAAGCACCTGGGTTCTAATCCCAGCTCTGCCACATATCTACTGTGTGAGCTTGGGCAAGTCATTCCACTTCACTGTGCCTCAGTTACCTCATCTGTAAAGTGGGGATTAAGACTGTGAGCACTTTGTGGAAAAGGGACTGTGTCCAACCTGATCACCTTATATCTACCCCAGAACTTAGAACAGTGCCTATTATTATTATTGATATTATTATTAGAGTCTGTCTATGAGCTTGCTTTTCCCAGAATACCTGCCCTTCCAGAGCCTAAAATAGAACAGTACTGTGTGTGAAATAATTGGATTAATGTCAAGGCATAAGAAGCAGAAATGAATACACTGACCCACAGTTTTGTTTACAAGTGCTGAGGTAACCTGCTCAGTGGGGGTCATCAAGGAAAGGTTTCTTTCAGGAAGTGAATTTCTAATAGGGCTCTGAAAGGAATGGATTTTATATCTAGGTTTAGCCTTAAAAACCCAGGGAGTAGTTTACCTGAAGATGAGCTTGCATGAGACGTGAAAGATGAGCTTGCATGAGACATGAGGGTTATCGTTGACTTTGTGAAGTATCACAGTGGTCAGAAAGTGGAAAATTCACTTCTTCCAGGAGGTATTCCTCAATTAACCCTCATCTCCTCATGTTATTTCATCCTGAAAACCGTCCTGATGCATTCCTACCTTGGCTTAAATACTCCACTTCTCACTAATCTTATCCTGCCTCGATTACTACATCAGCCTCCTTGTTGACCTTCCAGCCTCCTGTCTCTCCCCACTCCAGTCCATACTTCACTCTGCTGACCATATCATTTTTTGACAGAGCCATTCAGTCCGTGTTTCCCCACTCCTCAAGTGGTTGCCCATCCACCTCTGCATCAAATGGAAACACCTTTCCATAGATTTTAAAGCACTCAGTCACTTTGCCCCCTCCTACCTTACCTTCCTGATTTCCTACTACAATCCAGCCCACTCACTTCACGGTCCTAATGCCAGCCTACTCAATGAACCTCATATAGCTCATATATATATATATATATATATATAATATATATAAAATGCATATGCATATACATATCTCACCGCTGACCTCTCACCCACCTCCTGTCTCAAGCCTGGAACGCCCTCCCTTTTCATATCCAACAGACGATAGTGATGCCAGCCTACTTGTTGAACCTCATATATCTTATATATCTATATACATATATAGTTATATAGATATATGAGATATATTTCATATATCTGCCACTGACCTCTCACCCACATCCTGCCTCTGGCCTGGAATGCCCTTCCTCTTCATATCCAACAGATGATCATTCTCTACACCTTCCAAGCCTTATTAAAACACATCTCCTCTAGGAGGCCTTCCCCAACAAAGCCCTCATTTCCCCTTCTCCCTCTCCCTTCTGCATCATTCTTGCATTTGGATTTGCACCCTTTATTCACCCCTCCCTCAGCCCCTCAGCACTTATGTACGTAACCTTAATTTATTTATGTATATAACGTCTGTCTCCCCTTCTAGACTGTAAGCTAACTGGGGGCAGCGAACATGTCTATCAACTCTGCTTATATTGTACTCTCCCAAGCATTTAATATGGTGCTCTGCACACTATAAGCACTCATTAAATATGATAGATTGATTGATTACTATTACCAGTTTCATTTATTTTTTCTTCCTGTTCCCAGTGAGGTATAGAGTTGGTGCTGGTCTCTCTCCCCATTAAATTGTCAGCTCCTAGCAGGCAGGGACCCTAGCTGTTTGATAATACTCTCCTGAGTGCCTACTCTACTAAGTTTCGCATGGTTTCATTTCCCATTTTGGCCGGACTGCTGTTCTGGAACTAGGAAACATTCATCTGCCAATAGGAGGCTGTTTGTTTAAGGTGCCCTTTGGTATCGGAAGAATCAGTTCATGCACAGTGCTACAGCATGACTTTTTCTCGATGTAGGGTTTGCAAGAACCAAATTTCATGTTATAAGGGGGTATGCAGTGCCCTCCACACAGTAGATGCACAAATAAATACTGATGAAAGGATGACCCAGATAAAGAGCGCCTATTTAAAACTTACATTATGATGCAGTTTTGAAGAGTTAGCTGTGTGGACTCTTTCTGGAACACAAGCTTTTCCTTCCCTGATGACAAAAAAGGTGGAATAGAGGAAAAACAACGGGTGGATTGTGTAGATTTTCCACCATAAACCACAGCCTTTGCTCCACTTACAGATGCCAGGCACCATTAAATGATAAACCCCTATTGCATAATTGCTTCATGTGCTCTTAATTATATTTAAAATATTAAAAAATCTGGGTCACCACATTTAGCAGGAGAAAGCTAAGGCCTGGTGGGTGCTTCAGTCTTAGGAATCAAAGGTGAATTATTACAAGAGTTTGGGTGGAAGGAGAGGCACAGTAGGGTGGTGGGACAAAGATAAGTGATTGGGAAAAACGAATTGGACAACTAAGCTCACCCCCTCTGCTCTGCTTTCGGACCAAGAGTACACGGATTAAGTCTGGACTCTTGCAAGTTGGAGCAGGCATGAGAGGCCACCGGGGCCAGGGAAGAAAGTGGAGTTTCCTAAAAATGGTGGCACAGTGACAAGCAAAAATAAGAGTGAGGGAGTGGACAGTTTACCTCCCTCACTTGCAGGTGTGTTTCCACAGACACTTGTCTCCCGCTTGTAAGACATCAATCATAAAAGTACTTAATTCCCAGGTTTATCGCCTTCTGGCTGGGTTTCCCAGGGAAGACCACCGCCCCAGGCGCCCATTTATACAGCCAGTGCATCGGTCTGCTAGATGGGCCCCGGGGAAGGCATAATCGAGTCGGAGGAAGGGAGGTGATGGATGATCTGGAGTGGTAGGTTGAAGAGAATGGATTGAAGTCTGTCCTCCCTGTGAGGACCACTGAGTCCAGGGAGATCTTGTGACCAGAAAGAGGGTCATTGCAATGACCAGTGCTAATTCCCCCCACCTGGTCCATCTAGCTCTTAAGACTTTTCTGGGGGTTGAGCAGAAAGAGGCCCAGAAAAGCCCTTCCAAACCTAGCCTTTTCCATGTGGTTTAGTTAGCCCGGCCAAGTGAATGCTCACAGTCTATCAGCATAATTGCTGTTTGTCTGCCCCAGTTATTTTTAGACCACAGTGGAAACGTTGTTGGGACAAAAGGAAACATAAATCACATCCGCGCCAGTTTTCCATATGGTGCTTGCGGTTCTGCCCATCGCTGAGCTGTGCCAACGCCTCCTCCGTCCCCACCACCAAGCCCAGTGGTGCTCCCCGGACTCAGGGACAGGCTAGACCTTGGCCCCCGTCTCCTCTGTAACTCAGCCTCGGGCAGCAGTGTAGCATTGTTCCTCCCACCAGGAACACTGGTCAAGTAAACAGTTTTCCTCCCCGAAACCTATAGGCCAGGGCCGCTACTAGAATTTTCCTCCCCTGGTCTACATCCTGGGGGTTGGAATATTAAATGAAAACACTTGTCTGGGATTTGCGTCCAAGGGCTGAGGAAGGGAGACATGCAGGAAGTGTTCGACTTACCTTGGTACTATTTCTAATAGTAATAATGATGGCTTTTCTTAATAATTATGGTATTTGTTAAGTGCTTACTATGTGCCAGGCACTGTACTAAGCACTGGGGTGGAAACAAGCAGATCAGGTTGGAAACAGTCCCTGTATCACGTGGGGCTCACAGGCTCAATCCCCATTTTACATACGAGGTAACTGAGGCACAGAGAAGTGAAGTGATTTGCCCAGGGCCACACAGCAGCTTAGTGGTGGAGCCGGGATTAGGAGCCATGATCTTCTGACTTCTGGGCCTGTGCTGTATCCACTATGCCACTTGCAATGGGCCAAGCACTGTGCGAAGTGCTGGGAATTCCAAGATAATCAGCTCAGACACAGTCCCTGTCCCAAACAGGGCTTGCAGTCGGAGAGGGAGAGAGGGAAGGGAGCATGTCTCCATTTTACGGATGAAGGTTCAGACAGGTCGTGACTTGCCCAAGATCACAAATCAGGCACACGTGGTGGGACTAGAACCCACATCTTTTGAATCCTAGGTTGGGGCTCTTTCCACCAGGCCATACTGCCTCCCTTGAGGGTGGCACGTCTTGATTCTTCTCTCCTGCAGTCTTTCTACCAACCTCCCTTCTAGGACTCCTGGATTCGCTCCCTTCATTCACTCCTGCCTCACCCCACAGCACTTAGGTACAGATCTGTAACTTATTTACGTTAATGTCTATCTCCCTCTCTAGATTCCCGGCTCTCTTTGGGCAGGGAACGTTTCCACCAACCCCGTTGTATTGTCCTCTCCCCAGCTCTTAGTACAGTGCTCTGCACACAGTAAATAATCAGTAAATACGACTGATTGATTGGCTCAGAGACACAGCAGACCTTGAGCAAAAACAGAGGCCAGAACTGGGAAAGTTATGAAAAGATGGCCAGGCCAATGGAACAGTCGGGAAAGCACTCCTCCAGGCTCACCAGCTCTTTATAGCAATTCTCTCCAGGAGCATGGACTTCTTTCCTTGTTTTGATTAAAGACCCCTCTCCCCACCCCACCCACCCCCTAGGTCAAGCTCCTATTTATTGCTGCGTCATCCAATCATCTCTAATTGGCCCTGTTTAGGTTGCCTCTTTCCTGGAGGGCCGCCTCTTCCAAGTTGGCAGAATGTCTCAACGTCCTTGGAAATTTCTCCTCAGACTTTCCGTAATTCCAGAGTGTCACGTAGGTTGTAGATCTGACTTCAAATGTCCACTGACCTTTTCTTTGAACAAAACAACAAGACCAAAGGCATCCTCCTTTCCATCACGTTTCATTCCAGGCGTCTCTGCCTCACCCTCTTCCTCCTCCCTACGTACCAGTTGCCCCCGGCTCCGGTTTAATATCTGGTCTTTTCCGACCAGACATAGCTTATTTATGCCTTCAGTAGAGATTCAGGGGCTAAACGCACTCTTTGCCTGGGACTTCTCCACTCAAACCAAGTAGATTGCCTCTTCTCCCGGAAAACCAAGTAGCCTATAGATGAGTAATTCCCGAAAAGGTGAGTTTGGGGACTTGGATTATCCTGGGCCTACCGTACCCTACAATCATAGTAAGTAGTTAATACATACCCTCATTATTACTTAATAACCTGGCCTTAATTTTCAGCTCTGGCTGGCTGGTGGAAACCCAATCTACAACATCCCCTCTAGGGGTAAGGAGATTCAGAGAGAGTGTGGCCAGGCTTGCTTTGATGGCCCTAGGGAAGGCAGGTCATTCAACATTCTCTGCTCATAGCCTTAGTTGAAACTTGGCCCTAATTATTGGAGAAACCGTGGAGTGACCCAGACTCAAACTCATGAAGGCAGAGACATTTCTTCTTGCTTCTGTTGTACTTTCCCACCAGACTTGCTTTTTTTCCAGCGGAAAGAACACTAATTGACTGATTGATAATCGCTCCAGGAATTAGGAGATGTAGATTCTAGTCATGATTCTGGCTGCTGGGGAAGATTTCTGACCAAAGGATCACCTGGGGTATTTTTCTAAATGGAATTTGTTAAGAACTTACTATGTGCCAAGAACTGTACCCTGGGGTAGATACAAGCTAATCAGGTTGGACACAGTCCATAGCCCTCATGGGGCTCAAAGTCTTAATCCCCGTTTTACAGATGAGGTAACTGAGGCATAGAGAAGTGAAGTGACATGCCCGAGGTCACACAGCAGACAGGGGCAGAGCTGGGATTAGAACGCAGGTCTTTCTGAGTCCCAGGACTGTCCTCTATCCACTAGGCCAGGCTGCTTCAAGTGGGCAGGCCCAAAAAGAATCCTGAAAAATAACTGACTTATGGATTACTAAGACTACGTCAGCTAAATTCCTTCTTCAAGTATGAATCCAATTTAGGAGAGGGACTGTGTCCAATCTGATTATCTTATATCTACCCCAGTGCTTAGAACAGTGCTTGACACATATTAAGCCCTTAATAAATACTGTAATTCATTCAATCATATTTATTGAGCGCTTACTGTGTGCAGAGCACTGCACTGTAATAATAGCCTCTTGGGCTGTAATCCTGTGAATGTTGTGCATGAAGACAAAGCATGGCCACTGCAACTGTTTGCAACCTAATTTACTACTATTATTATTCTTATGGTATTTGTAAAGCCCTTACTATGTGCCAGGTACTATACTAAGTGCAGGGGTGGATTCAAGCAAATTGGGCTGGACATAGTCCCTGTCCCACGTGGAGCTCACAGTCTCAATTCCCATTTTACAGATGAGGTAGCTGAAGCCCAGAGAAGTGAAGTGATTTGCCCAAGGTCAAGCAGAAGACAAGTGGCAGAGCCAGATTTAGAACCCATGCCCTTTGAATCCCAGACTCATGCTCTAGCCCCTATGCTATGCTGCTTCTCTAATGAGGGAGACAGGACAGCCTAAAGGCAGCAACAGGCAAATGAACACCTAAATGCATTCAACAGAAACCCAACCCCATACTAAGAATAATAATGATGATGATGATGATAATTGTGGTAATTGTTAAGCACTTACTATGTGCCAGGTACTGTTCTAAGTGCTGGAGTAAATACAAGCTAAGATACACAGTTCCTGCCCCACATAGAGCTCACAGTTTTAATCATGTTTTATGGATGAGGGACAGAGAAATGAAGTGACTTGCTCAAGGTCACTCAGGACACAAGGGGCGGAGCTGGGATAAGAACGTAGGTCCTTCTGACTCCCTGGAGTGTGCTCTATCCACTAGGTCAAGTTGCTTCCATAAAAACAGAAACAATCCAACAATAAATGGAGATAAATGAGTTTCAGAGAGCTTGGGGCCATGCCTGGGGTACAGCCCAGCAGGCCCGTGGGCACCAAATAAATGTTTTCACAGAGGGAAGGTGTAACTCCAGCTAGACAGTGAGATGGGGAAGAGCACAGCTGGCCCATTTGGCAGTGGGAAGTCTCTCATTGGCTCCCGGCCTGGTAGAGCAGCTGCAGAACCCCATTTTCATTCCCTGGAAGAGATCGGATCCCACTAGAATGGGCTGTTCTTGGTGATTTCCACCTTTCAAGCAGTCTCTTTGCCAGTGCTTTGGCAACACGAGAAGGCCAACTCCTCTTCTTCATGGGTCCCAGTCTGAGCAGTTGCCCACTCTCCTTTTCCTCTTGAAACCCTCCCAGTGGAAGCAGAATGGATCCCCTTTCTTTCTGTACAGTAGTCGACTCTGCCACCCTGGACGTCTCTCCAGAGAGGTGAGGAAAAGGAGAGAGTTGAACCCATCTTTTGGCTTCCAGAGATGGGGAGTTCTGCTGGTTCACTGCACTCACCAACTCACCATTCTTCCATCTTGCTTATCTCACCGCTGCCCTCTCACCCACATCCTGCCTCTGGCCTGAAACGCCCTCCCTCTTCATTATCTGACTGATGATCACTTTCCCTACCTTCAAAGCCTCATTAAAAGCCTTCGTGGAAAGAGCATGGGCTCAGAGTTAGTGGGTTCTAATCCCAGCTCTGTGACTTACCAGCTGTGTGACTTTGGGCAAGTCACTTAACTTCTTTGTGCCTCAGTTACCTCATCTGTAAAATGGGGATTAAGACTGTGAGTCCCAAGTAGGACAACCTGATTACCTTGTATCTACCCCAGCACTTAGAACAGTTCTTGGCACAGAGTAAGCACTTAACAAACAAATACCATCGTTATTACCTCCTCCCAGAGGCCTTCCCCAACTAAGCCCTCATTCCCTCTTCTCCCACTCCCTTCTGTTGTAGTGTACTCTCCCAAGCATTTAGTACAGTGCTCTACATACAGTAGGCGCTCAAAAAATACGACTGATATGATTGATTGGTTCGGCTTGTCAAGAGGTAGCAAAAACAAGCGATTGATAAGCTTACGGTAGAATACGCAGTAACCCAGAGTTACTGTAAATGCTTCCGAAAATGTAAAACTGGCAAATATGAGGGAGAGCTTTTTCTTTTTAACCAACTTGAGTTTATTAATTTAGAAAACCATGGAATAGAGTAAGTACATAAATAAGTACCATATTTAGGCACATGTCCTGTGAGCAGAGTGAAAAGGTAATATTGCATTTCTTAGTTTAAGTGGCTCAAATGTAAAAAGGCAGAACTGCAACTGCTAAATGATGTCTTCGGTTTTGCCGTCCAAAGTGTTTCTCGTACAAATAAATACACAATAAGAACCACATCCATCCTGCGGCACACACCAAGGTCAGTTTACCTTTCTCTCCAATTCCCCGCCCGCTAAATGACACAAACACTATACAGTTGCCACATGACGATGCATCTTCTCTGATCGTTAGCTCTTGGTCCCCAGGGCTCCTTCAGGCAGGACAGGGGGAGATGTCTAGGAGTTGTCAGCCTATATCCGCTAAGGCTCAAGCTCTCCCCTTATCCTGCTGGAGGGCTTTCATGAAATGCCTGGGTGTTTTAGCAAGCGTGTTTCGAAGTCGGGTACAGACTCAGAGGGCCTCTCTGACCCTTGTCTTTCCCCCGGCCCCTGCCGACACCAGTGGCAGATAGAGTCCACCAAACAGTTCTCTGAGGCAGACTTTGAGGCAGGTTAGGAAGACAGGTTTTTCTGAAACCTAAGCCATTAAAGGGGTGACATCCAAATTTTGCTTCTCGTTAAGATCCCGGGAGAGGGAAACCAGGATCCAAAGTGTTTGGAAATGAGCCGAGGGGCCGGATTCTTTCTGCCCCCACTCTAGACTGTAAGCTTGTTGTGGGCAGGGAACGTTTGTTGGCAGGGAATGTTTATTGTTAGTACAGTGCTCTGCACACTGTAAGGGCTCAATAAATATGTTGAATGAAAGAATGAATACTTTCAGGTACTTGCCTTTTATGATGCCTCACATAGTGGAGGCTCTTCCTAAGCATTTGCCTCAAATGGACTCTCCCTACCAGGCTTTTGGAGCATGCCCACGTCCAGGGGTGGGGTAGGATGTATTTTTGGCACGTGGCTTTCTGGGGTGCCTTCCTCATAGAAAACTAAACTTGACCACAGCCTCTGTTGGAGGCATCCACAGGGCAAGCCCCATACAAGCCACTGGATTTGAAATGGAAAAAAAAAATAAAGGGAGCTAAAGAGACGGCTGCCTCATCTCCTCTGGACTTTGCATGGCATCTTTTTGGCAGTTAGATGCTTGCAAGTTGGCTCTGTTAAGCTATATCAGGAGCAGGGCCTGACTCCAATGGACGATTGTTATTCTTTAACTGACTGAGTCAAATTTCTCTTTGGGACCCACCTGGTCTATTCACCTAAGATTTTCTCATAGATTATAGAGTCTATAGTTGGGGTTGTCCCTGGGAGAAGAGGACAGAGAATCTTCAGAGCTCTGGGGGTTTGGCTTGTACTGGTGATTGTTGCTTCTCATCATGCTGGGGCAGTTTCTCTACATCCCAGAGCCGGGCTTTAAGAGGCAGCAGAGCTGGACATCTAGTGGACCAGCTGGATTCTGCACTGTGGATAGGTCTCTCCCGGGCTGGGTGCAGGCTGAGACCTATCCTTGGAGCCCTCTTCCGCCTTTCCCATTCCAGTTCTGTGCCCTCCAGCTAAACCCAGGGCAAGTCTCACCGATCTTTTAGAAAGGAGGAGAGTCCAGCCCTTAGATCAGGATCAGAACAGCAAATGACGGACACCTCCTGCATCCTGCCATCCATCTGGGAACTTCACTTCCTGAGAAGTTGGGAACTAGTCCGGGATTATTCCAGGCATATGGTTAGGTGGTAGGGCCCCCGTCCTTGAGGGCTCCTCAAGAGCAATTCCAGGAGGGAGCCCAAAAGATGCTAGATAGGCCAGGGGAGGGAATTTGGGACTTTTGTGCAAGGTGAGAAGTTTGTCACTCTTCTGGGCAGTGGGGGCTGACTCTCCCAAGTCCATCATTCATTCAGGAGCCCCAGGAATCGCCACATCCTTGTGACAGGACACAGGTAAACTATGTTGCCACCTCCCCAAATAAACATCAGTGGGAAAAGCAAGAGGAATTGCCCTCTCGTGGCCTCCTGAAACCTGATTTGGAAAAGACTAGCTTTCACACATGGGGCTCTGCCAGCCCTCAGAGGAGACCCCCCTGAATATTGATTTGTCATCCTTCAAGAGTGACTGCGACTGTGAGCCCCATGTGGGACCGGGACTGTGTCCAACCCGATTTGCTTGTATCCACTCCAGCGCTTAGTACAGTGCCTGGCACGTAGTAATCACTTAACCAACACCATAATTATTATTTTTATCAGGGTGACAAGCCCATTTCAAGTGAGCGCCACTTTTCTGGCATGCCAATTGTGTTTGCCAAAAACTAGAGGGTCTCAGCCTTGGCTCTGGGTTCCTGTGCAATACATCCAGGAGGGCAAGTCCACGAGAGGCTCAATGTCTCAATTTTAGCCGGAGATGGCATTGCTGTGGTCAGTGGGGGAAGAAGGGGAAATTGTCCTGCGCTGGAATCTTATTTATCTGTAATGACCCCAGAACATTGAGGTTTAACCCACACACTGCATGTCGAGTCCTGATCGGGTGTCCATTATGTCTTTCATCTGAATCACTTTTGGGGTGAAATCATTCTGGCCTTTAGTCGGTTCTTAACCTGTAAGGGAACAGGATTCTACAAGGAACTAGAGAAGTGTGTAGCACTGGCGGTTTTTCTTCCCTAGAACTTCCCAGACTTCTGAAGAGCTGTTTAATGGGCTGACAGCGGACCACTACACACAAAGCAGCAAGTTATGCTGTGCATGATGTGAATAATTATGGCGTTATAGTTTGGGTTTTTAGGGCACTGTTGACTTAAGCAAAATAAGCCTGCAGGCCAGCTGCAGATCTGAGTTTCTGTAAGTTTTCTTGCTTTTTCTCCAGCCCCTTCCCACCCCCTCCCCACCCCATATCCCCGCTCCCATCCATTTCAGCTCCCTAACAGTGTCCTTTCTCAGGCCTCTCCAGGTACAAAACCTTTACCAAGTCTTCAAGCTCTGTCCTACACACACGACTTTCACACATCTGGCTGATCTGAGCTTCTCCCTCGGTGAATATTTTCCATTGGCCTGGAAGTCAAACAAAGAACATTTGGATTAGCTTCCCTGAAGCAGAAAGGGGAGAGGAGACCCACCCACCCAAGTCTCCCCCTGTTTGAGGCGGCTTGCCGATAATGATAATGATAATAATAGTATTTGTTAAGCACCTACTATGTGCCAGGCACTGTGCTGGGGGTGGATACAAGTAAATCGGGTTGGACACAGTCCCTGTCCCATGTGGGGCTCACAGTCTAAATCCCCATTTTACAAATGAGGTAGACTGAGGCCCAGAGAAGTGAAGTGAGTTGCCCAAGATCACAGAGCAGACAAGTGGCGGAGCAGGGATTAGAACTCATGACCTTCTGACAGTGGGCAGAGTGATTCCAACGCTCCTCCATTGGGGCTGATGGCTTTTGCTTGAACCCAAAGCAGAAGCAGAAGCTCCTCTACTTCTGGACGTCAGTGTTGCAGGAAAAACTGGGAGACGTGGTCTCAAGATCCTGCTCTGACTCTGGCTGACTGGAGAAATGTTTCCTTTAAGGGCCTGGCACCTCAAAGGGCGCACTGGTGCCAGGCTCTGGGCCTGAACACTGATGGGCCCCGGCACAAACAAAGTCAAGCCGGGTCGCTTTAATTCTCCTCACAACACAGCAGCTATCTAGATTCTCTTCAGTCCCTTCAGGGCAGCCGTGTCGGTGTGGGGAGGGAGAGCTAAAGTGGAGCCATGAATGCTTTCTAGCCACTGGAGTTCACCCACTATTGCTGAGCCAAATTGTGTGGTCTACTTAAACTGAACATCGGACCAGAATAAACACTTGCCAGAGAGAAGGAGTCCTTCATTTAGCTTGCAGATTTTGACAGTGTTTTCCTTCTCCCTTTCTCTGGGGCGGTAGCTAAGCCGAAGTCGACAACTTCAGGCTTGGGATTTGTCGTAGCAGCGGACCTGGGGTCAGAGGGACCTGGATTCCAATCCCAGCTCCGCCACTTGCCTGCTCTGCGACCCTGGGCAAATCGCTCCACTTCTCTGGACCTTAGTTACATTATTTGTAAAATGGGGATTAATACTGTGAGCCCCATGTGGGGACGGGCTGTGTCCTGCCCCATTCCAGCGCTTAGGACAGTGCCTGGCACAAAGTAAGCATGTAACAGATACCACAGTTATTATTCATTCATTCAGTCAGTCAGTCGTATTTATTGAGCGCTTACTGTGTGCAGAGCACTGTACTAAGCGTTTGGGAAGTACAAGGCGGCAACATTTAGAGACGGTCCCTACCCAACAACGGGCTCACAGTCTAGAGAGGGGAGACAGACGACAAAACAAACCATGTAGACAGGTGTCAAAATCGTCAGAACAAATAGAATTATAGCTATATGCCCATCATTAACCAAATAAATAGAATGGTAAATATGTATTATTAAGGTATCATTTATGCTCAGTCTACTTTTGATAGCCGAGATGTGACCCTTAATGATCTGACGGGCTTTGTGCTATGTAATGCTTTCAAAGCAGCTGAAATCCCAAAATACAGGCATGGCCAGACCCTCTCTCTAGGCCTTGCACCTCTTAAGGGTATGGAATGAGAGAACTATTCATACTTTCCTAGTTCTTTCTGCCCAAAACCTTGTATTTGGTTCGTTGGCCAAACCTCCAACATTCCAGGATTTGTAGCTTTGTACTGTTCACCCCTTCAGTGGGGGACGACTGAGCCAGCTAAGGGCTAGTGCCCTCGTTGCATCCATCTGGACCCTGATGTGGGGGAGGATGAGGTGGGGGAACGGGGGGAGATTCATGTTTAGATCCAAGGGCACATCTCCAAGAGATGGCCTGAAAATTGTAATGGGACCCTCCTCCATTCTCCCTCCCCTCAGGGACCAATTTGGATCTGGGAGAAACCGTGGGGCGGTGCGGGGTGCTGAAATTACACCCCCACCTCCACCCCCCAGTCAGCTCTGGACCTGAAACTAGGTTATGGTGGAGGGTAAGAAGGTTTGAAGTAAGAGGGGCAGTGTGGCCTAGTAATAAGAGCTC
The DNA here is from genome assembly GCF_015852505.1 of Tachyglossus aculeatus. Taxonomy (NCBI): domain Eukaryota; kingdom Metazoa; phylum Chordata; class Mammalia; order Monotremata; family Tachyglossidae; genus Tachyglossus; species Tachyglossus aculeatus. The sequence continues at coordinate 14,949,545 of NC_052071.1, read as the reverse complement.
AGGTCTGGGAGTTGGAGGACCTGGTTTCTCATCCCAGCTCTGCCAGTTGCCTGTTGTGCGACCTTGAGAGAGTCACCTGATTTCCCTGGGCCTCAGTTTCTTCATCTGTAAAATGGAGAGTCAATACTTGTTCTCCCTCCTACTCAGACTGTGAACCCATGTGGGACAGGGACTGTGTCCAGCCTGATTAACTTGCAGAGCTTAGGACAGTGCTTGACCCACAGTAAGAGCTTACCAAATATATCATTATATTCATGTCTGTCTCCCCCGCTCCCCCAGACTGTAAGTTTGCTGTGGGCAGGGATTATGTCCTTTTTCTTGTTATATTAATAGTAATAATCATACTGATGGCATTTGTTAAGCGCTTATTATGTGCAAAGCACTGTTCTAAGCACTGGGGGGGATACAAGGTGATCAAGTTGTCCCACATGGAGCTCACAGTCTTAATCCCCATTTTACAGATGAGGTAACTGAGGCTCAAAGAAGTTAAGTGACTTGCCCTAGGTCACACAGCAGACATGTGGCGGAGCCGGGATTCGAACCCATGACCTCTGACTCCAAAGCTCGTGCTCTTTCCACGGAGCCACGCTGCTTCATATTGTACTCTCCCAAGTGCTTAGTACAGTGCTCCGCACATACTAAGTGCTCAATAAATACAATTGACTGACTGATAATAATGAAGCCTAGCTGTGGGTTGCTGGGAGACCGCAGTGGTTCCATAGACCAGCCTGGCATTCAGCAGTCCAGAGTGGGTTGGCTATCCACTGAGCATTCATTCATACATGCAATTTATTCATCAATTCAATTGTATTTACTGAGTGCTTACAGACCTCTTGGAAGACCGAGACATTGAGTCGCAGAATTGAAAACCGCCCCAGGCACGGCAGTTGGCCCTTGCATCAGCCCTACAAAGTACGATGGGGATTGTGTCCGAGCATGAGGCTTGGCACATAGCGAGCTCTTTACCAAATGCCACTATTATATACAAGGACCTCTCCACATCTCCCTCACTATGCACAATGAGAAAGAGAGAGTCAGGCACACTGGCACTCCTAGCTGTTATCCCCGTGAGCTCGGAGGCCAGCTCTTTGTAGACATGAATAGAAAAACAGGATCCCCATAAAGACTGTGGGCCTAAACCCTAGAGAATGATATTAGCACCTAAGCAAAGAGAGAAATCGGCATGTCGAGGCTTGTCCATAGCTGTGGGGGTCGGGAGGGGCAGGGGGAAAGAGAGAAGATCTCAGAATCATTTCATTGCTGGGAGTTAGAGCCCCTTTCCCACCTCCCCCAGTACTTCCAAGGGGCCTTCCCAGACTGAGCCCCCTTTTTCCTCTCCTCCTCCTCCCCATCCCCCCGCCCTACCTCCTTCCCCTCCCCACAGCACCTGTATATATGTTTGTACAGATTTATGACTCTATTTTACTTGTACATATTTACTATTCTATTTATTTTGTTGATGATGTGCATTTAGCTTTAATTCTATTTGTTCCGACGACTTGACACCTGTCCACATGTTTTGTTTTGTTGTCTGTCTCCCCCTTCTAGACTGTGAGCCCATTATTGGGTAGGGACCGTCTCCATATGTTGCCAACTTGTACTTCCCAAGCGCTCAGTGTGCTCTGCACACAGTAAGCGCTCAATAAATACAATTGAATGAATGAATGAATGATCCAGACTGAGCCACTTACGATGGTTTTGGATCTCAGGTGCTTTCAGGGGGTGCACTTGCTGACAGTCACCCAGAAAGCGAGAACGGGAGGGCTGTGACTTACTCAGAGTGGTCCTGGTGATGAGCTTGAAGGAGCGGAGCCCCTCGAATGCCTTCTTGGAAATTTTCTCCATAGAGAAGTGGTGCAGGACACCTGCCGAAAGAGGAGAAGCAAGACAGGTTAGACGTGGCCGCCGGAAGCACCGGCATCCTTTTCCTTGGGCCAAGGGCATCGTCTCATTGTTGGGATGATATTGGGATGATTGGGATGATAATAATTATCATCATTATTATCGTCTCATTATTATTATATGTTGCCAACTTGTACTTCCCAAGCGCTTTGTACAGTGCTCTGCACACAGTAAGTGCTCAATAAATACGATTGATTGATTGATTGATTGATTGGGCTCCGGGCGTTGTTGAGCTGCTGTGAAACGTGCCTTGCCAGGAACACCACTGTGCACCATCCCTTACTTGTTTCTGGGTTTTTCCTCTCCGCTAGGGCAGGAGGATGGACGTGGACTAGCCAACTCTCTTGACCAGGGGATCCTACTCAGTGGAAGGGGCCCAGAACAATCATTCTCAGACTCCCCTTCCTTTTTTCTTTCATTCATTCAATCATATTTATTGCGCGCTTGCTGTGTGCAGATCACTGTACTAAGCGCTTGGGAAGTACAAGTTGGCAACATATAGAGATGGTCCCTACCCAACAACGGGCTCACAATCTAGAAGGGGGAGACAGGCAACAAAACAAAACATGTGGACAGGTGTCAAGTCGTCAGAACAAAAAGAATTAAAGCTAGATGCATGTCATTAACAAAATAAATAGAATAGTAAATATGTACAAGTAAAATAAATACAGTCATAAATCTGTACAAGAGAAGCAGTGTGGCACAGTGGAAAGAGCTCGGGCTTTTGAGTCAGAGGTCATGGGTTCAAATCCCGGCTCCACCAGTTGTCAGCTGTGTGAGTTTGGGCAAGTCACTTCACTTCTCTGGGCCTCAGTTACCGCATCTGTAAAATGGGGATTAAGACTGCAAGCACTGCCATGGGACAACCTGATCACCTTGAAACCTCCCCAGCGCTTAGTACAGTGCTTTGCACATAGTAAGTGCTTAATAAATGCCATCGTTATTATTATTATTATATATGCAGGTGCTGTGGGGAGGGGAAGGAGGTAGGGCGGGGGGGATGGGGAGGAGGAGAGGAAAAAAGGGGGCTCAGTCTGGGAAGGCCTCTTGGAGGAGGTGAGCTCTCCCGACCTCTGCCCCCAGAGAAGCAGTGGGCAGTGCCAGGGACAACGACCCACCCCTTCCATCATACCCTATCCAAATGAGTCACAGCCCTGAAGATAAGTCCCCAGGGGTGGGGAGAAGCCATTCTGTAAGTGTTTGTGCTGAAGCAATTGCCAAGGACTCTTTATCCTTTCAAATACCCACCTCCCCTCTTATAAAAAACTTAGGGGAAGGCTCCAAATTCTCAACTTCCCCGAGTATCCTTGATTGCAGCCTCCCTGGAAACCTTACAGAAACCTTGCAGATAAGCTGCACCGTTGGACCAGCCCACCAACAGTTTTCTTTAGAACCAGCCCAAACTCTCCCCAAAGACTCATCACTAGCAAAGCAATTGAAACAAGTATTCTTCAGGACTCTCCGACCATGAACCAGGGCTCTCCTGGGATGAGCGAACGATTAGCTATTTGTGAGGCCAGGGAATCCACCGAAAGACCCCAGCCTGGGGGATGCAGGTTCTAATTTCTACCTTACAAATAAGTCGCTAGGAGAGAGTTTAAACCCCAGTTTTCATGCCAGTTTAAATGAAACAGCTTGGCCTAGTGGGTAGCGTTCTGGCCTGGGGGTCACAAGGACCTGAATTCTAATCCCGGCTCTGCCACTTATCTGCTATGTGACTTTGGGCAAATCATGTAACTTCTCTGTGCCTCCAATACCTCATCTGTAAAATGGTGATTATGAATCTGAGCCCTGTGTGGGACAAAAACTAAGTCCTACCCCATTGTATCTACCCCAGTGCTTAGTACAGTCCCTGGTACACAGTAAGCACACAACACACTCCTCAATTATTATTATTACTGGTATTATATCACAGTGCACTGCCGAGAAGACAAATGTCAAGGAGCTCAGTCCTGCAGTCTGGGCTACAGCTTTGGCTTGGCCATGATGAGCTCAGACCGCCTTCTGAGGGAGAAATTTAAGGAGCTCGGTTCAAGGGCGAGAACACGAGGGTTAAGGGAGAGAAAAGCAACCCAGGTCCTAGCGGATTATTTCAGGTGCAGAGCCCACGGAGAGGTAGCAGTTGCCATCCTTGAGGGAAAGACTGTATAGGCGCGGGGCAGGACAGGGAGAAGAGCTGTAGTGTGACCTAGTGGAAAGAGTAGAGGCCTGGGCGCCACAGAACCTGGGTTCTCATCCCGGCTCTGCCAATTGTTTGCGGGGTGACCTTGGGCAAGTCACTTAACTTCTCTGTGACTCATTTCTCCTGTTCTCCCTCCTGCTTAGTCTTTTAGACTGTGAGCCCACTGTTGGGTAGGGACTGTCTCTCTATGTTGCCAACTTGTACTTCCCAAGCACTTAGTACAGTGCTCTGCACACAGTAAGCGCTCGATAAATATGATTGATTGATTGATTAGACTAACACCATTGCTTAGTAAGTGCTTAACAAATACCAGAAAAAAAGAAAGATGACTGCTGAACTGATATAGGAGGAAAAAATAAGAGTGTGTCCCCCTGAGCTTCAGACTAGAGGGAGTGGAGAAAGTCACATGTTGTTTGCATTTTCAATCCAACCACTCTATTCTTCCAGCCTGGGAAACTCTGACCAGTGACACAAGATCTAGTTTGGAGATTCCAACAATCAATCAATCCATCAGTCAATCAATCGTATTTATTGAGCACTTACTGTGTGCAGAGCACTGTACTAAGCGCTTGGGAAGTACAAGTTGGCAACACATAGAGACAGTCCCTACCCAACAGTGGGCTCACAGTCTAGAAGGGGGAGACAGAGAACAAAACCAAACATATTCACAAAATAAAATAGAATAGATAGGTACAAGTAAAATAAATAAATAAATAGAGTAATAAATATGTACAAACATATATACAACAACCATTCTGCCTCTTGAGTGGGTCCTGGTTTGTAGGAGAAACCAGAGGCTTAGTAGAAAGAGCACGGGCTTGGGAGTCAGAGGTCGTGGGTTCTAATCCCACCTCCACCACATCAGCTGTGCGATTTTGGACAAGTCACTTAACTTCTCTGTGCCTCAGTTACCTCATCTATAAAATGGGGATTAAGACTGTGAGCCCCACATGGGACAACCTGATTACCTTGTAACTACCCCAGCGCTTAGAACAGTGGTGGGCACATAGGTAGTGCTTAACAAATACCATAATTATTATTACAGCATATTGGGGCGGGGGGGGGGGGGTGAAATGCTTTTTTAAGTCCTTTTTTAAGTGTTTATTATGTGCCAGGCACTGTACTAAACGCTGGGGTAGATAGAAGATCATCAGGTTGGACACAGTCTCTGTCCCATGTGGAGCTCACAATCTTAATCTCCATTTTTCAGATGAGGTAACGAAGGCACAGAGAAGTGAAGTGACTCGCCCAAGGTGACCCAGCATGTAAATGGCAGAGTTGGGATGAGAACCCAGATCCTTCCGATCCCCAGGCCCGTGCTCTATCCATTAGGCCACAGTGCTTCTCTACTGCAGCCATCTCCAGGGCAGTAGCACAACTAAACCCTTCCAAGCCTCGGGCCAGGTGAAGGAACGCTAAAGAGATGTGGCCTAGTGGATACAGCCCGGGCCTGGGAGTTAGAAGGACCTGAGTTCTAATCCCGGCACCGCCCCTTCTCTGCCGTGTGACATCGGGCAATTCGCCCCACTTTTCTGGGCCTCAGTTACCTCATCTGTAAAATGGGGACTAAGACTGTTGGCCCCATGTGGACAAGGACTGTGTCTGATCTTGTCCCCCTCTCCATCCCCCCATCTTACCTCCTTCCCTCCCCCACAGCACCTGTATATATGTATATATGTTTGTACATATTTATTACTCTATTTATTTATTTATTTATTTTACTTGTACATATCTAGTCTATTTTATTTTGTTAGTATGTTTGGTTTAGTTCTCTGTCTCCCCCTTTTAGACTGTGAGCCCACTGTTGGGTAGGGACTGTCTCTATATGTTGCCAATTTGTACTTCCCAAGCACTTAGTTCAGTGCTCTGCACATAGTAAGTGCTCAATAAATACGATTGATGATGATGATGATGATCTGATTATCTTGTATCTACCCCAGCATTTAGTGCAGCGTCTGACACATAGTAAGGGCTTAATAGCTCACCCACATCTTGCCTCTGGCCTGGAATGCAGACAATTACCCTCCCCTGCTGCAAAGTCTTATTGAAGGCATATCTCCTCCAAGGGACCTTCCCTGATTGAACCCTCCTTTCCTCTTCACCCAGACCCTCTGAGTCACCCTGACTTGCTCCCTTTATTTATCCCCCTCTCCCAACCCCACAGCACTCAGTTCATATCTGTTATTCATTTATTTATATTAGTATCTGCCTGCCCCTCTCGATTATAAGTTTGTTCTGGGCAGGGAATGTGTCTGCTTATTGTTATATTGTACAAGCGCTTAATACAGTGCTCTGCACAGAGTAGGTGTTCAATAAAGATGATTGACCAACTGAAATACCACAATTTTCAATCAGTCAATCAATCAATTGTATTTATTAAGCGCTTACTGTGTGCAGAGCACCGTACTAAGCGCTTGGGAAGTACAAGTTGGCAACATATAGAGACAGTCCCTACCCAACAGTGGGCTCACAATTTTCATAATTATTAGTATTGTTGGGTAGGGGTAGGTTGGTGATGTACTTCCCAAGTGCTTAGTACAGTGCTCTGCACACAGTAAGCACTCAATAAATACGATTGAATTAATGAAGCATCTAAAACTGCCGTTATTGTGTGGGGTGTTGAACGAAGCACACATCACGCAAGCCAATCATACAATTCATGCCCAGAGTAACTTAGCTCACTTCACTGGGAATCTAATGGTTTACAATGAAGTGAGCTAAGTTACTCTGGGCACGAATTGTGCGACTGGCTTTCTGCACACCAACTGCTCAAAGATTTCATTTTGCTTGGCTCTCCTGCACGGAAAGGCTGCCGACCTATGATTAAAGCCGAGGCAATTCCTTTGGCCAAAATTGAAGGTGAATCCTGGATCAGACCCAGGACATGAAAGAATTTGCTACTGACTCGGAGTGGGCCGAGTATAGGGGTGGAAGTGGTCATCCTATAGGGGTGGAGAAGCAGCGTGGCTCAGTGGAAAGAGCCCGGGCTTCGGAGTCACAGGTCATGGGTTCAAATCCCGGCTCCGCCGCTTGTCAGCTGTGTGACTTTGGGCAAGTCACTTAACTTCTCTGCGCCTCTGTGACCTCATCTGGAAAATAGGGATTAAGACTGTGAGCCCGCCGTGGGACAACTTGATCACCTTGTAACCTCCCCGGTGCTTAGACCGGTGCTTTGCACATAGTAAGCGCTTCATAAATGCTATCATTATTATTAGTATCCTGATTTTGATTCCGATCTTTCCCCAGCAAAGGATAAGAAAACAGGGTGGCCTTGCTCACCTTTTCGAATGGTCCACACATGGAGCTCAATTTGAGGAGGCTTCTCGGTCTCCAGGGCTATTTTTCTGACGGTTTCCCCGTTCTCCATAAACACTGACTCATATACGGGCAGTGTCTCTTCCCCGCAGAAGTAGTCTCTGTCGTCGAAGCCCTGGCCAGGTACTTCCTCTGTGGGTGGAAAACAAAGCTTCACGGTCAGTGTCTTTTCAACAGGAACCTGTTGAATCTACCCCAGCGCTTAGTACAGTGCCTGGCACGTAGTGAGTGCTTAACAAAAGAGGAAGAAAGGAGAAGGGAGAAGAAGGAAGAAGAGAAAGCCCCTGAGCCCTGCTGTTTCATGGTGGCTGTGGATGCTTTTCTGAGCACATCGGGGGTGAGGCAAATATACTGCTAACTACCAAATATTATTATTTTAGTGTTCATTAAGTTGCTTCCTCTAGGCTAAAACTGGGATAGACAGAAGGTAATCAGGCCAGACTCATTCCCTGTCTCACATGGACAGGGACACTAAGAGGTTGGGAAGCAGCATGGAGAAGCAGCATGGCCTAGTGGAAAGAGCACAGATCTGGAATTCAGAGTACTGGGGTTCTAATCCTAGTCCCACCACGTGTCTGCTGTGTGAACTTGGTCAAGTCACCTAACTTCTCTGTGCCTCAGTTACCTCATCTGCAAAATGAGGATTAAGACTGTGAGCCCTACTTGGGACAGGGACTGTGTCCAGTCCAATTATCTTGTATCTACCCCAACGCTTAATACAGTGCTTGGCACATAGCAGGCAATTAACAAATTCTATTAAACAAAAAAAGAGCAGGTAGCTTAAGTCCATTTTACGCATGAAGAAACCGAGTCATCGCTCAGCATTCCATTCCTCCAAAATCTCCAGTGCCTTCTCACTTCACTTTATACCAAACAAAAGCTCCTCACATTAGACTCCGGGCTTTCCAGTATCTCACCCCATCTTCATATCTGTGCTCTTCACCTGCTGCTCCTAAACTCACCTATCTGCCTTCTCTTTAACTATACCCTGAAGCAGCAAGGCCCAGTGGAATCAATCAATCAATCAATCAATCGTATTTATTGAGCGCTTACTGTGTGCAGAGCACTGTACTAAGCGCTTGGGAAGTACAAGTCGGCAACACATAGAGACAGTCCCTACCCAACAGCGGGCTCACAGTCTAGAAGGGGGAGACAGAGAACAAAACCAAACATACTAACAAAATAAAATATTTTGGAAATACAGTTGAAATAACCCAGGCCTGAGAGTCAGTGGACCTGGGTTCTAATCCTGGCTCTGCCCGTTGCTAGCCGTGTGATTGTGGGACAACCTGATTACCTTGTATCTACCCCAGTGCTTAGAACAGTGCTTGGCACATAGTAAGTGCTTAACAAATACCATCATTATTATTACAGCGTATTTTGGTGGGGGGGGGAGGTTAAATGCTTTTTTAAAAATGCTTATTATGTGCCAGGCACTGTACCAAACGGTGGGGTAGATACAAGATAATCATGTTGGACACAGTCTCTGTCCCATGTGGGGCTCACAGTCGTAATCTCCATTTTTTCAACGAGGTAACTGAGGTACAGAGAAGTGAAGTGACTTGCCCAAGGTGACCCAGCACATAAATGGCAGAGTTGGGATGAGAACCCTCCCCATCCCCGCTGCCTTACCTCCTTCCCCTCCCCACAGCACCTGTATATATGTATATATGTTTGTACGTATTTATTACTCTATTTATTTATTTTATTTGTACATATTTATTCTATTTATTTTATTTTGTTAATATGTTTTGTTTTGTTGTCTGTCTCCCCCCTTCTAGCCTGTGAGCCCACTGTTGGGTAGGGACCGTCTCTATATGTTGCCAACTTGTACTTCCCAAGCGCTTAGTGCAGTGCTCTGCACACAGTAAGCGCTCAATAAATACGATTGAATGAATGAATGAATGAATGAACCCAGATCCTTCCGATCCCCAGGTCCGTGCTCTATCCATTAGGCCCCTGTGCTTCTCTATCGCAGCCATCTCTAGGGCAGTAGCACAACTAAACCCTTCCAAGCCTCGGGCCAGGTGAAGGAAACCTAAAGGGATGTGGCCTAGTGGATAGGTGTGAGGGGCAAGGATTGCCATTCTTTTTTTGAAGGTGAGGAAACTGAGGCCCAGAGAGAAGTGACCTACATAAGGTCACACACTGAGTCAGCAGCAACACTGGGACTAGAATCAATCACCCAATTGCTGGTATTTACTGAGTGCTTACTGTGTGCTCAGCACTGTACAAAGTGTTTGGGAAAGTCCAATACAGCAGAGTTAGTAGACACGATCCCTGCCCACACACAAAAAAAGGAGCTTTCAATCTAGAGGGAGAGACTGACATTAAAATAATAATTATTATTATAATTTCGGTATTTGTTAAGCGCTTACTATGTGCCTGGCTCCGTACTAAGCACTGGGGTGGATACAAGCAAATCAGGTTGGACACAGTGCCTATCCCACGTGGGGCTCACAGTCTCAATCCCCATTTTACAGATGAAGTAACTGAGGCTTGCAGAAGTGAAGCGACTTGCCCAAGGTCTCACAGCGGGAACGTAAAGGAGCCAGGATTAGCACCCATGATCTTCTGACTCCCAAGCCCATGCTCTAACCTCTATGCCATGCTGCTTCTCTGTAAAATAAATCACAGATAGCGGAAATGGCAGGGTTTAAACCTAGTTACATAATTGCTGTGGGGGTTGAGAGTGGCATGGATATCAAATGCTTAATGATGACATTTATTAACTGCTTACTATTTGCAAAGCACTGTTCTAAGCGCTGGGGAGGTTACAAGGTGATCAGGTTGTCCCACTGGGGGCTCACAGTCTTAATTCCTATTTTACAGATGAGGTAACTGAGGCACAGAGAAGTGAAGTGACTTGCCCAAAGTCACACGGCTGACAATTGGTGGAGCGGGGATTTGAACCCATGACCTGACTCCAAAGCCCATGCTGTTTCCACAGAGCCACACTGCTTCTCTAAAGAGTCCTTAAAAAGTGCAGGTCTTCTGCCTCCCTAGCCCAGGCCTAGAATTAATCAATCCATTAATGATATTTATTGAGTGCTTACTGTGTGCAGCGAACTGTGGTAATAATAATAAAAATTATGATATTTATTAAGCACTTACTATGCGCCAAGCACTATCCTTTGGGGTAGATATGAGTTTATCAGGTTGGACACAGCCCCTCTCCCACATGGAGCTGTCAAGGTAGGAGGGAGGAGGATTTAATCCCTATTTTACAGCTGAGGAAACCGAGGCACTGAGAGGTTAAGTGACTCGCCTGAGGTCTGGATTAGAACCCAGGTCCTCTCTCAGGCCTGTGCTCTTTCCACTAGGTTATGCCGCTTCCCACTCGACTAAGCGCTTGGGAGATATTTACTCTCAATCTTCAGCATTTCCCTTGCAGGCCTTTGCCAACAGTTGGTATAAACCAGTACTCTCATGGTAACTCATCCAAGATACTTCAGCGCCTGCAGACTTTCGACCAATTTAGACGACACTGAAGAAACTCTAGAAAAACTAAGCAACTGTTTTGTTGTCTCTCTCCCCCTTCTAGACTGTGAGCCCACTGTTGGGTAGGGACAGTCTGTATATGTTGCCGACTTGTACTTACCAAGGGCTTAGTACAGTGCTCTGCACACAGTAAGCGCTCAATAAATACGACTGAATGAATGAATGAATGAATGAATGAGAGGACAAGACAGCAAAGTTGGCAAACGCATTTCCCACTCACAGGGAGCTTACAGTCTAGAGGGGGAGACAGGGCAGGGGTAGGTGTACTTTCTTCCTGATGAAAACCGAGTGGAATAGCAGGCTCTAGATGTGACAGGCAGCGTCCACACACTCTCACGTACTTCACTTGACAAACACAGCTGGATCCATACATGCCTGCCTTCAGGGACTCGCCTACAGATCCATTCTTGGACAAAGAGAGGATCCTGGTTCAACTCAAATCAAATCAAATCCCCGCGGCCAGCCACACCGGCCAAAAAAAGACCCAGAGTTCGTTTTGTTTGTTTTTGTTTACGTTCAGATCCGGATGCAAATCTACGTGCTGTATCCAGATCCTTTGAGGTTGTCTTCAAGTGAGATAAATGACTTTCCAGGAAAGTTAGTTCCCAGGGTGGAAAGGCAGGTGCCAGAGGCGGGCCTACAATCAAACTCGCGATTATCCAGGAGTGGACTCTGATGATATAGTATATATATACAGTTCACCTGTATATATGTATATATGTTTGTACATATTTATTACTCTATTTTACTTGTACATATCTATTCTATTTATTTTATTTTGTTAGTATGTTTGGTTTTGTTCTCTGTCTCCCCCTTTTAGACTGTGAGCCCACTGTTGGGTAGGGACTGTCTCTATATGTTGCCAACTTGTACTTCCCAAGCACTTAGTACAGTGCTCTGCACACAGTAAGTGCTCAATAAATACGATTGATTGATTGATTGATTGATTGATGGAGGGGCTCATCCAGGCTTTCTGCCCCCGGCTTTTGCTCACGTCCAGTGTGGTGGGCAACCCCCTCTCCCACTGTACTTGACCTCCCTTAGGGAGCAGTGATGGGAGTCGGGGTGGGGTGTCGGGGGGAAACCAGGCTCACTACATCGCCTGCACCCCATCTATTCCTGGGATAAGTCATTCATTCTGTTTTATTTTTTATAGAGCACCTACTAGGCACACAGCACGGCACTGCGTACTTGTGCAAGTTTGATGAGAGTAAAGGACACAGCAAGTGCAGCCCCTCTCTCAGCTGTATGTGTACTCCTGCAATGGTAATGAGCCAGGGAAGAGAGAAGTTGGAAACTTAAATTGGTCTGGGGGTGGGTGGGAGGCTGATCCTATGGTCTCAATGGAGATTTTAGGGGTATCTCTCTCCATCTTACCATAGATAACCCTGAATTCCCTGTTCTTAAATCCAGGCCTCTTTCCCCATCTCCATCCCTTCAGGCACCTTTCTCGCTGCTCTCTGTGCTCTGGGCTGTGACCTTTTTTAAAATACTACTACTAATAATAATGGTATTTGTTAAATGCTTACGAAGTGTCAAGCACTATACTAAGGGCCAGGATTGTGCTCTGGGCTGTGACCTTTTTTAAAATACTACTACTACTAATAATGGTATTTGTTAAACGCTTACTAAGTGTCAAGCACTATACTAAGGGCCAGGATTGTGCTCTGGGCTGTGACCTTTTTTAAAATACTACTGCTACTAATTATAATAATGGTATTTGTTAAACGCTTACTAAGTGTCAAGCACTATACTAAGGGACGGGGTAGATAGAAGATAACCAGGTCCTACACGAGGCTCACGGTCCAAGTAGGAGGAAGGATGGGTATTGAATCCCCATTTTGCAGATGAGGGAACTGAGGCACAGAGATGTTAAGTGACTTCCCCAAGGCTACACAGCAGGCAAGTAAGTGGTGGAACCGGCATTAGAACGCAAGTCTTCTGATTCCCAGGCCTGTGCTCTTTCCGTTAGGCCACGCTGCTTCACAAACGCCTGACTAAGGTGATGATGTTACCTGAGCACTCTGAGAGCCTAAAACTGGGAAACGTTGTGGCCTAGGGGAAAGAGCACAAATGTGGTAGTCAGAGGACCTGGGTTCTGACTCTGCCACCTGCCTGCTGAGAGACTCTGGATAAGTCACTTAACTTGAGGATTATGTGTGTGTGTTGCTTGAGAAGCAGCATGACCTAGTGGAAAGAGCCAGGGCCTGGGAGTTCTGATCCTGACTCCACCAGTTACCTGCTGTGTGACCATGGGCAAATCACTTCACTTCTCTGTGTCTCTGTTTCTTCATCTGCAAGATCCAGGACCTGTTCTCCCTCCTGTTTAGACTACGATCCCCCGTGTGGATTAGGGACTGTGAATGACCTGACCACAGGGCTTGGTACAGAGTGTGGCACACTGTAAGCACTTAGGTAATACTATTATGACTCTTATTATTGTTATCATGAGCAAGTCAGCTAGTGTCAGCTTTGAAGTCTAGCAGTTCAGCACTCATAATAATAATAATAATAATGATGACATTTGTTAAGCGCTTACTATGTGCATAGCACTGTTCTAAGTGCTGGGGGGGATACAAAGTGATCAACTTGTCCCACATGGGGCTCACAGTCTTAATCCCCATTTTACAGATGAGGTAACTGAAGCTCAGAGAAGTTAAGCGACTTGCCCAAGGTCACACAGCAGACATGTGGCAGAGTCGGGATTCGAACCCATGACCTCTGACTCCAAAGCCCGTGCTCTTTCCAGTGAGCCACACTGCTTCTCTAACAGTTCATGAACTCAGGAACAGTTTAGCACTTAGAACAGTGCTTGGCACATAGTAAGCAGTTAACAAATACCATCATCATCATCATCATGAATGGACCAACTCTCCCCCATTGGGCCAGGGGTAGTTTTCCCTTAGAATGAAAGCTTGTTGTGGACAGGGAATGTGTCTGTTTAGTGTTATAGCATACTCTCCGAAGCACTTAGTACCCAGTAAGCACTCAATAAATACGACTGACTGACTCCCAGCAGCCAGTGGGGAGATGGCAACCAGATTTCATTAGACTGCAAGCTCCTTAAGGGCAGGGGTCATATCTATTCCTTTCGTTGCCCGTTCCCATCGGTACAGTGCTCTGCACACAGTGGGTGCTCAGTCAGTGTTGTTGGTGATGATTTTTCAATCAATCAATCAATCAATCATATTTATTGAGCACTTACTGTGTGCAGAACACTGTACTAAGTGAAGCAGCGTGGCTCACTGGAAAGAGCCCAGGCTTGGGAATCAGAGGTCATGGGTTCTAATCCCAGCTCTGCCACTTGTCTGCTGTGTGACCTTGGGCAAGTCACTTCACTTCTCTTTGCCTCAGTTACCTCATCTGTAAAATGGGGATGAAGCCCGTGAGCCCCACGTGGCACAACCTGTTCACCTTGTATCCCCCCCAGCGCTCAGAACAGTGCTTTGCACATAGTAAGTGCTTAACAAATACCAACATTATTATCATTAAGTGCTTTGGAGAGTACAATATAACAGAGTTGGTAGATGCCGTCAGTGAACTCACAGTCTAAAGAGGGAGACAGATGTTACAATCAGTAAATTGTAAATAGTTATAAATAAATTGCAGGTATAACAATGATGGGATTTGTACATAAGAGCTATGGGGCTGAGGGAGGGATGAATAAAGGGAGCAAATCAGAGCGATGCAGAAGGGACTGTGAGCCCACTGTTGGGTAGGGACTGTCTCTATATGTTGCCAACTTGTACTTCCCAAGCGCTTAGTACAATGCTCTGCACACAGCACTCAATAAATACGATTGATTGATTGATTGGGTGGGAAAAGAGGAAATGAGCACTTAGTCAGGGAAGGCTTCTTCTAGAAGATGTGCCTTCAATAAGGCTTTGAAGGTGAGGGGAATGATTGTCTGTCGGATATGAAGATGGAGGGCTTTCCAGGCCAGAGGCAAGACGGGGGTGAGAGATCAGCGGCGAGATAGATGAGATCGAGGTACAGTGAGTAGGTTGGCATTAGAAGAGTGAAGTGTGCGGGCTGTGTTGTAATACAAGAGCAGTTAGATAAGGTAGGAGGCGGCAAGGTGATTTGAGTGCTTTAAAGCCAACGGTAAGGAGTTTCCGTTTAATACGGAGGTGGATGGACAATCACTGGAGGTTCTCGAGGAGAGGGGAAACATGGACTGAACGTTTTTGTAGAAAAATGATCTGGGCAGCAGAGTGAAGCATGGAGTGGAGTGGGGGAGAGACAGGAGGCAGGGAGGGCAGCAGAGAGGCTGATACAGTAATCAAGGCAGGGGATAGGCTAAGTGCTTGGATTATTAATATGGCAGCAGTTTGGATGGAGAGGAAAGGTTGGATTTTTCAGGTGATTTATTCATTCATTCATTCAATCGATCATATTTATTGAGCGCTTACTGTGTGCAGAGCACTTTACTAAGCGCTTGGGAAGTACAATTTGGCAACACACAGAGACGGTCCCTACCCAACAGTGGGCTCACAGTCTAGAAGGGGGAGACAGAGAACAAAACAAAACATATTACAAAACAAATCAATCAATCAATCGTATTTATTGAGCGCTTACTATGTGCAAAACATATTCTCTTAGAACAGTGCTTGGCACATAGTAAGCGCTTAACAAATACCATCATTATTATTATTATTATTAAGTGTAAGAGTGGCACAGACAGGAGAGGGAGTAAGGGAAAACAGTGCTTAGTCAGGGAAGGCCTCTTGGAGATGTGATCCCCGGAGGCCTTAACTGACAACCTTCCTGGGTGGAACTGGCTCAAAAAGCCTCCATTCCAACTCCTCCTTCCCAGGGTGGCCTCCAGTACTTCCCCGCCTCTGGCTCGTTTACCTGGACACACTTTGCAGCATTTCCCGTCGATTTTCTGGGGGTATCTGCAGGGGGGCCGGTCGGGGCAGTGGATCTTCTTACACTCCTGCTTGGTGATGTTACAGGTGCACAACACACACTCCATGACGCCAAAAGCCCGGAGAGTCGGGTGCCAAGATTCACCGTGGGAATAGGTCTTTCCATTTGAAACGCAAACTGCAACAGCGTAGAAAGGCGGGAAATCAGAGGTCGGGAAGCCAAGTGGTGAACGGGGAGGGAGTGAGGGGTGGGCCTGACCTTTCCTGAGGCTGGATAGTTATTGGTTCACTCGTGGTCAGTTAGCCATGCCTAGTCTTCCTCCGGTTTTCTCAATAATCCAAATCTACTGGCTCTTCCACTGCATTGTATGATCCACAAGGGCAGGGATCATGCAATCCAGTGGAGGAGCCGGTAGATATAAATTACTGAGAAAACCAGAGTGTGACCTTGGACAAGTCACTGCACTTCTCTATCCCTCAATTACCTCATCTGTAAAACGGGGATTAGGACTGTGAGCCCCATGTGAGACAGGAGCTGTGTCCCACTCCATTTGCTTGTATCTACCCCGGCACTTAGTACAGTGTCGGGCACATAGTAAGCGCTTAACAGATACTATTATTATTCTTCTTGTTATTATGACTGAGAATGTCATACTGAAGAGCGGAAGACTAGGCATATTGACAAAGATCCTCAAGGGCGGGGATCGTGGGTGTTGTGGTGTTGCTTGAGAAGCAGTGTGGCCTAGTGGAAAGAGCCTGGGCCTGGGATTCAGAGGACTTGGGTTCTAATCCCAGCTCCACTACTTACCTGCTGTGTGACCATGGGGAAGTCACTTCTCTGTGTCTCAATTCCCTCATCTGCATTCAATACCTGCTCTCCTTCTTACTTGGACTGTGAGGCTCTTGTGGAGCCTAATTATCTTGTATCTGCCCCAGCACTTAGTATAGTGCTTCACATATTGTAAGCGCTTAACAGATACCACAATTATTATTGTTATTATTGCTTCTTTCCACTGCTCTGCACACAGTAGGGGCCCCAACAATGATGGTGATATGGAAAAGTGGCTGATGACAACTGGGGCTGAAGCAGCGTGGCTCAGTGGAAAGAGCACGGGCTTTGGAGCCAGAGGTCATAGGTTCAAATCCCGGCTCCACCAACTGTCAGCTGTGTGACTTTGGGCAAGTCACTTGACTTCTCTGTGCCTCAGTTACCTCATCTGTAAAATGGGGATTAAGTCTGTGAGCCCCATGTGGGACAACCTGATCACCTTGTAACCTCCCCAGCACTTAGAACAGTGCCTTGCACATAGTAAGCGCTTAATAAATGCCATTATTATTATTATTATTATTATTATTATTATTATTATTATTAACTCTCTTAATGCGTATTGCTCCCTGATACCACCCATCCCTGCCCAGGCCTGAGAGTAAAAATTGTCCCCCAAACTGGAATGGTTTAGTGGGAAGGGGCCGGTGTAGATGTGATCAGCCTCGATGGGGATGTCAAGGAATCCTGAATTTCACTCCCATCTCATTCAGGCTGGGCCACTATTGCCAGAGTGACACAGCAGGCAGGCAATTATCTGGATTAATCAGGCCAAAAGAATTACCAGGGCCATAGGATAAAGGCAGATCTAGGGACTAAATGATGCAGACAATCCTCTCCTCTCCTCCCTTTGACTCTGGGTCCAAGCCAGAGGGAGTCTATGCTGAGGCCTATGCCAGCAAGCTACCTGGATGACTGGGATCCCAAAATACATTTTGATTTGAACCACTCAGATTTTTCAGGTCTTAAAAATCAGCTGTCTGTTGTCAGGCCAAAGGGTGTTTGTGAGATATGAATGACCTGGATTAGCTGCAGAGACAGATAGCCAGGGCCCAATCTGCACCCTTCTGGGCCTCGCTTTCCCCAGGGAAGGGAGCTCCTTCTGGCACCTTCCTTACGGGAAGCCAGAAGAAGAGGAATGCCATCCAGATCCTGCACAGGAAAGGTGCGACATGCACGGAGAGCTGAGGAGTTGATGCTTCTCCTGTTGAGAAGCAGAGAGACGTTGCGGAGGCTTCCCGCCAGCCTCTTGGCCAGGGCTCCGAGCCGGAGCGTGTTTTTCATTAGCGCGCTCATCACTCCGTCCCCGCTGGTTAGATACTCCCTCCGTCTCCTCTGGACCCTCTCCGCGGACGATGTGTCGCTTGTGTCGGGTTTTTCCGGGAACCCAGATGATCGGGCGAGGAAACCATTGGCCGGGACTCAGCTTGGGGCCCACACTGGCTGAGGAGCACAGCTTTGACATTTTAGGCCATGCGATGTGGGATTTAGTGGAGGGTCTCCTGACTTCTGAGGGAAGATCTCCAAGCATCTAGCAGAAGGAGTCTGCTGAGGAGGCCGGAACAGCCTCCCATCTGCCGCTTGGAATATCCGGGAAGGTCAGGGATGACCAGGGAGAAATAGCATCCCCTATTGCAAGCAGTTGGGCTTCTTTTCATGAAGAATAGGAGAGATCTTGGAGGTGGAATGGGCCAGGCCAGAGAGAGACTCTTGGAGAGCTGACTGGATCAGGTGGCATTTGGTTTGAGGGCTCCCAGCTGGAGAGTGCTTAGTACAGTGCTTGGCACACAGTAAGCGCTCAATAAACACGATTGATTGATTGATTGATTGATTGGAGAGAGATAGCCTCCACGCCTCAGCTTTAACAGGGCAACAGATCTGACCCAGAGTCCCTCAAACTCCCTGCCAACCCCAAGTTAATGGATCAGGCTGAGATGCCCTGGGCACAAACTGCCCCACTGCTCCACTTTACCAGTTGGAAAGGGGAGGTCTAGTTGAAGCAGGCATCTACACCACCAACTGGAACCCAAAGGGGCACAAACCCTTCAGAGGGAAATGATCCTTGGCAGGACTATCCTCACCCCCCAATTCTCCAGCAAGCAGGGAAGTGATAGCCCAGTGGAATGTGCCACAGAAAGTGATTGAAATCTCATTCCCCTTACAGGGACAGGATGGAAATCCAAGCTGGGCTGACCGAGGAAGAGGGTGGAAATGGGTGGGGTGGGGGGGAGAGCCTTCTCCTGCCCCAAAAGTAAGAGGGATCGCCAAACCAACTGGGTGAGGAGATTCTGCATCCTGCTCGGCACACACGTTATTTTCTTTCAGAACGTGCTTTGCAGAACTTGTTGGTCACTAGAGAAAGAACTGGAGGTGACTCCAGGGCTGAAAACGGAGTGGGGACATCCAGTTCGCTGCCAGTCCCCACTTTCAGAGAAGAATACCAGGAACCCGAAAAAAAAATTGGATTTTCCAACGAGGAGAGATAGATAGTAAATACTTCCAATTCTCCTAATATGCCATCACTTTTTACCAAGGCTTTTATTTCCAAGCTATGGTCCTCTTTTAAGCCTGTAACTCTCTAAAGCAATTTAATTTTTTATCTATAATCTGAAATTTGCATCTAACCAGGAACAGATGTGGCCAACTGGCTTCGGTGGGACTCACTTTACCGAGATTTATAGCAGGAGCTCTTTGTAACGTATTGTTTTTCACCAGCATTATTCCATCCTCGGGTTTAATAATTTATTAGGTTTAACCCTCCTGAAGAGAAGTTTTGACTTTTTTTTTCCTCCCTGAAAGGAAACAATCCATAGAATGGTTTCATGAAAGCGATCCAGCTGAGCTCTTTCCCACGAAAGCAGGAATAATTAGAAAAAAGTTTGGCAGAGGACATAGGCCGTTGATTGCTTAGCTTAATTTGTCTTGCTGCCACTCTGGGTTGGAGGAGGTTTAACACGAAGATATGGAGCCCTATTGTATGTTTAGGGGGCCGGTGGAGAGAGGATTGTTGCATACACTGCAGTCAACCACATGAACCAATGGGCCACAGGCTACTGTAAACCCGGCTTGCATTCTTGGTTTCCGAGTTGGATTAGGAATGGCTAAGGATGGCCCCCACCCATTTCCGTGCTATTTTTTTAATTTTCTGGAGCAAAGCAGCCGGGTGCTATTCTGCGGGGAACTTCATGTGTAGATGCTTCAGGGGAAGCTCGTCTTTGCCTTTGACATCCTGCACTGTAGAGGGCCCTGGGAGGAATGTTTCCCACAGTCCCTTCAGTGGGGATAAGGAAGATTTAATGGATGACAGACCTCTGCTAGCTTGTGACAAGGGGGGGTGCTGAGTGTGTGTGCGTGTATGAGAGACAGACAGACAGACAGACAGAAAGAGAGAGAATAAATCCTGGCAGCAGAGAGCCTAGGGGGAGGCAGCACATCACCTGTCTCCCTGCTGCTTCAAGAGTTCCCGGTCTTAAGTGAATCACGGGATGGGACATGCTGTGTGAGGAGGGAACTGATGAGTTTGCAGAGGCCCACCTGGCCCCATGCAGACTTCCCAAGTGTCTCCAAATTGCAGTCATTGTGCAAATCCAGACGGAGATCCAACGCTGGCCCGGGAGCCTGGGAGTTGGTGCCAGAGTTTCATTTTCCCAGTATGGCTTTGGCTTGAGTGGAGGCGGTTTTGGATGTACGGGGAGCCTTGAAGCCCTAAGCCGTGCAGAGATGCTTAACCAAAGTGACATGTTGTAACCCAGGAGGACTGGCTGAGAGTTGCAGCAAGAAATGCGGGTGGTGGGTGGGATGTGGTCGGGGGGTTGGGGTGGGTGAGAGGAACTCTCACCCAGCCCTACCACAACCCCAGAGCTTCTCCTTGGGAAATAGAGTCACGCAGGAGGGGGTGGGAAGTGAAGGGTGTTGCTCCCCTCCTCCGCAGGCATCATCCTCCCTGGCAAGGGTTGGATCCAGGGGGACGGGCTCCCTCCCCTTCAGGAACAGGGGCCGGTGCCAGGCCTGCCAAGCGCATAGTACAGTGCTCTGCACACAGTAAGTGCTCCATAAATACGACTGAATGAATGAGCTGCCCCACATGGTCCTGTGTGCCCGTGGGTTTTCTCCT
This sequence comes from Tachyglossus aculeatus, assembly GCF_015852505.1. Classification (NCBI taxonomy): domain Eukaryota; kingdom Metazoa; phylum Chordata; class Mammalia; order Monotremata; family Tachyglossidae; genus Tachyglossus; species Tachyglossus aculeatus. The sequence goes on along the minus strand of NC_052071.1, from coordinate 14,928,834 downwards.
GCTTCGTCTGGCCCACCTGACGGCTATTGCTCAGTTGGGCTTTCTGGCAAATGGAGAGGCACCCTCCAGCATCATTTTCTGGCCTTGCCTGTCAAAAAGCCATTATCGGAAATATAGGGTGGGGACGCGGCTTCACAGAATACAAATCCGCGTGAATCGAATGATTTGATTTAGGGGACGGAGCCTCCGCGCGAACAGAAATCCCCAGAGGATCACCTTACCTCGTCCGTGCTTGTGCTTGTTGTTGATGACGATCTGCACGATGGTCCCCGATGCTTGTTGGGGGTCGGGCAGGGCTCCCCGGTTATTCCTGGCCCCGGGGAAACGGGACCCGCTGGCCGTCTGCCTGCTGGAGCTGGGCGGAGGGTCATAGTGAGAGCGGTGATAAGAGTGCCTCTGGGGAAAGACAGGGCCGTCATCCAAAGAAGAACTAGCAACCCACCAGGGAAAGGGCAGGCAAGGCCATCCAACTGCTGCAACCAAACCTCATGGATGTCTTTTCCCCCCTGCCTGTTCGTTGCCTGCCCACCAGCACATAAAGACATCCTGATACAATAATAATAATAATAATAATAATAATGGCATTTATTAAGTGCTTACTATGTGCAAAGCACTGTTCTAAGTGCTGGGGAGGTTACAAGGTGATCAGGTTGTCCCACGGGGGGGCTCACAGTCTTCATCCCCATTTTGCGGATGAGGTAACTGAGGCACAGAGAAGTTAAGCGACTTGCCCAAAGTCATACAGCTGACAATTGGCGGAGCTGGGATTGGAGCCCATGACCTCTGACTCCAAAGCCCATGCTCTTTCCACTGAGCCACGCTGCCTGGTTTCCGGCTAAAAGTGCAAAGAGTTTCAGAGTCCGAGAAAAAGCTTCACCCTCTTGGGTGCTGAAGTGCCTCCAGAGACCTCCACCCTCTAGCTGCCCACCCCTCTTCCAGGGACAGAGACTCATGGGAAGACTGAAAATTGTGTGTGTGTGTGTGTGTGTGTGTGCGCACACGCGCACTTACGTGCACAAGCGTGGGAGGATGAAGTGCAAGAGGTGAGATTGGGTGTTGAGACCGCAAACCCGAAAGACAAAATAGTACTTGGGAAAGCAAAAACTGGAAAAAAACATCCCACCATGAAAAGCCACCCAGGAAAGCTGGAAGTTATGTGGAAAGGCAGAGGTGGAAACAGGAGGGAACTCCTGTTGTTGTTGTTTTTATTGTTGTTGTTGTTATTATTATTATTATTACTATCATTAGCTGAAGAGAAAGTTTCCATCCCCCTCAGCATGCTAACAACATATGCCAACATATATTTGCTTCCTGTCCATTTAAATCCCTGGATATACAAATAATAATAATTCTAAGTACTTACTAAATGTCAAGCACTGTAGTAAGCACTGGGGTAGATTCAAAATAATCAGGACCCACTGAGGGCTCAGAGTCTAAATAGGAGGTACTGAATCCCCATTTTGTAGATGAGAGAAGTGAGGCACAGAGAAGTGCCCAAATTTACATAGGAGACAAGTAGCAGAAGCAAAATTAGAACTCTTTCCGCTATTCATTCATTCATTCAATCGTATTTATTGAGCACTTACGGTGTGCAGAGCACTGTACTAAGCGCTTGGGAAGTACAAGTTGGCAGCAACTTGTACTTATGCCATCCTGCTTCTCATAAGATTTTCTTTAAAAGCACAGGTAGAGGCAGGGATGGATGGAGAGACAGGCAACGAGAGCCAGAGAAAAATAGGAGATTGGGTTCTCAAATGAGTCTTTGCCCATCATTTTAAAAAAAAACAACAACGCACACCCTCATCTTAATTCTCCCAGTGCTTGAACTCATTTCCCGGGAGTCAAGTTAGGCCCTGTGGGAGGGGTATTAGTTCCCTGGGACCACTGGGAGCCTGTAAATTGGCCTTCAGTAGTGTATATAGCAACAAAACAAAACAAATTTCCTCAAATACTGCATAATGGAGCCACAAATGAAGTTTTATGATTAGCTCCTAGTTTTCCTCTGACAACAAGGCTCCCTCTGCGCCTCAGTTACCTCACCTGTAAAATGGGTATGAAAACTGTGAGCCCACCGTGGGACAACCCGATCACCTTGTAGCCTCGCCAGTGCTTAGAACAGTGCTTTGCACCTAGTAAGCGCCTAATAAATGCTATTATTATTATTATTATTATTATTATTTCCTAAACGTTCCAGGATCATATAATAAAGTTCAACTTTGGCTTCTGCCTCTAACATGGAGTGCATAAAACATTCCCGAGATACAGGTAATCGTTCAGATTTTTTGTGCTTCTGTGCCTTCAGGTACTCTGTGTGTGTGTCTGCGTGTGTTTGTGTAAATGGACTTCCCTTGATGGTCCAAATCCTAACTTTTCTCCAGTGAGATAAATTAGCATTTGCCTTAAAGCAATCAGTGGGGCCATCTCCAAGATTTGCAGGAAGCCATAACCTGTTTTTTTCAGAAGGCTTTTTATTAGGTTTCCAAGGGATTTGGTTCCTGGGATAAGACTAGTTTTTTCTTTTTCACCTAGAAAGATGGAGAGCAGCTCAAGGAAGAAGGTGGAAAAAGTGGGGTGGCAGTGACTATAAAAACCTGGCCTTCAACCTGCCCCAGACCTATTCAAACCTCACTGAGATGGAGTGGGTGTAAGGACGTGGAGACATGGAGGAAGGAGAGGAGGAGGAGTGATAATGGCAGTAGCATTTGTTGAGCGGGGAACTGTATAGCGTCTGACAAGTTTACAATGGCCCATGAACCCAACCTGCCAGATTACGGGGAAACCACAGGATCAAAATGGGAAGGAAGTGATCCCTGACAGGCACAGTAAACACACATCGGCAGGATCCAGTGCTTAAACCAAGCCCCTGTTCAGAGAGCTGAACCACCTCTCCTTCCTATGCGCTGTTGGCGTCTGGGTAAGAGAACTACCTGAAACCCCATATTGGCTTAATTTAGACGATCTACAAGCCAGTTGGACATTTTCAATTTCACTTGGCCCTCGCCACACATTTAAAAAAAGCACCAAGTTTTTAGTAAATTGGAGAAAGACATTTTCTTTCAGCCGTAGCTTCATTTTAGGATGGGGCCCAAGTGGTCTTCCCCCTTGTCCCTCCCCAAAGACTGAACGACTCCTGAGTGTGCGATGTCACGTTCCCCAGCTTCAACCAGCCGCCACCCCACAGCTTATCCAGCATCTCAATGGCGAATCTCTGTGTATCTATTGGCTGGGGCAGGGGGAATAGTTCCTGTGTCTTGGCTGTTTTTCAAAGCAAAATGATATTTGGGCTTTGAATTTTTTTCCCCAACACCCATAGACCCCAGAGCAGACTGTGCAAAATTGCAGTTCGGAAAGAAAATCAGAAAACGGAAGGGAAGGTTGGGGCCCCGGCCACTCTCTCGGTTGAGGACCCCTGCCAAAACTGGAAACCATCATGGTTTTCGGGCCCATTCTGTTAAACAAACAATATCAGCCACGTGGTTGTTGGGCTGCAACTTCGATGATTCAGGGTCAACAGGGGCCGAACCTCATGAGCGATGAGAAACGTGGCACTGGTGGGCGTTTTCCCGGAAAGTTGCGATTCCAGAGCGATCAGTTCGTTCCGCGATTGTGGGACGGCCCTCGGCCCGAGTGATGGATGAGGAATTTCTGACTGGCACAGAACTCGTCCCGGACCATGGAAAATCCACGACCCATCCTGCCTGTCTCCCAACCCCCGGCCATCTCACCCTGCACCCCTCCCTCCACATTCCTCTACGGCAAAAATTATTTATTTATTTATTATTCAATTTATAAAAATGTGCCCCACGCATAAGTCTCTGGGCTCCCTCACAGCAAAGGAAAATACGCATTTATAAAAATAAAGTGGAACCAGCTGGATGCTTCACTGTATTAGGCCAGGAGGCCCGATTCCAAAGACGGGCCCCGGACCCCTTTAGAAATCACTCGGCTACCCGAGGCCCCGGATTCTGGGCACAGGGCCTCTGTAATTCCTGGGAGGCACCGGAGCATCTGGGCTACCTCTCAATGGGCAGTTGCATGCCCCAAAGGATGCTGGAAGGAAGTGGGCAGAGAGGGCAGAAAGTGGGGGAATTGGCATTGGCCCCTAAAGGGCCAAAGGTCTGGCTTTGAAGGGAAGGGGACAGGCCCTGGATTTCAACACTGCCACTGAACGAAAGTAAGCAACACTGCACAACCTCCTCCTACCTCTCTCCCATATCTACATGCCCTTCACTGGCTTCCCGGTTGTCCCGTCTCCCTTCTTGACCCAGGCCACAGAGCAGTCCCATTTTCAACCACATTTTGAGACTTTTGAGCAAATCCCAGGCTCTCCCTACTACGGAGGAGCCTCTGGTTTTCCTCCCTGGGGGACAGGAAGGTGGACAGAAGAGCTCATTTCTAGGGAGGGCCCCTAGATGTAAAGCACTGGACCATAGTACCCTCTATAGTGTCCCATAAAATGCTGGTTAATGTTGCTGCTAAAACTTAGGGTGCCATGGACCCAACCTGGGTCCACTAACGGCCTCTGAGCCTCACCCAGCTCTGACCTCCAAATTTGCATTAAAATACCCAAATTATACATGAATGTCTGTCTGTGTTAACACAAGGCAAGATAATTCAGTCAGTCAATCAGTTAATCAATCAATGGTATCTACTGAGCACTTACTATGTGCAGAGCACTCTACTGAGCGCTTGGGAGTGGACAGGACAAAGAGGCCCTCAACTACCATCTACCATCTCTGTTATATTATACTACAGTACTATATTGAACTGCTCTTACTACGGCGCTCTGCACACAGTAAACGCTCAATAAATGCAATCGATTAATTGATTGATTCAGTTAGTCTTTGAGAAATACGATTCTGCTCCACTGAAGCAGTGGCCGTGAGCTTCTGTTATAGCAAACCAGTTTTGACAAGCCTAGATTGTTTAGTTATGTTGCTTCAGCACTCATTGGTGACGTAAGTACCACACAAGAAAGGACACTGTTTCATTATGCGGCTAACAATTGAGGAAACAAGATAATCCAAAGGAGGCTCTTTATCTTGAATTCCAGTGACCCATCGTCAGAGGGAGGTCTAGTCCGTAGGAATGACAGGGGGCCCACATTAAAGGAACCAAGCAACCCAGGACTGGATAGCCATCCTACAAAGCTCAGTGGGATGGGGGTGGATGGTGTAGGGGGAGGGAAAGGAGGGAGGCAGGCTCCGGTTTGGCTCTGTGTAGGGTGATTGGAGGTCTGTGACATCTCCATACTTACTGCTTCTCTGTTGGCTGGCTGGCGGAAGACATCCCCATCAGAATGTTCCCATGACAATTCTCCATCCCCTGTGTGTGCAATACCAGTCAATCAATCAGCCATATTTATTGATTGCTTACTGTGTGCAGAGCACTGTACTAAACCCTTGGGAGAGAACACAGTAACAGAGTTGGTAGACTTGTTCTGTGCCCACAGTGAGCTTAGGGTCTAAATCAGTGGACACAGATTGGAGCAAACTGAGCAGTGCAAGATAATACCTATTTCGAGGACATGATACTAATACCTGTGGTATTTGTTAAGCACTCATTATGTGCCAAGCACTGTATTAAGCACTGAGGTAGATACAGTACAGTCAGATCGGACACAGTGACTGTCCTACAGCAGGCTCACAGTCTAAGGGCTCACAGATCCCCCTCTCCATCCCCCCATCTTACCTCCTTCCCTTCCCCACAGCACCTGTATATATGTATGTATGTTTGTACATATTTATTACTCTATTTATTTATTTATTTTACTTGTACATATCTATTCTATTTATTCTATTATTTATTTATTTATTCTATTTATCTATTCTATTTATTTTATTTTAGACTGTGAGCCCACTATCGGGTAGGGACTGTCTCTATGTGATGCCGATTTGTACTTCCCAAGCGCTTAGTACAGTGCTCTGCACATAGTAAGCGCTCAATAAATACGATTGATTGATTGATTGATTTTGTTAGTATGTTTGGTTTTGTTCTCTGTCTCCCCCTTTTAGACTGTGAGCCCACTGTTGGGTAGGGACTGTCTCTATATGTTGCCAACTTGTACTTCCCAAGTGCTTAGTACAGTGCTCTGCACACAGTAAGCGCTCAATAAATACAATTGATGGATTGATTGATTAAAGGGACTCAAAAGTTTTATCAGTTATTCTATCAGGCTGTTTGGGAGTTTCGTGCAAACTGCCCTGATGCTCTCTGCTGAATATAAACCAACATTTTAGGGGTGGTCCTCATGTTATTTGGAACCTAAATTTCACTTCAGTTTAGGTTATTATTATGGATGGGAATGGTTTTAAGGGCTCTATTCATTTTTCTTTTTTAAAAATTCCACACCCTGCTAGTGAGAAGTTATGAAAAATCAGAAACATTAAGGTGGCACCTCAAATAGTTGTAAAGTAATTACATGCTAATGGCTCTGGCATTTGATAGAAATGGAGTCACAGAATTATAGGGCTAGAAAACTATTTTATTAATAAAATTACAGGCTCAGAAAGCACCACAAATTCACCTAGGCATTAAGGTCTAGTGGAAGAGCCCTGGGACAGGAACCAGAATTCTTGTCCCTCCTCTGTCTCTGATGTGATAGGTCCCTTTTTTAAAAAATAGTTTTTGTTAAGCACTTACACTCTGCCAGGCACTGTTCTAAACTCTGGGGTAGATACAAGCTAATAAGATTGGACGCAATCCATGTCCCATGTGGGGTTCACTGTCTTAATCCCCATTTTACAATTATGGTACTTCTTAATAATAATGATGATAATTATGGTATTTGTTAAGCGCTGACTTTGTGCCAATCACTGTTCTAAGCGCTGGGGTGGATACAAGGTAATCAGGTTGTCCCATGTGGGGTTCACAGTCTCAATCCCCATTTTACAGATGAGGTATTTGAGGGGCAGAGAAGTTAAGTGATTTGCCCAAAATCACACAGCAGGCAGGTGACAGAACCAGATTAGAACTCATGTCCTTTTGACTCCTAGGCCTGTGCTTTATCCACAAGGTCATGCTGTTTCTTTATTCCCTCCAAGGGATGTGGTTGAGGATGAAATAAGGTCATAAAATATTTTGGAGAATTAAAAAGCAAAATAAGGTCATAAAAGATGACTGTCTCTTAAATTTAAATCTGATGCCAAATAAACATTCGGTATGGCCTAATAGGAAGGGCAAGTGCTTGATAGTCAGAAGACCCAGTTCTGCCCTATACCTGCTGTATGACCTTGGGCAAGTCACTTCACTTCTCTGGGCCTCAGTTACCTCATCTGGAAAATGAGACTGTGAGCCCCATGTGGGATATGGACTATTTTCAACCTGATCAGCCTGTATCTATCCCAGCGCTTAGTAATAATAATAATAATGGTATTAAGCGCTTACTATGTGCAAGGCACTGTTCTAAGTGCTAGTACAGTGCCTGGCACATAGTAAGTGTTTAACAAATATCACAAAAGAAAAAAAAAAGGGAGCTCAAGCTTCTGGGTCAGGATGCCAGGTGAAACAGAAAAAAATAATCGAAAAGGAGCTCAAGACCCCTTCTATTGGTCCACAAAGCTGTGGAAACAGGAATGGGACCCTAACTCCAATTCCCTTCCTTCACATTCACTAAAGTCATGAATGAATCACGTGAAGGGAGGCTGACTGAGAATTAGGGGTGCTCCCTTTTGGAACCACACAAAGCCGACCCACTTGTCGTCCTTGACCCTGATTCACTGGGAAACTACCACCGGCCTGGAGAAAGGCCTCCTGTTCTACCCAGAGTGGGGAGCCCTGACAGTGACTGATGATCCTGTGGTCAGGAGACTGGTCAAGACGTGATTGTAATGCATCTTTTCACCAATCTCTGAAAGTATTCTGGTGGGCTGAATGTCAAACAACGTTCATTTCACCTCATGCTCCACATGTGTTATTTATTCAACCTCCATTATCCCCCGAGTAGCACCCTACAGGGATGGAAGAGGTTTGTCTCTCTAGCCTGGGGAGGCGAGAAGAACAAGTATTTGAACAATGGTGCCGGCCTTGGCTCTGAGCCAATGAATTCAAAACTCAGGCTGTGTCTGGGGAAGCCTGGGTTTGGGTCTGGTCCTTCCCACAAGGCACCCTCCCTCTCTCCGATGGGGCGTTTTCCCAGCAATGGCCACTGCAGAGGAGCGTTAGGGGCCAAAACTCCCAACCAGGGGAAGTCAGATTGACAGCAGTCAGCAAGGTGGGTGTATACAGGTATACAGCACAGTTTTCTACTCTTTTAAGCACCATTTTGACCTCTTTAGGGGCCTAGCACATAATTACAGAAACTCACTGAGGCGTCCCTCCAGTCACAGCTTCTCCTGGACTAGTCCTCTAACTTTTCCACATCCCACAGATGTTGCTCAGCTCAGCTGGGGTAAGCTACGGAGATGGTGGCATCTCCCTCCTTGGAAGTCCTTAAAAATGGGGCCGGAGACGGTTTTGGTGTGGAGCTGCTTACCGGCAGGGCTTCAATGCCAGGGCTGTCAGAGGCCACTGCCCCTCCAGAGGATTCTCTGATTGACCTGGTAGCTCACCGGAGCCAAAGGGTTTATGCAAACAGCGCCAAGCACACTGGGAAGAAGAAGGTTTTAGGGCCCAAATGAGAAATCTTCTGTGCTAGAGAGTGACATACCAGGCCACCTCTGCTTGGCTTTGCCACTTCTGGAAGCAGCATGGATGCCACTGCTGGTCTGCTCTCTCCAGTCATCCAGTCAGTAGTATTTATTGAGCGCTTACTGTGTAAGCGCTCGGGAGAGTACTATATAACAATATATCAGATACATCCCCTGCCCACAATGAGCTTACAATCTAGAGGGGGAGATAGACATTAATATAAATAAATAAAATTGCAGATACGTACAGGAGTGCTGTGGGCCTTGTGAGGGGGGGAATGAATAAAGGGAGCAAGTCAGGGTGATGCAGAAGGAAGGGGGAGAAGAGGAAAGGAGGGCCTCTTGGAGGAGATGGGCTTTCAATAAGGCTTTGAACATGGGGAGAGTAGTCTGCCACTGTACATGAAGAGGGAGGGCGTTCCAGGCCAGAGGCAGGACGTGGGTGAGAGGTCAGCAGTAAGATAGATGAGATCGAGGCCTAGTGAGATGGTTAGAGGAGTGAAGTGTGCGGGCTGGGTTGTAGCGGGAGGGTAGTGACGGGAGGTAGGAGGGAGCAAGATGATCGAGTGCTTTAAAGCTGAGGGTAAGGAGTTTCTGTTTGACATGGAAGTGGACGAGCAACCACTAGAGGTTCTTGAGAAGTGGAGAAAAATGGCCTGAACATTTTTGTAGAAAAAAATGATCCTGGCAGGAAAGTGAAGTATGGGCTGGAATGGGGAGAGACATGTGGCAGGGAGGTCAGCAAGGAGGCAGATAATAATAATAATAATAATGGCATTTATTAAGCGCTTACTATGTTCAAAGCACTGTTCTAAGCGCTGGGGAGGTTACAAGGTGATCAGGTTGTCCCTCGGGGGGGGGCTCACAGGCTTCATCCCCATGAGGTAACTGAGGCACAGAGAAGTTAAGTGACTTGCCCAAAGTCACACAGCTGACAATTGGCAGAGCCGGGGTTTGAACCCATGACCTTTGACTCCAAAGCCCGTGCTCTTTTCACTGAGCCACGCTGCTTGATACAGTAATCAAGGCAGGTAGAACTCTGTACCGTTCCAATGCTGCCCTTGTTACCACTCCCAGGGCTTTACAGCGGCCCCACGTTCCCCTCTCTCTCCCTTCCCTGCCTTTGCTGAGACAGCAGGGACACCAAAGGCAAAGCGGGAGATGGAGGAGGGAGTGCTGAAAATGGCTGATGTTGCTCTATTGCTACCTGCCAAAAAACCTCCCAGCAAAGCTCCTCTTGGGCACGGAATGTGTCTGTTTATCATTATATGGTGCTCTCCCAAGGGCTTAGTACAGTGCCTTGCACACAGAAAGCCCTCAATAAGTACGAATGAATGAATAAAAACCAGAAAAGGAAATCCTTTCCGTTTCACTCTCCTCCAGGTTATTCCAAACCTCAGCACTTGGTAAAGCCAAATCAAAATGGACCCTCTGATTCCCCCCACCATAAATATCTGCAGTCTCTTTTTCTCCTGTTCCCACTATTCCCTTTCCTAGTCAGGCTGATCTTTATTGCCCCCTTGGAAGAAGGAACTGGCCCTTTAGTCAACCAGCTAACTTTTCATCCCCTGACTCGGGATGCGGCATACCCAAGGGTGGACAGCTGCAGCTTCCTGAGACAGTTAAATTTTTAACAGCCATAAAATAGGGAGTTAAAAACCCACGTCACCATATAAAGTAAAATTCTCCGCTGCCACCCCAGGGAACTAAAAATAGCCGCCAGGAGCAGAGACAATAAAACAGACAATTTGGGAAAGTTTACTCTTGTAGCCTTTCCACCTCGTCAGTGAAAAATGGGTCTTTTGCTAGGTATTTCCTCCTTCAACCATACTTGCCGACTTGGCCAGCTCGCCTGCGATAGCCCAAGGGAGTGCAAAGTGGTCTTCCTGGCCTGGAAGAAATGAAGGATGGTGGCTGTCTGTCTGTCTCTTCCCCCCAGCCCCTCCAGGTCTTCGCCTGAATGATCTGGAAAGTTACGTCAACCCTCCACTGTCTTTTTGGCCTGAGCCACCTGGATTTATTCAATCAAAATACGGTCAGCAGTGTCCCCACATTTGCCATCCCTGCCACATTTAGGTAGGATTCCCAGCCTAGGCTTTAGCTGCTTTTCCAGTGATGAAATCCTGCCCCTACTATCCCATTTCTTCTGGTGATCCTTCCGGCTCCTCTGACTCCACTCCTCCCGCTTTTCGTACCATCCTCGGTAATGATTTCCGTTAACGCTCCAGTCTAAGTTCATAAAGACAGTTTGTTAACTCAAGCAACAGGACACATCCACTGGTGTGTTTCTTGGGGAACACTGCATTCTTTAAGACAGTTAGGAGAAGGCTGGGCCTGAAGTGAGCCACCCGTGGAGAGATAATTGGTCTGCAATGCATCACCGGCAATGCCTTCGTGGAGCCATATTTATGCACACCAAAAATACCTCCAAACCTTCAAGGGGAAAGAGGCATTATTGACCTTGACAAGACATCCCCAACAGAATTATTACTGTAAATTTGCTGAGCTCTGACTGCAAGCCTGAAGATGCCTCGAACAGCAGGCAGGGCACGTTCCCTGCCCAGACTGTTTATCGTCTCAGTCAAGCCAAAGAAACATTCGGGCCACAATGGGGAAAGGGTTACTTTAGAAATGTTTCAGTGCAGAGCTTTTTGGATGGAGGGCATGTGTAGCGGGGACTTGAAGAAACAGGGGAGGGGATGGTGTCACCATCTCAGGGTGCAAGAAGGCCTTTCCAGGGAGGATTTGGAAGAAGAAGAGAAGTGGAGCATTTCTGTTTGGTCTGTTCACAATACAGTGTATGGCCCATTTCCAAACTCTGATGGACCCCACAAGGTTTGGCAGCTACAGTGAGATCAGAGCACTTGGGCAAATGCCATGGGTTGAGGTGAACTTGCTCCCGACTGATGATTTTGAGAGATGAAAAATAGCCCCCCCCCTGCAGAGCTTCCTTTCTTTCCAAGTGGCCAGGGAACAATGGAATTCCTAACCCAAGTCCTGGACCAAACCAATTGGTTTTCCGTGTCCTGACCCAGCCCCGGCGGGATCTCCTATTGTGGGGACTCCTGTGCTTTTAAAGACTTTTGGGGGGAATCTAATGAAATGAAGGGAGCAGGCAGAACCAGCTGTGAAACTGTCACACCTCTTCATTCCCTGTCGAGTTCCCGACTCCCAGTTGGTCTCTGATCTCTGAGCTTGGACTCTAGGGGAAAACAGTACTCCCACTGGGCAGAATAACTGTCTTCATTGGGAAGAAACCAATTGCTGTGATCAAGTTTGAAGGATTTGACTTCTGAGGAAAAAAGATGCCCGTTTTCCCTCTGACTCAAGCTGAGCCAGTCCTGAAGTTTGGCGAGGCTCCTGAAGTATCTATGGGTCGGTCTCCCACTTGGACAAGTGATCCATTTAGGTTGTCCAAACTATCCTCAATTTTCAGAAGGCTAATAATTCCAAAGCCCTCTGCCTCCTTCTGTCATATGGACAAGCGGACAGGAAGCAGAAATGACAAACTACGGTGGGTTTTTTATGGTCTGACTAGGTTTGGGAGCAGTCCTAGAGACGCTATCCTGATAGGATTTCCAGACGTACATTTCCCCAGGCCCCTAAAGAGTCAAGGCTTGTTTGGTCCAAACTTCTGAAGGCGAATTACTCTCTATGTATGACATAGAAGTCAGGAAGCAATTCTTACTCTGTCCATACTAGTCAGACCCTTACTACAGTAGAGCTTACAGTCTTTAGACAAGTAAGCTCATTGTGGGCAGGGAATGTGTCCGCTTCTTGTTATATTGTACTCTCCCAAGTGCTTAGTACAGTGCTTTGCACACAGTAAGTGCTCAATAAATACAATTTAAAGAATGGAGGGGCCTGTTTTGATTACTGCACTTTTTTTTCCAGTGGTATTTGGTAAGCATTTACTATGTGTCAGGCTAAGCTATGGGGTAAATACAAGCTAATCAGGCTAGACACAGTCCATATCCTACATGGGGCTCCCAGTCTTAATCCCCATTTTACAGATGAAGTAACAGGCCTCGAGAAGTGAAGTGACTTGCCAAGGTCACACAACAGACAAGTGACAGAGCTGGGATTATATCTCAGGTCCTCTGATTCCCAGGCCCATGGCCTACTTGGCCATGCTGCTGCAGTTGAAAAAAGGAGGTCAAAAAACTCATGGGCTTGAAAAAGAAAGCAGCAATCTTGACTCAAGGGAGGGGGCAAGAGGTGCCATGAGAAAAGATTAAACTAGTTTTGGCTGTTTAGCCTAGGCAAGACACGGCTAAGAGCTAAATGTTTCCATTCTACTTTGGAGAGAAGTAGTGATCTTAAAAGTAGTTATGAGCTCCTGTTGAATGCAACACTCAATACTACACACTTGGGAAAATGCAATCTAAATAAACATCACATTCCTTGCCTACAAGGAGCATACACTAGAATGGGGAAGGCAGGCATATAAAACTGAGCACTACTACTACTACTACTATTACTACTACTAATAATAATAATATTGGTATTTGTTAAGTGCTTACTATGTGCCAAGCACTGGGGTAGATACAAGGTAATCAGGTTGTCCCACGTAGGGCTCATAGTCTTCATTCCCATTTTACAGATGAGGGAACTGAGGCACAGAGAAGTGAAGCGATTTGCCCAAAGTCACACATCTGGCAAGTGGGGAGCCAGGATTAGAACCCATGACCTCTGACGAAGAACGAGACTAATAAGGAGATTAAAGATCAGAAACACAGCAGAACAAATACGCCAGGATAAAAATTCAGAGTAAATGAGTGAATGGAGAACTGAAGATACATGTGTATTACTCTAAGTGTTAAGAAAGGCGTGAGAAGCGATTTGGGGGTTGATGTGACGGAGATCTAGGAATTAATCAGGGAAGGTGTCCTGGAGGAGGAGGAAGGACACTGTCTCTGTGACCACTGAGGACTGAACTAAGAGGAAAAGGGCTTTAATGCCAAGGAGAGTTTGGTAGACACAAGAAAGAACTTGCTGACTGTCAAGGTGATTAGACACCAAACAGGTTAAGGAGGGAGGTTGAAGGGACTCCATCCTTGATATTCTTTCAGGTAAAAAAGAATAGCATTTTGTCTATCCTGGATGGCCTAGGTGTTCACCAGCCAGAAGCCAGGGGGATGAGCCTGATGACCCCATGTGGTCCCTTCAGATGCTGGGGGCTCCTGACCTGGATGCAGTTTGCCTCCGCCAATCCCTTTCCTATTTGCTTCTCTGTCACTGGAAATGGACAGCACCTCCTCACCTCATTTTCGAGTCTAGCCCGGGAGCCAGGAACCGCAAACCTGCCACCTGCCCCTGGCTACCAGCGCGACCAGAGAGAGCTCCATCAACCCAAGTGTCAGAGGCAGGGAGTGGAGGGGGGAAGCCCAAGCAGAGCCACAGAAATAATTACAGAGAAAAGAGGGTTTATTGATTCTAGAGGTGATAAGGGTGAGAGGAGACAGGAGCCGTGGGCAAGAATGTGAAAGGCAGGTCAGTGAGTAGCTTCCACTCTGGGCAGGCTAAGAGGGAAAGAGTGGAAAGTACAGCGGGACAGATTTAGGTTAGACTCCCTGACTTCCGCATTTGCGCCAGATTGGATCGCAGTAATAATCATAATGATGGCAGTTGTTAAGCGCTTAGTATGTGCAAAGTACTGTTCTAAGTGCAGTACCAAGGGAGGATGTGGAGCTTTATTTGTCTTCTTCCCATTCTCTAAGTGGGACAGTTTGTTAGTTACAGAACTCGTATTCGGAGGCTTCCCTGTTTCTTCATTATTCAGCATACAATCTTAGTGACCTTTGGCTCAAAAAAACCCATTCTCCTACCAGCCCTTTGATCCAGGGACAGATAGGCCTACTGACAAGTTATGATTTGCTCAGTGAGAATGTACTTCGGGACAGACCCAAATTTACAGGGGGAGGGCTTGGGGGTGGGGTGGGGGGAGAGGGAAATTTCCTTTTCCCCAGCTGACTCTGAACTGCGGGACTGTAGCACGGACCCTTTTATGAAGACATCATAAGAAACAGGTGTGGGAAAATTCTCAGCTTAATTCAAGCATAAATCAAATTAGGCTATGGCTAATTCCACTCCAAACTCAGAGGGCTCTCTGCAGCCAGCATATTATTAGGGGTTTGAGCACTTGTGTGCTGCTGGTGTTGAAAGAGTAACTCTTCCAGATAGAAATATTAATGGCATCTTCGGCTGGGTTGCAGGGGAAGAAAAGTGAATTTCCCAAAGCTGGAGGGAATAAGTCAATCTTTAAGGGACTGTTTGTGAAAATGAAACCATAAAATTTTGACAGGGCTTTGATTTCCAAATCGCTTTCACATCAACAATCTCATTTCCCCTCCCCCATCCCCACCCCCCACACACAATCTCCAAGGCAAGGGAATCAGATATTTTCCCTCCCATTTGACAGATGGGAAAACCGAGGCCCAGAGAGGGTAAGTGACTTGTCCTTTTCACGGTCCAGCCCCAGAGGGGTCATGGGGAAACCCAGAACGCCGATCTCTGGGTTCGGGTGGGACGCTTACCTCGGCACACTCGGCAGCAGGAATCGGGAACCGAGACGGGAAAGGCACAGCTGAGCTTCGGGCAAGTCTTCAGACCACAGTACACATTCCCCTCCTGCCAACGAGACGCTCATTGGTGAGCAACAGTTCCCCTGGTCGATTCGATCCGCATTGGGTATCAGCAGGCTGAACTGATGTTCCTCTCTTTTCCCGCATCCTAGTTTGTAGTCATTAGCCCGTTTTAAGTCTCTTGGAAAGCTGTAGCAGCAGACCCCAAGGGACTTCTAGTCCCAAAGCAGGCATCTGCAGCAGAAGTTAAGCCACGAGTTGGTGGAAAGAGATGGGTCGGGAGGCTTGGGCTCCAGTCTCAGCCTGAGCCCTGGCCTGCTGTGTGACCTTAGGCCAGTCACTTAACCTCCTTGCGTCCCGGTTTCCTCGGTTGTAAAATGGGGAATGATGATGCAGACTTCATGGGACTGTTGTGAGTTTGAAATGAGATTAAACTCTCTACAGGCACTTTGGGAAAATATAAGTATGATGCAAACTCCAGGAATTTTTATTGCTATCATTATTATTAGCTCCTTATGTATACAGACCCAAGGAATTGATTAAGGATGAGGAGGAGGGCTTGCCAATACAATACAACTCAAGAAAGGAGGTCATTCACTTTTCATTCAGTTGTATTTATTGAGCACTTACTGTGTGCAGAGCACTGTACTAAGCGCTTGAAGGCTGTTAAAGTCACTATCCCGGCATTGACAGTTGCCCACATCCTCCCTTGGAGGTCGAGCTTATAGCTGGACCTAGTTCTATATCCACAGTGAGGAAAACGGCTGACCCTGAATTCAGTTTTAGAGAAATAACGTGGAGTTAGTGGTGCAGAGGGGTGTTGGGGCAGAGATGCCTCCCTAGAGATGTGGGCGGGATCCTTCTCACTGTGCCTTGATCTCATCTATCTCTCTCCTACCGCCTACCACTCGCCTACATCCTGCCTCTGGCCTGGAACGCCCTATGCCCTCAAATCCAACAATTACTCTCCCCAACTTGAAAGCCTTATCGAAGGCACATTTCCTCCAAGAAGCCTTCCCTGACTAAGCCCTCCTTTCCTCTTCTCCTCCCTCCTGCGACACCCTGACTTGCTCCCTTTATTCTTCCCCCCTCAGAGCCCCCCAGCACTTATGCACATGTCTGTAATGTATTTGTTTATATTTATATCAATGTCTGTCTTCCCCTGCAGCCCCCAAACTGTAAGATTGTTGTGAGCAGGGAATATGTCTCTTTATTGTTCTATCGTACGCTCTCAAGCACTTAATAGCCCTGCACACAGTTAGCTCTCGATAAATGCGATTGAATGAATAAATGAATGAATGACTCGGCTACTTACCGAACAGCTGCACTGGGCACACTGGTTGGCGTGCCGGTTTTGAAAAAGCCCTTCAGCGACGAACATCTCCCCGTGGTGGTAAGTGGTGCCGTTGTACTCGCAGGACTTTCCTGTCGTCTTAGTGCTCACCGGAGACAGCGACTCCTCTGTCAGGGAAAGCACCAAAGGAGAAGGATGAAACTCTGCTGCCCCCCGAGATCTGAGGAGCGACGGTTTATTCCAGATGACCCAGTCACCAGTCCCATGACTGGGTGGAATAAATTCCTCCATCAGGGCAATGCCAGTGAGCTGGGAATGATGATTAGACAGCAGCATAAACAGCAGTGTGGCTTAGCAGAAAGAGCCCGGGCCTGGGAGTTGGAGGACCTGGGTTCTAATCCAGTCTCTGCCACCTGCCTTCTGTGTGACCTTGAGCAAGTCAATTCACTTCTCTGTGCCTCAATTACCTTGCCTGTAAAATGTTCTCCCTTCTACTTAAACTGTGAGCCCCATGAGGGACATAATTATCTTGTAGCTACCCCAATGCTTAGAATAGTGCTTGGCAAAACAAATACCATTATTACTGTACTTGCTCTCTCATGCACTTAATATAGCGCTTTAGCACTCAAATACCATTAATTTATTGTAAGGTACAATAGACGAATCTAGTGCTCTTCTACTGCTCCAACTACAGTGTTGTAAAGTTGCAAGAACACTGTCCGATGTACACGCGAGCCTGTTGTTGAGGAGGGATTGTCTCTACTGCCAAATTGTACTTTCAAAGCACTTAGTACAGTGCTCTACACATAGTAAGTGCTCAATAAATACAATTGAATGAATGAATGTACCAGGTAGAGGGAAAGGCCAGTGGTACACAATTAGCCCACATCCCTGTTGCCCCCTTTTGTCCAGCTGAAGGCACTTGGGTATAAGCTAGTTGTGGGTCTTGCCAATAACGGACTGTATTCTCAGTTCAGGTCCCTCGTACCCATGGTGCCCAAGAAACATGGGGTGTTGGTGCCACTCTGGGTGTTGGGGCAGACACTCCTTTCCCCCCTTCTAGACTGTGAACCCGTTGTGGGCAGTGATTGTCTCTCTTTGTTGCTGAATTGTACTTTCCAAGTGCTTAGTACAGTGCTCGCCACACAGTAAGTGCTCAATAAATAGGATTGAATGAATTTAAGCAGTCATATTTATTGAGCACTATACTAAGTGCTTGGGAGAGTACAGTATAACAATGTAACAGACACATTCCCTGCCCATAATGAGCTTACAGTCTAGAGGGTCTCTGTGCCTCAGTTTTCTCATCTGTAAATGGGGCTAAAGTCCCTGTTCTCCCTCCCCGTTAGACTGTGAGTCCCTTGTGGCATAGGGACTATGTCATCATAGTCAATGCTATTTATTAAGTACTTACTATGTACAGAACAGTCAGTCAGTCAGTCGTATTAATTGAGTGCTTGGGAGAGTAGAGTATAACAATATGATGATGATGATGGTGATGGTATTTGTTAAGCGCTTACTATGAGCCAAGCACTGTTCTAAGGACTGGTGTAGATACAAGGTAATCAGGTTGATACAAGGTAATCACAGTCTTAATCCCCATTTTACAGATGAGGTAACTGAGGCCCACAGAAGTTAAATGACTTGCCCAAAGTCATACAGCTGATAAGTGGTGGAGCCTGGATTAGAATCCATGACCTCAGTTACCTCGTCTGTAAAATGGGGATTTAAACTGTGAGCCCCCCCGTGGGACAACCTGATCTCCTTGTAATCTCCCCAGCACTTAGAACAGTGCTTTGCACATAGTAAACGCTTAATAAATGCCATCATCATGGAGGAAAGAGCAAAGAAAAATCAGCAGCCTCTTCTAGGGCTTCTCCACACACGCACACAGACAGCTTCAACATCATTCAGTGCTCAACCCTCAATCCCCCAGGAAAATGGGGGAACCTAGATAGGGCTGGCCACCTTTTACTCCTCCCAGCTCCCCGAAGTTCAGCCGAATTGGTCTGATAAGATTAGAGTTCGAATCTCCGTTCTGCTGCTGAGCAGCTGTGTGACCTTGGGTAAGTCACATCTCCTCTCCGGATCTCAGCTTCCCAATCTGCAGAATGGGGATAAAGGAGCCACAGGCTCAATTTCCCCCCTCAAATCCAGAAGAGCACCAGCTCTACATGCTCACATGCTTGGAATAGCCAAATCCTCCTCTGTGGCTAGTCAGCCAGTTGCTAGCATAGAATCAGTGACCACGGCAGTCCTATCGCTACCTAAGACCCTGGGATGGGGTGGGGAGGAGGAAGAAGAGAGAGAGGGAGACTGAGAGGAGGAAGATGATGCAGCTCCTTCCCTCTCAGACCCAATCAACTGTATTTATTAAGCGTCTACTGAACACTAGGGAAGCATTTTGTCATTTGCAGGCTGAGTTTACAAGACAGATTCACAGACGTACATTAGATTCCTACACACATAAAAGCAGACACCTACTAACATTCAGCACGGAGAAACTTCCAGGTGTTGTCGGCTCCTGGAGTGATCTTAGTGGCTGGACTTGAGGGGGTTATTCTGGGATGACCACAAACCATGTGAGCACGCAAAAGAAGGAAGAAGCTCAGCTTGAGTAAGAGGGGAGTAGGGTACTGAAGATAGGGGAGACAGTGGGTGAGAGACTCCAAGGCAGGAGGGTATAGGGTCCAGTGCCATGGGTTGGCCGGTTTAGCAGGCTAGGAGAATGAGGAAGGTGAAGGAGATGGTTGCCGGAAGAGATGGGAGCTTATCAGGCCCATGACAGGTGGTTTGACGGACTCTCGACAGAGACTGAGACCCACCAGTCTTCGAGGGTGGCAGGTGCCCGCCACCCAAAAACACGTTCTCCAAGCAGCAGACCAAGAAGTTCAGTCTGCAACTAAGCTGGCAGACGCGACACCCCGTCCCACTGGTGGGTGGGTGCAGAGTGAGGAAAACCAGCTATCTGCCTGCCCGGCTGGAGGGAGCCAGAGATGGAGTAAGGGAGCTGAAAGCTCACACTTCAGCCCGATCCTGATTCTTCTCCCCCTCAGGCAGGAAGCAGGGGTGGTCTACCTGCTGAAGGATGAGGGGTGAAGCGGCCCACGGTGATTCAGATCTGCGGCAGAACTGGCTTTATTCCGCACCACTCTCAGTGGCAGTCCCGGGTCAGATTTTTGAAACGGCACCGATTTGAAGAGGGTATACTTCCTGGGCCTTTCTCCCCCTCTCCCCAGGAGCAACAGAGGTCCCTGCCCCTATTATTTCTATCTTAAGGATGTAGGTGTGTGGCCGGCATTTCCTGGCGATGGAGGAGGTGAGCGGGAAGGGGACGGGGGTGGTTAGAGAGGAGCAATTCATATGGGGGGAACTGCCTGCCTCTGCCCTGATTCTGCTCCTTAAACACCCCCTCCCCAGTCGAGGTCAGGGTGCCACTGGACCCCAGGGTCAAGGCCTCCCAGGTTCCATCTGGGGAGAGGGCAAATTCCCAGAACAAAATTACTGGAGTAGCTGGTAGTTCTGCTATTTAAACTCTCCACTCATCCCCTCCAACCAGGACCACAAAGTGCTATTTGGTCTGGGGCTGTGAAAACCCTAGCTGTCTCTTCCCTTTCTCCTGACACAGAGTCATGCATCTCCCTTGGCTACTCACCCTGACTGGCTCATTTTCCCTCCTGCTTCTGAACTTGCCCCTAATTGGAAGTCCTCAAATTCCCCGTTGAGAACATATTCTCCCATGTACTTGAAGCAAGGGAGCCTGCAGATTTGTTCTTTAATAAGGTCAGAGTCTACGCCTGGCAGGGATTGGGATCTGGCCGGGGGCACGAGGGAGGTTAATTAGCCGTCCATCTGCCATCCCTCTGACGGTCATTTGGAGGAGTTTGGCATCCCAGCCGGGATTCTTTTCCAACAGCCTTGATGGGGCTGTCAGTCCGCGGCTTCCTGAGGTTGGGCCTGTCAATCAAGTGAAGGTGCTTTGCAAAGGAGAGCTGTGGTTTTCCCTGAGCCAGGGACCTGTGAAAGTTAGGAAATCCCATGGGAACACAGGCAAGTGGACCACACGGACACAGGGGCTGAAGGCTCAGCTCAATAACCTGGAACATTTTCATTGGATCATGAAAGAGCTGGGAGATAAGGCCAAGGAGAAAAGGCCGCCGGAACTAGAATTAGCCCAGAGAAGAGAAAGTCGAGGGCTGCTTTAATCGTGGACTTAGACTGGGAGCCCCATTTGGGACAGGGACTGTGTCCAACCCAACTAATTAATGCCCCAGTACTTAGAACAATGCTTGAAACATAATAAGCACTTAATCAATCAGTCATATTATTGAGCACTTACTGTGTGCAGAGCACTGAACTAAGTGCTTGGGAGAATACAATATAAAATATAGCAGACACATTCCCTGCCTAAAATGAGCTTACAGTCTAGCACAATAATATTAATGATAATAATAATAATGGACTTCAAGTTACTGAAGGGGAACAGTGCTTTGCACATAGTAAGCGCTTAATAATAATGCCATTATTATTATTATTATTATTATTTTGTAGAATAGGGCTACCAGGTGGTCTCCTACTCCAGGGAGGAGAAAAGAGACTTGTTAGAGCATGGGGGATTTATGTTAGATTTCAACTTTAGGGTGAGACTAAACCTATGATTCTTTGAAGCAGGGGCACTGGGACATTGTCCCCTGTACACACATCTCCCCATCTCAGCAACTAAGAGAGCAGTGGGGAGAAAAGGGTAAACTCTGTCCTCATTCAGGTGGGAAATCAGTAGCTTTGTTATGTTTATTTCTTCAATATTTGTTTTCCAGTACTTGTTAAGTGCTTACTTTGTGCCAGGCACTGTTCTACGCACCGGGATCTTGTCTTGTCTCTGTATGTTGCCATCTTGTGCTTCCCAAGCGCTTAGTACAGTGCTCTACACACAGTAAGCGCTCAATAAATACGATTGATTGATTGATTGATTGTCTTCTGTTGCCCAGTTGTTTCCCACCCATGGTGACTCCATGGAACACCTCTCCCAGAACACCCCACCTCCACCTGCAATCATTCTGGTAGTGTATCCATAGAGTTTTCTTGGTCAAAAAACGGAAGTGCTTTACCATTGCCTTCTTCCGTGCAGTAAACTTGAGTCTCCTTCCTTGACTCTCTCCCCTGTCACTGCTGCCCAGCACGGGTGAGTTGTGACTTGTAGCAAATTGGTGCCTGGCATCAACTTCTAGGGGGGCATAACATTCTTCTGCCGGCCAGAAGCCCAGCAGAATCCGGGAAGAGCTGCTGTGATGGGCACCCAATGACCAGGCTTCAGGACTTGGCCAGAGAAAAGGATGTACCATCATTTCTTATTTAACTGTAATGGTTTCTCCAGGAGATCCATTTATACTATGTGCTCTGCACATAGTAAGCACTCAATAAATATGATTGATGATGATGATGATTGATGATGATTTCTAGCCCATTGGGCAGATTGAACTCCTTAGGCCTCGCAAGGTACGATATCTTAAAACCTAAAGGGCGGAGTCTCTGAATTATTTTGCGCCCATCTCTCCACTCCTCAAATTACAATAATTATAACTGTTGTACTTGTTAAGCACTTAATGTGTGCCAAGCACACTATTAAGCGCTGGGGTGGAAACAGGATAATCAGGTCCCACATGGGGTTTACAGCCTCAGTAGGAGGGAGAACAGGTATTGAACCTCCATTTTACAGATGAGGGAACTGAGGCACAGAGAAGTTCAGAGACTTGCCCAAGATCACCCAGCAGACAAGTGGTGGAGCTGAGATTAGAACCCAGTTTCACTAACAGCATGGATTAGTGGAAAGAGCCCGGGCTTGGGAGTCAAAGGTCTTGGGTTCTAATCCCAGATCCGCCACTTGTCAGCTGTGTGACTTTGGGTAAGTCGCTTAACTTCTCTGTGCCTCAGTGACCTCATCTGTAAAATGGGGATTAAGATTGTGAGCCCCACCTGGGACAACCTGATTACCTTGTATCTACCCCAGCACTTAGAACAGTGCTTGGCACATAGTAAGCGCTTAACAAAAACCACCACCATCATCATCATCTAGCTCCAACGCCCGGGCTCTTTCCATTAAGCCTCGTAGCGTCACTATTTTGTTGCCTCGCTGTTTTATTTGAAACCCTCCAATGGTTGACGATCCTTCTCTGCATCAAGAAAAACTCACCACTGATTTCAAAGCACTCAATCAGCTCTCTCCCACCATACTTCAGTTTGCATTATCTGCTCCTCACAAGCCAACCAATGCCATCTATTGTCACCGACTGCTTGCTCGTGCTCGTTTTTGCTTGGAACTCCTTCTCTCTTCACATTAGTAAACCGTGGAAAGCTGTTTATTTGACCTCTGGAGAGCCGAGTGACCCGTTATCCGATCTGAGGCCAATTTGGACCACAAAAAGTGAGTTTGTCTCACCCAAATGTGTCTCAGTTCCCTTACTGCCTGGGGCAGCCCGACCCAGTTCTGTTCGGTCATCCAGACTTTAAATTATTTGTACTAGCAATAAACTCTCTCTGGTCTTTGTCAAAGACCTGTAGTTTGGGAGGTGTGTCTGAATATTTAAATTGGCTGTGTTTTGGGGAAACTGCCACCTCAGGAAAATTAGGAATCCTAAAAGCCCATCCCCTTTGGAGACTGACTGCTTAGAAGGTGCTTTTAAACAACCTAACCTAATCCAATGCCTCAGGAGAGCCCTCAGCATCCACCTGGAACAAGGGAGTAAGGGAGTAACTGGACCAGGGTGGGTTCTTGATACTTGTGAAAGCCATTGTAACTCAAATGATGGGGAGTTTAGGGCCATGGAGAAATAGCTCCTTCTGAGAACAGTTTATGCTATCCCTGGAGAGATTTGGGATGCCCAGCGGGGCTTCAGGACATATTCTAATCGATGAGAACCATCAGAGTTAAGTGTTGCAAAGATGCTTGAGTTTGAAAAATCATCTGACTGGCCTCTACATCACGCAGCAGCACACAAGGAAGTTATCCTCAGGGGCGGCCCCTGGAAGTGACGTCACAAGGGCTTAGGGAAAGGGAGAATATCTTTCATTCTTTCCATGGTATTTATTGAGTGTTTACTCTGTGCAGAGCTCTGTTCTAAATGCTGGAAAAGTACAATAGAGAACCTATCAGACCTGTTTCCTTTTTATTTATTTATTATCATTATTATTATTATTTATGGTGAATGTAGAGAGTAGGGGCTGAGGGAGTTACAGTGCCTTTTTTAAAAAATGGTATTTGTTAAGCATTTATTATTTGCTGGGGTAGATGCAAGCTATCAGGTTGGACACAGTCCCAGTCCCACACGGGGTTCACAGTCTCGATCCCCATTTTATAGATGAGGTAACTGAGGTACAGAGAAGTGAAGTGACTTACCCAAGGTCACATAGCAGATGTGGCAAAACTTGGATTAGAACTCAGGTCCTTTGGACACACAGCCCTGTATTCTATCCACTAGGCCACACTGCTTTTAAAGCTGTGATATTACCCTGTAGGGCCTAGTTAGATAGTATGGGGCTAACCAACGTGCTGTACTCTAGCTTATTTACAAACAAGGAAACTGGGAATACCTTGAATTTCTATACTGCTTTTCTTCCCTTCAGTGACCTCAATTGTCCTCAAAGAGTTCCTGTGAAGACACGGGAGGGTGAGGAATTTTACCCATGGGAACCTTGACACCCAGAGAGTCTAAGGCAGATGTCTGTGGTCACTGAGTGTCTCCATAGCAGAGCTGAGACTAGAACTTCGATCTTCTTGATTTAACCCTATCCCCGGGCTCTTTCTACTAATTCTCCTAGCTCTCCTTAAAGCATTGGCCAATTTATTTCCTAAGTCTCACCAGAATCTGTGGAACTAAGGTTAAAAGGGTCTCTAGGCCTGTTTACCTGAGTGCAGTGGTGATACTATAATGTTAGCACAGTGTTGAAGGGTTTTAATAAAATCTGGTTAGAGAAACAAGGTAAGAAAAAGAATGTGGCATTAAGCATTGTCTTAGAATGTCACCCCACACCCCTCTGAGGGTCGAAATGGCAAAAACGTAAGTCGTTCCGCATCCTCCAGTACTAGAAAAGGGGGCCTTTCTCATGGCCCTCTCCCACTGCCCGTCAATATATGAAAGTAACATTCCTGACCTCAAAAAACCAAGTTTCCAATTGGGGTTCCTGGGAAATCCAGTCCGATGTCTGCTTGAGGTGAGGTTCTTTTTGCAGCCCCCCGGCCTACCCAGGACCCTCTGGCCCTCAGGTCCATCCCTGAAGATTTCACCATCTATCCCTACCCCAGATGCCCTTCTGGCATCCAAAAGTATAGCTCAAAGGCCGTGAGCTCTCAGCCACAGCCCTACAACCAACACTGGCAACTCCTCTGAGAAGAATAGGAGAAGCCACTTTCTCAAGGGTTAAAGCAATCAAAGTACCTTTTTACACCCTCGGCTCCTGACATCCAGCTTACGTTTCCCTGAGCCTCGTCCCCAACCCCTCTGTGTTATAAACACAGAGAATATCAAAAACGGAGCTCCTCGCTATCTGTAACCCTCTATTTTCCGACTCCACCTCTCCCTCCCAGCTGGCACGATTCATGTAATTACACACCAGGATCCTGGGGAGAGGAGACAGTCTATTCAACATCACAGGCACATGAAGAATAAAGACACACAGAGAAGCTCATCCTTCAAAATCCAAAACACAGCTGCGGGGAAATCTGAAAGGGATTTCCCAGTTTCTGGAAGGCTGACCAAAGGCTAGAGGTTGGAGCCAGAGTGCTCCTGGAGGAGAAGGCTGCGAATATTCCTCAGCTATCCAGACTGTCTTTTGAAAGACCATTCCTCTGAACGAGGGTTAAGCCAGCACTCACACAAGAAAAACCTCAGTACCCAGACTTCACATGCCCCAAAGACGTGTACAGGGAGGCTTAGTTTTATCATACCAGCTGCTCCAATATGAAGGCTGCAAGAACCTGGTGTTATTTGGGATGGCGGAATTGATCCTGGGGGAAATAGGAATAGGGATTTTGGGGACCCACCTGGGGCCTCCCCTAAGAGTTTAGGCCCTGATCCAGAGTGATTCCGTGGGGCGGCAATGCTGCTCCAATATTGCTGGGGTAAAAATCAACTCAATTATTTAGATGTCCAGGCTGGGTTCAGCCTAGTGGATAAAGGGATCTATGCTGGAAATCACACATATAGAAATGTCTGGTGTTGGTGTGTGGATAAAAATAACTCTCTTGGCTCTTCCTGACATTAGAACGGGACCTACCTATCCACAGTAAACCCTAGGTAAATCTGATTTACTTCCCGTTTAGAATCAGCAGTCACTGGCTCGAGCCACCGATCACGAAACCACCGGCTCTCTGAGCTCCTGTGTCTTGGCTGTCCAGCCCATCCCCACCCCATGGCTGAGCTAGGTTTCGCGGCTGAATGTCACTATCAATCAATCAATCAATGGTATTTATTGAGCAATTACTATGTGCAGAGGACTGTACTAAGCGCTTGGGAGAGTACAATATGAGAAGTAGCATGGTCTAGTGGATAGAGCATTGGCCTTGAAGTCAGAAGGACCTTCGTTCTAATCCTGGTTCCGCCACTTGTCTGCTGTGTGACCTCGGGCAAGTCACTTCACTTCTCTGTGCCTCAGTTACGTCATCTGTAAAATGGGGATTAAGAGTGTAAGCCCCATGTGGGACGACTGAGGCATAGCGAACGTAGGTGACTTGCCCAATATCACATAGTGGACAGGTGGTAGAGAAAGGGTCAGAACCCAAGTCCTCTGACTCCTAGGCTCGGGTTCTTACCACTAGACCCCACGGCTTCTTATTCTTAGGCCTGTCTTCCTGTGAGAATGGGTTCCGCATGTTTACCATGGAGGAGAGTAGTACTATTACAATAATAATTGTACTTGTTAAGCCCTTACTATGTACCAAACACTGTTCTATGTTCTGGGGTAGATACAAGTTAATTCCCAGACTGAGCCCCCTTCTCCCTCTCCCCCTTCTACCCCACCCCAACCCCCCCCCCCTTACCTCCTTCCCCTCCCCACAGCACCTATACATATATATATATATATATATATATATGTTTGTGCATATTTATTACTCTATTTTACTTGTACATATTTATTCTATTTATTTTATTTTGTTAATATGTTTTGTTTTGTTGTCTGTCTCCCCCTCCTAGACTGTGATCCCACTGTTGAGTAGGGATCGTCTCTATATGTTCCCAACTTGTACTTCCCAAGTGCTTAGTACAGTGCTCTGCACACAGTAAGCGCTCAATTAATACGATTGAATGAATGAATGAATGACAGTGACTGTGTCAAATCTGATTAGCTTGTATCTACCCCAGCACTTAGTACAGTATCTGGCACATAGTGAGTGCTTAACAAATACCACTAATAACTGTGGCACATAGTAAGTGCTTAACAAATACCACACTATATTATAACAGAGTTGGTAGACACAGTCCCTGCCCACAGTGAGCTTATAGTCTAGAGCCCTCAGAAGGCTTCAGGATCCATTGTGCAAGGATTATCTGGCTTTCAGGGATCTCCTACTTCCTCTACATCCACACTGTGTGTCAGCCAACATCCTCAGCCCAAACATTACTGGGATTTGTAGACATCCTGCCGGGATATGGCCAGAGCACAGAGTAGGCGGAATCTCTATAGTTCAGGGGCATGAGCAGCTCCATAACAGGAATTTCTGTTAAAATGCTCAGAACTCCCCTAAGCCCAGATTCCCATGCAAATCAAAGAGAGAGAAGGGAAAAAAGACAAGCAGAGTTGTTCCCATTTCAGGCTGATTTTCATTTGCCTTCCTGTGATTTCTTTAGATTGTGCCTCATGTTAACTGGTGCTGGCTACGAGGTACCACAGAGGGCTACTGATGGCTGTACCTTCAGCGAAGCACCAATTGTCTCAAGGAGAATTAGTGGACTGGGTGAGAGCAGTATGCCTCCCCAATGCCCCCTCAACAGCCTCCCCTGGGGCATCAATGCAAATGAGCCCATCTGACTGAAAGGAACGAGCTCACCTACCCTACTTTGCTGAGTGGTATACCTTGGGCCTGGGGAACAGGTTGAGGGAGACCATGGACCTGGTCCATGGGCCTAAAAGGGTAGGTTGGGGCTTGGCAGAATACTCAATGGAAAATGGCTTTCATTTCCACAAGGAAGGGGAGGAAAAAGCCCCCAGTTTTTCCCCTCCTGGCAGCAGTGTGGATGGGTAGTTCGGTCAACCCCACTGACGGGATCCGGAGTAGCTCACAACCCCCAGAGAAAAGTTGCCAGAGTCGGGCAAGTAGGGAATCGGATAATAATAATAATAACTGTGGCATTTGTTAAGTGCTTACTATGTTTCAGGCACTCTACTAAGCACTGGGATGGGTACTAACAAATCAGGTCTTTGTCTCACAAGGGCTTACAGTCTTAATCTCCATTTTATAGATGAGGGAACTGAGGCACAAAGAAGTTAAGTGACTTGCACCAAATCACACAGCAGACAAGTGGCGAAGCTGGGATTTGAACGCAGGTCCTTCTGACTCCCAAGGCCCCAGTTGTATCCACTAGGCCATGTTGCTTCTCTAATTTATATATTATAAATTACTTATTTATTCATATTAATGGCCGTCTCCCCCTCTAGACTGTAAGCTTGTTATGGGCAGGGATAAACCCCCATCCAGGCCGGCCCTTGATGGGGGGGCCCAAAGATGTTAGAGATTGGGGAAGAGGGTGCCTTTTCTGAGTCCCAACCTAGACGCACCCAAACACAGATGGTTTGCACCAAGCGCGGCTTTTCAAAAAAATCTGTTGTTTATCCCCGAGCGCCGGCAAGGGAGACCTGAAGCTAAAGGAGATTTACAGGAGATGTCAGGATGAATGAACCTGACAGTGTCCTGGGCAGGACTCACTGGAAACTTGCTCATGTGCTTCCTCCTCGGTGATTCACCGCTGGGGGATTTCACACTCATCGCTTCAGAGAGTTGGATGCTGGGCCGCCAGTGACCCCAGTCCCGAGTGTCGGCTCCAAGGCCTAGCCTCCCAGCTGGGTACTGGCTTTGCGGTAATGGGCGGCAACTTGTAATTCCCCCGGGTAGCTGGAATGCTAGGAATCCCGGGCTGGACTGTTCTGACTCCTCTGGGATCCAAAGATGACATTGGCGGGGGCTACACATCCTACGGGGCTGCTTGGCCCGGAGAGTTCCCGGCTGGCATGGGAGAACGCTTTATCCTACCTCTGAAGGCCTGAGCGCCATTGTCAGTCAGTCAGCCAATCAGTCAGTCAATCGTATTTATTTAGCACTTACTGTGTGTAGAGCACTGTACTACTACCACCACTACTACTACTACTACTACTACTACTACTACTACTACTACTAATAATAATAATGATGGCATTTATTAAGCGCTTACTATGTGCAAAGCAGTGTTCTAAGTGCTGGGGAGGTTACCAGGTGATCAGGTTGCCCCATGGGGGGCTCACAGTTTTCATCCCCATTTTACAGATGAGGGAACTGAGGCCCAGAGAAGTTAAGTGACTTGCCCAAAGTCACACAGCTGACAATTGGCGGAGCCGGGATTTGAAGCCATGACCTCTGACTCCAAAGCCCATGCTCTTTTCCACTGAGCCACGCTGCTTCTCTAACTAGACGCTTGGGAGAGTGCTATGCAACAATATAACAGACACAGTCCCTGCCCACAGAGAGCTTGCAGTCTAGAAGGGGAGACAGACCACCAATAGGGCCACCACTCCAAGGCAGATGGAGGGGGAGGCTTCCTTGCCCGGATTCAGCCGGGCCATCTGGGCACTGGCTGCCTGGCCAGAACTCAGCCCCAGTCGGCCTTAACGGCCTCTGTGACAGGCTCCGTGACAGTTGAGTTCCCGCTGGCCGGAGTTATTGGGGTTTGCCCAATTCTGGGGGGCTCCTGTGAGCTGATGCTGCAGGAGAGTTTCACGTTGGAGATGGGAGGCTGGCGAGTGACCCATTTGGGCCCTGCCCCAAGGCTCCCTGCCAACTGGCCCTGGCTCAGATAGTGGTTGCCGGTGAGAAGTTCCTGCGGCTGTTAGTCATGAGGGCCAGATGACCCAGCAGCTCCCGTGGCTCTCCTGGAAACCACAACTTACCCAGCCCGACATATAGATTCAGAGCATTCTCCAGGTCCCAAAATATGGATGCCCATTCCACTGTCAGAATCTTCAGAGTCTGTTGTTTCCCCATAAAGTGTAGTCATATATTCAAGATTTAAGCTTGGTGTGGGCAGGGAATGTGTCTGTTATAATAATGATAGTAATAATAATAATAATAATAATGACAGCATTTATTAAGTGCTTACTATGTGCAAAACACTGTTCTAAGCACTGGGGAGGTTACAAGATGATGATGATGATGATGGCATTTATTAAGCGCTTACTATGTGCAAAGCACTGTTCTAAGCGCTGGGGAGGTTACAAGGTGAGGAGGTTGTCCCACGGGGGGCTCACAGTCTTAATCCCCATTTTCCAGATGAGGGAACTGAGACCCAGAGAAGTTAAGTGACTTGCCCAAGGTCACATAGTTGGCAAGTGGCGGAGCCAGGATTTGAACCCATGACCTCTGACTCCAAAGCCTGTGCTCTTTCCACTGAGCCACACTGCTTCTCTTTGTTATATTACTCTTCCAAATGCTTAATAGAGTGCTCTGCATACAGTGCTCTGTGCTCAATAAATATTAGAATGAATGAATAAATGCATTTTAATGTTACCATTCCCCTCCAGATGACTATTATCGGTGCTGTCACACTGGACCGGCCATTCACTAAACTAGTCCAAAACATCCTTGTTCTCACATAAAAAACAAACTTGGACCTTGCAGAGCACAATCTCACTTAATAATCGCGACAGTTTCCCAGCTTAGAAGGTATGCTTGCTGTCGTGGGTTTCTGGTCAAGGGGATGCTTTGATCGCCCCGCCTAAAAGAGTTCCCTCCCTCCTGGGTCCTCTGAACCCTCATGTAAAATTTCCTTTTAAACCTGTCATCTGAGAAATCTAGGGAACCTGATGGCTCATGCATTTTTGAAAGCACCTTGGGAATTTGCCTAACGAGGCAGATCCTATGCAGAGTCCAAGTGCAGAGGGAGAGCTTGATTGATTCCTGAATGTCACCACAGGGTTTGTTAATCTGGAGGGGCGAGAATGGCCGGAGGCTGGAGAGACAGATCCGAAGCTGGCCCTCTTTCAGGACACCTTTCTTTGTGACCTTTCCCAAAAGCTGAACCCCAGCTGGCCTTCTTTCAGTGAGCCAGTCACTCTGCAGTCAGAATTTGGCTTCTAAAAGCCACCAGCCCAGCCCCCAAGCCCCTGGGGTAGCTTTGAGGGATTCCAGGCCCTCCCCATGCATTCACACTGCACCACACGCCCTAGTTTCAAGCTGGCTTCAGCTGGGCCGGTCTGTCCTGGTCCAGAAAACGCTCAGGAGGAGAAGAGGGCAGGGTAGTTCTGAAGCTCTCCCAGGGACAAGACTGGTCGACTTGAATATATGACTACACTTTATGGTTTCCTTCCAAACCTCCTGAATTCATCATCTCTAGAGAACCTGGGCAGATTCAGAGGAGACAGGATGGTCTCTCTGAAAGGCCCTGAATTGGTTGGTCTCGGGGTGGGCAGGAGAGAAGGCTTTGAGAGAGGCTCTGGCAGGCAGGTTCAGGATCCCGTTTTGTAGTTTTGAAACGAACCAAAATGAACCTACAGAGCAGTGGATGGACGAGGTATGGGGTTTTTTTGTTTTTAATTTTGTGCTTCCAAATCAGTTCCTCATGCAGGGAGCCCGGCTGCCTGCCGTCTTTCACTAATGACCCGACATGCCCAATTTCTCCCTCGCTGAATAGCGTGGAGGCCTAGGTGGTCTAGCAGATGTGGCAGCGGCTGTTGTGAAGCCCGCCGCTGCTGTGTTGAGCGGGCTGGGCTGGATTGAACGTTTCCCAGCCTTCCCTTGTACCCTGGGGCCATTCTGCTAGGAGGGCATGAGTTTGTGACGATCAATCAATCAATCAATCAATCATATTTATTGAGTGCTTACTATGTGCAGAGCACTGTACTAAGCACTTGGGAAGTACAAATTGGCAACATATAGAGACAGTCCCTACCCAACAGTGGGCTCACAGTCAGACGATCAGTCAGTCAATGATATTTCTAACTGACCCCAACAGCCAGGGTGGATCACTCTGTCCAGCCCCTCATTCACCACTGGACTCCACTCAATAATAATAATAATGGTGATAATGGTAGTTGTTAAGCGCTTACTATGTGCCAAGCACCGTTCAAAACGCTGGAATCCAACCCCAGTCCAACCAGTTGGGTGATATGCTAGACTAATAATAATAATGACATTTATTAAGCGCTTACTATGTGCAAAGCACTGTTCTGAGCATTGAATCAAACCCTCTCTGTTTTCTAAGCTCATTGTGGGCAGGGACTGTGTCTGTTTAATGTTCTACTGTATTCTCCCAAACACTTAGTACAGTGCTCCACACACAATTGAATGAATTAATTAAATTTTCACCTTTTCTTCTCTCTTTGTGCACCTTACTTCTCAGACTCAGCCTTTGGCTGAATGGGAACGTGGCCTACACAGAACAGCCCAGGCCGACAAGTCAGTAGTTCTGGTTTCTAATCCTGGCTCCACCATTTGCCAGCTGAGTGATCTTGGCCACGTCTACTTATCTTCTCTAGGCCTTATTTTCCTCATATGTAGAATGGGGATTAGGTACTTGTTCTCCTCAGACTCTGAGCCCCATATGTGACTGGAACGGTCTGACCTGATTGCCTTTTTAACCCCAACGTTAGACACTTAGCAATTACCACAGTTACTATTTCCTAAACTAGCCTCTCTTGGCTGGGTTTTTTTTAGTGGACTTTATTAAGTGCTTACTGTGCATTAAGCACCGGGTAGTACTCTCTGATACTCAGATTTTAGCTGTTACCTACTGTTCCAATCAATCATTCATTCATTCATTCATTCAATCACATTTATTGAGCGCTTACTGTGTGCAGAGCACTGTACTATGCGCTTGGGAAGTACAAGTTGGCAACATATAGAGATGGTCCCTACCCAGCAGCGGGCTCACAGTCTAGAAGGGGGAGACAGACAACAAAACAAAACATATTAACAAAATAAAATAGAATAAATCAATCAATCAATCCTACTTACTGC
This sequence comes from Tachyglossus aculeatus, assembly GCF_015852505.1. Lineage (NCBI taxonomy): Eukaryota > Metazoa > Chordata > Mammalia > Monotremata > Tachyglossidae > Tachyglossus > Tachyglossus aculeatus. The sequence goes on along the minus strand of NC_052071.1, from coordinate 14,896,134 downwards.
ACACTTACTGTGTGCAGAGCACTATTCTAGGTACTCGATTTAGCTGTTACCTACTGTTCCAATCAATCATTTATTCATTCATTCAATCGTATTTATTGAGTGCTTACTGTGTGCAGAACACTGTACTAAGCATTTGAGAAGTCCAAGTTGGCAACATATGGAGACGGTCCCTACCCAACAGCAGGCTTACAATCTAGAAGGGAGAGACAGAGAACAAAACAAAACATATTAACAAAATAAAATAAATAGAATAAATCAATCAATCAATCCTACTTACTGCACACTTACTGTGTGCAGAGCACCATTCTAGGTACTCGATTTAGCTGTTACCTACTGTTCCAATCAATCATTCGTTCATTCATTCAATCGTATTTATTGGGAAGTACAAGTTGGCAACATATAGAGACGGTCCCTACCCAACAGTGGGCTCACAGTCTAGAAGGGGGAGACAGACAACAAACCAAAACATATTAACAGAATAAAATAAATAGAATCAATCAATCAATCAATCCTACTTACTGCACACTGACTGTGTGCAGAGCACTATTCTAGGTACTTGGGAGAGTACAATACAACAGAATTGGTAGACATGTTCTTTGCCCTCAGGGTGCTTACAGACTACAGGGGGAGACGCATTAATATAAATTAAGGCATGTACATAAATGCTGTGGGGCTAAGGGAGGGGTGAAAAAAAGGTACAAATCCAAGTGAAGCAGCATGGCTTAGTGGAAAGAGCACGAGCCTGGGAGTAAGAAGTCATGGATTCTAATCCTGACTCTGCCACTTGTCAGCTGTGTGACTTTGGGCAAGTGACTTAACTTCTCTGGGTCTCAGCGACCTCATCTGTAAAATGGGGATTAAGACTGTGAGCTGCACGCGGGACAACCTGATTACCTTGTATCTACCCCAGATTCATTCATTCAATCATATTTATTGAGCGCTTATTGTGTGCAGAGCACACAAGAGCAGTGTACTAAGCACTTGGGAAGTACAATTTGGCAACATATGGAGATGGTCCCTACCCAACAATGGGCTCACAGTCTAGAAGGGGGAAACGGAGAACAAAACAAAACATATACTACAAAACAAAATATATTCTTTTAGAACAGTGCTTGGCACATAGTAAGCGCTTAACAAATACCATCACTATTATTATTATTAAGTGTAAGAGTGGCCCAGACAGGAGAGGGAGTAAGGGAAAACAGTGCTTAGTCAGGGAAGGCCTCTTGGAGATGTGATTGTCCGAGGGCTCTGAACGGGGGAGAGTGATGTTCTGTCCCTTGGCCAAAGGCAGGACAAGGGTGAGGGGTTGGCAGGGAGAAAGCAGCGTGGCGTATTGAATAGAGCAAGGACATAGGAACCAGAAGGTCATGGGTTCTAATCCTGGCTCCGCCACCTGTCTGCTGTGTGAACTTGGACAGGTCGCTTTACTTCTCCCTGCCTCAGTTACCTCATCTGGAAAATGGGGATTGAGACTGTGAGCCCCGTGTGGGACAGAGACTGTGTCCAACCCTGTTTGCTTGTATCCATCGCAGTGCTTAGTACAGTGCCTGACACATAGTAAGCATTTAACAAATACCACAATTATTATTATCATTATTAGGAACACAAGGTTGGGGTACAATGAGTAGGTTGGCGTTAGTGGAGCGAAGTAAATGGACTGGGTTGTAGTAGAAAATACGTGAAAAAAAGATAGGAGGGGGCAAGGTGATTGAGTGATTCAAAGCCAAAGGTAAGGAGTTTCTGTTTGAGGCAGAGGTGGAGGGGAATCACTGGAGGTTCTTGAGGAGTGGAAAAACAAGGATTAAACACTAATCCAGACACAGAATGAAGTATGGACTGGAGTTGGGAGAGAGGTGAGACATGAGAGTGGGGAGAGACGGGAGAAGTAGCATGGCCTAGTGGAAAGAGCATGGTCTTGGAAGTCAGAGGACCTGGTTTCACACTTGTCTGCCGTGTGAATTTGGGCAGGTCACTTAGCTTTTCTGTCCCTTAGTTACTTCATCTGTGAGTCCCATGGGGGACATGGATGGTGTCCAACCTGATTAGTTTGTATCTACCCAGCACTTAGTACAGTACCACCCACAAATACCATTTAAAAAAAAAGACAGGGAAATTACCAAGAAGGCTGGTGCAGAAGTCAAGACGGGATAAGTGTTAAGATCAGTGTAGCAGTTTGGATTGAAAGGAAAGGGAAGATTTTAGTATTGTTGTGAAGGTAGAACTGAAAGGATTTGGTGACAGTGATTATGTTGGTTGGTTGAGAGAAATGAGTTGAGGATAAGCCAAGGTTACAGGATAGTGAGACAGAAAGGACAACGGTGTTGTCTACAGTAGTGGGAGTCAGGGGGTTATGTGGGGGGAAATGAAGAGTGGAGCGTTGCAAGCACAAGAAGGAATAATAAATGAATTTGGGATTTCACACATCAGCCACTCAGGGGTTCAAAAAGAACTTGACAAAAATTATTGAGGGAATTCTGTCTGCAACTGTGGGAGAAGATGCTATTATGATCACTTTATAATTGGGTCACTATATGTGTATATCTACACACACACACACACACACACATATTTATATCAATATGGTATCTATCCATATCTATATGTGTACATGAATGAATGTGTGTGTGTCCAACTGTGGCCTACGGATTGGAGCTTAGGCAGTTATGTCATTGACTGTGGAAAGAAAAGAAACATGACCCAGTGGAGGGGCTCAGGCCTGGCAGTCAGAAGATCTGGGTTTTAATCCCCGTTATGTCACTTGCCTGCTGAGTGACCTTGAGCAAGTCACTTCACTTCTCTGGGCCTCAATCCTGTCATCTGCAAAGTGGAGATCCAATATCTGTTCTCGGTCTTACAGGGACAGGGATTGTGTCCAGCCCGATTGTCTTGTATCTTTCCCAGCGCTGTGTACGGTGCTTAATTCATAGTAGGTACTAAACAAATGCCCCAAATATTATTACAAATCATTGCAATCATAGAAATATAATTAGGCCTCCATTATTTGCAATCACCCATTATGTCCAAAGGCTATTTTCCTTTAGTCCTTCCCTAACTTCTCTCTGGCCCAGAGGCTGGTAGTCATATTTGTGGCAGAGAGGTCAGTGTGAAGAGAGAGTACCCCAATTTTATCAAGTGACCTGCAGAAATGGGGTGAGTTGGCCAAGGGGAAAGGTTGGAGGCAAGATCAGAAGCCCTTCCTCGCTTTCTTCTCAGGCTGCCCCACCGACACTCCGTCCTCCTCCTTCAGGCCCCACCCGCTGTTCTCACTAATAATAATAATTGAGGTACTTGTTAAGCACTTACCTAATAATAATAATTGAGGTACTTGTTAAGCGCTTACTGTATCCCAGGCACTGTACTAAGTGCTGGGGTGGATACAATCTAATTGGGTTGGACACAGTCCCTGTTTCACATGGGGCTCACAGTCTTAATCCCCATTTGACAGATGAGGGAACTGAGTCCCAGAGAAGCAAAGTGACTTGCCCAAGGTCACACAGCAGACAAGTGGCAGAGCCAGGGATTAGAACCCGTGACCCTCTGACTCCCAAGTCCATGCTCTATCCACTACGCCACCCTGCACATAGCGGGCAGAGAAGCAGCGTGGCTCAGTGGAAAGAGCCCGAGCTTTGGAGTCAGAGGTCATGGGTTCAAATCCCAGCCCCGCCAATTGTCAGACGTGTGACTTTGGACAAGTCATTTAACTTCTCTGGGCCTCAGTTCCCTTGTCTGTAAAATGGAGATTAAGACTGTGAGCCCCCTGTGGGACAACCTGATCACCTTGTAACCTCCCCAATGCTTAGAACCGTGCTTTGGACATAGTAAGCACTTAATAAATGCCATCATCATCATCATCAGAGGGCCCCGCTGGGTCAGTCTCGCCTCTGTTTACCAAATGTGTTCCCAATCAATGACAAGTTCCTGGCAGCCAGTGTGCTCCCTGGCCGGAGAGTCTGTGCAAAGCCCGGAGCCAGATGGTCTGCTGCAGGTGCCAACATGCTATGGACCCTGGAGAACAATGCAGCAGGCTCCTTTGGACCCAACTGGAAGACCCACTGGGGGAGACGGCCGGGCACGCACTCCTGCAGACAGCCGGGCGTCTTCACTTTGGGCAAGAGGAAAATTTCACACAATGGGAGGTCATCACCTAGATCCCCCTGCCTCCGATCGGGGCCGCGCCTAAGCTGTTCCGCAGAAGAGAGTCCCTCCTGAAGTACAGCATAGTGGATATAGTACAGGCCCGGAAGACAGAAGGTGATGGGTACTAATTCTGGCTTCGCCGCTTGTCTGCTGTGTGACCTGGGGCAAGTCACTTCACATCTCTGTGCCTCAGTTACCTCATCTGTAAAATGGGGATTGAGACTGTGAGCCCCATGTGGGACAGAGACTGTGACCAACCCGATTTGCTTGCATCCACCCCAGTGCTTAGTACAGTGCCTGGCACATAGGAAGCACTTAACAAATACCGCAGTTATTATTACTGCCCATCCTTACTGGCCCGGGGGATGACGTGGGCCGGGGGTCGATGGCGGGACAGGCGAGAACGAGGCCCGGTGAGGGGATTAGCGGCAGAGGAGCAGAGGGTGCGGGCTGGGCTGGAGAAGGACAGAAGGGAGGTGAGGTAGGAGGGGGAGAGGTGATGGACAGCCTTGAAGCCCAGGGTGAGGAGTTTCTGCCTGATGCGCAGATTGATTGGTAGCCACTGGAGATTTTTGAGGAGGGAGTGCATCTCTCAACTCGATTATATTGTACCTGTCCCAAGTGCTTAGTGTAGTGCTGTGCACACAGTAAGCACTTAGTAAAAATGATTGATTGACTGATTGAGGGCTGGAGAGTTACAGGAGAAGTCACCTGAGGTTATAATGTTCCAACTCTCTGGATCATCCAGACCTCAGACCCCAGAATGCTCTGGGGACTAAAGTGAGCACGGGGTGAACCTGAGTCGTCTCAGACGGGAACCCACAAACCAAGGCACCTAGAGGTTGGGACAAACCCACCCGGGCCTTTTAGTCAGAGCAGTCTCAATGCTGTGATGTTAACATGGCTTTCCAAAATTCCTCCACCAAAAATCCAGGGGTGGTCCCAATCAAGCCAGGATGTACTGTCAACCCATTCGACTTGGGGATCATATCTGGCTCACCCACTATTGAACTTTCTCTAATGGAAGTTTGGTCACCTCCTTCTCTGGAGATCTGTTTGAATCTGGTTAGTAGCTTAATAAGGAGGATGTGCAAACCTGCCCCATGACAGGAGAGTGTGTTGTTTTGTTGTCTGCCTCCCCTTTGTAGACTGTGAGCCCGTTGTTGGGTAGGGACAGTCTCTATATGTTGCCGACTTGTACTTCCCAAGCGCTTAGTACAGTGCTCTGCACACAGTAAGCGCTCAATAAATACGATTGAATGAATGAGTGAGAGTGGACTGAAAGTCCCTCCCAGTCTTGTGACTTTCAGAATGCTCTGGTCTCTCTGTCCAGCCTCTAACTTCTCCTGGGGAAGCTTGAGCCAGCTCCTCCTGGGAAAATCCCAGATTTGCTTTCCATGGGGATCAGGATCCATTTCCCCCTTGGAATCCTGGAAGAACAATCTGCATACACCGATTTCCATGGTTTAGAAAGCGCCATGGAGGTGAATTTGAAAATTGGTGGGAATTGAGGGAATTCCAGGAGCGGGGATATGGGAGCCAGGGATCATGGGAAACAGAGGGTGCCTGGACAGCTGAATCAAGAGACGCTGTGTCCTCGAAAAAACAGGAAAGAAGGGTGTCAGGGCAGGCAGTCTGGCACAGGGAAAGCTCGAGGTCTGAGGTGGCCCAGGTCTCCTCCACTCAGAACTTCCACAGGCGAATGAACACTGCTCAATCAATGGTATGTATTGAGCACTTACTATGTGCAGAGCACTGTACTAAGCGCTTAGGGGATTACAATACCTGGGGACTGTTTGGGGACACGTCTTCACCTTCCATACCATCTCTAACTGCAGCTAGCCTGTTGTAAATCCTTCCTTCTGAGATCTGGGTTGCAGGAAAAGCCTCCACCAAGGTTCTATTTATTGAGGGCTTACTATGTGCAGGGCACTGTACTAAGCCCTTGAGAGAGTACAACAGAACAATAAACAGGCACATTCCCTGCCCATAAAGAGCCTGCAGTCTACAGGAGGAGACTGACTACCTCAGGTCTAAGTTACATCAGTCCTGCTGCCATTGAAATCCATTTCTTCTTTCCCCTCTGGAAATACAGCTAGGTGATCACCCTTTGGAGGTGTGAAGACTATTCTCCTCCTTCATCTCTCTCACCTCTGGGCTCTATAATGCCAACTTGTCTGAGCTTGGTTTTGTTTTTTTTTTTCCCTTGCTTCTGACACTGCCAGTAGTCTGTGGCAATCTCCCTGTTCAGGTCCATCCTCTGTTTCCCAGTGAGGAGGAGTGTAGTGTTTTGACACGGCCTCCCTTCCCGGGGGCATCTGAGCTAACCTGCTGCTTGGGGAGACCCCTCACCCTCCTCATCCTCTGGATGCATGGGTACCCTTTTTGCAACCTCACTCCTGGTAGGACCGCCTTCCCTCCAAAACTTCCACCTCCTATAGACAAGTCTGGCCCCTGTGGGCTGCCCGTATCTTTCCACCAATTCAGAAAACTCACCCTAAACTCTGCCATTAGTAATGATAATAATAATGATTGTGGTATTTGCTAAGCACTTACTACGTGCCAGACACAGTACTAAGCGCCGGGGTGGATACAAACAAATCTGGCGGGACTTTGGTATTTGCTAAGCGCTCCCTCATTTCCCCCCTCTAGACTGTAAACTCATTGCATAGAGAAGCAGCGTGGCTCAGTGGAAAGAGCACGGGCTTTGGAGTCAGAGGTCATGGGTTCAAATACCGGCTCTGCTAATTGTCAGCTATGTGACTTTGGGCAAGTCACTTCACTTCTCTGGGCCTCAGTTACCTCATCTGGAAAATGGGGACTAAGACTGTGAGCCCCCCGTGGGACAACCTGATCACCCTGTAACCTCCCCAGCGCTTAGAACAGTGCTTTGCACATAGTAAGCACTTAATAAATGCTATTATTATTATTATTGTGGGCAGGAAGCATGTCTATCAAATCTGTTTTATTGTACTCTCCCAAGTGCTTAGTACAGAACTCTACACACAGTAGGCATTCAATAAAAATGGATTGATTTTGCCAAGCCCCGGGGTAGATACAAGATAATCAGATCAGACATATGTCCTGTCCTATTTGGGGCTCACAGTCTATGGAGGAGAGAGAACTGATGATTAGACTGATGAGTAGTCTTTTAGACTGTGAGCCCACTGTTGGGTAGGGACTGTCTCTATATGTCGCCAACTTGTACTTCCCAAGCGCTTAGTACAGTGCTCTGCACACAGTAAGCGCTGAATAAATACGATTGATTGATTGATTAATGCCCATTTTACAGATGAGGAAACTGAGGTGCAGAGAAGCCAAATGACTTGCCCGAGGTCACCCAGTGGGCAAGTGGCAGAGTTGGTGCTAGAACCTGTATCTTCTGATTTCCAGGCCTGTACTCTTTCCCCTGGGACCCCCTCCTTTCTCACCGTACCACAAGCCCCCTCCCAGCCCTCAGGTTCACTGTGGTCCATAAGGCAATACAACGCAACACAACACAATGCATCCCAAAGTCAGCACAAGCCCACAACACAATAAATACTGATGACTACTGTGGCAACTACAGTGTCCACTAGGAGAAGATGGACTGCCGCAGACCCGCGGATCTAGCCCAGGAGCCTCCCCCTCAAGCCCTGCCCACCTCTGCCTCCCATAGGATCCAGAGGGGATCCCGTGGGAACTGAATCAACCCCGTTTTCCAAGTGGAAACGAGGTGCCTCATCCATCAGAGCAGTATCCATGACCCAAGCTGTCAGTCAGTCAGTCAGTCGTACTTATTGAGTGCTTACTGGGTGCAGAGCACTTTATGAAACGCTCAGGAGAGCACAGTATAATAATGCAACAGGCACATTCCCTGCCCACAACGAGCTTACCCTCTAGTGACATTAATATACTTCATAGGTTACAGATATGTACGGACGCACCATGGGGCTGGGAGTCCTGCGAAACCCTCCACCGCACAGTAGCTCCTAACAATGCCCGCATAATAACCGTACAGTCTGCAGGAGTTTCCTGTTCAGCCAGCAGGCAGGGAGATTTAATACTGTCATAAACCTGGCCGGCCCTGCTCCTATGATTTCTGACGGTCCTGAGTCATCGAGGGGCTCGGCGGGGCTGCAGGCCGAGCGCTAATTGGAGAGCACGCCCGGTGCCACAGTCCAGGTTAATCTGCCCCGTCGGCTGGGCCGTTGAGAGCCGGGCCTTGTTTCTGCAGGGAGATCTCCGAGCCAGGCTCTCCCCCAGCCCCCGGCCCCCGCCTCGACCGCTATCACTCTTATAACTATTAAAAACCAATGAAAAGCTGTCACCAGGAATTCAAGGGCTTATTACAACCCTGAACAAGCCCCGCTGCGGCCATAAATGGTGTTTACGGGCTGGTTTGGACGGCATGAAAGCGTCCCATTGTTATCCCCGTCTGGGAATTCCCTCCCTTCGCACCCCCTGCCCTCTGGCTCCCTGTCTCCATCCCCCCCAACTCCTGGCTCCCGTTCCTCCCGGGCAGGGGGGCCAGAGACTTGTGGGCCCCAGAGGGGCAGTGGGCCGGGTTACCTGGACACCGGGGGCAACACAGCTGCGGGATGTGAACGGGCATGGGGCAGTGGACAATCGGGCATCGGATGCGGCTGCAGAACACGTTCCCGTTCTGGAGGAGGGAAAAAAAAACAATATTATTTGTAAAGCCCTTAATACGTGCCAGGCACGGTACCAAGCACTGGGGTAGATAGAAGCAAATCGGGTTGGACGCAGTCCTGTCCCACGTGGGGCTCACAGTCTCCATCATCATTTCACAGATGAGGTAACTGAGGCCCAGAGAAATGAAGTGACTCACCCAGGGTCGCACAGCAGACAAATGACGGAGCCAGGATTAGAATCCATGACCCTCTGACTCCCGGGCCCACGATCTATCCACCACACCGTGCTGATTCTTGGGAAAACGCTACAGCAGCAACTGAATTTATTGAGTGCTTACTGTGCGCAGAGCACCGTACTAAGCCCTTGTGGTCGTGGAGAAGAGGGAGCTTCTGTGAATAATAATAATAATGATGGCATTTATTAAGCGCTTACTATGTGCAAAGCACTGCTCTAAGCACCGGGGAGGTTACAAGGTGATCAGGTTGTCCCACAGGGGGCTCACAGTCTTAATCCTCATTTTACAGATGAGGGAACCAAGGCCCAGAGAAGTGAAGTGACTTGCCCAAAGTCACACAGCTGACAATCGGCAGAGCCGGGATTTGAACCCATGACCGCTGACTCCAAAGCCTGGGCTCTTTCCACTGAGCCACGCTGAAGACACGCAGGGGTGAGATCCAACTTGGGCCAGGTGAGTATTTTTTAAAAAAACTGTATTTGTTAAGTGCTTATTATGTGCCAGGCACTATTCTAACTAATGGGGTAGATACAAGCTAATCAGGTTGGATACAGTCCCTGACCCACATGGGGCTCACAGTATTCATTCGTATTTTACAAGTGAGGGAACTGAGGCCCAGAGAAGTAAAGTAACTTGCCCAGGTCACACAGCAGGCGAGCAGCGAAGCTGGGATTAGAACACAGGTCCTTCTGCATCCCAGGACAGGGCTCTGTCCACTAGGCCATGCTGCTTCGCTAAGAGACTTGAGCCACACAAGGACCTTGCCCATATACCCTCCTTCCCCAGCCCCTGCGCCCACCAGCCTTGATGCCCACAGCCAGCCTCAGAGGGTTTCTGGCCTGTGCAGTGACCTCCGGTCAAACATGGCATGACAGAACATGCATGTTGAGTCTCAGAGCCCCTACAAGCAGATCCCATGGAAACTGAGCTCAGAAAGACTAGGAGAATCTTTATTCATCCATTTCTCATATCTTGAGCCTGCATGATTTTTTCATTAGGCCTACCGTCCGATTTCTTTCAGTTTCTGAGCACATGGGCTGGGGCTTATTCACACAGACCAGTGGGACTCAGAGCAATGAAGAGGGAAAAGGAGGGGCTGGGAAAGGAGAGACGAGTTCTGTACCTCTGAGCAAAGGCAGTTTACACAGTAAACCAACCCATAAGGTTCCAAGTAAGGGTGCCATCTCTCTCCTGCCCGGTACTTCTTGTCTTGAAATACACAGTACGTCTCCGAGGCTGTGGAAAGGAGACAGAGCAAGGATGTCAGATAATAACAGTAATTACTGTGGTACTTGTTAAGTGCTTGTACTTGTTAAGTGTTAAGCACTGGGGTAGGTACAGTACAAGCAGATCATGGTCCCCGACTCACAGGCTAAGGAACACAGGTATCGAGTCTGCATTTTACAGATGAGAAAACAGAGGAACAAAAAAGTTAGGCAACTTTCTAAGGTCACACAGAGCCGGTATTCAAACCCAGGTCTCCTGACCTGCGGGCCCATGTTCTTTCCTCTAGACCACACTATCTCCCTGAGATGGAATACTAGAGGCTTTGGAAAATTTGGCCGGGAGTGGTGATGGTGCGTAGTAGGGTGGTGGGCACGGGAAGGGGGGACATGAGAGGTTTGCCCAGGCCTGGAAAGTACCCCTCCCGGGGACTCCAAACTCCACGCCCCAACCAACAGGGACAACAGAGTCGTCTGGAGGTCGAGACACGATCTCTTAACGGTCACGCAATGGTCTCACCATGACATTACCAGAGCTTTGATCAGGTTGGTGATGGTTTGGATGGAGGAGAAATGTTATAGAGGAAGAACTGGCAAGATTTAGCAATCTTTCATTTTCTCTTGCCTGCAGGACATGATTGCCCTGCCACCCCCTCAAATTCAATATGTCCAACATGGAACTCTTCATCTTCCCTCCCAAGCTCTCTCCTCCATCCAACTTTCCCTTTTTGATTTGACCACACTACCCTCCTCCCTGTCTCTGAAATACTTGCCACTGTCCTTGATTCTTATTAGTAATCATCATCATCATCATAATGATGATAATAATACTTGTGCTATTAAGTGCTTACTATGTGTCAGGCACTGTACTAAGTGCTGGGGTGGATACAAGCAAATCAGGTTGGACAAAATCCCTGTCCCACGTGGGGCTCACAGGCTCAATCCCCATTTTATAGATGAGGTCACTGAGGCCCAGAGAAGTGAAGTGATTTGCCCAAGGTCACAAAGCAGATGAGTGGTGGAGCAGAGATTAGAACCCATGACCTTCTAACTGCCAGGCCTGTGCTCTATCCACTATGGCATGCTGTATCTCATCTGCCTCCAACCACTAGCTCATGTTGTTCCCCCCGCAAGCCTGGAGGACCCTCCTCCCAAAACCCACCAAACCATCATACTCCCTATCTTCAAAGCCCTCCTAAATCCCACCTCCTCCAGAAAGTCTTCCCTGATTTCTTCCTAGCACCCCAGTCACATTGACCCAACCCCTTCTTTAGTGCTTAGGTATCTCATTCCCCTAATCAGCACTTGTGTACTTAGTCTACGTACATTTCAATTTGTGTATGTATTTGTATATTCAATTATGGATTCAACTATCACATCCTGAAGCACTTGTGCTACTTCCTGATAAATCCTTATTCTTCCTCTTGCTTTCACTACTTTTAAGTACTTTTTACTTTTCTTCTGACCCATTATTCAATTTTAAATTGCTGGAAATGGGTGATCATGCATTTTGCTTGAGTTGCATTCTTCCAAGCAAGTTTTTGATGGTATTTGTTAAGTCCTTACTATGTGCCAGGCGCGGTACTAAGTGCTGGGGTAGATACAAGCTAATCAGGTTGGACACCATCCCTGTCCCACGTAGGGCTTATGTTTTTAATCCCCATGACAATAATAATAATAATAATAGTAATGATGGTATTTGTTAAATGCTTACTACATGCTAAGCACTGTTCTAAGTTCTGGGGTAGATACAAGGTAATCGAGTTGTCCCACATAGGGCTCACAGTCACATTACAGATGAGGGAACTGAGGCACAGAGAAGTTAAGTGACTTGCCCAAAGTCACACAGCAGACAAGTGGCAGAGCCGGGATTAGAACCCATGACCTCTGGTTCCCAAGCTCTCTCCACTAAGCCACGCGGCTTCTCAATTCTGGGACACTCGAAACAAAATCAGGGTTAGCTCCATCCCAAAAGAAGAATCCAAAAAAGAACACTGTCAGTGTTTTCCACAAATCATCTCCGCCAGACTCTCAAGACAAGGTCAAGGGGCCAATAGCTTCATCACAAGTCCAAAAGGAGAAGGGGAAGTTTCCATGAACTGCCTCTGGCTGTGTTATTATTGTACACACATCATCATCTAAATATTACAATAATATTTATCCTATTACAACACATAGTCAGTGGGAAGGGAGAGATGAATCTTTGCTATGGAGCTGAAGCGGAGACAATGAAGCAAATGCATTCTTGAGTGGAAGAGTGTAATCCCAAAGACGAACTAACCTTTAAAAAAATTCTGCGGGGTGGGGGACAAGGAGTGAAGATAAAGAAAAAACAACTTGAATCCTGGCTCTGAGTCACAGCTTGAAGCAAGCAACGGGCCCCCAGAGCAAACAAAAGAGGCTTGTGGAAAGAAAAAGAAGAGTGATTTTTACTGGGGAGAGGCTTGTAGAACAGAAATAGGTCTGAAGGGGTCATCAGAAATGTTGGGTTCTAGAAATTTTGGGTTTGAAGCACTGGCACTTCTGCCAAGCTGCCTCATGGGACTTTATGACCTCTCTAATCTAGAGGGGACTACTCATTCCTCACCTCAACCAAAAAAGTCAGGAACCCAAGCTCCAGGTTTGCATTTATTAATAATAATAATAATGACGGCATTTGTTAAGGGCTTACTATGTGCAAAGCACTGTTCTAAGCGCTGGGGGGGATATAACATGATCAGGTTGTCCCACGTGGGGCTCTCAGTCAATCCCCATTTTACAGATGAGGTAACTGAGGCTGAGAGAAGTGAAGTGACTTGCCCAAAGTCACACAGCTGACAATTGGCGGAGTCGGGATTCGAACCCATGACCTCTGACTCCAAAGCCCGGGTTCTTTCCACTGAGCCACGCTGCTTCTCACGCTGCTTATTCTTCATAAGGGCCCAGTTGGCATCAGCTCAGACTCCCATCTTAAAGCATAACATCTTGAATGTCCCCAGTATCTCTCCTCCATTTAGCTAATACTAATTCTAATAACAATAATGGTACTTATTAAGCAATCACTATGTTCCAATCACTGTTCTTAGGCTGGGGTAGATTCAACTTAATGAGATTTGGACCCAGTCGCTGTCTCCCGTGGGGCTCACGGTCTTAATCTCCACTTTACAGATGAGGCCGCTGAGGCACAGAGAAGTGAAGTGACTGCTCTGCTTCAAGCTCAAAGGGCTTTCCGGGTCCAGCTGACCCCCAAAGCTCAAGGGGCTGGTTATTCGGGTCGATGAACTGGGCTCCTTCCTTGTTTCTTCTCCTCCTGCTTCCTTCCTCTTAGTAATGAACCTGCCCCTTAGCCAACAGAGCGGGTGCCGGGGCGGGAAAAGGACAGGGGAGATTCCAACCGGGCAGCATTGCTCCCTGTCCAGAAGAGGAAGGTGAAACTTTGGCTAAACTGAGGCTTGGGGATTATGTGTGTATTTTAATGGGCTGGGCTCTCTCTGGCCCCTTCACCTCAGATCATTGAACATAGACTTTATTCTTGATGGTTATCATACCACCCCTAAAAACATAGTGGGAGGAGATCCCAGTTGACCACCAAAGTAGCAACAGGTGGTCTGCTCACGGTTTATGGCCGAGCCCCAGAGGTCCCAGATTTCCCCTCTGCCCTGAGCACTCTAGGTAGGAAGGGAGGATTTGTCTTAAGATGAAGGAGTTGAATCTCGACCAAAACCACACAGAAAGATAGGGATGGATCTGGGACCGAGCCCAGGTCTCCCGCCTCCCAGCCCAATCTTCTTTCCTTTAGCTTCCAGGGGTATTTCAGTCAGATGGAGAAAGGCAGACCTGAAAGGGAATCCTCCGTTTTCCCACAGTGCCACTTGCCTAGTGGTCTCCAACCTTCTGCCCCTCGTCTCCTTCTTGGTCATGAGTTTCTAGGGTTGGGTCTTTTAGGTTTATTGTATATGGGCTTCTGCTCTTACGTTTGATGATTCTGAGGTAATCTGGTTTCCATCCTGGCACCGTAAACTCCTTGCAGGCAGAAACTGACTGGTTCTTCCTCTGTCATCTCCCTTTCCCCCCCTCCCACACACGCATCTCAGAGTGGGCTCTGCAGGCTGGGGACCCCCTAATTACCTGTGGTGACTAATGAACTGACCCTCAGATGGGGCTCAGTCTTCCCGAAAGATCCGTCTACGATGCCCCAGGTTGATTTGGTAGGAACATGCCTTCTTCAAGAAGGATCCGTGATCCTCTTCCCCGGAATCATGTTACCTAAACCCAATCTACAGAGTGCTTCCCATGTGCCTGGCTGTCTCTCTGACACTCCCGTCTCCCTCTCGTTTCTCCTGAAGTGGGGCTGGACATCTGAAGCCTTCAGACTTAACGATAATAGCGGTGGTATTTGTTAAGCGCTTACTATGTGTCAGGCATTGTACTCAGTGCTGGGGTAGATACAAGCTAATCAGTCCCTGTCCCACGTGGGGCTCCCAGTCTTAATCCCCATAGACTGTGAGCCCGTTGTTGGGTAGGGACCGTCTCTATATGTTGCCAATTTGGACTTCCCAAGCGCTTAGTACAGTGCTCTGCACACAGTAAGCACTCAATAAATACGATTCAATGAATGAATGAATTTTACAGATGAGGTAACTGGGGCACAGAGAAGTTGAATGACTTGCCCGAGGTCACACAGCAGGCAAGTGGCAGAGTCAGGATTAGAACCCAGGTCCTTCTGACTCCCAGGCCATTGCTTTATCCACTAGGCAACACTGCTTCTCAAATGGTGTCAATCTTCCCTCTTCTACTCAATCTTCGCTCTCTTCCCGGTTAACTTACTCTACTCACCCCAGTCCAAACTGGAATGTTGGGAGGGGATTGGGGGAAGGGGGATGAGGATGACGGGAACGGGAAGCAGTGTGGCTCAGTGGAAAGAGCCCGGGCTTTGGAGTCAGAGGCCATGGGTTCAAATCCTGGCTCCTCCACTTGTCAGCTGTGTGACTTCGGGCAAGTCACTTCACTTCTCTGGGCCTCAGTTACCTCATCTGTAAAATGGGGATGAAGACTGTGTGCCCCTCATGGGACAACCTGATTACCTTGTATCTACCCCAGTGCTTAGAACAGTGCTTTGCACATAGTAAGCACTTAACAAATACCAACATTATTATTATTACTATTATGACGGACACCGGGAACATCGGACCGATACCAGCAACACGAGCTCCCCAGACCCTGGTCTTACCCCAAGCGAACATGGCCCTCCTAGGCCCCCAAACACCGTCCTTTCTTGGAGGGAGGCTTTGCCAGGTTTGGCTGGTTCACTCAGAATTACACAATTCAGTATTCTTAACAATTCCAGTCCATAGCCTCTTTTGGATCAATAGTTCCCTACCTAAGTTGGAGCTGCCAAACCCATCCCCTTTGTCCTGTATTTGCCTGACTGTTACGTCCTGCATGTTACGCTCCTATGAACTTCAAAAGCGCTTCCTGGCTTCCTTGTCTACAATTTTAACTCCAGCACATAATGGAGTTACAGAAAGGCCTTTTCCCGGGCTAGAGGGCCTTAAACCTCCCTCTGACACTGGACAGTAACAATCCTTTAAATAAGCAACAAATGGCTCATTCATCCATCGCGAGGCACCTAAAATCCTCCGGCAGGTTTCCGTAGTTCCTTGAATCAGTCTCCCCCATTGTCAGAGCTGCCGTCTACGGAGCATTAACTGCCTGTTTACCTAAGGAATGCACAGGAACTAAAATATCAAACAATGGGATTTACTGAGCACTTGCTGCATGCAGAGCACTGTACTAAGTGCTTGGGAGAGTACAGTGCAACAGAGAAGAAGCTTGGGGAGAAGGAACGTGGCCTAGTGGAGAGAGCACGGGCCTGGAAATAATAATAATACTAATAATGATGGCATTTATTAAGCGCTTACTATGTGCAAAGCACTGTTCTAAGTGCTGGAGAGGTTACAAGGTGATCAGGTTGTCTCACTGGGGGCTCACAGTCTTAATCCCCATTTTACAGATGAGGTAACTGAGGCCCAGAGAAGTTAAGTGACTTGCCCAAAGTCACACACCTGACAGTTGGTGGAGTCAGGATTTGAACCCATGACCTCTGACTCCAAAGCCCGTGCTCTTTCCACTGAGCCACGCTGCTTCTCCTAAATCAGAAGGGCCTGGGTTCTAATCCCGGCTCCACCACTGGTTTGCTCTGTGACTTTGGGCAAGTCACTTTACTTCTCTGGGTCTCAGTCACCTCACCTGTAAAATGGGGATTAAGACGGCGAGCCCACTGTGGGACGAGGACTGTGCCCAACCCGATTTGCTTGAATCCCCAGCACATAGTACAGTGCCTGGCGCATAGTAAGCGCTTAACGAATACCAGTTATTATTATTATTTTATTATTATTATCATCAGAGTTGGTAGACACGTTCCCTGCCCACCAGGAGCTTAAGCCTAGAGGAAGAGCTGACAGTCGTCTCTTCCCTTCCCCTGCCCCACTGGACTGGACCCCTTGGGGAACCATGATTATTATCCTCAGTATAATTGTATTATTTGTTAAACATTCACTTAGATACAAGTAATACAAGATACAAATAGATAGGGTAGATACAAGTTTATCAGGCTGGACACAGTCCCTGTCCCCCTTGGGGCTCATAGTCTAAATAGGAGGGAGAACAATATTTATTCCCACTTTACAGGAGAGGAAACTGAGGCCCAGAGAAGTTAAGCAACTTGCCCAAGGTCACACAGCAGGCAGAAGCAGCATGGCCTAGTGGAAAAAACACAGGCCTGGAATTCAGAGGCCCTGGGTTCAAATCCTGGCTCTACCAAATGTTTGCTGTGTGACCTTGGGCGGGTCACTTAGCCTCTCCATGCCTCAGTTCTCCCGTTCTCCCTCCTACTTAGACTGCGAGCCCCATGAGGGACAGGGACTGTGTCCTAATTCACTTGCATCTACCCCAACTCTTTTAACAGTGTTTGAGACATAGTAAGCCCTTAACAAATGTCACTTTAAAAAATTGGCAGAAGCAGCATTAGAATGCAGGTCTTTGGACTCCCCTCTCAGATCTACCTTCCAAGCAGAGTCCCTGCCCCAAGGAAATCTGCATCCTCACTGAACCCTGAAAATGAGGTGGGGCCCTCAAGTCCCAAGGCAGGAACCTGGAAGAAATAAGGTCAAGTTGCACTGAAACCCAAGCTGCAGTTGGCGAGCGAGAACCCAGAGCAACATGGAAAATGGGATCTTTGACACGGCCTGGGACGAGTCTCCACCCAGGATAGAAAACTTTCCTCAGCTCCACCTGGGTCAGTGGGTGTGACATCTGACGTGTCAGCCAGCTAACTTGATGAGAGTAGGGCTTAAATTGGCAGTATGCAGACAGTTATTTTCCCCAGGATATTACGCTCTCTTTGGGGATCTCCTGATTGGCTTGGGGAGCCTCCCACTTAATAACTTCTGCCCGAAGGAGGAGGTGGGGGCTGGATCCCTCATGCTCACCAAACCGGGACAGCCCCGGGGTAGCCGGACAGAGCAGGGGTTGTAAAGCCTAAAATGCTAATTCGTTCATTCATTCAATCGTATTTATTAAGCGCTTACTGTGTGCAAAGCACTGTACTGAGCGATGGTCAATAGGGCCAACGTTGCTACAGCAGGACTGCCAGACTGGGCTCCCAGGAGGGAAAAATAGGTTGGGGACTCCAAAGTGGCAAGTCCTGGCCCCATGGCACCTTCCCCCTTCAGCGCAAGGTTAGGTTTGGTCTTGTTGCCACTG
This sequence comes from Tachyglossus aculeatus, assembly GCF_015852505.1. Lineage (NCBI taxonomy): Eukaryota > Metazoa > Chordata > Mammalia > Monotremata > Tachyglossidae > Tachyglossus > Tachyglossus aculeatus. The sequence continues at coordinate 14,878,158 of NC_052071.1, read as the reverse complement.
CCTGGGGCAGGCTTGGGCCCAAGCTAGACATTTCTCTGGGAAAGTCCTCTTCCAACACTATGCCTGATCCACGTGGACAAGTCAAAGAGAAGTGGCGGTCACCTAATGTGCCTTGAGAAAATGGGCACTACCGTCACTAGCGGGGAAGACTTCCTGGGAGAGAGGGCCTCTGGTTGGCTGCCTAACTGGAAGGAAGTGGAGCAGGGCTGCTGGCATGTCCCTGAGGGGCCTTTCCTGAGGACAATGCACCTGGAGCAGTGGTCCCTTTTCCCCAGTGGGCTACCCAGGAGAGGGGCACTGGGTGGGGAATGCCTCAACCCTTCGGCTTCAATCGGGGAAGGAAAGACCTTCGAGAGGAGCAAGGAACAGAAGAAAGAAGGGAACTTGGCAGATGAGAGGGAGGCAGACGGTCAGAGATTTCTCACTTCTCTCTCTGTCCCATTTATTCTTCTGCCCACCCCCACCCCCCCGCCGATCAAATTCCACGTTCATCTTCCTCAGCCCACCGTCCATCGTGGATGCCCACAAATGCAAGGAAAACAAGCAAAGCCCTCCCCTCACTCCTCCCGACTCCAAGCTCAGGGGGCCGATGAGCTTCAGGTCTGCAAAGCAATGAGATGAATGTGTAAGTGATGGGTTTCATGTGCCGCCCCGGCTCCTAACGAGAATATTTTCACAGTTCCTTCTTGTGAATAAGCTCAGTGGAGCGGAGAATGCTTCTTTTGGACCCCTTCCACCCGCTGCCTCTTTTGATGCCCCCAGTGCTGGCCTAAGGAGCATAGCGCTGGCCTTCGGCTCCGGGGCACTTCCCTTCGACAGCCTGGGAGTCCATGGCAGGTGTCAACGCGTTGGGGGCAACAGGCCACCCGACCCAAGGCGAAAACTCACATCCCGGAAGGCTGACATCACAGTGAGCCACAGAGCGGACATCAGTGGCATCTCGAAATCTCTCTTAATTGTTCCTTCCTGCCTCTCTTGTCTTCCTCCCAAAGTGTTAGCACATCACATGGATCACTGACTTTCTAGAAATATTCCCCTGCTTTGTTTGTGCGTTCCTTTCGATATATGGCATGAAGTTTGTCAACGGTTCCTGTCATCTCAGTTGCCTCAAAGGATAATTCATCTGAACCCAGTTCATGGGAGGGTTTGGGGGGGGATGAGGCACTGGGCTGTATTCCCCCAAGCCCCCCATCTCTTCCTCCCCTTTTTAAGTTTTTCCACAAACTGACAACCCTCTGCCGATAAGGCTGAAGCTTGGGGAAAAATCCAGGTCAACAGTCAGATGCTTTGGGAATTGTATAAAGTGAAATGGGGCTCTTGCAGTTTAGAGACAGGAAGGGAAAATGGCAAAAAGTGACGTTTTCAGGATGAAGTGAAAACTATATTCTGTAGAGGAAAGGAACCCAGAATTTTGGTCGACCTGATGAAAAACAAGCTGAAATTCTGGAAACTCACATGGGAACCAGCCAAAGGTTTCTTTTCCTTGCCTATGTTTGGGTTAGATTTGGGATAAGAAGGCTAGATGCTCATTAAGAACACGAGACTACAAAGACCATAGGCTATCTACAGGGACAGACCAATGGTCCATCCAGCTCAGGATTCTGTTTCTGACTAGGGCAACGGGGTGCTTAGAAGAACCATGTGATGGTTGCCCAACTAAACATCCATCCACATGGAGGCTAAACCTTCTACCATCCCTTTCCCCTCTAGTAACCCAATATGGACCCCTTGCCCGAACAATTATCCAACCCCCTCTTGACCTTAGAGACAAGACTCAGAACCATACTCATTTTTTTCCCCAAGTGACTTACGTTTCCCTTGCTCCAATGCACTGCCATCAATGAAGAGGAGAAAGAGCAAACAGGAAAAGACGAACCTGACGTCTTCTATCTTCCACTTCCTCCTCATCTTGGCCGAATGGAAGAGCAAGCCCAAGTGGTCAGAGGACAGAGTTTGGCGTCTGTAGGGAAGAAAGCAGAAAGAGACTTGAGGCAGCTCCTGTGGATCCTCCCAACCTAAATGCCTCAGACCCTTGAAAAGGCTAGAAATACACCCATGGCACATGGAACACTCCAGGAAAACAAAACTTTGGAAACTTTCTCTCTGAAAACCTTCCTCAGAGAAAGAGAGAAAGAGAAGGAGAGAGAGAGAGAGAGAGAGAGAGAGAGAGAGTCAGAAGACATTGAGTTTTTTTGTTTGTTTTGATTTTTTTAGTGGTATTTCTCAAGTCCTTAACTATGTGCCAAGCTCTGGGTAGATACGAGAGAATCAAGTTGGACACAGTTCCTGTCCCACCATCTTAATCCCCACTTCACAGATGAGGTAACTGAAGCGCAGAGAAGTTAAATTAGTTGTGCAGGGTCACACAGCAGACAAGTGGCAGAACCGAGATTAGAACCCAGATCCTCTGATTCCCAGGCCTGTGCTCTTTCCACTAAGCCAGGCTGCTTATGTTACCTTCCAGTTCTAGGATTCAGCCCTTCCAGCCCATGTGCTGAAAATCCATCTAGTCCTCCTTCCCCAGGGAGGCAAGAGTAGATTCTTGGGGAGATTTTCTTTGACAGAAGCAGATACAGATCGAAAGGCCTGGAGTTAAAGTACTTCTGTTTTTGGCCACAAGGAAATAGAAATAGGGACAGACACAGCACTCTTGCGATTTGTCAGGTGAGGGCTCAGTTCAGCTCTTAGACCACAGTGACTATTGATCCTTCGGGAAACAGGCATAAATGTATCAATTCATCTCCCCGTATGCCTGTGTCCTAGTGCAATCCTCTCCGGGGTTGATCTCCCATCTGACCGTTCAAGTTGGTGGTAATTCCCCCAGCAGATCAATTTCCGATTCCCTTGGGAATTGAAACCCATCTCCCTCAGAACAATTAAGCACCTTTAAAACAGCCTTCCCTCTCTCAAGATGAAACTCTGCAATGCTCCCGTCACGAGGGGAATTGTGAAATGGAGAAATGGATTGTTTCTGGAGGTGTGGGGGCTGGAGCGAAGACACAGTTAACATTGTATTATCGATACAAACACGGAGTCATTGCTCAGGAATCACACTTCATTTCCAAAGCAACAATTACGCAGAAAAATTGCAGTCCTTTCTTCGCTTCCTTTAGTATACGCCTCGCTTGCCTAACTTTTAACTTCCCAAATAACTGAAAACTGACTGCATCTCTCGTCTCAGTCCCCTCCCCCCCAACCCAACCGAATAAAGTTTGAAAAGTAGTTAGTTACAGAGGGGAAGTATCAGAAGTAGCACCTTCCACCTTCCAGGGTGGGGAGGGGGGTTCGTCAACTCTGCACGCTGAACTTATCTGACCTCTCCAGAGAGCCAACGTCTCAGGGACGAGCACAAACTCAGACCACCCCAGGTTCTAAGGCCCCAGCCAAAATACCAAAAATTAACAGGAACGTGGGGCCAGGGTGGGGGAGTAGGGAAAGGGGGTGTGAAGACTCAGGAAAAAAATAAAAGGTTGAACCCGGGGAGTTGCAAGGAATTTCAGGGGCCTGAAATGGATGGGAAGGAATTCAGGGGTGGAGTGGAGAGGCGGAGGGAGAGCAAGAAACAGCTCTCTTGGAAGGGGAAGCAAGTCCCAGCTTTTAATGTTCTCAGCGTCAAGGGAACAGTTCTCTTGGAGTCAGCCGTTCCTAGCTTTCCTGAGAGAATTGAGCTTCTGGGATCTTGCCTCTGGAACTAAGGAGGAATAAATGATATCAGGAATGACTAGCTCTATCAAGCGGGCTTTGTAACATCCCTCGGCCAGCAACGGCCTCTTCACAGGACCTGAGCCAAGCGGGAGGGAAGAGCCCTCAGCTTTTTAGGTCAGCTGCTCCGATCCTCTGTGGTCTGGGAGACCTTAAGGCAAGTAAGTCACTTCACTTCTCTGGGTCTCAGACTTCTCCTCTGTAAAATGGGGATTCAATATCTATTCTCCCTCCTATCTAGACTGTGAGCCCCAAGTGGGACAGCGACAGTGTCTGACCTATCTTGTATCCGCCCCATTACTTGGTACGGTGCTTGGCGCATAGTATGCGCTCAAATACCAAATTATTATCATTATTACTAATTATTATTACAGTGAGTTTCACATGGAACAGGGAGGGACTGTATATCCAGCCTGGGGAGCTTGTATTTACTCCTGCTCTTAGCACAGTGCTTGGCACATAGAAGGCACTTAACAAGGACCGCAATTCCTATCAGAACCTCTCTAGTCTCCATGGGTCTTGGGATGCCTGGGCCCAGGAAGGAAACCAGTCATACCTGAGCTGGATTTAGAAATCTCTGCAAGGAGAGGGAAAAGAGACATATTTCCCCAAGCACCCCCAAGAGAGAGGTACAGTTCTATGAGATTGGAGTCAGACTTGTCAGCTTCACTGTCAAACCTTTCAGGAGTTTATGAAAGCAAAGTCTGTTCTGTAAATCTTGCCCGTACGCACGCACCCACCACAACGCACACACAAATTAAGGATGCAACTTTCTCAGCATTTCTCCGTTTAATACCACTGGGGAAGGGATAACAAGTAGCACCATAATTGGAGCTGGCAAGAAAAACTGAGAAAAATTCTGCTTTCCCTGGGCCCCATTTGATGTACTGAGCATAACGGGAGAGCAATTAACCTCTTCTGGAGTTTCTGGAACTGCGCTGGCTGCGATAGGGAGAGTTCTGAAATGAATCACGTTCTGAATTTTCAGCATTTTGATTTACAAAATGCAGAAAATCTGCCTTGCTTACTGTGTGAATTTCAGTGCAGCACTACAAATGAAGAATAGCAGAGGTTTTTTCCTAACTCTCTCCTCTCCCTCTCACCCACCACAGCCCCAAGTTTATTTTTTCCCTCTCTAATTTCTCTTTTGGTTTCCAAACCTTGTCAGTTATTGCAGCAGTAAATATAAGCAAGCATCACTTACCAAACACGCTGACTTTTACTCTCACAAGGAGCCAAACTGCCCTTAAGTTTTCAAATTATACTTTGACCCAGTTAACTGGAGTTATTTCAACATTAACTCTCTGTCTGCTTTCCTTCGAGCCTTACTCTGGCTGCTTTCTGGGTCGGTTAGAAACCTCCTGATTTTAAATGTTCCCGTCGGATCGATGACAAAACGAGAAGTATCTAGAAAGCACAGATCTATTCTGAACAAGTCGCTTTTCTGAGGGCATTTTAAGAAGTCGAGTGGCAGAATAAGAAAGGTACCAAAGTCCCCTGTATTTAGGGAAGAAGGAGAAGTACTGAAAGATGAGGCCACCAGGCTCTGACTGCCACATGCTGCTTTGAGCATTGTGGCTCAGCAGGCACCCCGATCGAACGTCACCCACGTATTTGGGAAAACTTTCTCTGGAATAGACCAGGTCCAAAAACGCCATCCCGAAAAGAAATGAGAAGGATGAGGAGGCAGCGTGGCTTAGTGGAAACAGCATGGGCTTGGGAATCAGGGGACGTAGTTCTAATCCCGGCTCCGCCACTTTCACTCAATCATTCGATCGTATTTATTGAACGCTTACTGTGGCAGAGCACTGTACTAAGCACTTGGAAAGTACAATACAGCAATAAAGTGAGACAATTCCTGCCCACAATGGGCTTAGAGTCTAGAGTGGGGAAACAGACATCAAATCAAGTAAACAGGCATCAGTATAAATGAATAGAATTATATCTGCGATGTGACCCTGGGCAAAACACTTCACTTCTCTGTGTCTCAGTTACCGCATCTGAAAAATGGGGATTAAGACTGTGAGCCCCATGTGGGACAACCCGATTACCTTGTATCTACCCCAGCGCTTAGAACAGAGCTTGGCACATAGCACTTAACAAATTCCATTATTATTATTATTAATAAGGATGGGCAGTGTCTCTGGAAATGTCTGGCTCACCCTGCCCTTTCCTCTTAAACAAATATGGGGACAAATTAAACAATATCTGTTATGCCCAGGACAGAAAAATGAGGCGATCCCCGCACCCCAAGACTTCTCTTATGTTGCCAACTTGTACTTCCCAAGTGCTTAGTACAGTGCTCAGCACACAGTAAGCACTCAATAAATATGATTGATTGATCGATTCTCTTAAAGTTAAAAATGAGGCAGGAGTCTTGCTGAAAAACGAATGAGACCCCCGCCTTTGGCTCTAGTGTCGGCTCTAACCTTCATCCCTGTCTCAGTCCCAGATCTGGGATAGGGGAACGGTGGTCAGGGCGCTTTACCTGGGACCGGGAAGACAGACAGGAATCCCAGGAGTCTGGACATTCCTCCCTTCCCTGGCTAGAGCAGCACCATCCATGGGCAAGACCGGTCTCTGTGGAGTGCGGAGCTCCGGCCTCGACCGGCCTTTCTCTGTGTGCCCGTCGCCCACCCGGAGCAGGAGAATGCCACTCCTGGGACATCCCCTCGGCTTCAAGCCCTGCCCCCTGGTTTCCCAAAGGCCCTCCCTATCCTCCCTTGCCCAGGCTCTTTTCCAGCCCAAGGGGAGCTAGTCACCGCCCCTCCTCTCCCGGGGGAGCCTTGCGGGGCTGGTGGAGGGCACCAAGGTGGGCATGGCAATTTGTACCTATGTATTACTCCATTTTATTAATGATGTGTATATAGCTATAATTCTATTTTTTAATTAATTCACTCATTCAATCGTATTTATTGAGCGCTTACTGTGTGCAGAGCACTGTACTGAGAGCTTGGGAAGCACAAGTCGGCAACATACAGAGACGGTCCCTACCCAACAACGGGCTCACAGTCTAGAAGGGGAAGACAGACAACAATACAAAACATGTAGACAGGTGACAACACGTGTAGACAGGATAAATAAATACATAATAATAATAAAGAAGCAGTGTGGCTCCGTGGAAGGAGCACGGGCTTTGGAGTCGGAGGTCATGGGTTCAAATCCCGGCTCTGCCAATTGTCAGCTGTGTGACTTTGGGCAAGTCACACCTGTATATATGTTTGTACTGGGTAAGTCACATCTGTATATGTATATATGTTTGTATGTATTTATTACTCTATTTATTTTATTTGTACATATTTACTCTATTTATTTTATTTTGTTAATATGTTTTGTTTTGTTCTCTGTCTCCCCCTTCTAGACTGTGAGCCCACTGTTGGGTAGGGACCGTCTCTACGTGTTGCCAACTTGTACTTCCCAAGCACTTAGTACAGTGCTCTGCACACAGTAAGCGCTCAATGAATACCATTGAATGAATGAATGAATGAAAGTCACTTCACTTCTCTGTGCCTTCAGTTACTTCATCTGTATAATGGGGATTAAGACCGTGAGCCCCCCCGTGGGACAACCTGATCACCTTGTAGCCTCCCCTGTGCTTAGAACAGTGCTTTGCACATAGTAAGTGCTTAATAAATGCCATCATTATTATTATAATTCTATTTATTTTGATGGTATTTACACCTGTCTACTTGTTTTGTTTTGTTGTCTGTCTCCCCCTTCTAGTCTGTGAGCCCGTTGTTGGGTAGGAACCTTCTCTATATGTTGCTGACTTGTACTTCCCAAGCTCTTAGTACAGCGCTCTGCACACAGTAAGCACTCAATAAATACGACTGAATGAAAGAATGAATGAATGGCCAGCCGGGTGCGCTCCCTCCTGCTTAGAATTTGAGCTCCACGTGGGACTTGATTATCTTGCATCAACTCCGGCGCTCAGTACAGCGCCCGGCCCATTAGAAAGCGTTTAGAAGTTTCCCAATTCTGATTCATTCATTCAATTGGATTTATTGAGCGCTTTCTGTGTGCGGAGCACTGTAGTAAGCGCTTGGGGAGTACAACTGGGCAACAGATAGAGACGGTCCCTACCCAACCACGGGCTCGCAGTCTGAGGATCCCCACTGAGGCTCCCTGGACTCCTGGGAGGGACGGGGCGAACAGGCCTCGAGTTCGAATCCCGCCTTGCCCTCCGGCCGGAGCCGGTCCTTTCTCAGAGCGGTGGGATTGTGTGCGTTAGAGAAGCAGCGTGGCTCAGTGGAAAGAGCCCGGGCTTGGGAGTCAGAGGTCATGGGTTCTAATCCCCCCTCCGCCACTTGTCAGCTGGGTGACCTTGGGCTAGTCATTTCACTTCTCTGGGCCTCAGTTCCCTCATCTGAAAATGGGGATGAAGACTGTGCGCACCACGTGGGACAACCTGATAGCCTTGTATCCCCCCCAGCGTTTAGAACAGTGCTTGGCACATAGTAAGCACTCAACAAATGCCATCATTATTATAATTACTCACCTGCGGGGCTGGGACCCCGGCTGCCCCCCGGGTGACCCCGGCTCTCCATCCCGGGGGTCCGGCGGGGCGAGGGGTCCCCCGGGGGACCCAGGCTCCCTCCCTGCTGCCCGGGCTGAGCCCTCCTCCTCCGGGGGGGGAGGCCGGGCCTTAAATGGGCCGCACGACCCCCGACCCCCGGGGGCGGCAGGGCAAGGAGGTGGCGCGGGGGCTCCAGCCCGGTGGGGCGCCCCGGGAGACCCCAGGCGGCGGGGACTCACCGACAGACCTAAGGAGGCAGGGGCTCACCGAGAGACCCAAGGCGGCGGGGACTCACCGAGAGACCCAAGGCGGCGGGGGCTCACCGAGAGACCTAAAGCGGCGGGGACTCACCGAGAGACCCAAGGCGGCGGGGGCTCACCGAGAGACCCAAGGCGGCGGGGAGTCACCGAGAGAACTAAAGCGGCGGGGACTCACCGAGAGACCCAAGGCGGCGGGGACTCACCGAGGGACCCAAGGCGGCGGGGGCTCACCGAGAGACTAAGGGGGCGGGGGTTTCACCGAGAGACCCAAGGCGGCGAGGGCTCACTGAGAGACCCAGGCTCACCGAGAGACCCAAGGCGGCGGGGGCTCACCGAGAGACCCCAGGCGGAGGGGACTCATCGAGAAACCCAAGGCGGCGGGGGCTCACCGAGAGACCTAAAGCGGCGGGGACTCACCGAGAGACCCAAGGCAGCGGGGGCTCACCGAGAGACCTAAAGCGGCGGGGACTCACCGAGAGACCCAATCAATCAATCAATCATTCAATCGTATTTATTGAGCGCTTACTGTGTGCAGAGCACTGGACTAAGCGCTTGGGAAGTACAAGTTGGCAACATATAGAGACAGTCCCTACCCAACAGTGGGCGGCGGGGACTCACCGAGAGACCCAGGCGGCGGGGACTCACCGAAAAACCCAAGGCGGCGGGGGCTCATCGAGAGACCCAAGGCGGCGGGGGCTCACTGAGAGACCCAGGCTCACCGAGAGACCCAAGGCGGCGGGGGACTCACCGAGAGACCTAAGGCGGCGGGGGCTCACCGAGAGACCCAAGGCGGAGGGGACTCACCGAGAGACCCAAGGCGGCGGGGACTCACTGAAAGACCCAAGGCGGCGGGGGCTCACCGAGAGACCCAAGGCGGCGGGGACTCACCGAGAGACCCAAGGCGGCGGGGGCTCACCGAGAGACCCAAGGCGGCCGGGGCTCACCGAGACACCCAGGCTCACCGAGAGACCCAAGGCGGCGGGGACTCACCGAGAGACCTAAAGCGGCGGGGACTCACCGAGAGACCCAGAACGGCGGGGAGGACTCACCGAGAGACCCAAGGCGGCGGGGGCTCACCGAGAGACCCAAGGCGGCGGGGCACTAGTGGGGCGCGCCTAGAGACCGCAGGCGGCGGGGGCTCACCGAGAGACGGCAGGCGGCGGGGGCTCACCGAGAGACCCAAGGCGGCGGGGACTCACCGAGAGACCCAAGGCGGCGAGGCCCTAGTGGGGCGCGCCTAGAGACCGCAGGCGGCGGGAGGCCGGTGGGGCGCCCCGAGAGACCTCAGGCGGGGAGGGAGAGACACCAGGCGACGGGGCTCTGGTGTGGTGCGCAGAGAGACCTCAGGCGGCGGGGAGGAGGGGGGCGCCCCGAGAGACCCCAGGTGGCGGGAGGCCGGTGGGGCGCCCCGAGAGACCCCAGGCGAAGGTAGCCCGGTGGGGCGCCCTGAGAGACCCCAGGCGGCGGGGCCCTGGTGTGGTGGGTCGAGAGACCTCAGGCGACGGGGAGGAGGAGGGCGCCCCGGGAGACCCCAGGCGGCGGGGCCCTGGTGGGACGCATCGCGACCCAAGGCGGCGTGTACTCGCTGAGAGACCCCAGGCGGCAGTAGCCCGGTGGGGCGCCCTGAGAGAGACACCAGGCGGCGGAGCCCTGGTGGGGTGCGTCGAGAGACCTCAGGCGGCGGGCAGGAGGAGGGCGCCCCGGGAGACCCCAGGCGGCGGAGGCGAGGGGGGATGCTCGAAACCCAAGGCGGCGGGTACTCATCGTGAGACCCAAGGCGGCAGGGGCTCACCGAGAGACCGCAGGCGTCGGGCCCCCGGCCCCTTTCTCCCCTCCGGCGGCGGGGGTGGCCCGGGCCCCTCGGCTCGGCCAGGACGAGAGGGCGCGGGGCGGACAGGGCGCCTGGGGACCCCCCCCCGCCCCCCCCCCCCGGGCTGCCCGATCCCCGGACCCGCGGGCCCCGGGCCCCCCCCAACCCCCGGACCCCCCCCCCGACTCCCGGCCCTCCGGCCGCCTACCGGCCTGGGACAGCCGCTCCGGGACCGCTCTTCCTCCCGACCCCGCTCCTCGTCTTCGTCCTCGTCCCGATCCTTCCCCCAGTCCTGGTCCTGATCCTTCCCCCGGTCCTAGTCCTGGTCCTCGTTCTTCCCCCGGTCTTAGTCCCGGTCCCGGTCCTGGTTCTTCCCCCGGTCCTGGTCCTCGTCCTGGTCCTGGTTCTGGTCCCGGTTCTGGTCCCGGTTCTGGGCCTTCCTCCGGCCCCGGTCCTGGGCCCTCCCCCGGTCCCGATCCCGGTCCTGGTCCTTGCCCCAGTCCTGGTCACGGTCCTGGTCCTGGTTCTTCCCCCGGTCCTGGTCCCGGTCCTGATTCTGGTCCCGGTTCTGGACCTTCCTCCGGTCCCGGTCCTGGTCCGGGTTCCGGTCCTGGGCTTTCCCCCGGTCCCGGTCCTGGTCCTGGTTCTTCCCCCGGTCCTGGTCCTGGTCCTTCCCCTGGTCCCGGTCCTGGTCCTGGTTCTTCCCCCGGTCCTGGTTCTGGTCCCGGTTCTGGGCCTTCCTCCGGTTCTGGGCCTTCCCCCGGTCCCGGTCCCGGTCCTGGTTCTTCCCCCGGTCCTTCCCCTGGTCCCGGTCCCGGTCCTGGTTCTTCCCTTGGTTCTTCCCTTGGTCCTGGTCCTGGTCTCCTGGTCCTGTCCCAGGTCCCAGTCCCGGTCCTGATCCTTCCCCCGGTCCCGGTTCTGGTCCGAGTCCCGGTCCCGGTCCTCCCCCCGGTCCTGGTCCCGATCCTCCTCCGTCCCGCGGCCTCGGCCTTCTGGCCATTTCTGCCGGGAAGGCGGCGAGGGGGGCGGGAACGGCGGGGAATTCAAATCAGACCATCTGGGAATACCTGCCGGCCGGCCGCGCGCGGGGGAAAACTTGGGATCGGGACGGCTCTCCCTGCCAGGGGAGGGGCCGGGGGCTGGGGTGGGGAGAGGGGGCCTAGTCTGGGGCCTTCCCCTGGGCCCTCACCCCACTGCCCCCTGATGAGGAGACTGATGATGATGATGATGATGATGGTGGTATTTGTTAAGCGCTTACTATCTGCCAAGCACTGTTCTGAGCACTGGGATAGATACAAGGTGATCAGGTTGTCCCACGTGGGGCTCGCAGTCTTAGTCCCCATTTTACAGATGAGGTCACTGAGGCCCAGAGAAATGAAGTGACGTGCCCAAAGGCACCCAGCTGACAGGTGACGGAGCAGGGATTAGAACCCACGACCTCTGACTCCCAAGCCCGGGCTCTTCCCACTAAGCCATGCTGCTTCTCATTTGCCCCTGCACCTGGGGCAAATCTCGTCTAGATTGTGAGCCCGTTGTTGGGTAGGAATTGTCTCTGTTGCCGAATTGTACTTTTCAAGCGATCAGTACAGTGTTCTGCACACAGTAAGTGCTTAATAAAGACGGTAGAATGAATGAGTGAGTAAATGAATGAATGAATAAATGAATCCAACTGCCCAGCCTGGAGCTGGCGTGTTTACCATGCCAAGGCACTGGACCCCTCACTATCAATCAATCATATTTATTGAGTGCTTACTGTGTGCAGAGCACTGTACTAAGCGCTTGGGAAGTACAAGTTGGCAAGATATAGAGACAGTCCCTACCCAACAGTGGGCTCACCCGCAAACCCAACACAAGAACTGCCGAGGCATGGAGGGTCTGCATCTTCTCTGCCCTCTGAGCGCCCCTCCGCACCCCCCCCACTTTGCCAGTCAGGAAGCCCAGCCCCAAAACTTCATGGGTAGGAGGTGAATGGATTGCTATTCTATTTATTTTGTTAATGATGTGCACTTAGCTTTAATTCTATCTGTTCTGACGACTTGACACCTGTCCACACGTTTTGTTTTGTTGTCAGTTTCCCCCTTCTAGACTGTGAGCCCGTCGTTGGGAAGGGACCGTCTCTATATGTTGCCAACTTGTACTTCCCAAGCGCTTAGTACAGTGCTCTGCACACAGTAAGCGCTCAATAAATACGACTAAGTGAATGAATGAGGGGCAGGGTCCGGCTCCCAGGGGTCAGGGCTCTGTCACTACCAGCGCGGATGAGGGAGATGAGGTGGTGGCCCTTCTGAGGGGAATCCCATCGAGAAAGTAAGTCCTGGACTGAACTGACCAAACTACTGTTGACTCTGGGTTAATCAATCGTCATTACTGAGCGCTTACTTTGCACAGAGCACTGGGAGAGAATGCTGTAATGGTTGGTAGACACATTCCCAGCCCACAATGAGCTTACAGGCTAGAGGGGGAGACTGATATTGGTATAAATCGATAAATTACCAAAGTGTCCCTAAGTGCTGTGGGGCTGAGAGAGGGGTGAATAAAGAGAGCCAGTCAGGGCGACTCAGAGGGGAGAGGGAGAAGAAGAAATGAGGGCTTAGTCAGGGAAGGCCTCTTGGAGAAGATATCAATCAATCAATCAATCAATCAATCAATCGTATTTATTGAGCGCTTACTGTGTGCAGAGCACTGTACTAAGCGCTTGGGAAGTACAAGTCGGCAACACATAGAGACAGTCCCTACCCAACAGCAGACTCACAGTCTAGAAGATATGCCTTGTGGGCAGGGAATGTGTCTGTTATACTGCCGTAATAATAATGGCATTTATTAAGTGCTTAACTATGTGCAAAGCACTATTTAAGCGCTGGGGTAGATACAAGGTAATCAAGTTATCCCACGTGGGGCTCATAGACTTAATCCCCATTTTCCCGATGAGGTAACTGAGGCCCAGAGAAGTGAAGTGACTTGCCCAAAGTCACAAAGCTGACAAGTGGCAGAGCTGCGATTTGAACCTGTGACCTCTGACTCCAAAGCCCGGGCTCTTTCCACTGAGCCACGCTGCTTCTCTATATTGTACTCTCCCAAGTGCTTAGTACAGTGCTCTGCACATCTTAAGTGCTCAGTAGATACTGGACTGGCTGACTGACTGACTTCATTAAGGCTTTGAGGGTGAATCGTAATGATGGTATTTGTTAAGCGCTTACTATGTGCAAAGCACTGTTCTAAGCGCTGGAGAGAGAGAATAATGGTCTGTTGGATATGAAGAGGGAGGGCTTTCCGGGCCAGAGGCAAGATGTGGGCAAGAGGTCGGCGGCAAGATGGATGAGATTGAGGTACAGGGGGTAGATTGGCACTGGTGCTAGCTGTGGAACTGTGGATAGTTGCCCATAAGGACCTTACAGTCTAAGGGGGAGACAAACATTAATAATGATAATAATAATAATAATAATAATAATAATGGCATTTCTTAAGTGCTTACTATGTGCAAAGCACTGTTCTAAGCACTGGGGAGGTTACAAGGTGATCAGATTGTCCCATGTGGGGCTCACAGTCTTAATCCCCATTTTATAGATGAGGTAACTGAGGCACAGAGAAGTTAAGTGACTTGCCCAAGTCACACAGCTGACAATTGGCAGAGCCGGGATTTGGACCCATGACCTCTGACTCCAAAGCCCGGACTCTTTCCACTGAGCCACGCTGCTTCTCATTGAAGTAAATTAGGTAGGGAATATAGGGGAGAGTATAAGGATATGTACTTAAGTGCTGTTGGAGCTGGGTGAATATCAATCAATCAATCAATTGTATTTATTGAGCGCTTACTGTGTGCAGAGCACTGTACTAAGCACTTGGGAAGTACAAGTTGGAAACATATAGAGATGGTCCCTACCCAACAGTGGGCTCACAGTCTAAAAGGGGGAGACAGAGAACAAAACCCAACATACTAACAAAATAAAATAACTAGAATAGATAGGTACAAGTAAAATAAATAAATAAATAGAGTAATCAACCAATCAATCATATTTATTGAGCGCTTAATGTGTGCAGAGCACTGTACTAAGCGCTTGGGAAGTACAAGTTGGCAGCATATAGAGACAGTCCCTGCCCAACAGTGTGGGCTCACAGTCGAAAAGGGGGAGACAGAGAACAGAACCAAACATACTAACAAAATGAAATAAATAAATAAATAAATAAATAATAAATAAATAAATAAATAAAAATAAATGAATGAATAAATAAATGAATAAATAATTAAAATAAAAATAAATAAATAAAATTTAAAAATAAATAAATAAATAAATAAAAATAAATAAATAAATGTTAAATAAATAAATTAAAAAGATAATAAAAATGAGAATAAATAAATAAATAAATAAAATGAAATAAATAATTAAAATATGAATGAATGAATGAATGAATGAATAAATAAATAAATAAATGTGAAATAAATGAATAGAGTAATGAATCTGTACAAACATATATACATATATACAGGTGCCATGGGGAAGGGAAGGAGGTAAGATGAGGGGGATGGAGAGGGGGATGAGGGGGAGAAGCTGCTTCATGAAGCAGAAGCCATCATGAGGCCAAAATGAAAGCGTTCTGCCGAAGCGATAGCAAGCTGAGACTAGACGGCTCCATCTTCACGCCTCCTAAAGACGATTTCTTCCTTTGCCATCGGCAGGCATTGACTGCAAACATTGGTCCGTGGGGTGTGATGAAACCCATCCAATAATCTGTTTTTAACGCCCAACCCCTCCTCTAAACTCCTCGTGGGCAGGGGTCCCATCTCCCAACACTGTTGGAGTGTACCCTCCCGAGTGTTTTGTGCGGGGCTCTCCACAAAGCAAGCGAGCGCTCAGTACATACAGAGATCAATCGATAACCATCGCTAGATAAGCAGTGTGGCATGGGGACAGGGCACGGGCCTGGGAGTCACAAGGTTGGCTGCCGTTTGTCTGCTGCATGGGGTTAGGGCAGGGCCTGGGAGTCTGAAGGTTTGCTGCCATTTGTCTGCTGCATGGGGTTAGGGCAGGGGCCTGGGAGTCACAAGGTTTGCTGCCGTTTGTCCGCTGCATAAGGTTTGGGCATGGGCAAGTGCTTAAAATATCCAGGTGCACGGGCAGAGGCAATGCAGAAGGGAGAAAATAGGGGAAATGAAGGCTTTGCCAGACAAGGACTCTTGGAGGAGATGTGATTTTAATAATTATTATTTAACAACAATAATAATAGCATCTGGTAAGCGCTACTATGGGCCAATCACCATACTAAATGTTGAAGTAGATACGAGGCAACAGTCTAGAAGGGGGAGACAGAGAACAAAACCAAACATACTAACAAAATAAATAAATAAATAAATAAATAAATAAAAATAAATAAATAAATAAATAAATAAAAGTAAAATAAATAAATAAATAGAGTAATAAATCTGTACGAACATATATACATATATACCAGTGCCGTGGGGAAGGGAAGGAGGTAAGATGAGGGGGAGGGAGAGGGGGATGAGGGGGAGAAGCTGCTTCATGAAGCAGAAGCCATCATGAGGCCAAAATGAAAAGGTTCTGCCGAAGTGATAGCAAGCAGAGACTAGATGGCTCAAAATTCACGCCTCCTAAAGATGATTTCTTCCTTTGCCATCGGCAGGCATTGACTGAAAACGTTGGTCCGTGGGGTGTGATGAAACCAATCCAATAATCTGTTTTTAATGCCCAACCCCTTCTCTAAACTCCTTGTGGGCAGGGGTCCCATCTCTCAACACTGTTGGAGTGTACCCTCCCGAGCGTTTTGTACGGGGCTCTCCACAAAACAAGCGAGCGCTCAGTACATAGCAGAGATCAATCGATAACCATCGATAGATAAGCAGTGTGGCATGGGGACACGGCACGGGCCTGGGAGTCACAAGGTTTCCTGCCCTTTGTCTGCTGCATGGGGTTAGGGTAGGGGCCTGGGAGTAACAAGGTTGGCTGCCATTTGTCTGCTGCATGGGGTTAGGGTAGAGGCCTGGGAGTCACAAGGTTTGCTGCCATTTGTCTGCTGCATAGGGTTAGGGTAGGGGCCTGGGAGTCACAAGGTTTGCTGCCATTTGTCTGCTGCATGGGGACAGGGCACAGGCTTGGGAGTCACAAGGTTTGCTGCCGTTTGTCTGCTGCATAGGGTTAGGGCAGAGCCTGGGAGTCACAAGGTTTGCTGCCATTTGTCCACTGCATGGTGTTAGGGCACGGGCAAGTGCTTAAAATATTCAGAAGCATGGGCAGAGGAAATGCAGAAGGGAGAAAATAGAGGAAATGAAGGCATTGCCAGGCAAGGACTCTTGGAGGAGGTGTGATTTTAATAATTATTATTTAACAACAATAATAATAGCATCTGGTAAGCGCTACTATGGGCCAATCACCATTCTAAATGTTGAAGTAGATACGAGGCGACAGTCTAGAAGGGGGAGACAGAGAACAAAACCAAACATACTAGCAAAATAAAATAAATAAAAATAAATAAAATAAGTAAATAAATAAAAGTAAAATAAATAAATAAAATAAATAAAATAAAATAAAATAAATAGATAAATAGATAAAAGTAAAATAAATAAATAGAGTAATAAATCTGTACGAACATATATACATATATACAGGGAAGGGAAGGAGGTAAGATGAGGGGGATGGAGAGGGGGACGAGGGGGAGAAGATGCTTCATGAAGCAGAAGCCATCATGAGGCCAAAATGAAATAGTTCTGCCGAAGCGATAGCAAGCCGAGACTAGATGGCTCCATCTTCACGCCTCCTAAAGATGATTTCTTCCTTTGCCATCGGCAGGCATTGACTGATAACGTTGGTCCGTGGGGTGGGATGAAACCGATCCAATAATCTGTTTTTAGCACCCAACCCCTCCTCTAAACTCCTCGTGGGCAGGGGTCCCATCTCCCAACACTGTTGGAGTGTACCCTCCCGAGTGTTTTGTGCGGGGCTCTCCACAAAGCAAGTGAGCGCTCAGTACATAGCAGAGATCAATCGATAACCATCGATAGATAAGCAGTACGGCATGGGGTTAGGGTACGGGCCTGGGAGTCACAAGGTTGGCTGCCGTTTGTCTGCTGCATGGGGTTAGGGCAGGGGCCTGGGAGTCACAAGGTTTGCTGCCGATTGTCTGCTGCATGGAGACAGGGCAGGGACCTGGGAGTCACAAGGTTTGCTGCCATTTGTCTGCTGCATAGGGACAGGGCACAGGCAAGTGCTTAAAATATTCAGGTGCACGGGCAGAGGCAATGCAGAAGGGAAAAAATAGGGGAAATGAAGGCTTTGCCAGGGAAGGACTCTTGGAGGAGATGTGATTTTAATAATTATTATTTAACAACAATAATAATAGCATCTGGTAAGCGCTGCTATGGGCCAATCACCATACTAAATGTTGAAGTAGATACGAGGCAACAATCTAGAAGGGGGAGACAGAGAACAAAACCAAACATACTAACAAAATAAAATAAATAAATAAAATAAAATAAATAAAAACAAATAAAATAAATAAATAAATAAATAAATAATGTAAAATAAGGAAATAAAATAAATAAATAAATAAATAAAAGTAAAATAGAGTAATAAATCTGTACAAACATATGTAGATATATACAGGTGCTGTGGGGAAGGGAAGGAGGTAAGATGAGGGGGATGGAGAGGGGGACGAGGGGGAGAAGCTGCTTCATGAAGCAGAAGCCGTCATGAGGCCAAAATGAAGGGGTTCTGCCGAAGCGATAGCAAGCCGAGACTAGACGGCTCCATCTTCACGCCTCCTAAAGATGATTTCTTCCTTTGCCATCGGCAGGCATTGACTGAAAACGTTCGTCCGTGGGGTGTGATGAAACCCATCCAATAATCTGTTTTTAACGCCCAACCCCTCCTCTAAACTCCTCATGGGCAGGGGTCCCACCGACCAACTCTGTTGGAGGGTACCCTCCCAAGCGTTTTGGACGGGGCTCTCCACAAAGCAAGCGAGCGTTCAGTACATAGCAGAGATCAATCGATAACCATCGATAGATAAGCAGCGTGGCATGGGGATAGGGCACGGGCCTGGGAGTCACAAAGTTTGCTGCCATTTGTCTGCTGCATGGGGTTAGGGTACGGGCCTGGGAGTCACAAGGTTGGCTGCCATTTGTCTGCTGCGTGGGGTTAGGGCAGGGGCCTGGGAGTCACAAGGTTTGCTGCCATTTGTCTGCTGCATGGGGTTAGGGCAGGGACCTGGGAGTCACAAGGTTTGCTGCTGTTTGTCTGCTGCATGGGGTTAGGGCAGGGGCCTGGGAGTCACAAGGTTTGCTGCCATTTGTCTGCTGCATGGGGTTAGGGCAGGGACCTGGGAGTCACAAGGTTTGCTGCTGTTTGTCTGCTGCATGGGGTCAGGGCAGGGGCCTGGGAGTCACAAGGTTTGCTGCCATTTGTCCGCTGCATAGGGACAGGGCACAGGCAAGTGCTTAAAATATTCAGGTGCACGGGCAGAGGCGATGCAGAAGGGAGAAAATAGGGGAAATGAAGGCTTTGCCAGGCAAGGACTCTTGGAGGAGATGTGATTTTAATAATTATTATTTAACAACAATAATAATAGTATCTGGTAAGCGCTACTATGGGCCAATCACCATATTAAATGTTGAAGTAGATACGAGGCGACAGTCTAGAAGGGGGAGACAGAGAACAAAACCAAACATACTAACAAAATAAAATAAATAAATAAAATAAAATAAATATAAATAAATAAATAAATAAAAGTAAAATAAATAAGAAATAAAATAAATAAATAGAGTAATAAATCTGTACAAACATATATACATATATGCAGGTGCCGTGAGGAAGGGAAGGAGGTAAAATGAGGGGGATGGAGAGGGGGAAGAGGGGGAGAAGCTGCTTCATGAAGCAGAAGCCATCATGAGGCCAAAATGAAAGGATTCTGCTGAAGTGGTAGCCGAGACTAGATGGCTCCATCTTCACGCCTCCTAAAGATGATTTCTTCCTTTGCCATCGGCAGGCATTGACTGAAAACGTTCATCCATAGGGTGTGATTAAACCCATCCAATAATCTGTTTTTAACGCCCAACCCCTCCTCTAAACTCCTCATGGGCAGGGGTCCCACCGACCAACTCTGTTGGAGGGTACACTCTCCAAGCGTTTTGTGTGGGGCTCTCCACAAAGCAAGCGAGCGTTCAGTACATAGCAGAGATCAATCGATAACCATCGATAGATAAGCAGTGTGGCATGGGGACAGGGCAGGGGCCTGGAAGTCACAAGGTTTGCTGCCGTTTGTCTGCTGCATGGGGTTAGGGCAGGGGCCTGGGAGGCACAAGGTTGGCTGCCGTTTGTCTGCTGCATAGGTGAAGGGCAGGTGCCTGGGAGTCACAAGGTTTGCTGCCGTTTGTCTGCTGCATGGGGTTAGGGTAGGCGCCTGGGAGTCAGAAGGTTTGCTGCCATTTGTCTGCTGCATAGGGTTAGGGCACCGGCAAGTGCTTAAAATATTCAGGTGCACGGGCAGAGGCAATGCAGAAGGGAAAGAATAGGGGAAATGAAGGCTTTGCCAGGCAAGGACTCTTGGAGGAGATGTGATTTCAATAATTATTATTTAACAACAATAATAATAGCATCTTGTAAGCGCTACTATGGGCCAATCACCATACTAAATGTTGAAGTAGATACGAGGCGATAGTCTAGAAGGGGGAGACAGAGAACAAAACCAAACATACTAACAAAATAAAATAAATAAATAAAATAAAATTAATAAAATTAAATACGTAAAATAAATAAATAAATCAATAAATAAAAAAAAATAAATAAAAGCAAAATAAATAAATAAATAAATAAATAGGTGAAATGAATGAATGAATGAATGAATGAATAAATAAATAACTAAATAAATAAAAGAAAAATAAATAGAGTAATAAATCTGTACAAACATATATGCATATATGATGAAACCCATCCAATAATCTGTTTTTAATGCCCAACCCCTCCTCTAAACTCCTCGTGGGCAGGGGTCCCACCGACCAACTCTGTTGGAGGGTATCCTCACAAGCATTTTGGATGGGGCTCTCCACAAACCAAGCGAGCGTTCAGTACATAGCAGAGATCAATCGATAACCATCGATAGATAAGCAGTGTGGCATGGGGACAGGGCAGGGGCCTGGGAGTCACAAGGTTTGCTGCCATTTATCTGCTGCATGGGGTTAGGGTAGGGGCCTGGGAGTCACAAGGTTTGCTGCCGTTTGTCTGCTGCATGGGGACAGGGCAGGGGCCTGGGAGTCACAAGGTTTGCTGTCATTTGTCCGCTGCATAGGGTTAGGGCACGGGCAAGTGCTTAAAATATCCAGGTGCACGGGCAGAGGCAATGCATAAGGGAGAACATAGGGGAAATGAAGGCTTTGCCAGGCAAATACTCTTGGAGGAGATGTGATTTTAATAATTATTATTTAACAAGAATAATAGTAGCATTTGGTAAGCGCTACTATGGGCCAATCACCATACTAAATGTTGAAGTAGATACGAGGCGACAGTCTAGAAGGGGGAGACAGAGAACAAAACCAAACATACTAACAAAATAAAATAAATAAAATAAAATAAACATAAATAAATAAATAAATAAAAGTAAAATAAATAAAAAAATAAAATAAATAAAGATAAATAAATAGATAAATAGATGAATAAATAGATAAATCAAAGTAAAATAAATAAATAGAGTAATAAATCTGTACAAACATATATACATATATACAGGTGCCGTGGGGAAGGGAAGGATTTAAGATGAGGGGGATGGAGAGGGGGATGAGAGGGAGAAGCTGCTTCATGAAGCAGAAGCCATCATGAGGCCAAAATGAAAGGGTTCTGCCGAAGCGATAGCAAGCTGAGACTAGACGGCTCCATCTTCACACCTCCTAAAGATGATTTCTTCCTTTGCCATCGGCAGGCATTGACTGAAAACGTTTGTCTGTGGGGTGTGATGAAACCGATCCAATAACCTGTTTTTAATGCCCAACCCCTCCTCTAAACTCCTCGTGGGCAGGGGTCCCATCTCACAACACTGTTGGAGGGTACCTTCCCGAGCGTTTTGGACGGGGCTTTCCACAAAGCAAGCGAGCGCTCAGTACATAGCAGAGATCAATCGATAACCATCGCTAGATAAGCAGTATGTCATAGGGATAGGGCACGGGCCTGGGAGTCACAAGGTTGGCTGCCCTTTGTCTGCTGCATGGGGTTAGGGCAGGGGCCTGGGAGTCACAAGGTTTGCTGCCATTTGTCTGCTGCATGGGGTTAGGGTAGGGGCCTGGGAGTCACAAGGTTTGCTGCCCTTTGTCTGCTACATGGGGTTAGGGTAGGGGCCTGGGAGTCATAAGGTTTGCTGCCATTTGTCCACTGCATAGGGTTTGGGCACGGGCAAGTGCCTAAAACATCCAGGTGCACGGGCAGAAGCAATGCATAAGGGAGAAAATAGGGGAAATGAAGGCTTTGCCAGGCAAGGACTCTTGGAGGAGATGTGATTTTAATAATTATTATTTAACAACAATAATAATAGCATCTGGTAAGCGCTACTATGGGCCAATCACCATACTAAATGTTGAAGTAGATACGAGGCGACAGTCTAGAAGGGGGAGATAGAGAACAAAACCAAACATACTAACAAAATAAACTAAATAAATAAAATAAAATAAAGAAAAATAAATAAATAAATAAATAAATAGAATAAATAAATAAAGGTAAAATAAATAAAATAAAGTAAATAAATAGATAAATAAATAAATAAATAAATTATAAAAGTAAAAGAAATTAATAGAGTAATAAGTCTGTACAAACATATATATATATATATATACATATATACAGGTGCCATGGGGAAGGGAAGGAGGTAAGATGAGGGGGATGGAGAGGGGGATGAGGGGGAGAAGCTGCTTCATGAAGCACAAGCCATCATGAGGCCAAAATGAAAAAGTTCTGCCTAAGCGATAGCAAGCCGAGACTAGATGGTTCCATCTTCACGCCTCCCAAAGATGATTTCTTCCTTTGCCATCGGCAGGCATTGACTGAAAACGTTGGTCCATGGGGTGTGATGAAACCCATCCAATAATCTGTTTTTAACGCCCAACCCCTTCTCTAAGCTCCTTGTAGGCAGGGGTCCCATCTCCCAACACTGTTGGAGGGTACCCTCCCGAGCGTTTTGTGTGGGGCTCTCCACAAAGCAAGCGAGCGCTCAGTACATAGCAGAGATCAATCGATAACCATCGATAGATAAGCAGTGTGGCATGGGGACAGGGCACGGGCCTGGGAGTCACAAGGTTTGCTGCCCATTTGTCTGCTGCATGGGGTTAGGGCAGGGGCCTGGGAGTCACAAGGTTGGCTGCCATTTGTCTGCTGCATGGGGACAGGGCACAGGCAACTGCTTAAAATATCCAGGTGCACGGGCAGAGGCAATGCAGAAGGGAGAAAATAGGGGGAATGAAGGCTTTGCCAGGCAAGGACTCCTGGAGGAGATGTGATTTTAATAATCATTATTTAACAGCAATAATAATAGCATCTAGTAAGCGCTACTATGAGCCAATCACCATACTAAATGTTGAAATAGATACGAGGTGACAGTCTAGAAGGGGGCGACAGAGAACGAAACCAAACCTACTAACAAAATAAAATAAATAAATAAAAATAAATGAATAAATAAATAAATAAATGTAAAGCAAATAAATAAATAAATAAAAGTAAAGTAAATAAGTAGAGTAATAAATCTGTACAAACATATATACATATATACAGGTGCCGTGGGGAAGGAAAGGAGGTAAGATGAGGGGGATGGAGAGGGGGATGAGGGGGAGAAGCTGCTTCATGAAGCAGAAGCCATCATGAGGCCAAAATGAAAGGGTTCTGCCGAAGCAATAGCAAGCCGAGACTAGTCGGCTCCATCTTCACGCCTCCTCAAGCTGATTTCTTCCTTTGCCATCGGCAGGCATTGACTGAAAACGTTCATCCGTGGGGTGTGATGAAACCCATCCAATAATCTGTTTATAACGCCCAACCCCTCCTCTAAACTCCTCGTGGGCAGGGGTCCCATCTCCCAACACTGTTGGAGTGTACCCTCCCAAGCGTTTGTGCGGGGCGCTCCACAAAGCAAGCGAGCGCTCAGTACATAGCAGAGATCAATTGATAACCATCGATAGATAAGCAGTGTGGCATGGGGGTAGGGCTCGGGCCTGGGAGTCACACAAAGTTTGCTGCCATTTGTCTGCTGCATGGGGTTAGGGTAGGGGCCTGGAAGTCACAAGTTTTGCTGCCATTTGTCTGCTGCATAGGGACAGGGCAGGGGTCTGGGAGTCACAAGGTTTGCTGCCATTTGTCCGCTGCATAAGGTTAGGGCACGGGCAAGTGCTTAAAATATTCAGGTGCACGGGCAGAGGCAATGCAGAAGGGAGAAAATAGGGGAAATGAAGGCTTTGCCAGGCAAGGACTCTTGGAGGAGATGTGATTTTAATAATTATTATTTAACAACAATAATAATAGCATCTGGTAAGCGCTACTATGGGCCAATCACCATACTAAATGTTGAAGTAGATACGAGGCGACAGTCTAGAAGGGGGAGACAGAGAACAAAACCAAACATACTAACAAAATAAAATAAATAAATAAAATAAAATAAAAATAAATAAATAAATAAACAAGCAAATAAATAAATGGTAGTAAAATAAATAAATAAATAAAATTTAAAAAAGTAAAATAAATAGAGTAACAAATCTGTACAAGCATATATATATATATATATATATATATATATATATATATATACAGGTGCCGTGGGGAAGGGAAGGAGGTATGATGAGGGGGATGGAGAGGGGGACGAGGGGGAGAAGCTGCTTCATGAAGCAGAAGGCATCATGAGGCCAAAATGAAAGGCGCTCAGTACATAGCAGAGATCAATCGATAACCATCGATAGATAAGCAGTGTGGCATGGGGATAGGGTACGGGCCTGGGAGTCACAAGGTTAGCTGCCGTTTGTCTGCTGTATGGGGTTAGGGTAGGGGCCTGGGAGTCACAAAGTCTGCTGCATAGGGACAGGGCATGGGCCTGGGAGTCACAAAGTTTGCTGCCATTTGTCTGCTGCATAGGGTTAGGGCAGGGGCCTGGGAGTCACAATGTTTGCTGCCATTTGTCCGCTGCATAAGGTTAGGGCACGGGCAAGTGCTTAAAATATTCAGGTGCACGGGCAGAGGCAATGCAGAAGGGAGAAAATAGGGGAAATGAAGGCTTTGCCAGGCAAGGACTCTTGGAGGAGATGTGATTTTAATAATTATTATTTAACAACAATAATAATAGCATCTGGTAAGCGCTACTATGGGCCAATCACCATACTAAATGTTGAAGTAGATACGAGGCGACAGTCTAGAAGGGGGAGACAGAGAACAAAACCAAACATACTAACAAAATCAAATAAATAAATAAAATAAAATAAATAAAAATAAATAAATAAATAAATAAATAAATAAAAGTGAAATAGATAAAATAAATAAATAGATGGGTAGATAAATAAATGAATAAATAAATATAGAAATCAATGAATATATAAATAAATAAATTAAAGTAAAATAAATAAATAGAGTAATAAGTCTGTACAAACATATATACATATATACAGGTGCCGTGGGGAAGGGAAGGAGGTAAGATGAGGGGGATGGAGAAGGGGATGAGGGGGCGAAGCTGCTTCATGAAGCAGAAGCCATCATGAGGCCAAAATGAAAGGGTTCTGCCAAAGCGATAGCAAGCCAAGACTAGATGGTTCCATCTTCACGCCTCCTAAAGATGATTTCTTCCTTTGCCATCGGCAGGCATTGACTGAAAACGTTGGTCCATGGGGTGTGATGAAACCAATCCAATAATCTGTTTTTAACGCCCAACCCCTCCTCTAAACTCCTCGTGGGCAGGGGTCCCATCTCCCAACACTGTTGGAGTGTACCCTCCCGAGCGTTTTGTGCGGGGCTCTCCACAAAGTAAGCAAGCACTCAGTACATAGCAGAGATCAATCGATAACCATCAAAAGATAAGCAGTGTGGCATAGGGAGAGGGCACGGGCCTGGGAGTCACAAGGCTTGCTGCCGTTTGTCTGCTGCATGGGGTTAGGGTAGGGGCCTGGGAGTCACAAGGTTGTCTGCCATCTGTCTGCTGCATGGGGTTAGGGTAGGGGCCTGGGAGTCACAAGGTTTGCTGCCATTTGTTTGCTGCATGAGGTTAGGGTAGGGGCCTGGGAGTCACAAGGTTTGCTGCCATTTGTCTGCTGCATGGGGACAGGGCAGGGGCCTGGGAGTCACAAGGTTTGCTGCCATTTGTCTGCTTAATAGGGACAGGTCAGGGGCCTGGGAGTCACAAGGTTGTCTGCCATTTGTCTGCTGCATGGGGTTAGGGTAGTGGCCTGGGAGTCACAAGGTTTGCTGGCATTTGTCTGCTGCATAGGGACAGGGCAGGGGCCTGGGAGTCACAAGGTTTGCTGCCATTTGTCCACTGCATGGGGTTAGGGCACGGGCAAGTGCTTAAAATATTCAGGTGCACGGGCAGAGGCAATGCAGAAGGGAGAAAATAGAGGAAATGAAGGCTTTGCCAGGCAAGGACTCTTGGAGGAGATGTGATTTTAATAATTATTATTTAACAACAATAATAATAGCATCTGGTAAGTGCTACTATGGGCCAATCACCATACTAAACGTTGAAGTAGATATGAGGCGACAGTCTAGAAGGGGGAGACAGAGAACAAAACCAAACATACTAACAAAATAAAATAAATAAAAATAAATAAAATAAATAAATGAATAAAAGTAAAATAAATAAATAAAATAAATAAAATAAAATAAATGTATAAATAATAAAAATGAAATAAATAAATAGAGTAATAAATCTGTACAAACATATATACACATATACAGGTGCCATGGGTAAGGGAAGGAGGTAAGATGATGGAGATGGAGAGGGGGACGAGGGGGAGAAGCTGCTTCATGAAGCAGAAGCCATCATGAGGCCAAAATGAAAGGGTTCTGCTGAAGCGATAGCAAGCCGAGACTAGATGGCTCCATCTTCACGCCTCCTAAAGATGATTTCTTCCTTTGCCATGGGCAGGCATTGACTGAAAACGTTCGTCCGTGGGGTGTGATGAAACCCATCCAATAATTTGTTTTTAACGCCCAACCCCTCCTCTAAACTCCTCGTGGGCAGGGGTCCCATCTCCCAACACTGTTGGAGTGTACCCTCCCAAGCATTTAGTGCGAGGCTCTCCACAAAGCAAGCGAGTCCTCAGTACATAGCAGAGATCAATCCATAACCATCGCTAGATAAGCAGTATGGCATGGGGAGAGGGCACGGGACTGGGAGTCACAAAGTTTGCTGCCATTTGTCTGCTGCATGGGGTTAGGGTACGGGCCTGGGAGTCACAAGGTTGGCTGCCGTTTGTCTGCTGCATGGGGTTAGGGCAGGGGCCTGGGAATCACAAGGTTTGCTGCCGTTTGTCTGCTGCATGGGGACAGGGCAGGGGCCTGGGAGTCACAAGGTTTGCTGCCGTTTGTCTGCTGCATGGGGACAGGGCAGGGGCCTGGGAGTCACAAGATTTGCTGCCATTTGTCCGCTGCATAGGGACAGGGCACAGGCAAGTGCTTAAAATATTCAGGTGCACGGGCAGAGGCAATGCAGAAGGGAGAAATTAGGGGAAATGAAGGCTTTGCCAGGCAAGGACTCTTGGAGGAGATGTGATTTTAATTATTATTTAACAACAATAATATTAGCATCTGGTAAGCGCTACTATGGGCCAATCACCATATTAAATGTTGAAGTAGATACGAGGCGACGGTCTAGAAGGGGGAGACAGACATACTAACAAAATAAAATAAATAAATTAAATAAAAATAAATAAATCAATAAGTAAAAGCAAAAAAAAATAAATAAAAGTAAAATAAATTAAAGTAAAATAAATAAAATAAAATAAATCAATAAATAGACAAATAGATAAATAAAAGTAAAATAAATAAATAGGGTAATAAATCTGTACAAACATATATACATATATACAGGTGCCGTGGGGTAGGGAAGGAGGTAAAATGAGGGGGATGGAGAAGGGGATGAGGGGGCGAAGCTGCTTCATGAAGCAGAAGCCATCATGAGGCCAAAATGAAAGGGTTCTGCCGAAGCGATAGCAAGCCGAGACTAGATGGTTCCATCTTCATGCCTCCTAAAGATGATTTCTTCCTTTGCCATCGGCAGGCATTGACTGAAAACGTACATCCATGGGGTGTGATCAAACCCATACAATAATGTGTTTTTAACGCCCAACCCCTCCTCTAAACTCCTCATGGGCAGGGGTCCCACCGACCAACTCTGTTGGAGGGTACCCTCCCAAGCGTTTTGGACGGGGCTCTCCACAAACCAAGCGAGCGTTCAGTACATAGCAGAGATCAATCGATAACCATCGATAGATAAGCAGTGTGGCATGGGGACAGGGCAGGGGCCTGGGAGTCACAAGGTTTGCTGCCATTTATCTGCTGCATGGGGTTAGGGTAGGGGCCTGGGAGTCACAAGGTTTGCTGCCGTTTGTCTGCTGCATGGGGACAGGGCGGGGGCCTGGGAGTCACAAGGTTTGCTGCTGTTTGTCTGCTGCATAGGGTTAGGACAGGGGCCTGGGAGTCACAATGTTTGCTGCCATTTGTCCCCTGCATAGGGACAGGGCACAGGCAAGTGCTTAAAATATTCAGGTGCAGAGGCAGAGGCAATGCAGGAGGGAGAAAATAGGGGAAATGAAGGCTTTGCCAGGCAAGGACTCTTGGAGGAGATGTGATTTTAATAATTATTATTTAACAACAATAATAATAGCATCTGGTAAGCGCTACTATGGGCCAATCACCATACTAAATGTTGAAGTAGATACGAGGTGACAGTCTAGAAGGGGGAGACAGAGAACAAAAGCAAGCATACTAACAAAATAAAATAAATAAATAAAATAAAATAAAAATAAATAAATAAATAAATAAATAAATAATAGTAAAATAAATAAATTAAATTAAATAAATAAATAGATAAATACAGTAAACAAATAGAGTAATAAATCTGTACAAACATATATACATATATACAGGTGCCGTGGGGAAGGGAAGGAGGTAAGATGAGGGGGATGGAGAGGGGGACGAGGGGGAGAAGCTGCTTCATGAAGCAGAAGCCATCATGAGGCCAAAATGAAAGGGTTCTGCCGAAGTGATAGCAAGCCGAGACTAGACGGCTCCATCTTCACGCCTCCTAAAGATGATTTCTTCCTTTGCCATCGGCAGGCATTGACTGAAAACGTTTGTCCGTGGGGTGTGATGAAACCCATCCAATAATCTGTTTTTAACGCCCAACCCCTCCTCTAAACTCTTCATGGGCAGGGGTCCCATCTCCCAACACTGTTGGAGTGTACCCTCCCGAGCGTTTGTGCGGGGCTCTCCACAAGGCAACTGAGCGCTCAGTATATAGCAGAGATAAATCGATAACCATCGATAGATAAGCAGTATGGAATGGGGATAGGGTACAGGCCTGGGAGTCACAAGGTTTGCTGCCATTTGTCTGCTGCATGGGGTTAGGGTACAGGCCTGGGAGTCACACAAGGTTGGCTGCCATTTGTCTGCTGCATGGGGTTAGGGCAGGGGCCTGGGATTCACTAGGTTTGCTGCCATTTGTCTGCTGCATAGGGACAGGGCAGGGGCCTGGGAGTCAGAAGGTTTGCTGCCATTTGTCTGCTGCATAGGGTTAGGGCACGGGCAAGTGCTTAATATATTCAGGTGCACGGGCAGAGGCAATGCAGAAGGGGAAAAATAGGGGAAATGAAGGCTTTGCCAGGCAAGGACTCTTGGAGGAGATGTGATTTTAATAATTATTATTTAACAACAATAATAATAGCATCTGGTAAGTGCTACTAAGGGGCAATCACCATACTAAATGTTGAAGTAGATACGAGGCGACAGTCTAGAAGGGGGAGACAGAGAACAAAACCAAACATACTAACAAAATAAAATAAATAAATAAAATAAAAATAACTAAATAAATAAATAAATAAGTAAAAGTGATGTGAATAAGTAAATAAATAAATAAAAGTAAAATAAATAGAGTAATAAATCTGTACAAACATATATACATATAGACAGGTGCCGTGGGGAAGGGAAGGAGGTAAGAGAAACTGTTTCATGAAGCAGAAGCCATCATGAGGCCAAAATGAAAGGGTTCTGCCAAAGCGATAGCAAGCCGAGACTAGATGGCTCCATCTTCACGCCTCCTAAAAATGATTTCTTCCTTTGCCATCGGCAGGCATTGACTGAAAACATTCATCCGTGGGATGAGATGAAACCCATCCAATAATCTGTTTTTAACGCCCAACCCCTCCTCTAAACTCCTCGTGGGCAGGGGTCCCATCTCCCCACACTGTTGGAGTGTACCCTCCCGAGTGTTTAGTGCGGGGCTCTCCACAAAGCAAGCGAGCTCTCAGTACATAGCAGAGATCAATCGATAACCATCGATAAATAAGCATTGTGGCATGGGAACAGGGCAGGGGCCTGGGAGTCACAAGGTTTGCTGCCGTTTGTCTGCTGCATAGGGACAGGGCAGGGGCCTGGGAGTCACAAGGTTTGCTGCCATTTGTCTGCTGCATGGGGACAGGGCAGGGGCCTGGGAGTCACAAGGTTTGCTGCCGTTTGTCTGCTGCATAGGGTTTGGGCAGAGCCTGGGAGTCACAAGGTTTGCTGCCATTTGTCCGCTGCATGGGGTTAGGGCACGGGCAAGTGCTTAAAATATTCAGGTGCACGGGCAGAGGCAATGCAGAAGGGAGAAAATAGGGGAAATGAAGGCTTTGCCAGGCAAGGACTCTTGGAGGAGATGTGATTTTAATAATTATTATTTAACAACAATAATAATAGCATCTGGTAAGTGCTACTATGGGCCAATCACCATACTAAATGGTGAAGTAGATACGAGGCGACAGTCTAGAAGGGGGAGACAGAGAACAATACCAAACATACTAACAAAATAAAATAAACAAATAAAATTAAATAAATAAAAATAAATAAATAAATAAAAGTAAAATAAAGTAAAATAAAGCAAAATAAAGAAAAGAAAATAAATAAATAAATAAATAAATAAATAAATAAATAAATAAATAAATAAAAGTGAAATAAATAGAGTAATAAATCTGTACAAACATATATACATATATACAGGTGCCGTGGGGAAGGGAAGGAGGTAAGATGAGGGGGATTAGGGGGAGGAGCTGCTTCATGAAGCAGAAGCCATCATGAGGCCAAAATGAAAGGGTTCTGCTGAAGCGATAGCAAACCGAGACTAGACGGCTCCATCTTCACACCTCCTAAAGATGATTTCTTCCTTTGCTATCGGCAGGCATTGACTGAAAACGTTCGTCCGTGGGGTGTGATGAAACCCATCCAATAATTTGTTTTTAACGCCCAGCCCCTCCTCTAAACTCCTTGTGGGTAGGGGTCCCATCTCCCAACACTGTTGGAGTGTACCCTCCTGAGCATTTTGTGCGGGGCTCTCCACAAAGCAAGCGAGCCCTCAGTACATAGCAGAGATCAATCGATAACCATTGCTAGATAAGCAGTGTGGCATGGGGAGAGGGCACGGGACTGGAAGTCACAAGGTTTGCTGCCGTTTGTCTGCTGCATGGGGTTAGGCCAGGGGCCTGAGATTCACAAGGTTTGCTGCCATTTGTCTGCTGCATGGGGACAGGGCGGGGGCCTGGGAGTCACAAGGTTTGCTGCCGTTTGTCTGCTGCATGGGGTTAGGGCAGGGGCCTGGAAGTCACAAGGTTTGCTGCCGTTTGTCCGCTGCATAGGGACAGGGCACGGGCAAGTGCTTAAAATATCCAGGTGCACGGGCAGAGGCAATGCAGAAAGGAGAAAATAGGGGAAATGAAGGCTTTGCCAGGCAAGGACTCTTGGAGGAGATGTGATTTTAATAATTATTATTTAACAACAATATTAATAGCATCTGGTAAGCGCTACTATGGGCCAATCACCATACTAAATGTTGAAGTAGATACGAGGTGACAGTCTAGAAGGGGGAGACAGAGAACAAAACCAAACATACTAACAAAATAAAAAAAATAAATAAAATAAAATAAATAAGAATAAATAAATAAAATAAATAAATAAATAAAAGCAAATAAAATAAATAAATAAATAAATTAATTAATTAAAGTAAAATAAATAAATGGAGTAATAAATCTGTACAAACATATATTCATATATACAGGTGCCCTGGGGAAGGGAAGGAGGTAAGATGAGGGGGATGGAGAGGGGGACGAGGGGGAGAAGCTGCTTCATGAAGCAGAAGCCATCATGAGGCCAAAATGAAAGGGTTCTGCCGAAGCGATAGCAAGCCGAGACTAGACGGCTCCATCTTCACGCCTCCTAAAGATGATTTCTTCCTTTGCCATCGGCAGGCATTGACTGAAAACGTTCGTCCGTGGAGTGTGATGAAACCCATCCAATAATCTGTTTTTAACGCCCAACCGCTTCTCTAAACTCCTCGTGGGCAGGGGTCCCATCTCCCAACACTGTTGGAGGGTACCCTCCCGAGCGTTTTGTGCGGGGCTCTCCACAAAGCAAGCGAGCGCTCAGTACATAGCAGAATTCAATCGATAACCATCGATAGATAAGCAGTGTGGCACGGGGACAGGGCACGGGCCTGGGAGTCACAAGGTTTGCTGCTATTTGTCTGCTGCATGGGGTTAGGGCAGGGGCCTGGGAGTCACAAGGTTTGCTGCCGTTTGTCTGCTGCATGGGGTTAGGGCAGGGGCCTGGGAGTCACAAGGTTTGCTGCCATTTGTCCGCTGCATAGGGTTAGGGCACGGGCAAGTGCTTAAAATATCCAGGTGCACGGGCAGAGGCAATGCAGAAGGGAGAAAATAGGGGAAATGAAGGCTTTGCCAGAC
The DNA here is from genome assembly GCF_015852505.1 of Tachyglossus aculeatus. Lineage (NCBI taxonomy): Eukaryota > Metazoa > Chordata > Mammalia > Monotremata > Tachyglossidae > Tachyglossus > Tachyglossus aculeatus. Next base: position 14,845,933 of record NC_052071.1, on the reverse strand, counting down.
AAGGACTCTTGGAGGAGATGTGATTTTAATAATTATTATTTAACAATAAGAATAATAGCATCTGGTAAGCGCTACTATGGACCAGTCACCATACTAAACGTTGAAGTAGATACGCGGCGATTAGGTCGGACAGAGTCCCTGACCCACCTGGGGCTCCCAGTCTAAGCAGGCGGGAGAACAGGTATTGAATCCCCATTTTGCAGATGAGGAAACGGAGGCCCAGAGAAGCTAAGTGACTTGCCCGAGGTCGCACAGAAGGCAAGTGGCAGAATGGGGATTAGTAAAGAAGATCATCCCCCTGTGCGTAACCAAGGCTTGACTGACCGTGGCACTCCGGTTTCCTTTTGGAAAGCTCGACTGCCCACCAGCCCAGGGACCTCAATTGAAAAGTTTGACTCCAGAGGGTCCCACTCTTTGCCAGGTGATAGTTAGAGGTGAACTGAAGGTGAAAGCGAGTAGCAGTGCAGCCTAGTGGATAGAGCACAGGCCTGAGAGTCAGAAGGACCTGGGTTCCAGTCCCTGCTCCTCCACTTGTCTGCTCTGTGACCGTGGGCAAGTTGCTTCACTTCTCTGGGCCTCAGTTACCTCATTTGTAAAGTGGGGATTAAGATTGTGAGCCCTATGAGAGACAGGGACTGTGTCCAACCCAAGTACCTTGTATAATAATAATAATTATGATGGCATTTGTTAAGCACCTAATATGTGCCAAGCACTGTTCTAAGCGCTGGGGGGGGATACAAGGTGATCAGGTTGTCCAGCGTGGGGCTCACAGTCTTAATCCCCATTTTACAGGTGAGGTCACTGAGGCACAGAGAAGTTAAGTGGTTTGCCCAAAGTCACACAGCTGACAAGTGGACGAGACAGGATTAGAACCCATGATCTCTGGCTCCCAAACTGGTTCTCACTCCACTGAGTCACGCTGCTTCTCTTGTAGCTACCCCAGCACTTAGTTCAGTGCCTTGCACCTAGTAAGCACTTAACAAATGCCATTATTATTATTATTATCATTATTATTATTCTCTGGGCCTCAGTGACCTCATCTGTAAAATAGGGATCGAGACTGAGTCTCATGTGAGACATGGGCCGTGTCCAACCTGATTAGTTTGTATCTACCCCAGCACTTAGAACAATGCCCAGCACATAGCAAGCACTTAACAAACACCGTAAAAGAAAGAAAACAATAAAAAAATAAGCAACTCCGTGATAATAATTGTAATAATAATTATCATATTTGTTAAACACTTACTTTGTCTTTAATCCCTAGGTCCTTCTTTCCACCATTTTCTGCCACCCCCAGCCCCCTCTTGCAAGGAGGGTCAGATCAAGAGGGAGGCTTGACTGGACTCCAGCAGCAGCATGGTGAGTCAGACTGGAGACCGTTCTAATCCACCCTCTGTCCTGGGGATAGATGTACTTGTTTGATGGATCCTTGGGTGGGACCATGCAGGAAAAAACGGACCATGTTCTTGAAGAACCTTGTGTTATAGACAACTGGTTTTCTAGAAACTTTAAATGGGAATTACTGGGTTAGGGGACGGGCAGTTCTAAGACACCACCGAGACTGACATTATTCTATATGAACTGCTAGGCCTCGCACGTTTTGACTGACACCATGTGCTTGTGTTCAAGAGTTTCCTTCCACCCTGGTTCTATTTGCCCTAACTTGGGGATTGTGTGATAGTACACAATCCCCAAGATTGTGTACACACAATCTTGCCCATAGAGAAGTAGCGTGGCTCAGTGGAAAGAGCATGGGCTTTGGAGTCAGAGGTCGTGGGTTCACATCCCAGCTCCGCCAATTATCAGCTGTGTGACTTTGGGCAAGTCACTTCACTTCTCTGTGCCTCAGTTACCTCATCTGTAAAATGGGGATGAAGACTGTGAGCCCCACGTGGGACAACCTGATCACCTTGTAACCTCCCCAGCGCTTAGAACAGTGCTTTGCACATAGTAAGTGCTTAATAAAAATGCCATTATTATACTAAGCCCTTGAGAGAGTACAATATAGCAGACATAGTCCCTGCCAACATGAATTTACAGTCTACAAGGTGAGACAGACATTAATATAAATAAATAATTTACTTAGGGCCACTGGTCATATGGAATTGAGACAGATGGTTAGCTTTAGTAGAGATGTCTCTTCTAATATCATACTCGGGTCTCATAGCTGCTCAGCAAAGATCCCAGCTTAGACGTCGATGTCCTGCTTGACAGAACCACTTCAAACCTTTGCTGATGTGGGGGTAGCTCAGAATCGATGGGAAATCTGCTTGTACCAAAGAGACTAGCCAAGGGACAAGCAGGACACCTTTATAAGACATAAAAATCATAGGCACTCAGAATCGGAAGGACCATTGAGTGGCCATCTGGTCCAGCCCCCAGCTTCGATTAAGCCACCCAAGACAGACAGATGTCTCTAAACTTCTTTTTAAAGCTCCATGGGGATAGAGACTCCCCAGCCCCTGAAGTTGGTTGTTCCAGAATATCTATCACCTTGACAAGTTCTTTCTCCTAGCAAAAATACAACAGCCCAACCTCTAAAGGAAAGTCTGGGCACACACTTCTCAGCCACCTAGACCGCTATCCTAGCCGGGCCACTGCTCTTGCTGAAGAGGCCCCATAGGCATCAAAGGCGCCAGGGTGGGCACTGAGCCGCAGAAAGTTCCTGTTGTAGTCCCAGAATCCTGTGGAGGCCGATCCCCACGGGCATTGACCATCTTACTGTTCAGGATTCCTCTTCTCTCAGACCCTGGGTTTGCCCTCACCCAAGTCTGAGAACCTTTCAACCCAATGCCCAAGCCGAGAAGGGGAAGAAGTTCTCAGAACATTGTATTTATCTACAATATTAAAGAAAAACCCATAAACGAAGCTTTTACTAGATTATGGGCTCCAGCGTTTGTTTCCCAGGGGACTCTTGTGAAATCTGAGACACAAACTCGAAACGGTCAGACACAGAGAAATTTCAAAATAAAGATTTTGTGATTTCTTTTTTTAATTCCCCATTTAAAAGCCAAAATAACACCCTAAGGGGGTGGAAAAAAAGTTATCCTACAGCTTGGAGACAGCCCTGCCCCCTCACTCCCTGCTCTTGCTTATGCTTGCATGCGCACGCACAAACACACACATGCACATAGAGGAGCTCGGCACATGCGCTGAACTGTGTTTGTCACTAGTGGCTCAGTTTTCCCCACTATTAATGGAACTTAGCAAAACAAGAGTTTCTTTGATACCTTCTCTCTGTGCCTAAGTCCCGGGTGAACTTGGAGCAGTTTCCAAATTCAAGGCTGTGAAATTATCAGCCTGGACTCACGCCAATACAAACCAATTTATTGGGGTCCCGCAATTAACTGAAACCTAGAAAGCTTGATTAACTGTGGCACAGCCCAGCAGGAAGCTTGGCGAGGAAAAGAATCAACAGGTCTAAACTCATGCAGTGTCTGTTCTGCATCCCAAATTTGCAGAAGCACGTAAAGAAAAGTTTTCTCTGTAGATGGAACGGTATTTCATCTACAACTTGGTAGTGCATACAAGAACGTAATTTATGAGCCCAGCCGAGAAAATGATAGTCAGTGGGTCTTAGCTGCCTATGTAATCAGGCAGTCCCATAATAACAGTTCTGGGGATTAATTTCATTTAATTTAATTATTATCTTTTAGGCAACTCATGCAACAGGCTCTGCTCTTTCAAAACAGCATTGACTAAATACCCCTTTGGAGATTCATCTTCCAGATGCAGTATTTCTCTGGCTTTCCTGGAACATCTTATCCCAGGAGCCAAGGAATCCTGTTTCCGAGCGAGGCTTAAAAGAGAGGACAGGCATCTCCCATCGCCTTATGCCTGGGTCTTTTATTCCCTTTCCGGATCAGTCAATAAAACGAGATACCATTTTGAAAGATAAAAAGAGGTGGGATGCAGGTCTCGAGCACTCTAGTCTGTTTTGGGAGTGGTGGTTCAGCCCCAAGGTTGAGAAAGTCCAATGTGATAGAAAATGTTTCGGAAGAGCCCACTCTGGTCTTGGCCGGTAAAAGTCCCTACAGCTGAGCGAGGTGTAATACCAATAGCTTGGGGATGGTCTGCCCTGGGAAGGCTGACCTGCTTCATCCTGGATATGGCCCATCCATCCCTTCTCCGCCCTGGCAGGGACATGACTAACAGAAAAGAGATTGTACAACTCAGCCCACACACTTGGCTCCTCTAATGCTAACCTTCTCACTGTATCTCATTCTCATCTATCTTACTGCCAAACTCTTGCCCATGTCCTGCCTCTAGCCTGGTACCCCCTCCCTCCTCATATCTGACAGACAATTAATTACTCTCCCCCTCTTCAAAGCCTTATCGAAAGCATATCTCCTCCAAGAGGTCTTCCCCAAGTCTTCCTTTCCTCTTTTCCCACTCCTTTCTGCATCACCCTGACATGCTCCCCTTATTCATCCCTGCTCCCAGCCGCACAGCACTTATGCACATATCTATAATTTATTTATTTGTATAATTTATTATGTCTGTCTCCTCTTCTAGACTGTAAGCTCGTTGGGAAGGGAATGTGTGTGTTTATTGTTATATTAATAATAATTATAATAATAATAATGATGGCATTTGTTGAGCGCTTACTATGTGTAAAGAACTATTCCAAGTGCTGGGGGGGATACAAGGTGATCAGGTTGTCCCACGTGGGGCTCATAGTCTCAATCTCCATTTTACAAATGAGGTAACTGAGGCCCAGAGAAGTGAAGTATATATGTATGTATGTATATATGTTTGTACATATTTATTACTCTATTTATTTATTTTACTTGTACATATCTATTCTATTTATTTTATTTTGTTAATATGTTTGGTTTTGTTCTCTGTCTCCCCCTTCTAGACTGTGAGCCCACTGTTGGGTAGGGACTGTCTCTATAGTCTCTTGAAGCAGCGTGGCTCGGTGGAAAGAGTACGGGCTTTGGAGTCAGAGGTCATGGGTTCGAATCCCAGCTCCGCCACATGTCTGCTGTGTGACCTTGGGCAAGTCACTTCACTTCTCGGAGCCTCAGCTACCTCAGCTGGAAAATGGGGATGAAGACTGTGAGCCCCCCGTGGGACAACCTGATCACCTTGTATCCCCCCCAGCACTTAGAACAGTGCTCTGCACATAGTAAGCGCTTAACAAATGCCATTATTATTATTATTATTATTATTATTATTATTATTATTATATGTTGCCAACTTGTACTTCCCAAGCACTTAGTACAGTGCTGTGCACACAGTAAGCGCTCAATAAATATGACTGATTGATTGATTGATTGATTGATTGAAGTGACTCGCCCAAAGTCACACAGCTGATAAGTGGTGTGTGGAACTAGAACCCATGACCTCTGGCTCCCAAGCCCGTGCTCTTCCCACTGAGCCACGCTAATCTCCCAAGAGCTTAGTACAGTGCTGTGCACACAGTAAGCACCCAATAAATATGACTGACTGACCGCTGGCCCCGTAGACGCATTGCAGGTTTGTCTCTCTGGTCACCTCTCGTAGGCTGTGAGCTTTTGGCAGCAGGGACTGTGTTTAATCTCTGCAGGTATCCCAGTCATCTTGCACTGTGCTTGGCATCCGTAAACCCTGATTGATGGTTTTGGTAGGTACCTGCCACACCCATTCCCACCTACCTAACAAGAAAAGTGTGTAACAGCACTCTGGGCTAAATCCTTCCAACAATCCCCAGGCCCCCAGCAAGGGATCAGAGCCAATGTTATTCAGAAGCAGTGTGATCTGGCAGAAAAAGCCCGGGCCTGGGAATAAGAGCACCTGACTTCTCATCCCGACTCTGCCACTTGTCTGCTGTGTGACCTTGGGCTGGTCACTTAACTTCTCTGGGCCTCAATTCCCTTTCCTGCAAAATGGGGATTCAATGCCTAGTCTACCTCTACTTAGTGAGCTCCACGTGGGACCTGATTATCTTGTATCCACCTCAGCATTTAGTACAACCAATCAATTGTATTTATTGAGCGCTTACTGTGTGCAGAGCACTGTACTAAGCACTTGGGAAGAACAAGTTGGCAACATATAGAGACAGTCCCTACCCAACAGTGGGCTCACAGTCTAGAAGGGGGAGACAGAGAACAAAACCAAACATACTTGGCACATAATAAGTGCTCAACAAATACCATTATTCTTAATATTATCATCATTATTTGAGAGAGGGTTGGGGCTGACCTAATTATCTTGTATCTACTGCAGAGCTTAGTTCAGCACTTGGGGCATACTAAGTGCTTAACAAATGCAACAATTATTATTATTATTATTGGCTAAGGCTCAGGGTATGTTTCCTCATGGGATGGGAAGAGCTAGAAGGGATAGATAGAAGATTACGCTTCAGAGGTGTGCATTAAGGATCTAGCTCCAGGGTGCATGGAGGAAAAATACATATAGCTGTATTTCATATCAATCAATCAATCAATTGTATTTATTGAGCGCTTACTGTGTGCAGAGCACTGTACTAAGCACTTGGGAAGTACAAGTTGGCAACATATAGAGACAGTCCCTACCCAACAGTGGGCTCACAGTCTGGAAGGGGGAGACAGAGAACAAAATCAAACATATTCATATAAAAGAAGACACTCCCAGAGATAAACTTGTGTAACGGAAATGGCCAATACAGGATGAACAGTCCTAGCCGCATTGTGTGCTCCAAAATGCTGCCTCTTGTTGTGTTGCCATGTCTGAAACGCTTGGTGCTGTTTTCTCTTTTGCCAGAGCCCGGGCTTGGGAATCAGAGGTCGTGGGTTCTAATCCCGGCTCCGCCACTTGTCTGCTGTGTGACTTTGGGCAAGTCACTTCACTTCTACGGGCCTCAGTTCCCTTATCTGTAAAATGGGGATTAAGACTGTGAGCCCATGTGGGTCAACCTGATTACCTTATATCTACCCCATCACTTAGAACAGTGCTTGGCACATAGTAAGTGCTTAACAAATACCATCATTATTATTATTTGTTATGATTAATCAATCAATCAGTGGCACTTATTGAGCACTTACTGTGTTCAGAGCACTGGACTAAGCACTTGGGAGAGCACTGGAGTTGGTAGACACCATCTCTGCTTACAGACTAGAGGGGGAGACAGATATGGAAATACGTTCTCAAAGACACCAGGCTTATGAAACTTTTGCCCACAGAGATCCACTCCTTTCTGGTGCTCCACGCTGGTCTGTCCTCAGTGGTTGACTCCCAGGGTTGCAGTTTTGTCTGAGGCATGGATCACCTTCCTGAATCATTACTCAGCCCACACATCTCTCTCCTGTCCTCAAAGTCTTCCACTGGCTCCTTGTGTCATTCCACATCAGTCGAAAGCTCCTCGCAGTCGGTTTTGGGGCTCTCCAACATCTGGCCCCCACTTTACCTGCTTGCTTTCTTCACCCACTCTTCCCCAACCTCCCAAGCCTCAACTCCCTGCCTCCATCCCCTCACTCACACTGTTCCTCCAGCTTAGATCTCCTACCAATCAATCAATCAATCAATCGTATTTATTGAGCGCTTACTGTGTGCAGAGCACTGTACTAAGCACTTGGGAAGCACAAGTCGGCAACACATAGAGACAGTCCCTACCCAACAGTGGGCTCACAGTCTAGAAGGGGGAGACAGAGAACAAAACCAAACGTACTAACAAAATAAAATAAATAGAATAGATATGTTCAAGCAAGATAAACAAATAAATAAATAGAGTAATAAATATGTACAAACATATATACATATATACAGGAATACCTGTATATATCACATCAGACAGACCTCAGTTCTCCCCTTAAGAACAATCATCACCATCATCTTAATGATATTCGTTTAGCAGGAACTACATGCCAAGCGCTGTGCTAAGCGCTGGACTGTGAGCCCATTGTGGGCAGGGATTGTCCCTCTTTATTGCTGTACTGTATTTTCCAAAAGCTTAGAATAGTGTTCTGCACACAGCAAGCGTTCAGTAAATATGATTGAATGAATGAATACAAGATATTCAGGTCCCACATAGGGCTCACGGTCTATGTCAAGGGAGAACAGGTAATAACAACAATAATAATAATTAATAATTATCGTAGTTGTTAAGCCCTTACTATGTTCAAAGCACTGTTCTCAGCGCTGGGGCAGGTACAATTTAATCAGATTGGACACAGTCCCTGTCCCGCATGGGGCTCACACTCTTAATCCCCACTTTACAGATGGGGTAACTGAGGCCCAGAGAAGTGAAGTGACTTGCCAAAGGTCACACCACAGACACAGGGAGGAACTGGGATTAGAACCTGGGTCCTTCTGATTCCCAACCCTGTGCTCTATCCACTAGGCCACACTGCTTCATTTTGCAGATGAGGGAACTGAGGCACAGAAAAGTTAAGTGACTCGCCCAAGGTCACACAGCAGATATATGACCGAGCTGTGACTAAAACCCAAGTCCCCTGACTCCCGGGCTCGTGCTCTTTCCACTAAGCCACACTCCTTCTCTATTCAGATCAAATCCTCTTTCTACATTCAAATCCCTCCTAAAATCCCACCTTCTTTTCCAATCCCAAAGCTTTTCCAATCAATCAATCAATCAATCAGCGATATTTATTGAGCGTTTACTAAGTGCAGAGCCCTGTATTTAAGCACTTGGGAGAGCACAATTCAACAGAATTGGCAGACTCGTTCCCTGCCTATAACAAGCTTACAGTCTAGAGTTCAGACTTATTTTCCAGCAAGCTACATCTTCCCTTCAGCCAACTCTAGCACTTTAGGAATCTATTTACACCCCCTTCGGCACTCATGTATATAAATCTGCTTCATTTATTTATTTTGACAGTGTTGTAACTCGTTTTACATTTAATAATAATGATGGTATGTGTTAAGTGCTTACTCTGTGCCAAGCACTGTTCTAACCACCGGGGTAGGTAGAAGGTAATGAGGTTGTCCCACATGGGACTCACATTCTCAATCCCCATTTTTCAGATGAGGTAACTGAGGCACAGAGAAGTTAAGTGGCTTGCCCAAGGTCACACAGCAGACAAATGGCAGAGCTGGGATTAGAACCCATGTCCTCTGACTCCCAAGCCCATGCTCCCTGTGAGCAGGGAACATGTGGCTTTTTTATTTTGTACTTCCCAAATGCCTATAGAGTACAGCACGCCAAGTGGACACTCAGTCCACAATAAGCGGTATTTACTGAGCGCTTTGTGCAGAGCTCTGTACTAAATGCTTGGGAGAGTACAATACAGTTGGAAGACCCAATCTCTGCCCTCAAGTCTAAAAGTCTAAAAGGCAAAACAGACATTAAAATAAATTACAGGTAAGGGAAGCAACTGAATATAAATATATGTACGTAAGTGCTCTGAGGGTTGGAAGGGGAGTACCTAAGTGTCTGGGGGGTGGGTCAAGCAATGGGGAGGGAAAATAGAATTGGGGGACAGCAAGAGGGAGGGAAACTAAAATTGACTTGGAAGGCTTCCTGGAGGAGATACAATTTCAATCTTGTCTTGTCTTATGCCGGGAGTCGTTTCCGACCCATAGCGACACCATGGAAACATCTCTCCCGGAACGCCCCACCTCCATCGGCAATCCTTCTGTTAGTGTATCCATAGAGTTTTCTTGGTAAAAATCTGGAAGTGGTTTACCACTGCCTCCTTCCACACAGTACATTCAAATCTCCACCCTCGACTCTCTCCCGTGCCGCTGCTGCCCAGCACAGGAGAGTTTGACTTGTAGCAGATTGCTGTCCACTCACTAATTAATTAATTAATGATGGCATTTGTTAAGCACTTACTATGTGCAGAGCACTGTTCTAAGCCCTGGGGGGGGGGGATGCAAGGTGATCAAGTTGTCCCATGTGGGGCTCACAGTCTTAATCCCCATTTTACAGATGAGGTAACTGAGGCTCAGAGAAGTTAAGTGACTTGCCCAAGGTCACACAGCAGACATGTGGCGGAGCGGAATTCGAACCCATGACTTCTGACTCCAAAGCCCGTGCTCTTTCCACTGAGCCACGCTGCTTCTAGCCACTGCCCAAACTAGGAATGGAGTGGGTAGGCCTCTGTTAGACTCTCCCTCCCATAGCTGAGACTGGTAGAGGACTGGAAACTCTCCAGGTGCCACCCTGAGAGGGGACGACTTCAATAGGGCTTTAAAATTGGAGAGACAAACCATTTCCCGTGCCCCACCCTCCAAAGAGAACAGGGTCTAATGGTATTTTTTGTGTAGCTGTGTACTTTGCTTTTTTCCTGTTCCAAATAACCTAGAACGGGGCAGTTAGAGATAAGGGGATTAAGCACATACTATAAGCCAAGCACTGTACTAAGTGCTGGAGTAGATGCAAGATAATAAGGTCAGACCCAGCCTCTGTCGATCAATCAATCAATCAATTGTATTTATTGAGCGCTTACTGTGTTCAGGGCACTGTACTAAGCGCATGGGAAGTACAAGCTGGCAACATATAGAGACAGTCCCTACCCAACAGTGGACTCACAGTCTAGAAGGAATCTTCTAGAAGGGATCATCTGTCCACATGGGTCTCACAGTCCAAGAAGGAAAGAGAACAGAGATATTTAATCCCCATTTTTACAGACGAAGAACCTGAGGCGCAGAGAAGTTAAGTAACTTGCCCAAGGTCACAAGGCAGGCTAGTGGCCCTGTTGAGTTTAGAACCCAGTTCCCCTGACTCCCAGCCCTTACTATTTCCAAGTAGATCATTTACTTTTACCTTTTTGGTACCTGTAGGCACTGGAACAGAAGGAGCCAGCAGGGCCTGGGGGTGGAGAAATCTTGTTATGTTATAGCACCTCTTGCTTTCTTATAGGTTTAGTAAATAACTAAACAGATGGCTTTTATTTTCCCCCAGGGCCAATTATTTCCCGCAAGATCTGCTGTATTCAGATCAGGCAGGCATTCTTTATAATGAGGTTGTAAACAAAACAGCTCTGCCTTTTCATCCAGAGGAAAGAGCGGACACAACATCAGTAGCTCCCCATATTTTCACAGCCTCCTTCAGTCCTCGATCTTGCTTGATCTCTCTCGGCCTGTGGGGAAAATGCTCTTTTCGAGCTCACCCATTTTCTGCCTGGACACTGGTGGTACACAGGGAGCCAGCCAGAGATGGAGTTGGAGTGGAAAGAGAGGGAGGAAACTGGTTGCAGGCTATTAATCAGGACTGAGAGGGGATTCCCAGAGAGGGCTTGGAGGTTGGGATAGTGGGTTAGTGCTCCCAAAATCAGTCTGTTTTTTAAAAAAATTGATATGTGTTAAGCACTTACTATGTGCCAGACACTGTACTAAGCACTCAGGAAGATACAAGCTAATCAGGCTGGACACAGCCCGTGTCCCACGTGGGGCTCACAGTCTTCCTCCCCATTTTACAGAGGGGCACTGAGGCACAGGGAAGTGAAGTGACTTGCCCAAGGTCGCACAGCCAACAAGTGCGGAGCTGGGATTAGAACCCATGTCCTTCTGACTTCCAGGCCTGTGGTCTTCTCACTAGGCCATGCTGCTTCTCTTATTTCGTATTCTTATTTCCCCAGGGAAATCCCTGATAACCTTAGCTCAGCCCCTGAGGTTTGGTTTGTCCCAAGTAGACTTGGTGCAAAGAGGAAATGATTCCTTTCAGAAAATATGTTTGTTCCTTCTATCATCCCACTGTGGGGATGGCTTTCTAAATGGGGAGGGATTGCTAGCCAAGGGAATGGAGGCAGTGACAGCTGTGTCTGTTGGTCTGAACATGTTCCACCTCTCTCTCTCTCTCTCTTTCTCACTCTCTTTCTTTCCCCTCTATCTCTCACTCTCTCTCATCTATCAATCAAAGTAAGTATTGAGCTTGTACTTTGTGAAGAGCACTTTACTAAGCCCTTTGGAGAGGACAATACAATAGAGTTGGTAGACACGTTTCCTGCCCACAAAAAGCTTACTTTTTCTGTCTCTGTCTCTTTTGTCCTCTCTCTTTCGCTTTCTCACTCCCCTCTGTCACTCTCTCACTCCGCTTCTGCCTTATCTCGTGCTCTCTCTCTGTCTCTGCCTTTGGCTCTCTCTTTCTATCCTGCTGTGTTTCTGTTTCTCAAACTCTTGCCTTCTTTCTGTCTCTTGCTCTCTCTTGTTTTCTCTGTCTTCCTCTCTCTGTCTCTTTTGCACTTTGTCTCTTTTGCTCTGTGTCTCTCATTCTGCCTCTTCGTCTTGATCTCTCTATCCTTGCTCTTACTCTCTCTCCCTCTCTCTCTTTTTTCAAGCATTCCGATATCTATCTATTTAGAGGTAGACAAAGAAACTCTTGTACTTCTTTGGAATAAAGGGGATTAGGTTATATGTACCAAATCTCATTTGTTCAGGTTTCCTTGGCCTGGTGTTCCAGCCCTCTGACTTCATGGTTTCATATACTCTTTGCATTGGTGAGCTCTCAGGTTTTTTTTAATGGTTTTTGTTAAGCACTTACTATGTGCCAGGCACTGAACTAAGCATGGGATATATACAAGCTAATCAGGTTGGACACAGTCCATGTCCTGCTTGGGGCTCCCGGTCTTAATACCCATTTAACAGACGAGGTAACTGAAGCACAGAGAAGTTAAGTGATTTGCCAAGGTCACACAGCAGGCAAATTGCAGAGTGGGGATTAAAACTCAGGGCCTCTGACTCTGAAGTCCTCGATCTTTCTACTAGGCCACACTGCTTCTTTGCTTCTCGCTCTGATTTTCTGCTTCATGCTCTGTCCCCACTCCCTGAGGGGGTGAAAGTGCTTAGGTGTTGGAAGTGCTGAAGTTGCAGTTATGGGGCACTTAGGGTGGAGACATGAGGGATTAATCAGGGAAGGCCTCCTGGAGGAAGTGTGATTTCACAAAGGCTTTGAAGATGAAGAGAGCAGTGGTCTGCCGGATATAAAGGATGTGTGAGAAGCAGCGTGGCTTAGTGGAAAGAGCATGGGCTTTGGAGTCAGAGGTCATGGGTTCAAACCCCAGCTCTGCCAATTGTCAGCTGTGTGACTTTGGGCAAGTCACTTCACTTCTCTGGGCCTCAGTTCCCTCATCTGTAAAATGGGGGTGAAGACTGGGAGCCCCCCGTGGGACAACCTGATCACCTTGTCACCTCCCCAGCGCTTTGAACAGTGCTTTGCACATAGTAAGTGCTTAATAAATGCCATCATTATTATTATTACGAAGGGGCAGGAGGTTCCAGGAAGCAAGGGAGTGTGTGAGCAAGAAGTCATTGACAAGGGAAATGAGAACAGACTTACTTCTGGGGCAGGAAGTCAGGGAGTGTGCCTTCTAATCCTGAGCTACTGTATGACCTTGGGCAAGAACCTTGACCTCTCTGGCCCACCATTTCTTCATCTGTAAAACAGGGTCTTCTGGGCTGTAGAGAAAAGCTAACGAAAAAGTGAAGCAGTTTGGCCTAATGGATAGAGCAGGGGCCGAGGAGTTAGAAGGACCCGGGTTCTCATCCTGGATCGCCACCTGTCTGCTGCGTGGCTTTGGGCAAGTCACTTCACTTCTCTGAGCCTCAGTTACCTCATCTGGAAAATGGGGATTAAGACTGTGAGCCCCGTGAGGGACAGGGACTGTGTCCTACCCAATTTGCTTGTATCCACCCCAGAGTTTAGTACAGTGCCTGGCACATAGTAAGTGCTTAACGAATACCACAATTATTATTAAAAGGAGCATGAGGTATTCTAGCAACAGTGTGGTCACCAGAGAGTGGGTAGTCCCACTCCCATGTGGATGCTGAGCTCGTCATTCTCGCTGTAATTTTTGCCTTTTCTAAATAATCCCAATCCAATGAAAGCAAAAGCAGCCCAGAGAGGGCTGAATTCTCCAAAGACAATTCTCAAAAAAGAATTTATTCACCCCTCCCATAACATTTATGTACACATATGAAATGTATTTATTAATGTTTATGTCTGTCTCCCCCTGTAGACTGTGAACTCATTGTTTGCAGTGTACATGTCTACTGACTCTGTTATATTGTACTCTCCCAAGTGCTTAGTATAGTGCACTGCACACAGTAAGCGCTCAATAAATACTATTGAATGAATGAATGAATGAATTAAATGCAACTCATTGATTGAATGATTGATTGATTGAAAGTGTGGAAAATGTGGCTAGACGTAGCAGTGAAATAAGTTAGTCTGCATAGTGTTTATGAGAGGCAGAGAGGGGTTTGAATGAAATGAAATTTAAAATGGACAAAATCAGCCTGAGAGAAGAGTTTCAGTTGGCCCAGAGTTCCGGCTAAGCCTGCTGCATTTTTGCAAGATAGTCTGTGCTGTGGGTTCTTGGGTTCTCTGATCCAGCAATGCGTCAGTAAGACATGACCACCCATTTCTTTCTCTGAGATCTGGTAGGATCCCTTCATGATCTACATGCTGTTGCATGAATTCATCTTCTCTCAGTGTCACTCTGTGTTTGCCTCTCCACCCTTTCATGCCCTCCCCGACTTAAAGAATCTCTGTTCCAAGCAAAATCTTCCCAAAGCCTGGATCTCCACCTTCTTAGACTAGTCTACAACTTGCTCTCTTCATCCTTCTATTTTTTAATGGTATTTGTACCTCACTCTTGACTCTCCTGTCTCCATCCCCTTCCTTATGCTGTCTCCCAGTCTGGAATTCCCTCCTTGCCCAAATCTGACAGGCCACAGCCCTCCCTATATTCCAAGACCTCCTGCAATCTCACCATCCATGAGGAAGTCTGCCCTGATTATTTTCCAACAATGCATCAGCTCTCTCTGGCACTTATTTATAAACATCCTCAGCGCTCCTGTATTTATTTTACTTCAGTTATACATTCCTTTTTTTCTTTTGACTATTTGAAAATCCTTTTTATCTATCTTGTCTATCTTCCCCACTAGGGTATAAGCACTTTGTGGGCAGACAACTTTCCACTTGGTTTTGTCCTTCCCAATTGCTTAGTTCAGTACAGTGGATGCTCAGGAAACGTTATCACAACTCCTTCATCTCCTGGTCCAGTGAATCGTGTTACTCTCACTTTGGAAGGCTCCAGAGAACCAGGGATTTCTATCCCTGGGAGTGACAGCAGAAAACACAACATGGAGTCTTTGTGCCCGTGTGGTTGCATGTACCCGAGTTTGATTGTGTGCGATGGGGTTAGGGGTGTGCAGGGTTGTGTGTATCTGTGAGCCGGCTAAGCTGATGGAACTAGAAGGTCTAATGAGCCAGACCCCCTGACCAGTGCCCTGAAGGGAAGAAAATCCCCACATTGCCCTTTGCTTAATTATCTGGCACAATATCTGGGGGGAGACGGATTGCTTCCTGCCCCTCTGGGCGATCCACCTCTGCCCCGAAATGTGAGGTTTGCATCATCCGAACTTGGCCCGAAGCTGCCTATGTTATTGTCGGTCATAAAATTATCTCGTTCTTTTTAGAACCCAGCCACGGCGTTTCCCTTTAAGGCCCCCTGCAATGGTGCATTCCGCAGGCTGGGGTCATGCTGGGTGGAGAAATAGACTGTTTTATTTGCTTTACATTTTCCGGGTTTCCCTTCATTTTGCTGAGAGACCCTCCCCCTCTGCCCCCCACCCCCGGCCCCTTCTCGGTGGCAGGATCTGGACTAGTGGGACAGAGAAGTTTGCTTACACTCTGGATTCCTCGATTTCTAGAGTCTACTCCATGACTTTCTGCCTTGGTCGCATCTTCCTCAAGCACGTAGAGTCTATTTAATAATAACTGTGGTATTTGTTAAGCACTTACTATATGCCAAGCACTGTTCTAAGCACTGGGGTAGATACAAGATAATCAGGTTGTCCCACGTGGGGCTCACAGTCTTAATCCTCATTTTACAGATGAGCTAACTGAGGCACAGAGAAGTGAAGTGACTTGCCCAAGGTCTCAGAGCAGACAAGTGGCAGAGCAGGGATTAGAACCCATGACCTCCGACTCCCAAGCCCGTGCTCTTTCCACTGAGCCTTGTGGAAGGGAGATTTGAGTAAGGGAAATGAAAGCTTAGTTGAATGAATGAATGGACTGGATAATTGAGCCCAAAGTGTATTTTTAGATCTGAAAGAATCACGTGGAAAATGCCTTAGTGTAGACCCGACCTAAATGCCCTTAACTACAAGAGAAGCAAAAGCAGCGTGGCTCAGTGGAAACAGCCCGGGCTTGGGAGTCAGAGGTCATGGGTTCTAATCCCAGCTCCACCACTTGTCAACTGTGTGACTTTGGGCAAGTCACTTCACTTCTCTGGGCCTCAGTTACCTCAACTGTAAAATGGGGATTAAGACTGTGAGCCCCACATGGGACAACCTGATTACCACCCCGGCACCTAGAACAGTGATTTGCACATAGTAAGCACTTAACAAATACCATCATTATTATTATTATTACAAGGGCCCAGCTTTGGACGCTTTTTAAAAAGTCCCCTTTGTCCTCTGCCACCATAGCTGCTTCCTGAATCGTGATCGGGCAGGCCTCTCCAGGTGCCGCCAGAAGGTTCCCGGATCTATTTCCTGGGTGATCCTGGGATTGGAAACTCACTGAGGGCAGGGATAGTGTCTACCTGCTCTACTGCACTGTGCTTTCCCAAGTGCTTAGTCCATTGTTCTGCATACAGTAAGCACTCAGTAAATACCACTGATAGTACGTCACTCAAGGCCTTTTCCCCACTGTTGCCCTCCTTCCTGCCTGTACCCCAACGAATGGGGAGGGGGAACATTGTCCTGTTTCACCTGGAGAAACTGAGGCAGGAAGCATCAAGGATTTGCTCAGAGACTCTCCACTTCAAGAGCTGTCTCTTTCAGGTGGAAGAGTGCTGGAGAGTTCATTGAGTTTATGCCCCTAATAATTAATCATAATTATGGTACTTTTTAAGCTCTTACTATGTACTAGGCACTCTACTAAGCCTGGGATGGATACAAGCAAAGCCGGTTGGACAGAGTCCCTGTCCCACACGGGGTTCACAGTCTCAATCCCCATTTCACAGATGAGATAACTGAGGCCCAGGGAAGTGAAGTGACTTGCCCGAGGTTACACAGCAGACAAGCAGCAGAGCCTGGTTAGATCAGATTATTCATTCATTCATTCATTCATTCATTCATTCAATCGTATTTATTGAGCGCTTATTTTGTGCAGAGCACTGTACTAAGCGCTTGAAAAGTCCAAGTTGGCAACCTATAGAGACAGTCCCTACCCAACAGCGGGCTCACAGTCTAGAAGGGGGAGACAGACAACAAAACAAAACATATTAACAGAATAAAATAAATAAAATAGTAAATACGTACAAGTAAAATAGAGTAATAAATCTGTACAAACATATATACGGGTGCTGTGGGGAGGGGAAGGAGGTAGGGCTGGGGGGTGTGGGGGGGGAGAGGAAGGAGGGGGCTCAGTCTGGTTAGGTTAGATTAGAATCCATGAACTACTGATTCCCAGGCCCGTGTTCTAGCCACTATTCCCTGCTGCTTCCCTAGGCGGGAACTTGGCTGAGCTACACCAGGCAGATGGGTAACAAATCTATTTTTAAATCTGCTTCCACACAAGTAAACCTGAACCAGAATCTTCCTCCTTTCAGGACTAAGAAGTCCCACCTTCTATCTAATCTAAAGCTCATATGTTTCAGCTAAGGGCTCCCTCCTTCTCCGTCAAGGGCTTCCGCTTGGTTCCCGGTCCGAGTTCTATTCGGATAACCGGCCCTCTTCCTTATCCTGTCTGATGGCCACCTTGTGTTTTGGCCAGCTTTCAGTTATGTTGGCTTATCCATTTTGAATTTCATCTTGAATTTTCCCTTGAATAATTGACCTGGCGGTAGTCAGCTCGGAACAGAGAGAGTCTGTAAAGCAGAGATGTTTAGACTATCCTTAATAATAAAAGCGGAGGGCCCTTTCCATTAGCCGTGTTAATCGTGTATTTGAAACCCAGAAGTCCCCAAACCCCAATTCTTCCACCCAGCGATCCGAGGTCACATGTCTGCTTTTCTCACTCAGTGAAATTATCACCGAATGATTTTCTTTTGGAAACTTTAAAAGCTTTGGGGAAAATTAAGTGGTTTGAGCCCTTTGGGGATGTAATCAGACCTTTCAGGAGAACTCTATGGGGAGGTTAAGTTTCCTGAGGAGGGTTTTTTTTCTAAGAGTTTTATATTTTCACCCATGTTGCGCTCAAGAATGTGACCTGCCCGTTTCCACAGTCCTGCCAGGCGTGCCTGTCTGGGGTTGCGCTGTTATTACAGTCAAGTTGTGTCTCCCTCATGGAGCCTCAGAGTCGCTCATGACATTGATATCGTGGCTCTTAATTAAAACATCAGACGTTTTATGTCTTTGGTAACAGTTTCGCAGGAAATGAAGTGCTGTGCCCTTCTTTGGTTACCCATCCGAAACCCAAGCTATGCATCGGATGTCTCTTCTACCTTCAGGTCTTTGCCCCAGCCCGGGACCTGCCTCCGCTTGACTTCCCAAGGGTCTTCCTTCACGGAGAGCTGCATAATAATAATAATGATAATAATAATAGTATTTGTTAAGCACTTACTATGTGCCAGGAATTGTACTAAGCACTGGGGTACATACAAGGTAATCAGGTTGGACACAGTCCCTTTCATTCAATCATCCAATTGTTCAATCATATTTATTGAGCACTTACTATGTGTAGAGCACTGTACTAAGCGCTTTGGAGAGTACAAGACAATAAAAACCAGACACATTCCCTGCCCACAGTGAGCTCACATGGACTCACAGTCTTAGGGAAGTAACATAACATTGTGGATAGAGCAGGGGCCTGTGAGTCAGAAGATCATAAGTTCTAATCCCCGCTCCACCACTTGTCTGCTGTGTGGCCTTGGGCAAGTCACTTCACTTCTCTGGGCCTCAGTTACCTCATCTGTAAAATGGGGATTAAGACTGTGAGCCCTAACCGGGACAGGGACTGTGTCCAACCCAATTTCCCTGCTTAGTACAGTGTCTGGCACACAGTGAGTGCTTAACAAATACCATAATTATTTTTATCATTATTAATTCCCATTTTACTGATGAGGTAACCGAGGCACAGAGAAGTGAAGTGACTTGGCCAAGGTCACAAAGCAGACAGGTGGCACAGCTGGGATTAGAACCCACATCCTCTGACTCCTATTCCCGTGTTCTTGCCACTAGGCCATGCTCCTTTTCATAAACCACATCACTTGGCCCCCACTCTAGAGGCCTAGCTCAACCCCCACTGCTTCACTGAGGCTCCGGAGGGTGGGGTGGATCACTCCTGGGGATAAATGGGAGGTGAATAAGTCTTTTCAGGAGCTAAATCTGCCCGCTCTCCCCGGGTAACCTGGAAAATCCACCTAATTCCTCTCACATCACCTTGAGAAGCAGCATGACTTAATGGAAAGAGTCTGGGCCTGGGAATCAGAGGACCTGGGTTCCCATCCCAGCTCTACTGCTTGTCTGCTGTGAGGCCTCACTCTCTGTGTCTCAGTTTCCTTACCTGTAAAATGGGGATACAATCCCTGTTCTCCCTCTCCTCTAGATTGTGAACCAGGGACAGGAACTGTGTCTGACCCGATTGTCTTGTATCTACTCTAGCTCTTAGTTCAGTCTTGACACAAAGTAAGCACTTAATAATTATTAAATAAGGCATTTGGGTCTTTGAGATGGTAGTGAGCCTTTTTGACTTTTTTTTTCTCTACCCATCCCTCCCCCTCATATACTAATTGTGGCATTTATTATGATTAATAATGAGGATGATAATAATAATAATGATTGTGATATTTGGTAAGCACTTAACTATGTGCCAGACTGTATTAAGCGACCACTATATGATAAGCACTGGGGTAGATAAAAGATAGTCAGATACGATATCCCTTCCTCTTTTTACCTCCTTACCTTCCCCTCTGAATTGTTCCCTCCCTTTTCCTGCTCCATCCCCCTCTGTCTTTTTCTCTTTCATCATCTCCTCTTCCTTTCCCCATCCTCTCTTCCTCTCACTTCTCTGTCTCCTCTACCTCCCTGCTTTACCACCAACTGATCCAAGGGCCACTTAGGTGATGTCTTCAGGCCAAATTGGTTCTGGAAGGGGACGATTGAGTGGAAGAACCACGGGCTGAGTTGCCTCATGCCTTTATTCATTCATTCACTCATTCAAACGAATTTATTGAGTGCTTACTGTGTGCAGGGCACTGTAATAAGCGCTTGGGAAGTACAAATCAGCACCATATAGAGACGGTCCCTACGCAACAACAGGCTCACAGTCTAGAAGGGGGAGATGCTTTAGAAAACCATTAGCCGGTGCTACCCTGTCTGGAGGACTTCAGCTTCGCTGGGGTGACCTGGCTTAGCCTGGCCTGATCTTATCAACTTGAGTCGGTCATTTCTTTGACTTTGGGGAGGCAAAAAAGGGAAAAGTCAATCACCTTATCTCCTTAATAGGACACACCCAGGGATCAAGGAAAGAAAATGATCAGGAAAGAAAAGAGGTGAGCTTGTAGCCCCTAGCTATGTCCAGTATGGCCTAGAGGTTTGCTAACCATTACCACAAGAAGAGGCAGGACTTATGCCACCATTCATTGGTGCCCAGTTGCAACAGAATTCCGGGGGTATCATCATCTGACAAATGGGCAGTAGTGTGGCTTAGTGGATAGAGCACGGCCCTGGGAGCCAGAAGGACCTAGTTTCTAATCCCGGATCTGCCGCTTGTCTGCTGTGTGACCTTGGGCAAGAAACTTCACTTCTCTGGGCCTCAGTTACCTCATCTGTAAAATGGGAGAGTAACACAGTGAGCCCCATGAGGGATATGGACTGTGTCCGACCTGATTAACTTGTTCTAGACTGTTCTAGACTGTGAGCCCACTGTTGGGTAGGGACGGTCTCTATATGTTGCCACCTTGTACTTCCCAAGTGCTTAGTACAGTGCTCTGCACACAGTAAGCGCTCAATAAATATGATTGATTGATTGATTGATTGTTATCTACTCCACTGCTTAGAACAGTGCCTGGCACCTAGTAAGCACTTAACAAATACCATTAGAAAAACTAGGTGACTGAATTGATTGGCATTGGGGTGGCCTCTCCCACAGACATAGGACGCTGTAGATAACCTATTGGGGACCTGGGGGAAGGACGCATCATCATCAGTGAGCGCTTGCATTGTGCGGAATGCTGTACTAAGTGCTTGGGACTATACAACAGGGTTGGTAGACAGTAGTGTTCCCTGCCCGCATGACCCCACATGCTGGTCTCAGCTCTTTTCGGGGGTAACAAGGTGGTCCCAGAGGTTTCCAGCAATGGGGGCAGTCCTTCAGTTTGCACCCTCAAGGCTTCAGGGACTGGTCTCCAATCAATCAATCAATCAATCGTATTTATTGAGCACTTACTGTGTGCAGAGCACTGTACTAAGCGCTTGGGAAGTACAAGTTGGCAACATATAGAGACAGTCCCTACCCAATAGCAGGCTCACAGTCTAAAAGTCCAACAAGACTGGCCAAGCGCTAGGGTAGGTGCAATACAGTCAGGTCAGACACAGTTCCCGCCCCGCCTGGGATTACGTACATAGTTTAAATGACGCATCTGTAATTTATTTATTTCTTTATATTAACATCTATCTCCCCCTCTAGACTGTAAGCTCCTTGTGGGCAGGGAATGTGTCTGTTTACCGTTCTATTGCACTCTTACAAGTGCTCAGTACACTGCTTTGCACACAATAAGTGCTCAGCAAATATGACTGAATTAATGAATGGATGAATTTGGGGCTCAGTCTGAAGAACAGGGAGCACAGATGTTTAATCTCCATTTGACAGATGAGATGGAGGCGCAGAGGAAGTTAAGTGACTTGCCCAAGGTATGTGGCAGAGCTAGGTTTAGGATCCTGGTCACCTGACTCTTTTTAAAAAATATATGTATGTAGTAGTAAGCACTTAACAAATACTATATATATATATATGTGTGTGTGTGTGTGTGTGTGTGTGTATATGTGTATATATATACACATAACACTTAATGAACAGTATATACACTTAATACTTAACATAACACTTAACAAACACTATATATACTTGTAAAGTATATGTATATGTATTCATATATGTGTGTATATATGTGTATATATGAATACATATACATGTATATGTAGTATATGTATGTATTCATATATGTGTGTATATATGTGTATATATGAATACATATACATGTACTATACAAGTATATATAGTGTTCGTTAACTGTTATGTTACACATATATGAATACATATACATATACTATACATGTATATATAGTGTTTGTTAAGTGTTATGTTACACATATATGAATACATATACATATACTGTACATGTATATGTAGTGTTCGTTAAGTGTTATGTTACACAGATATGAATACATATACATATACTATACATGTATATAGAGAGTTTAAGTGTTATGTTACACATATATGAATACATATACATATACTATGCATGTATAGTATTCGTTAAGTGTTATGTTACACATATATGAATACATATACTATACGTGTATATATAGTGTTCGTTAAGTGTTATGTTACACATATATGAATACATATACATATACTATACATGCATATATAGTGTTCGTTAAGTGCTTACTACGCGTCGGCCACCGTACTAAGCCCTGGGGAAGATACAAGCTAATCAGGCTGGACACAGTCCCTGTCCCACCTGGGTCTCACGGTCTCATTCCCCATTTTCCAGATGAGGTAACTGAGGCCCAGAGAAGTGAAGTGACTTGCCCATGGTGACTTGACACATCAGGGAGGTGGAAGCGCTGAGATTAGAACCCTGGTCTCCCGACTCCCCGGGCTGTGTTCGCCTTTTTGGAAGGTCTTTATGATGGTACCATCTATCCTTTCAAGGCTCCCTGCCTCTCCTGGAGCCAGCCAGGGCTCACTTGATTCCAAAAAGTGGGATCGTTCCCTGCTGGAATCCTGGGGGACACTGACACCCAGTGGTATTATCCTGACATGGCACCAACCTCTCCACCATCCCTCCTCCGGTCAAGCCTATTTATTGAGCGCCTACTGTGAGCAGAGCGCTGTACTGAGCGCTTGGGAGACTGTAGTAGAGCAGTATAACGGATACATTCCCCGCCCACAACGAGCTGACAGTCTAGAGGGGGAGGCAGACAGTAATGTATAGAAATAAATTACAGATACATACTTGTATAGTACATGTATATGTATTCATATATACACATATATATGAATATATATATATACACATATGTATATGCACATATATATGAATATATATATATACTATGCAAGTATATATAGTGTTCGTTAAGTGTTATGTTACACATATATGAGTACATATACATATACTATACTTTGGGCAAGTCACTTAACTTCTCTGGGCCTCAGTTACCTCATCTGTAAAATGGGAACTAAGACTGTGAGCCCCCCGTGGGACAACCTGATCACCTTGTAACCTCCCCAGCGCTTAGAACAGTGCTTTGCACATAGTAAGCGCTTAATAAATGCCATCATTATTATTGTTATGTTACACATATATGAATACATATACATATACTATACGTGTATATATAGTGTTCGTTAACTGTTATGTTACACATATATGAATGATGATGGCATTTAATGATGATGGCATTTATTAAGCGCTTGCTATGTGCAAAGCACTGTTCTAAGCGCTGGGGAGGTTACAAGGTGATCGGGTTGTTCCACGGGGGGCTCACAGTCTCAATCCCCATTTTACAGATGAGGTAACAGGCCCAGAGAAGTTAAGTGACTCGCCCAAAGTCACACAGCTGACAATTGGCGGAGCCGGGGTTTGAACCCATGACCTCTGACTCCAAAGCCCGGGCTCTTCTCCACTGAGCCACGCTGCTTCTCCGTACATATACATATACTATACATGTATATATAGTGTTCGTTGTGTTATGTTACACATATACGACTACATGTACATATACTATACATGTATATATAGTGTTCATTAACTGTTATGTTACACATATATGAATACATATACATATACTATACATGTATATATAGTGTTCATTAACTGTTATGTTACACATATATGAATACATATACATATACTGTACATGTATATACAGTGTTCATTAAGTGTTATGTTACACATATATGACTACATATACATATACTATACATGTATATACAGTGTTTGTTAAGTGTTAGTTTACACATATATGAATACATATACTATACATGTATATATAGTGTTCGTTAAGTGTTATGTTACGCATATATGAATACATATGCATATACTATACATGTATATATAGTGTTCGTTGAGTGCTTACTGCTGACTTCCCAGTGGGACTGGGAAGGGGGATGAATAAAAGGAACAAGTCAGGGTGACGCGGAAGGGAGTAGGAGGAGAGCGAAGGAGGGCTTAGTCAGGGAAGACCTCTTGGAGGAGATGGGCCTTCAATAAGGCTTTGAAGAGGCGGGAGAGTAATTGGTATGAAAAGAAAATGTATAGGGGAATTCAACCAAGGAATACCCTCCCCATGGAAAACCTTCATAATTGAGGGAAAAGTCCACCTTGGTTCCTGGATCTGTGAACTACTGTGCCTTCACCTTAGAGAAGCAGCCTGGCTCAATGGAAAGAGCACGGGCTTTGGAGTCAGAGGTCATGGGTTCAAATCCCAGCTCTGCCAATTGTCAGCTGTGTGACTTTGGGCAAGTCACTTAACTTCTCTGGGCCTCAGTTACCTCATCTATAAAATGGAGTTGAAAACTGTGAGCCCCCTGTGGGACCACCTGATCACCTTGTAACCTCCCCGGCACTTAGAACAGTGCTTCACACATAGTAAGCGCTTAACAAATGCCATTATTATTATTATTATTATTATTATCATTATTATTATTGTTCACTTTGTACTTTCTATTTGTTTGGCACAGTTAACCTAAAAGTAGGTTAACCAGAGAGCTGATGGGAAACCTCTCATCCATGGATCTCCAAGCACTGTGCGAACATAATCTCATCCTCCTTACTGGAGGAAGAAGGCCACGGGGGACTTTGCAATTTCTTCAAGATATTTAGAAGCGGTCTGGCCCAGTGGAAAGAGTGTGGGGAGAGGAGTCAAGACATCTGAGTTCTAATCCGAGTTCTGCCACCTGCCTGTTTGGTGACCTTGGGCAAGTCACTCAGCTTCTCTGTGGCTCGGTTTCCTCTTCTGTAAAATGGGGATTCAAAACCTGTTCTCCTTTTCCATTCGACTGAGTTGTGTGAGGAACAGGGACTGTGTCCGATCCAATTTTTTTTCCTGCTATTTGTTAAGCGCTTACTATGTACTGTTGCCAAGCACTTAGTGCAGTGCTCTGCACACAGTAAGTGCTCAATAAATACGATTGAATGAACTAGGCCATGTTCTAAGCACCGAGTCAGTGTTCAGTGACAGAGCTGGGATTAGAAGCTGGGTCCTCTGATTTCCAGGCCAGTGCTCTATCCATTAGGCCATGCTGCTAAAGAGCTGCCTGGGGGCACCTGAACACCACAGACACCCATTCCCGGCCCTAGCCACGGTTAGGAATTCCGGAGTGACTTCCAATCAATCAATCTATAGGGCTTTGCCACCTGAAAACAGTTCCTGACACAGAGTAAGCGCTTAACAAATACCATTATACTGTTAGTTCAGGGGAAATATTTCCCAGTTGTCTGTTCTTCCCCGCTGGATGTTTTTCTCTCCAAAGTTTTCTTCTGATGACCTCTTTTACTATACCAGCAAGCCTTGCAGCATTTCTGTTTTACTACCAAACCAAAATAACCTCTTTCCTTTTTTGTTCTTTTGTACACATTTTTCTTCGGACTCTACTCAGAACAACCACCACACTTATAGAATGCTCCTTTTCTACTTAATTCTTTCAGCTTTTTACTAAGGTTTGCATTTTTTGTAGTTTCTTTTTCTCAAAATATAGCATCCTCGTTTGTTTGCCTTCCGCCATGCCTCCTCAACAAGAATGTTCGATCTAATTGTCTTGTGATCAATACTGCATTGTTCTCTTACCCTCCCATTCTTCCTCCACCAGCTGTCAGTCAGTCAGTCAGTTAATCATATTTATTGAGTGTTTGCTGTGTGCACAGCACTGTACTAAGCACTTGGGAGAATACAATAGAGCAATAAACAGACACATTCCCTGAGGACAACAAGGTCTACTTCTGTTCTTCGAATCAAATCTAAAATATTCTTTTCCTTGCAGGACCAGGTGTTCCAGAAAACAGTCATTTTGTCCCGTCTGAAAACTTCACTACCACATCTTGGCCTGGTGAGTAGTTCAGCACATATAGTTGAGGCTAATTAGAAACTCCCGCTAAGACTTCGAGACTTGGTTTGTTAGCTTCCTGAACTTCACCTAACATTCCTGCTCACTGTCTTCCTCACCCTGATCAAGTGGTCTTGCAGCCCTACTATGTAATCTTTCTTAATTTTTTTTTCATGGTATTTGTTAAGTGCATTGTGGGGTAGATATAAAGTTATCAGGTTGGGCACAGTGCATGTCCCACATGGAGCTCACTGTCTTAATCCCCATTTTGCAGATGAGGTAACTGAGGCACAGAGAAGTGAAGTGACTTGCCCAAGGTCACACAGCAGACAAGTGGTGGAACAGGGATTAGAACACATGTCCTCTGGCTTCCATGCCCGTGCTCTATTCATTAAATCTTTACACATAGGCATTCCACGGTTCTCCTTCTCTGGTGAGATTTTTTTTATTCCCATCTCTGTTGTGCCTCAAATAGTGTCACCTACCCATCCTTCTTACCCATCCCTACCTTTTCCTGCAGCAGCATGTCCCCCTGTAGCAAAAAGTCACAAAAAGTCACAACAGCCAGGCTGTCGACTCAGATTCTGGGCATTTAGTTCTATTTATTGCTATGTTATTGGGAATGTCTGAGCTCCAATGTTGGGCTGCAGGGGCCTTGAGGTCACCTGTGGTCACTCTGAGTCTAAAATCAGGACCCAGAGTTTAACATCGTTTCCCCCCACAAAGGGTCTGCAAGCTTGGAAAACTGAGTTTTCTGAATTTGTGGGAACTGGACCACATAATTTTTGCTCCACATTCTATTATCCTTGTAATTTGTAGCCACGATAACAGTTAAATTAATAGCAGACATTAAGCACCCAGGGCACACTAAATGCTCTGCAGAAAGCACAAGGCCACAATCCGTGGTGTCATAGAGCGAGAATTCTAAAATGACTCTTAAAGCTCCCTCGAGTTCAGAAAATAAATTTCCTTCTTGTTCTTTCCTTTTTCAGAATGTGTGTGTACATGGGGGTGTGTTTGTGTGTGTGCGTTTTAGTTTCTGAAATTTTCATGTGTTAAATAGGTAGAATTAAACTGGCCCATGGCTACTTCCATGAGGGTGAGGAATAATTGGAGGAGAAAAGTCTTCCAAGTGAGGAGGCTCATATGCCACTTGGTTTCTCCCTGGATTTTGGAAGAAAATCCATCTCCCTTCAGTTCAGAGGGAAATATTTCCCAGTTGTCTGTTCTTCCCCGCTGGATGTTTTTCTCTCCAAAGATTCATGCAGGCGTCCTTGACTTTTGAATCATGCTGTTGGTAGGCTCGGTCCTTCAGCCTAGAGCATCTATCAGCACGCTGACAACTCCCAGACAGACAGCCCATCCCTTCCCATCTAATCTCTCCCCTTCTGTATCAGTCGAGGCTGGGAAAATCTATTTCTCCTCGTCTCCTTGAAGGTGGGGAAAATATTGCCATTTTTTGTGAGTTATACAGTGATTTTTCAAGTTAAACAATATACACTTCAGAGGATGATTATTGTGATTGTTTTTTCAGGTAAAAAGTGGGTTGAAATTTCAGGTTGACTCTAGCTTTTGTTTGTACAAGTTCCATTCAACAGTATCCGCTTGGTGAGGGGTTCTTGAGTAATCTTACCCCTAATAATTGTGGTATTTGTTAAGTGACGTGACAGGCACTGTGGTGGAGCCAAGCAAATCAGGTTGGACAGAGTCCCTGTAGGAATCCCCATTTTCCAGATGAGGTAGCTGAGGCACAGAGAAGTGAAATGACTCAGATAGTGTCACCTGCCTAACCGTCCCTGCCTTTTCCTGCAGCAATATATCCTGCTGTAGCAAAAAGTCACACGGCAGACAAGCGATGGAGGTGGGATTTGAACTCAAGTAGGCAGGAGAACAATTTCATCTGAAGGCAGAAAAAAGTTTGGTTGGGATGTTGGCTACTAATGCTCTAATGCTAACCTCCCTGTGCCCCACTCTTGCCTCTCTCACCGCTCACCCCTACCCTGTGTCCTGCCTCTGACCTGGAATATCCTCCCTCCTCAAATCCAACAATGACTCTCCCTTCCTTCAAAGTCTTACTGAAGGCACATCTCCTCCAAGAGGCCTTCCCAGACTAAGCCTCTCCTTTCCTCTTCTCCCACTCCTTTCTGCATCACCCTGACTTGCTCCCTTTGTCCTTCCCCACCTCCCAGCCTCACACCACTTATGTACATATCTGTCATTTTATTTATTTGTATTGATGTCTGTCTCCCCCGCCTCTACTACTAAGCTTGTAGTGGTCAGGAAATGTGTCTATTGTTGTATTGTACTCTCCCAGGCACTTAGTACAGTGCTGTGCACACAGTAAGTGCTCAATAAATATGACTGAATGAATGAATTAATGCTACCACCAATGAAGAGCAAAGGCTATTCAGGCCCAGGACAAGGTCAGTCCTAGGCTGTTCTTCCCTTCTATCCCAATCAATCAATCAGTCAATTAAATTGAGAATCATCATGGCCTAGTGGATAGAGCATGGGCCTGGGAGACAGGACCTGGGTTCTACTCTTGGCTCTGCCACTTTTCTGTTGTGTGACGGTGGGCAAATCACTTAACCTCTATGACTCAGTTACCTTACCTCTAAAATGGGGATTAAGACTAAACCCAATGTGAAACATGGATTGTGTCCTGATTAGCTTGTGTATACCGCAATGCTTAGAACAGTGCCTGGCACATAGTAAGTGCTTAACAAATACCATAAAAAAAATCAATGGTATTTATTGAGTGCTTACTATGTGCAGAGCACTATACTTAGTGCTTGGGAGTGTACAGTATATGACCTCAGAAGTAAAATTCTCAAGTGGGAAGTGACTGTGTAAAGGTATTTGGTCTACCAAATGTTGCCAACTTGTACTTCCCAAGCGCTTAGTACAGTGCTCTGCACACAGTAAGCGCTCAATAAATATGATTGAATGAATACCCCCCTCCCTGCACCCCATAGGGGGTGACCCCCAAAACATAAGTAGGCCCAGTGGGGAAGAAGGCAGATTTTCAAGTTTCTTCCCCTCTTAAAGTGAGGGAGGCTGACAGGAGACTGAAGGTTTGGAGGGCACAGGGGGCCTAGCGGCATTGGGGGTGACAGGGAGAGGTCTCGTATTTGGAGCTCGGCCCTGGGGTCGCCCCTCCCCTGGCTGGGCAGCCAGCGCACCTGGGTCCCAGTGGTGTGAGCCCCATGTCGCCCTCTCCCCCAAACCACAGACCACACCCTGCAGCAATCATTCATTCATTCATACTATTGAGCACTTACTGTGTGCAGAGCACTGTACTAAGCGCTTGGAAAGTACAGTTTGGCAACAGAGACAATTCCTACCCAACAACGGGCTCACAGTCTAGAAGGGAGAGACAGACAACAAAGCAAAACAAGTAGACAGGCATCAGGGAGCTTGACGCACGGGGCGGACAGACGGACGGCAGTCTGTCTGCCAATCAGTCCGTCAGTCAGGATGTCAGTCTGTCAATCAGGCCATCAATCAGACCATCAGTTCACAGGAGGAGCCTCGGTGGCGCGTCAGGCCCTGGGTACAAGGTAGGACAGGGAGCTTCCCAATGCCCCCCATCTCCTCTCCACACCCTGGGTCAAGGGTGCCACCCCCGGGTGGGCCAGGCCCCCCTCCAGAGAAACAGCCCGTGCCCTCCGCCCTGGCCTGTGTGGGTTGGCTGGGGCCCCGTGGATTTCAATCAATCAATCAATCAATCAATAGTATTTATTGAGCGCTTACTGTGTGTAGAGCACTGTACTAAGCGCTTGGGAAGTACAAGTTGGCAACATATAGAGACAGTCCCTACCCAACAGTGGGCTCACAGTCTAAAAGGGGGAGATAGAGAACAAAACCAAACATACTAACAAAATAAAATAATGTACAAAGATAATGTACAAGTAAAATAAATAAATAAATAGAGTAATAAATATGTACAAACATATATACATATGTACAGGTGCTGTGGGGAGGGGAAGGAGGTGGGAAGGGAAGGATTTCTGGCCTTGAAACTCCTCTAGACTGTAAGCTTGTTGTGGGCAGGGAATGTGTCTGTTTATTATTATAATGCACTCTCCCAGATGCTTAGTGCGGTGCTTTGCACTTACTATGTGCAAAGCACTATACTAAATGCTTGGGAGAGTGCAATATAGCAATAAACAGACACATTAGTCAGTCACATTAATCAGTAAATATGATTAGAATGAATTTGCGGGGAAAGGATCAGCTTACAGGCTGGAGACAGACTTTAAGATAAAGAAGGGGTCCCTGTGGTAGGGAAGAAGGGAACAAGAAGTATTTTATCATAGTTGTAAAATGCTTATTATGTATCAAGCACTGTTCTAAGCACTGGGGTGGATAGAAATTTATCAGATTAGATTTTGTCTAAATGTCTATTTGGGGTCATAGGAGGCGGGGAATTCACCTGCTGTTCCCTTGCCCCAGAGAGGAGAATAAATGAGGAGAAGGGTTTCATTCATTTAGTTGTATTTATTGAGTGCTTACTGTGTGCAGAACACTGTACTAAGTGCTTGGGAGAGTACACTACAACAATAAACAGACACATTAGTCATTAGGCACATTAATCAATGAATACGATCAGAAAGGATTTGTGCGGAAACGAACAGTTTATGGGCCAGAGAGAGAGTTTAAGATAAAGTTGGTGTTCCTGTGGTGGGGAAGAAGGAAACAAGAAGTTTCTTATGGTATTTATAAAGTGCTTACTATGTCAAGCACTGTTCTAAGCGCTGGGGTAGATACAAGTTTATCAGAGTAGATTTTGTCTAAAAGTCTACTCGGGGTTATAGTGGGTGGGAAATTCACCTGCTAGTCCCATGCTCCAGAGGGGAGAATAAATGAGAAAAAATGGGCTTCATTCATTCAGTTGTATTTATTGAACGCTTACTGTACGCAGGGCACTGTACTAAGCATTTGGGAGAGGACCATACAACGATAAACGCAGCATGACCTAGTGAATAGAGCCTGGGCCCAGGAGTCAGAAGGTCATGGGTTCTAATTCCGGCTCTGCCACTTATCTGCTGTGTGACCTTGGCCAAGTCATTTCGCTTCTCCATACTTCCGTTCCCTCATTTGTAAAATGGGGATAAAGACTGCGACCCCCATGTGGGGCAGGGACTGTGTCCAACCTGATCATCTTATATCATCAATCGTATTTATTGAGCGCTCACTATGTGCAGAGCACTGTACTAAGCGCTTATAGTAAGCGCTTAGTAAGCGCTTATATCTTTCCCAGCACTTAGAACAGTGCTTAACACATAGCAAGTGCTTATCAAATACCATTATTATACAGCGCTTAGTACAATGCTTTTGGCATATAGCAAGCGCTTAACAAATACCATTATTATTATTATTATTATTAAACAGACAAATTCCCTGCCCAAAATGAGCTTACAGTCTATTACCTTGCAGCCAGAGAGACCTGGATTAGACATAAGGCAGGACTTCCAGACTGCTGGGGTTGGGGTCGGGGGGGGGGGGGGAGACACTAAAGTGGGGTACAGATTAGGAAGGGAGGCAGGGGCCCCTCCATCCCTGAACCCCGTGAGCCTCTTCCAGGCTGGGAGCAGGGGCCTGGCCCCGGTGACCTTTCGGTCCCATCCCAGGTGCTGCCCATGCGGCGGTCACCTTTAGGTCGCCTTTATCGGCCGGTCCTGGCCCAGAGGGGCGGGGGGGGGGGGGGGGCATCCGGTCCACTGACCCCCATCCCACTATTCCACGTGGGTTCCCCCTGGGGAAAAGAGGGAGGGGGACCGGGGGAGAAAGAGACGGGGAGAGGGGTAGAAGGAGGGAGAGAAGAGGAGGGGGAGAAGAAGAGGGGAAAAGAGGTGAGAAATTGGGAGAAGAGGAAGGGGGGAAAGGAGAGGGGGAGGGGAAAGGGAGAAAGAGGGGGAGAAATGGGAGAGGGTTAGAGGGAGAAAGGGGAGAAGGAAAGGGGGAGGGGGATGGGGAAGAAATAGGGGAGAGGGAGAGAAGGAGGGGTGATAGAGGGAAAAGGGGGAGAAATAAGGGAGAAGGGGAGGGGATAGAGGGAGAAAGGGGGAGAAATAGGGGAGGGAGAGAAGGGGGAGGGAGATGGGGAAATTGGGGAGGGGGAGGAGAGGGGGTTAGAGGGAGAGAAGGGGAGAAATAGGGGAAGGGGGAGAAAGGGGGAAGGAGAGAGGGGGAGAGGGTTAGCGGGAGAAAGAGGGGGAGAATTAGGGGAGGGGGTTAGAGGGGAAGAAGAGGGGGAGAAATGGGGATGAGGAGAAGGGGGAGGGGGAGGGGGAGGGGGGAGACGGGGGAGGGGGATGGGGGAGAAATTGGGGAGAGGGGAAAAGGAGAGGGGGTTAGAGGGAGGGGGAGAAATAGGGGAAGGGGGAGAAATAGGGGAAGGGGGAGAAAGGGGGAAGGAGAGGGGGGAGAGGGTTAGAGGGAGAAGGGGAGAATTGGTGGGTTAGAAGGGAAGAAGAGGGGGAGAAATCGGGGACGGGGGAGAAGGAAAGAAGGAGGGGGGATAGAGGGAAAAGGGGGAGAAATAGGGGAGAAGGGGAGGGGATAGAGGGAGAAAGAGGGGAGAAATAGGGGAGGGAGAGAAGGTGCGAAGGGTATAGAGGGAGAAAGAGGGGGAGAAATAGGAGAAGAGGGGGAGAAAGGGGAGGTGGTTAGAAGACAGAAAGAGGGGGATGGGGAAGAAACGGGAGAGGGAGAGAAGAGGGGATAGAAGGAAAAGAGGAGGAGAAACAGGGGAGAAGGGGAGGGGGACAGAGGGAGAAAGGGGGAGGAGGAAGAAATAGGGAAGAGGGGGAGAAGGAGGGGGGAGGGGGCTGGAGGGAGAGAGAGGGGGAGGAGGAAGAGAAAGGGGGAGGGGGCTAGAGGCGGGGGCCGGCTTGTCACTTCCGCCCGTGGGCAGGAACCTCGGGCCCCGGCCCGCCAGGACCACCCGGACCGCATGCTCCTCCTCCTCCTTGGCCTCCTGGTCGTCGTCCTCCTCCTCCTGCTCGGCCTCCGGGGCTCCGCCCGGCCCCCGGCCCCCGGACTCCCACGGAACAGGTCTGTGCCGCCCGCGCTGCCCCCTGGCAGCCGTGGGCAGGGGGCGTTGGGCAGGGGGCTGCCAGCACTGGAGGCCTACCTTGCCGGCCGAAACCCCAGGGGCGGCGGGGGGCTGCTGCGGGACCCCCGGGGCGCACCCCCCCCCGGGCCCTGCCCTTCCGCACCCCGACAGGGCTTTGAGGTTGGGGGGACCCCGGGGCGCCCCGTGGGATGGGGGCTTGGCCAGCAGGAAGAGGGTGGGGAGGGGGGATGGTGGCCACCAGCCTCCGTGGGGGCCGGCCGCACCCCCAGAGACCCCGAGAGAC
This sequence comes from Tachyglossus aculeatus, assembly GCF_015852505.1. NCBI lineage: Eukaryota > Metazoa > Chordata > Mammalia > Monotremata > Tachyglossidae > Tachyglossus > Tachyglossus aculeatus. The sequence goes on along the minus strand of NC_052071.1, from coordinate 14,812,417 downwards.
CTCCGGGCCTTCCCTTGGGGGGTGACCGTCACGAGCTCCCCAAGCCACGGGTCAAGACGATTTTACACCCGAGGAAATGCCCCCTCCCCCAAAACACACAAACAGCCCCCCTCCTTGGGGCTCCAGGTGATTGCACACCTGGCCCGCCCAACCCTCGTGCCAAACGCCCGCAGTAGGCGCAGCTGGAGCTGATCGAGAAATCATTTCTCTCTTTTCCTCTGGCTAATGAGGACTCAGCGCCGCCTCAATCCTCCCACATTGTGCCCCTTTGACTTGCCCGATTTTTCCCACTGTGTCAGTTTAATGTCGTACTTTCCTCTCCCAGGCGCTTAGTACAGTGCTCCGCACACAGTAAGCGCTCAATACATAGGAATCCCCCAACGTGTTTAGGCTAAGTCAAATGCTCCATCCTCCCTGCCCAAGAGGCAGGCTTTGACACAAGACATGCTTGAGTAGAATAAATTTTTACGTGGTTGCACCAGGGAGTGAGTCTTTCAGTCCCCAAAGTCACTCAGGTTTATTGAGTGCTTACTGTGTGTAGAGTACTGTATTAAGCACTTGGGAGAGTACAATGTACCAGACGCCCATAATGAGCTTACGGTCCAGAAGGGGAGACTGACATCGGTATAAATAAATGAATTACAGATACGTACATAAGTGGTGTGGGGCGGGGGGGGGGGGTGAATAAAGGGAGCAAGTCAAGGTGGCGTTGAAGGGAGTGGGAGAAGATGAAAGGAGGGCTTAGTCAGGGAAGGCTCCTTGGAGGAGATGTACCTTCAATAAAGTTTTTAAAGGGGGGGAGAGTAATTTGTCTGTTGAATTTGAGGAGTGAGGGCATTCCAGGCCAGAGGCTGGATGAGGGCCAGGGGTTGGTAGTGAGATAGACAAAATCGAGGTACGGTGAGAAGGTTGGCATTAGAGGAGTTAAGTATTTGAGCAGGATTGTAGTAGGAGGGGGCGAGGTGATTGCTTTAAAGTCAATCAGTCGTATTGAGCGCTTTCTGGGTGCACAGCAGTGTACTAAGCACTTGGGAGAGTACAATTTAACAATACACAGACACACTCCCTGACCACAACGAACTTACAGTCTAGAGAGGGGGGAAAGCCAACAGTGAGGAGTTCCTGTTTGATGCGCAGGTGGATGGGCAACCACTGAAAGTTCTCGAGCCGTGGAGAAACATGGTCTGAACGTTTTTGTAGAAGATGCGAATGGGCACAATTGGATATTTAGAGTATAAGGAAGAGAGAAGAAACTGAGAAACAAACCCTTGGCCCTTCTCTTAGGCTGGGAATCAAGACTTTCTGCAAAATGGGGCCAAGATGGGTTTGTAAACTGTCCTCTTGTCATCCCATGAAATGGGAATAAAAGGGAATGTTTGGTAAACGGGTCTGTTTTTTTTTTTACCTCCCTGCCTCCTGTCCTGGGTGTCTGGGGTGTGAAAGGGCTAGAGAAATCAGCCAAGGGTCCCAGCGTAAGTGGGGGTTGAGTGAATTTCTAGAAAGAGTAAGACTGGGAGGACTGTAGTCAAACAGGGCTCTTGGCCCAAGGATCTGTAATAAGGGAGCCAGGCATCTAATATTGCACTCCTTTATCCGCCTTTGGGGAGTTTTCAGCTCACTTATTAGTCTCTTGCTTCTGCAGCCAAAAGCTACAGATTTGAAGAGTAACAAGGCTCCTAGCATGTAGTGACCATGTGATAAAGATTAAAGTGTCAAAATCATAATGGTAGCCTCTATCCTGATCATTCTGTTGATTGTCCTCTTTTATCACAATACCCTTGGTTAGTTTCCAAATGCTCAGAGCAGGAGCTGTGAGGGAGGATGGTGTGTGGTGTGCTTCGGATGACACTCTGGTAGTTGTCAGGAATCGTGAAAAGTCCTAGATTAACTCATCCTCTGGACTGTAAGCTCGTTATAGGCAGGGAATGTGCCTGTTATATCGTCGTAGTCTCCCCAGCACTTGGTACAGGGCCCTGCACACAGTAAGCACTCAATAAATATGACTGAGTCTTACACAATATAGCAATTGTGAGATGTTTAGAGCCTTCAGAGAATGAGTTCTGGTCCTCGTGTCGTTGGAGAAGAAACCAACAAATTTGGACGCAGTATATGGTTACATGTGTGGTGTTGATTGAATGGAGTGATAGATGATTTCAGGTCAACCTCAGAAGTCCACATTTGATGTTTGTGAGGTGTGTAGGTATTACGAGGGCAGAACTGACTTGATTAGAGAACCCTCGTTGGATCTGTGACACTGATGAAGTGATTAACAACCCCTGGGGGGTGCTTGAATTGGAGAACTGAGCATTGCTGGACAATGAATATGAGATCAAATCTTCTTTCCCTAAAGGATTGTCAAGACCCTTACAGGTGGCTGCGACCCCATAGGAGTGTTCCATTATTGACTCCCAAAGTGGTGCACAGGGTTCTCCCCTGCCATGCCCCAGTGTGACTTTTACAAACCAGAATTTACCATCAGAGCTCATGCTGTGGATCCAGGAAATCAGAAGCAGTGTGGTCTAGTAGAGCACTGACCTGAAAGTCAGAAGGACCTGGGTTCTAATCCCGCCTCCGCCCCCTTGTCCGCTGTGCGACCGTGGGCAAGTTGCAGCGCGGCTTAGTGGAGAGAGCCTCGGCTTGGGAGTCAGAGGATGTGGGTTCTAATCCCGGGTTCACCACTTGTCTGCTGGGTGACCTTGGGCTAGTCACTTAACTTCTCTGTGCCTCAGTTACCTCATCTGTAAAATGGGGATTTAGACTGTGAGCCCCATCAACCTGATTACCTCGTATCTACCCCAGTGCTTAGAACAGTGCTTGGCACATAGTAAGCGCTTAACAAATTCCATAATAATTATTACTATTGTTATTATTCTCTGTACCTGTTACCTCATTTGTAAGATGGGGATTAATACTGTGATGTGGTACATGGACTGTCTAATCTGATTAGCAGGTATCTACCCCAGTGCTTAGTACAGTGCCTAGCACATAGCACTTAACAAATCCCATTTTAAAAAATTGGCTTCTATTCTTAGTTCTGAAAGACTTGCTAGGTGACCTTGAGCAGATCACTTCCCTCCTCTGGTCCTTGGGTTCCCCAACTGTAAAATGAGAATAACAGACTATGTTGTTTCTCAACTCATTGGGGTGTTTGAACAATGAAGGATACAGCAGATGAGAAAACACTTTGAGCTTTTGGGAAGTGAGGTACTAACTGAATGCATGGTGTTATTAAAAAAGCGTGGAAATGAAGACAACTCTCTGGATAATTCAAATCAGACCCATCTTTGCTTTAGTTTTGGAGGCCAGAATAGTTGATCCATTTCATTTTTTAACTCCCAAAGTTTCCCCGTTCAGTGCCAAACGGACTGTAAGTTTGCTGTGGGTAGGGAATGTGTCTGTTTATTGTTGTATTGTCCATTTATTCATTCAATTGAATTTACTGAGCGCTTACTGTGTGCAGAGAACTGTACTAAGAGCTTGGAAAGTACAGTACAACAATAAAGAGACAATCCCTGCTCGCAACGGGGGAGACAGACATCAATTTAAATATATAAAATTATAGATACATACATCTATACATAAGTGCTATGGGGCGGGGAGGAGGAAAGAACAAAGGGAGTGAGTCAGCCTGACACGGAAGGGAGTGGGAACTAAGGAAAAGCGGGGCTTAGTCTGGGAAGGCCTCTTGGAGGTGGAACGCCTTCAGTAGGGCTTTGAAGGTGGGGATAATGATTATCTGGTGGATTTGAGGAGGGAGGGCATTCCAGGCCAGAGGTAGGACGTGGGCCAGGGGTCGGCGGCAAGGCAGGCGAGGTGGAGGCCCATTCAGAAGGTTGCACCAGAAGAGCGGAGTGTGCGGGCCGTGATATAGAAGGAGAGAAGGGAGGTGAGGTAGGAGAAGCAGCGTGGCTCAGTGGAAAGAGCACGGGCTTTGGAGTCAGAGGCCATGGGTTCAAATCCCGGCTCTGCCAATTGTCAGCTGTGTGACTTTGGGCAAGTCACTTCACTGTGCCTCAGTTCCCTCATCTGTAAAATGGGTATTGACTGTGAGCCCCCCGGGACAACCTGATCACCTTGTAACCTCCCCAGTGCTTAGAACAGTGCCTTGCACATAGTAAGCGCTTAATAAATGCCATCATCATCATCATTATTATTAGGAGGGGGCAAGGCGAGGAGTTTTTGTTTGTCGGAGGTGGATAGAAAAGCGCTGGAGACTTTTGAGGAGGGGGTGACATGAAAAATAATCCAGGCAGCAGAATGAAGTATGGAGTAGAGTGGGGAGAGGCAGGAGGCTTGGAGGTTAGCAAGGAGGCTGATGCAGTAATCTAGGCAGGATAGGATGAGTGATTGTACTAATGTGGTAACGGTTTGGATGGAGAGGAAAGGGCACATCTTGGCGATGTTGTGAAGGCGAGACCAAGCGCTAAGTAATAATAATAATAATAATGGCATTTATTAAGCGCTTATTGTGTGCAAAGCACTGTTCTAAGCGCTAGGGAGGTTACAAGGTGATCAGGTTGTCCCACAGGGGACTCACAGTCTTAATCACCATTTTACAGATGAGGTAACTGAGGCACAGAGAAGTGAAGTGACTTGTCCAAAGTCACACAGCTGACAATTGGTGGAGCCAGAATTCGAACCCATGACCTCTGACTCCAAAGCCCGTGCTCTTTCCTACTGAGCCACGCTGTAAGTGGTCAATAATTACAATTGATTGCCACTGTACTAAGCCCTGGGACCAATATTAATCAGATCGGACACTGTCCTTGTCCCCCCAGGAACTCACAGAACAAGTAGGAAGGAGAACAACTATTTGGTCCCCATTTTACAGATGACAAACCTGAGGCACAGAACCATAAAGCGACTTGCCCAGGACCACGCAGCAGGGTAGCAGCAGAGGTGGGATTGGAACCCAGATCCTATGGGTCCCGGGTCCAGACCCTTATGGCGGTGCTGTAAAGGGTAGGAATTAGAGATGGGCCTAATTCCTTCTTCACTAGGAGTGGACAGGGATTCTCCATCGGCCTGAGAGTGTACATGACTCCTCTCTGGGGGTGAATCTGGTGAGCCCATCACCCGCCCGTCCCCTGAACCATCTGCTTCCCCATCTCGGGCCCTGTAACTAACTTCAGCTGTTGCCTGCAGTAAGATGGAGGGGGCAGCAGAACAGCGGGCAGTAGTTAGTCAATTGTACTTATTGAGTGCTTACTGGGTGCAGAGCACTGTACTAAGCACTTGGCAGAGCACAATATAACACTGAAGCTTCAGACAGTGTGAGTCGCCCATTCACCTTCTTTTAAGATGTGGATTTTTGACCCAAAGGGGGAAAGAAAATGAAGCCCTTTATGGTGGTGGCGGCTTATGCCTCAAAGCTCATAGAAAGTCACATAGAAGGAGAATAGAAAGAGTGTGAGCCCGAGAATCAGAGGATCTGGATTCTAATCCTGGCTCCACTATTTGCCTGCTGTGTGACTGTGGATAAGTCACTTACTGGTGCCTCAGTTTTCTCATATGCAATACTTGTCAGTACCTGTTCTCCCTCCCTGTTAGACTGTGACCCCTATGTCAGACTGAGACTGTATCCAATCTGATTATCTTGCATTCACCACAGCGCTCAGTACAGTGACTGGCACAGAGTAAGTGCTTACCAAATACCTTGAATCAGTATTACCCAGTTTGTGTGGTCAGGCTCAGGACCTCTATCAATAATAATGAGATGCTTTGTGGCATAGGGGTAGGGACCGTCTCTATATGTTGCCGACTTCCCAAGCGCTTAGTACAGTGCTCTGCACACAGTAAGCGCTCAATAAATACGACTGAATAAATGAATGAATGATAGAGAATAGACCTGGAAGTTGGAAGGGCCTGAGTTCTAATCCCAGCTCTGGCACATGTCTGCTGTGTGACCTTGGGCAAGTCACTTAACTTCTCTGGGCTTCAGTTACCTCATCCGTAAAATGGGGATTGAGACTGGGAGGCCCAGGTAGGGGGGACAAGGGCTACTTCCAATCTGATTGGCTTGTGTCTACCCCAGTGCTTAATGCAGTGCCTGGCACAGAGTAAGCACTTAACAAATACCATAAAAAATAATAGTTGTGCTATTTCTTAAGTGCTTATTCTATGCCAGACACAGAACTAAGTGCCGGAGTAGATACAAGGTAATTAGGTCAGACATAGTCCCTGTTCTACATATGGCTCACAGAGTAAGTAGGAGGGAGAACAGGTATTGAATCCCCATTTTTACAGAGGAGGTAACTAACTGAGGCACGGAGAAGTGAAGTGACTTGCTCAAGGTCACAGAGCAGTTAAGTGGCAGAGCTGTGAGCCCATTGTTGAGTAGGGACCGTCTCTATATGTTGCCAATTTGTAATTCCCAAGTGCTTAGTACAGTGCCGTGCTCACAGTAAGTGCTCAATAAATACGATTGAATGAATGAACCCAAGTCTCCTGACTCCCAAGCCTTTGCTGTTTCCACTAGGCAGTGTTGTAATGATCAGTATACAAGGGAAATGGAATCAATCATTGAGCATTTAGTGTGTGCAGAGCACTGTACTAAGCATTTGGGAGAGTACAGTATAACAGAGGTGGTAGATATGTTCCTTGCCATAGGCAGAGCAGGAAAGCAGACAGGCCTGCAAGTTCAGAATCGAATGTCGGTGAGAAATAGCACTTAGCTGTCCAGCTCTGTTACCATATGGATCAAACTAGAAGAGTCTACGGACCATAAACTGTTCACAGACTAAAGCTACCAGCGTAAATGATGGACGTGTCTGTGTAAAAGTCTTCACCTTTGTAGCCACTTCTGTTAACGCCCCACCACCTCTTCTAAGGTACGTGCCTTCTGAATCTCTCTGCCCTCTGAGGCAGCTGGCTACCATCCACCCCGACCCCGCTATAGCAGCCTTTGGACTCTGAATTGCAGGGAGATTCGAGAACATCTTCTCTTGGGGGGCAAAAAAAGTTCTTCAGTCATAAATTGCAGGGAGATTCGAGAACATCTCCTGTGTGGGGGAAAAAGTGACTCGGTCCAAGTAACAACCTCTCTGGAAGCATTAGCAGCTCTAGCTAGCTGCCGGCGTGCTGGGGCATACAGGGATAATCTTCGAGGTTTCCTCGAACCCCCCATGAAGCCCAGGGTTCCAGTTCAGAGTTTTATTTTGTGGTTCCGGGAGCTGTAACAGTTTGTGGGTTTGGTGATCTTTTAAGGAGATGTGGCAAGAAAGGAAGCAGTGCTCACATAATCATTAAACCACCGATAACCAACCACCTCCACTGCCTTCCCGCTCTGGCTCAAATGTCACACGCGTGGTCGGCGAGATTATGAACGTTGCTTTGCTAGTGGTCAGGAGTGGGGGCAATGTAGTCTAGCGGAAAGAGCTCGGGCCAGAGAGCCAGAGGACCTGACTTCTACTTCCCCTTCTGCCCCTTGCCTGCTTTGTGACCTTGGGCAAGTCGCTTCACTTTTATGTGCCTCACTTTCCTCATCTGTAAAATGGGGATAAAATGCCTTTTTTTCCCCACCTTCTTAAGCTGCAAGCCCAATGTGGAACGGGATCTGTGCCTCACCTATTAATCCTGCATCTCCACCAGGGCTTAGCCATATAGTAAGCGCTTATCAGTACCATCTTCATTATTGTTATAGAGTGATTTCTTCACTCCCCACCCTGGGGTTGTGCTGGAGGTGGCAACAATTCTCTCTGCCCCGTGGTTACCCCACTTTTTTAAATGGTATTCATTCATTCAATAGTGTTTATTGAGCGCTTACTGTGTGCAGAGCACTGTACTAAGTGCTTGGGAAGTACAAGTTGGCAACATATAGAGACGGTCCTTACCCAACAGCGGGCTCACAGTCTAGAAGTATCTGTTAAGCACTTACTGTGTGCCAGGCACTATATTAAGTGCTGGGGTAGATACAGGATAATCAGGCTGGACACTGTCCCTGTCCCACATAGGGCTCACAATCATAATCCAACATGACCAAATGAAAGGAAATGGACTTGAGCTGCAGCAGGGGGGATTTGGGTTAGAGTTGAGGGGGACTTTGTGAGTGATGGTTGGCAGGTGTTGGAATGGATGCTTGAGAAAGGGTGTGGATGGCTTTTCCATAGAGAACTTTAGAGAGGGCAGAGCACCTGTCTGCCCAGTGTAAAATTCTTCTCCTGAATTAAGTGGATGGAGAGAGGATGTGGAGCTTCCTCCCGACCATGGGGACTGAGGATGCAAAGGGAATGGATTTCAGGAAACATTTCCTCTAGAAATCAAGGTGATGGGGGTTTTGACTTTCAGAGGAGGAGCCTGGTCCACTCATGGGGCTAAGCAAGTGGATGGAAACTCTCGGGTTCTGAGTTCTAATTCTTATTGTCCTTCCCCCCTGCAAATTTGGTGGTTTGCGGGCAAGTGAGTGGGTGGTAATGTCTTCATCTGCAAGAGGGTGTTTTGGATATCAGGATGCTTGCTGGGTCCCAGTCTTGAGTACGGAGTAGTGGAAACTTAGTTTTTTTGTTACTTTCTTTGTGTTTTTATGGTATTTGTTAAGTTCTTACTGTGTGATAGGTACTGCTCTAAGCACTGAGGCAGATACAAGGTTGGACACGGTCAACCTTGTCAATCAATCAGTTGTATTTATTGAGAGCTTACTATGTGCAGGGCCCTGAACTATGTACTTGGGAGAGTACAATACAACAGAATTAGCAGACACCTTCCCTGCCCTTAACGAGCTTACAGCCCTGTTCCACGTGGGATTCACAGTCTTGATCCCAATTTCGCAGATGAGGTAACTGAGGCCCAGAGAAATTTGAGAGAGAATTGTTGCCACCTCCAGCACAACCCCAGGGTGGGGAGTGAAGAAATCACTCTATAACAATAATGAAGATGGTACTGATAAGCGCTTACTATAAAGCTAAGCCCTGCTGGAGCTGCAAGATTAATAGGTGAGGCACAGAACCCATTCCACATTGGGCTTGCAGCTTAAGAAGGTGGGAAAAAAAGGTATTTTATCCCCATTTTACAGATGAGGAAAGTGAGGCACATAAAAGTGAAGCGACTTGCCCAAGGTCACAAAGCGGGCAAGGGGCAGAGAAATGAAGTGCCTTGCCCCAAATCACACAGCAGACAAGTGGCAGAGTCAGGATTAGAACCCAGGACCCTCTGACTCCCAGGCTGGTGCTCTAACCCCTAGGCCACACTGCTTCTCAAAGGAGGCCACGGCCGCAGGCTGACTGGCACATGTTCATTCATTTAGTGGTATTTATTGAGCGCTTACTGTGTGCAGAGCACTGTACTAAGCGCTTGGGACAATACAGTACAACAGACATGTTTCCTGCCCACAACAAGCCTGTATTCTAGAGCACGTTCTCCTGGACAGGTTGGGAGAGATACTGGGCCCCGCTGAGAGGGATTTGAAGCCCTGTGGTCCAGTTCGGTGCCAGATACGATGGATACAACTGGAACTGATGATTGTGAATGAAATCGGAGGCTTCCTTCCGGGCCACGGCAGCAGGGAGTTATTCTCCTGGAGGCAGCAGCTGGTTGCTAAGAGTCTGGAGCTCCCTCGGAGCTGACTCAGCTCCGTGTCCGCCTCCTGTCAGGACTCGTCCTTTCGGCTCCGTTCTGAGGGACCGAGGAGTATCGGGGACAGAGCTCCGGGGAGCCCACAGGGATTAGGATAAACCTCGGCTCTTTCCTTCTGCCCCTGCTCTCTATGCAGGTGGTAAAGAGAAGCGGCGTGGCCTAGTGGCAAGAGCACGGGCTTGGGACTCAGAACACGGATTCTAATCCCTGCTCCGCCGCTTGTCTGCTGCATGACCTTGGGCAGGTCACTTAACTTCTCTGAGCCTCAGTTACCTCATTTGTAAAATGGGGAATAAGACTGTGAGCTCCATGTGTGACAGGGACTGTGTCCAACCTCATTGCCTTGTATCTACCCTAGTGCTTAGAACAGTGCTTGGCACATAGTGCTTATTATTAATTTTTTTTATTATTAAAGAGTTCAAAAAGACTAGCTGTGGAGAGAAATCCACAGTCAGCAGAGGTGGGATGGGGTCTCCCATCCCTAAATGTACTTCCGTTTGCCATAATGTATTTAGATAAACACGATACATGGTTTGCCCCAAATTATTTAGTTGAACAAGCTCTCCAAATTATTTCCGACCGGAACTGTATCGAATGCATTTTCCAACCCTGAGCCCCTCTAAATTCACTGTGAAATGAATGAACACATCAGGGCGGTCCTCCCAGAGGCCACTGTGGCGGCCACAAGCGCTGCTGCTCTTGGACCTCTTTGGGGGCGGGCGGTGATGGCTCTTGAAAGAGGTCAAGAGGCTGAGCACCGCTCTGGGGAAGGGGAGTCCTCAGATTCATCATGGGTTTGAGAGTCCAGTCCCTGGAGCAGCTCCTGGGTCTGGAGAAAACTGTGAAGAGGAAATGGGCATAGATGAGACAGTGGGATCATAATTTGATGTCAGGAAGAACACATCCTGTCAGACTGATTCCAGCGTGGCTCAGGGACTCGGTGAGCTCTCCAGCCCTGGAGATCGTTTCTAAATGAATAGACACTTTCCTGGCCCGGATGCAGGGGACTGGACCAGGTGACTCCTTGCAGTCTCTTCCTCTAGACTGTAAGCTCGCTGTGGGCAAGGAATGAGTCTGTTCATTGTTATAGTGCACTCTCCCAAGCACTTAGTACATTGCTCTGCATACAGTAAGCGCTCAAGAAAAACGACTGAATGAATGAATCTTCCGGCTCTAGGATACTGTGAAATAGGAATTCCTGACTGTGAACCACCAACTTGAGGATTTTGAAACCGAATTCTCTACCAACCGCCTGAATTCCTCCCTTTGCCCTTTTCGGAGTTACATCATCATCCAAGTGCTGGCTACAGCTGTGCTGATCAACAAATGTTTCCAGCAATCCCTCCCTCCCCTCAGGCCTGGTTGCCACTCCCAGGAGGACCTGATCCGATGTGTTTCCAGGTTGCCTGGGGATGGACTGGGCGTCTGGGAAGAGAGACTATCTGGAGCTGTGGGCTTCTGTTCTGGTGACCGTCCCTGGGGAAAGACCATATAATAATAATGGTATTTGTTAATCGCTTACTGTGTGCCAGGCTCTGTACTAAGAGCTGGGGTAGGGACACGCTAATCAGGTTAGACACAGTCCCTGTCCCATGTGGAGCTCACAGTCTTGATCCCCATTTAACAGGTGAGGGAACTGAGGCACTGAGAAGTGAAGTGACTTGCCTGAGGTCATGGCAGACAAGTGGCTGAGCTGAGATTAGAACCCAGCTCATTCTGACCCCCAGGCCCGTGCTCCAGCCACTAGGCAACACTGCTTCTTTTCCTCATCTTCCCTAATTTCCACCCACTGCTCCCACCAACAGTGAACAGATGCCCCAATTCCAAAACCGCTCACTGTTTCGAGTACCCTTTGCTCCAACTTAAGGGTTTTTTTTTCCCCCTACTCTTCCAAGCTGTGGGTTATTGTTCCAGATGGAATCGTTTGGATTATTCAAGCCATTAAAAATTACAACTTGCGGTTTCCCCGTGACCTCAGAATCTTGGTGTCTGGCTAATGGTTTCCGATCCTACCTAACATCTGTGCTCTCTGGTTGGCCTGGATTCAGTGCAGCACACCGCCGTGGAAGCCTGTTTCCCCTCCAAGGGTTGGGTGAGGCAAGACTCAAAACTTCACTTCAAAATGTTAAGTGCTGTGTTTTTTATACTAATGGTCCACTCAGGGTACCTTTGCGTGTTTCCTTTTTTGGCCGAGGCTTCCCTTCCCTGGCTCTGAATAATTGAAATGGGAAACTTGCAAGCTGCCAAAAAGGCCCCTTGTTACTGATGCTTACAGGGAGATTGGTGTTTAGAAGGGGTTGGGGCTTTCAGAAGGGTGATTTTTTTTTTTTGGTATGGTATTTGTCAAGCGCTTACTATGCGCCACACACTGTACTAAGCTCTGGGGTAGATACAGGCTGATCAGGTTGGACACGGTCCATATCCCACATAGGGTTCATGATTTAAATCCTCATTTTTCAGATGAGGTAACAGAGGCACAGAGAAGTGACGTGATTTGCCCAAGGTAACACACAGCAGACAAGTGGCGGAGCTGGGATTAGAACCCAGATCCTTCTGAGTCCCAGGCCTCCCACGGGGCCGTGCTGCTTCTCTGTTGAGGTGGGTTCTGTTGGAAAATGAATGAGCCTGGACGTGATGGATTTTGAGACACTTGGAGGAACCCAAAAGGTGCTCTTTCTGACAGGAGGGGATGAACTCCCCAAAACAACCGGGCAGAAATCGGGCCCTTCTATGCCCAGGTGGGCTTTGCTGCCATGAAGGAGGCATTTGTTTCCCTTGGTGTGGCTCGCCATGGGTGATGATGGCAGTTTCTCCAAAGCTGGATTGGCCCCTCTCTGGGTCAGGGTGTTCTTGAGAAGCAGCGTGACTTAATGGAAAGAGCAGGGGCTTGAGAGTTAGAAAATGTGGGTTTTAATCCCAGCTCTGCCACTTGTCTGCTGTGTGACCTTGGTCAAGTCACTTAACTTCTCTGTGCCTCAGTTACCTCATCCGTAAAATGGGGATTAAAAGTGTGAGCCCTCTGTGGGACAGCCTGATTACCGTGTATCTACCCAGCGCTTAGACCAGTGCTTGGCACCTAGTAAGTGCTTAACAAATACCATAATTATTAAGGTGTTCTGGGCTGCCTGTGTTAGAGGAGGAAATGGATGATCCTACTGTTGGGTAGGGACTGTCTCTATATGTTGCCAACTTGTACTTCCCAAGCGCTTAGTACAGTGCTCTGCACACAGTAAGCGCTCAATAAATACGATTGATGATGATGATGATGATGATGATGATGACGATCAAAATCAGGGTATTCCGAGCCCCAGACCCTAACATCAAAGAAAACCAGGACATTGAATATAAATTGTCATTGCTGATTTCAGATGGAGTGCAGAGATCTGGTTTACCAACTCTGTTGTATTGTCCCCTTCCAAAATACTACTACTGCTACTACTACTCCTCATACTAATAATATTTGTTAAGTGCATACTGTGTGTCAAATGCTGTTCTAAGTGCTGGGGTAGATACAAGTTAATCAGGTTGGATACAGTCCCTGTTCCACATGGGGCTCAGAGTCTTCATCCCCACTTTACAGATGAGGGAACTGAGGCAAAGAGAAGTGGCAGAGCTGGGATTAGAACCCAGGTTCTTCTGACACCCAAGCCTGTGCTCTATCTACTAGGCCAGGCTGCTTACAGACTAGGGAGAGAAGGGCCCAGGGCGGATACCTGAAAACCTTTTTCGGAACGATGTCGAAAGTGGAGTCAGGAAGGCAGGATTCCCTCTGCCCTCCCAACCAGGTCCCCCAGAGGGATAATCATCAATCATATTTATTGAGCGCTTACTGTGTGCAGAGCACTGTACTAAACGCTAAGGGATGCACTCAACAACCGGGGTGGGGAGGAGGATGGGAGGTGCAGTGGGCATAGGCCAGGGGCCAGAAGGGAAGCAGACAACTGGAAGGAGCCATGAGGTCAAGAGAGGGTTATTTTGGGATAGGAGAGACATGCGCATGGGACAGCCGCTCTCTCCAAACCTCAGCCCAATGGACTGGGGTCCGCTGGAAAGAGCCCCGGGAGTCAGGAAGGTGTAGTGAATTAATCAAGGAAGGTTTCCTGGAGGAAGCGGGGTTACAGGTTGGCTTTGAAGCTGTGAAGGACTAGGGTCTGGCAAACTGCTGGGAGGAGACGGAGTCCCTGGCCAGAGGGACAGTGTGAGCTACTGGCCAGAGTTCATTCAGTCGTATTTATTGAGTGCTGACTGTGCGCGGAGACCTGTACTGAGCACTCGGGAGTGTACGGTACAACAATAAACAGACACATTCCCGGCCCACAACGAGCTCACAGTCTAGCGGGGAGAGGGAGGGTCACCCCGGGGAAGGATTCCACCTCTCTTGGTCTCAGTGTACCATCTGAAAATTGGGGAGGATCATGGAGAGAATAAAATAAAGATGCCAGGTGAGAATGGATTGGGTGCCCTTAAGAAAAAAAAAAAAACTCTAGGAATCCATGGGATTATTTTGCGGGATTAGTCCAACCAGGCTCTTTGTGGGGAGCGAGGATGGGGAGAGAGAGAGATGCAGATATACAGACCCCCTGGCTCCATGCTTTCTGATCCCATTTCCCGTCCCTGGCATTAGGGGCCGGCAGGGGAAATACCTGTGTTAGTTCATACCAAAAAGGCAAGGGGCTAATTCTGTTGTACTCTCCCAAGCGCTTAGTATAGTGCTCTGCACATAGTAATTGCTCAGTAAATGCCACTGATCTGAGGGAGTGGGGCTCCAAGGCAGCATTGTCTAGTGGTTAGAGCAGGAGCCTGGAAGTCAGAAGGCCATGGGTTCTAATCCCAGCTCTGCCACTTGCTTGCTGTGTGACCTTGGGCAAGTCACTTCACTTCTCTGTACCTGTTACCTCATCTGTAAAATGGGGATTACGACTGTGAACCCCTCATGGGACAGGGACCGCGTCCAACCTGATTTTCTTGTATCCACCCCAGTGCTTTGTACAGTGCCTGGCACATAATAAGTGCTTAACAAATACCACAATTATTATTATTATTAATATTATTATTATTCAGGCCTGGGAATTTGGAGCTTGCACTGCTGTTTCTCACCGGGCTCAGTTTGTTCGCTACAATCAAGGACGTTCAGCTCTCTGACGGGTTGAGGTAGTGACTTCTGAGTTTGTTGATATCACTTGTTGCATTTGGAAGTCGCACATAGTTCTCAAACTCCCAGGCACATAAGGGCAGAGGAAAATGCCTGCTCACTAATTTTTTTGGAGGATATTTGTTAAGCATTTACTGTGTGCCAGGCACACTAAGCAATGGGGTAGATACAAGATGATCGGATTGGATTGGATACAGTCTCCGTCCCACATGGGGCTCACAGTCTCAATCCCTATTTTACGGATGAGGTAACTGAGGCACAGAGAAGGTAAGTGACTTGCCCAGTGTCACACAGCAGTTGAGTGGCAGAGTGAGGATTAGAATCCAGGTGCCTGCTGAATCCACTAGACCATGCTACTTCTCGGAGTCCAGCCACACGTTGAGGAGCAGAAAGAGTGGACAAGGGACTTGGGGAGTCCAGCCACACGTTGAGGAGCAGAAAGAGTGGACAAGGGACTTGGGGAATTCCTGAACTGGATCATCAGAATGAGGACCATTGTGTTGGCTGCCTAGGATCTCACTGCCTTGATAGGTGTCTACCCTCCTCTTCCCCGTCTCCCCCTCACCTCCCTGTTTCACCCTGATATGGTGGTCTTCTTGCATTCTCTTTTCCCACCCTGGTGGATGAGGGGAAGGCGTACAATTAACCAGCATTCGTGGCTTCATTTTGAGTCGTCTCAGTCTCCCTCCGTCTTTCCCACCTTTGTCACTCATTGAGCCCAGTGCTGAGGGCTGGCCCTGAAGCAGAACAGGGTCTCGGGTAAGCTTACTGGAGATAAGCATCCCTCTCTGTCGCTACGGTAACTGTGCCCTGGCTCGCCGGGTCACACGGTAGGTACAGTGGACACTCTATGATGGGCGATCATGGTCATGGATAACTGAAATTCACGGATAATCCACAACCTCCATTGAACTTCCACTGACTTGCTGCAGAGAGCCAAGGGGAGTATTATTATTATTTATTTTTCCTTTTTTTAAAAAAATGGTATTTAAGATCAATGTACCCCAATGTACCAAGCACTGTTCTAAGTGCTGGGGTAGATAAAAGCTAATCAGGTTGGACACAGTCCATGTCCCATGTGGGGCTCACAGTCTTAATCCCCATTTTACCGATGAGGTAACTGAGGCACAAAGAAGTGATTTGCCCAAGTTCACACAGCAGAAAAGTGGCAGAGCCAGGATTAGAACCCGAGAAGCAGTGTGGGCCAGTGGATAGAGCCTGAGCCTAGGAATCAGAAGCACCTGGGTTCTAATCCCAGCTCTGCTCCTTGTCTTTTCTATGTGATCTTGGACAAGTTACTTCACTTCTCTGTGCCTCAGTTACCCCATCTGTCAAATGGGGATTAATAATGATAATAATAATAATGATGATAAGTATTTAAGTGCTTATGTGCCAAGCCCTATTCTGAGGACTGTGGTAGATACAAGGGAATCAGGTTGTCCCATGTGGGGCTCATAGTCTTAATCCCCATTTTACAGATGAAGTAACTGAGGCACAGAGAAGTTAAGTGACTTGCCCAAAGTCACACAGCAGACAAGCGGCAGTGTCAGGATTAGAACCCACTACCTTAGACTCTCAAGCTCTTTCCACTGAGCCATATAAGACTGTGAGCTGTCAAATGGGGATTAAGACAGTGAGACCCATGTGGGACAGGGACTAGGTCCAACCTGATTACCATGAGTCTACCCGGCACTTAAATACCATTAAGACAAAAACCAAAAAACAAATCCTCTGACCCCAGGCCTGTCCTCTTTCCATTAGGCCATACTGCTTCTCTGGTTAAATTTTCCCTGATTAATCAGGGAAAGCTTCCTGAAGGAGTTGGGCCTTGCACTGTGAGAGATACCTCCTAGCCAAGGGGTACAGGAAGGTTGTTGGAGAGTGCCTGGAGCAGGTGTGAAGATAACCGCTCTTCTGCGGAGGACCGGGCTTTGGATGAGGCATTCTCAAATGGGGCCCGTTCCACTGCTGGAGGGTGGGCCCACTCCCACTCAACCCACTTTGGCCTTGATGGATATTCATTGGCACAGGAAGGAAAATGGATGAATGGGATTGGAGAGCCATGCGCTGCACCCCTCCGCCCCCTTCCTCCATCTGCCCCCCAGACAATGGGGGAACGTCCAATTTAGTCGCTCCGGAGAGCGGGCCGGTTGGGGGGAGAGGGGAGCAACTGGGCTCTCGGGCAGACTGCGGGATTCTTATGCTAATGGGAGGCCGGCTATCCCAATGCCATCTGCCGTCCCTGAGGCCCGGCCGGCTGGGCCATTCCGCCCCCGCCTGCCCGGATTAGTGTCAGGTGGTCCAGGATGGAGGGTCCCAGCGGGTTGCTAACCTCCCCGTCGCATTCAGACTTCAGAGAAGGGCTGACAGGCTGCTTTCCCAGGGACAAGTGGGAGGGCGACCCTAGCCCCAGAGAGCCGTGTGGCGTCCTCGGGGAGGAACCTCAGCCCTGCACAGCAGCTCTTTGGGGAAGGTCAGAGGTCACCAGCCACTGCTCCCTTCCCTTTTCACCAGCTTTGCCAGTTGAGGTTTGATTCAGCGGTGCAGACTGTCCGCGGGTTGGGGTCGGTGGGAGGGGGAGGAAACAGGCCCTGGGCTTCTGTACTATGTGAAATAGATGGAGCCTGCAGGGGTCTTTGGAGGAAGAAAGGGATTGTTCATTACTCTTCCACTCAGTCAGTTTGGTCGTATTTATTAAGCGCTTACTGCATTCAGAGCAGCATGGTGTAGAGGAGGGAACATCCATCATCATCCATTGTATTTATTGAGCACTTACTGTGTTCAGAGCACTGTACTAAGCACTTGGGAAGTACAAGTTGGCAACACATAGAGACGGTCCCTACCCAACAGTGGGCTCACAGTCTAGAATGGGGAGACAGAGAACAGGCCTGGGTGTCAGAAGGTCATGGGTTCTAATCCCGTCTCTGCTGTGTGAGCTTGGGCAAGTGATTTCAATTCTCTGCGCCTCAGTTACCTCATTTGTAAAATGGGGATGGAGACTGAGCCCCTTGTGGGACAGGCACTGTGTCCAGCCCGATTTGCTTGTATCCATCCCAGCGCTTAGTACGGTGCCTGGCACACAGTAAGCACTAAGCAAATACCACAGTAGTTATTATTACTAAGCAGACACATTCCCTGCCCATAACTAGCTTACGGTCTAGAGGGGGAGACAGACATTAATAGAAATAAATAAATTGCAGATAAGTGCTGTGGGGCTGGGGCGGGTTGGCGAGTGGTGGTGAATTAAGGGAGCCGATCGGGGTAGTCGGGGTAGGCCTCTTGGAGGAGATGTGTCTTCATTAAGGCTTTGAAGGGGGGAGAGAGTAATAGTCTGTTGGCTATGAGGAGGGAGGGCTTTCCAGGCCAGAGGCAGGACATGGGCAAGAGGTTGGCTGGGAGATAGACGAGATCAAGGTAATAATAATAATAATTTTGGTATTTGTTAAGCACTTACTATGTGCCAAGCACTGTTCTAAGCGCTGAGGTACAGTGTTCTAAGGTACAGTGAGAAGGTTAGCATTAGAGGAGCGAAGTGGGCGGGCTGGATTGTAGGCGCATGGAGATTGAGTGAGACAGCGCGTTGGCCACTGCTTCCCTTCTGGCCCCTGGCCTATGCCCACTGCACCTCCCATCCTCCTCCCCACCCCAGCAGCCCTCTGGGGGACCTGGTTGGGAGGGCAGAGGGAATCCTGCCATCCTGACTCCACTTTCGACATTGTTCTGCAAAAGGTTTTCAGGTGTCCGCCCTGGGCCCTTCTCTCCCTAGTCTGTAAGCAGCCTGGCCTAGTAGATAGAGCACAGGCTTGGGAGTCAGAAGAACCTGGGTTCTAATCCCAGCTCTGCTACTTGTCTGTTGTGAGACCTTGGGCAAGTCACTTCTCTATGCTTTGGTTACCTCATCTGTAAAATGGGGACTAATGTGGGACAGGGACTGTCACTTACCAAATGTCACATGCCTTCCATCTCTCTTCCCTGGGCCTCACTGCGTCTCTGGCCCGGGGCCCCATTCCTGATCAGGGCCTGCTCGCTGACCCTGAAGTGTCCCAGTGCCAGGGACTCAGGACAGGACACTCCTCCCCAAGCTGGGGTCGCCTTCCTGTGTCGTGGAGAGCGACGTGATCTGGCGATGGTGTGTCTGTCTGGGAGAGAGGGGCTTGAGGACAGAAGTCCCTATGTTTGGAAGGGCTGGAGTGAGGGCCAGAATGTTCGCTGTGGTTGTTCATCACTTGGAAGCCACCGAGCTCCTCTCCTCAGGGCATTGACTATGTCTCCAAGGGTTGATGGCCCTTGGGCTTCCAGGGGGAGGTGGGGTAGGGCACGGTGGTAGGGGTAGGGCACGGTGGTCCATTTAGCCTTCTAGCTTTTGCCCCGGGAAAATCACTCTTGACGATTGTCCATCCCGACACCCTAGCTCCCTTTGGGACACCAGGATCCTTGGGAATCCACTGGCCAATCCTCCCAAGGAGGCAAAGGGTGGGCTGATGGAAGGAGCGCTGAGCTGGCCGTCGGCTATGGTCAGACTCTAAGCCCGGCCAGGGGAGTGCCGTGTGTCTTTGGACAATCCACTTACCCATTCTGTGCTTCAGCTTTCTCCATCCTGAAAACTAGAGATGCTATGGTCGGGATGTCCCTCCCTTCACAGAGATATTGTGAGGGTGAATGTGGGAAATCCTTATGGAAAAGAAATCTGTGAAGAGGAGTGATTCTAGACGGTACTGTTAAGATGAAATGTTATGTTCCAAGTGCTGCACTACGGGCTGGGGCAGATACACAGCAATCGGATAAGACACAGCCTTGCAGTCAAAGAGTATCGTGGTATACACAGCCTCAGAGTCAAAGAGTTAGGGAGAATGGGTAGAACAGTGCCCAGCACTTAGAACAGTGCCTGGCACATAGTAAGTGCTTAACATACACCGTCATCATCAATGGATATCTAGTCTGTATTGTACTGATGAGGAAAGAGGCCCAGAGAGGTTAGGCGACGTGCCCAAGGTCACAGAGTAGGCTAGTGGAAGAGCTGGGCTTGGAGCCCGGGTTTCCCAGCGCTTTGCTGCCTTTCCGCAGCTGGCATATTGAGCTCTTCAGAAAGAAGGCATTGCTGTCCTTGTTTTGCAAATGTAAAAGTCCAACTCTCTCCCAAACACTAGTTTATTACAGATGGCAACAGTTATTCTGTTTATGTTAGTGCCCAACAAATCACAGTAATCCCTTTCACCCACACCCCGGGACCTTCCATCAGGGCGAGACGTGAGTTGGTGGCCAAGGTAATGTGTCTGGTCAGGGGGACTTGTCGCCATCCTCCTGGCTCAAGGGCAAGCCTCACAGCAGGCCAGAAGTAATAGTAGTGGGATTTTTTTTACAATGCCTTCTTTGTGCCAAGCTCTGGGTTAGATGCCAGATAATCAGGTCGGGCACAGTCCCTGTCCCACGTGGGGCTCACAGTCTGAGGAGGAAGGAGAACAGGGATTGCCTCCTCATTTTTCAGATGAGGAAACTGAGGCACAGAAAAGTAAAGTGATTTGCCCAAGGGTGCATGGCAAATATGTAGTGGAGTGAGATTAGAACCCAGATCTCCCAACTCCCTGCCCCGTGCCCTTTCTATTTTCCAGTCAAGAAAGGGTCAGCTCTCCAAGCGAGAACCCAAAATCCTAGTCCCTGCTCCTCCTGCTCTCCTTGCTCTGTTTCCCAAGCCCAAATTATTTATTTATATGAATGTCTGTCTCCCTTTCTGGACCATAAGCTCATAGTGGGCAGGGAATGTATCTACCAACTCTGTCCTATTGCACTCTTCCAAGCTTAGTGGATAGAGCATGGGCTTGGGAGTCAGAAGGATCTGGGTTCTGCCACATGTCTGCTTTGTGACCTTGGGCAAGTCACTTTATTTCTCTGGGCCTCAGTTACTTCATCTGTAAAGTGGGGATTAAAGTCTCCTCCCTCTGACTTAGACTGTGAGTCCCACGCGGGACAGGGACTGTGTCTGACCTGATTATCTTTTAGCGCTTAGTTCACTGCCTGGAACATAGTAAGCACTTAACAAGTACCATTTAGGAAAAAACAAAAAGAAGATACATTTGAATAATTAGACATGATCCCTGCTTTCAAAGAGCTTATGATCTAATGGGGAAGACAGGCCTCAAAATAAAATATAGATGGAAGGGATACGGGGTATATCAGTGAGTTAGTACGTAATCACAGGGAATGTAGGATATTTACAGAAGTGCCTCAAGAGGAGGTGGGTACTTAATAATAATGATGGTATTTGTCAAGCGCTTATTATATGCCAGGCACTGTACTAAGCGCTGGGGGAATCAATCAATCAATCGTATTTATTGAGCGCTCACTGTGTGCAGAGCACTGTACTAAGCGCTTGGGAAGTACAGGTTGGCAACATATAGAGACAGTCCCTACCCAACAGTGGGCTCACAGTCTAGAAGACCCCAAGCGGGTTGGACACAGTCCCTGTCTTTTGTGGAGCTCAGAGTCTCAATCCCCAGTGCCAGCTTCACCACCCGTCTACTGTGTGACCTTGGACAAGTCACTTCACTTCTCTGGGCCTCAGTTACCTCATCTGTAAAATGGGGATTAAGACTGTGAGCCCCACGTGGGACAGGGACCGTGTCCTACCTGATTAACTTGTACCTACCCCAAAGCTTAGTACAGTGCCGGCACATAGTAAGCACTTAACAAATACCATTTATATAAAAAATAAAAAAAGGAAAATGTGAGTTTACAAAGAAGAAGTGTTGGGGCTATTGAGGTACATTTGGGAATCATCTGCATGGAGGTTGGTAGTGGAAGCCATGGGAGCAGATGAGGTCCCCAGAAGAAGGAGTGTAAAATCGGAAGGAGAAGAAATGGCTTCATTGCTGATCACGATGCTCTTGTGGGATGGAGAGGAGGGTCTACAGTCGTTCAGAGAGGTTGTGACTTACAAATGGTCGCACAGCAAGTCAGTGGCAGTGTCGATTTCTGCCCCCAACCCCTGAATCTAGAATGCCCTACACTTTCCTCTTCACTATGACTGTATCCCATTCTTCAATTTAAAAATCTCTCTGCGTCATTTCTTCCATGAAACGTTCCCCGACTAGCTCCATGGGGACCCAGGACTCTAAACCTCTCTTACAAGGCTCTGAGACACCCAACCCCATTACCTTTCTCTCCCTGCACAGGTACATTTTGTTTTTAGTTGTTCCATTTCATTATGTAGCTGTAGGTTCTCATGCCCTTCCATTAGATTGTAATGTTCTTGAGGGGTTGGACCATGTCTTTTCTCCTTAACTCCCTGCAGCTCCTAGCTCACACTAGTTCTGCTCACACTAGGTCTGTCTCTTTCTCTTTCCTCACCTTCCCCACCCTCCTCCCACCATCACCCAAACCTTGGTCCTCCTCCGATCCTCAGTCCTTATTATTATTATTATTATTATTATTATTATTAATCCCCATTTGACAGATGGGGTAACTGGGGAGGAGGGGTGAAAAGTAGCAGAATCATGTGAGTTAGTTTTGGGGCTTTGGAGAATTTGGGTAGGGAACATGTCTACCAAATCTGTTGTATTGTACTATCCAAAGTCCTTCCTACCAAGCTCTGCACACAGGAATGTTCAGTAAATATCCTTGGTTGGCCCTAAGGAGGGGCGGAAGGTTAACCTTGCTTGTAGGCAGTTGTGTTTGAGCAGCAGTTGGAGAATTTCTGTCCCTGAACATGAAAGAACTGTGAAAGCAAATGTGGGTTGTTTTTTTTTTTTTAACTCTTTCAGATGGCATTTTTGATACAGAATGGAAGTTCGTTGAGGGCAGGGAATGTGTCTTTTCATTGTTATATTGTACTCTTCCAAGCGCTTAGTATAGTGCTTTGCACACAGTAAGCACTCAGTAAACATGATTGCATGCATGACATGTGTACGTGTATTAGTGGTGAAGGTGTGGGGTGGTAGGGGGAGAAAAGGATGAGGAGCAAGAGGAAAGGAGGGAAAGAGGACGAAAGGGAAAAAGAGGGAGAGGAGGAAAAGAAGAAGGGGAGAGATGGGGAGGGAGAGATGGGAAAAGAGAAGCAGCAGCGCTTAGTGAGAAGCAGCATGGCTCAGTGGAAAGAGCCCAGGCTTTGGAGTCAGAGGTCATGGGTTCAAATCCTGGCTCCGCTGTGTGACCTTGGGCAAGTCACTTCACTTCTCTGGGCCTCAGTGACCTCATCTGTAAAATGGGGATTAAGACTGTGAGCCCCCCATGGGACAGCCTCATCACCTTGTAACCTCCCCAGCGCTTAGAACAGTGCTTTGCACATGGTAAGTGCTTAATAAATGCTATCATTATTGTTATTATTAGTGGAAAGAATGTGGGCCTGGAAGTCAGAGGACTTGGGTTCTAATCCTGGTTCCACCACTTGTCTGCTGTGTGATTCTTGGGGCAAGTTACTTGATGGTATTTGTTAAGCGCTTACCACATGTTAAACACTGTTCTAAGTGCCTGGGTAGATACAAGCTAATCAGGCTGGACATCTTCCCCATCCCACATGGGGCTCACTGTCTTAATCCCCATTTTACAGATGACGTAAGTGAGGCACAGAGAAATTAAGTGACTTCCCCAAGGTCACACAGCAGACAAGTGGCGGAGCCGAGATTAGAACCTGCAGATTCCCAGGCCCAACCTCCTAACTTCTCTGTGCCTCAGTTCCCTCATCTGTAAAATGCAGGGCAGGGACTGTGGCCAACCTGATTAGCTTGTATCTACTCCATTGCTTAGTGCCTGGTACATAGTAAGTGCTTAGCAAATACCGTTTTTAAAAGTAAGACCGTGGAAGAGGAGGGACTGAGCCTGGCAGTAAATGAAGTTTGGTAGGGATGAGGTTAGTCTCATGCCTTAAAGAGCCACAGAGTAGCAGCCTGGCACATAGTAAGTGCTTAGCAAATACCATTTTTAAAAATAAGACAGTGGAAGAGGGACTGAGCCTGTCAGTAAATGAAGTTTGGTAGGGATAAGGTTAGTCTCATGCCTTAAAGAGCCACAGAGTAGCAGCAGCGTGACCAGAAACTCTCCCGGCGAAGATAAGCATCGGGGAACGCCTACTTTCCAGGGGCTCTTTTTACAGACAACTTGGAGATCCTCGGATGACAGCAGCGCTGCCCAGCAACACGGTCAGTCTCCTTATGCAGGGCTGTGCCGACTGGGCGCGGAGCAGCAGCCTCAGCCAACCAGACCAAACCAGATCAGGCCAGCCCGACCTGGAGAGGGTGGGCCGCCACGGCCAGCGCTTGCCCGGAGACCCCCCAGTCCCGGCCCCCGTCTCTTTCCGGGCCCTCCCAGGAATGGCCTCCGTGGCCTCAATAAAGTGGCGGGTTGTGAACTCGGTTATTAGTAGGGTCCAGAGGGTAAAACAGCAGGAGCTTAGAGAGCCAAACCTCTGGCTCCGAATCCGTTCTTTATTTTTGTGGGAGGGTCCTGATACCCAGCGGGCACCGGGAATGGCCTGTTGGCCCGTATCCAAGGCAGAGCAGGGCTCTGGAGTCGGACAATCCTGGGAGGGGGCGTGGACTTCGGGAGAGTTTGGACCAGCGATGAGTCCCCAAGTCCGGGAGAAGCCCTTCGGAGCCCCTCGTATTTATTGAGCGCTTACTGTGTGCAGAGCAGACGAATGTTGGTAGACACATTCCCTGCCCACAAGGAGCTTAGAGTGTAGAGCTCACTGTGTGCAGAGCACTGTGCTAAGCGCTTGGAAGAGTACGCTATAACAGAGTCGGTAGATACGTTCCCTGCCTGTAATGAGCTTACAGTCACGCTGTATGAGAAGCGGAGTGGCTCAGTGGAAAGAGCCCGGGCTTGGGAGTCAAAGGTCATGGGTTCAAATGCAGTCTCAGCCGCTTGTCAGCTGTGTGACTTTGGGCAAGTCGCTTCACTTCTCTGTGCCTGTTACCTCATCTGTAAAATGGGGATTAAGACCGTGAGCCTCATGAGGGACAACCTGATCGCCTTGTATCCTCCCCAGCGCTTAGAATGGTGCTTTGCACGTAGTAAGTGCTTAACAAATGCCATCATTATTATTACCCACTGCTGTAGGGGGTCATGTGGACGTGGGGCAGGGGGCAACGGAGGTTGGTGAGCAGATCTGAGAATTGTGTGTGTGGGGGAAAAGATTATGGTAATTGTTAAATGTTTGCTATGTACCAGGTACTGTTCAAAGCACTGGGGTAAATGGAAGCTAATCAGGCTGGACACAGTCCATGTCCCACCTGGGGCTCACGGTTTCAATGCCCATTTGACAGATGAAGTAACTGAGGCCCAGAGTCGTGAAGTGACTTGTCCAGTGTAACACAGCAGACAAGTGGCAGAGCTGGAATTGGAACTCGGGTCTTCCTGACTCCAACTCCCAGGCCTGTGCTCTACTCAATAGGCCACACTCCTTCATGTCAGGGAATCTGTAAGTCTGTTGTCATGCAGATCCAGATGCCCCATCCCCAACAATGAAAAAGAGCGCCTGTGAGATCCCGTATTCATTATCGGGCAGAGCGTTCTGAAAGGGCCTCACCTCTTAAAAGAAAAGAGACCAGTGTTTGAAATTTTCTCTCCTCCTCTCTGCCCCTCCATCCGTCACCCTCTCACCTGCCCCCTCTGGGAATGGTCTGAATCCTCAGCCCAGCTCAGATGCCACTGAGAAACTGGTCCATCATGAAAGGGCAAAGTCAATACAATCTTAAAAAACAAACAAACAAATTCTTCCCCTCCTGAGAATCTTTGAGGGGGAGAGTCCGCACTTAAAAATCGCGTTGAAGGAAGCCATCCCTTGACAGAATCGGTTTCCCCTACGGCGGACTGGAGCCGACTCACATTTTGCTGCCCAGGGCTTGGCCTTTGACCCTGTCTGGGCAGGAAGCCCCGCTCTTGCCGTTTTGCCGGATTCCGTTTTGATTATCGCCAAGCGCCCGCTCTTAGCCTGGTGGGTGTGTTTGCTTTGGGCTGTGGGAGGTTGTACTGTCGAGTGGCACTGGGGTGGCGAGGGGGCGGAGGGAGGGAGGCAGAGGATGACGTGATGAAGGAAGGGACAGAAAGAAACGGGAGAATTGATACAGTGTGTGATAAATAGCCGCTCGTTTATCAAATAAACATATACTCACGGCAAACAAAGACCGGCTCTGTGGAGGAAACAGAGGGATCTCTCTCCCGAGCTCCTGGCAGGACCGGTGATATAAGGCCTCCATTCATTCCCCGAGCCTCCTCTGGCCACCCCAGCTGAATGGAGCAATCCTCTCTCCAGCCAGGAGGCTTCCCAAGGCTGACTCAGTCTAGAATGGCGTCATTCAACCCCTGATAAAAGGGGTTCGCCCTGGCCCCTACCTCACACTTGAATAAAGAGCACAGAGCAGCAGTGATTTTCATCCTGACCCCCCAGGGAAGGGGCTAGGAGAATTCCACGCTCAAGTCCGCTCCCGACACTCGGAGTCTATGTGGGGGCGTGATTGCAGAGAGCTTCACTGTCCACAGGCCCCTCCTCGGCCCAGTCTGCTCCAGTCCGAGGGGTTCCATGGGGCTGAAGATTGAGGGTGAATGGGAGGGTAACAACCTTAGGAAGGCCAATCCTCGGTGCCTACCATTTGTAACATTTGAAACTGCAGAACCCACCCAGCTAGTTCCGCCAGCAGCAGAAAGGGGAGTGAAGCCTGTCAGCTAACCGACGGTATTTACGGATAGGGGAAATAGTAGAAGTATGACGAGTGGCGGAGCCAGAATTAGAACCCTTGACCTTCTGATTCCCGGGCCCGTGCTCTATCCGTGATTGACTGATTGAATTGGACTTTGCTGTTCTTTTAGAGTGTGAGCCCACTGTTGGGTAGGGACTGTCTCTATGTGTTGCCAACTTGTACTTCCCAAGCGCTTAGCACAGTGCTCTGCACACAGTAAGCGCTCAATAAATATGATTGATTAGTTTTCTCATCTGTAAAATGGGCTGTTCTCCTTGGATCTGTTCCCCTCAGACACTTTGATTTCCATCGCACGACACTTACATACAAATCCTTATACTATGCTATTTCCCCTATCTGTAATTTAACGTTAGCTCCTTTTGGGCAGGGATCGATTCTACCAACTCTGTAATATTGTACTCCCCCAAGTGCCTAGGCAGTGGTCTGCATGCAGTTAAGTGCTCATTAAATACCACTGATCGATATTATGATGGTCTCTACCTGTCTTCTACCTAGGAGCCTAGATTTCATGCTACTTCTTCCTTGGAAGTGATAGGTTTGTCTTGCAGCGCCCAGACCCTCAGATGTTTTGGGGCGCTCATCGTGCCAGAGATCATTTTAGTTGGCATTGACTTCATTAAGTAGATAAGGTGTGTGAGGATCAGCGTGGCAATGGACTGGGTGGACAGCCGGGGCTGGGAATTCAGTAGGCCGAATGGACATGGGCACTGAACTGACCCAGCACCTGGAAAACCATCACTGGGACAGTGGATTAGAAAAGCAGACTGAGTTGGGAGAGAGCGTGGAGGCAGGAGACTGGACTTGTGTGTGAGTTTCCTCCTAATAATCATAATTGTAGTGTTTAAGTGTTTAACTCCAAGTGCTGTGTACTAAACATTGTGGTGGACACAAGGTAATCAGATCGGACACAGTCCCTGTCCCACACAGGACTAAGTAGGAGGGAGGACAGATATTGAATTCCTATTTTACAGGTGAGGAAACTGAGGTCTAGAGAAGGTAAGTGACTTGCTCAAGGTCACACAGCAGGCAAGTGGCAGAGCCAGGATGAGAACCCAGGTCCTCTGACTCCCAGGGCAGTGCTCTTTCCGCTAGGGCATGCTGCGTCTCTCCTTCTGCGTCCCAAATCCTGGACCCTGGCAGTTTGCAAAGGGCTAGGAAAGCCGGCAGCGTTCGTTGCTCTTTTGGCCCAGATCCTTGCTGAGCCAGAGAATCTGCCTTTAACCCAGGCCCAGACAAGGGCTGCTCAGTGGCTCTTTTTCCCAAAGCAGATGGAGATTAAAAGCTCAAAGCTTGGCCTCTCTGCCTTGGGTGGAAGCAAAACCTCCATCCTTTCCCTCTAGAGAGAAGAGCTCATTCATTCAAGCGTATTTATTGAGCACTTACTGTATGCAAAGCACTGTACTAAGCTCCCACAGGCTCCCCTTAGCCCTTCCACTGGCGGCGGACGAATGCCTGCCAGTCAGAGAAGCAGCGTGGCCAGGTGGATAGAGCCCAGGCCTAGGAGTCAGAAGGACCTGGGTTCTAATCCCGGCTCTGCCGCGTGCCTGCTCTGTGACCTTGGGCAAGTCGCTTAACTCTTCTGTGCCTCAGTTCCCTCATCTGTAAAATGGGGATTAAGACTGTGTGCCCCATGTGGGACATGGACTGTGTCCACACTGACTAGCTTGTATCTACCCCAACACTTAGTTCAGTGCCCGGCACACAGTAAGTGCTTAATGAATACCGTTAATTATTATTATTATTATTCAGTCCTTGGGAAGGGTGGCTTTTTGCAGGCTAGTGGCCACCTGGGATCAGAAGGCCTTCAGGGGCCCTACTGGCTGGATGACACGTCTTTCCCAAGGAACAAGAGTTCTCTGTCGGCCATCAGTGAGACTTTTGATCCAATTAATCAGGGGGTTCCTAAATAGAGTTGTTGTCATAGTAGCTATATGGGTAATAGGCTGGACAACGCTAAATGTCGACTCTCCTCCGTTTCCCCAGGTCTTGAGACGGAAGGCCTAGGAGGCTCAGAAGAGGACTTTAGAGGCTGGACCTTGGGTGTGAGGAAAGCCTGGACAGCCTAGCCATATCCCAAACCACGACAACTCCACGACTCCAAATCGTATGTATCTCGCTTTATAGCCTCCTTTGACCGCGTCGTCTGTATTTCTTTTCACGCATGTTATGCAGAGGGGCTGACTTTTCACCGAGAGTGTGGGGGTGAAAAGTGGGCAAGGATTTAAGAGGAGTGGAGCACCAGGGAGCCCACTCATCTTAGAGTGCTCTGCGGGGGACTTTGCCTCCATGGTTTTATGCTTCGATTCCTTGTGATTTATTTGGTCCTGCCTTCCCTGTTAGATGCGGAGTTCCTTGGGGACAGACTCCATAGCTTGACTTTGGTTCACCCATTCAGTTGTGTTTGTTGGGCTTTTACGGTGTGAAAGAGAGTATACAAGGCCCGCTGGAAAGCTCAATATGAGGGAAGATCCCAGCTCTCAAGGCGCTTCTTCCAGCAAGGTAGACTCTGGTCTAGTTATTTGGTCAGCTGGTCCCCTACCTGTTCCCCCGATGAATCCCTTCATTCCCAGACTCCCCTCTTCTCATTTTGGAGGCTCCCAGGCCACTAGCACCACCAGCTTGGGGTTCAGCTGGCTCTTAATAATAATAATGGTATTTGGTCAGCGCTGAACTATGTGCCGGGCACTGTACTAAGCGTTGACCAACCAGTTGAATAATGGGCTAGTCTGGGAGCAGGCATCATTAGTCACAGTTGGCAGAGAGGAAGAGAGTATCCCCTAGCTGACTGTTTCATGGACCTTCAGGCATTAGAATAAGGTCAGAGGTTGGGTGAGGGGTATTGAGCTAAGGTTCAACTTAATGTCTGGGCCCTTCAATGAATCTGGAAAAAGCTAGGGGTAGCCAGAGGAGAGTAACCAGAATTAAGAAAGGGCAGAAAAATAAGAAATGGATAATGCGTTGGGCTGGTTTAGTTTGATATAACTGTATCGCTGGGGTTTGGAATGGGTCTCAGGATGGTTCCAGACAGCGGTATCACGAAGCAAGATGCTGTGAATTTGCAGTTGTTCTTTCAGTCTCTTAGTCATTTTTTATTCATTCAATCATTCATTCAATAGTATTTATTGAATGTTTACCATGTGCAGAGCACTGTACTAAGCACTGGGGAGAGTACAATGCAACAGTAAACAGCTCCTACTTACAACAAGCTTGCAGTGTAGAGGGGGAGGCAGACACCAATACAAATAAATAAATGACAGTTGTCCTAAAGTGGAGCACCCATGCTGGGGGGGCATCCACAGCAAAGTTGCAGACTCTCATCAATGACAGTCCTTTCTTATCCCCAGCCTTCTCTGCAGTGGCGGCTGTGGGCGGGTGGTGGGGAGTTGGGGGAGGGCTCTGTCTAGGCCCACCTCCTCTGTTTGCTCCATTAGGTTCTGAGAGTTATCTCCCCTTCAGAACCTCTCACTGTCTCCTGTGTTTGTCTCCCCCTCTAAACTAAGCTCACTGTGGGTAGGGAATATGTCTGCTAATTCTGTTGTACTGTGCTCTCCCCAAGTGCTTAGTACAGTGCTCTGCACATAGTAAGCGCTCAATAAATATGCCTGATTGGATTTATCTGCACCACGGCTTTCCTCAGTTGGCGTGGGAAAACTGAGAGTGGAATGTAAAGGAAGCTCACCTTTGAGTTTTTAACCGTAGGGCAGATTGGACCGGAGGCCTTTCCCACCCCCAGAGGTCAGGGACACATTCCCCAGTGCCCCGATGTTTAATGTGGGTCAGCTCCCTCTGGGCTTCCCAGTCTAGACCAGCTGGGCGACGGGGGTCATGCCATTTAGGGCTCTTTTATCACGACAGCAGGCTATTGCGTCAGAGCGAAGGATCTGCTCCGCCGGGAAGTTGAAGGGCGGGGTGGGGTCATCCGGGTTTGAAGCACCTCCTGGAATTTTGAGGAACCCCAAGTTTCCCTCTCTGGGGCTAGGCAATTCCCCTCCTGCCCCTGTGGTATTGATTGAACATTAACTTTGTGCAGAGCGCTGTACCGAGTGCTTGGGAGAGGCCGATACAATAGAATTGGTAGGTACATTCCCTGCTCTCCAGGGTGAGGAAGGCTTTATGCTGGGGCGGGGCGTGCACGTTGCCTGAGGAAAGATGTCAGCGGGATCCTTGAGCCGCTGCAGACTGTGATTTGCACTAGGCTGCCCGAGACCAGGGTGGGGATAAGAAATGCTTGGAGGACGCTCAGAGACACAGGATCAAATCATGTGGGAAGGCCGCAGAATGCAGGGAAGCCACATGAGACAGGCCAATCAGAGCTGGGAGGGGAAAAGAGGGAGGAAAAGTCCTTTCGCCAAGATTTCAGGCAGGCTGTGAGCAAAAGAGGCAGAGCCCCAAATGGCTCCAAATACTGCGGCAAACCAGAGGACAGTCTTCCCATCTACACAGCGCGGAAAAGACTGCTGATCAGGCATTGGCCTTCACAGCCTTTGACTATAAAGAGCAGCAGTTTAATGCAGGTAGCCAGAAGAAGTACACTGTGGACTGTTCCTAAAATCGTAGGTAGATAGGATTGGGCTGCTTGGAGAGCTGTTGCATTTCTGCAGAGGAATAATTCTCATGGCGCAACTACTTTGGCAGTGATTAACTGAAAGAAGATGGATAAGATAGCTCTGTTGGAACAGTTGGACCCGTTCTCCGGAATATTAAATGATATCTCTAAGTTCAGAAAGCAGGCCCCTTTGTCAGTCTCTTAGAATCTTTCAGCTTTAATCCTTACTTTTGGAATAACTTGTACTTCCCAAGCGCTTAGTACAGTGCTGTGCACACAGTAAGCGCTCAATAAATACAAATGATTGATTGATTGAATACAGGCCCCACCCCATCCAGGTAAATCAGGCTGTACCTACCTCGGAAAATGGTTTGCAGATCAAATCGCCTTTTCTCTTGCGGCTTGGACACTAAGATGGTTATTGTTTTGAAGGTGAGAAGGACAAATGATTTGGAGATTTGGCCCCGGGAAGCCCTCGTACTAATCTGGTCCTGACAACAGCAGAGCTCAGCTGACCGTCATCTAGGCAGGAGAGAGATTTTTCTGGGCGGTAGGACAAGGCTGCATTCCCCTTCTCGCAGTGTGGGGCGAGCAGCCGTGGAAACGGACTGGATTCCTGGAAAAGGGGTGAGGAGCTGGAGTAATGGTAGAGGAGAAATCCAAAATGTAGTACCTGGAACACTGGTCCCCTCCGATATGGCTCAACCCACAAGATGGAGAAGCCCTCTGTTGGTGCTCCAGAGCAGTCTTTGACTACTGATGATGAAAATAATAATAATGATGGTATTTGTTAAACGCTTACTATGTGCCAAGCACTGTTCTAAGCGCTGAGGTAGATACAAGTAAATCAGGTTGTCCCAAGTGTGACTCACAGTCTTAATCCCCATTTTACAGATGAGGGGACTGAGGCCCAGAGAAGTGAAGTGACTTGCCCAGGGTCACACAGCTGACAAGTGGCAGAGTCGGGATTAGAACCCACAGCCTCCGACTCCCAGGCCCGGGCTCTTTCTGCTAAGCCACACTGCTTCTCTGTGCTTTTCAGCGAGTGGTCCTCCACCCATGCCCCTTTGGTAAGCCACTTTAACAATAATAGTAATGACTGGACTGTTTAAGTGCTTTCTATGTGCCAAACACTATGCTAAGTGTTCAGGTAAAGGCTAAGCGAATGGGCCTGGGAGGGAGAGAACTTGCCGGCAGGGTGACCTTAGGTGATGTGAGGAAATGGAGCATCAGTTCATCACGTGTAAAATAGGACTTCGATGACTGTTTCCTTCCCACTTGGACTGTGATTGGGTCCTATCTGCTCACACTGTGTCTACCCCACTGCTGAGTACAGCGCTCAGTACATGGCAAGCAGTTAACAAACGCCACAGGTCTTACAAGAGACCAGACTCGCCTTAAAAGTTAGCCGAGGACAGTGAGTGGGACTGAAGCTCTGCTTTTGAGCCCTGATTTTTACTGTTGTTAAAAGCCGAGGTTCCACTGAGGAACAAGGTCATGGGTCAGTGTGATGGCTGGATTGAGGATTCGTCCAGTGGAGAAGGTGCCCATTCTGATCTCTGGTCTTCCCCGGCTAAACTCAGTTATGACTATGGACGAGGCTTGGGCTGTGGTCCCAAACAGCTCTACTTAGAGATGCAGCGTGGCTCAGTGGAAAGAGCCCGGGCTTTGGAGTCAGAGGTCATGGGTTCAAATCCCGGCTTTGCCAATTGTCAGCTGTGTGACTTTGGGCAAGTCACTTCACTTCTCTGGGCCTCAATTCCCTCATCTGTAAAATGGGGATTAAAAACTGTGAGCCCACCGTGGGACAACCTGATCACCTTGGAATCTCCCCAGCACTTAGAACAGTGCTTTGCACATAGTAAGCACTTAAGAAACACCATCATTATTATTATTATTAATTACTGGGCCTTGCTGATGGTCAGTCAGTCAATCAGTCGTATTTATGGAGCGCTTACTGTGTGCAGAATTCTGTAGTAAGCGCTTGGGAGAATACAGTATAACAATAAACAGACATATTCTCTGCCCGCATTGAGCTTACAGTCTAGAGGGGAAGACAGACATTGGTATAAATAAATTACATTAATTACCATATAAATTAAGGGATTAGCGATGAAGCCAAGAAAGAGGCCGTTTCATAGGTCTCGTTTGTGTTTAATGGTAGAGTGAGGGATGGCACTTGAAAAGGGGTATCAGAGAAGCAGTGTGGCTTAGGGGAAAGAGCAACGGCTTGGGCATCAGAGGTAGTGGGTTCTAATCCCGGCTCCGCCACTTGTCAGTTGTGTGACTTGGGGCAAGTCACTTAACTTCTCTGTGCCTAGGTTACCTTATCTGTAAAATGGGGATTAAGACTGTCGGCCTAATGTGGGACAACCTAATTACCTTGTCTACCCCAGTGCTTAGAACAGTGCTTGGCACATAGTAAGCGTGTAACAAATACCATCATCATCATTATTGTTATTGAGAAGCAGTATGGCTTAGTGGATAGAGCATGGGTTTAGGAGTCAGAAGGTCGTGGGTTCTAATTTCGGCTCTGCCACTGTCTCCTGTGTGACCTTGGGCAAGTCAGTTCACTTCTCTGTGCCTCAGTTACCTCATCTGTAAAATGGGGATTGAGACTGGGAGCCCCATGTAGAACAGAGACTGTGTCCAACCTGATTTACAGTCCCCTCTAGACTGTAAGCTCATTGTGGGCAGGAAATGTGTCTGTTTATTGTGGTATTGTACTCTCCCAAGCTCTAACTACAGTGCTTTGCACACAGTAAGCACTCAATAAATACGATTGAATGAAATTGATTTGCTTGTATCCACCCCAGCACTTAGTACAGTGCCTGGCATTTAGTGAATGCCTAACAAATACCACAATTATATTATTATTATTATTATTGTTATGTCAAGTTTTCCTCAAGATATTAAACTGAAATCAATCTTCCAGAAAGAACGATGCCAATCTGTCCTTTTTCAAATGGTGTCTATAACCCACGCTGGGCCGTTCCCAAGGACATCTTCCCCCTGAATGACAGACATCACGTTTGTCGCTTCATCCCTCCATTAGGGCTGTTTTAATGAGTACAACAGCAGCTCCGAGAGCTGCCGCTCAGATCAATTTAAATGGCAGTTGCTTGGAATTAAACGAATGCCAAGCTCAGACGATGATGCACGTTTGGAGCTAATCAGTTTCCGGACTGCTGAACTGTCTACCGTGCTCGCATTTCGGAAGCCGCTCCGTAGCACCGGGGGAGTGTGAGGGAGTGAACTGGGAAAGGAGAAAAAGCCTCTAATGAGCGTGGGGTCGCCGACTGCAAAGAGCTGGTTAGAGTTCACACTTTATCCGTTCAACCC
Source organism: Tachyglossus aculeatus (assembly GCF_015852505.1). Classification (NCBI taxonomy): domain Eukaryota; kingdom Metazoa; phylum Chordata; class Mammalia; order Monotremata; family Tachyglossidae; genus Tachyglossus; species Tachyglossus aculeatus. Next base: position 14,778,117 of record NC_052071.1, on the reverse strand, counting down.
TCGGATCATCTCCTGGAGGTAGGTCCCGGGCCCAACGGTCATTTTTCCCCGTCCGGGTCGGGAAGGGATTTGCCCAAAGTTGACTGCCATGGCCTAGTGACAAAGCATGGGTTTGTGAGTCAGAAGGGTCTAATAATAATAGTTTTGGTACTTACTAAACGCTTACTAGGTGCCAAGCACTGTTCTAAGCACTGGGGGTACATACAAATAAATCAGGTTGGACACATTTCCTGTTTCAAATTGGGCCCTCACTCTCAATCCTCATTTTTTACAGATGAGGTGACTGAGGCCCAGAGAAGTTAAGTAACTTGCCCCAGGTCACCCAGCAGGCAAGTGGTGGATCTGGGATTAGAACTCATGACCTTCTGGCCTGGGAGCCATGCTGCCCTCATCCCCATTCTAATCTCGGCTCCACTGCTTGTCTGCTGTGTGACCTTGGGTAAGTCACTTCACTTCCCTGGGCCTCAGTTACCTCATCTGGAAAATGGGGATGAAGATTGTGAGCCCCATGTGGGGCAGGGAATAATAATAATAATGATTGTGGTATTTATTAAGCGCTTAATAAATGCCAAGCACTGGTCTAAGTGCCTGGAGTGGATACAGGGTAATCAGGTTGGCCCATGTGGGGCTCACACTTTTAATCCCCATTTTACAGACGAGGGAACTGAGGCACAGAGAAGTGAAGTGACTTGCCCGAGGTCACCCAGCAGACAAGTGGCGGAGGCGGGATTAGAACCCACGACTTCTGACTCCCAAGTCCGGGCTCTTTCCACTAAGCCACGTTGCTTCTGTCTGACCCAATTACCTTGCATCTACCCCAGTGCTTAGTACGGTGCCTAGCACGTAGTAAGCGCTTAACAAATACCACGATTATTATTAGTACTCTGAGTTTTGCCGGTATTGCTGCAGAGTGGCGGTCGTGTGGGTAGGGATGAACCCCGTGACTCTGGGTCTGAGTGGCTTATGCTGAACTGAATAGTTGAGCCGTTTTCCTTCACGTTGGAGTGGCAACCCCAGGGGTCGAGGGGTTTTTGGTTCAGCCATAGGTTTGGAGCAGTTTCCTGTTAAACACTCAGCCAGCATTCATCCATTCATTCAATCGTATTTACTGAGCGCTTACTGTATGCAGAGCACCGTACTAAGCACTTGGGAGTTTTCAGTGTAACAATCAGCAGACACCTTCCCTGCCCACAACGAGTTTGCAGTCTAGAGGGGGAGATAGGCATTAGTATAAACCAATCCATTGCTGATATGTACATACGTGCTGTGGGGCTGGGACGGGGGGATCAATCAATCAATCGTATTTATTGAGCACTTACTGTGTGCAGAGCACTATACTAAGTGCTTGGGAAGTACAAGCTGGCAACATATAGAGACAGTCCCTAACAGTGGGCTCACAGTCTAGAAGGGGGAGAATAAAGGGAGCAAATCCGGGTGACACAGAAGGGAGTGGGAGAAGAGGGGACTAAGTCGGGGAAGGTCTCTTGGAGAAGATGTACCTTCAAGAAGGGTTTGAAGAGGGGAAGAGTCATTGACGGTCAGATATGAGGAGGGAGGGCATTCCAGGCCACAGGCAGGATGTGGACAAGAGGTCGACGGTGTGATAAACGAGATCGAGGTACAGTAAAGTGTGTTAAGTGTGCGGGCTGATTTTGTAGCAGGAGGTGAGGTAGGAGGGAGCAAGGTGATTGACTGCTTTAAAGCCCATGATGATGAGTTTCTGTTTGTTGTGGAGGTGGATGGGCTACCACTAGAGGTTCTGGAGGACTGGGGAAACGTGACCTGAACGTTTTTGTAGAAAAATGATCCGGGCAGCAGGGTGAAATATGGACTGGAGTGGGGAGAGAGGAGGAGGCCGGCAAGGAGGCTGATAGAGTAATCGAGGAGGGATAGGACGAGTGCTTGGATTATTGTGGTAGCAGTTTGGATTAAGAAGGAAGGGTGGATTTTAGCGATGTTTTGAAGGTGGAACAGGTGGGGTTGGACCACGGTTCCTGGCAGATAAAAGCTGGGTGGCAGGACCCGGGGCTGGGGTCAGGAAGGGAAGAACGAAGTGACCCAGGAAGACAGGACAGGATTGAGCGATGCTAAAAATGTTTATATTTCACTAGAGGCTGCTAGAGGCTCATATCCTCTACTTTCTTTACAGTTTGTGTTAGGCACATAAATAATTAGGGTATTAAGCGCTTAGTATATGCCAGGCATGGGATAGGCACATGGTAGGTGGACACAGACCCTCTGTCTAAGTAGGATGGAGAACAGGTGTGATATTCCCTTTATACAGATGAAGAAATTAAGGCCCAGAGAAGTGAAGTGACTTGCCCTAGGTCAAAGAACAGCCAAGCGGCAGAGCCGGGATTAGAATCCAGGTCCTCTGACTCCCGGGCCTCGGCTCTTTCCACTAGGTCATTCTGCTTCTCGGGGCCTGGTGTATCTTAGAGCCAGGCGAGTGACACGAAACAATCACTCTCCCCGTCTTCAAAGCCTTATTGAAGGCACTTAACTTCTCTGTGCCTCAATTCCCTCATCTGTAAAATGGGGATTAAGACTGTGAGCCCTACGTGGGACAAACTGATCACCTTGTAACCCCGCCCCAGTGCTTAGAACAGTGCTTTGCACATAGTAAGCGCTTAACAAATGCCATCATTATTATTATTATCTCCCCTAAGAGACCTTCCCTAAACCCTCCTTTCCTCTTCTCCTACTCCCTTCTGCATCACCTTGACTCGCTCCCTTTATTCATCCCCCCTCTCAGCTTCACAGCACTTATTTATATTAATGTCTGTCTCTTCCTCTGGACTGTAAGCTTGTTGTGGGCAGGGAATGTGTCTGTTTATTGTTGTATTGTGCTCTCCAAGTGCTTAGTCCAGTGCTCCGCATATAATAAGTGCTCAAGAAATACGATTGAATGAATGAGTGAAACTTGAAGCACAGTAGGGGAGGTGGGCGGTGCTGAGTCCTTGACTAGATGGGATAGGCATTAAGCCAGATTTATGTCTCTCTCCTTCCTTCATGTGCCGGCTCTGGAATCTGGCCAGCGCAACCCCGGCCCGTGAGTTCCCTCAAAAGCCTCTCTGAGTTGCTGTCTACCTGGGAGCCTCCGGAGCTCACGATGACTGAGGCCGTTTCTTGGCCCCGCTCTTCAGAGTGTGGGCCAAGACTGTGTGCCCTAGACTGTGAGCCCGCTCTTGGGTAGGGACCGTCTCTGTATGTTGCCCACTTGTACTTCCCAAGCGCTTAGTACAGTGCTCTGCACACAGCGCTCAATAAATGCAATTGAATGAATAAATGAATGCAAAGTCTCCTGGATCGGCCCCGTAAGGAGGGTCTGGACTGAGAAGGCTTTGTGGTGCTGACTTAGATGCTGGTTTTCAGACGGGTGGGTAGCTCCACCGGTCCTGTCGGACAAGAGGGCAGTTTGGCACTGTGATGCTCAACTCCAGATGGGCTTCGGCGAATGCAGGTGGAGCGGAGTGGCTGAGGGGATGTGGGGCTGCTGGATTCTGGCCCAGATTCTCACCCCCGTTGCTGAGCTGGGTCTCCCTCCCACTCAAGGCCAGGCCAGTATCGGTGCAGGCAAGCAGGCAGTGGAAGAGGCGGGGCCAGAGCAAGCTGGCGGAATCTCCCACTCCAGGTTTGCCTACTAGATGTTGGCTCAGCTGCCAGGCTCCACTCAGAGACAGGAGATCGACTCCTCATCACACGTACTCAGTGGGGTTTACACAAGTGTTCCAAGTGCAAGCCAGGGATTCCGTATAAACCCTCCTACCTGGGACACCCTATACTTTGGGAGGGATCTGGGGGAGCGGAAGGCAACTGGGAGGGGGGTCATCTAATCCAACTCCCTGCCTCCAGCCGGGACAAGGCCCGTGGCCATTTGAGGCAGCTGTGTGCCCAGCCCATTCCTAAAGAGTCCCCCGACTCCCCTCTCCTGTGTCCCCACCTCTGCTAGTTTGCACAGCCATTTCGGTAAGGATTGGTTTTCCTAGTTTGCCCAAAGTTCCTCTTCTGCTCTTTATTTATTTATTTTTTTGTTAAGCATTTACTGTGTGCCACGCACTGTATTAAGCACTAGGTAATCAGGTCCCTTAGTAAAGAACGCTTCCTGGCTGGGCGGGGAGAGACACCCAAGAGTCTCCAGAATCAGAAAGCCAGGAGACTGGCGATCAATAAATAATATTTATGGAGCTCTTACTCTGTGCAGAGCACTGTACTTAGTGCTCCTTAGAGTTAGCGGATGTTAGTTCCAGCAGATCACTCCGTCAACCAGTGGCATTTATTGAGAGCTTCCCCTCCCCACAGCACTTGTTTATATTTGTACAGATTTATTACTCTATTTATTTTACTTGTACATATTTACTATTCTATTTATTTTGTTAATGATGTGCCTATAGCTATAATTCTATTTGTTCTGATGATTTTAACACCTGTCTACGTGTTTTGTTTTGTCATCTGTCTCCCCCTTCTAGACTGTGAGCCCGTTGTTGGGCAGGGACTGTCTCTATATGTGGCCGACTTGTACTTCCCAAGCGCTTAGTACAGTGCTCTGCACACAGTAAGCGCTCAATAAATACGATTGAATGAATGAATGACTCTGTCTAAATAGGACGGCGATGGGGGAACTGAGGCACAGAGAAGTGAAGTGACTCGCAGACAAGTGGCAGAGCTGATTAGAACTCAGGTTCTCAAACTCCGAGGCCCGTGCTCTTTCCACTAGGCTGCCTCATTTCTCTCCCCTTTGTCCTATCCGTCTATCCAATTCTGCTCGCAGTGGAAGTGGAACAGAAGGGTGACCTCTGGGAGATCACTTCATCATCCTGGCCCTTCAGCAGATTCCAGAACCCTTAAAGGGGAGACGGGATGGAATGGGATGTGGGACAAAAATGTAGAGCTTTGGTGCAAATAATAATGATGGTATTTGTTAAGTGCTTACTCTGTGCAAAGCACTGTTCGAAGTGCTGGGGAGGCTACAAGGTGATCAGGTTGTCCCACGGAGGGATCACAGTTTTAATCCCCATTTTACAGATGAGGTACCTGAGGCACAGAGAAGTTAAGTGACTTGCCCAAAGTCACACAGCTGACAGTTGGCGGAGCCAGGATTTGAACCTATGACCTCTGACTCCGAAGCCACTCTTTCCACTGAGTCACGCTGGACCTTTTGCTGTAAATAATAATAATAATTATAGTATTTGTTAAGCACTTACTGTGTGCCAGGCACTGTACTAAGTGGTAGAGTGGACACAAGCAAATTGGGTTGGACATAGTCCCAGTTCCATATAGGGATTACAGTTTCAATCCCCATTTTACAGACAAGGTAACTGAGGCCCAGAGCAGTGAAGTGACTTTGCTGAAGGCCACACAGCAGACAGGTGGCGGAGCTGGGATTAGAACCCATGACCTTCTGCCTTGCAGTCCCGTGCTCTATCCATTACTCCATGCCGTTTCTCCCACCCCCACTACCAGCCAAGGGTTCAGCAAAGTAGTTGCTCCTCTGTGTAAACTCTGATTCCTCCCCTTGTCCCGACTGAGCCTGGCCACGGATGTGGGCTGTGAGGGCTTTCTAGAGTCAGGCCCCGGGGCTTCTGGAAAGTTATGGGATGGGGCTTTTCCCAAGTTGGTGCTGTCATGGGCAGAAAAGTCAATCAATCAGTCGTCTATATCGAGTGCCTGCTGTGTGCGGAGCGGTGTGTTAAGCACTTGGGAGAGTACAATATAACAGTAAAGGCACAGTCTAGTGGGAGGAGCAAGGGACTGGGGGTCGGAAGACCTGGTGTTTCATCCCAGCTCCGCCATTTGCCCATTCTGTGACCATGGACGGATCACGTTACTTCTTTGTGCCTCAGTTTCCTCATCTGTAAAATGGGGATTTTTCCGTTCTCCCTCCCCTTTACTCTGTGACTCCTATGTGAGACAAGGAAAGTGCCCGATCTAATTTCACTGAATGTACCTTAGCGCTTGTTACAAAGTACTTAACCAATGCATTATTATTATTCTTAGTCTGCTCATCGGTATTGTTCTTGAATTTGGGGCTTTCTTAAGGTCCAAGGAGAGGTCAAGGTAGCCAGAGGAAGGCTTTTCCCTCATTTCAATCCTTACTTTCTGTGCCGTCGCCTGAGTGAAGGAAAGCGCGAGCCCTCAGTTTGCCCATCTGTTCAATTAGGGTAATCGTTCCCCCCTCCTCCCCGGTCCCTAGAGGGGCGAGAGTCTCCTGTGCCGGTCACAGCCGATTTAGGGTTTGGTGGCCGCAGAGCGGTGACTGTCGGGGGTGTGGGAGAGGCGAGTGGGTCACAGCTGGTCCCCTGGTCTGGCCCAGCTGCCGTGGTAAGGGCCGGGTGCTGTGGGAGCTGCTGGAGGGGGTCTCCGAGGCGGCCAGATCCCGGGCCGGGGGCAGAAATCCTTCCCGCCCCAGTCCGAAGTTGAAAGCGGCCCTGGTGGAAGTGCACGGTCTTCACTGTGTTCTTTCCCCAGATGATCCTTGGACGGTGTCTGCGGCGGGCCGGGGGTGCTGGCTACTCTTCAGAGAGAGCTAAACAGACCCAGGCACCGTTCTCTTTGAGCGCGTAATCGAAGCCTTTCCAGTTTGGCTTGCAAACCGGCAAAAGGAGCAGATGCCCCGATTCACTTGGTCATCTGCATTCCCAGAAAACCGCCATCTGGGATTTTCCAGGCCACACGCTGATGGGGTCATCAGCTGCTTGTTCTTTTCAACCTGGGCCAGTTTTCCACCACTCCGTGAAGCCATATGAAAGACCCTCCCAGCAATCTCCCCAAGGTTTAGGAGTTCCCGAGGAATCCGAGTCCGGGAGAGGAAGGGCAGGAGATGAAACAAACAGTCCTTGTGTTTGGGCCACGTCTCTTGGGGCTCTTTAACAATTAGCGTTAATGCAGTTTTGGCAGGCTGCAGCCATGTGATCGCCGGAGAAAGCGTATCGCTCCCCGTCCTCCATCTCATCCGACGCAGGCGAGAATTTGGCCCGGAACGGAGAGCCTGGCACTGTGCATTGGCCTAAGAAAAGACCAAGTTACTGGACAACTTAAGGCTGGTGAAGTTGGTCTTTTGAGTCGGCACCCCTTAGTACACAGTGAGCGCTCAATAAATATGATGGAATGAATGAATGAATTAAGGAAATGGTATCCTCGCTGAGGCGATTTGCAGGGCGCAGGGAACACTGTGGATATTCAAGCTCAGTGAAAGCACACCGGGCTTTCTCTTCTCCCACAGCAGCCGGGAACCCTCGGGTCACAGGCGAGCGCTCGGTAGGAGAAACAGATCGGATCAGAAGCTCGTCTTGTTGGCCGTCGCCAGTCGGTTCTCTGCACTTCCAGGAATGACTGGGATCAGACCGGGTGGATGGGATGGGCCTGGGAGAGGAGCGGCAGGGGAGAGGGGAACTGTATTGTGAAGGTTCATCATTTTAGAGGATGAAGGCTGAGGGTGCTGTGGGATTCTGTGGGATTGAAACAGCATGGCTTGGAAAGAGCACCAGCTTGGGAGTCAGAGGACGTGGGTTCTAATCCCGGCTCCGCTTCTTATCAGCTGTGTGACTTCTGGGCAAGTCATTTAACTTCTCTGTGCCTCAGTTCCCTCATCTGTAAAATGGTGATTAAGACTGTGAGACCCACGTGGGACAACCTGGTTACCTTGTATCTACCCCAGTGCTTAGAACGGTGCTTAGCACATAGTGAGCACTTAAATGCCATCAGTATTATCATTATTATTATTATTCTGGGACAGCAGGGAGCCTCTGGATAGAGCTTCACTCTGCCTGATGGGGAACTGGAGGCTGCTCCAATCAATTTGATTGATTGATTGATTGATTGATTGGTTTGCCTTTTGGCTTCCTGTGGTCCTGGCCCAGCCCACCTGCACTGCATCGCCAGCAGACCGTGGGGGTCCAAGTTGGCTCCCAGTCCCAGGAAGCTAGGTTAGTTCTGGCCAGGGCTGGGGCAGGTCACTAAAGTGGAGGTTAAACTTTGGGAAGCAGTGTGGCCTAGGGGAAAGAGCATGAGCTGGGAGTCAGAGGAGCTGGGTTCTCATCCTGGTTCCGCTGTGAGACCTTGGACAAGTCACTGGACTTCTCTGTGCCTCTTTCCTCATCTGTGAAATCAGTCTCATATTTTTGAGCACTTACCCTGTGCTCAAGTGCTTGGGAGAGCACAGCACAACAATATAATAGCACAATAATATATAAAATGGGGATTAAATAGCCATTCTCCCTCCTTCTTAAACTGCGAGTCCCGTGGGGGGCAGCCACTGTGTCTGACCTGATTCACTTGTAACTGTTGTAGCGCTTATCACAGAGCTTGGCACACATTTATCATTCTGATTACACCCTCCTATTCCGTGGGTGGTTTGAGTGGTGATCAGGCTTAAGGAGGATGTCGGATTCCCAGTTCCATTTGTAGAACTTTGCTGGTTAGAGGTGTAGGATCTCCATGTGGGACAGGGACTGTGTCCAACCTGATTAGCTTGTATCTACCCCAGCACTTAGAACAGTGCTTGACACATAGTAAGTGGTTACATACCATCATTATTACCATTATTGTTGTTATCATCACTGGCTGAGCTCTAAATGCCTTGAGGACATTGTGTCTACCAACTCTGTTGTACTCTCCTCAGCGTTTAGTACAGTGCCCCACACATAGTAAGTGCTCAATATAGACCATTGATTGATGGATTGAATGGAATAGTAAAATTCACCGTGCCTCGTTCTCGCCTGTCCCGCCGTCGACCCCCTGCCCACGTCATCCCCCTGGCCTGGAATGCCCTCCCTCTGCCCATCCGCCAAGCTAGCTCTCTTCCTCCCTTCAAGACCCTACTGAGAGCTCACCTCCTCCAGGAGGCCTTCCCACACTGAGCCCCTTCCTTCCTCTCCCCCTCGTCCCCGTCTCCATCCCCACCGTCGTACCTCCTTCCCTACCCGACAGCACCTGTATATATGTTTGTACATATTTATTACTCTATTTTACTTGTACATATCTATTCTATTTATTTTATTTTGTTAATATGTTTGGTTTTGTTCTCTGTCTCCCCCTTCTAGACTGTGAGCCCACTGTTGGGTAGGGACTGTCTCTATATGTTGCCAACTTGTACTTCCCAAGCGCTTAGTACAGTGCTCTGCACACAGTAAGCGCTCAATAAATACGATTGATTGATTGATTCAGGCCTTCTGAGCAGAATTGGTGGGGATGAACCCGTCCCTTGCAGCTTGCGCCTTCCCCTATGGTCACCTAGCCTGGTGAGGACTCCTGGTGGAAAAGCCATTTTGCTGTGCCTCCGGGGTTGCTCTGGAATGTCTCCGTTAACGGGCAACGAGGGAAATTGTCATGCCACAGAAGTAATGCCACAAGTTTGTCTGCTGACCCTCTGAGGCCTTTGGTGTAGCCGCTGGCATCTGAGTTCTGATCCACGGTCTGATGGGGAACGGCGTCCCACGGGCGATATGGGCCCTAGGACCAGGGTCAGAATGGCCTCAAAGCCTGTATTTGCCGGTGGGATTCCTTCCCGCCTTGTGGGTCCCCATGTTTGTTAGTAAGCCCTTAACAAATTATTATTATTATTATTATTATTATTATTATGGGACCTTGGGCAAGTCCCTTCACATTTCTTTGCCACTGTTTCCGCATCCGTAAAATGGTGATTCAATACCTGGTTTTCCTCCCACCTAAACTGGGAGCTCTGTGTGGGGCTGATCTGATTGTATTGTATTGCTCAGTACTTGGCACCTAGTAAGTGCTTACATACCATAATAGTGGTAACAGTGGTAATGATAATAAAGTTGAACTTAATCCCCGGTGGCCTGGGGGACTGGAGAACTGCACTGAGGACTTTTAGGGAGGCCGAGGACTGAGAGACACAATGGCTCAGTGGAAAGAACTCGGGCTTGGGAGTCAGAGGTCGTGGATTCTAATTCCGGCTCTGCCACTTGTCAGCTGTGTGACTTTGGGCAAGTAACTTAGCTTCTCTGGGCCTCAGTTCCCTCATCTGTAAAATGGAGATTAAGACTGTGAGCCCCACGTGGGACAAGCTGATCACCTTGTATCTACTCCAGTGCTTAGAACAGTGCTTCACACATAGTAAGCACTTAACAAATGCTATTAGTATTATTATTATCAGAGTGCGGGCCTGGGAGTCGAGAGGACCTGAGTTCTAATCCCAGCTCTGCTACATGTCTGCTGTGTTACCTTGAACAAGTCACTTCACTTCTCTGGGCTTCAGTTACCTCATCTGTAAAATGGGGATTAAGACTCTGATTTCCATGTGGGACAAGAACTGTGTCCAATCTGATGAACTTGTATCTACCCCAGTGCTTAGAACCATACTTGACAAGTACCATAATAATAATAATAATATTATTATTATTATTATTATGAGGGGTGGGTCAGGGACCCACCAGCCCCAATTTATCCATCTGTCCATCAGCTTTCCAAGGGGTCGCTTCAGAGGCTAGCACCGCCTGCCTCGGCTTGGGTTTTTTAAGCTGACATTGCCCCGGGCAGATGTGGTTTCAGACGAGGAAATTTCCACCTGAAAATAATTCCTTTCCAAAAGTCCCTGCGGCTGGCTCCAGGCAGACCTAATTGCTGAGCTCAGTGGACCTGGCGGCCAAGTTCTCCCATCCCCTGTGCTGATTGGCTTCTCAGCGTGTGATCACAGATGGCAGACTTCTCCTCACCTCAGCACCCGGAGTTCTTTTTAACAAAATAAAATGGAAGCACAGGAGTCAAGTGCCAACGTGTCAGATTAGCTTAGGGCTCTGAGGCCACCATGGAGAGGATTTGGGGCCCCCTCTCCCAAGTCCCCACATTGGACCTGTTGGCCGTTCTTGTGGTCCAGAAGATGGAAGATCATGATTGATTCTGACCTCCAATCAATTAATGTCCCTGGACTGTAAGCTCATTATGGGCAGGGAATGTGTCTGTTATATTGTACTCTCCCAAGCACACAGTATGCCCTCAGTAAATATGCTCGACTGACCACTCGAGTTGTAAAGATTCTGTGTTTGTCTCCCCCATTAGAGCGGAAGCTCCTTGTGGACAGGGTGGGTGCCCCTTGTTTATTTTGTGTTTCTCAAGCACCCAGTTCAAGGCATCCCACCGAGTGGGCTATTTCTACTGCCGCTACTACTTCTATCACCACCACTGTGGAACCGAGTGAGACCCTGAAAGCTGCTGGATTTCAGGAAAACCCATCCTCTGACTGGCCCTGACAATTGTTGTCAGCCAGGGAGGAGGGCATCAGGCTGAACTCTGTAATGGGGGAAGTTCATTCATTCATTCAGTCGTATTTATTGAGCGCTTACTGTGTGCAGAGCACTGTACTAAGCGCTTGGGAAGTACGAGTTTGCAACATATAGAGACGGTCCCTACCCAACAGCGGGCTCACAGTCTAGAAGGGGGGGACAGACAATGAAACAAAACATATAAACCCAATAAAATAAATAGGATAAATATGTACAAGTAAAATAAATAAAGTAATAAATACGTACAAACATATATACGTAACTACAGGTGCTGTGGGGAGGGGAAGGAGGTAAGGTGGGGGGGATGGGGAGGGGTAGTGGGGGAGAGGAAGGAGGGGGCTCAGCCTGGGGAGGTTCAGAGGATGGGCAGGTCAGGCTTCTTGCCCTCTAGAATTGTCAGCGACAATTGAACGAATGAATGAATCCACCAGTATATAGCATTTATCTAGTACCAACTGTATCCTGGGCCCTTGGGAGAAGAGGAAGAGTTAGAACATCCGATTCCAGGCCTCAGGTAGCTTATAGTGTAGGGGGACGAGACAGGCACTTAAATGACAACCAGGGAGAATAATTAGAAGCAACATGGACAGGAGACCTACCCGGGCTGAGCCCCCTCCTTCCTCTCCCCCTCGTCCCCCTCCACCCTGCCTTACCTCCTTCCCCTCCCCACAGCACCTGTATATATGTTTGTACATATTTATTACTCTATTTTATTTGTACATATTTATTCTATTTTATTTTGTTAATATGTTTTGTTTTGTTCTCTGTCTCCCCCGTTCTAGACTGTGAGCCCACTGCTGGGTAGGTACCGTCTCTATATGTTGCCAACTTGTACTTCCCAAGCGCTTAGTACAGTGCTCTGCACAAGTAAGCGCTCAATAAATACAATTGAATGAATGAATGGACAGAGCACAGGCCTGGGAATCAGAAGGTCCTGGATTCTAATCCCTGCTCTGCCACTCATCTGCTGTGTGGCCTTGGGCAAGTCGCTTCTCTGTGCCTCATTTATCTCATCTGTAAAATGGGGATTGAGACTGTGAGCCCCATTTGGGACTGGGGCTGTGTCCAACTCGATTTGCTTGTATCCTCCCCAGAGCATAATGAAGTGCCTAGTTCAGAGTAAACACTTAACAAATACTATTATCATCATCACTTAAGTGCTAAGCGTTTGGGGTGTGGAAAAAATAGAGACCGTCTCTAAATGTTGCCGATTTGCACTTCCCAAGCGCTTAGTACAGTGCTCTGCACACAGTAAGCGCTCAATAAATACGATTGGATGAATGGAAGCGCTGTAGTGGCAGCTGTGGGATAAAGCCCAGGGAGATTAGAGATTGGTTGGGAAGGCCTCCTGGAAGAGGTGTGATCATTCAGGGGCTCTGAGATAAGATCTGTAGTTTGTCTTGTGTGAAGGAGAAGGAGCAAGAAGTCAGAAGCTGAAGAGCTGAGAACAAGGCACAGTGAATAGGTTAACTGTGCCTCAGTTTCCTCATCTGTAAAATGGGGATTAAGACCGTGAGTGAACCCGCTTATCTTGTATCTACCCCAGCGCCTAGTACAGTGATTTGCTTACCCAGTGACTTACAGTAACTTACCTAGGAAGCGCTTAATACCATAATTATTGTTATTAATCAGAATGAGTAAAAGACAACCTGGAGACAGCAGGACCAGGGTGGGAGGGGATCACCATAGGCACTAGAGGAAGAGACTGGCGAGATGATTTGGGGGTTTCTGTGCCAACCGTGGATACCCGACTTTGCTGGAAAAGGATGGGATGGCAAGGCCCGAGCTCACTACTCTCCATTGCTTTTGGGGAAGCTGTACTTGTTTCTCGAAGCCGTAATTTGCCGATTTGCCAATGAAATCAGTGTGTTGTGGGCAGAGCTCCTGCCAGGCAAGATTTCCTTGACTTGCCCGGGGCCGGGGCTCAGCTGTCCGGGGCTCTGCCTCTTGGTCCCTTGGCCAGTAGAGGGAGGGACAGATTCTTGTAACCTCCCCAGCGCTTAGCACAGTGCTTTGCACATAGTAAGCGCTTAACAAATGCCATTATTATTATTATTAGGAAGGACCCCAGGAGAGGGGAGTTGATGGAGTTGGTGGGGGGTCCCCTGCTTCAGTGCCCTGTCGGGATCCCTTCCCCCAGTTCTCCGAGTTGTGGGGTGTGGGCTGAGGGTATGTATATATCTGTAATTTTATTTATATTTATGTCCATTTATTTGTATTGATGTCGATCTCCCCCCACCCCCCAGACTGTGAGCTCTCTGTGGGCAGGGGCTGTCACTCTTTATTGCTGTACTGTACTTTCCCAAGCGCTTAATACAGTGCTCTGCACACAGTAAGCGCTTAATAAATCCAATTGAATGAGTGGATAAATGGGAAGGAGCTAGAGGCTGGGAGACTGAAGAGGAGGATGTGACAGTGTAGGGGCAGGGGTCTCTGGTAGAAGAACCAAGGACACAGCAGAAGCAGGAAAGACCAGCCGGGCCACACGGAAGTTATTCCAGGAATAACTCGGCCTGCTGGAGTTGGGAGCTGATGTGGTGGGTCACTCAAGACCCCCCCCCCATCTCTCTGGGGGCTGGACAGGTGACCTCTTGAAGCCTCTCAGTTCAAGGCATCCAGAATTCCCAGGCTTGTTTGTTGTCTCCCCCCCACCTTCTCCCTTTCCCCCCTTATCCCCCCCAGGGTGCCTCTAGGGAGAAGAATAGGCTGGCCAAGGAAATGCCAGTCCGTCAGTCATATTTACTGCGTGCAGAGCACTGTACTAAGCGCTTGGGAGAGTAATAATAATAACTGTGGTATTCATTAAGCACTTAAGCACTGTACGAAGCACTGGGGTAGATCCAAGCCAGTCCCTGTCCCACATGGGGCTCACAATCTTAATCCCCACTTTACAGATGAGGTACCTGAGGCCAGGGGAAGTGAAGTGATTTGCCCAAGGTCACACAACAGACGTGGGGCAGAGTCGGGATTAGAACCCAGTTCCTACTGACTCCCAGGTGTGGGCTCTATCCATTATCTCACTCTGAGTACACTATAACAATGAACAGACATATTGTACTTCCCAAGCGCTTAGTACAGTGCTCTGCACACAGTAAGCTCTTAATAAGTACGATTGAATGAATGAACATGCTGCCAACTTGTACTTCCCAAGCACTTAGTACAGTGCTCTGCACACAGTAAGCACTCAGTAAATACGATTGAATGAATGAATATTACCTGCCCGCAGTGAGCTTACAGTCTAGAGGGGGAAACAGTCCATAATAAAAGTACATACATTACCGATATAATAAATTACAGATACATGGATGGGGAGATGCTGTGCTTCTTAGTCATATTTATTGAGCACTTACTGTGTGCAGAGCACTGTACTAAGCGCTTGGGAGAGTATAATTCAACAATGAACAGACACATTTGCATTCCCTGCCCACAGTGAGCTTACAGTCTAGAGGGGGAAACAGTCAATGACAAAAGCACATATATTACCGATATAATAAATTACAGATACATGGATGGGGAGATGCTGTGCTTCTTAGTCATATTTATTGAGCGCTTACTGTGTGCAGAGCACTGTACTAAGCACTTGGGAGAGTACAGTACAACAATAAACAGACACATTGGCATTCCCTGCCCACAACGAGCTTCTTAGCGAGGCAGGGCTTGACTTTGGGTCACCTCCCTGGGTTGAGCGAAGGCGAGGGGCTTCACATGACCCAGGGGGGATCAATGAGAGGGGCAGCAGGCTCCAGTCAAGGGACCCGACCAGCTCCCTCCTTCTTCCCCAGCCCCCTCCGGCTGGCTGGGACAGCATTCCGGTTCCTCCCGCGGGGCCCGAGAGAGGCCGTGTCCCCGGAAGACCGCTGTCTCTGCGACACCCGCCCGGCCAGCTTGTCACCATTCCAGCGCCGCAGTGTGTTGACGGCATCCGCTCCGGCTGGTCTCCGAGAGGCTCGTCTGCTCTCGGGGACCAATCCTATGGGCCGGGGACCGGGTTGTGGGGGAAACTGGCTGATGCTGGGAGAGTCCCGGCTCCCAAAGCCCCTGCTCCCATTTCTGGGAATGGCAGCATCTTAGGACAGAGAAGGCATTTCACCGCTCCCGGGTCAACGCCTCAGAGTGGGCAGCTCTGGTGAAGCTTCCTCCCCTCCCCTATTTCTTTCTCTACCATCCCCTCATTCGTTCATTCAATTATTGAGCACTTACTGCACATAGAGCACTGTACTAAGCACTGCTAGGCCTCGTGGGGAGCATCTACTAAGCACCTCTAGGCCTCGTGGGGAGCGTCTCAGTCTCAGAGCCGCTTTTTCTGGGTGGACCCAAGCTCCTCTGCCGGCGTGGGCAGGGAATGTGTCTGCTTATGGGTGCATTGTAAGATAAAAAAATAAATAAATGATGCTATTTGTTAAGCGCTTACTGTGGGTCAAGCACTGTGCTAACTGCTGGGGTGGATACAAGGTAATCAGGTTGGACAAAGTCCCTGTCCCACATGGGGCTCACAGTCTTAATCCCCATTTTACGGGTGAAGCGCTTATTGTGTGTCAAGCACTGTTCTATTTATTCTAAATCTATTCTATTTATTTTATTTTGTTAGTATGTTTGGTTTTGTTCTCTGTCTCCCCCTTTTTAGACTGTGAGCCCACTGCTGGGTAGGGACTGTCTCTATATGTTGCCAACTTGTACTTCCCAAGCGCTTAGTACAGGGCTCTGCACACAGTAAGCGCTCAATAAATAAATATGATTGATTGATTGTTCTGACTGCTGGGGTAGATACAAGCTACCTTGTATCCAGATCCAGCACTTAGAACAGTGTTTTGCACATAGTAAGTGCTTAATAAATGGCATCATTATTATTATTATTATTAAGCTCACCAGGTTTGACAAAGTCCCCGTCCTACATGGGGCTCACAGTCTTAATCCCCATTTTACAGATGAAGTAACTGCGGCCCAGAGAAGTGAAGTATATGCGAAGAGAAGTCAAATGACTTGCCCCAGGTCACACAGCAGGCAAATGCCTGTAGAATTTTAATGACAGTATTACTTCTCCTCAACAGGTGCTATGCTGCAGAATTTACCTTGGTTTATACACTTCCCCTCTTTTTGAAGTGCTTTGATTTGAAATAGAGTGATTATAACCCATTGCCATTTAGCACAGTTAAGGGGAGGTGTATTGAGCACAGATAATGACATTTCAATCAATCAGTCGTATTTACTGGGAGAATAGAGCAGAAGCAAAGACACATCTCTCTAGTCTGTTAACCCAGGGTACCTATTTGCTGAATAGGATATGAAAGAGAGCACTTTGAAAATTAAGTACTAGGTTGACTCAAAAAGAAAAACCTAATAGAAAACCTTTTATTATTGGTACATATTTACATTGCTCTTGAATCTTTTCACTACATTGTATTTTTAATCGCTTTAAGTATGTCTACCAACTGTGTTATAGGGTATTCTCCCAAGGCCTTAGTACAGTGCTCTGCACATAGTAAGCGCTCAGTAAATACCATTTATTTAAAAATTACTCTTGGGTTTTTGGGTCATTCTTGGGGATCTTTGGAATGCAGTAAAGCCCTTCATAGGCTTTTCTGAGGGAAACTGTAGTTGATTTAGTGCTTTCTTGCTTACCACTCCATTTTCATGGACCAAATTAATAGTGCAAAGATCATCGTGGGCAGGGAATGTATATCGTTGTTGTACTCTCCCAGGCGCTTAGTACAGTGTTCAGTAGATAGGATTGCTTGATTGCTGATTGTGTCTACCATCTCTGTTGTATTGGACTCTTAGCACTTAATGCAGTGCTGTGCACAGAGAAGACACCCAAAACCTACCATTGATTAAGTGGATTCTGGTTTCGGCCATCGCTGTGGTGCTCGGAGAAGGCAGTCTATCAGACCTCTCCACCCGCTTGCCCTTTTCCAGACTTTGGGCTCTTTCTCATTCTTTCAAAACATAATAATTTAAACCATTCAAAGCTGCCCGAAGAGTACATGAATCAATTTCCTTCGGAGGCTTTAGGACATCCTGACCCGATAACTTGGGGTTCTTCACATTTCCCAAGTATTCCCATACCCATTCAGGTCGAGGTCTTCTTTTATGAAGGCTTCGTTACTCGTCGGTGGCCTAAATGATTAATTTCAGTCTTATGCTATGCACTGTCTGGAAGACATAATAATAATAATAATGTAGTATTTATTATGTACTTTTTGCCAAGCACTGTGAGAAGCCCTGACGGGGGAATACGTATTAACCCCATCAGATGCAGTCCCTGCCCCATATGAGGCTCAGTTTAGCTGGGAAGAACAGGTATTTCCATCCCCACTTTATAGATGAGGAAACTGAGGACCAGAGAAGTGAAGTGACTTGCCCGAGGCCACCCAGCAGGCAAGGGGTGAAGCTGAGATTTGAACCCAAGTCCTCCCAGCCCAAGGCTCCTTCCACTGCACCTCATCGCTTTCCTGATCAGCAGCTTGACTTTGGCAGGCCTTTTCCATCACAACTCTTTTCATTCACCTCTTATTTCATTCTCTTGTCTTTCATGACTCACTTTCCCATTAATTATTAATGAAAGTCTTCTTGGCCTCCTTAACTTCTTTCGGTCTATTTTCTTTGCTCGGCTCAAGGTGTATGTTCTCTGCGATTTCCAACCAAGGATTTACGATCTTGCTTGACTCCCTGCTTCCCTCCATTTGGAGGCAGCCTTGACTTGGAGGAATAACGTGGGACTAGGAACCAGGAGACCTGGGTCCTAATCCCAGGTCTGCCACTCGCCTCCTGAGCGACCTTGGGCAACTCATTTGATCTCTCTGGGCCTCAGTTTATTCTGTAAAATGGGGATAAGGCACTTCTCCATGTAGATCTTTTTCGATAATTAGCCCTATGTCAGGCAGGGACTGTCTGATCTGATGATTTTTTTTTTTAATGGTATTTTTTAAGCATTTACTAAGTGCCAGGCACTAAGCACTGTGGTAGATGCAAGCTAATCAGGCTGGGCACAGTCCACATCCCACATGGGGCCCACAGTCTTAATCCCCATTTTACAGATGAAGTGACCGGGGCCCAGAGAAGTAAAGTGATTTGCCCAGAGGTCACACAGAAGACAAGTGGGCCCGTTGTTGGGTAGGGACCGTCTCTATATGTTGCCAGCTGTACTTCCCAAGCGCTTAGTACAGTGCTCTGCAAACAGCACTCAATAAATATGAATGAATGAATGAAAGCGGCGGAGCCGGAATTAGAACCCAGGTCCTTCTGACTCTCAGGCCTGTGCTCTCTCCACTAGGCCATGCTGCCTCACAGTGTGTACCCCATGTTGTATGTCTCTGTTGCCAAACTGCACTTTCCAAGCGCTTAGTACAGTGCTCTGCACACAGAAAGCGCTCAATAAATATGATTGATTGAATGAATGAGTGAATGTGCGCCAGTGCGTAGCACATAAGTATTTTATAAATACCATAATTATTGTGAAATAGATTTTAGATAGTAGGGGGGCTGTTTAGTTTATAGATTGAGCAGGGCCATTGCCAAACAGAAGGCAGCGTATCCTCCCTGCTTGATGCTGCCGAAAGTGAGTTTCCACTTTGTGAATCTTAAAGTCGTCCCGCATCCCATTCTCCTTCTGGGTCTGGGCCTTTTTGGTCCTGTGCTTTCCATAATAAACTCTGCCTGGGGTGAGTCCCACCTGGCATTTGCAAAAAACACGCCGTATTCTCCACATTACCCATTCTGCCAATATAGAAGGTGCCCATGTCTTGGGGATGTTTTTGAAGCCATTCCTATTCCCCGGGGGCAAGGGAGTAACAGCTTTCGGTTCCAAGAAAATTGTCCAGTGAGAGAATGCACAATAATAGGAAAACGCTTTTGATCCCTGAAGGGATAAAGCAGGTGGACTTCAAAGTGTCCCAGGACTTTATTATTATCATCATCATCATCATCAATCGTATTTATTGAGCGCTTACTGTGTGCAGAGCACTGTACTAAGCGCTTGGGAAGTACAAATTGGCAACATATAGAGACAGTCCCTACCCAACAGTGGGCTCACAGTCTAAAAGGGGGAGACAGAGAACAAAAACCAAACATAGTAACAGAATAAAATAAGTAGAATAGAATAGATATGTACAAGTAAAATAAATAAATAGATAGAGTAATAAATATGTACAAACATATATACCTATATACAGGTGCTGTGGGGAAGGGAAGGAGGTAAGATGGGGTATTTATGGTATTTGTTAGGCACTTACTATATGTGTAGATCAGGTCAGACACACTCCCTGTCGCACCTGGGGCTCGCAGTCTGAGTCATGGCTTAGTGGGTACAGCACAGGCCCGGGAGTCAGAAGGTCACGGGTTTGAATCCCGGCTCCTCCGTGTCTGCTGTGTGACCTTGGGCAAGTCACTTTACTTCCCTGGGCTTCAGTTACCTCATCTGTAAATGATGGCATTTAATGATGGCGTTTATTAAGCGCTGACTATGTGCAAAGCACTGTTCTAAGCGCTGGATTAGAGGATTAAGAGTGTGAGAGGATTAAGATTAATGGGGATTAACAGTGCGAGCCCTATGTGAGACAGGGACCGTGTCCATCTTGACTAATTTGTACGTACCCCAGCGCATAGACCAGTGCTTGGCACATAGTAAGCTCTTAACAAGAACCATTATTATTATAAGCAATAGTATTATTATCTGTTGCACCTGGTGGAGGTCCCACAAATATCCACTAGCCCCGGGCCCACTGGGGGTTCAACACAGCTGTCATACCCTTCCAAGACTGTGAGCCCACTGTTGTGTAGGGATTGTCTCTATATGTTGCCAACTTGTACTTCCCAAGCGCTTAGTACAGTGCTGTGCACACAGTAAGCGCTCAATAAATACGATTCATGATTGATGATAAAGAAGTCCCTTCTCAGGGCATGGTAACCAAATGTGCTTGTAGCAGGGTAGACTGTGAGCTCATTGTGGGCGGGGATTCTCTCTCTTTATTGCTGTATCGTATTTTCTCAAGTGCTTAGTAGAGTCTCTGCACACAGTAAGCTCTCAATAAATACGATTGAATGAATGAATGAAGGGTGGGCAGGAATAACGTCCTTACTGGGCTCCTACATTTTTACTATTTCTGAGGGCAGAGTAATGCAGAGGCTGACAGGGCTAAAACCCCAGAGGCCCCAGGCTAAGGAAGCCCCCAAGCACCCCAGGGTCAGATCCCAGCGGCATTAAAAATAATAATGATGGCATTTGTTAAGCGCTTACTATGTGCAAAGCACTGTTCTAAGCCCTGGGGAGGATACAAGGTGATCAGGTTGTCCCACTTGGGGTTCACAGTCTTAATCCCCATTTTACAGATGAGGGCACTGAGGCCCAGAGAAATGAAGTGACTTGCCCAAAGTCACACAGCTGACAATTGGTGGAGCCGGGATTTGAACCCGTGACCTCTGACTCCAAAGCCCGGGCTCTTTCTACTGAGCCACGCTGCAAGGCAAACTCCAGGGAACTCCCTCTTTGCTCCTTCCCCGGGTGGGCTTCCCTTCCTTGTCTCATTTTTTTTTATTTTATGGTAGTTGTTAAGCACCTACTATGTACCAGGCACTGTACCAAGCACCGGGATATATACAAGCCAGTCAGGTTAGACACGGTCCCTGTCCCACACAGAGCTCACGGTGTCCCACATGGGGCTCACAGTCTTTATCCTCATCATACCTTCCTGGAACTTAATCAGATTTAAATGTCACGTCAAGAATGAGAGGATTCAGTTCTCCAGAGAAAAATGGCAAAGGGGCTTAAAAACAACCAGCGTGTGACAGCCCATCAACATGCCAGACCCAAAACATAATAGTCCAATTTAGCCCGTCTGTTTTAATCTAGGCACGAGCAGCGTGTGGCTAAATAAGCCGTGATATTTGTGTATCTCCATAGCGTTCTGGAGGAAGCAGCGTTAACTTTGACAGGTAGCAGAATACATGATGGTTCGGAGTTGCCTTGTCTAGTCAATAATGGGATCTATGAGGAAAGATTAATAATAATAATGGCATTTGTTAAGTGCTTACTATGTGCCAAGCACTGTTCTAAGCACTAGAATTAGGGGCTGGAAGGCTGCAGATAAAGAGGAATGAGGATGAGTTGTTCTCCATCTCCAGTACAAAAGGAATTTTGGTAAAGT
This sequence comes from Tachyglossus aculeatus, assembly GCF_015852505.1. Taxonomy (NCBI): domain Eukaryota; kingdom Metazoa; phylum Chordata; class Mammalia; order Monotremata; family Tachyglossidae; genus Tachyglossus; species Tachyglossus aculeatus. Next base: position 14,756,735 of record NC_052071.1, on the reverse strand, counting down.
CAGTCAGTCTAGCGTATTTATTGAGCACTTACTGTGTGCAGTACACTGTACTCAGCACTTGGGAGAGTACAATATAATAGTAATAATAATGGCATTTATTAAGCGCTTACTATGTGCCAAGCACTGTTCTAAGCGCTGGGGAGGTTACAAGGTGATCAGGTTGTCCCACGTGGGGCTCACAGTCTTCATGCCCATTTTACAGGTGAGGTAACTGAGGCACAGAGAAGTGAAGTGATTTGCCCAAAGTCTCACAGCTGACAAGTGACAGAGCTGGATTTGAACCCATGACCTCCGACTCCAAATAATAATAATAATAATAATAATGGCATTTATTAAGCGCTTACTTTGTGCCAAGCACTGTTCTAAGTGCCAGGGAGGTTACAAGGTGATCAGGTTGTCCCACGGGGGGCTCACAGCCTTAATCCCCATTTTACAGATGAGGGAACTGAGGCACAGAGAAGTGAAGTGATTTGCCCAAAGTCTCACAGCTGACAAGTGGCGGAGCTGGATTTGAACCCATGACCTCCGACTCCAAAGCCCGTGCTCTTTCCACTGAGCCAAGCTGCCTCCCCAATAATTGTCCATTGTCCTTTTAATAATAAATGGACACATTCCCTGCCCTAGAGCTTCAAGTCTAGAGGGGGAGGCAGACATGAATATAAAATAAATGCTTTACAGATATGTACCGAACTACAGATAAAGGCCGAGGTGGAGCTCCATTGAGGTGGGGGATGCAGGCCTGAATTGAAGCAAAGGGATGGGCCGAGCAGGGGCCCTCCCAGACCTGGGAATACAGAGAGTCAATCAATCAATCAATCAATCGTATTTATTGAGCGCTTACTGTGTGCAGAGCACTGTACTAAGCGCCGGGAAGTCCAAGTTGGCAACATATAGAGACAGTCCCTACCCAACAGTGGGCTCACAGTCTAAAAGGGGGAGGCAGAGAACAAAACCAAACATATTAACAAAATAAAATAAATAGAGTCCCGGGCGGTAGGAAAGAGAACAGTGCTCAGCGCTTAGAACAGTGCTTTGCACATAGTAAGCGCTTAACAAATGCCATCATCATTATTATTATTATTATTATTATTATTGTTATATCCGGCTTTGCCGTGGACACTGGGCATTGGGCATGGCCATCTGGGGCCTCGGCTTCGCGATCCACATGATGCGCGACCAACAGCCTCCTGAGACCTTATCTGGTGCACCGGGCACGTGAGAGGCAGCGTGACCCAGTGGCTAGAGCTGAGTCAGAAGGATCTGGGTCCTAATCCCAGCTCTGCCCCATGTCTGCTGTGTGACCTTGTGACTTCCCTTCTCTGGGCCTCGGTTACGTCATCTGTAAAATGGGCATTGAGACCGTGAGCCCCGCGTGGGACGGGGACTGTGTCCAACCCGATTAGTTTGCCTCCACCCCAGGGCTTAGTACAGTGCCTGGCACATAGTGCCGCCGTCGACCCTCGGTGGGAGGAGGCCAGGCGCTCTGCACACAGGAAGCGCTCAATAAATACGATTGAATGAATGAATGAATGAATAAATGTATTCCTCCCCCGTCCTGGAATTCCCTCCCTCCGCACATCCACTGAACTAGCTCTCTTCCTCCCTTCAAAGCCCTACTGAGAGCTCACCTCCTCCAGGAGGCCTTCCCACACTGAGCCCCCTCCTTTTCCCTCCCCATCCCCCCCACCCTACCTCCTTCCCCTCCCCACAGCACCTTTAGATACGTTTGTAGAGATTTATTACTCTATTTTACGTATTTACTATTCTATTTATTTTATTTTGTTAATATATTTTGTTGTCTGTCTCCCCCTTCTAGACTGTGAGCCCGTTGTTGGGTAGGGACCGTCTCTATACGTTGCCAACTTGTACTTCCCAAGCGCCTAGTACAGTGCTGTGCACACAGTAAGCGCTCAATAAATACGATTGAATGAATGAATGAATAGTTAAGCTCTTCACAAATACCATCATCAGTTACCTCGTCTGTAAAATGGGGGTGAAGTATGCAAGCCCCACGTGGGGACAGGGGCTGTGTCCAACCTGATTGACTTGTAGCTACCCCAGCCCTTAGAACAGTGCTTGGCACGTAGTAAGCACTTAACAAGTACTGGAATTATTATTAAAAATCCCACCCCACAACCGACAGTGTCAGAGGAGGGGCTAAGGTGGCATCCGGAAGCGCTGTGTGAAAGGGTTGCTTGCCCCTTTTTACCAGGCCTGAATCTTCAAGCTATACTTAACAGCTCTTAATTCATACGCTAATTACTATTTATTATTGACTGCACAGCGATGGTGTACTCCAAGCTGTCCTAAAACACCAGTTCTAATTACCCCCCAAACGACCTTATCAAAATCCAACCGATCCATTCAAGGGGCTGCGCTCCTGCTTGGGAGCAGAGTCATAATTGATTAGCGGGAGCAACAAGTGCTTAATGAGATGGAACTACCATAGACCGAGATATGCGGCTATCAAACATATTCTTAATAGTCAATCGGTACTTCATTACCATGCATTAACTTTGTTACTTAAATCCAAATTAATCCTCCATTCAAGACACTTCATTTTCAATGGGACCTCCGTAAGATTGGATAGAAAGAAAAAGTTTCATGGACTTGTATGTGTGTGTAGACATTCAGTTGTGTTTATTGAGTGCTTACTGTGTGCAGAGCACTGTACTAAGCGCTTGGGAAGTACAAGTTGGCAACAAGCTTGTTGTGGGCAGGGAATGTGTCTGTTATTTTGTTGGATTGTACTCTCCCAAGTGCTAGTACAGTGCTGGGCACACGGTAAGCGCTCATTCATTCATTCATTCAATCGTATTTATTGAGCGCTTACTGTGTGTAGAGCACTGTACTAAGCGCTTAGGAAGTACAAGTTGGCAACATATAGAGACGGTCCCTACCCAACAGCGGGCTCACAGTCTAGAAGGGGGAAACAGACAACAAAGCAAAACATATTAACAAAATAAAATAAATAGAATAAATATGTACAAATAAAATAAATAAATAGAGTAATAAATACGTACAAATATATGTACATATATTCAGGCTCAATAAGAAGCAGCGAGGCTCAGTGGAAAGAGCCTGGGTTTTGGAGTCAGAGGTCATGGGTTCAAACCCCGGCGAAGCCAATTGTCAGCTGTGTGAGTTTGGGCAAGTCACTTAACTTCTCTGTGCCTCAGTTCCCTCATCTGTAAAATGGGGATGAAGACTGTGAGCCCCCCGAGGGACAACCTGATCACCTTGTAACCTCCTCAGCGCTTAGAACAGTGCTTTGCACATAGTAAGCGCTTAATAAATGCCATTTAAAAAAATAAACAAATATGATTGACTGGCGGACTGTGGACAAAAGTGATAAGAAGGCTAATTGCGTGTAGGTGATGCAGCAGTGTTGAACAGGTGGTTGGAGGGGTGTAAGTAGGTGCTTACGTGATCCTACTGAGTAGCATTTTCCATGGCTGGCAGTTATTGGGGCATTGCCTTTGGCCAGGGCCAAGTTGGGGTTAAGACGAGAAGAGGAGGAGCTATGATATCAGAGAGCCAGGGTGTGGGCCAAGTTTGGGGACCACTTAATAATAATTATTATTATTATTATGGTACTTGTTAAGCACTTACTATATGCCAAGCACTGTTCTACGAGCTGGGGTGGATAAGAGTTAATGAGGTTGGAAACAGTCCTTCCCACATGGAGCTCACAGTCTTCAGGCCGTGGGTTCTAATTCCGGCTCCACTGCTTGTCTGCTGTGTGACCTTGGGCAAGTCACCTACCTTCTCTGTGCCTCAGTTACCTCATCTGTAAAATGGGGATTGAGACCACGAGCCCCACGTAGGACAACCTGATTGCCTTGTATTTACCCCAGCGCTTAGAACAGTGCTTGGCACCTAGTAAGCGCTTAATAAATACCATCATTATTATTAGGGTTATTGTTATTTTACAGATGAGGTAACTGAAGCCCAGAGAAGTGAAGCGACTTGCCCAAGCTGACCCAGGAGACAGGTGGCTGACCTGGGATTAGAAACCAGGTCCTCTGACTCTTGCTACTAAGCCGGGGGTCTTGTGAGCAGTTCCTTTGGAAAATCCCGGAGCCGGGAGGGACCTGCGGAAAGTTGGGAAGTAGTGGAAGTCACCAGCCCCCTGCCTGGCAGGAGAATTGCCCCCCCAGGGCCAGCTCTGGGTTCTGCCAGCTGAGAGTGCTGATGGCTGGGGAAGGCACCTCCACACTTGGCCTGTAATTTGGGAGGATCATCATCATCAATCATATTTATTGAGCACTTACTGTGTGCAGAGCACTGTACTAAGCACTTGGGAAGTACAAGTTGGCAACATATAGAGACAGTCCCTACCCAACAATGGGCTCACAGTCTAAAAGGGGGAGACAGAGAACAAAACCAAACATACTAACAAAATAAAATAAGTAGAATAGATATGTGCAAGTAAAATAAATAAATAGACCGCCTGAAGGGAAGCAGTGTGGCCTAGTGGAAAGAGCCCAGGCCAAGGACTCAAAAGACCTAGATCTGACTCCCGGCCCCACCACTTTTCATTCATTCATCCATTCAATCGTATTGAGCGCTTACTGTGTGCAGAGCACTTGGGAAGTACAAGTTGGCAACATACAGAGACGGTCCCTACCCAACAGCGGGCTCACAGTCAACAGACAGAGAACAAAACAAAACGTATTAACGAAATAAAAGAAATGGAATAAATATGTGCAAGTAGTCTGCTGTGTGACCTTGGGCAAGTCGCTTCACTTCTCTGGGCCTCAGTTCCCTCATCAGTAAAATGGGGATTGAGACTGTGAGCCCCACATGGGACTGTGTCCAAACTGTGTCTTCCCCGGTGCTTAATCAATCAATCAATCGTATTTATTGAGCGCTTATTGTGTGCAGAGCACTGTACTTAGCGCTTGGGAAGTACAAGTTGGCAACATATAGAGACAGTCCCTACCCAACAGTGGGCTCACAGTCTAGAAGGGGGAGACAGAGAACAAAACCAAAACATATTAACAAAATAAAATAAATAGAATAGATATGTACAAGTAAAATAAATAGAGTAATAAATATGTACAAACATATATACAGGTGCTGTGGGGAAGGGAAGGAGGTAAGACGGGGGGATGGAGAGGGGGATAAGGGGGAGAGGAAGGAGGGGGCTCAGTCTGGGAAGGCCTCCTAGTCCTCCTCTGCCAGTGCCTGGCAGACAGTAAGGTGCTTAACAAGTACGATTTGAAAGTAATAAGAGGAAGAGCTCAGTCTAGAGACACTGCCTTCCTCGTTGGCTTTTTCTGCTCAAAGTATATCTCATTGTCAGTGTGGCGGAGGAGAGGTCCAGGCCTGGCACCCAGTGATGATGATGATGATTGTGGTGTTTGCTAAGTGCTTACTATGTGCCAAGCACTCGTCTAAGCGCTAGGGTGGATGCAAGGCAATCAAGTTGTCCCACGTGGGGCTCACAGTCTTCGTCCCCCTTTGAGGCACAGAGACATGAAATTACTTGCCCAAGGTCACACAGCAGACAAATGGTGGAGCCGGGATTAGAACCCACGCCCTCGGGCTCCTGCCACTAGGCCATGCTGCTTCTCGATAATCGGTGATGTCGCAGTGGCCCCGAGGAGGCCCAGAGATGTCTCTCTGGGGCCGACCCCGCCCCTGGGACCCAAAAGATGGTCCACTGAGGCCAGGCTTAGTCATCTTGCGTGCTCTTTGGCGGGTACCAGCAGTGGATGACGCGCCTTGTCCTTGACGCCCAACGAGGAGCCGCCAAAGCTGGCGTTCTTCCCCGTCACCCCCTTCTGCGGGGCTGTTGGCATAGCAGACTTCTCTCTCCCTTCTCCACCCCCCCCATCCCCCGGCTTCCCGCACCGTTTCTCCTAATTTCAGGAGTGGGCATGGCTGTTCTCCAACGAGCCTTGATGACACAGAGGCTGGCGAAGCATCCCGACTGGTTTCCATAGCTACCTGGTGGCATTTCCTGTGTCATGAAACTCCTTCGGAAGGCGACTCGGCCCCGCATTCGGCCGTTTCACTGAGGGTGCCTTCCCCTGGACACCCGTGATCTTTTCCTTTTCTTTTTTTTTTTAACTCTCGTATTCTCCCCCCGTCCCCTGGAGAACGACTCACAGTCGCTCACCATTTTAGATGGTGACAGCCTCATTGTGCGGGCATCAGGGGCCGACACTGCCCAGGTTGTCACGACAACAGGCCTCGATTCCCAGCCGCTCCGTGAGGTTCCCACCTCCGGCGGGCATGGGAACCGGTCTTCGGCGCTCAGCCGATGCTCAAGCCGGCAGCCAATCGCAGGTGAGCTGGGAAAACATGACATCATAGTCCAACCAGTCCAGAAACATTGGAGACTTGGTTGGCCGTCTCCCTCCTCGTCCATTCTCTTCCCCTCTCTTCCCCATCTCCCGCCTTTCCGTAGCCGGACGGGGACGTAACCAGCTCTGGGGCATTACGGCTTCAACCCGCCGGAGTGCCGATGGAGCCCCTGGCTGGGCGTGGGGAAGGGCGCGGGGCACCCCCTCTGGGATCGACTCAGACAAAAGGAGAAAGAAAGGGCAACGGTTCGATGAAACAATGCGGTTTGACGCCAATCACCGCCGCAGAAACATTGCAGCCCAGAGATAATTAAAACCAAAGCAGAGAAGGGCGACTTCGTAGCTCTGGCATTCGTTCATCGGGAACCAGCACTGTTAAATCCACTTATGTTTTCCCTGGTCTGACACTCTGTCTCTCTCTGTGACTCTGCCTCTCTCTTTGTGATTGTCTCTCTCTTTGTGGCTCTGTCTCTCTAGGGCTCTCTGTCTTTCTCTCTGCAGCATTGTCTCTCTCTCTGTGTGGCTATATCTCTCTTTGCGGCCCTATCTCTCTCTCCCTCCCTCTCTCTGGCTCTGTCTCTCACTCTTTCTGTGGCCCCGTCTCTCTCTCACTGATGATGATGATGGCATTTATTAAGCGCTTACTATGTGCAAAGCACTGTTCTAAGCGCTGGGGTAGATACAAGGTAATCAAGTTGTCCCACATGGGGCTCACAGACTTAATCCCCATTTTCCAGATGAGGGAACTGAGGCCCAGAGAAGTGAAGTGACTTGCCCAAAGTCACACAGCTGACAAGTGGCAGAGCCGGGATTTGAACCCATGACCTCTGACTCCAAAGCCCACGCTCTTTCCACTGAGCCACGCTGCTTCTCTCACTCCGTGGCTCTGTCTCCCTTTGTATATGAGAAGCAGCGTGGCTCAATGGAAAGAGCCCGGGCTTTGGAGTCAGAGGTCATGGGTTCAAATCCCGGCTCCGCCAGTTGTCAGCTGGGGGACTCTGGGCAAGTCACTTCACTTCTCTGGGCCTTAGTTCCCTCATCTGTAGAATGGGAATTAAGACTGTGAGCCCCCTGTGGGACAACCTGATCACCTTGTTACCTCCCCAGCGCTTAGAACAGTGCTTTGCACATAGTAAGCGCTTAACAAATGCCATCATAATTATTATTATTGCTGTCTCTCACTCTTCCTGTGGCCCTATCTCTCTCTCCGTCTCACATTCTGTGACTGTCTCTCACTCTCTGTGGCTCTGCTTCTCATTCTCTCTCTCCTCTCTGTCTCTCTTCCTCTTCCTCTCTTTCTGTGAAGTGCCCAGCAGAGGGAAAGGGATTTGGATGCCCTTTTCCTCCTCGGAAGCGCCGGATAATTGTGGGAGGGGAGGGACCAGGGTCATCAGATTCTTTCTATTTCTAGACTGTGAGCCCGTTGTTGGGTAGGTACCATCCCTATATGTTGCCGACTTGTACTTCCCAAGCGCTTAGTACAGTGCTCTGAATAAATACGATTGAATGAATGAATTTTGGCAGGTGTGGAATCGGCGGGGGCGACTGGGTGTCTGAGCTCCTCGTCCTGCCCACTCCCTGTATCCAAGCTCCGATCCCGTAGCATCCAGAGAGAGGCAAACACGAGGCTAGGCGCTTTTCTGAAAATGTGGGGGTTGTGGAGCATCCGGGGAAGCGCTGCCTCTCTTTCCTGCCCCTTCCTGGTTCGGCTCCAGAGACTTGGCATCAGGGGGCCAAATGCCGGTGGCTCTCTGGAGGGCTTCCTGGGGTCTCAAAGGACAGCTGGGCCTATTTGCCCACCCGGGGTTTGGCGCAGGTGGAGGGTGGAGGGAGAACAAGGCACCAGGATCCCCTAGGGTTTGTTGGGGAGGCAGCATGGCCTAGTGGATAGAGCCTGGCCTTGGGAATCAGAAGGCCCTGAGTTCTAATTCCCGCTCTGCCGCTTGTCTTTCTGTGTGATCCTGGGCAACTCACTTCTCTATGCCTCAGTTACCCCATCTGTCAAATTGAGTTCTAATTCCCGCTCCGCCACTTGCCTTTCTGTGTGATCTTGGGCAACTCACTTCTCTATGCCTCAGTTACCCCATCTGTCAAATTGAGTTCTAATTCCCGCTCCGCCACTTGCCTTTCTGTGGGCAACTCACTTCTCTATGCCTCAGTTACCCCATCTGTCAAATGGGGATTGGGAGTCTGAGGCCCATGTGGGACAGGGACTGTGTCTCAACCTGCTGTTTGACCTCAGGCAAGTCACGTGGATTCTCTGTGCCTCAGTTTTCTTTTCCTTGTACATATTTACCAAGAAGCAGCATGGCTCGGTGGAAAGAGCCCGGGCTTTGGAGTCAGAGGTCATGGGTTCGAATCCCGGCTCCCCCAATTGTCGGCTGGGTGACTTTGGGCAAGTCACTTCACTTCTCTGGGCCTCTGTTACCTCATCTGTAAAATGGGGATGAAGACTGTGAGCCCCCTGTGGGACAACCTGGTCACCTTGTAACCTCCCCAGCGATTAGAACAGTGCTTTGCACATAGTAATAATATATGCCATCATTATTATTATTATTATTATTATTATTATTATTTACTTTGTTAGTAATGTGCATATAGCTATAATGCACCCGTCTACATGTTTTGTTTTGTTGTCCGTCTCCCCCTTCTAGACCGTGAGCCCGTTGTGGGTAGGGACTGTCTCTATATGTTGCCAACTTATACTTCGCAAGCGCTTAGTACAGTGCTCTGCACACAGTAAGCACTCAATAAATACAATTGAGTGAATGAATGATTAGCTTGTATCTATCCCAGCACATAGTAAAGTGCCTGGCACACAGTAAGCGCTTAACAAATCCCACCATTATTATTACTGTGGGAGGAGGCACCTGTGTTCAGGCAACAGTAGCCCGCAGCCATCATCATCATCATCAATCGTATTTATTGAGTGCTTACTGTGTGCAGAGCACTGTACTAAGCGCTTGGGAAGTACAAGTTGGCAACATATAGAGACAGTCCCTACCCAACAGTGGGCTCACAGTCTAAAAGGGGGAGACAGAGAACAAAACCAAACATACTAACAAAATAAAATAAATAGAATAGATATGTACAAGTTAAATAAATAGAGTAATAAATATGTACAAACATATATACATGTATACAGGTGCTGTGGGGAAGGGAAGGAGGTAAGATGAGGGGGATGGAGAGGGGGACGAGGGGTAGAGGAAGGAAGTAACAATAGTATCATCGTTACTATCGGTGTATTTCATCATCATCATCAATCGTATTTATTGAGCGCTTACTATGTGCAGAGCACTGTACTAAGTGCTTGGGAAGTACAAATTGGCGACATATAGAGACAGTCCCTACCCAACAGTGGGCTCACAGTCTAAAAGGGGGAGACAGAGAACAAAACCAAACATACTAACAAAATAAAATAAATACAATAGATATGTACAAGTAAAATAGAGTAATAAATATGTACAAACATATATACATATATACAGGTGCTGTGGGGAAGGGAAGGAGGTAAGATGGGGGGATGGAGAGGGGGACGAGGGCGAGAGGAAGGAAGGGGCTCAGTCTGGGAAGGCCTCCTGGAGGAGGTAAATAGGTATTTGTTGAGTGTCTGCTGTGTAAAATCCAGGCCTGCCTTCAAGTGGCGAGTGAAAGGGGCGGCTGATTCAGAGGGTGCGGCACACGGTGACCCCGGAACTGGGACCAGAGAGGTCAACACCCCCTACCACCAACTGGAGAAGAATTGTAGATTCAATCATGGGTATTTATTGAGCGCTCTCACTTGGGAGAGCATAATGCAGCCGAATCTGTTGTATTGCACTCTCCCAAATGCTTAGAACAGTGCTTTGCACATAGTAAGCGCTCAGTAAATACCATTGTTTGAATAGGTAGACACGATTCCTCTCCTCAAGGAGCTTCCAATCGAATTGGGTCCCCTTCCCCCTTAGACTGTGAGCCTGACCTGATTATCTTGAATCTACCCTAATGGCTTAGTACAGTGCTTGGCACAGAGGAAGCAATTAACAAATACAGTTATTGTTATTAGAGGTTCAGGTGGCCTTCCATATGACATCATGTGACAATAGTGTAACCTCCCCAGCGCTTAGAACAGTGCTTTGCACATAGCAAGAGCTTAGCAAATACCACTGTAATAATAATAATGATGGCATTTATTAAGTGCTTACTACGTGCAAGGCACCGTTCTAAGCGCTGGGGAGGTTACAAGGGGATCAAGTTGTCCCACCGGGGGCTCACAGTCTTAATCCCCCATTTTCCAGATGAGGTAACTGAGGCCCAGAGACGTTAAGCGACTTGCCCAAAGTCACACAGCTGGCAATTGGCGGAGCTGGGATTTGAACCCATGGCCTCTGATTCCAAAGCCCACGCTCTTTCCACTGAGCCACGCTGCTTCTTTATTATTATTATTGTTATTATTGCGTGCCCTGCCTCAGTACCATGCTGAGTGATGCGGTCCCTGCCCTGCCCTAGAGGAGCTTACAGTCTAACGAGGGAGGCAGGCAGGCCCAGCATTATTTACTTCTTTATCATTTATTATTGTTAAATATTAAATATTAAGGTGTTATGAATATATAAATATAAATAAAATTAATATTATTAAATATTATTATTTATTTAGAGAAGCAGCGTGGCTCAGTGGAAAAGAGCATGGGCTTTGGAGTCAGAGGTCATGGGTTCAAATCCTGGCTCCGCCACCTGTCAGCTGTGTGACTTTGGGCAAGTCACTTCACTTCTCTGGGCCTCAGTTACCTCATCTGTAAAATGGGGATTGAGACGGTGAGCCCCATGTGGGACAACCTGGTCACCTTGTAACCTCCCCAGTGCTTAGAACAGCGCTTTGCACATAGTAAGCGCTTAATAAATGCCATCATTATTATTATTATTATTATTATTATTATTTACAAATAAACAGCACGGGGCAAAGATGCAGAGATTTAGCTGGTAATGGCCAGAGTACAAAGAGATGAATAACTGAATAAATGAGTTGAATACCTAAATCAATAGACAATCAATCAGGATGGCTAATGGGATGACATGACCTGAGGCGGTGGAGTTTTAATTGGGAGGTGAGATTTCGGGCAGGCTTTGAAGATGGGGAGAGCTGTATTTTGGGATTTTTGAGCAAGGCGCTGGAGGCGGGAGAGTTGAAAATAAGCGACAGTGAGAAGGTGAGTTGGGGAGGAGTTGAAATCTTCCCAGCCGCTTGGTGTTTTGTTTTGTCGTCTGTCTCCCCCTTCTAGACTGTGAGCCCATTGTTGGGTAGGGACCGTCTCTATATGTTGCCAACTTGTACTTCCCGAGCGCTTAGTACAGTCCTCTGTACACAGTAAGCGCTCAATAAATACGATTGAATGAATGGTGAACGACAGAGCGTTCCAGGGCTCTTCTGAAATTTCAATTAATTCCCAATACCCCAAGTTGTACCAACTCACCGGTCATCTCGATTATTTATAAATAATAATAATCAGTACTTCCCATGTGCCAAGCCCTGTACTAAGCGCTGGACTTCTAGACTGTGAGCCCACTGTTGGGTAGGGACTGTCTCTATATGTTGCCAATTTGTACTGCCCAAGCGCTTAGTACAGTGCTCTGCACAGAGTAAGCGCTCAATAAATACGATTGATTGATTGATTGATTGGAGGAGACGCAAGATCTGCAGATTGGGCACAAATTTCTTTTTGACTTTTTTTTGTTGTTATCTGTTGAGCACTTACTTCCCATGTGCCAGACACTGTACTAAATGTCGGGGTGGATACAGACTAATCAGTTGATGTCCCACATCATCATCATCAATCGTATTTATTGAGCGCTTACTGTGTGCAGAGCACTGTACTAAGCGCTTGGGAAGTACAAATTGGCAACATATAGAGACAGTCCCTGCCCAACGGTGGGCTCACAGTCTAAAAGGGGGAGACAGAGAACAAACCCAAACATACTAACAAAATAAAATAAATAGAATAGATATGTACAAGTAAAATAAATAAATAGAGTAATAAATGTGTACAAACATATATACATATATACAGTGGGGCCAACGTGTAAATTCCACTTTTACAGATGAGGTAGCTGAGGCCCAGAGAAGTGAAATGACTCGCCCAAGGTCACACAGCAGACAGATGGTGGAGTTGGAATTAGAACCCAGTTCCTTCTGATTCCCAGGCCTATGCTCTCCTGTATGCCACGCTGCTTCTCCTGCACCCATTGGAGTGCAGGCTCCAGCGCTTATCATCATCATCATCGATCGTATTTATTGAGCGCTTACTATGTGCAGAGCACTGTACTAAGCGCTTGGGAAGTCCAAATTGGCAACATATAGAGACAGTCCCTACCCAACAGTGGGCTCACAGTCTAAAAGGGGGAGACAGAGAACAAAACCAAACATACTAACAAAATAAAATAAATAGAATAGATATGTACAAATAAATTAAATAAATAAATAGAGTAAAAAATATGTACAAACATATATACATATATACAGGTGCTGTGGGGAAGGGAGGGAGGTAAGATGGGGGGATGGAGAAGGGGATGAGGGGGAGAGGAAGGAAGGGGATCAGTCTGGGAAGGCCTCCTGGAGGAGGTGAGCTTTCAGCAGGGCCTTGAAGGGACTTATAACAGTGCTTGACTCAAAATAAGTGCTCAACAAATACCATAAAAACTGTCTTCAATCTGTCATAACTTCCCAAGCACTTAGTACAGTACACTGCACCCACTGGATGCTCAGTAAATAACACTTATAATAATAGTAGTAATAACTGTGGTATATGTTAAGCGCTTACTACATGTCAGGCAGTGTTCTAAGCGCTGGGGTAGGTACAAGATGATCGGGTTGGACATAGTCCTTGTCCCAAATAGGGCTCACATTCTTAATTCCCATTTTCCAGATGAGGGAACTGAGGCCCAGTGAAGTGACTTGCCCCAGGACACACAGCAGACAAGTGGCGGGATGAGAAAACCCAGGTCCTCCTGACCCCCAGACCGGGGCTCTATTCGGTTTATTTTACGTGTAATAATAATAATAATAATAATGACATTTATTAAGCGCTTACTATGTGCCAAGCACTGTTCTAAGCGCTGGGGTAGAAACAAGGTAATCAGGTTGTCCCACGTGGGGCTCACAGACTTAATCCCCGTTTTCCAGATGAGGTCAGTGAGGCCCAGAGAAGTGAAGTGACTTGCCCAAAGTCACACAGCTGACAAATGGCGGAGCCGGGATCCGAACCCATGACCTCTGGCTCCAAAGCCTGTGCGCTTTATTGTCATTCCTTCATTCAATCGTATTTATTGAGCGCTTACTGTGTGCAGAGCACTGGACTAAGCGCTTGGGAAGTCCAAGTTGGCAACATGTAGAGACGGCCCCTACCCAACAGCGGGCTCACAGTCTAGAAGGGGAAGTTGAGGCTGGGATTCGAACCCAGGATCTCCTGTTTACTAGACAGGCGCTTTTAACCGTTATCTTTTTAATGATGTGTATTTAGCTTTTAATTCTATTTGTTCTGAGGACTTGACACCTGTCCACTCTGTCTCCCCCCTTCAAGACTGTGAGCCCATTGTTGGGTATCCCGGCTCCCTGTCAGCTGTGTGACTTCGGGCAAGTCACTTCGCTTCTCTGGGCCTCAGTGACCTCCTCTGTAAAATGGGGATGAAGACTGTGAGCCCCCCCAGTGGGACAACCTGATCACCTTGTAACTCCCCAGCGCTTAGAACAGTGCTTTGCGCATCGTAAGCGCTTAATAAGTGCCGTCATTATTAGGGACCGTCTCTGTGTTGCCAACCTGTACTTCCTAAGCGTTTGGTACGTCATCATCATCAATCGTATTTATTGAGCGCTTACTGTGTGCAGAGCACTGTACTAAGCGCTTGGGCAGTACAAGTTGGCAACATATAGAGACAGTCCCTACCCAACAGTGGGCTCACAGTCTAAAAGGGGGAGACCAAACCAAACGTACTACAAAATAAAATAGAATAGATATGTACAAGTAAAATAAATTGAGTAAGAAATATGTACAAACACATATACATATAAACAGGTGCTGTGGGGAGTACAGTGTACAGTGCTCGGCACGCAGTAAGCGCTCAATAAATACGATTTGATTGATTGATTGATTGATTGCTTCCCGTTCCACCGTGCCACACTCACCTTTTCTCCCCCGAGCGGGCTCGCAGAGCCCAGGTGGAGCAGGGAATCAGCTTCCCGACACGCAGCCCCGCGATTCACGTTGGAAGCGGGGGGCGGGAAGGCCGAGGCGGGATCTTCCGAATCCCGGAGCCGTGGGAGCCCGGAAAATCGCCATCACCTGCAGCCCGAGCGTTGAGCGAGCCAGGAGAGCCGTGGGAATGGGAGAGGGTGGGAAGAGCGGGAGAGGCCCAACTTGCCGTCTCTGTGGTTTCGCTCAGTGGGTTGGGCATCGGTGCCACCTCGCCTCCGATGCCGGCTTAGGCAGGGCTCGGTGGAAAGAGCCCGGGCTTTGGAGTCTGAGGTCACGGGTTCAAATCCCGCCCCCGCCGACTGTCAGCTGGGTGACTTTGGGCAAGTCAACTTCCCTGGGCCTCAGTTGCCTCATCGGGAAAATGGGGGTGAAGACTGTGAGCCCCCCACCATGGGACAACCTGATCACCTTGTAACCTCCCCAGCGCTTAGAACAGTGCTTTGCACATAGTAAGCGCTTAACAAATACCATCATCATCGCTTAGTACAGTGCTCTGCACACAGTAAGCGCTCAATAAATACGATTGATTGATCGTCATCAGCCTGGCGCATCCCCGGCTTTCTTGCCGTCTGTCGTCGCCGGCCCTCGTTTGTGAAATTTCTGCCGGAACGGTGTTCGGCCCGGCCCACGGGATGGGGTTCAATCAATCAATCAATCGTATTTATTGAGTGCTTACTGTGTGCAGAGCACTGTACTAAGCGCTTAGCACTCTACTAAGTTCAGGTTAAGTTCAGCACTAAGGTCAGTTCAACTGACCCGGGCTCCAATGAGCCCATTTCGAGTCGGTGTCGGGCAGAGGAGGACGCGCTGGTTGGGCGTCGTGAGAACCGAGTTCTAGGTTTCACCGCCACCACTTTGGGCAAGTCACATTGACTCTTCGGGCCTCAGTTTCCCCTGGCAGGGGATGAGGTGGTAATTTTTTTTTGTGTGTGTGTGTCGGGGGGGAATAAAATGAGAATAACAATAATGATGGTATTTGCTAAGCACTTTGTGCCAAGCACTGTTCTAATCGCTGGGGTAGCTACAATCAGTCAATCAATCAATCGTATTTATTGAGTGCTTACTGTGTGCAGAGCACTGTACTGAGTGCTTGGGAAGTAAAGGTAATCAGGTTGTCCCTCGTGGGGCTCACAGCCTTCACCCCCACTTTACGGATGAGGTGACTGAGGCCCAGAGAAGCTAAGTGGCCTGCCCAGGGTCACACAGCAGAGAAGTGTGCAAGATCTCCGGAAGAGAGGGGCTGGAGGAATACCGGGAATGAGTCGAGGTACTAAGCGGCGTGGCTCAGTGGGAAAAGCCCGGGCTTTGGAGTCAGAGGTCACGGGTTCAAATCCCGGCTCCTCCAAGTGTCAGCTGTGTGACTTTGGGCAAGTCACTTCGCTTCTCTGGGCCTCAGTTCCCTCATCTGTAAAATGGGGATGAAGACTGTGAGCCCCCTGTAGGATAACCTGATCACCTTGTAACCTCTCCAGCGCTTAGAACAGTGCTTTGCACAGAGTAAGCGCTTAATAAATGCCATAAAAAAAGAGTTCAGTTGAACTGTATATATGTTTGTACGTATTTAGTACTCTATTTTACTTGTACATATTTATTCTATTATTTACTTTATTCTGTTAATGTGTTTTGTTTTGTTCTCTGTCTCCCCCTTCTAGACTGTGAGCCCACTGTTGGGTAGGGACCGTCTCTATATGTTGCCAATTTGTACTTCCCAAGCGCTTAGTCCAGTGCTCTGCACACAGTAAGCACTCAATAAATACGATTGAGCCGCTTCCTTCCTCTCCCCCTGGTCCCCCACTCCATCCCCCTCATCTTACCTCCTTCCCTTCCCCACAGCACCTCTTTATTTATTACTCTATTTTACTTGTACATATCTATTCTATTTATTTTATTTTATTAATATGTTTGGTTTTGTTTTCTGTCTCCCCCTTCTAGACCGTGAGCCCACTGTTGGGTAGGGACCGTCTCTATATGTTGCCAACTTGTACTTCCTAAGCGCTTAGTCCAGTGCCCTGCACACAGTAAGCGCTCAATAAATACGATTGATGATGATGATGATGATGTGAGCCCACTGTTGGGTAGGGACCGTCTCTAGATGTTGCCCACTTGTCCTTCCCAAGCGCTTAGTCCAGTGCTCTGCACACAGTAAGGGCTCAATAAATACGATTGATGATGATGATGCTGTGAGCCCACTGTTGGGTAGGGACCGTCTCTAGATGTTGCCCACTTGGACTTCCCAAGCGCTTAGTCCAGTGCTCTGCACACAGTAAGCGCTCAATAAATACGATTGATTGAGCCCCTTCCTTCCTCTCCCCCGGTCCCCCTCTCCATCCCCCCCATCTTACCTCCTTCCCTTCCCCACAGCACCTGTATATATGTTTGTACATATTTATTACTCTATTTTACTTGTACGTATCTATTCTATTTATTTTATTTTATTAATATGTTTGGTTTTGTTCTCCGTCTCCCCCTTCTAGACCGTGAGCCCGCTGTTGGGTAGGGACTGTCTCTAGATGTTGCCCACTTGTCCTTCCCAAGCGCTTAGTACAGTGCTCTGCACACATTAAGGGCTCAATAAATACGATTGATGATAATGATGATGTAAGCCCACTGTTGGGTAGGGACCGTCTCTAAGATGTTGCCCACTTGTCCTTCCCAAGCGCTTAGTCCAGTGCCCTGCACACAGTAAGGGCTCAATAAATACGATTGATGATGATGATGATGTGAGCCCACTGTTGGGTAGGGACCGTCTCTAGATGTTGCCAACTTGTCCTTCCCAAGCGCTTAGTCCAGTGCTCCGCACACAGTAAGCGCTCAATAAATACGATTGATGATGATGATTGATTGATTGCTCTGCACACAGTAAGCGCTCCATAATCTCCAGTGGCTACCAATCAATCTGCGCATCAGGCAGAAACTCCTCACCCTGGGCTTCAAGGCTGTCCATCCCCTCGCCCCCTCCTACCTCCCCTCCCTTCTGTCCTTCTCCAGCCCAGCCCGCACCCTCTGCTCCTCTGCCGCTAATCTCCTCACCGGGCCTCGTTCTCGCCTGTCCCGCCATCGACCCCCGGCCCACGTCACCCCCCGGGCCTGGAATGCCCTCCCTCTGCCCACCCGCCAAGCTAGCTCTCTTCCTCCCTTCAAGGCCCTACTGAGAGCTCACCTCCTCCAGGAGGCCTTCCCAGACTGAGCCCCTTCCTTCCCCTCCCCCTCGTCCCCCTCTCCATCCCCTCCATCTTACCTCCTTCCCTTCCCCGCAGCACCTGTATATATGTATATATGTCTGTACATATTTATTACTCTATTTATTTTACTTGTACATATTTATTTATTTTATTTTGTTAGTATGTTTGGTTTTGTTCTCTGTCTCCCCCTTTTAGACTGTGAGCCCACTGTTGGGTAGGGGCTGTCTCTATATGTTGCCAATTTGTACTTCCCAAGTGCGTAGTCCAGTGCTCAGCACACAGTAGGGGCTCAATAAATACGATTGATGATGATGATGTGAACCCACTGTTGGGTAGGGACCGTCTCTAGATGTTGCGCACTTGTCCTTCCCAAGCGCTTAGTCCAGTGCTCTGCACACAGTAATTGCTCAATCAATACGATTGATGATGATGATTGATTGATTGGATGCTCTGCCCACAGTAAGGGCTCAATAAATACGATTGATGATGATGATGATGAATGCTCTGCACGCAGTAAGCTTTCCATAAATACGATTGGATGAATGGATGGATGAATGGATGGATGGATGGATGAATGAATGAGTTTCTCTGTCTCCCCCTTTTAGACTGTGAGCCCACTGTTGGGTAGGGGCCGTCTCTCTATGTTGCCAACTTGTACTTCCCAAGCGCTTAGTCCAGTGCTCTGCACAGAGTAAGCGCTCAATAAATACGATTGATGATGATGATGATGAATGAATGAATGAATGGATGAATTTCTCTGTCTCCCCCTTTTAGACTGTGAGCCCCACTGTTGGGTAGGGACCGTCTCTCTATGTTGCCAACTTGTACTTCCCAAGCGCTTAGTGCAGTGCTCTGCACACAGTAAGCACTCAATAAATACGATTGATGATGATGATGATGAATGAATGAATGGATGAATTTCTCTGTCTCCCCCTTTTAGACTGTGAGCCCCACTGTTGGGTAGGGGCCGTCTCTCTATGTTGCCAACTTGTACTTCCCAAGCGCTTAGTACAGTGCTCTGCACACAGTAAGCGCTCAATAAATACGATTGATTGATTGATTGAATGGATGGATGGATGAATGAATGAATTTCTCTGTCTCCCCCTTTTAGACTGTGAGCCCACTGTTGGGTAGGGACCGTCTCTCTATGTTGCCAACTTGGACTTCCCAGGCGCTTAGTGCAGTGCTCTGCACACAGTAAGCGCTCAATAAATACGATTGATGATGATGATGATGAATGGATGGATGGATGAATGAATGAATGAAAAGCAGGGTCCGTCCGGGCTCTAAGGCGGCCAATGAGCGGCGCCGGGGCGGGTGACGTCATCGGGGCGCAGGCTGGGCCTGGCGGCGGCGGCGGCGGCGGCGGTGTGGACCCGCAGTCCCGGGGCGCGCCATGCCGGGGACCACTGCAGGTAAGCGCCCGGCCGCGGGGGGGCGCCGCGGGGACGGGGGGGGGCGGGCTGCCCTTCGCCGGCCCGGCCGCCTGGGGGCGGTGGCGAGCGGGAGTGCCCGACGCGGCGGCGCGCACGCGCGCTCTCTCGCTCCCTGTCTCGCGCATGCGCGCGCCTGAGGTAGGGCCACTTGGCGCCCCCTGATTAAGGACCTCCCGCGGGGGCGCGCGTGCGCGCGCCCAACCTCCTCATTCATTCATTCATTCGTCCATTCATTCATTCAGTCGTATTTACTGAGCGCCTACTGCGTGCGGAGCACTGTACTGAGCGCTTGGGAAGGACAAGTCGGCAACATATAGAGACAGCCCCTACTCAACATTCATTCACTCATTCAGTCATATTTATTGAGCGCCTACTGTGTGCAGAGCACTGGACTGAGCGCTGGGGAAGGACAAGTTGGCAACATCTAGAGACGGTCCCTACCCAACATTCATTCATTTAATAGTATTTATTGAGCGCCTACTGTGTGCAGAGCACTGGACTAAGCGCTTGGAAAGTCCAACTTGGCACCATCTAGAGATGGTCCCCACCCAACATTCATTCACTCATTCAGTCATATTTATTGAGCGCCTACTGCGTGCAGAGCACTGGACTGAGCGCTTGGGAAGTCCAAGTTGGCAACATCTAGAGATGGTCCCTACCCAACATTCATTCATTCAATCGTATTTATTGAGCGCCTACTGTGTGCGGAGCACTGGACTAAGAGCTTGGAAAGTCCAACTTGGCACCATCTAGATATGGTCCCTACCCAACATTCATTCACTCATTCAGTTGTATTTATTGAGCGCCTACTGCATGCAGAGCACTGGACTGAGCGCTTGGGAAGTCCAAGTTGGCAACATCTAGAGATGGTCCCTACCCAACACTCATTCATTCAATCATATTTATTGAGCACCTACTGCGTGCAGAGCACTGGACTGAGCGCTTGGGAAGGACAAGTTGGCAACATCTAGAGACGGTCCTTACCCGACATTCATTCACTCATTCAGTCGTATTTATTGAGGGCCTACTGCGTGCGGAGCACTGTACTGAGCGCCTGGGGAGGACAAGTTGGCGACAAGCAGCGCGGCTCAGCGGCCAGAGCCCGGGCTTTGGAGTCAGAGGTCATGGGTTCGAATCCCGGCTCCCCCCCCCACGTGTCTGCTGCGTGACCTTGGGCAAGTCACTTCTCTGAGCCTCCGTGACCTCATCTGCAAAATGGGGACCAAGACTGTGAGCCCCACGTGGGACAACCTTGATCCCCCCCAGCGCTTAGAAGAGTGCTTGGCACATAGTAAGCACTTAACAAATGTCATCGTTATTATAATTTTGTAAGCGCTTAGTACAGTGCTCTGCACATAGGAAGCGCTCAGTAAATACGATTGATGATGGCATCTAGAGACGGTCCCTACCCGACATTCATTCAATCATTCAGCCGTATTTATTGAGCGCCTACTGTGTGCGGAGCGCTGGACTAAGCGCTTGGGAAGGGCAAGTTGGCAACATCTAGAGATGGTCCCTACCCAACATTCATTCATTTAATCGTATTTATTGAGCGCCTACTGCGTGCGGAGCACTGGACTGAGCGCTTGGGTCCCTACCCAACATTCATTCACTCATTCAATTGTATTTATTGAGTGCCTACTGCATGCAGAGCACTGGACTGAGTGCTTGGGAAGGACAAGTTGGCACCATCTAGAGACGGTCCCTATCCAACATTCATTCATTCAATCGTATTTATTGAGCACCTACTGTGTGCGGAGCACTGGACTAAGCGCTTGGAAAGTCCAACTTGGCAACATCTAGAGATGGTCCCTACCCAACATTCATTCATTCAATCGTATTTATTGAGCGCCTACTGTGTGCGGAGCACTGGACTAAGCGCTTGGGAAGTCCAGGTTGGCAACATCCAGAGACGATCCCTACCCAACATTCATTCACTCATTCAGTTGTATTTATTGAGCGCCTACTGCGTGCAGAGCACTGGACTGAGCGCTTGGGAAGTCCAAGTTGGCAACATCTAGAGATGGTCCCTACCCAACACTCATTCATTCAATCATATTTATTGAGCACCTACTGCATGCGGAGCGCTGGACTGAGCGCTTGGGAAGGACAAGTTGGCAACATCTAGAGACGGTCCCTACCCAACATTCATTCACTCATTCAGTCGTATTTATTGAGCGCCTACTGCGTGCAGAGCACTGGACTGAGCGCCTGGGGAGGACAAGTTGGCGACAAGCAGCGCGGCTCAGCAGCCAGAGCCCGGGCTTTGGAGTCAGAGGTCATGGGTTCGAATCCCGGCTCCCCCCCCCCCCCCCCACGTGTCTGCTGCGTGACCTTGGGCAAGTCACTTCTCTGAGCCTCAGTGACCTCATCTGTAAAATGGGGACCAAGACTGTGAGCCCCACGTGGGACAACCTTGATCCCCCCCAGCGCTTAGAAGAGTGCTTGGCACATAGTAAGCACTTAACAAATGTCATCGTTATTATAATTTTGTAAGCGCTTAGTACAGTGCTCTGCACATAGGAAGCGCTCAATAAATGCGATTGATGATGGCATCTAGAGACGGTCCCTACCCGACATTCATTCAGTCATTCAGTCGTATTTATTGAGCGCCTACTGCGTGCGGAGCACTGGACTGAGCGCTTGGGAAGGACAAGTTGGCAACATCTAGAGATGGTCCCTACCCAACATTCATTCATTCAGTCATATTTATTGAGCACCTACTGTGTGCGGAGCACTGGACTAAGCGCTTGGGAAGTCCAGGTTGGCAACATCCAGAGACGATCCCTACCCAACATTCATTCACTCATTCAATCGTATTTATTGAGCGCCTACTGCACGCAGAGCACTGGACTGAGCTCTTGGGAAGTCCAAGTTGGCAACATCTAGAGATGGTCCCTACCCAACATTCATTCATTCAATCGTATTTATTGAGCGCCTACTGCGTGCAGAGCACTGGACTGAGCTCTTGGGAAGTCCAAGTTGGCAACATCTAGAGACGGTCCCTACCCAACATTCATTCACTCATTCAGTCGTATTTATTGAGCGCCTACTGCGTGCAGAGCACTGGACTAAGCGCCTGGGAAGGACAAGTTGGCGACAAGCAGCGTGGCTCAGCGGCAAGAGCCCGGGCTTTGGAGTCAGAGGTCATGGGTTCGAATCCCGGCTCCCCCCCCCACGTGTCTGCTGCATGACCTTGGGCAAGTCACTTCTCTGAGCCTCCGTGACCTCATCTGCAAAATGGGGACCAAGACTGTGAGCCCCACGTGGGACAACCTTGATCCCCCCCAGCGCTTAGAAGAGTGCTTGGCACATAGTAAGCACTTAACAAATGTCATCGTTATTATAATTTTGTAAGCGCTTAGTACAGTGCTCTGCACATAGGAAGCGCTCAGTAAATACGATTGATGATGGCATCTAGAGACGGTCCCTACCCGACATTCATTCAATCATTCAGCCGTATTTATTGAGCGCCTACTGTGTGCGGAGCGCTGGACTAAGCGCTTGGGAAGGGCAAGTTGGCAACATCTAGAGATGGTCCCTACCCAACATTCATTCATTTAATCGTATTTATTGAGCGCCTACTGCGTGCGGAGCACTGGACTGAGCGCTTGGGTCCCTACCCAACATTCATTCACTCATTCAATTGTATTTATTGAGTGCCTACTGCATGCAGAGCACTGGACTGAGTGCTTGGGAAGGACAAGTTGGCACCATCTAGAGACGGTCCCTATCCAACATTCATTCATTCAATCGTATTTATTGAGCACCTACTGTGTGCGGAGCACTGGACTAAGCGCTTGGAAAGTCCAACTTGGCAACATCTAGAGATGGTCCCTACCCAACATTCATTCATTTAATCGTATTTATTGAGCGCCTACTGCGTGCGGAGCACTGGACTGAGCGCTTGGGAAGTCCAGGTTGGCAACATCCAGAGATGATCCCTACCCAACATTCATTCACTCATTCAATTGTATTTATTGAGCGCCTACTGCATGCAGAGCACTGGACTGAGCGCTTGGGAAGGACAAGTTGGCAACATCTAGAGACGGTCCCTACCCAACATTCATTCATTCAGTCGTATTTATTGAGCACCTACTGTGTGCGGAGCACTGGACTAAGCGCTTGGGAAGTCCAGGTTGGCAACATCCAGAGACGATCCCTACCCAACATTCATTCACTCATTCAATTGTATTTATTGAGCGCCTACTGCATGCGGAGCACTGGACTGAGCTCTTGGGAAGTCCAAGTTGGCAACATCTAGAGATGGTCCCTACCCAACATTCATTCATTCAATCGTATTTATTGAGCGCCTACTGCGTGCAGAGCACTGGACTGAGCGCTTGGGAAGGACAAGTTGGCAACATCTAGAGACGGTCCCTACCCAACATTCATTCACTCATTCAGTCGTATTTATTGAGCGCCTACTGCGTGCAGAGCACTGGACTAAGCGCCTGGGAAGGGCAAGTTGGCGACAAGCAGCGCGGCTCAGCGGCAAGAGCCCGGGCTTTGGAGTCAGAGGTCATGGGTTCGAATCCCGGCTCCCCCCCCACGTGTCTGCTGCGTGACCTTGGGCAAGTCACTTCACTTCTCTGAGCCTCAGTGACCTCATCTGCAAAATGGGGACTAAGACTGGGAGCCCCACGTGGGACAAACTGATTACCTTATATCCCCCCCCCCAGAGCTTAGAACAGTGCTTGGCACATAGTAAGCACTTAACAAATGTCATCGTTATTATAATTTTATAAGTGCTTAGTACAGTGCTCTGCACATAGGAAGCGCTCAATAAATGCGATTGATGATGGCATCTAGAGACGGTCCCTACCCGACATTCATTCAATCATTCAATCGTATTTATTGAGCATCAACTGTGTGCGGAGCGCTGGGCTAAGCACTTGGGAAGTCCAAGTCGGCAACATCTAGAGACGGTCCCTACCCAACCCAACATTCATTCATTCAGTCGTATTTATTGAGCGCCTACTGCGTGCCGAGCGCTGGACTGAGCACTTGGGATGTCCAAGTCGGCAATATCTAGAGACGGTCCCTACCCAACATTCATTCACTCATTCAGTCGTATTTATTGAGCGCCTACTGTGTGCGGAGCACTGGACTGAGCGGTTGGGAAGTCCAACTTGGCAACATCTAGAGACGGTCCCTACCCACTCATTCAGTCGTATTTATTGAGCGCCTACTGTGTGCGGAGTACTGGACTGAGCGCTTGGGAAGGACAATTTAGAAACATCGAGACGGTCCCTACCCGACATTCTTTCATTTAATCGTATTTATTGAGCGCCTACTGCGTGCGGAGCGCTGAACTGAGCGCTTGGAAAGGACAAGTTGGCAACATCTAGAAACGGTCCCTACCCAACGTTCTTTCATTTTAATTGTATTTATTGAGCGCCTACTGCGTGTGGAGCACTGGACTGAGCGCTTGGAAAGTCCAACTTGGCAGCATCTAGAGACGGTCCCTACCCAACATTCATTCATTCAGTCATATTTATTGAGCGCTTACTTGTGCAGAGCACCGGACTGAGCGCTGGGGAAGGACAAGTTGGCAACATCTAGAGACGGTCCCTACCCAACATTCATCCATTCATTCAGTTGTATATATTGCGTGCGGAGCACTGGACTGAGCGCTTGGGAAGTCCAAGTTGACAACATCTAGAGACGGTCCTTACCCGACATTCTTTCATTTAATCATATTTATTGAGTGCCTACTGCATGCGGAGCACTGGACTGAGCGCTTGGAAAGTCCAAGTTGGCAGCATCTAGAGATGGTCCCTACCCACCATTCATTCATTCAATCGTATTTATTGAGCACCTACTGCGTGCGGAGCACTGGACTAAGCGCTTGGGAAGTCCAACTTGGCAACATCTAGAGACAGTCCCTACCCGACATTCATTCATTCATTCAGTCGTATTTATTGAGCGCTTACTGCGTGTGGAGCGCTGGACTGAGCGCTTGGGAAGTACAAGTTGGCAACATCTAGAGACGGTCCCTACCCAACAGTGGGCTCACAGTCTAGAAGGGGGAGACAGAGAACAAAACAAAACATATTAACAAAATAAAATAATTAGAATAAATATGTACAAATAAAATAGAGTAATAAATACGTACAAACATATGTACATAGATACAAGTGCTGTGGGGAGGGGAAGGAGGTAATGTCGGGGGGAGGGGGAGAGGAGGGAGAGGAAGGAGGGGGCTCAGTCTGGGAAGGCCTCCTGGAGGAGGTGAGCTCTCAGTAGGGCCTTGAAGGGAGGAAGAGAGCTAGCTTGGCGGATGGGCAGAGGGAGGGCATTCCAGGCCCGGGGGATGATGTGGGCTGGGGGTCGATGGCGGGACAGGCGAGAGCGAGGAACGGTGAGGAGATTAGTAGCAGAGGAGCGGAGGGTGCGGGCTGGGCTGGAGAAGGAGAGAAGGGAGGTGAGGTAGGAGGGGCGAGGGGATGGACAGCCTGGAAGCCCAGGGTGAGGAGTTTCTGCCTGATGCGCAGATTGATTGGTAGCCACTGGAGATTTTTGAGAAGGGGAGTAACGTGCCCAGAGCGTTTCTGGACAAAGACAATCCGGGCAGCGGCGTGAAGTATGGATTGAAGTGGGGAGAGACACGAGGATGGGAGATCAGAGAGAAGGCTGATGCAGTAGTCCAGACGGGATAGGATGAGAGCTTGTACGAGCAGGGTAGTGGTTGGGATGGAGAGGAAAGGGCGGATCTTGGCAATGTTGCGGACCTGAGACCGGCAGGTTTTGGTGACGGCTTGGATGTGAGGGGTGAACGAGAGAGTGGTGTCGAGGACGACACCAAGGTTGCGGGCTTGTGAGACGGGAAGGATGATAGTGCAGGGATCCGGCCTCAATAATAATGACGGTATTTGCTAAGTGCTTACTATGTGCAAAGCACTGTTCTAAGCATTGGAGGGCTACAAGGTGATCAGGTTGTCCCACGTGGGGCTCACAGTCTTAATCCCCATTTTGTAGATGAAGTAACCGACGCCCAGGGAAGTGAAGTGACTTGCCCAAAGTCACACAGCTGACAGTTGGCGGAGCCAGGATTTGAACCCCTGACCTCTGACTCCAAAGCCCGGGCTCTTTCCACTGAGCCGCGCTGCTTCTCAATAGAAGCGTTCCTTCACCATAAAGCTCAGGTCCCTTCTGCTCACGTGTCTCTTTTCCCCCTTGAAGCGGTGAAAACAGGAGTAGCCAAGAAGGGAGTCAATCAGTCAATCAATCAATCAATCAATCGTATTTATTGAGCGCTTACTATGTGCAGAGCACTGTACTAAGCGCTTGGGAAGTACAAATTGGCAACATATAGAGACAGTCCCTACCCAGCAGTGGGCTCACAGTCTAAAAGAGTCAGAGGTCATGGGTTCTAATCCCGGCTCCGCCGCTTGTCAGCTGTGTGGTCTTGGGCAAGTCACTTCGCTCCTCTGGGCCTCAAGTTCCCTCATCTGTAAAATGGGGATTAAGACTGTGAGCCCCACGTGGGACAACCCGATCACTTTGTATCCCCCCCCCCCAGCACTTGCAACAGTGCTTCACACATACTAAGCGCTTAACAAATAACATCTTTAAAAAAAAAAAAGAGGCAGGTTGGGTAATGGGCAGATCCCCTAAGGAGTGGGAAATCACATGCGCTGCCAAAAGGGTAGCGTCTCCTCCTCCCCCAAGTCCCTGCCCAGTTTTAAATTGAGACTTTCATTTCCCCTTTTGTGCTGGAATTGGCACCAAGGATAGTGTTGGGGAGGTGTGGGGTAGGAAGGAGCGAGAGAGAGAGCGCTTTTGGGGTGCGGATTGGACTGCAGGAAACCGAGGCCTGAAAAGGACCCTGAGGTCTCACCCACTCGGCAGGCTGGACCCCTAAAACTGCCTCAGGCAGGTGGCTAAAAGTAGGATCAGAGGAGAGAAGCGTGGGACACAGCGGGAAGGAGGAGGAAAACCCTGGGAAAGGGAGAGAGAGAGACAGGGAAGGTGTAATAATAACTGTGGTATTTGTTAAGCATTTCTTGCAAAGTACTCTACTAAGCCGTGGTGCAGAAACGAGATAATCAGATCGGACTCGCGGTAGGAATAGGAGGGAGAACAAATATTAGATCTCCACTTTACTGATGAGGAAACTGAGGCTCTGAAGTTATGGGCGCCCAGCCGGCAAGCCTGGGATTAGATCAATCAATCAATCAATTGTATTAAGCGCTTACTGTGTGCAGAGCACTGTACTAAGCCCTTGGGAAGTCCAAGTTGGCAACATATAGAGACAGTCCCTACCCAACAGTGGGCACGCGGTCTGAAAGGGGGAGACAGAGAACAAAACCAAACATACTAACAAAATAAAATAAATAGAATAGATATGTACAAGTAAAATAAATAAATAGAGTAATAAATCACCGTCATCATCAATCGTATTTATTGAGCGCTTACTGTGTGCAGAGCACTGTACTAAGCGCTTGGGAAGTACAAGTTGGCAACATATAGAGACAGTCCCTACCCAACAGTGGGCACGCAGTCTAAAAGGGGGGGGGACAGAGAACAAAACCAAACATACTAACAAAATAAAATAAATAGAATAGATATGTACAAGTAAAATACATAAATAAATAAATAGAGTAATAAATCACCGTCATCATCAATCGTATTTATTGAGCGCTTTCTGTGTGCAGAGCACTGTACTAAGCGCTTGGGAAGTCCAAGTTGGCAACATATAGAGACGGTCCCTACCCAACAGTGGGCTCACAGTCTAAAAGGGGGAGACAGAGAACAAAACCAAACATACTAACAAAATAAAATAAATAGAATCGATATGTACAAGTAAAATACATAAATAAATAAATAGAGTAATAAATATGTACAAACATATACATATATGCAGGTGCTGTGGGGAAAGGAAGGAGGTAAGATGAGGGGGATGGAGAGGGGGACGAGGGGGAGAGGAAGGAAGGGGCTCAGTCTGGGAAGGCCTCCTGGAGGAGGTGAGCTCTCAGTAGGGCCTTGAAGGGAGGAAGAGAGCTAACTTGGCGGATGGAGAAACCCGGCCTTCCCAGGGAAGGGAGGTTAGCAGTCGGGAACATGGCAGGAAATTAAACTAGGGGTGGCTACGGGAGAGCTGGCCAAAGGAGGCCTCCCCGGATCCCCAGGTTGTCCGACCTGAGTGGAATGTGGGGGGCAGGTTAGATGGAGGCAGAGTGGGGAAAAGCAGGTGGCATTGCCCGAGGAAGACCTCCCGGAGGCGAAGGAGGAAGTGGCCGGGGGATTGACTGTCTCTATATGTTGCCAATTTGTACTTCCCAAGCGCTTAGTACAGTGCTCTGCACACAGTAAGCGCTCAATAAATATGATTGATGATGATGATTGACTGGAGTGAGGAGACCGACGGTCATCCTGATTTTCTTTTGTGAAACCTTGGAGGCTGGAGGCCACCAGCCTCTGCAGCTCTCCGGCCCGGTCTGTCCCCTCACCCCGGCTCTGAGTCCTCTCCAGCTTCTGCCTCGGTGTCTTCCTCTCCGAACGGTGCTGTGCTGGGGGATTATTGTCCGGCAGTAGGGCAGCAGGGAAAGCAAGAGCTTCACACTGCGGTGGGAAGGGCATGCGGGCCAGGATGGAGGTGTCCTTGCTTTCGGGCTGGGCGAGCCATCAGGGTGCCCAGCAAGGCTTGGGCGAAGGAGACCAGCCCGGTTTCTGCAGGTTCCTGCGGGTGGCTTAATAATAATAATAACGGTGGTATTAATCAATTATCGTATTTATTGAGCGCTTACTGTGTGCAGAGCACTGTACTAAGCGCCTGGGAGGTCCAAGTTGGCAACATATAGAGACGGTCCCTACCCAACAGTGGGCTCACAGTCTAGAAGGGGGAGACAGAGAACAAAACAAAACATATTAACAGAATAAAATAAATAGAATAGATATGTACAAGTAAAATAGAGTAATAAATACGTACAATCAATCAATCAATAAATCGTATTTATTGAGCACTTACTGTGTGCAGAGCACTGGACTAAGCACTTGGGAAGTACAAGTTGGCAACATATAGAGACGGTCCCTATCCAGCAGTGGGCTCACAGTCTAGAAGGGGGAGACAGAGAACAAAACCAAACATATTAACAGAATAAAATATATAGAACAGATATGTACAAGTAAAATAGAGTAATAAATACGTACAATCAATCAATCAATAAATCGTATTTATTGAGCGCTTACTGTGTGCAGAGCACTGGACTAAGCACTTGGGAAGTACAAGTTGGCAACATATGGAGACGGTCCCTACCCAGCAGTGGGCTCACAGTCTAGAAGGGGGAGACAGAGAACAAACCAAAACATATTAACAGAATAAAATAAATAGAATAGATATGTAGAAGTAAAATAAATAAATAAATAGAGTAATAAATACGTACAAACATATACATATATACAGGTGCTGTGGGGAAGGGAAGGAGGTAAGATGAGGGGGATGGAGAGGGGGACGAGGGGGGAGAGGAAGGAAGGGGCTCAGTCTGGGAAGGCCTCAGATGTTGTGTTGTTGTATATATGTTGTATATGTTGTATGTATGTACAAACATATATACATATATACAGGTGCTGTGGGGAAGGGAAGGAGGTAAGGCGGGGGGGAGGAGGGGGGGAGGAAGGAGGGGGCTCAGTCTGGGAAGGCCCCCTGGAGGAGGTGAGCTCTCAGTAGGGCCTACTTTGTGCCAGGCACAATACTAAGCACTGGGGCAGATACAAGAAAATCGTGTTAAACACGGTCCCTGTCCCACGAAGGGCTCACAGTCTCAATCCCCATTTTACATATGAGGAAACAGGCCCAGGGGAGTGAAATGGCTCCGCCCAGATCACAGAGCAGGTTAGGGGCGGAGCCGGGATTAGAACCTCATCATCATCATCATCAATCGTATTTATTGAGCGCTTACTGTGTGCAGAGCACTGGACTAAGCGCTTGGGATGTACAAGTTGGCAACATATAGAGACAGTCCCTACCCAACAGTGGGCTTCGACTCCTAGGCCATGCTCTATCCACTACATCATGCTGCTTCTCTGAGTAAAGGGCTTGTCTGGGATTTGAACCCGGGACCTCTCACACCCTAGGCAAGAATCATGCCCCTAGACCTTAGTCCAGATAAAGCAAGCTGGGAGCTCCCCCTCTTCGAGGAGGGCGTGGAGGGGCCTGAGCTCTCTCTTGGGACCAGCCTCCCTTGCTAATAATAATAATAATAATAATAATAATAATAATAATAATAATAATAATAATATTTGTTAAGCACTTACTATGTGCAAAGCACTGTTCTAAGTGCTGGGGGGGATACAAGGTGATCAGGTTGTCCCACGTGGGGCTCACACTCTTAATCCCCATTTTGCAAGTGAGGGAACTGAGGCCCGGAGAAGTGAAGTGACTTGCCCAAAGTCACACAGCTGACAAGTGGCGGAGCAGGGATTCGAACCCACGACCTCTGACTCCCAAGCCCGGCCTGTTTCCACTGAGCCACGCTGATAAGTTTAGAGTGCATCAGGTCTCCAAGGTGTTGTGCTCCTCTGAATTCTTTTGCCCCTGTATCAGGATGGGGGCCAATTTCTCCAAAGGAAAGCTAAGGTAATATTAATAGCAGTAGTTTTCAGCACGGTGTGCTGAGCGCTGGGGAAGGGCAAGATAATCAGATTTGATCCGGGTGAGCATAAAGCATGCCGGATTTGTGCAAGGTTCCCTGGCTTGGAGGCAGCTTGGCTCAGTGGAAAGAGCATGGGCTTTGGAGTCAGAGGTCATGGGTTCAAATTCCGGCTCTGCCAATTGTCAGCTGTGTGACTTTGGGTAAGTCACTTCACTTCTCTGTGCCTCAGTTCCCTCATCTGTAAAATGGGGATTAAGACTGTGAGCCCCCTGGGGGACAACCTGATCACCTTGTAACCGCCCCAGTGCTTAGAACAGTGCTTTGCACATGGTAAGTGCCTAATAAATACCATTATTATTATTATTGGAAGTCAGGAAACCTAGGCTCCTGGCGTCTTGGGCATGACACTTGATCTCTCTGAGCCTCAGTTTCACAGTATGTAAAACAGGGAGAATCATTCTTGCCCTGCCTTGTCTTCCTAGACTTTAAGCCTGGTGTGGGCAGGGATTCATTCATTCATTCAGTCGTATTTATTGAGCGCGTACTGTGTGCAGAGCACTGTACTAAGCGCTTGGGAAGTCCAAGTTGGCAACATATAGAGACGGTCCCTACCCAACCACGGGCTCACAGTCCAGAAGGGGGACACAGACAACGAAACGAAACATGTGGACAGGTGTTAAGTTGTCAGAATAAATAGAAGTAAAGCTGGATTGTCTGTCTTTATCGCCGAGTTGTACTTTCCAAGCGCTTCGTACAGCGCTCTGCACACTGTAACTGCTCAGTAAATATGATTGAATGAATGAATGAGGCAATTAATATGAAGGTGCTTTGAGTTCTCATTGAAAAAACCTGTCCGTCAGCCCAAGGGGAGCACGACTGTCAGCTCTTAAAAGCCCGACTTGGGAATCGGGGAGGCCGCTTACCTCCAGACCGATCTCTGTCAATCAATCAGTCATTAATATTGAGGGCCATTTGGGTGGAGAGCACTGTGCTAAGTGCTTTGGGAGAGTATAGTAGACGTGCATAGCAGCAACATCCTTACTGCACATATTCTTGTTTCTCGCGCTGTTGGGAATTTGTCATGTGTCGGTGCCACGGGAGAAGGGAGGAGTAGGGAAAGTTTTGAGAGTGTGAAGAAGGCAGTCCAGGCGCACAAATTTTATTTATTTATTTATATTAATGTCTGTCTTCCCCTGTAGATCGTGAGCTCGCTGTGGGCAGAAATGTCTGTTGTTACACTGTACTCTCCCAAGCGCTAAGTAAAGTGCTGTGCACAGAGTAAGCGCTTAATAACTACAATTGAATGAAAATGGGTACAAAACAGGGGGGGAGAGTGTTCTTGCCCTTTTCAGAGGGGTAAGGTCCTGGCCCTGAGCCTGCTGTCTTCCTCAGTCCAAAACGTACATCGATAATTAAAGAAGATAGATGGTCTTCAAAGAGAATTCAGCATATCTTAATCCGTGCATCTAACGAATAGGCTGTCCGCTCGTTGTCAGGGGTGCATTATGTGGTGTGGAAATTATCCAACCCTCCTTTGTCTCCTCCTCCTCCCCCATTGCCTCACTGACTGCGTAACTGCTCTCCTAATAATAATAGTAGGGATAATTGCGGTATTTGTTAAGTACTTACTTCATGCCAAGCCCTGAGGTAGATTCAGGACAATGGGCTGGACCACATGGGGCTCCCGTTCATTCATTCATTCAATCAATCAATCAATCAATTAATCGTATTTATTGAGCACTTACTGTGTGCAGAGACTGTACTAAGTGCTTGGGAAGTACAAGTCGGCAGCACATACAGACGGTCCCTACCCAACAACGGGCTCCCAGTCCAAGGAAACCCACCACGGGTAGAAAGAGGCAGGAAGAGACTCTAGAAAGTGTAGATTCCCAAGTCTTATCCTGAATCATCGGGATACTTTTCCAGACTCCCTAAATCGGGAGTGGACCAAAGAGCGCCCAGTGGCTGTGCCCGGCCCACTGCCCCGTTCAGCAAAAATAAAGCTAAATTCAATAACATCACTGCCCATGGGGGAACCAGTATCAAGTTCTTGTGTGTGTGTGTGGAGAAACAAGTAAATGTGTGAAGAAATACCACAAAAGTTTCTTCATGCAATGAAGGCCCAGTAATTTTTTTGGGTAGGTATCGGGTGTGGGTGGTAGCGGGACATCCGCTGGAGGGGTTTGTGGCAGGGAAAGGGCATCAGTCTGGGGATTTCCCAGGGCAGCCACCCTTGTGGGATTAATGGGCTGAGCCATGACAGAGACCTATAAAACAGGACTATTCTATTTATTCTATTTATTTTATTTTGTTAGTATGTTTGGTTTTGTTCTCTGTCCCCCCCTTTTAGACTGTGAGCCCACTGTTGGGTAGGGACTGTCTCTATATGTTGCCAACTTGTACTTCCCAAGCGCTTAGTATAGTGCTGTGCACACAAGCGCTCAATAAATATGATGGATTGATTGATTGTACGTATTTATTACTCTATTTATTTTACTTGTACATATCTATTCTAATTATTTTATTTTGTTAATATGTTTTGTTTTGTTCTCTGTCTCCCCCTTTTAGACTGTGAGCCCACTGTTGGGTAGGGACTGTCTCTATATGTTGCCAACTTGTACTTCCCAAGCGCTTAGTACAGTGCTCTGCACACAGTAAGCGCTCAATAAATACGATTGATTGATTGATTGACTCCCTTCTGTCTCAGTCCTCCAGCCCCTCACTTTTGGCCTGTTGGGTAGGGACCGTCTCTGTATCTTGCCAACTTGTATTTCCCAAGCTGTTAGTACAGTGCTGTGCACACAGTAAGCGCTCAATAAATACGATTGATGGATTGATTGAGAGCCCTCCAGAGAGCTTTCCCCTCCCCTGCACAGTTTCTTTCTGACACGGTTCTAGCGGCTACCTCGCCCACCTTTAGAGAAGCAGCGTAGCTTAGTGGAAAGGACACGGGCTTGGGTTCGAATCCCCGCTCCACCACTTGTCAGCTTTGTGACTTTGGGCAAATCACTTAATAATAATAATAATGATGGCATTAAGCACTTAGTATGTGCAAAGCAGTGTTCTCTGTGCCTCAGTTACCTCATCTGTAAAAGGGGGCTTAAGACTGTGAGCCCCACGTGGGACAACCTGATTACCTTGTATCTCCCCCAGTGCTTAGAACAGTGCTTGCCACATAGTAAGTGCTTAACAAATAGCATCATTATTATTAGTCATCCTTGTCCCTCTTCCCAAAGCTTCATCCCTAAGTTGCAGATAACACCCTCCCTCTCTGTTCGTGGTAGCAATCGATCTATGGTATTTATTGAGCACTTCTTGGATGTTGAGTACTGTATACTAAGTGCTTGGGAGAATCCAATGGAACAGAACTAGTAGACATGGTCCCTGCTTACAGTGTAGAGTGGGAGACAGGCATTAAAAATAAATGATGATACGCATCTATCATGTGAGGGTGAGGGGTGTGTGTGTGTGTGTGTGTGAATAAGTCCAGGTAATGCAGAAGGGCAAGTGAGATGGAGAAAGGAGGGTTAAGTTGGGGAAGGCTTCTCATCATCAGTCGTATTTATTGAGCGCTTACTGTGTGCAGAGCACTGTACTAAGCGCTTGGGAAGTACAAGTTGGCAACATATAGAGACAGTCCCTACCCAACAGTGGGCTTCTCGGAGGAGATGGGATTTTAATTAGGCTCTGAAGGTAGGGAGAGTGATCATCTGTCGGCTATGAAGGGGAGAAGGAGAGTATTCCTGGCTTTATCTGAGGAGAGTAACCGTGGCCCCCAGCCTGCCGTCTTCCTCCGTCCGAAAGCAGAAGGAAAGAGGAGAGGTCCGGGGGGTTTTCGGTTTGCTCTTTCCGCCGTTGACCTTCGTCTGTGGTTGGGCTTCCTGGAATTTCCCACAATTCTGTGTCACTTCTCCTTCTCAACTGATCTGGCCGAGGGCCCTGTTACCCCACCAGGATGGGGGCTGGGATGTCTCATTTCAGAATCTCCCCTTCTCCCTCCCATGCCCACCTCGGTTTTTCTGAAGGGAGGGGTGGACTGGGGATGGGGGCCCGCCTCTGTCTGGGACTCTCTACGTGTCGCTTGGTATGTGGGGGGGGTCTGGGTGCGTATCAAAACCTCTCCCTGAGTTCATAGTAATAATAATTATTGTGGTATTTAAGTGGTTACTATACGCCAGGCACTGTATTTAGGTGCTGGCGTAAATACAAGATGATCAGATTGGACTCAGTCCCTGTCCCGCCGCCTAGGGCTCACATGTTAATCCCCATTTTACAGATGAGGGAACTGAGGCCCAGCGAAGTGATTTGCCCAAGGTCACGCAGCTGATAAGTGACCGAGCCGGGATTAGAACCCAGGTCCATCTGACTCCCAGGCCTGGGCTGTAATAATAATAATGATGGCATTTATTAAGCACTTACTATGTGCAAAGCACTGTTCTAAGCGCTGGGGGGATACAAGGTCATGAGGTTGTCCCATGTGGGGCTCACATTCTTCATCCCCATTTTCCAGATGAGGGAACTGAGGCCCAGAGAAGTGAAGTGATTTGCCCAAAGTCACACAGCTGACAAGTGGCGGAGCCGGGATTTGAACCCATGACCTCTGACTCCAAAGCCCATGCATGCTCTTTTCCACTGAGCCACGCTGCTAGGCCACGCTGCAAAGGTCTGACTTCTGGATTTCTCGCCAGGCCTGGTGTTCTTTGTGTCCACTGATCGGTCACTAGTATTTATTGAGCACTTGCCGTGTGCAGAGTGCTGTACTAAACGCTTGGGAAAGGACAATACAGTAAAGGCACTAGTCACTAGACATGATCCCTGCCTAGTGGTGGAAGAGCAGGGGTTTCCTGAGGTGCCCCGGTGCAGTCTTGGTTGGACTAGAAGGGTCCCCCTCAAGTCCCTTCTTGCTTGGCTTTACAACTGAGGCTCATCAAAAGAATTGTGGTATTTAAGTGCTTCCTATGGCACTGGGGTAGATATAAGATAATAATAATAGTATTTGTTAAGTGTTTACTATAATAATGATAATTATGGTATCTGGTAAGTGCTCACTATGTGCCAAGAACTGTTCTAAGCACTGGGGTAGAGACCAGGTAATCAGATTGTCCCACATGGGTCTCACAGTCTTAATCCCCATTTTACTGATGAGGTGACTGAGGCACAGAGAAGTTAAGTGGCTTGCCTAAGGTCACCCAGCAGACAAGTGGCGGAGGCAGGATCCCCTGACACCCAAGCCCGTGCTCTTTCCACTAACCCACGCTGCTTCTCCAGATAATCAGGCCCCACCTGGGGCTCACCATCTGAGAAGGAGGAATAACAGAGATTAAATCCCCATTTTGCAGGTGAGGGAGCTGAGGCCCAGAAAAATGAAATGACTTGTCCGAGGCCACACGGCAAGACAACCTGACTTCCAGTTGGGGGGGGGGTGTCCCTCGCTCTCTCATGCACATACATGTCACACACACACACACACACACACACACACACACACACACACACACACACACACGAGTTTGTCCACCAGATCCATGGTAATTAATCGGTTAACTCTTCCTGGGGCCCATCCCTAGCCATCCCCGAGTTGGGCATCAACTCCCAATTTCCCTTTGGACTGAAACCATCAAAGGGCCACCCCGTTCTACCACTAGCCCCCCTCCCCACCCCCGGGTCCAGCAGAGAGAAGATGGGAAGCCGGCCTGGACTCTCTCTTCATTTCATTCATTCATTCAGTCGTATTTATTGAGCACTTACTGTGGGCAGAGCGCTGTACTAAGCGCTTGGGAAGTACAAGTCGGCAACATAGAGACGGTCCCTACCCAACAACGGGCTCACAGTCTAAGCGCTTGGTACAGTGCTGTGCACACAGTAAGTGCTCAATAAATGTGATTGATTGATAGAAGGGGAGACACTAGCCACCGGATGGTGGGGAGGGGGGTCTTGGCAGCTTAGGAGCAAGGGCGGGCAAGCACGTGGGCATGCATTGCCCGATGGCTGTGCGTCTGCGTGCTTCTTCTCCCCCTCGTGTGCTGGTGGAAGAGGTCAGGGGGAAGATTGTGGGCGCGGTGGTTCCTGCTCTCATCAGGAACCTATGGCTGCTCCCGTCCCCGCCTCCCCCAGCGCCGGGTTGAGGCTTGTCGAGCAGGCTGGCTCGGTTCTGGTTCCCACGCGGTCTCTGCCAGGCCCCGGGACCCATCCGAAGCCCCATCCGAGCCCGGGCCGGTGACTCAGAGAGCTGGCGGCGGTGGGGAGGAGAGGGGAGGGCACAGCCTTCTACGCTTGACATCCGTGCGACAAATCCTCCCGCTCCGTGGCAGCGGCAGGGGCTGTCTTTGAATCGGCGCCCGCGAGGACGGAGGTAGCGTGGGTGCCGGAGGGCCGAACACGGGAAGGACGGGACCCTGTTGGGATGGCCATGAGAGGGGCGAGGATCCGGCATTGGAGGCTGGGAGGGCGGCCAGCCTGGGCCGGGCCGGATTAAGGCGGGGCCCCCACGTGTATCCGAGAGCTGGCGGCTTGGGGTGCGGGGAAAGAAATTGCCCCAAAGCTAGGAAACCCAGATGTTATTCTCGTCCTTTCACATCTCCTTTTCTGCCTCCTCCTCAGCACCCCCCACCCCCAGTATAATCTCTCTTGAAGGGGGCCGTGGAAGACGCTCGGAGTGCCCAGTGGATTGCTTCCTTGGTACCAGACCCGAAAACGGGGAACATTTTCGGGGAGTATCAGGGGTTGGGTGACTCGGGGAAGCAGCAGCATGTCATAGTGCCTTCTAATCCCGGCTCCACCGCTTGTCTGCTGCGGGACTTTGGGGAAGTCACCTCACTTCTCTGGGCCTCGATGACCTCCTTTATAAAATAATAATAATAATTTTGGTATTTGTTAAGTGCTTACTATGTGCCGAGCACTGTTCTAAGCACTGGGGGAGATGCAAGGTAATCAGGTTGTCCCACATGGGGCTCACAGTCTTCACCCCCATTTTCCAGATGAGGTACCTGAGGCACAGAGAAGTTGTGACTTGCCCAAATTCACACAGCTGATAAGGGGCGGAGCCGGGATTAGAACCCATGACCTTGGACTCCCAAGCCTGTGCTCTTTCCACCGAGTCACACTCTTCTCTGAAAATGGGGATCAAGCCTGTGCTCTTTCCACCGAGTCACACTCTTCTCTGAAAACGGGGATCAAGCCTGTGAACCCCCCTTGGGATAGGGACTGTTTCCAACCCAATTCGCTCGTGTCCATCCCAGCGCTTAGTGTGGTGCCTGGAACATAGTAAGCACTTAGCAAATACCATAAGTACTATTATTATTGATGGGGTAGCAGCAGCTTTTGAGCCAGCTAGTATCCGGGGCCCTCCACGGCTCGGCTGCTAGGAGTTGCAGCGGCTTCTGGGGTGGACAGCCTAATTGAGGGCAGACAGTAGTTTGTGTCGGCCGGCTGGAGATGGGGCAGGACTGAAGCAGAACGAACTGTCAGGAGACTTCACGCAGAGGTGTGGGATATCCCAGCTGGGCCCTAGGTTGGATACGGAAACTGACATCTCAGAGAGTCGCTTCCTTGCTGTGTGACCTTGGGCAAGCCACTTCTCTGTGTCTCAGTTCCCTCATCTGTAAAATGAGGATTAAAACTCTGCGCCCCACGTGGGACAACCTGAGTACCCTGTATCTACCCCAGTGCTTAGAACAGTGCTTGGCACATAGTAAGCGTTTAATTAATACCATCGTTACCTCTGTGCTTAGAGCAGTGCCTTGCACATAGTAAGCGCTTAACAGATGTCATTTAAAAAAAAGAGAGCACCTGGGAACCGTTGAGTGGGCAGAGATGAGCATCATCCTCTTCCTAGTTTTCCCAGCCCGCCTGGCCTTCGTCCACCACTGGGCTGCTGTGGAGCAGCGGCCTTGGAGACCCTCTCCTTTTCTTGCTCGTCCCAAAGGGGAAGAAGCGTGAGAAGCAGCGTGGCTCAGTGGAAAAAGCCCGGGCTTTGGAGTCAGAGGTTGTGGGTTCGAATTCTGGCTCCACCACAAGTCTGCTGTGTGACCTTGGGCAAGTCACTTAACTTCTCTGAGCCTCAGTTACCTCATCTGTAAAAATGGGGATTAAGACTGGATGGAGCCCTACGTGGAACAACTTGATCACATCGTATCCCCCCCAGAGCTTAGAACAGTGCTTTGCATGTAGTAAGCGCTTAACAAATGCCATTAAAAAAAAAAGAAGCTAGGCACCAGATGGACCCGCCCCTCCGACTTCGGGTTAAACAGGGGTTGGGGGGATGTCTTCGGTGAGACTGGTGCTCCTTTGGTGTCTGTTGTTACTGCTGCTCCCCAAACCTCCCAGCAGAAAGCCTCCCACCCCCGTCCTGTGGGAAAACCTTTGCTGCCAAGGTGATACATTGCACCAAGAAGGCTTTTTTTGAGTGTCCCCTGGATGTTCAGCGCTTAGAACAGTGCTTTGCACACAGCGCTTAACAAATACCATCATCATTATTATTATTATGCAGTGCACCGCACTAAGCAGTCAGGGCTTACAAACCAAGCGAGTGACGTAATCCCTGCCCACAATGAACTGGCCCTCTGACTGGGAGGTAGACATGAAAGCATTTACCAAAAGACTTATCAAAATAAGTAATTGAATGAGCCATTTCGTCTGCCCGTCATCCTTGCCAAAGCCTCAGCGCGGGATTCGGTGTCGCCTCTCTTCCGTGAGCGCCGAAAGAGCAGGCCCGTTTTGAAGCAGGGTCGGGGGGTGTCCGTCTGCCCATCTGTCTGAACTCGGGTAGCCCGGGATCACCTTGGTTGCCCCTTCAGAGGCGAGGGCTGGGTAGTTTTGGCGAATAGCCACTCTCACCGTTCAGAAGGAGCCATTCCCATTTGACCCAGAATATTTCAACAGCCAGAGCGTGGTATACCAGCTCCCAATCAATCAATAGTATTTATTGAGTGCTTACTTCTGTGCAGAGCACTGTGTTAAGCACTTGTGAGAATCAGCGTGGCGTAGTAGATGGAGCCAGGGGTTTGGGAGTCAGAAGATCTGGAGTTCTAATCCCAGCTCCGTCACTTGTCAGCTGTGTGACCTTGAGCAAGTCATTTCACTTCTCTGGGCCTCAGTTACCTCATCTGTAAATCGGGGAATGAGACTGTGAGCCTGACGTTGGACAGTGACTGTGTCCAATCCCATTTACTTGTATCTACCCCAGCACTTAGTACTGTGCCTGGCAAATAGTAAGTGCTTAATAAATACCACAATTATTATTATTATTTGTGTGTGTGTGCTCACCTTGGCTGCCCCTTGCAGAGATGAGGAATGGGTAGCCCAAGGGAACAGCCAAACCCACGGTTCGGAGGCGGCCATTCCCATTGGCATGTGAATATTTCAGCAGCCGGAGCGTGGTATGCCAGCTCCCAACCAGTCAGTCAGTATTTATTGAGTCCTTACTATGTGAGCCCGTTGTTGGGTGGGGACCGTCTCTATATGTTGCTGACTTGTACTTCCCAAGCGCTTAGTACAGTGCTCTGCCCACAGTAAGCGCTCAATAAGTACAATTGAATGAATGAATGCAGAGCACTGTACTAAGCACTTGGGAGAATACAATGTAGCAGAATTAGCAGACGCATTCCCTGACCATAACGAGTAGGGAGCTCAAATTTTCTCTGCTTCCCCTCTCCTCCTGGCCTCCCTTCTTCCCGATCCTCCTCAGCCTGCTCGTCGTATTCCAGTTCCCCCACCTGCCTCCTCCATTCCCTGCTCCTTCCTGGGAGAGGTTTGCTGTTTCCCGTTCTCTTCCCTCTCAGAGTCTGCCTCTTCCAGGAAGCCTGCTCAGGATTGTGAGTATAATTACCACTCTCATCTAGTGCACCAGCTGGTGCTTTAGGTGATAGTGCAATAGAAGATAGTCCCTACCCGCAAGGTATTTAAAGCCCAGGTTGGGAAATAGGCAACAAGCATCATAGAACTTATCGATTCCTTTAGCGTGGCTCAGTGGAAAGAGCGCCGGCTTTGGAGTCAGAGGTCATGGGTTCGAATCCTGGCTCCGCCACGTCTGCTGTGTGACCTTGGGCAAGTCACTTGACTTCTCTGTGCCTCAGTTACCTCCTCTGTAAAATGGGGATTAAGACTGTGAGCCCCACGTGGGACAACCTGATCACCTTGTATCCCCCCCAGCTCTTAGAACAGTGCTTTGCACATAGTAAGCGCTTAACAAATGCCATCATCATTATTATTATTATTGTTCTCCTCCCTCCCCCTTTACCTCCCCAGTCCAAGGAATGGAAATATCCCAACCGCTTTGAAATTTTTTTGGAAGTATTTTTTTTAAGTGTTTACTATGTGTCAAGCACCAGTCTGATTGCTGGAGTAGATACAAGATTATCAGGTCAGGTGCAGTCTGGGGGTCCCAATCTATGGGGATCCCAGTCTAAGTAGAAGGGAGAATAAAGTGAATTTTGGGGCAGTCCTGTGGGTCTCCTGTTCCTGAAGGGGACTGGATGTGAGCACTGCAGTGGTGAGCACTACTGGGGAGAGGAGGAGTAAGGTCTGGAGCTAAGAACAGCCCAGCCACTATTGCCCGTGCCCTTGGATATGTGACCTTTGGACACTTGATATTCACCCCAACCCCAGCCCCGTGACAGAGGGCTCCAGCCTGGCCTCTCACATCACTTGTCCTCTTGTCTTTTTTTTTTTAAATGGCATCTAAGTGCTTACTATGTATGAGGCCCTGTATTAAGCACTGGGGTAGATACAAGTTAATCGGGATGGACACAGTTCCTGTCCCACATCGGGCTTGCAGTCTTAATCCTCATTTTACAGATGAGTTAAGTGATGCACAGAGAAGCGAAGACACTTGCCCAAGGTCACACAGCAGACAAGTGGCGGAGTGAGATTAGAACCCACGTCGTTCTGACTCCCAGGCCTGTGGTCTATCCACTAGGCCAAGCTGCTTCTCTGGGGAGCATGCCGCCCTTCAATCAATCAATCAATCAATCAGTCGTATTTATTGAGCGCTAACTGTGTGCTGAACACTGTACTAAGCGCTTGGGAAGTACAAGTTGGCAATGTATAGAGACAGTCCCTACCCAACAGTGGGCTCACAGTCTAAAAGGGGGAGACAGAGAAAAAAACCAAACATACTAACAAAATAAAATAAATAGAATAGATATGTACAAGTAAAATAAATAAATAGAGTAATAAATATGTACAAACATATATACAGGTGCCCTTCTCCACATGATGTGACATGCACGTATTTAATGTCGGGTTTGCATGATGTGGCTACAGGGGCCAGATTTGTTGTAGTCACACCACCTCCCCAGTTAGCGCCCAGAGCAGGGTCCCATGGTCGGCAGGGGCTCAGGAACTAGCAATTGGAAAGAGTGGAACTGATTCCTGAGAAGACATTCACTAATAATAATCATCATCATCATCCTCATCGTGGTATTTGTTAGCTGCTTACTTTGTGCGAGGCACTGTTCTAAGCTCTGGGGTGCGTGCAGGCTAATCAGGTTGGACACAGTCCCTGTCCTACATGGGGGGCTCACAGTCTCAATACCCATTTTACAGATGAGGGAACTGCGGCACAGGGAAGTGAAGTGACTTGCCCAAGGTCACACAGTGGGGTAGCGGGGATTAGAACCCATGACCTGCTCTATCCACTACACCATGCTGCTTCTCAAGATAGTTTGCTCCCCGGCTGAAATCTTTGAAGGTTTCAAAGACAGGGGCCTGAGTTCTTTCAGTGCTGATGCCAGGGTTGGGTGCAGAATGAGAAGTTCTAGCTCTAGAAGTCCAAAGCGTGCGTAAGCGGAGGAAATCTACACATGCAAGTCAGTTGTTGAGGAATAGGAAGCCCCCTTTATTGATGCATCCCAAGGCCCCTCCTCCTATGAG
Organism: Tachyglossus aculeatus; assembly: GCF_015852505.1. Lineage (NCBI taxonomy): Eukaryota > Metazoa > Chordata > Mammalia > Monotremata > Tachyglossidae > Tachyglossus > Tachyglossus aculeatus. The sequence goes on along the minus strand of NC_052071.1, from coordinate 14,714,110 downwards.
ATTTTTCAGGGGCTGTGGTCATCGGTGTATTGTAATAATTATAATAATAATAATAATAATAATAATTCATAATAATTGTGGGATTTGTTAAGCACTTACTATGTGCCAGGCACTGTACTAAGTGCTGAGGTGGAAAAAAGCAAATCGGGTTGGACACAGTCCCTGTCCCACGTGGGGCTCACAGCGTCAATCTCCATTTTACAGATGAGCTAACTGAGGCAGAGAAGTGAAGTGACTTGCCCAGGTTACCCAGCAGACAAGTGGCGGAGCCGGGATTAGAACCCATGGCCTTCTGACGCCCAGGCCCTTGCTGTATCTGCTATGGTGCTTCTCTTAATATTAATAATAATAATGATAGCATTTATTAAGCGCTTACTGTGTGCAAATCACTGCTCTGAGTGCTGGGGAGGTTACAAGTTGATCACGTTGTCCCAAGGTGGGGCGCACAGTCTTCATCCCCATTTTCCAGATGAGGGAACTGAGGCCCAGAGAAGTGAAGTGACTTGCCCAAAGCCACACCGCTGACAACTGGTGGAGCCAGGATTTGAACCCATGACCTCTGACTCCAAAGCCCGGGCTCTTTCCATTGAGCCACGCTGCTTAATGTATCTTCAGTGGCTGCCCATCCACTTCTACATCACACAGAAACTCCTTACCATTGGCTTCAAAGCACTTAATCAGCTTGCCCCATCCTACCTCACCTCACCGATCGCCCACTACAGCCCCGGTCCTCACAGTCCGCTCCTCTGGTGACAGCTTATTCACTGGGCCTCTGTCTCGTCTATCTCACCGCCCACCCCTTTCCCCCGTCCTCCCCCTAGCCTGGATCTCCCTCCCCTTCCATAAATGCCAGACCACCACTCTCTCCACCTTCGAAGCATTACTAAGGTCACACCTCCTCCAAGAGGCCTTCCCCGCTTAAGCCCCCTTTTCCCTGGCTCGCTCTCCCTCTTGTGTTGTCCGTGCCCTTGGATCTGTGACCTTTGGACACTTGATATGCACCCCAGCCCCACAGCACTTACGTACATATTTGTAAATTTTGTATTAAAAATTATTCATATTAATGTCTGTCTCTCCCTCCAGACTGTAAGCTCGTTATGGGCAGGGAATGTCTGCTAATTCAGTTGTACTTTCCCAAGCACATTGTACAATTCTCTGCACAGAGTAAGCACTCAAACCGCTGTTGGGGTAGGGACCGTCTCTATGTGTTGCCAACTTGTACTTCCCAAGCACTTGGTACAGTGCTCCGCACACAGTAAGCGCTCAGTAAATATGATTGAATGAATAAATGCCACTGATTGATCGATTCAACCCCAGAAGTAGTGTGGGAGGTGCCTTCTCTGCTTTCTCCTACGTGTTTGAGTGTGTGGATGAAGGAGTCTGTGCCGCTTGGGGAAGTCTTTGCCCACTGAAGTGCTTTGATTCTTCCTTCCTGGGGATATGAGGAAAGAGAGGGTGTACTTTCCCAAGCACTTAGTACAATGCTGTGTACCCAGGGAGTGCGCAATAAATATGATTGATTGGGTTAGTGTCCGAGGGGAAGTCTTGAGGAGTGGGATGCTGAAGGATGTGTCTGTGGTCCCGGGCATGGCTGTGGCACCGCAGTACGATACCCAGCTGGCTGGGTTGGTTGAGGGGAAGCGGGACAGAGTGAAAAGGGTGCTTCTGCCCCGCCATTTGTCTCCATAGTCTAACAGCTTCTGTTGGCTCAGCAGGGGAAGTTGATGCCATTTTCATGCCAATGGTTGGGGCCAGAAGTCCTGCCAGGCGCATTGGTGGCAGCGCTTGACTTCAGCCCCTCCTCGGAGCAGTTGGATGAATGAATGTATGAATGAATGAATGAACTCCAGCTCTGCTCTGCTCTTAGGGGTGCCCTCCTTCCGTCAGGTGTGTACAGTAGGAGCCCCGAGGCAGTGGGTCCGGGAGAACTTTGGACGGACTATCCTGTCCTGCTGGTCCAAGTTAGGGAAGCCATCCTGTTAGACAGAGGAGAGTTTGGTTTCTCAGCTGATGAGTTTTTGTCATCTGCTGTCTCCATTTTCCGCTCCGAGCCGCTCTCTGCAGTGGCCACCGCCACCGAATTCCGTGCCTCGGACTCGGCACCGGAGTCCGATTGGATTTGGAAGGGGGAGGCGCGGGGGTTATGTCCACCGGTTGTGGGAGATGGGCAGCCCCCTCGTGGGACAGCGGCACATCCTGCCGCGAGCACAGAGGCACGCGTGTGATTTCGTGGGTGACTCCTTGCCCAGGTATTCGCCAGGGCCATCAGTGGGTACCCGCTTCGGGTGGGCGCTTCTTCCTAAGGTGGCATTTGCCGAGAGCGATTGACTCACTGAGGCTGAGATGCCCTCAGAAGACATTGGGGTCAACAGTCTTGCCTACACTTTCCCAGGAGCCACCCACCCCAGAATTTACCATAAAGATGGAAACCAGTCCTCTGGCCTTGGCGCTTCTCTGAGGAGAAACAGAATCCCTGTGGTGGGGAGGGTAGCGGGGGCTCTCCCCACCTCGCGAGGTGGGAACTGTAGTGTCTGTCCCTCCATCCCCCACTGGATTTGAGGCGAGGCACATCTCGTCTGGAAGCAGGTCTATCTTCCCGGGATGCTGGCCGGAGGCCCCTTTGCTACATTGCTGACGTGGGCTCCGCTGATCGTAAAGAAACACTTTCTCTCCTGATCGTCGGCTCACCCGGTGACGTCTGTTGGCCCGTTTCCTTCCGCCTGGGGGAACTCAGTGTTGGCAAGTAGATTCATTTGTTTTACAAAAAGCGATGAGCTCTCTGACGCCGGGGGCCCATCCTGTCCCAGCCATTTCCCTTCCCCCGTGCCCACCCCTTGCGGAACTGTTTTAGGGGGTGAAGGTGCCGCCAAAATTCCTTCTAAGACCGCACCTTCTGTCCTACTGAGAATCCATGTGTTGGCCGCAGGGCAGTGAGACAATCAGTGGTCTTTATTGAGCACTCGTCGTGTGCTGAAACCTTTACAAAGTACTCCAGAGAGGATAATGCCGTAGAATTGGTAGACACGATCCCGTCCCTCTGGGAATGTACAGACATCTGACATGGCTCTGGATAGAGGCCCCGCGGAGACCATCTGCAGACCATCTTCTGGTCTCTTTCTCTCATCATCATCAATCGTATTTATTGAGCGCTTACTGTGTGCAGAGCACTGTACTAAGCGCTTGGGAAGTACAAGTTGGCAACATATAGAGACAGTCCCTACCCAACAGTGGGCTCACAGTCTAAAAGAAAGTCTAAAAGACTCTCACCTCACCGGAGGCCTGGTTCGCTTGGTCTGAAGCCGGACAGCAAAGTGGTCACTGCCTTCCTCTGTTTTATAAAGTCGGCTGATAATCGTAACCGAAGTGATGATATCCGTGGTATTTGTCAAGCGCTTACAACACGATACAAGTTAATCACGCCAGACACAGGTCTTATATGGGGCTCAGCCTAAGTATTGGATTGCCATTTTACAGATAAACTGAGGCCCAGGGAAGTGAAGGGATGCGACGAAAGTTGCCTCACAGGCAAGTGGTGGAGCCGGGACTAGAACTCAGGTCTCCTGGCTGCCGATCCTGGGCCGGGCTGCTGATGAAACCCTGATGGTTAGTTTAAGGAGCCTGTTCGTATTGGCAGGTCCATTGCATAATAATAAGAACGGTACTTGTTAAGCGTTTACTATGTGCCAAGCACTGTTCTAAGCGCTGGGGTAGGTACAAATTAATCAGGTTAAACACGGTCCCTGTCCCGCATGGGACTCAAAGTCTTAGTCCCCATTTTGCAGATGAGGTAACTGAGGCCCACGTGAAGTGACTTGCCCAAGGCCACATAGAAAATGCAGTCATCCTGTATTTTGGGGACCAGTCATCATCATCATCATCATCTTGCTAGCTCTCTGCCGGCCGGTCAGTCGCGCAGCTCTCTGGTGAGGACCTTGGCCTGGGTGTCCAGTTGTTTGTTGCCTTCTTTGTCGCTCTGCCTGTTCCGTTGTTGGTTCCGGGTCCCCCCCTTGGCCCACCCTTCAGTTGGCTAGTAAAAAAGAAAGTCCCAACTGGCTCCTTTCATCCCGAGCAAAACAGAGAAGCACCGTGGCCTAACAGGTAGAACACAGCCCTGGGAGTCAGAAGGACCTGGGTTCTAATCCCTACTCCGCCACTTTCTTGCTGGGTGACCTTGGGCCAGTCACTTCACTTCCCTGGGCCTCAGGCATCCCCGCTGTAAAACGAGGATTGAGGCTGTGACCCCCACGTTGGACAGGGACCGTGTCCAAGCTGATTATCTCATATCCGCCCCAGCGCTTAGTACAGTGCCTGGCACATAGTAAGCGCTTAACAAATCCCGTGAGCAAAAAAAAAGTATGGGTCCAGGTGCTCACTGCACGACTGGCGACCCAGTGAGGCATTTCTGTGGCACCTTAGTGTGAAAGACAAGCGCCAGAGCTTCGGCCATGCAATCCGGGGGATGAAATTCCAGCCCTGCCGATGCACTCGCAGATTAAACTGGTGTCTCTGGAGGAAGGTCTCCTTATAATAATAATAATAATGATGGCATTTATTAAGCGCTTACTATGTGCCAAGCACTGTTCTAAGCGCTGGGGAGGTTACAAGGTGATCCGGTTGTCCCACGGGGGGCTCACAGTCTTAATCCCCATTTTACAGATGAGGTAACTGAGGCCCAGAGAAATTGTGACTTGCCCAAAGTCACACAGCTGACAGTTGGCGGAGCTGGGATTTGAACCCATGACCTCTGACTCCAAAGCCCGGGCTCTTTCCACTGAGCCATGCTGCAAATGAACCCCAGCTGGCTCCCATGCCAATCACCCATCACCTAGGCCAATTCATCATCATTTGAGCAGGGAGTTTGGAACCCTGGGGTGTGAGGGCTCTGGGCAGCCCAGTGTAAGCCAGCCCTGAGGGAAATGTTGGCGTAATTCAGGCAGAAACCCTCAGAGATATAGGCCAAAATTTGAGTCGGTCATACTTATCCATCAATCGGTCAATCAGTCAATACCACAATCATTATTACAGTGGAGGCCTTCCCAGACTGAGCCCCCTCCTTCCTCTCCCCCTCCTCATCCTCCCCGCCCTACCTCCTTCCCCTCCCCACAGCACCTGTATATATGTTTGTACAGATTTATTACTCTATTTTACTTGTACGTATTTACTATTCTGTTTATTTTATTTGGTTAATTTGTTTTGTTATCTGTCTCCCCCTTCTAGACTGTGAGCCTGCTTTTGGGTAGGGACCGTCTCTATATGTTGCCAACTTGTACTTCCCAAGCGCTTAGTGCAGTGCTCTGCACACAGTAAGCGCTCGATAAGTACGAATGAATGAATGAATCATCACTCTCCACAGTACAGAGTGTACTCTGGGACAACCTGATTACCTTGTATCTATCCCAGTACTTAGAACAGTGCTTGGTACTTAGTAAGCGCTTAACAAATGCCATCATTATTATTATTATTATTATCACAAAGTGCCCTTATATTGCACCAGGTGCTGAGGATATTGCAAATAAAGAAAAAAAAGTAAGGCACAGAGCCTGCCCTTTGGTGTTAGTAACAATAATTAATAGTAATTATGTATTTGTTAAGCGCTTACTTGCAAATCAGGTTGGACACACTCCTTGTCCCCCGTGGGGCTCACAGTCTCAATTCCCATTTTACAGATGAGGTAACTGAGGCACAGAGAACTGAAGTGACTGGCCCAAGGTCACCAGCAGACAAGTGGTAGAACCGGGATTAGAACCCATGACTGTGTGAGTCCCAGGCCCGGGCTGTATCCACTGAACCGTGCTGCTTTTTAGGCCATGTCGGAGAGATAACCATGTCAGTGATCAGGGAAAGAGTCCCTCTTGGATCCATTTTGTAGAGAAGCAGCACGGCAGCTGCTTGGAGTCAGGAGACCCAGGTTCTAATCTCCCGGCTCCACCACTTGCCTGCCCGGAGTCCTTGGTCAAGTCACTCTTCTTTTCTGTGCCTCAGTTTCTTCAACTCCTAAATGGGGATTCAAGACCGGTTCTCCCTCCCGCTTAGACTGGGAGCCCCATTTTGGATAGGGACCGTATCTTAATCATATTATCTTGTAATTACTCCCAGTGTTTAGTTATAGTGCTCGGCCTGTAGGACGCACTCAACACGTAGTAGTGTAATTACTGTCGTCACAATAGCCCCGAAAAGGGTTTGGTGCCCCGCCTTGGGCTCCACGCTGGGCCCGACCGAGAAGTAAGAGGCAACTAGATGGGTCATCATCATCATCATCATCAATCATATTTATTGAGCGCTTACTGTGTGCAGAGCACTGTACTAAGCGCTTGGGAAGTACAAGCTGGCAACATATAGAGACAGTCCCTACCCAGCAGTGGGCTCACAGTCTAAAAGTCAGTGTGGTTTCTGGAAGAGTTGCTCTAAGCCAACCCGGATTTCGATGGCCTGCCGCCCCCTTAGGAGTCAGTGCTTGCCAGTACCCATCCTTACGTTGGAGGACTTTCTGGGGCCACCAAAGGTCATTTAGTCTCAGCCCCTGTCTCGAGGAAGGACTGAATTCAGATCATCAATCAGAGCTTTCTGGTCAGAGAGTCTCCCCCACTTCCCATCCTCTCCCCACCCACACTGCCAGTTCTTTTTCACGGTTTAACCCTAATCTCTCCGGCCGCAATCCGGACCCGCCCCCCTTGTCCCTTGGAAACCGAAAAGCTGCCCTTTGACCCTTAATACCGCATCCCCGCCTTTGGTCTGTCATTTCTTCTGCCTCATCAGACTTGTGAACGAGTTACCTTCGGAGCGGCAGCTGGGTGACTGTGTGGAGGCGAATTGTGGGAATACCCCCAGCTGGTCCGTCTTGTTTAATGCAGCTGGATATAATGGCTCCTTTTGACTTCTTTGGAAAGAGAGGAGGGCTGAAGTGACCCCATTCAGACTGAGCTGCTGCCTATTAGCTCAAGGACAAGCCGCACCTGCCCTCAGGAAGAAATCTATCCATGCAAAGGCTTCAGGTTTTGGAGGTCTAAATGGACACTTTGGCTTTAACGATTCCGCATTTCAAGCTACCGCAAAATCCTGCCACCCGACTATCTAGGTAACCGAACTCAGGTTATTTTCAGTGGAGGGGGCTAAATTAATCCAGATAAATTAGAGACAGCCCGGAGGGGTGATTTCTGTTCTTTAATCTGCTATGACTCTCCATTGCAAGCAAAGTAGAGGTTGGCAGAGAGTGAAAAATGACCTGCGCTAGTTGGTGGATATATATTTTCTTCCCCCAGTGTGTGTACGTGAGAAAGAAAGTGAGATGTGTGTAAGCCCGGACTGTGTGTGTGCCTGGGACAGAGCTGGAATCAATTTAATGTGTGGCAGAGAGGAGAGATGTCTCAGGTTTTCACCAACCCATAAGTTACTGACGCTGTCTAGCCTGTACTCCGGTCAGCTGCTCCTGTTCTGGACTCCAGAGACAAGGCTGGTTTTTGTGTATTCTTCATGATAATATCAAGGATTGTTATATACAGTCGTGACACCATTTGAGCATCACCAGAGAGCTAGGTTTTGTGCTGAGAAGAAATGTAAACCCAGTGACTCTCAGCTCTCCATGGGACTCCATGGGAGAGAAGATGAGGGGTGGACCACTTGGGTTTAGGCAGTACGATTATACTTTGCCCGTTCACATCCATTCTGTCCTTTGTTCTCCCAGTGACATGCAAAGGGTGGGTCCTTTTCAATCACATTTACTGAAGTGCAGAGAGGTTAAGTGACTTGTCTTAGGGCCACACAGCAAGGCACGTGACTTGATTTAGAAACCAGGCAGCTTGACTCCCAGGACAGGTATTGCTGGCTTTGGAAGACCACCATGCTATTCGTTACGGGCCTTCTGGATAGGTTATGCTGGTTCGAAGGGCTCGAGCCCGCTGTTGGGTAGGGACTATCTCTATATGTTGCCAATTTGTACTTCCCAAGCGCTTAGTACAGTGCTCTGCACACAGTAAGTGCTCAATAAATACGATTGAATGAATGAAAAGATTCAGGTGCCTGCAAGCTCGTCGTGGGCAGGGAATGCGTCTGTTTATTGTTATTTTGTATTCTCCCAAGCACTTAGTACAGTGCTGTGCACGGAAGAAGGCACAGGGGTGAGGGTGGCCGAGGAGCCGCTCGGAAGAGCGAATGGAGTGAGGCCAATCCGAGAATACGAGAGGGGAGGCAGAGGTTGGGGTGGGAAGGTTACAGAAACTGGAAGGTCTGGGAGGAAACTCCATTCGACCCAGAACACGACGGGTACCTAGGAGAGTAGAGAGGAGCAGAGCCAGGGGGAGATTCTTCATTCATTCACTCAATCGTATTTATTGAGCGCCTACTGTGTATAGAGCACTGTGCTAAGCCCTTGGGAGAGTACAAATATACCAATAAACAGACACATCGCCCGCCCATAGCGTGTTTACAGTCTAGATTGTTCTAGTAGCTGAATTCTGAACTGGCTAGGCGAGAGCTGATTGTTGGGTAAGGCAGACCGTAAGCTCCTTGAGGACAGGGAACCTGTCTGCCAAGTATATCGTCTGTCCTCTCCCAAGCATTTAGTGCAATGCTCTGCCAATAGATACCATTGATTAATTGGAAGGCAGGAAAGGAAAGCTGCAGTAGTGAAGGCTGGTGGTTCTTACGGTTTGGATGAGAACTTGAGAGAGAAGGGGGGGCCAGTTGATTTAGAGGAAGAAGCGACAGATCCGGAACCCCTGTTGACCAACGGAAAAAGGAAGGGATCCAAGGCCGAAACTAAAACTGAAATGGAGAGAATCTTGCCACCGAAGGCTTCTTTTAGGCTGGAGCACCGGAGCCAAGCTTAGGGGCCTGGAAAGCCTGTGCTGTCCGGCCTGCAGCTGCAGGGCTTGGATCGCTTTTTACAAATTCCAAATCGGCCTTGTCGGAAAGGCCCAGCCGGGTGAGTTCCTGAGGTGGAAGGTTGTCCCAGGAGCTTTCCCCAGGACAGAGGGCCACCCTTTTCTCCTCACGAACCCCGGGGCCGAGAGGGCCCTCCCGCTTCGTTTGATGGCAGGACCCTGCAGGATCCTGAGGGTTTCGATCGGGGCTTTACCGTGGGGCGGACGGGAGAGATGTTTACACCCACAGGACAGGGCGGTGTGGATTCAGATCGTCCGACTGCTTTTTGCCATCTCAGCTCTGTCTCAGGACGGTTGGGGTATCGACCCTGCTGAAGGGGTGGCAAGAACGGCACTTGGCCTTGGTGCCCTGCTCCATCCTTTCCTAGCATGGGATGAAGCCAGGGCCTTGGCAGTCCCTGTCAATCAATCAATCAATCAATCGTATTTATTGAGCGCTTACTATGTGCAGAGCACTGTACTGTCCTGCAGGGGGCTCACAGTCTTAATCTCCATTTTACAGATGAGATAACTGAGGCACAGAGAAGTGAAGTGTATATATATATATATGTATATATGTTTGTACATATTTATTACTCTGTTTATTTATTTATTTTACTTGTACATATCTATTCTATTTATTTTATTTTGTTAGTATGTTTGGTTTTGTTCTTTGTCTCCCCCTTTTAGACTGTGAGCCCACTGTTGGGTAGGGACTGTCTCTATATGTTGCCAGCTTGTACTTCCCAAGCGCTTAGTACAGTGCTCTGCACACAGTAAGCGCACAATAAATACGATTGATTGATTGATTGAAGTGGCTTGCCCAAGGTCACACAGCAGACAGGTGGCAGCACTGGGATTAGAACCCAGTACCCTTTGATTCCCAGGCTTGTGCTCTTTCCACTAGGCCATACTGCACACCGTAAGCACTTAGTAAATAGCACTGATTGATAGCGGAACCATCCCAAATGTAATTAGCATTAATAAGGATGGTGGGGTTTAAGCACTTACTATGTGCCAAGCACAGTTCCGAGCTGCTGGGGTAGATCAATCAGTCAATCAATAGTATTTATTGAGCGCTTACTGTGTGCAGAGCACTGTACTAAGCGCTTGGGAAGTACAAGTTGGCAACATATAGAGACGGTCCCTACCCAACAGTGGGCCCACAGTCTAGATGCAAAATAATCAGGTCGGACATAGTCCCAGCCACCCCCAGGGCTCACAGTCTAAGCAGGATAGAGGAGAGAAATTGAGGCACAGAAACGTGAAGTGGCTTGCCCAAGGTCACACGGCCGGCAAGTGGTGGAGCCGGGCTGAGAACCCAGGACCTCTGACTCCCAAGCTTGGGCTCTCTCAATCAGTCGGGCTCTCAGAGACCTGTGGCCAGGCTCAGAGGTGGGCTTGGGATAGACCAGAGAGAGGGTATACTGCCATCTCCTATTTACTGAGCGCTTACTGTGTGCAGAGCACTGTACTAAGCACTTGGAAATTGCAATTACAATTCCGCAGTAAAGAGACAATCCCTGCCCACACCGGGCTTACAGTCCAGAAGCATTTAGTTCAGTGCTCTGCGCACAGTAAGTGCTCAATATAATTGATTGATTGGGGGACCGGCAGCAGGAGGGAGTTAGCTGGGACTCATTACCTCCTCACCTACTAACCCTCCCTTCCCAGCGTTCCCAAATTATGCACAGCGGTGCCGCTTCCCTGCCTTCTCTCCATGTCCACAGATGTCCCAAGTGAAATGCACCCAGTAAAGAGGTATCCCAGCTAACGTTGGTCTGGAAATTCTGGGAAAAAAGAGGGTAGAAATATCTGACACTCCATCAGTTCTCTCCCTCCGACCATTCCCATCCTTTCCCTTCTCCCCCTCGTCCCCCTCTCCATCCCCCCGTCTTACCTCCTTCCCTTCCCCACAGCACCTGTATATATGTATATATGGTTGTACATATTTATTACTCTATTTATTTATTTATTTATTTATTTATTTATTTTACTTGTACATTTCTATCCTACTTATTTTATTTTGTTGGTATGTTTGGTTCTGTTCTCTGTCTCCCCCTTTTAGACTGTGAGCCCACTGTTGGGTAGGGACTGTCTCTATGTGATGCCAATTTGTACTTCCCAAGCGCTTAGTACAGTGCTCTGCACATAGTAAGCGCTCAATAAATACGATTGATTGATTGATTCTCCAAGCTCATCTTGGGCCCTGGTTTATGCTCATCCTTCTGCCAGGAGGCCCCCTCCCCTTCAAATCCACCAGACCTCATCTCTCCCCCGTCTTCATATCTCCCCTTCTGAAGTCGCAGCTGTCCGAGGAAACTTTCATTGTTCCCCTCGGCTCACATTCCCCCTCCTGTCCTCTCGGAGCTTTGACCCACACGGCTTCCCATCGTCTTTCGGTCCACACCGATTTTTGTCCCCTACCGTTTGACCGCTTCTCCGTCCCACTTGTACGTTATTTATGATCTTTCTCCCCCTGTTATTTTGCAAGCTCCTCGTGGACAGGGTATGTGTCTTCTTCCGGTACTGTCCTCTCCCTAACCCTTAGAACAGTGTTTGAGAAATATAGTTGATTGAGCGATCATCAATTTGAAGAGGAATTTTCTGCAGGATTTTCACCCCCGCCTCCTCAAAATAAATATAATAATAATAATGGCATTTGTTAAGCGCTTATTATGTGCAAAGCACCGTTCTAAGTGCCGGGGAGGATACAGAGAAGCAGCGTGGCTCAGTGGAAAGAGCCCGGGCTTTGGAGTCAGAGGTCATGGGTTCGAATCCCGACTCCGCCACATGTCTGCTGTGTGATCTTGGGCAAGTCACTTAACTTCTCTGGGCCTCAGTTACCTCATCTGTAAAATGGGGATTAAGACTGTGAGCCCCACATGGGACAACCTGATCACCCTGTATCCTCCCCAGTGCTTAGAACAGTGCTTTGCACATAGTAAGCACTTAACAAATGCCAATTATTATTATTATTATTACAAGGTGATCAGGTTGTCCCAAGTGGGGCTCACAATCTTAATCCCCATTTTACAGATGAGGTAACTGAAGCACAGAGAAGTTAAGTGACTTGCTGCCCAAAGTGACATAGCTGACAGGCAGTGGAGCTGGGATTAATATGCCAAATATGCAGAATCCTGCCCAGACACAGCCAGTGGAAGATTGAGAATTTTCAATCCATCCGTCCAGCAGTGGTATTGATTGAGTGCTTACTGCATGCAGAGCACTGCACTGAGCGTTAGGGAGAGGGTAATCCAATACAGAAGGCAGACACAATCCCCACCCTCTAGGATCTTACAGCCTAGAGAGGAGCGTAGCCTTTTGGAAACGCTCTTTGGGAACAATTTTCACTAGTCGGGGGTCTTTTGCCGCTTTTACTCAAGTGCCCAAAACAGTGTTCTGCTCTCAGCAGATGCTCAGCCCGTACTGTTGGGGATTTCTGGGCCTCTGGCCCTCTTCAGAGTCAATGCAAATCCCTCTCTAGCCCCCAACCTAGACAGCTGGTCTGACCAAGGGAAAGGAGAACACAAAAGAGGAGGAACGAGTTCCCCATTTCTATTTAGAGCCGTTGCCTAATTCTTTTTGCTCCAGCTGTTGCCCGATTTATTTCCGCCTCTGGGTGGGAGGGAGGAAGGGTGTTGGTTTTCACAGCTGCTCTTCAGCCCGTGATGATTTCGGTATTAAGTGCTCACTATAGGCCAAGTACCTAAGAATTAAGGGTGATACATGATAATTAGGTCAATCAATCAATCATCGTATTTATTGAGTGCTTACTGTGTGCAGACCACTGTACTAAGCGCTTGGGAAGTACAAGTTGGCAACACATCAGTCAGGCACAACCCCTGTCCCACTCGGGGCTCACAGTCTTAACAGGGAGAGACCAGGGTACAAGAAAAAAAATACATTCCCTGCCCACAGTGAGCTTACAGTCCAGAGGGAGAGACAGACATTAATAGAGAGGCAGCGTGGCTCAGTGGGAAAGAGCATGGGCTTTGGAGTCAGAGGCCATGGGTGCAAATCCCGGCTCCACTGACTGTCAGCTGTGTGACTTTGGGCAAGTCACTTAACTTCTCTGAGCCTCAGTTCCCTCATCTGTAAAATGGGGATTAAGACTGTGAGCCCCCCGTGGGACAACCTGATCACCTTGTAACCTCCCCAGCGCGTAGAACAGTGCTTTGCACATAGTAAGCGCTTAATAGATGCCATCATTATTATTATTATACATCAGAAGGAGAACAGGGCTTGAATCTACATTTTACAGATGAGGAAACCGAAGTTCGGAGTGGTGAAGCGACTTGCCCAAGGTCACGCAGCAGACCAGTGGCAGAGTCAGGATTAGAACCCAGGTCCCTTCCATTCAGCTGCCGTGCTTCTGGTCACACAGTAGGATTGATGTTTGCCATCTGCCAGGGCACACGGCTGGTTGATCTTGGGCCGGTGCAAGAGATTTTTTTCCCCTCTGGCAAGATTAGCCGTCCAGAGAGGGAGTGTGGTTTGTCGATATGCTGAGCTAGGACTGTTTTTCCTGTTTCTCTTGTTTGATACTTAGGACTTAGGCAGTGTTAGCAGTTTCATCGTGACAAAAAGCAGCCTGACCTAGTGGAAGGAGCACAGGCCTGGGAGTTGGAGGACCTAGGTTCTAATCCCAGCTCTGCCCATTGCTCTGCCACCTATCTGTTCATAATAATAATAATAATAATAATAATAATTGCATTTATTAAGCGCTTACTATTTGCAAAGCACTAAGTGCTGGGGAGGTTACAAGGTGATCAGAGAAGCAGCGTGGCTCAGTGGAAAGAGCACGGGCTTTGGAGTCGGAGGTCATGGGTTCGAATCCCGGCTCGACCACAAGTCTGCTGGGCGACCTTGGGCAAGCCATTTAACTTCTCTGAGCCTCCGTTACCTCATCTGTAAAAATGGGGATTAAGACTGTGAGCCCCACGTGGGACAACTTGATCACATTGTATCCCCCCCCCAGCGCTTAGAACAGTGCTTTGCACATAGTAAGCACTTAACAAATGCCATCATTATTATTATTATTATTATCAGGTAGTCCCCCGGGGGCTCACAGTCTTAATCCCCATTTTCCAGATGAGGTAACTGAGGCCCAGAGAAGCTAAGTGACTTGCCCACAGTCACACAGCTGACAATTGGCAGAGCTGGGACTTGAACCCCTGACCTCTGACGCCAAAGCCCGGGCTCTTTCCACTGAGCCACGCTGCTTCGCCGGTCATCTGTCGGATGACCTGGGGCAAGTCTCTTCACTTCTCTGTGCCTCAGTTCCCTCATCTGTAAAATGGGGATTAAGACCGAGAGCCTTATGTGGGACATCGTCTGTGTCCAACCTAATTAGCCCGATGTTGGTGTCATGCCTATCCGGCAGCAGGTATCCCTTAAACTTCCTACTCGCCCGCATCATCATCATCATCATCATCAATCGTATTTATTGAGTGCTTACTATGTGCAGAGCACTGTACTAAGCGCTTGGAAAGTACAAATTGGCAACATATAGAGACAGTCCCTACCCAACAGTGGGCTCACAGTCTAAAAGGGGGAGACAGAGAACAAAACCAACAGAGCCCGCATGGAACCGGGCTCAGCGCCTTCCCTCGGCCTTGCCCACAAGCTCGTCCTCTAGATCGTAAACTCGTTGTGTGCAGGGAATATGTCTGTAATATTGTACTGTACTCTCCCCGGTGCTTAGTACAGTGCCCTGCACACAGTAAGCGCTCAATAAATACAATTGACTGACATTGTGAGCTCATCATGGGCAAGGGCACGTGTCCGTTAATTATTATATTGTACTCTCCCAATTATTATTACAATTATTATTATTACAATTATTATATTGTACTCTGTGTGCTTTGCACACAGTAAGTGCTCAATAAATACGTCTGATTGAATGAATGTATCTGGGAGAAATGTCTGTCCCCTACGCAGGTTGGTGGCTGCGGGTTGATTTTGTTTTTCCAGCAGGGCTGCTGTGATGCTGGGGCAGAGTTGCTTATGGGGGTGGTTGGAGCGAAGTCTTTGTTCTTTGGGGGTTTAGGGTTCAGGTGTCTTTGTGAATGGGTTTGCCGGCGATTCTATGGACAGCATGAACTCGAAGCAGATGTGACGATGGTCCAGCCAAAATCCTGCCCCACGCTTAGCGGTGGGGATCGGAATATTCATTCATTCAATCATATTTATTGAGCACTTACTGTGTGCAGAGCACTGTACTAAGCGCTTGGGAAGCACAAGTTGGCAACATATAGAGACGGTCCCTACCCAACAGCGGGCTCACAGTCTAGAAGAATATTCCGAAGTCCGTCTGCCACGCTCTGATGTGACCAGTCTGGTCAGTCAGTCAGTGCTATTTATTGAGCACTTACATTTCGCTGAGCATGGGAGAGTCCAGTCTCAATCAATCAATCAATCGTATTTATTGAGCGCTTACTGTGTGGAGAGCACTGTACTAAGTGCTTGGGAAGTACAAGTTGGCAACATATAGAGACGGTCCCTACCCAACAGCGGGCTCACAGTCTAGAATAATATTCTGAAGTCCGTCTGCCACGCTCTGATGTGACCAGTATGGTCAGTCAGTCAGTGCTATTTATTGAGCACTTACATTTCGCTGAGCCTGGGAGTCCAATATGACAGAGTTATATAAAAATAATAATAATAATGGCATTTCTTAAGTACTTACAATGTGCAAAGCACTGTTCTAAGTGCTGGGGAGGTTACAAGGTGATCAGGTTGTCCCCCAGGGGACTCACAGTCTTAATCCCCATTTTCCAGATGAGGTAACTGAGGCCCAGAGAAGTGAAGTGACTTGCCCAAAGTCACACAGCTGACAAGTGGCGGAGCCGGAGCCTTGACCTCTGACTCCAAAGCCCGGGCTCTTTCCACTGAGCCATGCTGCTTTAAGCTCTTACTATGTATCAAGTACTCTTCTATACACTGGGGTCTTGTCTTATGCCGTCGAGTCGTTTCCGACCCATAGCGACACTGTGGACACAGCTCTGCCAGAGTGCCCCATTCTCATCTGCAATCGATCCAGACAGTGGATCCAGAGTTTTCCTGATAACAATCCGGAAATGGTTTACCATTGCCGACTTCCACGCGGTACACTGTAGTCTCCACCCTCAACTCTCTCCTGTGCCACTGCTGCCCAGCACAGGTCAGTTTTGACTTGTAGCAGATCGCCTGCCACTCGCTAGCCACTGGCCAAGCTAGGAATGGAAGGGGTAATAATAATAATAATGATGGCATTTATTAAGCGCTTACTATGTGCAAAGCACTGTTCTAAGCGCTGGGGAGGTTACAAGGTGATCAGGTTGTCCCACGGGGGGCTCACAGTCTTGATCCTCATTTTGCAGATGAGGGAACTGAGGCCCAGAGAAGTTAAGCGACTTGCCCAAAGTCACACAGCTGACAATTGGCAGAGCTGGGATTTGAACCCATGACCTCTGACTCCAAATCCCGTGCTCTTCCCACTGAGCCACGCTGCTTCTCTGTAGCCTCTGCTTGACTCTCCCTCCTGTAGCCGAGACTGGTAGAGGACTGGAAACTCTCCCGGTGCGACCCTGAGAGGGGCATACACTGGGGAGGATCCAAGTTAATCAGGTTGGACACAGTCTCTGTCCCACTTGGGGTTCACAGTCTGAGTAGAAGGGAGAACAGGTATTTAATCCCCATTTTACAGATGAGGATACAGGCCCAGAGAAGTGAAGTGACTTGTCCAAGGACACACAGCATCATCATCATCATCATCATCAATCGTATTTATTGAGCGCTTACTGTGTGCAGAGCACTGTACTACGCGCTTGGGAAGTACAAGTTGGCAACATATAGAGACAGTCCCTACCCAACAGTGGGCTCACAGTCTAAAAGGGGGAGACAGCAGACACGTGGCGGAGCTGGGATTAGAACCCATATCCTCTGACTCCCAGGGCCCTAGCTCTTTCCACTAGGTCCTACTGCTTCTCTTGGTGAACATATTCCCTGCCCTTAAGGAGCTTACGGTCTAGACGGCACTGCCGAGATAAGGGATGCATCCAGGACATCTGCGTTTTGTGTGGCAATCAATCAATCAATCGTATTTATTGAGCGCTTACTATGTGCAGAGCACTGTACTAAGCGCTTGGGAAGTACAAATTGGCAACACATAGAGACAGTCCCTACCCAACAGTGGGCTCACAGTCTAAAAGGGGGAGAGTTAAAGCAGGTTAAAGACGGTGTTTGTAGACAGGAGGTGGATGTTCAGTTCAGCACAGGCTCTGGCACTGAGTTTGCCGGCCCCATGCAGCCCGATGACTTGGCTCCGCGGACGGGCATCACTTCCAACTCTGGCACGGATGTCGCCCATTTCAGTTAATTTAGGCGACCCAAGTATCATCGAAGCGCTCCGTCTCTTCATTGCAGTCGGCTGCCGCAGGGGCAGAAGCGCTCATGTTTCGCGTTCGGTCCTGTGCGCCTGGGCGTTTTCGGGAAGCCCGACACGAGCGATTGTCCGAGAGCAAATCCAGCCCCTGATAGGAGGCATCCCAAAGAGAGAAGGCGTCTCCTAAAGGCAATGAATCCAGCCGGATCTTGCTCCAGGGGGGTGTCCTAGGTATAGGTGTATAGTCCCGTTTAGTGCTATGATATCGGCTCCATAGCTGGCCAGTTCCCATGCTGTTGGAGTGTATGGTACTTAAGGGCTTACTGTGTGTGCCAGGCACTGTACTAAGCACTGGGGGTAGATACACGCTAATCAGGTTGGACGCAGTCCCAGTCCCACACAGGGTCACAATCTTTATCCCCATTTTCCAGATGAGGGAACTGGGACAGAATAATAATAATAATTATGGTACTTGTTAAGCTCTTCCTATGTGCCAGGCATAAGGGGTGGGGTGAATACAGTGCTCTGCACACAGTAAGCGCTCAATAAATGCGATTGATGATGATGAATAGAAGCAAATCAGATTGGACCCCGTCCCCGTCCCGCATAGGGCTCGCGGCCTTAGTCCCCATTTTACAGACGAGGTAACTGAGGCATAGAGAAGCGAAGTGACTTGCTCAAGTCCACACAGCAAAGTGGCAGAGCCAAGATTAGAACCCATGACCTTCTGATTCCCTGGACCTTGCTCTATCCACTTCGCCATGCATAATTATGGTACTTGTTAAGCACTTACTATGTGACAAGCGCTGTGCTAAGCACTGGGGTACATACAAGTGAGATTGGGCACAGTCCCTGTCCCACATGGGGCGCACAGTCTTAATCCTCATTTTACAGATGAGGTAACTGAGGCCCAGAGAAGTCAAGTGACTTGCCTAAGGTCGCACAGCAGACAAGTGGCAGAGGCAGAATTAGAACCCATGACCTTCTGACCCCCAGGCCATGCCCTATCTACTAGCCAGTGTGCAACATCCCGTAATGTCCTGCTGTTCTGTGACCCAATGACTATTGTGTTAGTGGAAGTCTTTTTTCTGTTGGTTTTGGCACCCCAGATGCCACAAGCCATAGAATGAACAATTATACCACTTATTTATTCATTTTTTTTTCTCTTAACTTTGGATGGCCCCAGTTGGTTCCCCGGGTTCTCCAGCCCTCCTGTCCTGGAATGCTGGTAAAGGAAGAGAATTGGGATGGCTGAACCATGGTTGGAAGCAGTCTTCAGCTAGCCAATTGGGTCTGTCATTTTTAAGAAGGATTTTATTTGTTCCACTCATAGTGGAAATGTGATATGCACCTGGGAGAGGGAATAGGGGAAACCAAAAACTTCTCTTTGATGCAGTTGCTTCGTGCCTTTCCCAGCCACACCCCCTCACCCGTTCCTGGCTTTGTTCTTGTGAAACGCCTGTTTCTAATTTGCTCCTCTCCTTTTTTTAAAAAAATGACATTTAGGCAGTACTATGTGCCAAGCACTGGACTAGCCCTGGGGTAGACAGAAGATATTGGGTGGGACACAGTCCCTGTCCTAAATAGGGATCCCAGTCACAATCCCTATTTTACAGGTAACTGAGGCCCAGAGAAGTGAAGTGTATATATGTAGATATGTTTGTACATATTTATTACTCTATTATTACTCTATTTTATTTGTACATATTTATTCTAATTATTTTATTTTGTTAATATGTTTTGTTCTCTGTCTCCCCCTTCTAGACTGGGAGCCCACTGTTGGGTAGGGACCGTCTCTATATGTTGCCAGCTTGTACTTCCCAAGCGCTTAGTACAGTGTTCTGCACACAGTAAGCGCTCAATAAATACGATTGAATGAATGAATGAATGAATGAAAGTGATTTGCCCCTGGTCACACAGCAGACAAATGGCAGCCCGCAGTCTCCTGCACGCTTATTTGAGGTTCCTCCCCAAATCCTTGCCTCTTTGCCATTTAGGGATGACACTCATCATCATCATCATCATCAATCGTATTTATTGAGCGCTTACTGTGTGCAGAGCACTGTACTAAGCGCTTGGGAAGTACAAGTTGGCAACATATAGAGACAGTCCCTACCCAACAGTGGGCTCACAGTCTAAAAGGGGGATTAAAAACTCTTAATCCCTATTTTACAGATGGGGTAGCCGAGGCCCAGAGAAGTGAAGTGACTTGCCCCAAGTCACACAGCAGACAAGTGGGGGAATGTGCCGATTTCTGGTTCCTCTCCAAATCCTTGCCCCTTTGCGGGCTGGCAGGTTTTTGGTCCAGACGTTGCAGTAGCATAGCCATCCGGGGAAAAACAATTTCACAGTGTCCCTTTGGTCCTGCCAGAAATGGCTGGCCTTTTTAATTCATTCAGTCATATTTACTGAGCGTCTACTCTATGCAGAGTGCTTGGGAGAGTACAGTATAACAAAATAAACGGACACATTCCCTGCCCACAACGAGCTTAAGGTCTAGAGACTATAATGCAGTTTTAATACAGGTTTCTGAGAGTAGACGCAAAAGGGCCTCCATTTTCCAAATCAGCTTGCCCAATCAGATTTTCTAAATTGGAAAGTGTAGAGTTCTCCAGGTGTTTTCAGGCAGCATTTTTTGGGTTTTGGAGGCTTCTGCTCGCTTGGAGCACGGGCTTGGGAATCAGAAAGTCACGAGTTCTAATCCCCCCTCGGCCACTTGTCTGCTGTGTGACCTTGGGCAAGTCACTTAACTTCTCTGTGCCACAGTTCCTTCATCTGTAAAATAATAACGATGGTATTTGTTGAGCGCTTACTATGTGCAAAGCACTGTTCTAAGCGCTGGGGGGATACAGGGTGATCAGGTTGTCCCACGTGGGCCTCACAGTCTTCATCTCCATTTTACAGATGAGGGAACTGAGGCACAGAGAAGTGAAGTGACTTGCCCAAAGTCACACAGCTGACAATTGGCGGAGCCGGGATTTGAACCCATGACCTCTGACTCCAAAGCCCGGGCTCTTTCCACTGAGCCACGCAGTGGGATTGAGACTGTGAACCCTACGTCGGACAGGGACTGTGTCTAACCCCATTTGCTTGTATCCACCCCACCACTTAGTACAGTGTCTGGCACATAGTAGATGCTTAACAAATAATGTAATTTACTATTATTTTATTGTTCCAGTTGGGGAATACAGAGTAACAGTAGGACATCCCTACCCACAAGCTAACGTGATTGCCTGCCTACTAATGTTTCTTTAATGCTCCCTCGGGGCCAACAGCACAATGCTGCTTAGTTATTCCCACCTTTTATTTGCCCAGGCAAAAAGAACCTTGTCAGCTGTGTGACTTTGGGCAAGTCACTTCACTTCTCTGTGCCTCAGTTCCCTCATCTGTAAAATGGGGATGAAGACTGTGAGCCCCACGTGGAACAACCTGATCACCTTGAACAGTGCTTTGCACGAGGTAAGCGCTGAACAAATACCATCATTATTATTTTACAGAAGCTTGTACCACAAGCTGATAATGATAATAGTAATGATAATGGTAATTGTGGCGTTTAAGTGCTTACTATGTGTCAAGCACTGTACTGAGCGTTAGGGTAGGTTCAGTGTGGTCAGTTCAGACAGTCCCTGACCTTCATGGGGCCGGTAGAGCTCATTGTGGGCAGGGAATGTGAATGTGTTTATTGTTTATTGTTGCATTGTACTCTCCCAAGCAGTTAGTACAGTGCACCCTAAGTGCTCAATAAATATGATCAAATGGATGGATGAAAGGATAATCGGCGTCAGGTCCCCATTTTACAAAGGAAACTGCGGCACAGAGAAGTTTTGACGTGGCCTGGGTCTCATAGCAGGCAAGCTGCAGAGCCGGGATTAGAACCCAGGTCCTTTGACTCCCAAGCTCGGCTCTTATCACCAGGCAACGCTGCTTCTCAAGACGGACAGTCTAGTGGGCCGCTTTTCAGGTGGTGAAACCGAGGCACCGCAGAGGGCAAGTCGTTCACCCGAATTCATTCTGAAGTCTGCACTGTATTGCCACGAGTCTTGGTCGTGGCAGGGAGGTGCTTGTCCTCACCCGGGTTCCCGAGTTCTGAAGCCCCCAATGCCCGGGTCCGTTTGGGGCTGGGAGGCTTCTCCCCCTCGTCTCGTCTCCCTCACCCGTGATGGTGTAATGGAGAAGCAGTGTGCCTAGTGGCACAGGCCTGGGAATCCGAAGAACCTGGGTTGTAATTCTGGCTCTGCCACTTAGTCTGCACTATGACCTTGGGCAAGTCACTTTACGTAATAATAATGGCATTTATTAAGCGCTTACAGGTGCAAAGCACTGTTCTGAGTCTATGCCTCAGGTACCTCATCTGTAAAATGAGGATTAAGCTTGTGAGCCCCATGTGGGACAAAGGACTGTGTCCAGCCTGATTGGCTTTTATCTACCCTAGTGCCTGGCACATAGCAAGCGCTTAGCAAATACCTTTTTTTTTTTAAAAAATGACTCTCCTCAGAGAGGGCCCTGATTCAGAACTCTGCCTCGGGGCCTTTCTGCCAGGCCAGCACCCCAAAAATCCCTGAATTTTGAGAAGTTCTTCAGCCTAAGAGAAAGACAAAGACAGCAGGAACACAACTTCTTTTTCTCTGGCATAAAGAAAATTCTCCCTCATAATAATAATAATTAATATTGTGGTATTTGTAAAGCGTTTACTGTGTGCCAGGCACTGCACTAAGCCCTGGAAATCAGGCTGGAAACAGCCCCGTCCCACATGAGGCTCACAGTCTCGATCCCCATTTTACAGATAACTGAGGCAAAGAGAAGTTAAGTGACTTGCCCAAGGTCACACAGCAGACAAGTGGCAGAGCTGGGATTAGAACCCATGACCTCGCTGTTTCTCTTTGTCTCTCTCTGCATCACTGACCCCTCCATTCCCCCCCCAGACCCAGATACGAAGAGCACAGTGTCCATCTCCCTCACCCAGTAAAGGCCACGAGCCCTTCACGTGGCCCTGGCGACATCACTGGCTGAGAGCCAGGCTCAAGGGTGTTTATCAAATCCCAGACCTTGACGTGGAACATACAGTAAGAAACGAACGTTGTTTGTTGCATTTTATACAAGGAACTCTGTTTTTATTAAAAACACGGCGGCAGGAGAAATCTCCATTTGGCCAGGACGTGTTCCAGGCCCAGATCCAGGCACGGCAGGGCTAATCCTAGAGCCGTCGCCTGACTCGCCCCTGGATGGGCCGACTCTCGCTCCACGGCCGGCCCCGGCCGGACCGTATTTTCGTTTTGTCCTGGGCCAGGTCCACCCTGGCATTTTCCTTCTTTGAAGAGGGCCGGGACTTCCGTCTGCTGCCCAGTGGGTGCCCATGACCATTGTCCCAACTAGGTCCACGTCTGGCATAGGCCGAAGGAGCTGCCCAACCAGGTTGGTGTTGGTCGGGCATTGCTTTTCTTGGCCACGGATTTATGGCCTGGGGTCTTCTGGGATGCTCCTCACCCTTCTGCATCTCCCTGACTTCCTCAACCCTTTATTCATCTATCCCCCATCCCCAGAGCTCCTTTTTACCTATCTGTAATTTATTTCTATTGACATCTGTCTCCTCAGGACTGTCAGGTCGCTTGGGGGCAGGGAATGCGTTTGTTCTGTTGCTCTGTTGTACTCTCCCAAGTGCTTAGCACGGTGCTCTGCACACAGTAAGCGCTCAATAAATACAACTGACTGACTGACGGAGCGAAGGTGGCAGAGCCAGCAGTTTGTGTGATTTCTAGCCGACGGAAGGGTGTTAGCCAGACTGGGAAGGTTCAAGCCAGGTTGCGTAAGGCGAGCCAGCCATCTGACTGCATCTCTGTGTGTGATGTTGTTCTTTTGCTCCTGGTTTCGAGAGAGTCTTCGAACTTGGTGGCGGGGGAGGACGGAAGCAAAGAGGCCAAGATGAGGCATTTCTGAAAATGCAGCCAGTGTGCATAAAAGCAGAGTGCTGGGCCAGCCAACTGGTTGGGGATTAGAAAGTAGCATGTAAGAAGCGTGGCAGACGTGCTTTAAGTTTTCTGGGGTGTGAAGTGGGGACTTGGATGGTGGATAGGAGCACCCTCTAAGATGAAACACATCCCAGCTTTGCCTTACATGGGAGATCGAGCATCGAGGCTGGTCTGGGGTTATTTTTGAAGTTTGGTCTCTGAAGGCCCATGAACCCTGCTTTTCACTGGGGACACTTTGGGAAGGGGAGATGGGGTGAAGTGCTGCAGAATCGGTGGTCCCAAAATAGCTGAGAACTCCGTGGACCTCTAATTTAGCCAGCAAGTTGTTTCTTGGATGTGGGTTGTGAGCATTTTTTAATGGTATTTATTGAGCCCTTTCTGTGTGCCAGACACTGTTCTAAGCACTGGGGTAGAGACAAGGTAATTGGACACAGTCCCTGCCCGACATGGGGCTCACAGTCTTCATCCCCATCTTACAGATGAGGTAACTGAGGACCAGAGAAGTGAAGTGACTTTCCTCAAGGTCACCCGGCAGACACTTGGCAGAGCCAGGATTAGTACCCAGGTCCTTCTGTCTCTCAGACCGTGGCTCTATACACTAGGCAACACTGTTTCCATGGTAGCTTTGCTACCTTGGAATCAGTGGCCAGCCAGAATTCCCTCATGAGTTCACAGGACCCTGGAGCTCCTGCCAAATCCCAGGGTCCCTCTTCCATTCCGACCTTCCCCCAACATCAGTCAGGATCTGGCATAGAGAAAGGGGCACCCTGGGGCCTGGCAAAATCCCAGTTTGGATCTATGGGCTTCTTTTAGACTGTGAGCCCACTGTTGGGTAGGGACTGTCTCTATATGTTGCCAATTTGTACTTCCCAAGCACTTAGTACAGTGCTCTGCACATAGTAAGCGCTCAATAAATACGATTGATGATGATATGGGCTTGATTGACTGCGTGCTGGAGCCCCAAATTGGCATGAACTCAACCTCTGACGTATGACGCTGAAGGAATCTGTGGGACGCTTAGCCCCCGGGGCCCATTGGGTATTTTACCCTGGTGGAATCTCTTTAGCTGACAGAGCTACAATCATTGCCTGTTGTGTATGTGGAGATTGGCTGGGGAGGTCAGACATTGGGCTGGGGTTGTTATTATTATTACTATCATTAATAATAATGATAACAATGATGGCATTTGTTAAGCGCTAAACATGTTATGTGCCAAGCACTGTTCTAAGCACTGGGGGAGATAGAAGGTCATCAGGTTGTCCCGGGTGGGGCTCACGGCCTCAGTCCCCATTTTATAGATGAGGTAACTGAGGCCCAGAGAAGTGAAGTGACTTGCCCAAAGTCAAACAACGGACAAGTGGCGGAGCTGGGATTAGAACTCACGACCCCTGATTCCCAAGCCCGTACTTTTTCCACTATGCCACGCTGCTTCTATCATTATTATTATTATTCTATTTAAGCACTTACTAAGCACTCTTCTAAGCACTGAGGTAGATAGTCAGACCCAGTTGAAGTGATTGGGTGACTCTCTGGCACATCCCGCTCCCCCGAGCCTTGGGGCCAGAACTGATGCATTTTAGGCGTCAGATGCCCTGCCCCATTTGGTTTTTCTGGGTTCTTTATTCAGCCTGTCACTGGATTTTCTTTCCCTTCCTCTTGGGTTATTTTTCCTCTCTGTTTATTGTTAGATTGCACTCTCCCAAGCACTTAGTAGCTTGAAAAGCAGTGTGGCCTAGTGGACGGAGCCCGGTTTCTGTAGCTCTGCCACATGTCTGCTGTGTGACCTTGAGCGAGTCGCTTCACTTCTCTGGGCCTCAGATACCTCATCTGTAAAATGAGGATTAAGAGTGTGAGCCTCATGTGGGACAGGGACTGTGCCCAACATGAGTAACTTGTATCTACTCCAGCATTTAGAACAGTGCTTGGCACATAGTAAGCGTTTAACAAATACCATGATTATTATTAGTACAGTGCTCTGCACACACTAAGTGCTCAATAAATACGATTTTGACTGACTCTCCCTTTTCTTTCCTCCATTTTTGAATCACCTCTTTCCTTCATTTTTTTTTTTTTTTGGTTTTTTGCCTGCCTTTTCTCCATCTTGTCTCTTTCGCTTTCTTCTTTGCTCACCTGTCCTGTCCCTAATCCACTCATCCAGTTAAAGAACAGCAAAATCCAATGGTGGCACAGTGTAAATGTAAATATGCTGAAGGCAAATGTCAGCATTCTCTCAGGCCCATTTACTCCTATTCATCGAGCAAGAGAGCCTTGTTTCGAGCCGAATCTCGAAGCTCAAGACATAATCAGAAATGCCACCATTCCCCCTGGCAGATTAATTAATGTGTGGGGACCAGGTGCCCGCATTCATTTATCGGTGCGTCTCCTAGATCCAGTACAGGTGGTTGCATTTGCAGTGTTTGCAAGTTGACAGATATTGGATGCGATGGCATTTGCAGCTTATTCCGAAGACAGTGGAAGCCACCGACATGGTGTCTGGCAAGAGCAGTAGTTTTCTTCTTGGTGTGTGTTTGTGTGTTTGTGTGTGTTTGTATGGTTGTGCATCTGAGTTTTTGGAAGCGCTGTGTCCATTGTGTGGCATCTGCATTCATTCGATCGTATTTATTGAGCGCTTACTGTGTGCAGAGCACTGTACTAAGCGCTTGGAAAGTACAAGTTGGCAACATATAGAGACGGTCCCTACCCAACAGCGGGCTCACAGTCTAGAAGGGGGAGACAGACAACAAAACAAAACATATCAACAAAATAAAATAAATAGAATAAATATGTACAAGTAAAATAAAAAGAGTAATAAATATTTACAAACATATATATATATATAGATAGATAGATAGATAGATATACAGGTGCTGTGGGGAGGGGAAGGAGGTAAGACGGGGGATTCAGTCATTCATTCTGCAGTTGTCTAGTGTCCCCCGTGGCTCAGTGAAAAGAGCCCGGGCTTGGGAGTCAGAGGTTGTGGGTTCTAATCCCGGCTCCACCACTTGTCAGCTGTGTGACTCTGGGCAAGCCACTTCACTTCTCTGGGCCTCAGTTGCCTCATCTGGAAAATGGGGATTAAGACTGTGAGCCCCACCTGGGACAACCTAATAACCTTGTATCTCCCCCAGCACGTAGAACAGTCTTGGCATCTAGTAAGAGCTTAATAAATACCACCATTATTATTATTTGCAGATTTACTGCTTGATAACTATCCTGCCTGTGTCTGACAGCACTTAATCCTATCTCTCAGGTGTGGTTCTTTGAAACAGGATCTTTTCATCTCTGATAACAGAGTTGCCTCCTTGAGGTTTCATCAAAACAGCATTATCCCTGAAACGTGACTATCTGCACATTGATGTGGCTTTCTGTTTAGCTGTTGGAACTGTGGCTTGGTCATCTCACTCAGTTCCTTGATAAAAAGCTACTTTTTAAAAAAATATGAAAAATATAGTATTTTGGATGTGTTTTTTGTATTTTTTTAACCCTTTATTCCCGACGTGCCCCAGTTGCAGACAGTACTAAAGTCAGAATTGTGAGAAAGGGTGTTGGAGATCCATACCTATAAACCCAAGACTGTGTTGCTGCAAAACAGAAAATGTTATTCAAGAACTTTCCAAGAGCGTGTGACCATTCTTGGCAGATTTTGATAGGAACACGTATTTTTTTTTTCAAAACTTTACTGTTGACCAAGTGGACAAAATGAGTTTAGCATATGTTTCTAACAGCCTCTGGAAACAGTTACCAAAATTTTTGGCTGTCTCATCTGCCCCAGAACAAGCATTTTGAAAACATTTGTCAACAGAGCAGGCATTTGCAACTGAATAAAGCGTTTAGTTCACCAAAACATGTTCGTTATTTGTTTGGAAAACAACCATCTTATTGACCAGTGGCGATACAACTGAATAGTTATTTTGTTATCCAAGAAATGCAGGGAGTCAAGCATACTAGCCTGAAAAATGTTACCAAAACAGTCAGGCTTTTGTCCTGTTATCTAAGAAGAATCTTAGAACTATTTGAGCCTTGTCCATTACAAACAGAAGGGGACATCTTCACAGTGAGTGGTAAGCATGCAGAATTTATTATTACAGAAAGCTGGACCCGGCAGCGAATACCAGTAAGTCTGAGAGGGCTTTGGATCAGCTAATGGATGACACGTCTATCAGGGGAAAAAAGCTTGGGTTTGTAGACAGAAAGTTAGGGGTGTAGGAAGGGCTATCCATTAGTCAAAGATTGGCATCTGGGCAAGCAGTCCTCCACTATTGGAGGCTGAATTCAGGGGAGTCAATCAGTAGTATTTGTCAGACCCTCGTATTTTTTGAGCACTTACTGTGTGCAGAACATTGTACTGAGCGCTCGGGAGAGGACAATAGAACATTATAACAGACCCATTTAGGAGGGATTTCTGTGTGGGGAGAGCTGGGATGTGTCTGATGCTGGGAAGAGGGGAATTTTCCAGTCTGGGATGAGTGAGGGGTTAGTATGTTTGGTTTTGTTCTCTGTCTCCCCCTTTTAGATTCTGAGCCCACTGTTGGGTAGGGACTGTCTCTATATGTTGCCAACTTGTACTTCCCAAGCGCTTTGTACAGTGCTCTGCACACAGTGCTCAATAAATTGATTGATTGATTGAGATGGGAGAATCCAGAGTGAGGTGTGGCTAGAAAGATGCATCGAAAGGGAGCGAAGACAACAGGTGGGAGAGTGACAGGTGACGTGAGCAGATAGGAAGGGTGGAACCGGGCAGGGGAGAAGCCTCGAAGCTGAGTTTGTGATTGATAGGAGGAGCCCAATGAGGGTTTCGAGGAGAGATGTGGGCCGAACAAAGCTTCAGGAAGCTGGTCGGTCTAGTATGGATTGGAGAAGGAAGAGGCCGGAATCATGGAGGGCAGCCAGGAGGAGAGGAAAGCCTTAACTCACCGGTAGCACGGCCTGTGGGGCGTGCCCGCGGTTCCAGCCGTGAAAGACGTCACCTCTGTCTGCGTGCCCATTTCCCCATAACTACTGGTTCAGTGCCTGGAGACGGATTTCCCCGGGGCGGGTCCAAATCAAAGGCAGAATTTCCCACTGGAAAGCTTCTTTCCCCAAACACACCTTGCCTCACGAAAACCCCAAGGCAGGAGAACTGGGCCTTCCTTGTTTCTGCCAGGGAAGCAGTGTGGCTTAGTGGATAGAGCACAGGCCCGGGAGTCAGAAGGACCTGGGTTCTAATGCTGGCTCCCTCGTTTGTCTGCTGTGTGACCTTGGACAAGTCACTTCACTTCTCTGGGTCTCAGTTACCTCGTCTGTAAAATGGGGATTAAGGCTATGAATCCAGTGTGGGACAGTGTGTACTAACCCTAGCGCTTAGTACAGTGCCTGGCACAGAGTAGGCACTTAAAAGCTACAAATATTTTTATTGCTGTTACATAATGAGGGTAAAAAGTAAAGGGTGGGACTCTGTCGAATTAAGCTCTTTGAGATCTTTGTAAGCACAGAATGTATTTTGGTAATGTTAGCGCTTAAAACATCTCTTAATGTGTGTGTGTGTGGGTCTCTGAAAGGGTGGATGTCATGATGGTTAATACTGCATGGTAAACTGTCACAATATATCATCAATCATCGTTGCTACTCTTTTTAAAGTAGCACCTTTTGGTGTTTGCTGCCATGTAGTTTCAATACTGACTGGAAAAGCTTGTCCTGCGTGTGTTGATACTTTTTTAATGGTATTTATTAAGCGCTTATTAAGTGCCAGGAACTGTTCTAAGCATCGAGGTAGATATAAGGTAATCAGGTTGGACACAGGCTATGTTCCACATGGGGCTAAGAGTCTGAATCCCCATTTTACAGATGAGGTAACTGAGACATAGGAAAGGTAAGTGTCCAGGGTCACACAGCAGATGAGTGGCGAAGCTGGAATTAGAACCAAGGTCCGTGCTCTATTGACTAGGCCACACTGTTTCCTCACTTTTTGGCCATTAACAGATTACCAAGCATCTAAAGTTGCTTTTGTAATAATAATAATAATGATGGTATTTGTTAAGCACTTACTATGTACAAAGCACTGTTCTAAGCGCTGGGGGGATACAAGGTGATCAGGTTGTCCCACGTGGGGCTCACAGTCTTAATCCCCATTTTCCAGATGAGGGAACTGAGGCACAGAGAAGTGAAGTGACTTGCCCAAAGTCACACAGCTGACAATTGGCAGAGCTGGGATTTGAACCCATGACCTCTGACTCCCAAGCCCGGGCTCTTTCCACTGAGCCACGCTGCTTCTCAATGTGGTAAAGCCAACATTGCTCTTCTAGTTGTTTGAAGAATATTTCTGTGGCCTGAATTCCCTCTCTGTCTTTTTGTGGGGAAAATTGAGGCCTGTAACTTGCGTAGAAAACCCAGGCCTGAAGACTGTTGCTCACTTGAGTGGCTCTTTCAGTTCTCTCTCTTGGGGGTTCGTGTCTGTGGGTCATCTGGCTTCTCACCAATCAATCAATCAATCAGTCATATTTATTGAGTGCTTACTGCGTGCAGGGTATTGTACTATGCTCTTGGGAGCGTGCAACACGACAAGCAAGAGAAGTAGTGTGGGCTAGTGGCTAGAGCACGGGCCTGGGAATCAGAAAGCCATGGGTTCTAATCCCAGGTCTGCTACTTGTCTGCTGTGTGACCGTGGGCAAGTCACTTCACTTCTCTGGGCCTCAGTTACCTCATCTGTAAAAAGGGCGATTCAACTGTGAGCCCCATGTGGGACTTGGATTGTGTCCAGCTTGATTTGCTCGTGTCCATCCCAGCACTTACTACAGTGCCTGGCACATAGTAAGCGCTTAAATACCACTTAACTACTCTGTGCCTCAGTTACCTCATCTGTAAAATAGGGATTAAGATTCTGAGACCCAGATAGGGCAGGGACTGTGTCCTACCTTTTTCTTATTAGGTTGTATTTATTGAGCGCTTACCGTGTACAGAGCACTGTACTAAGCGTTTGGGAGAGTACAGGACAACAATCAACAGACACATTCCCTTCCCACATGAGCTGACAGTCTAAAGGAAGAGCTTACAGTCTCTGTAACAGACAGAATAGACAGAATAGAACTGTCGTATTTAGATTAGATTCAGCCTGAATAGCTTGTATCAACCCTAATGCTTAGAACAGTGCCTGGCACATTCTAAGTGCTGAACAAATACCATAAAAACAAAACAAAATAGAATATACAATATATACCAAGCCAAGGAACCTGCCCCATGTGGGAACCAGGGTTTGCTCGGTGGGGTATGGGGAGTTGGTATCAGGAAGTGATGAGCAATGGGGTGGCTCTATTGAAATGTGCAGTGGTTAATGTTCTCCGCTTTGGGTCTGCATTTGCTATACTGAGTATAATTTTCATGAACAGAAGGGTCGGCATTAGCTTGCATTCAGAAGCGGAATGTGTGGGGAAGAGAAAGGTTGTCGAGAAGCAGCGTGGCTCAGTGGAAAGAGCCCGGACTTTGGAGCCGGAGTTCATGGGTTCAAATCCCGGCTTCGCCAAATGTCAGCTTTGTGACTTTGGGCAAGTCACTTCACTTCTCTGGGCCTCAGTTACCTCATCTGTAAAATGGGCATGAAGACTGAAAGCCCGCTGTGGCACAACCTGATCACCTTGTAACCTCCCCAGTGCTTAGAACAGTGCTTTGCACATAGTTAGCGCTTAATTAATGCCATTATTATTATTGTCAAAGGGCCAATGGCCCACGCATGGATGGGAGGGAAAGCTGTGGGAGAGGAGACAATCCATCAGTCTCTGCTATTTATTGAGCACTTACTATGTGCAGAGCACTGGAGGGAGCATTTGGGAGAGCCCAGTCGTGTTGGTAGACACCACACCGGCCCTCAAGGAGTTTGCAGTGTAGTGGGGGAAGACAGGCAGACGCAGATGGGGGAGGTGAGTGTGTTCCACAGGCACACACCAGTCCAGACGTAAACACTGGCAGACGCTTCCCACTCACACACAGACATGCTTTCAGCAGATAGGAGCAAAAGTGATAGCGGGAGAGGAGGTAAGAGACAATACCCTGTAGGCTTGGGGTCTACAACAGAGGCATCCCCATGACAGATGCTTTTGGATGGGAGCTTCCTCTGAATTCCCCCCCCCCCCCCCCCCACGGGGCTTAGTACAGCACCTGGCACGTAATAAGCGCTCAGCAATTACTACACGTAGGTATCGCTTTTCCGGGTCCAGGAGAGGTCTTCTGGTCCAGTGGGCTGACCTTCCCCGGCTGCCCTAGTGGGTGGCAAGACCAGGGGATGGATTAATAACAATAATAATAATAATTCTAATAGTGGAATTTGTTACACGCTTACTATGTTTTAAACACTGGAGTAGATACGAGGTAATCAGATAGGACACAGTCCCTGCCCCACAGTGGGCTAACAGTTTACATCCCCATTTTATAGATGAGGTAGCCGAGGAACAGATAAATGAAGTGACTTACCCAGGGTCACACAGGAGACAAGCAGCAAAGCTGGGATTAGAACCCAGGTCCTTCTGACTTCCGTGCCCGGGCTCTGTCCACTAGGCCACACTGCTTCTCTGAATGCAGAGGAGTGAAAGCAGGATGTCTAGCCCCGGTCGTTATAGTTTCCTTAAACGCGGTGGCAGAGGGAAATTCCCTTGAACTTCACTTGATGATCTCATGGACAGTCATTAGCCTCTCAATAAGATGGCTGAGGAACCTTTATCCAGGAGGAATATGTGTACCTGTACCTCACCTCGTTATTCAGAGCCCATGTAAAACCAGAGCTGAGAGGCAAAAAACATTTCCCATTCTCACTTGAGACTGCCCGATGAAATTTGGGACCCCATGATGGACAGCCGTCAGGGCCACCTAGTTCATTCATTCATTCAATCGTATTTATTGAGCGCTTACTGTGTGCAGAGCACTGTACTAGTTGATTGTTTCTATCCGTCTCGGCGCCATGCTTAATCCTGGACGGGGATTGGGCAGGGAGAATTAAGGAATGCAACTTGTGCAGAAAGTCCAGGCATGAAGAGTGTCGCTCACTTGAGAGTAATTCCTTCAGTTCAGTCTTCAGAAGTTAACGTCTACGGGGAAAACTTGAAGACAAACCCTCTTTTGTCGGCCTTTCGAAGGATAATGGTGCTTTCAACAATCTTGAAACGGAGCCTGAAGCAGCCCAGAAACAAATATGTGTCATTTGAGATTTTGGGGAAAAAATGACGACATAGGCAACTTGGGCCAGAAACCCTTAATTGTATTCTTAAGTCATCTCTGGGGAGGACCTACTTCGGCAAGTTGGGATTGTTTACAAACAGCTTCAGTAACAGATACAGTTGTCCCCTTTAGCAGGGGGCTTAGAAGAACTCCCCTGTAGGAGGCTGAAAAGAGGTTGTTCTGTCGATAGCTAGCCAACTCAACGAGACCCTTCTTGTTCGTTTGAGAGTTTTTTGATGCCCCGGAGAGCCATTAAGTGGGGTTTTTAATTGTAAACTGAAACCTCAGTCGGTTTTTGAAAGTTCTGGGCCCTTCTTAGTTCTGAAGACTTCTCGAAAGCCTTTTGAAGGAGACAGAGGCCTGGTGTACTCTCCTGAAGTGTGAAGTAGAGAACAGGTAATTATTTGGGTAATTGTCCTCACTGGAAAAGAAAACATTGCACACCTCAGAGACGTGCACTTCTGTGTCCTATCTGTGTGCTTTGCATGAGCCTCCAGGGTGTGCATACATGTTTGTGTGTGTAGATGTGCAGGTGTGTCTGTGGGTATTCTGTCGCGAGAAGTAGTGGGATCTGGGAGTCCAAGGACCCGAGTTCTAATCCTAGCTCTGCCTCATGCTTTCTGTTTAATCATGGTTAAGCTACTTAACTTCTCTGTTCCTCCAGTGGGGAGTCTTCCTCCCCCATTAGACTGTGAGCCCCGTGTGGGATGGGGATTAATTAATTAATTAATGTTGGTATTTGTTAAGCGCTTCCTATGTGCAAAGCACTGTTCTAAGCGCTGGGGGGAACACAAGGAGATGAGGTTGTCCCATGTGGGGCTCACAGTCTTAATCCCCATTTTACAGATGAGGGAACTGAGGCACAGAGAAGTGAAGTGACTTGCCCAAGGTCACACAGCAGACATGTGGGGGAGGCGGGATTCGAACCCATGACCTCTGACTCCTAAGCCCGCGCTCTTTCCACTGAGCCACGCATTGTGCCTGTCATGATTTTCTTGTTTCTATACTAGCGCGGGGCACAGTGCTTGGCATATAGTAAGTGCTTAAGACATTTTATCATCAGTGTTATTATCATCATCATGATTGTCAATGGAGAGACCCGCAAGGGATTGTCGATCAAAGATAATTAAACTCATGGTGCAGTTTCATCAGCAGCAGCATCGTCTTTGAAACCCTATTATAGCTCACGTATCTGAGCAAAGGAATTTTAATGTAAATTTTACGTATTCACCCAAACGATCCACCAGATTGCTTCAGCTCCCTACTTTCATTTACTAAAATAGAACTGGACACAGAATACTCAGCCCCTCTGGCATCACTGAGCAGAGAAGTGCTTGGCTGAAAATTAATTGAATGAGCCACTATTGCATATTGTATTGAGTTCAAATCTAAATGAGTAAACAGAAGATGATAGATCTTGGCGTTGTACAAGATGGATCCTCCTGCCTGGCAGATGGCCTTGCAGAATCCATCTGTGGAAATTCACCTCATTGGGCATGGGCACTGCCAGTATCCAGGGCGGCAAGTTTCTAAAACGAGGGCCTTGGAGATTGAACTCCAGAAGAGAATAAAGAAAAAGAACCCCATATACAATGGCAGGCAATTATGAAGGACTGAAACAAAACCAAATTACCGTCCACCACCAGATGTAATCAGGGTAAGGCCTGTCTTTTTAATCCATAAATAAACAAGAGATGTAGAAGATCAAACCTGAAGAAGTTGGAGGCAAGGTGTGGACATTCATGGGTGGCTTCATATGCAGTCAAAAAATAATTGGGATGCATCGTAGATTCCAAAAAGTCAGGGATATGGTTCGTCTTTGACATCACAATCATTTTAAAAATTCCAGCTGTTTTTTAAAATTGCAGTTTCCACCATCTGGGAAAATAGGGAATCTTGTCAAATTGTCATTGGTAACTGAAAACATTTCATCCCTAGGTATTTTCATTACCATAATTGACAAAAAAAACAAGCAAACACTGAAAGCGTAGCCTAGAACAGAGGTGTCGAAGGTAAGTAAAGCATCAGGCCTAAACCAAAGAAAAGAGCTCTTGAGTCAAAACTAGCATCGGACTCAGTCTGTTCAGTTTTGACTCCTTTGCTATAGATCCATAACTGCCCTTAAAAATAAAATTTCGTCTGTGTCCAGAGGTGATGTATGAACATACCAGTGATGGTGAAATTCAGTAGTGTTAGGGGCATGATATTTTTCTTACTCAGTTCAAGAGTTGTTTTCATCACATCTAGTTTTCTCTTCCTATGCCTTTTACCCAGATTTGCTACTACTTCTCCCCACCTAGACTGTAAACTTTTAAGCGTTTACTGTGTGCTTAAGGGCACTGTATTAAGAGCTGGGGTACTGAGGCCGAAGTGTTGTAATGTGGAAAGTGACCCCATGTAGAACAGGGACTGGGACTGGTTCGATTGTACCTACCCCTGAGCATAGCGCAGTGCTAAGCCCATAGTTGGAACTTAAGAAAAAGCGCAATTCTAGTGTCGTCTGAGCCAGGATGCTGTTTCGGCTTACCCACCTTGGACGTACCTGGCCCCTCTGCTGTGCAGATCTTGAAGAAATGCCTGCGCGTACAGAGCTTGGGAATAGTCCTGGGTGCTTAGAACAGTGATTGTCACATAGGAAGTGCTTAACATGTCATTATTTGTATTATTATTATTATTGTTATCTACTTCAATCTCATGTATCTTACCGCCATCCTCTCACCCTTATCCTGCCTTTGGCCTGGAACGCCCTCCCTCCTCATATTTGGCAATTACTCTCCCCCGACTCCCAAAGCTTTAGTGAAGGCCCATCTCCTCCAAGAGGCCTTCCCTGACTAAGCCCTCCTTTCCTTTTCTTCAGCTCCCTTCTGCGTCACCCTGACTTGCTCCCTTTATTCACCCTCCGTCCCAGCCCCGCAACACTTATGTGTATATGTGTAATTCATTTATTTCTATCAATGTCGGTCTCCCCCTCTAAGCTTTGAGCTCATTGTAGGCAGGGAATGTGTCTGTTTTATTGTTATATTGTACTCAGGTGCTTAGTACAGAGCTCTGCTCACAGTAAGTGCTCAATAAATACGATTCACTAACTGATCTCTGCCTCCATGGCCTCACTGAGCCTTCTGGGCCAATTCAGCAAGCTTCATGGCAGTGGGTTGGGTTTCTTGGATAATACATCTGCTGCTATTGCTTTGTGGTCAAGACCAGTGGCCTGCAGATGTAGGGGCAACCATAATGGCATTTGTTGAGCGCTTTCTATGTGCCAGGCACTGTACTAAGCACTGGGTTGGATAGAAGCACATCAGATTGGACACAGTCCCTGTCCCACATGGGGCTCACAGTGTCAATCCCCATTTTATAGTTGAGGGAACAGAGGCCCAGAGAAGTGAAGTGACTTGCCCAAGGTCATGCAGCAGACCAGCGGCAGAGCCGGGATTAGAACCCATGACCTACCTCCTGACTCTCAAGCCCGTGCTCTATCCACTAGGCCCTGCTGCTTTTCATACTGCTTCTGCGCTTCTCTAGTAGATAGAGCACAGTCCTGGAAGTCAGAAGGACTTGGGTTCTAATCCCGGCTCTGTCACTTGCCTGCTGTGTGGCCTTGGGCAACTCCCTTAACTTCTCTGTTCCTCAGTTACCTCATC
The DNA here is from genome assembly GCF_015852505.1 of Tachyglossus aculeatus. NCBI lineage: Eukaryota > Metazoa > Chordata > Mammalia > Monotremata > Tachyglossidae > Tachyglossus > Tachyglossus aculeatus. The sequence goes on along the minus strand of NC_052071.1, from coordinate 14,678,097 downwards.
TGTAAAATGTTAGACTGTGAGCAGCATGTGGGACAGGGACTGTGTCCAAATCCAACCTAATCAGCTTATAACTACTCCAGCGCTTAGTACAGTACCCGGCACATAGTAAGTGATTAACAAGTACCATTAAAAAAGGGGGCAAGGGGAGGGGGAGTATTCTGAGGATCCCAAATCCACTGTGCTCCTCTCCGAGCCCACAGCACACTGCCCTCATTCCACCCCTGATATCTTAGTTAAACAAGATTTACTGTAGAACATTTTCTCAGAGCCAGGATTTCAAGTTCCGAAAAATGGTGGTTGCAAAAGGGAAATATCGGTGTGGTACTGGAAGTGGTTGTCAGTTCAGATTAAAACCCAGTCAAATGGTCACTTGTGAAAGTACAACTTGAAAGGTCCTTTAAAGTTAAATTTCATTTCCAGGTCCTCTGTATTTAATGATTTGTTTTTAGCAGCTCACTGCTTGCTGTTTCTGCCGCTGTCTGAAAGCATAATGTTTTGTGGGGAATGCGGAGTTTAAGAAGGCTATCAGGCTGAAAATTGGATTTGTTTGCTCTTTCAAAACCACACACGTGGTTATTTTTGTACGTTTTTCCTCCAAAGAAACCCTTCTTCGGTGGTTGTGTTGGAAAAGGACAAGTCAATACTGACACCTTTGTGTTCATGAGCAGCAGTACAAGTCATAGCAGAGACTTAGTGGAAAGAGCACAGGCTTGGGAGTCAGAGGTTGTGGGTTCAAATCCCGCTCTGCCACTTATCAGCTGTGTGACCTTAGACAAGTCACTTAACTTCTCGATGCCTGTTACCTCATCTGTAAAAAATAAATGGGGATTAAAACTGTGAGCCCCTCATGGGACAACCTGATTACCTTGTATCTATCCCAGCACTTAGAACTGTGCTTGGCACATAGTAAGCACTTAACAAATACCATCATTATTATTATTATTATTGCACCTGTGATGTTTGGTCAAATAAGTTGGTTCATTCATTCATTCATTCAGTCGTGTTTATTGAGCGCTTACTGTGTGCAGAGCACTGTACTAAGCGCTTGGGAAGTACAAGTTGGCAACATATAGAGACGGTCCCTGCCCTACAGTGGGCTCACAGTCTGGAAGGTTGGAAAGCAGCTTTAAGTTTCAAGTGCTTAAGAGGTTATTATGGAGGGCCTTGGAGCAAAAGTATTGAAAAAAAAATCCACTTGAAATTTTCCCATTAAAATTGCAGCATTGGCAAATCCAGCAAAAAAAAAATGACAAAATCCACCACTAGAATCTGAGGGCAATTTGCCCCGTCCCTGATTTCTTTTTTAATTTCTTTTTAAAATTTCAACTCCAAGAGTGTTAGGGGTCCTTCTTTCCTACCTCAAAACACTCTTTCTGTCGCCTTCCCCACAGGAGACGGTGAGGGCTGCCGTCGCTGAAGATGTCCGACAGCGTGGAGAGTGAAGAGAAACCCCCCGCCCCGCCGTTGAGAATGAACAGCAACAACCGCGACTCCTCAGCGCTCAACCACGGCTCCAAACCGCTTCCCATGGCCCCCGAGGAGAAGAATAAGAAAGCCAGGCTGCGTTCCATCTTCCCGGGAGGAGGGGACAAAAGTAAAGTACCAGAAAACGGGCGGGTATTGTCCGGGGGCTAGTTCGATCTTCCCTTTTTCTCCTTCCTCTCTCGCTCGGTCAGACGGTCTGTCGGTCGGTTGCCGTGTTGGCCTTCTGCTTGACCTCCGCTGCAGGAGCCCGAGAACTATACACCGTCTGGTGCTTTAGGGCCACGAGTCCCAGAGCAGCGTTTTAATAAAAGTGGCCATGTGTGCTCACCCAATGGGAAGCGTAAAGTGCAACCAGGCAGGTCTCACTTAGCCGATTTCAGTGAGTTTCCAGTATTAAGCCTGAGGAAATGATCCTACCGTTCATAAGCACTGCCTCAGATCTCTAAAGCACCTTTCCTTCAAGGAGCTCCGAGGAGTATGTTTCTGAACTCGTCTCTTGGATTTATCAACAGCTATCCCTGTCCTGCCAGAGTAAACTTCCTGTCCTGTTCTCTGTCTCGTTGTGTGCCAGCTGGAAAAAAAAAAAGGAAGGAGAGTGGAAATAATAATAATAATAATGATGGTATTTGTTAAGCACTTACTATGTGCCGAGCACTGTTCTAAGCACTGGGGTAAATACAAGGTTATTAGGTTGTCCCACGTGGGGCTCACAGTTTTAATCCCCACTTTACAGATGAGGTAACTGAGGCACAGAGAAGTTAAGTGACTTGCCCAAAGTCGCACAGCTGGGATTAGAGCCCACGACCTCTGACTTCCAAGCCCAGGCTCTTTCCACTAGGCCATGCTGCTTCTAAAACTGTGAGGGAAAGGTGTGAGGACTCCTGTTTTAAACGTGGTCATCCAATTTTTTTTTTCTACAGAGGGTTTGTTCTCTTCTGGGCCAACATATCGTTTTTTAAGGATTGCCTGAGTATTTTTTATGGTATTTGTTAAGCAGTTACTATGTGCTAGGCACTGTGCCAGGCACTCGGGTAGATACAACTTAATCAGGTTGGACATAGTCCATGTCCCACATGGGGCTCACAGTCTGAATTCCCATTTTACAGATGAAGTAATCAAGGCACAGAGAAGTTAAGAGACTTGCCCAAGGTCACACAGCAGACAAGTGGTGGAGCCAGAATATTTAATTTTGAGCAGCTTAATGGAGCATTTAGAGAAAGGTAGGCAAAGAGACTCACGTGATGAGCTTCAGGGGAGAGGAATAGGAAAGGACGTGGCTGGAGAGTGTCTCTCAGTATCTCCTTTTTCTGCAAATGGTGGAGCACTTCATGAGTAAAATTTAGAAGTGTCTAAATTTAGACACTAAATTTGCAAATGTACAAATGTAACCCAGTTGGAAGTGGATAAGGATATGTGTTTGGAGCGGCGGGTGGCGTGTATGCTAGCTTATGTACAGAGAGCAGCGCATACCATTAAGTGCTCACAGTGTGCAGAATCCTGCATGCTTCATGTGGAGCAGTGCCGAGTGAAGAGTGATGGGAATTTTGAGACATGAGACTTTGGCCAAGCATTGGGAACGGGAAGGAATTGGAGAGCCCATGGCACTGAAAGGCAAACAGGGAATGTTAGGTAAAGAAAGAGGACAAGAAAGGATAGAGGATGAAGATGAACAGCGTGTAGGGCAAGGGAAGTTGGAGAGTATAAATTACGTACTGATTTATATTAATGTCTGTGCCCCCCTCTAGACTGCAAGCCCATTATGGGCAGGAAACGTGTCTGCCAAGTCTGTTGTACTCTTCCAAGTCCTTCGTACAGTGCTCTGCATATAGTGAGCGCTCAAAAAATATGGTGAATTGATTGAGGAAGCTACTGCAAAAAAGAATAAATATGAATGCAGACTGAGACATGGTTCTTGAGGTATTCTAGCTATATAATAATGGTATTTTTTAAGCGCTTACTTTGTTCCAGGCAAGTCGAATGAAAGGTTTTTTAAAAAAATTTTTGACAGTCCTCACTGTTTTTTTCTGTGTTGCTGCTGCTGAAGCTTTTCCTTACTCTTGAGCTTGTTTCATTTTTTTCTGTCTTGCCTTCTCCCCAGCAAATGAGCTCAATGTTTGCCCAACTGATGCTTTCATTTGCTTCTTTCTGAAGCATGTCCATGTCCTCGCTCCCAGAAACCAGAAGGTACCTGAATACCAAAATCTGAATTAACAGATTAAAAAAAAAAAACCCACACTATCAGCATTTCAGAAATCTATTCCCAAAGAGGACATGTTCTGTGTGCCTCAGAGCCCGGTCTGCCTAGCTAAAGCGAACCAGAAGGTTAGACAGTTGTCTGGTGAATTGAGGACATAAAAAGTGCCAAACTGGGCCAGGCCGAATCCATCCATCATGGGATTTTGTCTTTGAACGTGGCAACAAAATGTGGAGGAACAATGGGAGAGCTGCCTCTTTGACATCAGTCCTCATGACTATGGATTGACCGTTTAACGTCTAAGCGACACAGCTCAGATAGCCCCAACACATGGCTTTTTTGGGTGCACGCTTTGAAGTACTATCAGCTAGCTCCAGAACAAAGCATCTTCCCCCGCCCCCCACTCCCCTTTTTTACATAGGGACTCGTTCATAACCAGGAATGGGTGGTCAGCGACAAGCCATCCAAACCAAGCCATGACATCCATCAGCCAGTCAGTCATATTTATTGAGCGCTTACTGTATGCAGAGCACCATACTAAACGCAAGGGAGAGTACAGTACAACAATTCAATAGACACATTCCCTGCCCACAGTGAGTCAAGATGGGGAGACAGACATGAATATAAATAAATGAAATTACAGATACATACAGTATGGTTTTACTGGTTATTGAAGAAGAGAGGTAGTAAAGGACATCTGAATTTTAGGAAGTAATTTTTTTTTTTCTATTTCTCCAACCTGTGACATTCAATCTGGGTTTTTTTTACCCAGAAACACAGGAAGGAAAGAAAGTGCAGTTTTTCATCTGTTGGTTGAAATAATGGCGAAATGCAAGCTTTTGTCGACAAGGGATGCCACTAGACTGTAAACCTTTTCCTTACTTCTGGAGTGGCATACTGTGCACTTGCTTCTCAGTCTGAGTGACGCTTTGAGGAAATTCAGCGCAGCTCATGGTGATGGTTGCATATACAACTAAGTCTTTGTTCAGATTTCTGCAATCTGACTGTTGTCTATTAGGGTGTCTGATAGGCTCTAAAGCTTGTGATGTTTGTATACGGGATAGGAAGTGTGGTGATGAGGGTTATTCTCAATTGATAATAATAATAATTATAGTATCAAGTGTTTACTATGTGCCAGGCACTGTTCATTCATTCATTGATTCAGTTGTATTTATTGAGTGCTTACTGTGTGCAGAGCACTGTACTAAGTGCTTGGGAAGTACAAGTTGGCAACATTGACAGTCCCTACCCAACAGTGGGCTCCCAGTCTAGACTGTTGTAAGCACTGGGGTAGATATAAGGTAATTGGGTTGGTTACAGTCCCTCTGCCGTGTAGGGTTCACAGTCTTAATCCCCATTTTACAGATGAAGGAACTGAGGCACATAGAAGTTAAGTGACTTGCCCAAGGTCACACAGCAGGGAAGTGGTAGAGCCAGGATTAAAACTCGTGACTCCCAGACTTGTGCCCTATTCACTAGGCATTGCTATTTTGTGCATCCTGGCCTTTCCAGCTCTGCTTCCCAGATACCCTGAATCTGCTCAGAGGTACAGGAGGCTTTTGGGGACTGCTCCTTTTTTTCCCCTCATGGCAATTCAACTCGAAAGGGGAAGGGGAACTTCGCCTCTTGGCTTTCTCTACATTAACCCTAACTATTAGCCGACTCAGGAACTCATCCGGTGTGACAGACTGTGACTGTGAGCTCACCTTTTAGACTGTGAGCCCACTGTTGGGTAGGGACTGTCTCTGTGTTGCCAATTTGTACATCCCAAGCGCTTAGTACAGTGCTCTGCACACAGTAAGCGCTCAATAAATACGATTGATGATGATGATGATGACAGGAGAATGCGCCCCATTCAGGAGCCTAAAAGTTTGAAAAAATAATCGGGCGGGCAATCAAAAGAAAAATCAGATGAGCTGAGAGAAGCTGGCAGGACTGTGCTATTTGTTAATAACCGTGATATTTGTTAAGCACTTACTATGTGCCAGGCACTGCACTAAATGCTGGGATAGACACAAGCAAATAGGGTTGGACACAGTCTCGGTTCCTATGGGGCCCACAGTCTTAATCCCCATTTTTCAGTTGAGGTAACTGAGGCACAGAGAAGGTAAGGAATTTTGCCCAAAGTCACACAGCTGATACATGCCAGACCCGGGATTAGAACCCACGACCTCTGGCTCCCAAGCCCGGGCTCTTTCCACTAAACCGTGGAGGCTTGGAGCGGGGGATTGGAGGGGATCATGGAATAAGAGATTGGCAGGGAGGGAGATGGGGCTCAACCCTGGTTGTCAGGCAATTAAAGTGTGCCCCAGGGACCTGGGAATTACCAAATGTCTTGAGCCTGGGCTTATCCCAGACACTGGCAGGTGGGAGAAGGGAGACAAAGATTGAGAGAACAATACGTTGACTAAGTGACATTTATAAAGGAGATTAGTTACCGCCTTTCATAAGAGAACACAGAAGGCAAACGTCTCGGTGAGTCACACTTCTCCGTCCCCGAGCGATTCTTTAAATAATAATGGCAGTTATTGGGAAGAGCCAGTTTAAAATGTTGTCATCTTTCTCGCTTTCACCTAGATTTAAATAATGGGTCCCACCAGTGGATTTCCCAAAAGATTCTATAAACACTGATCAAAAGCAGCACTGTGTGTGCGTTGGCGGGGGGGATTTGGGGTGAGGATAGGCTGCAATTTTTCAGGGGAAAATCCTTTTTTTGAATTTTAAGATTACAAGATACCTCTACAGTTTTGGGGTTTTTTTTTTTCCATTAGCTTGTAGCCTACAAATTTTCTGAGCGTACTGCAACTCAGGTATTTGTAGGGCACTATGCAGTAGGGTCCCTTTTAGAGCCTGATTGCTGTGAAGTCAGATTGCCCCAGGAGTGGTGCATATGCGATTTTTTTTAAAGTCCTAGTAGTATTTATTAGTGAGTCCCCAGTAGGTGCAGTGCGCTGTACTAAGTGCACGGCAAGTTCATAATGAAGACTCGACACACTGTTCATTCACAAGAAGCTTACATTTTAATGAAAGTGGTGGACATAATAGTGTTTTCAGAAAGGGTCAATCAGCTAATGGTATTCATTGAGTTCTTAGGGTGTGCAGCACTGCACTAAGCGATAGTACAATACAATAGAATTGATGGGCATGACCCCTGCCCCCAAGGAGCTTTCAATCTAGCTGGGGAGACGGAAGTTAAAAGAAAATACAGAGAGGGAAAGTGGCAGAGAATGTAAGTGGGGTGGTCATCAAAGAACTTAGGGGATTCGTGGCTCAGTGGAAAGAGCACGGGCTTTGGAGTCAGAGGTCATGGGTTCAAATCCCGGCTCAGCCAATTGTCAGCTGTGTGACTTTGGGCAAGTCTCTTAACTTCTCGGTGCCTCAGTTACCTCATCTGTAAAATGGGGATTAAGACTGTGGGACTGTGAGCACGCTGTGGGACAAACTGACCACCTTGTAACCTTCCCAGTGCTTAGAACAGTGCTTTGCACATAGTAAGCACTTAATAAATACCATTATTATTATTATTATTCAGACCCAATAATAATAATGATAATAATTAGGTTATGTGTTGAGACTGTGAGCCTCATTTCTGACCAACTTGATTATCTTGTATCTACCTCAGTGCCTAGAACAGTGCTTGACACATAGTAAGTGCTTAACAAATACCATCATCATTCTTTCTCTCTCTCTCTCTCTCTCTCTCTCATTCTCAATATATATATATATATATATATATATATATTCGCTTCTCTAACCCTAGTCTGCTCACTGTGTCTTTGCTGTCATCTCCTGAGGCCTTCCCAGACTGAGCCCCCTCCTTCCTCTCCCCCTCCTCCCCCTCCCCCTCTCCATCCCCCGCCTTACCTCCTTCCCCTCCCCACAGCACCTGTATATATGTTTATACATATTTATTACTCTATTTATTTTACTTGTACATACTTATTCTATTTATTTTATTTTGTTAATATGTCTTGTTTTGTTGTCTGTCTCCCCCTTCTAGACTGTGAGCCCGCTGTTGGGTAGGGACTGTCTCTATATGTTGCCAACTTGTACTTCCCAAGCGCTTAGTACAGTGCTCTGCACACAGTAAGCACTCAATAAATACGGTTGAATGAATGAATGAATGAATTAACCTCATACCCACATCCTGAAACTCCCTCCCTTTTCCCGTCCGGCAGACAGCTACTCTCCCTGCCTTCAAAGCCTGGCTAAAATCACATCTTTTACGTGTGAGGCTTCAATAATAATAATAATGGCATTTGTTAAGCGCTTATTATGTACAAAGCACTGTTCTAAGCACTGGAATAATAATGATGGCATTTGTTAAGCGCTTACTATGTGCCAAGCACTGTTCTAAGCGCTGTGAGGATACAAGGTAATGAGGTGGTCCCACATGGGGCTCACAGTCTTAATCCCCATTTTACAGATGAGGGAACTGAGGCACAGAGAAGTGAAGTGACTTGCCCAAAGTCACACAGCTGACAACTGGCAGAGCTGGGATTAGAACCCATGACCTCTGGCTCCCAAGCCCATGCTCGTTCCACTGAGCCACTCTGCTTCAATGTCAAGCAGTGTGGCCAAGTCGGTAAAGCACTGACGAAGGAGTCAGAAGAACCTCTCCCGCATGTCTGCTGTGTGACCTTGGGCAAGTCACTTCACTTCTCTGGGCCTCAGTTTCCTCATCTGTAAAATGGGGATTAAGAGTGTGAGCCCCATGGGGGACAGGGACTGTGTCCAACCTGATTAGCTTCACTCTTCCCCAGTGCCGAGAATGGTGCTTGGCACATAGTAAGCGCTTAACAAGTACCATAATCATTATTAATGATTATTATTGTTATTTGCTGTCTTTTGAAAATGTTAGGGATTAAGACTACTATTAAAATGGGGATTAAGACTGTGAGCCCCCATGGGACAACCTGATCTCCTTGTAACCTTCCCAGCGCTTAGAACAGTGCTTTGCACATAGTAAGCGCTTAGTAAATGCCATCATTATTATTATTATGTAGGAATCACCACCATTCATGATTACAGGTAGTCCAAGTTCAGGTGTATAATGATAATAGACCCAAGCTGTTTGGCAGAATTCCTTTTTGGGTGGTTTGTGTCTCCTTCAGTTCTCCCATGTAAAGTGCCTCAGGGAGAAATAAAATGTTAATATTTGTCAGTAGGTAAACACCCGCACATCTGCATGGCTGAGAGCCACCTTCCCAAGTGCCCACACTCAATGCTCACTTCAGTTTTTTTCCTTTCCCTCCGAAGGTGGAGAGAGGTGGTTGTTCGAAACAGATAAGCAAACAGTGGAGGAATGAGATTTTAGTTGAGATCACCCTCTCCCATTCTCTTCTGGGAAATCATGTCTAGTAATAATTTTCAAATTTAAATGCTTCCTATGTGCCAAGCCCTGTACTAAGTACTGGGGGTAAATTCACGATAATAAGTCCCATATGGGGCCCACGGTCTAAGTAGGAGGGAGAACAGCATTGATTCCCCATTTTGCAGATGAGGGGACTGAGGCACAGAGACATTAAATGACTTTCCCAAGGTCACACGGTAGGTAAGTAGCGGAAGCTGGAATTGGAACCCAGGTCCTCCTAATCCCAGCCCCAGGCTCTTTCCACTAGGCCTCACTGCTTCTACCTCATCTAATCATGCACTCTTCATTTATCTCAGAATCTCGTTGATGTTTTTATTTGAAAAGCCTTATTTAGCGGAGGCTTTTCGTGGAAAGTGAGAACCCTTCCACAAACTGACAGATGGCAGTGTGTTTTAGGCCTGGTGGAGTTATGTGTGTACTGAAGTTATGCAAAAATTCCAAGTAACACCACGGCATCATTATAGCAGCCAAAACTAAGCAGGGAATTGCACTGTGATTCAGAAGATAATTCCGAATTTGCAAAAATTGCTCTTCTCCGAATTACAGGATTCATGTGGACTGGTAACAGATGGGTTGGTGGGTCCAAATTAATTAATAATTAATTGCTCGCTCAATCAATGGGATTTATTGAACATTTATACTGCATGCAGAACCCTGTACTAAGCGCTTGGGAGAGCACGAGACAGTGAAGTTGGTAGGCCTAATAATTGTCCTCAGGGAGCTTCCAGTCTAGTTGAATGGACCAAAGTGTGAACAAAGTCTTTCATTTTTTGCTTTGACCTGGGGTTGCTTTTCAGGTATTTTAGGATGAGTTCCTGCTTTCAGATGCAAATTAAATCCTACTGATCAGTGTATGTCTGAAACTTCTGGGGGCAGCTGAAACCAGGAGTAGAGCTAAATCTGAAGAGGTAGGACTAGTAATTTCTGGAACGAATGAATCACCCAAATAGACCCATTTCACTGCAGAGCCCAACTTAATTCCTTAACACGAAACTTTGTAGCGGATTTGACTTATTGGTAGCCAGTGTGTCTGAAAAAAAATCAGCTTAACAGAAAAGTAAAAATAATTGTCGATGGTCTATATAGATTGGTGGATATTGAGAAGAAGGAAGTTATAGCAATTTAATTCCTTGGTAGGTTAATAAATAAATTGAACGCAGTAGAGAACAGCAATTTGCAGCCTTCTGCTAGAAAATGCAAGAGAAGATGGTGCAACACGTAGCATGGTTGATTTGTAACACCCATCTTGTACGTTGGAAACACAGCCTACAGTCTGTTGGGTTCATTTCAAAATGAAAAAGCAATCATCTGAGGTAGTAGCAACTGGATATGTAGGTTTAATTTTGACCAAGAAATCATTCGACTGTTTTACCCATCCATAAACTCCCTAACTCTTTAAAAAATAAAGGGATGTAGCCTGACTTATTTGAGCTGTTTGTTAGCTGGGCGCGGCAGACAAAATAAGCACAGTGGCAACGGGCTTTTAGCGAAGCAAGGAAAGTCAAATAGAGTCTTGTGACCCGTCTGGAAAGTAGAATGAGTCTTCAGTATTATAAGCTTAAGATTTCACCTGAACCAACTGCCCTGCGTGTTTGTAAACGATCGTTTGTGCAATTTGAAAATGACCAGCTCTCCAGAAATAAGCACATGTTAACATTTTGCCTCTAGCTAATAAGAAGAAAGAGAAAGAGCGTCCGGAGATCTCTCTTCCTTCAGACTTTGAACACACGATTCATGTGGGGTTTGACGCAGTTACCGGGGAATTCACTGTAAGTAACCTCTATATTGTCACCTAAGCGAGTTTTCCCCTCCCTCATCCGGGATTTGAGGTCGCGGGGTCCACGAGGTCTGAGTAAGAGCCACTAATCGGCGAAAAAGCAGAATGTGTTTTAAGTGAGTGTCTCCTGCCTTCGGCCAAGACATTGATTTTCACCATTCTTTTGAGAGTTCCACTCAAGTGCGAAGCCGCCCCTGTAATAATAATAATGGTGGCATTTATTAAGCGCTTACTATGTGCAAACCACTGTTCTAAGCGCTGGGGAGATTACAAGGTGATCAGTTTGTCCCATGGGGGGGCTTACAGTCTTAATCCCCATTTTACAGAAGAGGGAACTGAGGCACAGAGAAGTTAAGTGACTTGCCCAAAGTCACACAGCTGACAGTTGGCAGAGCCGGGATTTGAACCCATAACCTCTGATTCCAAAGCTCTTTCCATTGAGCCACGCTGCTTCTCCTAGCAGAGCCCTGTGCTCTGCTGCCAGTTGAAAGGCCCTAGTGGGAACCGTTGATAGACCCGGGATGAAGGACTAAAACGGCATCCATCGGAGGTCGAACAAGCTTTGAAACTGTCCCCCTCCCTTCCCCGTCAGATTTTTCCAGAGCCTCAGCCGACCCCATACACTCCCTTAATAAAGCCGGCGCTAGAGTGGCTGACTTGAGGCGGAGTACCACCTGCTAGGGCGGTGAATTGGCCCACGGGTAGAAATCACTGGTTGAAAAGCTAGGTCTTTATAGTCCAAAACAAAGTCGGGCATTTGCAATCGCCTAGTGCAGCCAGGCAGTGAAACAGCTGCCTTCCCTCCTGTCTCTATTGCTTGAATTTTCTGGAAAATCACCCAGCGCTGCTCATCACTTGGGCTTTCAAGACCTGGCATGGAATCGGTACATTTAAGGATGATTTAATAGGGTCCTTCTAGGAGTGAAAGAAAACACGCTTAGATGTTCTAGGAAAAAATGTGGCAAGATGCATCTGCCGGTTTGAGAATGAACCAGAGTAAAGCCACACGATACTATGCATAATTTATGGGCAGCTTAAGTCTGGCGGGGCCTTCTCCTCCCTAAAAACGATTAAGCTTCAGTAGATCAAGCTCTCAGGGCTGACACCTTTTTTATTTTATTTTTAATTCAGCGGGTGCAAAAGCTGGGGCTTAACAAGCAGGGTCTTCCGTGGGCAGGAAATGGAAGGGGAGCTCATGTCCCGCCCTCAGATGTTTTGTCATCGACAGAATTTTGCTAAGGACGTGGGGTAAAAAGAATCATTTTCATAGCTAAAATAAGTCCGTAATTACGTTTCAGAGAGTAATCAGAAGATTCAGTGGAGTTCATTCTCCCTGTATTATTATGCCAGTGATTAGCTGAAGACACGGAAGACCATTTAGTTGGGCATTTAGAGCAGAACACACTAATATTTTAAGGAGTTAAGTGAGTGTGAGGGAACATAAGTAACATTGGTGCTCTAATAGTTTATGCGGTGATTTTTTTTTTTCTTTTGCATTAACAACACTGATGCCAGAAAATGCCGGTCCTGAGTTGGACAGGATGAGCAAAGTTCTCTTTTGAGCTGCTGGCAATTGGACCGCTAACTTTTAAAATCTGATAAATTATTTCTGAAGCCCTTACTTTTTAATTTCTTAAACATCTTTTGGGATCCCGGACTAGTCATATAATACCTGTCCACAATTAAATTTTTAAAAGTTCAATAGCAAGCATTAAGGTTTTTATACGACTGCTTATAAAAGGAAACTTGTTTTTTTTTTTTAAAAAAAAGGGAACTTGACGATTTGGAACTTTTATTTTGAATTTCAAGTAGTAGCTAAGCTACACAATTTTAAAGATATTTTAAGACATTCTAGGTGAAGAAAAAATAAACATATCCGGAATAGGTCTGTATCCAGTATAAACGGCACTACCTTATTTAAATTTTTAAAAAATCACTTTCATATTGTGGATAGAATTATTCCACTTCTGTTTCTATTTTATATTGTTTCAGCCTGAAGTTTTCTCTCTCTGTTTTCAGTCTTTGTTGATCTTTGCCGCTTCTTGTTGCCTTTTTGGATACTCGATGCTTCCTTCCCATTCTTTCCTCCCCACAGCACTTATGTACCTTTCCATCTGTCGTATATTTTAATGTCTATCTCCCCCTGTAGTCTCCAAGGTCCTTCTGGGCGGGGCCCATCTATACCCTTCTCTATTGTATCGTACTCTCCTAAGCATTCAATTCCCATATCCCTCCTACCATTCCTTTCCAAACTCCTTGAACGAGTTGTCTACACGCGCTGCCTAGAATTCCTCAACAACAACTCTCTCCTCGACCCCCTCCAGTCTGGCTTCCGTCCCCTTCATTCCACGGAAACTGCGCTCTCAAAGGTCACCAATGACCTCCTGCTTGCCAAATCCAACGGCTCATACTCTGTCCTAATCCTCCTCGACCTCTCAGCTGCCTTTGACACTGTGGACCACCCCCTTCTCCTCAACACGTTATCTGACCTTGGCTTCACAGACTCCGTCCTCTCCTGGTTCTCCTCTTATCTCTCCGGTCGTTCTTTCTCAGTCTCTTTTGCAGGCTCCTCCTCCCCCTCCCATCCTCTTACTGTGGGAGTTCCCCAAGGTTCAGTGCTTGGTCCCCTTCTGTTCTCAATCTACACTCACTCCCTTGGTGACCTCATTCGCTCCCACGGCTTCAACTATCACCTCTACGCTGATGACACCCAGATCTACATCTCTGCCCCTGCTCTCTCCCCCTCCCTCCAGGCTCGCATCTCCTCCTGCCTTCAGGACATCTCCATCTGGATGTCCGCCCGCCACCTAAAGCTCAACATGTCGAAGACTGAGCTCCTTGTCTTCCCTCCCAAACCTTGTCCTCTCCCTGACTTTCCCATCTCTGTTGACGGCACTACCATCCTTCCCGTCTCACAAGCCCGCAACCTTGGTGTCATCCTCGACTCCGCTCTCTCATTCACCCCTCACATCCAAGCCGTCACCAAAACCTGCCGGTCTCAGCTCCGCAACATTGCCAAGATCCGCCCTTTCCTCTCCATCCAAACCGCTACCCTGCTAATTCAAGCTCTCATCCTATCCCGTCTGGACTACTGCACTAGCCTTCTCTCTGATCTCCCATCCTCGTGTCTCTCTCCACTTCAATCCATACTTCATGCTGCTGCCCGGATTATCTTTGTCCAGAAACGCTCTGGACATATCACTCCCCTCCTCAAAAACCTCCAATGGCTACCGATCAATCTGCGCATCAGGCAGAAACTCCTCACCCTGGGCTTCAAGGCTCTCCATCACCTCGCCCCCTCCTACCTCACCTCCCTTCTCTCCTTCTACTGCCCAGCCCGCACCCTCCGCTCCTCCACCACTAATCTCCTCACTGTACCTCGCTCTCGCCTGTCCCGCCATCGACCCCCAGCCCACGTCATCCCCCGGGCCTGGAATGCCCTCCCTCTGCCCATCCGCCAAGCTAGCTCTCTTCCTCCCTTCAAGGCCCTGCTGAGAGCTCACCTCCTCCAGGAGGCCTTCCCAGATTGAGCCCCTTCTTTCCTCTCCCCCTCGTCCCCCTCTCCATCCCCCCGCCTTACCGCCTTCCCCTCCCCACAGCACCTGTATATATGTATATATGGTTGTACATATTTATTACTCTGTTTATTTATTTATTTATTTATTTTACTTGTACATTTCTATCCTACTTATTTTATTTTGTTGGTATGTTTGGTTCTGTTCTCTGTCTCCCCCTTTTAGACTGTGAGCCCACTATCGGGTAGGGACTGTCTCTATGTGATGCCAATTTGTACTTCCCAAGCGCTTAGTACAGTGCTCTGCACATAGTAAGCGCTCAATAAATACGATTGATTGATTGATTGATTCAGTGCTGTGCCCACAGTAAATTGCTCCATAAATACCATGGACTGGTTTCTGTCTCCGTATATTCTTAACCCTCTCTTATTCTTCTCAGTGTCATCTCCTCTGCTGTTCTATTCTAATTCTCAGTTCCCTAGTCCATTTTTATTTATTTCATTCATCTCCTTATCCATACTCCATGCTACCTTTCCTCTAGTCTCTTATTTCCTTCCTGGATTCTGGATTCCTAGTCGGCAGACTGAGGCCCCAGCCTCCAGTGAATTTAGCCAACTGCACTTTCCTGTGTCCGTGGAGCAAAAAGGGCAAGAAGAAAGGAGATAGTGTTGAGTCATGAATCTCAAGCCCCCAGTATAGAAGTGTATTCTGCTGTACTACTTCCAAAACATTCCATTTTTATAATAATAATAATAATGGCATTTATTAAGCTCTTACGATGTGCAAAGCACTGTTCTAAGCACTGGGAAGGTTACAAGGTGATCAGGTTGTCCCCCGGGGGGCTCACAGTCTTAATCCCCATTTTCCAGATGAGGTAACTGAGGCCCAGAGAAGTTAAGTGACTTGCCCAAAGTCACCCAGCTACAAGTGGTGGAGCCGGGATTTGAACCCATGACCTCTGACTCCAAAGCCCATGCTCTTTCCACTAAGCCACGCTGCTTCCCCAAGGAAAGCAGCGTTATGTGTTGCTTCTGTTTTGAACTTTCAACCATAGTAAATAAACTACTTGTTGTCAGTAGTACTCAAGTGCCTTTACTAGTCAAATCCAATCTTTGGCCTTTAGGGTAAGAACCTAAATTAGAGGACGAAGTACTGGCTATAAGGAGTAATTATTTTAGGCATTTGTCACCTTTACATTTTTTCAGGACTCCAGACTAGCCATTCCACTCCGCCTTTGTTCAGGTCCAGGGAGAGTACTCAAAATAGTACTGTAGGAAGGGAAGGGAGGATGGCCCTTTTTTTATCATGTCATCTCTCCATTCGGCTAAAACCACACAAGCTTGCCAGCCGTACAAAATGTTGCGGTGCAGATGGTCATGTTATTATTATGGTATTCAAGTGCTTACTATGTTTCCAGCACTGTTCTAAGCGCTAGGGTAGATAACAAGTTGATCAGGTTGGACACAGACCCTGACCCACTTGGGGATCCCAGTCTGAGAGGGAGAACGTATATTGAATCCCCATTTTACAGGTGAGGAAACTGAGGCACAGAAGAGTGAAGTGACTTGCCCCAGGTCACAGAGCAAGCAGGCGGCAGAGCCAGGGTTAGAACTCAGGTCCTCTGGCTCCCAGGCCCAAGCTCTAGATGTTTGCTTTTTTCTTGCTTCTGAAATTCAAATTCAAGAATGATTAAGGAATAATAACCCCCATTTGGGAGAAGTAGAAAAGGTTTCTCTTAATGGGGCTTATTAGTATAATCATGACATAGGACCCGGTTTGAATCTCCCTCCCAAGTTTCTGTCAGGTTTCATTAGTGTCCTGGTTTATCTTAACCTAGAGATACCCCTTGCATCAGCAAATAGTTACATGGTAAGTACTTTTTCCTGGAGGGAGTTCTCCCAGCTTCAGTTTTCCCCACTTTCTAGTGATCACACTGTGTGTGAATCTCTCAAAAGTTTGGAAGTGCCATGGGAATGTGCAATTACAATGCAAATATTTTTTAATTTCAAATGATTACAACAACTGTCATGCCAGTGGTGTCTGCTCTAGTGGTTATGTGCAGTGCATACATAATTTTGTAACCCCTGATGCTAATCACCCTCTTTGGCTGCCTTACCTAATCGCTATTAGTCGCACTTAAAAGCAGAATCAGGAACACATGCATGGACTCCTGAGTTTGAATTTTGGCTTGAAGGCTTTAGCATTGAGCTGTGTTGTTCTTCGTGAATGCACGTTGAAATTCCATTTCACTCTGCTTGGGAGCAATCAGGAATGCTAGGAATTGGGCCACCGACTAGCAAATGCAAGAGCTGAAAAACGGTTGGGTGGAAGCATGCTTTCATAGCTCCGGGCTTATTTATTTCTTTACAGGGAGCTCCTACTTTATGGTGATTTGATTTTTTTTTGTGGTGGGGAGGTGGGATTGGTTGTCAGAGGTTGAATTATAAAAAAACTTTCTTTTAATAAAACAGTTTCCCAAGCTAAAATTTACATAATGCCACATTTTTAAAAAACCACAAAAACCCAACTACTTTGCAGTGAAGATTTCATCCAAATTGAATAAAATCATGACTAAAACAGAATTGTAGAGCCACTTGAGTCCCAGGGGTTTCCAGTGATTTCTCCACTGGAATACATTTGTCATTTGAATTCCGGCAACGCAAGAACTTCCAGCGTTCAGCCGGAGTGAACAAATGGCACTCACCTCTGGCCCCGATCTATGTGGACCTTGGCAAACTGTGAGGAGCTGAAAAAGCAATGGATAATTCACGTGATCCCGTTGTTTTAAAAGTAAATAAATAAATAAAAATCAGATTCCTCAATAGATCAATGAATTTATTGAACATTCGCTGTGTGCCGAGCACTGTACTAAAGCTCGAGAGAGAGGATGGTATTCAATGCTCGGCAGTCTTCTCGATCACACCCCGGTAAATCCTTTAGCTGCACGTTTTTACAGAGGAAGAATCTGGCCAAAGAAGAAACGATGCTTCCAAACTTGGGAACGATTGTGGTTTTCTGTGTTTTCCTAAACCTGTCTTCCTGTAGCCTATCCAACGCCCAATCTATTTAATACCTACCTGTTTCACAACTGTCCCATTTTTAGATGCCCCCCCACCCGACCCCCCCCGACCCCCAGCCCCAGTTGGACCTATTGGTTTCACCTCCTTCCCACCTTCTGAGTTTTCCCACATTCTGTTTTAACTTTCTTTTCTTTCTTTATTTACGTCCATTACAGCCAGATCTCTATGGCTCACAGATGTGCACAGGGAAGCTCCCAGAGGTGCGTCACAGGCCCAAAAGAAGCTTGCATCAAAGTGCTTCTTTGAGATGTCCTAGCACTGCAGCCGCAGGTTCATGTGTGTGCAGTCGATTTGTTGCTTGGCTTATCCCACTTTTTTGGTCATTACCCTCCACCCCCTCAAACTCCGGAGGCCCACGTCGCCACGTTATTTTGCCCAGACCTCTTAGGAAGAAGCTGTGTACAGTGTATTCCTAGATTGGGTGGCACCCAGGGTTTCCCTAAGTGTGCTTTCAAGAATGGCAGAAGATGCTCCACATTGATCCCGTATGTTGCCTGGACACTCGAAGGGGAAATCTCTAGGCCGAGAATTTAGGAAATGATGCCCGATGGTTAAAGGAAAGTTAGCGAAGCAAGTGTGACAGTGTAGATTTTGCAGCTCGGATCGATGAGTCAGACTCCTGAACGCCCCCCCCATCTTTAGATCCTGCAACCCCCTGCAAGGCTCTGGTCCTTCCAGCCTGTTTTCTGAGTCCTTCTTGCCTCTAAACGGTCGGGTGGATTGGGAGCCGCAGGGACTCACAAAAGAGACTCTCACAGCCGCAGCCGTGGTACAGCTCAGTGCTTCGCTCATTCTCATCAAAAAAATCTAACTGCTGCCCGCACCAGGCCAAGAGCCACCTGGCCTGAGTCTCATTTCGGAGCCATCAAATGGAAAGTGAGCTAGGCCAGGCTTTCCTTTCCCTCCGAATGGTATTCCAATCGCCCCGGTGGGATTAACCGGTCTGGAATGTTTACCGTTCAGCCTGAAACTCCGAAAATGCGCTGTGTTGTCCACACAGAGAGCAGCCTTGTTAGGTCTGCCCAGAATCACCCTGGGGGCGGGGGGGAAAAGCTAAGTCTTTAAACCTTATTCCGTGGAAGAGCAGAATTGATTTAAAGATGAGTTTCTTGCGCTTTTTTTCCTACCACAGTCATAACTTTCTTTTTTTTTTCTTTTTTTTTTTCTTTTTTAAAGTTGGATCCTGGTTTTAGCTCTGTGTTTTGATAGAGAAGAGAATGGTTGCCTCTGTAAGTTTCTAATTTTAAACCTAGAGCATCAATCCAAGTTTCTGAAAAGCAATCTTCCAGGTAGCGTGGGATTATTGGAGAGGAACTGTACTGGAGAGTGGCCCTGCCAGGGCAGAGTTTCTGAAGTTGTCCTTCTTTCCTTTGACTCTCCTCAGGGGATTCCTGAACAATGGGCCAGGCTGCTACAAACCTCCAACATAACCAAACTTGAACAGAAGAAGAACCCGCAGGCCGTTCTGGATGTCCTCAAGTTTTATGATTCCAAAGAGACGGTTAACAATCAGAAATACATGAGCTTTACTTCAGGAGGTAAGAGAAAACCATTAGCTTCGCACCACCGCCCTCTCCTCCCTAGGCCCCTCCACAGTAGGGCCTACACTCCTGTTCGAAAACAGGAGTTTTCCTCCTTACTCCTCCTCCTACACTCCTCAAACCCCTCCTGTTCGAAAAGGAAAGACTGATTTGGAACGCTCATTCTCTTGGGAGCAGCCGCAGTTTAGATAAACGAAAAACCCAGTCCAAAATTAAGACCCCAATTCTCCTTGACCGGAGAGGTGATCTTTAAAGTAAGGAAACTGGTCCAGGGAAGCGGCAGTTGACCTTTTGAAATTGGGCAGGATTACAGAAATGGTTTTTCCATGGCCACTGTTTTGTGCCTTACATTTCATTTATTTCTTCCTCCTCATAATTTCTGCTGTCATGAGCTCATCAGAAAGAATCCACCCTTTGGAAGTGCTCTGAGTAGTGGAGAGGAAGCATCTCTATTCAAGGAATAAATGATATTTGTTCCATTCCCTGATGTCCATGGGCTTCATTTTTGAATCTGGGAAGGTGCCTTTGTCTTGTCCTCTGGTTGCCAGAACTCTGACCGAAGATACTCAGTACTATTTTGAAAAGAATAATTCATGGGACAAATTTTCTTTCCTTTCCACCCCACCCCAAGATGGATAGGTGTGACTTGAAACTGTTTGACTATGAGTTGCAAAATGCCAAAATGATCGTCAGAGTTTCTAAATTGATCCAGGAGTTAGATTTTTGAAAGTGATGGCGCAAATTTTCTCTCAACATCTAGAGAGAGAGGTGAGGGAGGAGGAGGAGGTGAGGAGAGCATAACTTGCTAGGTTACAAAGTCCATTTGAAGTTAGGATTTTTAGGATCGTCAACTAGTGAGACTGGAAGGGACCTCAGGAGACAAATTCAGGGCCGCTATCTGGGTGTCTGATCTCTGCCTGGCCAGAACAAGCACTTAATCAATACTTCTTCTTCTTTTTCTTCCTCTTATTGTGGTTGTTATTAATAATAGTAATACAATCATTTTATTTAGGGCAAGAGTTGAGCCATGATCCCTTGCCTGCAAACTTGGTTAGGTTCATTTTCCTGGATATCTGTAAAATGTCCCTGACCATAATTCTGGCTCTCTGAAGTCCTAGGGCTCCCAAAGTGCTCCTTAATGCCCCTGAGCACCTTGGCCAAATTGTACCACTGTTTTTAGTCTAACCTCAGCACAGCTCAGCTGAACAGCCATGGCCTTGCCACCTCCAAGTTTCCTCTAGGGTGGGCCTGGGGACAGACCAAAAAAGCAGCGTGGCCTAATGGAAAAAGCTCGGGCCTGGGATCTAATCCCAGCTCTGCTGCTTGTCTGCTATGTGACCTTGGGCAACTCACTTCACTCCAGAGCTTAGAACAGTGCTCCAGTGCTTAGAACAGTGCTTGGCACATAGAAAGCGCTTGACAAATACCATCATTATTATGATTATTCTGGGCCTCAGTTGCCTCATCTGTAAAGTGGGGATTAAGACTGTGAGTCTCATGTGGGACAGGGAATGTGTCCAACCTGATTATCTTGTGTCTACCCCAGTGCCTAGAACAGTGCCTTGCACATAGTAAGTGCTTAACAAATACCACTTCTGTTATTATTATTATTACCACCAATATTAGACCCAGGAAGCCCCAAGCCCAGCTTTCTGGTGGCCTTGGACATGCCATCTCCTTCCTGGGGACTTTGCCCCAAGCACCTTTGGAGTGACCCCAGATCCTGATAATAATAATCATCCTCATCATCATCATCATCATCTTGGTATTTGTTAAGTGCTTACTATGTGCCAGGCACTATACTATGTGCTGGGGTGGGTACAGGCAAATAGGGTTGGACACTGTCCCTGTCCCACGTGGGGCTCACAGTCTTGGCAAAGGATCCCCCTTACCCCTCTTTGGATGGGCCAGGCCTGGAGAGGCCAAGGGGGAGAAGAGAAGAAAGGTGAGGATGCAGACCTGGAAAAGGAAGGCAAGAGAGGTAGAGGAATAGGAAAAAATGAAAAAGATAGGTGAAATATGGAGGGAGGGGGAACAAGAGCCCAAAATTGAGAGGAAGGGAAACCAGTGAGGAGGGAAGAAGGACGGGGAGGAGAATGTGGCACTGAAAATGGCAGTGGAGTACAGTGAAAAGAAAATGGAGCAGAGGAGGAGGAGAACAGGGAAGAATGGAAAGGAGAGGCATCAAATAAGTGGAAAATGATTAAAAGGATTATTGAAGGCACATCACCTCCAAGAGGCCTTCTCTGACTAAACCCCCCACCCCTTTCCTTTTCTCTCACCCCCTTCTGGGTCACCCTGATTTGCTCCTTTTGTTCTTCTCTCTTTCAGCCCCAAGGCACTTCTGTACAGATCTGTAATTTATTTTTATTAATGTCTGTCTCCCCCGCTCTAACCTGTGAACTCACTGTGGGCAGGGAATGTGTCTGTTGTGGTACTGTACTCTCCCAAGCACTTAGTACAGTGCTTGGCACACAGTAAGCACTCAATAAATATGATTGAATGAATGAAGGAAGGAAAAATAAAAGGGAGAGAGGAGGCCATGGATATGTTCAGAGGGGAGAGAAATGCAAGTGAAGAATGGAAGGGAAAAAGAGTGACGGGTAAGAAGGACGGAGGCAGAGAGGATGAGGATGGCAGTAGGAGAAAGAGGAACTGAAGATAAGCAGAGAGGGGACAGGGGCAGGAAAAATACATTGCCTGTTTTATCTGGCCACAGAATGGGTCTTTTTGCTGATATTAAATATAGAAGTAGTTCCTGTTTATCACTGTTGACTCAAGTTTTGCCACAGGTAAGCAACTCCTGTGGAGTGTAAGGAAAAACAAGCATTAAGGGAAAACAAGGAGAAAGGGAAGCAACGGGTGCCATTATAGTAAAAGAACAAAACAGCTAATCACACCTTCATTTTAAGTGGTGTCCAGAAGATGCTGTGAACTTTCGAGTGGGACTGACATGGTCACGTGCACATCGAACCCCTTTAAAAAACAGTGTTTGCAAAAAGAGGCTGATATCTACCTTGTATCTTTCAGATAAAAGCGCACATGGATACATAGCAGCCCATCCCTCGGTAAGTGAAAAGGGAATTTTGTTTCACCTGGTTGGTGTCTGTGGGTTTGTCCTTTAGAGTAGGCCGTGACATTCATTCCTTCATTCAGTCCTATTTATTGAGCACTTACCGTGTGCAAAGCACTATAGTAAGCGCTCGGGAGAGTATAATACAGCAATAAACGGGCACATTCCCCTCCCGCAGTGAGCAGTTTTCTGTCTTGTTGAGCTTCACTATTGGAAAGAAATTCATCGCGACCGCCATGTTTTTAGGAGATATTTTAGGTATGTTTTCGCTGGGTGCCCCTCAGTTTTCACTGAGGAAATATTTTGAGCGAAGGCACTGTAAAGAGAATCCAGGTGAATTTAGTACAGCTCTAAGGGAGCGAGGGTTCTAAGCAAAATGCTTAATATGTACCATAATTATTATTACAGTGGAAGAGAGTCGGTAGACAAGATCCCTGCCCACAAGGGATGTTCAACTGCATCATTAAGCAGTTGCTAACAACTAGATTTAATGAGATTGAATTATTTAAGGCATCTTTGCTGCTATCCGCTCAGCTCATTTCCCACAACTTCACAAAAAAATTATTCACTGTTCTTCTTCAAACTCTTTAGAATGCAGTTTCCTCATTATCTCCACTCTGCCCATCAATGTGAAAAAGAAATATTTATTCCCGTTCTATTCATGATACAGTCATGAAATTATAGTCACTAGGTTTAGATTTTTATAATCACTAGGTGCCTGAGTTTCCTTCTTGTTAAAAAAAGTAGCGCTACCAATGGGGATAGCTATTAAAATTATTTTTGAAAATAAATACACAAAAATAGTAATCCCCGAGAGAGATTAACTATTGAAGTGTCATCAATTTAGAATTCCCTGGTATGTTCAGTGAAGATGCCTTTGATCTCTAAAGGGTACTAATTAAGCTAAAAAATAGAGATATCTCTTAATTTAATTAACTGTTACCATTTAGGTAAATAAAATGCCAGGGCAATTATATGCAGTTGTTAACGCTATTGTTCATTGATATTGCCTTAGTCTTTAAAAATGGAAAAGGAATGATTTATTTGTACTCAATCAAGTCATCCATTAAGACAGCCAACTGCAGTGTAGTTGCCTAATTATTTGGAGCTGAAACCAGAATATAGAGTGCATAGATGAGAAAACCAAAACTGAATTAGGCAGTGATCTCTGAAACCCCGTTGCTTAAAATATTTAGCTCCTGCATCTCACAGTAAAACATTCTTTTAATTCCCTGTTTATAAAGTCAGAAGGATTCATATAATTGGAAAAAAGACTCCTTTGGAGTGGGTTTCCCTTTCTGGCCTCTTTGGGGCTAGGGAGAGCTGCCTTCTTCAATGTACTGACCTTCTAGATTGTAAACTCATTGTGGGCAGGTAATGTTTATTGTTCTATTGTACACGCCCAAGTGCTTAGTACAGTGCTTTGCCCACAGTAAATGCTCAGTAAATGTGATTGAATGAGTGAATGAAGGAATGGCCCGATTTTCATTTATTTATTTATTTATTAGCTGAATTGGCTTCCGAAAGATGGGAGCCCCCGTACACAGTGTAATTGTGAATAGGTATGAGCACGTCCATGGAGACGAACAAAATCCCAAGTGTCCCCTGCAGAATTTCACCTGCCAGATCCCCCATGGTCTTCCCCTTCCTCCCTCCGGATCTGGAGCATTGTGCCTGGACCAATGTTCTTCAGTGTTGTCCTTAGTGGGAGAGCGATTGTTCTGCCCTCTTCCACTCATGTAACTATGCAATGGCCACTACGTATTTGCGAAGTGGCATTAGTGCTGTGTGGCAAAATCATTCCCACTCGGATTAACTATAGTTGCCCGAGGGAGCTGTGGATGAATCCCATTCTAAATCCAGCTCCGCCACATACCTGCGGTGTGACCTTGGGCAAGTTACTTCATTTCTTTGGGCCTCAGTTACCTCATCTGTAAAATGGGGGTTATTATTGTTGTTGTTGTTGTTGATTATAATAATAATAATAATGGTGCTTGTTAAGCACTTACTATGTGTCAAGCACCATTCTAAGTGCTGGGGTAGATGCAAGGTAATCGGGTCGGACGCAGTTCCTGTCCCACGTGGGTCTCACAGTCTTAATCCCCATTTTACAGGTGAAGTAACTGAGGTACGGAGAAGTGAAGTGACTTGCCCACGGTCACACGGCAGACAAGTGGCAGAGCCAGGATTAGAACCCATGACCTTTGATTCTCAAGCCCGGGCTTTTGCCCCTAGGCCACGCTGGGAGCCCCATGCTGTGTCCAACCTGACTGACTTGTATCTATCCCAGTGCTTTGAACAGCGCTTGGCACGTAGTAAGCGTTTAACAAGTACGATAATTATTTTTAACTACTGAAAAATGTAAATGATAGAATTTTTCGAAAGCATTTGCACTCCATTGCTACTCCCCGTCAATCTGTGTAATTGTAATTGTGGTGTTTAAGTGCTGACTAGGTGCCAGGCACTATACTAAAAGCTGGGGAGGAGACAAGCCAACGGAGTTGGAATCTGTGGCTATCTGTCTTCATGCCCAACTTAGGTTTGCCTTCTGCAGCTACGTTGGTCTTTCTCGGGCTTCTCTGATTTTATATCTTGCTGGGACAGCTGGAATTTCAAGTGCTTGCTGTCTGTTGCCGAGTCTCTGCCGCCTTGGCAAATCCTACTACTTGCAGCTTACACGGCACTTAAGTTAAGATCGAACAGCTCTTCAGATCAAAGCCTGCCATCCTTTGGCCTTGGTGGTAGAGAGGGTGGGCGGGGCGGGAGGAGAGTTGAATTATTTTGATTTATGGTATGGTGGGGTTCAGATGAATTGTTTTCTTGCTTTATTTGGTATTGTGGTACATGGCTACTGCTTAGGTCTTAGTCTAGAAGCAGCGTGGCACAGTGGAAAGAGTCAGAGGTCATGGGTTCAAATCCCGGCTCCTCCAATTTTCAGCTGTGTGACTTTGGCAGGTCACTTATCTTCTCTGGGCCTCAGTTACCTCATCTGTAAAATGGGGATTAAGACTGTGAGCCCCCCAGTGGGACAACCTGATCACCTTGTAACCTCCCCAGCGCTTAGAACAGTGCTTTGCACATAGTAAGCGCATAATAAATGCCGCCATTATTATTAGAAAAGGAAGTGAAAAAGTCCTTATCTCAATTTGAAACTCCTTCTGCCACCAGAGCACAAAAACTGCATCAGAACCTCCCCTGGCTCCGCCTGTTTCAGAAGAAGAAGATGAAGACGAAGAAGAAGAAGAGGATGACAATGAGCCACCTCCCGTTATTGCACCAAGACCCGAACATACAAAATCGGTAAGCCTCTGATTGCCTTGATTTCCCTGGTTTCAAATTGAAGTGCAACGATATGCCATGTGTAGTGAGTGACAGAAGCTTAAGCGTGCAATCAGAGAAAGCTTAAGCATTTTTACAAACCAGAAGGCTCTAGCGAAGGGCATTTTTGATAGTCTCCAAATGCAAAATAAGTGAAATAAATTATGGTACTTGTTAAGCACTTACTCTGTGCCAAGCACTGTTCTAAACACTGGGGTAGATACAAGTTAATCAGGCAGGACAAAGTCCCTGTGGAGCTCACACTCTTAAACCCCATTTTATAGATGAGGGAACTGAGGCCTAGAGAAGTTAATTGACTTGCCCAGGGTCACACAGCATGCGTACAGTAAGAGAGTATTAGCCAGTTGGTCCCTTGTGGGGATCTGAATATAACTGATTTTCTCTAGAGGGTGGGTGAAGCCAATCTGAAAGTATTCCCAGGGGGTTTTGAAGGGCACCTCACCCCTGGAAGCGTGAATAGTCCGGGGGCGGCAAACTGTGGGATTTTTCTGCTGGTCCATCTCACCACCTGTCACGCCTAGTGCCGCAATGGAGTTTCCACGGGGTAATAATAATAGGAATAATGGTATTTGTTAAGCTCTCACCATGTGTCAAGCACTGTTCTTAGCGCTGGGGTAGATACAAGCTAACCAGGTTGCACACAGTCCCTGTCCCACATGGTGCTCACGGTCTTCATCCCCATTTTACAGAAGAGGTGACTGAGGCCCAGAGAAGTGAAGTGACTCGTCCAAATTAGTGGTGGAGCTGGGAGTAGAATCCAGGTCCTTCTGACTCCCGGGCCTGTGCTCGTTTTCCCTAGGGCAAGCTTCTTCCCTTAGTGGACATCTATCTCCACTAAATAGCTGACCTGAAACATGCCCACCGTTCAACCCGTCAGTAGGCTCCTTTCCTCAGCCTGACAAGCTCCGGTTTTAATTCTTTTCCGAATTTAGACGCCTCTTGCTTGGGTTTTCAGATGACGGACGTTATCAAGGCCTCGCCTCGGTAGTGATATCCCAGATGCAGGCAGAGAAGCCTGGGCCCTCCCCAGCCCTGGCTCTTTTTTCCCCGAAACTACTCTTCAGTGTTCAAAACCTTTTCTCCAGCCCCTCAGATGACAAAGCTTTTATCATAGAGCTGTGAAGTTGCATTCATTCTTTTATTCATTGTCATATTTATTAAACACCTACTATGTGCAGTAAGCAAAAGCCAATGGGTGTTTAAGAGCCTCATCTGGCTCTAGTATTTCATTCTCCCTTTGATCCACTCACTAATTTAAATGGAAAAAAAAAAAAACCTTCCCTGTTTTTAGATCTACACACGTTCGGTAATTGAACCCATTGCTACACCAACACCCTCTAAAGAGGCCTCGACCGTCATGCCCGAAAACTCCAGCCAGAGCACTTTGTACAGGACAACTGACCGGCAGCGCAAGAAATCCAAGATGACGGATGAGGAAATCCTGGAGAAACTGAGTGAGTTGCCTTCCGTGTCCTCTTTCCTCTTCATCACTGAATCATCAGTGGAGAAAAGTATCCCCATAAATGTGCCAGAGAGAAGCTTTTATGTCATTATCTGTACTTCTTAAGGGGTACCATGGAGATGCATTGTTATGTTAAACACACAGAGGGATTAGTTCATGGATGAGCGTTCCACAATTAGAGGGGAAAGTGTATGGGTTCCAGGGAAAAGTGATATTCGTTGGATGGGCCAAGAAGGCTTTGGGTGGTAGATCCAGGCTGAGTTTTTAAAGGGAAAAATTAGAAATATTAGAAGGCTCACTCTTAACTATCAGGGCAAGAATTACTCTGTTCTTCCCAGTTGCTTTAGTTGCCAGTCTCAGATGGAATTCTCACTGCTGCTGCTATTTTCCCCTCTTTCAGATTTCAGGGTAAACAAAGGTACAGTGAGGGTCTGGGGAGTCAGCAATTGCAGAGAGCAGAATAGGGGACCGTACTTTATGAAAGAGAATTTTATAGTACTAGGTCACACAAGCTAGTTAAATTGGAAATGAATCCCTCTTTTTGCTATCTCTTGGTTTTCATTTGAGTAGTTTCAGATTAACAAAGCGGGCTGTCTAAATTAGGTGATCATATTGCCCTGAAATTAAGCCAGAATTTTCATTTGTTTTAACAAATTTCCTGTTTGGGGAATTTGGAAGAGGGAGAAGAACCTGGATCATTAACCTTTTGGATACACCTGGTGGTGTATTAGGGGAGCAGAAGGTGGATCTGTCTGTCAATAATATTTGTTAAGCATTTACTCTGTGCAAAGCACTGTGCGAAACACTTGGGAGAGTAATGCAGAGTTAGTAAGATTCCCATTTCTGCGTTAGCATCTGCCATTGTGAACAGGAAACTTTCTCATCAAACTTTCATTTTAAAATATTTCCTAAGCTCATAACTTAAGCTTGAAGTTTTAATAGGTCAAATCATTTATCGAACTATGAGAAGAGAGTTGTAAAATTTAGGGTCTGTACTTTTGATCAAGTTCAGTTCGTTATGAATCTGTATCTGTCTCCTGTTTATTCAAATTATTAGGTAACAGTCGCTTTTGAGACATTTGGCTTGCAGCATTGGATTATCTTGACAATACAATCTGAGATGTGTGATTTTTTTATAGTATTTGTCAGGCACTGTTCTAAGTGCTGGGGGTAGCAAGTTAATCAGGCCAAATACAGTCCCTGCCCCAAATGGGGCTAACCCGACGTTTTTATTGACCCACATTTAAAACAGTAGAAATTTATGGGATTTTGAAAATGATTCATGACTTGTCAAAGTTTTAGACTTCCAAATGAATGTGGTGCTTCCTGCTGAGGACATTTTGGGAATAGAATAGCCTTTCATCTCTTTCTGAAATGGCTTGGAGTCCGTGGATTTTGATTCCATTACTTTTTCACAAATGGCCCCCCAATTTTGCACTGTACTTTTCTCTTTGGCCACTGTAGTCTGTGCCGGAAATATCGTGAACCTTGGGCAAATTTGGATCGGTGAAGTCTCATTTTGTGCCACTGAGTTTCAGTGACTAATCAGTAGATGGCAACAAACGTCCTCCTAGAAATCAAGTGCAGTGGGCCATTAAATACGTTCATATGGTGATGCTATTCGTTAAGCGCTTACTACGTGCCAAGCACTGTTCTAAGCACTGGGGAGGTTACAGTGTGATCAGGTTGTCCCACGTGGGGGCTCACAGTCACATTAATAATAATGGTATTTCTTAAGCGCTTACTATGTGCAAAGCACTGTTCTAAGCACTGGGGAGGTTACAAGGTGATCAGGTTGTCCCACGTGGGGCTCACAGTCTAGCACTGCGCCATCCTATATAATAATAATAGCGGTATTTGTTAAGCGCTTACTAGGGGAATAGAAGGCGATCAGGTTGTCCCGCGTGGGGCTCATAGTCTAGCACTGCGTCATAATATGTAATAATCATAGCGGTATTTGTTAAGCGCTTACTATGTGCAAAGCACTGTTCTAAGCACTGGGGAGGTTACAAGGTGATCAGGTTGTCCCACGTGGGGCTCACAGTCTAGCACTGCGCCATAATATATAATAATAATAGCGGTATTGGTTAAGCGCTTACTAGGGGGATAGAAGGCAATCAGGTTGTCCCACGTGGGGCTCATAGTCTAGCACTGCGTCATAATATGTAATAATCATAGCGGTATTTGTTAAGCGCTTACTATGTGCAAAGCACTGTACTAAGCACTGGGGAGGTTACAAGGTGATCAGGTTGTCCCACGTGGGGCTCACAGTCTAGCACTGCGCCATAATATATAATAATAATAGCGGTATTGGTTAAGCGCTTACTAGGGGGATAGAAGGCAATCAGGTTGTCCCACGTGGGGCTCATAGTCTAGCACTGCGCCATAATATATAATAATCATAGCGGTATTTGTTAAGCGCTTACTATGTGCAAAGCACTGTTCGAAGCACTGGGGAGGTTACAAGGTGATCAGGTTGTCCCACGTGGGGCTCACAGTCTAGCACTGCACCATAATATATAATAATCATAGCAGTATTTGTTAAGCACTTACTATGTGCAAAGCACTGGGAAGGTTACCAGGTGATCAGGTTGTCCCACGTGGGGCTCACAGTCTTAATTCCCATTCTACAGAGGAGGGAACTGAGGCACAGAGATGTTGCCATTTCAGGAAATCCCTCTGAAAACCTCTTATTTAACGGTTTTATGTCCATAGAAAATGGTAAGGTGACCCTGGGGGTCACCCTCTGGGGCTCTGGCTCCCAGCCCCCAGAGATCTTAGCTGTATATCTGAGCCCCCAACCCCCTAGCTGGGCTTCGGGATCAGTCATTCAGTCAGTTGTATTTACTGAGCGCTTACTGTGAGCAGAGCACTGTACTAAGCACTCGGGAGAGTACAGTAAACAGACACATTCCCTGGACAAAACGAGTTTACATTCCAGCACTTAGGACAGTGCTTTGCACATAGTAAGCGCTTAATAAATGCCATTATTATAATTATTCTAGACTGTGAGCCCACTGTTGGGTAGGGACCGTGTCTATATGTTGCCAACTTGTACTTCCCAGGCGCTTAGTACAGTGCTCCGCACGCAGTAAGCGCTCAATAAATACGATTGATTGATTGATTATTATCATCCTAGCAGGGGAAGTCTCTGCCACAGTTGAGGGAGGGGCCTTGAGAAGCTCTGTGCCGTTTGCCTCTTCGGGTTGGCCTCTTGGGCAGCCGGTTCTGCTTCCTGGGGCTCCCTCGCTGAGCCGAAGGTTTCAGGGCAGCCCGGACCCTCTCCGGAGTGGGAATGCATGTCCATGACCAGGTCAGGTGGGATGGGGTGGACTGGTGAAGCCCTTGCCTTCGCTCCACTCCTGTTAGGAGCAGGTGCAAGTCATCAGGACTCTCCCTCTTACCAGTTACCCTCAGCACGCCGTCCCCCTCCCCCTTTTTTGAAAGAATGGGATCGGGAAGAGAGCGAACGATAGAATTACATCAAGACAGGAAAAGGAAAGAGGAAAAAAGCGGGAAAGTTTCCATGTCTGCCTAACCCGGACAAAGACGGGGTGTTCCGTTAGTCATCCACTTAGTTTTAAAATGTGGAGTGAATGAAAGGAATCAAAGACACATTGAAGACAGGAAGCATCTTGGCCTAAGTGGATGGGAATCAGAAGGACCTGTGTTGTAATCCCAGCTCCACCACTTTGCAGTGTGACCTTGGACAAGTCATTTAACTTCTGTGGGCCTTCTTCACATGTAAAATAGGGATTAAGACTGTGAACCCCATATGGGACGTGGACTGCTTCCAAACTGATTAGCTTGTATCTACCCCGGTTCTCGGTACAGCGGTTTAACAAATACCTTATATTTAAAAAACAAACACCATAATTCAGTATTGGTGGTTAGTGTTATAACCTAATCATTTCCATTAAGTATCAGAATCATCAGGCAAGAGTTTAAGATGATGAAACCCAATAGTATTGGTAATATCCCCGAGCTATTAATTTGTTGTACTTTTTTCTAATCAGTCTTGCTGGCACCCCATTGAGTAAATATACTATAGACAGTATCTGGCTGTTGATTTTTCTCTTGCCACCAACTGTCCTTGGAAGCTTAAACTTCCTTTTCAGGTTGATTGAATCACTCTTCTCTCTTGTAGGAAGCATTGTAAGTGTTGGTGATCCTAAGAAGAAATATACACGATTTGAAAAAATTGGCCAAGGGTAAGAGTTATTGTTGTGATCAGTAATATTTATTGAGCGCCTACCGAGTGCGAAGCACCATGCTAAGTGTGTGGGAAAATACAACAGAACCAAGGCACACATTCCCTCTTTTCAAGGAGTTTACAGTGACAACACAAAATTAGTTCAACATAGGGGAATAGGAGGAGGAAGCCAGGATATTATGAAGTCAGTAAGCATTAATTGAGCACTTAATCTGTGCAGAGCACTGAATTAGGCACTTGAGAAAGCACAGGAAAGTTATTCGACATGATCCCTGGCCCCAAGTAGCTTACCGTCTAGAGAAGGAGACAGACACTAAAGTAAAATTCAAGGAGGGAGAAGCAACCGAGTTGTAAGATTGAAGGTTTAGGGCCCCCATGGAATGAGCACCCAAGTGCTCAGGTGAGGCACCCAAGTGTCAAAGTGGCAGTGGGTGGGGAGATGAGACATTTGATGAGAAAAGCATCGTGGACGAGATGTGATTTCAGAAGTGCTTTAAGGATGGGCAGGGCCGCCATAGGGTGGGTGGGAAGGGGAGTTCCAGGAGGAAGAGAGGACGGTGGCAAAAGAGGCAAGAGCGAGGTGCAGTGAGTAGGTTAGTTTGAGGAAGTAGTGCGATTCTAGTACGATGAAATAACCGAACTAAATGAGCGACTCTGGACATAATCATCCATATGCATATAAGTGCTGATTTTAGGAATAAAAACCCAGCTTGGAGGGTGGTGGGCTGCTGGTTTGACGCAGCCACGGGGTTATGATGGGTAGGTTTCCCAGAGGAGGCAGGATTTTTGTAGGGAAGCAGCGTGGCCTAGTGGAAAGAGCACAGGCCTGGGGGTCAGAGGCCCCAGATTCTAATTCCCCTTTGCCACTTCTCTGCTGTGTGATCTTGGGCAAGTCACTTAACTTCCCTGTGCCTCAGTTCCCTCCTCTGCCAAATGGGGATTCAGTACCTGTTCTTCTTCCACTTTACTCTGCGAGTGCTTGGCATATAGTAAGCATTTAACAAATACTATTGGTGCTATTATTATCATTATTATTATTTTGTGGAAGGGGTGAGTTGATTTGGTGAAGGAAGAGAGAGAGAGTTCTGACCCTTAGCTCACTTTGCTTCTATGTGAATTGCACAGCAAATCCAGTCACAGTAATTTTTCTAGTTCTGCAGGTAGACCAATTTTATTGTTTTAGCTTCAACATTTTCCCCTTCTTTCTTGGAAGAGGGTGAAGAAGGGAAATTGGGGAGAAAGAGGAAGTGGGGTCAAAGTCCCCTCAGCCCATTCTACAACATGTATTTTGCTATTCCCAAAATGTTGTTGACTCTCACTGAGATTCACAACTGTAAGCTTGTCATGGGCAGGGAATGTGTCTACCAATTCCGTTGTATTATACTCTACCAAGCCCTTAGTACAGGGCTCTGAACACCATCAGTGCCCGGTAAAGACGATTGACTGATTGATCGAGCGAGCGAGCATTTTTCCAGCCCAGACAGGCTAGTCCAAAGATTTCAAGGGAATAAGAGCAGCCAGGAGAGAATGCAAGTCAGATTACCCCATCAGCCACAGTGATCCTAATCCTTTGTCCAGTTTGCCAGAAGTAGCCGGGCCCACCTGCGAAAGCTGGCCAAATGCTATCCGAACTGGATTTGGGGCAGCCTAGCGTAAGGTAATATTGTATCACCCCTTTCTGAGTTCTTATTGGCCTTTCCTTCATCTGCTGAGACAACCCTTCTAGTTGTCAAGCACATCGTTATTAGGCACAGATGCAGAATTCAATAGGGACATCGTAGATCTATCGCCCGTGAAGCTCACATGTAAGAAATTGGACTGTTCAAAAAAAGGGTTTCTTTTGATCATACTTAATTTCCTCAATTCTTTCTTTTCCCTGACTAAGTCTAGTTGAGCAATGCTGCCTGCTTTTTTTTTTTTGCTGCTTGACTTTTTTTAATTGTTTTTTAAATAAAAAGTAATTTTAAGCTGTCTGTTCACATCCTCTGCGTACTTGATTTGTTTCATGATCTCCGGGCCTGAGGCAGAACACTCAGATGTGCAGCCTGGCTTTTAGAAAAGGCAGAAGTTTGGTTGAAGTCTTCAGCTGTAATGCAGTGTGTATGATGAGTATTTAATCTGATAACTTGTTTTCCAGGGCGTCAGGTACTGTTTATACGGCAATAGATATCGCCACCGGACAGGAGGTGAGTGTGGATGTTCAGGCCAAATTTTTATTGCCTATTTTTATTACAATGATCAGTGGCCGTGTCTCGGCTGAGTTGCTGGATTTAATTGCCAAAGACCCAGATGATATAGGAATTCCCTCACTCCTGATCCAGCTACACAGTAGGAATACAGCTGTTTGTAAATTATCTGAATGTCACCAAGAGCTTTGGAGATGAGGTATGGGAACAGGGTAACCTGGGAAGGGGGGGAAAAAAGGAAAAAATGTAAAAGATAGAATTTTTCAAAAGCATTTGCACTCCAGTGCTACGATGGCGTATTGCTATGATTGCGTACTCCCTGTCAATACATCCAGAGATCCTCCTTGGAGAAGGGTCCCCCTGTCCACTCCCCCTGACCCATCTGCCAGCCAAGCCAAGAGAGGGACCCTGATTTGGACAATCAGGGCTATTGTTCATTCATTGTCAGTCGTATTTATTCAGCGCTTTCTGTATGTGGAGCACTGTACTAAGTGCTTGGGAAAGTGCAGTATAACAATAAAAGGACACATTCCGTGCCCACAATGAGCTTACAGTCTTGAGGTGGGGGGACAGACGTTAATACTGACTTCAGGTGGTCCTCTGCGATGGCCATTGCTATCCCTGTGTCAGTTCTCCTTGGCCCTGGCAGCATTGGCGGGAGAAGCGCAGGGGCTGGGGTGGAAAAGGGGAGCGCCCCTCCTTCAAGTGGCCCCGGTTTAGGCTCCGCATGGCCCAGCGGCTAGAGCCCGATCCTGGGAGTCAGAAGGACCTGGGTTCTAATCCCGGCTGTTCCCCTTGTCTGCCAGGTGAAACTTGGGCAAGTCACTTCACTTCCCTGGGCCTCATTTACCTCATATGTAAAATGGGGGTTAAGACTGTGAGCCCTATGGGACAGGGACTCAGAGTAAGCGCTTAACAAATACCACTGTCATTATTATTATAATTAATAAGTGCCTCATTCACAGGCTATCACCAGTGACTGTTCATAAGGTTTATTATGTGGTGCAATGTCACAACACCTGTGCATAAGGACCAGTGTCTAAAAGTATACCAGCCAAGCGATTGTGCTAACCCTTGACAGAGTTTAGGTTGGTGGGGGTGGAGGTGGTATCTTCAGGTTTAAAGCATTTTTTTTAATGAGATCTGAGTTAGGCTCTAGTACTTAATAATAATAATAATAATGGCATTTATTAAGCACTTACTATGTGCAAAGCACTGTAGAACAGCGCTGGGGAGGTCACAAGGCGATCAGGTTGTCCCCCGGGGGGCTCACAGTCTTCATCCCCATTTTACAGATGAGGGAACTGAGGCCCAGAGAAGTGAAGTGACTTGCCCAAAGTCACCCAGCTGACAATTGGCGGAGCAGGGATTTGAACCCATGACCCCTGACTCCAAAGTCTGCACTCTTCCCACTGAGCCACGCTTCTACTTGGTAGGAAAAGCAGGAGAGCAGGAGCCTGAAGACCCCACTTGTAATTCCAGCCCTATCCCATGATGGGTGACTTCTCTGGACCCCACTTTTCTCCATTTTTAAATAGGGATGATGCCCCTCCCTATTTTACAGTGATGCCGTGAGGGGGAATATTGAGCTCAGTGGTGAGAAAAGGATTTAGAAAATTGAAAACGAATACATTTAGCATATGATAATACTGTTGGTAGTTATGTAATAAATACAAGTAAGAGTGATAGTTAAAGGTAAGTTGAACTCTCAGAGTCTCTTTGTGTGCTGTGTGCTTTCCAGTTATTTTTTTCATTGTTTTATGATTTTTTTCAATTCACCCTTCTGCCTCCCAATGTCAATTTTAGGTGGCCATAAAGCAAATGAACCTCCAACAGCAGCCGAAAAAGGAATTAATTATTAATGAAATTCTGGTCATGAGGGAAAATAAGAACCCCAATATCGTTAATTACTTAGATAGGTAAGTGTTGTCTGGTGCTAAACAGGGTTTTGCTGCACAGAGAGTAACTCTATGCACAATATGTACTTTGTGTGTTGATTACTTTGGAAGACATCCTCAAAACCTGTTGGTAAAATGCTCCCGCTTATACTTTATCAATTCCATCAAATACATGGAGACACCAGATGGGTTGCGGGGCGGTAGTTTGTTGTTCCAAATGAAGGCATCGGTTCACCACCAGCAAACGTGATTCAGCAAGGCATGAACTAGTGTACTTGGGCTTGGGTTGCCATTTCTTAATCAAGAAGGAAGGTCTCTCCAGCGGATATTTAATCAAACATTTGTTTCAAACTGGAGTGTTCCGTGGAAAAAAGGGGAGGAGAGAGGATCACCGATTATGATATTCCTGCCTTAGCTTTGGGATTGGCTGTCAGTGGATCCCTAGTTTAAAACAGGCAGTCAGTATATTAATGTTGGCCTCTGAAGTCAGGCTTTTGCCCCAGATGATTAAGAGCTCTTCAGATTCAGCCTTCTCTTCCTACATCCCTCCCTCAGAATCTCCAGTCCATCAGTCAGTCGTATTTATTGAGTGCTTACTGTGTGCAGAGTACTGACTAAGCCCTCGGGAGAGTACAATATAGCAGTAAACGGACACATTCCCTGCCCATAACGAGCTTACGGTTTAGAGAGGGGGAGACAGACACTAATCGAAATAAATAAATTACAGGTATGTACCTAAAATGCCGTGGGGCTGGGAGGAGGGGATGAATTAAGGGAGCAAGAAAGGGTGACGCAGAAGGGAGTGGGAGAAGAGGAAAGAGGGCTTAATCAGGGAAGGCCTCTTGGAGATGTGCCTTCAGTAAGGCACATAAGACGGCATAATGATAAGGAAAATACTAGCTTGACTGTCCTCAAAGGAAGCTTCAGCACATAGGCAGGAAGAGAGTTGGCAGGGAGGAAATTACCGCCCCCAACCACCCCCTAGCAACCCTTTATCATAACTGCTAATCATACTTACTCCCCAGCCAATCCAGAAACACAATAGGAAGCAACACCCAAGCCCAATGGCCTTATTACCTGCTGTGTGACCTTGGGCGAGTCACTTAACTTCTCTGTGCCTCAGTTCCCTCATTTGCAAAATGGGGATTCAATATCCTTTCTCTTCCTACTTAGACCGTGAGTCCCATGTGGTTCCTCATCGTGTGTCTACGCCAGCACTTAATACAGTGCTTGGCACGTTGTAAATGCGTAAGAAATGCCAGTGTTACTATTATTACTATTATAATTATTGTAAAATCAAAATAGGTCATGTCAAGGTAAACTAGGCTCGTGTGACTAATGTTATCGCTAACATTCTCAATATCATTTTTGTTCGAAAGGGCCAGATTACGTGTCAAGTAATAATGGGGAAAACAAAGGAATTCTTAAGTTGAAAATCCAAGAATTAGTGAAAATCTTTTTTTTGTTTTCTCGTTTCAGCTACTTAGTGGGCGACGAACTTTGGGTGGTAATGGAATACTTAGCCGGGGGCTCCTTGACGGACGTCGTCACAGAGACCTGCATGGATGAGGGACAGATCGCATCTGTCTGTCGAGAGGTAAGAGCTGCACACAGCTGTTGGGGCTCAGGGAGGGACCGAGGTGGGGTTTCTCATCTTTGATCAGAAATTACTTGTAGAAAAAGGAAGAAATGCGGAAACCTTCTCGAAGGACAATATGTTGGAACATATCTTTGCGGAAAGCCCAACCATGTCGGTGATAATTCAACGTAAATCTAAGGGGGAAATGATGCTATTTTAGGTATTGTCATTTTGATCAAAGTAGTTAGAGGAGTCCCAGAATAGATTATGTGGCCTGAGCCATTCCATTCACTAGGTCAGCACAGCTCAAACTAACCAGCTCAATACCAGTTCTCCCCTTTCTTTGTGTTGGGTGGGACAGAGCCCTTGGGGTTATGACACATTCTTCTGATGAGGAGAAGCTTCACACTGCTTCTGTTTTCTCCCATGTGCATGGAAAATTCATTAACTTTACAATAAAAAGAAAAATGGTCATTGTGAAGCCTTTTCCAAACAACCATGTAAGCGAGTTTTGAAAGAACGCCTCACCCTTGCGTATTCCTCCAGAATGACTGACTTCTCCCTCTTTGGGTCACCTCCTTCCCCATCTCCCCTACCCCCAAACCCCACTCACGTGTCCTTCCTCCTGACCCAAATCGGCTCTTCCTGAGCCAAGAATTCAGTCAGGTCGCAAGCAGTAAAAGATGTTGCCAGTGACAGTTGCAACCACCACCTCAAAAGATTCAGGATCTTGTCTGTGCAGTGAGCAAGACTCTTCAGGGTTCAGTGAGGATTGCTTGTTTTTAGCCACACGTCTCCCCCCCAGCCACTCAACACAGGAAGGCTTTGATTATCAGTGGCCCTTTCATCAAATGCAAGCGACAACAGTAGTCTGCTCCATAGTAGTTCCCAATGGAAAATCACTCTCTCTCCTTTCTGGGTTTTTATAGATCCGTCTGTCATGTTGGGCAGGAACTGAAAAATTGACTTTTATCAACTGTATGTGGTCCCATTAATGCTTATGAGAGAAGTCAGCTATACTCATTGGCATTTCTAATTGCACATGTGATGGTGATGATGGTGATGGCCTTTATAAAGTGCTTACTATGTGCCAAGCGCTGTTCTAAGTTCTGGGGCAGATACAAGGTAATCAGGTTGTTCCCCATGGGGCTCACAGTCTTAATCCCCATTTTACAGAAGAAGGAACTGAGGCACAGAGAAGTGAAGTGACTTGCCCAGGGTTTCACAGCAGACAAGTGGCGGAGCCGGGATTAGA
Source organism: Tachyglossus aculeatus (assembly GCF_015852505.1). Classification (NCBI taxonomy): domain Eukaryota; kingdom Metazoa; phylum Chordata; class Mammalia; order Monotremata; family Tachyglossidae; genus Tachyglossus; species Tachyglossus aculeatus. Next base: position 14,640,126 of record NC_052071.1, on the reverse strand, counting down.
ACCCATCACCTCTGACTCCCAAGCCCGGGCTCTTACCACTAAGCCACGACTGCTTTGTTTAGACCGTTGTTTTTCTAATAATGTACAAAGAGCCAGCAGTTTCACATAGCACCAAATTCTACACCTGCTCAGAAATGTGAAATGCTAGTGATTTGTATTTCTATGTGTTGAAGTCGGAGCTTTTAGGTGTTTTTTTTTTTCCTTCCTTTAGTGCCTCCAAGCCTTGGATTTCTTGCATTCAAATCAAGTGATCCATAGAGACATCAAGAGTGACAACATTCTGCTCGGAATGGATGGATCTGTTAAACTGAGTAAGTACGTTGGTCCAGGTGGTGTTTGGGGGACCTGGTGTTGGATTGCTGCAAGGTGCAACCCATTTTGACAGCAGAATGCTAGTTGATTTGGGATGACAGGAAATGCAAAATTAGCACAGGAGTAAAGCATCAAAATAGAGAAAGATTGAAGTTGTACCACACCCAGAGCAGAGGTCCAGTTTTCCGGGAGCTAATATTTCTGAATCTCCACTTTCAATATATAGGTTAAATTTGTGCCTCAGTTTCTCCCAAAGCACTATCATTTGATCAGTCAATGATATTTATTCATCATCATCATCATCAATCGTATTTATTGAGCGCTTACTGTGTGCAGAGCACTGTACTAAGCGCTTGGGAAGTACAAGTTGGCAACATATAGAGACAGTCCCTACCCAATAGTGGTCTCACAGTCTAAAAGGGGGAGACAGAGAACAAAACCAAACAGACTAACAAAATAAAATAAATAGAATAGTTGAGCACTTAACGTGTGTAGAGCACTGCACTAAGTGCTTAAGAAACTAGAGTACTACAGAGTCGGTAGACACGTTCCCTGACCACAGGGGACTTGCAGGCTTGTGTGTTGTCACTACATTGGAACTCAGGAGACTCACCAAAAGGCCCCCTGACTTTGGTAAGCGGTAGTCAGCGGTCCCCATGGCCAGGTATCGTGAAAGCCGTCTTCTCGGTTTCATTGCTTGAGTCGACGGTAACCTGCATGTCCTTTCCCCGCAGCCGATTTTGGGTTTTGCGCCCAGATCACCCCTGAGCAGAGTAAACGGAGCACAATGGTGGGGACTCCGTACTGGATGGCACCCGAAGTGGTGACAAGGAAAGCGTATGGACCCAAAGTGGACATCTGGTCGCTGGGGATCATGGCCATAGAAATGGTGGAAGGAGAGCCCCCGTACCTCAACGAAAACCCGCTCAGGGTAAGTGCCAGTAAAAACCAAGGCTGCTTTACCACTCTTCCCCTTCTTTTCCCTCCTATTTTATCTTTCTTTTTTTTGGCATTCCCTTGAAATCTTGAAAAAAGCTTACTATCAATTGTGTTCATTGATAATCAAAATGAAGATCATTTTTCCTCTACCTATCCCCGTTACAAATGAGGCAGCATCTCCAGTTCTCTTAAGATTGGAAAGGTAAAACTAACCACATCAGTAAATAGTTTCCATCATCTGTAAGTCAGTCCGTAGTTCACAAGTTTGTCTTAAAGGGAACAGTGTGCTAGGAAAATGTAATTATGGCTACGGCTTTCTTTCTTGTGGGAAGAAGGGGGAATCATCATTTCACCGGACAGGGTTCAGGGCAGCAGTTCAGCCCACACGTAGTCCCATCAACCCTTTTCCCGTCCTCAGCTATTTGGCACAGTTATCTAGCAACTACTCGAAAATTCTTTGCACTTCTTTCCAGAGGCAAGTGTTTACCCCAAAACAGTGGTCCTACTCCCAAAGAAAACCGTGACTTTGAGAAATACCGTGGCTTTATCTTGAAGCAGGAGGTGTGTGCTATTTCATCAATTTTTTTTAAAGAAAGCCTGTTTCTGATTATATACTTTGTGGCCTGTGCCCGCTGACTGCATTCAACCATCATCCAGATTGTTCCTCAAAGGCCCCAGGGTGAATAGCCCTCTATGCCAGATGATTGAGAATGTAGTGAACTTGCCATAGTATAGTATCAACCTTTTACTCTGCCAAGTAGAAATGAATCGTGGGTTAAAAACTTAACCGCCGGACCAAAATAGCCAAATCTTATTTTTATCATCTCTGTGAATGTCCCCAGATGTTCTGTTGAATTCGTAAGAAAAAGTGTCTTTCCACTACTGCCTGTGAGCCACTCTGCTCCATATTTCACAAGACGACGACTACAGTGCCTAAAATCAGATTCCAAGCAAGTCATTTTCATATGGGGAAGCAGCATGGCTCAGTGGAAAGAGCGCAGGCTTGGGAGTCAGAGGTCATGGGTTTGAATCGCGGCTCCTCCACTTAGCTGTGTGATCTTGGGCAAGCCGCTTAACTTCTCTGTGCCTCAGTTACCTCATCTGAAAAATGGGGATTAAGACTGTGAGCCCCAAGTGGGACAACCTGATCACCTTGTATCCCCCCCCAGCGCTTAGAACAGTGCTTCGCACATAGTAAGCGCTTAACAAATACAACCATTATTATTATTATTATTATTGTTATTATATGCAGGAAACCTGGGTCTTCATGGCCCAAGGTAAGCTCGTTCTTTAGACTGTAAGTCTATCCTGTAGACTGTAAGCTCACTGTGGTCAGGGAATGTGTCTGTTTATTGTTATATTGTACTCCCCCAAGCATTTAATACAGTGCTCTGCACACAGTAAGCACTCAGTAAATACCATTGACTGATGGACAGATGTTTCGATGGTGTGGTCAGTGTGCTTTGGATTGCTGGTTAAGGCTTTGGATTAATAGCGGGTGGCAAACCAGGTCCTAAGCACAGTCAGCCCCAGGATGTGAAGTGAATTCTCTGTTCGGAGAGCATTTTTATAGAATTGGCGCTTGTACTAGAACCTCTTTGTCCCACTGTCCTCATCAGTGGTGACAGCCTTATGTGCATTTAGCTTGGATTTAGAGATCGGATCAGAGGAACAATTTGTGAACTAAGTCAGCTGGAAGTAAAATGGCCCAGTGAGTGGAAGAAACAGGATTCAACTCTGTTTCTGCCAGATAATTGAAAGGTAATAGGTCCCTAGGGTATCTAAGGACATATCTTACGTTCCCTTTTCCCATCACGAAGAAAGTTAATCGATCTTATTTTTTAAAGTATCAGACTGGGGATCTTGGAAAATCCTCCCTGATTTCAACCTGTATTAAAGCCAGAGAACCATAGAACAAAGTGATGGTAATCAATACTTTGTCGATGTAGGGAACCCAGTTTGGTGAAAGTTGTTGACAGAAGATGAATGTTGGCTGTTTGGTGCAGAATCAATTAATTCATAGTATTTTTTGAACACTATATCAAGCGCCTGGAAGAGTGCAATACAACAGAGTTGGCAGACACTTTCTCTGTCCACAAGGAGCTTCCAGTCTAGAGACCTGGGCAGCTGCTGATTTCCCAAGCCTGCAATAGAGAACTAATAGAACTTCTTAGAAGCGGTCATCTTTTTTGTTGTTGTTGTCACACAGTACACTTCACAATCAAGTGTTTTTGATCTATCCTCCTCCAGAAATTTAGGAGCCAGCTAGAGAGTCAAAATTTGAAGTAATACATCTTTGAGTCTTCTGGTATCTGTCAACAGTCAGCTGGGTAGCAGGAACAGGTAGTTGGAGCTCTTCCTAGCAGCACACACAGTTCTCCATTGACCTTTTTCTGGCTAAAATCAACTCTGATCTAATTTTCCGTGGTGTCTTGGTTGCCTTTAGCAATTTTGACCACTCCCTCATTGGAGAAGCTCGCTCTGGCTTAACTGACCAACTAATCTTTGGATTCACTTCCTCTCTTGCTCATCACTCATCACTCCATGTCAGTTTCCTTTTCTGGGAGCGGGAGGAGGAGGGAGACAAGGAGACAGCTTCACCAATATCTCCGGAATCTGGCCCTTCTTCTTCATCCCACTGGCCAGCACACTAGTCCAGACATCCATCAAATTCCGGCTTAATTACCGAATCAGCCTTCTTGCTTAGCTCCCTGCCTCCATTCTCACTCCTCTCCAATCCACACTTCATTCTGCAGCCCAGATCATTTTTCTCAGGTATCATTCTGCACCCAAAATATCAGCTGTGGTATCTGTTAAGCGCTTACTTTGTGCCAGGCACTGTTCCAAGCACTGGGGTAAATACAACCCTCAATAGTTGTTCATTCTCTCTGCATCAAACAGAAACTCCCCCAAATAATAACTATGCTATTTATTAAGCACTTATTTGTGCCCAGTACTGTTCTATGCACTGGGGTAGATACGGGGTAATCAGATTGGACATTGTCGCTGTCCCACATGGGGCTCACAGTCTCATTCATTCAATCGTATTTATTGAGCGCTTACTGCATGCAGAGCACTGTACTAAGCGCTTGGGAAGTACAAGTTGGCAACATATAGAGACGGTCCCTACCCAACAGCGGGCTCACAGTCTAGAAGAATCTAGTCTAGTCACAGATTAGACTAGATTAGAATCTAGTCTAATCACAGTCTAGTCTCAATCTCCATTTTACAGATGAGGTAAGTGAGGCGCAGAAAAGTTAAGTGACTTGCCCAAGGTCACACAGCAGACAAGTGGCGGGGCCGGGATTAGATTCCACGACCTCTGACTCCCAAGCCCGGGCTCTTGCCATTAGGCCGTGCTGCTACTTTGACACTCATTCAACTGTCTCCCTCCTAATTACCCACTCGCTTCTATTATATTACAGCTCATACTCTTAATTCCTCTCAAGCTACTCACTCTGCCCTTCACTCTTCTCTCCTACCGCTGACCTCTTGCTCACCTTCTTCTCCTTCCCCTATCTTTCAAGTCCTACTGAAATGACATCTCATCAGTTAATTTATCATTTTCCCTCCTACTGCCACTTCAGCCCTTCCATGCCTGCTGAGTTCTTAGAGGCTCCCAACCCCATCCTTCTTCCTTACTTCCTCCTCTCTGTAGTTGATTTAAGTAGCTTTCTCCCCTTCTCCTTGAGGGAAGGAATTGCACACTGAGATTCTGCTGTGCTATCTCCCATCGTCGGTGCTCAGTAAATGCTGTTGATTGGATTGATTAATCATCAACTCCAAGGCTTTTTACCCATTGTCACCCTATTTTCTGGTCTGCCCTCTTTTCCCTTATACCCCATTGCTTAAATTCTTTGCTCCCCTCAAGCTGACGACTCGTCCATCCGTTCTTCGCATCTTGCCCCCTGCCCCCGGCAGATTTGCTAAGCCACTTCTCCTTCCCCGCTCTCTTGCCCCGGAAGCCTACTTGAAGACCCACCTCCTCCAAGAGGTACTCCGTGATCGTGTCACCTTCTTGCTCATGACATCCGTGGCAACCGCCCCAGCTCATTTCAGCACTCCTGTGTGATGGTGTATTTATTTAATGAGTTACTGCTCCTCTCGTGAGAATTGGTAGCCCATCCAGGACTTGCTTGGTGTTGCGGGCCAGGGGCGGGTTTTTGAACTTTTAGATTACAGTGCTTTGCACACTGTAAGCACTCAATAAATACGATTGAATGAATGAAGTACATAAACCTTAAAAGGAACTGACTTCTATACCACCGTATTAGGCTACAGTCTCCCACCTCTGTAAGAAGAATTTCTTCTCCTATTGTGGTAAGTGTTGGTAGAACGACCCCAACCACACTGTGTGGAATCAGCTTCATCCAGACTTTTATTTCCACATTCCCCACCCGCCATGAATCGTCTTTCACTGGCAGCCTGAAGTGAATGTCCAGGCTTGTTCCCGGAGCCAGGCTAGCCCTAGCAGGCCGAGACCTCCCCGCCGTCCCTGCTGACAGGACTGCCCTGAGCACGTTCTTTCATTTTTGTCCTTAGGCTCTGTATCTGATAGCGACCAACGGCACCCCCGAACTTCAAAATCCGGAGCGACTGTCGGCCGTATTCCGAGACTTCCTTAATCGCTGTCTCGAGATGGACGTGGACAGGCGAGGCTCTGCCAAGGAGCTCTTACAGGTAAACGAGGCTCGCGGCATGGGGGACAGCCGCATGGGAAGAAGAGTCGCTGATCCACAGGGAGATGGGTCGACCTCTGGCAGAAGTTGCCCCCTTCTAACTTGTTGCCCACAGTTGCTCTGGCAGAAGTTGCCTTTCCCTAGGATGGAACTGATGTAGAACTAGCTTTCCTTCTGTGAGTCAAATCCTGAAACGAGAGTGGGGACTTGGCAGGTTTTAACTGTTCTGGGCACATGGAAGAGGATTTACCCGGATTCTTGCTTAGTGTTGGGAGCAAAATTTCCTTTGGTTTCAAAGCTGCCACCGTTTCCTGGGAGGCTCCCGTCGTGACTGGGCATATAATTGAGAGAGAATTTCATGCTTGCTTGTCCATGCAGGCAGCGAGGCCTAATGGATAGAGCATAAGCTTGGGAGTCGGAAGGACCTGGGTTCTGATCCTGACTCCCTCACTTGCCTGTTGTGTGGCCTTGGGCAAGTCACTTTTCTGGGCCTCCATTAACCTCATCTGTAAAATGGGGGTTAAGACCGGGAGCCCCGTGCGGGACAGGGACCGTGTCCAACCCGATTAGCTTGTATCTACCCCACTGCTTAGTACAGTGCCTGGCACATACAAAGCGCTTAACAAATGCCATATATTATTGTTATTATGAGCGTCATTCCTGGCCCCCCCATTATTGGAGTGAGCTTTACCCTGATGAAACCGGTGGCGAAGCTGGGAAAGGTGGGACTCACTGCCAACAGAATATGTGCTTAAGACTTTGTTTTGGTGTTTTGGCAGTAGTGGTGAGGTGTCGCAGTGAGCCATCCACAATCTCTCGCCCAGTCCTCCTGCACCCCAGCAGGAAGCATTGCAGAACTACTGGGTTGTTTTTTTTCCCAGCTAATTATTTCAGAGAGCAGCCGGGCCTGCTTGGCGAACACCCACTTCACTGGGTGAGGACTTGCCCGGTGCACTCTTCTCAAGAGAGCACTGTAGCCCGGTAAAAAGAGCGTAGGCCCGAGAAATGAGAGACCCGGGGTCCAATCCTAATTCTGCTGTGTGACCTTGGGCAAGTCGCTTAACCTCTCTGGGCCTTAGTTTCCTCCTCTGTAAAACGGGGACGATACCGGCCTTCCCCACTTCTCTGGTGGTGCAAATTGTATTGGACAGGGACTGTATCTGATATGATCATCTCCTATCTACCCCAGTGCTTTGCTAGAAACGTTTTGGCAGCTTGTGAGCCTTTTGGGTGGCTCCAGCTTTGCTCTCCTCTCTCAGCCTCCTCTGTTCGTGAGAATTGACTGTGTCCAACCCAATTATCTTGCATCTGCCCCAGAGCTTAGTATAGTGCCCGGGCACATAGTAAGTGCAAGCATGGCCTAGTGGATAGAGCATGGGATAGAGGACCTAGGCTGTAATCCCGGCTCTGCCACTTGTCTGCTGCGTGAACTTGGGCAAGCCACGTAACTTCTTTGGGCCTCAGTTACCTCATCTGTAAAATGGGGATAAAGACTGTGAGCCCCAGGTGGGACATGAACTATGTCTGACCCAATTACCTTGTGTTTAGAAGCCTGGCACATAGTAAGTGCTTAACAAATACCGTAAAAAATGAATTTTTAAAAACCGCAATTATGGTTGTATGTACCATGTCCAGAAGGAATAGGCCAAGATGGGTGCCCCCCCCAATCCATCACCCCCACCCCCCCCACTCATCTATTAGCCTAGAACCATAGTCTGCTTCCAAAAAGGTCCAGAGAGCATCCAATTCTAAGCAATTTTGGTGCTCTTCGAGGAAGAGCTAGGAACAGTTTCAGACTTTACATCCGGAGGACGCCTGGGATTTTGAGATTCTCCAGGTCCATTTTGGGGAAGGGCCCAGAAGCTCACAGGCGTAGGATGTTGGAAAACAACATTATTCCTTGTTTCTCTGGCTGCGCGTGTGGTTTTGTGATGTATTTTTAAAATGGGCAACAGAGAAGTCCAAGAACCAGGTTGAGAGAAGGGCCAGGTGTGGCGGAGTGTGGTCTGTCATCATTATCATCAATCGTATTTATTGAGCGCTTACTGTGTGCAGAGCACTGTACTAAGCGCTTGGGAAGTACAAGTTGGCAACATATAGAGACAGTCCCTACCCAATAGTGGGCTAGCCCAGGCCTAGAAGTCAGAGGACCTGGGTTCTAATCTCGGCTCCGCCACTTGTTAGTATGCTTGGTTTTGTTGTCTGTCTCCCCCTTTTAGACTGTGAGCCCACTGTTGGGTAGGGACTGTCTCTATATGTTGCCGACTTGTACTTCCCAAGCGCTTAGTACAGTGCTCTGCACACAGTAAGCGCTCAATAAATACGATTGATTGATTGACCTTGGGCAAGTCACTTCACTTCTCCCAGGCCTGTTACCTCATCTTTAAAACGGGTATTAAGACAGTGAGCCCAATGTGGGACAGGGAATGTGTCTAACCTGATTATCTTGTATCTACGCCCAGCACTTAGTACAGTGTCTGGCACATAGTAAGCGCTTAACAAATGCCATAATTATTATTATTATTAATGTTGTTGTTGGTTTTGAGGTTTCTGTTGCTCACAAGCAGAAAGTTGCTTAAAACGAGCGGTGCCTGTTAGGTTCAGAAACGATGCCACTAACTGCTCATCTTCTTTTCTCTAGCATTCATTTTTAAAATTAGCCAAGCCTCTCTCCAGCCTGACTCCTCTGATCATTGCAGCCAAGGAGGCGATTAAGAACAGCAGCCGCTAGCACTGGGGGCCCGCCCCCCCTCCCACCCCACTCCCCCATGCCAGTTCCCTCGGGAGCAGGACTGGAAAAAAAAAAAAAAAGAAAAACTCTCAAACCTCAACTCCTGTGCTGCCGGCCGGCCGGACCAAAAAGACAGACCGTCGTCGACAGGCCTAAAGGGTGGGGCGGAATCGGCTCTCCTAGGAATAGCAACTTCCCATGAGTCTTTCTCCCTGCTCCTCAGATCACTTAACTTATTCTCCCAGCCGGAACACAGCCCGAAAGGAGGACAGCGAACACGGACGTGGCTTCCTCGGGGCCGTTTCCCACACGAAGCAAGAGGACTTCCTCGCAGTGAACAAACATTTCGCGCATTCACTTTTAAAACGGTGGGCTCTTAGAGGTGCACAGTCCCTTCTCTGAATGTTTTGGTTGGCTTCGGAGTTGGAGAAGGGGGTAGGGTGGCAGGGGAGAGGACCTTCCTGGGTTCAGGGACGACCTCGAAACCTCCTCCACGTAGTACGTTCATTCTTTTAGAAGGCCAGGAAGAAAGGACTAGTTAGAATGAGGGCAGCGGGGGGACCCAGCCTCCTGTTGAAGCAGCAGGCCTCCAATATCTCCCTCCCATTTTGAGCCTCCTTCCGTAGTGGCAGCTTGAGTTGTGCAACTCTTTCTTTTCCTTGGAAAAGTTTATTTTAAGGAATAAAAAATACAGTAAAAAGATGGATGAGTTTCCGCAGAAAGGTATTTTTTGTTGGTTTTTTTTTTAAGTTGATGCTTTGACGGTATCCCAGCACATTTTTTCACCCCAGGAGAGTTTACCCGGCAGTCTGTGTAAGCTTGCATTTGGACTACTGGAAAGGCGCGAGTGGAAATAACATTTCTAGAGAGCCGCTCCCAACCCAGGGGAACCTGCAGGGAGAGATGGGGGTTTTTTTTAGGGCAGAGAGACCTGAGGGCAATAAGGTGAACGAAGATGAAATTGCCTGCTTTCGGATCTTCATGCGGTACGCGTATATTGAGGGAAGAAGAAACTTCTCAAAGATTATCGAGCCAGGGAGTGATCTTTTTAACATGAGATGAAGGTTGTTCAATTTGACCATTTGTACTTTTTAATGATAAAGTGATCTGCAGGTGACAGTCGTGATTAGCCTGTACTCAGAAAATCTGTTTTTGTAGAATATTTGCTGCAGTATTTTCAGTTTTAAAAATGGGTGGACAGCGGAATGTGTTCCAACAGCGCTTGACTAAGGCTTCTGCTAGAGTCCATCCTGTGACCTTTCTGATGCTATTGCAGGTAAAGATTTTTTTCAGATTCAGCTTGGTGGTGTTTGAATACCAGCTCCATCTTCCAACCAGCTCCTCTCCCTCATCCCCTCCCCTCAATGTGGTTCCCAAAATATACCTAGTTTGGGTTTGTCTGAGACCCACTGGGGAAATACTGAGTATTTTTGGTTTTTGTGGTTGGGTTTGGAATACACAGTTAAGGATTTACGCTGACGAAAAGGAAAAAAAAAAGATTCGGAGAATTTCTGAGAACAGTATATTGCTTCTCTTTTTGAGTTAACTGTCTAATTGTTAGGACCTAGAAGATAGCATTTGGAGTCCTTGAAAACCTGTTGATTTGTAATTTGTCGTGTATTCAGTGGGGCATTGTCTTCATGCGATGGTGAGAAGTCAAGGGGAAAGTGATTGTTTCTATTTCCATGTATTGCTTTCTCTCTGCTGAAAATGCAGCAAGCTGACCCATGTAAGATAGCACTTTCTCTGGAGAGTTTCTGTCCAACGTACAATGGTACTCCCCTTTGTTTAGGCAGTTACATTATTTGATTTCCTGCTATCCTATTTGTTGTCTTCAGCCGTGACATTGGTGTGTTTTTGTTGTTGGTTTTTTACACCCCCTTCCCAGGTGATCTCTGAAAAGGGATCATGGAAAAAGAAAATCTAAAGGTCATCTCACTCTGGCGTGATGGGATGGAAAATTAATTGGGGCCAGTGTTCTCAATGCAACTGCTTTTTCATAAGAGGCCTTAATTTGTATTTTCTTTTTTTAACAGTTTATTCTGTTTTGCAGTAGTAAATGCTAGGATGCTGACCTATCTCAGTAAGTAATCCTCCACCCCAACCAAATGGCACCCAATAGTGGAATCTAGCTGACTCCGAAATGGAGGAGCCGCATCTCCGAGGTGTTTCCTTGGAGAGGGGGAAGGAGTAATCTTGGGCCCTGGGCCCCAGGCCTGCTCCTGAACCTTATTTTCTTATTGGTGTGATGTTTTCTGCGTATCTGAGCAGATCACGCGAAAGCATCCCGGAGCATCTTTGCCTCTGCAAAAAAAGTCATCTTATGCAGCCTATTGTAAATCTTTGGGGCCGGCCTCTGGCAGTCACCCCAATTCCAAAGACCCGTCCCAGGGTTGGAGAGTTACAGGGGTATCATTTTAAGAAGTGGAAAATTTTTCCTCGCATCACCTAATAATTTGTTTTCTAACCCTGTAGGTATCTCCTCCCTCACCCCAACCCACAGGTCAGAATTGCAAAGTCTTTACGTCACTCCAAAGCTCTAGGCTGGTGAGGGGGTGTGAACACTGAGCCAGAAGCGCTGGATAGTACTTGTTGAGCGCTTCCTACTCTGCAGAGCAGTAACAAGCAGCGCAGCCAAGAGATGAGTTAGAAGCACAGTAAAAGCGATTTGGGAAAACACAGGTACCATTTTAGTAAGGATCCAGGGAAAGGTCCCGGGGCGGCTGGATTTCTGGAACTTCCGAGGCCATCGGGTTGGTCGCCGCGCCCAGGGAACGTTTGAAACGTCCCCTGTTTTGTCTGTCTGCTACTGTAAATACATTTGCATCTCCCGTTACTGGACATCCATTTGGCTACTGGATAGCCAAATCTTTTTTGCAGGGTAACTCAAGTATGCATTCCTCTTCTCTTATGGGGTCCACGTTTCTTTCAGGCTGGGGAATTTCAGAGCCTCATTTTTGTTCCCGTCAGCCGGCCCCCATGCCTCGCCCTCCCCCAGAAGCACAGTCAGCTACTCAAAGGCAAGGAAAACTGGCATGACTTCCCGTCTGCCAGAGAGTGTTTCTTTCCGAGAACTTGGAACTATTTTTGTGTACAGAAAGACTATTTCTCAATTCAGCGAGCATGCAACTAATCCTATTCCTTTGCTCCGCGGATTGTCAAGCGAGTAGGCTGGTAGTCCAAGCGAAATCACAGAATCACCGGATAGAAACATGGAAAATGAAGGCAGAAGTCAAGCCTGTCTGGCTAGAACACAGAACAGCTGGACGAGAAACTGTTGGTAGAGGTGCAGTGAGCTTCCTAGCCTGGGTGCTGAAGGTAAATTCATACACACACACACACACATCAGCTCCTCTCTCTCTCTCTCTCTTCCTCCCATCAAAAGACAGCTGGGGAGAGGCTGCTCACAAATTGAGCAGCAACCCCTTTCAAGCACTTTCTTTTCAGGCCCTCGAAGTTGGTAGAAAGTGTCGGCCAGCACCCGTGCCTGGTGTGACCTAGCCAAGGTGGCCCCTGCATCTTTTACTAGTGTCCTTACGTTTGAGCTTTGGAGGGCAGCAGGGCCCTTAGAAAAAAAAATGTTTGGGTCACCACCCCTGCTCCTTGGCCTGTTCCAGTTCCCATCTACGGGCTCGTGGTCCTAAATACGCACCAGACGAGCGGTTCAAGAAGCCCCGTAGCTCTACCGGGTGAGGAAATGTGACAGAAATCTGGGTGGGTGGAGGGTGAGTCCATTCCCACTCTCTCTTGTGGGTGTTCACGTCATTCGTCCCAAGCTTTCACATGGACAGTAACGGTTCTGATCCACAGGTTAAGGGCAGTTCCCTCAACAGCCACCCACTGTGTACAGTCGCCGATGCCCCCGTCACCTCCGCTCCGATGTGGTGCTTTACAGATCACGCTGGGGAAATCGGGGCTCAGGTTTTCAGCGTCTGAGCCTTCTGCCGTTGATGACTGCTGAGATTCAGGCCCAGGTAGTAAAGGCAAAATGCGAATGGAGTTGCTAGAGACGACACCACGATAGCAGCATTCAGCAGTGTTGTCGGGGGCTGGGGGGAAGGATGCAGGACCAAAAGATAAATATCCAGATGAAAAGAGCGTGTGACAGCCAGCTCGGCTTGGAATGACCCTCCTTGTGACTAGTAACCATGTGGGATTACTGTATGCTTATGGTATTTTATGGACGCACAAACGCACACACAAACCGCTGAGGTTTTGCACTATATCCTGGAAGCATTAATGATTTCAGTGAACCTCAGTGCAATCCCCAGTTCAGTTGAAAGTAACCTGTCCTGGGGTCTTCTGAATTCCCCTTGGGGTATCTGGATGAAAACAAAACCCAGAGTAGGAGTCTTAATTTTCATTTTTTTTTTAAATCAGAGCTGCATCTCATTTTGCTGGACATTCCTTTTTTTTTAGGATGTGTTATCTGTAAAAACCGTGTGGTGAAATTCTCCTGTAACTTTGGATTAAAAGGTACCTATGGTTTAAAAAAATAATAAGTTATTTTCTTTTAATGCTGACGGCCTGGCTCCATCTTGATGACCTCGGCATCCTTTTTTTTTTTGGAAAGAGAATTTTTTTTGTTTCCAATATTAAGTTATTTTAAATTGTGGTTGAAGCAATAGAAAATTGAAATATGGATTGTGCATGACCGTGTCTTGAGTGTAAAAAATATTGCAGTTTGAAACTTGGACCTAAAGTATTGAGAATAAAAGTGAAATACCATCGAAGGGTTTGGCTTTGCGCGCTCTGTCTCGCAATCCCTGTGTCGTGCTATAGCCAGTCACATTTCTTGGGGCCTTAGAGAAGCATCTCTCTGGAAGTCATCGAAGCCATGGTACCTGATCTCTCTCCTCGCCTCCCCCAGCTCCACGCCAGCCCCAATGCCACGCTACATCAAACGACGGAAGGAACGGAAATGTACCTGAGGGAACGCCAGGAAGTTTCGAGGTAAGTCCAAGAGGAATCCACCCTCAAACGTCACCTATGAAACTGTGCCTCCTTTTACACAGTCTGAAGCCACCTGAAGTCCCTCAGCCTTTGGGGGTGGGTTTCCTCCAACCTCCTCAGCCCGACCCTGAATGGCTTTTTCACCGCAAGACCGAGTCTGGGCAATAAGTGGGCCAGAAGGCAGTAGATTAGGCAGAGGAGGGGGGAGCTGCGGATGATAGAGTGACGAGAATTTGTCTCCCTCCACTCCCTGCCAGCCAGCTGAGGGGATCTTCACTTCCCAGTTGGAACCGCAGTGGATCGAGGAAAGGAACCGAGGCCTGGAGGTGGGGGTCCTCTCTCGGGGGCCAAGGCCTGGTAAGTCCCAGCCGTGTTAAGACACCGTGACACTCCTTCCACTCTGCCACTCCCTGACAGAGACCCAGGGAGGCCCAGGCCAAGAGAAGTGGAGAGATGTAGAGAAACATGCAGAGAGATTGAGACGCGGACTCTCAGAGAAGCAGAGAGAGACTCAGAACTGTAGAAAGGCAACAGAGTCACAGTCTTGGAGACACGCAGAGAGATGCAAGGAGGTGTAAGGACAGAGATGTAGAGCCCTTAAGTCAGATGGACAGGTGCAGATAGAAAGCAAGATCTAGAGACCGTGATGGACACAGAGAGACAGGCAGTCCCACACAGAGATTCAAATAGATCAGAGAATAGAGGGGCAGTGATACAGAGAGAACTGAAAGAGGTAGAGACGGTTTCAGAAAGGTGAGACACAGGTAGAGGCAGGGATGATAGATGCAAAGGTGTATGTATAGAGATGGGGAGATACAGGTGAAGAGATATATATGTATATATGCTTATATACATATATGTATATTTATACATATATGTATAGCTTATATACATATATGTATATATGCCTGTATATATGTATATATGCTTGTACATATTTTTTACTCTATTTTACTTGTACATATCTATTCTATTTATTTTATTTTGTTAGTATGTTTGGTTTTGTTCTCTGTCTCCCCCTTTTAGACTGTGAGCCCACTGTTGGGTAGGGACTGTCTCTATATGTTGCCAACTTGGACTTCCCAAGCGCTTAGTACAGTGCTCTGCACACAGTAAGCGCTCAATAAATACGATTGATGATGATGATGATCGCAAGGTATGAAATGCAGAGTCAGGGAGAGAAGCTCAGTGATGTAGAGAGACAGGGAAAGGCAGTGACAGAAGCAGGGAGACATGGAGAGAGGGACTGAGAGATGCACAGTGAAATGCAAAGATATGGAGGTAGAGACAGACATGTTGAGAGAGATGCAGAGAGACACATAGAGGGTAGACTGGGGCTCAGAGAGAAATGTAGAGAGGGACAGATGCAGAAAAAGATGTAGGGATGTGCAGAAAGACACACAGGGATGCAGAGACAGAGTTGGGAGACCGGCAGAGATGTAGCTGCAGAGAGACAGATGAAGAGATTCAGAGAGGCATACAGATATGGCTCCACTTACAGAGAGGAGGTGAAATTCAGGACATTACAGAGAGTGATGCAGACTAGAACTTAGGCAAAGATGTAGAAGGACAGAGAGGTAGAGATTTAGAGATGCACACAGAGGGCAGTGCAGAAAGATAGTAAGTACTTTATAATCACCATCGTCATCATCTGTTTTTGTGACTTTGCCAAGCACTGCACTAAGTGCCGAGGTGGAATCAGGACAGCCAGGTCAAACACAGCCCCATCTCAAACAGGGCTTTCAGTCTAAATAGGTGGGAGAACAAGTATGGAGGAGTCATTTTACAGATGAGGAAACTGGGGCACGGAGAAGTGGAATGACTTGCCGAACGACACACGACGGGCAAGTGGCAGAGCTGGAAGGAGAACCCAGGTCCTCTAACTCCCGGCCCCATGCTCTTTCCCTTGGGGGCACGTGACTTCCCAGGAAGAGATGCAGAGAGAGATACAGAGGCCAAGAGAGTACAGATTCAGGTGAGAGGAAGAGACATGTAGACAGAGTCACAGAAAGGCAGAGAATAACAAGGAGATGCAGAGAAGTACGAGTTGCAGAGTCCAAGAGAAAGTCAGAGATGTACAGATACTGCAAGACAGGAAGAGATACAGAGAGGGACCAAGAGAGAGGCAGAAATGCTTAGGGAGAGATAGAGATGTGGATAGAGACAGAGTGTCAGAAGTAGAGACATATTCAGAGAATGTAGGGAGGCATGCAGAGACACCAGTGTGCAAAGAGATAGCTCCAAAGAGAGAACTATAGAGAAATATGCAGACATATTAGAGATTCACTCATTCAGTCACATTTATTGAGCACTTACTGTGTGCAAAGCATTGTACTAAGTGCTTGGGAGAGACGAATATAACAATGTGACACATTCCCTGTCCACAATGAGCTCACAGTCGCGATGTAGAGAGACAGATGCAGTGTCGCAGAGATGGAGAGACACAGTCACAGAGGGAAACAGGTAGAGTGAGAGATGCTGAGACAAAGAGGGAAGCAGAGATTTAGAAAAAGGCAGAGAAATGTGGAAAGGGGAAGATGTAGACAGAGACAGATGCTGACCGTAGTGGCAGAAACACAGAAGGAAGTAGAGCTACAGAGGCTCAAAGAGGGAGCGAGAGAGGCAGAGGTGGAAACACAGAGAAGGAAGTAAAGAATATAGAGGCAGAAACACAGACTGAGAGAAAGCGCTAAGGCAGGGAGGCAGACTTAGAGGTATAATGATGCAAAAAGGAAGAGAGGCAGAGACTCAGAGAGGTCAATAGGCAGAGACACACACAGAGACCAGAGGACAACAGGCAGAGACACGGAGATCAGAGGACGACAAGCAACGGGCAAGAGGTAGACAAAGACTCAGATCTCTAGGCAGAGATGTAGAGAGGTCAATAGGGAGGCAAGCTCTGTACGTCACAGGCAGATATTTAGAGAGATTGATAGGCAGAGGTGCAGTAACCAAGAGATGTGGAAATAGAGAAGTACACACTGGGGAGAAAGAACTAATGACGTGGTGACTCAGAGAAGCAAGAAAGGAAGAGATGGAGACTCGGAGACCGAAAGGCAGACTCAAAAACTTTGAGTCCCAGAGGCAAAGATGCAGAGACTGAGAGACAGACGTGCCACTAGAGAAGTAGGGACACAGAGACTGCCACTACTTCATCATAAGCATCTGCCTCTCTGAAAGGTAGAGACATGGAGATACACATAGAGAAGTAGAGGCAGGCAGAAATGAGGCAAAGGCAGAGATGCAGATCCTCAGAGTCTTAGAAAGGTGGAGGGGCAGAGACAGAGAGAGAAGTAGAGATGCAGAGATTGTCTCTACGCCATTTGCATCTGCTTTTCTGAGAGCAGACTCTGCAAATTAGGTTGAGAGGCAGAGGCACAGATGCAGATAGAGAAATAAAGGGGTAGAGGAGCAGAGACACAGCAATTAGGGTGGGAAAGAGGCAGAGATGCAAAGAGAAAAGTAGAGACGGAGAGGCAGAAATGAGACAAAGGCAGAGATGTAGATCCTCAAAGAGTTAGAAAGGAAGAGGGGCAGAGAGAAACAGAGAGAAGAGATGCACAGACACAGAGTGGTTTAGAGACAGAGATCCAGAGATAAAAAGACACAGAGATGTAGTGAAGCATGGTCCCAGAGAGGCAGAGACACAAACCAAGGGGAAGTGATACAGAGAGGGAGGCAGATCTAGAGATGCAGAGACCCAGAGAGGTACAGAGGCAGAGACATCAAGAAACTGACATTCAGACTAAGAGAATTAGAGAGGCAGAGACAGTCATAGAGATGCAGATACAGAGGGAGTTAGAGGTGTTGGAGATGCAGACAGTGTGAGATACAGAGACCCAAATGCAAACAGAGAGGCAGTGAGATGCAGAGAGACAGAGAGGCCGAGAGATTCAGAGCAGGACCAAGTGAGAGGCAGAGAGATGAAGTGTGTGTGTGTGGTGTGTGTGAGAGAGAGAGAGAGAGAGAGGTGCAGAGGAAGAAACAGAGATAGTCACAGAAGTGGAGATACAGATATGAGAGGAAAACATGGAGACGAGAGAGATTTAGGCACAGCAGTGCACAAAGAAAGACAGAGACACAGAGATGTAGAGATCCAGACAAAGAGAGGGTGGTGCAGACAGACATGTGGAGGGATAAAGATGCAGAAAGATATATACAGAGGCATAGAGGTGTGTGGAGAAATATTGGAAGACACATACAGGGGCAGAGACACAGAGATAGACATAGATGTACAGATAGATGCTGAGAGACAGGCAGAGATGCATAGAGACAGCCACAGATGTAGAGAGAGATGCAGAAGTGTAGAGACACACAGAGAAAACAAGAAGTGAATAGCAGAGAGGCAGAGACACAATGAGACATGGAAAGAAGGAATGAAAGTGGGGAGAAATCAGAAAGAAGGTGGGCTACGGAGATATTAAAATCACAGAGATTCAGTTGCATATAGACAGAGAGATGCTGAGAGATAGGGACCTGGATAGAGAGAGAGATACAGGGAGAGAGAGATGGACATACATACTGGACACAGACTCAAATAGGAATGGAGAGAGAGAGAGAGATGTAGAGATGCAGAGATGGACAGAAATGTAGGGAGAGAGAGATAGTTGTAAAGGCAGAGATAAATGTAGAAACAGAAACAGACAGATGGAGAGAAGTGCAAAGACTCAAAAGAGGGCGAGTCATAGAGATCCAGAGAAAGACATGTAGAGGGAGTTGCAGAGAGACAGAGAAAGTCAAAATGGAGACAGGCAGAGAATCAGAGGGAGATGCAAAGAGCAACAGAGATGCAGGGAGTCAGAGAGGTAGAGCTATAGAGAGCAACTCAGAGGGACTGAGGCGCAAAGATATATAGACAGACACCAAGAGTAGAGACATATTGAGACCCAGGGAGACTAAGAGAGATAGACACGGACCCAGGGAAGGATAGAGGCAGAAAGGGAGTCAAGCTGAGAGACAGCTAGAGGCAGAGAGAGATAAACATAGAGGTTAAGACAAGAGAAACTGAGGGAGGCACAGTGAGACCATCACAGAGGCGGAGTGGGCTAGTGGCATAGAGAGACACCAAGACAGAGGCATAAAGAAAGAGAAAGGCACAGGCATATAGACAGAGAGACACAGAATATAAGGAACAGACACAAAGAAGCAGAAAGACAGTCAGAAAGTACTTCACAAGCTGAGGCACAGAGAGAGAGAAAGTAACAGAAATAGACAGAGATGGTGATAGAGAAAGCAAGAGACAAGCTTAGAGAGACAGAGACTTGGAGCCAGAAAGCTGCAAGGAGATAGGGGGAGAGAGACAGAGATAGTAAGACAGAGACTTAGTGACAGCCAGGGACCAAGAGATAGAGACAGCAGCAGAGGGGCAAGTGCACAGAGAGGGAAACAGGAAAAAAGAAAGGCACAGGGACAGCTAGTGGAGACAGAGAGACATAGAGGGAAAGAAGAGACACATACAGGGACCAGGTTGGATGGAGAGGGGGAGAAATACAGTCAGAAAATGGCACTAAGACAGACCGAAAGAGAGTCAAGGGACAGAGAGGTAGCTGGAGAGTAAGACAGGGAAAGTGTGGTCCGGTGAAAAGAGCCATGGCCTGGGAATCGGAGGACCTGGGTTCAAATTCCAGCTCCACCACTTACCTGCTCTGTGTCCTTGGCCAGGTCGCTTCACAAGTCTGTGCCTCTGTTTCGTCATCTGTAAAAGGGGGAGTCAATGGGGAGTCTTCTCCTCTTCACACTGTGAGCCCTGTGGAGGACAGAGACTATGTTCAAACTGATGATCTTGTATCTCCCCCCACAGCGTTAAGTGCCAAGCACTGTGCTAAACAAATGCCACTGTAATTGTTAAAGAGATAGCAAGAGAGAGGGGGATAAAGATAGAGAGAGGGACACAGAGAAACAGCTAGGGAGAGCGCAAGAGAGGAACAGAGTGGCCTGATGGACAGACCCCAGCCCTGGAAGTCGGAAGATCTGGTTTCTAATTCTGCTCTGCCACTTACCTTCTGCGGGACCTTGGCTTCACATCCCCATGCCTCAGTTTCCTCATCTGTAAAATGGGGATTCAATACCCATTCTCCCACCTACATAGGGCTCAGAGTCTGGATCCAAACTGATTATACTGTATCTACCCCAGAGCCTAGTACATGCTTGGCATACAGGATGGGCCTAACAGATACCCTTTTAAGACAGAGAGGGAGAGAGAGAAAAACAGATAGGGAGGCAGATGGTGAGAGAGGAAGAGTGAGACAGACAGGGGGGAAGATGCAGACAGATAATATATGACCTCCAACCCCGACTCACCCTCACCCCAGCCTGGGTGCACGCCACGAGTGGGTCACAGAGAGACTAGTAGTAATAGTGGTGGTAGTAATAAAAGTATTTATTAAGCACTTACTGTGCAGAGCACTGGACTAGGCACTGGAAGAGAATCCACAGGTGGGAATTAGACAAGGACTCCCAATCTAACAGTATAAGGGAAGAGAAAGGACTGAAGTGTTAAAAAAAATAATAATAAAGCAACACAGACAAATCCACAAAAAATTCAGCAGCGGGGGCTGCGGCTGTGAAGCGGGATTTTGGGCTCCAAGGGGCTCAGACGGGTACATTGTAGGCACCGCATCACCCGGACCCCACTGGGATTCCCGTTGCAGCTGCTGTTCTCTGCCCCTCCGGGGAGATAGGAGGCAGGATGTGAGCGACGGAACGGGTTGGCCTGTGCCAATTCCCGGGGAGGTGGCGTGGGCACCTGGCCGGTCAGAGGACCACCGAGGGGGCCTGGCAACAGATGGTGGCCTCAGCCTGGCGCCCACGGAGAGGCAGGGAGCAGTAACCCCCGGGAGCAGGAGGGAAGGGGGTCATTACTACAGTCACCATTCGTGGCCGCAGTGGAGGGGGCAGCTTCAGCTAGTACCCGACCAGTCCCGGTGCTGTGGGGAACAAGAAAGGGTCCAAACCGTGGATGTAGCAGACGGGAGCGAGGATGTACGGAGAGCCGCCCGTCTGCTGTTCTCCCTTGTCCTCGCAGGGGTCTTGGGCCCGGGAAGTCACAGCTCCAGGAGGCTGTCGCTGGAGACCACCCTGAGGGTCACGTGGCCCGACGCAGCCTGGCCCTGGCCCTTCCCCTGCAGCGGCAGGGTCTGCTGGTCCCGAGGGGCATCAGGGGTGGCCACTAAGACCACCTGCCCCAGGAGCTGGTCGCAGAGGAGTTTGCTGTTCCAGACCTGGGGAGCAAGGCGGCGGGCACAGGGGTGAGCCGGGACTGGGATGAATAATAATAATAATAATAATAATAATAATAATAATAATAAATAATAATAATAATAATAATAATAATGGCATTTATTAGGCGCTTGCTATGTGCAAGACACTAAGTGCAGGGGAGGTTACAAGGTGATCAGCTTGTCCCACATGGGGCGCTCAGTCTTAATCCCCATTTTACAGATGAGGTCACAGGCATAGAGAAGTGACTGGCCCAAAGTCACACAGCTAAGTGGCAGCTGTCAGCGCTTAGTACTGGTGCTTAGTACAGTGCTCTGCACACAGTAAGCGCTCAGTAAATACGATCGAGTGAATGAAGTGGCAGAGCCGGGATTTGAAGGCAGCGAAGGCACTGGCTCACGGTGCCCCAAGCTTGCCCTGGGCACCTTGGCACCTCAGCCCCCTCCCAGTCCCAGAGCCCACTGCTTGCAGGCTGCCCCACCTGAACTCACAGGCGAAGTGGCAGAATGGCGCAGTGGTTTCTCCTCCCTGCTCGTGCCTGGGGACACTGTGTTGGCCTTTGGGCTGCTGGGTTGGCTGGGGCCTGTGTCCATTGTACTCTCCCCAGCGCTTAGTACAATGCTCTGCACACAGTAAACGCTTAAAAAAATTGGTTGACTGCCTCTGCCGTGCAGTAGCACAGTCTATAATAATAATAATAATAATAATAATAATAATAATGGCATTTATTAAGTGCTTACTATGTGCCAAGCACTGTTCTAAGCGCTGGGGAGGTTACAAGGTGATCAGGTTTTCCCACGGGGGGCTCCCAGTCTGAATCCCCATTTTACCGATGAGGGAACTGAGGCCCAGAGAACTGAAGTGAATTGCCCAAAGTCACACAGCTGGCAACTGGTGGAGCTGGAATTTGAACCCATGACCTCTGCCTCCAAAGCCCATGCCCTTTCCACCGAGCCACACTGCTTCTCTATGTGTGCCCCTCCCTGCGTCTGCACAAGTCCCGAGTTGTGCACCTGCGGCTGCGGGAGGGTGGCTCTGCATCCCCAGAGTTAGGGGCTGTCCGCACACGGGAAGGGCTGCACATACATGTAGGCATCTGAACAGGTGGCAGTGTGCGTGTGGCAGCAGGGGAGGTAGTTCAGAAGTGTATAGGTGTACAGGCATCTTAAGGGGAAGAGAAGGGAGGAAGGGGTGTGTGTGTGCGGACGCTCACCCAGGGGCCCTCCGTGCCCTTCTCACCTGCACCACCAGTGGATCCTTGAAGTCTTTTCTGTAGAAAACGGCCTGGGTGTTGAACACGGCATCAACGGTGTTCCTCTGCACGGTGGAGCGGATTCGCTCTCCGCCACACTGGATCACCACGTAGGGGTCGACGCCTGGGACCAAGACGGCTCCATCAATGCGGGGGCCGGGGGCAGGACCCCATCCCAGGACCCCGGGGGCCTCCCCTTCCCTTGATCTGTCTGAGTGGCCTCAGGTGGAGGGTGGTTAGACCAGAGCACGGCCCTCAGGACCAGGCCCCGGGGCTGGAGGTTGGATCTTTTTGGAGGAAGGGACTCTGGGGAAGATGAGGACAGAGTAACCACGGCGCTCCCCGCCACGCTCTTACCCCCAGCCTGGCCCCGCGGCACCAGGCCCCCGGCACTGCGGACCACCAGCTGGGTCACCCCGCGGGGGAAGCCACACAGCAGGCTCCGGCAGGTCACCTTCGGTTTGTCCAGCTTTAGCTCCCTGCGCGGGGGGGAGAGGGACAAGGAATCTCAGCTAGGGGGGCGGGCAGGGCACAGAGCAGGGGTGCCAAAGGAGGGAAGGGAGCGGCAGGGTACCTACTGGAAGCAGGCGGGCCCGTCGGTGAAGAGCCTCAGGAGGAAGTCGCTGGCGTCCCCGGGCTGGAAGGTGGTGGGGATGAGGACGTAGCGGCCCCGCGGCAGAAGTTTCCTCAGGAACATGGCCCGTGTGTCCGCGTACGTGGAAGTGGACGTGTGCTCCTGGATGTGCATGTGGTGGATCCGGAAACGCCGGTTCTCCTCCACCTGTGGGCACCCAGTCAACCCCCGCCCACCGGCCCCACTGGTCATCCCTGCCCCGTTGAGGGCCGCTGGGAACTCATTCATTCATTCATTCAATCGTATTTATTGAGCGCTTACTGTGTGCAGAGCACTGTACAAAGCGCTTGGGAAGTGCAAGTTGGCAACATATAGAGACGGTCCCTACCCAACAGTGGGCTCACAGTCGAGAAGGGGGAGACAGACAATAAAACATATTAACAAAATAAAATAAATAGAATAAATATGTACAAATAAAATAGAGTAATAAATACGTACAAATATATATACAGATGCTGTGGGGAGGGGAAGGAGATAAGGGGAGGATGGGGAGGAGGGGGGCTCAGTCTGGGAAGGCCTCCTGAAGGAGGTGAGCTCTCAGTAGGGAAAATGGGGGAGGATCCCACCAGCCAAAAGGCCCCCCGCACCCTCTGCTCTCTGGACGGCTCCACCTCGATGTCCCACCCACCTCCCGAACACAACTTCTCATCTGTCTCACTGCCAGCCCCTTGCCCACATCCTCTAGACTGCAAGCTTGTTGTGAGTGCGGACAGTGTTTGTTATATTGTACTCTCCCAAGTACTTAGTACAGTGCTCTGCTCACAGTAAGCACTCAGTAAATACAATTTACTGACTTCCCATGTCCGTCCTGCAGCTCCCTCCCCGTCAAAGCCTTATTAAATCCTTATTAAAACCACCTTCAAATCCT
This sequence comes from Tachyglossus aculeatus, assembly GCF_015852505.1. Taxonomy (NCBI): domain Eukaryota; kingdom Metazoa; phylum Chordata; class Mammalia; order Monotremata; family Tachyglossidae; genus Tachyglossus; species Tachyglossus aculeatus. Next base: position 14,616,540 of record NC_052071.1, on the reverse strand, counting down.
TATTAAAATCACAGCTCCTCCAGGAGGCCTTCCCCAAATAAGCCCTCATTTTCCCTACTACCTCTGCGTCCCCTGGGCACTGGGCTGTGTTCCCCTTCGATACTCACACCACCCTTAGCACTGGGGCAGAGTGGAAGTCTATGTACCTACCAGTAATTTATTTTAACACCTGTCTCCCCCTTTGGTCTGTGAGCCCTTTGTGGGCCGGGATAGTGTCTACCAGCTCTATTGTATTATACTGTCCCGAGCACTTAGTCCAGTGCTTTGCACACAGTAAGCACTCAATAAATACGAGTGATAGGTGGGACTGTCCCGGAGAATTGTGTTGCCGGATGCAACCCGTGCAGATCGTCCCCGAGACGTCCACCACCAGCCCTGCCCCGCGCCCCCGGCCGGACTCCCACCTTGAAGAGCGAAAAGCCGATGGTGAAGTTATCTCCGCAGCCCTCTTTCCGGTGAATCCGCTGGTCTCGCTGCTGCAGGGAGATCAGCACTTGGTCCTCTGCCTTCTTGATGTCAAAGACGTACTGTAAGGACACAGCAAGATTCAACCTGGACTTGAGCCCAGCAGGGGCCCAGGCCCACAGGATCAGGTCGGACGGACACTAAAGTGGACCAACCCATCAGCTTTCCTAGAGTCCCTCATTGTGGTAGCCATCTGGTCTAGCAACTCTATTACATTAGGCTCTCCCGAGCGTTTAGTCCAGTGCTCTGCCCACAGTAAGCCCCCAATAAACACCACTGATCAGCTGACTGAATGCCATGGCAAAGGAGTCAGACTAACTGCCAGTACCCAGTGTGTCCCCAGTAAGTAATTCTGGACCCAGTTCCGGGCTGGGCCCAGGCCATGGGGAGGAAGGATTTGAAAACGACACACAGAACGCCGAGATGCCAACTTGTACTTCCCAAGCGCTTAGTACAGTGCTCTGCACACAGTAAGCGCTCAATAAATACGATTGATTGATTGAGACCCCTCTGTCGGAGGAGCCTGTCTTGCCTGACCACTGCTCAGCCCCCGATGGAAACCACCTCGGAGCAGGAGGCAACTCTCCCGCGTTCTACACTGACCTAAGCCATGAATGAGGCTGGGCCACCTGTCCCAAGTCCCTTAGCCTCTCTGGGCCTCTGCCCCCCAACCTGAAACAAGATTGAGCCATATCAGAGAAGCAGCGTGGCTCAGTGGAAAGAGCATGGGCTTTGGAGTCAGAGGTCATGGGTTCAAATCCCAGCTCCGCCAATTGTCAGCTGGGTGACTTTGGGCAAGTCACTTCACTGGGCCTCAGTTCCCTCATCTGTAAAATGGGGATGAAGACTGTGAGCCCACGTGGGACAACCTGATCACCTTGTGTCCCCCCAGTGCTTAGAACAGCGCTTTGCACATAGTAAGCGCTTAACAAATACCATCGTTATTATTATTATTATTATTATCATACCTGAATAAGCAAAGGGGACTGAAGAAGGGCTAGAAGAGAGAAAGGAGAGTGAAGGAATTGTGGGAGGAAAAAAGAAGGTGGGGAGGGGCCAAAAAGAGTTAAGAAGAGGGCTGATTAGCCCCATGCACAAATGCAAGTCTGCTTGGCCACAGGACAGCCAGATGGGATACAAACAGATGAACCAAAGGATGGGAGGGAAAACAATAATAATAATAACGGTGTTTGTTAAGTGCTTACTATGTGCCACGCACTGTACTAATCACTGGGGTAGATATAATAATAATAATAATGGTGCTTGTTAAGTGCTCACTATGTGCCAGGCACTGTACTAAGCACTGGGGTGGATATAATAATAATAATAATGGTATTTGTTAAGCGCTTACTATGTGCCAAGCACTGTTCTAAGCACTGGCGTAGATACAAGGTAATCAGGTTGTCCCACGTGGGGCTCACAGTCTTAATCCCCATTTTACGGATGAGGTAACTGAGGCATAGAGAAGCTTAGTGACTTGCCCAAAGTCACAAAGTTTATAAGTGGTGGAGCCGGAATTAGAACCCACAACCACTGACTCCCAAGCCTGTGCTCTTTCCACTAAGTCACGCTGCAAACTGGGTTGAACATAGTCTCTGTCCCACGTGAGGCTCACAGTCTCAATCCCCCTTTTACGGTTGAGGTCACTGAGGCCCAGAAAAGTAAACTGACTTGCCCCGGTCCCGCAGCCGACAAGTGGCGGGGACAGGATTAGAACCCACGACCTTCTGCCTCCCTATGCTGCTTCTCAGTCGTGGCAGGTGGAAGTCACATTTTTCAAGGGCCGTCACCCCAGAAAGCTCACCACCAAACACCGGAGGCGGAACAAACCACCTCAAACCAAACGCCCAGATTCCAGGGCTGAATGTTTCCATAAAGAAGGGAAAAGAGCCGGGTTTGGGAGTCAGAGGACCTGGGTTCTAATCCCTTGCCTGCTGGGGAAACCTGGGCAAGGCGTTTAACGTCTCTGTGCCTCAGGGTTAAGCGGGGCTGACCCACCGCTTTCTTCCTCCCACTTGGTGAGCCCTGGGTGGTGACAGGGCTGGCTCTGTGCCTTGATTTCCCCATCCTCTACCCCGGCATTCAGTCAGCGCTCCACAGGCACCACACGCATCCCGACCGCTCCAACCTGGGGGTTTTGCAGGAAGGTGTCGCGGTTGTTGAAGCAGCCTCCGGCGCGGTTGTGGAGGGGCTCCTGGTGGGGGACCCAGGCCCCGCGCGCCACCGCCTGCTCCCACGTCTTGCGGAGGCTGAAGACGGACGTGTTCACGTTGTGGCAGATGTCCACGTCGGTGAAGTGGCTGCACCAGTCCTCGAATGCCATCCTGGGCCCCGGCGTGGGCAGAGAGGGGAGGGCCGGCACTTCACGGGTCTGCCGGCCCGAGGAGGCCGCCCCACACGCCCGACCCGGGCCGTCTGCCCCACAGGTAACCGCTTCAATCTCCGGGGCGGCGAGGGCACGTGCCGGTCGCCGCCCAGACTAGAAGGGCAGCGAGGAGGGGGACCCAGAGGTGGACCGACCCTTCAGCCTGGCACATATCCTGGGCCATCGCCTCCGCAGACTTCTGTTATTTGCTGAGGGCTTACTGAACGAAGAGCTTGCCTAATCGCCCCACCCCGATTTTTGAGCAGAAGGAGAAAAAAGGTTTTTTGTTGGTGGACATGGGGACAAGCCAAAGTGTTAGTGGTTAATTCATGAAGAGGGGAGGAGAAGGATGTGGGGGGACAGCAGGGGAGGGTACTTAATTGCCCCAGGTAAAGGGAGGAGGACAGGGAGAAGCCAGCCATGCAGTTGGAGGTAGTTGCTTCACTAAGACTGTCCAGGAGTAAGTAGGGGTTGGAACAGAGGAGCAATTCAGGCGGGGATAGTTGCTTCTTTGAGTCGGGATGGAGAGGAGAGGAACAACAGAAACTAAAAAGGAGGGAGAGGAGGCTGAGAAGGGTGAGAAGATGACAGAAGTAGCGTGGCTCAGTGGAAAGAGCATGGGCTTTGGAGTCATCAATCGATCAATCGCATTTATTGAGCGCTTACTGTGTGCAGAGCACTGTACTAAGCGCTTGGGAAGTCCAAGTTGGCAACATATAGAGACAGTCCCTATCCAACAGTGGGTTCACAGTCTAAAAGGGGGAAACAGAACAAAACCAAACATGCTAACAAAATAAAATAAATAGAATAGATATATACAAGTAAAATAGAGTAATAAATATGTACAAACATATACATGTATGCAGGTGCTGTGGGGAAGGGAAGGAGGTAAGACGGGGGGATGGAGAGGGGGGCGAGGGGGAGAGGAAGGAAGGGGCTCAGACTGGGAAGGCCTCCTGGAGGAGGTGAGCTCTCAGTAGGGCCTTGAAGGGAGGAAGAGAGCTAGCTTGGCGGATGGGCAGAGGGAGGGCATTCCAGGCCCGGGGGATGACATGTGCCCGGGGTCGACGGTGGGACAGGCGAGAACGAGGCACGGTGAGTCAGAGTTCATGGGTTCAAATCCCTCCTCTGCCACTTGTCAGCTGTGTGACTCTGGGCAAGTCACTTCACTTCTCTGGGCCTCAGTTCCCTCATCTGTAAAATGGGGGTGAAGACTGTGAACCCCCTGTGGGACAACCTGATCATCATGTAACCTCCCGAGGCTTAGAACAGTGCTTTGCACATAGTAAGCGCTTAATAAATGTCATTATTATTATAATACGAGGTTAGGAGGGTGCAACAGAAATAAGGGAAGCTATCTCGTCCCCCACTGCTGCTTCCTTCTCTCACCTTTCCTCCTCTCTCCTCTTTATTCTTCCGCAGTTGGTTCTCTTTTCTCCTTCCTAATGGAATTCTCATGCACTCCTCCTCATAGTCCCACCCACTTTCCTGTTACCGAAATGATGCCCCTAAAAAGTAAGGTGATTAGGTGGGCCAGTGCGTTGGCTACTCTGATCCCTGGGCCTCTCACGCTTTCCTCTGTCCCATCTGCTCTGCGCACAGTAAGCGCTCAATAAATACGATTGATGATGATGATGATGATGATCTGGAGCTCTGCCCAAGGGTGGGGTCAGAGCAGCATTCCCAGAGGGCTGAATTCTCACTGACCAGAATTGGGTGACCATTGTCCCAACCCGAGAATTACAGCAGAGGCATGGGCCACTCGCCTAGCCTTAGAGGTGGGAACCCAGGACAGAAACATTAAAAACCCAATTCATTCATTCATTCATTCAATCGTATTTATTGAGCACTTACTGTGTGCAGAACACTGTACTAGGCGCTTGGGAAGTACAAATCGGCAACATCTAGAGACGGTCCCTACCCAACAGTGGGCTCACAGTCTAGAAGGGGGAGACTGACAGCAAAACAGAACATATTAACAAAATAAAATAGTAAATATATACAAGTAAAATAAATACAGCTTTCAGCTATAATAATACTAATGATGGTATTTGTTCATTCATTCACTCATTCAATCGTATTTATTGAGCGCTTACTGTGTGCAGAGCACTGGACTAAGCGCTTGGGAAGTCCAAGTTGGCAACATCTAGAGACGGTCCCTACCCGACAGCGGGCTCACGGTCTAGAAGGGGGAGGCAGACAGCAAAACAGAACATATTAACAAAATAAAATAGAATAGTAAATTTGTACAAGTAAAATAAATTGAGCTTTCAGCTATAATAATACTAATGATGGTATTTGTTCATTCATTCATTCAATTGTATTTATTGAGCGCTTACTGTGTGCAGAGCAGTCTTCACTGCCACATCAGAAGAAGCTCGCTGTGGGCAGGGAATGTGTCTGCTTATTGTTGCACTGTACTCTCCCCAGCGCTTAGTACAGTGCTCTGCACACAGTAAGCGTTCAATAAATATGATTGAATTGAGTGAATAAATTTATTGTGTGCAGAGTAGGGCAAGGTTCTTGTTTCAGTTGTCTCGAGCCGCAAAGTAGGGTTTGGTTTCCACTCTGTGGGTTGTTGATCACCTTGTATCCCCCCCAGCGCTTAGAACAGTGCCTTGCACATAGTAAGTGCTTAATAAATGCCATTATTATTATTATTATTCTCTGTGCCTCAGTTCCCTCATCTGTAAAATGGGGATTAAGGTTGTGAGCCCCACGTGGGACAACCTGATCACCTTGTATTCACCCCAGCGTTTAAGAACAGTGCCTTGCACATAGTAAGTGCTTAATAAATGCCATTATTATTATTATTATTCTCTGTGCCCCAGTTCCCTCATCTGTAAAATGGGGATTAAGACTGTGAGCCCCACGTGGGACAACCTGATCACCTTGTATTCACCCCAGAGCTCAGAACAGTGCCTTGCACATAGTAAGTGCTTAATAAATGCCATTATTATTATTATTATTCTCTGTGCCCCAGTTCCCTCATCTGTAAAATGGGGATTAAGACTGTGAGCCCCGCGTGGGACAACCTGATCACCTTGTATTCACCCCAGCGCTCAGAACAGTGCCTTGCACATAGTGAGTGCTTAATAAATGCCATTATTATTATTATTATTATTCTCTGTGCCCCAGTTCCCTCATCTGTAAAATGGGGATTAAGACTGTGAGCCCCACGTGGGACAACCTGATCACCTTGTATTCACCCCAGCGCTCAGAACAGTGCCTTGCACATAGTAAGTGCTTAATAAATGCCATTATTATTATTATTATTATTATTATTATTCTCTGTGCCCCAGTTCCCTCATCTGTAAAACGGGGATTAAGACTGTGAGCCCCACGTGGGACAACCTGATCACCTTGTATTCACCCCAGCGCTCAGAACAGTGCCTTGCACATAGTGAGTGCTTAATAAATGCCATTATTATTATTATTATTATTCTCTGTGCCCCAGTTCCCTCATCTGTAAAATGGGGATTAAGACTGTGAGCCCCACGTGGGACAACCTGATCACCTTGTATTCACCCCAGCGCTCAGAACAGTGCCTTGCACATAGCAAGTGCTTAATAAATGCCATTATTATTATTATTATTATTATTATTCTCTGTGCCCCAGTTCCCTCATCTGTAAAACGGGGATTAAGACTGTGAGCCCCACGTGGGACAACCTGATCACCTTGTATTCACCTCAGCGCTTAAGAACAGTGCCTTGCACCTAGTAAGCGCTTAACAAATGCCATCATCATCATCACAGTTGAGTGAATGTGGAGTCTCCTCTCTCTATGCCGGCCCCCGGGGACCCGTTGCTCGGACTTGGGCTAGGTCTTTACCAGGCTCTGGAGCATTTCCCCTTCCTCCCTTCAAGGCCCTACTGAGAGCTCACCTCCTCCAGGAGGCCTTCCCAGACTGAGCCCCTTCCTTCCTCTCCCCCTCGTCCCCCTCTCCATCCCCCCCATCTTACCTCCTTCCCTTCCCCACAGCACCTGTATATATGTATGTACATATTTATTACTCTACTTTACTTGTACCTATCTATTCTATTTATTTTATTGTGTTAGTATGTCTGGTTTTGTTCTCTGTCTCCCCCTTTTAGACTGTGAGCCCGCTGTTGGGTAGGGACTGTCTCTATATGTTGCCACATTCTTTGGCCTCAACTACCTAGTGTGCATTACCAAGTTAAAATACTATAACCAGTAGGTTTGGGGCATTCAACAAAGGCCGGGAACTACTATGTCCAGGGGCTTCTTGGCTTCTCCTGGTTTCTCGCCAGCCCCCGGGCATGGCCCTGGGATGCAGGTGGCCCTCTTCCCCGCGCCCCGGCCCTCACAAGTGGCTCCGCTCACCAGAACTCTCCGTCGTCTGCCACGGTCAGGCCCAGGTTCGCCCGCTCTGCCCGGCTCACTCTCTGCCACTCTTCGGAGCTGTGGGTAAAGAAGATGCCCCCGGGCATTCCACCATCAGGAGGGCACCCTGAACCCGGATGGTGCCCGCTGCGCTCCTCTCTCTATGCCAGCCCCCAGGGACCCGGTGCTCGGACTTGGGCTAGGTCTTTACCAGGCTCTGGAGCATTCTTTTAGACTGTGAGCCCACTGTTGGGTAGGGACCGTCTCTATATGTTGCCAACTTGGACTTCCCAAGTGCTTAGTACAGTGCTCTGCACACAGTAAGCGCTCAATAAATACGATTGTTATTGATTATTATGATGATTATACGATTGATGATTTCCCCTTCCTCCCTTCAAGGCCCTACTGAGAGCTCACCTCCTCCAGGAGGCCTTCCCAGACTGAGCCCCTTCCTGCCTCTCCCCCTCGTCCCCCTTTCCATCTTACCTCCTTCCCTTCCCCACAGCACCTGTATATATGTATATATGTTTGTACATATTTATTACTCTATTTTACTTGTACATATCTATTCTATTTATTTTATTTTGTTAGTATGTTTGGTTTTGTTCTCTGTCTCCCCCCTTTTAGACTGTGAGCCCACTGTTGGGTAGGGACTGTCTCTATATGTGGCCAACTTGTACTTCCCAAGCGCTTAGTACAGTGCTCTGCACACAGTAAGCGCTCAATAAATACGATTGATTGATTGATTGACCAAGCTCCCTCTAAACTATAAATTCATCTCTTTAGATTGTAAGCTCGCTGAGGGTAAAAAATGTGCCTACCAACTCTGTTTTATTGTTAAACAATCAATCAATCAATAGTATTTATTGAGCGCTTACTGTGTGCAGAGCACTGTACTAAGTGCTTGGGAAGTACAAGTTGGCAACATACAGAGACAGTCCCTACCCAGCAGTGGGCTCACAGTCTAAAAGGGGAGTCTAAAAGGGGGAGTCTAAAAGGAGTTACAGTGTACTGTCCCAACCACTTAGTGATAACAATAATGATGGCATTTGTTAGGCGCTTACTATGTGGCAGGCACTGTTCTAAGCGCTGGGGGAGATCCAAGGTAATCAGGCTGTCCCACATGGGGCTCACAGTCTTAATCCCCATTTGACAGATGAGGTAATTGAGGCGCAGAGAAGTTAAGTGACTTGCCCAAGGTCACACAGCTGACAAGCGGTGGAGCTGGGATTAGAACCCATGACCTCTGGCTCCCAAGCCCAGGCTCTTTCCACTGGGCCACGCTGCTTCTCTTTCTGCTCTGCACACCAAAAGTGCTCAATAAATACGACTGATTTGATTGAGGAGGTTATGCAGGCCTGGTTGGCTGTAGGACAGCCAGATCAATCAATCAATCAATCAGTCGTATTTATTGAGTGCTTACTGTGTGCACAGCACTGTACTAAGCGCTTGGGAAGTACAAGCTGGCAACATATAGAGACAGTCCCTACCCAACAGTGGGCTCACAGTCTAAAAGGGGGAGACAGAGAACAAAACCAAACATACTAACAAAATAAAATAAATAGAACAGATAGAGAAGCAGCGTGGCTCCGTGGAAAGAGCCCGGGCTTTGGAGTCAGAGGTCATGGGTTCGAATCCTAGCTCCGCCACATGTCTGCTGTGTGACCTCAGGCAAGTCACTTAACTTCTCTGAGCCTCAGTTACCTCACCTGTAAAATGGGGACTAAGACTGTGAGCCCCACGTGGGATAACTTGATCACCTTGTATCCCCTCCAGCGCTTTGAACAGTGCTTTGCACATAGTAAGCACTTAATAAATGCCATTATCATTATTATTATTATGTACAAGTAAAATAAATAAGTAGAGTAATAAATACGTACAAACATATATACATATATACAAGTGCTGTGGGGAAGGGAAGGAGGTAAGATGGGGGGATGGAGAGGGGGACGAGGGGGAGAGGAAGGAAGGGGCTCAGTCTGGGAAGGCCTTCTGGAGGAGGTGAGCCAGATGGGATAAGAACAGACAGACTGAAGGATGGGAGCGAAAATTCCGCCGTGGTGGTTGGAAATCACATTCTTTAAGGGCCGTCACCCCCAGAAAGTTCATCGCCAAATACTCGGGGCAGAACAAACCATCTCAAACCAAATGCCTAGATTCCGGGGCTCGACGTTTCCATACGGGAGGGGAAAGAGCCTTACCGACCTTTGGGAAAACCTTCCTTCGGACTAGGCGACACCAGCCCACATCATCATCATCATCAATCGTATTTATTGAGCGCTTACCATGTGCAGAGCACTGTACTAAGCGTGTCCCCGTTGAACCACTGGCTCCCGGCCCCCAAGCCCTCCCTGAACCGGAGCCCGTGTGCCCCGGCGCTCTGCACTCACTCGTCACTCCAGGGGCCGCTCCACTCGCGCCTGCCCCAGGGATTCCTCATCCGGACCATGAAGAGCTTCTCCGCCCGGAAGATGGCCAGGAGCCGGTCCCCGAGGCGCACCTTCCGCACGTCCGTCACCGAATAGGCATGGCCCTTCACCAGCCCGTGCGCCGTCTCCACCTCCCGATCCGTAGGCGACAGCGGCTGGGGCACACAGAGCCCCGCGGGCCCGGGAGATGAGCCGCCGGCACATGCTCCCGGACCCCACAGCTCAAGGCAAGTTGGGTTTTTTTTATAGTAATTAATAATAATAATAATAGCATTTATCAAGCACTTGCTATGTGCAAAGCACTGTTCTAGGCGCTGGGGAGGTTACAAGGTGATCAGGTTGTCCCACAGGGGGCTCACAGTCAATCCTCATTTTACAGATGAGGGAACTGAGGCCCAGAGAAGTTCAGTGACTTGCCCGAAGTCACACAGCTGACAATTGGAGGAGCCGGGATCATCATCAATCGTATTTATTGAGTGCTTACTGTGTGCAGAGCACTGTACTAAGCGCTTGGGAAGTACAAGTTGGCAACATATAGAGAGAGTCCCTACCCAACAGTGGGCTCACAGTCTAAGAGGGGGAGACAGAGAACAAAACCAAACATACTAACAAAATAAAATAAATAGAATAGATATGTACAAGTAAAATAAATAAACAGGGTGATAAATATGTAAATACATATATACAGGTATATATACAGCCTGGATTTGAACCCAGGACCTCTGACTCCAAAGCCCAGGCTCTTTCCACTGAGCCAGGCTGCTTCTAGGTAATTGTTAAGCGCTTACTATGTGCCAGGCACTGTTCTAAGCGCTGGGGTAGAAACAAGGTAATCGGGTGGGGGACAGTCCCTGTCCCCCATGGGGCTCACAGTCAATCCCCATTTTCCCAGACTGAGCCCCTTCCTTCCTCTCCCCCTCGTCCCCCTCTCCATCCCCCCCATCTTACCTTCCCCACAGCACCTGTATATATGTGTATATGTCTGTACATATTTATTATTCTATTTATTTATTTTACTTGTACATATCTATTCTATTTATTTTATTTTCTTAGTATGTTTGGTTTTGTTCTCTGTCTCCCCCTTTTAGACTGTGAGCCCACGGTTGGGTAGGGACCGTCTCTGTATGTTGCCAACTTGGACTTCCCAAGCGCTTAGTCCAGTGCTCTGCACACAGTAAGCACTGAAGAAATACGACTGATTGATTGATTAACCAAAAACCACAATTACTAACCACAATTAAGTGGTTTCGCCAAGCCCGGCGTCACCCTTGGGTTCTCAGGCCACCAGAGGTGCGAGGTTTGGTGATGCTCCCCGGCGGCCGCCCGCCCGCCCGCCCGCCCAGCCCGCGTACCAGGATGGAGCAGCTGATGAGCCCGCCGCGGCGGTGTGCCTTGAGTATGTCCTCGAACAGCTTGGTCTGCTCCGTGATGTGCTCGCCGTAGCGGCCCTTGCGCAGGTCGATGGACTCGGCCAAGCCTCCGGTGAAGTCCACCAGGGCGTCCACGGTGCTCCCGCCGTCCAGGGCCTCATAGCAGCCCGCCAGCCTGCGGAAATACGGCACGCTCACGCCGGCCCTCTGCCTCCTTCAAGCGCAAGCGCCCTGTGGGCAGGGAACCCGTCGCTGCTGCAGTCTGTACTCTCCTAGTGTTCCGTAAATAATAATAATAATAATCAGTACGGTATTTGATGAGCACTTACTAAGTGCCGAGCACTGGGGTAATAATAATGATGGTATTTGTTCATTCATTCATTCAATCGTATTTGTTAAGCGCTTACTATGTGCAAAGCACTGTTCTAAGCGCCGGCGGGGGGAGACAAGGTGATCAGGTTGTCCCACGTGGGGCTCACGGTCTTAACCCCCATTTTACAGATGAGGTAACTGAGGCACAGAGAAGTTAAATGACTCGCCCAAGGTCGCACAGCTAGCAAGTGGCGGAGCTGGGGTTCGAACCCATGACCATCAATCAATCATATTTATTGAGCGCTTACTATGTGCAGAGCACTGTACTAAGTGCTTGGGAAGTACAAATTGGCAACATATACAGACAGTCCCTACCCAACATTGGGCTCACAGTCTAATCAGGTTGGACACGGTCCTTTGTCCCATATGGGGCTGGCTCCCTTTATCCCCATTTTACAGATGAGCAGACTGAGGCCCAGAGAAATGAAGTGACTTGCCCAAAGTCATATGGCTGACAAGTGGCGGAGCCGGGATTCGAACCCATGACCATCCATCAGGTTGGACACGGTCCTTTGTCCCATATGGGGCTTGCTTCCTTTATCCTCATGTTACAGATGAGCAGACTGAGGCCCAGAGAAATGAAGGGACTTGCCCAAAGTCATACAGCAGACGTGGCAATCAATCAATCAATCAATCGTATTTATTGAGCGCTTACTATGTGCAGAGCACTGTACTAAGCGCTTGGGAAGTACAAATTGGCATCACATAGAGACAGTCCCTACCCAACAGTGGGCTCACAGTCTAAAAGGGGGAGACAGAGAACAGAACCAAACATACCAACAAAATAAAATAAGTAGGATAGAAATGTACAAGTAAAATAAATAAATAAATAAATAGAGTAATAAATATGTACAACCATATATACATATATACAGGTGCTGTGGGGAAGGGAAGGAGGTAAAACGGGGGGATGGAGAGGGGGACGAGGGGGAGAGGAAAGAAGGGGCTCAGTCTGGGAAGGCCTCCTGGAGGAGGTGAGCTCTCAGCAGGGCCGGGATTAGAACCCATGACCATCAATCAGGTTGGACACAGTCCTTTGTCCCATATGGGGCTTGCTCCCTTTATCCCCATTTTACAGATGGGCAGACTGAGGCCCAGAGAAATGAAGGGACTTGCCCAAAGTCATACAGCAGACGTGGCGGAGCCGGGATTCGAACCCATGACCATCAATCAGGTTGGACACAGTCCTTTGTCCCATATGGGGCTTGCTCCCTTTATCTCCATTTTACAGATGGGCAGACTGAGGCCCAGAGAAATGAAGGGACTTGCCCAAAGTCATACAGCTGACAAGTGGCGGAGCCGGGATTAGAACCCAGGTCCTTCTGACTCCCGAGCCCTTCGCTCTCGCCACACTTCTATGACTACAACAGTGCCCTTTCCAGCTCTGAGAGTCTCTAATTGTTCCGACAGCGGACAGAGCACGCGCCTGGGAGCCAGAAGGTCATGGATAAGCACACGGTAAGCGCTTAACAAATATCACAATTATTATTATTATTATTAAGCACGGGGATAAATCCAGAATAATTGGATTTATAACTGGATAACTGGATTGGAATAATTGGATAATCAGGTTGGACAGAGTCCCTTTACCACCAGGGGCTCACCATATCGGAGGAGGGAGGACAGGCTACTTTCTCCACTTTATAGACAGGCAAAGTGAGCTTACTGGCCACCCCCTCCCCTGCCTACCAGCTTCAGCCTCGAAGTTCGGAGTCTGATAGCCCTGTTTGAAAATGTTTCTCCCCCTAGAAGCCCTGCCCTCTTGTTCTGCCACTGCATTCGTTCATTTTGTATTTATGGAGCGCTTACTGTGGGCAGAGCACTGTACTAAGCGCTTGGAAAGTACAATACAGCAATAAAGAGAGAAAATCCCCGCCCACTCCGGGCTTACAGTCTAGGCGGGGGAGAAAGACATCAGTACAAGTAAACAGGCATCAACATAAATAAATGGAATTATCGATATAAATATATATACATAAGTGCCGTGGGGTGGGGAGGGAGGGGGAAGAATGGATTCCCAGCCCCGCAAAGAGCCCTCATGGGCATCTAGTCTGCAGTGGTGGCTTCATTTATTATTATTATTATTGTTATTATCATTATCATTATCAATTATTATTATGGTATTTGTTAAGCGCTTACAATGTGCCAAGCACTGTACTAAGCGGTGGATTGGATACAAGCAAATCGGGTTGGACACAGTCCCTGTCTCACGTGGAGCTCACAGTTCTAGACTGTGAGCCCGTTTCTATAATAATAATAATAATAATAATAATGGTATTTGTTAAGCGCTTACTATGTGCAAAGCACTGTTCTAAGCGCCGGGGAAGTTACAAGGTTCTAGACTGTGAGCCCGTTGTTGGGTAGGGATTGTCTCTACTGCTTGCTGAATTGTACTTTCCAAGTGCTTAGTACAGTGCCCTGCACAGAGTAAGCGCTCAATAAATACGATTGATGATGATGATGATGCTCTGCCCACAGTAAGCGCTCAGTAAATCCGACTGAATGAATGAATCCCCTATTATACTGAAGAGATACCTTAGGCCCAGAGAACTGAAGTAACTTCCCCCAGGTGACACAGCAGACGAGTGGAGGAGCTGGGATTATTCATTCATTCATTCAATCGTATTTATTGAGCGCCTACTGTGCTCAGAGCACTGTACTAAGCGCTTGGGAAGTACAAGTTGGCAACATCTACAGACGGTCCCTCCCCAACAGCGGGCTCACAGGCTAGAAGCAGCGTGGCTCAGTGGAAAGAGCCCGGGCTTTGGAGTCAGAGGTCACGGGTTCGAATCCCATGTCTGCTGCGTGACCTTGGGCAAGTCACTTTTAACTTCTCTGAGCCTCAGTTCCCTCATCTGTAAATGGGGGATGAAGACTGTGAGCCCCACGTGGGACAACCTGATCATGTTATATCCCCCCAGCGCTTAGAACAGTGCTTTGCACATGGCAAGCGCTTAGCAAATGCCATCATTATTATTATTGTTAGCGGAACAGTGTAGATCGTGGCTCGTGGCTGATCACCTTGTAACCTTCCCAGCGTCCAGAACACTGCTTAGCACATAGTAAGCGCTCAATAAATGCCATTATTATTATTATCATTATGACCTTCTGACTCGTGGGCCTGTGCTCTACCCACTGTGCCATCTGCCCCACCCTGATTAAGCCCGGCTAGAGAGATGAGGATGGAGGGAGCTGAGGGGAACGTCCGAGGCCGATGGCTTTTCCGAGCCGTCCCCGTTGGACTGTTTCCCAGCTGGATAAACCGAGTCTCACAGCGGAGGTCCCGGGCACGAGGTCCCAGCCCGGACTGGAAGCCGGCATTTCGGTAGCTGATGCCCTCGAATCCCCCTCCCGGCCCCCCGGCAGGGCTGAGTGGGGCCAACGTGACTAAGATCCTTGGGAATGTGTACACAAAAGGGGAGGAAATCTCGCTCGATTCCTGCGCTGGAGATTAGCGCTCGGACCCCGGGCCGGAGGCGGGAAAGGAAAGGAGCAAGGGTGGGAAGCGATCCTGTGTGGGAAGGGGCGGCGTTCCCAGCCCAATTTCTGCCCCCCCCAGGCCCTACCCACCTGGCAGTCACCGCCACTCACGTCCATATCTGTAATTTTTATGAATGTCCGTCTCCCCCTCTAATAATAATAATAATGGCATTTATTAAGCGCTTACTATACGCAAAGCACTGTTCTAAGCGCTGGGGAGGTTGCAAGGTGATCAGTTTGTCCCACTGATTCCCCCATTTTACAGATGAGGGAACTGAGGCCCAGAGAAGTGACTTGCCCAGAGTCACCCAGCTGGCAAGGGGCGGAGCTGGGATTTGAACCCCTGACCTCTGACTCCAAAGCCCGGGCTCTTTCCACTGAGCCACGCTGCTTTTCTAGACCCTAAGCTCCTTGTGGGCAGGGAATGGGTGTGTTTATCGTCATGTTGTAATAATAATAATAATAATGACGGCATTTATTAAGCGCTTACTATGTGCAAAGCACTGTTCTAAGCGCTGGGGAGGATACAAGGTGATCAGGTTGCCCCATGTGGGGCTCACAGTCTTAACCCCCGTTTTACAGATGAGAGAACTGAGGCCCAGAGAAGTGAAGTGACTTGCCCAAAGTCACACAGCTGACAGTTGGCAGAGCCGGGATTCGAACCCACGACCTCTGACTCCAAAGCCCGGGCTATTTCCACTGAGCCACGCTGCTTCTCTATAGCCACGCTGCTTCTCTATGTTGTACTCTCCCAAGCACTTAGTACAGCGCTCTCCATTCATTCAATCGCATTTATTGAGCGCTGACTGCGTGCAGAGCACTGTACTAAGCGCTTGGGAAGGACAAGTTGGCAACATACAGAGACGGCCCCTACCCAACAACGGGCTCACAGTCTTGAAGGGGGAGGCAGACAACAAAACAAAACACGTGGACAGGGGTCAAGTCCTCAGAATAAATACAAGTAAAGCTAGATGCAAATCATTAACAAAATAAATAGAATAGTATTTATTTAATAGCTCATGACCCTATGCCTTCCTACTTAGTCCCTGTCTAGTCTTGTATCTACTCCAGTACTTCTTACAGTGCTTGGCACATAGTAAGCGCTTAATAAGAAGCAGCTTGATCTAATAGAGCATGGGCTTGGGAGGTGGAGAACCCGGGTTCTAATCCCAGCCCCATCATGCCTGCTGTGTGACCTTGGGTAACTCACTTCACTTCTCTGGGCCTCAGTTACCTCTCTGTAAAATGGACATTAAAATGGACATTAAGCCCTACATAGGATAAGGACTATGTCTACTTGTGTCTACCTCAGGGCTTAGTACAGTGCCTGGCACAGAGTAAGCGCTCAAGAAATACCATTAAAAAAAGGAGCCATAATTATTAATGGATATCGATTTATTATCAGTCAGGATTCAGGAAAATATATCCCTTGGTGGAGCCACTGCCAAAAGGTGAACATTTTCAAGGAATCAATCAGTTTTTATTGAGCGCTTACTATGTGTATAGGACTGTAATCAATCAATCAATCGTATTTATTCATTCATTCATTGTCATATTTATTGAGCGCTTACTGTGTGCAGAGCACTGTACTAAGCGCTTGGGAAGTACAAGTTGGCAACGTATAGAGACGGTCCCTACCCAACAGTGGGCTCACAGTCTAAAAATCCCCCTAAGCACTTGGACTAAGACTGTACTAAGCACTTGGGCAAGTATCATATAATAATATGAATTGGTAAACACACCCCTTCTAGACTGTGAGCCTGTTGCTGGGTAGGGACCGTCTCTATATGCTGCCGACTTCCCAAGCGCTTAGTACAGTGCTCCGCACACAGTAAGCGCTCAATAAATACGATTGAATGAATGAATGAATTTCCTGTCCATCGTGAGCTTACAGTCTAGAGACTGTAAATAATAATAATAATAATAATGATGGCATTTGTTAAGCGCTTACTATGTGCAAAGCACTGCTCTAAGCGCCGGGGGGATACAAGGTGATGAGGGTGTCCCACTTGGGGCTCACAGTCTTAATCCCCATTTTACAGATGAGGTCACTGAGGCCCAGTAAAGAAGGTACTGGGGCTGTATCATGGGGTGGGCCGGTGTCTGAGGATTCCTGCTCTTTTCTTTCTTTTTTTTTTTTAAAAAAAACCATTTTTGTTAAGCGCTTACTGTGTATTAAACACTGTTCTAAGCGCTGGGGTAGGTGCAAGTTAAATCAGACCCGATCCCTGTCCCACAAGGGGCTCACAGTCTGAGTAGGAGGGAGGAACAGGTTTAAGTCCCTTTATACAGTTGAGGAAACTGAGGCGCAGGGACGTCAGGTGACTTGCCCAAGGTCACTCAGCAAGCAGTTGTCAGAGCTGGGATTAGAACCCAGATCCTTCTGCTCTCTCCACTAGGCCACGCTGCTTCTCTCGCTCCATATTAATAATAATAATGGCATTTATTAAGCGCTTACTATGTGCAGAGCGCTGTTCTAAGCGCTGGGGAGGTTACAAGGTGATGAGGTTGTCCCATGTGGGGCTCCCAGTCTTCATCCCCCTTTTCCAGATGAGGTAACCGAGGCTCAGAGAAGTGAAGTGACTTGCCCAAGGTCACACAGCAGATGTGGCAGAGTCGGCATTTGAACCCACGACCTCTGACTCCAAAGCCCGGGCTCTTTCCACTGAACCACGCTGCTTCTCTGGTGCCTGGGCCCTCCGGGGCGGGAGGTTTTTTAGCGAGCGAGGCGCAGGATAAAGTGACCAGCTTGGGCTGCGGGGCTTACGGCTGCACAGACTGTCAGCTCGTTGTGGGCAGGGAACATGTCTACTAACTCGGTTATATTGGACTCTCCCAAGGGCTTCATAAAAGCGCTGTGCACCTAGGAAGCGCTCAGTAAATACCATTGATTAATACGATGGGTTGATTGATTGATGACCCCGGTACCAACCAACCCCCGTCCCCATCGACCCGAGTGGGAGATGGCCACCAAAGCCCGCAACCAGCTGAGCGGCACTACCCAGAAAGGTGACCTCCACGCTGCCAACTTGGACTTCCCAAGCGCTTAGTACAGTGCTCTGCACACAGTAAGCGCTCAATAAATACGACCGAATGAATGAACGAGGAGCCCAAGGGACCGATTCCTCGGCAGCTGCCGGTATGGGGCCCCCCTTCCGCCCCCAGGTCCTGTAGAGAAGCAGCGTGGCTCAGTGGAAACAGCCCGGGCTTTGTAGTCAAGAGTCATGGGTTCAAATCCCAGCTCCGCCAATTGTCAGCTGTGTGACTTTGGGCAAGTCACTTCTCTGGGCCTCACTTACCTCATCTGTAAAACGGGGGTGAAGACCGTGAGCCCCCCACGGGACAGCCTGATCACCTTGTAACCTCCCCAGCGCTTAGAACGGTGCTTTGCACATAGTAAGCGCTTAATAAATTCATTCATTCATTCAATCGGATTTATTGAGCGCTTACTGTGTGCAGAGCACTGTACTAGGCGCTGGGAAGTACAAGTCGGTAGGGTTGGCGGAGGAATTATTATTATTATTAAGGCAGCGGCGGAGGCCCAAGGCTCCCTTCCTCCCTCCGCCAACGCTCCAGTCTGGAACGAAGCCTGCGCTCCCCTCTGCCCGCCTCTCCCAGGAAGGCCTCCTCCCAATCAATCAATCGTATCTATTGACCGAGAACCAGCGTGGCTCAGAGGAAAGAGCCCGGGCTTTGGAGTCAGAGGTCACGGGTTCAAATCCCGGCT
The DNA here is from genome assembly GCF_015852505.1 of Tachyglossus aculeatus. Taxonomy (NCBI): domain Eukaryota; kingdom Metazoa; phylum Chordata; class Mammalia; order Monotremata; family Tachyglossidae; genus Tachyglossus; species Tachyglossus aculeatus. The sequence continues at coordinate 14,597,987 of NC_052071.1, read as the reverse complement.
CCGCCAACTGTCAGCTGGGTGACCTTGGGTGAGTCGCTTCACTTCTCTGGGCCTCAGCGACCTCATCTGGAAAATGAGGATGAAGACTGTGAGCCCCCCGTGGGACAACCTGATCACCTTGGAACCTCCCCAGCGCTTAGAACGGTGCTTGGCACATAGTGAGCGCTTAATAAATGCCATTATTATTATTATTGAGCGCTTACCGTGTGCAGAGCACTGGACTAAGCGCTTGGGAAGTCCAAGTTGGCAACGTATAGAGACGGTGGGCTCACAGTCTCGGGTCCAGGACCGGGCGAGCCCCCCCAAGCAGCTTACTTGGCATAGGCTTTCTCCAGCAGGGCACTCCAGAACTCGTTCTGGACGTTGGAGTGGCAGAAGATGAGCTCTCCGTGGATGGTGGGCAGCAGGTCATCGACGACCACGTCCAGCCACTCTCCAAAGCACCAAAATCGGAAGTGGAATATCCCCGCGTAGCACTCCGGCCGCTTCCTGGGGTCCCACTCTTGCTCCTTGGCCTTGGGGATCACCTGCGGAGGGGAAGACGTCGTGGCCCCCGTGGAGAGGGCCCGTTTTACAGGTGACCTCCACGGGCAACTCAACCAACAGAGACTAGCTCTAGTATAATAATAATAATAATAATAATAATAATGATGGCACTTGTTAAGCGCTTACTATGCGCACAGCACTGTTCTAAGCGCTGGGGAGGATACAAGGTGATCAGGTTGTCCCGCTTGGGGCTCACAGTCTTCAGCCCCGTTTTACAGATGAGGTCGCTGAGGCCCAGAGAAGTGAAGCGACTCGCCCAAGGTCACACAGCTGACAGTTGGCAGAGCCGGGATTTGAACCCATGACCTCTGACTCCAAAGCCCGGGCTCTTTCCTGTCCAGCTCAGGCGGTAGACCGCGAGGCAGCGTGGAAGCAGCACGGCTTAGCGGATAGAGCCCGGGCTTTGGAGTCGGAGGTCATGGGTTCAAATCCCGGCTCCGCCCATTGACAGCTATGTGACTTCACTTCTCTGTGCCTCGGTTCCCTCATCTGTAAAATGGGGATTAAGACCGTGAGCCCCCCGAGGGACAACCTGACCACCTTGTAACCTCCCCATCAATCGTATTTATTGAGTGCTTACTGTGTGCAGAGCACTGTACTAAGCGCTTGAACAGTGCTTTGCACCTAGTAAGTGCTTAATAAATGCCATTATTATTAAAGAGCACAGGCCCGGGAGTCAGAAGGACCTGGGTTCTAATCCCGGCTCTGCCCCTTGCCTGCTGTGTCACCTCTGTTACCTCATCTTTAAAATGGGGATTCACTCATTCAGTCGTATTTATTGAGCGCTTACTGTGTGCAGAGCACTGTACTAAGCGCTTGGGAAGTACAAGTTGGCAACATATAGAGACGGTCCCGATCCAACAGCGGGTTTACAGTCTAGATGAAGACCGTGAGCCCCATGTGGAACAGAGAAGCAGCCCCCTGATAAGCTTGGATCTACCCCAGCACTTGGAACAATGCTTGACTCATTGTAAGCGTTTAAAAAATACCATCATCATCATCATCATCATCTTAATCTCAGGATCGTGGGGTTTAAACCCCATGGTGGGTGTGATTCTTGAGAAGCAGAGCGGTCTCGTGGAAACAGCAAGCACCCTGGGAGTCAGAGGACCTGGGTTCCCATCCCAGCTCTGCCGTCCGTCCGCTGTGTGACCCTGGGCAAGTCACTTCATTTCTCTGTGCCTCAGTTACCTCATCTGGAAAATGGGGATTAAGACTGTGTGCCTCTGGTGGGACGGGGACTGCATCTACCTCAGTACTTACTACAATGCCTGCCACATAGTAAACACTTAAATACCATTTTTAAAAAGAGGTCTTTTAGAATAATAGTAATGGGAATAATAATAACTGTGGCATTTGTTAAGTACTTACTATGTGCCAGGTACTGTATTAAGCACTGGGTTGGATATAAGATAATTGGGTTGGACACCGTCCCTGTCCCACATGGAGCTCAGAGTCTCTATCCCCATTTTACAGATGAGGTAACTGAGGCCCAGAGAATTGAAGTGACTTGCCCAAGGTCACACAGCAAAGGCCTTCCCAGACTGAGCCCCCTCCTTCCTCTCCCCCTCATCCCCATCCCCCGTCTTACCTCCTTCCCCTCCCCACAGCACCTGTATATATGTATATATGTTTGTACCTATTTATTACTCTATTTTACTTGTACATATTTATTCTATTTATTGTATTTTGTTAATATGTTTGGTTTTGTTCTCTGTCTCCCCCTTTTAGACTGTGAGCCCGCTGTTGGGTAGGGACCGTCTCTATATGTTGCCAACTTGTACTTCCCAAGCGCTTAGTACAGTGCTCTGCACACAGTAAGCGCTCAATAAATACGATTGATGATTGATTGATTGGGGTAGATACAAGCTAATCAGGTTGGACCCAATCCCTGTCCTACGTGGTGCTCACAGTCTCAATCCCCATTTTACAGATGACGCAGCTGAGGCCTAGGGAAGTTAAATGACCTGCCCAAGTTCACACAGCGAGCACTTGGCAGAGCCGGGATTAGAATTCAAGTCCTCCGACTCTTGGGACCACGGTCTTTCCACCAGACCATGCCGCTTCTCTAAGGCTCTCACCCTACACCACGTTTCCCTTTCCTGCCCATCTCAGTGGGAAGGGCAAGGAGACACCAGCCACCTTGACTGTAAGCTTGATGCGGGCAGGGAATCATCATCAATCGTATTGATTGAGCGCTTACTGGGTGCAGAGCGCTGGACTAAGCGCTTGGGAAGTACAAGTTGGCAACATATAGAGACAGTCCCTACCCAACAGTGGGCTCACAGTCTAAAAGGGAATGTGGCTGTTATATTGTACTCTCCCAAGCGCTTACTACAGGGCTCCGCACGCAGTAAGTGCTCAATAAACATGACCGGCTACCGCTCTCACGGCCCAGGGCACGCGGCCCAATCGTCCGGAGATACCTTTGTCCAGAGAGAGGGCCGGAGGGCCAGGCAGGAGCAGGCCGCCACGAACCAGCAGTTCCCCAGCTTGCCCTGATGCAAGTCATGAGAGCTGATGCCGTCCACGAACAGGCGCGGGTCCTCACAGATTTCCTGCAGGCAAAGCACACAGTGTCAGCCCCGGCGCCTCCTGAGGGCCTTCTCCGACCAAAAACGGAACCCACTTCATGGAGCGCATCCCGACTCCCAAGCCGGGAGCTTCCAAGAAGGAGAAGGATCACTCCCTCCCATGTGTGGATCCTTTTTGGCACGCAGTAAGCGCCCCCTAAATAGTACCATTCCTGTCTCGTCTTTACGCTGTCGAGTCGTCTCCGACCCACTGCAACACCGCAGACACCTCTCTTCCAGAACGCCCACCTCCATCCGCGATCGTGGTGATGTGATTGTGATGCCAATTTGTACTTCCCAAGCGCTTAGTACAGTGCTCTGCACATAGTAAGCGCTCAATAAATACGATTGATTGATTGATTGATCGCTCAGGTGGTGTATCCGTAGAGTTTTCTTGGTAAAAATCCGCAAGCGGTTTACCACTGCCTCCACACAGCACAGGCTAGTGGGAAGATCCCGGGACCGGGAGTCATTCATTCATTCATTCAATCGTATTTATTGAGTGCTTATTGTGTGCAGAGCACTGTATTAAGCGCTTGGGAAGTGCAAGTTGGCAACACATAGAGATGGGCTCTACCCAACAGCGGGCTCACAGTCTAGAAGGGGGAGACAGACAACACAACAGAACAAGTAGACAGGCGTCAACACCATCGGAATACCTGATCACCTTGTGACCTCCCCAGTGCTTAGAACAGTGCTTTGCACATAGTAAGCGCTTAACAAATACCATCATTATTATTATTATTATTGAGCGATGTGGGCAGAGCACTGCGTACAACAGAGTCAGTAGAAACATTCCCCCTTTTAGACTGTGAGCCCACTGTTGGGTAGGGACTGTCTCTATATGTTGCCAATTTGTACTTCCCAAGCGCTTAGTACAGTGCTCTGCACATAGTAAGCGCTCAATAAATACGATTGATGATGATGATGATCAGAATAGAATTATAGCTATATCCACATCATATTAATAAAATAAATAATAAATACATATAAATATATACAATTAAAATTAATGAATAACCAAAGCCCATGACAAAGGGTGGATGGACAGTGGCAGGGAAAGAGGATGCATGTGTGCACACTCCCCCGCCATCTGCCAGAAAGGCTGCCTGTCTGGGACAAAGCCATCATTTTCTGGGCCCGTCACGAATCCTTCAAGGCCCCCCAGAATTCAGTTTCGTGGATCTTTTCTCCCAGATGGGTCTTTGTGGAGAGGAGAAGCTGAGGTTTTGACCTGGGGTGGCTACTGCGGTGATTTCTACCACAGTTACCCCCCAGGCGCCAGGCTGACACCCATTTCCTAGACTGTGAGCCCACTTTTGGGTAGGGACCATCTCTATATGTTGCCAACTTGTACTTCCCAAGCGCTTAGTACAGTGCTCTGCACACAGTAAGCGCTCAATAAATACGATTGATGATGATGATGATGATTTCCTGGGCAAACTTTAAGGCTAAGGTGAACCACGCAGGCCTGAGCTTCCCCAGCCTCCTCTCCGGGCCCCACTATGGGCTTCGAAGGACTCGGACATCCACCTCCTGCTTAGGCCTTGCTCTGGGACTTCCCGGGCCCAATTCAAGTCCCCCAGTCAAGCCGCTCTCATTCATTCATTCAATCATATTTATTGATAAGTGCTCAATAAATACGACTGATTGATTGCCTACTGTGTGCAGAGCACTGTACTAAACACTTGGGAAGTACAAGTTGGCAACATATAGAGACGGTCCCTACCCAACAACTGGCTCACAGTCTAGAAGGGGGAGATAGAGACGGTCCCTACCCAACAACGGGCTCACGGTCTAGAAGGGGGAGACAGACAACAAAACAAGACATATTGACAAAATAAAATAGAATAGTAAATATGTACAAGTGAAATGAATAGAGTAATAAATCTGTACAAACCTATATACAGGTGCTGCAGGGAGGGGAAGGAGGTAGGGCTGGGGGGATGGGGGGAGAGGAAAGAGGGGGCTCAGTCTGGGAAGGCCTCCTGGAGGAGGTGAGCTCTCAATACCAATCAATCATCATCATCAATCATATTTATTGAGCGCTTACTGTGTGCAGAGCACTGTACTAGGCGCTTGGGAAGTACAAATTGGCAACATGTAGAGACAGTCCCTACCCAACAGTGGGCTCACAGTCTAAAAGGGGGAGACAGAGAACAAAACCAAACATACTAACAAAATAAAATAAATAGAATAGATATGTACAAGTAAAATAAATAAATGAATAGAGTAATAAATATGTACAAACATCTATACATATATACAGGTGCTGTGGGGAAGGGAAGGAGGTAAGATGGGGGGATGAAGAGGGGGAGGAGGGGGAGAGGAAGGAAGGGGCTCAGTCTGGGAAGGCCTCCCGGAGGAGGTGAGCTCAGTAGGGCCTTGTATTTGTATATATTGTATTATAAATCAATCGTATTTATTGAGCGCTTACTGTGTGCAGAGCACTGTACTAAGCGCTCAATAGGATTTATTAAGTGCTTACTATGTGCAAAGCACTGTTCTAAGCGCTGGGGAGGATACAAGGTGCTCAGGTTGTCCCACGGGGGGGCTCACAGTCTTAATCCCCATTTTACAGATGAGGTAACTGAGGTGCAGAGAAGTGACTTGCCCAAAGTCACACAGCTCACAATTGTGAACCCATGACCTCAGACTCCAAAGCCCACGCTCTTTCCACTGAGCCACGTTGCGTTGCATCTCGGGAACGCCGTCCCTGGTCCAGCCCAGGCTGGGAGGAAACCGCCTCGACCAGGGTGACCTGGGCTGGGTCCGAGGGCCCCGAGGAGAATGAGGCGGGACGCTCTGGGCTGAGAGCCGGCCAGAGGAATCCATCTGGAGGATGCGAGCGTGGGCGGCCCAGAGAGCGGACCACCTCCCGCTATGTCTTGGCCAGGACTGGGGACCCGCTGAGGAAACCGGCTCGCCCCAACCTGGCTGTCGGCCGCCTCTCCTGGCTCCCCGTTTGTTTTCCTCGGGACCGGGGTCAGGATGGGCTCCCCCTCGTCCCCCTCTCCATCCCCCCCATCTTACCTCCTTCCCTTCCCCACAGCACCTGTATATATGTTTGTACATATTTATTACTCTATTTATTTTACTTGTACATATCTATTCTATTTATTTTACTTTGTTAGTATGTTTGGTTTTGTTCTCCGTCTCCCCCTTTTAGACTGTGAGCCCACTGTTGGGTAGGGACTGTCTCTATGTGTTGCCAATTTGTACTTCCCAAGCGCTTAGTACAGTGCTCTGCACATAGTAAGCGCTCAATAAATACGATTGATTGATTGACTGATTGATGAACTGAATGTTTCTGTTGAAAAGTGATCCCTCTCTCCCCTCTCCCTTCCTCCTGCTGACACCCATTTCCTAGACTGTGAGCCCACTGCTGGGTAGGGACCGTCTCTCTATGTTGCCAACTTGTACTTCCCAAGCGCTTAGTACAGTGCTCTGCACACAATAAGCGCTCAATAAATACGATCGATGATGATGATGATTCACGCGAGTGCTTCCATTCTCGTGTCAGGGACACGGGGTCGGGGACTGGGAATCAGAGACGCCCGACTTGGGCCCGCTGGAGTCACTTCACACCTCGCCTCTCCTACCACTAACTGCTTCTGGACAGTCGATGCCCAATTGGGGAGATAATAATAATAATTATGGCGGCACTTGTTAAGCGCTTACTATGTGTGAAGCACTGTTCTAAGCGCTGGGGGGGATACAAGGTGATCAGGCTGTCCCACGTGGGGCTCCCAGTCTTAATCCCCATTTTACAGATGAGGCCCAGAGAAGTTAAGTGACTTGCCCGAGGTCACAAAACTGACAAGTGGTGGAGACGGGATAGAACCCATGACTTTTGGCTCCCAATCAATCGTATTTATTGAGTGCTTACTGTGTGCAGAGCACTGTACTAAGCGCTTAAAATGTACTTTTCTCCCCGTCGGGGAATCGAACCCCGGTCTCCCGCGTGACAGGCGGGGATACTCGCCACTATACTAACGAGGAACACAAGCCCGGGCTCTTTCCACTGAGCCACGCTGCTTCTCATTTCCAATCTCTTTTAACCCCTTCTCCCTCCATGCCTTGGTCTCTGGGCCTGGAGGGCCTCCTCCGGGCCGATGTCATGGGGCATCTGGGAAAGGGAGGAGGACAGAGAATTCTTCTCTGGACCAAAGCAGGGATCTGCCTGTGGACGGGATGTCTCACATTTGGCGGGCATTCTGGACACAGGAGACGGGCACGGGGGTGGGCAGAGGTTTGCTCAGCTAGGGGAAGCTGGGCAGGCAAGGGAGAGGTGTTGAGTGGCCTCACGCATACCATAATCCCAAAGTGTCTGTTAGAGGCCAAACACCTCTGTCTTGGCCGGAGGGCAGGGAGGAACCCTCATAAAAAAACCCCAAACCCCAGGGAAACATCGGCCTGGAGGAAGCCCTCCAGGCCCAGAGACCAAGGCATGGACGGAGAAGGGGCTGAAAGAGATTGGAAATGAGAAGCAGCGTGGCTCAGTGGAAAGAGCCCAGGCTTGGGAGCCAAAAGTCATATATATAAGGGGGAGACAGAGAACAAAACATATTAACAAAATAAAATAAATAGAATAGATATATGACTTAGTAAGAAGAACAACATCTAGACTGTGAGCCCGCTGCTGGGTAGGGACCGTCTCTCTATGTTGCCAACTTGGACTTCCCAAGCGCTCAGTACAGTGCTCTGCACACCGTAAGCGCTCAATAAAGACGATTGACTGAATGAATGGGCCCGGAAGTCGGAGGACCTGGGTTCGAATCCTAGCTTCACCACTTGCCTGCAGTGTGACTTTGGGCATATGACTTCACTTCTCTGGGCCTCAATTTCCCCAAACAGGAATTCAGTGTCTGTTCTCCCTCCTATTGAGACTGTGAGCCCCTGTGGACAGAGACTCCGTCTGACCCGTCTGAGCAGTGCCTGTCACACAGTAAGCTGGAATTGATATAAATAACAACACAGCATTATTACATGGTCATAATTATGGTATTTGCTAAGCGCCGACAGTGCCAAGCGCTGTTCTAAGCTCTGGACTAGACACAAGTTAATCAGGTTGGACACAGTCCCCGTCCCTCACTCTTAATCCCCATTTTTGACAGATGAGGTGACTTGTGCAAGGTCACAGAACAGACAAGTGGTGGAGCTGGGATTAGAACCCATGATCTTTTGGCTCCCAGGCATTGCTCGATCCACTACACCATGTAAGCACTAACAACTACCATTAAAAACAAAACGAAAACCACAACAAAACCCTCACTCCAGCCCCTCTGGACCAGACCAGTCAAAACTTGGCAGAAAGCTGGTTCCCTGAGTCCCCAGGGCCGGAGCACATGAGTTGGAAGCCTGGCCGGACTGTAGCCATCCCACCAGACCAGTAGTCAATAAAACATATTTACTGAGCACTTACCATGTGCAGAGCACTGTACTAAGCGCTTGGAAGAGTTGGGAGAGTACAATATAAAAACCATACATGTTCCCTGCCCACAACGAGCTTACATTCTGGTTTGCAGGACTGCTCGGGAAGAAGATTTTCCCAACACCCGTTCCACCAACTCACAAATTTGCCTTGAGAAACGATTATATTCATTCATTCATCAACCGCATTTATTGAGCTCTGTGTGCACAGCACTGTACTAACCACTTGGACGAGTTGGGAGAGTACAATATACAAACTTACATGTTCCCTGCCCACAACGAGCTTACATTCTGGTTTGGAGGACTGCTCGGGAAGAAGATTTTCCCAGCACCCGTTCCACCAACTCACAAATTTGCCTTGAGAAACGATTATATTCATTCATTCATCAACCACATTTATTGAGCTCTGTGTGCAGAGCACTGTACTAAGTACCTGGGAAGTACGAATCGGCAACATATATCGATGGTCCCTATCCAACAATGGGCTCAAAGTCTAGAATGGGGAGACGGACGACAAAACAAAACAAGTAGACAGGTGTCAATACCATCAGAATAAATAGTTATGGCTATATACTCATCATTAATAAAATATAGTAAATATGTACAAATAAAATAGAGTAATAAATATGTACAAATATATACAAGTGCTGTGGGGAGGGAAAGGGGGTAGGGCGGGGGTACGATGGGGAGGGGAGGAGGAGAGGGAAAAGTGGGGGTTCAGTCTGGGGGTGATGATGGTATTTGTTAAGCTCTTACTATGTACCAGGCACTGTACTAAGCACTGTGTTGGACACAAGCAAATTGGGCTGGACACAGTCCCTGTCCCACATAGGGCTCACAGTCTCCATCCCCATTTACAGATGAGGTAACTGAGGCCCAGAGAAGTGAAGTGACTTCCTGAAGGTCACACAGCAGACAAGTGGTGGAGTCAGGATTAGAACCCATGATCTTCTGACTCCCATGCTCTATCCACTATGCCATGCTGTGAGCCCCATAATAACAATAACAAGAATAATGGCACACGTTAAGCACTTACTACGTGCAAAGCACTGTTCTAAGCGCTGGGGAGGATACAAGATGATCAGGTTGTCTCACATGGGGCTCACAGTCAGACTGAGCCCCCTCCTTCCTCTCCCCCTCTCCCTACCTGCTTCCTTTCCCCACAGCACCTGTATATATGTATATATGTTTGTACGTATTTGTACGTATTACTCTATTTTACTTGTACATATCTATTCTATTTTATTTTGTTAATATGTTTTGTTTTGTTCTCTGTCTTCCCCTTGTATATACGTTTGTACATATTTGTACGTATTACTCTATTTTACTTGTACATATCTATTCTATTTATTTTATTTTGTTAATATGTTCTGTCTTGTTCTGTCTCCCCCTTATATATGTTTGTACATATTTGTACGTATTACTCCATTTATTTTACTTGTACATATCTATTCTATTTATTTTTTGTTAATATGTTTTGTTTTGTTCTCTGTCTCCCCCTTATATGTTTGTACATATTTGTATGTATTACTCTATTTATTTTACTTGTACATATCTATTCTATTTATTTTATTTTAATGTTTTGTTTTGTTCTCTGTCTCCCCCTTATATATATATATATATTTGTACATAGTACTCTATTTATTTTATTTGTACATATCTATTCTATTTATTTTATTTTGTTAATATGTTTTGTTTTGCTCTCTGTCTCCCCCTTATATATATGCTTGCACATATTTGTACGTATTACTCTTTTACTTGTACATATCTATTCTATTTATTTTATTTTGTTAATATGTTTTGTTTTGTTCTGTCTCCCCCATGTTTGTACATATTTGTACATATTACTCTATTTTACTCATACATATCTATTCTATTTATTTTATTTTGTTAATATGTTTTGTTTTGTTCTCTGTCTCCCCCTTGTATATATGTTTGTACATATTTGTATGTATTACTCTATTTTACTTGTACATATCTATTCTATTTATTTTATTTTGTTAATATGTTTTGTTTTGTTCTCTGTCTCCCCCTTGTATATATGTTTGTACATATTTGTACGTATTACTCTATTTTACTCATACATATCTATTCTATTTATTTTACTTTATTAACATGTTTTGTTCTCTGTCTCCCCCTTATATGTTTGTACATATTTGTACATATTACTCTATTTTACTTGTACATATCTATTCTATTTATTTTATTTTGTTAATATGTTTTGTTTTGTTCTCTGTCTCCCCCTTATATATATGCTTGTACATATTTGTACGTATTACTCTATTTTACTTGTACATATCTATTCTATTTATTTTATTTTGTTAATATGTTTTGTTCTCTGTCTCCCCCTTGTATATATGTTTGTACATATTTGTACGTATTACTCTATTTTACTTGTACATATTTATTCTATTTATTTTATTTTGTTAATTTGTTTTGTTTTGTTCTCTGTCTCCCCCTTGTATATATGTTTATACATATTCGTACGTATTACTCTATTTTACCTGTACATATCTATTCTATTTATTCTATTTTGTTAATATGTTTTGTTCTCTGTCTCCCCCTTGTATATATGTTTGTACATATTTGTACGTATTACTCTATTTTACTTGTACATATCTGTTCTATTTATTCTATTTTGTTAATATGTTTGGTTTTGTTCTCTGTCTCCCCCTTCTAGACTGTGAGCCCGCTGTCGGGTAGGGACCGTCTCTCTATGTTGCCAACTTGGACTTCCCAAGCGCTTAGTACAGTGCTCTGCACACAGTAAGCGCTCAATAAATACGATTGATTGATTGATTGATCTGCAACGTGGTGCTGAGGAGGCACACGGAACTGGAGGAAGGGACCGACGGGAACCTCGTCGGCTCTTCCAGGATCGCGGCCAAGCACGCGCTGATGGAGACGGCCCTGACCCGCGTGGTCCTGCCAATGCCTATCCTGGTTCTACCTCCAATCATCATGACGGCACTGGAAAAGACGCCTCTCCCGCAGTCCCGTCCTCGGCTCCTCCATCCCGTGCAAAGCTCCGTGTGCCTTGCCGCCTTTGGATTGGCGCTGCCAATCTCTTCCCTCAGATGTCCGAAATGAGGTGACGGAGGCCCAGAGAAGTTGGTGACTTGCCCAACGTCACACAGCAGGCAAGTGACGGATCCAGGACAGAATTGTTTTGTTGTCTGTCTCCCCGCTTCTAGACTGTGAGCCCGTTGTTGGGTAAGGACTGTCTCTATATGTTGCCAATTTGTACTTCCCAAGTGTGCTCTGCACATCATCATCATCATCATCAATCGTATTTATTGAGCGCTTACTGTGTGCAGAGCACTGTACTAAGCACTTGGGAAGTACAAGTTGGCAACATATAGAGACAGTCCCTACCCAACAGTGGGCTCACAGTAAGCGCTCAATAAATACGATTGAATGAATGAATGAATATTCAACGGACAATTACTCTCCCCCTCCTCAAAGCCTTACTGAAGGCGCAACTCCTCCAAGAAGCCTTCCCCGGCTAGACCATCTTTTCCTCTTCTCCCGTTCCCTTCTGCATCGCCTTGCACTTGGATTGGCAAGCAGCGTGCTTGCAATCCAATTTGGATTAGAGAAGCAGCGTGGCTCGGTGGAAAGAGCCCGGGCTTTGGAGTCAGAGGTCATGGGTTCAAATCCCTGCTCCGCCAATGGTCAGCTGTGAGACTCTGGACAAGTCACTTCACTTCTCTGTGCCTCCGTTACCTCATCTGTAAAATGGGGATTAAGACTGAGGAGCCCCCCGTGGGACAACCTGATCACCTTGTAACCTCCCCAGCGCTTAGAACAGCGCTTTACACATAGTAAGCGCTTAATAAGTGCCATCATTATTATTATTTGCAACCTTTATTCATCCCTCCCTCAGCCCCACAGCACTTATGTACATGACCATAATTTATTTAATGTCTGTCTCCCCCTCTAGACTGTAAGGTCACTGAAGGCAGGAAACTTATCTACCAACTCCTTCAACGTACTTTCCCAAGTGCTTAGTACAGTGCTCTGCACATGGTCAACTCCCAATAAATATGACTGATTCATTAAATGGAAAACCCTTCCTTGAGTCTGCTCCAAATCCCTCCTGCTGCAGTCTCAAAGGCCTCTGCTCTGGGAACTCCTCAGTAGTGGGGGAGAACTATCAGCCACCATCCAGGATGGCTGATATATTGCCAATTTGTACTTCCCAAGCGCTTAGTACAGTGCTCTGCACATAGTAAGCGCTCAATAAATACGATTGATGATGATGATGATCCAGGGCTTAGAACAGTGCTCAGCGCTTAGAACAGTGCTCAGCACAGTGCTTTGCACACAGTAAGCGCTTAACAAATACCATCATCATTATTATTATTATTATATCCTCAGCTCAGGATCCCTCTGGGAGCCTAAGGACCGCTTTCCACCTCCCCTCTGACTCAATGGTGTTTCCAACCCCTGTCCAATCAGATTCTCTCACATCCACCCCAACGCTTAGTACAGTGCTTGGCACATAGTAAGCACTTCACAGACACCACGTCCAACCGGATTCTCTCACATCTACCCCAATGCTTAGTTCGGTGCTTAGCACATAGTAAGCACTTCACAACTACCACGTCGTCGATGATGATGATGATGATGATAATAATAATCATCATCATCAATCGTATTTATTGAGTGCTTACTGTGTGCAGAGCACTGTACTAAGCGCTTGGGAAGTACAAGTTGGCAACATATAGAGACAGTCCCTACCCAACAGTGGGCTCACAGTCTAAAAGATAATAATAATAATATTAATAATAATAATAATAATAATAATGGCATTTATTAAACGCTTACTATGTGCAAAGCACCGTTCTAAGCGCTGCGGAGGTTACAAGGTGATCAGGTTGTCCCACGGGGGGCTCACAGTCTTCATCCCCGTTTTACAGATGAGGTAACCGAGGCCCAGAGAAGTGAAGTGACTTGCCCAAAGTCACACAGCTGACAACTGTGTCACTGTGACAACTAGAGAAGCAGCGTGGCTCAGTGGAAAGAGCACGGGCTTTGGAGTCAGAGGTCATGGGTTCGAATCCCAACTCCACCACATGTCTGCTGTGTGACCTTGGGCAACTCACTTAACTTCTCTGCGCCTCAGTTACCTCATCTGTAAAATGGGGATTAAGACTGTGAGCCCCATGTGGGACAACTTGATCACCTTGCATCACCCCAGCGCTTAGAACAGTGCTCTGCACATAGTAACCGCTTAATAAATGCCATCATTATTATTATTATTATTATAACTGGTGGAGCCAGGATTCGAACCCATGACCTCTGACTCCAAAGCTCTTTCCACTGAGCCACACTGCTTCTCAGAGGGGGCAAGGCTAGCCCAACAGGAAAAAAGACTGCATGGGTCCCTTCTGAGGTTTCTAGAGTAACGACGTTGCCTGTGCCAAGCTGCACTTGAGCTTTCCAGCGAAGAAGCAGCTCTCTCGAGAAGCAGCGTAGCTCAGTGGCAAGAGCCTGGGCTTTGGAGTCAGAGGTCATGGGTTCAAATCCCAGCTCTGCCACTCGTCAGCTGTGTGACTTTGGGCAGGTCACTTCACTTCTCTGCGCCTCGGTTACCTCATCTGTAAAATGGGGATTAGGACTGTGAGCCCCCCGTGGGACAACCTGATCACCTTGCATCCCCCCCCCCAGCGCTTAGAACAGTGCACATAGTAAGCGCTTAACAAATGCCATTATCTTTTAGACTGTGAGCCCACTGTTGGGTAGGGACTGTCTCTATATGTTGCCAATTTGTACTTCCCAAGCGCTTAGTACAGTGCTCTGCACATAGTAAGCGCTCAATACGATTGCTGATGATTGATGATGAAGTCTTGTGGCCCAGTGGATAGAGCACAAGCCTGAGAGTCAGTAAGTAACCCCTGAGTTCAAGTCTTGGGCAAGTCTGCTGTGACCTGGGACAACTTCTCTGCACCTCAGTTACCTCATCTGTAAAGTGGGGATTAAGACTGTGAGCCCCATGTGGGTCGGGTCATGGACTGTGTCCACCCTGGTTAGCTTGAATCTACCCCAGCGCTTCGATCAGTGCCTGGCACACAGTAAGCGCTTTAAAAACCGAGGGCTCCTAAACGCCTCTTGGCCTCTTCAACTGGCGGGGCCTCGAACATGGGGCTGTCTGGGGCTTTGCTCCCTCAGTGAAAGACGATAAACGGTGGACGTTTGCCCAGTGCCGGCTTCTGGGAAGACTGAATAACAACAGTAATAAAACAACAGTAACTATTTGTTAAACAAACACTAGATTCCCCAAACTGGGCTCAGCGCAGTAAACTCCTTATGGGCAGGGATCGGATCTACCAACTCTATTGCTCTGGACCCTCCTAAGGCTCAGTACGGTGCTCTGCACCCCGTAAGTGCTCAATAACCATTGATCGGCTGATGGTTGGATGGGGATGGATCCAAGATAATCAGATTGGACACAGTTCCCGTCCCACACGGGGACTCGGCGAACCAGAATCATTCATTCATTCATTCAATCAATCAATCAATCAATCGTATTTATTGAGCGCTTACTATGTGCAGAGCACTGTCCTAAGCGCTTGGGAAGTACAAGTTGGCAACATATAGAGACGGTCCCTACCCAACAGTGGGCTCACAGTCTAAAAGGGGGAGACAGAGGACAAAACCAAACATACCAACAAAATAAAATAAATAGGATAGAAATGTACAAGTAAAATAAATAAATAGAGTAATAAATACGTACTTCAATATGTAATTCAATCATATTTATTGAGCACTTACTGTGTGCAGGGCACTGTACTAAGCGCTTGGGAAGTACAAATCGGCAACCTGTTCCCTCATCTGTAAAATGGGGATCAAGACTGTGATCACCTTGTATCCTCCCAGCGCTTAGAACAGTGCTTTGCACATAGTAAGCGCTTAACAAATACCGTCATTATTATTAACATATAGAGACGGTCCCCACCCAACAACGGGCTCACAGTCTAGAAGGGGGAGACAGACAACAAAATGAATCAAGTAGACAGGTGTCAATACCATCTAATAAATAGAATTATTGTTATAATTAACACATCATTAATAAAAGGAATAGAGTAATACATATGTACAACTAGACACATGTGCCGTGATGAGGTGGCTCCTCGGGCCCACAAAAGTGAAATGAGTTGCCCGAAGTTCCTGCAGCGGGCAACTGGCAGGGCTGGGATTGGATGATAATGATGATGGCATTTATTAAGCGCTCACTATGTGCAAAGCACTGTTCTAAGCGCTGGGGAGGTTACAAGGCGATCAGGTTGTCCCGGGGGGGCTCACAGTCTTCACCCCCATTTTACAGATGGGGTAACTGAGGCACAGAGAAGTGAAGTGACTTGCCCAAAGTCACTCAGCTGACAACTGGCAGAGCCGGGATTTGAACCCATGACCTCTGACTCCAAAACCCGTGCCCTTTCCACTGAGCCACGCTGCTTCTCCAGTCCCTGTCTCCCGGGGAACCTCGCGATCCCACGCACATCTGCGTAGTGGGGAGAGCCCGGGTCTGGGAATCACAACGTCATGACTTCTAATCCCGCTCCGCCTCTTGTCCGCTGTGTGACCCTGGGCACGTCACTTCACTTCTCCGTGCCTCAGTTCCCTCAACTGCAAAATGGGGATCAAGACTGTGAGCCCCGTGGGGGACACGGACTGTGTCCAACCCGATTTGCTTGTAGCCAACTCAGCGCTTAGAACAGTGCCTGGCACATAGCGCTTAACAAATACCATTATTATTATTATTATTATTATTATTATTATTATTATTATTATCATCATCATCTACCGGCCAGCGGTCCACGCTGGCCCTCAGCTCTGAGGTCCCTAGAGGCCCCCGGGTTGACCGGGCTCAGCGCTGGGCCCCTGGAGGACACAAAATCAACCCCCAAGGCCGAGAGCAGGGAGAGAAAAGGAAAGAGTCATGGTGGGAGCAAGAGTGGGCAGGGCTGGGTATGGAGGGGACACTGCCCTGCGGCAGATGCCACAGCCCTTGGTTTGCACTGTGGTCTCTCAGCATCGCACGTGGTTGGGAGTGACTCTGTCCCACGTGAAAATGTGCCAGGCACTTTCCCCAGCAAGGACTTATCACCCTTTGGGCCCTGGAAATATCCATATAACTCCTCCCTCATCCATTCACTCATTCAGTCATATTTATTGAGTGCTTACTGTGTGCAGAGCGCTCGGGGAAAGTACAATCATCATCATCATCAATCGTATTTATTGAGCGCTTACTATGTGCAGAGCACTGTACTAAGCACTTGGGAAGTACAAATTGGCAACATATAGAGACAGTCCCTACCCAACAGTGGGCTCACAGTCTAAAAGGGGGAGACAGAGAACAAAACCAAACATACTAACAAAATAAAATAGAATAGATATGTACAAGTAAAATAAATAAATAAATGGAGTAATAAATATGTACAAACATATATACATATATACAGGTGATGTGGGGAAGGGAAGGAGGTAAGATGGGGGGATGGAGAAGGGGACGAGGGGGAGAGGAAGGAAGGGGCTCAGTCTGGGAAGGCCTCCTGGAGGAGGTGAGCTCTCAGCAAGGCCTTGAAGGGAGGAAGAGAGCTAGCTTGGCGGATGGGCAGAGGGAGGGCATTCCAGGCCCGGGGGATGGCGTGGGCCGGGGGTCGATGGAGGGACAGGCGAGAACGAGGTACGGTGAGGAGATTAGAGGAGGGTGCGGGCTGGGCTGGAGAAGGAGAGAAGGGAGGTGAGGTAGGAGGGGGCGAGGGGATGGACAGCCTTGAAGCCCAGCCAATCCCTGCCCATAATGAGCTTACAGTCTAGGGGAGGGAGACAGACATTAGGAAAAAATCAATACAATTACAGATATGTACATAAGTGTTATGTGGCTGGGAGGGGGATAGAACAAAGGGAGCAAATCGGGGTAATACAGAAGGGAGTGGGAGAAGAGGAAAGGAGGTCAACTTGTAGTTCCCAAGCGCGTAGTACAGTGCTCTGCACACAGTAAGCGCTCAATAAATACGATTGATTGAGGAGCTTAGTCTGGGAAGGCCTCTTGGAGGAGATGTGGCTTCAGTAAGGCTTGAAAGGGGTAGGGGGAGAGTAATTGCCTGCCAGATTTGAGGAGGGAGGGCATTCCAGTTCAGAGGCAGGTTGTGGGCGAGGGGTCGGAGGCGAGATAGGCTAGATGGAGGCCCACTGAGAAGGTTAGCATTAGAGGAGCGAAGGGTACAGGCTGTGTATGCTACTGTTTATTGTTGCATCGTATTTTCCTAAGCACTTAGTACAATGCTCTGCACACAGTAAGCACTTAATAAATATGATTGAATGAATGAATGTTCCGGACACTGGAAGGAGAGTAGTTAGGTGAGGTAGGAGGGGGCAAGGGGCTGGAGAGCTTTAAAGCCAATGGTGAGGAGTTTTTCTCTGATGTGGAGGTGGATGTTTTCTGAGAAGCAAGGTGACATGAACTTCCCAGGCCTTCCCAGACAGAGCCCCTTCCTTCCTCTCCCCCTTGTCCCCCTCTCCATCCCCCCATCTTACCTCCTTCCCTTCCCCACAGCACCTGTATATATGTATATATGGTTGTACATATTTATTACTCTATTTATTTTACTTGTACATTTCTATCCTTTTTATTTTATTTTGTTGGTATGTTTGGTTCTGTGCTCTGTCTCCCCCTTTTAGACTGTGAGCCCACTGTTGGGTAGGGACTGTCTCTATGTGTTGCCAATTTGTACTTCCCAAGCGCTTAGTACAGTGCTCTGCACATAGTAAGCGCTCAATAAATACGATTGATTGATTGATTGATTGATGAACTGAATGTTTCTGTTGAAAAGTGATCCCTCTCTCCCTTCCTCCTAGATTCCCCAAGCATGAAGCTGGGCCAGGACACAGAGTCCAGTGCAAAATTTCTCTCTCTCTCTTCTGGCCCGCTGACAGAGAGCCCCGGGGATGACTGAAGCAAAGCGCAGAGAGACTCACCCTCCCCATGGCTTCCAGTAAAGCATGCTCGGATGCCAGAGCTGGAGGCTATATGGTTGAGAAAAGATCCCAGATGGGAAGAACAGGGAGTTGGGCAGACTGTGTCCCGTTGTTTTGTTTGGAAAACAGGAGAAAATATGCAGTCACCCTTTAATGAGGGCAAAATGACCTCCCAGGCTGGAGGACATAAGCCCCGAGGGATGTTTACAGCTTGCCTCTAACTCACCCAGTTAGGGCTCCCCTCCCTCCCTGCTTCTTGCTCACAGAAGTCCTTTCTCTGCCTGAAAGCCTTCCCGAGATCATTCATTCAATCTATTTATTGAGCACTTACTGTGTGCAGAGCACTGTACTAAGCGCTTGGGAAGTACAAGTCGGCAACATACAGAGACGGTCCCTACCCAACAACGGACTCACAGTCTAGAAGAGGGAGGCCGACAACAAAACAAAACATGTACACGGGTGTCAAAACCGTCCAAATAAATACAATTATAGTTATAATAAATACAATTATAGCTATAATAAATAGAATTATAGTTACATAATTACAGTTAGAATTGTAGTTAATCCCACCCCGATTCTGGTCCCTTCCAACTCCTTCAAAAATATGTCCGCATTACAGAAGAATCTCAGTTCTTGTGCCACTCTAATGGATTCTGCAGTGTGGATTAGTGGATAGAGCACAGTCCTGGGGGTCAGAAGGACCTGGGTTCTAATCCTGACTCCACCACGTGTCTGCTGTTGGACCCTGGGGAAGTCACTTCACTTCTCTGGGCCTCAGTTAACTCATCCGTAAAATGGGGTTTAAGACTTTGGGTCCCATGTGGGACAGGGACTGTGTCCAACTTGATCTGTATCTACCCTAGTATTTAGCACAGTGTCCGGAACACTCATTCATTCAATCATATTTATTAAGTGCTTACTGTGTGCAGAGCATTGTACTAAATGCTTAGGATAATACAATGCAACAATAAACAGTAGCATACCCCGCCCACAAAGAGTTCACCGTCTAGACTGGAGGAGACAGACATCAATACAAATAAATAAAATTACAGATAAGTACATAAGTGTTTTGGGGCTAGGACGGGGGAAGAGCAAAGGGATAAATAAAATTACAGAATTTACATAAGTACTTTGGGGCTGGGAGCGGGGAAGAGCAAAGGGAGCAAGTCAGGGCAATGCGGAAGGGAGTGGGAGATGAGGAAAAGTGGGGCTTAGTCTGGGAAGGCCTCTTGGAGGCAATTTTGAAGTAGGGAGAGTCATTGTCTGATGGATTAGAGGAGGGAGAGCAATCCAGGCCAGAGGCAGGACATGAGTTAGGAGTCAGGGGAGGAAATGGAGGCACAGTGAGGACTTTAGCAGCGGCAGAGGAGTGCGCAGGCTGGGTTGGAGGTAGGAGGGGGTGAGGTGATGGAGAGCTTTGAAGCCAATGGAGAGTAGTTTCTGTTTGATATGGAGACGGATGGGCCACCACAGAACACAGAAAGGGCTTAACAGATACCTTTAAGAAAAGAAAAAATATCAAACTGGGGCTACAGTGGGCACCTGACCAATCAATCCTGCCCACCCTGAGACTGGCATGGGACGGCCTCATGTGGGACAGGGACTGGGCCTGGTCTGGTTCTCTTGTATCATCTCCAGGGCTTCGCACATAGTCAGCATGGGATGAATACCACCATTTTTATCACTGATTCTCATGATTGCCATTAAACTCACTGGGGAAGAGATGAGAAAGGGAAAAAGGACAGAAAGAAAGCCCAGATTCCATTCATTCAATCGTATTTATTGAGCGCTTACTGTGTGCAGAGCACTGACGACAGAGCAAGCAGGCACTGGAGTCTAACCAATAAATGCTTCTTACTGGGGCTCCTCACTGGTCCTTGATGCCTTCGCTCTGAGCAGGGATTCTTCTATGGGCCTGGGGGGGATGTTGGAGACCCCCAAGTCATGACAGCTTCGTTTCATGCTTGCTTCTGGATCCCAAACCTGAACTTCACCACTCCCTTTCTAAAACCCTCTCCTCCATCCATCTTCCCCATCTCCATCGGCCCCTGAAGCTCACAAAGTTACCAACCTCTCCTTTTTTTTCTTCTGGTACTTGTTAAGCAATTAGCACATGCCAGGCACTGTATTAAGCACCGGAACAGATACAAGCTAAACATATTGGACACAGTCCGTGTCCCTTACGGGGCTCATTTCGCAGAAGAGGGAGCTAATGCACGGAGAAGCAACTTGCCCAAGATCACACAACAGACACGTGGCAGAGCCAGGATTAGAATCTAGGCCACGCTGCTTCTCTACTTAGAAGCAGCGTGGCTCAGTGGAAAAAGCCCGGGCTTGGGAGACAGAGGTCATGGGTTCAAATCCCAGCTCCACCGCCTGTCAGCTGTGTGACTTTGGGCAAGTGACTTAACTTCTCTGTGCCTCAGTTACCTCATCTGTAAAATGGGGATTAAGACTGTGAGTCCTATGTGGGGCAACCTGATCACCTTGTATCCTCCCCAGTGCTTTGAACAGTGTTTTGCAGTTAGTAAGCGCTTAACAAATGCCATCATTATTATTACTATTATTATTATTACTCACAACAAACTCCTTCTCCCCCACCAACCCACTGTATCTCTGCTCTCTCCACCTCCTCCTCTAAGCGTTCCTCAATCAATACACAATGTCCCAAGTTATATCAATCCAACAGGCACCTCTAATACACCACTGTGGTTTTTTAATAGCATTTATTAAGCACTTACTATGTGCAAAGCACTGTTCTAAGCGCTGGGGGGTTACAATAACCATCCTCAACAGTTGGGTATATTCAATTGCAAACTCAGTGATTTCTTTCTGATATTCCTTCCTGACTTGATGCCCTGTCTGATCCTTGCTCTCCCAACTGCCGCCACCATCTGTAAAACCCTTTCGTCTCCCTCCCCCATTTGACTGATTGCTCCTTGTGGGCCGGGACCATGTCTACAGTGCTCTAATAATAACCATGGTATTTACTGAGTGCTTACTATGTGCCAAGCACTGTTCTGAGCGTTGAGGTGGATACAAGGTAATCAGGTTGTCCCGCGTGTGACTCACAGTCTTAATCTCCATTTTACAGGTGAGGCACAGAGAAGTGAAGCCACTTGCCCAAGGTCACACAGCACAAAAGTGGCAAAGCAGGGATTAGAACCCACATCCTGACTCCCAAGCCCAGGCTCTTGCCACTAGGCCATGCTGCTTCACACAGGAAGTGCTCAATAAATACCACTGATTGATTGGTTCTTTGGTACTTTTCTGAGCACTTTCTACCATGCCGCACACTCAGCTGGTGCTCAATAAACGTGGCTACTCCCACTGTTCTGGGGAGAGAGGTCTCACCGATGAGGACGGTGCCTGAGAGGGTCCTGGGGGGGTCCTGGGGGGTCAGTGGGCCCCGGACACACCCTCGAGGTGGGCCCAGAATGGGGAGGGGGGCAGGGGTGGGTTAGAGGGGGTAAGGGGCCAGTAGGAGCTTAACAAATACCATAAGTAATGTCATCAAGATTATCATTATTACTGGTATTCCTGGATTCCTGGCCCTGGTTTTCGATACCCTGCCTCAGCCCCAAGTCTCGGGGTAGGGAGTAGGGAGGGGGCTGCGATCCGGCACCCCACTGTGACCTGAGCTGGTGTGTTGGGGGGGCCACTGCACCAAGTGGACTCACCCCAGGAAGTGGGTGCTTGGTGTTGGGGGCGGGGGAACAGTTGGGATGGAAGAGTAGGGAGAAAGGAGGCAGAGAGACAGAGGGACAGGGATAGAGAGATGGGGGAGACACCGAGGGGGAGGGGGAAGGGGGCAGAGGGATGGGGAAGGGGAAAAAGGGAGGGGAAAGGGAGAGGGGAAGGAAAAGGGAGAGGGGAAGGAAAAGGGAGAGGGGAAGGAAAAGGGAGAGGGGAAGGAAAAGGGAAAGGGAAAAGGGAGAGGGGAAAGGGAGAGGGGAAAGGGAGAGGGGAAAGGGAGAGGGGAAAGGGAGAGGGGAAAGGGAGAGGGGAAAGGGAGAGGGGAAAGGGAGAGGGGAAAGGGAGAGGGGAAAGGGAGAGGGGAAAGGGAGAGGGGAAAGGGAGAGGGGAAAGGGAGAGGGGAAAGGGAGAGGGGAAAGGGAGAGGGGAAAGGGAGAGGGGAAAGGGAGAGGGGAAAGGGAGAGGGGAAAGGGAGAGGGGAAAGGGAGAGGGGAAAGGGAGAGGGGAAAGGGAGAAGGGAAAGGGAGAAGGGAAAGGAGAGGGGGAGGGAGAGGGGAAAGGGAAAGGGGGAGGGAAAGGGGGAGGGAAAGGGGGAGGGAAAGGGGGAGGGAAAGGGGGAGGGAAAGGGGGAGGGAAAGGGGGAGGGAAAGGGGGGAGGGAAAAGGGGAAAGGGAGAGGGGAAGGGGGAAGGGGGGAAAGGGAGAGGAGAGGGGGAAAGGGAGAGGGGAGAAGGGAAAAGGGAGAGGGGAGAAGAGAAAAGGGAGAGGGGAGGGGGAAAGGGAGAGGGGAGAAGGGAAAAGGGAGAGGGGAGGGGGGAAAGGGAGAGGGGAGAAGGGAGAGGGGAGCAGGGAGAGGGGAGAAGGGAGAGGGAGAGGGGAGAAGGGAAAGGGAGAGGGGAGAAGGGAAAGGGAGAGGGGAGAAGGGAAAGGGAGAGGGGAGAAGGGAACGGGAGAGGGGAGAAGGGAAAGGGAAAGGGGAGAGAGAGAGCAGAGAGAGTTGGGAGAGAGAGGGGGGAGAGAGGGAGAAGAATGGAGCAGAGAAGAGTAGGGCTCCCCAGGATTCCCTGGCCTAGTTGCTGGCATCAGAAAGCTTCCCTGACTGAGAGTCCTTCTGGAGCTGCTGCTCCCTCGCTAACCCCAACTGTTGCGACCCACCCAAGACCCGGAGCCAAATCAAACTCTCCCCACAGCTTGAGACCTGTTCCAGCAGCGGCAGGAAGGTCCTGGGGCTGGGGGCGGGCGGCGAGAGGCCAGGGGAAATCACAGGTTAGATTGCTGCTTTTTCTGCAAACTTTCTTATTCCACTGTCTGGGATCCAGGAGGTCTCCCTGAGGGAGGGGACTGGCGAAGGTGCAGACCGGCGTTGATTTCCCCCTCAACATCCCCTACCCCTGCAAGCCAGGGTCCCAGCCTGGGACTCTCCTCCCTCAGTGAACAGCCGGGCCAGGGTAAAATGTGGGTCAGCGGCACCTCTCTGTGACCCAGACTGCGGCCTTGGGTAACAATAAGGCAAAAGAGAGAGAAAAATGTGGAAACACATAAGAGTCAGTCAGTCAATCTTATTTATTGAGCACTTACTGTGGCAGAGCACTGTACTACACGCTTGGGAGAGTTCAATATAACAGTAAACAGATTCTCTGCCCAAAATGAGCTTACGGTCCAGAGGGGGAGACAGATATTAATAAGAGTCCAAGAGGATGAACATCAGATAGACAACTAGCAGAACTCAAAGCAGCATGGACTAGTTGGAAAGGACCAGGGACCTGAGTTTAATAATGATAATGGCATTTATTAAGCGCTTACTATGTGCAAAGCACTGTTCTAAGCGCTGGGGAGGTTACAAGGTAATCAGGGTGTCCCACCGGGGGCTCACAGTCTTAATCCCCATTTTGCAGATGAGGGAACTGAGGCACAGAGGAGTTAAGTGACTTGCCCAAAGTCACACAGCTGACAATTGGTGGAGCAGGGATTTGAACCTATGACCTCTGACTCCAAAGCCCGTGCTCTTTCCACTGAGCCACGCTGCTTTAATCCAGGCTCTGCCGCTTATCTGCTGTGTGACCTTGGGTGAATCACTTCACTTCTCTGGGCCTTGGTTCCCTCATCTGCAAAATGGGGATTCAATACCTGTTCTCTCACACTGAAACCCCGACGTGGGACGTGATTACATTGTATCTACCCCAGTGCTTGGCACATGGTGAGCACTTAACAAATACTACGATTATTATTAGAACACACCATGGGTTCAGGAGGGGATTAGATGCATCCCTGGGCTCCTAGAGAAAAGGTGAGGGATCAAGAGAGAAAAGTAGGGATGTGAGGGGCCATCTGAAGATAGACTTCCAGGAGGGCAACCCAATTGGAGACAGAATCTGTGGTTGGATGGACTAAAGGTCTACTTCCTACCTGCGTACTCTTTCCCAGAGCTCTGCACACAGTAAGCACTTGATAAATGCTATTACTACTACTACTACTACTACTACTACTACTACTAGGAAGGCCTCTCCTCCAAGAGGAGAGTTTGAGTTTGTAACTCAAAGAGCCAAATGCTTAACTAAAGGCAAACAAAGCTTGGTTTATGTGCACATACTTGTATGCGCAACAGTATTGAAATCTGATTTCAACAAATTCCGCACCTACCAATTTGTTGAAGTGACATGATTCCAAATGGGATTCAACTGGAATATGCATTTAGATCATCTCTGAGCATCTGATACAAAAACTGCCCCCACTGAAATCTATCCAATGCTTTGATGGCAAAGAATAAGAACACATAAGAACACAAGGATAAGAAACAAGGCCTCTCCTCCAAGAGGCCTTCCCTGACTAAACCCCCCTTTCCTCTTCTCCCACTCCCTCACCCTGACTTGCTCCCTTTGTTCATCCCGCACCCAGCATTTATGTACGTTTCTGTAATTTATTTATTTATATTAATGTCTGCCTCCCCCACTCTAGACTGTAAGCTTGCTGTCAGCAGGGAATGTGTCTGTTTGCTGTATTGTATTCTCCGCAGAGCTTCGTAGAGTGCTCTGCACACAGTAGGTGCTCAATAAATATGATTGAATGAATACTACTACTATTCCCCAGCCCAGTGCTGCCCTGGTCTGACACCCCTAATCGGTTACTCCCAACAGCGGCCGGACTACTGCATCCAGGGGTCTTACAAGAGACACCCCCAGTCCCCCGACCCCTCAACTAGCCAGGCCCGCCCAGGGGCCTTCAGGTGGAGGATGCAGGGGCTGCCGGGACCTTTACAGCCAGGATAAGTCGTGCACAAGTGTGCTCCTTGGCAGGGATCCTCAACAGCAAAGCCCAGGTCAAGGGGAGGGAATGAACCAGCCTCTTTTCTTGGCAGGGCGGACAAGTGGCTCTCGAAACATCAATAATAATAACGGCGGCATTCGTTCAGCGCTTTCTATGTGCCAGTCACTGTACTAACCTCTGGGGTGGATACGAACAAATCAATTTGGACACAGTCCCTGTCCTGTGTGGGGCTCACAGTCTCAACCCCCATTTAACAAAGGCTGCAAGCCGCCTTCCTCCTAGTCTCCGTCTGGGCCGGCCTTTAATCCAGAGGTTACGCAGAGGAGGAGGGCTTTTGGCAGGGTTTGGAGGTCAGTCCTACGGTTGCCAACCAGACATCTGCCCCTGAGCTGTCTTCTGCTCTCTACCTGCCTCCCCTGGACTCTCCTCTGTCTGGGCGGAAAGATTGCCAAGAATGTGTAATCCCGCATTCCAAGACCAAATACACAGAGTCTGGGGGGAGGGATTGTCTGGTGACCAGCTGGGAAAGGAGCCAGTGTGGACACCTGATGACTGAAAGGGGTGATTGAGGACGGGGAGCAGGGGAGAGGAAGGGGAGGGACGGGCGGGTGGGAGGGGGAGATGGAGGGGAAGATGAGGGTGGGGGATATAGGAAGCGGGGAGGGATGGGGTGGAGAAGTAGTTTGGCATAATGGGTACAGCATGGTCCTGAGAGTCAGCAGGACAATCAATCAATCGTATTTATTGAGCGCTTACTGTGTGCAGAGCACCATACTAAGCGCTTGGGAAGTACAAGTTGGCAACATATAGAGACAGTCCCTACCCAACAGTGGGCTCACAGTCTAAAAGGGGGAGACAGAACAAAACCAAACATACTAACAAAATAAAATAAATAGAATAGATATGTACAAGTAAAATAAATAGAGTAATAAATATGTACAAACATATATACATATATACAGGTGCTGTGGGGAAGGGAAGGAGGTAAGATGGGGGGATGGAAGGAGATGAGGGGGAGAGGAAGGAAGGGGCCCAGTGTGGGAAGGCCTCCTGGAGGAGGTGAGCTCTCAGTAGGGCCTTGAAGGGAGGAAGAGAGCTAGTTTGGCGGATGGGCAGAGGGAGGGCATTCCAGGCCAGGGGGAGGACGTGGGCCGGGGGTCGATGGCGGGACAGGCGAGAATGAGGTACGGTGAGGAGATTAGCGGCAGAGGAGCGGAGGGTGCTAAACACAAAGTGTTTAGTGTTTACAGAGCACTATACTAACCACTTGGGAGAGTACAAAACAACAGAGTTGGTAGACACATTCCATACCCACAATGAGCTAAAAGTCTAATAATAATAATAATTGTGGTACTTGTAAGTGCTTACTATGTGCCACGCACTGTACTGAGCGCTGGGGTGGATGCAAGCAAATTGGGTTGGGCACCGCCCCCGTCCCTCATGGGGATCACAGTCTCAATTCCCACTTGACAGATGAGGTCACTGAGGCCCAGGGAAGTGAAGTGACTTGCCCGAGGTCACACAGCAGACAAATGGTAGAGGTGGGATTAGAACTCATGATCTTCTGACTCGCAGGCCCGTGCTCTATCCATTATGCCATGCTGCTTCTCTTTTCATAAATATTTTCACTTTTCAATCAATCGTATTTATTGAGCGCTTACTGTGTGCACAGCACTGTACTAAGCACTTGGGAAGTACAAGCTGGCAACATATAGAGACAGTCCCTACCCAACAGTGGGCTCACAGTCTAGAAATTATTTATTTTCCTAAATGAATATATTTTCCTATAGTACCGGTTTTCTAAAGAAATTTCAGAGGTGGCTGCACCAAGACATCCAAAGACCAGGCGAGGAGCGTAAAATTTAACTTTATATTTACTGGCTGGGCCGATAGGCAACGCCACCCCCACCCCACAACAGAAAGCCAGGATAGCAACAGGACATTTTTCAAATTGAAAGAAGTTAAATGCAAATTCGTAACTCCTTATGATACATATCACTGATACACTGCCAGGCACTGTGCTGAGCGCTGGGGTAGATACAAGCTAATCGGGCCCATGTGGGGCTCAGTCTAAGTAGGAAGTAGAGCAGGAATTGAAAGACCATAAGATCGCTATGGGCCGGGAATGCCCATATTCTTTATTGTTTTACTCTCCCAAGCACTTCTACCCTGTTTCCCCTTGCTTTGTGTGGAGTCTCCCCAGCGCTTAACTGCCAGGCCTTTTTATAGTACTCCCTTGAGTTGCTTCTTGCTTAACAAAAGTGGTATTTGTTAAGCGCTTACTATGTGCCAAGCACCATACTAAGCTCTGGGATAGATAACAGGTTAATCTGGGTTGAACACCCGGTTGGATAACAGGGTTATCAGGGATAACAGGGATAACTGTCTCTATATGTTGCCAACTTGTCCTTCCCAAGCGCTTAGTACAGTGCTCTGCACACAGTAAGCGCTCAATAAACACGACCGATTGATTGATTGATGGATAACAGGGTTATCAGGTTAGGGATAACGGGGTTATCAGATAAAAGGGTTGGACACGGCCCTCTCCCCACAGTCTAAGTCAGAGGGAGAACAGGTATTTAATCTCCGTTTTACAGAGGTGGAAACTGAGGCCCAGAGAAGTTAATCGATGTACCCAACGTCACCCCGCAGGCCGGTAGCAGGGCTGGGATTAGAACCCAGATCCTCTGAATCCCAGGCCACGCTCTTTCTACTAGGACACGCTGCTTCCATTGAGAAATTGGTCACAGCCTGTTGCGTGGTGTATTTTGCACTCAGTAGCCTGAGCTGCTGTCAATCTATCGATGGTATTTATTAAGCAGCTGCTATGTGCAGAGCACTCTTCTAAGCTCTTGGGACAGCGCAATATAACAGTCGGTCTAGATGATCCCTGCCCACAAGGAATTCTATTTGTTCTGACGATTTTAACACCTGTCTACATGCTTTTTTTGGTTGTCCGTCTCCCCCTTCTAGCCTGTGAGCCCGTTGTTGGGTAGGGACCATCTCTGTATGTTGCCGACTTGTACTTCCCGAGACTTAGTACAGTGCTCTGCACACAGTAAGCACTCAATAAATACAAACTGAATGAATGAACAGAATAGGCTTTTTAGAAAGGAGAAAGTCTTCCCTAACTTCTGCGTTTCTTATGTCCTAAAGAGGAGAGTCCCTGGGAGTCCTGGCGACAAACAGAGCAAAACGGTGTTTGTATTTGGAGAAATGAAGTAGCTTTCCCTCTTCACTCCCCACCTCGGAGCCTCATCGAATGAGGCCCTGCTATAAGGAGCCCCTTGAAAAGTACAACACACAGACCAGCTGGTCCCTCCTTGGGAGACCTGGGGTATTCCAGCAGAACTCTTAACCTTAGTTTGCCATTTGAAAATGAGGCTGATGATTACTTTGTATCTATCTACCCCAGTGCTTAGAACAGTGCTTGGTAGGTAGTAAGCACTTAAATACTATTATTAGTATTTAATTCTATAATTAATTAGCTTTAATTCTATTTGTTCTGACGATTTTGACACCTGTCCACATGTTTTGTTTTGTTGTCTGTCTCCCCACTTCTAGACTGTGAGCCCATTGTTGGGTAGGGACCCTCTCTATATGTTGCCGACTTGTACTTACCAAGCACTAGTACAGTGCTCTGCACATAGTAAGCGCTCAATAAATATGACTGAATGAATGAATAACCTGAAGGACCTAACACCAGCTCCACAACTTATCTGCTGTGTGACCTCAGGCAAATCATTTCACTTCTCTGTGCCTCTGTAACCTCACCTGTGACATATGGATTAAGATTAAGAGCTCCATGTGGGACTGGACTGGATTGGGTCCAAACTGATTAGCCTGTATCTACCCTAGGACTTAGTACAGTGCCTGGCATAGAGTGAGTGTTTAACAAATACCATTAAAAAAAAAGGAGGGGGAGGAGGAGACAACCCACCCTGCCACTTGGATTGGGTGTTTAAGAACTGGTCCAAGGACTTGAAGATGCAATGTTTGCTCTCAGAGGGAGGATGTAAGCTTGGAAGGCAGGAGTGAGCATGAACCAAGAGGCCAAGACCCCGAGGGAGGGACGGAGGGAGGGAAGGAGATGATGAAGAATGGAAAATAACTGTGCTGGAGGGGCTGGCTGCTTGCCTGGGACCTGTGAGATGCATCCCTATTTGATAGATCTTGGGGGTAAGTCCTGTGAAAGAGATCCACATTGACTTGGGATGGCTTACTCGGACGAGCTGGTAAAGAATCTTGCCGATTTCCACATTCTTCCCCAGGCCTTTAAGCATCAAGCCTCAATCTATCAGCGGAACAGCATGGTGAGCGCTTACTGAGGACCGAGCACTGTACTAAGTGCTTGGGAGAGAACGACAGGGAAAGCAGAAACGATCCCTGCCTGTAAGGGGCTTCCAGAAAGGCCCAGACGCACTCAAGGGAAGCTGACGGATCATGGTGGGCAAAGCAGGGGGTTGTCGGAGCTGGGAGTCCAGCCTAGAACACAGAGTCCAGTCTCCCAGACCAGCTGCGGAGGGCCCGCCGCCCACCTCCACCCCGTGACTAATCGCGGTTGCAACCCCAGATCAGGGGAACCGCTTGGCCGTCCTTCCCTCGCACTGGGACGCATCTCCTCCCTAAAATCCAGGCCCAGGCCCCACAGATGGATTTCTCAGAATGTTCATCTCTGGGGGCCGGAGAGGGCCGGGGGAGAAGGAGGTGGGGAAGAAGGGGAAACATGCTCCAAATTGTTTAGTCTTCGCCGGCTTCATGGTTGGGGGAAGCAAAAGAGGAGCCAGGTGCATGGGGAACACCATCGATGCTATGCTAAATCCAGTTTTTCTGTACTATGATTAGACGAGAGCGGGGAAGTGTGGTGGGTGCCATTTTAGAAAAACGATCCGGCCAACTGAATGAATGACTGAGAGAGCAGCGACAGTGACAACAGAGACACCAGTCAGGAGGCTAGATGGAAGTGAAGCACGGATACGTCAAGGATTTGGACCAGCAAAGAACTGGGGGGTGGGAGGGCATCTGGTTGGCGAGGAAGGGGCAGAGTCTGAAAATACCATGGAAGAACAACTGGTAGTGCTTGGGGGTTGAAAGAGAGGGAGCAGTCAAGGATAATGCCGAGGTTGTGGGCCACAGATGGGGAGGATGGTGGCGTTGTCAACCGTGATGGAAAAGTTAGGTGGAGGAGAAGCATTTGGGTGGGAAGATTAGGAAGCCAGTTTTGGACACCCAGGTGTACCCCAGGATTAGCAGTCATTGCCTTCTTTGAAAATGTGGGCGTATCGTTCACCACTGCATTGTGGGACACAAGGGCTTCAGTGTCATTTGTTCTTTTCCCATTCCTGACATGTCTGAATCTGGACCTCTGCCCCCATCCCTTCCCCTCTATTACTCCCTGGACATTTGGGACCCCCTGCTCCCCAATTTCATCCCCCTCCACCTCAGTCTTCCCAGCTCCTCTCACCCCACAGTTGGTTTCCCTGCCAGTGGTGGGAGGATGGGTTTCCTCCCGAAGCCTGGGATGACTAGGCTACCTAACTGTTGCTACTCTCCGTCCGTCTCCCATCTCCACCCCCCTGGGCCTGGGCTCCTCAGACTCTACTTTGGACCACCCTCCCCTTCTCCCCTCCAAGAACCCCAATTCAGCAGACCAGGCTCCGCCATCCCAATGCATCCCACTTCTCTCCTTCCTTTCCCCAGCCCAGTCTTCACCCTCTCTGTGGAGTGCCAGGCGAGGCTTGGGCACATCCTGTATCATATCACTGGCTTCTCAAAAATAAAGGAGGGAGGCTGGGAGGGGCAGGGGTAGGAGCTGGGAGGCTGGAAGGATCCTGGGCCGAGTGGAGCTCAAGCTGAATGGTGCTCAGCACTTATGTCCGGATCCATAATTTATCTGTAGTAATGTTTGTCTCCCCATCTAGACCATAAGCTCATTATGGGCAGGGAAGTATCAATCAACTCTGTTGCACTGTCCTCTTCCAAGAGCTTAGTACAGTACTCTGCACACAGTAAGCACCCAATAAATATCACTGATTGATTGAAGAGGGGCATGGGGGAGAGAAGTGAATTGCACTGAACTCCCTGCAATGATGGGTCACCATGACCAATGGAATGGGGCTTCCAAATCCTGGGCTGATCCAGCAAATGTTGCAGAAGATAGCCCTGGGTTTGCTGGATTGTGGTTGTTCAGAACCGGGGTTAAACCGCACTGAACTTGAGGTGCACAGATAATAATAATAATAATAATAGTATTTGTTAAGCGCTTATAGGCAGAAGGAAGGGTGACATGGCAGACAAGGAGAGAGGTGGGGGCTAGATTTGGAGTCATACCACCACACATTCAATCAACCTATAGTATTTATTAATAGTATTAGTAGTAATAATAATAATAATAGCATTTAAGCGCTTTCTTTGTGCAAAGCACTATACTGAGTACTGTGGTAGATACAAGATAATCAGGTCCCACAAGGGGTTCATAGTCTAAGCAGGAGGGAGAAGAGGTATTGAATCCTCATTTTGCAAATGAGGAACCTGAGGCCTGGAGAGGTTAGGTGACTTGCCCAAGGTCACAAAGGATGTAAATGGTGGTCAGGATTAGAACCCAGGTCTTCTGATTCCCAGGCCCATGGTCTTACACTAGGAAACGCTGTTTACTGAGCGCTTATTCTGAGCTTAGCATTGTAGTAAGCACTCGCAACAGGACAATAGAGTTAGTAATAATAATAATGTTGGGGTTTGTTAAGCGCCTACTAGGTGCCAAGCACTGTTCTAAGCACTGGGGACATTACAAGGTGATCAGGTTGTCCCACAGGGGGCTCACAGTCTTCATCCCCATTTACAGATGAGGTAACTGAGGCCCAGAGAAGTTAAGTGACTTACCCAAGGTCACACAGCTGACAAACGGCAGAGCCGGGATTAGAACCCATGACCTCTGACCCCCTAAGCCCAAGTTCTTTCCACTGAGCCACGCTGCTTCTCACGATACAGGCCAATCAATCAATGGTATTTATTGAGCACTTACTGTGTGCAGTGCACTGCACTAGGTGCCTTTTATATTTTCCATCCCCATTTTACAGATGAGGTAACTGAGCCAGAGAGAAGTTATGTGACTTGCCCAAGGTCACACAGCAGACAAGTGGCAGAGCCAAGACTGCCAGGCCCGGACTCTATCCACTAGGCCATGCTGCTTCTACAAGTGCTTGGTATGGGGCTCCCCTCACTGTATACGCTCAATAAATATCACTCAATGATCAGCAACCCTACTTTGGCCTCACACACCTCTGTGAGATAAGACGAGGAACAATGTACTCTCCCAATTCTATAGATGAGGAAACTGAGGCCCACTGATGTTTGATGACTTGTCCAAGGGACCGGGGGCTGGAATCATCGCTCTCCAAGCCTACCTTCTTTCCATCCTGCCTCCTTTCACACAAGAGGCTCAGCAAGGAAAAGGTCTAACCGAGCCAGCACAAGGCCCTCCTTGATCCCCACTTCCCTCTAACCTTTTCTGAGCACAGAGCACCATACTAGGCACTTAGGGACACAGAAAAAGAAAAGACTCAGGCCCCGCTCTCGGGAAGCTTCGAGAGATGAATAGGAGAAGGGGGCAAAGAAAGAAATTGTCTCAACATCAATCTCTACAAAGGTCCATCACTGCCTAATATTAAAAATAATTGTGGAATTTCTTAAGCACTTACTATGTGCCAAGCACTGTAGTAGAGTAGACACAAGATACCCCCAAATAGAAAAAGAATAGAGCCAACCCACTGATACCCCATATCAGCATAAAGGTCAAGTTAGACCATAAACTCGTTCTTTAGACTGTAAGCTCGTCGTGGGCGGGGAATGTGTCTGCCAACTCTGTTATATTAGACTCTCCTAAGTAGTACAGTGCTCTGCATGCAGGAAATGCTCAATAAATACCACTGATTGGTTGATCGTGACACCAAATGTTAGGTTCGGAGATTTCGATGTCGGTTGATATGTTGACACAATGGACAGTAGGTGACCAGACCTGACCGATTTGTTGACTGACCGAGCAGAGGTCCCTTGGGTCAGAGTCACAGGAAAAATGGAACAAAGTGACAATTTGGAGGAAACGCCGTGTCCCTCATCAATAGCCCCAGTGGCCCTGCAGTCTATTATCCTGGGGCCCATCTATGTACTGGTCATGTTTGGAACCAGAGGGAATTTATGCAGGCAGCGAGCCTGAAAAATCTCTTTAGCTAAGCCTGAAATTGGAAGAAAGGAGACAAGGCTGGTGAGCAGTAGAAAATGGCTTTTACAGCTGTTCTCTGCCTGAGGGGTGGCCTGCTGATCTTCCCCTCCCCAAACTCAGTGGCAGGGGTGGGGAAGGGAGGAAGAAGGGGGTGTAGGATTTAGGTTGGTTGACAACTGGGTTCTGATCCCCTCCAGGCCCCACTCTCCCTTCTCCCAGGCCCAGTTGCCCGGAGCTCTCTAGCGAGGCGCATGTCTGGAAAAGCAGCTGTTTTTGTCCCCTCAAATCCCCATCCTGCAAGGCCAAAACCTCTCCTGCCTTCCCACAACGTGGAGACCCTCAGCCACCAAGGAGACCATCCTCGGGCTCCTCATTAGCCAGCAAATGTCAGTCAATTGCATTTACTGAGCACTGCACTAAGTGCTTGGAGAGTACAATGTAACAACATAACACACATATCCTGCCCACACGAGCTTACAGCCTAGAGGGGGATACATATTAATATAAATAAATTACGTAAATATCCATTTTAGGCCCTTCGCTGTCACCCTCTGCCACCTCCAGATGCAGTTGCCTTGGCGACAGGCGTGCAGGCGGTCTCTCCGCATATGACCAGGATCTCTGGACCACCTACAGCTAAGCAGAGTCTCTCTTTCTAACGCCTCCTTGCCTGGCACTTGTCACATTCTTGTCTGTTCACCTGTTCCAACAAGCACTCGTGCAATCCAGCCAGGGACCGGGATGGGGCAGGGGGAGGCCCTCAGGGAGGGAAGGCAGGGTCAGACGGGAGACTTTGCAAACTATCAGGCCATGAAATTGTTACTCTAGGCAGGATTCCCAAAGTCGATATTTCCCTCCCACTGTCCTTGGCCCGGCCAAAACTCCAGCGTCACGGACACCACCCAGTCCTGGCGCAGAGTCAGGGGTCGGCAAAGCCCAGGACTTGCCTGCCCAGAGGCGGCTGAGGGCCGTGGGCTCCAACCTCAGCTCCCAGGAACATTTCATTTCAGCGAGAAGCGGGGTGAGCCATCTCAGGATGAGGCTGGGACGGATGTGTCAAACCTTCTCATCGTGCCTCGATCTCGCCCGTCTTGCCACCGACCCCTAGCCCACATCCTTCCTCTGGCCTGGAATGCCCTCCCTCCTCTAATCTGACAACCACTCTCTGCCGCTTCAAAGCCTTACTGAAGGCACATCTCCTCCAAGAGGCCTTCCCAGACTAAGCCCCACTTTTCCTCATCTCCCACTCCCTTCTGTGTCACCTTGACGTGCTCCCTTTGTTCTTCCCCCCTCCCAGCCCCATCTGGGTCTCAGTCACCTTATCTGTAAAGTGTGGATTAAGACTGTGAGCTTAATAATAATAATAATAATAATGGCATTTGTTAAGTGCTTACAATAATAATAACAATGGCATTTATTAAGCACTTACTATGTGCAAAGCACTGTTCTAAGCACTGGGGAGGTTACAAGGAAATCAGGGGGTCCCACGGGGGGCTCACAGTCCTCATCCCCATTTTACAGATGAGGTAACTGAGCCTCCGAGAAGTTAGGTGACTTGCCCAAAGTCACACAGCTAACAAGTGGCGGAGCCGGGATTTGAACCCATGACCTCTGACTCCCAAGCCCGGGCTCTTTCCGCTGAGCCACGCTGCTTCTGTGCCAGGCACTGTACTAAGTACTGGGGTGGATACAAGCAAATTGAGTTTTACACAGTCCCAGTGCCATATGGGGCTCACAGTCTCAATCCCATTTTCCAGATGAGGTAACTGAGGCCCAGAGAAGTGAAGTGACTTCCCAAGGTCATACAGCAGACACCCGGGGATTTGAAACTATGACCTTCTGACTTCCAAGTGCATGCTCTATCTGGACAGTGTCCAACCTGATTAGCTTGCATCAGCTGTGTGACTTCGGGCAAGTCACTTCACTTCTCTGTGCCTCTGTTACCTCATCTGTAAAATGGGGATTAAGATTGTGAGCCCTACATGGACAACCTGATCACCTTGTAAATTCCCCAGTGCTTAGAACAGTGCTCTGCACATAGTAAGCGCTTAATAAAAAATGCCATTATTATTATTATTATCTTCCCCAGTGCTTAATACAGCACATAGGAAGCTCTAAAGAAATACCATAAAAAAAAGGAAAATAGGAGCCAAGAGCAAGCAACTGACAAACAGGGTTATGCAACAGAAGTAGGCCAGCCCCTTTTCCTATTTCCCGGTGCTGCCGGCCTACCCGCTCTCCCTCCTGCCGTGGCATCCCAGACCCTCCGCTCTGACATTCCCACCCTCCACACTGGGACGAGGGCAAGGTGGGCACAATACTCAGTATGGCTCCTACTTTCTTCCTCTTCCCAAGGAGCGCTAGAGGCAATGGGCAGTGATCTCACTGTGGATGGAGATACGTCTGTTTATTGTTATACTGTACTCTCCCAAGAGCTTTGCACACAATAAGCGCTCAATAAATAGGACTGAAAGAATGAATGAATGTCCATCACCACAGTAAGAGGGTGGCAAACCCAAGGATGTAAGTTGTCCACCTGCCCCAAGTCAGGAAGGGGAGCTCGGGAGGAAGTGATTCCCAAAATGAGACAGACGCCCTGGTGGGATTCATTCATTCATTCAATCGTATTTATTGAGTGCTTACTGTGTGCACAGCACTGTACTAAGCGCTTGGGAAGTACAAGTCTGCAACATATGGAGACAGTCCCTACCCAACAACGGGCTCACAGTCTAGAAGGGGGATCTCAGCTTTACAGCCCATCTCCCATTGAAATCCGCAGAATGACACTGTTCTCACTTTTTCCTCATGCTCAGTCTTTGTCTCAGTCAAAAAACACAATTCCCATTCCATGGTCTGTGTCCAACCTGATTACCTTGCGTCTACCCCAGCGCTTAGTACAGTGCCTGGCACACA
Source organism: Tachyglossus aculeatus (assembly GCF_015852505.1). Classification (NCBI taxonomy): domain Eukaryota; kingdom Metazoa; phylum Chordata; class Mammalia; order Monotremata; family Tachyglossidae; genus Tachyglossus; species Tachyglossus aculeatus. The sequence continues at coordinate 14,561,358 of NC_052071.1, read as the reverse complement.
GTAAGCGCTTCACAAATGCCATATAATAATAATAATAAACTTGACTCTGAAAAGAGGGGAGCTTTTTAGAAGATTTTCTGGCCCCAAAATATCGAACTCTGTCCGCAGGCTCTCGGCTAGGCCAGCCTGAAGGGTTTTTTTCACCACTCTGACAGTACAGGGACCAAGGCCATCGAGAAGCAGCGTGGCTCAGTGGAAAGAGCACGGGCTTTGGAGCCAGAGGTCATGGGTTCGAATCCCGGCTAAGCCACATGTCTGCTGTGTGACCTTGGGCAAGTCACTTAACTTCTCTGAGCCTCAGTTCCCTCATCTGTAAAACGGGGATTAAGACTGTGAGCCCCACATGGGACAACCTGATCACTTTGTATCTCCCCCAGCGCTTAGAACAGTGCTTTGCATATAGTAAGCGCTTAACAAATGCCATCATCATTATTATTATTATTATTACCACTACCCCCACTGAGGCTGTCCACCTGCCAACTGAGCAAGCTTCAACAGGAAGGGAAGGGCATTGACTGAGCACATGTGACCTACAGCTGTTGCCAATCATCACTGAAGAGCTACAGCTGAGAAAAGTTAAAGTGACCCCAAAAGGGTCCCCAAAGGGTCACACAGCACAAGAAAGGACTCCCAGAGGTAGTTATATTGTACTCTCCCAAACACTTAGTACAGTGCTCTGCACACAGTAAGCGCTCAATAAATACGATTGACTGAATTAACAAGGTAAAGACAGAGAACAGAAGGGGTGCAAGGTGTATGTGTGTATGAGAGAGACAGAGAGAGAGAGAGAGAGAGAGGAACAGAGAGAGAGAAGGAGGGGAGGAAAGTCTTCAAATTCCTTATGTGTCACAGCTAGTAAAACCCATTATGCTTCAAGGATCAACATTTTGCATGCAACCAAGTACGTATGTTTCGAACTTTATGTCCATTTCTGACTCATCCCGCAAAATGCTCTGTGCACTACAAGCCCCGTCCTTCGGTACAGAACGATTTTTGTTTTTTCAGGCTCAATCACTCATTCAGGCTGGGCAGCGGGTATAAAACGTGATTTCTGTACCTCAGCCTGGTAACCTATTTCTGGCTCCCTCCTTGCTCCACAACACTGCTTCTAAGACGTCTAGGCCAGGCAAGGGGAAGCAGACCCAATCCAATTTTAAGATAGACGTTTCAACTTCACAGACAAACAGCAGAGAAAATGACCAGTTATAAACCATTCTCGAGTACAGGAACTTCCACCCCTCCCCATTCTTCAGGCCTTAAATGCTGGCAATGCTTCTCTCTGGGCGTTTTTAATTCATTATTTAAATCTGGGTATTTTCTACTTGTTATTCTGTCATCACTCTGTTCAGTGACTATAGGCATCAGTGGACTGACCTTCACAAAAGGGTATTGCTGCTTATCTTCTTTTACATTAGGGGAAATAGAGGCAGGGAGCATAATTTTTCCAAAATTAACAAAAACACCCTTCTAACCCCCACTTTCCACCCTCCCACATATCTCCCTCTCTCTCTCTCCACACACACACACACACACACACACACACACACACATTCTTCTGGGGCTATACAACATTGCAGAGGGCATTTACTATTCTATTTATTTTGTTAATGATGTGCATATAGCTTAAATTCTATTTATTCTGACGATTTTGACACCGCCTACATGTTTTGTTTTGTTGTCTGTCTCCCCCTTCTAGACTGTGAGCCCGTTGTTGGGTAGGGACCGTCTCTATATGTTGCCGACTTGTACTTCCCAAGCGCTTAGTACAGTGCTCTGCACACAGTAAGCGCTCAATAAATACGATTGAAGGAATGAATGAATCTTTAAGGGACTTTTTTCTTATGGCATTTGTCAAGCACTGTTCTGAGCGCTGGGGTGGATTCAAGGTTGGACTGTGTCCATGCACCACATGTGGCTCACAGTCGTAATGCCTATTTTACAGATGAAGTAACTGAGTCACAGAGAAGTTAAGCGACTTGTCCAAGGTCACACAGCAGACAAGTGGTGGAGCCAAGTCTAGAACCCAGGTCCGTCTGACTCCTGGGCCTGTGCTCTGCCTATCCCTAGGCCACGCTGCTTCTCTCTGTCTCACTGATTCCAAATCCATTCTCCTGAACTAGAGACAGCCCAGAAGACTGGAGATGTGATTTTCTGAGCGCAGTGTGCTGTACTGAGCGCTTGGGAAAGTACCACAGAAACATGAGACATGGTTCCCGTCCACGGGGGACTCATATTCAAATGGGAGAGAGCGATCGAAAAATACTGACAAATGGGAAATCAGAACCAACCGACGGGGCGATCCATCAAATCTACAGAAAATGCTGAGGGAGGGTATAAAAAAATTAATATCTCGGTGCTAGAAATGGCTGATGGGTGGATGTGATTTGGGGTGTTGGAAGTTAGGCAAGGCTCTTTGGGGTTTTAGGGAGGGCTTTGATTGCGGGGGTGCTGGAGTCTGTCAAAATGAGAAGTGAGGAGGGAGTTCCAAGCAAGCAGAGTGAATATTTCATTCCAGGCACGTTGCCTTAGAGAGCAATTTACTGCGTCAGTGTTTTTCCCCCGGCTACAAAGGACCTTTTGCAACTCCTAATGGTAGCCAGTGGGTTCAATCATTTACTCCAAATTATGTACTAGCAAATGGGCTTTTTTTTTTAAAAAAAAAAGGTATTTGTTAAGTGTTTACCATGTGCTGAGAACTGTTCTAAGCACTGGCTGGGGCAGAAACAAGGTACCAGATTGGACCAGTTTATGTCCCACGTGGGGCTTACAGTCTTAATCCCTATTTTAGAGATGAGGTAACTGAGGCACAGAGAATTAAGTGACTTGCTCAAGGTCACAGCAGTCAAGTGGTGGAGCCAGGACTAGAACCCAGGTCCCTGCTCTATCAACTAGGCCCTGCTGCTTCTCCATGGGCTTGTAGAATCCCTCAGCTGTGAAAAAGGCTAATTCACACTGGTCACCAGAGGCCAGTGCCAGAGCTAACTGAAAAGAAGAAGAGGATGGATCATTCATTCATTCAATCATATTTCTGGAGCACTTACTGTGTGCAGAGCACTGTACTACGCGCTCAGAAAGTACAATTCAGCAACAGATTCGATCACCAACTGCCGCCTCCAAACTGAACCCGCTCGTACCTTAGGACGTTTCCACTGCACCTTTCCGGGAAGCGGCCTGCTGAAGAAGAGGGATTCGTCCTTGGCCGGAAATTCTGGATCTTCGAAGAGTTGCCTGCTCTGGATACATTGCTTCTTGAGCTCGTGGTACTTTTGATCTTTGAAGGGCTTTGCGGCTGGAACCATGATCCTGGGGGCAAAACAGGGCAGAACAGTGTTAATTTCAGGTGGCTCCTTCCTGTCCAGACTGTAAACCCCACAGCAATTATGTTCTTATCTGCAATTTATTTACTTTCATTAGTATTTGTTCAGTCAATCATATTTATTTAGCGTTGTTTGCAAAGTACTGCACTAAGCACTTGGGAGAGTATACTGTAATAATAAACACATTCCCTGCCCACGATGAGCTTACAGTCTAATCTCTGTCTTCCTTTCTAGACTCTGAGCTCCTTGTAGGCAGGGAACACGGCTGCCAAATCTGCTACACTGTACTCTCCTAAGTGCTTAGTACAGTGCTCTGCAAACGGTAAGTGCACAATAAGAGAAGCAGCATGGTTCAGTGGAAAGGGCACGGGCTCAGGAATCAAAGATCATGGCTCCGCCACTTGTCAGCTGTGTGACTTTGGGCAAGTCACTTAACCTCCTCCGTAAAATGGGGATTAAGACCATGAGCCCCATGTGGAACAACCTGATTACCTTGTATCCCCCCCCCCCTCCCCCCAGTTCTTAGAACAGTGCTTGGCACATCAGAAGCGCTAAACAAATACCGTAACAAATACCATTATTATTATTAAATACCATTGATTGATTCAAAAGGGCTCCTCCTACCAAGGGATTGATCTCAAATAAAGGGTTTAGCAAGGGGGCAGATCTAATCCAACAAATGAATTGCTTCCAGAGACCTGGAGGGGTGGGGAGGCAGCTCTGATCCCTTTTTCAAAAATGTACTCCACATTAGAAACATCAACAAAGCAAATTTTGATTATTTATGGGCTAATGAGGTAGGTTGGGAGTTCCTTCTCCCTTTTGCTCTGCACACAGTATGCACTCAAATCAGTGATATTTACTGAGTGCTTACTGTGTGCAGACCACTGTATTAAACACTGGGGAGAGGACAATACAAGAATTGATAGACATATTCCCTGCCCACCAGGAGCTTACAGTCTAGAGGGTGAAACAAACATTAAACTGAATTATGGATATGCACATTAAGTGCTTTGACCATAGTAAGCACTTAATAAATGCCATTATTGTTATTATTATTAAGTCCTGTGGGGCTGAAGATAAGGTAAATAAAAGGTACATCCAAGGGTGATGCAGAAAGGAGGAGAGTAGGGGAAAGGGAGGGGTTAGTCTTGGAGATGTGATTTTAATACGGCTTTGAAGGTGGGAAGAAAGGTAATCTGTTAGATATATGAGGGGAAATTCCCCCGGGGCCAGCTATTTCAGACTCAAACCCTCTGCCCACCATCTCTTGTCTCTAATGACCTGGTCACCTACTTTACTGATAAAATTGAAACCATCAAGCGTGATCTTCCAAAAATCTTCCCAGCTTCTTTCCAATCCCCTCCTTCCTCCTGTCCCTTCTCTGGCTCTCCCTTCTTTCCAAGTAGTATCTCAAGAGGAGATTCTCCTGCCTCCTCTCAAACTCCCACCAACCCTCTTACCCCACCCCTCTGCAAAATACCATTAATTGATGAATTGATTGTAATGATCATTGCTAGGAAGGACAAACTGAAATCCAAACTGGTCAATTCCCCTCCTTGTTCACAAAACTCACTGTGGGCTTTGTGGTATATGATGATGTACTTTCCCACGTGCTTAGTGCAGTGCCCTGCACACAGTAAATAAGACTGACTGATCTCTGGCCAAAGGCAGACACACACTATAAAACGGAGTATTTTGGATTCTCTTTGGACTTCAATTATCCCCCCCCTTCCTGCCAATCTCCCCTCTTTCTCCCATCCCACAGTCTCTGGGTTTATGGAACACTGAAAGGTGGCTACATTTTGCATTTCCAGTCAAAAGTGCCTCGATTTATAACAGTGCTAAAGGCACCACTTACAACATATTAATCGCTTCAATAACGGAACACCTCGCTGCCGTTTTGGCCTTCCTGTCTGGAAGCTTTGGTTTCTATTTTTCATTCTGCGTGCGACAAGGAGGAAAGCGTTGGTTAACTCCAAAACACCGTGTTCGCTGGCCTTTTCCCAAGGTTTGTGTGCTGTTTACCTTAGGGATGAGCCATTCCCTTGCAAAACTCCAACCCAGCTGACTTGTGAGGGTCACTTTGTTGGGTTTGGCTCTCAACCCAAAACCCCCTCCTCGCCCCCTGCCACCAGAGCAAAGTTATCTAGCCTCAAACACATTATTCTTATTATTTTGTAATAATATAGACTGATAATAATAACACAAATTGTGGTATTTGTTAACTGTATGTGCCAAGCACTATAATGGGAACTGGGGTAGAGTCCAGATAATCAGGTCAGACACACTCCCTGTTTCCACCTGGGGAATCGCAGTTTAAGGGGGAGGGACAACCGGTGCTGAATCCACGTTTTACAGATGAGGAAACTGAGGCCCGGTGACACACTGGTCACCCAACAGATAAGTAGTGAAGAAGGGATTAGAACCCAGGCCCGGACTCTTTAGAAGGCCACACTTCTGTTCATCCCACACAGGGGAACACTACGGAGCGACTTAGTCTTCCTTCAGAGGCAGAATTCTGTCTCTCGCTCCACCCTGACAGCAGGCCTCGGGAAGGGCCTGCAGAAAAAATAGCACAATAGCACAATAGAAAAAATATAAAAAATAAAAAAAATAGTCAAGTGGGATGTGGGAGGCTGGGCCTTTACGCTTGGAAAGGCCCAGAGACCGAGCCACCGATAACTACTGCTTCAGCTCCATTCAAGGTTTCCTTCAGCCCATTTCTCTTCACATTTCAGGGGCCGGGAGCCTCTTCCCTACTGATCCTGAAGCTGACGCGACAAACAGAGCTAGAGTCTGGCCAAAACAGGCAGATTCCTTCTGAAAGTCAAGCATGGAGTGGAGTGCCGGCAATAAAAGGGCAAGTCTGAAATTTAATTTCTTTAATTTGGTGGAATTTAGACTCATTCCCCTTGTTATCCACACTCTGTCAGTTTAAAAAAAAAAAAAAATCCGAACTGGCCAACTAACAAATCTGTCGGTTAGGCGAAGTTACTTTTAAATAGCTTCAGGATGTCAATAAGGTTTTCAGATATCATCGCGTAGTTTGCAAAGATGGGTTTTTAATGGCCTTAATAATTTCCTACAGGTTCTGAGTACTGAGGGAGGCAGGCTCAATCCTTGGTGGATGGGGAAGGAAGGGAATGGTGCCCAGTAAATTAAACCCACAGATAGTGGATTCTCAACATTTCAAATTCAGATTCCCAACATTTCCTTATCCATACGCATGAGGATATGCCCTCTCGATAGTCTGCCAACTCTCATTTAGCGCTTCAGACACAAACTTTTGCTTTTAAGAGCATTTAAAAAGTGGGTTTTGTCTCTAATTGCTGCTAAATCCAGCCAGTTTCAGAATGATGATTTTTGGATCCACAAACCCAAAGATTTGTTCCAGAGCAAGGGAGTTTGTGGGAGGCAGGCAGTCCTTGGCCTCAGGATACAACTGAAATTGGACCCTTACCCTTTAGGTATTTGGTATTCACCCCACCCTCAGCCCCACAGCACTTATGTAACACGGCCGAATTTATATTAACCTCTGTCTCCCCCTCTAATCCATAAACTCCTTGTGGGCGAGGAACATTTCCACTGACTCTTTTGTACCCTCCCGGGCACTTAGTGTAGTCCTCTGCACACAGTAAACACTCAATAAATACCATCGATTGATTGAACTGCTTCCTGAAAACTGCATCCAGGGCGAAACGTATCTTAGGGCCCACTGTCTCACAGGAATGCTATAATAATGGGGGCTGAGTTTCTGGGTAATTTGGGAAGAAAAGGATACTCAACATTATTTTCAAGAACTGGGTAATTTGGGAAGAAAAGGATACTCACCATTATTTTCAAGAACTGGGTAATTTGGGAAGAAAAGGATACTCAACATTATTTTCAAGACTGGGTTCTCAATGGAGTAATATAGCTATATCAATGTAGTAAATAATAATAATAATGGCATTTATTAAGCACTTGTGCAAAGCACTGTTCTAAGCGCTGGGGAGGTTACAAGGCGATCAGGTTGTCCCACGTGGGGCTCACAGTCTTAATCCCCATTTTACAGATGAGGTCACTGAGGCACAGAGAAGTTAAGTGACTTGCCCAGTCACACAGCTGACAAGTGGCAGAGTGGGGATTCGAACCCATGACCTCTGACTCCGAAGCCTGTGCTCTTTTGGCTTAGTGGACAGAGCACGGCCCTAAGAGTCAGGAGGTCCTGGGTTCTAATCCCCGCTCTGCCACTTGTCTGCTGTGTGACCTTGGGCAAGTTGCTTCACTTCTCTGTTCCTCAGTGGCCTCATCTGTAAAACGGGGATTAAGAATGCGAATCCAGAGGCCTTCCCAGACTAAACCCCTCTTTTCCTCATCTCCCACTCCCTTCTGCCTCGCCCTGACTTTTTCCCTTTGCTGTTCCCCCACCGGCCCCACGGCATTTAGGTATATATCTGTAACTTTATACTGATGACTATTTATTTTAATTGCTGTCTGCCTCCCCCACTCTAGACTGTGAGCTCAGTGTGAACAGGGATTGTCACTCTTTATTGCTGTACTGTACTTTCCCAAGCATTTAATACTGCGCTCTGCACAGAGTGTTTAAATAAATACATTTGAATGAATAAATATGAATATTGAACAGGGACTGTGTCCAACCTTTCATTCAACTGCATTTTTTGAACGCTTACTGTGTGCGGAGCACTGTACTAAGCGCTTGGAAAGTACAATTTGGCAACGGATAGAAACAATCCCTCCCTTCCCCACAGCACCTGTATATATGTATATATGTTTGTACATATTTATTACTCTATTTATTTATTTATTTTACTTGTACATATCTATTCTATTTATTTTATTTTGTTAGTATGTTTGGTTTTGCTCTCTGTCTCCCCCTTTTAGACTGTGAGCCCACTGTTGGGTAGGGACTGTCTCTGTATGTTGCCAACTTGTACTTCCCAAGCGCTTAGTACAGTGCTCTGCACACAGTAAGCGCTCAATAAATACGCTTGATTGATTGATCCCTACCCAACAACGGGCTTACAGTCTAGTAGAGGGAGACAGACACAAAACAAAACAAGTAGACAGGTATTAACAACGTCAAAATAAATAGAATTATAGATATATATACACATCATTAATTAAAGAAATAGAATAATAAATATGTACAAATATACACAAGTGCCGTGGGGCAGAGCAGGGGATAGAGCAGAGGGAGGGTGTAGGAGTGATGGGGAAGGGAGGAGGAGCAGAGGACCTGTTTAACTTGTATCTACCCCAGCGCAGGGAACAGTGCTTGGCACACAGTAAGCACTTAAAAAGTATTACTATCATTATTAAACATTCATTCATTCATTCATTCAATGAATGAATACATAAAGTCACATAAAGTCGCACAGTCACACAAAAAGATCAATAAAGAAATAAATTATTGTATTGTATAATGTCGCATTACCCCTACCTATAAATGGTCTAAAATGTAGAGGCATATTTTTCAGTTTTGGGGGCAATTCCCTTCATTTCCCATTCCTGGGGTGGTTTGGGTAGGGGGGGAATGCAGTTTCCTGCAAGTGGTGAGTTATCCAGTCAGTGCTGTGACTTTCCCAAGCTCCTAACCCAGGCTTTGGACCTTCTCCTGTTTCCTCCCTTCCCCTCCCACCCCTCTGTTCTGCTCCCCTTTTTTTCCTTCCTCTCGTCCTTTGGTGAGTCAGCTGCCTTGGCTGCTGTTGCCGTTTTCATTCATTCAATCATATTTATTGACTCGTTTTCCCCAGAGGCCTACAATCAATCGTTATTAACTGAGCACTTACTGGGTACACAGCACTGTACTAAGTTCTGGGGAGAGTATACTACAACTTGGTAGATACGTTCCCTATCCACAACCTTGCAGTCTAGAGGAGGAGACAGACATTAATACAAAAAGTTAGGGCGCTGTCCAGAAGTGCTGCGGGGCTCAGGGAGGGGTGAATAAAGGGGGAAAAATTGAAGGGTCTTTGGTGGTCAATGCTGGGGAGCTGGGGCGGTTCAGACAGAGGTCAAGGGTCCCAAGTGGACGCCCCCAACTCCTCTTTGGCCTGCCCTGGAATCCCAGCCCCCCTCACCCTGACTGTCCTGGCCGTAGCAGCTGTTTCCTACAAATTTAAACAAAAAAAAGAACACCTGAAAATGGGGGGGCAGACGTGGATCTAGGGTGGGGGATGACCCCAAGTCACAGATAGGGGGGCCCAGCTGATAGAGAAGCAGCGTGACTCGGTGGAAAGAGTCAGTAGTCATGGGTTCAAATCCCGGCCCCCCCGATGTGACCTTGGGCAAGTCACTTAACTTCTCTGGGCCTCAGTGACCAGTAAAAGGGGATTAAGACTGAGCCCCACGTGGGCCAACCTGATCCCCTTGTAACCTCCCCAGTGCTTAGAACAGTGCTTTGCACATAGTAAGCGCTTAATAAATGACATCATTATCATTATTATTACCACCTGAGGAGGGCCACAGGGGTCAGGACCTAGGCACACCAGCGTGGCTCATTGGAAAGAGCCCGGGCTTTGGAGTCACAGGTCAAGGGTTCAAATCCCAGCTCCGCCAATTGTCAGCTGTGTGACTTTGGGCAAGTCACTTCACTGGGCCTCAGTTACCTCATCTGTAAAATGGGGATTAAGACTGTGAGGCCCAAGTGGGACAACCTGATCACCTCGTATCCTCCCCAGTGCTTACAACAGTGCTTTGCACATAGTAAGCGCTTACCAAATGCCATTATTATTATTATTACACACGTGTGTGCAAACACGGGGTCTCACCCCACTTGCAGGCCCTGGGCTTGGTCCAGGGCGCTGAGGGAGACCCCAAGGAGGGGGAGATGAAGGCCGGGCTTGCCCCCCTGGGTCCCCCAATGCCCAAACCTTGGTCCTGCCGCCCACCCACCACCCCCGGGACCCTCAAGGCCGGTTGTGAGGGTTCGAGCCCCGGCCCTGGGGGGGAAAAAAAAGAGGGCAGGCCCAACTGGCACCTGTGCCCTCCTCCTAACAAGGGGGTCTGCGGGGGCTGGCAGCCCACCAGATCCATCAATCGTATTTATTGAGCGCTTACTGTGTGCAGAGCACTGTACTACTCATCATCATCATCATCAATCGTATTTATTGAGCGCTTACTATGTGCAGAGCACTGTACTAAGCGCTTGGGAAGGACAAATTGGCAACATATAGAGACAGTCCCTACCCAACAGTGGGCTCACAGTCTACAAGGGGGAGACAGAGAACAAAACCAAACATACTACCAAAATAAAATAAATAGAATAGATATGTACAAGTGAAATGGAGTAATAAATATGTACATACATATATACAGGTGCTGTGGGGAAGGGAAGGAGGTAAGATGAGGGGGATGGAGAGGGGACGAGGGGGAGAGGAAGGAGGGGGCTCAGTATTTGAGCTTCTGAATCCAAGGCTATTGGAGTTAATTGATCAGTCCATGATATTTATGGAGAGCTTATTGAGCACCAGATGGGTCACTTACCTCCGGGACTCGCTGGTCTTTCGGGCAGCAACCCCTGGGCAGGGAGATGGCCTCCCTCTGGCTCCATTCTGCCTTTCTGTCTGGGTAAAACTTGGGTGGCCACGGGGCAATCACTTTACAGGTGGGGCTGCCCGGGCGTTCTCCAAACAGGGCAGCCCCCGCCCCCGGCCACGTGGGCACAGAGGGAGGGAGGATCTTAACTCTTTCATACCATCAGAGAGCCACCTTGACCTCCCGGAACGCTGCCCTGCCGCCTTGGCACACTAAAGTATCATCATCATCATCAATCGTATTTATTGAGCGCTTACTGTGTGCAGAGCACTGGACTAAGCGCTTGGGAAGTACAAGTAGGCAACATACAGAGACAGTCCCTACCCACCAGTGGGCTCACAGTCTAAAAGGGGGAGACAGAGAACAAAACCAAACATACTAACAAAACAAAATAAATAGAATAGATATGTACAAGTAAAATAAATAGAGTAATAAATATATACAAACATATATACATATAGGCAGGTGCTGTGGGGAAGGGTAGGAGGTAAGATGGGGAGATGGAGAGGGGGACGAGGGGGAGAGGAAGGAAGGGGCTCAGTCTGGGAAGGCCTCCTGGAGGAGGTGAGCTCTCAGTAGGGCCTTGAAGTACCTGCAAACTTCTGCCCCGAACCCAAACCGAAGAAGACTGAGTTCCGACGTTTCATTCATTCAGTCGTGTGCAGAGCACTGTGCTAAGCGCTTGGAAAGTACAGTTCGGCAACGGGTAGAGACAATCCCTACCCAACAACGGGCTCACAGTCTAGAAGGGGGAGACAGACAACAAAAGAAGTAGACAGGTGTCAATACCATCAAAGCGCCCTAACTGCAACTAACAACTACAACTAACAATCAATCAATCATATTTATTGAGCGCTTACTGTGTGCAGAGTACTGTACTAATCAATCAATCGTATTGAGCACTTACTGTGTGCAGAGCACTGTACTAAGCGCTAGGGAAGTACAAGTTGGTAACACATAGAGACAGTCCCTACCCAACAGTGGGCTCACGGTCTAAAAGGGGGAGGCAGAGAACAAAACCAAACATACTAAATAAATAGAATAGATAATAACACCCAACAGCGCCCTAACTACAAACATGTAGAGGGTATGTGAGTGGGGAGGGACTGTGAGCCCGTTGTTGGGTAGGGATTGTCTCTATCTGTTCCCGAATTGTACTCTCCAAGCGCTTAGTACAGTGCTCTGCACACAGTAAGGGCTCAATACATACGATTGAATGAATGAAATGAATGAGGGAGAGCCAAGCCCAAACCAGCCCCCTCCCAACCCCTACGCTTTGGAGAAATACTCATTCTGGTATTTAAGTGTTTACTATGTACCAATCAATCAATCAATCAATCATATTTATTAAGCACTTACTGTGTGCAGAGCACTGTACTAAGAGCTTGGGAAGTACAAGTTGGCAACATATAGAGACGGTCCCTACCCAACAGCGGGCTCACAGTCTAGTACAGTGCCAGGCACTGTACTAAGCGTTGGGGCTATTGAGGCCTGTCTACTTGTTTTGTTTTGTTGTCTGTCTCCCCCCTTCTAGACTGAGAGCCCGTTGTTGGGTAGGAATTGTCTCTATCTGTTGCCAATTCGTACTTTCCAAGCGCTTAGTACAGTGCTCTGCACACAGTAAGTGCTCAATAAATATGAATGAATGAATGAATGAATGAATGATACAAGCAAATCAGGTTGGACGCAGTCCCTGTCCCACGTGGAGCTGGCAGTCTCAATCTCCATTTTACAATGGAGGTTACCGAGATGCAAAGAAGTGAAGTGGCTTGCCCAAAGTCACACAGCAGACGCCTGGCAGAGTCAGAATTAGAACCCACGACCTTCCGACTCCCAGGTCAGATCCAAAAATAATAATAATAGCATTTGTGAAGCACTTACTGTGTGCCAAGCACTGTTCCAAGCGCTGGAGTGGATACAAGATGATCAGGTTGTCCCATGTGGGGCTCGCAGTCTTAATCCCCATTTTACAGTCGGGATAATGAGGCACAGAGAAGTGAAGTGACTTGCCCAAAGTCACACAGCTGACAGTGGCAGAGCGGGGATTAGAACCCATGACCTCTGACTTCCAAGCCTTTGCTCTTTCCACTGAGCCACGCTGCTTCTAGGAAAGGGGGATTGAAAGAGGGGAGCCTCTTAGCTGTGCAATAGTTCTGCAGAGGTCCTCAGGCTTAGCCTTAGGCTGAATTTAAACCAAGAAATGAGCCCCATTTTTGGTCTGTGGGCCAAAGTTTAGACGTGTTGCCAATTTGTACTTCCCAAGCGCTTAGTACAGTGCTCTGCACATAGTAAGCGCTCAATAAATACGATTGATGATGATGATGATTTCAAGAGGAATCATCCCCTGGTGATCTGAGGCAGTTAGGGCTCCTCCCAAATCACCCAACAAACATCCAGGCAGCAACTCCACATCCTGGGAGAACAGAGTTCAGTAACATTAATCAATCAATCAATCGTATTTATTGAGCGCTTACTGTGTGCAGAGCACTGTATTAAGCGCTTGGGAAGTACAAGTTGGCAACATATAGAGACAGTCCCTACCCAACAGTGGGCTTACAGTCTATAAGGGGGAGACAGAGAGCAAAAACAAACATATTAACAAAATAAAATAAATAGAATAGCTATGTACAAGTAAAATAAATAAATAAATAGAGTAATAAATATGTACAAACATATATACATATATACAGGTGCTGTGGGGAAGGGAAGGAGGTAAGATGGGGGGGATGGAGAGGGGGATGAGGGGGAGAGGAAGGAGGGGGCTCAGTATTTGTATTTGTATTAGTATTTGAGCTTCTAAATCCAAAGCTTCTGAATCCAAGGCAATTGGAGTTAATTAATTGATCAGTCCATGATATTTATGGAGAGCTTACTGTGTGCAGGGCACTGTACTAACTGCTTGGGAGAGTACAATATAACAGAGTTGGTAGACATGTTTCCTGCCCACCGTGAGCTTACAATTTAGAGGGGGAGACAGACATTAATATAAATGTAAATATATTTAGTTATATATTAATATATATTTATATAAATTAATATTAATATAAATTTCTAGACTGTGAGCCCGTTGTTGGGTAGGGACCATCTCTATATGTTGCCATCTTGTACTTCCCAAGTGCTTAGTACAGTGCTCTGCACACAGTAAGCGCTCAACAATTACGATTGAATGAATGGATGAATGAATAAATAACTGAATTACAGATATGTACGTAAGTGCTGAGGGGCGGAAAGAGGAGTGACTAAAGAGAGCAAATCCAAGTGCAAAGGCAATGCAGAAAGGGGTAGAAGAGAAAATGAGGGCTTAGTGGGGAAAGGCAAATATTAATGCAAACCAGGAGTCCCTAGATGCATTATGGAGTCCAGGGTGAACAACAATATAATAATAATAATAATAATGGTACTTTGTACGTGCTTACTTTGTGCCTCTCTGGCTGACCCTCCTCAATCTCTTTCACAGGCTCTTCTTCTGCCTCCCATTACCTAACTGTGGACTTCCCTCAAAACTGTTCTGGGTTTCCTTCTCTTCTTATATTAAACTCGCTCCCCCTTGTCTGCTCCCACGGCTTCAACTACCTCAAAGCAGACAACCCCTAAATCTACCTGGCTATCCCCAGCCTCTTTCCTTCTCTGCAATCTTGCATTTCCTCCTGCCTCCAGGACATTTCTACCTCAGTGTCCCCACCGGCACCTCAGGCTCAGTAAGTCTAAAACTGATCTCATCCTCCCTCCCAAATCCACTAAATTTTCCCAATACATTTGGCCGCTATACTGTTGTCTCCTTCTGAGGCCCTTTAACCCTGACTCCTCCTTTTTATGGATGTGTTGAATGCTCACCATGTGTCAAGCACTGTTCTAAGCCCTGGGGTAACAATAATAATAATAATGATAATGATGATGGCATTTGTTAAGCGCTTACTATTTGCAAAGCACTGTTCTAGGCCCTGGGGTAACAATAATAATAATAATGATAATGATGATGGCATTTGTTAAGCGCTTACTATTTGCAAAGCACTGTTCTAGGCCCTGGGGTAACAATAATAATAATAATGATAATGATGATGGCATTTATTAAGCGCTTACTATTTGCAAAGCACTGTTCTAAGCCCTGGGGTAACAATAATAATAATAATGATAATGATGATGGCATTTGTTAAGTGCTTACTATTTGCAAAGCACTGTTCTAAGAGCTGGGGGGGATACAAGGTGATCAGCTTGTCCCACATGGGGCTCACAGTCTTAATCCCCATTTTACAGATGAGGTGACTGAGGCTCAGAGAAGTTAAGTGACTTGCCCAAGATCACACAGCAGACATGTGGCGGAGCTGGGATTAGAACCCATGACCTCTGGCTCCCAAGCCCGGGCTCTTTCCACTGAGCCACACTGATATAAGTCAATTAGATGGGACACTTGTATCCTCCCCAGCGCTTAGAACAGTGCTTTGCATATCTGTTCTATTTATTTTATTTTGCTAGTATGTTTGGTTTTGTTCTCTGTCTCCCCCTTTTAGACTGTGAGCCCACTGTTGGGTAGGGACTGTCTCTATATGTTGCCAATTTGTACTTCCCAAGTGCTTAGTACAGTGCTCTGCACACAATAAGTGCTCAATAAATATGATTGATGATGATGACGACTTAACAAGTGCCATTATTTGTATTATTATTATTATGTGCCAGGAACTATATTAAGCGCTGGGATAGATAGACCTGGGACTTACAGTCTTAATCCCCGTTTGACTGATGAGGTAACTGAGGCCCAGAGAAGTTAAGTGACTTGCCCAAGGTCACACAACAGAGCCGGGATTAGAATCCAAGGCCTCTTACTGTGCTCTTTCCGCTAGGCCATGCTGCTTCTCATCAGCGGCTCTTCGACACCTAAGTCCTGAGGTAACCCCAACCTTTTTGTCCATATCCCCCAAACTAAACCCGAGTAAATCCCTTTGTTGCGTATCTGGCTGTCCCCAAAGAAATCAGTGTGAAATCCCCTTCTGTCCCCTTCTCCGCTCCCAGTGCATTCAAAACAGCCTTTCCCCCACGTTGATCGGAGGACGATACCGATAAACCCGAGAAGTATATGCAGGGAACAAAAACGTCCCCCCTGCCTTCACCCCTCCAGTCCAGTTGGGATCGGAATCAGAGCTGAGAAGCGTCTCTCAGGCTTGAAGTTCTCCAAGCGCTGACCTCTGCACTTACCTGAGCTATTCAATCCCGTCCTCTCTGGGCGGACAAATCTAAACGAAGCTCCCGAAGCAATCCAGCCCAGTCCGAGCTGCTTTCTTAACCCGAAAACTCTTCGGGTTGTACCAAGATCTGCTCACGAGGCGGGGGGGGAGCCCCAAGGCTTGTCCGACTGCCCAGAAAGTAAGTGGTCTTGAGTCATGAGAAAACCCTGGCAGAGCTGGGAGCCAGATGTCCAGAAAGGATGCACCCTCCTCTCTCATGGACCAAGTGAACTCCGAGCTGCTTGGAATGATGCTGCCGAGAAAGAGGGAGAGGAGATGGGGGGAAGTTTCGGGAGAATTTCTGACATTCCTTCTGGGGAAACTGAGTTGGCGTCAGTGCGACTTTGGAAAAGAAAATCCTTAAAGGCCTCCAGAGGCCTCCAGTGATAAGCTGCAGTAAATAAATGCTCGCTTTGTGCCCTGATTTACCTGTGCCAGGGGGGTCTGCCAGGAATGGGGGGTAGCATAACAGCTCGGGGCTTAGAGGGGAAGATGAAGGGCAGAGGAAATGGGTGGGATCTGAATCTGGCTTTGGCCTAAAGAGCCAGCCCTGACCACCCTCCTGGGGGGGAAAACCTAGAGGTCGGCTACCCAACGGCCAGGACCGCTGAAGTTTTTGGCCCTCTGGGGCGAGTTTGGTGAAAACAGGTGAATGGCGGGTACAAAATCGCAGGTGAGACAAGGCAAGACCCAACGGCTTCACCCATGGGCAAAGGTCGCTTGGGAATGAAAATGGAAATTAGACTCTGAGCTGAGCTGTCCTCCTCTAGGAGACCCAGGACTCAGTCAAGAACCACACAATAATAATAACTGTAGTATTCGTTCAGCGCTTCCTTCGTGCCAGGCACTGTACTAAGCCCTGGGGTGGATACAAGCAAATCGGGTTGTCCACAGTCCCTGTCCCACGAGGAGCTCACCGTCTCAATCCCCATTTTACAGATGAGGTAACTGAGGCACAGAGGAGTGAAGTGACTTGCCCCAGACCACACAGCAGACAAGTGGTGGAGCTGAGATTAGAACCCATGACCTTCTGACTCTCGGGCCACTCAGCGCTTAGAACAGCGCTTGGCACATAGTAAGCGCTTAACAAATACCATAATTATTATTACACCATGCTGCTTCACCCTATGCCATGCTATTTCATCATTACTGTCCAGCGGGGCATGTGTATGCATGTGTATGCATGTGTGTATGTATGGGTGGGAGGGTCAGGCGGTGAAGAGTCAGCAGTTCCAGGAAGGAGGGGGAGAAGAATGTGGGAGAAAAGGAATATTCGAGTTTGGAGCACTGGGTGTGGGGGGCGGGTGTCTCTTGGGATGCATAAATGGCTTCCCAAACTCTTTTCCCAGGATCTGGGAACTGGCCTAGGCACAGTGAGGCCAGTCTACTGCTTGTCCTGAGTCCTGAGAAAGCAGCGTGGCGCAGTGAAAAGAGCACTGGCTTTGGAGTCAGAGGTCATGGGTTCATATCCCGGCTCTGCCAATTGTCAGCTGTGTGACTTTGGGCAAGTTGCTTAACTTCTCTGTGCCTCAGTTCCCTCATCTGTAAAATGGAAATGAAGACTGTGAGCCCCCCCCCCGTGGGACAACCTGATCACCTTGTAACCTCCCCCACGCTTAGAACAGTGCTTTGCCCTCAGTAAGCGCTAATAAATGCCATTACTATTATTATTATACACTGGAGCCATGGTCTAAAGAGTAGAATGGGTAGCTTTTAACAACTCTCACACAAATCCTTCCCTTCTAGCCTGTGAGCCCGTTGTTGGGTAGGGACCTTCTCTATATGTGGCCAACTTGTACTTCCCACGTGCTTAGTACAGTGCTCTGCACACAGTAAGCGCTCAATAAATACGATTGAATTCATTAATGAATCCAGGGTTGGGCCCAGGGGAGTCACTGTCCCCAGACCTGCCATTTTGGCCTCCAACTTCTGTTTTCAAAACAAATCCCAGACCAGTTTGAACCCCCCAAGCGATGTCGCTTCCCCATCCCCATTGATCTAACCTCAGAAACCTGCTGTGAAAACGTGGGGGAAGTTACCTAATCTTTCTGGGCCTCAAGCCTGCTTCCCAGGACTTTTTATCGATTGACTTATAAAAGGGATCCCAGGGCATTTTGCCAATGTGATACGAACATCTTGTCTCTATGGAACCGCCTCTATTCACATCTCCTCAGTTCTTTGTCGAGGGTCCGCTTACTAAGTGCTCCTTAATGGTTAAGATGAATTGTTAATGTTAATGTGAATTGACCCTACGGTTCACATACTATCCCAAGCACTTAGTACAGTGCTCTGCCCACAGGAAGCGCTCAATAAATACGATTGATTGATCGACTCACTGCAGTTGTCTTCTAGTTATCTTTTAGACTGTGAGCCCATTGTTGCGCAGGGACTGTCTCTATATGTTGCCAACTTGTACTTCCCAAGCCCTTAGTACAGTGCTCTGCACACAGTAAGCGCTCAATAAATACGATTGATGATGTTGATAGTAATTATATTAATCAGACAGCCCTGTCTGAACCGTATGATCCAGTGGAGATTGGGAAGGGTCCGTGATTTCCAGAAATAGGTTCTTCCCAGGGGGCATGAACTTAGCAGCACAGATGCCAACTTTTAACTGTGACTGTGAGGAGTAAGAGGGGGCAGAGATTTTAAGGGAGAGGAGGACTGGGGGGTTACAGGCTTCCTAGAGCTAAAAGGTCAGAAAAAAAATATTATTTTGGACCTTTTCAGTCCTGGCTGGAGACATTCAGGTCCCGTAAAAAGGCTGGGAGGAGCAGGCTGGAAGTCCCGTTTAAATAAGAAGCAGCATGGACTAGTGGTTACAGGATGCCTGGGGGTCAGAAGGATTTCTAGACTGTTAACTCATTGTGGGCAGGGAATGAGTCTATTATATTGTTATATTTCACTCTCCCAAGTGTTTAGTTCAGTGCTCTGCACAGAGTACCCTTCCCCTTCCCCACAGCACCTGTATATATGTATATATGTTTGTACATATTTATCACTCTACTTATTTATTTATTTTACTTGTACATACCTATTCTATTTATTTTATTTTGTTAATGTGTTTGGTTTTGTTCTCTGTCTCCCCCTTCTAGACTGTGAGCCCACTGCTGGGTCTCTATATGTTGCCAACTTGTACTTCCCAAGCGCTTAGTCCAGCGCTCTGCACACGGTAAGTGCTCAATAAATACGATTGATGGATTGATTGATTAAGATCTCAGAAAATACGACTGACTGACCTGGGTTCTAGTCCAGGCTCTGCCACCTGTCTGCTGTGTGACCCTGGGCAAGTCCCTTCACTTCTCTGTACCTCAGTTACCTCATCTGTAAAACGGGGAGTAAGACTGTGAGTCCCACTTGAGAGAGGGACTGCCCAACCGGATTACCTGGTATCTACCCCAGCACTTAGAAGAATGCCTGGCACATAGTAAGCACTTAAATACCATTAAAGAAAAATGGCTGTTGGAGGGGGCCGTCACCTCCACGGAGGGAGCTCTTGTGAGCCCTCCTGGTGAACACAAAACTGCCCCCCTCCCTCTCCCGGGTACCCACCACTGTCCTGAAGGAAGATTCTCAGAGATGGACAAGGCGTGATTTTCCGACGTCTTGGAATAACTCCTGTCCGTGACCCCAAAGACCACCGGGGTGAGTTACACATCGGGTCAGGACCCAGTGAAGAGCTCTGTCTCTTTGGCTTCCGCCCGGGACTAGCGCGAGACAGAGTTCACTGAGTTGCTCAACAATAGTGCAAACAATCGGCTCGACAAACTATGTCTGGAGCGTTCATTCTGGCAGCCAAACTTGCGAACGGAGGCTGGCCTGGAACTCCGGATTTGCTTGTCGCCCCCATCTTCCAGAGCCGATTAAGCCTGGGAAATAAACTGATATTTTGACACAAATGTTAACCCTCCTGTCTCTCCTGCCAAAACATTCCTTCATATCGTAAAATCTCAGGAAATGTGCTCCCTCCATCATCACTTTGTTTTGAAAGATGGCTGTGTTGTCAATTTAAAGCCTTAAAAAAAAAAAAACCCACTTGCCTGCTGGTTGACCTTGGGGAGGTCGCTTAACTTTTCCAGGCCTTGGTTTCCTCAGCTGCAAAATGGGGATTCAATTCCTGTACTCCCTCCTACTTTCCTGTGAGCCCCATCATCATCAATTGTATTTATTGAGCGCTTACTGTGTGCAGAGCACTGCACTAAGCGCTTGGGAAGTACAAGTTGGCAACATATAGAGAGAGTCCCCACCCAACAGTGGGCTCACAGTCTAATGTGCCCCATGTGGGATAGGGACTCTATCTGCCCTGATTAATGTGTATCTACACTAGCACTCGGAACAGTGCTGGACACATACTAAGCGCTTAACAAATGCCATAAAGAAAACGTCCTTAGAAATTCATTCCTCCAGTCTGGGGCTCTTCACAGTGAGGCAGTTATACCCACCCTGTTCAATACGATGAAGATAGGAGGGTTCCAATTCAGGAGCAAAGAGCATTGCCACCTGAAAGCACAGGTCAACGAGAACGAACTTTACAGAAATTCCATACCAATCTTGGGGACAAGACTGAGTACCTACCAAGGAAATTTAAGCGACGGTGTTTATTGAGCAAAACCCAAAGCCAAGCGCAGAGCCCAGCACTATGCAGAGGATACAAAATAAGCCAACGGGCATGATCCTTGCTGGCAAGGAGCTTCCAGCTGAAATCCACCTCCTCCTCACTCCCACAAGGCTCTGCTTGTCACAGCTTTGCCAGATAATTTGCAAGCCAAGGGGTATCTTTAGGCTTCAATAATCCAGGGAATTTGCATGACTAGCCTCAATAGCAATAATGATAATAGTGGTATTTGTTAAGCACTAACTGTGGGCCAAGCACCATACTAAGTACTGGAGTAGACACCAGATAAGCAGAGCAGAATGTGTCCCTCATGGGGCACATTGGGAGGGAGGCTGGGAACTGAATCCGCCAAGCTAGCTCTCTTCCTCCCTTCAAGGCCCTACTGAGAGCTCACCTCCTCCAGGAGGCCTTCCCAGACTGAGTCCCTTCCTTCCTCTCCCCCTCATCCCCCTCACCATCCCCCCATCTTACCTCCTTCCCTTCCCCACTGCACCTGTATATATGTTTGTACATATTTATTACTCTATTTATTTATTTTACTTGTACATATCTATTCTATTTATTTTATTTTGTTAGTATGTTTGGTTTTGTTCTCTGTCTCCCCGTTTTAGACTGTGAGCCCACTGTTGGGTAGGGACTGTATATGTTGCCAACTTGTACTTCCCAAGCGCTTAGAACAGTGATCTGCACACAGTAAGCGCTCAATAAATACGATTGATTGATTGATTGATTGATTTCATAGTTAAGAAAACCGGGGCCCAGAGAAGTGAAGGCAGTCAATCAATCATATTTATTGAGCACTTACTGTGTGCACAGCAATCTATTAAGCACCTGGGGGAGTACCAACAACAAGTTGTTGCCAACTGGTACTTCCCAAGCGCTTAGTACAGTGCTCTGCACACAGTAAGCGCTCAATAAATACGATTGAATGAATGAATGAACATAACAAAATAACAATCACATTCCCTGACCACAGTGAGTTTACAGTCTAGCCAGGGAGAAGTGACTTGCCCCAAGACAGGCAGTAAGGCGAGGGACAGAGTGGGGATGAGAACCCAGTTCCTCTGACTCCTGGACTTGTGATTTATTTTTTTTTACAGACTATGCTGCTTCTAAACGCTGTGGCCCTAGGGACCCATCAGGGGGACGGTCCTGGGGGGCAGAGGAGGGGAGGTCCAGTTTGTCAGTATCAGAGAAGCATGAGATGCAGAGGAGTATCATTATCATGAGAAGCAGTGTGGTTCAGTGGAAAGAGCATGGGCTCAGGAGTCACAGGTCCTGGGTTCGAATCCCAGCCCCGCCAAATGCCTGCTGTGTGACCTTGGGGAAGTCACTTAACTTCTCCGAGCCTCAGTTCCCTCATCTGATTAATTATAATGAATAATAATTTTGGTATTTGTTAAGTGCTTACTATGTGCCAAGCACTGTTCTAAGCGCTGGCTGGGGGGGATAAGACTGTGAACCCCACGTGGGACAACCCGATCACCTTGTATCCCCCAGCGCTTAGAATAATGTTCTAGAATATTATGTTCTAGAATTATTCTTAGAATAATAATAAGAATACCTCCTTCCCTTCCCCACAGCACCTGTATATATGTATATATGTTTGTACATATTTATTACTCTATTTATTTATTTATCCTACTTGTACGTATCTATTCTATTTATTTTATTTTGTTAGTATGTTTGGTTTTGTTCTCTGTCTCCCCCTTCTAGACTGCGAGCCCACTGTTGGGTGGGGACTGTCTCTACGTGTTGCTGACTTGTACTTCCCAAGTACAGTGCTCTGCACACAGTAAGTGCTCAATAAACACGATTGATTGATTGATTTTGCACGTAGTAAGCGCTTAATAAATGCCATCATTTTTCTTTTTTTTAATCAGGCAGTCTTCCCGTGGCACACTTGTATGATTTCTTGCCTTGAGTCAGGCAAGGTGTCCACCAAATGGCTCTTTTCAAGCAGGAGGACCATCTGCATCTACCCCAGCGCTTAGAACAGTGCTTGGCTCATAAATGCTTAACAAATATTATTATTATTATTATTATTATTTTATTATTATTATTATTATTATTATTACCACCACCCCTGGAGGCCCCTTACCTCTGAGAGTTGGAAGAGAAAGTTTTACTCACATGGGAAAACCTCTTTCCACTAGGTGGCAGAATTGCCTCATTTGAGCCTTGAGCCCTCTCTCTTCAATCCAATAATAATAATAATTATAATATAATAATAATTATTATTATACTATATAATAATAATATATAATAATTATTATTATATTATATAATAATGATGATAATAATAATAATAATAATAATTATTATTATTATTATTACTGTCCCTATATGTTGCCAACTTGTACTTCCCAAGCGCTTAGTACAGTGCTCTGCACACAGTAAGCAGCTAATCAGGTTGTCCCACGTGGGACTCACAATCTTAATCCCCATTTCACAGATGAGGGAACTGAGGCACAGAGAAGTGAAGCGACTTGCTTGAAGTCACACAGCTGACGAGCGGCGGAGCTGGGATTCGAACCCATGACCTCTAACCCGGGCTCTTTCCACTGAACCACGCGGCTTCCCTGAGCATTAGTGAATCAGTAATTAGTGAATTAGTAAATTATGCTCATTTACTGAGCATTAGCGGAAAGAGCCCGGGGAGGCAGAGGTCATGGGTTCTAATCCCAGCTCCGCCGCTGGCGGGACAGGCGAGAACGAGGTATGGTGAGGAGGTTAGCGGCAGAGGAGCGGAGGGTGCGGGCTGAGCTGGAGAAGGAGAGAAGGGAGGTGAGGTAGGAGGGGGCACGTCCTCCCCCTGGCCTGGAATGCCCTCCCTCCGCTCATCCGCCAAGCTCTCTTCCTCCCTTCAAAGCCTTACTGAGAGCTCACCTCCTCCAAGAGGCCTTCCCAGACTGAGCCCCCTTTCTCCTCTCCTCCTCCCCTCCCCACGGCACCTGTATATGTGTTTGTACAGATTTATTACTTAATTTTACTTGTACATATTTACTATTCTATTTTGTCAATGATGTGCACCTAGCTTTGTTTGTTCTGACGATTTGACACCTGTCCACATGTTTTGTTTTGTTGTCTGTCTCCCTTTTCTAGACCGTGAGCCCGTTGTTGGGTAGGGACCGTCTCTTTATGTTGCCAACTTGTACTTCCCAAGCGCTTAGTACAGGCTCTGCACACAGTAAGCGCTCAATAAATATGATTGAATGAACGAATGATTGAAGGCACTTGGCTTCTCAGTTTCCTCGTCTGTAAAATGGGGATTAAAGACCACTCCCCTCCCCACCCACCCAATTCCCATCCTATGAGAAGCAGCTTGGCGTAGTGAATAGAGCACGGGCTCGGGAGTCAGAAGGTCATGGGTTCCAGTCCCAGCTCCGCCACTTGTCTGCCGTGTGACCTTCAGCTGGTCACTTCCCTGGGCCTCAGTTACCTCATCTGTAAAATGGGGATTGAGACTGTGAGCCCCATGTGGGACAGGGACAGCGTCCAACCTGATCAGGTATTCAATCCCCATTTCACAGATGAGGCAACTGGGGCTCTGAGCTCCATCCCCTCACCCCCTCCTACCTCACCTCCCTTCTCTCCTTCTCCAGCCCACCCTGCACCCTCCGCTCCTCTGCCACTAATCTCCTCACCGGGCCTCATTCTCCTCTGTCCCGCCGTCGACCCCCGGCCCACGTCCTCCCCCTGGCCTGGAATGCCCTCCCTCCGCACATCCTCCAAGCTAGCTCTCTTCCTTCCTTCAAAGCCCTACTGAGAGCTCACCTCCTCCAGGAGGCCTTCCCACACTGAGCCCCCTTTTTCCTCTCCCCCTCCCCACCCCCCCCCGGCCTACCTCCTTCCCCTCCCCACAGCACCTGTATATATGTTTGTACAGACTTATTACTCTATTTATTTTACCTGTACCTATTTACTATTCTATTTATTTTGATAATGATGTGCATCTAGTTTTACTTCTATTTATTCTGAGGACTTTACACCTGTCCACGTATTTTGTTCTCTGTCTCCCCCTTCTAGACTGTGAGCGCGTTGTTGGGCAGGGACCGTCTCTACATGTTGCCGACTTGTACTTCCCAAGAGCTCAGTACAGTGCTCTGCATGCGGTAAGCGCTCAATAAATACGATAAAAAAATAAATAGATACAATTGAATGAATGAATGAATGAAAACCAGTATCCGGAGGTGTTTCAGCGAGGACTTCTCTAAGAGTCCGGCTCCCCCCTGAAACTGGGCAAGGAGCTCCACTAAGAGAGAGCAGTCTGGGAGGGTCTAAGACCACCCCCCCCCAGCTTTTTCTCACAGTGGTGGGCTCTGTTTCCTGATAGGGGAGAACAGGCTTGGAGCCGGGCTGGGTCCCGAGGGGAGAGGCCAGTTTGGGAATGAGGATCAGCTAGTGTTAATGAAGTTCAGAGACCCTTGGCCTTTCCCTGCCCCTGCTTGCTGAAATGGGGTCAGAATGGGCAGAGTGGAAGGGTGTGCCCCTAGATCAAGTACCCTCAAACTGCCAGTTGTCTGGATGCTAATTGTTCAGCTTGTCTATTAGTCACACCCCTCTGTCCCTCTCCTTCACTCCTGTCGCCCATTTCCCCCCCAGAACCCATTTTGCTTTCCCTAGAGTTGCCAAGGAAACCGATAACACCATTCATTCACTCATTCAATCATATTTATTGAGCGCTTACTATGTGCAGAGCACTGTACTAAGCGCTTGAGAAGTACAAGTTGGCAACATCTAGAGAAGCTCTAGGTTTAATCCGTGGGTCAGTTATTCTCCGCAGTCTCTGTCCTCTCCCTGCCTCCCTTCAGCATGAAAGCATGGAAGCCAGTTGAAGACCGGGTGTGGGGCCTTGAAGCCTAATATCAATAATAACTGTGCTATCTATTAAGCGCTTACTATGTGCAGAGCACTGTACTAAGCGCTTGAGAAGTACAAGTTGGCAACATCTAGAGAAGCTCTAGGTTTAACCTGCGGGCCAGTTATTCTCCGCAGTCTCTGTCCTCTCCCTGCCTCCCTTCAGCATGAAAGCATGGAAGCCAGTTGAAGACCGGGTGTGGGGCCTTGAAGCCTAATATGAATAATAACTGTGCTATCTATTAAGCGCTTACTATGTGCAGAGCACTGTACTAAGCGCTTGAGAAGTACAAGTTGGCAACATCTAGAGAAGCTCTAGGTTCAATCCGCGGGTCAGTTATTCTCTGCAGTCTCTGTCCTCTCCCTGCCTCCCTTCAGCATGAAAGCCAGTTGAAGACCGGGTGTGGGGCCTTCAAGCCTAATATCAATAATACTTGTGCTATCTATTAAGCGTTCACTATGTGCCAGGCCCTGTGCTAAGCTCTGGGACAGATACAAGGTAACCGGGGTGGACACAGTCCCTGCCCAAACACGGGGCTCAGTTCATAGCCAGCTCTTGGTGGATAATTCCAAGTCTGCTGCTCCCTTCATATCAGGAATCTACCCGGTGGTTTGGAAAATTCTGGGAAAATCAGCCACTTCCTCTCCACACTGTCCCTCCCTACTCCAGCCTGACAAGGCAGAGACTTTAAGACAGCCCAGGTGTTGGCTGGCATTGGCTTGGGGCCGGGGCATGGCTGCAGTCCGTCTTCCCTGAACCATCTCATCGCCGGTTTGGAACCAGATGGTTTGCGCAGGTTTTGGTGAGGAGCAAGTCCGGCAGCCAAGACACTGCTGCCGTTCAATAAATGGTCAGGGAACGGTTTTCCACTGCTTGGGCTGTTTGGATGTTATCCTTGCTTAAACTCGGCGAGGCTGAGTGCTTGCTCAGAAACCCTCTCAGCCGCCCCTTTTCCACTGGGGAACCCCGGGAAGCCTCTCCCGTCATCCCTAGACTGTGAGCCCACTGTTAGGTAGGGACCGTCTCTATATGTTGCCAACTTGGACTTCCCAAGCGCTTAGTACAGTGCTCTGCACACAGTAAGTGCTCAATAAATACGATTGATTGATTGATCTCCAGACCTGAGACTCCTCCCATAGAGGGAATTCTGTTCTCTCTGTAGAAGGAGCTCCAACACTCACCCTTCTGGGCCTGGCAGGTCTGTGGGGGGTTTTATGGTTTGTTAAACGCTTACTACGTGCCCGGCACTGTATTAGAGAAGCAGCATGGTGGATAGACAGAACACAGGCCTAGGAGTCAGAAGGTCACAGGTTCTAATCCTGGCTCCGCCACTTGTCTGCTGTGTCACTTTGAGCAAGTTACTTCACTTCTCTGGGCCTCAGTTACCTCATCTGTAAAATGCGGATTGAGACCGTGAGCCCCATGTGGGAAAGGGACTGTGTTCAGCCTGATTTGCTTATACCCACCCCAGTGCTTAGTACAGTGCCTGGCACATAGTAATCACTTAAATACCATAATTATTATCATTATTACTATTTATAAGTGCGAGGGTGGATAGGAGGTAATCAAGTTGGACACAGTCCCTGTCTCCCATGGGGCTCAAATTCTTAATCCTCATTTTACAGATGAGGTAACTGAGACACAGAGAAGTGGAGTGACTTGCCCAAGGTCACGCAGCAGGTAATGGTGGAGTCAGGATTAGAACCCAGATCGTATGACTCCCAGGATCATGCTCTTTCTGTTGGCCACGTTGCTTCCCAAATTGAACGGATTTCTCCTCCTGCTGTACTTCGGGAATCCGAAACGCTCTTCTCACCTAGATTTTGTGTCCTGAAAGGAACCCGAGGAGCAGCATGGCATCAAATCCCAGCTCTACCAGTGGCCTGCTATGTGAATTGGGGAAAGTCACTTAACTTCTCTGAGTCTCAGTTACCTCAATTGTAAAATGGGGTTATCCCTCCTATTTAGACTGTGAGCCCCATGTGGGACAGGGAATATAATCCGCCTGTTTAACGTGTTTAAATCGCTTGGAACAGTGTCTGACACACGGTGAGTGCTTAACAAATACCATTATAATAACGATAACCAAAGGGAGGCTGTATTGTTCTGTTTCTGCAGGAGGAAACCAAGAAAGGAGTCTTTTAGCTGTGGAGGCAGGAGGGCTACTTTTTGAGGGACCCTCCAGCCGCACTCCAATGGAGGCATTAGGGACTGTCGGCAGACTGAGTGGCCAGTGAGCCAGGCCTTGGGCTGGACAGGAAGAGCTTGGGCAAGTACCTTCCACCTCTGAGTAGCCAAGGGGCAGTTGGCTACTGTGGGTCAGAGCTGGCACCTGGTGGTCTGAGCCTGTGGGTACTCAGGCCGGCCCGGACTCAGGGTCAGGGATGTCAGCTGCGGATCGGACAGCCCCAGTGGTGAGGGAGGAAGGCCGCAGTGGGTGGTCTGATCCATCCCAGCGCTCAGTACAGTGTCAAGCACATTGTACCACATATGGTGGAAGTGAGCCATGGCCAGCCATACCCTCAGCAGAACCTGAATGGGCTCTCATATCCTGTGGAGAGAGTTACCTAGTCCCCCTCTCCATTTTCCATCCTCCAATTCTCTCCCTGACCCCCTCCAATCTGGCTTCCACCCCATTCTCTCCACAGAAACGGCCCTCTCTAAGGTCATCTTCTTGTCAAATCTGACAGCTTCTACTGCATCCTAATCCTCCTCAGCCTCTCAGCTGCCTTCCACACTGTGGGTCACCCTCTTCTCCGTAAAACATTCATCTTGGCTTCACCGACACTGTTCTCTGCTGGTTCTATTCCTATCTCTCTGGTTGCTCCTTCTCAGTCTCTTTCATGAGCTCCTCCATTGCCTCTCGCCCTCTGACTCCCCCTTTTAGACTGTGAGCCCACTGTTGGGTAGGGACTGTCTCTATATGTTGCCAATTTGTACTTCCCAAGCGCTTAGTACAGTGCTCTGCACATAGTAAGCGCTCAATAAATATGATTGATGATGATGATGATGACTGTGGGAGTCCCTCAAGGTTCAGTTCTGGATCCCCTTCTAGTCTCCATCTACCCCTACTCTCTAGAAGAACTCATTCCCTCCCATGGCTTCAACTACTATCTCTATGTGGATAATTCCCAAATCTACCTCTCTAGCCCTGATATTTCTCCTCTGCTTTCTCCTGCCTCTAGGATATCTCTACCTGGATATCTTGCCGACACCTCAAGCTTAACATGTTCGAAACAGAACTCCTCATCTTCACATCCAAACCCTGTCCTCCCCCAGCCTTTCCCAACACTGGACAGCACCACTGTCCTCTGTGTTTCACAAGCCCCTAACCTGGTCACCGTATCCCGTCAGTTCTACCTTCACAGCATTGCTAAAATTTGCCCTTTCCTCTCCATCCAAAATGCTTCTACCCTGATCCAAGCACTTAATCTGTAATAATAATAATAATAATAATGGCATTTGTTAAGCGCTTACTATGTGCAAAGCACTGTTCTAAGCGCTGGAGGGGGATACAAGGTGATCAGGTTGTCCCACGTGGGGCTCACAGTCTTAATCCCCATTTTCCAGATGAGGTAACTGAGGCACAGAGAAGTGACTTGTCCAAAGTCACACAGCTGATAATAGGTGGAGCCGGGATTTGAACGCATGGCCCCTGACTCCCAAGCCTGTGCTCTTTCCATTGAGCCACTCTGCTTCTCTGTACTGCCTTAATTACTGCATCAGCCTCCTCACTGTCCTCCCTGCCTCCTGTCTCTCCCCACTCCAGTCCTTATTTCACTTGGATGCCTGGATCATTTTTCTAAAAACCTGTTCAGTCCATGTCTCTTCAGAGGTTGCCCATCCACCTCCACCTCAAACAGAAACTCCTTACCATAGGCTAAGACACTCAATCAACTTGCCCCTTTCTGTCTTACCTCACTGATTTCCTACTCCAGCCCAGCCCCCACGCTTCACTCCTCCAATGCCAGCCTACTCACTGTACCTCAATCTTCTCTACTTGTACTTCCCAAGCCCTTAGTACAGTGCTCTGCACACAGTAAGCGCTCAATAAATACGATTGAATGTATGAATGAATACCTTGCTGCTGCCGACCCCTCGCCCACATCCTCCCTCTTCATTTCCAACAGACCACTGCTCTCCCCACCTTCAAATTCTTATTACAATCACATCTCCTCCAAGAGGACTTCCCTGACTAAGCCCTAATTCCTCTACTCCCTCTCCCTCATGCATCATGCTTGAACTTGGATTTGTACCCTTTAAGCACTTGATATTCACCTCACCCTTAACTCCACAGCACTTGCACCTGTAACTTATTTTATTGTCTGTCTCTAGACTATAAGCTCCTTGTGGGCAGGAAACATGCCGACCTACTCTGTTGTACTCTTCCAAGCGCTCAGTACAGTGTTCTGCCCACAGGAAGTGCTCAATAAATACCACTGATTGATTGAATGAATTAACGATGACTTTACACTTGAAGGCTCTCCACCCAGCCCTGAATAAGGAGTTGGGAGGTTCCTACTCGGAACTAACAGCTTAAATCAGTCTCCAGCAGCTGTTGGCTTCGCAGCACGTGCTGGCGTGAAACAACTGTGGGAAAGTATCTCCCCTTAAAATAAACCACTTGACATAGCAGGGATGGCACTGCTCTGGGATGTGCTTTGGTTTCTTTGGGGGGTTCTGGGGTGGAGCCAAGGCAGGGGAGGGGGCTCTCTCCTTCCACAGGGTTAAGATGACATCTTGGCAAGGGAAAGCCTGGGGTGGGGTGGGAGAGGGCGGGCCAGCTCAAGGCCTTCTGGAGTTACAGGCTAAAGGTGGGAATCCCCAAAGGCACTACTTGAGACATGAGCGAGAAGCGGAAGTCGGATTGGCGGAGTGAGAAAAGAAAGGGAAAAGGCTAGAGAGCATCACGGGGCCCTGCCTGCAAGGGAAGGCCAGGCCCGACTGAGGGGCTGGTTTGGACGCTGCCTGGAGCCTCCGGGAGCTGTAGCAAGACCAACCTAGCCTATTGGCAAGGGACCGGACCCTGCCAAATAAAGCACATCGGTGGCCAAGTTGTGGCTTCTTCCAGCTCCGGTCCTTATAGGGAATGCCCTCTCCCAGGGGCAGGGCAACCCCACCTGAACTGGCTGCCAGGCCAGTCAGCCTAGTGACCCGCCACCCCACCCACCCTCATGCTCACCTTTGACTTGTCTTATGCTGTCGAGTCGCCTCTGTCCGTTGGTGACGCCATGGACGCTTCTCTCCCCGAACGCCCCACCTCCATCCGCGATCGTTCTGGTAGTTTATCCACACAGTTTTCTTGGTCAAAATCCAGAAGTGGTTTACCACCGCCTCCTTCCGCACAGTTAACTAGAGTCTCCGCCCTCGACTCTCTCCCATGCCGCTGCTGCCCGGCACGGGGGAGTTTTGATTTATAGCAGATTGCCTGCCACTCGCTAGCCACTGCCCAAGCTAGGAATGGAATGCGTAGGCCTCTGCTTGACTCTCCCTCCCGTAGCTGAGACTGGTAGAGTACTGGAAACTCTCCAGGTGCGACACTGAGAGGGCTCATCTCTGTCACTGGTGGGGAAATATGGGAAGTTGGTTCTGTTGCGCAGCTCTTTATCTTCTACGCCATCACCTGCATTTATTCCTGGTCCGTGCGGAAGCTCCTCGTGGGCAGGGAACGTGTCTACCAACTCTGTTGTACTGGGCTTTCCCGAGCGCTTAGGGCAGTGCTCTGCCCACAGAAGCACTCGGTGGAAAACAATGATTGAGTGATTGATTTGGTGTCAGTGGGTGTTTATGTGTGTGTGTTTGTGTGACCTGTCACCACTGAAGATCGCCGGTTCCTGACTGAGAACAGAGATTGTGCCATCTCCTCCTCAAGACAAATGGTACAGTGTGTATGTGTGTGTGCGTGCCCACACTGTGATCTTCCCATCAGACTGGTAGGTTTTTTTTATGGTATTTGTTAAGCATTTACTATGTGCCAGGTACTGTTTTAAGTGCTGAAGTAGATACCAGCTAATTAGGATGGACACAGTCCCTGTCCCAGGGAGGACTCTAGGTAACAGGGGCAGAGGGAGACAACAGTCTTGAGATCTGTTGAGGGATATGCCACACCTCAGTCTTCCCTATCTGAGGCGATATCAACCAGATTCTTTTGGCTTTTCACCCTAGACACAGCTGCCTCCCCCAGAAATAATAATAATAACAATGGTATTTGTTAAGCGCTTACTATGTGCAAAGCACTGTTCTAAGCGCTGGGGAGGTTACAAGGTGATCAGGTTGTCCCACAGGGGGCTCACAGTCTTAATCCCCATTTTCCAGATGAGGTCACTGAGGCACAGAGAATAATAATAATAACAATAATAATAATAATAATAATAATAATAATAATAAAGCCATCTGCCCCCTCCCACCCTGTTTTTTGGGGTTTCTGAGCTGTCTTCCCCACCAGACCATAAGCTCGTTGTGGGGAGGGGACGTGTCTACCAACTCTATTGTACTGTCCTCTCCCAAGCGCTTAGAACAGTGCTCTGCACAGATTCAGTGCTCAATAAATACCACTGATGATGGTAATAATAATAATAATAATAATAATGATAGTATTTATTAAGTGCTTACTATTTGCAAAGAACTGTTCTAAGCACTGAATGTACCATCTGGAAGTCACTCTCCAAGGCAGGCAATGGATGGGCTGTGTTGGTCTCAGGATGCACAGAGGAGAATTCCAGCCTCTTCTCCTCAGTTCTTTCTCTGCCTGGAAAGACAACGGAACCAAGCCCTGGCCACTCAGACAGGCATCCGGAGCAGACACCTCAAATGAGATTTCTGACCCGCCGAGCACTAAAAAAGCGGGGGGGCTCAGTCAGCAATACTGAAACCAGATTTTATTCTTTGAAAATGACATTACACACATCTTGCCTGGTACATTGACATGAGAAAAGAATGGGCAACAAGCCGAGAGCAAAACTCTTACGCTGCATATGAGGGGGGGGTTTACGAGGATTCTTCGATCTGGCATGGCCACAAGGGATGCGAGAGTTGTCACAACACCGTGTACGGGGGCTGCTCTAGAGTCTTAATCCTCTGACCGAAGGACAGACCGATGAGGAAGAGGCGGGAGGGAACGATGACGACTGGCGAATGCCTGATTTGGGGACATGGTCTGTGCCAGTGTCATGAAAACCTTCTCACGGGAGACACCATTATTTTAGGCCTTTCAGAGGCCTTCTGTGGCCCTCTGGGAGGCCACAGTCCTAAAGAGGGAAAAGAAGTCCCTTTCGAACTACAGATCCGAATCAGAGCCCGGAAAGGGGAAAGAGGCACATCCACTGGAATTCCTAGCCATGTGTCCCCACCCTTCCCGGGAGCGGTCCGGATCGGCCTTGAAACCAGCCCGTCCCCACATGGCCCCCGCAATCTGAACGTCAAGACATGCCCCTGGAGTTGCTTTATTTTCCTCAGAAATAATCATACAATAGGTGTTCAACTTGCAGACGTCCTAGGCATCTGCAGTGGTTGAAGAGGGAAATCACTCTGGGGATCTGGTGAAAATTTAACTCCTGCAACTTAATCCAAATGCAACGGAACCACCCCCGCCCCACTCCCGATATACAGGACTGGAGGAGGGTGGGGGAATGGGCACGCAACCCCAGTCTTCCTTGAGAAAGGTCAAATGATTCCAGAGGCCCCGTCGAGGAATATTTTTCAGATTCATTCGGTGGTACTTCGTCTGGGCCTCAGCCAGGTCATTTATGACCATGAAACAGACCAGGGAAGGAGAGAGAGAGAGGGCAGAGGGACATAGAAAGGGATAAAGGAGAAAATGAAAGGGCACATCTTCTTTTCAAAGATCAGTAATTTAGGGAACGGGATGTACGGCACCATGCATTTATTCTCAAAAGCTATTCACTTGCAAGCAGAAGCTTCTAACACTAAAACCACTAACCGACATCAGCTCGTTACAGTAACTGAGTTCTACCTACTGCTAGGGGTCCGAAGGGTGGGCTTTTTTTCCATTTTGCTTTTATCCCCCCCGCCCCCCATTTCAAACGTCCATAAAAATGTTCTCTGTACAAGTGGGATGGCGCAAAAGAGTAGTCAGAAAATGCTAAGAAATTCACCACGAATGAAGGAGGCAGAATTAAGATCAAAACATGCATGCCCAATGGACACAGAAGCAAGGGCCCATTGGCTTCAAGCTGCAATATATTACAAGATGATACCCTGAGGACATCTTGGCATAACCTCATCCTTGCTCACAGCCCTAAGAGGAGATTCCTAATCCGTTTCGCCAAACGGGACTTTATCGATAACCCACTCTTGGTTAAGAGGAGAAAGTTAAGCGCCTGGGAGCCGGGCACCATCCCCACAAGCCAACTAGTGATTCCTACGTGAATCGCGGACACCTCGTGCCAAAAGGAAAATGTCAGAGGAAACTCGATCCGGGAGAAAACCCAGAATCAATGAAACGAATCATTCTTTATACAACCTGCTATTAGTTAAATACTGCATTTAAAAACAAACCCCAAACTGCTACAGATCCAGCTAAATACAACTCAACCCAGACAATTGGCGTGTCCTCCAAGTTTATATACAGATAGTTTAAAGTATGCCAGCTAAACTTTAAACTGATCACTCCCCTGCTTTCCCCACCCATTCCCCCCCCCCACCCTCCCTCCCACCCTTCTCTGTCACCAGGATCCCCCCTCCCCCCAACCCCCCCGCACCCAACACCAAATGACAAACAAAAACACACCATGGCCTCTCGGGGATATTATATTGCAGCTTCGTTCAACGATGAGCAAGTCGAACAAAATCAATCAGCAGCCTCAAGATCGTAAAACCTACAGGTCGATTTTCCACTGGGCTGCATATTTCCCCTTGCGCAGCTGACTTTTCAATTAAACAGCAGGCTCACAAGGAGCCTTACAGAAGGCAGGGGAGGGGGCTGCCCACTTAACAAACGAAGACAACACCACCAATTCACCGGGCCCCAGAATGTCCCCCAGTCGGAAGACCTCCGAGAGGGTGGGGTGGGCCGCTCTGAGGGACCGCAGGAAGTGACTTTTCAGAAATGACAGAGAGCCGATGCTTCGACCTGCCAAAGTCTGCCCCGTCTCCTCTCCTTCCTTCCTGCCTATACAATGTCACAGATGGACAGAGCCTTGGTTAGAAGCCGGAATGCTCTCTTGCCCCCTTTGACCAAACTCTTGGTTTAGAAAGCCATTTGATTCAGCCAACGAAAGGATCATGGACCTCTCCGGGGCTGGACATCCCTTTTGGAGCTTCCCCGGCCCCTGCTATCTTCATGGGTGGAAGTGGGGGGGGGGCGCTTAATCTTCCACCTCCGGTGACCCGATAGGCTCCAAATTCTCCGTATTCCCCAGGACTTAATTTCTGCCTGGATTTGCCCGCTCCCAGCCACGATAATTTCAGGCTAGGCAGTTCACAGCCCTGACACTTCTGGATTTGCCATTTTAGGTACGCAAGTGAAAAGAAAATTGACCCTTTGGATCTGTACACACCTAACTCCCATCCGCTCGATCCGATGCTAATAAATCGCTCTTCCACATAAACGTTTTATAACCATAGATGCGGCAGTATAATTGACACCAATCACCAGGACGGTAACGCCACTGCCCATTCAAAGCCTGTAACCAATTTATAAAATTCCAGGATCGCTAGATCCCTGGCCCCTCTTTCATCACGAAGAAAGTCCTGCGGGTGCCCAACCTCAATGAGGGAGAAGCTCGTATGCTCAAGGCAGAGCCTTAGTAACCTCTGAGAGCCGTCGAAGCCAACCTTCCCTCCCAAGATAGCGGCCCCGTCGTGGGAGGTCAACTTAGAGCCCCGGGAGATGAGAACCACGAAATTCACAATTCCTACTGCGCTTCCAGCTTGTTGCTTATTCCTAAGATTTCCACTGTATCTGCGGGCCTCCATCGATTTAACCGGGCGATCGATTCCCTAGATGCTCTCCACTTAATGGAGATGCATTAGGCCAATCGCCAGCACCGGAGAATCTCTATGGCAACAGCTGAAGAGGGTCGAGTTGGGGAGAGGTCAGGCTGGTTAGAGCCTCGCTGTTCAGCTGGAATCTTAGGGAGGGTTCGCTAGGGGAGGGAAGGGAGAGGTGGAAATAAACCAAAAATGGTCTTGGCCTCCAAGAGTAGTGGCTTGTGGGAAGTGAAACTCAGGCTAGCTGTTCTCGGTGGATACCTAGCAAAGTTCTCTGCAAGACCTTCCCTCTGACTGTTGGGGAATAAGACTCAGCTTTCTTCCTTTCCAAAGGGCGAAGTGGGTCTAGAATCACTCGGAGTCTTCCTCACCCCTTGTCCACAACGGCCTCATTCTGTCCTTTCAGGCCGCACTTAGGCAGGGCCACCGTCTTGTATCTTGGCTGGGTTGGGGGGTTCTCAGCTGGGGACCCCTCAAGACATTGAGCTCTGGGGCCCGCTTTGGTTCACGTCAATTGCCCGCATGGAGCTAACCCAAGCTCAAATATCATAAATGCCCCGTTCCCATTCTGGAAGGGATCTAGAGGAAAAAAATCCATGTGGGGGAAAAAGAGAGGCCTGTACTTAAGGAAGGGCAGACTGCTGTTGGTCAATGGGAGGAGAGAAGATTTCCCACACAGGCCCTCTGCTATTCCTGCCAGGTGGCAGGATGAGAAAGCACAAGAAGGCCTGGTGCTACCCCAGGCCACGTGCAGGTCTGGGGGAAAGGGCAAGATGCTGGTGGCCTTTTCTCTAGCCGACTTGCATTTCTGAAGCCATGGCCCCTCATCCGGGGTGGGGGGAAATCACAGTCACTTTGGGGAAAAAAAGCATTCTGAGTTCCAGCTGGTGTATCAGGGATGATGTGGGATGCCCAGGTTTGCCGTTTTCACTCTCCTGTCCTCCAAGCTAAACCGGATTTCCCTCATCCCTTGACAGTAGTCCGATGGAGAGGGGAACCTGAGGGGTTGGAAGACTCTTTCTCTTCTAGTTCGACCAGGAGAGGAAGCCGTCTCTGGGGTCACGGTTCCTTGAATAGCACTCTCTCCGAGCGGTTCATTAAAAATCTAGCTTCCCTTGAAACCCTTTTCAGAAGGTTTTTGGAAACAGACAAAAGAGCGTTCCCTCGATTAGGATGAAAAGTGGAAGGGGGAGGGGGAGGAAGCTGTCAGCACGGAAGGTCTAGGCTAGGCCTTTGTTGGAAAGCAGTCCTCTTCCTTGGCTCTGGTGTCCTTTGACTTAAAAGGTCAGCTTCAGGAGGCATTGTGCGAGGTGACGCCCAGAACAAAAGGCTCCGTCCACTGAGCTGGGCCGTGGCCCTGGCCAATTAGATATGGTAATCAAAGGCTTTTGAGGCGGAAAGAGACGCCTGGACCATCTGGACTCCTTCCTTGGGGACCCGCCGGCCCTGTTACTGTGGCAGGTTCTCGCAAGTGTGGGGCTCTCGCTCTTCGTCAGCTGCAGGCCAGAGGGTTCGGTGAGTTTCTGAGAGAAAACCCAGGAGCTTTGAGTCTCCTCATGACTCGGTGCCAGGTGAGAGGCAGGGGTGGGCCAGGGCCCACTTTTGGGAACTTACGCTTTTGGAACTGGAAAAGAATGGTGGGGATATATCCCAGTGCATGATAGAGCATATTCAGGGTCACAATGGGTCATGCCTGGGACCACCCCCAGGTACGGTCGTCTCACTCTCTGCTGGTCGTCTCCTCCGAGACCTGGTTTGAGCCCCCCACTCCCTCCTTCGGTAGCACCTACATCCCCATTGGAGGTGACATCCGCTCACCGAGTCCACTCCGGAAGTGGGAGAGAATCCAGGATGAACCCCTGGCCAGGCTAACTTTCAGCTCTATCCTTTCGTTCCTCTTTAAACCTCCCAGGCTGATGCCTCCAGCTTAGAACGGCCCCGGAGCAGGAAGGAGTCGGTTTGGCGCATCTTCTGCTGGAGGCTGAGTTGGCCCTTGTCTCAGGAGATGAGGAGAGATGGGGTGATCTATCATGCCCGGTGGCTTCCCGACTGAGTCTGGGCGAAGGAACCATTATGGAAATGAGACACGGCCCCTTAGTCCTCCATCTCCCCACCCCCTGCTTTCTAGCCTGCTGCAGCTGTCCCAGCTCTCTCTTCTGCGAAGCTCCCGTCTGGTTGTTTCCATTTTGCCCTGCCTGGGCTTCAGGGCCCCTCGGCTCCAAGCTCCTAGTTTCATTTCACCACACTCTTTCCAGTGACCGGAGAGGGGCTCAAAAACACTCTGGCAGGCGCCTCTTTCCCTCCATCCCCTTTGTAGCTTTGCAGCCTGGGGGATCCCAACCGGTATCTGATCTCTCCTTGTCACACTCTAATGGCCGTTTAGCTGGTGCTCAAGAATAATTTTGCCCCTGCTTCCCAGGAGCCACAAACAAACTCTCAGAAGGGGCCTCTAGCAAGCTCCCGAAACCAAAAGAGTCCATATTCTCCATGCACTGATCTACCCTTCCCCAGAGGAACTGCTCTTCGAGGAACTCCTTATGTACTCAACCCTCTGCTCCCTGAGCACTAAACGCTCTAACTGACGTCTGTCTGCCGGCCTCTGGAGAATGGGCCAACTTCTTGAAGAGTCATTTGTCCTCCCACTCCCCAGCTGCTCCTTTCTCCCCAGTGAAGCGAGAAGGACGGGAGGACCACCATGTCGCCACTAAGGTTGATCCCCTGTCTATCTCCTCCCTGGACAAGCAAGCACCTCACTCATGGCAGAACCCCCATTTGTCTTTGATTTGTCCCAGAAGCCACAGGCATCAAGGAAACGTGCCTCTGAAAAGGTGATGGCAGGGGTGGGGAGGGAGGGGCAGCTAGCACCTCTTGCCAATGGTTCTTCTCCTGAGGAAAAGTCAAATCATCCTTTTTATGCACAAGTCCCATCCCTCCACCTTCTCCTCAGCCCCCTTTCCACTCTTGAGGCAGGGGCAAGGAAACAAGACTGGGGATGCCCAGCGGCTGGAGGTCATCTGGTGGTGGCAAGAGCCGAGGAAGATGTCTGCGGTGGGATTATCTTTTTCGACTCTGCAGCAGGTTATGGTGAGGTGGACAGGAGGGCCCATCGGATGGTCAGGTCTGACACAGCTGGGATGGGAGGCGGACCCCAAGGACCCTAAAAAACCACCTCCAGATGGCCCTGATCCTCATCAGGTCTTCCTTTGACTCAACAAAATGGCAGCGGGGGCACCTGCTCCGTGCCTCCCGAGGGACGTGAAATCAAAGGCGGCCGTGAGCATCACAGAGGACTCTGTCGGTTCTCAAGTTGCGCCCAGCGGGGCCCAAATGCTTTCCTCATCCGGTACTCACCACGCTTCCAGTCATGGGCTTGTGAGGGCAAGAGTGCCGCCGAAGATCCAGTCCCTGAGATTCCTTCCTGCACCCTCCTCGCCACTTGCTGTCTGTTCATGAGCTCTGCAGATTTGGTTGTGGTACAGGGCATTAAGTGAGGGGAGTTGGGCAGCTCACTGACGGAGGATGAGTGAGCCTAAGAATCTGACCCTGGCTTTAGTCGAAGGGATGGAAAAACACATAAAGGAGGAAGTAGAGCATGCCTCACGACAGGTCCTTTCTTTTGACCAACCCATTGGGAGTTTGGGAACCATGGGTGGCCAAAGGAGCCGCCGGCATCTCTTTCCACGTAGCGACGTACGTCTGACCGCAGCTGATGTGACATCTGCCTAATAAGGTAGGATATTAGGATCACTCCTGCCTTGTCTTTCCGGCGGATAACTTGGGTCCACCTGGACAGCCATTCCAAGAGGAGGCAGAGCAGAAAACTCTTACCCTGTTTCAGCACTGGCGACTGTGAAAGGCTTTTTTTCTCTTTTCATTAAACGGAGCGGCTCCCGAAAGAACAAGTGCTCTTTTCCTTCTCCGTTCCACGTAACGTTCTTTCCGCGTGACCCTTCCAAGGTCCAGGTAGTTCTTTGACGCACCTCCGAAAACTGCTCCCTGTCCAAGTTTCCAGGGATCAGAACAGCCCTTCTGGGGCAGAGGGGGTGTCTCTTGGGAAATGGCTTTGGAGTTGGATGAGAGAGGGAGACTTGTGTCCTTTTTCTAAGAGACTGAAATGGCGGGCAGGCCGGCTTTTGTTTCAGAGCCTGGAGCCTGCTTTAGGGGAACAAGAGCCTGAGAATCACACGGCCCAGTGGCAACAGCGTCCCGCACTGTGCAGTGGGCAGGAGGCCCAGGTTGAGGCCTCCTACTCCTTAGGCCATTGGAGGGGAAGGAGGACCAGAGTTGGAGCTGAACCGTTCACCCTAGAAACATGGAGGGAGGCTAGGAGGATACAGGCAGACAAGGTATCCTGACCTTGGGCTCCGGCGTCTTTCTGCTCCTGTGGAATTTAAGCTCTCGAGCTCCAGAGTGGGGCTCAAAGTGGGGAGAAGAGCTGGACGACCTTCAGAGTCCCAATCGAGAAGGAA
This sequence comes from Tachyglossus aculeatus, assembly GCF_015852505.1. Taxonomy (NCBI): domain Eukaryota; kingdom Metazoa; phylum Chordata; class Mammalia; order Monotremata; family Tachyglossidae; genus Tachyglossus; species Tachyglossus aculeatus. The sequence continues at coordinate 14,521,384 of NC_052071.1, read as the reverse complement.
ATCAGAGGCGCCCCTCCCAAGACGCACTGCTACTTTGAAGATCCATTCAACAGGAGCTGAAGACGTATGCTTCCACGGGGTTTGGCTCACGCCGCTCCCCACTCTGAAAATCCCCCGGGGAAGATATGGGGGACGGCGGCCCTTTCAACCAGAAGTCTAAACCGAGTCTAAACCAGAAGTCTAAAACAGGTGTTTTCCTGATCTGAAGGGCGCATGCACATCAAGGACGTCCCGTGGGTCGGGTCTAGGCCGCCCATGCAGGAGGCCAAAAGACGCATCCAATGGGACTGGTTCGGTCTAGGGTCGGGAGTGACCAGCTCTCAGTCAGTAGCCAAACAGTGACTTAAACATCCAATGTCACACCACGCAGATTCATCCTAAAACACGCGATCTGCTGAACGACTGCAACCAACACCGCGGCAGAATCGGCTTGCCCATGCCCAAAACAGAGCCAGTGCAAATCCGGCAACGGTGCTAGTGCTCTGCGCTCTGAAATCCAAGGCCCACCCTGGGCTCTTAACACCGAGTGAATGGGCAACTTCTTATCTCCTCGAGGAATCTATCACTGCAAGTAAGAGGCTTCTCTATCGCCTGTACCAAAGTTGAGCTTCTTCGCTGGAGGCGTCACTTGCGATACACCACAGAGCTCCACTGGGAGGAAGGTGAGTGTGTCCGGGCAAAATTGGAATCGCTAACGCCAACTTCATCATTACAAAACCTATCAAAAGATCTATTACGGTTTTTCCTGCAGGCTTCCGTTTGGCAGTGACAGCACGGTTCCTAAGCTAACCTAGTCTGCGGTTTTTTTCTTTTTTTTTTCTTTTTTTTTTTTGGTAAATTTTCTGCATGTGTTTTTTAAACAAAAGAAAAACCACCAGTTTATAAAAAAGGAGACCGAGTAGCTTACTCCCCAAAACACAGATAAAAGTCTTATAAAAAGCGTATTGGTTTCTTGCTATAAAAAGCGACCAAAAGGTGTCAGACCTGAAAACAGATTCTCACAGTGTTTTCAGTGTTGGCTGTTTACAAGGCATTAGAAAGGAGAAGCAGAGATAGATAGATACCATTCAGCAGGGTCTCATGGAGTTGGTACGAGCCGGCAACTTACGGGATTCTGGGATGTGAAAGAGTCGATCCCTCCCCGTCCTCACAAAGGTGGCTTAGGGGTTCAGAAAGTCCCATCGGAGAGGCTGAGAGGCCCCATCTTGCTGCCTTAGCTGTCAGGACCATCCAAGGCCATGTTTCCTACCCTGGCCCCTTGCTCAGCCCTGCCCAGGGTGGGGAAGCGTCCTTACCAAAGGGCAGGTGGATATCTTCCCTTTTTACCCCCAGAGCCACAAGAAAGGGTGGGAGACAGTGGGAGATACAAAATTCAAGACAGCGCTGCATCGCCAGCATTTCCGCAGGGCCGAGGATCCAGCTGTTCCCATTTCCAACTGTCTGTGATATTTCTCCCCCCACCCCGACCCCGAGATCGGGGCTTGTCTCAGCAGCCCTTGCCAGAAGGCAGCCTGCAAGACTGAGCAAGGGAAGAAGAAGGAGAAAGGGGGAAAAAGTCACCAGGCCCGGGTATTCCCGGGGAGGTTATCAGCCAGCTCTCTTGGTTTCTCTAGAAAGTTCCCCAAAGGATGGTATCCATCTATCCCTATTAGTCAAGATCTGTGGCACAGAGGAAAAATGGCAGGAAAAGAACACCCCCCCCCAAAAAAAAAAAAACCCCAACATAGAAGAACTGTGTCCTTTTTGTTGTTGTTTTAAACTTGAAAAGCACCAATAGCCCCTATCTGCTGTGTTTGAGCAGATGCTCCATACTGTACGGTAAGTGTGGCTGGTTCTCTGAGTACTGGACGGTAGGTTTCTTCACATGGAGTCGCCGAGGGAATCCGAGTCGTCCAGGGAGAGGGGCAGGTACAGGTCCTGTAAGAGGAAAGGAGGAAATGTTAGCTGCCCGCCGCTTCTTGTCTACGTCTTCCGGCCGAGCGAGCTGGTGGTAGGGCTGACTGGTCCCGTGGGGGATTCGCAGGTGATCAATCAATCAATCAATCGTATTTATTGAGTGCTTACTGTGTGCAGAGCACTGTACTAAGCGCTTGGGAAGTACAAGTTGGCAACATATAGAGACGGTCCCTACCCAACAGTGGGCTCACAGTCTAGAAGGGGGAGACAGAGAACAAAACAAAACATATTAACAGAATAAAATAAATAGAATAAATATGTACAAGGAAAATAAATAGAGTAATAAATACGTACAAACATATATACATATATATAGGTGCTGTGGGGAAGGGAAGGAGGTAAGGCAGGGGGGATGGAGAGGGGGAGGAGGGGGAGAGGAAGGAGGGAGTTTAGTCTGGGAAGACCTCCTGGAGGAGGTGAGCTCTCAGTAGGGCCTTGAAGGGAGGAAGAGAGCTAGCTTGGCGGATGGGCAGAGGGAGGGCATTCCAGGCCCGGGGGAGGACGTGGGCCGGGGGTCGATGGCGGGACAGGTGAGAATGAGGTACAGTGAGGAGATTAGCGGCAGAGGAGCGGAGGGTGCGGGCTGGGTTGGAGAAGGACAGAAGGGAGGTGAGGTAGGAGGGGGCGAGGGGATGGACAGCCTTGAAGCCCAGGGTGAGGAGTTTCTGTCTGATGCGTAGGTTGATTGGTGATGGGTGGACCCCCTCTTCCTCGGGGAACTGAAGGAGAAGCAGTTGCCTGTCAAGGGTAAGACTCTACAACAAGAGTTAACTGTGTAGTGCGGAAGCCCAAAGACCTAAGGGTGCCAACTCTGTTATATTGTACTCTCCCAAGCACTTAGTGCAGTGCTCTGCACACAGGAAGGGCTCGATCAATGCAACTGACTGATTAGTTCTAGCTCCAGCTGCTGTGGACTTACTGGGTGTCTTGGGGCGAGTTGCTGTCCTTCTTTGGGCTCAAATTTTCCCATCTGTAAAATGGGAAGAGAAGCCCTCCCTCTCCGCCCCTCACAGGGACGATGTGGGAAGCAAAAGGCAAAAGTCTGGGAAGAAAGGCCCACACTCAGGCCAACTGGACTGGGCTAGGCCATAACCCTGGAGGGAAGACACTTGCAGGGGTGTTAGAATAGGTCAGACAAAGGGAATGGGAACCGCCAACTCCTATTCTGAGGAAGTTTTGAGTGGGGGTGGAATAAGAGTGAGAAAGGGGAAGGGAGGAAGGAAAGGAAATGTTTCTTTATCAAACACTGGGAGTAGTTTTCCTCAGTGCTCTGGGTCCAAGAAGCGCAGGTGACTCCTTCCTGGAGAAAGGTCTGAGGCGGGCCCTGAAGAAATAGACTGCAAGAAGAAAACACAGGCCTTTGGTTGAGCTGAACCTGAGATCGAGACTGCAGCTGTCTGCTCAGACCTTCGCTCGTCATTACTGATAACCAAATTAGAGTTCCTTAGAAAACTCGTAAATAGGCAACTAGATAAAAATGATTTATTCTATTGCATTTCTTTATTTTTTCCAAATTACAAGATTTCAAAAAAAAAAAAAAAACTGGGCTAGATCCTGTCAGGTGTGTCACCTCTGTGTAGAGATCAAACACTTTTCAAGAGGGCATGAATTCAGAGGTGCCTTCTGGAGTCTGAGCACAACAGAGTATTGATCAATCAATTATTGGTATGTACTGAGCGTTTACTGCGGGCAGACCACTGCACTATGTGCTTGGGAAAATACAACAGAGAGAGCAGACATGCTCCCTGCTCACGACAAGCTTACAGTCTAGAGGTGGGGATAGACGTTAATATAAATAATTCATAATATATCATTTAAAGGTATGTATGTATGTGCTGTGGAGTTGAAGGGTGAGGTGAATATCAAATGCCCTAAATTCACAGATCACAGTGCACAGAGGGAGCTGGGGAAAAGAGGGATTAATCGGGGATGGCCTCCTGGAAAATAGGAGACCTTAATAATGCTTTGGAGGAGGGGAGAGGGGGTGTCTGGTGTATATGGAGCAGTTGTCTTCTGCTGCTGCTGCTGCTATTGCACTCTCCCAGGCACTTAATGCAGTGGTTTGAGTGCAGCAGATGCTCAATAGATATTACAGATTGAGTGACTAACTGATTGATAAGCCCCTCCACATGGATGGGTAACTAGGTCTACCAGAGAGATCAGAGAACCCATCCAGCTTCTTGAGCAGTTCCTACACGTCATACTCTGCCAGAGAATCCCGGACAAGGAGACCCCCGGAACACAGAGGCCCTCGGTGGGATAAGTGAGGAGAATGAATCACAGCGGGAGAGCCAAGCAACTCCTGAATGGAGAGCCAGAGAGGTGGAGGATGTAAGGAAGGAGGGCAGGACAGATGTTTCAAAGACTCAACCTCAGATGATGTGGCTCTGCCCAGGACTATGGGTTGGTAACAGTGGCAGTGGAAGACAGGGAAGCCCGCTGGGTGGAAATCCGCAGTGCAGAGACTCCCTTGGAGCGGTGGCTTCGGGAAAGATTAGGGCCTCAAGATCGGAACAGAAAGTATCCCCAAGCCTCCCAAATAATGGAAGACAGGGAACCCAGTGGGTGGAAATCCGCAGTGCAGAGACTCCCTTAGAGCGGTGGCTTCGGGAGAGATTAGGACCTCAAGATCGGAACAGAAAGTATCCCCAAGCCCCCCAAATAATGGAAGACAGGGAACCCAGTGGGTGGAAATCCACAGTGCAGAGACTCCCTTAGAGCGGTGGCTTCGGGAAAGATTAGGACCTCAAGATCGGAACAGAAAGTATCCCCAAGCCCCCCAAATAATGGAAGACAGGGAAGTCCGGTGGGTGGAAATCCGCAGTGCAGAGACTCCCTTAGAGCAGTGGCTTTGGGAAAGATTAGGACTTCCAGATCGTAACAGAAAGTATCAACAAGCCCCCCAAATAATGAGCGTGTCACCTTAGCAAATGTTTTCCTTTACTAATGCACTGCTTGGAATAGATCGATAGACTGGGACTAGTCTTTCTGCATGAGCTGTGTCACTATACTTCTCTATGCCTCAGTTTCCTCACCTGTAAAATGGGGATTAAATTTTACTCCCTCCTACTTAGACTGTGAGACCTATGTGGGACAGGGACTTTTTTATTCCCCCCATGGCATTTTTTTAATGCTTACTAAGTGCCAGGCACTGTACTAAGTGCTGGTTAGATACAGGGGCTCACAGTCATAATTCCTATTTTGCAGACAAGCTGACTGAGGAGCAGAGAAGTTAAGAAACTCTTTCAAGGCCACACAGCACACAAGTGGTGCAATAAGGATTAGAACCCAGGTCCTACTGACTCCCAGGGCCATGCTCTATCACTGGACTGTGATGCTTCTCAGGGACAGTGCTCTGCACATAATAAGTGCTCAATAAATACGATTGATGCTGACTGTGTCCAATCTGATTATCTTGTATCTACCTCAGTGCTTAGAACAGTGCCTGGTACACAGTAAGCGCTTAACAAATGCCATAGAAAACAAAAAAACCCCACAAAATCTTACCATCAGATGGTCATCTGTGTTCACAAAGTATAGATCTCCATCTATGGGTAGATCTATGATGTTTCTAAGCCCATAGTCTGGTAAATGTTGCTATGCTAGGCACTCTGCACTGTCACAGCGACGGCTTCCTTGGAGCTTGATGGGAAGTCAGGTCTCACAGGAAGGACCGGCACCCAGAAACTCCCAAGTCCTGGGAACCACAAACTTTGAGATTTCAAGATCCACTACATCTCCCACAAGGCCTGGTCCTGGGGGACCCTGCTGTGGGCTCCCCAAGACCCCATCTGGGTCCGAGAGAATGGCCCCAGGACTGAAAAGTGCATTTATAATAATAATGATGGCATTTATTAAGCGCTTACTATGTGCAAAGCACTGTTCTAAGCGCTAATATTTATCAAGTTTGGCATCCACAGACCTCAGCATGGTCTCCACAGACCCTCTAGACCAGAAAGCTCTCTGTGAGCGGGGAATGTGCCTGTTATATTGTACTGTCCCAAGCGCTTAGTACAGTGTCCTGCACACAGTAAGTTCTCAATATGATTAACTGCTGACTGACCGCAGGCTTCTTGGGTAAATCTTGATACCCCAGTGTGAATACTCATCCCCTGATGGAGAATGGACCTAAACCACCTACCTCCTCTCACTTCCTCATATTGATGCAGTCTGGAAACACAGGGTCGGATCCGATCCAAGATCCCTGCACTTTGGGAATCTCCTTGGTGGATGATGGGGGATATTCGGTCTAGCAGCCTTTTCCCATTGGGCCATAAGCAGGGTATTTTTTTAAAAAAAGGCATTTATTAAGCGCTTACTATGTGCAAAGCACTGTTCTAAGCACTGGGGAGGTTACAAGGTGATCAGGTTGCCCCAGGTGGGGCTCACAGTCTTAATCCCCATTTTCCAGATGAGGTAACTGAGGCCCAGAGAAGTTAAGTGACTAGCCCAAAGTCACACAGCTGACAAGTGGCAGAGCCGGGATTTGAACGCATGACCTTTGACTCCAAAGCCCATGCTCTTTCCACTGAGCCATGCTGTGTATGTGTACATAGGCTGACCCCACCCCCTTCAAGAAGCAATGCCGTATGAAAGGGGAATCACTGCTAAACGCCTGGAGGACTTGGGCCAAGTAATTAATTTGCCACACAAATCCCCGTTCCAACCCGAAGAATTTCTCAACGTGATGCCGGGGCTTTCACCTCATCACTGGATGCAGGTCCCGAAAAGCAGGCTTCGAGGAAAGCCACCTCAGGTCAACTGGGTATTTCCACCCTCTGCATCCTCCATCAGTGGCTGTGTTTTTAGTGCCAGGTTAAGAGAAGGCTGCGTGGGAGACCTTGTGACCCGTTAGGCTGGAGGGTGTAGAGTGGGGGGGAAACACTTTAAAGGAGTAAGAAGCTCTGATGGGATTTCTCTGCGGCAAAGCCCAGCTTGGAAGAAAGTATTTTTAACTCCACAGACCAGAGGATAAAGCTTGTGCGGTTAAGCCTCTTCTGTGGCAGAGATCGACACACTCTTTTTGTTGCTAGGTTTATTTCTGGGACTTCAGTCCTCATGACCCCATTACGCATCCAACAGTCCCGACAAAGATCAAGAGACTATGAGGGAATGGAAAGTGTAAAATCCCCTCGCCAGGGTTACGGCCAGGCCATGGCTATTGAAAATTAATTGTGCTCGGGACAGAGAAATGAGCACAGCCCTTCCTGTTCAGCACTTGGGCAGGGACGGGAGGGGCCGGGCCCTCAGATGGCTCTCCCGGAGGATCCTTCCCTCCCTGATCACCCGGAGTTCACCCATGAGGGATAGGATCCAGCCAGACGTCAAGAGCTCTGGGAGGTGGCTGGGTGCCTATATTATCGTGTCAGGACTCTTCTGGCTAAAGTTCACGTCCTGTGTGTGGACATGAGAAAACGAGAGGCCTGAGCAGTAATGAAAAGTCCACTTCTTGGCTGTTGCTCTAGCTGGCAATGAGCTCTTAGCCTTTTTTCATAGACGCTCCCTCGTGATTCTGGATAGTATCCCCCCCATCTTACCTCCTTCCCTTCCCCACAGCACCTGTATATATGGATATGTTTGTACATATTTATTACTCTATTTATTTTACTTGTACATATCTATTCTATTATTTTATTTTGTTAGCATGTTTGGTTTTGTTCTCTGTCTCCCCCTTTTAGACTGTGAGCCCACTGTTGGGTAGGGACTGTCTCTATATGTTGCCAATTTGGACTTCCCAAGCGCTTAGTACAGTGCTCTGCACATAATAAGCGCTCAATAAATACGATTGATGATGATGATGATGATAGTATTCCCTCCCCACCACTATCAACCTCCCCTATGAACATATCGCCCTTAGAAGACTTTAGTTCGGGCATCCACGACTTGTTCACAGAACTACGTGCCCGGACCCTTAAAAGGCACTGGGCGGTGGGCCGAAAAGATGTCAGTGAGCTGCAAAGGCGTCAGTGGTGGCAAAGGGAAGTCTTCCCTACTCAGTCGCACCTTTCCATTCTTGGTCTGCAACTTCAATTGAGCTCACCAGGTTACAGGACATGGAAGGAAGGGATTTGGGACCGTATTTTTCCTGGCGGCCAGGTGACGAGAAGGGCCAGACATGAACAGAGAGCTTGGAAGAATGCCCAGGGATCCTGGAGAAAAGATAGAGGGATCTAGGCAGAAGAGGTCAGATGGAGGTGTTGATGCCATTTTTTAAACTGGGATTTGTTAAGCGCTTACTATATGCCAGACATTGTACTGAGGGCCGGGGTAAGTACAAGCAAATCAGGTTGGACACAGACTCTGTCCAATGTGGGGCTCACAGCCTTAATCCCCATTTTACAGATGAGGTAACTGAGGCACAGATAAAGTGACTTGTCCAATGTCACACAGCAAAGTGGCAGAGGTGAGATTAGCATCCCAGTCCTGCTGACCCCCGGGCCCATGCTCTATCTACTATTCCATGCTGCTTCTCCAATAATTGTGGAATTTGTTCAGCACTTACTAAGGGGCAGGCACCGTATTCATTCATTCAATCGTATTTATTGAGCGCTTACTGTGCGCAGAGCACTGCTAAGCGCTTGGGAAGCACAAGTCGGCAACCAATAGAGACGGTCCCTCCCCAACAACGGGCTCACAGTATAGAAGGGGGAGAGAGACAACAAAACCAAACAGGTGTCAAAACTGTCAGAATAAAAAGAATTATAGCTATATGCACATCATTAATAAAATAGAGTAGTAATATGTACAAGTAAAATAAATAGAGTAATAAATATGTATAAATATATACAAGTGCTGTGGGGAGGGGAAGGAGGTGGGGGGGATGAGGAGAGGAAAAAAGGGGCTCAATCTGCGAAGGCCTCCTGGAGGAGGTGAGCTTTCAGTAGGGCTTTGACTGGGCTAGATATGAGATAATCAGGTTGGATACAGACTTTGGAGCCAGTGGGAGGGGGGACCTTCCCCAAAGACTTTCTTTTTTGTGTGTGGGGGGGGTTTACTTGTTGGAGGAGGCCTGCACATTTGGGTTGAAAGGAGGATTAGTAAGGTATAAGAAACATAATACCTTGTGCTTACGGAGGCTGCCCGGGCTGGTAGGGGTGGAGATCGGAGACTGCTTGGATTTGGGGGTAGAGAGCTGGCTGCTCGACGTTCCGTTTGCTGTCACGAGGGGAAAAGAAAATTCAGGCTCAAAGTCAACAGTAGCACACAGGTAACTTTTTCAGGTGCAGAAATAAAAAAAAATGCTAAAGCCGATGAAACCTTCACTCCCATGGACCCATCACAATGCTAACAATAATACTCAGCGTAATGATGGCAGGCTCCTCTTGATTTCGTTCGTTCATTCATTCCTTTATTCAATCCCATTTATTGAGTGCTTACTGTGTGCAGAGCACCGTACTAAGAGCTTGGGAAGTACAATTCAGCAACAAACAGAGACGATCCCTGCCCACAACGGGCTCACAGTCTAGAAGGGGGGAGACAGATATCAAAACAAGTAAACAGGCATCAGTAGCATCATTGTAAATAAATAGAATTATAGATATGTACACATCATTAATAAAAATAAATGTAATTATAGATATGTACATACAAATACAAGTGTGGTGGGACGGGGAGGGTGGGAGAGCAAAGGGAGTGAGGCAGGGTGATGGGACGGGGAGGTGGAGTAGAGGAAAAGGGGGGCTTAGTCTGGGAAGGCCTCCTGGAGGAGGTGAGCTTTCAGTAGGGCTTTGAAGGGGGGAAGTGTGCTAGTTTGGCGGATTTGAGGAGGGAGGGCATTCCAGGCCGGGGGTAGGATGTGACAAAACTAATGTATGACTGACTGTGCTTTCTGTGTGCTTCCAAAGATGGTCACTTACTACACCGTAGCAGAGGGAGTCATTCATCTGGTTTAATACCATCCTTCCCCACGTCCTCCCTCTGCCCTTCTCCCTCCATATACAACGGACGTCCACTTTCCCCACCTTCAAACCCTTACTACATCTCCTCCAAGAGGCCTTCCCCAATTAAGCCCCCTTTCTCCAACTCCTCTCCCTTCTGCGTCATTTACGTGCTTGGGTCTGTGCCCTTCGAGCCCTTGGTATGCACTCCCTTCTCAGCGCTTATGTACATACCCCTAATTTATTCCTTTATATTAATGCCTGTCTCCTCCTCTAGACTGTAAGCTTGTTGTGGGCAGAGAATGTGCCTAATAACTCCGAACTGTACTCTTCCAAATGCTTAACACGGTGCTCTGCACATGGTAAGCATTCAGTAAATATCACTGATTCACTGATACCAGCTGGTCTATCCTCAGTTTGGCACTGGTTGCATTTAGGCTGGTGAAGCGCCCTGTCCTCTATGCTTGACTCCTGCTGCCGAATCCCGTGGTCTGGAAGCGGCTCCGATGTTCGGAAGGAGATGGGAGGGCAACACAATGGCTTGGGATGAAGGGAGGTGTCGCGGATCCACCCGGGACAACATTATAATGATGGTATTTGTTAAGCGCTTAGTATGTGCCAGGCACTGTACTACGAGCTGGGGTGGATACAAGCAAATCGAGTTGGACACAGTCCCTGTCCCATGTGGGGCTCACGGTCTCAATCCCCATTTTGCAGATGCGGTAACTGAGGCCCAGAGAAGTGAAGTGACTTGCCCAAGGTCGCACAACAGACAGGTGGCAAAGCCAGGATTAGAACCCATCACCTTCTGACTCTTAGGCCCATGCTCTACCCACTAGGCCATGCTGTTTCTCATACGTTAGGTTCGGGCGGACTTTCGTAAAGTATTTCACGAGGTATTTATGTTATGCTAAGGGCCCGGCATGACGCACGTAGTGTCACATGCTTAACTTCATTTGTGTGGCATTTGCCAGTGCTGTCACTGGTCCACCCTGCTTTTGCATCCGTATCTCAACATTCCTGATCCGCCTTCCTTTCCTCCATCATAAATCGATTTAAAAGACCCTGCCACTTTTAACATGTTCGTCTTCGATAATCCGCACGTTCGTCTTCGATAACCCGCAGGAGGGGTGTCTGGTGGGATAGACTGCCACGCTGCATCTGTTTTGCTGATTCTGCCCACGTGGAAAAGCTTTTGTCTCTCTCCTCCAACCCTTTCATTAGCAAAGCAAGTGATCAAAGGCCGGAAACCGGCGCTTGCTGATCTGATCATAGGTTTCTTGAGCCAAATTCAATATCAGGCTGCCAGGTAGAGCAGAGAACTGCATTTGCATTGTAAATTGGCTCCCTCTGATTCTTCTCTGCAGGTGTCTGAAAGGCCGCTGTTATTAGAGGTTTGACCCAGAGGAAAAAATGACAGATTACCCGGCCCTACCGTGGCCCGGGACAGATATTTGTGCCTAAGCGAAACTTTTGGCTCCTCTGTACGCCCCTGAAGATGACGACTCTTTTAGAATTTGTCTAGTAGGTTTTCCGGCTTTGGCTGGGAGGCCCTTCCCTTTTAGACTGTGAGCCCACTGGTGGGTAGGGACTGTCTCTATGTGTTGCCAACTTGTACTTCCCAAGCGCTTAGTACAGTGCTCTGCACACAGTAAGCGCTCAATAAATACGATTGATGATGCAGGAGGAGATGACAGAATTGCTTTCCGCAATCTGACAAAATCACCCAACCATTTCCCTTGTGCCAAGACCACACTTCTTCTCTGAGATGAACTGCAGGGCAGGTTTGAGATACTGGTCTTCTGCCTTTCATTCAGACATGGCCAATCTTGCCCAGATTTTGCCCCAAGGACACCCGGGAGAAGTGAAGAGAGAGCCCTCCTCAACCATCTCACAGATGGGAGCCCCAAGTGGAATAGGGAATGTGTGTGACCTAATTGTCTTGCATCTGTCCCAGGCCCGGGCTCTATCCACTATGCCATGCTGCTTTGGGCACTGTGCTAAGCAATGGGCACTGTACTAAGTACTTTAGACACTACCTGTGCTTCATCAATGTCACTGGTGATCAAATGTGGGGCTTCGTACAGTTCCTGGCACATAGGAAGTGCTTAATGAATAACAGAATTAGTAGTAGTAGTAGTAGTCCCCCTTTTAGACTGTGAGCCCACTGTTGGGTAGGGACTGTCTCTATATGTTGCCAACTTGTACTTCCCAAGCGCTTAGTACAGTGCTCTGCACACAGTAAGCGCTCAATAAATATGATTGATTGATTGATAGTAGTAGTAGTAGTAGTAGTAGTAGTAGTAGTAGTAGTACATAGTTAAAATGCTTAACAAATACAATAAAAATTAAAATTAAAAAAAGTACCATCTAGGTATCAGACAGATACCTGCATTTCAAACAAAGCAACTCCCTTTCAAAAACGGGGAGGACAGACACCCAGGAAAGGAATTCCAGGCTAGATTAAACAAAGCAGGAATTATTCACCCTTCCACACGCCCACAAGCATAAGTCCAGTCAAAATCCTGAGTGGTTCATTTTCAGGGTAAAAATTTAGATTTTCCGCCAAGACTCCTTCTGCCCCCCAACGTCCCTTTTCCTGAGAGTGAAACTAAGGTCTTGGGTTGTGATCCCTGCTCTGCCACTTGTCTGCCTGTGTGACCTCGGGCAAGTCACTTCACTTCTCTGTGCCTCAGTTGCCTCATCTGGAAAATGGGGATTGAGACTGTGAGCCCCATGTAGGACAGGAACTGCGTCCAACCTGATTTGCTTCTACCCCAGTGTTCAGTACAGTGCCTGGCACATAGTAAGTGCTTAATAAATACAATAATAATAATATTAAGGACAGAAGCAGGTGCCTGATGGGTGGAACACTAGTTCCTGAGTGGCTCAGAGCAGGCCCCAAACCTTCTTCCAACCCCTGGGGCAGCTGATACCCCTAATTCAGGTGGGGAACCGAGATTAGGGGATATGAGAGGGGCAAGTGGGAGCCTTGTGCCATGGGGTGACAGAAGCCCAGACGGGGCTCTCCTTTCAACCACTGTTAGTTTCACTGTCAGAAAAAGGGGCGTTGGGGGTGGGACCGAGAATGCCGGCTGTTAGAACAATGACTCCTCGCTGAAGACAAGCGAAGTAATTACCACATTTCAATTCAAATCAACCTGGCAGTATGTATAATTAGTTTTCTCTGAGCCATTTTGTTTTTTTGTGGGGGGATTTTTCCTCGACAATTTCCCTTCTCAGTGAACTTGCATTCAAGCTGCCCTTGCCCTGGGGAGGCTCTGTGCCCCCTCCCGATCTGGAGTTGTCCGTGGGACCCAATTAAAAGGGAGAAACCTCTGGAAGAATGATTAATGGGCAGAGGCTATGCTGAGATCACCTGCCATACCCTAGAATTTCCTGCAGCGTAAGCAGGAACATCCCGGCAGGGTCCCCAGGCAGAGTGGTTCAGTGGGACGGAGCCATGTCCATGGAAAGGTTGGCCGAATCCAATGGTGGGGTTGGGAGCTGGGGGTCTTCAGGAAAGAGGCAGCCCCAGGTTGTAGAAATTCCACTCCCGGGCCCCTTAATGCCAGCGGGGAAGGGGCATGGGGCTTCACCCGCTCAGCCTGACTCCACCTCTCTTCTGCCTTGATGCCAAAGTCCACCACCGTAACAGTAATTGGGGCATCTGTTAAGTGCTTCCTCTGTGCCAAGCACTGTACTCAGCATCGGGGAAAATACAGGAATATCCGGTCAGACAGACCCCTGTCCCAAACAGGGCTCACAATCAACGCTGCCACAACCTAGACTTGTCAGACAAGAGAGTCACATGATAATGGCAGGCAGTGTGGCCCAGTGGATAGTTTATGGGCCTGGGAATCAGAAGGTCCCGGGTTCTAATCCCTGCTCTGCCATTTGTCTGCTGTGTGATCTTGGGCAAGTCTCTCCTCTGGGCCTTAGTTACCTCATCTGTAAAATGGGAATTGAGGCTGTGAGCCACAAATGGGGCAGGGATTGTGTCCATCCTGATTTGTCCATCCTAGAACAGTGTAGTAAGTGCTTAATAAATACCATAATTATTATTATAAGGGCGATTCCCTCACCCCAACCATGAGCTTGTACCCATTTTTTTCCATTAGGCAGAAGAAACTTGTCCTGGGATAAACTTTCACAAAAATCTTAGAAGGGGTGGTGGTGAATGTATTCATTATTTCATCCAAAATCGACTCGATCTCACGTAACTGAGCAAACACGGAGCTGGATGACTGCAGAGGCCATTGGGGGCATTTCCCCCGAGGGCTGAGGGAGAGCTACACATTTCTAGGACGTGGGGGAGAGCAAGACCTCTTTCACAGGTTCTCCTCTGATCCAGCCGTCCTGTCCCTCAAATCCCACCTTTGCCAACAAACCTGGAAGGTGACCATCACATGCTTACTCCAAACATCCTGGTCCTGCTAATGAAGACAGAAAGAATACGGGGCAGGATGGACCACTGGTCTGACCCCGTATGGCATTACGTACGGTCTTTATGTTCTTATGGTTAGGACCCATTCAGCCCGGGCCCCGTTTCAATCTCTGACTCTGCCGCCCGAGACTTTCATCATTTTGTTGAGTGATCACCCGGTCTATCTCCATCCCACCCCCAACATCATCGTGACTTCTGCCTAAGGAGCTTCACGCAAATCACACGACAACGAAGCATCAGATCAGAACCCCAAAACAGAGAGATGCCTAAGGTGGCTTTTAAAAAATTTTCCCAGTAACGGACCCTGATTTCTTTCTGCCTCGAGGTCCAAAAATTTCCCATTCAGGCCCGGATCGGAGCAGGCCGTGGTTGGGTCTAGAGGATGGCGCTTTCCCGTTATTTGGGGTGAATGAGGTGGCACACGGCCTTCATCGTGTAACACTGATCGGAAGGCACTATGGTGCTCTGTTGAGATGAACGGGGAGAGCAATAGACTAGCCCTCTACGGCGAACCAAAGCAGCATTTTCAAGGGTATGGCAAACATTCTTCTTCTGTTCAACTAGCCCAAAGCATTACTTCATGCAAACCGGCCGGAAGATGACCCGCCTCATCCCCTAGTTCAGCCAACACTACGGCCGTTTACGGGACGGGCTTGGACTTACTACCTCCCTGTGGGCTGTAAAGTCCCGCCAGAGGTAGGCTCATCCCGTGCCAGGGTCCATCACCCGCAGGCATGCAAAGATTCCCTCCTCCGCCAGCTGAGATGGGGAGGGGTCAACATGCACAGCTGGGAAAGGGGCACTCACCGTCTTGGTCGTTACCTGAATCGGCGGGGGACTTGCTGCGGCGCAGGGGGCCGGGGCTCTTGGCCGAGCTCTTCTGGGGCGTCGGGGATGACTTGGTGCCCGGGGTGGTTGGTGGGTTCCCCTTCATGACTCGGCACTCTGCAGGCCAGGGCAAGACACAAACACACACATACACACACACACACACACACACACACACACACACACACACACACAGAGATCAGTGGGACTCAGGAGTAGCCTCAGGCTTAGAGCAACAATCCTTGGTACGTTTGGTTCTGTTCTCTGTCTCCCCCTTTTAGACTGTGAGCCCACTGTTGGGTAGGGACTGTCTCTATGTGTTGCCAATTTGTACTTCCCAAGCGCTTAGTACAGTGCTCTGCACATAGTAAGCGCTCAATAAATACGATTGATTGATTGATTGATTGGGAAGGGACAAGGCGGATGGCGAAATTCCGGCCAGGCCTGGCAACTTTCCGCAGCGTGTCGGTGTGTTCCAGCCCACTGCCTGGAAGCACCAGCTTATCCCCCAGGAGAAGCAGCGTGGCTCAGTGGAAAGAGCCCGGGCTTTGGAGTCCGAGGTCATGGGTTCAAATCCCGGCTCCGCCACTTGTCAGCTGTGTGACTTTGGGCAAGTCACTTCACTTCTCTGGGCCTCAGTTCCCTCACCTGTAAAGTGGGGATTAAGACTGTGAGCCCCACTTGGGACAACCTGATCACCTTGTATCCTCCCCAGTGCTTAGAACAGTGCTCTGCACATAGTAAGCGCTTAACAAATGCCATTATTATTATTATTATTATTATTATTATTATTATTATTATTATTATTACTTCTCCCTTAGCCTCCCGGCTCTGAGGAAATGAGAGCTGGGGCGGGCGGCTGAGCCAGATTCATCGACTTGTGTTCTCCGATGGGAATACCGTACGCTCAGACAGCTTGCTGAAGGGCACGGGCCCCTTGGTAGGGAGGCGGCTGACCTCAATGAGAGTCCGATTCATTTATCGCTCATGCGGACGCGCCGTCTCCCTCTAGTCTCCCCTGGTTGGCAGAGAGGAGGCCAGCCACACTCTCTTTCCAGACAATCTGCCAGCGGCTCAGATGGCAAGCGCACCAGGAGAAATGATGCCAGCGCTTTGCCCTCTGATCCACCAGGTTCATCGGGTTTTAGATGCCAGATAATAGTAATAATACTGATGACATTTTTTTAAGCGCTTACTATGTGCAAAGCACTGTTCTAAGCGCTGGGGGGGGATATAAGGTGATCAGGTTATCCCATGGGGGCCTCACAGTCTGAATCCCCGTTTTACAGATGAGACAACTGAGGCCCAGAGACGTTAAGTGGGGATGCGACCAACTATAGAACCACAAGAGTGCTTATCCTCCGTAATTCTGCAATGTGTATTACCTCCCAAGTCGGAAGTGGCCCACATGTTAACAGAGATTTGGGAGGGGAACACGGTGGATCCTAAGCAGCAAAGAGACCCCCATGAAATAAACACTCTAGGCTCAGGGGCTGGAGGTGGCCATGGCGGGCTCCCAAATAATGTTACATTCTGCGGTGTGCTCAGTTTATCACCCTCATTGTTAAAAAAGTGATATTGTATGAAATCAGAAAGGGAGACGAATTTCCCCCTCTCCCAGAAGCTGGCCTTGAAGGCAAAAAAAAAAAAAACAACTCTGGGCTTAGGAGGGGAAAACCTTAATAGGTTCCAAAATGGTGCTTGTAACACACCTGCATTGGGAACCTACTTTAGAAGGGGATTCTATGGTGCTAGCTTACATCTGTATATTCTTTCCTAGCTATCAGTACAGTGCTCTGCACAGAGAGAGCACTTCAGAAGTACTATTCCTCCTCCTCTAGGTGAGAAAGATTCTGTCCCGTTCTTTTTCTGAGCCCTTCCTCCCTCTTATGCCCTGGCTCTCTCCTCTCTCTTTCGAGGTTCTCATCCCATGGTGGAAGTTAACCCTTCCTCAGTTCCCTCATCTGTAAAATGAGGATTAAGACTGTTAGCCCACTGTGGGACAAACTGATCACCTTGTAATCTCCCCAGCGCTTAGAACAGTGCTCTGCACATAGTAAGCGCTTAATAAATACCATTGTTATTATTATTATTGCAGAGAGTTTTCCTGAACTGTCCGCCGTACTTTATATTTGCTCCCTTACGGAGTCATTGAATGTCAACAGGTCATTAGCCCCCTCTAGCCCACGGCAGGTGGTTCACTTGTCACCTGCTGGATACAGCCACGGTCTCAATAAAAGAACATCAAAAGAAAAGAGGGCAACAAACCTGTCCTGAGCTGCTTCCCATCTTGTCTCTCCATGGCCAAAGAAGGGAAGCCAAGAAAAGCCAGGCTCCAAGCCCATATATCTATATCTATATATAGATATTTTAATGGTATTTGTTAATCAAGCAATCAATCAATCATATTTATTGAGCACTTACTGTGTGCAGAGCACTGTACTAAGCACTTGGGAAGTACAAGTTGGCAACATATAGAGAGACAGTCCCTACCCAACAGTGGGCTCACAGTCTAGAAGCTTACTATGTGCCAGGCACTGTTCTAAGCGCTGGAGTAGATACACGATAGTCAGAATGGACACAGTCCGTGCTTGCCAATGGCCATAAAATGTCCCTGGAAAATCAGCTGCTTCAAATTTCTCAATCAAGGCACAAGCCAGGCCAGGGGCCAGACATGAAGGGGGCACACTGGAGGAAAAGAAAGCCAGCCAGAACTCTGGGAACAAGAGGGATGGTGCATTACATTTTGCGGCCGTTCCCAGGGTCTGGATTGTTCTATTGTACTTTCCCCAGCGCTTAGTACAGTGCCCTGCACACAGTAAGTGCTCAATAAATAGGGCTGAATGAATGAATGACATAGATGCCCCCTAGGCTGAAAACCTACCCTGTAAAAATGTCTTCACAAAAAAAGGGATTGATGTGGTCAAGGTAACCCAGCTGGATGGATAGTGCCAAGGAAAGCCTGCAGACGGTTTGGGGGTGGGGGATCTTTGAAAAATCTGAAGAGTCAGCCCATTCCCTCCAGGTTCCTCTTGGTTCTGAAACACCAGTTGGTGCACTAGAGTAGCCTGAACTCCCCCTGTGAAAACTTGGGGCTCCTGTGCCTCTGCAGCCCCAGAGGGTGTAGAGAAATCAAGCATGGAGGGCGATGCAACAAATGATGATGACAGACAGGATGCGCCAGTAGGGATGGGGTGGCATGGTACTTTACCGTTTTCATCCAAGGAAAAATCATCCTGGGCGTAGCGGAATTTCTCCGGCCCACAGGCGATGAAGACATCGTCGTCACCGAAGAAATCGTGGAGGCAGGTCACCTAGCGAGACAGGGGAAAGGTCCGGGGTGAGCTCAAGTGGTAATGCTCTGAGGTAAGTGCCATTCTCCTCCCTCCATTTTGACGAACTCTACCCTCTCTCACCTACCTGAGAAAGTCAAATGATTCCCTCGGACCACCCGGTTGAGCTCAGACATCTCCTTCCCTCGGCACAAGAGGTGGTGATGGAGAGAAGAATGGCTTAGCCGGTCACCTGCCATGCCTGGCCAAAGTGGGATTGGAAATCGAACCTCGGATCGGAAGACTGGGCCCTTTGGGCCCCTCTCCTCCACCGGCCATTTCTGGGCCCAACTAGCCAAAGGACTGCAGGATTGGGAATTGGGAGACCAGAGATCTAATGCCAGCTCTACCAGGGACCTGCTGGGTGCCCTTGGGCAAGTCACTGAACCTAAATAAACCTCAGTTTCCTCATCCCCAAGCGGGGGATAAGACACTTGGTCTTCCCACCTCCCCATATGGGTCAAAGGCTGTATCCGATCTGATTACTTATATCAGCCCCAGCGCTTAGCCCAGCTTTGGCACCCAGGAAGCGATGAACATATAAAAATAGTATTGATAATTACTAAAGGGACATACTAGAATTCAAAGTGGCAGGTTGAGAAGCAGGAGGCATTGGCTGGTGCCACAGTTTCCCCATTTGAAAAACTGGAGTGATCCTTCTCGATGACCAGCAGAGAGATGATGATGCAGTTTCTACTGGCCCATTATGGTGGAATTACTCCACTCTCCTTTAATCACCCCATGCCCCAGGGACAGATCGACCAGAGAGGGTCAGCCTGTTAGTGGCCACGAAGGAAACACGTACATCCCCCTTTTAGACTGTGAGCCCACTGTTGGGTAGGGACCATCTCTATATGTTGCCAACTTGTACTTCCCAAGCACTTAGTACAGTGCTCTGCACACAGTAAGTGCTCAATAAATACGACTGAATGAAATTTGGTGGTCTGTTTCTCTGATGGAAGCCATTTCGCTTTCAACCACCTCAGAACCATTTTACCTAGACATTTGGCTGGCTCCCAGGGCTGAGGCTTGCCCTTCCTCCCAAAGCTAGCATGCCAGATCTTTTCTGGAATGGGAATATGGAGCAGAAACCCTCAAGTAACTTAATTAGCAAAGAGCTGTTCAGGAAGCGGGTATCGAGGCGGCATGGGGAACCTTGTCTTCTTCACAAGAAAGGAATTCTGTAAGGAGAGGAGGCTGCTGAGCTGCCGCTGGAGGTTAATTTTTTTTAATGGTATTTGCTATGCACTTACAATGTGCCTGGCAGTAGTGTATTAAATGCTGGGGTAGATAAAAGTTTATCAGGTTGGACCCAGTTCCTGTCTCGCATGGGGTTTCAATCCCCACTTATGAGGTAACTAAGGCACAGAGAATCAATCAATCAATCGTATTTATTGAGCGCTTACTGTGTGCAGAGCACTGTACTAAGCGCTTGGGAAGTACAAGTTGGCAACATATAGGGACAGTCCCTACCCAACAGTGGGCTCACAGTCTAAAAGAGAAGTTAAGTGACTTGCCCAAGGTCACAGGGAAGAAGAATGGTGGAGGCAGGATTAGAACCCAGGTCCTTCTAACTCCCAGGCCTGTGTTCTATCCACTAGGCCACACTGGTTCTCTTGACTGGATCCAGAAAGCAGGCCAGACCACTATTTGGGGGAAAAAGTGGAGTGGCGTGGGTTGGTGGTGGACTGGGAACTCATCTCAGAAGAAGAATATGGCCCCATCCCCTCTCTCTTTTTTTTTTTTACTGGTGTTTGTTAAGTGCTTACTATGTGTCAAACACTGTTCTAAGCGGTGGGTTAGGTACAACCTAATTAAGTCAGAAATAGCCCCTGTCCCATATGGGGCTCATACTCTATTTATTTATTTATTTATTTTACTTGTACATATCTATTCTATTTATCTATTTATTTTATTTTGTTAGTATGTTTGGTTTTGTTCTCTGTCTCCCCCTTTTAGACCGTGAGCCCACTGTTGGGTAGGGACTGTCTCTATATGTTGCCAACTTGTACTTCCCAAGCGCTTAGTACAGTGCTCTGCACACAGTAAGCGCTCAATAAATACGATTGATTGATTGACTGATTAAGTAGGAGGAAGACCAGGTATTTAATCCCCATTTTACAGTTGAGGAAACTAGGCACAGAGAAGCTATGTGACTTGCCCAAAATCCCACAGAAAGCTATCGGCAGGGCCGGGATTAGAACCCAGGTCCTCTGATTCCCAAGCCCGTGCTCTTTCCACCCGGCCAAGTTGCTTCCCGCCTGATCTGGCCAAGGGCCGTTCTGTGCAAACGGTGCCCCGCGGCACTAGAGCGGGCGCTGGCCTCGGGTTCGGGAGACGCTCCCGTTGAATTTCTGACTTTGGTCAGGTCCTTTGGTCAAGGCAAGGAGGAACGCCGCAGCGACCGAGATCAAAGGGCAATCGTCCCCGTGAGCTCCCAAGACAGGTCAGCGTGGCTCTGTGGAAAGAGCCCGGGCTTTGGAGTCAGAGGTCCTGGGTTCTAATCCCGGCTCAGCCACTTGTCAGCTGTGTGACCCTGGGCAAGCCACTTAACTTCTCTGTGCCTCAGTTACCTCATCTGTAAAATGGGGATTAAGACTGAGCTCCACGTGGGACAACCTGATCACCCTGTATCCCCCCAGTGCTTAGAACAGTGCTTTGCACATAGTAAGCGCTTAACAAATACCATTATTAAGTCCAGTTCAAACCCCAAATGATAGCCTAGGCCCTCCGTGGTCAGGGAACGTGGCTTGGGCTTCCGCTGTACTTGCTCAAACGATCTTTATGGTGCACCAAGTCCAAAAACATTTTTACTCCCACACTATAAGGATCTGCTGGACCCTCCTCCTGGTCCAGGCTCCAGTCTCTAGACACCCGGCTACAGACCATTACAGCCACCAGCTTTGCCATTTCCCAAGTTTCAAAACACTCATTCCAAACCCTTGTATACTCAGTGCTCTTCCCCTCCCCGCGCCCATCCCGCACCCCATCAAAGGAGTAAATATCTCTGATACGTGCCTTCTGCACAAATAAGCTCAAATTGCCAGAAAAGTCTGGTTCTCCCTTTAGCTTTCCCACTTCTCAGTGCTTCTAATTGCATCTGATAATCAGTTCTGAGTACCTCAGACCTGCCTCGCAGTAGACATATTTATCCCCAACCCCTTCATTTGAAAAGAATTTCAAAGCTTCTAATTATTCTAAATGCCACATGACGCCGATGGCTATGCCTTTCCGAATGCAAGGGAGAAAGAAAAAGAAATCAATAGCAACAGCACATTTATTTTAGCAGCAGCATCTTTTTGCTGAAACTAGGTAATGGCGTTTCATCTGGCCAATAACGACTCAGGTTTTCCATAGAGGGACATATCCCCATAAGGCCAGGCCTCAGGATGGAGCCTCCGGGAAGGTGAATCTTTGTGAGGGGAGAGAGGAGCTTTCTGAGAAAAGCTTCTGCGGGGGGTGGGGGCTTCCAACACGATGACACTAGCAGATAGGACTGAGGCGGGGCAAAGGATGAGTCTGGTAACCATCCAATGCCATCAGGAAAGAATGGGCCACCCTGCCGGCCGCCGCTTCAACGCCCAAATAGCCGCCCAGCCCTGGAAACCACCGAGTCTTCAAGAGATTGTGATTCCTCCGGTCATTTCAACATGACACTTAACAGCAAGTCAGGGAGGGAAGGGCAGAGGATCCCTGCAGGATTGTTGCCAAGAGAGACACTCGCTTTTTTTCTAAAGTTGCTTAAGGAAAGTTCCCTACCTTGCAGCTGAACCCCGCAGCTTAGAGTGCCTCATGAGTCATTCGATCTGCTGAATCCACCGAGGGCTTTAAAAATGCCCTCCTGATATGGCACCACCATCACTTTGGTTCTTGGATAGATGGGTGTGACCTTACGGTCACAACCAAGACCTTGGGATAATGCCAAGGGCTAGTTTGGCTCCTCCAGCTCTTTGTGAGAAACTTGATCCAGTGACAAACTCCCCAGGGGTGAGTCATCAAGACCCACTGGCCGGGAATGTTCGGTTACTGAAATAACCACTCCATCTCCCCTGCTGCCTTCCCAGAAGATGAACAGAACTGACCTATTCAAGGAGAAATGCGGCAGAAAGAGAATGGGCTCAATCCCCGAATCTGCAGGCTTCCAAGCCATTCGGGTTTGAAAGGTTCTTAGACCATGAAAAATGGGAGTGGGTTCCTGGCAGACTCTTAATAGTTTGACTGGGGAGGGAAAAATCAGTCATGTACAATGCAGTCTTTCAACTTGGTCATTTCATGTAATTCCAGAACTTACTCCTTCCCACAACATCATGGGAAACAAGTGAAGCTGGACCTCACAAAATCCCTTCCTGCAGAGCATCAGAAGAAACATCTCAAGAACAATAACACGTGACTGTAAGTATCATCTTTCCCTTTTCCACAAGAGACCCCCAACTAGGGCTCAGTTCTTCAAGGACCCAAATTCCCTAGAAAAATGTTTAGGGACCCAGTGTGAGGCTCACAAGGAGAAATAGCGTGGCCTTTGCCATTTGCCTGCTGGGTGAGCTTGGGGTGTCACTTCACTTCCCCATGCCTCCATTTCCTCATCTGTAAAATGGGGATTCAATAACTGATTTCCTTCCCCCTTAGTCTGTGAGTCCCATGTAGGACCAAGGCAGTGGCCCATCTGGTTATCTTGTCTCTATACCGGTGTTGAGCACCCAATGAGCACTTTCTTATTACCATTACTATTTTCATTATTTTAAACCACGAAGGTGGATTAAATCATGTGGTTAACTGAAGATGCAAAACCAGAGGCCAGATTTTAGTTCTAGGCTAGCTTTTTAACTCCAAAGATTGACCAAAAAAAGATAACAGTCCACTCAATCTCTCTGTGACCATACCGATTTCTACAAGAATCTCTAGTGAATTCAGACTGGCTGGATTACCTCCTCTCCCTTCCTCTTAACAGATTTCTCATTGCTTGGACCACTGATATTTCATCTCCACATCCACCCTATTCACGTTTGAATTTCAGTAAATAAGGAAAGGCTTGGAGAGGCAGTATGAATCACAAGAAATGAATTGCATTGCACTTGATATTTACCCCACCCAGCTCTAATGTCCGTATCCATCATTTATTTATTTATATTAATGTCTGTCTCCCCCTCTAGATTGTAACCTCCTTTTGGGCAGAGATCATGTCTACCTATTCTGTTGCATGGTACTCCCGAGGACTTAGTACGGTGCTCTGCACATGGTAAGCACTGACTATATACCACTCACTGATGATGGATGGCACTTCTGCAATTCTGAATGTAGAATCAAAGGGCCATAAATACACCAGCCTGAGTTACACCAATGATCCGCCCAGCCCAGGATCCTCCCTCTGACAGGAGCATCAGGACACACAGCAGAATTGTGCCCAGGTTGTTCCAGGAATAGAGCTCCTAACGACCAAATCTTTCCTCATGAAAAATCCATCATGGATCAAATTTTTCCTTCTAGCAGCTCTACCTTTGCCTCTATTAGCCTCTCAATCATTATGTGTCCAAATTCTTTCTGAACCTAATAAAAATAATTGTGGTATTTGTTAGGCACGTACTAGGCGCCAAGCACGGCGTTAAGTACTGGGGTAGAGATACAAGGTAATCAGGTCCCATATGGAGCTCCCAGTCTAAGCAGGAGGGAGAACAGGGATTGAAACCCCATTTTGCAGATAGGGGAACTGAGGTGAAATGAAAAAGCTTTTATTTGCTTGGAACCCAGTGAATCCAGGCTTCGGGGGGGTTCCTTTATCCTGGGAAAACAGAAGGCCAAGGTGAGTTATCTGATAGGCTTCCTCTTGGATTTTTCATCAGGGAAACTGGTCTGGGGAGAGGTGAGAACTCCAGCCATGAGCTCAGTCGTTGAATCCAGGATGATTCCGAATTTGCTATCACAGAGGCAAATCACCGGATACTCTTTGGCAACTGAGCTGGTGAACTGTGGGGGGGTCGGGGGTGGGGGGGACAGCGTAAGTTGGGGGGAGTTACGCATGCCTTGAAGGACACCACATGAATCTGAGCTGAAGCTGAAAGCTTTCCTCACCGGAATGGCAGAGTTTAGCAGAGACTTCTCACCATTTGCCTCAAGGAGTGCCAGCAGCTCCTTCCCCCTTGCCCTTGCAAGTTAAGTGACTTGCCCAAAGTCACACAGCTGACAAGTTGCGGAGCCAGGATTAGAACTCACAACCTCTGACTCCCAAGCCTGTGCTCTTTCCACTAAGCCATGCTGCTTCTCTACCGTAGATAATAATAACAACGGTGGTATTTGTTAAGCTCTTACTTTGTACCGGGCACTGTAATAATAATAATAATAATGTTGGTATTTGTTAAGCGCTTACTATGCGCAAAGCACTGTTCTAAGCGCTGGGAGGAACACAAGGAGTCCCACGTGGGGCTCACAGTCTTAATCCCCATTTTACAGATGAGGGAACTCAGGCACAGAGAAGTGAAGTGACTTGCCCAGGGTCACACAGCAGACACGTGGGGGAGGCGGGATTCGAACCCAGGACCTCTGACTCCCAAGCCCGCACTCTTTCCACTGAGCCACGCTGCTTCTAGTACTAAGTGCTGCTGCTGTACTAGCGCTGGGGTAGATACAAGGTAATTGGGCTGGACACAGTCCCTGTCCCACGTTGGGCTCACAGTTTTCAACCCCAGCGTCCAGATGAGGTAACTGAGGCACAGAGAAGTGAAGTGACCTAGCCAAGGTCACACAGTGGAGAAGAGGCACAGCTGGGATCCACTGCAGGCAGCAGCGACCCCGAAGCAGCAGGGTCAGTAAAGGAGGCTGGTCACTCACTCAAACCACGCTCTCCTCCGAGGTCGGCTCTGATTTTCCGCCTGATTGCCGGATTCTGAGCATTAGAGTGGGGCTCGTGGGTAACGACACTGGACACGTTGTCTTTTCAATCAGCGCTGGCCCGAATGCCCCTGCAGCCCGAGGAAGGAAAGGATGGGATAAAGCTTCAGCTTACCCGCGGACGGCCAGGGCTGTAGCCCTTGAAGCAAGAAGCACTGCGCGAAAGCGATGAAACCTGGCAGCCAGGGACGTCAGGAGACGCCGTGGCGGAGGCAGGATCTAGCCACGGCTGACAGGCGACCTAGACTGGAGTCTCAGAGCTAGTTTAACACGACCTGAAAGCTGGAAAGGAAAACTGGGACGTGGTGATGCCCTGAGATACCTGTCTTGGTGGCGGCTCCTCTACCTCCTGCCTTTTCCGCCTCAAGTGAGTTCACAGAAAAAGGATTTGCAGAGAATGGTGACTGTGTAACAGCTCGTTCCTCTGAGGAGGTGGCCGAAAAAGAAGGCTCTGCTTCTCATTCATAAAGTCAAACAGGGCAGCGAAGACTCCAGAATGGGAGACTCGAGGAAGCCCAGTGGAAAGAACCTGGGAGGCAGAAGACATGGGTTCTAAACCTGCCTCTACCACACGTCTGCTGTGTGACCTTAGGCAAGTCACTTCACGTCTCTGTCCCTCAGTTACCTCATCTGCAAAATGGGGACTAAGATTGTTAACTCCATGTGGGATGGGGACCGTGTCCAACCTGATTACCTTGTATCTACCCCCAGACTTAGAACGGTGTGTGGCACATAGTAAGCGCTTAACAAATACCACAATTATTATTATTATACCTCAAACAAAAACACTACCCAGATTTTTCAGAGACGTCTGTAAATCGTCAATCGTATTTATTGAGCACTTACTGAGTGCAGAACGCTGTACTAAGCGCTTGGGAAGTACAAATTGGCAACATATAGAGACAGTCCCTACCCAACAGTGGGCCAGGAGAGCCAGAGTTGTACACACAGAGGCAATTTAATGACCTTACTAGATTCAGTCTGAAGGTTGAATTCCTTAAGGTAACTGGTTATGCTAGTCTCCAGGTAGAAGTAGAGTGGCCTACGGAAAAGGACACGGACCTGGGAATCAGGGAATCTGGGTTCTAACCCAGGTTCCACCATGTGCCTGCTGAGTGCCCTTGGGCAAGTCATTTTACTTCTCTGGGCCTCAATTTCCTCGTCTGTGAAAAGTGTATTCCATACCCATTCTCCCTGTGCCTTATACTGAGAACCCCAGGGTCTCAAAGTCGGTGTTAAAACATAACATACATTATGATCTGAGTGCATTAGAACGATTTAGTGACTAATTTACTTGTGAGTCTTCCCCGGTTATAAATCTGCTCCCATGGATCCCTACGTCCCAGAACACCAAGCAAGAATTCCTGCCCACTGGTTTCAAGCTCTCTTCCAGCTCTCTCCATCTTCCTTACCCTCCCTTTTCCCTCATTATTCTCCAACCTGCTCTCTAAGCTCCTCCCAAGTGAACCTTCTCATGGTTCCTTATTCTCATTTCTCTCACCGGTGGCCCCTTGTTCATCCCCCTTCCCTGCCATGGACTCCAGTGTTTAGCCTGCTGCTTGGCACATTTAACAAATATCACGATTAGTATTGTTGTGATTGTAATTAATCCACACTCTCCCCTCCCTATATTATCAACTCGGTTAAAATTGCAATTTTCAACAACACAGTCGGAAAAAGAAATCATTCCACAGTCTATAGCTATTGGGGTGAGTAAAACAGTTTTCAGGGATAGAGCACGAGCCTGAGAGTCAAAAGGTCATGAGTTCTAATCCCAGCTCTGCCACTTCTCTGTTATGTGACCTTGGGCAAGTCACTTCACTTCTCTGGGCGTCAGTTACCTCATCTGTAAAATGAGGACTGAGACTGCGAGCCCCAGGTGGGACAGGGACTGTGTCCAATCATATCCGCCCCAGTGCTTAGTACAGTGCCTCGCACCTAGTAAGTACTTAACAAAAACCATAATAATAGTAATTATTATTACTGTGAGTGACTTGCTAGGGCATCCTTTTCTCTTTAATTTCAGTTCAGAGGGATGGCTTTGTTCCTTGGATAGACAGCTTGGACAGACACCAAATTTGACTGGCCTTCTCGTTTTCACATTTTGCTCAGGAAAATTTCCCACTTTGTCAAGCAACTGCTTCCTCAGCGGAGAGCTAATAAAGGAACGGGAAGCTAGACGGGGTATCTCGCCCACACGGCAAGAGGAGTAGAAACTGTCAGCATCCCCGCTGAGGGAGGAAGCAAAATATTTCTCCGAAGACAACCAGCAGAAAGAGAAGTGGGAGGGCTGTGTTCTCACTCATGGAAAAGTGTACCCTTCCTGCCTCCTTCACGCCTCAGAAAACGTCCCATTTCCCTCGCGGATGCCAAGAGGTGAGGCTGGCTTAGAGGCGGAGCCATGCCAACCGAGGCCCTGGTGCGGGAGGGCCGAGAGAGAACCGATGGGTAAGATGGCAGGCTGCAGAGCTGCCTGGAGCAGGTTGCGGCGTCTCCGCGATGAAAAATCGCCCTGATTTATAATTCGATCACGTCCTCCTGGCTGGCGGCTGAGGCGCACTGCAGCCTGGACAAGCTACTCTGCCGAAACAGCCCCCAGGGACTCTTGCAGGCAGAATATTGTAGTCTCGCTTGCTTCTTTTACCCCGAAGAAGCAGCCCGGGGAGAGGAAACTGGACACCGCATTGAGTGACAGTCGTCTCTTCCTTGGGCCCTGTCCGGGGAGAGCTAGACAATTGGATTTCCAAACTGTAACAGATTCAGTGCCGATGGGACCCGCCACAACAATCAGTATTGGGAGACCTGTCCCTCTTTCCTCTTCCAATTCTGTGGCGCTTATTTAAATTAGGAATACAAAAGGCCACCTAATAAAACAACTAGAAAATACTGCTTTCTGTTCTCCGTTTCCTTTCCCTCTGCACGCACACAGAGCCCTTCCTTGCCTTAACCACCCCCATCCGTCAGAAAATGCTGAGAGAGCAAAATGCACAACTTTCCCCAGCGACGTTCCACAAGGAGGCTTTGGAGCATTAACATTTTCACTGGAATTATGAGGTCCGGGTCTTATCAATTACCTCAGTGATATTGGACATGGAAAATAATTGGCCTCCTTGCTGAGGCGGAGTAAGAGGCTTCAGACACGCTGTAATAAATCAGCGCACTCGCCCGGGTGATCCTGCTGTTTTCATTTCGGGACTGATTGGAGCTGGGGGATGGAGGGGCCTCAGAACACACCCGACTCCTTTGGAAATGGCCACCGTGTCTGCAATCAATCAATCAATCAATCGTATTTATTGAGCGCTTACTATGTGCAGAGCACTGTACTAAGCGCTTGGGAAGTACAAATTGGCAACACAAAGAGACAGTCCCTACCCAACAGTGGGCTCACAGTCTAAAAGGGGGAGACAGAGAACAAAACCAAACATACCAACAAAATAAAATAAATAGGATAGAAATGTACAAGCAAAATAGTGATACCCTGGCTGAGCTGAGAGTTTTGGGCCTCTCTGACCGCTCCTTTCCCCATTCCTGGAAGACGACGGGGCTGAAGACTGTCTTCCCACATCAGCTCCATCCCATCTTAGCCGCAACTGACCGAGGAAATGGGGGATTCACTCATTCATTCATTCAGTCGTGTTTATTGAGCACTTACTGTGTGCAGAGCACTGTACTAAGCGCTTGGGAAGCCTCTACTACAGTAGAATCCTGGAGCTGCAGGGAACTTCCAAACATCACCAGGCTCAGCTCCCTGCCTTGGGAGGGCAGGAACGTGCCGACAAACTCATTTATACTGTACTCGCCTAAAAGCTCAGTACAGTGCTGTGCACACAGTAAGTGCTCAATCAATACCATTGATTGATTGATTGAAGGCATACGCCTAGACCAACCAAAGCAGAGGCTCTGCCTCTTCTAATTTTTCAAAGCCCCCATGAGGAGAATCCACAATCTTCCCTGGTAGCTTTTCCCCGGCATCCTTCCACACACAAGTTCTCTCATTCATCCAATCGTATTTATTGAGCACTTACTGTGTGCAAAGCACTGTACTAAGTTCTTGGGAGAGTACAATATAAAAACAAACAGACGCATTCCTGTCCCTTTCGCTTCACCTCCACTCCTGGCTGAAAGGAGGGGGCAATGGCTGAAGAGTTTGAGTTCACGTGCTTTGTGTAATGGCAGGAACAGGCAGGGATGCTGCGGGAACGAGCACACCACAGTGTCTCAGCCGAGTAGCTGCCAATGATTCCTAACCAATGGAAGACTGATAATTTGGAAAAATCGATCACTGAAGCCAGTGAAATATACAATTTGGATCGTGTTGGTAGCAACGGTTCAGGCACCTCTCCCATGCAGGCAGCCACTGAAGAACCACCCTCTGAAACCATTTTTTTTAATGGTACTTGTTAAGCGCTTACTGTACGTTAGGTACCTTTTAAGCGTTTACTGTGTGCCAGGCACCGTATTAAGTGCCGGGATAGATATCAACTAATTAGGTTGGACACAGTCCCTGTCTCAAATAGGGCTAATCCCCATTTTACCGATGAGGGAACTGAGGCACAGAGAAGTGAAGCGACCTGCCAGAGATCATAGAGCAGACAAGTGGCAGAGTAGGGATTAGAACCCAGGTCCTTCCTAGTCTATCAACTAGGCCATGCTGCTCCTCTATGAATCAAGTGACCTTGGGCAAGTCACTTTACTTCTCTGCACCTCAGTTCCCTCCTCTGTACAATGGGAATCAAGAATCAATCAATCAATCAATCGTATTTATTGAGCACTTACTGTGTGCAGAGCACTGTACTAATCATCATCAATCATTTATTGAGCGCTTACTGTGTGCAGAGCACTGTACTAAGCGCTTGGGAAGTACAAGTTGGCAACATATAGAGACAGTCCCTACCCACCAGTGGGCTCACAGTCTAAAAGGGGGAGACAGAGAATAAAACCAAACATACTGAGCCCCACGAGGGACGTGGACTGTATCCAACCTGATGAGCTTGTATCTACACCAGTGTTTGGCACAGTGCCTGACACATAGTAAGTACTTAACAAATACCATTAAATTAATTAAAAAAGAGAGGAAGCCGGCATATTTCACATTTTTTATCTCCAGGGTCCATGGCAACAAAAACCCCAGAAATGAAAAGGAGCCAAAAGCTGCACCATATGTTCCTTTTCAACTTTGCAGAGACAACGCGGAAGTTCACGATGGCTGGATTTATGGAGTCTTCTTGGACTCTTTTCAGTGAAAAGTGTGCACTTCCAGGGACTTGCAGGGCTATCTACCTGCTTTGTTTCTGTCCTTTTGTACAATGCCCTGCCTATACTAAGCAATCAATAAATACCATTGATTGATTGATTTAAGGGGTCAATATGACTCCTTTTACCTCGGGATTTCAAAATTAAATATCAATGACCAGATCAATGCCACCCATAAAATAGCAAGCTCTTAAAATTAACAGTCCAGGGTCTCAAAGTCAGGATTTAAAACACAAAATGCATTACGATCTGAGTGCATTAGAATGGTTTAGTGACTAATTTACCTGTGAGTCTTCCCCGGTTATAAATCTGCTCCCAAGGATCCCTACGTCCCTGAAAACCAAGCAGGAATTCTTGCTCATTGGTTTCAAGCCCTCTTCCAGCTCTCTCCAGCTTCCTTACCCGCCCTTTTCCCTCATTATTCTCCAACCCACTCTCTACGCTCCTCCCAAGCGAAACTTCTCATAGTTCCCTACTCTCATTTCTCTCACCAGTGGCCCCTTGTTCACCCCCCTTCCTTGCCTTGCCCTCCTCTTTCACACCTTCCAGATCATGGCTCTCCCCATCTCTAATGTCCCCCTGAATTTCCTTCTCTTCCTGGAGGCCTTCCCCAGTTCATTTCCTTCTCCTCGGGTCGTACCCTCCCAACTACCACCTGCAGAACTTACGTTTTATGGACTTACATAATAATAATCATCATCATCAATCGTATTTATTGAGCGCTTACTATGTGCAGAGCACTGTACTAAGAGCTTGGGAAGTACAAATTGGCAACATATAGAGACAGTCCCTACCCAACAGTGGGCTCACAGTCTAAAAGGGACATAATAATAACAATAATAATAATAATGGTATTTGTTAAGTGCTTACTATGTGCCTAGCACTAGTCTAACTGCTGGGGTAGATACTGGATAATCAGGTTGTCCCACGTGGGGCTCACGGTCTTCATCCCCATTTTCCAGATGAGGTCACTGAGGTCCAGAGAAGTCAAGTGACTTGCCCAAAATCACACAGTTTATAAGTGGCGGAGCCGGGATTAGAACCCATGACCTCTGACTCCCAAACCCGGGCTCTTTCCACTAAGCCACGCTACATCTTCTGTTTAAAAATGTATAAAAATGTATATACCTTTTCATTTTCTTGCTAGGGAAGCAGCATGGCCTAGTGGAAAGAGCAAGCTCTTGGGACTCAGAGGACCTGGGTTCTAATCTTGGCTTTGCCACTTGACTGCTGTGTGACCTTGGGCAAGTCACAAGCCTATGGTCCAATTCTCTCTTCTGCAAAGTAAGTATTCAACACTTGTTTTCCCTCCTACTTAAACTGTGAGCTCCATGTGGTACTTGATGGCCTTTATAAAGTAACAATAATGATTACGGTATTTGTTATGCTCTTACTATGTGCCAGGCCCTGTTCTAAGCGCTGGGGTAGATACAAGATTCATTCATTCAATCGTATTTATTGAGCGCTTACCGCGTGCAGAGCACTGTACTACAAGATTATTGGGTTGGACACAATCCCTGTCCCACATTGGGCTCACAGTCTTAATCTCCATTTTCCAGATGAGGCAACTGAGGCCCAGAGAAGTGAAGTAACTTCCCCAAGGTCACACGGCAGACAAGAGGCGGAGCTGGGCTAGAACCCATGACCTTTTAGACTGCGAGCCCACTGTTGGGTAGGGACTGCCTCTATATGTTGCCAATTTGTACTTCCCAAGCGCTTAGTACAGTGCTCTGCACATAGTAAGCGCTCAATAAATACGATTGATTGATTGATTGATTGATTGACCTTCTGACTCCCGGGCCTGTACTCTATCCACTAGGCTACTCCAGTGCCTGTGACACATATTAAACACTTAAAAAACACCATCATTATTATTAATATTATCACTACAACCAGTGACAGATCTCTTATTCCTCCCAATTGTAAATCATTTTGTGTCTATCTCCCCTATAGACTGGAGGCTTCTTGAAGGCAGGGATTGCCCGTTTGACTCTATACCCGCCCCTACCGCTTAGTACACTGCTCTGTGCGCAGAGTAGGCCTTTAATAAACACTTTGGACGTCCTCTGGCACCAAGAGGATGGGTGCCAGAAAGACAACCAGTTCCTCCAAACACACCTTGGCTGCTGTTGGGCGCAGAGTACTGGCCTCTCTGGGTCCGAGTAAAATCAATCAATCATTCAATCGTATTTATTGAGCGCTTACTGTGTGCAGAGCACTGTACTAAGCGCTTGGGAAGTACAAGTTGGCAACGTATAGAGACGGTCCCTACCCAACAGTGGGCTCACAGTCTAAAAGAAACAAAGAAACACGTAGTCGGCAGGATACGAACCCGCGCGGGGAAACCCCAGTGGATTTCTAGTCCATCGCCTTAACCACTCGGCCATGACTACAGTAAAAGGGTTCAGACATGTCGTAATAAATCACCTCACTCACCTGGGTGATCCTGCTATTTTTAAAATAGTATTTATTAAGCACTTCCTATCCGTCACGCACTACTCAAAGCGCCGAGGTAGATTACAAGTTAATCAGGTTGGGCACAGTCCCTGTCCCACATGGGGCTCGCGGCCTAAACTGGAGGGAGAATATTTTACAGTCGGGGAAACTAAGGCACGGAGAAGTGAAGTGAGTGTACAAGCGCTTAGCACAGTGCTTTGCACACAGTAAGCGCTCAATAAATTCGACGGAATGACTTGGCCGAGGTCACCCGGCAGGCAAGTGGTGGAGCCTGGATTTGAATCCAGGTCCTCTGACTCATCATCATCATCATCATCAATTGTATTTATTGAGCGCTTACCGTGGGCAGAGCACTGTACTAAGCGCTTGGAAAGTACAAGTTGGCAAGACTCCCGGGCCTGCTGCTTCTTTGCGTACTTGGAGAAGCAGCGTGGTGGAATGGAGAGAACACGCCTGGGAGTCAGAAGGTCACGGGTTCTAATCCCGGCTCCGCCACTTGACTGCTGTGTGACCTTGGGCAACCCACCTCACTTTTCTTTTCCTCAGTTCCCTCATCTGTGAAATGGGGATTGAGACTCTGAGCCCCACGTGGGGCAGGGACTGTGTCCCACCCGATTCGCTTGGATCCACCCCAGCGCTTAGTACAGTGCCTGGCACATAGTAAGCGCTTCACAGATACCACAATTATTTTTATTATTGTCTCCTTAAGCAAGCCCGGGCCAGTCCAAGCCTTCTGCAGATTCCTTGCCAACTGGCCTACTTCAATATTGCTGCCACGAGACTGCAAAACTGTTCTCAATCCCAGCCGTTGATCACTTCCAGGCTCGGGGGGCTGGGGGTTTGACTTGTTTTCTCTCGGAAAAAGGGAGAGCTAAGAAGCATTATGGCGTAGCGGATAGGGAATCAGAAAGTCATGGGTTCTAATCCCGGCTAATCCACACACCTGTCTGCTGTGTGGCCTAGGGCACGCCTCTTAACTTCTCTGTGCCTCAGTTACCTCAACTGTAAAATAGGGATTAGAGTGTGAGCCCCAGGCGGGACAGGGACGGTGACCAACCCAATTTGCTTGTATCCACCCCAGTGCTTAGTACAGTGACTGAAACATATTAAGTGTTTAACAAATACCATCGTCATTATTATCACTGTTGGCTCAGTGGAAAGAGCCCGGGCTTTGGAGTCCGAGGTCATGGGTTCAAATCCAGGCTCCGCCACTTGTCAGCTGTGTGACTTTGGGCAAGCCACTTCACTTCTCTGGGCCTCAGTTACCTCATCTGGAAAATGGGGATTATGTACCTGTACATATCTATTCTATTTATTTTATTTTGTTAATATGTTTGGTTTTGTTCTCTGTCTCCCCCTTCTAGACTGTGAACCCACTGTTGGGTAAGGACTGTCTCTATATGTTGCCAACTTGTACTTCCCAAGCGCTTAGTACAGTGCTCTGAACACAGTAAGCGCTCAATAAATATGATTGATTGACTGATTGACTGTGAGCCCTCCGTGGGACAACCTGATCACCTTGTAACCTCCCTGGCGCTTAGAACAGTGCTTTGCACATAGTAATCGCTTAATAAATGCCATTATTATATTATTATTATTTCTGAAGCATAGCTTAGACTACCTGCACTATCCAAAACCCAGTGAAAGCTATCTGCTTATTTCCTTTACCATCTAATTCATGGCAATGCTAATCTAGTTTTTGCCATTCATCAGCTTTCTCAGAGGACCAATCTGGTATCATAAGAGCAAACAGAAGCATGAAAATAAAATTAGGACGACCCGGGGCAGACCGCTTTATCTGACTTCAGAGTTTATAGGATTAGCATTGGATTTGGTGGAAATCTCTACGACGGGCATTATGAGGAAGATTTACGCCAATTAGTAGCCTCGGCCGTGCTTATTTAGGGAAAGTATTCACGGTATGTTTAGACGCATCGTTCATTCTTGTACCCATGTGGGAAGCGCCCGGAACTGTTGGAAAATCTCATTTCTATTGTTGCTGGAGAGATTTCTGAAGGCTCCCAAGAATTCGAGGGAGGAGAACGGTGGAGGGGGAGGAGGATTGAGAGAGCGAGAGAGAGGAGAAAAGAGGAGGGATGGGAGAGGGAGGTAGAGGGAGAAGGGAAAGAAGGGGAAAAGGAGAAAGGGGGAGCCACCCTTATCCTCTGATTGTAAGAAGTTCAACATAAATACCTGAAAAATCTGAAATTCTCCTGAAATTTCCCTCAGAAATCCACTTTTAGGGGTCGTGCCCAGGGAACCTGCCTTGACAAAGTGATGCCCAGTGACTCTGGGAGGGGGATTCAGAGTTACATGTCAGGTGACCCAAGAGATGCATTGGTTGGCCCCTCTCCTGCCCCTAAAAGGTGGTTGCTGCAACCCCCTCCGCCCCGAGCCCCATAAATAAATAATAATGGCATTTATTAAGTGCTTACTATGTGCAAAGCGCACTGTTCTAAGCTCTGGGGAGGTTACAAGGTGAACAGGTTGTCCCACATGGGACTCACAGTCTTAATCCCCATTTTACAGATGAGGTAACTGAGGCTTAGAGCAGTTAAGTGACTTGCCCTAAGTCACACAGCTGACAAGTGGCGGAGCCGGGATTTGAACGCATGACTTCTGACTCCAAAGCCCGTGCTCTTTCCACTGAGCCATGCTGCTTCCCTATATAATGTATAATTCCAAGATAAGCAACTGGAGGGTGGGGGGTCGTGGTGGACCCTGCAGCCCACGGCTTTGACCCCTCCAGTCCTAGATCCCGGGCCTCACTCTGTCTGTCCATCATGCGATGCTCCTGGCAGGAGGACCAGACCCTGTCAGCTGTGGAGGCTGATGGTCGGATCCTGGGCCCGTCTTTGGGAAAGCTGGTCTCCCTGTAGGTAAGACTGGGATAATGGCTCCCCAATCTACCCTGGCCCGCCCACTCGGGAATGGGGGTGGGAGCGTTCTCAAAGAGGCCGAGACGGACCCTCTTGGTCCACTTGTGTATCCACCACCAGCTGGCTCTCTCATCTGATCTCCACGGAAATCAAAATCCCAAACCCGAACCCATTCCCAACCCAATCGGAGAGGCTGACATCAGGATTTCCCTTACAAGCGGGGACTTTGACAGTCACCTGCCTCTGACGTGCAGAGCCAACAGGTAATCCAAAGCCAGCCAAACGATGCATCAGTTCTGCAGTTTGGCCCAAAGTACCCTTGCCTATAATTTACAAATCTGCATGAGAAGAAGTCCCCTTCTTCTCAGACCCAGACTCCCACCATGACACTCCCACCATGCTTCGGCAGGTCTAGACATTTCCATCTTCTCCCTTTTAAAGAGAGAGTAGATTCGGAAGCTCCTTAGTCATGTTAGAATATATTCCACATATTCAATCCATATCCCACAGATTCAATATGTCACCAAATCCTATCAGCTCAACCTTCATAACATTGCTAAAATCCTTCCTTTCCTCTCCATCTGCTACCAAATGAATCCAAGGATTTATCCTATCCCGCCTTGAATACTGCATTAGCCTTCTTGCTGAGCTCCCTGCCTCTGGTCTCTCTCCAGTTCAGTCCATACTTCACTCTGCCACCCGGATAACTTTTCTACAAAATCATTCAGTCCGTGTTTCCCCACTCCTCAAGAACTTCCAGAGGTTGCCCATCCACCCCTGAATCAAACATAAACTCCTTACCATAGGCTCCAAACCACTCAAACACCTTGCTCCTACATTACCTCCTTGAGTTCCTACTCCAATCCAGCTTGCTCACTTCGCTCTTGTAATCCCCAACCTACTCATTGTACTTCAATCTCATTTATCTCGCCTCCAATCTCTTGTCCACTCCTCTGGCCTGGAACCCCCTTCCTTTTCAATCAATCAATCAATCAATCAATTGTATTTATTGAGCGCTTACTGTGTGCAGAGCACTGGACTAAGCGCTTGGGAAGTACAAGTTGGCAACATATAGAGACGATCCCTACCCAACAGTGGGCTCACAGTCTAGAAGGGGGAGACAGAGAACAAAACCAAACATATTAACAAAATAAAATAAATAGAATAGATTTGTACAAATAGAGAAATAAATACGTACAAACATATATACATATATACAGGTGCTGTGGGGAAGGGAAGGACATATGCGACAGATGCCTGCTCTGCCCACTTTCAAAGCCTTATGAAAAACACATCTCCTCCACGAGGCCTTCCCCAACGAAGCCCTCATTTCCTCTTCTCCCACTTCTTTCTGTGTCACCCTTGCACTTGGGTTTGCACTCTTTACTCACCCCTCCCTCTGCTTCATAGCACTTATGTACAGACCCATAATTTAATCTATTTACTTATATTAGTATCTGTCTTTCCCTCTAATCAGTAAGCCCGTTGTGGGCAGGGAATATGTCTACCAACTCTGTTGCATTGTACTCCGCCAAGCACTTAGCGCGGTGCTCTGCACACGGTATGCATTCAATAAATACCATTGATTGATTGATATTAGAGTGTAAGGGAGGGAATTATTACATCTCTGATACTATTGCCCCTTCCTTCCTCTCCCCCTCATCCCCCTCTCCATCCCCCCATCTTACCTCCTTCCCTTCCCCACAGCTCCTGTATATATGTATATATGTTTGTACATATTTACTACTCTATTTATTTATTTATTTTACTTGTACATATCTATTCTATTTATTTTATTTTGTTAGTGTGTTTGGTTTTGTTCTCTGTCTCCCCCTTTTAGACTGTGAGCCCACTGTTGGGTAGGGACTGTCTCTATATGTTGCCAACTTGTACTTCCCAAGCGCTTAGTACAGTGCTCTGCACACAGTAAACGCTCAATAAATACGATTGATTGATTGATTGCCCCCAAACTGCTGTTTAGAAAAGTTGAGTCAATGATTTCACTAGATATTAGTTATTGCAGCAGGAGCCTGGAATCTGGAAGCAAAACCGCTTGACTCGACAACACGGTTTGATTGGCACCATTGCTTGCCTGGCATCCAGCATGGCTGAGAAGCTGAGAGGCAGCGTGGCTCAGTGGAAAGAGCCCGGGCTCTGGAGTCAGAGGTCATGGGTTCAAATCCCTGCTCTGCCAACTGTCAGCTGTGTGTGCCTTTGGGCAAGTCACTTAACTTCTCTGTGCCTCAGTTGCCTGATTAACAGCTAATCAGGTGGGACACAGTCCCTGTCCCACATTGGGATCACAGCCTTAATCCCCATTTTACAGATGAGGTAACTGAGGCCCAGAGAAGCGAAGGGACTGGTTCAAATTCACACGGGGGACAAGTGGTGAAGCTGGGATTCGAACCCAGGTCCTTCTCTCCATTAGCCCACACCAGTTCTCAAGTTCTTCGGTTCTCCAGTTCCTGAGCCAGTGGCGGCCTGAACTGTCCGTGCAGGGTGGATCGCTCTATGACGGCCTCGGAGGCGATTGAAGGTACAGAACTCACTGACTAGGGACGAGGACCCCGACTGAGCCCACTACTGGGTAGGGACTGTCTCTATATGTTGCCATCTTGTACTTCCCAAGCGCTTAGTACAGTGCTCTGCACACAGTAAGCGCTCAATAAATACGATTGATGATGATGAGGACTGTCTCTGTTGCTCGGCAACAGATTCTGCCCGGCTCCTCAGGTTGGCTCGGCGTGTCCGGAGGATGTGAGCCCTTCAGGGGATGAGGACAGGTGAGGCGGCGGAGGGCATGACGGGCAGTGGCACGAGAAGTGGAGGAGGATGCGTGAAGGCCTTCTTTCTCCAAGGCACGGCCTCTGCAGCTTCCTCCATCTGGTCGGACAACAGGGGCCCGGATGGGAGGGTGGCTAGGGGCAAGCCATGGCCCTGACCGCTCAAATGCGCTCCATGCTGACAGCAGGCTACTACAGCCACGCTGGAGGCCGTAGCGAAACTGGCAGCAGGAGAAACTGGGAGGTAGCAGCATCCTTTGGTGCCTTTTTTTTAAATGATGCTTGTTAAATGCTTACTAAACAGCAAACACTGGGGTAGATACAAGTTGATAGGACTGGGAGCCTGCTGTTGGGTAGGGACCGTCTCTATATGTTGCCGACAGTGCTCTGCACACAGTAAGTGCTCAATAAATACGACTGAATGAATGAAAGATAGGATACAATCCCTGCCCCACATGGGGCTTGCAGTCTAAGTAGGAGGGAGAACAGGTAGTTTATCCCCATTTTACAACTGAGGAAACTGAGGCATAGAGCTGAGACTTGCCTCAGGTCACACAGCAAGCAATTGGCAGAGCCAGGATTAGAACCCAGGTCCTCTGATTCCCAGACCTGTGCTCTTTCTACTACGGCAAGTTTCCCATTTCAAGCCACCGCTCAGCCTTAATGCCATCCCTGTGTACTAATTTTTACCCTTTTTCAGCACTTCTGTGTAGATGCTCGTTATTATTATGGTATTTGTTAAGAGTCATGGGGCTGAGGGAGGAGTGAATAAAGGGAGTAAATCGGGGTAATGCAGAAAAGAGTGGGAAAAGAGGAAATGGGGACTCAGGAAAGGTCTTTTGGAGGGGTGAGTCTGATGGCTTTGCTCTAGTCTCTTTTGAGCCTGCTATGCCATTGGCATTTCTCACTGCATGAATCATTGATATTTTTGAACCAGGTTTGACCAATTCAACAGTTTTGAGCATTTGGTCTTGTTTATGTTGACAGTCTGGGTCCAGCTGTCTTTGGACAGCAACACCATTGTGTTGCCAATTTGTACTTCCCAAGCGCTTAGTACAGTGCTCTGCACATAGTAAGCGCTCAATAAATACGATTGATTGATTGATTGATTGATTGATGGTTTGTACTGGGCTTGCCAACAGAGGTGGAAAGGTAAGGGGGAGCAGAATGAATCCCACAATCAATCAATCCCTATTATTACCTGCACCTACCAAAACTTTCCCTATCACCCCTCCCACCTCATTCCATTGATGAAAAGCACCTCACTCCTTGCTGGAAATTCCTCCTGCCCCTCCCGTGAGCCAAGTCTTCTTTCTGCTTCGAATTAAATGGCGCAAACTCTGGAGTTACCCAGGAAAAGCCAACACGGCTTCCTCCACCCTAAATCCCTCATCTCCCGCCACGGGGCTGGCTCCATCCAAGTCCCTGCATCATTCTGAGGAAATAATCCAACATTTGACAGGCAGCCATTATAATGATAATTCCTCCCTAAGGACTTACTGATTTCAGCATCCTCCCCAAAGCTGATGGAATTATTTGCTGACCCAGGGGAAAAGATGATGTCAAAGGCTTGACATGGTAAAGGACAGGACAGCTGGAACAGAGGCACACGCAAGGGACGCCACTAATGAGCCCATCCTAAAATTCTGGCAAGCCCCACCTCCTAATAACCGGTCATGAAAATAGATTCCGTACTATATTTCTAGAAATGGAGGTTCAGTCAGAAAATAGGCACAGACAAGTTTCATTTCAGATTCAAACCCTTCCTCCTGCGAGGATACCGGTTTCCCTTTGCGATGGTGTCTAATCTTTGCTTGATTTGACCAAAAACCTAGGGCAGGCTCCTCTAGATGGTGTGAAGCAGTTTCTTACCTGAAGACGTGTTCGAAACGCCTTTACTTTTAGACATACGGATTTCTGACGCAAATAAAAATAGACCCAAATAGACCTAGAGCAGTTGCACTGAGTGATGACTAAGATGATCTGAGGAGGGGGAAAGGTGTTTCCAGACGAGAAGAGAAAGAAAAACTGAAAAGATTAGCACTCTTCAGTCTGGGAAGACTAGGGGTACGGGGGTACTGGTTCACATGATTGAACGTAACAAAGCAAGAGGACGGGGGAAACACAGACTCGCTATTCACCAAATTCCACACCAGCAAGAAAAAAAGGAATCGATCCACTGAAGCTTGAAGGTGGGAGTTTCAAAGCAAACAAAAGGAATTACTTTTTTCACAGAGTGGTTAGTAAACACATGACTCTGACTTCCATGGGGAGTTGGGCAAGCCAAAAATCTCAGGTTCAAGGGAAATTTGGCTAAATACATAGATGAGTGTATATTAACAATAATAATAATGATGATAATAATAATAATGGCATTTATTAAGCGCTTACTATGTGCAAAGCACTGTTCTAAGCGCTGGGGAGGTTACAGGGTGATCAGGTTGCCCCACAGGGGGCTCACAGTCTTAATCCCCATTTTACAGATGAGGGAACTGAGGCCCAGAGAGGT
Source organism: Tachyglossus aculeatus (assembly GCF_015852505.1). Taxonomy (NCBI): domain Eukaryota; kingdom Metazoa; phylum Chordata; class Mammalia; order Monotremata; family Tachyglossidae; genus Tachyglossus; species Tachyglossus aculeatus. The sequence goes on along the minus strand of NC_052071.1, from coordinate 14,480,181 downwards.
GAAGTGACTTGCCCAAAGTCACACAGCTGACAAGTGGCGGAGCCAGGATTTGAACCCCTGACCTCTGACTCCAAAGCCCGGGCTCTTTCCACTGAGCCACGCTGCTTCTCTAATGATGATAATGATAATGATGACGGTATTTGTTAAGCGCTTACTATGTGTGAAGCACTGTTCTAAGATCTGGGGGGGATAAAAGGTGATCAGGTTGTCCCACGTGGGGCTCACAGTCTTAACCCCCATTTTAGAAATGAGGTAACTGAGGCGCAGAGAAGTTAAGTGGCTTGCCCAAGGCCACACAGTTGACAAGTGGCAGAGCGGGAATTCGAACCCATGACCTCTGACTCCCAAGCCTGTGCTCTTTCCAGTGAGCCACGCTGCTTCTTTGTGCCTTGCTAGTGACAAGTTAGAGGTGATAGATTGTCCATCCCTAAAATTTAGGGTAGATATCCCCCTTTTAGACTGTGAGCCCACTGTTGGGTAGGGACTGTCTCTATATGTTGCCAACTTGGACTTCCCAAGCGCTTAGTACAGTGCTCTGCACACAGTAAGCGCTCAATAAATACGATTGATGATGATGATATCCCCCTTTTAGACTGCGAGCCCACTGTTGGGTAGGGACTGTCTCTATATGTTGCCAACTTGTACTTCCCAAGTGCTTAGTTCAGTGCTCTGCACACAGTAAGTGCTCAATAAATACGATTGATTGATTGATTGATTGATTGATATCAAGGAAGGGTTGCCATTACATGCTTCTGCCACTATTAGAAACAGAAGCCTGGTTTGGGAGGACCATTTGTCTGATCCAGTCCAGGCAACTTGTGACTTAAGACGTGTCAAGCTAAGGTGACCGGCATCCGGTATGGTATTTGTTAAGTACTTACTGGACTGTAAGCTCGTTGTGGGCAGGGAGTGTGCCTGTTTAGTGTTATACTGTACTCTCCCAAATGCTTAGTACAGTGCTCTGCACACAGTAAGCGCTCAATAAATATGACTGATTGATTATTACAGTGCTCTGCACACAGTAAGTGCTCAATAAATAATGACAATAATTGCGGTACTTGGTAAGTGATTACTATGTGCTAGGCACTGTACTAAGCGCTGGGGTGGAGACAAGCAAATGGGGTTGGACACGGTCCCTATCCCATGTGGGGCTCACAGTTCCTCTTCCCACGAGAAGGAGCATGGCTCAGTGGAAAGAGCCCGGGCTTTGGAGTCAGAGGTCATGGTTTCAAACCCCGGCTCCTCCAATTGTCAGTTGTGTGACTTTGGGCAAGTCACTTCACTTCCCTGGGCCTCAGTTACCTCTTCTGCAAAATGGGATTAGTCAATCGTATTTATTGAGCGCTTACTGTGTGTAGAGCACTGTACTAAGCGCTTGGGAAGTACAAGTTGGCAACATATAGAGACGGTCCCTACCCAACAGTGGGCTCACAGTCTAAAAGGATTAAGACTGTGAGCCCCCCGGGGGACAACCTGATCACCTTGCATCCTCCCCAGTGCTTAGAACAGTGCTTTGCACATAGTAAGCGCTTAATAAATGCCATCATTATTAAAAGATCTGATCACCTTGTAACTTCCCCAGCGCTTAGAACAGGGCTTTGCACACAGTAAGCACTTAATAAATGCCATCATTATTGTTATTATCATTATTATAAGGGAATTGAGGCACAGAGAAATGACTGGCTGAATGAATGAATGAATGAACTTACTATGTGCCAGGCACTGTACTGAACGCTGAGGTAGATACAAGCTAATTAGGCTGGACACAGTCCAGGTCCCACGTGAGGCTCACAGTCTTCATCCCCATTTTACAGGTGATGGAACTGAGGCTCAGGGAAGTGACTTGCCCAAGGTCACACAGCAGACAAGTGGTGGGGCCAGGGTTAGAACCCAGGTCCTTCCGACTCCTAAGTCTGTGCTCTATCCACCAAGCCACAAGTCTTCTCAATGTATTTAGCATGAATTTACAGCATTTCTTATTTTCTGCTCTAGAAACCCACCATTGTTTAGGGGATGGTAGAGGTAAGGAGAGTGGGTATCTTTCCCTCATTTCATGAATGAAGCACAGAGACTTTAAGTGATGTGCCAGTGTCAGAGCTGGGATTTCAATCAAGATCTCCCAATTCCCAGACCCCTGCTCTAACCATTAGGATCCGTCGTCTCCCTTGTAGTTGTAGTGACGGGACATATCCTAAGCACCTCCTTTGTGCCGAGCGCTGGAGGGAATACGAAATAAGTGAACTTGGGCACCATCTGTGAACCAAAAAGGACTCACGATCTCAGTGGGAGGAGACGGGAGCAGACATTTTATGCAGAAAAAAGCTTAGAGGGGAGAAATTAACCGCTCAACAAGGCTCAGACAACAGGAGCACTTAAAAAACAAGAATCAACAGCAAAGCATTAGGAACAAATGGACCTCAGAAGAGGGCATACCTTCCCCAGGCCACACTCGATCCTTGGGATCAAATCAATGTAGCGAGGGAGGAATCTGGGCCCCTCTGGTGACTGACTGGTGGGTAGAGGGAGGATGTTTAGAGCCTGAGAAGTCTTGTCAGTGTGGCGGTGCCCAGGGTGGTAGAGCCCAGGGTGGCAGAGCCCAGGGTCTCGGACCCCAGGGTGGTAAAACCCAGGGTGGAAGGGCCCAGAGTGGCAGAACGTAGAGGCAGCTCTGCCGAGTTGTCAGAGTGGAAGCTAGTTGGAATGATCTCCAAAGCCTCTGGACAACGGAACAGAATTGGCCTCATGTCTGACAGCGGGAACCTTATCTAACATCCCAAATTTTGATCATCGGAACAAGTCAATGACGCATCTGGATAACTGGATTTCCACTGTAGCTACTCCGGGAGAGATTTCAGTGACTGTTGCCTCTACAGACTGTGAGCCCACTGTTGGGTAGGGACCGTCTCTGTATAATAATAATAATAATAATGGCATTTGTCAAGCGCTTACTATGTGCAGAGCACTGTTCTAAGCGCTGGGGGGGGAGATACAAGGTGATCAAGTTGTCCCACGGGGGGCTCACAGTCATAATCCCCATTTTACAGATGAGGTCACTGAGGCTCAGAGAAGTGAAGTGACTTGCCCAAGGTCACACAGCAGACATGTGGCGGAGCAGAATTCGAACCCATGACCTCTGACTCCAAAGCCCGGGCTCTTTCCACTGAGCCACGCTGCTTCTCTGCGCTTCTTTTAAGCGCTTACTGTAAGCGCTTACTCTGTATGTCGCCAACTTGTACTTCCCAAGCGCTTAGTACAGTGCTCTGCACACAGGAAGCGCTCAATAAATACGATTGAATGAATGAATACAAAACCTCTAGTCCCAATTGAGTCTCACCTGCTCTGGACTGGGCCAGTTCTGTTTCTGTTGGGATAGCGGGGGCTAAAGCGGAGTGGGAAGGCTAAAGGGCAGCTCACTGCAGACTGACTGTAAGCTCCTTGTGGGCAGGCATCTACATCCGTCTGGCAAGCACTTAGGGAGGTTTTCACTCAGAAACCTTCCCCACCGATGATGTAGCCCCCGCAGAGCTCTGTGACTTGGCAAGGAGAGCTTTAATTTTGAATTATTATTATTATTATTTTCTTTTTGGACCCGAGACACTGAACTGAACCTCCGCTTCGGAACTCGGGGCCCACGTAGAAGCACGAGGGACGCGTCTCCCGCCGGCTGCCTGTGAACCCTGCCAATTCTGCGGGGCCGCAGGGCTCGGCTTCAGATCTAGTGTCTCTGGTAAAGGAGGAAGCCAAGTGGGGGCTTCACGGTGAGCGCTTTCTTCCTTGTGAGCTGAAGTCAGCCTCCTGTCGAGGGCCCAGCCATCCCTGTCTGGCCGCTGCGTGATTCAAACAAAGGCTCTGCTGCTAGCTTGGTTACATCATCGGCTTCTGCTCTGCAAGGATCTGGGTGTTTAGCATATCAACGGGTCACTTCTACAAAAGCCGGCTACACTAGGCTGCCCGTCTCCCAACGAGACGCCCATAAGTGGTCCGGTTGTCCACTCTCAAAGCCGGATGCTTATTTAATTCGATCAGGTTTGATTTTCTTCAGAGAGTAGATGATCCCCCGCCCTCCCCACAGCTGATCATCATTCCCGCCCGTGGACTCTTCCTCCTAATGCCAGCCTGCTTTCTGTAAAGTAGAAGATGACGCCAGTTGGCAAAGCCAGAATGGCTGCACTCTCTCCCTGGGGCGGCGATTTAGTCTTGAGTGGATAGAGTAGGAGATTTTCACGGACAAGGGAGCGGCACTCCTAGCATCATCAGTGGCCTAAAAGTGGGGGAGCACTAAGTGGTTTTAAGCAAGTTTAATGGAAGGATTTGAGTTCTGAATAGGAGTGGCCATGCAGGGGCCAGTAGGGGTGAGTAATAATAATAATTAGGATGGTGCTATTCTTTAAGCACTTACTATGTGCCAAGCACTGTACTACGTGCTGGAATATGAGGGCAGGGTAGAGTGGTACTCATGCAGAAGCAGCATGGCATAGTGGACAAAACACAGGCTTGGGAGTCAAAAGTTCATGGGCTCTAATACTGGTTCTGCCACTTGTCTGCTGTGTGAGGGGTTAGTCACTTCACTTCTCTGGGCCTCAGTTACCTCATCTGTAAAATGGAGATTGAGACTGTGAGCCCCACGTGGGACAAGGATCTTGTCCAACCTGATTTGCTTGTAGCCACCCAAGTGCTTAGTACGGTGCCTGGCACATAGTAAGTGCTTTACAAATACAATACAAATGCATTTATAAAGCACTTACTATGTGCAAAGCACTGTTCTAAGCGCTGGGGAGGTTACAAGCTAATCAGGTTGTCCCACGGGGGGCTCACAGTCTTAATCCCCATTTTACAGATGAGGTAACTGAGGCACAGAGAAGTTAAGTGACTTGCCCAAAGTCACACAGCTGACAAGTGGTGGAGCCAGGATTTGAACCCATGACCTCTGACTCCAAAGCCCGGGCTCTTTCCACTGAGCCACGCTATTTGGAATCTGCCATGTTTCAGGTCAGTTCAGGGGTTGGTGGCCCACATTTGGCTTCAGGAGGGAAAGTGAAGGATGATTGGGGTGAACGTTTAGTGGTGTTGGATAGTTCATCCCTAACCACTACGGTGGTGGTCCACGAGTGCTGCAAGTTGCCACAAGTTGCCACAAGAAGCCTTTTTGGGGGCAGAATACCAGGCTGGATCGACCACTAGCCAGACCCAGTAACTGCAACCTCACAGCCTGATGTTTTTGTGAGAACCGCAGACCTCTTTAGCCTCATGGTTGTCATAGTTACCGGTCGGAAGTGTAGTCCAATTTAGCAGAAGGTTGCCCGGGATAGAGATAGTGTCAGCACAAAAAGATGTCTTTTCAAACAGGTGTAGTTTGGAACTGAGGGGCACTAAAAAGATGTCAACTACCCGGAAAGTTACCACGTAGTCACCACAACCCATGTGAAGGTTGTCCAGGAAAACCCCGCAGATACCGTGTGTCTGGATTGTCGGTCTCATTCGAATTATGATTATAGAAAACTCTCCGATCAGCAAGAATAGTCCTGGCTCCTCAGCATCAGTGACAGTCGACTGTCTATTTTTAGTCTAGAAACCCACCATTGTTTAGCGGACGGTACAGCCGAAGGGGCGAGAGGGAGTGGGGGGAGATAATGCAGAGGACGCACTCCCTTCCTTGAAGGGGTTTCAGAATTCTTTCTATTCCTTCTGTTTATGGATGCACAGACGTAGCGACACTCTCCGATGCCAACCACCTGGTCCGGTATTCGGCCACAGGCATTCAATAACTATCGATGCTTGAGAGGCCATATTCTGACCCTCCGTCCAAGATGGAGTGCAGGATCCCCAGCCCATCAGCAGGTGCTCTGCCTAGATGGTTTTCCCCAGCCTCATAATAATAATAACAATCATAATAACAATTGTGACATTTGTTAAGCGCTTAGTAGGTGCCGGACACTGTACCTTGCCGGATACGAGCAAATCGGGTTGGGCATGTAGGTCTTACACTCTCAATCCCCATTTTATAGATGGGATAACGGAGGCACGGGGAAGTGAAGTGACTTTCATTCATTCATTCAAGCGTATTTATTGAGCGCTTACTGTGTGCAGAGCACTGTACGAAGCGCTTGGGAAGTCCAAGTTGGCAACATATAGAGACGGTCCCTACCCAACAGTGGGCTCACAGTCTAGAAGGGACTGTGTGACTTGCCCAGGGTCACACAGCAGACAAGGGGTGGAGGTGGGATTAGAACCCATGACCTTCTGATTCCCGGGCCCGGGCTCTATTCACTACTCCAGTGAGACTTTCCCACCACTGGCATCTTGGTCCATCCTTCCGCCAATCAGGCCTGACCCACTCCTAGAAGAGGGTCTTCAGACCAACTAATCAACAGTACTTGAGTGCTTGCTCTGCACACAGTAAGCGCTCAATAAATACGATTGAATGAGTGAATGAATGCTTGGAAGAGTACAATATAACAGAGTTGGTAGACATGTTGCCTGCCCCTAACGAGATTATAATCTAGAGGGGGAGACAGACATTAATATAAAGAAATAATTACGATTCTCACCCAGCACCAAGAGCTATCTTGCACCCTGGCTCTAAATCCCACAGTTCAACAATCCCTTAAGAGAAGGGGGAAGGAAGGAGAGGGCAAGGGGAAAGGAACAGAGCCATCAGAGAACAACCAAAAAATATAAAAGAAAGGAAAATAGGTGAAGAGTGTGAGGTTGTGAAGCTTGCTTAGCCTGAAGAAGGGAAAGCTAAGGGAGGACTTAACTTTCTTAAGGGGTCTGAAGGGCTTTGGGCGGCGGGGAACTGTTTGCTTAACTTCCTCATCACAACAGGAGGAAAGGGAATAAAATTACACCAAACGAGAACTGGGCTAGACCTAAGACAGAACTTTCTCTGGTTTCTCACGGGGGTTAAACTCTTGATCACGCATCACATTTCACAAGGAAGAGATCATGTAGCGAGTTCAAAAATCTCGGCCGGCTTCCTCAGGAAGGGGAAAGTCCAGCTTTATTTCCTTTGTCAGAAGAGGAAGAGAAACACGCTCCTTCCTGGAGTTTGCACAAAAAGCATGCTGGAAAATTCTGCTACAAATCATCACCACCAATGGGATTTATTGAGTGTTTAGTGTGCACAGAGCATTGTACTAAGTGTTTGGGCGCACACAACGGAGTGGGAGGAGGTGATCCCTGTTAGATGGACGTAGAGAATTCATGGTTCACTTGAATTTCTTTGAAGCTATAGCTTCATACACTAGTAACAGCAGTAGTAGTAATAGCATTTAGTGAGCACCCATTTGTGAATCCAGCCCTCCTTTCTTTCCAGTTATCATTATCTTTTATCATTCTTTTTTCACATTCATTTTTATAATACGACAGTACAACAGTGTTGAACTTTTGAATGACTCATTAGCTTTCAGTAAGCATATCTGTTACTCTGGGACTGCTCCCCCGATTGTCTCACCAAACACACTAGAGCAGTGCACTGGGGCATAAAAAACCCCATAATTGCCCTGGTCATCTAACTCAACTACACACTATACTTATCCATGTCGTGACTCAGATCCCTTGAGTGTCTATTTCAATTTCCTTTCGTTTTTCTTCCTTCTCTGCAAACCTTTCCAAAGCAGGAAGAGCTAGCATGGTCTTGGGCTTGGGAGTCAGAGGTCATGGGTTCTAATCCTGGCTCTGCCACTTGTCAGCTGTGTGACTTTGGGCAAGTCACTTAACTTCTCTGTACCTCAGTTCCCTCATCTGGAAAATGGGGATTAAGACTGCGAGCCCCCTGTGGGACAACCTGATCACCTTGTACCCCCCCCAGCACTTAGAAAAGTGTTTGGCACATACTAAGTGCTTAACAAATGCCATCATTATTATTACTATTATTAGTACAGTGCGTGGCACATAGTGAGCGTTCACCAAATACCATAAAAGAAAAGGTCATGGCTCCATTCAGCACCACGGAGACTTCTCAAGAGGAAAAGTCACAAAGTGACTGACTACCCACAAAGTCCTGGCCTGGATTTTATGCAGAGCTCTCCTTAATTTTCAAAGACAACACCCCCAACTGTAAGTGCCTATTAGGCTGCGGCTGAAAGACCAATGTGGAACCAACAAAGAGATAAAGGGTTACCGAAAGATAAAGGGTAACTGAGAGATAAAGGGTGAGATCTTCCTATGGCGACTCTACCATCCTGATCGCAATCAGAGGTGAGCATCGTCTCTTGGGGTCACCTTCCCCGATGTGACAGCTGACAACTCACATCAACAGAGAATATTTTAAATTTGAGAAATTTATATTACTGGCACCCTTTGTCCCAGTTGGACATTCCTAATGTTCCCTGTACCACCTCTAGGACTCAGTCAGTGGTCTTTACTGGGCACCTACTGCATGTAAATCACTGTACTAAGCGTTTGGGAGAGTACAATACAACAGATTTGGTAGGCGCATTCCCTGTCCGCACAGGAATGGGGATCAGATCGGGATCTTAAGGATTGTGAAGATCCAAAGTTGGCCACCCCAGCTACTGATTTAGAACTCCACAAGTGTAGACATGGTGGATTTAAACGTCTCTTCCAGCCAGCTGACTTTCCACAGTCAGTCAATTTGAGTGCTTACTGGGTGCACAGCACTGTACTAAGCACTTGGGAGAGTATGATATAACAATAATCAGACACAATCCCTGCCCACAACAAGCTTCCAGTCTAGAGACAGACGCTAATAGAAATAAATTTCTGATATGTACATAAGTGCTGTGGGGCTGGGAGCAGTGGATGAATAAGGGAGCAAGTCAGGGTGATGCAGATGGGAGTGGAAGAAAAGGAAAAGAGGATTTAGTCAGGGAAGACCTCCTGGAGGAGATGTGCCTTCAATAAGGCTTTGAAGTGGGGGGAAAAATAATTGTATGTCAGACATGAGGAGGTAGGGCGTTCCAGGCCAGAGACAGGATGTGGGTGAGAGGTCGGCGATCAGATAGATGAGATCAAGGAAGAGTGACAAAGTTAGCATTAGAGGAGCGAAGTGTGCGGGCGGAGAAGGAGAAGGAGGAAAAGCAAGGCTGGCTGAACCCAGCAGATGCTTTAGTTCAATGGGGAATGCAGCAGGCTTGAGATTGGGATCTAAGGGCAATGTTAGTCCAGGCAGAGACTGCAGCTGGGGTAAAGGACCCCATTCACCCCTGGCAGGAAGGACCCCGGAACCCTCCACCCCCAATTAAGGGCAGGGGACTTAGCCATGTGGAACTTGGAGGTGAAAAGAGATGTACAACTCAAAAGAATTGCTTGGCGAAAGAAATAAAGCACATTGGGCAAGGCTTGGCAGTGGAAACTATGAGGTGTTCGTCTGCAGGAAATTTAGATGACCATTTACCTACAAGTGAAGGGCTTAGGTTGCATAACCAGGAGCCCAGATAAACAGCCTGGCACCTGGAGGGGTGAACACAAAACAATGAGGACTCCTCTTCTGCCTGTGGCTCCGCCAACTGTCAGCTGTGTGACTTTGGGCAAGTCACTTAACTTCTCTGGGCCTCAGTTACCTCATCTGTAAAATGGGGATTAAAACTGTGAGCCCCCCGTGGGGCAACTTGATCACCTCGTAACCTCCCCAGTGCTTAGAACAGTGCTTTGCACATAGTAAGAGCTTAACAAATACCATTATTATTATCATTTAGGCCAGCCATTCACCTCAAACTATGACCCATGGCCAAGGTCAGCATAACCCACACAAAAAATAGATCCATTCTATCTCCCCCCAACCCAGACTCTAAGCTTCTTGGGGACAGGGATCACATCTACCAACTCTACTGGATTATCCTCTCCCAAGTATAAGAGGTAGTGGTTCATTCCTCTGGTTCCTGCCCACAACACATGGCTCAAAAATAGACTGCCCATCCATCTGAGTTTAGCCGGGGCCATCCTGGGGCTTTGGTGAGCTGTCCTGGATCATTTTAAGAAACTGCAAATGTCCTGCTTTGGAAGCTGTCCAGAAAATATTGCCAACCTACCTTGCACCCACTCCCGGCTGCTCCTACTCACTTTAAATGTTTGGATTTCCTCAACTTGGCTTTTGCATGCTCAGTCCACATTCAGGGTCCTGGGGAAATTTCACCCCAACTTCCCACAGTTCTGGTACTAGCCTGAGAGGGAAGGGGAAGGTGTTCTGATGCACAGTTTTCACCAAAACAATATGACCGGCCTACTGAAAGATGGGGTGCTCCAAAGATGCTCATCCAGTTCTCCATTGGGTTGCAATTCTCGCAAAACCTCTTGTTCAGGAAAACTCACTTTGTGGCACTCAAACCTTGCAGAGATGGAATATAGATGCACAAGCTGGTTTTTAGAAAATGTGGTATCGAAACTGCAAGTCCGCTGTGGGCAGGGACTGTCTCTACTGCTTTACTGTGGTTCGGTGGAAAGAACACCGGCTTGGGAGGCAGAGGTCATGGGTTCTAATCCCAGCTTCGCCACACGTCTACTGTGTGACCTTGGGCAAGTCACTTAACTTCTCTGAGCCCCAGTTACCTCATCTGTAAAATGGGGATTAAGACTGTGAGCCCCACTTGGGACAACCTGATCCCCTTGTATCCCCCCAGCGCTTAGAACAGTGCTTTGCACATAGTAAGCGCTTAACAAATGCCATCATTATTATTATTATTACTTTCCAAGAGCTTAGAACAGTGCTCTGCACACAGTAAGCACTCAATAAATACGATTGAATGAATTGTGAGCTCACTGTGAGCGGGGAATGTGTCTGCTTATTTTTATTTTGTACTCTCCCAAGCGCTTAGGACAGTGCTCTGCACACACCAACCACTCAGTAGATACGACTGGATGATTGAATGGATAAAAAGCCTAAGAAGGCTTATGTTGTTGGGAGAATGGTTCTCAATTCCCTTATTGTGTTCGGTCCACAACGTGTATGGAAATGTGCATGTGATTAACTTGTATCTACCCCAGTGCTTAGAAGAGTGCGTGGCACATAGTAAGCTCTTAACAAGTATTGTTATTATTATTATTATAGTACATCCTGGTGCAAATGAGTGCTCAGCATCATTTTCCCCAGGATCCTGCCCTTCTCGACTGCCAGCAGAGAATGGACAAAGTGGTAGTCTTGGGAAGGGTGGGATGACAGAAGATTTTGAATAGAACTGGATGTTCAAAGCTGCAGATGCACCCCCACCCCATTGGAAATTCTGAGCTGGGAAACTGGCTGCCGGGTTTCTCCTCCTTGGAGATACATGGAAGAGAGCAGGACAGATTGATTTCTTGCCTCTTGGCCTTCCGTTGGGCTTGGGGTGCCAAAGTGCATCCTTCTCACCGTTTAGAGAGGCAGGGAAGGTGCCGCTATCTTCAAATATCTGGGAATGAACAAACACTCCTCAGCATCGAGGAGGGCAGGGGGAAGAGGCCCAAAATGGTATCTTTCAGTTGAGATTCCTATTACGCGTCTGACTTTGATTCGGCTCCCTGTGATTAACCAAAACGAGGGAAAGACAAATAAAAACTGTGCCCAGCTGTTTCAAACTGACAGACCTGACCTCCCCAAGAGGAGGGTTCTTTGTGCTGGAGATGGGGTTGCCTAGCAACTGAGCCTTGCAGCTGCCAGGCTACAAAAAAGTAGGAGCCTGACTTACAGAGAGGAAGATCGGGTAAGGAGAGCGGGGCGGGGACTGCATCAATCTTATCTGCGTCTTGGGTCCTAAATACCCAAGGCCCGGGCAAAAAATCATTACCAGGGACCCCCACCTGCTGAATTAGTCCCCCAAACCCTCCCCTTGGGTGCCAGTGACCCTCAGTCGGCTTCCCAGGCCCGGGGCTGGTGATGCCAGCGGGGACTCCAGGAGGAACAAATGAAGGGAGAGTAGAAATGTAAGGGCTCTCAGCGCCCAGAGGTCATCAGGTGGGGTGACTCCCTCTCCACCTCAAATGGAGGGACTGACAACTGTCCTCTTTGGGATGCCTCGACTGGCGCGATGCAGGTTGAGAGGGGCTGGGTTGAGGTTTGCGGATTTATTAAGGGTGTGGACAGGGGGCAGTGGAAATCGTTGACCACCAAATGGTACAGCATTAGGATGAGGGGCATCCACTGTTGCCTGATGATGGCAGTTCCCAAACAAAAAGGAAATACTTTCTCCAAATTTTGGGGATGGGGGGCCCTGAGGATGGTGGTCAGTGTATGGAATTCATTGCCACAGGAAGTTGTTCAAACTTTAGGTTCCAGAAAGGTTTGACTAAATACATGGATGAGTGGTCCCTAACGGGTAACTAAGGGGAAAACAATGGATATTCAGTGGCCCATCTCTAATAATAATGATCATAATGGTAGCATTTGTTAAGTGCTTACTATGTGCCAGGCACTGTACTAAGTGCTGGGAGGCATACAAGTAAATTGAGTTGGACCCAGTCCCTCTCCCACGTAAGGCACACAATTCCCATTCCCATTTTACAGATGAGGTAATTGAGGCCCACAGAAGTGCAGTGACAGAGGACCCGTGGCAGAACCAGGATTAGAACCTATGACCTGCTGATTCCCAGGCCCATGATCCATCCACTACACCATGCTGCTTCCTGTTGCCACTATTGAACAGTAGACTGTGAACCCACTGTTCGGTAGACCATCTCCGTATGTTGCTGACTTGTACTTCCCAAGTGCTTAGTACAGTGCTCTGCACACAGCAAGCGCTCAGTACATACGATTGATTGAATGAATGAATGAATTAATGAATGAATGGACCATGGGTCCGATTCCCTAATTTCATGACTGAGGGTTTATTTTCAAGGGAACAAGGAAATAAAGATCAAACAGACTCCATCTGAAAGACAGGCCCAGGTGAGGTGAAATGGGGATTCAATCAGTCAATCAGTGGTATTATTGAGCACTTATTGTGTGCAGAGCACTGTACTAAGTGCTTGGGAAAGTAGCCTTGCAATACAGTTAGTAGACATGATCCCGGCCCTCAAGGAGTTTACAGTCTAGTGGGAGAAGAGATTGCAGTCTGGGCTAAGAAAAGCCAAGGTATTACCTTCATTCATTCAGTTGTATTTATTGAGTGCTTACTGTGAGCAGAAGACTGTACTAAGCGCTTGGGAAAGTATAATGCAACAATAAACAGTGACATTGACATTACCCACTGCTAAAGTCTTCCTGTGGATGACAATACTGCTTACATAGATTATCAGGCAACCAGGTAGAGGCTTTACATTTTTGGCTATGAAGACATTAATAAGGGAGGAAATGCTAGTTTTCGGTCCCTAACCCTCAATTCTGAGGCTGATCAATTCCTACTCTTCAGTTTTCTAGACCTGCTGCACTGCTCAGTTAGGGGCTCTCTAATTTTTTGTCCCCCCTCAACCCTTCAGCATGATCTCAACTTCCCGTTTCACCCTTTCACATCACATAATCTTCCATTTAATTACTTCTTCATCCTATCTATAAGTTTTTGTGTGTCTCCCCTGTTCAACTACATGGGAAGAGACTGTGTCTCCTACAACTACTGAATTATCCCAAGTGCTAAGAACAGGGCTATGTACTCAGAGGCTGCTCAATAAATATTACTGATTAACTGATTGAGGTCTAGAGCCCTGAGAGTCCTCAGGGCTATCTTGGAATGGATCACTTCAAATGCAGTTTCTTCTTGCCCTGATTATGGCCCAACTGAACCTCATCAGACACCTGATCCTTCACCAGGAAGCCACGCTGAATCCCTCCTATCTAGTATCTTGCAATATCTGGGAATGAACAGACACTCCTCAGCACCTGTCACTTGGAAGGAAAAGAAACTGGACAGGCAAACGCATCATGGAAATCACTATTAAAGGATGTCCTAGACCGAGGAAGGGCAGGAAATGGGGAGGAGAGAGGGAAGTTGAGAGAGAAAGGATGGTGAATAGGAGGTGATGTCATAGAAAACACTTTCTTCTATAGTTAACATTTCCAATCAGAAAAAAAAGTTCTGACATTTTCAGAGATTCCTTGCTTTTTTCGAATTGAAAAATCCACATGACCATTATTTGAACATCGCTTTTATCACCTCAAACCAGATCAGCCCCTCTCCTAGATTTTCTTTTGAATCTGAAATACCAATGATGAATGTAAACTCTAACTCTGGTTATCCAGAGGAGAAAATACCCAGAGCCCATCATGCCGAAAATCAGGCAGGTGATTGCAATTAAGCAGAAGAATGACGCTCTGACTTTCAACTGGCATTAAAAAGACACAGACCTCATTTCTAATCCATTCCAACTGGCTTCTGAGTATGTAAGAATAATATTCTAGCTTCCTGATGTGGCCTGATAATTCAGATATCAGACACCACAATTCACATTCATTCAATCGGATTTATTCAGCGCTTATTGTGTGCAGAGCACTGTACTAAGCGCTTGTAGGCACAGGCAATCCACCCATCTGCCAGCAATCGATAAGGCTCCTGATAGGCACAATCTTACTACTGTTTGTGAAAATGAGGGAAGACTCCATGGGTTCCAAACATTTCAAATTAAGTTTTTACTTGATTCTCATCTGTTCCTGTAATATCCTTCTGACCCAGATGAAGGCATCTGTCCCTCTTGCAACCCAACTCAGTCATATAAGTGTTCATGGGATACATTGTTGCTGCTGCTGCTGCATTTGACCAAATATGGGTCTATTGAAGAACAGGATTTACAGAAAAGAGGGGAAGACTTTGTTTTATCTATTGGGTTTATAGTAAAGCAAATCCAAACCACTGCCTGTTTTCTGAAAGCCTGCAGCACAATGCCAGTGTACTACCTTTATGGGCAGAATTGTCTTCATGAATCACACCTTTTCTTTGTCATGGGCAATAAATGTTCTCATTTGCTAGAAATAGATACACTGGGACTGAGTTAAGGATGCCCATTATGCTAAATCACAGGAATCCAAATTTAGATTTAGCATTTGAACACACCAAGTTCCCTTAAAAGCTCAAAGGGATAAGTCTAAACTACTGTAGGAGGACAGGTTTGGGAAAATGGGAATGGCTGCGTATAGAATGTGTGTTTAGTGAATCTTAAATGGCTGGCAGTTCTCTCGGTTAAAATTCTCCAGGAGACTGTTTCTAACCTAATAATGGCAGGGACTGTTTCCAACCTAATAATGATAATAATAATCATAATTACCATAATAATGATAACAATTACTATGTGCCAAGCACTGTTCTAAGCGCTGAGGTAGATACAAGTTAATCAGGTTGGACACAGTTCCTGTCCCACATGGAGCTCACACTCTTAATCCCCGTTTTAGAATCAATCAATTGTATTTATTGAGCGCTTACTGTGTGCAGAGCACTGTACTAAGCGTTTGGGAAGTACAAGTTGGCAACACATAGAGACAGTCCCTACCCAACAGTGGGCTCACAGTCTAGAAGGGGGAGACAGAGAACAAAACCAAACATATTAACAAAATAAAATAAATGGAATAGATATGTACAAGTAAAATAAATAGAGTAATAACTATGTACAAACATATATACATATATAAAGATGAGGTAACTGAGGCCCAGAGAAGTGAAATGACCTGTCCCAGGTCACACAGCAGACAAGTGGTGGAGCCGTGACTAGAACCCAGGTCCCTCTGATTCCCAGGCCCTTGCTCTGTCCACTAAGCCACACTGCTTCTAATTATCCACCCCAGTGCTTGGTACAGTGCCTGGCACATAGTAGGGTCTTAACATATACTACACACAAAAAAGATAAGATAGTGCTTTCAGGAGAAGGGGGGGTCCATGGTGGCAGAGGCAGCTGAGAGGTCCCAGAGAATCAGGATGGATTTCAGCACTTGCTCTCCAAACGTTGCCAGGTAAAAGCAACATTCCTCAGCCCCCTCTCCAGTTTCCAGGCATCCACAGCCTTACTTATCACTACTTGAGAAGCAGTGTGGCCTAATGGGTAGACCACAGGCCTGGGAGTCTGAAGGACCTGGGTTCTAGTCCCAGCTCCGCCACTCGTCTGCTCTGTAACTTCGGGCAAGTCACTTAACTTCTCTGTGCCTCAGTTCCCTCATCTGTAAAAAATGGAAATTAAGACCCTGAGCCCCATGTCAGCCACGGACTGTTTCCAACCTGATTACCTGGTGCTTGGCACATAATAAGTGCTTAACAAATAGCATAAAAAAAAAACTTGGCATCTGACAGGACCGGTTTCCTACTCCATTCCTTCTGCCCTCAGGTCCTGATTGACCAGGTTGCGTGCCTCGCTCTGTGTGTTGAGCATTTGGCCAAGAGTTACTGAATGATTCAGTGAAATGTTCCCCAACCACCAGATGAATGCTCCTACTAGCAAGTCTGTAAGGGCTTTACCCTCTAAACTGATTTTTACCCAAATCGTCCTAGCTGGAAGTGGCTCCCTAACTTAATATACCAGAGTGATGGCATCTCTGGAGTCTTTGTGGAGTTATTTAGTCACAGGCTTTCATTCGCTCTGATGGCCCAGTAGGCTCCAAGGGAGCAGTTTCAACGCTGAGCGGCATTTAGTTTTCGGAAATGGGCATTCCATTTTCTCTCGATCCAGGAGTGGGCCCAGAGTTGAGCATTTTAACCTTTTGGCCATCTGACCCTTCTGACCCTTTACAAAGCCTTGGGTGAGGAGCTACCAATGTCTTTGAGCAGATTCCCGATATCCTTCTCTGCCACAGCTGTGGAAGCAATGTGGCAGGCTACAGAGTGTTCGACTGCTGAGACACCTCACCCTCTGCACCTCCAACTTGCCCGACAAGTCACCCTAGGATTTTGCTCCCCACTTGTCCTGAGCTAGTGAAGCTGGGAGGGTTTTAAGCCACGATGGGCCCCGCTCCACTGGACCACCCAATGACACCACTGCTAACCCCGGCCCCCCTCTTCCTCTGCGTTATCCTGGGGCTTTGCTCTTGGAGAGTGAGGTCAAGAAGGTTTCAGCCAGCAGCCCTCCCCAAGGTTAATAACACTGAGAAGACCGGGTGAAGCGGATGTGGTTTCTGGATTCGGGAAGGCCTGGTTGATATGAACCTTCAATCACAATCCTCTGGGGCTCCTTTTGTGTTCATCTTTGTCTTTGTCTACCCTTTGTCTACTTATGCTATTCTGTCAGTGTATTAAATCCTTCCTCGTGTGCCTTTCGCCAACCTCCCAGCTCCTCTTTCAGATTGGGAGCCCATTTCAGGGCCAAGAAGGAGCCTTGATTGCCTTTAGTGGAATTCCTTCCCAGCCCCTCAGTCCAGTCCTCTGCACAGAATAGCCATTCAATAAACACCACTGAATGAAAGAAGGAATCAGTGCATGAAAGAGTGACTTGACAAGTGAACTGAATGAACCTGATACAACTGGATTACTGGTAGACGTGGTGTACTTTAATTTCCTTAGCCAACATATGCTTCCTCCCAAGTTTCCCAAGATAGAGGGACCTACCTAAACTGAGCATGCTCCAGTATGATTGTGGATGTCCAAACGCCAGAAGAGGTGAAAGCAGTTTGAGGGTCAATGCAGGGACTGTGGACCAGTTTAGCCAAAATAACCCCACTTCTATGATATTTGGGGGTTTTGGTTTGTTCATTTTTCTGACACTCCTGAGGTAGCCTACAAAAATCTACGCTGCCCAGCTAAAAGACTGTGAGCCCACTTTTTAGACTGTGAGCCCACTGTTGGGTAGGGACTGTCTCTACATGTTGCCAATTTGTACTTCCCAAGCGCTTAGTACAGTGCTCTGCACACAGTAAGCGCTCAATAAATACGATTGATGATGATGATAAAAGCAGAATGACTGGCCACTCTAATTCTAAATGTACGTGTTATATCAATCACACATATATCTGTTCTCTCTCCTCGTAACCTGTCAGCCCCTCAAGCTCAGTATATCCCACTCTGAAGTCTTCATCTTGTCTCCCAAATCCTCTACTCCACCTAAACCTCCCAACGCATCTGCTAACAAAACCTTCCATCCCACTTCTCAAGCCTGAACCCTTGACATTACCTATGACTCTTCCCTCCCTTTCAACCCTCATAGTCAGTCTGCTACCAAGTCCTTCAGGTTTTTATTTCTCACATGTCCCCCTCTAGATTGTAAGCTCATTGTGGCCAGGGAATGTGTCTACCATTGTACTCTACCAAGGGATGAGTATGGTGTTCTGCCCAGTAAGCACTCAATAAATACCACTGACTGATTGATTGATTTCCAGAATTTTCCCTTTCCTCTCTATCCAAATGGCCATCATGGTGGTTCAGGCACTTGTCATATCCTGGCTTGACTAATGCATCAGTCTCCTCGTTGACCACTCTGCTTCTTCTCCCTCCCCTCTGCAAGCAGCTTGAGGGTGGGGACATGCCTACCAACTTTACTACCTTACTTAGCAGAACCCATCTCTATTCACTGAGTTCACTGTGCTGGACTTGGCCTGTTCAATTTGGACCTTGCTCTGCCCCGAAACACCTCCAGCATGAGTTCTTTGTGCTTAACAGCTTGGTAAGTAAAGCCAGCTGCAGCCTGCCCTAGAGCCTTCCATCCTTCCAGGGCTGCTGTTGCTAAGGGAGACCTTATATATCTCGAGACAGACAGGTCTATATGAATCAATGCTAAAAAAAGACTGAACCCTCCTGGTTCTGCTAGTCGGAGCTCTGGGGTGGGATGGGGATCTGCAGGGTGGAAAATGTAGTCAGTTCTCCATTGGGAATTGAAATCCACACCCACAATTCCATTTTCATTCGCGCTCAAAAGCTTCCTGCAACCTCAAAGTCAATCGATCAATCAATCAGTCGCATTTATTGAGCACTTACTATGTGCACAGCACCATACTAAGCACTTGGGAGAGTACAAGACACCGGAATTAGCAGACATATTCCCTGCCCAAAGCAGGCTTACAGTCTAGAGGGGGAGGCAGACACTGCTATGAATAATTGATAACATATAATTTAAAGATCTGTACACAAGTTTCATGGGGCTGGAGGTGGGGTGAATATCAAGTGTCCAAATGGAACAGATTGCAGTGCATAAGAGAAGCAGAAGGGAGAGTGAGCTGGGGAAAAGACGGCTTAATCGGGATGGGCCTCTTGGAAGAGATGAGACTCTAGTAGTGCTTTGAAGGTGGAGAGAGTGGTGGTCTGGAGCATAGGGAGGGAGAGGGAGTTCCAGGTTAGGGGGGGATGTAGGAAGGGGGTTGGAGGTGAAATAGAGGAGACTGGGGCAGAGTGAGTAAGCTGAGCTGTAGCAGGAGATCAGTGAGATGTGGAAGGGTGAGGGTGAGTTCATTGAGTGTTTTAAAGCCAATGGTGAGGAGTTTCTCTTTGAATGGGCAAACAGACGGGCAGCCACTGGAGGATCTTGAGGAGTGGGGAGACATGATTTGAACATTTCTGTTGATAAATGATTCTTGCAGCAGAGTGAAGTATGTATTGGACTAGGGAGAGACAGAAGGCTGGGAGGTCAGTGAGGAGGAAGAATCAGTAGTCAAGACAGGGTAGCATAATGGAAACAATGGGACGCATATGATTTATCCATCCCCAAATTCAAACTCGGCTCATGCCCAGTGAAAAGTGAATATATTGTATTTTTGTTTGGTTTCTAGGAGAATCTGACAGGGAGAGGTTGGGTGTGTGAGGAGGGTGAGGGGTAGAAGGTTTCTAGATGTTTTTTCGGCAGCCGGAGTCCTCAGGTCCCCAAAGGCTAATGAGATGGGGAGGAGGAGGAGAGGGGGTGCTCATAGTCTGATGGGGGCCGGATCCTAAGTGGGAGAGGGTAAAAGGACAACATGCAGGCCTGGTGGGGGGTGCTGGAAAACCCTTGGAAATGTTGCCGTCTATATGTCAAAAGCTGAACTCATCTTCCCTCCCAAATCCTCTCCTCCAACTCACTGTCCCATCACTATGTATAACGCCACCATCCAACCTGTTTCCAAGCCTGCAACTTTGGCATTATCCCCAATTCCTCACTCTACCTCATTCATTCATTAGTATTTCCCAAGCTCTTATTGTATGTACAACACTGTTATAAATGTTTTGGGGCATAAAGCGGGAGTAAAGGGTCTTTCAAACACTCACTTTATCAGTTACTAAATCCTCCCAGTTCTTCTTCTAGGACATTTCTACTTCTTCCTCTCCATCCAAATGTTCACCAAGCCGTTCCAGATACTCATCAGATCTGACGTCCGCCTCCTCAAAGGTGTCTCACTCTGCCTCCAGCCTCTACCCTGTCCAGTCTATCTTTCACCTTGTTGTTCAGGGCATTCTTCTAAAATTTCATTATAGACAAGTCTCTCTGACCCTCAAAAAACACTGGTGTTTACCCATCTCCCTTGGTAACACCCAACTACTGACCTAAAGGCACTCCATCAGCTCTCTCCCACTTATCCTTCCACTCTCTTATTCTACTCCATCCCAGCTCACCCTCTCCATTCCTCCCAAGATAACCTTCTCACTGGGCCTCATTCTCAACTCTCCCGGCTCTGATCCTGGCTCACACCCTTCCTCCAGCCTGGACCTCCATCCCTTTTCAAATGCACCACCTCATGACAATCCCCTTCCTCAAAATCCTTCTGAAATCCCACCTACTCCAACAAGGCCTTTCCCAGGTCACACTCTCCTTACCATCACCTCAGCACCTTTGTCCTCAGAACCCCTCATTGTATTTCTTCCCATAGCAGTTTTCATACGCTGTTATCTGAGCACTTCCTCCTCTCATTTGTACACTATTTGACATCGGCCTCTCCTTTTGGATTGTAAACTCCTGGTGGACAAGGATCATGTCTCCCCTGGAACATTCCCAAATGTTTAGTTTGCTTAGCACAGTGCTCTGCACATGATAGGCACTCAACAGTACTTTTGAGTGATCCACTGATTGATTGAAAGGCATGGGGGGGGCATATGGCCTTAAGCTCTGGCCCTCTCAATTGAACCCCCTCCTGACCTCAGCCCCCTGACTTTATTCTGTGAACCCGGAGCAGAGGGGTCTCCGCAATCCTCAGTTTGCTCCACCTTGTGAACATGTCCCCTTGACTTCATGGTATTTTCTTCCAGAGTCTTTTTGCCTCAGGTTAAACCCACGCTGCCTCTTCCCTGCTGCTCCTTCCTGGAAGTCCTCTTCCCCATCAATCACCTAGAAGACTCAGATTCTCCTGCTCTGGATCGCCCTTCCCATTTCCTCCAAGGACCCAGATCTCCTGCAATTTTATTTTCGCCTTCTTGACTCCTGTTCCTGTGGCTCTTTGAAGCTCGCATCCTGCATTCAGGCGCTCTCTGAGAAGTGAGGGGAGTCCCGCCGACAGGGTACCGTGGGTTGCTGCGGTATAGGGCGCACAGTAAAACTGAAGTGTAAGATTAGGTTAAAAATAGGATAAGTGGCTTAATCAAAGATGCTTCTTCAGCCGGTGGAAGAGCACTCGAATCTTCCTTAGTGCTGAATACACTCAAGAAGGATAGAAATGAAAGAAAAGTTTGATGGTAATCTAGCCTGGAGCCTCACTTCCTGGGGTGGGGGTGGGGTGTTGCCTTCATCCTCATGTTTGCTTTGGCGGCAATCTGTCCCTAGCAGAATAATAATGATCCGCTCTCATCTCTTGGCTCTTTCCCCTGCTCAGGAAATGGAATGATGGTAGCTGAGATACAACGAGCTACCCTTCCTTCCTCCCTCCCTTCCTTCTTTCCTTTCTCTTTCTCTCTCTCTCTCTCTCTCTGTATACATATATAGAGAGGAGCAGCATGGCTCAATGGAAAGAGCACGGGCTTGGTAGTCAGAAGTCATGGGTTCCACCACATGTCTGCTGTGTGACCTTGGGCAAGTCACTTAACGTCTCTGGGCCTCAGTTATCTCATCTGTAAAAGGGGGATTAAGACTGTGAACCCCACGTGGGACAACCTGATCACCTTGTATCCCCCTCCAGCGCTTAGAACAGTACTTTGCTCATAGTAAGCACTTAACAAATGCCATCATTATTATATATATATATATATATACATATGTATATATTTCTCTCTCTCGCACACACACGCACATACATACACACAGAGGCTCTCAGGAAGAATTCCCATTCCAAGCATTCACGCCTCATGTTGAAAACAGCCCCACTTCTCACATGAACTCTGAGACCTTACGTCATGAGCCGGACCCCTCATCATTTCAACAGCAGCATGGCCTAGTGGAGAGAGCATGAGCCTGAAGAAGCTGGGTTCTAATCCCAGCCCAGACAATTGTCTGCAGTGTGACTTTGGGCAAGTCATTTTGTTTCTCTGTGCCTCAGTGACCTCATTTGTAAAATGGGGAGTGAGACTGTGAGCCCCATATGGGACATGGACTGCGTCCAACCTGATTAACTCATATCTACCCCAGTGCTCAGAACAGTGCCAGGCATATAGGAAGCGCTTACCAAAGACCATAAAAAAGCAAAAAACAACAAAAAAAACACCAGCCTGGCTTTTCCTCACCAGCAACTGCACTGTGAAATAAGGAAGTTGGCCGAAATTGCAGATCAGAAGAGCTTTCTGTCACAGGCAGGAAGATGAGAGTAGAGAAGAGGCAAAAATGCTACCTTGGGATCAGCACAGAATAAGGGGAGCCCATGCCGTTTGAAATCTCAGGAAAACGCGTGGCAGGGACTTATCAACTCAGGACAATAATGTTTGAAGGAAATAGGTCAATTTGGACAAACCCTGGGTTTGCCTGGCTCCCAACTACTACAAGTTGGCTTCCCTCATCAGCATCAGCTTTGCAAACAATCCTCCCCCCACCACCCTCCCAACCTTTCTGAATCGAGAATCCTCGATGCAATTCTTCAAGAGTCCAGGCACAACAGAACTGGGGCCTTTTTCCCAGCAGAACAAATGCTTTTGGAGAAAACCACCACCTGATCCAAACAAGTCTGAATGAGAAACCGACTTCAACTGAGCAGCTGAATCCGCGAGTTGTCCGAAAGAAGGAAACACCCAGACAAAATGCTTCCCAAACCCCATGTCAACCACAACCAACAGCATTTAGGCAGTTTCCAGGCCTGGTAAGGTTGGTGAGCCAAAGGGGAATTTTACTTTCTTCACTACGCAGGGCACACAGTGGACAGCTCCTCCCTTCTGCCTCTCCGTGTCTCCCGTCACTTCAGAATGGCTTGTCTTTCAGCCATTTTCACGGTCTTTCAGGGTTTTAAACTGTCTCTAGGCTAGGCTGCCCCACCGCAAATTTTACTTGGCTGGTAGGGGTCAAGCCCTGCACGGGCTGGGCTGATTAGCGGTGGCGGTTTCCGACTTGCAAGTCACCTTGGCCACCTCTCCTGATGAACTGGCTCAGCAGGAATCCTGAAAGCTGTGAGCTAATGCGGGTGGAGGTCGGAAGTCAAAGGCTACGGAGGCCGCTACACTGGCAACCCCCTACAAGGTTATGATGCTATGGCCCATTATTGGCCCTTTGCTGAGGACCCTTGATGGGAGATCTGTTTTGAACGCAAAACTCTTGTGCGCTCTTCACGGCAGGCTGCACCGCAACCCTGGAGGAATACACCTCACAGGGACACGAGAGCCTAAGTGGTGCAAACTACCGCCACCACAATCGATTCCTCCCTGAGGGTTTCCGGTCCCAACATTATTTTTGATGGGGGACTCCATCATGGACAGAATTCACTTCAGAGTACTACTGTTTTCCTGAGCGTGCCGGATGTCAGAAGGAGGACTCTGCCTTGAATTTCCCGATTTTTCAACATTCCAGTTTTTGAGAGGTCAGAGGAGGGCAGGACTAAGTGACAGTGCTAGACAATGGCTCTTATGGTGACCAGTGTGAAAGATGCGCAGGAGGGAATATCTGCATCTCTCCAGTCTCCACCCCAGTGAACAGTCTCCTGGCTTCAGGGCCTAAGGGGATGGGGGAGTGGGAAAGATGAACTTCCATACTTCTGGGACTCAGGGCTGCAGCCCAGCTGGGTGAGGGAAAAGAAGCTCCTTTTTCACATGTACAGACAGAAGAGGGACGATTAAGAGTGCAACATTTCCACTGCCAATCTGCCTCTTTGAGGTCAAGGCTCTGCCAAAATGGGCCGGGGTTCTCCACACTCCAGCCCCCAGTACAAATAAGGAAGTAAACGTCTCTGGGGTGACCCCAATCTTTGCTTCCTCGGAGACAGTGTGGGGGAAGAATGGATCAGCGGCGTGTCCTAGAGAATAGACCATGGGACTGAGAGTCAGGAGGCCCTAGGTTCTAATCCTGCCTCCGCCTCTTGTCTGCTATGTGACCTTGGGCAAGTCACTTAACTTCTCTGTGCCTCAATCACCTCATCTGTAAAGTGGTGATTAAGACTGTAAGCCCCATGTAGGACAGGGACTGTGTCCATATGGATTAGCCTGTATTTACCCCAGTGCTTAGAACAGTGCCTGGCACATAGTAAGTGTTTAACAAATAACATTAAAAAAAAAACCCCAAGAAATGGATCTAGGTATGGGTGCAATTAATTACTCCAGGCAGGAATAAAGGGGGCATGCTATGTGACCTTGGGCAAGCTACTTAACTTCTCTGGGCCTCGTTTATCTCATCTGTAAAATGGTGATTGAGGCTGGGAGCCCCATGTGGGATAGGGACTGGGTCCAACCCTATTTTCTTGTATCCACCCTAGTGCTTAGTACAGTGCCTGGCACACAGTAAGCATTTAAATACCACAATTATTTTTTAGCCAACAAAGACCCAGCTCAACCAGCCAGCCCCATACTCTCTTTCTCCTCACTTGCTTAGAGATGGCCCAATACCACCCATTTAACTTGCCTACTGCTCGTCACAAATCAAAGTCATCTAGCATGCTCTAGTGGAAAGAGAACAGGTTCGTGAATCGGGAGGCCTGGGTTCTGATCCCCACTCTTCTCCGGCCCCCTTGGTAAGTCCAGGCATTCACCCAATCTCTCTAAGGAAGCGAGAGGCGGGGGTTCTCTCCATTTTACAGGGAGGAAACCGAGGCCCAGAGAGAGAGGGCCTCGGTTTCCTCCCTGTAAAACGGAGAGAACCCCGACCTCCCGCTCCCTCAGAGGGATGTTTGTGAGGGTCAGAAGAGGCTGTAAGAGTGAAAGCACGTTTGAAGAACAAAAGCATACTACAAATTTAAGAATTCTTCTGGAGGCAGACTTCAACTCGAGGTCTGCTTCTTCCAGGATGCACCCCGTCGCCATGTTAACCCTATTCATTCTCCAATTCACCACACTGATCAGTAACCAGTTCTCCCTTTCAACTCACTCTTGTAATAGTAATAAAGTAGTCTGCTGGCCTCCCTTGAGTGCGGGGACCATGTCTACCCTTGAAAGAGTAAGGTACCATATGATTATACTACTGCTAGGAGCTCTGTTGATGCTCAGTAAGGCCTGATGCAGGACAGAACTCGCTTGGGACCCTCCCTACACACTGCGGGGTGGGCTGTGATTCTCTCCTGGGAGATATGAAGGCGTCACCCTTCCCCTTCTCTTTCTCAGGACGCCGGTCTGAAATATGCACAGCTCATGTCGGAGAGCCAGGAAGGCGGCATCTGTTAGCCAGAGACGGCCGGCTGCATTCTTCGCCAGATATTTATACGGGTGGCACTTCAGCAGCACTGCCACTGGCATGGGGAGAGCTTCACTTCAGGGAGAACAGATGGTAGCATCTTTCTCTGGTTAATTTTAGGCCTCGGAAGCAGTCCCATCCGCACAGAAGTTTTCCATTTTCGGACGACTGCAGTTAAGGGCCCCTCGAGGAGGTAGGGGAGAGAGAAAACCAAGATCTTTCCTGAGTCGGAGTTTTCAAAACCACCTTTACCTCGGCTTCCTCCCATTTCTCCCCTCCACGGTTCGTATGAGGCCCCCAAGGCTCTCACCACCGCCAATACCACCGCTACCAACACCGATGTTGCTAATTCCAAACTGGAAGGGGCCGTGAGTGTGATGGAGGCCGAGAGCTGGATTCCTTGAAACTACGGCCTCGTGGTCAGGAAGTGGATGATTAGGCGTCTGGCTGATCATCTCCTTTCAGAGATGAGGAGGCAGAAGCTTTCGACCCTTGCTAGTGATGGCATCCCTCAGTCTGGGGCAGATCTGAGAGGAGGCCTCACTTCCTAGCATTCCAAGTCTACTGCATTTCCCTGGGAGCCGCATCGCCTCTCCCCATGACCCTACAACGTGGATCAAACATGAGGGAATCTCACCCTCTCCCCTTGGGTGATCTAATCAAATGCCCGGAAACAGGAATAAAGGGTCACACGAGGGTTGGAGATAAGGGGGGAAGAGCAGAATCTACCTGTTTCCCATCCAGGGTGTAGAGTTTTTTGACGACCCCTGTCTCCAGTTTGATGGCTTCGGTGATGTCAGTCAGGACCTGCTCAAACGAGTGGGCGGTCTTCTTGTTCAAGAGGACGCGTACTGCTTTGCGTGGCTTCACCCCGCTGCGGATGATGGTCACCAGCTTGGGACGGACAAAGTCCTTGTTCTCTCTGGCCTGGGCGCTATTGCTGCTGGCCAGGGACTGAGGTGCCTTCAGGTTGGCTGAGGTCTTCACGTTAACAGACCAGTTGGGGTTGACGTTCTTGGTGTATTCTACCTTCTTGAAGAAGTTGTCCGAGGAACAGACATAGCTCTCTCCTAAGAGAATAAAAACAGAAGACGCAATGCTTTGATAATGTTCACGTTCACCCAACTTGCAGCTACTATCATGACACTTTCTGGGCATTACGGGAGAGAGTCAGAACCTTAGTCTCCTGAGAGAAAATTGCTCACCTAAGGCTTTTTTCCAGTCAAAGGGTATCACGCGTATTTTTCAACCCTGCAAACTCAGCAAAATGAAGAGGAAGAAAAATAACCAGCAGTCCTGTTTGATAGAGCCTCACTCCAAACCCTACCCTACCAGCATTTCTAACCAGGGTCATTCATTCAGCCGTACTTATTGAGTACTTACTGTGTGCAGAGCACTGTACTAAGTGCCTGAGAGAGAACAATACAACAATAAACACATTCCCTTGAGCTTGAAAATCCGAGGCTTGATTGGTATTTTTCTAAAACTAGCTGGGGAGGGGCGAAGGCGAGTGAGGGGCTGAAGGCTTTGGCCTTCCCTGTCTAGCTTATATCGTTCTCAGACTGAAAGTTCCTCTTTAATAATTGACAGCGCCTGAATGGGCCATGAGCAATTTTTGGAAAAACAGGTTGAAAATACGTAGCAGAAGTTTATTGGGTGAGGCATTTAAAAGCACTGTGACTTCAGCAGGTGCAGTGGAGTTTTAAAATGCCTGTCTGTTCAGATAAGCCTGGGCACTGGCCAGGGACGGGCGGTGTCACAGTAGGGGACGGGGCGAGACAAGTCACTAGACAAGGCGTTTTCAGGCATGGGCGCGGGGAGGGCTGCTGAGGCTCACCGTGCCAGGCTGGAGAGCACCGGTAGCGTCTTCAAGGTGCCCAGGCTGGGCAGCGGACTACTCCCTACTGTCCCCACCATGGAAACACTGACAGCACTGCCAGGAGCCAGACGGCTGCCTGGCATAATTGTAGTTCGGGCCGCATGCCATGGCCTTGGGTGGTGGCTGGCACTGCCTTGGGGCCAATTCTGCTCCTTGGCATGAGCAACTGTTCCAACGAGGGGCAGCTCAAGCCCCTGCCCCGCTACAGAGTGCTAGCTCCAGATGACCTGCCTGGGGGCCAAGCGGGGAAAAAAAAAACCCAAACAGTCTCTGCTTTTAAATAGTCAGACCTGAAAGAGTCCACCCACCCACAGCATTGTATTGGCACCCCGTTTTGGACAGTTCTGGCTTGCTTCCACCCCAGTTTGGAAGCGAACTAAAGAGCGGTGAATGCCAGCTGGGAAAATTCAAACATTTGCTCCAGGAAAAAAGTGGCCCGCACAGTTTGGGGTCTGGGCTTGAGAGAAGGCCTGGGGATGTCCCATCCACACAGAGCCAGGCTCAGGTTTTCAACTCCAAAAACGCTGTCGGGGGGCTTGTCACTTGGGGAGCACTAAGCATTTAATGCCTCGCAGAACCCTGGTATAAGAAATCACCATAGCCCAGTGATGCTTAAAAAAAAAAACACATCAAATTATAACGGCAGACTTAGGGGAGCTGTTTGTATTGTTCACGGTTGCTGGAGGGGAAAAGAGGCTGAGGGTGGATGGGGAAGAGGGAAGAGAGGGGAAACGGTGGAGAGACGGGAAGATTGGCTGAGGCTCAGGTTGAAAAAAGCAATATCAAAAGAGTGCTTTGTTGGTCACAAGGAGAAGCCCCAAGCCACATAGATGTTTGTCTTTGGGGTATAGATGGCCAGGAGAAACCAGGAGGATATAATCAGGCCCATATCACCAATACAGTTCAATCAACCCTCCAGATGGATCTTAGGGAGTCAATGCAAAAAAAAATTAAGACCTTGAAAACAATTATATTTAGATCACTCCTTGCTTCCTTCCACAAGTCCCCCAGGCAGAACTACAAAGAGACAGCTGGGACCATGAAATGAATTCCCTCTGGTAATATTGATTGATACTGTGCAGCACCTAAATCCTTCAGCCTCCCTAATCGAAGAATAATACATCTAGACTGTAAGCTTTTTGTGGGCAGGGAACGTGTCCACTGACTCTGTTGTACTGTAATGATAATAATGATGGTATTTGTTAAGTGCTCACTATGTACCAGGCGCTGAACAAAGCACTGGGGTAGATATAAGCAAATTGGGTTAGACGCAGTCACTTGTCCTCGTATATATGTATATATGTTTGTACATATTTATTACTCTATTTATTTTACTTGTACATATCTATTCTATTTATTTTATTTTGTTAGTATGTTTGGTTTTGTTCTCTGTCTCCCCCTTTTAGACTGTGAGCCCACTGTTGGGTACGGACTGTCTCTATATGTTGCCAACTTGTACTTCCCAAGCGCTTAGTACAGTGCTATGCACACAGTAAGTGCTCAACAAATACGATTGATTGATTGATTGACCCACGTGCGGCTCACAGTCTCAATCCCCATTTTCCAGATGAGGTAACTGAGGCACAGAGAAGTAAAGTGCCTTGCCCAAGGTCACCCAGCAGATGTGTTGGAATTAGAACCCATGATCTTCTGACTCCTAGGCTCCTGGTCTATCCTCGACGCCATAACTCCCAACCTGTCAGTACAGTGCTCTGCACATGGTAAGCGCTCAATAAATTCCGATGATGAGGAGGATTTAGGGCTCTGATCAGGCTCTACCTCAGGTTGCCATTGGCCAGAGGTTTTAGCTTTCCTGGGGAGCCCAGAGAGCAATAAAGAAGCAGCGTGGCTCAGTGGAAAGAGGCCGGGCTTTGGAGTCAGAGGTCACGGGTTCGAATCCTGGCTCCGCCACTTGTCAGCTGTGTGACTTTGGGCAAGTCACTTCACTTCTCTGTGCCTCAGTTACCTCATCTGTAAAATTGGGATTAAGTCTGTGAGCCCCACGTGGGACAACTTGATTGCCTTGTATCTACCCCAGTGCTTAGAACAGTGCTTTGCACACAGTAAGCGCTTAATAAATGCCATAATTATTATTATTATTATTACTAAGGAGACTGGCTAAGGGAACCTCAGCCCAGATTCTTCCTAAGGGAAAGCATCTGGATCTCCACTGAAATGGTTAGGTGAGAAGGGCCTCTGCTCAAAAATAATAATAATAATAATGATGGTCTCTCCTTCCTTCCATTTTCCAAAATGCCAGCACCGTCCAAGACCTTCTGGTCCCTTTTCTTTCATATATAATAATTAAGGCACTTGTTAAGCATTTACAATATGCCAGGCACTGGACTAAGCACTGGGGTGGATACAACCCGATCAGGTTGGACACAGTCCCCTTCCCACGCGGGGCTCACAGTCTCAATCCCTATTTGAGTGGCAAGAGCACGGGCTTGAGAGTCAGAGGATGTGGGTTCTAATCCCGGCCGCGCCACTTGGCTGCTGCGTGGCCTTGGGCGAGTTGCTTCACTTCTGCGCCTCAGTGACCTCATCTGCAAAATGGGGATTAAGGCTGTGAGCCCCACATGGGACAACCTGATCACCTTGTATCTATCCCAGTGCTTAGAACAGTGCTTGGCACATAGTTAAGCGGGCAACAAATACCATCGTGTGTGTGTGTGTGTGTGTGCGTGTGTGTGAAACCAATGTGAAAACTCTCTGACTTGTGTTCCAAGCCACATGGTGGAGGGGCAAAGAAAGAAAGGAAGAAAAGAAAGGAAGAAAAGAAAGGAAGAAAAGGAAGAAAAGGAAGAAAATAGGAAGGAAGGAAGGAAGGAAGGAAGGAAGGAAGGAAGGAAGGAAGGAAGGAAGGAAGGAAGGAAGGAAGGAAGGAAGGAAGGAAGGAAGGAAGGAAGGAAGGAAGGAAGGAAGGAAGGAAGGAAGGAAGGAAGGAAGGAAGGAAGGAAGGAAGGAAGGAAGGAAGGAAGGAAGGAAGAAAGAAAGAAAGAAAGAAAGAAAGAAAGAAAGAAAGAAAGAAAGAAAGAAAGAAAGAAAGAAAGAAAGAGAGGAGGAGAAATTCTTCCTTTTCCCAGGAGAGACCTGGCCAGCAACTAAATCAATTATGTGATCATTCAAGCAAAATCCTTGCCTTGGCCTGAACAACCATTGAGGCAAAATAGGGCTTCCTATGCCAACCATGTGGACGAACATCTCACTCTCTGTCCTGAAGACAAGGGCTCTTTGAGGTGGGAGGAATGGCAGGGAGTCAAGATTCACTCAATAGCTCAGACTGAAAGGTTGGGTGTGAATTAGCTGTACAAGCTGTACACTGCTTTTGGAAAGCGCGGTTCTCCTTTATTAGCTTTCCTGAATCAATCAATGGTGATTCCTGAGTGCTTACTGTGTGCGGAGCTCTGTGCTAAGCGCCGGGGAGAGGAACGTACAACAGAATTACAGCGTAAGGTCTACAGGGGAGATGGACGGTCTTGACACAAAGTGTGACTCTTTGCACACAGGCTCCATTTGCCATTACTCAGCTCATGCCCAAGGGAGTCTGCCAACCTCCCGACAGCTGGTTTCAAATACTGCCCCGGTTGCAAGTGTGAAGTCCCTAAGGGGAAGATTCTCTGAGAGAAAGCGGCTCTCTAGGCCCCTCGTTCTTCTCCCTATCTGCAACCAGATTGAAAGGCACCCGCAGAGGGATGGAGACCGCCCGAGAAAAAGCTGAAAATGAAGTCCGATGCTGGCAGCGGAGGAGGAGAGAGAAGCGGGAGGGTTGTGTGGTGGGGAGGCAGACTCCTGCATATCCCCTGGCTTTCAAGAGTACCAAACGCATAAGCCATTAAAAACCGTTCTTCTCCTCTTGGCAAAGAGATCCCGCTTGTGAACGCTGTCCCCTGGGGCCTCATGGCTCCTGATTGGAAATATTAAGTGCCCTTTTAATCGGTTATCCTTCCCATTAGCAATATATCCCTTCCAGAGATCAACGGCATTTCCTCCTCTATGTCAGTGTATCTGCTTCAGACATCTTGGGGGAATCTGAGAAGAAGATTTGACAACGATGGGGTGAGTGAGGAATGGGAGAAGCTACTGCTCTAGGGGGACATCTCTGGGAACACCCGGCTTCCAAGAAACACATGCAATTAACTGGGCGTTCATTACCAAGGCTTAGAAGGGCCCCTTTTCCCTCCTCTTGGGCCTGTGGGCAGGTGGAAAAGGGAGATTCGGGGCCCAGGGGGCGGGGAGGGAAGGGGCATTACATGTTCACTTGCAGATTCTTGGCAGTTCAGGAATTAGTGTGGACCTCGAGAGTATTGAGTAGACAAGAGAAGCAGCGTGGCTCAGTGGAAAGAGCCCGGGCTTTGGAGTCAGCGGTCGTGGGTTCAAATCCCGGCTCCGCCAACTGTCAGCTGTGTGACTTTGGGCAAGTCACTTCACTTCTCTGGGCCTCGGCTCCCTCATCTGGAAAATGGGGATTAAAATTGGGTGAGCCCCCCGTGGGACAACCTGATCACCTTGTAACCTCCCCAGCGCTTAGAACAGTGTTTCGCACATAGTAAGCGCTTAATAAATGCCATCATCATCAATTAACAGTGTGCACCCTTTGGACTCTGCGGAGTTCTGGAGTCGCCGCTTCTTGGGTTCAACCACCCCATTTTCCATCTCTCCGGTACAATCCATGAGTCACCCCTGCTTCTCAATTCAGCACAATGACTGAATCTAGCCCACGTCCTGCTTCTGGCCGAGAACGCCCTCTCTCCTCAAATCCAACAGACAATTACTCTTCCCAGCTTCAAAGCCTTATTGAGGGTGCATCTCCTCCAAGAGGCCTTCCCAGACTAAGCCCCTCCTTTCCCCCCCTTTTTTTTTTTGATGGCATTTATTAAGCGCTTACTATGGGCAAAGCACTGTTCTAAGCGCTGGAGAGGTTACAAGGTGATCAGGTTGTCCCACACGGGGCTCACGGTTTTCATCCCCATTTTCCAGATGAGGTAACTGAGGCCCAGAGAAGTGAAGTGATTTGCCCAAAGTCACACAGCTGACAATTGGCTGAGCCAGGATTCGAACCCATGACCTCTGATTCCAAAGCCCGGGCTCTTTCCACTGAGCCACGCTGCTTCACGCCCTTCTCCCACATAAGTCACCCTGACTTACTCCGATTGTTCTTCCAACCTCCCACACCCACAGCACTTATATACATATCTGTAGTTTCTTTATTTGTATTGATGTATGCTTCCACCTTTTAGACTGTAAACTTGTTGTGGACAGGGAATGTGTCTGTTTATTGTGCTGTACTCTCCCAAGGGCTTAGTACAGCGCTCTGCACATAGTAAGTGCTGAATAAATCTGTACCTCATCTGTAAAATGGGGATTGACTGTGAGCCCCCCGTGGGACAACCTGATCACCTTGTACTTAGAACGGTAGCATATGTTGCCAACTTGCACTTCCCAAGCGCTTAGTACAGTGCTCTGCACACAGTAAGTGCTCAATAAATACAATTGATTGATTGAACAGTGCTTCGCACATAGCAAGTGCTTAACAAATGCCATCATTAAGCGCTTAGTACAGTGCTCTGCTCATAGTAAGCACTCAATAAATACGATTGATGATTATCTTCCAGACTGTGAGCCCCTTGTTGGGTAGGGACTGCTTCTATATGTTGCCAACTTGTACTTTCCAAGTGCTTAGTACAGTGCTCCGCACACAGTAAGCGCTCAATAAATACGAATGAATGAATGAATGAATGAATACGATTGATAGAGCGAATGAATTCATGAATGGATGTCCGTATTTCTGTTCATCTTTCTTTGTCCGTCTTGCCTCCCATATTAGATTAGGAGCTACCGGAGGATGGGGACTATCTCCATTCTCCAACAGGAACCCCAATCCCTCTCCTCCACGTCTCAGGGGTCACCCTTGTGTGCTAAAACAAATCTGGTTCAGGGTCTTTCAGACCCACCGGAGGCAATGGTGCTCCTCAGGTTCGGGGAGAACCATCCCTATCCCCCTGAACAAGGGCCTAGTAGAAAGAGCACTGATCTCCGAGTCAGAAGACCTGGGTTCTAATCCCGGCTTGCCACTTGTCTCCTGTGTGACCTTGGGCAAATCACTACACTTATTATTCTCTGTGCCTCAGTTCCCTCATCTGTAAAATGAGGATTAAGACTGTGTGCCCCCGCCGTGGGACAACCTGATCGCCTTCTAACCTCCCCAGCGCTTAGAACAGTGCTTTGCACATAGTAAGCACATAATAAATGCCCATATATCATCATCATCAATCATATTTATTGAGCGCTTACTGTGTGCAGAGCACTGTACTAAGCGCTTGGGAAGTACAAATTGGCAACACATAGAGACAGTCCCTACCCAACAGTGGGCTCACAGTCTAAAAGGGGGAGACAGCGAACAAAACCAAACATACCAACAAAATAAAATAAATAGGATAGATATGTACAAGTAAAATAAATAAATAAATAAATAGAGTAATAAATATGTTAATAAATAAATATATAAATATATATGGGCATTTATTGTATATATATATGCACTTCTTTATTCATCCCTCCTCCCCCTTTACTCATCCCCTCTCCCAGCCCCACAGCACTTATGGACATATCTGTAATTTATTTATTTCTATTAATGTCTGTCTTCCCCTCCAGACTGCAAGTTGTGGGCAGGGACTATGTCTGCTTTTTGTTATATTCTATTCTCCCAAATGCTTCGTACAGTGCTCTGCACACAGTAGGTGCTCACTAAAAACAAGTGACTGACTACACTTCTCCAGGTCTCAGTTCTCTCATGAACCAAATGGGGACTCAGCCCTTGTTCTCCCTCCCGTTTAGATTGTGAGGTGCGTGTGGGACCTGATTATCTTGTATTTACCCCAGTGCTTAGTGCAGTGCTTGGCACACAGTAAATGCATCAACAGAGAAGCAGCGTGGCTCAGTGGAATGAGCCCGGCCTCGGTAGTCAGAGGTCATGGGTTCTAATCCCGGCTCCGCCACTTATCGGCTGTGTAACTTTGGGCAAGTTACTTCACTGTGCCTCAGTTACCTCATCTGTCAAATGGGGATTAAGACTGTGAGCCCCATGTGGGACAACCTGATCACCTTGTATCCCCCCAGTGCTTAGAACAGTGCTTTGCACATAGTAAGCGCTTAACAAATACCATTATTATTATTATTATTATTGTTATTATTATTATTATTATTATCACAATTCTCATTATTTTGAGAGGCATAAACATACTCTCTTTCCCTCCCAGTCTCAGCCCACGTGAGCAGAGGTCAAAATCACCAACTCCTATAAGCCAAAGCGGCATTATGCCTTTGCTGCCTACGTATCTCGGCTAGAGGTGGTACGGGGGAGAGCTGGGGAGGGACTAGGAGGTGTTGATGATGATGATGACGGCATTTGTTAAGCGCTTACTATGTGCCACGCATTATTCTAAGCGCTGGGGTAGATACAAGATAATCAGGTTGTCTCTCGCGGGGCTCGCAGTCTTAATCCCCATTTTACAGAGGAGGTAACTGAGGCACAGAGAAGCTAAGCGACTCGCCCAAAGTCGCACAGCTGACAAGTGGGCTCCTGATTTTTGACCCACAATCTAGAGGCCACCCAGGCATCACTCTGACTGGAGGCCCTCTTTTTCCCGGGCTCTGGTGGCCTCCGTTGCCAGGCTCAGTGTGCCGGGGAGTTGTTGAATCAGGCTACCCTTCGCCCCAGGAGGCTCGTGGCTTTGCGGCATTCCTCTCATTGAGGAAGAAGCAGCATGGCCTAGTGGGCAACAGCACCGGCTTGGGAGTCAGAGGATGCGGGTTCTAATCCCGGCTCCACCATGTGTCTGCCCTGTGACCTTGGGCAAGTTAGTTGACTTGTTATAATAATAATAATAATGGCATTTATTAAGTGCTTACTATATGCAAAGCACTGTTCTAAGCGCTGGGGAGGCTACAAGGTGATCAGGTTGTCCCTCGCGGGGCTCACAGTCATTTTACAGATGAGGTAACTGAGGCGCAGAGAAGTGAAGTGACTTGCCCAAAGTCACACAGCTGACAATCGGCGGAGCCGGGATTTGAACCCATGACCTCTGACTCCGAAGCCCGGGCTCTTTCCACTGAGCCACGCTACCTCTCAACTGTGATTAAAACTGGGAGCCCCATGTGGGACAGGGACTGTGTCTAACCTAAGAGAAGCAGCGTGGCTCAGTGGAAAGAGCATGGGCTTTGGAGTCAGAGGTCATGGGTTCGAATCCCGGCTCCACCACAAGTCTGCTGTGTGACCTTGGGCAAGTCACTTAACTTCTCTGAGCCTCAGTGACCTCATCTGTAAAAAAATGGGGATTAAGACTGTGAGCCCCACGTGGGACAACTTGATCACATTGTATCCCCCCCAGCGCTTAGAACAGTGCTTTGCACATAGTAAGCGCTTAACAAATGCCATCATTATTATTATTATCATTATTATAACCTGATTACCTTGTGTCTACCCCAGTCCTTGGAAGAGTGTTTGGCACATAGCAAGCGCTTTACAAACAACATAATTATTATTAGAGAGCCAGTGCACCTTCCCTGTCTTCTGCTCCACCCCTGACTCCTCTTCACTGGCCCTCTCCCTTCTGGAAGTGTTCAGTACAGTGCTCTGCACACGGACTGCGCTCAGTAAATACCACTGATTGACTGGATAGCAGTTTTTGTTGGTGGATCCTGCCTGGAAAGGCCTCAGGGATCCTTAAAGGCCAGTGGCAAGAAGCCAATTATTCATTCAAGATAGTAACGTGGCACTTTCCCTGACACTCTTAGGCTTCAAGAAAAGCAAGAAGTTGAGATTACAGCCCGCTGAGGGAAACGTACGGTAGAAAGCCAATTATCCATATTTAGTGAGACTGAGATCAAGCCTTCAGAGAGGCAATTTTTTTCATGGTATTTGCTAAGCGCTATGTGCCAGGCACTGTACTAAGCACTGCGATAGATACAAGCTAATCAGGTTGTCCTATATAGGGATAACAGTCTTAATCCCCATTTTACAGATGAGGTAACCAAGGCCCAGAGAAGTTAAGTGGCTTTCCCAAGGTTACCCAGCAGATATGTGGCAGAGGCAGGATTAGAACCCAGGCCCAGGCTCATTCCACTGGTCCATGTTATTTCTCAGCCCTGTTCTATGTAGGCAGAGGTGATGCACCTCAAACATAAAGGGGAGGAGGAAGTCTCCACCTCCTCTCCCCTCTCCCTCAGGGTGTCACCCCTTTAGAAGACGTGAGTTCCCCACGCTGGCCCGGGATTTATCCCTGATTCTTCTCCCCACATAAGCCCAGCTTGTGACGGGGAAGGCGGGCATCAGCTGGGGAAAGCCAATTCCAAAACCAATTGAATCAGGCCCCCCAAAAGTCCCCGGAAGGCCCTGGGGTGGGAGAGGCGAGGCCACCGGGATTAAAGAGGCCTCGGGGAAATAAGCTGCATCCCTTTCAAACCATCCATCATTCGCAAGCCGTATTGAACCGAGGCAGCTCGGTCCCCCTCCCCCCATCCAGCGCTGGGAGAAAAATCGATGTCAATGTCAGGGCACTGGCCGCTTCCTCATCGCTTTGCCTGTAGGCGATAGAAAATGGAGGCTTCTGACGGGCTCTGGGGCCAGAAAAGGAGCTCGCTCACTGCGGATCCAGGAAAACGCCAAGGATAAAGTCGGCACGTGGAAGGTATCCATCCGCGCCCCCCTGAAGGCCACCACTCGGAGAGTGCTGGGCAGGGAGGGAATCTGGACATTTTTAGGACTCCAGGTTTTCCAGAATTCTTCCTGGAGTCAGGAATCCCAAGCAGGAGCCATTATGTATTTGGCAGAGCCCAACCTGGTAGCCCAGCCACTCCCAACCCTCTGATTGGGACTGGGGTTCTCCCTGGATCTCCTAGGATGGGAAATTCCCAACAGGCCTCTACCCCCCACCCCGAGGTGTGAAAGCTTTTAAACCTCTCCATGTCCAGACGACGCCAGTTCAACCTGCCCAAATCTCCAGGGGAGGGGTCAGTTCTCCGGAAAGGACAGTGGCTTTAGCCCAAGATGGTAACGGGGCCTCGAGCCCGAGTGGGTGGCCACTAGATCCTGGGGGGACCATCCTGCTGTCTCGGGGCCTGTCCAGCCAGATTTGGGTGGGAAAACTATTGACCTACCAATAAGGTGACCGGCAGGATTTTGCTCCTTTCAAGGGGAGCAGAGAGTCAGAGAATTGGGAGCCAGTGACCTCTCCTGCCCCGTCCCGAGGACCAAGCTGTGGGATGAGACCAGGCTTCCCGCCTGAGGAGATTCCCTGCAGCAACCCCGCTCCTCCAGCACGCAAACCATTCAACTGCAAAGAGGCGGTTCCCCAGGACAACACGCAGCCCCCTAAGGATTCGGCCTGGCTGAGGTGACGAGATACGGCACGACCCCCGGCTTATGAGGAAATTCCTCCTCTCCACCTGTTCGCAGTACAGGCATCCTTTCTGAGACGATGACAAAAGATTTCCCGGGAAGAACATTCAGAGGGTGATTTTTTCCTTTCTTCTGAGAACCGGGAATTTCAGAAGCCTCGTCCCCCCCAATCCCTCCAACCTCCCTCCTCGCCATTCCCATCCCTAGGTCCCCCGAGGCCCCCGGCAATGAGCCCATGGTCGGAGACCAAAATTGGGGAGGGAGTTCATGTGTCTCTGGCCCGATGAATACGTTTCTATTCCCAGGAGTGGGGTGGTGGGCGAGTCTGAGATAGCAGAAATTCCCGTGGCTTTCCCTAGGTACTCAGCATCTGTCCCTTCTCCCCTAGCAGCCCCCAGACTCAGTCAGTGGCAGTTTTGAAAGAGTCAGCGCGGCCGTCACACCCAGGAAGCCCTCCCTGTTCAGAGGGTCTTCACGGTGACTTACGGCACACAAAATGGCAGCCCACTAGTTCAGAGGAAACCATCTTCCCTCCTCCCTCCTCTGTTCACGACCAATAAAACCCTACCTTCCAGACCATCAATTCCTGCGCTTCTAGACCACCCCCTGCATTCTCCCCCATTTTACTTTTGAGGAGAGCTCTGGCCGGGGGGGGGGGGGGGATCCATGAGCGCTTAGTGCAGTGCCTGGCACATAGTAAGCGCTTAATACCATTATCATCATCTTTACAGTAGGCCCCTTTAGGTAAGTCCCCTACAAAGCCTCCACCACCCTCGCTTCCACCTCGCCACAAAGGAGACTAAAACACCACAGTTGGAACACCGAGGATCACTCCACACCGTTGCCCTCTCTGTCTATCATTCATTCAATGGTCTTTATTGAGCGCTTACTGTGTGCAGAGCACTGTACCAAGCACTTGGGAAGTACAGGTTGGCAACATAGAGAGACGGTCCCAACCCAACAACGGGCTCACAGTCTAGAAGGGGGAGATAGATGACGAAAGAAAACGTGTGGACAGGTGTCATCAGAATAAATAGAAGGAAAGCTAGATGCACATCACTGACAAAATAAATAGAACGGTAAATATGTACAAGTAAAATAAATAGAGTAATAAATCTGTACAGACATATATACAGGTGCTGTGGGGAGGGGAAGGAGGTAGGGTCGGGGGGATGGGGAAGAGGAGGGGAAAAAGGGGGCTCAGTCAGATGAGTCTATCGCTCACCTCCTCACGAGGCTTGACCCTGGCTACCTTCCACAGCGAAGCAGCCCCTTTTCCCCTCCTTCCCTCCCCGACCGGCACCGGCTTGGAATTACCTTCCTCCAGCTCATCCATGCTCCCAATCTTCCTGGCTCCGTCGATGGTGTAGATGTAACGCA
Source organism: Tachyglossus aculeatus (assembly GCF_015852505.1). Lineage (NCBI taxonomy): Eukaryota > Metazoa > Chordata > Mammalia > Monotremata > Tachyglossidae > Tachyglossus > Tachyglossus aculeatus. The sequence goes on along the minus strand of NC_052071.1, from coordinate 14,441,062 downwards.
CTCCCTGAGGCAGGTTGATGTTGTCGGACAGAGACCGCGTCAGGTCGGCCAGCAAGGCATCGAAGCTGCGGAAGCGGTCGGAGGACACGGCGTACACAATCCCCTTGAAGTAGCGGTCGCCGTTGCGGTAGAAACGCACTTTCTTGGCTTTCTTCTCATTGCTCAGCGCCTGCAAGGTCCTGGTCCGGTAGAAGCTACAGTGGGCACTGTGTGTGGGGCTAGGCAGCCCATTCAGACGGGATCCTCGCATGTTCCTGGATGTCTTATCTCGTTCGTCAAAGTGTCCAAAATCAAGTTCCATATTTTGGGGGACCTCAGAGACCTGAGACGGGTGAAGGGGGGAGAAGGGGAGGGTGGGGAGGAAGGATTTCGGATATTAGCCAGAGCCCAGACCTCTAGGGAGATGTCGTTAGCCGGTGCCTCTTATGCGTGGGGCCGTCACGTGCCCCGTCTGCTGCCCGCCCCTCATCGGGGTGAAAAAATCGATCATCCTAGCGAAGCAGGAGGTGGGGCTGGGGGCTTCTGGTCGGGTGCCTGGGAGGGGCCCAAAAAGGATTTTTCGATAGCTCACCTCCCCGCACGTTCATCACAGCGCTCTGCATCGTAAATTGCCATTTCAGGCTAAGCCCGTTCAAACTGGGGGCTGTTCATTTAAAAAAAACACACAAAAAACCCTATACCGACCACCCACACACTTTCATTTTCCTTCCCACCCACAAAAGACAAAATGGCCATGACTAAATCATCCTGCCCCACCGGACAGAATAGAAGGCTGTCATGCTAAGAAACTATCTCAGGGTTGCGGTGTGTCCACCGTGAACCAAAGCATTTGAACTTGGTGGCAGGAACCTCACTCCCCACCCCCCATCATCAATCGTATTTATTGAGCGCTTACTGTGTGTACTGTACTAAGCGCTTGGGAAGTACAGATTGGCGACATATAGAGACAGTCCCTACCCAACAGTGGGCTCTCAACGGGGCTTTGTGAAGCTCTTCCCGCCTCCTCTCAACCCTCAAACACAATCCACCAGTTTCCTAGTATTTGCAAGAAATAAAGGATTTTAACAATCGGACATCCGACGGGCAAGTGGCCGTGAATTGTCCCGGGGGACTTGGACCCAAGGTGAAATGCAAGCACCTTTTTGTTTCTTCCCTTTGTACGTCCGGCCTCATCTCTTAACGAGAGGATTTTATTGCCAGATTTTATTGCCAGTGCCCTAGCCGGGCACTGAGCAATTCACTGCCGCACACCAGTACACCTTTCATTGTTCTGTGCTGCACTGAGCACTCTCCAGAGGGAGGGCACATGCCAGCGGTGGGGAGATAAATCCTCAACTAGCCTGCCACGCTGCCCTTCAGCTGAAATCAGACATTCGAGTGGGTCATTTTTCCTTCCTCTTCCAATGGGGCTCAGCTAGGAAGGTAAAATGAGAGAAGCATGAGAAGGCAAGGCACTTCGCTGCCAAACCATTGACATGCAAGACACATCCGGGCAGGGCACCCAATGCAGAAACCAGCTCGGATCCCTCCCGAGCCTCACAATCAGGTGAAAGATCCAGAGTGCGGCACAATCGTCCCCAACTGGTCACCCCTTTCCTTTAGATGCGGCATTTTGGACCAGTGTCACCAGCCCCGCATCAGCTTCAGCATTGTCTCTCATCCCACCCCGCAGAACCCCTCCTTCCCCAAAGCCCAGCTGCACTCATTTCCCCAGAAACATCGGCTTGGTCATTCAGAAAAACTCCGCGGTGCGTGACCGACACACGGACCTTGAAAACTCACTTTCCGCGTGAAATTCCAGGTCGAGGTTCGGGGAAAATCCTAGTGGAACAAAAGCAGAAGAAAGGAAAGGGGGAGAGAGAAAGAGAGAGAAAGAGAGAGGGAGAAGATAGGCAGACAGACAGAGAAAAACAAATTTCCCTTGTCTTTCCGTTGACATCTGTTACTTTCTGCCTGCAAATCACCCCAATGCCCCGACTCACCGGTTTCTGCTGGTTGGGTGGAGATGCTGAGAGAAAGAAATGTAATCTCCCCTCTGCCTTTGTTGTCTGAGCTCCAAGCAAGAAATTCCTGCCAGGGTGGGGAGACGGCTTCTAGGTCCTAGTGCCTTGTCCAGCTTCTCCCGGATAACTCCAATTGGCAGGGGCGGGAGGGGAAAAAAAAATCACGGAGCCGATAGCCGGGCTACAGGGAGACAGGCGTGCTTCCTGGGACTACGCTAATAAAGAGAAGGGGACAGCTAAAATAACAGGAGATGGCAGTGATTTTTTACTCAGGCAAACCTGGGATGCTCTGCGGAGAAATGGGCTGGGCTCTTTTTGGGATTGGAAATTCCACACTGGGGGCCAGTACATTGATCTCATCAGCCCAGGGGGACAGACCGGGGCCAGACAAGCTCCGCTTCAGAAAAATCTGTGGTTTGTTTCATATCGCCTGAGTGATGGAGTGGGGGCGGGGGAGAGGATGGGGGAACCTTCCCCCGTGGAGGCTGACAGATGCATAAGGCGCAACCGTTTTTGATTCTGAAACCAAGGGAAGTGGAAAGGGATGGGGGTAGGATTGCTGCCTGCTGGACATGTTTTTTTTTTTTTTAAGAGCGGTATGAATAAAACTTGACTGATCTTCAAGCTTTTTTACAGACAGATCAAAGGGGGTGGCAAGCAGGCGCGGGACTGAAGGCTGAAGCCACAACAAACTCCCCTTGTAATCATCGAATTGTACTTTCCAAGGGCTTAGTACAGTGCCCTTGTACTTGTAATCATCGAATTGTACTTTCCAAGGGCTTAGTACAGTGCTCTGCACGCGGTAAGTGCTCAGGAAATACGACTGAATGAATCGTCCTCGGCAGTTGGCCACCTTGGATGAAGATCATGGGAGGGGAAGAGTAAAGGAGGAGATGTGGCGGAGTTGTGGGAGGGAGACAAATTTGGAGACGGAGAATCGAAGAGAGTTCTTCACTTTGGGTGAGGAGTGTGGTATCAGTCGAGCACGGGCTGTGGAGTCAGAGGTCATGGGTTCAAATCCCGGCTCCGCCACATGTCTGCTGTGTGACCTTGGGCAAGTCACTTAACTTCTCTGAGCCTCAGTTCCCTCATCTGTAAAATGGGGATTAAGACTGTGAGCCCCACATGGGACAACTTGATCACCTTGTATCCCCCCCAGCACTTAGAACGGTGCTCTGCACATAGTAAGCGCTTAACAAATGCCATTATTATTATTATTATTATTATTATTATTATTATTATTATTATTATGTACCCTTCACACCTGGGATATGAGTGAAAGTCACAATCCAGAGACATTAGCAGACAATGAATTGCAGGCTTATCCTCGAAAATAGGGTCACCCGCCATAAAATGGCCCAGTTGGCACTAACTGACTGATGTGATAGTTGAGTGGGAAGGTCAAAGACAAACCAAGTCGAGGAAATCAATCTCTCCAGATGAGACCTGAGCGAAGCCCAAGAAATTTGGTGGGGAACTCCCAGGCCTAAGGCAAGCATAGATCGACCCCCAGGGAGAGTCTTCTCCCCGTCCTCCCCCTCTCCATCCCCCCATCTTACCTCCTTCCCTTCCCCACAGCACCTGTATATATGTTTGTACATATTTATTACCCTATTTATTTATTTTACTTGCACATACCTATTCTATTTATTTTATTTTGTTAGTATGTTTGGTTTTGTTCTCTGTCTCCCCCTTTTAGACTGTGAGCTCACTGTTGGGTAGGGACTGTCTCTATATGGTGCCAACTTGGACTTCCCAAGCGCTTAGTACAGTGCTCCGCACACAGTAAGCGCTCAATAAATACGATTGATTGATTGATTGATTATAAGCTCCTCTCTAGACTGTAAGCTCGCCGTGGGCAGGGAATGTGTCTGTTTATTGTTTTACTGTACTCTCCCAAGCGCTTAGTACAGTGCTTTACACACAGTAAGCACTCAATAAATACAATTGAATGAATGAATGAATGAATGAATGAATGAGAGCAAGCAAAGAGGCAAACCCGAGCCACCCAAACACTAAACCATCCAATGGGGGTGGCCATTCATTCAGTTCTATACTAGGCATTCTGGTTTTCAGCTTGTCTCTTCCCTGTCCAGTTTTGATGGAGCACTGGAAACTTTCATTTATGCCCAATATTTTTTTTCAGCACCAAGATGCCCTCACCCTCAGCTCCGGCTGTTGAGTGCCAGGGCTCAGAATAACTATGTGCCAAGCACTGTACTAAGCTCTGGGGCGGATACAAGCAAACAGTCCCTGTCCCACGAGGGGCTCCAAGTCTCACTCCCCATTTTACAGATGAGGTAGCTGAGGCCCAGAGAAGTTAAGTAACTTGCCCAAGGTCACACAGCAGACAAGTGGCAGAGGCAGGATTAGAGGCCATGACCTTCTGACTTTCGGCCTGTGCTCTATCCACTATGCCACGCTGTGTTCATAAGAGCCTGGGAAGGGGACAGAACCCAATGGCTTTGGGGGGGGAAAGAGAGAGACAGGGAGACTGTGAGCCCACTGTTGGGTAGGGACTGTCTCTATATGTTGCCAACTTGCACTTCCCAAGCGCTTAGTACAGTGCCCTGCACACAGTAAGTGCTCAATAAATACGATTGATTGATTGATTGATTGAGAGGACATAGGGGTTCCCTTAATGAAATGCTCTTTTTGGGGGCAGACTTCAGAAAAGTGTTCCGTATGACACTGTCATCATCATCATCATCATCATCAATCGTATTTATTGAGCGCTTACTATGTGCAGAGCACTGTACTAAGCGCTTGGGAAGTACAAATTGGCAACATATAGAGACAGTCCCTACCCAACAGTGGGCTCACGGTCTAAAAGGGGGAGACAGAGAACAAAACCAAACATACTAACAAAATCACTGACCACGTGGCAATATGCATATAACATCACGTGTGTCCAGTTACCCATCACTCCACTCCTGTGCTTATATTGCAGAACACTAGCGGGGGGACTCTAGGTTCCAAGCTGACAGTGGCCATTTGGAATTCACCCTCACCTCAGCCCCACAGCATCTCTGTCCAATCAATCAATCAATCAATCAATCGTATTTATTGAGCGCTTACTGTGTGCAGAGCACTGTACTAAGTGCTTGGGAAGTACAGGTTGGCAACATAGAGAGACAGTCCCTACCCAACAGTGGGCTCACAGTCTAAAAGGGGGAGACGGAGAATGCTTTACTATTTCCCAAATCATCATCATCATCATCATCAATCGTATTTATTGAGTGCTAACTGTGTGCAGAGCACTGTTGTAAGCGCTTGGGAAGTACATCATTTATTTTCATTCCTAACTCCCCTGTAGTCTGTAAGCTCCTTGTGGGCAGGGGTCAATCGCGTCTACCAACTCTACCATAGTGTCCTCTCCCACGTGCTTAATAATAATAATAATAATAATGGCATTTGTTAAGCGATTACTATGTGCAAAACACTGTTTTAAGCGCTGGGGGGATACAAGGTGATCAGGTTGCCCCACGTGGGGCTCACAGTCTTAATCCCCATTTTGCAGATGAGAGAACTGAGGCCCAGAGAAGTTAAGTGACTTGCCCAAAGTCACACAGCCAACAACTGGTGGAGCCGGGATTTGAACCCATGACCTCTGACTCCAAAACCCGTGCTCTTTCCACTGAGCCATGCTGCTTCTCTGCTTAGAACAGTGCTTTGCACATAGTAAGAGCTTAATAAATGCCATTATTATTATTATTAATATAATACTACCGATGGATCCTTATTTCCTGTAACTCTGCCTCTTCTTCTACTTAGCAACATCCCACATCTCCCTCTTCCCATTGCTGCCACCAATTATTCCAGACTTTACAAGTCCTCATTTTTAGTTTCCATTCAGGACTCAATTATCTCTTCCAAAACTGATGGAGAGAACACAGATAATTGAACTCTCAGTGAATCCCCAAATTCTCATCTTTCTTTCCCACTAAATATAGTCCAGAGTTGTAAATGAGTTGCAGAATTGGCAGGCTAGTTTCTCCTTTTTTTTCCCTCCCCTATCCAGCGCTGGACTAGGGCCAGAGAAAAAACTTTGTGGACCCCCATCCAAAATTAAGCCCCTCAGAACACTCTATGTTACTTTTACATATTTACCATTCTATTTATTTTGTTAATGATGAGCATCTAACTTTAATTCTATTTGTCCTGACGACTTGACACTTGTCCACATGTTTTGTTGTCTGTCTCCCCCTTCTAGACTGTGAGCCCGTTGTTGGGTAGGGACCGTCTCTATATGTTGCTGACTTGTACTTCCCAAGCGCTTAGTAAAGTGCTCTGCACACAGTAAGCGCTAAATAAATATGATTGAATGAATGAATGACCAAAGAGAGCCTAGCCTATGGGAAGAAGATGAGGGGTGGTTGGGGGAGAAGAAAAGAAGTAAAGAGCAGAAGTAGGTGGAAAATTCTAGGCTAATCTACACTGCAATACCTGTGACTAATAATTGCATTTGCCATGCTTCCCAAAGGCCTCTCCCAAGATTTGTGGTCCCGGCCCCCCAACTTAAATTCATGTTCCCCCACTCATCTGCTGGAAAAACAAAGAGTCCCTACTACAGCCAGAATTGCCAGCAACGGCCTTCCCAAAGCCCTGACCTTCATTCATTCATTCAGTCGTATTTCTGGAGCGCTTACTGTGTGCAGAGCACTGTACTAAGCGCTTGGAAAGTACAATTCTGCCACAAATAGAGACAAGTACAATTCGGCAACAGAGACAATCCCTACGGATTCTGGTCCATGTGTGACATGACGATGTCTCACATCACCATTTTAAGGGAGTCTGTGGGATTTGGTTTGACTATTTAGGGTTGCTTTTGGAGTCCCCTGACCTTCCAAATCACTTCAGAGCCTTTGGGTTCCCCACCCAGGTCTGTGGGAAGCTGATGTGGTGTCTGAGCTCTGGAATTCATCGGCAGAATGTGCAGCAGGAGGAAGCTCGGTGCCAAATACTAAAAACAGTGGCCACAAAAGTGTCCAGAATCACATCAGAAAGGGAAAGGGGACGGGCCAACTGAAAACCAGTAACATTGGACCTTGGGCCTTCCTACGTATGTTGCTCTGCAAAGATGTTGCCAACTTGTACTTCCCAAGCGCTTAGTACAGTGCTCTGCACACAGTAAGCGCTCAATAAATACGATTGATGATGGAGAATCCCGGCCCGTCCTGGGAGTAGTTATCGAACCCAACCATGCCTCCGTCTTCTCTTTGCTTACAGGCCTCAAGCTTGGCTGCCATCTTCGCCCCTCGAAGCAGGTCTGTGAAGGGATACATTTGTGAAGAAAGGCGAGATGTTGGGAAAAACCCTATTGACCGAAAGACAAGGAAACATGGTAACATGGGAGGTTACGGCAGGGAGGTGGGGAGGGAGAAGGAGGAGGAGGTGGGAGGTTGTTGGGGAGGGGGAAGAGAAGGAGGATGAGGAGAAGGAATCAAGGTTCGCATCTTTGAAGAATTCAGTCTGTTCACTATTTTTAAATGAATAGAAAGAGTATGTGCAATTAAAAAGTCATGCCTTTCAAGAATGCCTAATTCCCCCTCTTTCTATTCCATCGTTCCATTCCATTCCATCCCTGCTGAGAGCTCACCTCCTCCAGGAGGCCTTCCCAGACTGAGCCCCTTCCTTCCTCTCCCCCTCGCCCCCCTCTCCATCCCCCCCATCTTACCTCCTTCCCTTCCCCACAGCACCTGTATATATGTTTGTACATATTTATTACTCTATTTATTTATTTTACTTGTACATATCTATCCTATTTATTTTATTTTGTTAGTATGTTTGGCTTTGTTCTCTGTCTCCCCCTTTTAGACTGTGAGCCCACTGCTGGGTAGGGACTGTCTCTATATGTTGCCAATTTGTACTTCCCAAGCGCTTAGTACAGTGCTCTGCACATAGTAAGCGCTCAATAAATATGATTGATGATGATGATGATCGTTGATTTTAGCTCTCGTGTACGTATATATTTTAATTGCTTACTGATGCTTTTATCATTTAAGCATGTGCTCTCATTTGTTGGCAATTGCACATTAGACAGTTTGCATCCACCGTCTGCGTCTCCTTTCAGATTGTAAGAGACTCAAGGGAAGAAGCGTCATCTGACTCCCAGCGCTTAGAACAGTGCTTTGCACATAGTAAGCGCTTAACAAATGCCATCATTATTATTATTATTCTACTCTACATTTCAAGGCATCTACTGAAGTTTTGCTCAATAAATGCACACGATGATTATGCAGTTAGAATTTATCTGTACGTATAAAAGAATGTCCACATCTGCCCTACTGAACCTATAATCTTTAGTTGGCAGCATCGTCTATTGAAAGAGTACAGGATTGTGTTATAATCCTGACTCTTCCACCTACCTGCTGTGTGACTCTGGGTGAGTCACTTAACCTCTCTGGGCCTTCGTTTCCTCACCTGTAAAATGGGGATAAGACAGATTGTGAGCCCTGTTTGGGAGTGGGACCGCGTTAGGTTTCATAGCCTTGTTAGCTGTCAATCAGGTTAATTCATTCAATCGTATTTACTGAGCGCTTACCGTGTGCTGGTAATAAATGCCATAATAATTATTTATAATTCTAATGAAAAAGAATCTCAAGTAATTGTGGTATTTGTTAAGCACTTGCTGGGTGTCATGCATTGTACTAAGCGTCAGGGTAGACACAGGTTGGGCACAGTTGGCTTGACTGTCTAAAAGCGTGGGAGAACAAGTTATTTGATCACCATTTAACTGGATGAGGAAACTGAGGCCCAGAGGAGTTAAGTGACTTGCCCAAGATCACCCAGCAGGCAAGTGGCAGAGCCAGTTGAGATCCCAAGTCTGTGCTCTTCCTATGAGGCCAAGGAACTTCTCGATGGGTTCTACTTCTTGACACTTACATATGACCGTCAGTAACAGATGGTTTTAGTACAGTTTTGGACGGAAGCAGAAGTGTGGACTAGATGACAAGTCTTGTCTCTGAGGACAACATGGTGGAGAGGGGAGACGGAAATCCTTTATAGGAAGCGGAGGCCAAACTAGTATCTCGATATCTTCTCCTCCTCGTGAGTGAAGAGAGGAGTTTTTGGTTGGTGATTTACCTGAATCAACAACCTTACAAGCTGCACCAGGCCAAGGACTCCTATCTCAGGGAGCTTTTTTAGAAAGAAAGGTGTTTCTGAGCCAGTAGAAATGGTGATCTCTGCTCCTGGTCAGTGTTGAGTTGTTCTGCTCCTCTCCAGGGACAGTCAGTGGACGAGGAACGGTGAGGGGTGGGATTTGGAGGTGACTTGTGAGACTCATTAGCAAAGTAGCCTCTCATCAAAGTAGCCTGTCTCTATGTTTTGTCTTGCTGTCTGTCTCCCCCTTCTAGACTGTAAGCCTGTCGTTGGGTAAAGACTTTATATGTTGCCGACTTGTACTTCCCAAGCGCTTAGTACAGTGCTCTGCACACAGTAAGCGCTCAATAAATACGATTGAATGAATCTCAAAATCTTTCCCAAGAATCATTCAACCACCCAGCAGTGGAAGCCTGCAGGGCCCATAACCCAGGATCGTAACTGTCCTCTGCTAGTTGTACTTAGGGAAGCAGTGTGGCCTAGTGGATAGAGCCTGGGACTGGGATTCAGAAGGACCTGGGTTCTAATTCCAGATCCGCCACTTGCGTTCTCTGTGACCTTTGGAAACGGTCTTCATTTCTCTGTGCCTCAGTTACCTCATCTGTAATACGGGGATTAAGACTGTGAGCCCCTTGGGGGACAGGGACTGTGTCCAACCTGATTAATTTGTTTCTACCCAAGTGCTTAGCACATAATAAGCACATAATAAGCACATAATAAGCATATTACCTGTGTATATATATATATATATATATATATATGTTTGTATAAATTTATTACTCTATTTATTTATTTATTTTACTTGCACATGTCTATTCTGTTTTGTTAGTATGTTTGGTTTTGTCTCCCCCTTTTAGACTGTGAGCCCACTGTTGGGTAGGGACTGTCTCTATATGTTGCCAATTTGTACTTCCCAAGCGCTTAGTACAGTGCTCTGCACACAGTAAGCGCTCAATAAATACGATTGATGATAATAAGCATTTAAGTTCCGTAATATATATACGTGTGTATATATAAACACGGATTAAGACTATGAGCCCCATATGGGACAGGGACTGTGTCCAACCCAATCACCCTGTATTCCCCACCCCCAGTACTTAGTACAGTGCCTGGCACGTAGTAAGCGCTTAACAAATACACAATTAATATTGTCATCATTAATAATAACCTTCACGGTTTCTTCTTCCTGGGTTTGAAGGCGCTCGATCAGCTCTCCCCCATTTACCTGACCTCACTGACTGAGGCTTTCCGAGACCCTAAAGGTGATCGAGCCCGGAAGCCAGGGCTCCGGACAGGTCCTGGGCTGGTGGTTTTCCTCTACATTCCCTATCGGCAGCTCTGGTCCCACATTTCCAGCTAAGCGTTAGGCATCCGGATTGTAACCCGGTGCTCTCGGGAAGGAACCTGGATCCAATGTCCCCCATTTAGGCCTGGCAGAGGAGGGGCTTTGCACAAAGTAAGCGCTTAACAAATGCCAATTATTATCATTCCCCCTTTTAGACTGTGAGCCCACTGTTGGGTAGGGACTGTCTCTATATGTTGCCAATTTGTACTTCCCAAGCGCTTAGCACACGGTAAGCGCTCAATAAATAGGATTGATGATGATGAGGGGCTGGCTGGAGGGGCGGGAAGAGATATGTATCCCTCTCTGTGGAAGCCCGGGAGATTGAGAGTCAAACCACCCGCTCCGCAGATCCCAATTACTTCCAGCCCATCAGCGCCTTTTCCAAGGGCTTCAGTTTCCCAGCTGTTACCACAGGCCGGAGGGAGGTGGGCCAGCCGAATCACAATTATTCCTACTATGTACGAGCAGACGGCTCCAAGCCTCTGCACAACAGCTGAGCTCAGCCTGAATCTGAACCCTAAGTGATGACTCTCTGCCTGCCAACATCATCAATCGTATTTGAGCGCTTACTTTGTGCACAGCACTGTACTAAGCGCTTGGGAAGTACAAATTGGCAACATATAGAGACAGTCCCTACCCAACAGTGGGCTCACAGTCTAAAAGGAAAAGCCCAACAGGATGTCTTCCTGTGGGCGGGCCTGCTGGCCCGGGGGTGGCTGGCAGCCGCCCGGCCTGTCCGAGTAGGAGCAGCTTTTGCTTTCTGAAGCAAGACCCCGGAGCCCTGTCCAGGAGCGGCGCTTGAGTCTGGCTTTTGTCCGGCCTGTGCGATGGAAGTGGGTTGCTCGTGCTGTCCGTGACTGAGGGAAATGGCTCCTACGTCAACATCAATCGTATTTATTGAGCGCTTACTGTGTGCAGAGCACTGTACTAGGCGCTTGGGAAGTACAAGTTGGCAACATGTAGAGACGGTCCCTACCCAACAGTGGGCTCACAGTCGAAAAGGGGGAGACAGAGAACAAAACCAAACATACTAACAAAATAAAATAAATAGAATGGATATGTACAAGTAAAATAAATAAATAAATAAATAGAGTAACAAATATGTACAAACATATATACATATATACAGGTGCTGTGGGGAAGGGAAGGAGGTAAGATGCGGGGGGAGACCTCTCGCCCACATCCTGCCTCTGGCCTGGAACGCCCTCCCTCTTTATATCCGACAGACGATTACTCTTCCCACCTTTGATGCCTTATCATCATCATCATCATCATCAATCGTATTTATTGAGCGCTTACTATGTGCAGAGCACTGTACTAAGCGCTTGGGAAGTACAAAGGCACGTCTCCTCCAAGAGGCCTTCCTTTCCTCCTCTCCACTCCTTCTGTGTCGCCCTGACTTGCTCCCTTTATTCATTCCTCCTCCTAGCCCCACAGCACTCGTGTACATATCTGTCATTTATTTCTCTTAATGTCTGTCTCCCTCTCTAAACTGTTAGCTCGTTGTGGGCAGGGAATGTGTGTTATACTGTACTCTCCCAAGTACTTAGTACAGTGCTCTGCACACAGTAAGTGCTCAATAAACATGATTGGCTGTTGGACTACCTCCCACCTCCCCCACATGTCTGCTGTGTGACCTTGGGCAAGTCACTTCACTTCTCTGTGCTTCAGTTCCCTCATCTGTAAAATGGGGATTAAGACTGTGGGCCCCACACGGGACAACCTCATCTCCTTGTGTTCCCCTCAGCGCTTAGAACAGTGCTCTGCACATAGTAAGCGCTTAACAAATACCAACATTATTATTATGATTATTATTACTTCCTGGTCTCGGCATCCGAGGTGTTTGAAAAATGCTTTACAGACCAATTGTCTCTCTTTGGGCCCCAGTGGACTGGATGTTGGCTCCTCATTGTCATCCTCCACCTGTATATATGTATATATGTTTGTACATATTTATTACTCTATTTATTTATTTTACTTGTACATATCTATTCTATTTATTTTGTTAATATGTTTGGTTTTGTTCTCTGTCTCCCCCTTCTAGACTGTGAGCCCACTGCTGGGTAGGGACTGTCTCTATATGTTGCCAACTTGTACTTCCCAAGCGCTTAGTCCAGTGCTCTGCCCACAGTAAGCGCTCAATAAATACGATTGATTGATTGATTGATTGATTGTCAAGGAGACAGTCACAAGTTGGAAAACGGCTTGGCCAGGCCTAGGAGTCAGGGGACCTGGGCCCTAATCTCGGTTCAACCAAACGCTTGCTGGGTGATCTTGGACAAGTCACTTCACTTCTCTGTGCCTCAGTTCTGTTCTCCCTCCTACTTAGACTGTGAGCCCCATGCGGGACAGGGACTGTGTCCAGTTTAACTTCCATCTACCCCAGTGCTTAGCACAATACCTGACAAATAGTAAGCACTTAACAAATACCATAAAAAAAAAGAAACTGGAAGTTTGTGGGGAAGGGACAATTCTGAGAGCTGCACAGAATAATCACGATGATGGTATTTGTTAAGTGCTTACTATGTGTCAAGCACTGCTCTAAGCACTGAGATAGATACAAGTCAATCAATCAATCAATCAGTTGTATTTATTGAGCACTTACTGTGTGCAGAGCACTGTACTAAGCACTTGGGAAGTACAAGTTGGCAATATATAGAGACGGTCCCTACCCAACAGTGGGCTCACAGTCTAGAAGGGGGAGACAGAGAACAAAACAAAACATATTAACAAAATAAAATAAATAGATTAGATATGTACAAGTAAAATAAATAAATAAATAGAGAAATAAATAAATAGGGTAATAAATACATACAAATATATACATATATACAGGAGCTGTGGGGAAGGGAAGGAGGTAAGGCAGGGGGGATAGAGAGGGGGAGGAAGGGGAGAGGAATGTTGCCGACTTGTACTTCCCAAGCACTTAGTAATAATAATAATAATAATTGGCATTTGTTAAGCGCTTACTATGTGCAAAGCACTGTTCTAAGTGCTGGGGAGGATACAGGCTGATCAGGTTGTCCCACGTGGAGCTCACAATCTTCATCCCCACTTTACAGCTGAGGTAACTGAGGCCCAGAGAAGTTAAGTGACTTGCCCAAGATCACACAGCAGACATGTGGCGGAGGCGGGATTCGAACCCATGACCTCTGACTCCAAAGCCCGTGCTCTTTCCACTGAGCCACGCTGCTTCTCTAGTACAGTACTCTGCACAAAGTAAGCGCTCAATAAATACGATGGAATGAATGAATTGCTGGGAGAAAAGAGCAGCGGTCTGAAGTGTCTGTCTCCAATCAGGAAATGGTGCTTTATTTTCTGTTGTAAAACAGAGGCTTTAGGCAGAAGAGGAGTCCCGAAAGCAAGGATACAAACTGCGACAGACAGCGCCAGCGACCTCGGCGGTCTCCAATCAGAGACTGCAATTTGGAGTCCGTGTTTTGGAAGGGGTGGTTTGTCACAATTGAACCCTCAGCCCGTCCTGGGAGAGGGGGCTACAGGAAAGGGGTCGGCAAACCGAGCACCAGAGCCGTGAATGGATTCAGAGCACAACCGGAGGTGCCAGTCTAGGAGCAGAAGGCTACACCGGGCCGCCTGGAATGACCAGAACGCCAACCCCATCTCAAGCATTTCCCTTTCAGCACAAACAAACGCCTCAACAAGGAGAAAACAGATGCATTTTTAGCCTTTCATCCGGTCTGAGGTGATTTCACTGAAGGCTTTAGGGTTGGCTGGGGTCTGGGCCTCAGCAAAAATGATCTTCAAGTGGCAGAACTGGAGCTGTTTATACTCTCAGTCATCCCTCTCTTGCGTGCTGCTGTGGCAACGGGATGCAGAGGTGAAACTCATCAATCGTATTTATTGAGCGCTTACTATGTGCAGAGCACTGTACTAAGCGCTTGGGAAGTACAAATTGGCAACATATAGAGACAGTCCCTACCCAACAGTGGGCTCACAGTCTAAAAGGGGGAGACAGAGAACAAAACCAAACATACTAACAAAATGAAATAAATAGAATAGATATGTACAAGTAAAATAGAGTAATAAATATGTACAAACATATATACAAACTCGTCTATCAAGGGGGAAAATCTCAGCCATGTGGGCAAACAGCCCCTAGTAGGGTTTTTCTCCCTTTCTGGGGTCTCTCAGCAAAAAGAACCTGAAGTCTAGGCACGTTTGTAAGGTATTATTCCTTCTCTCTCCCCCCTGCCTTTAGGTTGCACCCGTTACAGACAGCCAAAATGACTGGATAATAATGATAATAATTATGGTACTTGTTAAGCGCTTACTATGTGCCAAGAACTCCCAGGCCTGTACTCTAGCCACGCTGCCGGCGATTCATTCGAGAGGTGAATCTAGCCCAGTGCACACCCAGTGCTTGTGAAACTAGCAGATGGATGGGCATCTGGGGAGAAATGCTTCCCCCTAATCATGGGACTCCCTTCTCAGGATGGCACCTGGAGAGTTTCCAGGACTTTACCAGTCTCGACTACAGGAGGGAGAGTCAAGCCTGCCCTGTTTTATTTTGTTGTCTGTCTCCCCTTTCTAGGCTGGGAGCCCATTGTTGGGTAGGGATTGTCTCTCTGTTGCCAAACTGTACTTTCCAAGCACTTAGTACAATGCTCTGCACACAGTAAGTACTCAATAAATACGATTGAAGGAATGAAGGAATGAATTCCTAGCTTGGCCAGTGACTAGCGAGTGGAAGGCAATCTGCTAAAGTCAAAACTCCCCTGGGTTGGGCAGCCGGGGCATGGGAGAGAGTCGAGGGGGGAGACTCAAGTTTACGGAGCGGAAGGAGGCAATGGTAAGCCACTTCGGTATTTTTACCAAGAAAACTCTGGATCGAAATGGATCGTAAACCCCGACTGGATTTTCAAAGAAACTTGGAAACGAAAACTCCCCAGTCAAGGAGCCCAAGAGGTGAATTCACGTATTCATCCATAAGACGGGCCGGGGAGGTTCCAGTTAAAACTCACAGATGTCAGGATCCGGATTGGAAGTCCAAAGGCCCCCACATGCCTTGAGCTAAACAAGCAGAACAAGTTGCAGAGAGAAATTAATTGAAGGCACATGTTGCGAGCCCTTGCCAGTGGCTTCTGGGGCAATGTTTATTACTTAGGAAAGGAGAAGGAATTCCTTCCTGCGGAGTCAATCCAAGTTACCACTTCATTTCATTCATTCATTCAGTCGCATTTACTGAGCGCTTACTGTGTGCAGAGCACTGTACTAAGTGCTTGGGAAGTACAAGTTGGCAACATATAGAGACGGTCCCTACCCAACAGTGGGCTCACAGTCTAGAATGGGGAGACAGAGAACAAAATAAACATGTACAAATAAAATAAATAAATGAATAGAAAATAAATAAGGTGTTCACATTTACAAAACGTGCCGTTTATTTGGCTTTGTGAAAAACGCGAGCAGCCTCGTAACCTTGAATCCCTGGGCCCAGCCCCCCGTTTTGGGGCTGAGAAGCAGCATAGCCTAGTGGCTAGAGCACAGGCCTGGGAGTCCGAAGGTCATGGGTTCTAATCTCGGCCCCCACCACTTTGCTATGTGACCTTGAGCAAGTCACTTTATTTCTCTGGGCCTCAGTTTCCTCATCTGCAAAATGGAGATTAAGACTATGAGCCCTATGTGGGACAGGGACTATGTTCATCCTGATTATCTTGTTTCTATCCTAGTGCTTAGAACAGTGCCTGGCACACAGTTGGCACATAACAAATGCCATAATTACTATTATTATCATTAGGAAAAGAATCAGGAGTGATCTGTCTCTCTGTTCACCAGAGCGGCTTTCTAAGTGTGGTGATCAGGATGGGGTATTAGAGAAGCAGCATGACATAATGGTTAGAGCACGGGTTTGGGAGTCAAAAGGTCACGGGTTCTAATCCCGGCTCTGCCACCTGTCTGCTGAGTGACCCTGGGCAAGTCACTTCACTTCTCTGGGCCTCAGTTCCCTCATCTGTAAAATGGGGATTAAGACTGTGAGCCCCACGTGGGACAACCTGATCACATTGTATTCCCCCCCAGTGCTTAGAACAGTGCTTCGCACATAGTAAGCGCTTAACAAATGCTATTATTATTATTGTTATTATTATTCTGTGGGTCTCAGTTACCTCATCTATAAAATGGGGATTGAAACTGTGAGACCCATGTGAGGCAGGGACTGTGTCCAACCTGATTTGCTAGTATCCACTTCAGTGCTTAATACAGTGCCGGGCACACAGTAAGCGCTTAACAAATACCACGATTATTATCACTATTATTGTTAAGGAAGCAGGGAGGGATGGAGGAGAGGGAGAACAGATGACTGAGTGAATAAATGAAGAAGAAAAACACTCCAATAAAAAAGCCACCACTTACCAAGCTTGCTGGAAAAAAGAGTTGGGAGGATGAGACACTGGGAGATGAAAAATGAATCTGGGAAAGCCTCAGAAGCACTTAGCAAATACCATTATTATTATTATTAGCCATGGCTGTCCCCCAGACTGTAAACTTACAGTCCTCTACACTGTCAGCTAGTTGTGAGTAGGGGATGTGTCTGTTCATTGTTGTATTGTACTCTCCCAAGTGCTTAATATAGGGTTCTGCACACAGTACAATAAGTACCGACTGACATGACCTGGGATTTCAGGGGAACCGGCCCTGTCAGCAGACACTTGCTAGGTCTCTCGACCACGGCCCTAAACCCCCACTAACAGTCAATCAATCAATCAATCAAATTTATTGAGCGCTTACTATGTGCAGAGCACTGTACTAAGCGCTTGGGAAGTACAAATTGGCAACACATAGAGACAGTCCCTACCCAACATTGGGCTCACAGTCTAAAAGGGGGAGACAGAGGACAAAACCAAACATACTAACAAAATAGAATAGAATAGATATGTACAAGTAAAATAAATAGAGTAATAAATATGTACAAACATATATACATATATACAGGTGCTGTGGGGAAGGGAAGGAGGTAAGATGGGGGGGATGGAGAGGGGGACGAGGGGGAGAGGAAGGAAGGGGCTGAGAGGGCCAATGGCTTCCAGTCACACAGGCCACAGAGGCAGTGGCGGCAGTTCCCGTTGCTGCTGCTGGACAGAAAAAAGAAGAGGAAGATTTGGAGCTGGTCAGCCCCCTCCTCCAGTTCACGTCCCCCCCCATGGCTCCACATCCCCTTCTTCCCGCTGCTGTGAAGGAGGCATTCACTCCTGCCCTCCCCCTCAGAGGAACATCAGATCCCTGCTTTGGTGCCACGGCCAGATCGGACCCCGAAACGCACGATGGCCTGGCCCAAGTCAGGATGCTGACCACGCTGCTCTACCAGGGCGCGCTTAAAAACCAAACCCCCAAATCCCAGAGTGCGATGTGGTCACATAAGGAGTTGCTGGGTTGTGGAATTCACCCTTTCAGGTGAAGACGACAAACTCCTTCCTTCCCTGCCTCCATTTGGCGCCTCTCTGACTAGAGGAGACCCGGCTTACATTAAGCTGGTTTCAAGTTGACAAATCAAATAGGCCAAACCATGTCTGGTTCCTCCTCAGAACAGCTTCCCGGGACCCACTGGCCACATTGCAATTAACGGAGACATTTCTTCCTTCCACTCTAGGCTGGAAGCTCTTTGTGGGAAGGGATTGTGTCTGTTTATTGTTATATTGTACTCTCCTAAACGCTCTGCATTCAGTAAGCACTCAATAAATATAATTGACTGACTGAAGGAACGGCCTGAGCCATAGGCATGAGCAAGTAAAGCCCAGTTACTGAAGGACTTCCAGGCAATGGGAAGTAGTCTTCCCTTCAAAGCCCTACTGAGAGATCACCTCCTCCAGGAGGCCTTCCCACACTGAGCCCCCCTTTTTCCTCTCCTCCTCCTCCCCATCACCCCCCTCCACCTCCCCATAGCACTTGTATATATTTGTACATATTATTGTATTTATATTATTAATGATGTGTATATAGCCATAATTCTATTTATTCTGATGGTATTGACACCTGTCTACTTGTTTTGTTTTGTTGTCTGTCTCCCCCTTCTAGACTGTGAACCCATTGGCGGGTAGGGACCGTCTCTATATGTTGCTGATTTGTACTTCCCAATCAATCAATCAATCGCATTTATTGAGCGCTTACTGTGTGCAGAGCACTGTACTAAGCGCTTGGGAAGTACAAGTTGGCAACGTATAGAGACAGTCCCTACCCAACAGTGGCCTCACAGTGCTCTGCACATAGTAAGCGCTCAATAAATATGATTGAATGAATGAAATGAATGAAAGTAGTCTGAAATACCTGCTGTGGGAAAGATGGCAGCTCCCAGACTGGAATGAGGTCATTCTTTATATTGGTTTGGTGGAAAGAGAAACGTAAATGTCAATTAGACTATAACAAGAATGGCTTATTATGGCTAAAGATGGTTTTAGACTGTGAGCCCACTGTTGGGTAGGGACTGTCTCTATATGTTGCCAACTTGTCCTTCCCAAGCGCTTAGTGCAGTGCTCTGCACACAGTAAGCGCTCAATAAATACAATTGATTGATTGATTGATTTGGTTTTGTTCTCTGTCTCCCCCTTCTAAACTGTGAGCCCACTGTTGGGTAAGGACTGTCTCTATATGTTGCCGACTTGTACTTCCCAAGCGCTTAGTCCACTGCTCTGCACACAGTAAGCGCTCAATAAATACGATTGATTGATTAGTACAGTGTTCTGCACACAGTAAGCGCTCAATAAATACGATTGATTGACTATTCTTGCTGAGTTTTTCTACATAAACTGGGATCCCCGGTAATAATTATACTAGAGGTACGTGTTAAGGGCTTACTATGTGCCAAGCACTGTGCTAAGAGTGGGGAAGCTCATTCACTCAATCACATTTATCGAGCGCTTACTGTGCGCAACGCTTGGGAGAGTACGATATAACAATAAACGGTACAATAGAATGATAAGGTGGGAGGGAGAACAGGTATTGAATCCCCGTTTTACCGACGAGGGAACTGAAACATAGGGAAGTGAAGTGACTTGTCCAAGGCCACCTAGCAGACATGTGGCAGAGTGACTGTGAGCCCCCCTTTTAGACTGTGAGCCCACTGTTGGGTAGGGACTGTCTCTATATGTTGCCAACTTGTACTTCCCAAGCGCTTAGTACAGTGCTCTGCACATAGTAAGCGCTCAACAAATACGATTGATGATGATGATGGTCGTTCCACTAGGCTGTTTCCTGGCATCATTAGTGTCCACAGTGAATCCCCTCTCTCTGGCATTGCTTGCAACGTTAAATTTCCATACAAGAGCCAAGGTGGAGGCCTGAATCCTAGGCAGGATACAGCTTCTTGTGCCTCTGCTTGGTTGCTGCTTCACCTATATGCTGCACAAATTCATTCAGTCGTATTTCCTGAGTGCTTACTGTGTGCACAGCACTGTACTAAGCGCTTGGGAAGTACAAGTCGGTAACATACCGAGACGGTCCCTACCCAACAACGGGCTCACAGTCTAGAAGGGGGAGACAGATGACAAAACAAAACAAATATCACCTATACCCTCTTGACTAAGAGTTTGTTGGGGGCAGGGAACATGTTTTCCAACTCTGTTATACTGTGCTCTCCCAACCGCTTAGTACAGTGCTCTACCTACAGTAAGCACTCAGTAGATAGTATTGATTGATTTATTAATACACACAAGAGCTGGGTATATTTATATAGGGAAGAAACATGGCCTTGTGGATAGAGCATGGGCCTAGGAGTTAGAAGGACCTAGGTTGTAATCTCGGCTCCGCCACTTGTCTGCTGTGTGACCTTAGGCAAATCACTTCACTTCTCTGGGCCTCAGTTCCCTCATCTGTAAAATGGGGATTAAGACTGTGAACCTCATGTGGGACAGGGAGTGTGTCCAACCTAATTAGCCTGTATCTACCTTGATGCTTAGAACAGTACTTAATAAAGCGAGCCAAACTTCTCACTGTGCTTCGATCTCATTTATCTTGCCACCGACCTCTTGCCCCATCCTGTCTCTGGACTGGAACGCCCTCCCTCTTCATAACTGACAAGCAGTCTCCCCACCTTCAAAGTGCTAAACAAATACCATTATTATTATTACATAGGTGTTATAAGTAGGTCCTCGAGTTGAAATGTCAACATACATACCAATAAGGTATGATGCTACCAGCAGGGAGACTTGTCTTCTGTACAAAGGTGTGTGGATAATACAGTGGATAATCCCACCCACTTTGGATGTGGGTACAAATTGCCCATGGCTGCCTGGTTGCATTTGCTACCTGCAAGGTCGAAAGTCCAGCCCAGTTTTCATTTCTCTCTGTGTCACCATCTTCTCAAAGCCTTGGCTCATAAAATCATCCATTTCTAAATGCTGAATGCCAGACCCCTCCCTTTTCTGCTACGGAGTTGCAGCTGCCCGCATCTAAGCCATTTGGCTTCATTATATTTTATTCTCCCTCTGCTTCAGAGGTTCCTCACCATTGGCTTTAAAGCACTTAATCACCTCACCTCGCTGATTTCCCATTGCAACCTAGCCCACACACTTTGCTCTTCTAGAGCCCAACTTCTCACTGTACTTCGATCTCATTTATCTTGCCACCGACCTCTTGCCCCCATTCTGTCTCTGGCCTGGAACGCCCTCCCTCTTCATAACTGACAATCAATCTCCCCACCTTCAAAGCCTTATTAAAAGCACATCTCCTCCAAGGAGCCTTCCCCGACTAAGCCCTCATTTTCTCTTCTCCCACTCCCTTCTGTATCACCCTTGCACGTGGATTTGCACCCTTTATTCACCTATCCCTCAGCCCCGCAGGCCATTTTTATGGTATCTGTAAGCACTTACTCTGTGTCAAACACTTTAAGCACTGGGGTAGGTACTAGCTAATCAGGTTGGACACAATCCCCGTCCAACGTAGCACTCACAGTCTAAGTAGGAGGGAGCACAGTTATTCAATCCCCATTTTACAGTTGAGGAAACTGAGGTACAGAGAAGTGAAGTAACCTGCCCAAAGGCAAACAGCAAGCGATTGGCAGAGACAGGATTAGAACCCAGGTCCTTCTGACTCCCGGGCACATGGTCTCTCCACTAGGCCACACTACTTCCCAACAGACGCTCAAGTATGCGGAAGAAGTGGTCAAATGGTAGTGCACGTTAAAACCAAGTACAAAGCAACAAGAAGCTGCGACTGCAAAGAGGCTGAGGAAGGGCAAGAGTGATGGGAGAATGAGACACTGGGAGATGAAAAATGAATCTGGGAAAGCCTCAGAAGCACTTAGCAAATACGATTATTATTATTATTAGCCATGGCTGTCCCCCAGACTGTAAACTTACAGTCCTCTACACTGTCAGCTAGCTGTGAGTAGGGAATGTGTCTGTTTATTGTTGTATTGTACTCTCCCAAGTGCTTAATACAGGGTTCTGCACACAGTACAATAAGTACTGACTGACATGACCTGGGATTTCAGGTCCACTCGGTTAAGGTGTGGTACTCTAGCCCCGTCACTAAATCTCACTTTCTTTGTCTGCAAAATGAGGGCTGCTATGACCGTACGTCTCATGCTGGGGTGAGAAGGGTCACGCTGGACAGGGAGGACATGGGGGACAGCATGGGGGATTAACACGTCCAAGACTGAACTCCTTGTCTTCCCTCCCAAACCCTGCCCTCTCCCTGACTTTCCCATCACTGTTAACGGCACTACCATCCTTCCCGTCTCACAAGCCCGCAACCTTGGTGTCATCCTCGACTCCGCTCTCTCGTTCACCCCTCACATCCAAGCCGTCACCAAAACCTGCCGGTCTCAGCTCCGCAACGTTGCCAAGATCCGCCCTTTCCTCTCCATCCAAACCGCTACCCTGCTCGTTCAAGCTCTCATCCTACCCCGTCTGGACTACTGTATCAGCCTCCTCTCCGATCTCCCATCCTCTTGTTTCTCCCCACTTCAATCCACACTTCACGCTGCTGCCCAGATTATCTTTGTCCAGAAACGCTCTGGACATGTTACTCCCCTCCTCAAAAATCTCCAGTGGCTACCAATCAATCTGCACATCAGGCAGAAACTCCTCACCCTGGGCTTCAAGGCTGTCCATCCCCTGGCCCCCTCTTACCTCACCTCCCTTCTCTCCTTCTCCAGCCCAGCCCGCACCCTCCGCTCCTCTGCCGCTAATCTCCTCACCGGGCCTCGTTCTCGCCTGTCCCACCATCGACCCCCGGCCCACATCATCCCCTTGGCCTGGAATGCCCTCCCTCTGCCCATCCGCCAAGTTAGCTCTCTTCCTCCCTTCAAGGCCCTACTGAGAGCTCACCTCCTCCAGGAGGCCTTCCCAGACTGAACCCCCTCCTTCCTCTCCCCCTCCTCCCCCTCTCCATGCCCCCCCGCCTTGCCTCCTAGCCTTCCCCACAGCACCTGTATATATGTATATATGTTTGTACGTATTTATTACTCCATTTATTTTCCTTGTACATATCTATTCTATTTATTTGGTTAATACGTTTGGTTTTGCTCTCTGCTTCCCCCTTCTAGACTGTGAGCCCACTGTTGGGTAGGGACCGTCTCTATATGTTGTCAACTTGTACTTCCCAAGCACTTAGTACAGTGCTCTGCACACAGTAAGTGCTCAATAAATACGATTGACTGATTGATTGATTGATTGATGGGGGACAGCATCCAGCCGGCCTTGGATCCACCCCCAAAATGTTCGACTGTTTGATGTTTGACAGAAAACCGTGTTCATTTAGAGTGAGAAGCCGGTTGCTTTCGGAAAGCCAATGGTGCCATCTTCTGGCACCCTGATACCAACCTTCTTTCCTGCTTCTGTGGCAGATGTCCACAAAACCAATCTCGATTAAAAGGGGTGGTGATTTGATATTCCTTTAGAACACTTCCAATGGGAGCCTCCCGTGATTTGATATTCCTTTAGAACACTTCCAATGGGAGGCTCCCGATAGTATCCCCGGAGCCCCAAGAAGAACTGTCATGAATTCGGAGAATCGGATCCACTTTCAGGGGACAATGAAGTAACTGCTCAAGAGCTCTAACTGTGGCTTTGCTCAGGGTCCTTTCCTCTCTTCCCTTTACAGCATCCCTCTAGATTGTAAGCTCATTGTGGGCAGGGAACGTGTGCTTTCCCAATAAATACAACCGACTGACTGATGGCTTAGGAGTCCGAGGTCACGGGTTCAAATCCCGGCTCCGCCAGCTGTCAGCTGTGTGACTTTGGGCAAGTCACTTCACTTCTCTGGGCCTCAGTTACCGCATCTGTAAAATGGGGATGAAGACTGTGAGCCCCCCGTGGGACAACCTGATCAACTTGTAACTTCCCCAGTGCTTAGAACAGTGCTTTAGACTGTGAGCCCTTCTAGACTGTAAGCCTACTGTTGGGTAGGAACTGTCTCTATATGTTGCCAATTTGTACTTCCCAAGCGCTTAGTACAGTGCTCTGCACACAGTAAGGGCTCAATAAATATGATTGATGATGATAGTAAGTGCTTAACAAATACTATCATTATTATTATTACAAGACAAAACCAACCCTGGCAAATAAGCCCTGTCTGCATGGGATGGACAACCAGTCCTCCAAAATAATAAATGCAAAGTGTCATGCTTGCTTCAATGAGGCAGTTTTTACTTGAGCCTTTGAGAAGTCTACAGATTCTAGATTTCCTCTTCTGCCCCATTAAGTATGGGGTTATGGTCCCCATTAAAGCAGCTATTGTGTTCAAGGCACTGTTTGGACTATTTGATTTACTGGATCTGTTAAGCAGTTACCATGTGCCAGACAGAGAACTAAGCACTAGCATAAATACAGGATAATCAGGTCAGACACAGTCCCTGCCCGACATGGGGAACTCAGTCTAGGGGAGGGAGAAAAGGTAGGGAACCTCCATTTTACAGACGAGGTAACCGAGAATGATGGTGACGACGATGGTGTTTGTTAAGCGCTTACTGTGTGGCAAGCACTGTTCTAAGCGCTGAAAAGTGTTGTGACTTGCCCCAGGTCACAGAGCAGGCAAGTGTTGGAGTCAGGATTAGAACCCAGGTCCCCTTGTCTCGCAGGCCCGCACTCAATCCATCTTTCCACAGTGCTCCTCTATGAGCTTTGTGCCACTTTTGAGGTAGAGATGAACCGTGAGAAGGATCGGCTGGCTCAGGGACGGGTGGGCGACGGGCTCACCGGATGCACATTGCCAAGATCCACCCTTTCCTCTCCATCCACACCGCTACCCTGCTCGTTCAAGCTCTCATCCTATCCCGTCTGGACTACTGCATCAGCCTTCTCTCTGATCTCCCATCCTCCTGTCTCTCCCCACTTCAGTCTATACTTCACGCTGCTGCCTGGAGCATCTTTGTGCAGAAACGCTCTGGGCTTGTTATTCCCCTCCTCAAAAATCTCCAGTGGCTTCCAGTCAACTTACGCATCAGGCAAAAACTCCTCACTCTCGGCTTCAAGGCTGTCCATCCCCTCGCCCCCTCCTACCTCACCTCCCTTCTCTCCTTGTCCAGCCCAGCCCGCACCCTCCGCTCCTCCACCGCTAATCTCCTCACTATACCTCGCTCTCGCCTGTCCCGCCGTCGACCCCCGGCCCACATCATCCCCCGGGCCTGGAATGCCTTCCCTCTGCCCATCCGCTAAGCTAGCTCTCTTCCTCCCTTCAAGGCCCTACTGAGAGCTCACCTCCTCCAGGAGGCTTTCCCAGACTGAGCCCCTTCCTTCCTCTCCCCCTCCTCCCCCTCTCCATCCCCCCCATCTTACCTCCTTCCCTTCCCCACAGCACCTGTATATATGTTTGTACATATTTATTACTCTATTTATTTATTTTACTTGTACATATCTATTCTATTTATTTTATTTTGTTAGTATGTTTGGTTTTGTTCTCTGTCTCCCCCTTTTAGACTGTGAGCTCACTTCTGGGTAGGTACTGTCTCTATATGTTGCCAACTTGTACTTCCCAAGCGCTTAGTACAGTGCTCTGCACACAGTAAGCGCTCAATAAATACGATTGATGATGATGATGCACCCCCCCAAAGGGGACAAGTCATGCATGCTTTCGGGCCAATGGAGAATCCCTGCCCACTCCTGGCATGAAAGGACCTAGGCCTTTCTCTAATTCCTACCCTTTACAGCTCCACCATAAAGCCCTGGGTTCCAAACCCAGCTGCGTGGCCCTGGGCAAGTCAGACAGAGGACCTGGATTCTAATCCCGGCCCTGCCACTTGTCTGCTTTGCAACCTCGGGCAAGTCGCAACACTTTTCAGCGCTTAGAGCAGTGCTCGCCCCACAGTAAGTGCTTAACAAATACCACCATCATCATCATTCTCTGTGCCTCAGTGTCTTCAACTGAAAAATGGGGTTTCAATATCTGTTCTCCCTCCTACTTAGACTGTTAGCCCCATATGGGGCCTGATTATCTTGTAACGACTCCAACGCTCAGTACAGTGTTTGACAGAATAAGTGCATAAAAAAAATACCACAATTATTATATCCAAGATTCAGGGAGCTGCCCGCTGTTAGGTGAGGGTGGGGAAGAGATATTACCCTCACCCCACACGTCAGTCACCTACCCTGAGACCTGTAATGCCAACCGATCTTATTCCCAACCCACTTCCTGTTAGCTGTGATTCTTGCAGGGAGTAATAAACTCTAGAAATCAATTATTAGAATATTTGCTTCCTGGATTTTTTGGACCACGGATCCAGGGATTAAGGCTAGCACACATTATGGAATCCAAGCACCGGGTTCTCCGTCCTCCTGCAGCCCTCCCCTGCCCCGCCACAACCAACACAAGAGAAGCAACATGGCCTAGTGGATTTAGCACAGGCCTGCGAATCGGAAGGACCTGGGTTCTAATCCCGGCTTCGCCGCGTATGACCTTGGGCAAGTCATTTCACTGCTCTGTGACTCAGTTGCCTCATCTGTAAAATGGGGATTAAGACTCTGAGCCCCATGCGGGACAACTTGGTATCCATCCTGGCTCTAAGTACAGTGCTTGGCACCTAGTAAGTGCTTAATAAATACCCTGAAAACCCCCCACAAAGAATATGCCCATCGGTTCATTCATTCATTCATATTTATTGGGCGCTTACTGTGTGCAGAGCACTGTATTAAGCGCTCAGCTGCATCTCCCCATCACCCGGAGCCTTGAAAACAACCAGAGCACGGCCTTTAGAGTCAGAGATCATGGGTTCAAATCCCGGCTCTGCCAACTGTCAGCTGTGTGACTTTAGGCAAGTCACTTCACCTCTCTGTGCCTCAGTTACCTCATCTGTGAAATGGGGATTAAAACTGTGAGCCCCCTGTGGGACAACTTGATCACCTTGTAACCTCCCCCAGCGCTTAGAACAGTGCTTTGTACATAGTAAGCGCTTAACAAATGCCATCATCATCATCATCATTCTTTAGGACCCCGGCTTGGCTGTTCTTTCTGTGGGCCTCAGTTCCCTCATCTGTAAAATGGGAAATGTGACCGTGAGCCCCACATGGGACAGGGACTGTGTCCAACCCAATATGCTTGTAATAATAATAATAATAATGGCATTTATTAAGCGCTTACTATGTGCAAAGCACTGTTCTAAGCGCTGGGGAGATTACAAGGTGAACAGGTTGTCCCACGTGGGGCTCACAGTCTTAATCCCCATTTTCCCGATGAGGTAACTGAGGCCAGAGAAGTGAAGTGACTTGCCCAAAGTCACACAGCTGACAAGGGGCGGAGCCGGGATTTGAACCTACGACCTCTGACTCCAAAGCCCGGGCTCTTTCCACCGAGCCACGCTGCTTGTATCTACCCCAGAGCTTAGTACAGTGCCTGGGACATAGTAAGCGCTTAACAAATACCATTATTATTATTATTATTCTTGAGGGACTGTAAAGAAGGGCTCGCTCCCGCTCTGCTCTCAGCTTTTTCTGGCTGCCCCAGCGGCAGGCTTGCGTTCTTACCTGGGGCCCAGAGCCACGCTAACACATAGTAACGATTCCCAAGGCAGACAGCGGCACCTCACGGGGCCGGGACGGCCGGGCTCCCAGGATTGCTGTTAATCTTGCGGGGAGTGAAGTCACGCAGCCGAGTGGGGGCCGGGGCTCGGGGATGGTTTCACAATCAGGGTGATTTCGGAGGCTCGCATCACTCCTGGCGCTCAGCGTGAAGACTCACTTTTCATCAGATTTAAAGCTCCGCAGAGCTCCCAGAGCCAGGAAGGGTGGAAGCTGGAGGGCTGTTTTCCAGATAATCATCCTCTCCGCTCTGCTTGGAAATCCCCCTTTTGATCCACTGACAGTCGTGCTGATTGATGACACTTGCTACTCCAGGTTCTTCTGGTCCCTTACCAAATCAATCACTTCATCAATGGTATTTTAAAAGGCTTCCTCGGTGGAGAGTACTGCGTTAAGCACAGGGAAGAGAGGACCAGAGTACGTAGCCATGTCCTGCCTCTGGCCCCCTCTTCACATCTGACAGACCCACCTTTTAAGCCTTATAAAATCGCATCTCCTCCAAGAAGCTTCCCTAAGCCCTTATTTCCCCTACTCCCTCTCCCTTCTGTGTCACCCTTGCATTTTTGTGCTCTTTAAACCTTTGCTATTCACCTCACCCTCTGTCCTAGTGATTAATCGGGGAAGGCCCCTTGGAGGAGATGTGATTTTACTAAGGCTTTGAAGGTTAGCGTTTGTGGAGTGGAGTGAGTGGACTGGGTTGTTGTAGGAGCTCAACGAGGTTAGGTGGAGGGAGAGCGCTGATTGAGGGCCGTAGAGCTGACGGTAAGGAGTTAGGGTGGAGAAGTGTTAGCAATTATTGGAGGTTTTGAGGGATAGGGAGACACGCACAGAACTTAACCCCAAACCTCCTCATCTCACAGCCTCAGGAGGGAAGAGGTCAGGACGATGATCAGCCTCTGGCGACCCCACGAAGGAAAAGGGGGTAGCCTCACAAACGGATGATGACACCTTGCTTAAGTCTCTGCTGGCTTCTTGGTGGACGTAACACACCGGGGACTTTTTAATGATGGCCTGCTGGGCTCCTCTGCCCGCTGCCCAGGCAGAGCTGTGTCTCAGGTGCCCTTGAGCGAAGTTAGCGGAGAGCCAGAAAAAACATCCCTCGCAACTCGCCTGAATCTCCTCCCTGGGGATCGGTTCCATTTAGTTTCCAGTTTAAAATCTCCTTTTGTTTTCGGGCTGGAGGGATACGCTCTGCCACAGAATTAGCAGGGCAACCATCACTCGTTTTACAACTGAATGGAAATGATTGTTTTTTCCACCAACAAAAGCTTTAGTGTGGCCTCGCGGTTAGAGCACGGGTCTGGCGGTCAGAAGGACCCTCGCTCCTCCACTTGTTGGCTGTGTGACCCTGTGCAAGTCACTTCATTTCTCGGGGCCTCAGTTACCCCATCTGCAAAATGGGGACTGATTAGGAGCCCTATCTAGGACATGGACCGTGTCCAATCTGTGGAAACCGACTCTTAACCAGCCTTACTCCACCTTCTCTCCATTTTGCATTAATCTACCTTGTTTTCCTAAATCGTGCTTCACTCCACCCTTCCTCTGCCATCAATAGGAGCCACACCCCGTCGTCTATTAAGAAAAATGGAGCCAAACGTAATTGGATCCTATTGTTGGAGGGAAGGAACACCACGCCCATCATAGACTATAAATAACTACCGGCCTTTCAGTGATGAGGTTGAGCCCACTTTTATTAACAGTAATAATAATCATAACGGTATATGTTAAGCGCTTACTATGTGCCAAGCACTGTTCTAAGCACTGGGGTGGATACAAGGTAATCAGGTTGTCCCACATGGGGCTCACAGTCTCAAACCCCATTTTAGAGATGAGGTAACCTGAGGCACAGAGAACTGAAGTTACTTGCCCAAGGTCACGAGCGGTGGAGTGGGGATTAGAACCCACATCCTCTTGACTCCCAAACCCACGCTCCTGCCACTAGACTAAGCCGCTTCTCTTTCAGGGCAACAGACTCCGTCCGTCCTCACCCATACCGGTCTGTATTAAAATTGCAATAAAAACCTCTTGTGCTGTGTTGCTGCGACTTGAGTATTTTGTTGGACTCAACAAACCTAACTAGCTTGGATCTATGCCAGCGCTTAGCATAGTGCCTGGCACAAAGTAAACCGTTAACAAATACCGTTAAAAAAACAAAAGAGGGTTTCTTTTTGGGAAAAGGGCTATAAACACAGCACCTTACCATGGCGAGATCACCATCCACACCCCAGAAACCCCCTTTCTGAATCTACATGAAGAATCCTATCCCTTTCCCTTTCTTCTGAGCTTCTAACTTTCTCAAGGGTAGGATGGTGGCCTCTTTAACCTAGCTGCTCTTGGAAGTGGTACATATTCATCCATATCTGTCTTCTTGCTCCCTGCATTAGACTGTAAGCTTTTCAGGGGCAGGATGGTGGCATCTTTAACCTGGATGCTGTTTGACCTAGTGTATAATTTGGCCGTTTCTGTCTGCTTACTCCCTCCATTAGACCCACTGTTGGGTAGGGACTGTCTCTATATGTTGCCAACTTGTACTTCCCAAGTGCTTAGTACAGTGCTCTGCACACAGTAAGCGCTCAATAAATACGATTGATTGATTGATTGACTGATTGAAGGTTTCTCAGGGGCAGGACGATGGTACCTTTGACTGCTAACATCCCTTCCAAAAGAAACTTCCTGGGAAACCCAAGAAGGTCTACTTGAAATACACCCAGTTCTTCTAAGATGTGGAGTTGGGATTCTTGCCAGACCCAACGTTCCAAAAACTCACCGGGCCCAATTTCGCATGCCCACCAAACCAACCTTTTCTGGGGGACTCCACAACCCTCTGTACCCAGAAACATTGTCAGTTTAAAGTCCCCTAAACCTCTAACCTTAATGTTCTACCTGACTTTTAGACTGTGAGCCCACTGTTGGGTAGGGACTGTCTCTATATGCTGCCAATTTGTACTTCCCAAGCGCTTAGTACAGTGCTCTGCACACAGTAAGCGCTCAATAAATACGATTGATGATGACTTGCCTTGTGACCCCAGCAATTCTGGAGGGACAGGATCACCTCGTGACTTCCCCAGCACTTGGAACAGTGCTTTGCACATAGTGAGCGCTTAACAAATGCCATCATCATCATCATTATTATTATTATACTAAGTGCTAGGTGGATTTATACAAATCAGGCTGGACAGAGTAAACAGCGTTTGCAATTTGTTCCATGAGAATAAGTGTTAACTGAAAGAGCTTTAAAGGGTAATTCTCCACAGGAATTAATGTTAAATGGGGATTAAGACTGTGAGCCCCCCGTGGGACAACCTGATCACCTTGTAACCTCCCCAGCGCTTAGAACAGTGCTTTGCACATAGTAAGCACTTAACAAATGCCATCATCATCATCATCATCATAAGCCAGCTGAGCCATTAACTATGAATAGGAGGGCAAGTCTGCTCTGACCTTGTTTTGTTGTGGGGGGTTGGGGGGTGAGTATTTGTTAAATGTTTACTATGTGCCAAGCACTGTTCTAAGCACTGGGGTAGATACACGCTCACCAGGTTGGACAGGATCCCTGTCACATATGGGGCTCTCAGTCTAATAATGATAATAACAATATATTATTATTATTATTATTATTATTATGGTATTTGTTAAGTGATTATTATGTTCCAGGCACTGTATTAAGCTCTGGAGAGAGAACAGTTATTAAACCTCCATTTCGCCATTGAGGAAACTGGGGCAAAGAGAAGTGAAGTAACTTGCCCAAGGTCATACAGCAGACAAGGGGTGGAGCCTGAATTAGAACCCAGGACCTCTGGCTCTGAGACCCGTGCTTTATCCACTGGGCCACACTGCTTCCCAGTTGCAATGACCAAATAATGATAATTACGGTACTTGGTAAGCGCTTACTATGTCCAAGGATCCCAGATTTCACAGAAGTCTCGACCGCAACAGGTCCAGCACCCAGCAAGAGAAGCAGCATGGCTCAGTAGGAAATCAATCAATCAATCAATCAATCGTATTTATTGAGCGCTTACTGTGTAAGAGCCCAGGCTTTGGAGTCAGAAGCCACGGGTTCAAATCCCGGCTCCGCCAGTTGTCAGCTGTGTGACTTTGGGCGAGTCACTTCTCTGTGCCTCAGTTACCTCATCTGTAAAATAGGGATTAAGACTGTGAGCCCCACGGGGGACAACCTGATCATCTTGTAACCACCCCAGCGCTTAGAACAGTGCTTTGCACGTCGTAAGCGCTTAATAAATGCCATCATCAGCATCATCATCATTAATCATATTTATTGAGCGCTTACTGTGAGCAGAGCACTGTACTAAGCGCTTGGGAAGTACAAGTTGGCAACATATAGAGACAGTCCCTACCCAACAGTGGGCTCACAGTCTAAAAGGCAGTCTAAAAGACTCATCATCACCCAGGCTATGTCCAGGCACCCCACGAATCACCTTTCTTACTCAACTTCCACCTCTCTGAGGCAGAGGGAAACGAGCAACACCCTGCCAAGAAAGGAACTCTGTCCCCGTGTCCCTGGCTTGACGGATAGCGCCTGTGCTGAAAGGATAAAATGAGCAGTGGGGATGCAGCCCCCCATGCCCCCCGGGAGAGCCTGGAGCAGGGAAGCCAAATGCCCCCTTAAGATCTTCCTGGAGGCCGTGGGCCAGCCTGCCTCCATCAGCCCCATTCCTCTCCCGGGACGGCTTCCACAAAACCCACGGGAGCGGAAGGTGTGAGGTCCCGTGGGCCGCCAGAGCCACCTGAGGAGAGGCTTCTGAGTAAATGCCCCATTCCCCCTTGGTACAAGGGCCCTAGTGAGGCGGGGAGGACAGGGCACAGTCTGAACGCCCAGTGCGGGTAACTACGGCTGCGGGGACAGAAAAGCACCTGTCCCCCCCGGCCGGCTTGCCGTGACGGAGCCAAAGGTGACGCTGAAGAAAGGGACACCCACAGGGAGCGAGAGATATGAGGTGGCGATAACGACTACAGGAGAAAGGTTAAAAGAT
This sequence comes from Tachyglossus aculeatus, assembly GCF_015852505.1. NCBI lineage: Eukaryota > Metazoa > Chordata > Mammalia > Monotremata > Tachyglossidae > Tachyglossus > Tachyglossus aculeatus. The sequence goes on along the minus strand of NC_052071.1, from coordinate 14,408,658 downwards.
CCATGAAGAAACAAAGTCAGTTGAAACAGGCCAAGACCGGCCAGAGAAGCAGAAGGACCTTATCTGCTGCGTGACCCTGGGCAAGTCACTTTTCCGTGCCTCGGTGACCTCATCTGGTAAATGGGGATTAAGACTGTGAGCCCCATGTAGGACATGGACTGTGTCCAACCTGATTATTTTGTGCCTACCCCAGCGCTTAGAACAGTGCCTTAAGAAAGGCATGTAAGTGCTTAACAAATACCAGAAAAAAAAAAGTTTGGAAAAATCAACTCTCCTCGGTGACAGGACCCGACTTCGGGCCCTTGCTCTATCACAATAATAATACTAATAATAATAATTGTGGTATTCGTTAAGCGCTATGTGCCAAGCACTGTACTAAGTGCTGGGGTGGATACATGCAAATCTGCTGGACACAGTCCCTGTCCCACGAGGGGCTCACAGTCTCAATTCTCATTGAGGTAATTGAGGCACATTTGGGCAAGTGACTCGTCCAAGGCCACCCAGCAAAAATGTGGCAGAGACAGAATTAGAACCCTTGACCTTCTGATCCCCAGGCCCGTGCTCTATCCACTACGCCACCCTGCTTCTCTATCCCACGAGACAGAACTTTTTATGGGAAGGAAATGTGTCCACCAAATCTGCTCTACTGTATCCTCCCAAACGCTTACTACAGTGTTCTGCCCCCAGTAAGTGCTCAATAAATACGACTGATGCTTAGAGGCCATGAGCAAAGGCTGCAGACAAAAGATCTATTTCTCCCCGCTGAAAATAAACAGGTCATACTTAAAGAGGGTGAAAGCCACCAAGATCCATACGGAGTACACCTAGGAGCCCACTAAGTAAAGATTCCCGTCAATCAACTTAAAATGTCCCATAAAGCCATGGGCTGCTATTATTTTTCAAAAGGAATTGCGAGAGTTTACCAAAAGAAAATCCCTGGGATCCGTGAGGCTCTGAGAAGAGATGTAATTATCGGATATTTCTTCGGGGAGTTAAGACATTAAGACGGTAATGAGCAAACAGCAGGAAAAGGGAGTTTTGCAGGAACATAGATGCCTAGACAACACCTTACACAATGTCTACTAGGTGGGAAGTAGGGGCCAAGAGAGTGGGAGGGAAGAATTGGGGATAGAGCACAGGCCTGGGTATCAGAAGGTCATGGGTTCTAATCCTACCTCTGCCACTTGTCTGCTGAGTGGCCTTCGGCAAGTCACTTTGCTTCTCTGGGCCTCAGTTACCTCATCTGTCAAATGGGGATTAAGAATGTGAGCCTCTTGCGGGACAGGGACTGTCTCCAACCCTTGGTGGATTTGCTTGTATCCATTGGTTTTGTTCTCTGTCTCCCCCTTTAAGACTGTGAGCCCACTGCTGGGTAGGGACTGTCTCTATATGTTGCCAACTTGTACTTCCCAAGCGCTTAGTACAGTGCTCTGCACACAGTAAGCGCTCAATAAATACGATTGATGATGATGATCCCAGAGCCTAGTACAGCGCCTGGCACATAGTAAGTGCTTAACAAATACCACAATTGTCATCATTACTGTTATTTGTGGGACAAGCTGGCCTGGGTGTCTGGGATGGCTTGCAGCTCTGGGGGATGTTGTTCATTGTATACGTTGCCAACTTGTACTTCCCAAGTACTTAGTACAGTGCTGTGCACACAGTAAGCGCTCAATAAATACAATTGATTGATTGTAATCACTCTCACTTTACAAATAATAATAATAATAATAATGTTGGTATTTGTTAAGCACTTATGTGCAAAGCACTGTTCTAAGCACTGGGGAGGTTACAAGGTGATCAGGTTGTCCCACCTGGGGAGCTGACAATCTTAATTCCGATTTTACAGATGAGGGAACTGAGGCACAGGGAAGTGAAGTGACTTGCCAAAAGTCACACAGCTGACAGTTGGCGGAGCTGGGATTTGAACCCATGACCTCTCGCTCCAAAGCCCGTGCTCTTTCAACTGAGCCATGCAATGAAGCCAAAAAGATTTTTTGCAAGTGCAGTCTCATCTTTCTCCCCTCTGGCCCCAGGCAAGCTCCCTCTCCTCCCAACTCGGTGGCATTTGTTCAGCACTTCCTATGTGCCAGGCACTGTACTAAGCACTGGGGAGGATACAAGCAAATCGGCTGGAAACAGCCCCTGTCCCATGTGGGGCTCATAGTCTCAATCCTCATTTTACAGATGACATCACCGAGTCCCAAAGAAGTGAAGTGACTTGTCCAGGGTCATGCAGCAGATAAGTGGCGGAGTTGGCACTGGAACGCATGATCTCCTGGCTCCTAGATTTGCAAGCAAAGCTGCAGAGCCATGGAAACTCAATGAGCCCTGGAAGAGAATTTGCTGCCCAAAGAGCTCTAGTCAAATATTAATGGGGAACCCCCAAAATCCTCAGGTCTGGGACAATCTGAGGGCAAACAGTGGTCTGTGCCCAGACACATTTGTAACGGAAGTGGAGGAAGACTAACCTCCCACCCAACTTTCTCAAAGCCCCTGAACGACTCTAAATCGGACTATTCCCTCCCACGTTCCTCTTGTCCCTCTCTCGCCAGACCCTCGTTTTCGCCATATAAAACCATTCTGTCCTGGGGGCCGCTTTGGTTTTTGCCATTCCTGCAAAAGCAAACAATTCCCCACGTCCCCTGAAGATGGGAAGCCGGGCCATCTGTAGCCGTGCATCACGTTAATGGGAGAAGGGGCCCGAGAGAGGGATTTCACAATTTTCCAGACCATCTCCGCCTTGCTGTATATATGTTTGTACATATTTATTACTCTATTCATTTATTTTACTTGTACATATCTATTCTATTTATTTTATTTTGTTAGTATGTTTGGTTTTGTTCTCTGTCTCCCCCTTTTAGACTGTGAGCCCACTGTTGGGTAGGGACTGTCTCTATATGTTGCCAATTTGGACTTCCCAAGCGCTTAGTACAGTGCTCTGCACATAGTAAGCGCTCAATAAATACGATTGATGCTGCTGCTGCTGCTGCTGCTGGGCAAACCCTGGTTCAAATGTCCAGGGTTTGGGTTAGAAACTGTGGGAAATCCTTTAGCCTGATCCCGTTAATATTAATCCCGGAGAATAAACTTCTACTTTCCATCCAAGGAGGTCAAAGCAGAGGATAAATGTGAATTCAAAGGGAGTTCATGGTGCCCTGACTCAATTTGGGCTGTTTAAACAAGCAATCAGTGGTACTTATTGAGCACTTACTGTGTGCAGAGCACTGTACTAACTGCTTGGAAGAGTACAATACGAGTTCGGTAGACATGTTCCCTGCTCACAGTGAGTTCATAGTCTAGATGGGGAGAAAGACATGAATATTAATCGATGATTTATACGTATTTGCTGTGGCGCCGAGGGTAGGGGAAAGAGGAAATGTCCTAAGGGTAAGGTCGTGGAGTGTCAGGCAATAGGAAATGTGGGGATTTTCTATGAATTTGTCCATACCTCCAATGGATTAAACCTACGTGAACTCTCATTCCAAGGAACTCGGGGCAGCGTTGTCTACAGGTTAGAGCCCAGGCCTGGGAGCCAAAAGGACCTGGGTTCTAATCCCTGTTCTGCCACTTGTCTGCTGTGTGACCTTGGGCAAATCACTTCACTTCTCTGTGCCTTGATTACCTCATCTGTAAAATGGGGATTAAGGCCGTGAGCCCCACATGGGACACTGACTGTGTCCAACTTGATTACCTTGGATCTAGCCCAGCTCTTAGAACGGTGCCCGGCACCTAGTAAACGCTTAACAAATACGCTAAAAAAAAAATAGGACATCCTCACGAATTTCCAGTCTGTCCTGAACCTACCATCCAAGGACTGTTGTGGGGGGAGGGCTTGGATCATGGAAATCCCTCCGGAAAAGCTGTACCAGCTGGAGAGGGTTTTCAGGCTTCATTTGGTGGTCCATTCCGCTGGGACCCCTCAAGGAGCGCCGAACCAAAGTGATCCTTCTGGTCTCCGGAAGGATTTGAATCAGACAGGGTGCCCTGAGGCCTCTGTTTTCCTCCTGAGGCAGTGTGTTTCCCCCAGCTTCCTCATCATCATCATCAATCATATTTATTGAGCGCTTACTGTGTGCAGAGCACTGTACTAAGCGCTTGGGAAGTACAAATTGGCAACATATAGAGACAGTCCCTACCCAACAGTGGGCTCACAGTCTAAAAGGGGGAGACAAAACCAAACATACTAACAAAATAAAATAAATAGAATAGATATGTACAAGTAAAATAAATAGAGTAATAAATACATATATATATATATATATGTATCATTTTTGTGAATGCACATTTGTGCATTCCTACCCTTCAGTGGGTGGACTGAATTCTCCTTGAACTGGCTAATTGCAGCTAACTTCTAAGGAAGGCCCCTCTACTTCTGAAATATCCGGGTTCGGTTCTTTTGAGAGCAACCTTTTTTCTACCGGGGCAAACCTTTTTTCTAAGGATTTTCAGCCAGAAGGAAAGGAAATCGGGTGAGAATTCGTTCACCCACTTTCCAGGGGACAAAATTCTTACAGGAGAGTATGAGCTTCCTGCCCTCCCCACCCTCCGTGAAGGGCTGGGGGACTCCGGCAGGGAACGTGGGCTGTCTTGCCACCTCCACTTGGAAGAAGAGACTGAGGCTGTAAGGGTGGTTCCTTCTCTGGGGCTCAATAATAATAATGATGATAATAAAAATAACGGTGGTATTTGTTAAGCGCTTACTATGTTCCAAGCACTGTACTAAGTGCTGGGGTGGATACAAGCAAATCAGGTTGGGGACAGTCCCTGTCCCACGTGGGGCTCACAGTCTCCATCCCCATTTGCATTCTCCCAAGCACTTCGTACAGTAAGCGCTCAATAAATATGACTGCACGAATGAATGAACCCAAATCCTCCTGATTCTCAGGCCCACGCTCTATCCATTAATAATAATGATGATGATGGCATTTATTAAGCACTTACTATGTGCAAAGCACTGTTCTAAGCGCTGGGGAGGTTGCAAGGTGATCAGGTTGTCCCTCGGGGGGCTCGCGTTCTTAATCCCCATGTTACAGATGAGGTAACAGGCACAGAGAAGTGAAGTGACTTGCCCAGAGTCACACAGCTGACAACTGGTGGAGCCGGGGTTTGAACCCATGACCTCTGACGCCAAAGCCCGGGCTCTTTCCACTGAGCCACGCTGCTTCTCTTCCCTCCCCGCTCTCCCCTTCTAGGGCTTCTGCACAGGTGCACGAGCCACAGAAAATCCCAGAGCAACTGGCCTGCCAAATACGGTACCAACACTCCCAGTTTACGGATGAGGAAGCCCCGGTACAGATGGGTCCAATCCCCCAGTATGTTCCCTCCTCCCTTCTCTTTTCCTCTTTCCTTTCCCTTTTGCTTTATTGTAGCAGCCAATCAAGCAGTCTACAGCACGTAGTACAGTGCTTTGCACACAGTAAGTGCTCAATAAATGCGACTGAATTGAATGAGGAGGAGCTGTAGACTGCTTGATTGGCTGCTGGCAGTTTAATCAATCAATCAATCAATCAATCGTATTTATTGAGCGCTTACTATGTGCAGAGCACTGTACTAAGCGCTTGGGAAGTACAAATTGGCATCACATAGAGACAGTCCCTACCCAACAGTGGGCTCACAGTCTAAAAGGGGGAGACAGAGAACAGAACCAAACATACCAACAAAATAAAATAAGTAGGATAGAAATGTACAAGTAAAATAAATAAATAAATAAATAAATAGAGTAATAAATTCTGTTTGGCTCTTCTACAGAAGACGTTGAGGAGCTCAGCATTCAATTTTCAGAGTTGACTTCGGGACTCAGAGGTTTAGTCCCATCCCTGCTGGGCAACAGTGCTTTGCACATAGTAAGCGCTTAATAAATGCCATCATTATTATTTCTAGACCACGAGCCTGTTGTGGCTGGGGATTGTCTCTATTTGTTGCTTCCCAAGTGCTTAGGACAATGCTCTGCACACTGGAAGCCCTCAATAAATACAACTGAACGAATGAGTCTCAAAAAATGAGTCGGTGAATCCTTTTCAACACATGGGAATAAACAGGAATTCCTAATGACAGTTTAGGGATGAGGACTTTTGGCAGAACTGCCTAGTCATCAACGTGCAGCTGTTGCGGGGACCCTCTATCCCGGACTTTTGCTGGAAGGATCTGCCGTTCTACTTAGACCAAAATACGCTCCTCCGTTCTCTGAACAATCCAGGAGATTAGGGAGGACCCAGGAATTCCTCTTGGGAAGAGGGAGAGGAGGAAGAAGAGGAGGAGACGGAAGTTCAGAGAGGATGAGTAGCATTTGAGTAGCAACTGTGAACAGTGGACACGATAGGAGGGCTCGGCTCTTCTAACTCCACCTCCAGGGCTCTAACCACTGGAGGTGATGGAGCCAAAAGGGGGCTCAGCTAGGCTGTCAGGGTGACCCTATCCATCCATCAATCATATTTATTGAGCGCTTACTGTGTGCAGAGCACTGTACTAGGCGCTTGGGAAGTACAAGTTGGCAACATACAGAGACAGTCGCTACCCAACAGTGGGCTATCCCATCCTACAGGGCCAATGCTGAGGAAACACACTAGAACCAACAGTTAAACTATCCAAGGCCTAGTGGATAGAGCCTGGGCCTGTGAGTCAGAAAGACCTGGGTTCTAATCTCGCCTTGGCTATTTGTCTCCTACGGAACCTTGGGCAAGACACAAGCTCTCTGATCCTCAGTTACCTTTAACTGTAAAATGGGGATTTAGACTGTGAGCCCCTTGTGGGACAGGTATTGTGTCCAATCTGATTCTTTGTAATAATAATAATAATAATAATTCTGGTATCTGTTAAGCGCTTACTATGTAATAATAATAATAATAATAATAATAATAATGATGGCATTTGTTAAGCGCTTACTATGTGCAAAGCACTGTTCTAAGCTCTGGGGGGATATAACATGAGCAGGTTGTCCCACGTGGGGCTCACAGTCAATCCTCATTTACAGATGAGGTAACTGAGGCTCAGAGAAGTTAAGTGACTTGCCCAAGGTCACACAGCAGACATGTGGCGGAGCTGGGATTCGAACCCATGACCTCTGACTCCAAAGCCCGTGCTCTTTCCACTGAGCCACGCTGCCAAGCACTATTCTGAGCGCTAGGATAGTTACCAGGTGGTCAGGTTGTCCCATGAGGGGCTCACAGTCTTAATCCCCATTTTACAGATGAGGTAACTGAGGCACAGAGAAGTTAAGTGGCTTGCCCAAGGTCACACAACAGACGAGTGGCAGAGCCGGGACTATAGCCCACATCCTCTGACTCCCAAGCCTGTGCTCTTTTCATTAAGCCACGCTGCTTCTGCTCTCCTAAGCACTTAGTACAGTGCTCTGCCCACAGTAAGTGCTCAATAAATATTCTTGACTGACTGACTGATCCTACAAACACCTCATCCTTGCAAGTGCAGTGGCAAGATTTGACATGTACTGCTAAAATCCTGCCCTCTGTCTGGGACTGGTAATCTCATGAGGGAGCCTACCTTGAAGGTGTGAAATGAAGCGCATGGGTGCTTCTCCAAAACCGCGACCTATGGAGATGTCCCTGGGGCTCCTAGAAGTTAAAATAATAATAATAATAATAATGGAATTTGCTAAATGCTTACTGCGTGCAAAGCACTGTTAAAAAGCTTTCACCAACTTTACTTCTGATTTCTCCTCTCTCTTCCCTCTCTCTCCACCCCCCCTTCCTTCTCTCCTTCCCTCCCTCCCTCCCGTCTCCCCTGAGGCAAAGCAGAGCAGGATGCTCCTCGCTTGCAGGCTCTTGCCTACGGAAGACGGAGCCAAGGACGGTCCTCTGGCTGGCGGGCGTCCTTTCAAGCATCACCGGGCAGCAGACCGGCGCCTGGATAGCAACACGCTGGGCTCCTCAGGACTCGTCAAGGACGGGCGTCTGACTTTTCCGTCTGGAACCACCTAGGTGACCGGCAGTCAGAGGCTCAGGGAGGTGGAAGGCTCAGACAGTGAGGGGGAAACAAGCCCCATGCTTAGCCTGAGCGGTGCCGAGCCCCCAACAGAAGAGCAATCGTTTCTCCCGCGTTGCCCGTTCCTGAGACGTCGCTGACCAAGCTGCCCATTGGCAAGGGGCCGCTCCGGGGGCCAGCTTCCCTGTCCCACAAGCTCCGGAAGGTAAGAGGACACCTTTGGTGTTTTCTGCTCTTTTCCCGGAGAGCCGGAGGGGAGATTTCAGTCAGTGTCCTGGCAGGCATGAGAGGCGGCCGGCTGGAATGGGAGATTCAGCAAGCCCCACTGGGGCGATGCTCGCTAGGAGCTCAGCCTCGGCCTGGTTGGAGAAGTTGATGTTACATTAGTTGTCACCATTCATTCATTCAATTATCATCACCATCCCCTAAGCCGGTCCTTTGTGCCACTTCTGGACAGTCCGATGACATACCGACTGTCGACAACCAAATTGATGGTTTTAAATTTCCCCCTGGGGCCGAGGTACCGATATTTCCTCCTTGTTCTTCGGAGCCACTTCAGCCCTGGAAGTTGAGCCCTGACGGCAGATTTGGAAGACATTCTGCTTTCGAAACTTGAGCAGATTCGGGCACGTGAAAGCAGGTTGTTCGCGGAATCCTGCGTGATGCCCCTCCTGTTAGGGTACTGGGTTCAACGTCCCCATTTCACTGAGCCCTAGGAGGTGACTAGGCTTATCATGGTCCTTGCTGTATGGGGCTGAAGTAGACAAATAATAATAATTTAATGATGGCATTTATTAAGCTCTTACTAGGTGCAAAGCACTGTTCTAAGCGCTGGGGTGGATACAAGGTGTCCCACGTGGGGCTCACAGTCTTAATCCCCATTTTACAGACGAGGTAACAGGCTCAGAGAAGTTAAGTGACTTGCCCAAGGCCACACAGCAGACACGTGGTGGAGCCGGGATTTGAACCCATGACCTCTGACTCCAAAGCCCGTGCTCTTTCCACTGAGCCACGCTGCTTCTCCGTATTTCGTATATTTACCTGTAGCTTCCCATCTCTCCTACCTATTTTCTATCACTTGCTTTCACACAGACTGGGGGATTGTTTTGTTCCATCTGCTCTTTCGGTAAGTTTTGGTTGAGGGTCTTGGCCTGGAATTCAGGTCGCTGGAATCCAAATCTATTCTGGATGGGTTCTAACCTCTGAGCTTATTACTCTATTTATATTTATTACTGTATTTATTTATCTTGTACATACCTATTCTATTTATTTTACTTTGTTAGTATGTTTGGTTTTGTTCTCTGTCTCCCCCTTCTAGACTGTGAGCCCGCTGTTGGGTAGGAACTGCCTCTATGTGTTGACGACTTGTACTTCCCAAGCTCTTAGTACAGTGCTCTGCACACAGTAAGCGCTCAATAAATACGATTGATTGATTGATTGATTAAGAGGGGAATCTTTCAGGCAGTGAAGCTCCCTGGGTCAGCCCGCTTGGAAAGCTTTTGGGAAAAATTGCAGCTACAACCCAGATGGGAACCCTAAACAAGTGAGAAGGGGGCTGTACACAGAATAAAGAAGGAGCATGGCCTAGTGGAGACAGCATGACCTGGGAGGGAGAAGGAACTGGGTTTTAATTCCTGCTTTTCCAATTGCTTGCTGTGTGACCTTGGACAAGTCACTTCACTTCTCTGTGCCTCAGTTTCCTCAACTGTCACATGGGGATACCTGTTGTCCCCCCTACATAGACTGTGAGCCCCATGTGGGACATGGACTGTGTTAGATCTATTTCACTTGTACCTACCCCAGCACTTGGAACAGTGCTTGACACATAGTAAGTGAGAAAGAAAGAATGAAACGAAGAAAGAAAGGAAGAGGGAAGGGAAGGGGAGGGAAGGGGAGGGAAGGGGAGGGAAGGGAAGGGGAGGGAAGGGGAGGGAAGGGGAGGGAAGGGGAGGGAAGGGGAGGGAAGGGGAGGGAAGGGGAGGGAAGGGGAGGGAAGGGGAGGGAAGGGGAGGGGAGGGAAGGGGAGGGAAGGGGAGGGGAGGGAAGGGGAGGGAAGGGGAGGGAAGGGGAGGGAAGGGGAGGGAAGGGGAGGGAAGGGGAGGGAAGGGAAGGGAAGGGGAGGGAAGGGGAGGGGAGGGGAGGGAAGGGGAAGGAAGGGAAGGGGAAGGAAGGGGAGGGAAGGGGAGGGGAAAGGGAAAGGGAAAGGGAAAGGGAAGGGGAAGGGGAAGGGGAAGGGGAAGGGGAAGAAGGGGAAGGGGAAGGGGAAGGGGAGAAAAAAAAGCACTTACACTGTTTAGCACAACCCACAACGGTGTGGTGCACGTGTGAATCCTCCAGCAGACAAAACAGGAGGTTCAATCAATCAATCATATTTATTGAGCGCTTACTGTGTGCAGAGCACTGTACTAAGCACTTGGGAAGTACAAGTAGGCAACATATAGAGACAGTCCCTACCCAACAGTGGGCTCACAGTCTACTAAGCCTAAATCCACTAGAAACAGAACGTTTGGGGAATACTGTCTCTCCCTTCAACTTATCATCATCAATCGTATTTATTGAGCGCTTACTGTGTGCAGAGCACTGTACTAAGCGCTTGGGAAGTACAAGGTGGCAACATATAGAGACAGTCCCTACCCAACAGTGGGCTCACAGTCTACTAACCCTAAATCCACTAGAAACAGAACGTTTGGGGAATACCATCTCTCCCTTCAACTTATCATCATCAATCGTATTTATTGAGCGCTTACTGTGTGCAGAGCACTGTACTAAGCGCTTGGGAAGTACAAGGTGGCAACATATAGAGACAGTCCCTACCCAACAGTGGGCTCACAGTCTACTAAGCCTAAATCCACTAGAAACAGAACGTTTGGGGAATACTGTCTCTCCCTTCAACTTATCTCTATAAAGATCTTGAGCCGATCCAAAGGAATCGCTCAGCCTGCCTCAAAGAAGGAGCAAATTCTCCCTTCTGCTCCAGGAGGAGTGTGTGGGTATTTTCAGTGAGGAAGAAGTCTCGCCAATTTGTACTTCCCAAGCGCTTAGTACAGTGCTCTGCACATAGTAAGCGCTAAATAAATACGATTGATGATGATGATGACTGCCCTCCCAAACTCTACAGTTGGGTGGAAGAGCGCTAAATACCTCAGGTGCTCATTGCACTCTGTAAGAGGGGAAATACGTCAGATTCTCGGTCATACATTCATTCATTCAATAGTATTTATTGAGTGCTCACTGCGTGCAAAGCACTGTACTAAGCACTTGGGAGAGTATAACATCAGACACAATCCCTGCCCACAACGAGCTCGAAGTCTAGAGATGGGGAGATGAACTGTTGGTGATTCCAACTTGCTTCCCGACAGAAGGGTCAGTGATGTTATTCCAGGTGATGTCTCCTAGTTGTTTCCTTTCTCTCTAGTTTCCTGGATCCAGAGATTCATTTTTTACTTTTATGGTATTTGTTAAGTGCTTACTATGGGCCAGGCACTGTACTACGCTGGGGCAGGTACAAGGTAATCAGGTTGGACACAGTCCCTGTCCCACGTAGGGCTCACAGTCTTAATCCCCATTTTACAGATAAGATAACTGAGGCCCAGAGAAGTTAAGTGACTTGCCCAAGGTCACGGAGTAGACATGTGGCAAGGTAGGGATTAGACTGCAGGTCCTTCTGATGCCTGGGCCCATGCCTCCTCCAGGAGGCCTTCCCAGACTGAGCCCCCTCCTTACCTCCTTCCCTTCCCCACAGCACCTGTATATATGTATATATGTTTGTACATATTTATTACTCTATTTATTTTACTTGTACATATCTATTCTATTTATTTTATTTTGTTAATATGTTTGGTTTTCTTCTCTGTCTCCCCCTTCTAGACTGTGAGCCCGTTGTTGGGTAGGAACCGTCTCTATATGTTGCCAACTTGTACTTCCCAAGCGCTTAGTACAGTGCTCTGCACACAGTAAGCGCTCAATAAATACGATTGATTGATTGATTGATGCTCTAACCACAAGACCGTGCTACGTTTCAGCGTGCCTGGTTCAGAGATCCGGAGAGGTGACCTTCCCCATGAATCAATCAGTAGTATTTATCGAGAGCTTACCGTGTGCAGAATCAGTGGACTAAGAGCTTGGGACAGTGCTCTGCACACAGTAAGCGCTCAATAAATACAATTGATTGAATGATTCTGGCACCCCTTTCAAAGGGGCCCCAAAATGGGCAGAATCCGAATCAATAATCAGACCCCCTGGGTATTGACGGTTCCTCGGTCTGACCTTCAAGTTCTTAGGAGGAGCTGCTGTCAGTGCCCCCCACCCTCCCCTGACCCCTTTACCCCACAGAGGAGATCCCTCTTTGAATTTCAAACTGTGAAAGCCCGATAATAATAATAATAATAATAATAACAATAATGGCATTTGTTAAGCGCTTACTATGTGCAAAGCACTGTTCTAAGCGCTGGGGAGGATACAAGGTGATCAGCTTGTCCCACGGGGGGCTCACAGTCTTCATCCCCATTTTACAGATGAGGGAACTGAGGCTCAGAGAAGTTAAGCGACTTGCCCAAGGTCACACAGCAGACACGTGGTGGAGCTGGGATTCGAACCCATGACCTCTGGCTCCGAAGCCTGTGCTCTTTCCACTGAGCCAGGGGAGGCAAGGTGGGGTATGTTGAGAGCTTGAAGAGGGAGGAGGTTCCCATTAGCAGATTCTGGAGCTCAGACTTTATTCAAGCAAACAGATCATCAACAGCTAGCTGTCCGGCTGCATTTATGACCACGGGAAATAATAGTAATAATGATAACGATGGTACTCGTTAAGCGCTTACTATGTTCCAGGCATTGTACTCAGCACTGGGGTGGATACAAGCAAACTGGGTTGGTCACAGTCCCTGTTCCATGTGGGGCTCACAGTCTTAATCCCCATTTTAATAATAATAATAATAATGGCATTTATTAAGCGCTTACTATGTGCAAAGCATTGTTCCAAGCGCTGGGGAGGTTACAAGGTGATCAGGTTGTCCCACGGGGGGCTCACAGTCTTCATCCCCATTTTACAGAACGGGAAACTGAGGCCCAGAGAAGTGAAGTGACTTGCCCAAAGTCACACAGCTGACAATCGGCAGAGCCGGGATTTGAACCCACGACCTCTGACTCCAAAACCCGGGCTCCTTCCACTGAGCCGCGCTGCTTCTCCCACAGATGAGGTAACTGAGATACAGAGACGTGAAGTAACTAGCCCACAGTCGCACAGCAGGCAAGTGGCAGAGCCAGGACTAGAACTCGGACTTTCTGAGTCCCAGGCCCGTGCTCCTATCCAGTAGGCCATGCTGCTTTGCTGGGCCTCAGTTTCCCCATCTGAAAAAGAGGATTAAATACCTGTTCTCTCCCCTACTTAGACTGTGGGACAGGGACTCCCCATGTGGGACAGTCTTAGGACTTAGAAGTCCTAAGTGCTTAATATATGCCACAATTATTATTACTATTATCATTATCATTCATCAATCAATCGTATTTATTGAGCGCTTACTGTGTGCAGAGCCCTATACTAAGCGCTTGGGAAGTACAAGTTGGCAACATATAGAGACAGTCCCTACCCAACAGTGGGCTCACAGTCATTCATTCATTCATTCAATCATATTTATTGAGTGCTTACTGTGTGCAGAGCACTGTACTAAGCACTTGGGAAGTCCAAGTTGGCAACATATTATCACTATTATTATTACTATTATCTTTATATGCTGTTCCCAATCCCCCTGGAAATGGAAATGGCATCTGGACAGTTCCCCCCCACTGACTTCTGCTGACAGGCTGTCCCCATGTGGGACAGGGACTGTGCCTGACCTTAATTGGCCTATACCTTCCCCACCACTCAGTATGGTGCTTGGCACATAGTAAGCGCTTAATTAGTACCATAATTATTACTACCATAAGTGGTGAGAGCACAGAACCTGTCACGAGGAAACAGACACACCTCCCCGTTTGCTCTGCTTGCCTCCCACCCTACAACCAATAATAGTAGCAATAATAATAATAACGGCATTTGTTAAGCACTTGCTTTGCATGTAGTAAGCACTTAATAAATGCCATTATTATTATTATTATTATTATTATTATTTACTATGTGCCAGGCACTGTACTAAGCACTGGGGTAAATACAAGCAAATCCGGTTGGACAGAGTCCACGCAGGGCTCACAGCCTTACTCCTCATTTTACAGATGAGGAAACTGTGGCCCAGGGAAGTGAAGTGACTTGTCCAGGGCTGCACAGCAGTCAAGTGGCAGAACCGGGATTAGAACCCATGACCTTCATCATCCTCATCAATCGTATTTATTGAGCGCTTACTGTGTGCAGAGCACTGTACTAAGCGCTTGGGAAGTACAAGTTGGCAACATATAGAGACGGTCCCTCCCTAACAGTGGGCTCACAGTCTAACTCCCAGACCTGTGCTCTATCGACTTCTCCGAGCTGCTTCCCCAGGATGTCTAATAATAATAATAATAATAATAATAATAATAATAATAATAATAATAATAATAATAATAATAATAATAATAATAGTATTTGTTAAGCGCTTACTATGTGCAAAGCACTGTTCTAAGCACTGGGGGGATATAAGGTGATCAGGTTGTCCCACGTGGGGCTCACAGTCTTCAACCCCATTTTACAGATGAGGGAACTGAGGCCCAGAGAAGTGAAGTGACTTGCCCAAGGTCACACAGATGACAAGTGGCGGAGCCAGGATTTGAACCCATAACCTCTGATTCCAAAGCCTGGGCTCTTTCCACTGAGCTCTCTCCTTCCTCTCCCCTCCTCCCCCTCCCCCTCATCTTACCTCCTTCCCTTCCCCACAGCACCTGTATATATGTTTGTACATATTTTACTCTATTTATTGATTTATTTTACTTGTACATATTTATTCTATTTATTTTATTTTGTTAACACATTTTGTTTTGTTGTCTGTCTCCCCCTTCTAGACTGTGAACCCACTATTCGGTAGGGACCATCTCTGTATGTTGCCAACTTGCATTTCCCAAGCGCTTAGTATAGTGCTCTGCACACAGTAAGCACTTAATAAATACGATTGAATGAATGAATGCTTACTGTTATCAATCAATCAGTCATATTTATTGAGCGCTTACTGTGTGCAGAGCACTGGACTAAGGGCTTGGGAAGTACAAGCTGGCAACATATAGAGACAGTCCCTACCCAACAGTGGGCTCACAGTCTAGAAGGGGGAGACAGACAACAAAACCAAACATACTAACAAAATAAAATAAATAGAATATTGGACTCTCCGAAGCACTTTGTACAGTGCTTTGCACACAGTAAGTATTCAATGAATATGACTGAATGAAACAGATACCAGCTCTCTTCGGCCTAACTAAGATCTGGAAAGTAGGAAGTATTGTTGGCACTGTAGTAGGAGAAGCACCATGGCCTAGTAGATAGAGCCCGGGCGGGCCTGGGTTCTGCTCCTGGCTCTGCCACATGTCTGCTGTGTGACCTTGGGAAAGTCACTTCACTTCTCTGGGCCTCAGCTACCTCATCTGTACAATGGGGATTATGACTGTGAGCCCCACGTGGGACAGGGACTGTGTCCAATCTGAATGACTTGCATCTACCCCAGAGCTTAGAACAGTTCTTGGCACACAGTAAGTGCTTAACAAGTACTAAAATTATTATTATTATTATTACCTATGATCGAGTCACATACTAGACTTTTAGACTGTGAGCCCACTTTTAGACTGTGAGCCCACTGTTGGGTAGGGACTGTCTCTATATGTTGCTGATTTGTACTTCCCAAGCACTTAGTACAGTGCTCTGCACACAGTAAGCGCTCAATAAATACGATCGATGACGATACTAGCCAGTTGCCCAAAGCCAGCATGGCTCAGTGGAAAGAGCCCGGGCTTTGGAGTCAGAGTTCATGGGTTCAAATCCCGGCTCTGCCAATTGTCGGCTGTGTGACTTCGGGCAAGTCACTTCACTTCTCTGGGCCTCAGTTCCCTCATCTGTAAAACGGGGATTAAGACTGTGAGCCCCCCGTGGGACAACCTGATCACCTTGTAACCTCCCCAGTGCTTAGAACAGTGCTTTGCACAGAGTAAGCGCTTAATAAATGCCATCATTATTATTATCTCCAGAGGGAAATCTGTGAAGTGTGTTTCCCCAGTTGGGTTCTGAAATAACTGACTTGAATCACTCACGTCACAGACACGGTTTTGCCTGATGCCCTGTACCAATTCCGAGTTCTTCTTACCGGAAAAGACATAAATTCAAATCCCCAGATGCCTGTGATGGTAATTACGCCTGATCACAGGCCGGAACCCTTTTGTCAACACTGATGTCCTGAAAATACGTTAGCTTGTCTCTGTCTCTAATGGGAAATAATGCTGGCTATTTGCCTAAGAATGACCCCAGCTTCTCTCTTCTGTTGCACCAGGGGCTAATCTTGCAAAGTTGACTTCAATCAATCAATCAATCGTACTTATTGAGCGCTTACTGTGTGCAGAGCACTGTACTAAGTGCTTGGGAAGTACAAGTTGGCAACATATAGAGACGGTCCCTACCCAACAGTGGGCTCACAGTCTAAAAGGGGGAGACAGAGAACAAAACCCAACATACTAACAAAATAAAATAGAATAGATATGTACAAGTAAAATAAATAGAGTAATAAATATGTACAAACATATATACATATATTCCTTTTGAGTCTGACGGAAGAGGGGCAGAATTACAATTTAAAAAGAACCTTTACCCCCAATTTTACTAAAATCAAAAACCGACAGGACCGGGTAGAAAGACAATTACATTACCGAGATGTGCTTGAAAAGATAATATTCTGGGATCTGGAGATTGAAAGTTAAATTCCTCTCTCGAATCAATGGTATTTATTGAGTTCTTATAATGTGCAGAGAGCTGTACCAGGCACTTCACTCATTCATTCAATAGTATTTATTGAGCGCTCACTGTGTGCAGAGCACTGTACTAAGTGCTTGGGAAGTACAAGTTGGCAACATATAGAGATGGTCCCTGCCCAACAATGGGCTCACAGTCAATCAATCGCATTTATTGAGCGCTTACTGTGTTCAGAGCACTGTAGTAAGCGCTTGGGAAGTACAAGTTGGCAACATATAGAGACGGTCCCTACCCAACAATGGGCTCACAGTCTAGAAGACGAGCTCACAGTCTGAGGAGAATATAGCAGAGTTGGTAGGCAAGATCCCTGCCCACAAGAAATTTACAATTTAGGGGAGACAGACAGTAAAATAAATTATGGATATGTAGATAAGTGGTGTGAGGCTGATGATGGGGTGAATAACAAGTGCTCAAAGGGTACCGACCCAAGTGCAGAGGTGATGCAGAAAAGAGAGGGAGTAGGGGAAAAGCAGCATGGCCTAGTGAATAAAGTCACGGGGTGGGAGCCAGAAAACCTAGCTTCTAATAATCCTAGCTCTGCGACTTTGGGCAAGTCACTAAACTTTGCTATGCCTCAGTTTCCTCAATTGTAAAATGGGGAGTCAATACCCGTTCACCCTTCTACTTGACTGTGAGCCCCATGTAGGATAGGAACTGTGTCCCACCTGATTAACTTGTATCTATACCAGTGCTCAGAGCAGTGCTTAACACATAGGAAGTGTTTAATCAATGCCAAAAAAAAAGGAGACGGCTTAATCGGAGAAGGCCTCTTGGAGGAATGATGATTTGAATAAGGCCTTGAAGGTGGGAGAGTGTGTCCTGTTGTATATGAAAGGGGAAGGAGGTCCAGGCCAGAGAGAGGATGTGGGCAAGGGGACGACAGTGAGACAGACAAGATTAAGCTGTGCCCAAAGTCGCACAGCTGACAAGTGGCAGGGCCGGAATTTGAACCCACGACCTCTGACTCCAAAGCCCGTGCTCTTTCCGCACTAACTTGTACTTCCCAAGCGCTTAGTACAGTGCTCTGCACACAGTAAGTGCTCAATAAATACAATTGATTGATTGATTGACATAGTAAATTGGTGTTGCCCCTCTCAGGGTCGCACCTGGACAGTTTCCAGTATCCTACCAGTCTCGACTACAGGAGGGAGAGTCAAACAGAGGCATATCCATTTAATTCCTAGCTTGGGCAGTGGCTAGTGAGTGGAAGGCAATCTGCTACGAGTCAAAATTCACCTGGGCTGGGCAACGGCAGCATGGGAGAGAGTTGAGGGCAGAGACTTGAGTTTACTGCGCGAAAGGAGTGTCAGATTTTTACCAAGAGAACTCAATGGATACACTACCAGAATGACTGCAGGTGGAGGTGGGTCGTTCTGAGAGAGACGTCTCCATGGCGTTGCTATGGGTCGGAGACGACTCGACAGCATAAGATGAGACAAGTTGGTGTTGGAGGAGTGAAGTATGTGGATTAGGTTGTAGAAAGATCAGAGAGATGAGATAGGTGGGGACCCCCATTTTGCAGATGAGGGAATTAAGGGACAAAGAAGTTAAGTGTCTGGGTCTGGGAGCGAGAGAACCTGGGTTCTGATACCGGTTCCACCACTTGCCTATGTGACCTTGGGCAAGTCACTTTTCTGGGTCTCAGTGACCTCGTCGGTAAAATAGGGATTAAGATTGTGAGCCCACGGTCCCCACGGACCCCAATCTACCCCAGAACTTAGTACAGTGCCTGGCACATAGTAAGCGCTTAGTAAATACCATTAAAAAAAGTTAAGTTTCCCTTAGTAACATACTCAGCCCCTTTCAAACTTCCTAGTCGAGTAACCTCTGACAATCATTTCAGGATTGCTTTTCAATAACGGACTCCGTGATTTTGGTTTTTGCTTTCAGGAAGGCAAAGCTTTGGATGAACTCCAGTAACCTGATTAGCTTGAATCTACCCCAGAACTTAGTACAGTGCCTGGCACATAGTAAGCGCTTAATAAATACCATTAAAAAAAGTTAAGTTTCCCTTAGTAACATACTCAGCCCCTTTCAAACTTCCTAGTCGAGTAACCTCTGACAATCATTTCAGGATTGCTTTTCAATAACGGACTCCGTGATTTGGGTTTTTGCTTTCAGAAAGGCAAAGCTTTGGATGGACTCCAGTAACCTGATTAGCTGGAATCTACCCCAGAACTTAGTACAGTGCCTGGCACATAGTAAGCGCTTAATAAATACCGTTAAACAAAGTTAAGTTTTCCTTAGTAACATACTCAGCCCCTTTCAAACTTCCTAGTCGAGTAACCTCTGACAATTATTTCAGGATTGCTTTTCAATAACGGACTCCGTGATTTTGGTTTTTGCTTTCAGGAAGGCAAAGCTTTGGATGAACTCCAGTAACCTGATTAGCTTGAATCTACCCCAGAACTTAGTACAGTGCCTGGCACATAGAAAACGCTTAATAAATACCATTAAAAAAAGTTAAGTTTTCCTTAGTAACATACTCAGCCCCTTTCAAACTTCCTAGTCGAGTAACCTCTGACAATTATTTCAGGATTGCTTTTCAATAACGGACTCCGTGATTTTGGTTTTTGCTTTCAGGAAGGCAAAGCTTTGGATGGACTCCAGTAACCTGATTAGCTGGAATCTACCCCAGAACTTAGTACAGTGCCTGGCACATAGTAAGCGCTTAATAAATACCATTAAACAAAGTAAAGTTTTCCTTAGTAACATACTCAGCCCCTTTCAAACTTCCTAGTCGAGTAACCTCTGACAATTATTTCAGGATTGCTTTTCAATAACGGACTCTGTGATTTTGGTTTTTGCTTTCAGGAAGGCAAAGGTTTGGATGGACTCCAGTAACCTGATTAGCTTGAATCTACCCCAGAACTTAGTACAGTGCCTGGCACATAGTAAGCGCTTAATAAATACCATTTAAAAAAGTTAAGTTTCCCTTAGTAACATACTCAGCCCCTTTCAAACTTCCTAGTCGAGTAACCTCTGACAATTATTTCAGGATTGCTTTTCAATAACGGACTCCGTGATTTTGGTTTTTTGCTTTCAGGAAGGCAAAGCTTTGGATGAACTCTGGATGGCCAAACTTTCGGCAGTTGAGTAGTGGTGGCCTCTTCCCAGGAATCACTGGCCTCCGAAAGTAATCAGATTTGACGAGAGCACTTTCTAAAGGAAGTTGGAGCGCGAGGGCCGTCCTATGACCTCAAAAAGGAAACATAACCTCCAGACGAAATGTCCTCTCCCGCGTCAACTGGCATAACCTCCTTCTTGAAGACTCAGTGAGAAAGTCTTAGTTGAATCAAGATTTGCATCCTAAATGTGTCCTGGGTCCCCAGGTACTTCACGTATTTTGACGGAAAGAAAATGGGACTCAAATATGGGGCACCATGAAAAATTACATTAACTGACGTTGTCATCACTAGCAGCACTGAACGTTTACTGTGTGCAGAGCACTGTACTAAGTGCTTGGACACCAGCCAGAGATGTGAGAGGTCAGTCCCCCCCCTCAAGAGCCTACAATCTAACTGCTGTTATTATTACCGCTTTAATTAAGAAGCGGCTTCCTTGGGTTCCTTCTTGGAAGATGGTCAATTTGGAAAGGAGACAGGAGAGTTCTCCGGGTTCCAAGCTATCGCCATGCTTTTCAGATGCCTATCCAGATCCCGACTATTTCTTCAGCACTGCTTTCGCTGATTCGACCTACGGACCGCTTTCCGAAGAAGATGAGCCGGTGGCTTTGGAGTTTCTTATATCACGCCTCGAATGAGGGCAGCGGGACGTCCGGGGAAAACCAGGGAAGAAGCCAACAGGCCTCCTTGTTAGCCTGGAGGGATGACCGAGGTGTATTTTAGGTACCATGGAAACCTCACGGGCCGGGCCCATTTCCCCACGCGGGCGGCCGAAGCGGACGCTGCCTCGGATAAGTATGCTAACATGTACGTGTACATGGGCTTGTTCCTGAGCCTCCTGGCCATCCTCCTCATCCTGCTCTTCACCATGCTGCTCCGCCTCAAGCACGTCATCTCCCCCATGACGACCGAGAGCACGGAGAACGTCCCCCAGTTCACCAATGTCGAGATGCAAAGAGGGATCCCCACCCCTTAGAGTTGAGCCGAGGGCCATCTGCCACGCTGCTGGTCATCTCCGATGCGAGGAGTCCATCAGTTGATTCTGGATGGGGACTTTTCGTCACTGTTCATCTTTCCACATGAACCGATACGGCTGGTGGGACTTCTGCTGGGGTTCAGGCCCTCCTTCTTCCCTAGCCAAGAAGCCGGGAATTGGCAGCTGGTTGGGAGGCCGGGTTTCCCTGGGACCAGGGACATCAAGGCTTCAGACCACAGTTATCTACATGTGGTTGGCAGGAGACCGGGGTAGCCCAGAGTACAAAGGAGGGCATTAATCACATGGCCCATTCAGGGGCTGAGGCGAACCAAAGGAAAGGATTAGATCTTAAGCCTTTAATTAGCTGTTTATTTGAGAAACACCTCTGCCGGCAAGAAGCCAGCTCCATCAGGTTAATGAGAGAAGCTTGCGACTTTTGCACAAAAGAGGAACAAGAGGCTCCTCTTGAACCACCTGCCTTGCCCTAGCGCACAAAGAGGTGCTTTTTGAACTCCAGGTAAGTGTGCAGAAGGCAGCTTCCGGAGAAGAGAGAAATGTGTACTTTATGTCTCTGTTATTACTACCGCTGGACTCTGAAAAACGTTGATGACGGCAGTTGTGGCATCCCAAATGCCCGGAAAGAAGACAGCCACCAAAAGCAAGAGAAAAACCGAGTTCAAAGGTCAAGGGCACCCAGGCGGCAACATCTATCGTCATCTCATTCCAAGGGAAAAATGCACGCAGAGAGGAGGTGTGTTGGGGAAAAAAAAGTCAGAAAGATGAAGCACTCACTGAAAAATCAGCTCCTTGAATGGCTTATTTTCTCTCCCAGCCCATCAAATCTCCTCCCCTCTACCATCCACAAAGGATTCTTTAACAATTTTTCCCTCCTCTTCTAATACCATAAAGGAAGCAGTTCAGCTGTTTGAAACAGCCAAGCGCTCCACATAGATGCTCCAAAACAGAGACCTGGATTTTTGGCTTCACATTTCATGCTGCCCAAGAGAGCTGAACACCCATTTTTTTCCACAATGTTCATTAAAACAGTCATCTTAGACTGCCTAATCCTGTCGGTTCACTGCCTACTATAAACAGGATCCATCTCCTCAGTTCTGAAAAGAGTCCACTAAATCTCCCAGGTTGCTTCCACTGACCAGTTTGGAGAATGGCCAAAGTGGCAAACCAGTGGTCCAAACCTCCCTCTGCTAGGCCTCTGCCCATCTCTGGGTGAGCTGCTTTGGGTTGGCCTTATTTAGCCTAATTTATAGTCAGCTTGGTGTCGAAGCTCCCAAGGGCTCTCCCCATTTATACTCAAGCATTTAACAACGCTCCCTTCTCCAAGGGGCTGGGAAGCACAAAATCCCCACGGGTTGAGTTAAAATTAGTGGCACTCCTGACTCTGTGCAGCTGTCAGCCCACCGTGACTGTTCTTCCCTAAATCTAAGGGCTAGTCAGTAACGGCTGCTCTGTGCTCCATGAGCCGGGGTATTGAACTTCCTCCTCATACTCGTGGTTTTCCAGGAGGGAAGAGTGCTGTCTTTCCTTATATTTGCTTGTTAGGCACCCAGGCAATCAATCGATCAATGGTATTTATTGAGCGCTTACTATGTGCAGAGCCTTTATTAAGTGCTTGAGACAGATGAGAATTAGCAGATTCCCTGCCCATACAGTCTAGATGGGAGACTCCTTTGTCATTCAGTTAGTTATTTTTATTTATTGCTTATTGTGGGCAGAGCACAGTACTGTTTGGGAGAGTACAACAGACCAATAAACAGACACATTCCCGGCCCATGAGTTTCCAATCTACAGTCTTTGCCCTTCCAGTCAGCTCCATCAGACCCATATGGATTTATGGGCACTAAAGTGTCTGGGTTAATGAAAAGTATGGCCTGGATAATCCAAACAAGAGATAATCTCAAGCAGGCATGGGGCCCATTGGTGATCTCTTTTCACACAAAAATAATCAATCAATCGTATTTATTGAACGCTTACTGTGTGCAGAGCACTGTACTAAGTGCTTGGGAAGTACAAGTTGGCAACATATACAGACCGTTCCTACCCAACGGTGGGCTCACAGTCTAAAAGTCTAATAATAATAATGTTGGTATTTGTTAAGCGCTTACTATTGGCCAAGCACTGTTCTAAGCACTGGGGGAGATACAACGTAATCAGGTTGTTCCACGTGGGGCTCACAATCTTCATCCCCGTTTTACAGATGAGGGAACTGAGGCACAGAGAAGTGAGGTGATTGCCCAAGTTCACACAGCTGACAAGTGGCAGAGCCGTGATTAGAGCCCACGACCTCTGACTCCCAAGCCACTAAGCAACGCTGCTTCTCCTACCTCTCTCTCCCCCAATAATAATAATAATGGTACTTGTTAATTGCTTACTATATGACAAAATAATAATAATAATGGTACTTAATTGCTTACTGTATGACAAGCACTTTTCTAAGCACAGGGGTAGATTCAAGTTAGGTTGGACACAGTGCCTGTCTCACATAGCGCTTACACTCTTAACCCCCATTTTCCAGAAGAGGTAACCGAGGCCCAGAGAAGTGAAGTGACTAGCCCAAGGTCACACAGCAGACATGTGGCAAAGCCGGGATTAGAACCCATAACCTCCTGACTCCCACTCTCCTTTAAGCCATGCTGCTTCCTATTGACCATAAGCTCCTTATGGGCAGGGATTGTGTCTACCACCTCCGTTGTACTGGGCTCTCCCAAGCACTTTGGACAATGTTCTCCGTCCACACTCACTATGTCCCTCTGGTTGAGGAGGGCCACAGTTGGGTGATGGGAGGCAGTGACCCCAAAACCTGTCTGAGGGAGAGAGAACGGTGCCCTGGCATGGTGGATAAAATAAATAATTAAAATTATTTATTTTAATTGTACATATCTATTCTATTTATTTTGTTAGTATGTTTGGTTTTGTTCTCTGTCTCCCCCTTTTAGACTGTGAGCCCACTGTTGGGTAGGGACTGTCTCTATATGTTGCCAACTTGGACTTCCCAAGCACTTAGTACAGTGCTCTGCACACAGTAAGCGCTCAATAAATACGATTGATTGATTGATTGGAGCCTGGGGAGGGACCCTGTTGCAAACGATCAGAGTAAGAACTTGGAAGAAGCTGAGGGAAAGACAGCCCCTGCCCCCAGCAATTAGCAAGAGAAGCAGCAGTATGGCTCAGTGGATAGAGCACAGGCCTTGGAGTCAGAAGGACCAGGGCTCTGCCACCTGCCTGCTGTGTAACCGTGAGCAAGTCACTTAACTTCTCTGGGCCTCAGTTATCACATCTGTAAAACGGGGGTTAAGAGTGTGAGCCCCATGGGGGACAGGGACTGTGTCCGACCCAATTACCTTGTAGCTACCCCAGTGCTTAGAAAAGTGCCTGGTACATAGTAAGCGCTGAACAATTTGTACTTCCCAAGCGCTTAGTACAGTGCTCTGCACACAGTAAGTGCTCAATAAATACGATTGATGATGAACAATAATAATGATCATTATGATGGTACTTAAGAGCCTCAGCGTCCAAAAGTCACCTGGATATCAAAGCCTAGCGAGGCGGCTCTGAACGCTCTAAAAGTCTAGGAGAAAGTGAAATTTTTTCTCCTGGCAGGAAGCCCTGGTAATAATAATAATAATAATAATAATAATAATAATAGCGATAGCATTTATTAAGCACTTACTATGTGCAAAGCACTGTTCTAAGCGCTGGGGAGGTGCAGTAGAGGAGCATCATGGTGTAGTGGATAGATCAGAGGATTGGGAGTGAGAGAGTCAGGTGTCCTAATCCCGGTTCCCCCACTTGTCTGCTGTGTGACCTTGGGCAAGTCATTTCACTTCTCTGTGCCACCGTTACCTCACCTGTAAAATGGGGACTGCGACTGTGAGCCTCCCGTGGGACAGGGACTGTTTCCACTCTCATTTGCTAATCCCAGGACTTGGTACAGTGCCTGGCACACACTAACTGCTTAGCACCATAATTATTATTATTTCACAGTAACTGCTTAGCACCATAATTATTATTATTTCACAGTAACTGCTTAACAAACACCATCGTTATTATTATTCCAAACGCTCCACAGGAAAACAAAGCAAGAGCTAGAAAAATGAAGGTAGCCTGGTTATTCTTAGCAGCTGTGGACTGCCTAGCAAACCACACATCTTCAATCTGATGTGTGGTTCTGAGGTTCAATCAGACCCTGGCAACCCGTGAGATCCTTGGGCTCTTCAAATGGGCCACCTGGCTACGGGGTGGGCTCACGGAGCCTCACCGCCTCAACCACGGCTAGAAGGAGCATCTTTCCATCACCTGTAGTGACAGTGAACTGACCATTTATTTAAAATTTATTTATTTTACTTGTACATTTCTATCCTATTTATTTTATTTTGTTGGTATGTTTGGTTCTGTTCTCTGGCTCCCCCTTTTAGACTGTGAGCCCACTGTTGGGTAGGGACTGTCTCTATGTGTTGCCAATTTGTACTTCCCAAGCGCTTAGTACAGTGCTCTGCACATAGTAAGTGCTCAATAAATACGATTGATTGATTGATTGATTGACTGACCATCTTACTGGTTAACTGGCTCCCAGTGGCCTTGGAGTAGGACAAGGGAAACTTCTGTTTATGATACTTTTTCCTTCTGTTTTCCTTCTGTTACCCTCACCGCTCCACCCTCAATCATCTTTATTGAGCACCTAATGAGGGCTGAGTACTGTGTCCATCACTTGGGATAGTGCGCTAGTGAAATGTTTCTCTCGCCCCACTAAGACTTGCTAACTCCCCTTTTCATGACCCTTTGGAAAGTACCCGCTAAGGATCACGGCCTCAAGGGAGCAGACCTGTTTCTTCATCCCTGGCTTGGATCAGGATTCCTAATTTATTAGGAGATTGCTCGTCTGGAAAACAACTACCCTCTTTCATCACAACCAGCCCCGGGGGATACCGACTTTCACTGAGCATCAGCCAAAAAAGAAACACACACACACACAGAGCACCCGTCCCCCAGCACCACAGGTTATCTGAAATTAGCAACACGAAAACCCGCATGAGCCAGTAAAAACAGAAACGGAGGTTCACTCAAGCTGCTCTTGGATCTTAATGATTCGAGACATTTTATCTCCTGCAAAGGAGACCGATTTTGAGCGTCACAAACTTACTGTAAATAACGTTTCAGTCTCTAGAAAATTAAAAGAAATCGCATTCCCATTGCAATATATAGTCTGTTGACAAACAGTATGGGAGATAGAGGGTTGAGGCTGCCGGCTGGCTCCGTTTCAATTCACCAAGAGCTTAGTACAGGGCTCTGCACACAGTAAGCGCTCAATAAATAGGATTGAATGATTGAATGAACTGATCCAAAGCATCGACACCACAGTTACAAAGGCCACGGTGTCAATTCATCTCCATTTGGTAGCCACCCAGTGCTGGCTCTTAAAATAAAGATAAACGCCCGATTGAACGCAAAGTTTACTGGCCATATCTGCCAGCCTGCATGCCACCTCACAACATCTCCAGGATTGAACTCGCAACTTTGTTACCCACCTGCCCTTGCTTGGTGAGGCTCCAAAGAGCTTCAGCTGACTATGTTTCTTTTATTCATTCAATCGTATTTACTGAGTGCTTACTGTGCGCAGAGCACTGTACTAAGCACTTGGGAGAGTACAATAAAACAATAAACAGACCCATTCCCTGCCTCATCCCGTTTCTGCCTTTCCCTTAGATTCTGAATTTTTTTTTTGTAAGTTAAGGGAAGGGTGTGGGGATGGAGTAGAATTGGCTCTTTCAGATGATCTTGTCTTAAAAGAGGTGTTCTCGAGTGAACAGAAGCATTCCCTGTTAGGAGGACTGGACCCTGGTTAACACACCCGGGGACTTCTACTTAGAGAAGCAGCGTGGCTCAGTGGAAAGAGCCCGGGCTTTGGAGTCAGAGGTCATGGGTTCAAATCCCGGCTCTGCCAATCGTCAGCTGTGTGACTTGGGGCAAGTCACTTCACTTCTCTGGGCCTCAGTTCCCTCATCTGTAAAATGGGGATTAAGACTGTGAGCCCCCAGGGGACAACTTGATCACCTTGTAAGCTTCCCAGCACTTAGAACAGTGCTTTGCACATAGTAAGCGCTTAATAAATGCCGTCATTATTATTATTATTATTATTCTACCCGCCCTGGCACCCGGTTGGTGACAGCAGAAGGCATGGAAGGGATCTCTGCTCCTTTGGGCTTTTGGTCCCAGTAAATTGTGAAATATATACTGACTCACTGGGTTTCAAACAGCTTCTTTATTCCTTAGTCTACTTTCCTGGTTTTTCTTTTCTTCCCACTTTCAAACCGGCAAAATTTTGAACTGCTTTTTTTTGTGCTGTGGGCTCCTGTCCTGGCGGTCTCTACTATCTCGAGATAACAGGCCTGGGGACAGAAACATCAACATGCTCACCCTTCATAGCCGCCTGGAGAGCAGCCTGGTCCCCCAAGGGGCTCAGCATACTATCACAGTACTTGTTCAGCTGATAAGAATACTGTCCACCGAGACAGAATCTGCAACTGTAATTCAACAGAGCTAGACACAGCGCGGGGTTATCAGCGGCCTGTTCAGGGCTGTAATATTCAGAGGTGATTCGGGGATGATTTCAAGTGGGGTTGTTTGTAACACTATCGCAGTGGCCCCCAGGGACTAGAACTCCTCCCTCCTGGGTAAAAATAGAACTGATATTCAGGGTTGCTAGAGGGTCGTGAGGGCTCACGTCGTTCACGCCAACATTGGCGATCTCGTGGCCCGGCATCGTGAACGCGGTAAAACCGGACTGGAGGAGCTCTGAGGGGCTTAGTGTGGGTGGGAAGTGTCTCTAATGTTTCCTTGCAAAACTCAAGGGGAAAGGGAAAAATACAACAAAGAACGACGGCATCCAAATATAAGGGTCGCCCTCTGCATCGCTACACAGACCGGAGCAGAAAAACAGCAAGAGCAACCATGGAGCAAGGAATATCCGGGGCAACTGATCCCACCCACTGTCTTGACTGAGAAAATACTGTCCCTGTCAACTTCTTCTCCCCTGAAGGAAAAAGTATCTAGATCCTGCCTTCATGAGCCATTATCTATGACATCAGTGAGAAGCAAGTGTGGCCTAGTAACAATAATAATAACAATAATAATAATGGTATTTATTAAGAGCTTACTATGTGCAAAGCACTGTTCTAAGCGCTGGTAATGATGGCATTTCTTAAGTGCTTACTATGTGCAAAGCACTGTTCTAAGCGCTGGGGGGGATACAAGGTGATAAGCTTGCCCACATGGGGCTCACCGTCTTAATCCCCATTTTACAGATGAGGTAACTGAGGCTCAGAGAAGTTAAGTGACTTGCCCAAGGTCACACAGCAGACACGTGGTGGAGCTGGGATTAGAACCCATGACCTCTGACTCCCAAGCCCAGGCTCTTTCCACTGAGCCACGCTGCTTCTCTACTAGACAGAGCACGGGCTTGAGAGTCAGAGGACCTGAGTTCTAATCCTGGCTCCGCCTCTTGGGCAAGTCGCTTCTCTGTGTTTCAGTTTCCTCATCCGTAAAATGGAGATTAAGACTTTGAGCCCCATGTGGAACGTGGACTGTGTCCAACCTGATTATTTTCTATCTACCCAAGTGCTTGGTACATTACCTGGCACATAGAAAGCTCTTAACAAATACAACTTAAAAAAAAATAAAATAATCAATCATATTTATTGAGTGCTTACTGTGTGCAGAGCACTGTACTAAGCACTTGGGAAGTACAAGTTGGCAAAATAACTCCACACCCAGCCCATCCCCAAGCTGGAAGTGATTCCACGTGAACGTAAAGGATAGCCCGGGCTGGCATGTAGCAATCTGGGATAGAGCTGATACCTTTGAATGGGGCGGAGAGTCACTGTCAGATTTGAGGAGGGAGAGTGTTCCGGGCCAGAGGCAGGATCGATCGATCAATCAATCGTATTTATTGAGCGCTTACTGTGTGCAGAGCACTGTACTAAGCACTTGGGAAGTACAAGTTGGCAACATATAGAGACGGTCCCTACCCAACAGTGGGCTCACAGTCTAGAAGGGGGAGACAGAGAACAAAACCAAACATATTAACAAAATAAAATAAATAGAATAGATAGGTACAAGTAAAATAAATAGAGTAATAAATATGTACAAACATATATGCATATATACAGCAGGATGTGGGAAAGGGGTCGGCAGCGGGATAGGCGAGATGGAGGCACAGTGAGAAGGTCAGCATTAGAGGAGCGAAGTGTGAGGGCTGGATTGTACTAGGAGAGTAGCGAGGTGAGGCAGGAGGGGGCAAGGTGATTCAGTGCTCCAAAGCCAATAATAATAATAATGATAAAAATAATAATAATAATAATAATAATAATAATAATGATGGTATTTGTTAAGCGTTTACTATGTGCAAAGCACTGCTCTAAGCGCCGGGGGGATACAAGGTGATCAGGTTGTTCCACGTGGGGCTCACAGTCTTAATCCCCATTTTACAGATGAGGGAACAGAGGCCCAGAGAAGTGAAGTGACTTGCCCAAAGTCACACAGCTGACAATTGGCGGAGCCGGGATTTGAGCCCCTGACCTCTGACTCCAAAGCCCGGGCTCTTCCCACTGAGCCACGCTGCTTCAATAGTGAGCAGCTTCCGCCTGATATGGAGGTGGATCATCATCATCATCATCATCAATCGTATTTATTGAGCGCTTACTGTGTGCACAGCACTGTACTAAGCGCTTGGGAAGTACAAATTGGCAACATCTAGAGACAGTCCCTACCCAACAGTGGGCTCACAGTCTAAAAGGGGGAGACAAAACCAAACATACTAACAAAATAAAATAAAATAGATATGTACAAGTAAAATAAATAGAGTAATAAATAAATAAATAAATACACACATATATATATATGTATCATTTTTGTGAATGAAATAGGCTGCACATTTTTGCATTCCTGCCCTTCAGTGGGTGGACTGAATTCTCCTTGAACTGGCTAATTGCAGCTAACTTCTAAGGAAGGCCCCTCTACTTCTGAAATGTCCGGGTTCGGTTCTTTTGAGGCGGATGGGCAATCACTGGAGTTTCCTGAGGGGTGACATGACATGTCCCGAATGCTTCTGTAGAAATAAGTTATAATATGTAATTTAAAGATGTGTAGATGAGTGCTGTGGGGTTGGGGCGAATCTCAAATGCCCAAAGGCCACAAATCCAAGTGCAAGATCATCATCAGCATCAATCGTATTTATTGAGCGCTTGCTGTGTGCAGAGCACTGTACTAAGCGCTTGCACTGTACTAAGCGCTGATCGAGATGCCCTCGATTCTGCCGTCCCCATTCGAATGCAAACACCTCAGAGGCAAGCAGAGGGTTTGTTCCTCTACAGGGCCCAGTAGTGAAGTCAGGGGGATGGAACAGGGATTGTGTCTGATGGAAACAGAAGCGAGGCATGCGCTCTCTCCTTGCAAACGAGGATGTGGGGTTTCTGGTGTCAGTATAGGTCTGCGGTTGAGCGACTTTTCCTGTTCTGTTCAGCTTTCCCATCGACCCTATCCTTCAGCAGCGAAAGCATAATCCCCTATTGTGAATTTACATGACTGCAGGCTGTTGCTATGGAAATGAGGCAAAATGAGGCAACTAGAGGCCTCATTTTGGGACCAAGACAGAGGAGGAGATGCCAGATACCAGGCCTCAATTCGGGAGCAAGACGGAGGAGGAGGTGACATATATCAGGAACCAACTTCCCTCTCCCCATTCCCCACTGCCCCTTACATACAAATAGCTTGGATGGGAAAGAAACGGGAAACGGTTAAAGCCGGAGCCTGCTTTTCCACCACGCAAGGGCATCCAAACCTTTCTTTCAGGGGGAGTCGAGTTCATTTAGAATTCGACTCACGTCTCAACCCAAAACAAGGCTGTTGAGCCTGCGGAGGCTAACTAAAGCTGACAATAAGTACCGCGCAAAGTGTGGAGAGGGAAGACTTGAGCTGAGAAATGTTAAATATTTCCAACTGGCTCCAGGATATCCTCCTGAGCGGGATACCTCAGTTTGGTGAAAATCCCAAGAGCCACTCGGTTTTGTTAAAAAAGGATGTGTGACGACTGCTTGGGGTCTTGAAGTGAACGTCAAATCTCTCGCTATACAGAGAAGCAACGTGCCATGGAGGTTTTAAACCCAGCTCCGCCTGCTCATCCATTCAATCGTATTTATTGAGCGCTGACTGTGTGCAGAGCACTCTACTAAGTGCTTGGGAAGTACAAGTTGGCAACATATAGAGACGGTCCCTACCCAACAGCGGGCTCACAGTCTAGAAGGGGGAGACAGACAACAGAACATAGTAACAAAATAAAATAAATAGAATATATAAATATGTACAAGTAAAATAAATAGAGTAATAAATCTGTACAAACAGGTGCTGTGGGGAGGGGAAGGAGGTAGGACGGGGATGGGGAGGGGGAGAGGAAGGAGGAGGCTCAGTCTGGGAAGGCCACCTGGAGGAGGTGAGCTCTCAGTAGGGCCTTGAAGGGAGGAAGAGAGCTAGCTTGGCGGAGGGGCAGAGGGAGGGCATTCCAGGCCCGGGGGATGATGTGGGCCGGGGGTCGATGGCGGGACAGGCGAGAACGAGGTACGGTGAGGAGAGATTAGTGGCGGAGGAGCGGAGGGTGCGGGCTGGGCTGGAGAAGGACAGAAGGGAGGGGAGGTAGGAGGGGGCGAGGGGATGGATGGACAGCCTTGAAGCCCAGGGTGAGGAGTTTCTGCCTGATGCGCAGATTGATTGGTAGCCACTGGAGATTTTTGAGGAGGGGAGTAACATGCCCAGAGCGTTTCTGCACAAAGATGATCCGGGCAGCAAGAAGTACAGTCGTCTGCTGTGTGACCTTGGGGAAATCCCTTTACTTTGATGTGCATCAGTTACCTCATCCGCAAAATGGGGATTAAGACTGTGAGCCCTACTGTGGGACAGGGCCTGTGTCCAAACTGATTTCCTTGCATCTCCCCCAGTGCTTAGAACAGTGCCTGGCACATAGTAAGCGCTTAACAAATACCACTATCATTATAACTATTATTATTATTATTATGAAGCTCCTGAAAAATCTCCAAGGTCTGGGGAAGTTTCTGATATCGAATCTAGTTTTTTTTTCCAATTCCGCTTTGCGTCAAGCCTATGTATCCCTCAAGCCACATAAGGAATTCCAATTTTCACACAGAATTCCCTACTAGGGGACATCTCTAGACATGTCTCTTCAACAGGATCATGACCAATATGCCAAGGAGGCAGCATGGCCTAGTGGAAAGAGCACTGGGGCCTGGGAGTCCGAGGACCTGGGTTCTAATCCTGCCTCCGCCACTTTCCTGCGGTGTCATGCTGGGTAAATCACTTAACTTTGCTGTGCCTCAGTTCCCTCATCTGCAAAATGGGGATTAAGACTTTGAACCCCATCATGGACAGTGTCCAACCTGATTAACTTGTATCTACCCTAGCGCTTAATACAGTACCTGGCACATAGTAAGTGCGTAAATGACTGAATGAATGAATACACACCATAAAAAAAGAGATAGAAGAATGAAACCTGGGCATATATAATAATAATGGTGGCATTTGTTAAGCGCTTACTATGTGCAAAGCACTGTCCTAAGCGCAGAGGGGGATACAAGGTGATCAGGCTGTCCCATGTGGGGCTCACAGACTTCAGCCCTATTTTACAGATGAAGGAATTGAGGCCCAGAGAAGTGAAGTGACTTGCCCGAAGTCACACAGCTGACAAGTGGCAGAGCTGGGATTCGAACCCATGACCTCTGGCTCCCAAGCCCAGGCTCTTTCCACCGAGCCATGCTGCTTCTCTATATCTTGATAATGGGGCAAGAAAATCCACCTCTTGAAGTCCTCAGCATTTATAATGAGCAAGAACGTAAGACTATTAATGATATTATTCCTTCACCAGACTAATCAATGTTCCAATCAGCCCAGGCCTCAGTCTCCAACAGTGGCTCTGGGGATGACTGGAGATAACGAGAAGCAACAAGGCTGGGAGTCGGGGGACCTGGGTTCTAATCCTGCACCACCATTTGACCCCAGGCAATCCCTTTAACTTCTCTGTGTTTCCGTTTTCTCAGCTGTAAAATGGGGATTCATTCTCTCTCCCAGTTAGACTGTGAGTGCCACACGGAACAGGGACTGTGTCCGATCTAGACTGTAAACTCGCTGCGGGCAGGGAACGTGTCTACCAACCCTGTTGCGTTGTATTCTCCCGAGAGCTTAGTACAGTGCTCTGCACACAGTAAGCGCTCAATAAATACGATTGATGATGATTAACTGACTGATCTGATTGTGGTGTGTCCATCCCCGTGCTCGGCACACAAGAACTCCATCATTATCATCCTTAGTAAGTACTGGTTCTTCTAGACTGTGAGCCCGTTTTTGGGTAGGGACCGTCTCTATATGTCGCCGACTTGTACTTCCCAAGCGCTTAGTACAGTGCTCTGCACCCAGTAAGCGCTCAATAAATACGACCGATTGATTGATTGGTTGTCCTCCTTGACCATCTCCACGTTCATGATTAGAAACAGTCTATCCAGAACCCCTAACTTTTCTTGCTCTTTCCCTTCCCTTTCTCTCTAGCAACCACCACGATTTCTAAACTGTGAGCCCGTTTTTGGGTAGGGACCGTCTCTATATGTTGCCAACTTGTACTTCCCAAGCGCTTAGTACAGTGCTCTGCACACAGTAAGCGCTCAATAAATACGACTGATTGATTGATTGGTTGTCCTCCTTGACCATCTCCATGTTCATGATTAGAAACAGTCTATCCAGAACCCCTAGCTTTTCTTGCTCTTTCCCTTCCCTTTCTCTCTAGCAACCACTACGATTTCTAGACTGTGAGCCCGTTTTTGGGTGGGGACCGTCTCTATATGTTGCCGACTTGTACTTCCCAAGCGCTTAGTACAGTGCCCTGCACCCAGTAAGCGCTCAATAAATACGACTGATTGATTGATTGGTTGTCCTCCTTGACCATCTCCACGTTCATGATTAGGAACAGTCTATCCAGAACCCCTAACTTTTCTTGCTCTTTCCCTTCCCTTTCTCTCTAGCAACCGCTACGATTTCTAGACTGTGAGCCCATTGTTGGGTAGGGACCGTCTCTATATGTCGCCAATTTGTACTTCCCAAGTGTGCTCTGCACACAGTAAGTGCTCAATAAATACAACTGAATGAATTTCCCGTTCACGGGCCAATTCAGCCCGCGTAATTTCCCACAGTAACGGATTCCAAGCGCTCGGCCGAGCAATTTGTAACCACCTAATGCTGCTCATCTTTTAGCATCTGCTTTAGAGAGTGGCAATTTCCTTTGAGGTATTACAGTGGGGCTGGAGGACCGTTCATCTGGAAGTGGCCAAGGACTCCAAATCCACAACGCGCACTGTTCGTCCTCCCCATGCCAATCAGCGTTAAATA
Source organism: Tachyglossus aculeatus (assembly GCF_015852505.1). NCBI lineage: Eukaryota > Metazoa > Chordata > Mammalia > Monotremata > Tachyglossidae > Tachyglossus > Tachyglossus aculeatus. Next base: position 14,374,250 of record NC_052071.1, on the reverse strand, counting down.
GCTGGATCTTTTCAGATCCGTGTGAGAGGAGCTTGCGGATCTGGCCGGGGGGAGCAGGGAAGAATGTGGCTTTTATCCGGATTGATATTAAAGAGAACAAAGATACGCTTAGCACTGGGGTTCAATGGGAGGGGAACAGATTAGAAGAACTTTTCAAAAGATAGGAATTTTTCTCATGGGAAACGCTCGGTGAAGAAATAAACGTGGATTGCTTTGGCAAAATAGGATAACATTTCTCTTTACTTTTTAAAAAAAAGATCTGAAAAATGGGAAGGAGAAATCATTGTCAACCGACTGTGATTTGTTTGGCATCCTGTGTGCGGAGCAATAATAATAATAATAAATTTGTGGTATTTGTTAAGCTCTTATGATGTGCCAGGCACTGCACTAAGCACTGGGGCAGGTACAAGGTAATCAAGCTGGACACGGTCCCTGCCCCATATGGAAATTACAGTCTTAATCCCCATTTTACAGATGAGGTAACTGAGGCACAGAGTAGTAAAGTGACTCGCCCACAGTCGCACAGCAGACAAGTGGTGATGAGAGCAGTTACTACTACTAATAATAATAATAATGGCATTTATTAAGCGCTTACTATGTGCAAAGCATTGTTCTAAGCGCTGGGGAGTTTACAAGGTGATCAGGTTGTCCCACGTGGGGCTCACAGGCTTAATCCCCATTTGACAGATGAGGTAACTGAGGCCCAGAGAAGTGAAGTGACTTGCCCAAAGTCACACAGCTGACAAGTGGCGGACCCGGGATTTGAACCCATGACCTCTGACTCCAAAGCCCGGGCTCTTTCCACTGAGCCACGCTGCTTCTCTAATAATAATAATGATGATGTTCTAAGCGCCGGGGCAGATACTAGGTAATCAGGTTGTCCCACATGGGGCTCACAGTCTTAATCCCCATTTTACAGATGAGGTAACTGAGGCACAGAGAAGTTAAATGACTTGCCCAAAGTCACGCAACTGACAAGTGGCAGAGCCAGGATTAGAACCCACAACCTCGGACCCCCAAGCTCGTGCTCTTACCACTAAGCCACGCCGCCGTCAGCCCAGTGTCATTCATACTAATGAATGACAAGACACCATCCCGGCTCTCGAAGGAAAAGTTGACATTTTTAAAAAGCAGGATTAAAGAGCTCAATGTACTGCCTTTTCCTAACCTCCTCGCCCCGCCTAGGTTATGAAATTTACAGGGAGAAAGGGAGGGAGAGGGAGGGAGAGAGGAGATGAGAAGAAAGACAAGTGGTCTGGTGTTGCAAAGAGATAATGATTAGGTTTTGTAATGAAGTCAAATAAGATTGCCATGAGAAGGGATGAGAAAAATGCCCCATAAAAGTGCTAAAATACAAGTTTAATGTGAAACTGATGGGAGAGAGCTGCAGGGAGACAGTCTGCCCCGACTCCTTCATACACAGCTTCAATAGCGGCTGATAAAAATTTGAATATTCAGAATATATCAGTGTTCAAGGGCTGAACAAAACCGCATGGGCTCTGGAATATTTTAGGGAGAAACGCTTTGAAAGTACGATCCCAGAATGATGTGGAAAGCCAATGGGATATCTGGAAGACTTTGAAATGACTCATAAATATTTATGACAGGGAAGAAAGGCCAACCCTAGAAATAAGAGCTTCAGAATTCCTACTAAAACTGACCGTTTGAATTTCAGTTCAGCCTGTGAAAAGCACCAACGCAGACCTGACCTGGGAAGGATTAATCTAGGATAGTAATTCTTTGTTTGCCAAACCCTTTCTAGAATTTCCTGAAAACTCCCATCATTGGGTGGAAACGTTAGGACCATTTCATAGCAAAAAACACAATAAACGCTATTTTCTGTTTGTTTGATGGTATTTGTTAAGCACTTACTACGTGCCAGACACTGTCCTAAATGATGGGGCAGATTCAAGCTAATTAGGTTGGACACAGTCCCTGTCCCACAGTAGTGCTCACGGGCTTAATCCCCATTTTACAGATGACATAACTGAGGCATAGAGAAGTGAAACGACATGCCCAAGGTCAAACAGCAGACGGGTGTTAGAGCCGGAATTAGAACCTAGGTCCTTCTGACTCTCAGTCCCGTGTTCTATCCACTTGGCCACACTGTGTCAGAATTTACTGGCCAATTAGTCAACCAACCAATCAATCAATTGGATTTATTGAGTTCTTACCGTGTACAGAGCAATCAATCAATCACTTGTATTTATTGAGCGCTTACTGTGTGCAGAGCACTGTACTAAGCGCTTGGGAAGTCCAAGTTGGCAACATCTAGAGACGGTCCCTACCCAACAACGGGCTCACGGTCTAGAAGGGGGAGACAGACAACAAAACATAACAACAAAATAAAATAAATAGAATAGATATGTACAAGTAAAATAAATAAATAAGTACTAAGAGCTTGGGAAGTACATGTGCGGAGCACTGTGCTAAGCGCTCCAAATGGGCAGACGCGATCCCTGCCCCCCGGGAGGTTCCGATCCTGTGTGCGGAGCACTGTGTTAAGTGCTCAGAGGGAGCAGACGCAATCAATCGTATTTATTGAGCGCTTACTGTGTGCAGAGCACTGTACTAAGCGCTTGGGAAGTCCAAGTTGGCAACACATAGAGACGGTCCCTAAGCTCTTGGGAGAGTACAACATAAATTAAGTAGACATGTCCCCTGCCCTCAACGAGCCAGTGAACAACAATCCCGAGCTAAGCACATAATAGCCCAGCTTTCTTTTGGTGACCCCCCGAAATGTTTCTTCATTCACTCATTCATTCAACTGAACAGGTGAAAAACAGATTTTTCTGTTTTACCCAGTAACGACAGAGTTACCCTTTCCATATAATTGATGCAAATGTTCCCGAGCTAAGCACATAATAGCCCAGCTTTCTTTTGGTGACCCCCCGAAATGTTTCTTCATTCATTCATTCAACTGAACAGGTGAAAATCAGATTTTTCGGTTTTACCCAGTAACGACAGAGTTATCCTTTCCATATAATTGATGCAAATGTTCCCGAGCTAAGCACATAATAGCCCAGCTTTCTTTTGGTGACCCCCCGAAATGTTTCTTCATTCACTCATTCATTCAACTGAACAGGTGAAAAAGAGATTTTTCGGTTTTACCAAGTAATGACAGAGTTATCCTTTCCATATAATAGATGCAAATGTTCCTGAGCTAAGCACATAATAGCCCAGCTTTCTTTTGGTGATGCCCCGAAATGTCTCTTCATTCATTCATTCAACTGAACAGGTGAAAAACAGATTTTTCGGTTTTACCCAGTAACGACAGAGTTATCCTTTCCATATAATTGATGCAAATGTTCCCGAGCTAAGCACATAATAGCCCAGCTTTCTTTTGGTGACCCCCCGAAATGTTTCTTCATTCACTCATTCATTCAACTGAACAGGTGAAAAACAGATATTTCAGTTTTACCCAGTAACGACAGAGTTATCCTTTCCATATAATTGATGCAAGTGTCCATCCAGTGGGGGAGAAACAATGCCAGCTTTCTGAAACTCTGATTCAGTGCTTGGCACAAAGTAAGTGCTTCAACGCAACAGGATGTGAAAATTTTATGAGAATCTACAGCTGTGTGTTTACTCTGCTCCTTTATTTTGCTCCTTGTTGTTCCTGTATATGTATGTGTCTTTACCCTTCCCATACCACAGCACTGGAATAATTATAAAACACCATATTTGCACAAAGTAAGCGCTTCAACGCAACAGGATGTGAAAATTTTATGAGAATCTACAGCTGTGTGTTTACTCTGCTCCTTTATTTTGCTCCTTGTTGTTCCTGTATATGTATGTGTCTTTACCCTTCCCATACCACAGCACTGGAATAATTATAAAACACCATATTTGCACAAAGTAAGCGCTTCAACGCAACAGGATATGCAAGTTTTATGAGAATCTACAGCTGTGTGTTTTACTCTGCTCCTTTATTTTGCTCCTTGCTGTTCCTCTATATGTATGTGTCTTTACCCTTCCCATACCACAGCACTGAAATAATTACAAAACACCATATTTGCTGGGATGCAATTGCACTTCAGGAATTTCTACGACCGAAGACTCCCAGAAGAGGAGCTCCAGACGTATTCGGGCTAGGAACCTGTTGGCAGTGAACAGGGATGAGATCCTTTGATAGCTGCTATTATCTGATCTTTTACGTCTCTTCAATCAATCAATCACATTTATTGAGCGCTTACTGTGTGCAAAGCACTGTACTAGGCGCTTGGGAAGTACAGGTTGGCAACATATAAAGACGGTCCCTACCCAACAGTGGGCTCACAGTTTAGAAACAAATCTGACAGTTACTCTCCCCCCTCTTCAAAGCCCTGTTGAAGGCCCATCTCCTCCAAGAGGCCTTCCCAGACTAAGCCCCACTTTTCCTCATCTCCCACTTCCTTCTGCATCACCTTGACTTGTTCCCTTTGGTCTTCCTCCACACCTCCAGTACCACAGCACTTATGTATATATCTGTCATTTTATTTATTTGTATTGATGTCTGTCTCCCGTTCTCTCGATGCGGGCAGGGAATATAACTGCTTATTGTATTGTATTCACCCAAGCACTTAGTACAGCGCTGTGCACACAGTAAGCGCTCAAATACAAATGGATGAATGAGCATCTGAAGAATGGTAGGCTTGTGGTCTCCTCCCTAGTTGTTCTGGCCACCCCAAATTGCCAACAAAGATGGTTTCCCCCAAGCTCTGCCTCTGGGGAGAGGTTTTTGAGGGGTGGCGTTTTTGTTTTGTTTTTGTTTTGTTCTCTGTCTCCCCCTTCTAGACTGTGAGCCCACTGTTGGGTAGGGACTGTCTCTATGTGATGCCAATTTGTACTTCCCAAGTGCTTAGTACAGCGCTCTGAACACAGTAAGCGCTCAATAAATATGATTGATTCTTTCGGGCAGGGATGTAGCATCTTTGCAATCCCATGGCATCTCTTCAGTATCCCATATGTCAAGGAAGTTTTTAAACAGGGTGTCCCCCCCATGGGTGGAAATCCCAGCCCGTGTTCCATCAGATGCAGGTGCTTTGCCATTTTTCACGACTCTGATTGCTGTGGCGACTTATTCAGTTACATATTCTGTTTTGTTGTCCGTCTCCCCCTTCTAGACTGTGAGCCCACTGGTGGGTAGGGATTGTCTTTATATGTTGCCGACTTGTACTTCCCAAGCGCTTAGTACAGTGCTCTGCGCACAGTAAGTGCTCAACAGATATGATTGAATGAATGAATGAACAAATCTAAAACATACTTGGATACAACTGTAAGAAATGACATGACAGTTCACAGATTACCCTCCATGGAGGAGGTGAGCGTGCTGAAGTCGTTCAGACGCCCTACAGTCCACCAGTCTCCCCACTTTCAAAACCCTCCTTAAAATCACATCTCTCCCAAGAGGCCTTCCCCAACTAAATTCTCCACTCCCTCTCCTTTCTGTGTCACCCACGCACTTGGAGCTGTCCTTTCCCTACGACTTTCCAATGAGAATAAATGCGTAGTAGCATATTCGGTCTGACCTTTTTGAAGAGATAAAAGCTAACTGAATCAGGCAGTGGACCTTCGAAAGCTGCCTGAAGCTGTCCTGTTATTATCCTGCCTCCGTCACAGATGGCTCGGTTAAAATTGGGAAGACGAGCACCCGGTGGACATCTCTTCATCTTGATCACCAAGGTGAACCCAGAGTACCAGCATTTTCTCAGTGCTGTTACACTGAGGGCATCAGATCACCCCACATCACGCTGCACAAACTGCCACTCCTGATGATAATAATAATAGGTCCCCGGCTGATGTGCATTGCTCATTAACTGTAAACTCATTACAGGCAGGGAACGTGTCTGCTAATTCTGCTTAGTACAGTGTTCTGCCCATTGTACATGCTCAATAAAAACCACCGATTGACTGGCGTATTAAAGAAATGCTCCAGTGCAACAAAGTCGCATCCTTTCATGTATCGGGCACGTTATCAGGTGGTAGAGAAGCTTGGAGCTCGGCCAGATGAAGTCACTCTGGCTGACAGCATGGCCTAGTGGACAGAGCCCGGGCATCAGAAGGACCTGGGTTCTAATCCTGACTCTGCCGCTTGTCTGCTGTGCCACCTTAGGCAAGTCACTTCAACTTCTCTGTGCCTCAAACGCTCACCCGTCAAATGGGGATGAAGACTGTGGGCCCCATGTATTTATTTTATTTTGTTAGTATGTTTGGTTTCGTTCTCTGTCTCCCCCTTTAAGACTGCGAGCCCACTGTTGGGTAGGGACTGTCTCTATATGTTGCCAACTTGGACTTCCCAAGCGCTTAGTACAGTGCTCTGCACACAGTAAGCGCTCAATAAATACGATTGAATGAATGAAAACAACAACCAGAATCCCCTGCTTTTCTCGGTGCCTTCCCTTGGCGACACAAATTGATAAAAGAGGGTCAAGACAGCTGATAAACCTTTATAAAGATTGAGTGACTGACTAAAGCAAAGATGGGGCTGTTATTGACTGCTGCGATGAGAGTTTTGCTTCCGCATCAACCTAATCATTTATTAATGTTTATAATAAATACGACTGATGATGATGATGATGATGAAGTTCCCATGGAGTGCTTGATACTAACAGGGTTTATAGAATACAGATGAGCCACAGGTTTCCCATCAGATTAGACCTCCTAGTCCAGGTTTATAAGAAGTGGATCAGAAACACCAAGATCGCCGCGCAGATGTCACAAAAGACGGAAGATAGCAAGGGTGGAAAGATCGTGTGCCTGGGAGTCAGAGGACCTGGGTTCTAATCCCAGCTCTGCCATTTGTCTACTGTTTGACCATGGGCAAGTCACTTAACTTCTCTGTTCCCTCAGTTCCCTCCATCTTTAAAATGGGGATTAAGATTGAGACCCCCCACGTGGTATCTAACCTGTTATCTTGCACCTACCCCAGTGCTTAGTACAGTACCTGGCACAGCTTAAGCACTTAAATATCATAGGGAAAAAAAAGACTATTCGAGCATCATTTCCTCCCTAGGAAAAAAAGCAAATTACCCGACAACTGAAAACACATCCTTTCAAATGAGTGTAATCTGGACCAGGTAAGGTCCAACAAGATTTTCACAGTCAGAACTATTTCTCTCTTCCGAGGCCGTTCCTCTTCTCCCTCCTCAGCCTCGAGCCCGTGAATGTACTGACTGACTCACAAGCTCTGAGAAGGGAACTGTAATTGGTATTCTTTGAAATTTGAGAGTTCTTGACAATCAGAGAGTGTTTTTTTCCCCCATTGTGGAACTTATGACATAATTAGAAAAAGTGATGGTCTAAACCCCAGAGTAAATACTACACTTTAATTAGGATTTATTTCTGCTAGATAAACCCATCAAAAACACTAAGGTACTTCTTTTATTTCAGCCAGGAATGCTCAATGGGCAATCACTGAAATGATATAGCCACTTCATTGTCGGAAGTGGTTCTGATGGGCAGAACAGGAGGGGAGGTAGAGCCTGGCACTACTCATCCTAACCAGAGACCTAGAGAACTGCCCTCGGCCCAGGCACAGATATTCTAGTGGTGTTCCACACAGCAGGAGCACCATGGGCGACTGGGATGAGGATGGGAGCCCAGGTGGTTAGCTCCTGGCACTGTCACCCCCCCCGCTCATCATCAATCGTATTTATTGAGTGCTTACTATGTGCAGAGCACTGTACTAAGAGCTTGGGAAGTACAAATAGGCAACATATAGAGACAGTCCCTACCCAACAGTGGGCTCACAGTCTAAAAGGGGGAGACAGAGAACAAAACCAAACATACTAACAAAATAAAATAAATAAGATAGATATGTACAAGTAAAATAAATAAATAAATAGAGTAATAAATATGTACAACCATATATACATATACACAGGTGCTGTGGGGAAGGGAAGGAGGTAAGATGGGGGGGATGGAGGGGGTATGAGGGGGAGAGGAAGGAAGGGGCTCAGTCTGGGAAGGCCTCCTGGAGGAGGTGAGCTCTCAGCAGGGCCTTGAAGGGAGGAAGAGAGCTAGCTTGGCGGAGGGGCAGAGGGAGGGCATTCCAGGCCCGGGGGATGACGTGGGCCGGGGGTCGATGGCGGGACAGGCGAGAACGAGGCCCGGTGAGGAGATTAGTGGTGGAGGAGCGGAGGGTGCGGGCTGGGCTGGAGAAGGAGAGAAGGGAGGTGAGGTAGGAGGGGGCGAGGGGATGGACAGCCCTGAAGCCCAGGGTGAGGAGTTTCTGCCTGATGCACAGATTGACTGGTTGCTCACTCCAGCAATATCTCTGGGGCAGTTCCAGCAATCAGCAGCGGGCAAACTGAGGCAGGGGTGGGAGGTTTGGTGAAGGGGGGAACCGCAGAGAATGGCAGTTCAACAGTCCGGCTTAAGTGGCTGGGGAGGGACTAGGGGATAGGGGACCCGGGTTCTAAGCCCGGCTCCGTCACGTGCCTGCCCTGTGAGCGTGGGCGTCAGCCTCCTCTCTGATCTCCCATCCTCGTGTCTCTCCCCACTTCAATCCATACTTCACGCTGCTGCCCGGATTGTCTTTGTCCAGAAACGCTCTGGGCATGTTACTCCCCTCCTCAAAAATCTCCAGTGGCTACCAGTCAATCTGCGCATAAGGCAGAAACTCCTCACCCTGGGCTTCAAGGTTGTCCATCACCTCGCCCCCTCCTACCTCACCTCCCTTCGCTCCTTCTACAGTCCAGCCCGCACCCTCCGCTCCTCTGCCGCTAACCTTTTTCCACTAGGCCATGCTGCTTCAAGTGCTTAATACTTTGCTCATAGTAAGCACTTAACAATTACCAACATTATTAGTACTATTATTCATTCGGTCATATTTAAGGAGCGCTTACTGTGCGCAAAGCACTGTATTAAGCACTTGAAGCCGCATGGCCTAGTGGAGAAAGCCTGGGCCTGGGAGTTGGAGGACTTGGGTTCTAATCCTGCTTGCTGTGTGACCTTGGGCCAGTCACTTCGCTTCTCTATGTCTCCATTAGCTCATCTGTAAAATGGGGATTAAGACTGTGAGCCCCAGGTGGGACAACCCGATTACCTGGTATCTACTCCAGCACTTAGAACAGCGCTTGGCACGTAGTAAATGCTTAACAAATTCCATTATTATTATTATTCTCTGTGCCTCAGTTCTCCTTCCTACTTAGACTGTGAGCCCCATGTGGGACAGGGACTGTTCAATTTAATTGACATATCTACGCATGGTCTTTGAAGCATAGTAGTGCTTAACAAATACCATAAAACAAACAAAAGCAAACACCACAATAATAAGAATAGCAATAAAGCCGGCCTCACTCACTCGTCAAGGACCCTCTGCCCAGCTGCAGGGACTCAGAGGCGTCAGAAAAACAGTGCTTAGAACAGAGCTCTGCACACAGTGAGCGCTCAATAAATACAACCGAATGAATTGAATGAACAGGCTCCGGTTCTAGGTTTGTAAAGTTACGCAGGTCTTGTTCACCGTGGAGGGTGAGAGACGAGACCCGAGAGGCTGGGTGAGGAGTTTGTGGAGCACAATTCACGCTCTCTGACAGTCATCTCTGGAAATCAAAATGCCTCCCATTAAAATTGCATTAATGGGAAGGAAGAGAGGAAGGCAGGAAGGGGTGTTTGGGGATGAGAGAGGGAAAAGAGATGTGGGGCACCCTACTTATAGAGGAGGGACAGCAATTAGATGTGGGATCTGGCCACTTGTCCCCCGGACTATAGCTTGAGGCCCCCATAAACAATCTATCGCATTTATTGAGCACTTACTGGGTGCACAGCACTGTAGTAAATGCTTGGGAGAGTACAGTATAACAATGTAACACACACTTTTCCTGCCCACAGTGAGCTTACAGTCTAGAGGGGGAGACAGACATTAATATGAGCTATAAGATATGTCCATGAGTGCTGTGGGGCTGAGGTGGATGATGAATAAATAGGAGCAAATCAGGGGGACGCAGAAAGGAGTGGGAGAAAAGGAAATGAGGGCTCAGTCAGAAAAGGCCTCTTGGGGGGAGACGCTCCTTTAATATAAGACTTTGAAGGTGAAGGACACGAAGAAGGAGGTGGGTGAGAGGTTGGCAGTGAGAGAGAGGAGACTGAGGTATAGTGAGTAGGTTGGCATTAGAGGAGCGAATTTGAAGTTGTAATAGGAGAGCAGCATGGTGAAGTGAGAGGGGGCAAAGTGACTGAGTGCTTTAAAGCCGATGGTAAGGAGTTTCTGTTTGATGTGGAAGTGAACGGGCAACTTCTGGAGGTTCTTGAGGAGTGAGGAAACACGGGAAGGAACTTTCTGTAGGAAAAGGATCCGGGCAGCAGAGTGAAGTATGGACTGGAGTGGGCCGAAAAAGGAGGCACGGAGGTCAGCAAGAAGGCTGATACAATAATCGAGCTGGGATTAGGACAAATGCTTGAACTGATGTAGTAGCAGTTTGGATGGAGAGGAAAGAGTGGATTTTAGGGGTGCTGTGAAGGCTGAACTGACAGGATTTAGGAACAGAATGAATATGTGTCTTGAATGAGAGAGAGGAGCTAAGGTTAACCCCAAGGGTAAAAGTTTTTGAGACAGCAAGGATGGACTGTGAGCCCGTTGTTGGGTAGGGACCGTCTCTATATGTTGCCAACTTGTACTTCCCGAGGGCTCGGTACGGTGCTCTGCACGCAGTAAGCGCTCAATAAATACGATCGAATGCATGAATGAATGATGGGGGTGCTGTCTAAAGTGATGGGAAAATCAGGGGGAGGACGGGGTTTGGGTTGGAAGATAAGGAGCTCAATTTTGGCCATGTTTTCTTGTTTCCATTTAGAACCAAAAAGCCAATGGCAGTTTGTAAGTGAAAAACAGCTATCTGCAGTTCCAGCCACACTGAATTCAAGCTGAGGCTGTATACAGCCAGGTTTGACTGACGGAGAGGTTTGGACGTTATCGAAAGTTCCTTATTGATGAAGTGCTAGATGCTACCAAGGCTGTGGGGATCGGGGAAATCAAATAAACGAGAGCTCAGCAAGGGGAAGGGGAAAATGTGATCTGGAAGGGTTGCCTCCCTTGCGGGCTTTCAGAAAGCCACAACTCCAGCAGTAGGCTCAACAGTTCCCTTCTCCTTGACCACAGATTTATTTGTGTGGAAAAACAAAACAGTGTTTGCTATGTATATGCAATGCCTTCGCCTAATTAGTACCCCAAGGCAGGCTGTTTATAAACAGATAACAACAATAAGGCCCAGGAAAAATCTCCCCAGAGTCCTCTCCGCACACTCCCAGCCCTAGACATTAGCCACCTTCCACAAGCACCAGTTTCTAGGTTGCTGCTTAGAGTTTGGAATCTGAAAAGCGCTTAGTACAGTGCTCTGCACCTAGTAAGCGCTCAATAAATACGATTGATGATTGATGATGCTGAAAAACTCTAATGGAACTGCTTTTTTTCCTTGGAGGAAAAAACACCTTGTGTTGCTTTTGCTATTATTTTGCTATTATTGCTATTATTATTACTATTACTATTATTATTACTATTAATGATACTATTACTACTCCTCCTCCTACTAATAATAATGGTATTTGTTAAGCACTTAACAAATAACTAATAATAATGGTATTTGTTAAGCACTTCCTGGGGGCCAAGCGTTGTACTAAGCACAGAGTTGTAAATATAAGATAATCATGTCAGACACAGTCCCTGTCCCAAACGGGGTACACAGTCTAATCAATCAATCAATCGTATTTATTGAGCGCTTACTGTGTGCAGAGCACTGTACTAAGCACTCGGGAAGTACAAGTTGGCAACATATAGGGACAGTACCTGCCCAACAGTGGGCTCACAGTCTATAAAATAATAATGATGGCATTTACTAAGTGCTTACTATGTGCAAAGCACTGTTCTAAGCACTGAGGAGGTTACAAGGTGATCAGGTTGTCCCATGGGGGGCTCACAGTCTTAATCCCCATTTTACAGGTGAGGTAACTGAGGCTCAGAGAAGTTAAGTGACTTGCCCAAATAATAATAATAATAATAATAATGATGGCATTTGTTAAGCGCTTACTATGTGCAAAGCACTGTTCTAAGCGCTGGGGAGGATACAAGGTGATGCGGTTGTCCCATGTGGGGCTCACAATCTTAATCCCCATTTTACAGATGAGGTAACTGAGGCCCAGAGAAGTGAAGTGACTTGCCCAAATAATAATAATAATAATGATGGCATTTGTTAAGCGCTTACTATGTGCAAAGCACTGTTCTAAGCGCTGGGGAGGATACAAGGTGATGCGGTTGTCCCACGTGGGGCTCACAATCTTAATCTCCATTTTACAGATGAGGTCACTGAGGCCCAGAGAAGTGAAGTGACTGGCCCAAAGTCACGCAGCTGACAAGTGGCGGAGTCGGCATTTGAATCCATGACCTCTGACTCCAAAGCCCGGGCTCTTTCCACTGAGCCATGCTGCTTCTCTGATGAGCAGGGAGGAAAGCAGATATTGGATCCCCATTTTACAGATGAGGGAACTGAGGCACGCAGAAGGGAAATGACTCGTCCCCGGTCACACAGCAGGCAAGTGGCAGAACCAGGATTAGAACTCGGGTGGCCTGCCTCCCAAATCGGGCTCTCTCTACTCTGCTGGCCTACTAGCTCTGCACCTCCTTCGAGGCGGAGATAAACTGATGGTATTGAGTGCTTACTGTACGAAGCGCTTGGGAGAGCACAATACGACGGAGTCATCATCATCATCATTGTGTTGCTTTTGCTATTATTATTATTACTATTAATGATATTATTACTCCTCCTCCTACTACTAATAAACACATTGTGTTGCTTTTGCTTCTATCCTATTTTATTTTATTGCTTCTATCCTATTTTATTTCTATCCTATTTTATTTTGTTGGTATGTTTGGTTCTGTTCTCTGTCTCCCCCTTTTAGACTGTGAGCCCACTGTTGGGTAGGGACTGTCTCTATGTGTTGCCAATTTGTACTTCCCAAGCGCTTAGTACAGTGCTCTGCACATAGTAAGCGCTCAATAAATACGATTGATTGATTGATTGATTGATTGATTATTATTACTATTAATGATATTATTACTCCTCCTCCTACTACTAATAAACACATTGTGTTGCTTTTGCTATTATTATTATTACTATTAATGATATTATTACTCCTCCTCCTCCTACTAATAAACACATTGTGTTGCTTTTGCTATTATTATTATTACTATTAATGATATTATTACTCCTCCTCCTCCTACTAATAAACACATTGTGTTGCTTTTGCTATTATTATTATTACTATTAATGATATTATTACTCCTCCTCCTACTACTAATAAACACATTGTGTTGCTTTTGCTTCTATCCTATTTTATTTTATTTTATTGCTTCTATCCTATTTTATTTCTATCCTATTTTATTTTGTTGGTATGTTTGGTTCTGTTCTCTGTCTCCCCCTTTTAGACTGTGAGCCCACTGTTGGGTAGGGACTGTCTCTATGTGTTGCCAATTTGTACTTCCCAAGCGCTTAGTACAGTGCTCTGCACATAGTAAGCGCTCAATAAATATGATTGATTGATTGATTGATTGATTGATTATTATTACTATTAATGATATTATTACTCCTACTACTACTACTAATAAACACATTGTGTTGCTTTTGCTATTATTATTATTACTATTAATGATATTATTACTCCTCCTCCTCCTACTAATAAACACATTGTGTTGCTTTTGCTATTATTATTATTACTATTAATGATATTATTACTCCTCCTCCTCCTCCTAATAAACACATTGTGTTGCTTTTGCTATTATTATTACTATCAATGATATTATTACTCCTCCTCCTACTAATAATAATAATGGTATTTGTTAAGCACTTCCTGGGGGCCAAGCGCTGTACTAAGCACAGAGGTGTAAATATAAAATAATCATGTCAGACACAGTCCCTGTCCCAAACGGGCTACACAGTCTAATCAATCAATCAATCTCATTTATTGAGCGTGTACTGTGTGCAGAGCACTGGACTAAGCGCTTGGGAAGTACAAGTTGGCAACATATAGAGACGGTCCCTACCCAACAGTGGGCTCACAGTCTAGAAGGGGGAAACAGACAACAAAACATATTAACAAAATAAAATAGAGAAGTTTCCATATACAGCATGTCATAGAAAAAGGCTCAGAATTCATTCATTCATTCAATCGTATTTATTGAGCGCTTACTGTGTGCAGAGCACTGTACTAAGCGCTTGGGAACAGAGTATGACTATAGTTTGTACAGAGCTGAGGAAATAGTATGAGGAAACTGGTTGGATTTTCAGTTCATTGAGACAGCACTAAAAGCATGCTACGTTTAAGCTCATTCAAACTCTGTCAACTTTGGAAGCATCTCTCCCAATAAAAAATAATCTAAAATATTGAGATAAACAGTAGTAGATTTTCACTTCCCAACTTTAAGGGGGAAACTTCTCTATAGCGCCTCAAAATATAAAGTCTGAATTTACTCTGGAAATATTTACAATAAAATATACCGTTGCCTGTTGAGCTGGATGTAATTCAAAGAGTAATTCAAACTGTGGCGTTTAGTACTTTCCTATAAAATAGAGTTTCCCTCGCTTACACTATGAAGAAGTAATGATTTTTTTCTCTCGGACGTTTCAGGTTGAAAGTTACGGTACTCTTGTAAAAGGAGCATCCCAGTCTTTACGATATAAAAAGCCTTAGGGTACCAAAGTTTCAGTAAACAAAGTTGCATCTTGTTAGCGATAAACGGAATTACTCTTTGTCAATGCAGTGCCTAGTGAGGAGGGTAAAAGTTTTGCCAGAGGAGGAAAACAAGGCAGGGAGCCGCTCCTCTCCTGGCAGGGGTGGTCATCCCATGGCACCAGGGAGGATCCCCCGACCCACCTCCGAGGCCACATCGTCCTTGATGACAATGTTCCCGATCTTGTCCAACAGCTGGGCCAGAGAAGTCAGGGTGGTGGCCACCGTGGCAATATTCTCCACGCAGTCTTTTAGACTGTGAGCCCACTGTCGGGTAGGGACCGTCTCTATATGTTGCCAACTAGTCCTTCCCAAGCGCTTAGTCCAGTGCTCTGCACACAGTAAGCGCTCAATAAATACGACTGACTGATTGATTGTCTGCTCTGTGACCTTGGACAAGTCACCGCACTTCTCTGAGCCTCAGTTCCCGCAATACCTGTCCTGCCTCCTATTTAGAGTATTAGCCCCATTTGGGACCTGCTTATCTTTTTCTTTTAAGAAGCAGCGTGGCTCAGTGGAAAGAGCACGGGCTACGGAGTCGGAGGTCATGAGTTCAAATCCCGGCTCTGCAAACTGTCAGCCGTGTGACTTGGGGCAAGTCACTCAACTTCTCTTAACTTATTATTTTGTTAATATGTTTGGTTTTGTTCTCTGTCTCCCCCTTCTAGACTGTGAGCCCACTGTTGGGTAGGAACTGTCTCTATATGTTGCCAACTTGTACTTCCCAAGCGCTTAGTCCAGTGCTCTGCACACAGTAAGCGCTCAATAAATACAATTGACTGATTGATTGTCTGCTCTGTGACCTTGGACAAGTCACTGCACTTCTCTGAGCCTCCGTTCCCGCATCCGCCAAATGGGGGTTTAATACCTGTCCTGCCTCCTATTTAGAGTATTAGCCCCATTTGGGACGTGATTATCTTTTTCTTTTAAGAAGCAGCGTGGCTCAGTGGAAAGAGCCCGGGCTTTGGAGTCGGAGGTCATGAGTTCAAATCCCGGCTCTGCAAACTGTCAGCCATGTGACCTGGGGCAAGTCACTTCACTTCTCTGGGCCTCAGTTACCTCATCTGGAAAATGGGGATTAAAAACTGTGAGCCACCCCCCCCCCCCCCCGCCGTGGGACAACCTGATCACCTTGTAAACCTCCTCAGCGCCTAGAACAGTGCTTTGCACATAGTAAGCACTTAACAAATACCATTATTATTATTATTATTATTCTACCCCAGTATTTAGTACAGTGCTTAACGCCTTAACAAATACCATTATTATTATTATTCTACCCCAGTACTTAGAGAAGCAGCATGGCTCAGCGGAAAGAGCCCGGGCTTTGGAGTCAGAGGTCATGGGTTCAAATCCTGCCTCCCCCACTTGTCAGCTGGGTGACTTTGGGCAAGTCACTTCACTTCTCTGGGCCTCAGTTCCCTCATCTGGAAAATGGGGGTGAAGACTGTGAGCCCCCCGTGGGGCAACCTCATCACCTTGTAACCACCCCAGCGCTTAGAACAGTGCTTTGCACATAGTAAGTGCTTAATAAATGCCACTATTATTATTATTACTTAGTACAGTGCTTAATGCCTAGTAAGTGCTTAACAAATACCACAGTTATTATTATTATAACCTGTTATCTCACTTAATGCACCCCACTCCCTAGCAACGATGGAAAGACAGCAGTAACGTCTGAAGGGCCAAGCACAAACCTTCCCAATAATATTTCCCCAAGACAAAGGTCTGCCCCCTCATAAATCTGAGTTGACACCCTTGTTTCCAAACGGCATATTGGGGCAAGAGGCATGCGGTCAGACGCAGAAAGAAAAATGGAGTTACGGTTGCCGTGCCTCACTGAATCAAGGTTCCGGAAGAGAAAACTGGACCCAAACTCTAGACCCCACATTTTGGGAATAAAATCCATTTGGTAGGAAAGGTTCTTTAACTTGAACAAATAGATGAGGCACGCCGACTGACCAGAGGACACTTGGGTGGCTTGAGGCCAGAATCAACTGTGGGGTGGGGGAGAGAGAGGGGGAGAGAGAGAGAGAATAAGATAAAATACATATATATATACACACACATACATACACATCATCATCATCAATTGTATTTATTGAGCGCTTACTGTGTGCAGAGCACTGTACTAAGCACTTGGTAAGTACAAATTGGCAACATATAGAGACAGTCCCTACCCAATAGTGGGCTCACAGTCTAAAAGGGGGAGACAAAACCAAACATACTAACAAAATAAAATAAATAGAATAGATATGTACAAGTTAAATAAATAGAGTAATAAATAAATACACACACACACACACACACATATATATATATATATATATATATATATATATGTATCATTTTTGTGAATGAAATAGGCTGCACATTTGTGCATTCCTGCCCTTCAGTGGGTGGACTGAATTCTCCTTGAACTGGCTAATTGCAGCTAACTTCTAAGGAAGGCCCCTCTACTTCTGAAATATCCGGGATCGGTTCCTTTGAGAGCAACCTTTTTTCTACCGGGGCAAACCTTTTTTCCAAGGATTTTCACCCAGAAGGAAAGGAAATCGGGTGAGAATTCGTTCACCCGCTTTCCAGGGGACAAAATTCTTACAGGAGAGTGTGAGTTTTTAGAGGTGGGATTAGAACTCGGGTCTTCTGAGTCCCTGGCCCGGGGTCTTTCCGCTAGGCCATGTGGCTTTTCTGATGTGATCCTTCTGGCACAACCGATCACTGACTCCACGCTTCAAGTCTATGAATATTTTCCGCTATTAATATCACTATACATTCTCAACTCTGATCATGGGGAGAGGGCCCCATGTTCTTTAATCACTTCAAAGGAAATTAACCAGAAAATCAATCAATCAATCGTATTTACTGAGCGCTTACTATGTGCAGAGCACTGTACTAAGTGCTTGGGAAGTACAAATTTGCAACACATAGAGACAGTCCCTACCCAACAGTGGGCTCACAGTCTAAAAGGGGGAGACAGAGAACAAAACCAAACATACTAACAAAATAAAATAAATAGAATAGATATGTACAAGTAAAATAAATAAATAAATAGAGTAATAAATATGTACAACCATATATACAGGTGCTGTGGGGAAGGGAAGGAGGTAAGATGGGGGGATGGAGAGGGGGACGAGGGGGAGAGGAAGGAAGGGGCTCAGTCTGGGAAGGCCTCCTGGAGGAGGTGAGCTCTCAGCAGGACCTTGAAGGATAGCTTCAACTGCCTTGTTCTTTTTATCCTCCACATTCATTCTCTGTTTCTATCATTTGCGAACTTCAGGCAGTGAATATCTTTCTGAAGTCACTTTCTTGCTTTCCAGTGGTCACACATTAGGGGAAAATGAAATACCTAAAGTTGAGTTTTCATGAAAAGGCACAAATGCTTACTCCAGTGCTCTGCACACAGTACACTCTCCAATACCAAAGAATGACTGTCCTACGTGTCCACTTCAATTTTCCAAAATTAAAAATATTAAAACAATTTCTATGTCTATCATTGCCGGTAGTAATGTTTAATACTAGTATTAACTAGTACTACTAGTACTAGTACTAGTAGTACTAGTATAATACTAGTATTAAACATTAGTGTGCCTGCCTATGAGGACCTTATACTTTTTCACAATACACACCCTACCACTGATAAGGTTCTCATGCTTCTCTCTCATCTGGAACTCCTTCCCTCTCCTCAACTACACAAAAACACATCCTTCTCCATCTTTTGGAGCCTTTCTTAAATAAAATACTTCACATGAAGACCAGATTAACTCCCGCAGAATTTCGATTTCTGTGCCCATCCCCGCCTTCTCAACCACAGTCTGGGATCTGTATTTTATTCTACAGGTCACAATTCTGAAAGCAATCAAAAATATATTTTTATGGGAATTGTTGAGCGCTTATTATGTGTTAAGCACACTGTTCTATGCACTAGAATAGGTATAAGTCCAATAGGTTGGGCACAGTACCTGTCCCGTGTGGGGCTCACAGTCTAACTACGAGGGAGAACAGAAAGTAAGCGCTTAATAAATGCCAGCATTATTATTAAATCCCCATTTTTCAGTCGAGGAAACTGAGGCATGGAGAAGTTAAGTGACTTGCCCAAGTCACATAGCAAGAAACAGGCAAAGCTGGGATTAGAACCCAGGTCTTCTGACTCTCAAACCCGGGCTCTTCCCATTAGGACACGCTGCTTCTAATGGAAAGTAGATTGGTTTCTGTGTTTACAAGAGGAAACCAACGAGCCTGCCTGATATTTGTACACAAGGTATTTTGTATACCGTCACGTTTTTGCTGTGTTTTCAAAAATATCAGTAAAGAGAACAGCTTGGGGAAGATAAATGCTTTCCACAAAGCCTCAGGTTTTGCAAATTATCCCATCACAAATGGCCTTTTAGTCGCTTCTGCATGAACCTATTCTAGGGCCATCAGGGCAACGTTGATAAGGGTCTCCTAAAATAAATAAAATATCAATTGCATTTGGGTAGATTATGACCATTCTCATCGTCATCAATCGTATTTATTGAGCGCTTACTGTGTGCAGAGCACTGTACTAAGCGCTTGGGAAGTACAAATTGGCAACATATAGAGTATTGGCAACATATACAGTCTAAAAGACCATTTTATGCATGGAGGGCATTAATTAACAGCATCAATGGTCCATTCATGTAGCAAATCCTCCCATAATCAAGTTCAGTTACATCTTTTTCACCTCCTCACAAACAATTAGCACTGAATGTGTGTAACCAATCAATCATATTTATTGAGCGTTTACTATGTGCAGAGCACTGTACTAAGCGCTAAGTAAGCACTGTTACTAAGTAACCAGGAGTTTTACTAAGTGCAACTCAGGATATACAAGGGATTAGCTGCTTAATTGGGGAAATTTTTGTTCACAGGCCCAACTGCGTTTGGGATTGGAATTTTCATTAAGAAAAAAAAACCAAACAAAAATCCTATGAGATCCACAGGACACACGGAAACCCTCAGCCCTAGAATATGTACCTTCATTTTTCAGTGACCCTTCCAAATGCATCACAACAGTAAATAAAAATGAAAATGGGTGAGGAAAAACGGGGAAACGAGACAAACGCAATTCTGGATCCTCTCAGACCTAGAAAAATACTCATCCCATCCACAGTACGACGACTAGTCGTGATTCCAAGGGTTTGATTTTCATTTCCGCTACTGATTGGAAGTGATTTGATGTTAAATTCCCCTGAATTGCATCTGCATAGGGAGGAGGAAGGTTTTGATATTCTTCCCAAAAGTGAAGTGTCTCCCACAGCCTGCTGCAGAGCTGGAGGGAAGGGGTGCTAGGATAGCACCTAGGTAACACCCACCTTAGCAAACAATAAAATTACAGTGGTGGAATTACAGTTTCAATAGAAAATTAAATTACAGTTTCAATAGAAAAGGGAAAAAAAAATCACTCACGGTTTGTCAGGAACGTCATCATCATGGGGAATGACCTGCAGACTTGTCCTCTTCTAACATCTTTCTGTGGGGGAGATTGGAAGAGCTTTCCACTTCTGAATTTACTATAAGAGAAAGAGGAAAAAGAGTCGTTAATTCACTCATTTATTCAATCGTATTTATTGAGCTCTTACTGTGTGCAGAGCACTGTACTGAGCGCTTGAGAGCCTGTAGAGTCGGAATAGAGCAATAAATAAATGCCGGGGAGTTTTGAGAAGCAGCGTGGCTCAGTGGTAAGAGCAGGGGCTTTGGAGTCAGAGGTGGCGGGTTCAAATCCCGGCTCTGCCAGTTGTCATCATCATCATCAATCGTATTTATTGAGCGCTTACTATGTGCAGAGCACTGTACTAAGCGCTTGGGAAGTACAAGTCGGCAACATATAGAGACAGTCCCTACCCAACAGTGGGCTCACAGTCTAAAAGGGGGAGACAAAAAACGAAATCAAACATACTAACAAAATAAAATAAATAGAATAGATATGTACAAGTAAAATAAATAGAGTAATAAATATGTACAAACATATATACATATATACAGGTGCTGTGGGGAAGGGAAGGAGGTAAGATGGGGGGGATGGAGAGGGGGACGAGGGGGAAACTGTCAACTGTGTGACTTTGGGCAAGTCGCTTCATTTCTCTGGGCCTCAGTTCCCTCATCTGTAAAATGGGGGTTAAGACTGTGAGCCCCCCCGTGGGACAACCTGATCACCTTGTATCGACCCCAGCGCTTAGAACAGCGCTTTGCATGTAGTAAGCGCTTAATAAATGCCATCATTATTATTATTCTTTTGGCAATAGTATTTAAGAACCTGTGGGCAAAGTACTGAATGGAATGGGAAAAAAAAAAAATACAAGGATGAGAATTCAAAACTGCCCTAACTTCCCAGGGGCTCATGATCCACAGAATAAAGGGGGCGGAAAAGCAAGAGGTGAGAGATCAATCAATCAATCAATTGTATTTATTGAGCGCTTACTATGTGCAGAGCACTGTACTAAGCGCTTGGGAAGTACAAATTGGCAACATATAGAGACAGTCCCTACCCAACAGTGGGCTCACAGTCTAAAAGAGATACGTAAGGAAAATGAAATTCGAACCCCCAAACAATACACAAGACCAAGATGATAAAAAGACAATAGGGCAAGACCTTGGGCAAACCACTAAAACTCCGTGGCTCAGTTTCCTCATCTGCAAAATGGGGATTCAACACCATTTCCCTCTCCTGCTTCGACTGTGAGCCCCGTGTGGGAGAAGAAGGATTATTATATCCACCAATTATTAGTAATGATAATAATTGTGATATTTTTAAGTGCTTACTAGGCGCCAGGCACTTTACTAAGCAAATCAGGTTGGACACCGTCCCTGTCCCCCATGGGGTTCACAATCTCCATTTTACAGACGGGGTAACTGAGGCACAGAGAAGTGAAGTGACATGCCCAAGGCCATATGGCAGACAAGTGGCGGGGCCGGGATTAGAACCCATTACCTTCTGACTCCTAGGCCTGTGCTCTAGCCACTAGGCCAGGCTTCTTCTCCATATTTTTTTTTTATAATGGCATTTATTAAGCGCTTACTATGTGCAAAGCACTGTGATATTCAGTAGCAAGGTGGTAGCATAGACAGTAAGCTCATTATGGACAGGAATCTGCCATTTCGTTATATCTTACTCTCCCCTCAAGTGCTTAGTACAGTGCTTTGCACACAGTTATTAAGTGCTCAATAAATAGTGCTCTGCACACAGTAGGCGCTCAATCAATCAATCGTATTTATTGAGCGCTTGCCATTTCGTTATATCTTACTCTCCCCCAAGTGCTTAGTACAGTGCTTTGCACAGTTATTAAGTGCTCAATAAATAGTGCTCTGCACACAGTAAGCGCTCAATCAATCAATTGTATTTATTGAGTGCTTACCATTTCGTTATATCTTACTCTCCCCCAAGTGCTTAGTACAGTGTTTTGCACAGTTATTAAGCACTCAATAGTGCTCTGCACACAGTAAGCGCTCAATCAATCAATCGTATTTATTGAGCGCTTGCCATTTCATTATATTACTCTCCCCAAAGTGCTTAGTACAGTGCTTTGCACACAGTTAAGTGCTCAATAAATAGTGCTCTGCACACAGTAAGCACTCAATCAATCAATCAATCGTATTTATTGAGCGCTTGCCATTTCGTTATATCTTACTCTCCCCCCAAGTGCTTAGTGCAGTGCTTTGCACAGTTATTAAGTGCTCAATAAATAATGCTCTGTACACAGTAAGCGCTCAATCAATCAATCATATTTATTGAGCGCTTGCCATTTCGTTATATCTCACTCTCCCCCAAGTGCTTAGTACAGTGCTTTGCACAGTTATAAAGTGCTTAATAAATAGTGCTCTGCACACAGTAGGCGCTCAATCAATCGTATTTATTGAGCGCTTGCCATTTCGTTGTATCTTACTCTCCCCCAAGTGCTTAGTACAGTGCTTTGCACACAGTTATTAAGTGCTTAATAAATACTGCTCTGCACACAGTAGGTGCTCAATCAATCAATCAATCGTATTTATTGAGCACTTACTGTGTGCAGAGCACTGCACTAAGCACTTAAGCACAGTAAGTGCTCAATAAAATCAATCAATCAATCGTACTGAGCGCTTGCCATTTCATTATATCTTACTCTCCCCCAAGTGCTTAGTACAGTGCTTTGCACACAGTTATTAAGTGCTCAATAAATAGTGCTCTGCACACAGTAAGCGCTCAATCAATCAATCGCATTTATTGAGCGCTTGCCATTTCGTTATATCTTACTCTCCCCCCAAGTGCTTAGCACAGTGCTTTGCACACAGTTATTAAGTGCTCAATAAATAGTGCTCTGCACACAGTAAGTGCTCAATAAATCAATCGTATTTATTGAGCGCTTACTGTGTGCAGAGCACTGCACTAAGCACTTAAGCACAGTAAGCGCTCAATAAAAAATAAATCAATCGTATTGAGCGCTTGCCATTTCGTTACATCTTACTCTCCCCCCAAGTGATTAGTACAGTGCTTTGCACACAGTTAAGTGCTCAATAAATAGTGCTCTGCACACAGTAAGCGCTCAATCAATCAAATCATATTTATTGAGCGCTTGCCATTTTGTTATATCTTACTCTCCCCCAAGTGCTTAGCACAGTGCTTTGCACACAGTTATTAAGTGCTCAATAAATAGTGCTCTGCACACAGTAAGCGCTCAATCAATCATATTTATTGAGCGCTTGCCATTTTGTTATATCTTACTCTCTCTGAAGTGCTTAGTACAGTGCTTTGCACACAGTTATTAAGTGCTCAATAAATAGTGCTCTGCACACAGTAGGCGCTCAATCAATCAATCGTATTTATTGAGCGCTTACCGTGTGCAGAGCACTGTACTAAGCGCTTGGGAAGTCCAAGTTGGCAACATATGGAGACAGTCCCTACCCAACAGTGGGCTCACAGTCTAGAATAAATACGATTGATTGATTGGCTGCACACAGTAAGCGCTCAATAAATACGACTGAATGAATGAATGACTATCCCTCTAGCAGCCGGTCATTCCAAGCGCTCAGTACAGCGCTCCCGTGAGCGCTCACTAAGTACGCTGCAGAATGAATGAATGAATGAATGGGCGGGACCCCGGCGCCCCCTGGTGGCCGGCCCGGGGTAGCGCGGCCCCCGCCGCGGCGGGCGGGCGGCGCTACGTCACTTCCGGTCCCGCGGCGCAGGCGCCATGAGGTCGGTGTTCGTGACGGTGGGGACCACTCGTTTCGATGAGCTCGTCGCCTGCCTGTCCGCCATTGAAGGCGTCCGGGTGAGCCGCCCACACCTCCTCAGTCTCCCCCCCCTCAAGTTCCTACCTCCACCAGGTTCCCAACTGGTTCCCCTTTGCCTTCAGGGAACTGCCTCCTTCTCCCCCATTCCCATCCATCTTGGGCGCCTGGCTGGTCCTGCTTGCCCACTCCCAGAATCCTCTGCGTCCCGCTTGCCCACTCCCAGAATCCTCTGCGTCCTGCTTGCCCACTCCCAGAATCCTCTGCGTCCTGTTTGCCCACTCCCAGAATCCCCTGCAACCCCTTGGGCCATCACTGCCCCCTTCTCCCCCATTCCCATCCATCTGTGAGCGCCTGGCTGGTCCTGCTTGCCCACTCCCAGAATCCTCTGCGTCCCGCTTGCCCACTCCCAGAGTCCTCTGCGCCCCGCTTGCCCACTCCCAGAGTCCTCTGCGCCCCGCTTGCCCACTCCCAGAATCCCCTGCGACCCCTTGGGCCATCACTGCCCCCTTCTCCCCCATTCCCATCCATCTGTGGGCGCCTGGCCGGTCCTGCTTGCCCACTCCCAGAGTCCTCTGCGTCCTGCTTGCCCACTCCCAGAATCCTCTGCGTCCTGCTTGCCCACTCCCAGAATCCTCTGCAACCCCTTGGGCCATCACTGCCCCCTTCTCCCCCATTCCCATCCATCTGTGGGCGCCTGGCTGGTCCTGCTTGCCCACTCCCAGAATCCTCTGCGTCCTGCTTGCCCACTCCCAGAATCCTCTGCAACCCCTTGGACCATCACTGCCCCCTTCTCCCCCATTCCCATCCATCCGTGGGTGTCTGGCCGGTCCTGCTTGCCCACTCCCAATCAATCGTATTTATTGAGCGCTTACTGTGTGCAGAACACTGTACTAAGCGCTTGGGAAGTACAGGTTGGCAACATATAGAGACAGTCCCTACCCAACAGTGGGCTCACAGTCTAGAAGATTCCCAGAATCCTCTGCGTCCTGCTTGCCCACTCCCAGAATCCTCTGTGCCCCGCTTGCCCACTCCCAGAATCCTCTGCGACCCCTTGGGCCATCCCTGCCCCCCCACACCCTGCCTTTCCCCCCAGGAAACTAGCACAGTCCGAACGGGCCTCTGGGATGGCCGTTTGCTGATCTCAAGCCCCATCAGAAGCCTTTTTATAATAATAACAATAATATAATTGTTATAATAATAGTGAATAATGGAATTTGTTAAGCACTTACTGTGTGCAAAACACTGTTCTAAGTGCTGGCCTCCCCCTCTCCATCCCCCTGCCTTACCTCCTTCCCTTCCCCACAGCACATAGATATGTATATCTATCTGTCTATCTATATATACACACATATATAGACGTGTATATATATATACATATATGTATATATACGTCTATATATGTGTGTATATATATACACGTCTATATATGTGTATATACACACCTGCATATGTATGTATATACACACCTGCATATATATGTATATATACATACCTGCATATATATGTATATATACACACCTGCATATATATGTATATATGTATATATATATATATCTGTATGTATTTATTACCCTATTTATTTTACTAGTACATATCTATTCTATTTATTTTATTAATATGCTTTGTTCTCTGTCTCCCCCTTCTAGACTGTGAGCCCACTGTTGGGTAGGGACCCTCTCTATATGTTGCCAACTTGGACTGCCCAAGCGCTTAGTACAGTGCTCTGCACACAGTAAGCGCTCAATAAATATGATTGAATGAATGAATCAATCAATTGTATTTATTGAGCGCTTACTGTGTGCAGAGCACCCACGTGTTGCTAACTTGTACTTCCCAAGCGCTTAGTACAGTGCTCTGCACACAGTAAGCACTCAATAAATATGATTGATTCATTCATTCAATTGTATTTATTGAGCGCTTACTGTGTGCAGAGCACTGGACTAAGCGCGTGGGAAGTACAAGTTGGCAACATGTGGGGCCCACAATCTTAATCCCCATTTTAATAATAATAATAATGTTGGTATTTGTTAAGCGCGTACTATGTGCCAAGCACTGTTGTAGATACAAGGTCATCAGGTTGTAATAATAATAATAATGATAGCATTTATTAAGCTCTATGTGCAAAGCACTGTTCTAAGCGCTGGGGAGGTTACAAGGTGATCAGGTTATCCCACGGGGGGGCTCACAGTCTTAACCCCCATTTTACAGATGAAGGAACTGAGGCACAGAGAAGTTGAGTGACTTGCTCAAGGTCACACAACAGGCAATTGGCGGAGCCAGGATTTGAACCCGTGACCTCTGACTCCAAAGCCCGGGCTCTTTCCACTGAGCCACGCTGCTTCTCTAAAGCCATTTTATAATAATAATAATGATGGTGGAAAGCCATTTTAATAATAATAATAATTATTATAATAATAATAATGGAATTTAAGCGCTTACTATGTGCAAAGCACTGTTCTAAGTGCTGGGCGGATACAAGGTGATTCATTCAATCGTATTTATTGAGCGCTTACTGTGTGCAGTCATCATATTTATTAAGCACTACCATCCTTCCCATCTCCCAAGCCCGCAGCCTTGGTGCCATCCTCGACTCCGCTCTCTCGTTCAGCCCTCACATCCAAGCCGTCACC
Organism: Tachyglossus aculeatus; assembly: GCF_015852505.1. Classification (NCBI taxonomy): domain Eukaryota; kingdom Metazoa; phylum Chordata; class Mammalia; order Monotremata; family Tachyglossidae; genus Tachyglossus; species Tachyglossus aculeatus. The sequence goes on along the minus strand of NC_052071.1, from coordinate 14,347,689 downwards.
AAAACCTGCCGGTCTCAGGTCCGCAACATTGCCAAGATCCGCCCTTTCCTCTCCATCCCCACCGCTACCCTGCTCGTTCAAGCTCTCATCCTATCCCGTCTGGACTACTGCACCAGCCTTCTCTCCGATCTCCCATCCTCGTGTCTCTCCCCACTTCAATCCATACTTCACGCCGCTGCCCGGATTGTCTTTGTCCAGAAACGCTCTGGACATATTACTCCCCTCCTCAAAAATCTCCAGTGGCTACCAATCAATCTGCGCATCAGGCAGAAACTGCTCACCCTGGGCTTCAAGGCTGTCCATCCATCCCCTCGCCCCCTCCTACCTCACCTCCCTTGTCTCCTTCTCCAGCCCAGCCCGCACCCTCCGCTCCTCCGCCGCTAATCTCCTCACCGGGCCTCGTTCTCGCCTGTCCCACCATCGACCCCCGGCCCGCGTCATCCCCCGGGCCTGGAATGGCCTCCCTCTGCCCATCCGTCAAGTTAGCTCTCTTACTCACTTCAAGGCCCTACTGAGAGCTCACCTCCTCCAGGAGGCCTTCCCACACTGAGCCCCCTTTTTCATCTCCTCCTGCCCAACCTCCTTCCCCTCCCCACAACACTTGTATATATATTTGTACAGATATATTACTCTATTTTACTTCTACATATTTACTATTCTATTTTGTTAATGATGTGCATTTAGCTTTAATTCTATTTGTTCTGACGACTGACACCTGTCTACATGTTTTGTTGTCTGTCTCCCCCTTCTAGACTGTGAGCCCATTGTTGGGTAGGGACCACCTCTATATGATGCCAACTTGTACTTCCCAAGCGCTTAGTACAGTGCTCTGCACACAGTAAGCGCTCAGTAAATACAACTGAATGAATAAATATTCATTGAGCACTTACTGTGTGCAGGCCGCACAGTATTGCTCGGGAGAGAGCAACAGAATAGGATTTTAAAGAATAGCCGCCGTTCAGCGAAGTCATGGCTTTGAATCTATAAACGGTTTCGTGCTTTAGACCGCGACTTCCCACTGTCACTGAATTTGACTTGAAAAGAGGAAGACGACCTAGGAGCAAATTATTAAACATACTCTTTGTTCATGAGAGTTAATTCTTCAGAGAATGGTACCTAGCTGTCCTCCAGTTCCACTAAAGAAATGCAGAATGAGAGTGTTAATGAAATGGAACAATTTCCAGGGAGTAAGGAGTGGTTACCTGGAGGGTAACTGTGAGCCCACTGTTGGGTATGTTGCCAACTTGTATTTCCCAAGCGCTTAGTACAGTGCTCTGCACACAGTAAGCACTCAATAAATACGATTGATTGATTGATTGATTGGAGGGCTGGTCCTTTTGGTTAATTTTTTCAACAGATAACAGATTTTCATCCTCTGGTAGTGGGTTAGGAGTGGTAAAGGGAACGGGTGCAGTGAAGACTAAGGTTTCCTCCCTTCACCTAGGAGGGTGTGACAAGTTTCCTCTCCATCCAAATTACTACCACGTTAATTCAAGCGCTTATCCCAGCCCGCCCTCATTACGGAGAAAGCAGTTTGACCTAGTGGAAAGAGCTTGGGAGTCAGAGGATGTGGATTCTAGTCCTGGCTGTGCCACACGTCCGCTGTGTGACCTCGGGCAAACCACTTCACTTCTCTGTGGCCTCGGTTACCTCACCTGTAAAATGAGGATCGAGACTGTGAGCCCAACCTGAATGACTTGTATCTATCCCAAGGCTTAGAATAGTGATTGGCACATAGTAAGCGCTTAACAAATACCATTACTATTATTATTAATGCATCAGCCTCCTTGATGACCTCCCTGCCTCCGGCCTCTCCTCATTCCAGCCCACATTTCACCCTGCTGCCAGCCGACAAGGATTTTTTTTTGCAATCGACGCGCTTTCTAACTGTTGGCTTTGCTACTGTTGCAGACGATTGAGGATCTGGGCTACAGGCGGCTCGTCTTGCAGATTGGGAAAGGGACAGTGGCTCCCGAGCCCTTCGCTTCGGCCGAGTTCACCCTGGAGGTTTACAGGTACAAGGACTCGCTGAAAGAAGACATTCAGAAAGCCGACCTCGTCATTAGTCACGCAGGTGAGGTTTCTCGCCTTGAGAAACGTAAAGTTCCGAAAATGGAAAAACCAACGTTGGCTTGTCTCCACCCCAGCGCTTAGTACATTGCCCGGCACCAAGTAAGCACTTATCGAAAGGAGGATTTTGTTGGTGAGCGACTGTCTCACCCACTCCCGCCATCGTGGGTGTTTTCGCCGTGGCCTTTGGCCGGAATGTCGTTAGGGAATGTCCACCTGATAACCCAAGTCCGGTTTGGGGAGGATGAACGGGGATGACCGCCGCGTGGTTAGTTGATAGGCACAGGCTTGGGAGTCAGCAGGTCATGCGTCTAATCCTGCCTCTGCCACTTGTCTGCTGTGTGACCTTGGGCAGTCACTTAACTTCCCTGTGCCTCAGCTACCTCATCTGCAAAATGGGGATCGAGACTGTGAGCCCCATGTAGGACAGGGACTGTATCCAACCCAGTTTGCTCGTATCCACCCCAATCAATCAACCAAAATCCTGCCTCTGCCACTGGTCTGCTGTGTGACCTTGGGCAGTCACGTAACTTCCCTGTGCCTCAGTTACCTCATCTGCAAAATGGGGATCGAGACTGTGAGCCCCATGTAGGACAGGGACTGTGTCCAACCCAGTTTGCTCGTATCCACCCCAATCAATCGTATTTATTGGTGCCTCAGTTACCTCATCTGCAAAATGGGGATCGAGACTGTGAGCCCCATGTAGGACAGGGACTGTGTCCAACCCAGTTTGCTCGTATCCACCCCAATCAATCAATCGTATTTATTGAGCGCTTCCTGTGTGCAGAGCACTGTACTAAGCGCTTGGGAAGTACAAGTTGGCAACATATAGCACCCCAGTGCTTAGTACAGTGCCTGGCACGTAGTAAGCACTTACATATCATTATTACCATTATGACAGAACAAACTAGGGTCCCTGGGCACAATGTTGGAACAGAAAAGTACCACGGTGCCAGTTTTCCTGAACACGGAATTTTACAAGAATGCAATCCCCACGTTCCAGGAGAACGGGGGAAGCCTTGAATTGCTTCAGTGCTTTTATTGGTACTAAGTGCTTTCCCACTGCTTTACTCTTCTTGTCCTTACATATCCTCGTGAGGTCAGGAGAGGCAGGTATTACAACTCTTCCTAAATCCTACTGGTCCCACCTTCTCGACATCGCTAAAATCCGCCTAAACTGCCCCCCTTCCAAACTGCTACCACACTGATAAAAAAATCACTCATCTTATCCCACCTAGATTACTGCATCAGCCTCCTTGCTGACCTCCCCGCCTCCTGTCTCTCCCCACTCCAGTCCATACTTCACTCTGCCGCCCGGATCATTTTTCTCCAAAAAAAAATTCAGGACATGTCACCTTGCTCCTCAAAAAACTCCAGTGTTTGCCCATTCATTCGTTCATTCGTTCATATTGAGCGCTTACTGTGTGCAGAGCACTGTACTAAGCGCTTGGGAAGTCCAAGTTGGCAACATAGAGAGACGGGCCCGACCCAACAGTGGGCTCACAGTCTAGAACGGGGAGACAGAGAACAAAACATAGTAACAAAATAAGCCCATTCATTCATTCAGTTGTATTTATTGAGCGCTTACTGTGTGCAGAGCACTGTACTAAGCGCTTGGGAAGTCCAAGTTGGCAACATAGAGAGACGGTCCCGACCCAACAGTGGGCTCACAGTCTAGAACGGGGAGACAGAGAACAAAACCAAACATATTAATAAAATAAATAGAATAAACATGTACATATAGAGTAATAAATACGTACAAACATATATACATATATACAGGTGCTGTGGGGATGGGGAGAATTTTAGACACTCCAGTTGTAGACACCCAAACGCAACTCATCCTGGAGGGAGGTTGGCAGGAGCCATTCATCTTTCTAGTTTAGGAGCCCCAGAGGGACAGGGACCGCGGCTAATTCCTGACCGTGTCCTTTTTCCCCAGCGCCTCGCTGCCTCCCATCCTTCCCAGAATATTTGCTCCCCTACTTACTGTTCTTCCCTCAGTTTTTCACAGGCTTCCGTGTCCGGTTTGATCTGCTTAGCCCGTGGTATCGGCGTAATCCACCTCCGCGTCAAACAAAAACTCCTCCCCATTTATTTCGTTGGTATGTTTGGTTTTGTTCTCCGTCTCCCCCTTTTAGACTGTGAGCCCACTGTTGGGTAGGGACTGTCTCTATGTGTTACCAATTTGTACTATGTGCTCTGCACATAGTAAGCGCTCAATAAATACGATTGATGATGATGAAAGCACTCCACCTCATTGCCCCCTCCTTCCTCACTCTTCTCTTCTCCTAATATAACCCAGCCTGCACATTTGGCCCCTCTAATTCTAACCTTCTCTCTGGGCCTCCACCTCTCCTGTATCACCACCGACCCCACGTCGTGCCTCTGGCCATGAAATTCCCTCCCTCTAATCCGACAGTCCTTCACGCCGCCGCTCACAGTCTCAGAAGGACTGCACTTGAAGGGCTAACAGTGGAAATCCTTCTCATCCGTGGGGTCCTGCGGGAAGTCCGGCTCTCGGAATATTCCTGGATTTCTAAGGGAGACTCGGGGAGAACGACAGGCAGTGTGAACTCCCCCTTTTAGACTGTGAGCCCACTGTTGGGTAGGGACTGTCTCTATGTGTTGCCAATTTGTACTTCCCAAGCGCTTAGTACAGTGCTCTGCACATAGTAAGCGCTCAATAAATACGATTGATTGATTGATTGATCTCAGGGCAATCAGAGGGGTATTTAGGCTCAAAGGCAAGTTACTGTCAGAACTGGGGGTTAGCATTTAGACCTGATATCCTCTTGGTCTCGCGCTTCATTTGGAGTTTGCTGAATCGGATGGATGAAGGATTAAGAAAGCATTTTCCCCCTACTCCCTTTTGCACTCGCCTCCTTTCCTCAGATCAATCAATCAATCGTATTTATTGAGCACTTACTGTGTGCAGAGCACTGGACTAAGTGCTTGGGAAGTACAAGTCGGCAACACATAGAGACAGTCCCTACCCAACAGCGGGCTCACGGTCTAGAAGGGGGAGACAGAACAAAACTAAACATACTAACAAAATAAAATAAATAGAATAGATATGTACAAGTAAGATAAATAAATATATAGAGTAATAAATATGTACAAACATATGTACATATATACAGGTGCTGTGGGGAAGGGAAGGAGGAAAGATGGGGGAGATGTGGAATGAACCCAAAGCAGAGCTCTGCCCCTAAGCTTCCCCTGTCTGTCCTCTCCCAAGAATGTAGTCCAGTGCTTTGCACACTGTGAGTGCTCATTAAATATCACCGATTGATTCATTGATTTTGATTTTCTTGATTTTATTTTGTAGTATATTTTATTTTGTAAATATTGATTTTAGACTGTGAGCCCACTGTTGGGTAGGGCCTGTCTCTATATGTTGCCAATTTGTACTTCCCAAGCGCTTAGTACAGTGCTCTGCACATAGTAAGCGCTCAATAAATACGATTGATTGATTGATTGTAGTATGTTTGGTTTTGTCTCCCCCTTTTAGACTGTGAGCCCACTGTTGGGTAGGGACTGTCTCTATGTGTTGCCAATTTGTACTTCCCAAGCGCTTAGTACGGTGCTCTGCACATAGTAAGCGCTCAATAAATACGATTGATTGATTGATCTCAGGGCAATCAGAGGGGTATTTAGGCTCAAAGGCAAGTTACTGTCAGAACTGGGGGTTAGCATTTAGACCTGATATCCTCTTGGTCTCGCGCTTCATTTGGAGTTTGCTGAATCGGATGGATGAAGGATTAAGAAAGCATTTTCCCCCTACTCCCTTTTGCACTCGCCTCCTTTCCTCAGATCAATCAATCAATCGTATTTATTGAGCACTTACTGTGTGCAGAGCACTGGACTAAGCGCTTGGGAAGTACAAGTCGGCAACACACAGAGACAGTCCCTACCCAACAGCGGGCTCACGGTCTAGAAGGGGGAGACAGAACAAAACTAAACATACTAACAAAATAAAATAAATAGAATAGATATGTACAAGTAAGATAAATAAATATATAGAGTAATAAATATGTACAAACATATGTACATATATACAGGTGCTGTGGGGAAGGGAAGGAGGAAAGATGGGGGAGATGTGGAATGAACCCAAAGCAGAGCTCTGCCCCTAAGCTTCCCCTGTCTGTCCTCTCCCAAGAATGTAGTCCAGTGCTTTGCACACTGTGAGTGCTCATTAAATATCACCGATTGATTCATTGATTTTGATTTTCTTGATTTTATTTTGTAGTATATTTTATTTTGTAAATATTGATTTTAGACTGTGAGCCCACTGTTGGGTAGGGCCTGTCTCTATATGTTGCCAATTTGTACTTCCCAAGCGCTTAGTACAGTGCTCTGCACATAGTAAGCGCTCAATAAATACGATTGATTGATTGATTGTAGTATGTTTGGTTTTGTCTCCCCCTTTTAGACTGTGAGCCCACTGTTGGGTAGGGCCTGTCTCTATATGTTGCCAATTTGTACTTCCCAAGTGCTTAGTACAGTGCTCTGCACATAGTAAGCGCTCAATAAATACGATTGATTGATTGTAGTATGTTTGGTTTTGTCTCCCCCTTTTAGACTGTGAGCCCACTGTTGGGTAGGGACTGTCTCTATATGTTGCCAGTTCGGACTTCCCAAGCGCTTAGTCCAGTGCTCTGCACACAGTAAGCGCTCAATAAATACGATTGATGATGATTTTTGCCGTGAGATTAGACAGCGTGGCGTGGTGGTCTCTGTGGATTCTGGTCATGTTTGGGGGTTTTTTTTGTAGGTGCAGGGAGCTGTTTGGAGATCCTCGAGGCGAAGAAACCTTTAGTGGTGGTTATAAATGACAAGCTGATGGACAACCACCAGTTGGAGCTGGCCCAGAAACTGCACCAAGAGGGGCATCTCTTCTACTGCACTTGCAGGTAGAATCAGATCCAAACTCCCACAAAGAAACGCCCGGGATCATTTACAACATAACCAGGATCTTTCAGGGCATCTATTCAAGAACTATTTAAAAAGGAAGCATCATTGGAAACTTAAGAACACATAAAAAATTATTTTTAAAAATAGTATTTGTTGAATGCTTACTATCCCCACTCTCGAAGGCTGTCCATCCCCTCGCCCCCTCCTACCTCACCTCCCTTCTCTCCTTCTCCAGCCCATCCCGCACCCTCCGCTCCTCTGCCGCTAACCTCCTCGCCGTGCCTCGTTCCGGCCCATGCCCTCTCCACTAGGCCATGTTGCTTCTCTGTTCTCTTCTCTGTAGCCCGATTTTAAATTTGTGACAGTCTCAGTTTTGTCACGCTTCCCTCGTCAACACACAGGCTGAGGATTTCAGGGTGAAAACGAGGCGGAGACAGAAGTTTAAAGCACCCCAAAGTACCAAATGCCCTCATTTTCGTCTTGTTTCTGTTTGCCAAATCCTAAAACTACACGATGAGTAAATGTCTGGAAAAAAAAACAGGTCTCAGGTATTTCATGCTTTAAAAATGTTTTTGATCAATTTCATGTTAGGGTGGCTACTGTCATTTATGCACAGCTTGACTATTTTTCCCCCCTTCTTTTTGCCTCTCCGTGAGGATGTATTCCTAGGCACTTGCTCATCTCACCATCCCAGTTTCCTCGCTGTGGTATCTCTCAGTTTGCCGGGTTTCTCAGAAACAGGGATACATCCGTATCCCTGCGACACCCACATTCAGGCTGCATCCACAAATGTCCTGTGGAAGCTCGGGAAATTCCACAGGATCGGTGCTTCCAGAGAAGCAATGTAGCCTAATGGACGCAGCACGGGCCTTGGGGTGGGGACGGGGGTGTCAAAAAAAACCTCGGTTCATTCATTCAGTCGTATTTATTGAGCACTTACGGTGTGCAGAGCACTGTACTAAGCGCTTGGGAAGTCCAAGTTGGCAACGTATAGAGACGGTCCCTACCCAACAGCGGGCTCACAGTCTAGAAGGGGGAGGCAGACAACAAAACATATTAATAAAATAAATAGAATAAATATGTACAAATAAACTAGAGTAATAAATACGTACAAACGTATATACAGGTGCTGTGGGGAGGGGAATGAGGTTAGGCGGGAGGGATGGGGAGGAGGGGGAGAGGAAGGAGGGGGCTCAGTGTGGGAAGGCCTCCTGGAGGAGGTGAGCTCTCAGTAGGGATTTGAAGGGAGGAAGAGGTTCTAATCCTGGCTCTCCCACTTGTCTGCCGTGTGACCTTCAGGCAAGGCACTTCACTTCTCAGTGTCTCAGTTACCTCATACGTAAAATCAATCAATCATATTTATTGAGCGCTTACTGTGTGCAGAGCACTGTACTAAGCGCTTGGGAAGTACAAGTTGGCAACATATACAGTCCCTACCCAACAGTGGGCTCACAGTCTAAAAGGGGGGGGATGAAGACTGTGAGCCCCACGTGGGCCAGGGACTATGTCCAACCTGATTAGCTCGTATCTACCCCAGCACTTAGTACAGTGTCGTGCACCAAGTAAGCGCTTAAAAAAAACCATTTAAAAAAAAAAATGGACTGGGTTGGGGAAGCACAAGGATGAGCCTGGCCACGCCTAGAGCAGTCCCGAGATGGCTTCCAGCACCTCCCCCCTCACCCATTTTTCCCTGGGAAATTGTTTTCCTGGCAAGCTCCTCGGAAGGGAGCAGCATAGCTCAGTAGAAAGAGCCCGGGCTTTGGAGTCAGAGGTCATGGGTTCAAACCCCGGCTCCGCCTCTTGTCAGCTGTGTGACTTTGGGCAAGTCGCTTCTCTGGGCCTCAGTGACCTCATCTGTAAAAGGGGGGGATTAAGACTGTGAGCCCCACGTGGGACAACCTGATCACCTTGTCGACTCCCCAGCGCTTAGAACAGTGCTTTGCGCATAGTAAGCGCTTAATAAATGCCATTTAAAAAAAAAAAGGGGGGGAGGGAATCAGGTTAGGCACTTCTGTGGACCACCCCAACTGGCCCAGCGTGGTGCCCCGCATCTGTCGACTGCAAACTTCTGGCCCGTGAACAACTCAGCCCATGATTGCCTTCAAAAGCTGCCTTCCAAACAACCTCCTGTGGGCAGGGAATGTATCCATCAACTTCGTTATATTGTATTCCTCCAAGCGTTTAGTACAGTGCTAAGTAGTAAAGTAGTATTTATTTATTTTATTTATTTATTTATTTATTTTACTTGTACATTTCTATCCTACTTATTTTATTTTGTTGGTGTGTTTGGTTCTGTTCTCTGTCTCCCCCTTTTAGACTGTGAGCCCACTGTTGGGTAGGGACTGTCTCTATGTGATGCCAATTTGTACTTCCCAAGCGCTTAGTACAGTGCTCTGCACATAGTAAGCGCTCAATAAATACGATTGATTGATTGATTGATAGTAAAGTAGTAGTAAAGTAGTAAAGTACTAGTAGTAAAGTAGCAAAGTTTACACATAGTAAAGTGATCCACAACAATAATAGTAATAATAATGGCATTTATTCAGTGCTTACTATGTGCAAAGCATGTTCTCAATACATTCCACTGATTGCTGCTTTTGCAGAGAGGGGGGGAAAGGGCAGGTCACTTCACTTCTTCATGCCTCAGTTTCCTCATCTGTAAGACCGAGCCCCATGTGGGACGTGGACTGTGCCCAACCTGATTCACTTGTATCCACCCCAGCACTTAGTACAGTGTCTGGCGCATAGTAAGTGCTTAACAGATGCCAATCAAAAGAAAAAAAAAAAAGTGGGAATGGTCCAAAGAGGGTTTAGAAATCTTGTTAAGCACGAGGTCATCATCATCAATCGTATTTATTGAGCGCTTACTGTGTGCAGAGCACTGTACTAAGCGCTTGGGAAGTCCAAGTTGGCAACATATAGAGACAGTCCCTACCCAGCGGTGGGCTCACAGGGGGAGACAGAGAACAAAACCAAACGTACTAACAAAATAAAATCGGTATGGTCGTTATGTTATACTAATTAATATGTCTCACAAATTGGTTTTAAACCAGGCATTCTGGTACAGAGCTATCAAATCTTCATAGTTTCCTTAATCAGACTTCTAGACTGTGAGCCCACTGTTGGGTAGGGACCGTCTCCGTATGTTGCCAGCTTGTACTTCCCAAGCGCTTAGTACAGTGCTCTGCACACAGTAAGCGCTCAATAAATACGATTGAATGAATGAGTGCATCATCATCAATCGTATTTATTGAGCGCTTACTATGTGCAGAGCACTGTACTAAGCGCTTGGGAAGTACAAATTGGCAACATCTAGAGACAGTCCCTACCCAACAGTGGGCTCACAGTCTAAAAAGAGTGCATCTTTTAGAGGCTCTAGCAGAGGGAAAAGAGAACCTGTATGCTTGGTGACACTGATTTAGGAATGGTTTCCTTTTGGATGGTTAAATTAAAAGAACCATTCCTCTTTCCGCGTGAAGCACTCGTCTTGTAAAAATTAATGGAGAGGTCTGAACGTAGAGACGAGACCAACCTGCGTCACTGGGCACCGAGTGTCCAGCAGAGAATTTAATGCCTGACGGCAAGTTATCCCGCGTCCCAAGCTTCTGTCTTTATTTTTTTGTTTCAGTACACTTCTGGAGACTCTGAAGACAATGGACTCGTCAACCCTGAAGAGTTTTCCTGCCGGCCAGCCGGAAAAATTTTCCGCCTTCCTGGATGAGGTAGTTGGATTTCACAGATGAACACAAATCCCTCAGCTTTCAAGAGCTCATCTTCGAAGACATCTGTATAGCGCCTATGTATATATACGTGTTTAACTGCATGAATAAAATGGAAGCAGACTTTACGGTTGCGGTGTGGACTGCTTACGGTGGGACTGTGTGTCGTTCCAAATTTAAAGTATCGTAAGGAAATGGTTACATTATAAAGGGATTGACGAGCGATGAGGCTCTTTCCCACAGCACATAGTGGGCTAAAGTGAGAAGCAGAAGGTGAGAGGAGTCGGGGGGAAAAGTAGAAAGTGCTGAGGGTGGGGAGAGGTAGGAGCTTTATGTATATATTTATTTCTCTATTTTACTTGTACATATCTATTCTATTTATTTTATTTTGTTAGTACGTTTGGTTTTGTTCTCTGTCTCCCCCTTCTAGACTGTGAGCCCACTGTTGGGGAGGGACCGTCTCTATATGTTGCCAACTTGCACTTCCCAAGCGCTTAGTACAGTGCTCTGCACACAGTAAGCGCTCAATAAATACGATTGATGATGACTAAAGTGAGAAGCAGAAGGTGAGAGGAGTCAGGGGAAAAAGTAGAAATTGCTGAGGGTGGGGAGAGGTAGGAGCTTTATGTATATATGTTTGTACATATTTATTACTCTATTATACTTGTACATATCTATTGTATTTATTTTATTTTGTTAGTATGTTTGGTTTCATTCTCTGTCTCCCCCTTCTAGACTGTGAGCCCACTGTTGGGTGGGACTGTCTCTATATGTTGCCAACTTGTACTTCCCAAGCGCTTAGTACAGTGCTCTGCACACAGTAAGCGCTCAATAAATACGATCGATGATGATGATGATGACTAAAGTGAGAAGCAGAAGGTGAGAGGAGTCGGGGGAAAAGTAGAAAGTGCTGAGGGTGGGGAGAGGTAGGAGCTTTATGTATATATGTTTGTACATATTCATTACTCTATTTTACTTGTACATGTCTATTCAATTTATTTTATTTTGTTAGTATGTTTGGTTTTGTTCTCTGTCTCCCCCTTCTAGACTGTGAGCCCACTGTTGGGGAGGGACCGTCTCTATATGTTGCCAACTTGTACTTCCCAAGCGCTTAGTACAGAGCTCTGCACACAGTAAGCGCTCAATAAATACAATTGATTGATTGAGCTGAGCAGGGCTAGAAGTGGACAGGCAGAGACCATCACCCAAGCGCTTAGTCCAGTGCTCTGCGCACAGTAAGCGCTCAATAAATACGACTGATTGAGCTGAGCAGGGCTAGAAGTGGGCAGGCAGAGACCATCACCCAAGCGCTTAGTCCAGTGCTCTGCACACAGTAAGCGCTCAATAAATACGATTGATTGATTGAGTTGAGCAGGGCTAGAAGTGGGCAGGCAGAGACCATCACCCAAGCGCTTAGTCCAGTGCTCTGCACACAGTAAGCGCTCAATAAATACGACTGATGATGAATAAATACACTTGAATGAATGAATGAATCACCCATTCTTCTCTAGCTAGAAAGGTGGGCAGGGAACCTTTTCTGCCAACTCTGTTGTGTTGTACTCACCCAACTACTGACTTCTGCACCCATTAGGTGCTCAGTAAATACCACTGATTGACTGATTAGAAACCCCTGACATAGGGCTCACTGAAAAAAACAGCTGACACCACCAGCCAGGTGGTTGGCGAGATAGCGTTCCCCAACTAAGCCCTCCTTTTCCTCTTCTCCCACTTCTTTCTGCATCACCCCATCCTGCTCCCTTTATTCATCCCCCCAGCGCTTGTGTACATATTGGTAAGCTATTTATTTAGATTTATATGTCTAGAAACTGAGCTCATTGGGGGCAGGAACCGTGTCTGTTTATTGTTACTCTCCCAAGCGCTTAGTACAGTGCTCTGCACATAGTAGGTGCTCAATAAATAATAATAATGGCATTTGTTAAGTGCTCACTATGTGGTAATCTACTGATTTAGATTTATATATCTAGAAACTGAGCTCATTGGGGGCAGGAACCGTATCTGTTTATTGTTACACTGTACTCTCCCAAGCGCTTAGTACAGTGCTCTGCACATAGTAGGTGCTCAATAAATAATAATAATGGCATTTATTAAGCGCTTACTATGTGCAAAGCACTTCTAAGCACTGGGGAGGTTACAGGGTGATCAGGTTGTCCCACGGGGGGCTCACAGTCTTCATCCCCATTTGACAGATGAGGCCCAGAGAAGTGAAGTGACTTGCCCAAAGTCACACAGCTGACAGGTGGCGGAGCCGGGATTTGAACCCATGACCTCTGACTCCAAAGCCCGGGCTCTTTCCACTGAGCCACGCTGCTTCCCCACTCAATAAATACGATGGATTGATCTCAGCCATCCCCCTGCCTCAGGACACCAAGGCCACCCAGCAGGAAGCCCAACACAACATCATAATACTAATACTAATACTAATAATAATGGCATTTTATTAAGCGCTTACTATGTGCAAAACACTGTTCTAAGCGCTGGGGAAGTTACAAGGTGATCAGGTTGTCCCACAGGGTGCTCACAGTCTTCATCCCCATTTCACAGATGAGGTAACTGAGGCCCAGAGAAGTGAAGTGACTGGCCCAAAGTCACACAGCTGACAACTGGCAGAGCCGGGATTTGAACCCATGACCTCTGACTCCAAAGCCCAGGCTCTTTCCCCCTGAGCCACGCTGCTTCCCAACATCGAGCCCCAGGCTTCACTTATTCCACTCCAGAGCAATGCAACACTTTTTTATATTTCCTCTCCCCCTCCTCCCCCTCACCATCCCTCCTTCCCTTCCCCACAGCACATGTATATATGTTTGTACATATTTATTACTCTATTGATTTATTTCACTTGTACATATTTATTCTATTTATTTTATTCTGTTAATATGTTTTGTTGTCTGTCTCCCCCTTCTAGACTGTGAGCCCGCTGTTGGGTAGGGACCGTCTCTATATGTTCCCAACTTGGACTTCCCAAGCGCTTCGTCCAGCGCTCTGCACACGGTAAGCGCTCAATAAATACGATTGAATGAATGAATGAATGAATGAATGGTATTTGTTAAGCGCTCACTATGTGCCCAGTACTCTGGGTTAGATACAGACTAATCCGGTTGGACACGGTTCGTGTCCTGCCTGGGGCTCGCAATCTTAATCCCCATTTTACAGATGAGGTAGCTGAGTCACGGAGAAGTAACGTGGCTTGCCCGAGATCACACTGCAGACAATTGGAGGGGTGGGGATTCGAACCCAGGTCCTTCTGCCTCCTGGGCTCATGCTCTATCCACTGGGCCATACTGCTTCACTGTGACACAGCTCCAAGGGCTCCAACCTCAAGCCAGACTTCAATTAATTTTCCCCACTAGCTTGTAAACTTAAGGGCAGGCGTTGTACCTATCTATTTTATTTTATTTTGTTAATATGTTTGGTTTTGTTCTCTGTCTCCCCCTTTTAGACTGTGAGCCCACTGTTGGGTAGGGACCGTCTCTATATGTTGCCACCTTGTACTTTCCAAGCGCTTAGTACAGTGCTCTGCACACAGCAAGCACTCAATCAATACGATTGATTGATTGTGTCCACCAGCTTTACTGGACTGGACTCTCCCACACGCTCAGTAAGTGCCATGCACAGAGAAAGTACTCGAATGAATAATTTCTGGAGTTATTTTACGCTTGCCCTTTACGGGTTCCTTCCCAGCCCCAAAGCCATCAATATAATTGGGTAAATAGCACTAAATTCCAATCCAGGAATTCACCTGTTGGCCTACTGTGTTCATGATTTCTAACTGTACCTTCTATACACTCCTCATTAATCAATCGTATTTATTGAGCCCCTATTGTGTGCAGAGCACTGTACTAAGCGCTTGGGAAGTCCAAGTTGGCACCGTATAGAGACGGTCCCTCCCCAACAGCGGGCTCCCAGTCTAGAAGGGGAAGACAGAGAACAAAACCAAACATACTAACAAAATAAAATAGAATAGATATGTACAAGTAAAATAAGGAGTAATAAATATGTACAAACATAATCAATCATATTTATTGAGCACTTACTATGTGCAGAGCACTGTACTAAGCGCTTGGGAAGTCCAAGTTGGCAACATATAGAGACGGTCCCTACCCAACAGCGGGCTCACAGTCTAGAAGGGGGAGACAGAGAACAAAACCTAACATACTAACAAAATAAAATAAATAGAATAGATATGTACAAGTAAAATAGAGTAATAAATACGGACAAACATAATCATATTTATTGAGCGCTTACTATGTGCAGAGCACTGTACTAAGCGCTTGGGAAGTACAAATTGGCAACATATAGAGACAGCCCCTACCCAACATTGGGCTCACAGTCTAAAAGGGGGAGACAGAGAACAAAACCAAACATACTAACAAAATAAAATAAATAGAATAGATACGTACAAGTAAAATAAATAGAGTAATAAATATGGACAAACATATATACAGGTGATTTGTTGCTTCTGGTGTTTCTCCTGGTCTAGAGACCTTCCCTAATTAAGCCCTCTTTTCCCTGGCTTCCTCTCCCTTCTGCATCCTCTATGTGTTTGGATATTTGAATTTTGGGCATTTGATATTCGCTCCACAGCTTTTAATAATAATAATACTGATGGCGTTTATTAAGCGCTTACTATGTGCAAAGCACTGTTCCAAGCGCTGGGGAGGTTACAAGGTGACCCGGTTGTCCAACGGGGGCTCATTAACAGTTGGGGAACACAGATGGGGGTAATCTCAGTTATCAAACAGTTTTATCCAGCCTGTAGCCAAATCCTGCAAGGCATCTGCAGTTGTCACGCTGCAAGAAGCAGGATTCACTCATTCAATCATATTTTCTGAGCGCTTACTGTGTGCAGAGCACTGTACTAAGCACTTGGGAAGTACAATTTGGCAACAGATAGAGACAACCCCTACCCAACAACGGGCTCACAGTCTAGAAGGGGGAGACAGACAACAAAACAAAGTAGACAGGCGTCAATACCACCGGAATAGATCTATAGAATTATAGATAGATACACATCATAAAGAAAATAAATAGAATAACAAATATGTACAAATAGACACATAATAGATCACCTTAAAGAGGATGGAAGCAAGAGGCTGGCCCTCCCTTTCAAGTAAATCCCCATCTTCCCTTTATTTAAAAACCTGTCGCAGAAAACATCAACCCACTGGGGTGGCTGTGGTCATGGCCATTATTATTAATTGTATTTATTGAGCGCTTATTGTGTGCAAAGCACTGCACTAAGTGCTTGGAAAAGTATGATATAATATCAGACACATTCCCTACCCAACAACGGGCTCACAGTCTAGAAGGGGGAGACAGACAACAAAACAGACAGGCGTCAATACCATCAGAATAGATCTATAGAATTGTAGATACACATCATAAAGAAAATAAATAGAATAATAAATATGTACAAATAGACACATAATAGATCACCTTAAAGAGGATTGAAGCAAGAGGCTGGCCCTCCCTTTCAAGTAAACCCCATCTTCCCTTTATTTAAAAACCTGTAGCAGAAAACATCAACCAACTGGGGTGGCTGTGGTCATGACCATTATTATTAATTGTATTTATTGAGCGCTTATTGTGTGCAAAGCACTGCACTAAGTGCTTGGAAAAGTATGATATAATATCAGACACATTCCCTACCCAACAACGGGCTCACAGTCTAGAAGGGGGAGACAGACAACAAAACAGACAGGCGTCAATACCATCGGAATAGATCTATAGAATTATCGATACACATCATAAAGAAAATAAATAGAATAATAAATATGTACAAATAGACACATAATAGATCACCTTAAAGAGGATTGAAGCAAGAGGCTGGCCCTCCCTTTCAAGTAAATCCCCACCTTCCCTTTATTTAAAAACCTGTAGCAGAAAACATCAACCCACTGGGGTGGCTGTGGTCATGACCATTATTATTAATTGTATTTATTGAGCGCTTATTGTGTGCAAAGCACTGCACTAAGTGCTTGGAAAAGTATGATATAATATCAGACACATTCCCTGCCCACACACAGTCTAGGTAGGAAGGGGCAAGGCGATTGACTGCTTTAAGGCCTCTGGGCCTCAGTTCCCTCATCTGTAAAACGGGGATGAAGACTGTGAGCCCCCCCATGGGACAACCTGAGCAGCTTGTAACCTCCCCAGCGCTCAGAACAGTGCTTTGCACATAGTAAGCGCTTAATAAATGCCATTATGAGAGGCAGCGTGGCTCAGTGGAAGGAGCCCGGGCTTGGGAGTCAAAGGTCGGGGGTTCTAATTCCAGCTCAATCAATCAATTGTATTTATTGAGCGCTTACTGTGTGCAGAGGCCTGTACTGAGCGCTTGGGAAATACAAGTTGGCAACATAGAGAGGCAGTCCACCTAGCTGTTTGACCTTGGGCAAGTCACTTCACCGGACTGTCTCTATATGTTGCCAACTTGTACTTCCCAAGCGCTTAGTACAGTGCTCTGCACACAGTAAGTGCTCCTCCTTCCCTTCCCCACAGCACCTGTATATATGTTTGTACATATTTATTACTCTATTTATTTATTTTACTTGTACATATCTATCCTATTTATTTTATTTTGTTAGTATGTTTGGTTTTGTTCTCTGTCTCCCCCTTCTAGACTGTGAGCCCGCTGTTGGGTAGGGACCGTCTCTATATGTTGCCAATTTGTACTTCCCAAGCGCTCAGTACAGTGCTCTGCACATAGTAAGCGCTCAATACGATTGATGATGATTATAAATATGATTAGATTGATTCTCTGGGCCTCAGTGACCTCATCTGTAAAACGGGGATGAAGCCTGTGAGCCCCCCCCGTGGGACAACCTAATTACCTTGTATCAATCAATCATATTTATTATTATTATTATTATTGCTGGTTGATCTCCTCTCCTGTAGCTGTTCTGCTGCCAGATCCATCACATGGAAGTCAGGAAGGCCTGTGTGTCGTTTATGAAGGAAAACCAACATGACTTTCAGTGTGTAAGTAGAGCATTCTTCCGAGAGGAATTTGGGGTCTTTTAGACTGTGAGCCCACTGTTGGGTAGGGATTGTATCTATATGTTGCCAATTTGTACTTCCCAAGCGCTTAGTACAGTGCCCTGCACATAGTAAGCGCTCAATAAATACGATTGATGATTGATGATGATTGAGCACTTACTGTGTGCAGAGCACTGGACTAAGCGCTTGGGAAGTACAAGTTGGCAACATATACAGTCCCTACCCAACAGTGGGCTCACAGTATCCCCCCCAACGTTTAGAACAGTGCTTGGCACGTAGTAAGCGCTTAACAAATACCGCACTAATAATAATAATAATAATAATGATTGAAGCCTCTCACCTCAGCTGAGCTGACCAGGCCGGCGATGCTCCTGGCGGCCGCTCGGGGTCGCTGTGGAGGCGCGCTGGGCCCGGGAGGGCGGGGTCATGACCTTTAAGTACAGTCGGGTGGGCGGGGCCAGGCGCCTGCGCACCGCCCAGGGGGCGGGGCTAAGGGCTCGCGCACCGCCAGGGGGCGGGGCCAATCGCCCTCGCGCGCGCGGAATTGGCGGGGCTAAGGGTCCGCGTGCCGCAGGTGGGCGGGGCTACGGGTCGCGTGCCGCTAAGAGGGCGGGGCCAGTCGCCCTCGTGCACCTGGAGTGGGCGGGGCTAAGGGCCTGCGTGCGTCAGGTGGGCGTGGTTACGGGTCGCGCGCCACTAAGGGGGCGGGGCCAGTCGCCCTCGTGCCATCGGAGTGGGCGGGGCTAAGGGCCCGCATGCCGCTAGGAGGGCGGGGCTACCACTCCATTTATTATCACTCTATTTTATTTGTACATATTTATCCTATTTATTTTACTTTGTCAATATGTTTAGTTGTCTGCCTCCCCCTTCTATTCATAGAGTGATTTATTATCACTCTATTTTATTTGTACATATTTATCCTATTTATTTTACTTTGTCAATATGTTTTGTTGTCTGCCTCCCCCTTCTATTTATAGAGTGATTTATTATCACTCTATTTTATTTGTACATATTTATCCTGTTTATTTTACTTTGTCAATGTTTTGTTGTCTGCCTCCCCCTTCGATTTATAGAGTGATTTATTATCACTCTATTTTATTTGTACATGTTTATCCTATTTATTTTACTTTGTCAATATGTTTTGTTGTCTGCCTCCCCCTTCGATTTATAGAGCGATTTATTATCACTCTATCTTATTTGTACCTATTTATCCTATTTATTTTACTGTGTCAATATGTTTTGTTTTGTTGTCTGCCTCCCCCTTCGATTTATAGAGTGATTTATTATCACTCTATTTTATTTGTACATATTTATCGTATTTATTTTACTTTGTCAATATGTTTTATTTTGTTGTCTGCCTCCCCCTTCAATTTATAGAGTGATTTATTATCACTCTATTTTATTTGTACGTGTTTATCCTATTTATTTTACTTTGTCAATATGTTTAGTTGTCTGCCTCCCCCTTCTATTCATAGAGTGATTTATTATCACTCTATTTTATTTGTACATATTTATCCTATTTATTTTACTTTGTCAATATGTTTTGTTGTCTGCCTCCCCCTTCTATTTATAGAGTGATTTATTATCACTCTATTTTATTTGTACATATTTATCCTATTTATTTTACTTTGTCAATATGTTTTATTTTGTTGTCTGCCTCCCCCTTCGATTTATAGAGTGATTTATTATCACTCTTATTTGTACATATTTATACTATTGATTTTACTTTGTCAATATGTTTAGTTGTCTGCCTCCCCCTTCTATTTATAGAGTGATTTATTATCACTCTTATTTGTACATATTTATACTACTTATTTTACTTCGTCAATATGTTTTGTTGTCTGCCTCCCCCTTCGATTTATAGAGTTATTTATTATCACTCTATTTTATTTGTACATATTTATCCTATTTATTTTACTTTGTCAATGTTTTCTTGTCTGCCTCCCCCTTCGATTTATAGAGCGATTTATTATCACTCTATTTTATTTGTACGTATTTATCCTATTTATTTAACTTTGTCAATATGTTTAGTTGTCTGCCTCCCCCTTCTATTTATAGAGTGATTTATTATCACTCTTATTTGTACATATTTATCCTATTCATTTTACTTTGTCAATATGTTTTGTTGTCTGCCTCCCCCTTCTATTTATAGAGTGATTTATTATCACTCTTATTTGTACATATTTATACTATTTATTTTACTTTGTCGATATGTTTTGTTGTCTGCCTCCCCCTTCGATTTATAGGGTGATTTATTATCACTCTATTTTATTTGTACATGTTTATCTTATTTATTTTACTTTGTCAATATGTTTTGTTGTCTGCCTCCCCCTTTTATTTAGAGTGATTTATTATCACTCTATTTTATTTGTACGTATTTATCCTATTTATTTTACTTTGTCAATATGTTTTGTTGTCTGCCTCCCCCTTCTATTTATAGAGTGATTAATTATCACTCTGTGTATTTTATTTGTACATATTTGTGCTATTTATTCTATTTTGTCAATCCGATTGATGATGGTGATAGGGGCCGTCTCCATATGTTGCCAACTGGGACTTCCCAAGCGCTCAGTACAGTGCTCTGCACGCAGTAAGCGCTCAATAAATACGATTGAATGGATGAATGAATGAATAGACGCTCGCGTGCCGCCTAGAGGGCGGGGCCAGTCGCCCTCGTGCACGCGGAGTGGGCGGGGCCAAGGCCCCGCGTGCCTCAAGTGGGCGTGGCTACGGGTCGCGCACCACCAGGTGGGCGGGGCCAGTCACCCTCGTGCACCTGGAGTGGGCGGGGCTAAGGGCCTGCGTGCGTACGGTGGGCGTGGCTACGGGTCGCGTGCCACCAGGGGGGCGGGGCCAGTCGCCCTCGTGAGCGCGGAGTGGGCGGGGCTAAGGACTCGCGTGCCGCTAGGAGGGCGGGGCTATTACTCTTCATTTATTATTACTCTATTTTATTTGTACATGTTTATCCTATTTATTTTACTTTGTCAATATGTTTTGCTTTGTTGTCTGCCTCCCCCTTCCATTTATAGAGCGATTTATTATCACTCTATTTTATTTGTACATATTTATCCTATTTTACTTTGTCAATATGTTTTGTTTTGTTGTCTGCCTCCCCCTTCTACTTATGGAGTGATTTATTATCACTATTTTATTTGTACATATTTATCCTATTTATTTTATTTCGTCAATATGTTTTTTGTTGTCTGCCTCCCCCTTCGATTTATAGAGTGATTTATTATCACTCTATTTTATTTGTGCATATTGATCCTATTTATTTTACTTTGTCAATATGTTTTGTTTTGTTGTCTGCCTCCCCCTTCCATTTGTAGAGTGATTTATTATCACTCTATTTTTATTTGTACATATTTATCCTATTTATTTTACTTTGTCAATGTTTTGTTTTGTTGTCTGACTCCCCCTTCGATCTATAGAGTGATTTATTATCACTCTATTTTATTTGTACATATTTATGCTATTTATTCTATTTTGTCAATATGATTGATGATGGTGATAGGGACCGTCTCCATATGTTGCCAACTTGGACTTCCCAAGCGCTCAGTACAGTGCTCTGCACACAGTACGCGCTCAATAAATACGATTGAATGAATGAATGAATGAATGAATGAATAGAGGCTCGCGTGCAGCCTGGAGGGCGGGGCCAGGCGCCCTCGTGCGCGCGGAGTGGGCGGGGCTAAGGGCGACGTACCACTAGGAGGGCGGGGCTATTACTCTATTTATTTATTATTTCTCTATTTGTTTTATTTGTACATATTTATTCTATTTATTTTATTTTGTCAATATGTTTTGTTTTGTTGTCCACCGCCCCCTTCTAGACCGTGAGCCCGCTGTTGGGTAGGAACCGTCTCTATATGTTGCCACCTTGTACTTCCCAAGCGCTCAGTCCAGTGCTCTGCACGCAGTAAGTGCTCAATAAATACGATTGAATGAATGAGTGAATGAATATATGTTGCCAAGTTGTACTTCCCAAGCGCTTAGTACAGTGCTCTGCCCACAGTAAGTGCTCAATAAATGCAATTGAATGAATGAATGAATAGATGGTCACGTGCCGCCTAGAGGGCGGGGCCAGGCGCCCTCGTGCACCTGGAGTGGGCGGGGCTAAAGTCCCGATTGCCACTAGGAGGGCGGGGCTATAACTCTACCTATTATTACTTTGTCTATTTTATTTGTACATATTTATTTTATCAATATGCTTTATTGTATATATAATGTATATATGGTTGCACATATTTACTACTCTATTTATTTATTCCTTTATTTATTTTACTTGTACATTTCTATCCTATTTATTTTATTTTGTTGGTATGTTTGGTTCTGTTCTCTGTCTCCCCCTTTTAGACTGTGAGCCCACTGTTGGGTAGGGACCGTCTCAATGTGTTGCCAATTTGTACTTCCCAAGCGCTTAGTACAGTGCTCTGCACATAGTAAGCGCTCAATAAATACGATTGATTGATTTGTTTTGCTGTCCGCCTCCCCCTTCTAGACTGTGAGCCCGCTGTTGGGTAGGGACCGTCTCCATATGCTGCCAACTTGGACTTCCCAAGCGCTCAGTACAGTGCGCTGCGCACAGTAAGCGCTCAATAAATACGGTTGAGTGAATGAGTGAATGAATGAATGAATGAGTGAATGAATGAATGAATGAATGAATAGACGCTCACGTGCCGCCTAGGGGGCGGGGCCAGGCGCCCTCGTGCACCCCGGAGTGGGCGGGGCTAGACGCTCGCGCGCCGCCGTGCCCCGGAGTGGGCGGGGCTAAGGACCCACGTGCCAGTAGGGGGGCGGGGCTAGACGCTGGCGCGCCGCCAGGAGGGCGGGGCCTGGCACCCACGTGCACCCGAAGTGGGCGGGGGCCAGGCGCCCTCGCGCCCCAGAGCGGGCGGGGCTAGACGCTCTCGTCACCGATGTGGGCGGGGCTAAGGGCCCGCGCGCCAATAGGAAGGCGGGGCTAGCCGCTCGCGCGCCGCCGGGGGGCGGGGCCAGACGCCCTCGCGCCCGCGGAGTGGGCGGGGCCAAGGTCGCGCGCGCCGCGTGGTGGGCGTGCCCGGACGCCCTCGTGCCGCCGGGGGCGGGAAGCGCGGGAAGCGCAGCCGGGGCTCATTAGGGGGCGGCTGCCCGGGCGGGAGGCCGCTGCCCCCGCCTCTTCCTCGGCTTCCCCCTTGCTCCTCGCCGCCTTTTCCGCGCTTCCCGGGCCCCCTTCGCCTTGTCTGGGTGTCCCACATCTCTTTCCTCCCTCCCTTTTCTTCCCACATTTCCTCCTCTCTGTCTCCCTGGGTCTCCCTCACCTTCCTCCTCCTTTCTCTTGATCTCCCACACCCCCTTTTTGACTCCCGCACCTCCCCCCTTTTCTGTCTCCCGTACTTTTTTCTGTCTCCTTTGGTCTCCCGCATTTGCTTTTTCCGTCTCCCTTGGTCTCCCGCAACTCCTTTTTCCGTGTCTCCCTTGGTCTCCTGCATCTCCTTTTTCCGTCTCCCTTGGTCTTTCTCCCTTATCTCCTTTTTCCGTCTCCCTTGGTCTCCCTTATCTCCTTTTCCCCTCTCCCTTGGTCTCCCTTATCTCCTTTTCCCCTCTCCCTTGGTCTCCCTTATCTCCCTTTTCCGTCTCCCTTGGTCTCCCTTATCTCCTTTTCCCCTCTCCCTTGGTCTCTCTCCCTTATCTCCTTTTTCAGTCTCCCTTGGTCTCCCTTATCTCCTTTTTCCTCTCCCTTGGTCTCCCTTATCTCCTTTTTTCCGTTTCCCTTGGTCTCCCTAATCTCCTTTTTCCATCTCCCTTGGTCTCCCTAATCTCCTTTTTCTGTCTCCCTTATCTCCTTTTTTCCGTTTCCCTTGGTCTCCCTTATCTCCTTTTTTCCGTTTCCCTTGGTCTCCCTTATCTCCTTTTTTCGTTTCCCGTGGTCTCCCTTATCTCCTTTTGCCCTCTTCCTTGGTCTCCCGTATCTCCTTTTTCCCCCTCCCTTGGTCTCCCTTATCTCCCTTTCAGTATCCCTTATCTCCTTTTCCCGTCTCCTTTGGTCTCACCGCATCTTCCCCTTTCATCTCTCTTTTTTCTGACTCCCTTGGTCTCCCGCATCTCCTTTTTCCATCTCCTTTGGTCTCCCGCATCTCCCCCCTCTCTGTCTCCTTTGATCTCCCGCCCCTTCCCCCTTCTCTCTTCTGTCTCTTGATTCCCCCCACACCCCCTTTTGTCTCCTTTGGTCTCCCACAAATCTTCCCTTTCCTTGTCTCTCTTGGCCTCCCCCCCCCCCTTTTTTGTGTCCTTTGGCCTTCCTCACCTCCCCCTTTCCCCCTCTCTGTGTCCCTTGGTCCCCCGCATCTCCCTCCCGCGCCTTTCCCGCCCTCTCTCCGTGCCCCCGCACCCCCATTTTCCGTCGGTCTCCCTCACCTGCCCCGCGGCAAGATGCAGAAGGGCTGGAAAAAGTATTTCGGCCAGAAGTCCCCGAACGAGGTGGCCATGGACGACTACCTGGCCACTTTGGGCCTGTACCGCAAGCTGACGGCCAAGGATGCCTCCTGTCTCTTCAGGGCCATTTCGGAGCAGGTACCAAGGGGAAGGCCTCGACTGACCGACCCCCCTGTCCCGGAACCCCCAAGTGGGGACCCCCAGGCCTGGGGAATAATAATAATAATAGTGATGACATTTGGTAACCGCGTACTATGTGCCAAGCACTGTTATTAGCACTGGGGTAGATACAAGGTAATCAGGTTTTATAGTGTTAATCGCCCCTTCAGTGTTAATCACCCTTTCATAGTCTTAACATTTTACAGATGAGGTAACTGAGGCACCCAGAAGTGAAGTGATTTGCTCCCCTGACCTCAGATTCCAGCCCCCATTTAGAGAAGCAGCGTGGCTCAGTGGGAAGAGCATGGGCTTTGGAGTCAGAGGTCATGGGTTCAAATCCCGGCTCTGCCAATTGTCAGCTGTGTGACTTTGGGCAAGTCGCTTCACGTCTCTGGGCCTCAGTTGCCTCATCTGTAAAATGGGGATTAAGACTGTGACCCCCCCCCCCCCCGATCGACTTGTAACCTCCCCAGCGCTTAGAACAGCGCTTTGCACATAGTAAGCGCTTAATAAATGCTATTAAAAAACCGTGGCGGAGCAGGGATTAGAACCCACGACCTCTGGACTCCCAAACCCGTGTTCTTTCCATTAAACCACGCTGCTCACCCTCCCACCCCTTCCAAGAGGCTTTGGGGGAGTCACCCCCCCAAAAAAACAGACCCACCTTGCCCCTCTTTCCCTGTAGCCTTGCTCCCCTGAGCTCAGATTTCAACCCCAATTTAGAGATGTTATCATTCAGGGGCATTTATGAAGTTCTTACTTTGTGCATAGTAGGTTTATAAGCACCTGAAAATACAACTGAGGTGTTACATGAGTTTTTGTACTTGCAAGAAGCTTCCCTTCCTCGTCCTTGTTTTCAAAGGGTGGTGGCTGGGTCTGGGAAAACTTTTGCCGACTGCTGCGTGAACATGTGTTCTCTACATAACTCAAAGTTGTTCTGGTAACGAGGATAATTAAGCACTTATATGAGGATAATTGATGATGGCATTTATTAAGTGCTTACTTTGTGCAAAGCACTGTTCCAAGCATTGGGGAGGTTACAAGGTGATCAGGTTGTCCCACGGGGAGCTCAGTCTTAATCCCCATTTTACAGATGAGATAACAGAGGCATAGAGAAGTGAAGTGACTTGCCCAAAGTCACACAGCTGACAAGTGGTGGAGCTGGGATTTGAATCCATGACCTCTGACTCCAAATCCTGTGGTCTTTCCATTCTGTATGATACAAGTTAGGTCCCTCGTGGACCTCCCAATTTAAGTCGGGGGGAGCATTCATTTATTCAGTTATATTTACTGAGCACTTGCTGTGTGCAGAGCACTGTACTAAGCGCTTGGGAGCCGTGGACACCCAGAGGCTACTGCTGTGTAAATCAGCCACCGCCTGAGCTGAGTTGTAAACTCAGACCAGAGTCATCTGTTTTTGTTTAGCAAGTCCTCAGAATCATCCTAAGGCAAGGTGTGCCAAATGACCTCGGTCCTCAAAAGTTCTTAAACTTTAAAATTCAGCCCTCCAATTCCCTCAGGATCAAAATGGCAAGGAATGGAGCTCATAAACCCGTTTGCAAAGCCTTTTTCTTCCAACTGTCATGCATAGCTGGAGAAGCAGCGTGCCTCAGTGGAAAGAGCGCGGGCTTGGGAGTCAGAGGTCATGGGTTCTAATCCCAGCTCCGCCACTTATCGGCTGTGTGATTTTGGTCAAGTAACTTCACTTCTCTGTGCCTGTTACCTCATCTGTAAAATGGGGATTAAGACCGTGAGCCCCACGTGGGACAATCAGATTACCCCAGCGCTTAGAACAGTGCTTTGCGCATAGTAAGCGCTTAACAAATACTTTAATTATTATTATTATTGCTGGTTGATCTCCTCTCCTGTAGCTGTTCTGCTGCCAGATCCATCACATGGAAGTCAGGAAGGCCTGTGTGTCGTTTATGAAGGAAAACCAACATGACTTTCAGTGTGTAAGTAGAGCATTCTTCCGAGAGGAATTTGGGGTCTTTTAGACTGTGAGCCCACTGTTGGGTAGGGACTGTATCTATATGTTGCCAATTTGTACTTCCCAAGCGCTTAGTACAGTGCTCTGCACATAGTAAGCGCTCAATAAATACGATTGATGATGATGGGGTCCCGGGGCGGGGTTCGGAAACTATTTCGAGAGACAGGGAGTGTGGGAGGAGTACTGATTGCATTATACTGTAATTTAAAACTCCAAGTCTGATAATCTCTGTTTTAAAAACAATGGAGGTGCGAAAAGCCTTCCTTGGCTTCCATTCACCACAGTTGTAAATTTTGCATTTTGAGTGGCTGTATGAAGTTGGTGCAGAAGTTTACCTGTAAGCAAAGGTAATTACTTCCTGATGTCACCTTAACTCTTAGTAGACCTACGGAGTGTGGTGTGTGTTCGAAATAACCCAAACAGCTGAGAGCAGGTGGTTTTAGGGGGAAAAGTTAAGGACAGCTTTTGTTTCCTATGCCAGCACGGAATCTCTTCCTTGGTATGAGTTGATTTTGCTCTGAATGGGGTCTTTTTTTTGGTGTGAGTTGACTTTTGCTTTGAATGGGTGTGTCCTTCCCATCCATTCTTCTGTTGGTTAAACAATCCAGTACTCTCCCAAACAAGAGACATCCGGCACTAATGTGATGTGCTGGCTGATTGCTCTCAACCTGAAAGAGCAAATTAGTAGAAATAAGGCTTTTAATCCTGGGTGCTGGAGCTGCAGATAATCAACCCACCCTTTCTTCCCTAAACTAACATCCTGCTCTTTGCTGTTGCAGACACTCTTGCCTTGCGAGTCAGTCCTATTTATTGAGCGCTTAGTGTGTGCAAAGCACTGTACTAAGCACTTGGGGAAAGTACAGTGTAATACAGGCACATTCCCTACCCGCCACGATCTTACTGGTATCTCAGCACTTGGAAATATCTCTGAAGTTGCATGTTGGCTCGGTTTCTCTAAACTCTTTCCCCTGCATCCTGTTGCAGTCTACCCCTAGGATTGATGATGGTGTGCGGCCCCTTCCTCCTCCCCCTCAAGGTTCAGCCTGTAGTCACACCTGAACTGTTGAAGGGCGCTAGCACCTGCTTCTTGTTTTCTTGAACCTGTAAGTTGTAGCCCTCCTGGCTGAACGACACCTTGCCTAGTGAGCCAGGCTATTTGTCTAAGTCGTCTTCTGCTGGAATGGCTGAGACAGAGCTCTGACTAGAGTTAACTGGTTGCAGGTGAGGACAAATGACAAGTGTTATGCTCCCTAACACTAAGAATTGGAGTTCTGTCCTAACACCTGGGGTCAGTATCAGAAAATCAATTAAGACCAGGTGAATGCCCTGCAAAAACCCCAAAGCAATCAAATGGAACAGGACAGGCACATTAGATTGAAACAGTGAAAACAAGTTAAAATGGAACCTTTAAAAAAAGCTCATAGTAAATTCAACTATGTTCACCTTAAGTGGGAGCAGGGGAGGCTGTCTGATTTACACAGCAAAGTGGCAGCAGAGGTGGGATGAGAACCCAAATCCTCTGACTTTCAGGCCAACTGCTTTTCAAATGCTGTTAAGAACATAACACTCCTCTCCTTTTAAAAAAAATCCTTCCATCATCCCCCTTCAAAGGGGCCATATGGCTTTCGGTTCAATGGGCTTGCCATTTTCCTCTTAATTTTTTTCACTATTTTCCTTCTTTCTTAATCTCCACATTTCATCATCATTTAATTGTTTGTAACCTCCTAAATCTAAGAGAGCTCTCTGTTACGCCTGCCCAGTTTTGGGTTTGTTGTGTTTTGGGGGTTTTTTTTTTTGTTTTTGTTTTTTTTTTTGATAAAGTAGACTTGGATTTTTCTCTTGGGCTCTTTGGGGCAAACCATTTGTTTAGAGGGACATCATTGCACAAAATTCAAGGTTTTACTTCACCTTTCTGATGCTGAATACTTTCAATTCATTCAATCGTATTTGAGTGCTTACTGTATGCGGAGCACTGTTCTAAGTGCTTGGGAGAGTACAATGTAACGAACACAGTCCTTGTCCCTAATGATCTTACAATCTGGGGAGGGTGGGGAGACAGACAATGTAAAAAAAATTACAGATAGTTAAGTGCTGTGGGGCTGGGAGTGAGGATGAATAAAGAGAGCTAGTCAGGGCAACTGCAGAAGGGAGTGAGAGAAGAAGAAAGGAGGCCTTAGAGAAGGCCTCTTGGTGATGTGCCTTTAATAAGGCTTTGAAGCAGCGAGGGGGAAATAATTGTCTTATTCTGCCCATCTTTTTTTTCTTACTGTTCACCAAAACTCAGACTTATTTCTCCCTCTTCCTCTGCCATCCAAGTAACAGTATAACATTAACCCTTATTTTGCAAAGTGTACTGGTCACTTAATGAGTCCTGATTAAATTTAAACTTATCTTTTTCTGAAAGTATGTAGAAGGATCTTTTGAAAAATACCTGGAACGTCTGGGAGATCCAAAGGTAAGACAGACTATCTCCATCCCAACTTTGATACTGTGTAGGACTTGATATTGTCAGCGCCTAAAAATTGGGGGTTTCATCCTTTGAAAGTAATTTGAATTGAAGGCTCTGTACCTTCACATTCCTGGGTTAGTTTCCATTAGCCAAACCTATTCAATTTTAAAAGGAGACATGAGCTGGATTGACTCCGGATTTTTAGTGGTTTTATTGTAAGAGCTGGTGGTAAGGAAAATCAAACTAGTCTGTGTTATGGGAGAAGAAGCAAATGTTCTTCTCTCAAGTGTTTCTTCTTGTATGCTCACACCCAGGAAAAGCTGGTAATGGTCCACATTTGAAGTGTGTAGGTATGTTTTTTGGAAAAAAATGTACCCTCTACATAGAAGAGCAGGGAAGTATCATGGCCTAGTGGATAGCACACGGGCCTCGGAGTCAAGCACTGGGTTCTAATCCTGGCTCCGCTACTTGTCTGCTGTGTGACCTTGGGCAAGTTGCTTTACTTCTGTGTCTGTTACCTGGTCTGTAAAATGGAGATTTAAAACTGTGAACCCCTTGTGGGAAAGGGACTTTGTCCAACCTGATCATCTTATATCTTATATATCCTATACTCCAGCGCTTAGAACAGTGCCTGGCATGTAGTAAGTGCTTAACAAATACCATTTTTTTTTTAAAAAGAGCATAGATCTTACCAAGAAGGGAGATGTTTTCCTTGAAAATAGGAGTTGAATGGGAATGTTTAATCTGGCCCCAAATTAAGCTCTGAGTCATGGACTTTTATTTCTAGAAAATATACTGATGAACTCAGTAGTGTCCTATCATAAACCTCTTACTCCTTGATGCTACTTGATGTACCTGTCTTAGAAAGACCTTGGGGAAAAATGCATCCAATGTACTTTAAATGCATCAAAATCACTTACAGCAGTTTCTGGAAGTTCTGGATTGCAAAATAAACCACCCTGCACTAGGAGCTTGGTTTCCTGGCCAGGAGGACTGCTTAATCTGATAATGAATTACCATTCTAGGAAACTGATCAGCTCTGTTTTTCCCCAAATTTTGGTGGCATATTATAAATATTCCCTCTTGTAGACACTGAATAGAAGAGTATTCCTCCTCTGGATGTGGCAATGCAGGTGTTCCCAGTTGTAGACTGTTAGTGCCACTTGCAGTGAGTACTGCTCTGACAGAAACATGATAGACATTATTGGGTCACGACACGAGTCTGGGTAGGCAATCTCTCTCAGTGCACCAGTTTGGATGGGAGGTCTCCAAACCTGGGCATGCATCCCCGTGGACAGGGATGAATAGCTAACATCCTTATCTCTTTCCCTGTGCCTTGGGGTGCTATTTTTGAAACTAGAGAAACTTCTTTTCTTGGACCCCAGGTTTAAATAACTGTAGTATTTGTTGAGGCTTACTATATGCCAGGCACTGAGGTTTCAATGGCTGTCAGACCCTCAGAAAACTCCTTGCTTCGGAGTCAGACTACTTTAGGTGTCTGATCTTCAGTGCCTTGCTAGAAAGAATGGGTTTTATTTAGTGAAAAACACAGCAGATACTCATCTCTCTATCATAAGTGTGTGCAGTCATATCGGCTCATGGGTCTCCAAGATATTTGTGTATGTAACACCTATGTTGGCCCTGTTCGGAAAGGCAAATATATGTATTCCATGGGTGTTAATTCATATTCTCCAAGTTCTTAAACCCTCAGCTTTTTCAGATTCTCGGGGTATATGTGTTCTCATAAAACCGTAACTACAGAAAACCATTTCTAATGCCTTTTTTATATTTAGGAAAGTGCTGGTCAACTGGAAATCAGAGCTCTTTCTCTAATCTATAAGTAAGTCTATCTTTCCAATTCCTTTAGTTAGGATATAGCAAGTCTGGCCAGGTAGAGACCAATATTTTAGTAGTATCTGGAGCTTGGGTTCTAATCCCTGCCCTGCCACTGACCGTGTGACCTTGGACTCTTCACCTTTCTGCCTCAAATAACTCAATGTAAAATGGGAGTAAGGTACTTGCTCTCCCTCCCAGACTGTGCTCAGCATGTGGGGTAGGAAAGGTGTCTGAATCTCTAGGGCCTTCTGCTGCACGATTGGCAAGACCCGGACCAGAGACCCCTTTCCTCTGGGGGGCACAGCATGGTGCACAAGTAGGCTGGCAGTGATACAGCTCAGCGTGAGGTGCCCACATGGATCTTACATGCAAAGCCCAGTTTTGGTCCAGGTGCCTGCATAATTATGCCGACGATGTGCCATAGACCATCAAGTCTGTTGCTAAATTAGCCACTTGGAGTTAGTTGTTTTTCACTGCACCCATTAGCCTCTGTTTTCAACATTCTTATTGAGCCTGGCCATGTAGTGGAATGCACCAGGTGTTTTTCTAAATTCAGCTTTACTACTACCACCTTCTGGCTGCCGCTTCTTGCTTCCACCCCCCCCCCCCCATACCCCGCAGTGAGATTTTAAAAATAAATGCATTCTGAAATTGGTTTTTTTTTTCCCCCCATTCCCACCCTCCTTGTAGTCGTGACTTCATTCTGTACCGATACCCTGGAAAACCTCCAACCTACGCCACAGATAATGGTTGTGGAGATAAGGTAAGGATTCCTTCATTCAGTCGTATTTATTGAGCGCTTACTGTGTGCAGAGCACTGTACCTGGGAAGTACAAGTCGGCAACGTATAGAGACGGTTCCTACCCAGCAACAGGCTCACAGTCTAGAAGGGGGAGGCAGACAACAAAACAAAGCATGTGGGCAGGTGTCAAGTCATCAGGCTAAATAGAAGTAAAGCTAGATGCACATCATTAACAAAATAAGTAGAATAGTGAAGACCTCCTTATTCCAGCTGTTCCTGTGGGCACGGCGGCTCACTAGGAACTGACAGAAATATACTCCTCCGCCCCAACCTGTGAAATGTCAGGTACGTTGGTGGTGCGGGTGAGAGTTGGCATAGCTGCTGTCAGTGAGCAGAGAAATTGGGATTAAGGGATTAGAAGTGGGGGCTTTGGCTGACCCCTGTGAGGGTGGGAGGTAATGTAGGGGTACCTGCTGCAGCTGATCTTCCATGTTATAGTTCTTGAAAGGTGAGCATCAGGACATCTCTTTCGGAGGCGTGAGAGGGCACAGGAGGTGGTTTGTATCCCACGGCAGCTGTGCAACTGAAACCTAATTGGAAACAGTGAGATTGAACTCATGATGACTGTTTGGTACAGAAATTCAGAAGGAGAAACAGGAAAAAATTTGGAGGAGTACTAATTCCTCAGCTTCCTGGTCTGTAACGCGTCAGCGGGTCTGACCAAGGAGTTGACATTTTGAGGACGGATGGGATTTTAGCTTAGAAATTGTCAGTTTGTATTTCAACACCTTAAGCACTTGAGGAGTGTACTCTTTGTTCCTGGCCGACTCTCCGTTTAATTATGCTGTTACTTAAAAAGTACTCTGTACCACAGTATATCATTTTTCTCAAGGACAGTGTCAGAGTGAATATTTGACTACTGGCTTCTCAGACTAATAATTCAACGTCCTTTATGGTGCTGATGCAGTTTGTAAAATTGGCCTCCAAACTTTTCAGCCCATGTATAAATCAATAGATTTTTGGATCCGTAGCAGTTGTTAATTTTCAAAAACCTGTAGGCAAGTTCAGTGTTCACTTTCCTTCCATAATGGGTAGAGGTGGAAGCTGTGGTTGTTGTTTTTTAAGACTTTGTTACCAAGCTTGTTACCAGAGGCGGTTTATTCATTCAATCGTATTTAGTGAGCGCTTACTGTATGCAGAGCGCTGTACTAAGTGCTTGGGAAGTACAAGTCGGCAACATACAGAGACGGTCCCTACCCAACAACGGGCTCACAGTCTAGAAGGGGGAGACGGACAACAAAACAAAACATGTAGACAGGTGTCAAAACCGTCAGAATAAATAGAATTATAGCTATATGCACATCATTAATAAAATAGAGTAGTAAGTATGTACAAGTAAAATAAAGTAATAAATACGTACAAATATATACAAGTGCTGTGGGGAGGGGAAGGAAGCAGGGCGTGGGGGGAGTTATAGCACCATTCATTCAGTTGTATTGAGCGCTGACTGTGTGCAAAGCACTGTACTAAGCACTTGGGAGAGTAAAGTATAAGAATAGACAGACACATTCCCTGTCCATAATAAGCTTATAGCCCAGAGGGGGAGGCAGACATTAATGTGAGTAAGTAAATAGATGCCAAAAAAAAATAGTAAATACCAGTGATTGTAGCTTGTACTCTAACAGGGGCTTCTATCTGTAAGTTTTTATTCTCTAGATAATACATTCATTCTAATCGATGTACAATTTCTTTCCTTTAGATTCTCCTCTGTTGTTCCAGTAATGGCCATTACGACTCTGTGTACACCAAACAATTTCAAACAGATGCAGCTATCTGCCAAGGTACATAAATCCCTAAATATTCATGCAGGTTCTCTGACGACCTCTCAAGGGAGAAAAGCCTATTTGCTGTTTAACAGATCCAGTTGAAAGTAATGAAGTTGCTGCTCTAGACCACTCGCATGCCCTTCTGGGGAGGGAAAAGGAGAACGGGGGAGAAAGTTTCACAGCCGAACGAAGCAGGGTTCCCTCCCTTTTTTTTTCTAGCTGTGCTCTATGAGATTCTGTATAAAGATGTATTTGATGTGGATGAAGAAGAGCTGAAAACAGCCCTGGAGACATTCCGGAATGGGGCCAAGAAAAACAGAAACAGTGCCTCCACGGGAAGTGAGGATGCCTTCACTGACAGTAAAAATTCACCTGAAAACAGGTACTTGGGGAAAAAGGAAACCCTAGCTATTCCGATAAGTCGCTTTGAATAATAATAATAATAATGATGATGGCATTTATTAAGCACTTACTATATGCAAAGCACTGTTCTAAGCGCTGGGGAGGTTACAAGGTGATCAGGTTGTCCCATGGGGGGCTCACCATCTTAATCCCCATTTTACAGATGAGGGAACTGAGGCCCAGAGAAGTGAAGTGAGTTGCCCAGAGTCACACAGCTGACGATTGGCAGAGCTGGGATTTGAACCCATGACCTCTGACTCCAAAGCCTGTGCTCTTTCCACTGAGCCAGGCTGCTTCTCAACCCCGGGCTGATTCAAGAGTAGCCTTCGTTGTGCTCTGACCATTTGCAGAATCCACTTGAAGCCCTGAGCTTTAGTTTGATCGCTTTATTTCCCACACCCATTCTCCTCCCCATCCTCCATGCCCAAGCCAAACCCCGGAGAGTGTCCAGGTATTTGCCGTGTGGAGAGGGGTGATGACAGAAGGCAGAGACTGTGTGGACGGGAAGCATCATGGCGTAGTGGATGGAGCAAGGGCCCGGGAGTGAAAAGGTCATGGGTTCTAATCCCAGCTCTGCCACTTGGCTGTGGCACGTTGGGCAAGTCACTTTACTTCTCTGTGCCTCAGTTACCTCATCTGTAAAATGGGGATAGAGATTGTAAGCCTTATGCGGGGCAGGGACTGTGTCCAAACCGATTTTCTTATAGCCACCCTAGTGCTTAGAACCTTCGCAAACCCGTGTGTGACATTGAGTGCCAACGTTATTATTAGTATTATTATTATTATTATTGAGTGAGCAGTGATTCTGCAGCACATTTGATAATCGAGTTTCCTGCCTTTGAACTTAGGTGCCTGGGGCGATTGTTAACTTTAGCTCCTTGAGAAAATGAATCAGTCAGTCAGTTGTATTTCTTGAGTGCTTACTGTGTGCACAGCACTGTACTAAGCGCTTGGGAGAGTACAGTGTGACAGAATGCCCAAATTAGCATTGGCTTTCGAGATCGGTGGCAGGAAGGTGGGTGAATTATGGTGTTTCAGTGTTTTTAGGGGTATTTGCCAACTGCTTTCCGTGTTCCAGGCACTGTACTAAGTGCTGGGGAGCTCCTTCCTTCCTCTCCCCCTCGTCCCCCTCTCCATCCCCCTCATCTTACCTCCTTCCCTTCCCCACAGCACCTGTATATACGGATATATGTTTGTACATATTTATTACTCTATTTTACTTGTACATATCTATTCTATTTTGTTAGTATGTTTGGTTTTGTTCTCTGTCTCCCCCTTTTAGACTGTGAGCCCACTGTTGGGTAGGGACTGTCTCTATATGTTGCCAACTTGTACTTCCCAAGCGC
Source organism: Tachyglossus aculeatus (assembly GCF_015852505.1). Taxonomy (NCBI): domain Eukaryota; kingdom Metazoa; phylum Chordata; class Mammalia; order Monotremata; family Tachyglossidae; genus Tachyglossus; species Tachyglossus aculeatus. The sequence goes on along the minus strand of NC_052071.1, from coordinate 14,312,805 downwards.
TTAGTTCGGTGCTCTGCACACAGTAAGCGCTCAATAAATACGATTGATTGATTGACACAGTCCATGTCCTACATGGGCTCATAATTTTAATCTTCATTTTGCTGGAGGGAACTGAGGCACAAAAGTCAAGTGACTTTCCCAAGGTCACACAGCAGACAAGGGGTGGGTCTCTGATTAGAACCCAGGTTCTCCAACTCCTAGACCTCTGCTCTAACCATTAGACCGCACTGCTTCTCAGCGGTGACTTCCTTGTGACTGTGGGAAATGCGGACTTTTATTCTAAAAATTGTCCTGTTCCTCTTGCCACCAGGTGGAAGACTCTACTCAGTTTATTGTGCTGTTCAGACCATTGCCAGTTGCATTCCATTGGATATCTTTGTTAACCTAAGTATCTCAATTTCTCAGGTTGGAAGATTGGGGATGCAGCAGCACTGTTGAGAACGTGCCTGACAAATACAAACAAGGAGCAGAAGCAAAGGTTTGCCACTTTAGACTGTTTGCTTACTGGTTTTTTTGCCATCTTGGACTTTGAAAACTAGGTATTGCCATATTAGCAGTTTGCGCGGTAGCAAATTGGGCCGCTTCCATCCCCAGAAATAATTTCTGGCTGAATTAGCAACACTCAAAGTCATCAGTCCCCAGGCTCTGGTTTTCCTTTGAAATCTGATGAAGAGCCTGAATGACTTTCCAGACTGAGCCCCTTCCTTCCTCTCCCCCTCGTCCCCCTCTCCATCCCCCCATCTTACCTCCTTCCCTTCCCCATAGCACCTGTATATATGTATATATGGTTGTACATATTTATTACTCTATTTATTTATTCTACTTGTACATTTCTATCCTATTTTATTTTGTTGGTATGTTTGGTTCTGTTCTCTGTCTCCCCCTTTTAGACTGTGAGCCCACTGTTGGGTAGGGACTGTCTCTATGTGTGGCCATTTTGTACTTCCCAAGCGCTTAGTACAGTGCTCTGCACACAGTAAGCGCTCAATAAATACGATTGATTGATTGATTGACTTGGGCTTTTTGAGTCCAGAGTATGTGCAGAACACTAGAGCGAATACCAAATAAACTATGTAGCCCCACAAGGGGCTTAACAGGTAGAAAAAGAATACAACTACCAGAAAATGGGAATGCTGTATATATTTGAATGAAAGATTGGTTTTGATAGCAGCATGCATCAGGGTAGGAAGAAAAGGGGCAGAGCTCCTTGGTCAGCTGGCTGTGTAGTGCTTCTTTCTGTTCAATTGTATTTGCACTTCCCTCCTCACCTCCTGAGGTGAGGTTAATTTGAGGAGACTGTTGGTTGTAGCACTTGGAATCTAATCAATGGGCAGAGATCTCTGTCCTAAGTGCTTGGGATAGTAAAGTATAGTTGGTAGACCCAATCCTGACTCTCAAGGAGCGTATAGCCTAATGGGGCAGTTACTAAAATAAAGTGGCAGAGTAGAAGGATACGTACCAAAGTGCTAAAGGGGTACAGAGTTAAGTGTGTAGATTGTGCAAATAGGGGGGAAAGGAGAGAGTCAGGGAGGGTTTCTTGGAGATGTAGTTTTGAAGATGGAGAGTGGCACCAAGGGAGAGTAAGTTCTGGGTTCATTCAGTTGCATTTCAGTGCTCACTGTGTGCAGAGCGCTGTACTAAGTGCTTGGGAGAGTACAAAACAACAATAAACAGATTCCCTGCCCTCAACGAGCTCACAGACTGGAGGGGGGGAAGACAGACGTCAGTACAAATAAATAAAATTACTGATATGTACTTAAGTGCTTTGGGGCTGGGAGGGGGAAAGAGCAAAGGGATCAAGTCAGGGTGACGCAGAAGAGAGAGGGAGATGAGGAAAGGGGGAGCTTAGTCTGGGAAGGCCTCTTATAGGAGATGTGCCTTTAGTAAGGTGGCTTTGAAGGGGGGTGGGGGAGAATAATTGTGTGTCGGATTTGAGGAGGGAGGGCATTCCAGGCCAGAGGCAGGATGTGGTGGAGGGAGGAGGTGAGCCAGGACTTGGTGGTACTGCATAACAGTGGTACTGAACACTTACTGTGTACAGAGCACTGTTTAAAAAAACAAAAAACGCATGAGAGAGTACAATCCAACAGTTTAAGCAGACATGTTCCCTGCTCATAACAAGCATAGTCTAGAGGGAGCTGAGCTTGAACTACAACGAGTAGGTTGGCAGAATGTGGTAAAAAAAAAAAAAAATAGGAGATCCTGTCTCTGCTGCCACCTCACCCTTTTTCTCCCTCCACTCCTTTACTCCTATTTGCATTGTCCTGCCCCACTTCTTGACTTATGTCTTGTCTGGCCCCTCCCATTCTGGGAGTGCAAAAAAGTGGGGTCTTGATACTAGTAAATATGCCACTTGTAAATACAAGTTGAACAGTTGAACAGTCTTAGAGGAGTTTGGCAGGAAGGGGTCCTAATTATCCCACCTCATTCTCGTGTTTAGTGAGGGCTTACTGTATGCAGAGCACTGTAGTAAGTGCTTGGGAAAGTACAATACAGCAATAAAAAGGCACATTCCCTTCCCACAAGCTTACAGTCTAGAGACGAGTCCTCAGTTCCAAACCGTTGTGTCCTCCCACCGTCCTGCCATTTGGCAACAATGCCGCTGACCCTGATTCCTTCAGGGGAGGAGGGGAGAGGTCTGTGCTCCCTTCACAGAAGCTGGTTGGAAGGAGACTTCCTGGGCTACAAACAGATCCCCGAGCAGCGGTCAAGCCGCTCCGCAAGTTGAGCCACCGTGGTCTGGCCACCCTCGCCCTCTGGCTCTCCTGTGCCCGGGGCTTCTGCTTCCCCTGGGTAGCGTAGTGGGGCTGCTCATTCTGGATATTTGATCGGTGGGCATTCCCTTGGTGCTCCAGAGAAACTAGAAGAGCTGACCGTGAGCCCCTCTTGCCGTATTGAAGGATTCTGAAAGTCCCTGGAAGCAGTGATAGATTTGGTGTGTAGAGATAAGCATGCTATCCCTTTTTGATTGCCTGCTAAGGAGGCAACAAGTTTGAGTTTAAAAAGACCTATGTGTAGAATGTATTAAAAACCCCATATGTGCCCGTAGATATAAATGTAGTATACGAAGAGTGACCTCATTAACTTGGGGATGAAACCTTACTGACCCGGTGGTCTTTTCAGAAGGGAGCTTGGAATATCTATTTCTCAGATCGTTCATTCATTCAATCATATTGAGCGCTTAGTATGTGCAGAGCACTGTACTAAGTGCTTGGGAAGTACAAGTTGGCAACGTATAGAGACGGTCCCTACCCAATAACGGGCTCGCAGTCTGGAAGGGCTCATGGTGAATGGCACATTCTTTTAGAAAAATGATTTGGGCAGCAGAGTGAAGTATGGATTGGAGTGGGGAGGGGGCTACAGGCTGGGAAACTAACAAGGAGGCTAATGCATGGTGAAGCCAGAGTTTGTAACAGGTTGCTATCAGTTTGGGTGGAGGAGAGGGACAGATTGGAAGATGTGCAGAAGATCCATCAGGATTGGCAGTAGATTGAATGTGGGAGTTGAATAAGAGTCAAAGGTGAAGCCGCAGGATGCTGAGTGACTTCATTAGCTCTGGGATGAAACCTTCTGACCTGGGGGTCCTTTTAGAAGAGAGCCTAAAGTATTGGCTGGAAAAAATTGAATAGATAAGAGGGTAGGCAGCTTTTTTTGGAGGGTAAGGCGAGGGAGGTGTGGCTGGGGAAATAACAGGTTTTTCTAACTTTTCGTTTTAGCTTCCTGAAAATCCAACAAAGATGCATTTCCCTTTTAAAGTGCTTAAAGCTCTGGACCCGGAGATCTATCGAAATGTTGAGTTCGATGTTTGGTTGGACAGCAGGAAAGGTAGGAAGAGAGCCTTTTTATCCTTCTGGACTGTCAGCCTGTTGTTGGGTAGGGACCATCTCTATATGTTGCCGACTTGTACTTCCCAAGCGCTTAGTACAGTGCTCTGCATACAGTAAGTGCTCAGTAAATACGATTGAATGAATGAATGTTGACAGAAAGTGACCCTTATGAAATGGCTGTTTTAGACTTCGTCCGTGGTAGTTTACCCCTGATATGTAGTTATTGGTTACGTGATCCAAATTGATTTGCCAGAGTCACCCAAGGCACGGGTTTCTGAAGAAACTGATACAAGCAGCAACCTGTGTTATCTTCTCCTGTCCTCTCACTTTAAATATGACATGACAAGGCACAGTGTCACATTCCAGATTCAGCTTTTGGCATGAGAAACAGAATGGCCTGATGGAAAGAGCAGAGGACCTGAGTTCTGGTCCCGGACTAGCTGATTCTGTAGACCATGGAACTGTCGATTTGAATTCAGCATGTGTCAAACTGACTTCCCTTGACCTAGGTGGAAATAGAGTGGATTGGTAAACTCAGTCACTTTTGGCTACGAGTGGGTAAACTTACTCCTCAAGCTGACCTGTTTTTAAAAAAATATTTTTTTAAAAAAGCAATAACTGGGGCTGTAAATAGATTGAGTCCATAACCTACTGAAGTAATCAAAGTACCTTTGGGCTCATATCAATGAGGATCTTTTGCTAGAAGTACAGAATATAGCACAGATCCGTACCTAGTTCTGGAAGAACGGATTCACACCGTTTGTAACCTCCCCAGCGCTTAGAACAGTGCCTTGCACATAGTAAGCACTTAATAAATGCCATTATTATTATTACTATTATTATTCACACCAGTTGGACTGGGCAGAGAGGGTGACCTGAGGTTGGGGTCCCCAGAACAGCTCTCCCCCATGGCCTGGGGGGTATTGGAATGGTGCTCTTGGGGGTTGGCACAACCCCCAAGATTTATACTGGGCCCTGAGGTTCTTCTCTTCCCTTGCCCTCCCCACCATATGCCACCTTAGTGGCAGAAGGGAGGAGATGGTAAGTGGGCCACCATAATGATAATAATAATAATAATGATACTTGTTAAGTGCTTAGTATGTGCCAAGCACTGCGCTAATAGCTGGGGTAGATAAAAGTGAGTCAGGTTGGACACAGTCCCTGTAATAATAATAATTATTATGGTATTAAGCACTTACTATGTGCCAAGCACTGTTCTAAGCCCTGAGGTAGATACAAGGTCATCAGGTTGTCCCACATGGGGCTCCCAGTCCTAATCCCCATTTTACAGATGAAGGAACTGAAGCACAGAGAAGTTAAGTGATTTGTCCAAAGTCACACAGCAGACAAGTAGCGCAGCCGGATTTAGATCCCAGTTCCTTCTGACTCCCAGGCGTGTGCTCTATCCACTAAGCCATGCTGCTGATTCATCCTAGAAAGCGAAGTTGGGTGGGCATGGGGGGTGATGGTGGGTATCTGGGTGATGGCCCTGTCTGAAGTGGTTCTGCTGAGGAGGTTGTGGGTATCATCCCTACACTCTATTCACTCCCAAGGGTCTTCAAGACTGCATCTCTGTTTGGTCTGCCTGCAGTAGGTTTCCAGCTCAACCTGCTGGGGACCGAAATGGCAGAAGGGTCTTGAGGAAGGGAATCCTTTCCTAAGATAACACCAGTCCCCACTGGCCAAAAGGAGTGCCGACACCATCACAGCCCTCAGACAAATTTCACAACCGCAACCGTGGGGCCAGGATGGAGCAAACACCACCCTTGTTCCCTCCCAGCAACACCTAAGGAGAAAGAAGTCAGTGCCACCTAGAACTCAGAAGTTTTCAACTTGGTGTGCTCTCTTTTTGTTTTGTAGAACTTCAAAAAACTGAATACATGGTGTTTGCTGGGAGACAGTACTATTTAGGAGACAAGTGTCAGGTTAGTATCTCTGTTAAGATTAAGGGAACGATGACTCTTGCTCTAATTCCTGTCAGGTATTTCTGTATAGCTAGGAAACCTGGTGATAATTTCCTTTTTTGTTTCTGTATAGCTAGGAAACCTGGTGACAGTTTCCTTATTCCAGATCGTTGCAGAGGATTAAAATAGCTGCTCTAGGGTAGGCGAATCCTTTGCAGATCAAACTGAATCGCAACTTAGTTGCAACTTAGTTACAACCTGGTCCAGTTTTGAGCCCCAGAATTGCACTGTTGAAAAATCCTTTTGGAACTCCTTCCTCCCATTAATTCTTCCCACTGCATCCCTGCAACCCTGTGGCAAAGTCGAACCGTCCACCCGATTCCTACTGGAATAGGCACAGAAGCAGGGAACACTCAAATGACTTTGCTCCATTCAAAAGCTGTTTCACCTTGCCAGACTCTAGTGATGAAAGAATCCTAGTCTTTCCATCCCAATAACCTTAACTTGCATTATGCGTTCCAGTACTCCAATTTAAACACTTGTCTGGGCTAGGCAGAAATAGTTGAGTTCTGGCTTTTGTCGCCTGTCTCCTCTTCCTTCCTCTGGATCATCTATCTTAGCAATTCTCACCTGTGCCATTTAGTGCTTTCCCCCAAAGGCCAGTGTGGCTGATATAGTCATATCTTTCGTGGCAGATTCATTTATTCAGTTACATTTGAGTGCTTACTGTGTGCAGAGCACTGTACAATACAACAATGAGACACATTTTCTGCCCACACTGAGCCTACAGTCTAGAGACGGAGACAGGCAGTAATGGAAATAAATTCCAGATATGTACATAAGTGCTGTAGGGCCGGGAGGGGAATGAATAAAGGGAGCAACTCAGAGGGATGCAGAAGGGAGTGGGAGAAGAAGAAAGGGGGCTTAATCAGGGAAGGCGTCTTGGAGGAGATGTGCCTTCAGGAAGGCTTTGAAGGCAGATGCACATTGGAGTGAACAAGCAATAAGTTGTGACGTGTGTGTTCCACAGGGATTGAGCTCTTGGTAGAAAAGTGGAAGGTTGGATGCCCATTTCCCACTGTGTTGGCACCTCTGGGTCTCTCTCCCTGCCGAGACCGACTGTAATCTCCCTGTCTCCTTCCCTCTTTAGGTGCGCTTGGAGCCAGCGGGCAGGTACTACAATGCACACATTCAGGAAGTTGGGAGTGACAACAATTCAGCCACTGTCTTCATTGAGGAGCTGGCAGAAAAGTAAGCAAGCAGACTGCTCCCAGGCTGAAATGGAACTTGCCCCAGTTACTCAAGTGTGCTTCATTTATGAGTTGGGGTTTGGCGGGTCTCTTAGAGGTGTGGAGGAGCAGTTGGGAGGAAAGGCGTTTTGCTTGAGAGTTTAAGGCGACTCACCAGCGTGGTGTCTGTGTGCCTGGGCTGGAAAGAAAAAGTGGAGCTGAAGGGTTTTTGTTGGGGCCAGTTTCTGAGATGAGCTATTGCTTTTTCCCCCTCTTCCACCGAGAGAAGCCGGGCCTATTGACCTGGCTCTGAATTCCCATGTGGCAGGTTTACTTTCTAACTTCCCCCCTGAGCATCCTGCAAGCATTGCCTCTTCTCTGAAAAACTCAATACCCTACAAATATTGACAGCATCTACGTTTTGACTCAAGACGTTGGGTTGGAAAATTGTTAGGAGGTTCTAGTTAAAAAGTGTGTGTGTGTTGGGATGGGGGAGCAGTTAGACATGTTAATTACTCATAACGTTGGATGTCCCGGAGGACATGCACTGTCTCCTCTAAGCATCCCCCCTTGGCACAGTTGGAGACTGAATTCTGGGCTAGATAGAACATTGGACTTTGCCTCAGGCCAAGCATCATCCCTCCGTGTCTGTAACTTCCCCCAAATGTGTGTTAACTGCCTGTGTCTATTCTCGACTGATATAAATCACCAACTGTGGTCTGCTTGCCTCCAGGGAACCACACTGCGGGTGGGAAATTTAGGGAGGCGAGGGAGGATTTGGAAGGGGGCATTTGAAGATGAACAGACCCAGTGCCGAAAGCCTTGGGAACTAGCAGTTTCTGTGAGTGGGTGAGGACGTGGGGGGCGGGAACAAATACCCCATCCATGTGCAGTTTTGGTTACACAAAAAGTACTCTTGTTAGGTTCTCTCTTCATACACAAGTCAAGGTTGTAGCATGGTCTTGGGGTTGGCTGCTCAGATAAATCAAGTCATCGAGGTGATCATCTCTAATGAGTTCACAATGGTATCCTGTCTGCTAGGCATGTTGTTCCCCTGGCCAACCTAAAGCCAGTGACCCCCGTGACACCTGTGCCTGCGTGGAATGTCATTCCCAGCCGGAAAGGAGGCAGCTACCAGAAAATGTCTGGGGGCTACATCTCTGAGATGGGTTTGTATGGTATTGAGCCCTTAACTTCCTTCCCTCTACCTCAGCCATCGTCCACTGTATATAAAAATCTCTTTAAGGAGTTGGAGTGTAGTGTTAGAAATGCTTAGAGAAGCAGCGTGGCCCAGTGAACAGAGCATGGGCATGGGAATCAGAAGGACCTGGGTTCTAATCCCGGTTCTGTCATTTGTCTTTTGTGTGACCTGGGGCAAGTAACTTCTCTGTGCCTCTATTCCCTTATCTGTAAAATGGGGATTAAGATTGTGCGTTCTATGTGGGACAAGGGACTATGTCCAACCCAATTATCTTCGATCTACCCCAGCGCTTAGAACAGTGCCTGGCACATACTAAATCTTAGGAAATACCATTGTCATTGTTGTTATCATCATCATTTAAATTGTGTTGTTTCTTTTTTCAAACAAGAAAACGCAGCCAACAGCTCTTCTCTAACAGTTGCCCCCAGTAGAATCATGTGGTAACCTAGGCTGGGCCCATGGCTTTTAATCCCTTTTAGGTGTTTGGGTCTCTTAAAGTCCTGGGCCCGGGATGGGTGTTTGTGTACAAAATCCTCCAGCCCGACTTGCTCTCGTTCACCCGACACGACAGAGATGGATCTGAAGTCCCGGAAAAGGCTGTTCAAGAAGGTTCGTGGGAAGGAGGTCTACATGACGGTGGCCTACACCCGAGGGCAGCCCGCCCTCCCTCCCAGACTCCAGCACAACATTCCTTCGGGACGCGCTCCTCCGATGCACTGCCTGCAGGGCACTGGCACCATCGCCTCCTTCGAGCCCTTCCGGACTCAGCACCCCCCTCCACGTCATGGCCAGGGGTTTGGCATCCCCAGGTTAGAGACTCCTCTTCGCTCCCTCCTTCCCCCGACCATGAAGCAGACACATTGCTGCTCGTTAGCCTGTGAGAAGAAGCACTGGCCTGTGGGCTTGGGCAAACTGGCCTGGGGAATAATGAATAGCCTTCTCTCCTTCTCGTTTGTTTTATTTTGTTTAAACTTGGGGCTAGTGGGGAAACTGGATTCTTGGAATATATACGTTCGAGGTAGAACTAATGCTAGCCCTTGTGGAGCTGGGCATTGCAACCCAAGAGTCGTGGCTGGGACAGGGTGGGATTAACCTTGAGACTGTAGCTCTCTTCCTCTCTTCAAGGCCCTGCTGAGAGCTCACCTCCTCCAGGAGGCCTTCCCAGACTGAGCCCCTTCCTTCCTCTCCCCCTCGTCCCCCTCTCCATCCCCCCGATCTTACCTCCTTCCCTTCCCCACAGCACCTGTATATATGTTTGTACATATTTATTACTCTATTTATTTTACTTGTACATATCTACCCTATTTTATTTTGTTAGTATGTTTGGTTTTGTTCTCTGTCTCCCCCTTTTAGACTGTGAGCCCACTGTTGGGTAGGGACTGTCTCTATATGTTGCCAATTTGTACTTCCCAAGCGCTTAGTACAGTGCTCTGCACATAGTAAGCGCTCAATAAGTACGATTGATGATGATGATGATGATGATGATGATGACTGTAGCAGGGCCAAAGGTTATCTTGTAGGGAGGGGAGGGTATTTCCAGCTTTGAATCTAAGCAAATGCAGTGGCTTCTGAGTTTTCATCGACAAGTGAAGGTTGTTTTTTCACTTGTAGGGGGTCGACTCGATTTATTAACCGGCAAAATATAGTGGGCCCTGAGGTTGCCTTCTATTCTAGCCCAGCAAAGAGGTGTTACCAGAGCTATGACAACTTTTCCTACAGATCCCGGTAAGTTCATTCGTTCGTTCATTCATTCATTCAGTTGTATTTATTGAGCGCTTACTGTGTGCAGAGCACTGTACTAAGCGCTTGGGAAGTACAAGTTGGCAGTGATTTCTCTCCATCTTTCCCCCCACGTTATGTTAATTTTTAGCAGGATTGAATTGTAGGTAGGGTGGGTGACATTAGTAGCAATGCTCAGTCTGCCCTTGGATTCCTGCTTCTTCTGCAGCTAGACCCTCTCTCCCTCTCCCCCTCAAGTCTGACCTCCTGCACCCCCTCCTTTTTACCTGATCTTGTTTTTTCTCCTTTTCCTTCCCTCTCACCCATTCTCCTCTCACAGATTCCCAATAGTCCCACTAATGGCAATCAGATTTACCCAGAATCTGTTTCATTAGCTGGTTAAGGTGCACACCAGTGTTTTACAAGCACAGCACAAATTTTACTGATTCCTTTATCTGCTAGCATATACTCCCCTAATGTGCATGTGTGTGCGTTTCTTTCTTTCTCTCTCTCTCTATCTCACTCTCACCGTCCCCTTCCCCCCAGAAACCTCCTCAAACTCTTAGCTCTGCACATAGTAAGCGCTCAATAAATAAATACGATTGATTGATTGATTAGCGGGCCAGATGTGATGTGAAGATAGGAAATCACTTGCACGGGAGTTGCATAGATAGGGCAGTTGTTTGAGATCTCAGACCAGGTGCCCTCTGTCTATGCAGTCCTTGTTTGTGTTTGCCTATCACTTATCCTTTCTTCCTCTGTAATGGACCTGTCCAGTTTCTGCTGGCCCTCAGGTAGGGCTGACTCCTCTGAGACAGTTCCGCAGTACCTGGGAGTGCTTCCCAAGGTCCTTTCCTGCCGGCATGTCTGAGAAGCAGCGTGGCCTAATGGCTGGAGCACAGGCCAGAGAGTCAAAAGGACCTGGGGTCTCATCCCGGCTCTGCCACGTGTCTGTTATGTGACCATGGGCAAGTTGCTTCACTTTTCTGTCCCTCAGTTCCCTCATCTGTCAAATGGGGATTAAGGCTGTTCGCTTCATGTGGGACATGGCATGTGTCCAGCCTGATTTGTATCTACCCCAGTGCTTACTTCAGTGCCAAGCACATAGTAAGCATTTAACAAATATTGCAAAAAATAACTTGACAGCACGTACAGCTGTGCATTGTTTCCCAGTGCTTCTCCTGTTTAGTCTTCCATAGTCAATCAGTGGCTTCTGAGTGCTTACTGTGTGCAGATCACTGTACTAAGCACTTGAGAAAGTTCAATATAAGAGTTGGTAGACGTGCTCCCTGCCCAAAATGAGCAAAGTGTAATCAGCCGATTGTATTTGTCTAGCACTTAGTGTGTACAGAGCAGTGTACCAAGTGCTTGGAAAAGTACAGTATAAGTTGGTAGGCACCTCCCCTGCCCACAATACTCTTACAGTCTAGAGGATGCCCCCTCTGCCATCTGACAATCCTGTTCAATCAATCATATTCGAGCACTTACTGTATGCCGAGCACTGCACTAAACCTTTGGGAGAGTACGGTGTAACAGAGTTGGTAAACGTGATCCCTGTCCACAACAAGCTCATCTCCTTATGGCTCTATCCTTAGCCAGTAGGAGCAGTAAGGTAGACGGAGATCACATCTACTTGATTTACAGTTATTATGGCTTTTTTTTGTTGTTGTTGTTTTAAATAAAACATCCCACTTTAAGCCTCTTGGAATTGAAGTAAGCTGAAAAGCCTTCTCTCTCTCATCTGGTTCTTTTTTTTTTTTCTCTCCACTTCAAATACCTCGGAGCTCCTACAGCCGAAGTCGCCGGCAGATGCACTGTGTGAATAAAGAGTGCCAATACGCCTATGTCCCAGAGAATGGAGAGGATCCCAGGGGCTTGGAAGAAACTATCACCTTTTATGAAATAGAAGAAGGAGATGAGACCGCTCTGCCTGTAAGTGATGGGGCCAAAACCTTTTTAATGCAAGCTCCGCAGGTGTGTTGTGCTTAGAACAAGAACACCCTGTGGGGCGGCGGGTAGAGGTTGGGCGGGTTCCCCACTTGCCGTGCCTGCTTCAAAGTAAGGGAAGCATGGAAAGAAATCCCTTCATTCAGTGTTTGCTGGGAAGTGTCAACTTCCAGCAGCATGTAATAGACTGCCTTTCTGATGGGGTAACAATTAGGAAAGAGAGGTCTTCCCAGATGCAGTCTGGTTTTTATCCCCTTCTGCTTCTCAGTCCTCTCCCATATAATTCAGATGAGATTAACCCCTCACATGTTACTTAAAGAGCCTAGCTCCGTCAGTTTCTTAGAAGGGACTGTAACTGTGAGCTCGCTGTGGGCAGGGGATGTGTCTATTTTTATATTATACTCTCCCAAATGCTTAGCTCAGTGCTTTGCCCACAGTAAGTGCTCAGTAGATAGGATTGAAAGAACGAAAGGGGCAAAGGATCCACCCTCGAAGCAAATGCCGACTAACTCGGAGAAACGTTTTCTATCTTTCTGGCTTCCCAGAGTCAAGGCAGTCAGACTCCAATGGTCCCGGGGCCGACAGGATTTTGGGTAGCGAGACGGGGCCCTGGTCCCATTCCTCCTGGCAAACAGACTTTGAATTCCTCAGAGGAAGAAGTAGATGAGCCAAGTGACAATGGTGAGTTCGCCAAAACCAAGGGAAAGTTGCTTCAAAAAGTCCCTGGCTTGTTCTGCTGGCCATACTCCTGGTCCCGGAAATCCTAAGGCCTTCGACCTGGCAAAGAAACCCTCCTCGAGAGTTTTGTCCAGAGTTTGTCCTGGTCCTCCTGGGAATAAGCCATTGGCTTCTTAGGGATGGGGGAGGAAAGGCAGAGACAATTCTAAAGATAGGGCTATTTATAAGTTGGGAATTGGGCTGTTCAAGTTCTGAGAAGTATCTGCGGATATCATTGGGATCAGCTTATGGGCAGAGAACTAGTCTACCAACTCTGTAGTGCTCTATTCTCCCAAGCAGTGCTCTGCATACAGTAAATGCTCAATAAATCCTGATTATCACCACGGAAGTAATGAACCTTTGATCTGGTGAGGCTTAGCACACACATCACAGATCTAAATGGTTTAAATTTCTTCTGAAAACCTTGTCAAGGTGTCTCCAAAGTTGAGTGGGCACTTGCAAGAGGCCACTGCCCCAGCTTACCCACAGTCCTTGCTATTAAAACATGTTTTTGGGCTGGATACAAAGCTGAACCTCACCTTGGTTGCCCGTCCTCACTGCTAGGTCTCCCATCGGTCCTGGAGAGGTTTGGTTATTGCTGAAGGATTGGGAAAGGGCATCGTGTTAACACAAACCCACAATTTAGGCCCTTGCCACGCTGCCTGTTCTCCGCAGCACCCAGAGCATAAAGGGGCTCTCCAGGCCCTGAATAAACTGTATTTGCTTGCTATAAGGGCATTCCCCGAGATAGTGTCTGCCCCTGAAAACTGATCCAAACATGAGCTCCCATCGTGACTACTGGGGGTGTAAAACTGTATTCAAATTTCGACTTTAGGGCCTCTAATGTATCTTCATCTTGAAGACTGCTGTAAAAAAAAAAAAAAAAAAGAAAGAAACAAGCCTTCTCTTCTTCTCTCCCCCACTCCTTTATTTCCAGGGGAATACCATGAAGAATATATGTACAGTCCTTCAGGTGAGGAAGGTTCAGGTCTATTCCTGTCATCCGAATTTGAGGATGTATAGATCTGAAATGCTTATTTTGTGGGGGCTTTGTTTCTCTTCTAAGGAAGAAGTGTGGCATAATGGAAAGAGCATGGGCCTGGGAGCTGTAATCCCAGCTCTGCCATTTGCCTTTTGGGTGACCATGGGCTAGTTACTTAACTTCTCCGTGTCTCACCATCATCTGCAAAATGGGGATTCAATACCTGTTCTCCCTCCCCATGTTGCTCCTGATGATCTCATATCTACCCCAGTGCTTAGTATAGTGCTTGACGCATAGTAAGCACTTAATGTATGCCGCAAATATTATTATTGTTGTTGTTATTGCCACATCTGCCCTCCAGACCCAGACTATGAGACTTCGGCTGTCTATGGCACAGTGGAATCTACAGCCAACCTGGTGAGTGGTTAACGCTCCTTTTTCCGAGCTCAGCGGAGCCGAGTCAAACTCGGTAGTGGAAATTTTGTTGTCGTGGTTGGGAAATGAGAGGGTAGTGTAGGATGAATTAGTTTCCCTGGTCAGAGTTTGCCCTGCATCGCCTTTTTTCGGAAGAGTATTTCTCGTGCAAGCTTCCTATGGGCAGGGAATGTGTCACTGGCTTTTATATTTTCCCAAGTGCTTGGTGTTCTGCCGTACACCATCACTACTGCAGTTAGCTGGGTACAGTATTGACTTTCAGCATGGCCTAGTGGCTAGAGCACAGGCCTGGGATTCAGAAGGACCTGCCTTCTAATCCCAGCTCTGCCACTTGTATGCTTTATGGCCCTGTGTAAGGCACTTAACTTCTCTATCTGTTACCTCATTTGTAAATTAGGGGTTAAGACTTTAGTCCCGGGGGGACAGAGACTAGGTCCAACCTGATTAACTTGTTTCCACCCCATTGGTTAGAGCAGTTAGGGCTTAAATTCTTCTGAAAACCTTGTCAAGGCATCTCCAAAGTTGAGTGGGCACTCGCAAGAGGCCACTGCCCTAGCTTACCCACAGTCCTTGCTATTAAAACACGTTTCTTGGGCTGGACACAGAGCTGAGCCTCACCTTGGCTGCCTGTCCTTCACACTGCTAAAGACTCCCTTCGGGTCTAGAGAGGCTTGGTTATTACTAAAGCATAAATACCGTAAAAAAGTCAACTTGGAGCATGGAAAAAGCAACCTGTAGTTGACTGGTTACAGGCAGAGAACTAGTTAGGGTACCCTCTGTTGGTTACCTCAAGTGGATGAGTTCCTCTTGAGGATTTGTCATTTTCGTACTCAGTGTGGAATAATAATAATAGTGATGGTATTAAAGCACTTACTATGTGCCAAGCACTGTTCTAAGCGCTGGGTGGGATACAAGGTAATCAGGTTGTCCCACGTGGGGCTCACAGTCTTAATCCCCATGCTACAGATGAGGGAACTGAGGCACAGAGAAGTGACTTGCCCAAAGTCACACAGCTGACGTGGCAGAGCCGGGATTAGAACCCATGACCTCTGATTCCCAAGCCCGCGCTCTTTCCACTGAGCCATGCTGCTTCTCTAAGAGAAGAGACTTCACTTCGGCCTGTCCTCCGTCCTGGGGCGTGGAGCTTCTTTGATCATTTTGCTCTCCAACTGGAGCAAAGTTGGGCCCAGGCTAGGGACTGTGCCCCTCTGGGAGACTTGTCTCTAGACTATAAGCTCCCTGTGGGCAGGGAATGCATTGCTTATTGTTGTACTCTCTCAAACGCTCAGAAAAGTGCTCTGCACACAGTAAGCGCTCAATAAATACAATTGATGATGATGATGATGTACTCAAACGCTTAGAAAAGTGCTCTGCACACAGTATGCGCTCAATAAATGACTGAATCAATGAATCTCTTCCCCATCTACCCCCCCACCCATCTCCACTGTCTTGGTTGTTTAATGGTTAACCATAAGAACAGTGCTTTGCACATAGTAAGCACTTAACAAATGCTATTATTATTATTATTATTATTATTTTATTATGCCCTTTTCAGTCTCTGCAGGAGGGAGGGCAGTGCACCATGTTGCCCCAAGATGGTGTGGCTTCATACAGCTACTCCCAGAAGGTGAGACTCTAGAGCGGCTCCCGCTAAGATGGGTTTTATATTTTTTTATTTATTATTATTTGTTAGATTTTCCTTTCCCTTCCCTCCCTCCCAACTGCTGCCTGCCTTTAAAAGGCGAAGGTTTGAAGAGTTCTCACAGTCCTGGGGGGGGGGATCGTCAGAAAAAGCCCCATATTTAGGCCCAAATTCATTTTTTAGACTGTGAGCCCACTGTTGGGTAGGGACTGTCTCTATATGTTGCCAACTTGTACTTCCCAAGCGCTTAGTACGGTGCTGTGCACACAGTAAGCGCTCAATAAATGCGATTGATTGATTGATGTAACGGAACAACCAGTTGTTGCTCCAGATGCCCGAGTGCTTTCAGGTTGCAAACTGGGAGCCAAGCAGCGCCGTCACCGAGCGCAGAGAGGTGGGGAACCTGGCTGGGCTCACTTGGAACCAGATGTGGGCCTGAAGGGAAGCAGGATCATGGATCCTGTGACCTTTAGAAGCAGCGTGGCTCAGGGGAAAGAGCCCGGGCTTTGGAGTCAGAGGCCATGGGTTCAAATCCCGGCTCCTCCAATTGTCCGCTGTGTGACTTTGGGGCAGTCACTTCACTTCTCTGTGCCTGTCCCCTCGTCTGTAAAATGGGGATTAAGACTGTGAGCCCCAAGTGGGACAACCTCCAGTTGTCACCCCCAGCACTTAGAACAGTGCTTTGCACATAGTAAGCGCTTAGCAAGTACCATCATTATTATTATTATTATTTAGACCCCTCTGGTTTCCGTGGGAGGCCCTTCTACGTACGTGCTAATGTACACACGGGTGGCCTAGTGGAAAGAGCGTGGGCTTGGGAGTCAGATGGTCTGGGTTCTAATCCTGGCTCTGCCAACTGCTTGCTGTGTGAGTTTGTGCAAGTCACAGCGTGGCTCAGTGGAAAGAGCACGGGCTTTGTGGTCAGAGGTCATGGGTTCAATTCCCGGCTCCGCCAATTGTCAGCTGTGTGACTTTGGGCAAGTCACTTCACTTCTCCGTGCCTGTTACCTCATCTGTAAAATGGGGATTAAGACTTTGAGCCCCACGGGGGACAACCTGATCACCTTGTAACCTCCCCAGTGCTTAGAACAGTGCTTTGCACATAGCAAGCGCTTAATAAATGCCATTATCATCATCATTATTATTATTCCCCATGCCGCAGTTTCCTCAAGTGAAAAATGGGGGTTCAATATCTGTTCTCCCTCCTGTTAAGACCGTGAGCCCCAAGTGAGACAGCAATTTCGCCCAACCTGATTAACTTGTACCTCCCCCAGCGCTTAGAACAGTGCTTGACACATAGTAAGCACTTAACAGATGGCATTAAAAAAAAAAAAAAAGTGCTTGAGGCCACATGGAACATAGGTGTTCCCGGACATAACTTTCATTCATTCATTCATTCATTCAATCCTATTTATTGAGCACTTACTCTGTGCAGAACACAGTACTAAGTGCTTTGGAAGTACAAGTCAGCAACCTATAGAGATGGTCCCTACCCAACAAAGGGCTCACAGTCTAGAAGGGGGAGACAGACAACAAAACATGTAGACAGGATCGCTGGATGAGCAGGGGCTAGGATGTATGGATGAAGCCATGTCTCTTCCTGTTAATAATCTAGGATCTGGAAGTCCTTAGTCCTGTCTTGTTCTCCCCTTGTAGAGGAACGAGGACAGACCCATTTGGGGGAACGGGCCAAGCCAGAGTTTCAGCCTGGGTAGCCTTTGAATGGGAAGATGTCTTCCCTACATGAAAACTGCATCTCTGTTCCAACGGTTGAATCCTCTTTTACGTTTCCTTGGTAAAAACCAGTAGTGTGATGTTTCCAAAGGCAACCCCTGGTCACCCTCTCGAGGGATAAGGCAAACTTAAGTTGAAGTTGTCTGTCCTCCTCTCTAGGCTGCAAGCTCGTTGTGGGCAGGAAATGTGTCTACCAACTCTGTTACATCGTTACATTCACTCCCAAGCGTGTAGTACGGTGCTCTGTACAGTGTAAGCGTGCAGTAAATGCAATTAATTCTTCCTTCTCCCTCGTAAAGGTGATGGTGAACTCTGCGGTCATCTCGACCTCTTCCTGTGCTAGTCCTGTCGCAGCTGCAGTCTTAAACTCCTCATCAGCCCCCCAAGCTAGCGTCACCTCATCTGTGGCACCGCAGTCTGTGATACAGCCTGTCCCTTTGTCGCCAACCCCCGTGGGGAGGTCGGGTAAGTGAATTCAAGCTGGACTGAATTCAGGGGAAACCTGGTTCCTCCAGACCCACAATCCAGGCGACTGCACCTTCTCAGAGAAGCGGCGTGGCCTAATGTGAGCCGGGGAGCCGCCAGGACCCGAGTTCTAATCCTGGCTCTATCACGCTGTGACTTTGGGCAACTTCTCTGTGCCTGTTACCTCATCTGTAAAATGGGGATTAAGACTGTGAGCCTCATTTAGGAGAGGGACGGTGTCCATCCCGGTTAGCTGGTATCTTCCTCCATGCTTAGAACAGTGCCTGGCACATAGTAAGCACATAATGAAAACCATTTAAATAAAAAAATGAAGGGTCTCTGAGACTGCAATTTTGGGATATGGGCCACAGATGTTCTAGTCTTGGGGATAATGTGGTATAGTAACTGAGGCCCATGGCATCCAGGTTTTGTTGTGCCTCTTACTTGCTCCTTAATAAATAATGGTATTTGTTAATCAATCAATCGTATTTATTCAGCGCTTACTGTGTGCAGAGCACTGTACTAAGCGCTTGGGAAGTACAAGTTGGCAACATATAGAGACAGTCCCTACCCAACAGTGGGCTCACAGTTAAGTGCTTACTATGTGCCAGGCACTGTATTAAGTGCTGGGGTGGATACAAGCAAATTGGGGGGGTCACAGTCTTAATGCTCATTTTACAGAGGAGATAACTGAGGCCCAGAGAAGTGAAGGGACTTGCCCAAGGTCACACAGCAGACAAGTGGCGAAGCTGGAAGGAGAACCCATGATGTTCTCACTCCCAGGCCTGTGCCCTAACCACTGTTTTTCTCCGTTTATTACCTGGTGTCATCCACTTGAGTGTAGCCACAGTGCTCTGCACACAGTAAGCTCTCAGTAAATACGATTGAATGAATTTTACTGGTTCCACTGACAGACGTGGTCTCCCTCGCCCCTGTGTTGGGGCGACTGGGGCCGGAGGATATGAAAGAGCAGGGGCTGGCGTCACCCTGGTGGGTGTTCAGCAGAATCCAAATGCCATCTGATGATTGGGTTTGGCGGCAAGGGGGGCTCCCCCAGCTCTGATGTGGGCTGAGCGGAATGCCCCCCGACATTTCCGCCGTCATTGGATCTACCGCTGAAGCCTCTGGGTTGGGTAACGGGTTGTGGGTAGCTGACCCCACCTCATCTCCGGTCAATTTGGGCTTCTCAAGGTCGCTAGGATCCACTCTGCTTATAGGTGCTCAGTTCAGTAGAGGCTTTTGGAAGGTGAGTCAACTATATGCAAAGCTTAGTGGAAAGAGCCCAGACCTGGGAATCCGAACGAGCTGGGTCCTAATCCCAGGTCCTCCACTTGCCTGCTGTGTGACCTGATGAACTTGTACGTATTCCAGTACTTGGCACCTATCAAGTGTTAAACAAATGCCACTGTTATAGCCATCTGGACTCAGATGCTTCCGATGGTGAGAGTGTGTGTTTGTGGGCCGCTAGCTGAGAAGGCCAATGCCTGACAATCCGTCTTGCAACACAGACTCGGGAAGCTGTCCCCGTTTCTACATTTAATACCCACTGTGGCCGGAGAGTGGTTGTGTGTGAGTGTGTCTAATGCCGGGAATCAGCTTTACAGACCAATTCATCTGGTGGACCCCGCTGGGGTGAGGCAGGATGAGTGAATCTTCCAACCTCCAGACTCATGCTCCTTTTGAGAATTGTGGTATTTGTTAAGTGCTATGTGCCAAACACTGTTAAGTGCTGAGGTAGATAGATCAGCGGGTCCCACAAAGGGCTCCGAGTTTAAGTAGGAGGGAGGACAGGCATTGAATGCCCACTTTGCAGATGAGGAAACCGAGACACAGAGAAGTGACTTGCCCAAGGTCCCTCAGCTGGTGTGTGGCAGTAGGATTAGAACCCAGGCCCTCTGACGTCTAGGCCGTGCTGCCTCCAGTACTTCATCCAAGTCAAGAAATTTTCCTTCTAAGTGCCAGGCTGAAAAACAAGAAGTTGTGCTTTGTCCAGGTTTGTTCAATCATTTGGATTTTGAGTGCTTAGGGTGTGCAGTGCACTGTTCTAAACTTGTGGGAAAATACAGTAGAGTTGGTAGACAGGATACCTGCCATCAAGGAGTTTACAATCTAGTAATAATAATAATTTCGGTATTAAGCGCTTACTATGTGCAAAGCACTGTTCTGAGCGCTGGGGGAGATACAAGGTGATCAGGTTGTCAGATGTGGGGCTCACAGTCTTAATCCCCATTTTACAGATGAGGTAACTGAGGCACAGAGAAGTGAAGTGACTTGCCCAAAGTCACACAGCTGACAAACAGTGGAGCTGGGATTTGAACCCGTGACCTCTGACTCCCAAACCCGAGCTCTTTCCACTGAGCCACGCCGCTTCTCTAGGAGCGTGGTAGCGCTTAGTTCAATGCTGTGCACAGAGTAAGGGCTTAAATACCATGAATTGATGATTTGAGAAGCACCATGGCCTAGTGGATAGAGCCAGGGCCAGGTGTGGATTCTAATCCTGGCTCTGTCACTTGTCTGATACGTGACCTTGGGCAAGTCACTTCTCTGTGTCTGTTACCTTATCTGTAAAATGGAGAGTAAGCCTGAGCCCTGTGGGACAGGGCCTGTCAACCTGATTAACTCGTATCTGCCTCAGCACTCAGTACAGTGCCTGGCTCATAATACGTGTTTAACAAATACCAAAGAAGACATTACGGTAAATAAAAGGGAAGTAATGCCCAAGGGGGGGTGTCAGATCTAAGCGTGCCAGTGATGCAGAAGGGAGGGCCAGAGGGGTGGGGAGGTGAGACTAACTGGGGGAAGCTTTCTGGAGGAGATGCGATTCCTGCAGGGTTATATTAGAGCCAGTCACCAACCTGGATCATACCCTCCCAAGTGAGCAGCCCCTTTACCTTGAGTGGAGATGCCACAAGCCCAAGATGGCCAGCTGGATAATGCAAAGTTTGTGGGGAAGATCAGAACTGAGGACTTCCGTGCACCAGTTCTTGCCCAGGGGCCCACTGGGGAATTGAAAAGCCCTGCCACAGCCTCCCATTACTCACCCATCTCTTGCTCTTCCACAACTCCGAGTCGCTCAAGAAGGGCTGTGGCCACAACCGGAGTGCTGAGCACTACCAGAGCCCTTGGGTCCACTAGCTTGGGAACTTTGGACTTAGCCTTCATGGGCAACGGACTGTGGGCAGGCTCTGACATTGGTTCTTCTCACTTTGACAGTGTTGGCTCCGTCGACATCCTTCTACCACCCGGCTCCGGCTGCTGCTCTTGCTTCCCCGCCCGCTCTGGCTGAGGTGGGAGATGCTGGGAGCCTCCCGCTCCCACCTCCGCCCTACTCCTGTGACCCCAGTGGCAGTGACCTTCCCCGAGGTAAGCGCTTCCTCATCTCGTATCGCCCTTAACCTTTTTTTTTCTAGTTGCCGCCGGTAAGAAGCCCCTGACGTGCCACAAAGCGATGAATGTTTGGCCGTTATTTCTCTGATGATAAGCGTGGCGGTCCATTGAGCAGGGTTTGCAAACATCCCTGGGATTCAGGGAAATCTCCCTCCGAGTCTAAGGGCCACAACCTCATCGGCGTTCATAGCACATGCGTGCAAAGATTCCTACTGGGTCGAGGCGAACAAACAAGACACGGTTCGTGCCCGTAAGAGACTTGCGGTCAAGTGGGCCCATTTTACATAGCATTTAAGGGTTTACTATTTGCCAAGCATTGTGGTAGACACCAGATGATCTGGTTGGACACCATCCCTGCCACACATGGGGCTCATGGTCTCCAGGAGTGAGAATAATAACAACTAAGAATAATTGTAGTATTTGTTAAGCACTTATTTGTGCCAGGCACGGTACTTAGAGCTGCGGGGGATACAAGCAGTCGTAATCCCCCTTTTACAGATGAGGTAACTGAAACGCAGAGAACTGAAGTGACTTGCCCAAGGTCATAGAGCAGAGGGTCAGGATTAGAACCCATGTCCTTCTGAATCCCAGGCCCATGCTGTATCCACTAGGCCCTGCTGCTGCTTATTGAATTGAGATTCCACATTGAGGACTGAGGAAACTGAGGCATAGAGAAGTGCTTTGCCTGCTGTGTCCCCACAGCAGGCAACTGGCAGAGCTGGAATTAGAACCCAAGACCTCTGACTCCCAAGCCAGGGGTCTTTCCCCTAGGCCATGCTGCTCTTACCTTCCACTGATTCACATCTTCCCTACCAGGTGGTGTTGGTGGCAGAACTTGCTGGAGTTGCAAAGAAAAGTTCCAGGCAGAACTGTAGTGAAGTGTGGGCTGGGGGAAAAGGGGTGGTGGGGTGTGTTTGTGAGTGTGATTGTGGTAGCTTTGTGGGGTTGGAGCATCGTTGAGTCTAGGAGCTCGGCAGACTATTTCAGGCCACAGAACAGTTTGGTTCTGACCGTGCATCCTCCTCCTTGTCGGTCTCCTGGCTCCAAAGCAACCACTCGCCGCAAAAGTCCAAAGGAGAGGCTAGAGGAAGGCCATTTTGTGGAAAGGGGAGCAGCTGGCCTTTATTACACGTGGTTTGGACGGACCAAGACTTACTGAAAAGCACAAGGCTCTGGACTCTCCTGTGGAGAAGGGGACATTAGGCCGTGAGGGCGACACTCGGGGAATCCCATGCTTCCCACTCGGGGTTGTAGATCACAGTGGGTGACTGGCAACCTCCACAAGACGGAGACTCCAGGGAGACTTTAGACCCGGAGAAAGGAAATCTGGCAGTGATCTCCATAGGAGTGTATTGGGAAGGCTACTGCCCACACCCAGGTAAATCAGTGAACCTTTGTCCTCTGAACTTGCTGTCCACGGTGGTGGTGTTGATCCAGTACCACTTGGCCCTCGGGTAAGGAGCCAAAAGGAGGGAGTGGTGACGGTTGGGGAGATGATGAAGCAGCAGTGTTACTTTCCCCCTTGGTGGTTAGAAGCAAGGGAATGTTAATGAGCTGTGCTGCCCCAAAATTGCCTTGGAGATGTCGGGGGCATCCAGAGAGTTCGAGGTGCCAAGAAGAGCACGTCACTTTTACCCTGTCCATTAACAATCCGGTTTGTGATGGGCATCCGTTAGGGTGACAACATCCTGCTCCAGGGTAAGCATCCGCTCATCTCGGGGAAAGAGTTTGGTGTGAGGGTGAAGGATCCCGTGGTACCTGTGACTCTCTTCCCAGTGGAAACTTCCCTTCAGGGCAAGGTCTTCCCACCAACTACCTCTGGAGGTGGGCAAGGAGGGAGTTTATGCGGGTACTCGGTTTTCACTGTCATCCTGACCGTTTGAATGTCAGTTGCTTGAGATAGGTGATGTCTGTCTGTCTCTGTCATCAGAACCTTGGAAGTGGAGATGACTGTTTTCCACCATGCTTGCAATGTTACCTGTGGTCAAGGCTCTCCCTCTCATCTCCAGCCTCGCTCCACTTCCTCTACCCCGCCTCCTCCTCTCCCAGCCTCGCAGACTTTGTTTAGAATCACACATCTGTCTTCAGAAGCCTGAAGCCCTTGCCTTTTATTATTATTATTAATAATAATAATAATAGTATTTAAGCACTTACTACATGCCAAGCACTGTTCTAAGCACTGGGGTAGATGCAAGGTACTCAAGTTAGACACAGTCCCTGTCCCTCCGGGGGCTCACAGTCTTAATCCCCATTTTACAGATGAGGGAACTGAGGCACAGAGAAGTGAGTGACTTGGGCAAGGCCACACAGCAGGTATGCAGCGGAGCTGGGACTCGAATCCAAGACCTTGTGACTCCTAGGACCATGGTCTATCCACTACACCATGCTGTTTCATTTTCCAGGAGCTTAGTCGGTCAGTAGTGTTTGTTGAGCACCTTCTGTATGCAGAGCACTGTACTAAGCACTTGGGAGAGTACAGTATAACACATTTCTTGCTCACGACACAGTCTGGAAGCCAACATGCCAAGTCTCTGCTGCAACCCCATACGTCTGGGGATGTCAGAGGATATTGGAGGTTTGGCTTGGGAGCCGGGTACTCCCTTTCCGCCTCACGCAAGATGGCATCGCGTTTCTTTGTCTGCCGCTAAGCTCTGCACCAGTCCTATTTTGGATGACTCTTCCCAAGCTCCCTCAACTGAGTAGAGGGAACAAGAAACTGAAACAAGACAGATGGTGGTGCTGCCTTCAGTGACAGCATCAGCCCCAATCCACACCTTCCACCTTTATTCAGACCACCACTCTCCCCACCCTCAAAGCCCAACTCACATTTTATTGGTCCTGGAGCAGGCTCCCCCTTCATATAATAATAATAATGATAATTTTGGTATTCGTTAAGCGCTTACTATGCGCCAAGCACTCTTCTAAGTGCTGGGGGAGATACAAGGTAATCAGGTTGTCCCATATGAGGCTCACTGTCTTAATCCCCATTTTCCAGATGAGGTAACTGAGGCACAGAGAAGTTAAGTGACTTGCCCAAAGCCACACATCTAAGTGGCGGAACTGGGATTAGAACCCATGACCTCTGACTCTCAAGCCCGCGCTCTTTCCACTGAGCCACGCTGCTTCTCTGGAGCAGCCCACCGCTCTCCCACCTTCAAAACACTCCTAAAAATCCCAACTCCAAGAGGTCTTCCCAGACTAAGCCCTCATTTTTCCCCTATATTCCTTTCCCTTGTTAATTATGCATTCTGCTGTGTACCCCTTAAACACTTCACTCCCGCATCACTTACATAAACATTCTTCCACTCCATTTCCCTTATTTGTAATATAATCTTCCTCTCTATGTGGACAGGAACCATGTCTACCAATTCAGTTGTACTTTCCCAAGTGCTTAGTACAGTGTGCCCCACATATAGCGAGTGCTCAAATACCAGTGATTGTCAAGAGGCAAGATAGAGGCTCAGTGAGTGGGTTGGGATGAGGAGCGAAGAGTACGGGCTGGGTAGTAGTGGGAGAGGATAAGAGCACTGATTGAGTGCTCTCAAGGGGAAATGCTTAACCAGGCCTAAGAAGTGGACGGATGACCGTTGCGTGAGTGTCCAGGCAGAGAATTCTCTTTCTGCAAGAAGTTGAGCCATAACCATAATCGTGACATTTGGGGTGCAAGGGTCTGATCAGTCACCCATTTTGGGATCAGGATGAAGCTATAAGAAGGGAGGGGAGAGAGTTGTCCTCTTAGGCTGCAGTATGTTTCCAAGGAAGCCTCCTAACGTCGTCGCCCAGATGGACGAATGCAGAGATGGCGCTTCTGGCCAGTGAATCAATCAGGGGGCTGGCTTATTTCCTTCCTCACGGTGTGTTGGTCCTCCGGGATAATCATTATAGTACTTGGTTAGGCGCTTACTATGTACCAAGCACTGTTCTAAGCAGTGGGGTAGATGCAAGATAGGTTGGACGCAGTCCCTGTCCCACAAGGGGCTCAGTCTTTATCCTCATTTTCCAGATGAGGTAACTGAGGGTCAGAGAAGCTAAGTGACTTGCCAGAGGTCACCCAGCATGTGTGTGGCAGAGCTGGAGTTAGAACCCATGACCTGACTTCCATGCCTGTTCTCCTTCAGCCTAAGCATAATGATGGTATTTGTTAAGCGCTTACTGTGTGTCAGGCACTGTACTAAGCGCCGGGGTGGATACAAGCAAACGGGTTTGGACACAGTCCCTGTCCCACGTGGGGCTCACAGAATGACCATTTTACATGGTGAGGTAACTGAGGCCCAGAGAAGTGAAGTGACTTGCCCAGAGCCACACAGGAGACCAGTGGCAGAGCTGGGATTAGAACCCATGACCTTCTGACTCCGAGGCCCGTGCTCTATCCACTATGCTATGCTGCTCCTCTGCTGCATGTTGCATATCTGGACGGGCCTGGGGGGCTTTGTCAGTGGCCCCGGGGTGGAATGGATTACCAGTTTTCTTGTTTGGAGCCTCTGCTCTGTCTCCCAGTCATCTCCTTGGTAGCCTGGTCTCCCCAGAGCCTCGAGGACAGCAGCCCCTCTCCCGACTGCTTCCAATCAATCAATCAATCAATCAATCGTATTTATCGAGCGCTTACTGTGTGCAGAGCACTGTACTAAGCGCTTGGGAAGTACAAGCTGGCAACATATAGAGGCAGTCAAGACATCCGATCCTGCAAGAAGGCACGTGGCAGGGGAGATGGCAGGATGACGGCATTTCGTGCGGTATCATCCATTGATGGTGCTTGCCCTCTTCCTGTTGTATTTGAGAAGCAGTGTGGCCTAGTGGATAGAGCAAGGGCCTGGGAATCAGAAGGACCTGGGTTCTAATCCCAGCTCCGCCCAATCTGGGGCAGGTCACTTAACTTTTCTGGGCCCCAGTTACCGCCTGGGGTAAAATGGGGATTGACTGAGAGCCCCACGTAGGACAGGGACTGTGTCCAACCTGATTAACTTGTATCTTCCCCAGCGCTTAGAACAGTGCTTGGCACATAGTAAGCGCTTAACAAGTACCGTCGTCGTTATTTGCTGAGCACTCAATGTGTGCTCATCATCATCAATCGTATTTATTGAGCGCTTACTGTGTGCAGAGCACTGTACTAAGTGCTTGGGAAGTACAAGATGGCAACATATAGAGACAGTCCCTACCCAACAGTGGGCTCACAGTCTATAGTGCTGAGCTCTATACTGATAGCCTCGGGTAAAATAAAAGGATTAGTTGTGATCCTTGTCCTCAGGTAGTGCGCAGTGAGGCCCAAAGTGGGATGATGAATGGCTGGCTCGGTTCCAAAGGGAGCCATCGGTGTCCTCTCTTAGGAGACCCCAGGGGCAGAGTCTGGTTTAGATGGGGTTTGAGACGGGTTTAGGGGACTCAGGGTCCCCTGAGTTGTGGTGAATGGGGGAGTTCGTTCATTCAGTTGTATTTATTGAGCACTTACCGTGTGCAGAGCTACAGTGCAACAATAAACAGACCCATTCCCTGCCCACAATGAGCTTACAGCCTGGAGGTGGGGAGACAGAAATTATTATTAAAAAAAAGAGTTATAGATATGTACTAAAGTGCTATGGGCCTGGGATGGGGGCAAGAATAGAGGGAGCAAATCAAGGTGATGCAGAAGGGAGTGGGAAAAGAGGAAAGTGGGGGCTTAGTCAGGGAAGGCTTCCTGGAACAGATGTCCCTTCAGTAAGGTTGGTCGGAGAGCAGCAAACTCTTCTCTTGTCTCCCCGCCCCCCCCACCTTGGGTTCAGTGGGAGAGAACCCAAAGTCGGAAGTAGTCGGGGTCGATTGGTGTCAAAGCGACTGGACCGTGCTTTCTTCATAAGGCGAGAACCAGGCGTCTTGAGGCCGAGGGCTCCCTCACTCCCAGATAGCCTGGCCGTGAACCTAGCTTTCAGGGAAGATTTGTACCAAGTGTGTGCTGGAAGTTTCTAGCCTCACCCTTGGGGTCTTTGAGGAATGGAAGTCGATATATGCCATATGCTGTGCACCTCAATCTTGTCTCTCGCTGCCCACCTCTCGCCCGTGTCCTGCCTCTGGCCTGGAATGCCCTCCCTCATCATATCTGACAGATAATTTAATATCTGTCTCCCTCTCTAGACTGTAAGCTCGCTGTATTCATTCATTCAAACATATTTATTGATCGCTTACTATGTGCAGAGCACTGTATTGAGTGTTTGGAAAGCACAGTTCAGCAACAGAGACAGTCCCTACCCAACAACAAGCTCACAGTCTAGAAGCGGAGAGACAGACAACAAAACAAGTGAACTGGCATCAATAGCATCAATATAAATAAATGGAATTATGGATATATATGCACATCATTAATAAAATAAATGGAAAAATAAATACGTATATATATACACAAGTGCTGTGGAGCGGGGAGGTGGGGGTAGAGCAGAGGGAGGGAGTCGGCGATGTGGGGGAGGAGCAGAGGAAAAGCGGGGCTTAGTCTGGGAAGGCTTCCTGGAGGAGGTAATCTTATAGACAGGGAATGTGTCCATTTTTATATTGTAGCATTGTACTCTCCCAAACACTTAGTACAGTGCCCTGCTCACAGTAAGCGCTCAACAAATACGACTGACTGGCTGACTGCCCCACTTCCAAGGGGCATGCCCCAGTGGAAAGAGCACAGGACTAGGAGTTGAGAGCCTGATTCTAATCCCAGCCCTCTTGATGACCAGCTACGTGACCGTGGGCAAGTCACCTCACTTCTGGGCCTCCGTTTTCCCATCTGTACAATGGGCGTAAAGTACTTTTTGTCCTGCTCCCCAGGAATTTGAGTCCTGGGTGGGACTGCCTGATGTAGTCATTCAGTCGTATTTATCGAGCTATTAGTTGGAAAGTACAAATTCGCAACAGAAAGAGACAATCCCTGCCCAACAGCAGGCTCACAGTCTAGAAGTAATTACTTTGTCTACTCAGGGTTTAGTACAGTGCTTGGGACAGAGTAAGGACTTACCAAATACGATGGGGAAGCCCACTTTGGAGGTGTCCCAGGGAGTCTGTCGCCTGGCTTTGGCTGCCGTCTGCCTTTAGCCAGCCCAGCCCCTCAGAGTGTTGCTAACAGCTTTCCAGCCCTGACCAAGTCATTCTCATTTTTCGCTCACGCTTCAGGGCCGCTTTGGAACTCGGGACCTCGAGTCCCATAAAAATAAATGCATGTTTTGTTGAGGGTGTGGGGGTTTGGGTTTTTTTTTGTTTGTCTCCTCTTCCTCACTGGATAACTAGAACATTTAGGCGGGATCAAGTTTTACCTAATATTCCTACAGTCCTCCGCTTTGAGCTCAGCACAGAGCTGGCCCCTGTGGGGTTGGGAATAGGGGCCTTTCAAAAGTAGAACAGGTCTTAAAGAAGACTTAAGCTTTGAAAGCTCCATTATGGGGCTTCCCATCCCTTCATCTCTTCCTTTATGCACCCACTACCTCTGACTGAGGCTTTTTATTTCCCTTAATGCATTTTGATTGTGCCTTAAGTTCACGTACATGCTTCAGTTAATGTGCTCCCCCACCGCACATGCTTGTGTGACTGATCATTATGAAGGGGGATGGCTCTTCTTCCCCCTCCCCCCAGTATTGCAGACTTTTAAAAGCTTTTGGTTTGGAATACAGTCATATATCTGATGTGTTTACTGCCTGGAATGGAATAGGTCTTGACACGTGCCTTCTGTCGAAGCAGTCGCTGGACATATTTATGGCTTTTTACCCAGGAGAGAGACCAAACACCATCACCACGAAATCTCGGTATTGATTTGTGAAACGGTCCAACTGTCTGCTTTTAATAAAGCTTCCAAGGGAAAGGCTCATTAAATTAGATCCTCCCCATCGATGTGCCTCCCTCAACGAGCCCAAGAGGCTTGACTGTTTTCCTTTTCGTTTCAGATACAAAGGTTTTGCAGTACTATTTTAATCTGGGATTGCAGGTAAGTCTTTCAGATGGTCCTTGGAGTAAATTGGTTAGTGTCTTCTGCTGTGGCAGGTGTTGTAGGAGACTGGCTAATAATGAGCTCTCTGGGAAAGTGTCTCAACCCTGGCTCAAAAGCACCAAGGAGGTGGGCACTGCCTGGCTCAAATCTCTGGGTGGGTAATCTCTGTCCCCCTCAAGTGAGAGAGACTTCTGGAACTGGATTATCTTTATTGAATGGGTGGGTAGCCCCTATTCATTCATTCATTCAACTGTATTTATTGAGCGCTTACTGTGTGCAGAGCACTGTACTAAGCGCTTGGGAAGTACAAGTTGGCAACATAGAGAGGGTCCCTACCCAACAGAGGGCTCACAGCCTAGAAGTCACAGTCACACCCTGTTGGGTGCCTACCTTATGAAGAGCACTAACCCCCTTTGGGTGAGAGGGGTTGAACACAGTATGGAGAAGACAGGATGTCATCCTTGTTATTCATTTTTGTGCCTGTGGCCTTTTAGAAGGCAATTGAAGGGTCTCTTAAACAATTGGAAAAGACACTCCGCTTACTTAACATTCACTAAGCGTTCAGGCCAGGCCTTGACAGCGAAATTAGGGAATGCCCGCTCCAGGCCAGGCATCCGTCTTGCCACAGCACGGTGGCATTGGAAGGGACATCCGGGCGAGGAGCTGGACAGGGAGAGTCCCACACTCTGAGGGTACGGTACTCTGCAGTTTTCTTGAACACCTTTGGTGTCTCCCCTGGGGATATCCTGTCCTAGTATGTTCTCTCCCAGGGGATCAGGAAGTAGTGGTTTTCAGACTTAAAGTGGGTAAGAGTTGTCCTTCCCTTTTTTAAAAACATTTTTAATTTTTTTTTCTTGTCCCTTTCTTACATCCCAGTGTTACCATCAGAACTACTGGCACTCAGTGGTGTACGTGCCCCAGATGCATCAGCCGTCGCCTGTAGAGTCCTATCCAGCCTACGCGGACCCTGGTCCGATGGTTGACCAGACGGCTGCCCAGCTGTATAGCGATGGGGGGAGTGCCGACGGACAACAAGGACCCCTGGAAACAGCAGCCAGTGGTGAGTCTCCGGGGAAACTGTGTCACGTCGTGAGGCTGGCTGTGGTTGGTTAGCGTGTACGTCTCCTCCTGTTGTGGGTCGGACTCTGATACTTGTAAGTCACGCAGTCAATAATAATAACGATGGCATTTATTAAGCACTTACTATGTGCAAAGCACTGTTCTGAGCGCTGGGGAAGGTTACAAGGTGATCAGGTTGTCCCACAGTCTTAATCCCCATTTTACAGATGAGGGAACTGAGGCCCAGAGAAGTGAAGTGACTTGCCCAAAGTCACCCAGCTGACAAGTGGCAGAGCTGGGATTTGAACCCATGACCTGCGACTCCAAAGCCCGGGCTCTTTCCACTGAGCCACGCTGTTATGGAGTGCTTACTAGGTGCAGAGCACTGTACTAAGTGCTCAGGAGAGGGCAGTTCCCTTGCTGGACAAAATCTCTGCCCTGAAGGGGCTTACAGTTTAGTGGGGGGCGTCACAGGCGTTAACCTAATGCTGCGGTGTTTAGAACAGTGCTTGGCACATAGTAAGCGCTTAACAAATACCATCATTATTATTAAAGGGGAACTATAAGCTTGCTGTGGGTAGGGAATATGTCCGTTTATTGTCGTATGCTCCCAAGCACTTAGTACAGTGCTTCGCACACGCTAAGCACTCAATAAATTCAACTGAGTGAAACGAATGGATGGGAAGCGGCAGAGTAGGAGGATACGGACGTGACTGCTGTTGGGGTGGGTAGCAAAGTCCTTTTAAGAGGTACAGATCCAAGCGCGTGGGTGTGGGGGAGTGGGGTGGGGCGATGAAGGGTGTATTGGGGGAAGGCTTCAAGGGAGAGATTATTTGAAAGGGGAGGGTGCCCCAAGCCGAAAGGGGGACGTTGGCACGTGAGAGTAAATGGAGGCACAGGGGAGCGAAGCGTGTGGGCTGGGTTGTAGCCGAAGAGGAGTGATGATCGATAGAGGTGAGCTGATGGTTTTCACCCTCATCTATGCCTTGGCACTGTGTGTGTGTATATTTGCGTGTGAGACTAGGCGCATACTATGTGCCAAGCACTGTACTGAGTACTGGGATAGATTCAAGATAATCAGATCCCACGCAGTTCTAAGTACGGGGGCGAACAGGTACTGAATCCTCATGGTGCAGATGAGGGAACTGAGGCCCAGAAGCTTAGTGACTTGCCCAGGGTCTCACTGCAGGTATGTGTAGGAGCTGAGGTTAGACCCTGGGTGCTCTGCCTCCCGGGCCCACCCTCCCTCCACTAAGCTACCGTGTGCGTGTGGATCCAAGGAGTACTGTCTAGGGCATGCCTGCTGGCATCAAATGGCAGGAGGTCCCACGCTTGGCAGGCAGGAAGTTGGGCATCTGCCGCCAGCCCCTCAGCCAGGAGGTCAAGGCCCAAGGTGATCGTCTCTCCCCTTTCTCCGGCCAGCCTTGAGCTCGCGGGCTTGGTTACGGTCACCCGCACCAAACTCAGGACATGCTTCTTACCTTCTGGGCACCGCTGGTGGTGGGAAGAAGGAACCCCTCAAGGGGAGCCGGCCCTCACAGCTGGTTTGCTGATGGAGGAGGGAAATAATCCTCGTTGTGATATTTAAGCGCTTGCTGTGTGCTCGGCACTGTACGAAGCGCTGGGGTGGATACAGGCACATCAAGGAGGACCAGGGCTGCCGTGTTGGCTCCTGGCTCCGAGACGGGGTGTGCATGCCCAGGGAGCTGCAGGGTGAGCTTATTCATCATCATCATCAACCATCGTATTTATTGAGCGCTTACTATGTGCAGAGCACTGTAGTAAGAGCTTATTGGCACCGTCCCCACAAGTTAGGACCCGGGGTTCCAGAGGAGCCAAAGAACCGAGCCCGACTGGCCTTCAAGGCCACAGCGACTGCGGGAATGTGGCTCACGGGAGTGGCCATCCCCTGACCTGCCAAGCTGACCTTGGCTTGGGCAACAGGAGTTGGACTCCCTACGCCAGTGTGGGTGGAAGTTGTGGGCCACAGAAGGTGGCGGGACTCCTCAAGGGCCTAGCAATTGTCCTTCATTCAGATGTATTTATTGAGCATTTATTTTGTGCGAACCACTGTGCCAAGCGCTCGGGAGAGTACAATAATAACACCAGTGATGGAGACAGTTAAATCCTTCTGGGCAGGGATCGGGTCTACCGACTGACACGTTATGCTCTCCCAAGTGCTTAGATCAGTGCTTTTTATACAGTAAGTGCTCCGTAAATACATTTAACTGATTGTTTAGGTAGTAATAATAATAATGATGATGGTATTTGTTAAGCGCTTACTATGTGCAAAGCACTGTTCTGAGTTCTGGGGTAGATACAGGATTATCAGGTTATAATAATAATGATAATGGTGGCATTTATTAAGCACTTACTATGTGCAAAGCACTGTTCTAAGTTCTGGGGTAGATACAGGATTATCAGGTTATAATAATAATAATGATGATGGCATTTATTAAGTGCTTAATATGTGCAAAGCACTGTTCTGAGTTCTGGGGTAGATACAGGATTATCAGGTTATAATAATGATGATGGCGTTTATTAAGCACTTACTATGTACAAAGCACTGTTCTGAGTTCTGGGGTAGATACAGGATTGTCAGGTTATAATAATAATAATAATGATGGCATTTATTAAGCACTTACTATGTGCAAAGCACTGTTCTAAGTTCTGGGGTAGATACAGGATTATCAGGTTAATAATAATAATGATGGCATTTATTAAGCACTTACTATGTGCAAAGCACTGTTCTAAGTTCTGGGGCAGATACAGGATTATCAGGTTATAATAATAATAATGATGGCATTTATTAAGCACTTACTATGTGCAAAGCACTGTTCTAAGTTCTGGGGTAGATACAGGATTATCAGGTTATAATAATAATGATAACGATGGCATTTATTAAGCACTTACTATGTGCAAAGCACTGTTCTAAGAGCCGGGGAGGTTACAAGATTATCAGGTTGTCCCTCGTGGGACTCACAGTCTCAATCCCCATTTTCCAGATGAGGTAACTGAGGCACAGAGAAGTTAAGTGACTTGCCCAAAGTCACACAGCTGAGAATTGGCGGAGCTGGGATTTGAACCCATGACCTCTGACCCCAAAGCCCGCGCTCTTGCCCACTGAGCCACGCTGCTTCTCAAGTCCCACGTGGGGCTCACAGCCTTAGTCCCCATTTTACAGATACGGTAACTGAGGCACAGAGAAGTTAAGTGACGTGCCCAGAGTCACCTAGCTGACAAGTGGCAGAGCTGGGATTCGAACCCATGACCTCTGGCTCCCAAGCCCGGGCTCTTTCCACTAAGTCACGCTGCAGGGTGGGAACCTTATTCGATGCTTGGAGGCAAGCAGCGGATGCCTGGGAAGACTCAATCATCATCATCATCATCAATCGTATTTATCGAGCGCTTACTATGTGCAGAGCACTGTACTAAGTGCTTGGGAAGTACAAATTGGCAACATATAGAGACAGTCCCTACCCAGCAGTGGGCTCACAGTCTAAAAGGGGGAGACAAAGAACAAAACCAAACATACTAACAAAATAAAATAAATAGAATAGATATGTACAAGTAAAATAAATAGAGTAATAAATATGTACAAACATATATACATATATCCAGGTGCTGTGGGGAAGGGAAGGAGGTAAAATGGGGGTACTCAATGGGTATTACTGTCCTCAACACGCCTGTCTTAAATTCCTGAGAAGCAGCGTGGCCACAGTGGATAGAGCACAGGCCTGAAAGTCAGAAGGACCTGGATTCTAATCCTGGCTCTGTGTGTCCCTAGGCAAGTCACTTCACTTGGTTACCTCAGTGACCTCATCTGTAAAATGGGGATTAAGACTAAGCCTATGTGAGGCATGGACTGCGCCCAGTCTGGCTACCGTGCTTAGAACAGTGCTTGGCACATAGCTCTTAACAAGAACTAATTTTTTAAAAATTAGTCGTTCCTTGCCTTGCCCAGCCCCTCATTGCTCTTTCTTTAGTTTACTTAAAGTGTAGGGCTTTGCCAGCATCCGGCCGTTCTGTTCGGTTGGAGGATCCTCGTTTACTTGCACGTAATCCTGCTTCTTTTCCTAATACTAGAAGCTGCAGACTGAATTAAACGCTTACTCTGTGCCAAGCACTGGGCCGAGGGCTGGGGTTAGGTATAATCCAGTCAGAGCAGACGCAGTCCTTGTCCAAGATGGGAGGGAGAGAACAGGTGTTTTAATCTGCTCGGCGCTTCGTACAGTGCTTTGCACATAGCAAGCGCTTAGTAAATGCCTTCATGTTATTACTGATCCTCATTTTACAGACGAAGAAACTGGGGCACAGAAGTGGAAGTCCCAAAGTCACCTAACAGCCGAGTGATTAGGGTTTAGAACCCCCAATAGTAATAATAAGGAGGGTATTTGTTAGGTGCTTACTCTGTGCCAGGCACTGTCCTAAGCACTGGGGTGGATACAGGTAAATCGAGTTGGACGCAGACCCTGTCCCATGTGGGGCTCTCATTCTCAATCCCCATTTTACCGATGAGGTCACTGAGGCCCAGAGAAGTGAAGTGGCCTGCCCAAGGGCACCCAGCCGACAAGTGGCGGAGCCAGGATTCGAACACCCGGGCTTCGGAGTCAGAGGGCAGGGGTTCGAATCCCGGCTCCGCCAACTGTCAGCTGCGTGACTTTGGGCAAGTCACTTCTCTGGGCCTCAGTTCCCTCATCTGTAATATGGGGATTTAGACCGTGAGCCCCCTGTGGGACAACCTGATCTCCTTGTAACCTCCCCAGCGCTTAGAACAGTGCTTTGCACAGAGTAAGCGCTTAATAAATGCCATCATCATCATCATCAATCGTATTTATTGAGCGCTTACTATGTGCAGAGCACTGTACTAAGCGCTTGGGAAGTACAAATTGGCAACATACACAGTCCCTACCCAACAGTGGGCTCACAGTCTGAAAGGGGGAGACAGAGAACAAAACCAAACATACTAACAAAATAAAATAAATAGAATAGATATGTACAAGTAAAATAAATAGAGTAATCATCATCATCAATCGTATTGAGCGCTTACTATGTGCAGAGCACTGTACTAAGCGCTTGGGAAGTACAAATTGGCAACATATAGAGACAGTCCCTACCCAACAGTGGGCTCACAGTCTAAAAGGGGGAGACAGAGAACAAAACCAAACATACTAACAAAATAAAATAAATAGAATAGATATGTACAAGTAAAATAAATAAATAAATAGAGTAATAAATATGTACAAACATATATACATATATACAGGTGCTGTGGGGAAGGGAAGAAGGTAACATGGGGGGATGGAGAGGGGGACGAGGGGGAGAGGAAGGAAGGGGCTCATTCTGGGAAGGCCTCCTGGAGGAGGTGATCGTTATTATTATTATTATTCTGTGTCCAAAGCCTGTGCTCTGTTCACTATGGCATGCTGCTTCCATGTCTCCTAACTCCCAGCCCGACTGAATTTTCACCAGGGCCCAGCAGCCCCAGCCCGGCTTCAGGTTGGGCAGGTTTTATCCGGGCGCTCGGCTCAAACGAGCCAGAGGCGTGACAGAGAGGCAGCGTGGCCTAGTGGGTAGAGCGTGGGCTTGGGAGTCCGAAGGACCTGGCTTCTCGCCCCAGCTCTGCCACTTGTGTTTTGTGTGATCATGAGCAAACCACTTCCCTGGGCCTCAGTTACCTCATCTGTAAAAGGGGGTTATGATTATGAGCCCTATCCGATTTGCCTGTGTCCCACTCAGCGCTTGGTACAGTTCTGGGCATACAGGAAAGCTGCCATGTGGGGTGCCGGTAGGTGGGCACGCAGGCTGGGCTCTGGAGCCGCCCCCGGGTTGGGCAGTGGGTTTCCTGAACCATGTTGGAGATGTGGGGGTATCTAACGCAGTTGGAAGCGTGGGGGTCTCACGGCGACTTCAGCTGGGCCAGTGTCCTGTGGTAAACATTACAGGAAGACTTGGACGGGGGCCGGGCGAGAACCCTCAGGCCCCGCGGCCTCCATCAGGATCAATCAATCAATCGTATTTATTGAGCGCTTACTGTGTGCAGAGCACTGGACTAAGCGCTTGGGAAGTACAAGTTGGCAACATACAGTCCCTACCCATCATCATCATCATCATTATCAATCGTATTTATTGAGCGCTTACTGTGTGCAGAGCACTGGACTAAGCGCTTGGGAAGTACAAGTTGGCAACATATACAGTCCCTACCCATCATCATCATCATCATCAATCGTATTGAGCGCTTACTGTGTGCAGAGCACTGTACTAAGCGCTTGGGAAGGACAAGTTGGCAACATATAGAGACAGTCCCTACCCAACAGTGGGCTCACAGTCTAGAAGGGGGAGACAGAGAACAAAACCAAACATATTAATAAAATAAATAGAATAGATATGTACAAGTAAAATAAATAGAGTAATAAATATGTACAAACGTATATACATATATACAGGCGCTCTGGGGAAGGGAAGGAGGTAAGACGGGAGGGATGGAGACGGGGGAGAGGAAGGAGGATGGCACCCAAGCGATCACAGGCTGATGATGGTCTCCCTCCAAAGGCTTCTGGGAAAGGAGTGGACTCATGCCCAGGGACCTGAGGCTGGAAGTCGTCATCATCATCATCATCATCAATCGCATTTATTGAGCGCTTACTGTATGCAGAGCACTGTACTAAGAGCTTGGGAAGTCCAAGTTGGCAACATATAGAGACAGTCCCTACCCAACAGTGGGCTCACAGTCTAAAAGGGGGAGACAGAGAACGTAACCAGACATACTAACAAAATAAAATAGAATAGATATGTACAAGTAAAATAAATAGAGTAATAAATATGTACAAACAAATAAACATATATACAGGTGCTGTGGGGAAGGGAAGGAGGTAAGATGGGGGGATGGAGAGGGGGGGCCGGGGGGGAGAGGAAGGAAGGGGCTCAGTCTGGGGAGGCCTCCTGGAGGAGGTGAGCTCTCAGTAGGGCCTTGAAGGGAGGAAAAGAGCTAGCTTGGCGGATGGGCAGAGGGAGGGCATTCCAGGCCCGGGGGATGACGTGGGTCCTTCTTGGAGTCTAACTGGAATTTCAGGGTTCATTTAAGTCCGTTGTCCCTAGTTCTTTCAGGGCAAGCAGGCCGCCCCAAGCGTGGGAATGGTGCGACCCTCAGGCTCGGGGTTCACGGGGCCTCGGCCTCGCCACCCTCCGGAGGGCTGATGGGATCGGGGGCTTCCTCTGTCATTTCAGGTGCCTTTGCCCACAGTGACCCCGCGCCCACCGCCGCCGTGTACTACCCGGTGGTGACGGACCCCTACGGACAGCCGCCCTTGCCGGGCTTCGACTCGTGCGTCTCGGTGATGCCGGCGTACCACTACGTGGCCCCTTGGGCCCCGGCAGGCCCCCCGTTCGGCTCCCCCCGGGTGCACGGGGCCCTGGCTCCCACCCCTACGCATCCTTCCGGCTACGTCACGGCTCCGCCGCACTACCTCCCGTAGGGGCCGCGTCGGGCTGGGTTTGTGCGGGGGTGACCCCCTCTGATGGCTTTCCTTTTGCGGTGAACAGGCATCCCAGGTTTTTCCCCGTCCTTGTAAATAAGGAAACTCCATTCAGTGTGTTTTAAGTGAACGTTCACCACGCTGGATACGCACCTTCCAGTTTAGAGACGCTTAAGGGGGATGGAAGGTTTGCCGACCCTCGAGTCGGCGGGGCGGTGTCATCTGCCTAACACGCGTTGGGGGTGGAAGGTGGGACAGGCCCTAATCATCAAGTGCCTGTTTCGGGCTAGTGTGTTGCTGGGTCGAACCGGAATCCGTTGGTTGTTTTCCTTCAAAACCAGGTGGGGCCCGGGGATTCTCTCCCTCACCGGGCTCCCCTCTTTTGTGTGCTGTTGAAGCTTGAGAGGCCTCCACCTTCTCAGGACGGCTCCCCAGACCATCCTCTGGGCACCCGTTCCTAAGGAGCCGCTCGACCCCTGGGTTAAATTTGTGTGGTATCGACCATGGAAGGCAGGAGGTGGTCCGCTCGTATGCTGTGTTGTACTGTACGCTTTTGGTTGGCTGCATCCGGCTAATGCCGTTGTCTCTCTGCACAGTAGACCTGGTATTTGTTGCACAGAGAGCACTAAATAAAGATGAGCATTGAAATCACTGACATGGGTGTGCTTTCTCCGGTAGCAGGTAACAGCTGCTTCTTGTGGATAGCTTCTCATGCTTTGTGCCGGGGTGGGGGGGAGAGTGTGTGTGTGTACACGTGCATATGTTCACAACTTGTGACCACGCTAGAAGTGACATCAACAGGGAGCACAGATCAGTGGGGGAGGAGTGTGTCTTGAGGCGTCTTCACTAGGCGCCTTGCCACAAGCAAGGCCTTACGCGCATGCTTCATGCTCCTCGTATCTGGCTATTCCTGGGCTGGCGGGGGCATAGCCCTCGTGGCTCTCAGCCAGATTCTCACCTTGGCTCCTCCTGGTCCTCAGGAGTCCCGAAGGGGTCCGGCTGAAGCCGACAGGGCCCGGCATGTTGGTTTGATGAAACTCGTTTCCTTCCGATCCTTGGTTTTCCTTCCTCCGTGCTCGAGTGGAGACCGACTTCCCACTGGATGGCTCCTCTAGACCGGCTCTTTCAGGAGACGATCCCACTCTGCGGAACGGGTCACTGGGGAGGACCGAGCACCTGGCTTTTCAAGCGACGCCTTCCTCATCGTGTTCCTGTGGTAAGTACCTCGTCAAGCGCCTTTGTGTGAGAGATGGGGCAGAGGAGTGTGATAGTGTGGTTTTCACTGTGGCGTCCCCATTCGCGTGTCCGGTGTGGCAAGAGCTATGGGGCTGGGGAGAGCGTCGGGGAAAGAGTGGAGGTATGGAGATGATCTCTTGCAAGTGTGCCAGAGGCATTGAGTAGTTGGAGCTTGTGACTGACAGGGATATATGGTCTTTGAGCAAAGGATGCTATTTTGCTGGGGAAATTAGTTGTGTTTAATGGTATTTGTTAAGCGCTTACTCCGTGCCAGGCGCTGTACTAAGTACTGGGGTTAAAAAAAAAAGGCTAATCAACTTGGAAACAGTCCCTGTCCCACAGTCTTAATCCCTGCTTTACAGATGAAGTAACTGAGGCGGAGAGAAGTGACTTGTCTAAGGTCATGCAGCAATTAAGTGACAGAGCAGGGATAAGAATCCAGATTCTTCTCCAAGGCCCACTGTGCCAGAGAGTACACTGTAACGGAGTTGGTAGACAGGTTCCCTGCCCACAATGAGCTTATTTCCTAGAAGAGGCTTCAGGTTTGGGGAGAAACACCATGTTCCACCAGTGTAGGGTGGCAAGGTTTCCAGTGTTTATCATTCCAAGCACAGCTTCCTGGTCTGGGCCTGGAGCTTTCCATAGCAGGAGAGCAAGGAGATGGCTGGACTGGACCATCATCTCCCCAGCTTCACAGCTGGTCTGCTCCCAGATCCTCCCTGTCTCCCGAACCTGTAACCTTGGCTTTATCCACGATTCATCTCTCTCATCCAACCCATATCTCCAATCTTTCAGCAAGTCCTGTTGGTTTAACCTTCACATTATCCCTTCACAAAGAACCACCTTCGTGGAGAGGCGGCGTGGCCTAGTGGATAAAGCGTGGGGCTGGGAGACAGAAGGACCTGGGTTCTAATCCCAGCTCCACCACGTGCCTGCTGTGTGATAATAATGATGGCCCAGCGCTTAGAAGAGTGCTCTGCACATAGTAAGTGCTTAACAAATGCCATCATCATCATTTATTAAGTGCTTACTATGTGCAAAGCACTGTTCTAAGCGCTGGGGAGGTTACAAGGTGATCAGGTTGTCCCACGGGGGGCTCATAGTCTTAACCCCCATTTTGCAGATGAGGTCACGGAGGCCCAGAGAAGTGAAGTGACTTGCCCAAAGTCACACAGCTGACAATTGGCAGAGTTGGGATTTGAACCCATGACCTCTGACTCCAAAGCCTATGCTCTTTCCACTGAGCCACGCTGCTTCTCTGTGACTCGGCTGCATCATCTGTAAAACCTGCGGATTAAGACTGAGCCCAATACGGGATCCGGACTGTGTCCAACCCAATTACCCCGTATCTACCCTAGCACTTAAGGACAGTGCTTGGCACATAGTAGTACTAAACAAATACCACAATTATTATTACTTATTACCCCCCAAAATCCACCCTTTTCTCTCCATCCAAACTGCTCCTGCACTATTTCAAGCACTTACCCTATCCAGCCTTGATGACCACATCGGTCTCCTTGCTGACTTTCCAGCCTCCTGTCTCTCCTCACTCCAGTCCGTACTTCATTCTGCTGCCTGGATCACTTTTCTAAAACCACCCAGTCCATATGTCACCACTCCTCAAGAATCTCCAGTGGTTGCACATCCGACTCCTTACCCTGTCTTGGTTTTACCTCACTGAGTTCCTACTATAATACTTTGGCCTTGTAATACCAACCTCCTCGCTGTACCTCCATCTCATCTACCTCCTCCTTCTCCCTCCATGAATGCTTGCCCACCACTCTCCCCTCCTTCAAAGCCTTATTAAAATCTCATCTCCAAGAGGCCTTCCTTGACTAGACTTCTCTCCCCCTACTCCCTCTCCCTTCTGCATGACCTATGCACTTGGATCTAAATGCTTGATATTCGCCCCGCCCTCGGCACTTCTCTACCTCTCCATAATTTATTTTAGTGTGCTTTCCCCTCTAGACAAAGCGCCTTATGAGTAGGGAACGTGTTTAACAACTCTGTGTTGTACTCTGCCAAGTGCTTAGTACAGTGCTCTACACATAGTGAGCGCTCAAATAACATTTGTGACAAGATGGCTGTGGAAGAGGGCTTCCGGGGCTGGGATCTGCTCAGAGCCGGCTGTTTGGGGAGGTGAGGTGCCCTCATGTGACGTCCCTGCGAAAGATACAGTGTGAGATGGAGAACTGTTCAGAAGTGTTTATTATCAATAGGCAGCTGTAAATGCGTACATCTGAAAAGGGAAGGGCCAAACACCTTAAATTTCAATAGGCATACATGTTGGAAAAAAAGTAAATGTTTTATTTTTTCGTTTTCAGTTAAGCTAAAAATACACATAAAATAAATAACTTTGTTATATACAACATTTTCCCATTTGTACACTTGGCATACTTAAGGATGACATGGATTTTTTTTTTTTTTTTTGCGCTACTTGTGGAAAGAATCTGAGTAAGTAAAAGTGATGGTTTTCTGGAGGAGGCTGATACTTATTTGGTGTGTATTTTGGTTTTTGTTTTTTTTTTAAAAAAAGTTTGTAGGTGGCGGCCTGCCGATTTAAATGAATCCATTCCCGTCCCTTTCCACAGTTAAGCACAGAGATGCTAGTGGGCGTGAGGCCGTGACCCGGATGGTGAGACCATGGGGCTCTGCCCTCCTCCTTGTGCCCCGGAGGCCAGAGATGGTCACGGATCCCCCCAAACGGGAGAAAGGGACAACCTCACCAAAACCACCATCACCCGAGGCCTTTATGCTTTGGGGGCGGGGGAAGAGCCGGGAGCACTGAGCAGGGAGTAGAAATTTCTATTTGACCCATCGTGTGGTTAAATAAGGTTCGGCTGCCCGGTGGACAGGTGACGGACGGACCTCGGGACTTGTGCGGGGCTTGATGGTTGCCCGTCGTCCTCTCCGCTGGAGGTTTGAGGGCCCCAGGAGTTGGTCCACGTCGGGTCCCACTCACCGGTCGGCTTCGGTTGGTGGTCGGCGACGGCTTTTCCGGCGGAGGAGGGGTCGGCGTGGGTCTCCGGACGGAGGAGGCAGAAATGTATTCTAAAGCAGTCGGCATTCTTTCTTTGCGCTCTCAGAAGACGATGGCTTTTTTCAAAATTCTGGTGCTTAAGAAATGATGTTTGCAGGATGCCCTGTTAAAACTCTTCTCGGCTGAAACCCGGCCGGCCTTCTAAAAATGCCTTTGAGCAGCCTGAGCCCTTTGGCGCTGGGGAAGATGGTGGAGGGGGGTAGCGGGGGGTGGGAAGGTAGGAATCAGAGTGGAGAGTCTCTTCTCAAGGCCCATTTTCAAGGGGGCTGATGGGTGGAGATGGAGGGGGAGGGTCTGAAGCCGGACTCTGCCCCGTAGCTGCCTTGAAGTGAAAGAACTCGGTGCTCAGCACTGGTACATTGCCCTCGGTGGGCGCTGCCAAGGTACTCAACACTCCGTGAGCAGGTTGGGGGCAGAGCCTGGCTCGGGGTGGGGGTGGAGAGGAGAAAGTTGGGCTTGGTGGGAGCGGGCAGGGGTGACCTTCGCTTGGGATCTCCAGGCCCGAACCTCTTCAGCGCCGACCCTCCCGGGCCTCCTCCTCGTGGGGTCTGCGGGACCCCCGAGCGAGCCGGGACGCGGACCCCGCCTGAGGCGGCGGGAAGGGCTCGGTGGGACTCAAGGAGCAAGATGACGCGCGTCTGCCTGGATCACCCGGGCTCCGACTGCCGTTGTGGAACCTGGGGAGAGAGATGGGACGCGACTTAATGGGGGCGTGGGACTAAATCACCGGCATCCTGCCCACCCCGGGGAAGTCTAGTGAGGCGTGTGTCCCATAGGTCAGGATCCGCCTGGGGCAGGGATGGGCACCCAGGCCTGGCAGAGGCCAGTTGTCTGACCCAGGGGTGGGTGTGGAGTTTTAATTTCCCTCCACTTGGGCACCCACGGCAGAACCTACCTTGGGAGTCGCCTGTGGGCAGCGGACAAGCTGCTTGTTAAACACTGCCACGTCTAATGTACGTGACTTGCTAGTAGCTGCATTCAGAATACAGGGTAGTGACAGGTGTCAGGGAGAAAGCAGATGGTACAAAGAATAGGCGTGAATGGTAAGGTGGGCTGAGTCCACTCGTGACCCTGTGGCGCTCAGCTCAGCATCTGCCTGCTTCCTACATGGAATCAATCAATCAATCAATCGTATTTATTGAGCTCTTACTATGTGCAGAGCACTGTACTAAGCGCTTGGGAAGTACAAATTGGCAACATATAGAGACAGTCCTTACCCAACAGTGGGCTCACAGTCTAAAAGACTGTGAAAAAGACATGGAAGAATGGCCAACTGTCCAAACGTAACACAACAAAAAACTTAGGAGCTAAAATAAACTGTATTTTTTATCTCACTAAGAGCACCAGGGTTGCAGATGTCTTGCTCTGTAATAATAATGATGGTATTTGTTAAGCGCTGACTATGTGCAAAGCACTGT
Organism: Tachyglossus aculeatus; assembly: GCF_015852505.1. Taxonomy (NCBI): domain Eukaryota; kingdom Metazoa; phylum Chordata; class Mammalia; order Monotremata; family Tachyglossidae; genus Tachyglossus; species Tachyglossus aculeatus. The sequence continues at coordinate 14,269,458 of NC_052071.1, read as the reverse complement.
TCTGAGCACTGGGGAGGTTACAAGGTGATCAGGTTGTCCCACGGGGGGGATCACAGTCTTAATCCCCATTTTACAGATGAGGTCACTGAGGCACAGAGAAGTTAAGTGACTTGCCCAAAGTCACACAGCTGACAGTTGGCGGAGCTGGGATTTGAACCCAGGACCTCCGGCTCCAAAGCCCGTGCTCTTTCCACTGAGCCGCGCTGCTTCTGAACTAAGCACACTAAAAGTATGCTTTAGTACAGTGCACGCTTACTGCAGGGCTCTGTATAAAGTAAGCACTCAATAAATAGGACTGACTTTTGCTTCTGACCAGAGTAGAAAAAACTCACAGCTTTATTTAAAAAAAAAACAACAACAAAAAACAAAGGGGGAATTGCAGCCTACTTCACTTAGGGGTTCTTTCTCCCCCTGGCCCCACAGGTGGACCTAAGCTCCAGAGAGGGAAAGGAGGAGAAACCCTGCTAGCTGTGTGACTCTGGGCCTCAGTTACCTCATCTGTAAAATGGGGATGAAGACTGTGAGCCCTCGGTGGGACAACCTGATCACCTTGTAACCTCCCCAGCGCTTCGAACAGTGCTTTGCACATAGTAAGCGCTTAATAAATGCTATTATTATTATTATTATTATTATTATTAAAGGGATATTTTCTCCTCTCCCTTTGGCTCTGGTAGCCATGTGAAAACATTGCTTTCTCTGCTGTAAAACTGCAAACAGGGCTGTGCCCTATGGGCCCTTGCCAGGGGCCTCCTTGGACTTTGAACCCTCTTTGCAAGACAGAAACATCTTTTGGGGAATTGATCCTGTGGTTGCTCTGTTCCTGGTGGAGCTAATTTCTCTCCCAAAGGACGGGGGGCTCATTTAGCAATGCCCCTGAGGAAAATGGGGGAATTGTGAAACGGATGGCCTCCTGTCCTGGAAAATTCTTCCCACATCTGCTGTGAATAAGGGGCCTCATCATCATCATCATCATCAATCGTATTTATTGAGGGCTTACTATATGCAGAGCACTGTACTAAGCGCTTGGGAAGTACAAGTTGGCAACATATAGAGACAGTCCCTACCCAACAGTGGGCTCACAGTCTAAAAGGAGGAGACAGAGAACAAAACCAAACATACTAACAAAATAAAATAAATAGAATAGATATGTACAAGTAAAATAAATAAATACAGTAATAAATATGTACAAACATATATACATATATATATGTATATATAGAAAAGGGACTGACTCCTTCATCCTGCACGGATGAAGGGTAGATGGAGGGGAAGGGTGTTTTTTGGCCCAAGACCTTGTGGAAAAAATGTTTGCTGCTGGTGCTTTGAAGTGTTCTTGAATTTTAATGATGGGTCAGAGATGGCCATTTGGGTGGAGGGTGGGGTATGATTCAGTTCTACTGCTGCTTCCTGGTGGTGGATCATCAAACACGATAAAGTAATTCTACTTATATTATTTTGAGGGCAGAGCTCCCAACTCTGCCATCATTCTTCATAGGCTGAAGAAGTGGCTTATAAAGAGTTGGTATAAGGTCAGTATTTGAAGCATTTATTCATTCAATCATATTGAGCGCTTACCGTGTGCAGAGCACTGTACTAAGCATTCCAGTTAGGTGCTCAAGCAGCTTATGGTGGGGGGGGGGGGGGCTATGGGACAGCCGTGCCCCCCCTTCCAGTGGCCCTGAGGGCTGAAGTGGGGTAGAAGTGCCCATTCTCCCTCTCCCCCCAGGTTGGTGTTACCCCCTCTCCTCCCCGTGGGTGTGGGGCATTGTCACCCCATTCCGCTATGGAAAGACCGAGGCCCAGGAAGGCTGCATCCACCGCCCCATCTTTGCTTTTGCGGGGGGACAATCCAGTCAAAACCTTCCTGGACATGGGGCTTCACCTTGGACTAAGGGAAACTGATGATAATTAAATCGTAAGGCAGTGGGTTTCCCTGGGAGAGGTGGAACTGTGGGGGCTGAGAGTAATAATAATGATGGTATTTAAGTGCTTACTACGTGCAAAGCGCTGTTCAAAGCACTGGGGGGATACAAGGTGCTCAGGTTGTCCCACGTGGGGCTTAGTCTTAATTCCCATTTTACAGACGAGGTAACAGGCACAGAGAAGTTAAGTGACTTGCCCAAAGTCACACAGTGGCGGAGTGGGGATTAGAACCCATGAGCTCCGACTCCCAAGCCTGGGCTCTTTCCGCTGAGCCACGCTGCTTCTCTGTGACGAATGAATAGGAAACCCCCTCTTCCTTCTCCCCCGCCTATCCCCGATCCGAGCCCCGTCACTGCTGAAGTGAGCCGAACGTGCCTGGTTTTGTCAGCGCAGGTTGGTCCCATCCCGGACCACGCTTCCTCTAACAGTGGGGCCATGGGAGAGGGGCACCAAGAACAAGCACAGTGCAGGGCAGGGGGCTCTTCCTCGATGTGGGAGTCCCCTAGGAGGTAACCCCCCTCTGATGTCGGGGGGAGAGGTACGTTGTATCTTAAATCATAAACAATTGATAGACACACAGATGCCAGGCCGAGCAGACCCACATATTGTCCTCCACCTCTCCTACCACTGTCTTGTGCTCGTGAAATCTAACGCGGACCTAATCGGAGGCTGCCCCAGCGTGGGGCGTGGGGAGGCCGGTTGTACCTGGGCATCATGGGCTGGCCCCTGGCGGGAAAGGTCCTGTCGTCCGGCTGGTTTCCGGGGCCGGATCGGGAAGCGTGAGGCACGTGCTTTTGCTGGACACCGGGAGCCGCGGGATGCATCACCCTAGGCCTTGTCCCGGAGCAGTCCTGGGGGGCTTCAGAGATCGGGGTGTGGCTGGGCTAACGGTGGAGCAGGGGGAGGGGAGGGTGCCTGGGTGCGTGGGGAGGCGAAGTGGACGGACGGTTTAAAACCCCGGCCGGGCCGGGCGTGGGCCAGCCCGTCGATGACAGGAAGCCCCCAGACCGATCGGGCATCTGCAGATGGCAAAAGGTGAATCAGAAAGACCGAAAGAGGTGAAGGCAGCTCTGAGATCCAGGGCGGGGAAGGTGAGGAGGTGGGGAGCGGGGGCGAAGAAGGGGCGGCCGGGGACTCCCGCCCCACCCCGGCTCAGAGCCGAGTGGTGACGTGGTCTTCCTGCCCCTCCTTCCACTGGTTCATCAGCAAGTCACAGGCCTCTCCCCAGGAGTCAAACACGTCCTCCGTGGAGTCGAGGAGCCTGGAGTTGGAGTTGCAGATGCCGGAGGCGCGCCGGAGAGAGCCGCGGCCTAGGGGCCGGGCGGGGCCCGTCAGCCTGGCGTCCACCTCACTGAGGTGAGATTCGCTCCCGGAGCCGTCCTCGCCCCTCTCCCCGTCGGAGCACCCGAGGTCCCGCCACATGAAGTGGGGCTGGACCACCCCGTCGGAGATGGCGTAGACGGAGGCCGGGCCCGAGGCCGGGCCGGGCTCCGGGAGGTGGCCGTTCATTTTGGAGAAGAGGAGGCCCAGTCTCTGGAAGGACTCCTTCTTGGACCCCGACAGTCTCTGCAGGCGGTTGCCGTTGCGGACGAAGGAGCGCTTGCTCAGCCCGTTGCCGCCGGGCCTCTCTTCCGGCCCCGGGGCGGCCGCCGTCGCGTCCATCCCCGCCACGGTTTGGATGAGGGCCGACACGTGGAAGTCCTGCTTTCTGCGGGCCAGGTCGAAGGAGACGCTCTTGGCCTTGGGGCGGTCGCGCTGGCGGCCGCGGGGCTCGTCGCCGGCGTCGTCCCGCTGCGAGAGGTCGGAGCTGCTGCCGGCCGAGCAGCTCCGCCGCGGGGGCTTGCAGCGGTTGCCCAGAAGGTCGAGCACTTCGTAGCGGAAGCTCGAGATGTCCTGCTTCAGTTCCTGGTGCCGCGGGCCGACGGTAAGACAGACGGACACAGAGAGAGAGGCGGGTTAGGGCGTGGGGTGGCAGTCGGGAAAGGGAACCGACCGCCAATGCCCCACCGCCCACCTGGTGCCACGTGGATTGGGGATGGGGATTGGGGATCCCACCGCCCACCTGGTGCCACACAGATCTGGGATGGGGATTGGGGAATACCAGCCAATGTTTGGGTCAGTGGAGGGCTTGAAGCCGGGTGCTATCAATACCTTAAAATTCTCCTCCGTCAGCCCCTCGTTCGTCTTGGTGTTCCGAATCATGGCGGCCACGTATCTCTTCACTAGATTCCTGATGACTTCCTGAAACAGAAAATAACACCCATCAATCTATTGGCTTTATTGAGCGCCTTCTGTGTGCAGAACACTATACCGAGCGCTTGGGAGGGTGTAATGCAGCAGAATTGATAGGCATGATAGGAGCTTACAGTCCGTAGGAGGAGACGGACCTTAATATAAATACAAAAAATAAGGAAACGTACCCAAGGTCTGAGAGTGGGGCAGATACCAAATTCAATCATTAATTGAATCGTACTTATTGTGTGTAGAATACTGTACTAAGTGCTTGGGAGAGTACAACACTTTGCAGACGTATTCTCTGCCCACAATGAGCTTAAGGTTTAGCGCTTAAGTGCGTAGACGATGCTGAAAAGAGAGCGAGCCGTGGAAATGGGGGCTTAGTCGGGGAAGGCCTCTTGGAGGAGATGGCATTTTAATAAGGCTTTGAAGGTGGGGAGAGTGATCACCTATCAGAAATGAAGAGCGAGGATGCTCCAGGCCGGAGGCAGGACACAGTAAGCAGTGCTCTGCACACAGTAAGCGCTCAGTAAATGCGATTGATGATGACACGGGCAAGCGGTTGGCAGCGGCAAGACGGAGGAGTTCGGGAAGTAGTGAGCAAGTTGGTGCTAGAGGAGCAGAATGTGTGGCGCTCGGTTGTAGTAGAGCATGGGTAAGGTCAGGCAGGAGTGGGCGAGGTGACTGAGTGCTTTAAAGCCGAGAATAAGGAGTTTCTGTTCGATGCAGAGATGGATGGGCGACCACTGGATGTTCTTGAGGAGTGCGGACACATAGACTCGTTGGTTAGAAGAACGATGTGGACAGCAGCGTGAAGTGTGGACTGGAGTGGGGAGAGACAGGAGGCCGGGGGGGTCAGTGAGGAGACTGATGCCGGAGTCAAGGCGGGATAGGATAAGAGCTTGGATCTGCAGTTTGGATGGAGAGGCAAGGGTGGATTTTAGCAATGGTGTGAAGGAAAAACTGACAGGATTTGGCAACAGATTGTGGGTTGAATGAAAGATGAGTAGAGGTTGGGACCATGAAGAATAGTGGTGCTGTCTACAGTGACGCAGTTGGTCTCCTTCTGGTGACTCCCCCCAAAACAGAGCTCCTCTGGGGGACCAGACACTTTCTTGGCGATTTCAGTGGCTTCTGAACCTGAGAACTCATGCGGTCAGGTGGGTGGGCCCCAGAGAGCCATTTCAACTCTCAGTAATAATAATGATGGCATTTATTAAGCGCTTACTATGTGCCAAGCACTGTTCTAAGCACTGGGGTGGTTACAAGGTGATCAGGTTGTCCCACGGGGGGCTCACAGTTTTAATCCCCATTTTACAGATGAAGGAACTGAGAAACAGAGAAGTTAAGTGGCATGCCCAAAGTCTCACAGCTGACAATTGGCAGAGCTGGAATTCGAACCGATGACCCGACTCCAAAGCCTGTGCTCCTTCCACTGAGCCACGCTGCTTTCAAGGGATTTTCTCCGTGACCACACAGGACTGCTATGGTCACAGCCCCTCTAGCCTCCTGCCACTGGCCGGGAATTTATCCAAGCCATTCTGGGCATTTCAGGAGGGCCCGTATTTCGCTGGGATCCCATTCTGTGTGTGCGCAGCTTGGCGTGGTGGATAGAGCAAGAATCTAGGAGTCAGAAGGTCATGGGTTCTAATTCTGGCTCCACCACTTGTCTACTGCGTGGCCTTGAGCAAGTTGCTTCACTTCTCTGGGCCTCAGTTGTTTGGTAAAATGGGGATTGAGACTGTGAGTCCTATAATAATAATAATAATAATGATGGTATTTCTTAAGCGCTTCCTATGTGCAAAGCACTGTTCTAAGAGCTGGGGTGGTTACAAGGTGATCAGGTTGTCCCACGGGGGGGCTCACAGTTTTAATCCCCATTTTACAGATGAAGGAACTGAGGCACAGAGAAGTTGTGACTTGCTCAAAGTCACACAGCTGACAATTGGCAGAGCCAATTCGAACCCATGACCCGACTCCAAAGCCTGTGCTCCTTCCACTGAGCCACGCTGCTTTCAAGGGATTTTCTCCGTGACCACACAGGACTGCTATGGTCACAGCCCCTCTAGCCTCCTGCCACTGGCCGGGAATTTATCCAAGCCATTCTGGGCATTTCAGGAGGGCCCGTATTTCGCTGGGATCCCATTCTGTGTGTGCGCAGCTTGGCGTGGTGGATAGAGCAAGGATCTAGGAGTCAGAAGGTCATGGGTTCTAATCTGGCTCCACCACTTGACTATTGCGCGGCCTTGAGCAAGTCGCTTCACTTCTCTGGGCCTCAGTTCCCTGTTTGGTAAAGTGGGGTTTGAGACTGTGTCCCAAATGATTAACTTGTATCCGCCCCAGCACTTTGTGTTGTGCCTTGCACATAGTAAGTGCTTAACAGGTACCACAATTATTATTATTTTTGTGTGTGTGTGGTGGAAGTGTGGTGCGGGGTCCCTCACAACCTTCCCACTGGAAAACAATTTTGGTTTCTGCCCCAGCGCCTTCCCTGCTGGCATTTGAAATCTGACTCCGACCCTGACGTGGACAGAGAGGGGTCAGTGGCCCTGGGCGGAACGGTCAGCTTTTTGGGAAAAGGGGCAGGTGGGAGGAAGACGGTGATCTGGACTCAGAAACCCACCGGCCCCCGTCAAGGTGTTTGATTTTTGGTCGTCCTCAGAGCCAGCGCACACAACTCGGCGTCCTATCCCTTGCTGTGGCCGTGCCTGGAAACCTTTTGAGGGCAGAGAACTCACTCCTCTGGGGCACTTTCACAAGGCCCACTATGGTGCCCTTGGAAGATTGGCGATAGATACCATCACTCTCACTCAATTACATTAACAAAGGCAGGGGCTTTCTACCTGCGTAAGGCTAAATGGCCCCTAGGACATCCAAAGGCCGAAACCTCGACAACGCAGGCGTGACCCTGACTTTTCCTCATGAAATCAGGGCTGGGGATGATGTGGGAATCATTGTTTCTTCAACGTCTCCTGGCTGCCGGGCACCGGTCTCTGCGGCAGAGGCGAGGCCTGAGGTGGCAGGAGATCCCTGGGTGGTGGTGGGAGAGGGAGGGGGATTGCTAAACCTGAGTTGTCCCACCTGAGAAGAATGGATTTGCCTGGCGGCCTTGGAGTCAGGAGGTCCTAATCCCGGCCCCTCCACTTGTCCGCTGTGTGACTTTGGTCAGGTTACTTCACTTCTCTGGACCTCCGTTACCTCGTCTGTAAAATGGGGATTGAGACTGGGAGCCCTACGTGGGCAAGGTGACTGTGTCCTACCCGATTTGCTTGTATCCTTCCCTGCGCCTTAGTACAGTGCCTGGCACGTAGTAAGCGCTTAACAAATACCGTAATTATTATTATTATTTTGAAAATTGGTAAAGGGCATCAGGGCAAGTGTGAGATGTTCCGGACGTCTGGGCCGGATGGGACCGTGGTCTGTGTTGAGCTGGGTACCAGGATATTTATGTGACGTTTGCCCAACTTGCGGATCGGAAGCCATTCGGGGTTTTTTTAAATCCAAAAGCAAATGGGAGAACCTGTATGTTCCTGAATTTAATCCTTCTGCCCCGAGGAGCAAAACCAGCCCGCCCAGCCAGAGCTCTGCCGGCTAATGAGGAGCCGCTTTCACCATTCACACGGCTTTCACCGCTCTCTTTTCGGCCCGCAAGAGTCTTCCTCGGTCGACGCCGGGAAAATCCACCGCCTCCCCAAGTCCGGGACCGACCGGGAGCCCCTGAGAGTCTCCCGCCTCTGCCAGGGTGGGAGAGACTCCCGGCCGGGCGACGCGGAGCCTGGACGCTCACCTGGTAGTGTTGATTCTGAATCAGGTTGTCAGCGTGGCGTTCCTGCAGAAAGGGACAAATGAAGGGGTTATGCTGGCGCCAAGCCTCCATGGGGCACGGGAGGGTGGGAGTAGTGGATTCATTCGGTTCATTCAATCGTATTTATTGAGCGCTTCCCAGCGAGGTCACGGCCTCAGGTTGGGGGAGGCCGCTGACCCACGGGCAGCACAGGAGGGGGGTGACAAGCTTTCTGTAGGGGGTGGGACCCCCCCCAAGAAGCGGGCCACGGGGGTGGCACCCCACTGCCCCTCGGCTGGGAGCTCGGACCCCAGAAGTCGCATCGGCCTTGCTGCCCGGGCCCGTCCTGCCAAGCGATGGCTGCAACCAGGCGCCGGCGGCCGCCCGGGCCTACCGTGAAGGTCTTCAGGTTCTCGTGCCTCTTCTGCTCGTCGTCGGCGTCCGCGTCGGGGTAGAGGCGGGCGTGAGCCCACTTGCACAGGTACCAGAACGACTTGGGGCTGGGGACGATGTTGAAAGGGGGCGGCAGGGTGCCCCCCTCGTCGAAGTAACTCATCCACAGCTTCGTCCGCGCAAACTTCCACTCGATGTCGGCGTGGTCCTGGGGGAGACAGATGCTCTGGGGTTTGGGGCAGAGGGCGGGGAGGTGGCTGGCAGGGGGCCGTTGGAGGGATCATCATCCGTCGTATTTATTGAGCGCTTACTGGGTGCAGAGCACTGGACTAAGCGCTTGGGAAATACAAGTTGGCAACATAGACAGTCCCTACCCACCAGAGGGATCAACTTGGTTCAGTTCAGTCGAACTTATTGAGCACTTATTGTGCGTAGAGCAGTGTACTGAGTGCTTGAATTGGCTCCCACAGCTTCAACTGCTGACTCTATGCAGATGGTTCCCAAATCCAGTCCTCCAGCCCCAACCTCTCTCCTTCCCCGCCATCGGGACATCGTTCCCTGGATGTGCTCTCAGCCGACCGCGTCCAAGACTTAATTTCCCATCCCTGTCGAGTCATTGTCGTATTTATTGAGCGCTTACTGTGTGCAGAGCACTGTACTAAGCTCTTGGGAAGTACAAATTGGCAACAGACAGAGACAGTCCCTACCCAACAACGGGCTCAAAGGAAGATTGACCTCCCATTTCTCTTCCCACCTCCAGAGCGTCCTCAACTGGGCCGCAGGGATCGTTTCCGGCCCAGAGGAACCGGTCCTCGCCCTCCTCCTCCCCGAGACCCTCCGCCGCACACTCCGCTCCTCGGACACCCGCCGCATCCAGGAAGACCCGATGCTCCGGCCCGCCGGGACTCCCTTCCCGAGCCATCTGCACCAGGTCGGCCCCCTCTAGGATTCATTCCGGCCTACTTACTGAGTGCTCACTGGGGGCGGAGCGTGGTACGCAGCGCTTATCGTAGTTAGTAGGGACGAGAGGGCAAGTTGAGGCAATGAGGACTTTGCCTGCCAGAGTTTGGACGAAGGTAAGAAGTCGGCGGCCAGATCCAGGCTCGCATAGTACAGAGGCGTTAGACGAGCCAAGTGGGAATGGGGCCAGGAGAGAGATGGTCCCGGGTTCTAACCCCACCCCTGCCACGTGGCTGCTGTGCGACCTTGGGTCAGTCACTTCACTTCTCTGGGCCTCAGTTCCCTTATCTGGAAAATGGGAATTAAGACCGTGTCCAACCCGACTACCTTGTCTACACTACAGTGCTTGGCACCGAGTAAGCGCTTAATGAGTAACAGTATTAATGAGATATTTAAGGGCCCCCGGAGGACTGGGTTGGACACAGTCCCTGTTGCACGTGGGGCTCACAGTCTTCATCCCCATTTTACAGATGAGGGAAGTGAGGCACAGAGAAGTGAAGGGACTCAACCCACTAGGCAGTGGGGCCTGGCTTCCTCAGAGGCATTAGGTGACTTGTCCCAGGTTGCACAGCAGGGCAGGGGCCAAGTTGGGATTAGAACTCAGGCCCTTCCTCGAATCATCAGGCCAGGCAGGGATGTGGCCCAGACTCTGTGACCGGAATCTTCAAAAATTCTGCTTTTTTCATGTCAAATAAAACTTTTGTGCTTGAGAAACTGTGTGGTGGAGGGGGTTTTTTTGAATAGCAGCAAGACAAAACACTTAGAAGGTGGAGCAAGTGTGTGTCAGGCCTTTCCTGCTCCGAAAATGGAGCATCTAGAACCCAAATCACTGAGCTTTAGAACCTCAATGATCTAGAACCTCGAACACCTAGCGCCTCAGTGATCTAGAACCTCAATGTGCTGGAGACGGTTGGCTCTAGAACCTCAATGATCTAGAACCTAAAAGTGCTGGAGACGATTGGCTCTAGAACCTCAATGATCTAGAACCTCAATGTGCTGGAGACGATTGGCTCTAGAACCTCAATGATCTAGAACCTCAATGTGCCGGAGATGGCTTGCTCTAGAACCTCAATGATCTAGAACCTCGAACACCTAGAGCCTCGGTGATCTAGAACCTCAATGTGCTGGAGACGGTTGGCTCTAGAACCTCAATGATCTAGAACCTCAATGTGCTGGAGACGGTTGGCTCTAGAACCTCAATGATCTAGAACCTCAATTATCTAGGACCTCAATGTGCTGGAGATGATTGGCTCTAGAACCTCAATGATCTAGAACCTCAATGATCTAGAACCTCAATGTGCTGGAGACGGTTGGCTCTAGAACCTCAATGATCTAGAACCTCGAACACCTAGAACCTCAGTGATCTAGAACCTCAATGTGCTGGAGACGGCTGGCTCTAGAACCTCAATAATCCAGAACCTCAATGATCTAGAACCTCATTGTGCTGGAGACGGTTGGCTCCAGAGCCTCAATGATCTAGAACCTCGAACACCTAGAACCTCAGTGATCTAGAACCTCAATGATCTAGAACCTCAATGTGCTGGAGACGGTTGGCTCTAGAACCTCAATGATCTAGAACCTCAATGATCTAGAACCTCAATGTGCTGGAGACGGTTGGCTCTAGAACCTCAATGATCTAGAACCTCAATGATCTAGAACCTCAATGTGCTGGAGACGGTTGGCTCTAGAACCTCAATGATCTAGAACCTCGAACACCTAGAACCTCAGTGATCTAGAACCTCAAACACCTAGAACCTCAATTATCTAGAACCTCAATTATCTAGAACCTCAATGTGCTGGAGACGATTGGCTCTAGAACCTCAATGATCTAGAACCTCAATGTGCTGGAGACGGTTGGCTCTAGAACCTCAATGATCTAGAACCTCGAACACCTAGAACCTCAGTGATCTAGAACCTCAATGTGCTGGAGACGGCTGGCTCTAGAACCTCAATGATCTAGAACCTCAATGTGCTGGAGACGGTTGGCTCTAGAGCCTCAATGATCTAGAACCTCGAACACCTAGAACCTCAGTGATCTAGAACCTCAAACACCTAGAACCTCAATGATCTAGAACCTCAATGTGCTGGAGCCGGTTGGCTCTAGAACCTCAATGATCTAGAACCTCAGACACCTAGAACCTCAATGATCTAGAACCTCAAAGTGCTGGAGACGGTTGGCTCTAGAACCTCAATGATCTAGAACCTCAATGATCTAGAACCTCAATGTGCTGGAGACGGTTGGCTCTAGAGCCTCAATAATCTAGAACCTCAAACACCTAGAACCTCGATGATCTAGAACCTCAATGTGCTGGAGACGGCTGGCTCTAGAACCTCAATGATCTAGCGCCTCAAGGTTCTAGGTGTTTGAGGTTCTAGATCATTGAGGTTCTAGAGCCAGCCGTCTCCAGCACATTGAGGTGCTAGATCATTGAGGTTCTAGACCATTGAGGTTCTAGAGCCGGCCACCTACAGGAAATTGAGGTTCTAGATCATTGAGGTTCTGGGTGTTTGAGGTTCTAGGTGTTTGAGGTTCTAGATCATCGAGGTTCTAGAGCCAACCGCCTGCAAGCGATTGAGGTTCTAGGTCATTGAAGGTCTGGAGTCAGCCGCCTGTGGACGTTTGAGGTTCTAGATCATTGAGGTTCTAGGTGTTCGGGGTTCTCGATCATTGAGGTTCTAGAGCCAGCTGCCCACAGGAGTTTGAGGTTCTAGATCATTGAGGTTCTAGGTGTTTGAGGTTCTAGAGCCAACCGTCTACAGCACATAACTTCTCTGGGCCTCAGTTACCTCATTTGTAAAATGTGAGCCCCCCCCCGTGGGACAACCTGATCACCTTGTCACCTCCTCAGCACTTAGAACAGTGCTTTGCACATAGTAAGCGCTTAATAAATGCCATCATTATTATTATTCAGCCCCATTTTCCAGATTCGGCAGCTGAGGCCTGGAGAAGTTAAGCGATTGCCCAAGGCCCCCCCAAGCAGGCAAGTGGCAGAGCCAGGACTAGAATCCAGGTCCTCTGACACCTAGGCCGGTGCTCTTTCCAATCAATCATCAATCAATTGTATTTATTGAGCGCTTACTGTGTGCAGAGCACTGTACTAAGCGCTTGGGAAGTCCAATTTGGCAACATCTAGAGACGGTCCCTACCCAACAGCGGGCTCACCGTCTAGAAGGGGGAGACAGAGAACAAAACCAAACACACTAACAAAATAAAACAAATAGAATAGATAGGTACAAGTAAAATAAATGGAGTAATAAATACGTACAAACATATATACATATATACAGGTGCTGTGGGGAAGGGAAGGAGGTAAGACGGGGGGATGGAGAGGGGGACGGGGGGAGGGGAAGGAAGGGGCTGAGGAAGACAGTGTTTCGCACGTAGTAAGAGCTTAATAAATGCCATTATTAATTAAGACAGCCCCAAATCAATCGTATTTATTGAGCGCTTACCGTGTGCACAGCACTGCACTAAGCGCTTGGGAAGTCCAAGCTGGCAACATCTAGAGACGGTCCCTACCCACCAGTGGGCTCGCAGTCTAGAAGGGGGAGACGGACAACAAAACCCAACATGCTAACAAAATAAAATAAATAGAATAGATACGTACAAGTAAAATAAATAATAAATAGAGTAATAAACATGTACAACCCCCCCCCACACACACACACACACCAAGGGGTGGCTTCCCATGGCCCTGAGGCCTCACTCACTCATGGATTTCAACCAATCCATCGATCAACGAGGTATCCATTGAGTGCTTGCTGCGGGGAAAGCACTGTACTGAGTGCTTAGGAGACTAAAGGGTAGTCGGGTTGCTATGCCTGATCCCTGGCCTCAAGGATTTGACAGTCTGATTGCTCACACCTCCCCGCTCTATTTTCCTCCTGGCTGCCACTTAATGATAATATAATGAGAATTATTAGACTGTGAGCCCACTGTCGGGTAGGGACCGCCTCTCTATGTCGCCAACTTGTACTTCCCAAGCGCTTAGTACAGCGCTCTGCACACAGGAAGCGCTCACTAAATCAATCAATCGCATTTATTGAGCACTTACTGTGTGCAGAGCGCTGGACTAAGCGCTTGGGAAGTACAAGTTGGCAACATATCATCAATCGTATTTATTGAGCGCTTACTGTGCGCAGAGCGCTGGACTAAGCGCTTGGGAAGTACAAGTTGGCAACATATCATCATCATCATCAATCGTATTTATTGAGCGCTTACTGTGGGAAGAGCGCTGGACTAAGCGCTTGGGAACTACAAGTTGGCAACATATCATCATCAATCGTATTTATTGAGCGCTTACTATGTGCAGAGCGCTGGACTAAGCGCTTGGGAAGTCCAAGTTGGCAACATATCATCATCATCATCAATCGTATTTATTGAGCACTTACTGTGTGCAGAGCGCTGGACTAAGCGCTTGGGAAGTACAAGTTGGCAACATATCATCATCATCAATCGTATTTATTGAGCGCTTACTGTGGGCAGAGCGCTGGACTAAGCGCTTGGGAAGTACAGGTTGGCAACATATCATCAATCGTATTTATTGAGCGCTTACTGTGTGCAGAGCGCTGGACTAAGCGCTTGGGAAGTACAAGTTGGCAACATATCATCATCAATCGTATTTATTGAGCACTTACTGTGCGCAGAGCGCTGGACTAAGCGCTTGGGAAGTCCAAGTTGGCAACATATCATCATCATCATCAATCGTATTTATTGAGCGCTTACTGTGGGAAGAGCGCTGGACTAAGCGCTTGGGAACTACAAGTTGGCAACATATCATCATCAATCGTATTTATTGAGCGCTTACTATGTGCAGAGCGCTGGACTAAGCGCTTGGGAAGTCCAAGTTGGCAACATATCATCATCATCATCAATCGTATTTATTGAGCACTTACTGTGTGCAGAGCGCTGGACTAAGCGCTTGGGAAGTACAAGTTGGCAACATATCATCATCATCATCAATCGTATTTATTGAGCGCTTACTGTGGGCAGAGCACTGGACTAAGCGCTTGGGAAGTACAAGTTGGCAACATATCATCAATCGTATTTATTGAGCGCTTACTGTGTGCAGAGCTCTGGACTAAGCGCTTGGAAAGTCCAAGTTGGCAACATATCATCATCATCATCAATCGTATTTATTGAGCACTTACTGTGTGCAGAGCGCTGGACTAAGCGCTTGGGAAGTCCAAGTTGGCAACATATCATCATCATCATCAATCGTATTTATTGAGCACTTACTGTGTGCAGAGCGCTGGACTAAGCGCTTGGGAAGTACAAGTTGGCAACATATCATCATCATCATCAATCATATTTATTGAGCGCTTACTGTGGGCAGAGCGCTGGACTAAGCGCTTGGCAAGTACAAGTTGGCAACATATCATCATCATCATCATCAATCGTATTTATTGAGCGCTTACTGTGTGCACAGCGCTGGACTAAGCGCTTGGGAAGTACAAGTTGGCAACATATCATCATCAATCGTATTTATTGAGCGCTTACTGTGGGCAGAGCGCTGGACTAAGCGCTTGGGAAGTCCAAGTTGGCAACATAGACGGTCCCTACCCAACAGTGGGCTCACAGTCTAAAAGAAAAATAATAATGGCATTTGCTAAGTGCTTACTGTGTGCAAAGCACTATTCTAAGCTCCATGGAGGTTGTCGGCTCACAGTTTTCATCCCCATTTTGCAGATGAGTTAAGTGAGGCCCAGAGAAGTGAAGTGACTTTCCCAAAGTCACACAGCTGACAGTTGGCGGGGTCAGGACTTGAACCCATGACCTCTGACTAAATACGACTGAAATACGACTGAATAAGAATGATAGTGCCATGAAGCGCTCACTAAGTGCCAGGCACCGTTCTAAGCGCTGGGGTGGATACAAGCAAATAGGGTTGGACCCAGTCCCTTGCCCACGTGGGTTCACAGTCTTAATCCCCATTTTGCAGATGAGCGAACGCTGGTATTTATTGAGTGCTTACTGTGTGCAGAGCACTGTACTAAGCGCTTGGGAAGTACAATCAATCAATCATATTTATTGAGCGCTTACTGTGTGCAGAGCACTGTACTAAGCCCTTGGGAAGTACAATCAATCAATCAATCATATTTATTGAGCGCTTACTGTGTGCAGAGCACTGTACTAAGCGCTTGGGAAGTACAGTCAATCAATCAATCATATTTATTGAGCGCTTACCATGTGCACAGCACTGTACTAATCGCTTGGGAAGTACAATCAATCATCAATCAATCGTATTTATTGAGCGCTTACTGTGTGCGGAGCACTGCACTAAGCGCTTGGGAAGTTCAATCAATCGTATTTATTGAGTGCTTACTGTTTGCAGAGCACTGTACTAAGCGCTTGGGAAGTACAAGTTGGCAACATATAGAGATGGTCCCTACCCAACAGCGGGCTCACAGTCTAGAAGGCGGGGGACAGAGAACAAAACCAGACATACTAACAAAACAAAATAGAATAGATATGTACAAGTAAAATAAATAGAGTAATAAATATTTACAAACATAAATAATAATAATAATAATAATGGCATTTATTAAACACCCGCTATTGTCCCTATCTGTTGCCGAATGGTACTTTCCAAGTGCTTAGGACTCGAATGAATCACAGTCAATCATGGTATTTATCATCATCATCATCAATCGTATTTATTGAGCGCTTACTATGTGCAGAGCACTGTACTAAGCGCTTGGGAAGTACAAATTGGCAACACATAGAGACAGTCCCTACCCAACAGTGGGCTCACAGTCTAAAAGGGGGAGACAGAGAACAAAACCAAACATACTAATGAAATAAAATAGAATAGATATGTACAAGTAGAATAGAGTAATAAATATTTACAAACATATATAATATAATGATGATAATAATGATAATGATAATGTTGATGATGATGATAATAATAATAATAATAATAATAATGGCATTTATTAAGCGCCCACTATTGTCCTTATCTGTTGCCAAATGGTACTTTCCAAGTGCTTAGGACTCCAATGAATCACAGTCAATCATGGTATTTATCATCATCAATCATATTTATTGAGCACTTACTATGTGCAGAGCACTGTACTAAGCGCTTGGAAGTACAAATTGGCAACATATAGAGACAGTCCCTACCCCACAGTGGGCTCACAGTCTAAAAGGGGGAGACAGAGAACAAAACCAAACATACTAACAAAATAAAATAAATAGAATAGATATGTACAAGTAAAATAGAGTAATAAATATTTACAAACATATATAATAATAATAATAATATAATAATAATAATAATAATAATGCCATTTATTAAGCGCCCACTATTGTCCCTATCTGTTGCCGAATGGTACTTTCCAAGTGCTTAGGACTAGGGGAGACAGAGAACAAAACCAAACATACTAACAAAATAAAATAATAGAATAGATATGTACAAGTAAAATAAATAGAGTAATAAATATTTACAAACATATATAATATAATAATAATACTATAATAATAATAATAATAATAATAATAGCATTTATTAAGTGCCCACTATTGTCCCTATCTGTTGCCGAATGGTACTTTCCAAGTGCTTAGGACTAGGGGGAGACAGAGAACAAAACCAAACATACTAACAAAATAAAATAAATAGAATAGATATGTACAAGTAAAATAAAGAGTGATAAATATTTACAAACATATATAATGATGATGATAATAATAATGATAATGATAATAATAATAATAATAATAATAATGGCATTTATTAAGCACCCACTATTGTCCCTATCTGCTGCCAAATGGTACTTTCCAAGTGCTTAGGACTCGAATGAATCACAGTCAATCACGGTATTTACCGAGTGCTTAGTGTGTGTGCAGAGCAGTGTACTAAGCTCTCAGGAGAGGACATTGCAAGGGCATTAATGAGCACAATCCTTGCCCACAAAGAGCGGTTTCCCCTCTCAGACCTCAGGGCGGATGCCCAATGGCCTCTGAGAAAGCGACCGGTCAGGAGAAGTGGTCCTTCAAGGCCAACCCAAAGTCCCTCAGACCAAAAGAGATCATCCTAAGCATATGCGGGGCTTTTGGTCGGAGTCCTACCTGATGGGGGTATCCCTGATGGGGGATTCTTGCTTAGGAGAACCTCTTGTTCTCTGTCCTAAAACTCTATGTTCTCTGTCCTAAAACTCGATGGGGGAGACAGATGAAGGGTCAGGAGCGAGATTGAGGTACGGTGACCGGACTGGTGTCAGCAGGGCAAAGTGTGTGGTCAAGATTGTGGTGGGAGGATGAGTGAGGTTAGGTAAGTTGGGGTGAGCCAACTGTGAGCCTTAAAGCCGACAGTGATGGAGGCGGAGATGGTCAGGCAACCATTGGGGGTTTTTGAGGAGCGGGGAGATGTGGACTGAACCGTTTTAGTAGAAAAAAGGATTCAGGTAGCGGCGCGAAAGATGGACTGGGGCGGGGAGAGACCGGAGGCAGGGAGGTCAGGGGTTGAGGTGGGAGAGATTAAGAGCTTGGGCCAGTAGAGTGGTGGTTTGGATGGTGGAGAAGAAGGGGTGGATTCTAAAGATGTCAAGAAGGTAGAACCCGTGGGATTTGTCCACACGAGGTTAGGAGAATGCCAAGACGATGGACTTGGGAGAGAGGGAGGATGACGAAATAAAAGCTGGACTCCAAGGACAGGTGGTAGGCCGACCTAGATCCCGGTAGGTTGTCAGTCTGGGCTGACTGAGAGAGGCTCACCTCAGGCGGTGGGAAGGTGTCCTGGAGCTTCAGGAGAGTTCCCCCTCCACTACTAATCATAAGAAGAATAATGATCATATTTGTTAAGTGCTTACTATGTGCCAAGCACCGTTCTAAGCTACCAGGTAATCCAGTTGTCCCACGTGGAGCGCACAGTCTTAATCCCCATTTCACCCATTTTATGTTGCCAATTTGTACTTCCCAAGCGCTTAGTCCAGTGCTCTGCACACAGTAAGCGCTCAATAAATACGACTGATGATGATGATTTCACGGATGAGGCAAGTGAGGCACGGAGAAGTCAAATGACTTGCCCAAAGCCACACAGCTGATAAGCGGTGGAGCCGGGATTAGAACCCACGACCTCTGACTCCCAAGCCTGTGCTTTTTCCACTTAAACCACACTGCTTCTCTAATAATAATAATAATAATAATAATAATGGCACTTATTAAGCGCTTACTATGTGCAAAGCTTACTGTTCTAAGCGCTGGAGAGGTTACAAGGTGATCAGGTTGTCCCACGGCGGGGGGGGCTCACAGTCTTCATCCCTATTTTACAGATGAGGTAACTGAGGCCCAGAGAAGTGAAGTGACTTGCCCAAAGTCACACAGCTAATTGGCGGAGCCGGGATTTGAACCCACGACCTCTGACTCCAAAGCCCGGGCTCTTTCCCACTGAGCCACGCTGCTTCTCTAATCTGTACGCTCCCTGTGGGCAGGGATCGTGTCTGCCTAGTTTATCATCTTCTGCTCTCCCAACCGCTTAGTACATCATCATCATCATCATCATCAATCGTATTTATTGAGCGCTTACTGTGTGCAGAGCACTGTACTAAGCGCTTGGGAAGTACAAGTTGGCAACATATAGAGACAGTCCCTACCCAGCGCTCTGCACACAGTAAGCGCTCAATAAATACCATCGATTGATGGATCTTGTTAAGCACAGGTCCTCTAGGCTGGCGTGGGGGCCGGGAATTGTTTGGTCTCCCGGGAAAGGTGTTTGCATCAGAGAGCTGGCAGGGGTGGGAGGTGTCAGGGATAAGCTGCCGACTGATTTTCACAGGTTTCCCGTTCCCGTGTCGCCGCACGTTCACTCTGTTTGCTTTCCGAGGGAAGCGCGGTAATCCCCGGAATCAGATTCCAGACAATGATTTGGCAACAGGAAAAGAAAGCACTAGCTGGGATGAGAAAATCAGTATTCCCTCTCACTCACTCACTCAAATTGTATTTATTGAGCGCTTACTGTGTGCAGAGCACGGTACTGAGCGCTTGGGAAGTACAAGTCGACAACTTATGGAGACGTCCCTTACCTAACAACAGGCTCACAGTCTCGAAGGGGGAGATAGACAACAAAACAAAACGTGTAGACAGGTGTCAACATTGTCAGAACAAATTGTAGCTATAGGAACTTCATTAACAAAATAAACAGAATAGTACGTATGTACAAGTAAAATAGAGTGATAAATCAGTACAAATATACACAAGTGCTGTGGGGAGGGGAAGGAGGTAGGGCGGGGGGGATGGGGAGGGGAGCCCACTGTTGGGTAGGGACCGTCTCTATATGTTGCCAACTTGTACTTCCCAAGCGCTTAGTACAGTGCTCTGCTCACGGTAAGCGCTCAATAAATACGATTGATTGATTTGCTTCACTTCGCTAATCCCTCTCTCTCTGCCTTACTGACCAAATCAAATTCTCCCATCACGGGCCAAGTATTTTTTTATAGCTTGTTTTGTTTTTTTAAATGACATTTGTTAAGCACATACTACGTGTCAGGCACTGTACTGAACAATGGGGTCGATATACGATATTCAGGTTGGACATAGTTCCTATTCTACATGGGGCTCGAAGCCTTAATCTCTGTTTCACAGCTGAGGTGACTGAGGGCCAGAGAAGCGAAGCGACTCGCCCAAGATCACGCAGCAGGCATGTGGCCGAGTCAGGATTAGAACCCAGGTCCATCTGATTCCCAGGCCTACACTCTCTCCACTAGACCACACTGCTCCACTGTCTCTCAGGCCCATGCTCTCTCCAACAGGCCAACCTGCTAAATATTTGCTTCACTTCCCTAATCCCTCTCTCTCTGCCTTACTGACCAAATCAAATTCTCCCATCACGGGCCAAGTATTTTTTTTTATAGCTTGTTTTTTTTTTTTTCAATGACATTTGTTAAGCACATACTACGTGTCAGGCACTGTACTGAACAATGGGGTCGATATAAGATATTCAGGTTGGACATAGTTCCTATTCTACATGGGGCTCGAAGCCTTAATCCCTGTTTCACAGCTGAGGTGACTGAGGGCCAGAGAAGCGAAGCGACTCGCCCAAGATCACGCAGCAGGCATGTGGCCAAGTCAGGATTAGAACCCAGGTCCATCTGATTCCCAGGCCTACACTCTCTCCACTAGACCACACTGCTCCACTGTCTCTCAGGCCCATGCTCTCTCCAACAGGCCAACCTGCTAAATATTTGCTTCACTTCCCTAATCCCTCTCTCTCTGCCTTACTGACCAAATCAAATTCTCCCATCACGGGCCAAGTATTTTTTTTTATAGCTTGTTTTTTTTTTTTTTTCAATGACATTTGTTTGTTAAGCACATACTACGTGTCAGGCACTGTACTGAACAATGGGGTCGATATAAGATATTCAGGTTGGACATAGTTCCTATTCTACATGGGGCTCGAAGCCTTAATCCCTGTTTCACAGCTGAGGTGACTGAGGGCCAGAGAAGCGAAGCGACTCGCCCAAGATCACGCAGCAGGCATGTGGCCGAGTCAGGATTAGAACCCAGGTCCATCTGATTCCCAGGCCTACACCCTCTCCACTAGACCACACTGCTCCACTGTCTCTCAGGCCCATGCTCTCTCCAACAGGCCAACCTGCTAAATATTTGCTTCACTTCCCTAATCCCTCTCTCTCTCTGCCTTACTGACCAAATCAAATTCTCCCATCACGGGCCATGACAACACGCTGCCTGAGGGCAACCCTGTTATTATTATGGGAAGCAGCGTGGCCCAATGGTGAGTGCGCAGCCCTCAGAGTCAGAGAGCCTGCCATGTGATCTTGGGCAAGTCACTTCACCTCGCTGGGCCTCAGTTCCCTCTTCCGCAAAATGGGGATTTAATACCTGTCCTTCCTCCTTCTTGGACCGTGACCCCTATGTGGGACCTGATGATCTTTTTATCTACCCCAGCATTCAGTACAGACCTTGACACATGAAAGCGCCGAACAAGCGCCGCAGTTGTCATCATTATTTTTTATTAAAGTCTGTGATGGCTTGGCCTCAGAGCCCTGAGTTTCCTAGCGTTTAAAGCTGAGAAACTCTTTACGCCGGGTAAGGGTTGCACAGCTCCATGGCCTTCTCTGATCTCTCCTGGATTCCACCGGTACAAAGTGCTTCTTGTATGCGTATTAGATCATTACCTTGGCCTCCTCGCTGGTCTCCCAGCCTCCAGCCTCTCCCCACTCCAATCTACACTCCACTTTGTACAACCTCCGTTTAGAAAAAAAAAAAATATATATATATTTACATATATACACATATATATGCAATTATATAGATATATATTTACATATATATATATTTGTAAGTCTCTACTATGTGCCAAGAACTGTACTAAGCGCTGGTGTAGATACTGAAGGGCCCCACAGACCCTGTAGCTCCTGGGAATTGGTGACATCCTGGGGGTGAGGGCTGCTGCCTTTATCAATAATGATAATAATAATAATAATGATGGTATTTGTTAAGCTCTTACTATGTGCAAAGCACTGTTCTAAGTGCTGGGGAAGATACAAGGTTATCAGGTTGTCCCACATGGGGCTCACAGTCTTAGTCCCCATGTTACAGATGAGGGAACTGAGGCCCAGAGAAGTTAAGTGCCTTGCCCAAAGTCACACAGCTGACAAGTGGCAGAGCTGGGATTCGAACCCATGACCTCTGACTCCAAAGCCCATGATCTTTCTGCTAAGCTACAGCTGCCAATCAATCAATCAATCAGTGGTATTCATTTGAACACACTATGTGCAGAGCACTGTACTGAATGCTTGGGAACGGACAATACAACCGAGTTGGTAGACACCATCCCTGCCTGCAAAGAGCTTACCATCTACCGTCTAGAGAAGCAGCATGGCTCAGTGGAAAGAGCCCGGGCTTGGGAGTCAGAGGTCATGGGTTCTAATCCCGGCTCCGCCACTTGTCAGATGTGTGTCTTTGGGCAAGTCACTTCACTTTTAGACTGTGAGCCCACTGTTGGGTAGGGACTGTCTCTATATGTCGCCAACTTGTACTTCCCAAGCGCTTAGTACAGTGCTCTGCACACAGTAAGCGCTCAATAAATACGATTGATTGATTGATTTTCTCAGTTCCCTCATCAGTAAAATGGGGATTAAGACTGTGAGCCCCACGGGGGACAACCTGATCACCTTATGTGTTCCCCAGCTCTTAGAACAGTGCTTTGCACATAGTAAGTGTGTAACAAATGCTTCATGGATCATTGTTGTTGTTATTATTATTATACTAATTAAGCACTGATCTAAACTCTGGTGTTGGTCAGGTTGGACCCAGTCCCTGTTCCGCATGGGCTCACCGTCTTAATCCCCATTTTGCTGATGAGGTAACTGAGACCCAGAGAAATGAAGTGACTTGCCCAAAGTCACACAGCAGGCATGGGGCAGAGCAGAGATTAGAACCCAGGTCCTTCTAACTCTCGTGTCCATGCTCTAGCTATAAAGTCACACTGGGGATCATCTTCCCCGTGCATCGCTGGACACGCACCTCTCCTCAAAACCCTCCATCGGCCTCTCCGATGGTTTTGGTGCTGGTTTTACGACTCCCCTGGCCCTACCTCGCCTCTCTGCCACCTTGGTTCCCCCCGCAAGGCCGACCTCCTAGCTCGTCATTCATTCATTCAATCATATTTCTTGAGCGCTTACTGTGTGCAGAGCACTGTACTAAGCGGTTGGGCAGTCCAAGTTGGCAACACATAGAGACGGTCCCTACCCAACAGCGGGCTCACAGTCTAGGAAGGGGAGACAGACAACAGAACAAAACATATTAGCAAAGCAAAATAAATAGAATAAATCTGTACAAATAAAATAGTCATAAATCTGTACAAACATATATCCAGGTGCTGTGGGGAGGGGAAGGAGGTACCACCATTCTCTCCCTCCCCAGTCCCACCGACCACGGCGCACCCTAAGTTCAAATCCCGCTTCCTCCTCCTCATCATCAATCGTATTTATTGAGCGCTTACTGTGTGCAGAGCACTGTACTAAGCGCTTGGGAAGTACAAATTGGCAACATATAGAGACAGTCCCTACCCAACAGTGGGTTCACAGTCTAAAAGGGGGAGACAAAACCAAACATACTAACAAAATAAAATCAATAGAATAGATATGTACAAGTAAAATAAATAGAGAAATAAATACACACACACACACACATATATATATATATATATATATATATCATTTTTGTGAAAGAAATAGGCTGCACATTTGTGCATTCCTGCCCTTCAGTGGGTGGACTGAATTCTCCTTGAACTGGCTATTTGCAGCTAACTTCTAAGGAAGGCCCCTCTACTTCTGAAATGTCCGGCTTCGGTTCTTTTGAGAGCAACCTTTTTTCTACCAGGGCAAACTTTTTTTCTAAGGATTTTCAGCCAGAAGGAAAGGAAATCGGGTGAGAATACGTTCACCCGCTTTCCAGGGGACAAAATTCTTACAGGAGAGTGTGAGCTTTTTAGAGATGGGATTAGAACTCGCGTCTTCTGAGTCCCTGGCCCGGGGTCTTTCCGCTAGGCCCAGCACCCGTCGGCCAACTGCTTGTGAACGTCCCTACCCAACCTCAGCATTCATCACTTAATCATCTATTGGGATCCTCTCTGTGCCTCAGTTCCCTCATCTGTAAAATGGGGATTAAGACTGTGAACCCCACGTGGGACAACCTGATCACCTTGTAACCTCCCCAGCGCTTAGAACAGTGCTTTGCACATAGTAAGCGCTTAATAAATGCCGGTATTATTAGAGAAGCAGCGTGGCTCAGTGGAAAGAGCCCGGGCTTTGGAGTCAGAGGTCACGGGTTCAAATCCCGGCTCTGCCAATTGTCAGCTGTGTGACTTTGGGCAAGTCACTTCACTTCTCTGTGCCTCAGTTACCTCATCTGTAAAATAGGGATTAAGACTGTGAGCCCCCTGTGGGACAACCTGATCTCCTTGTAACCTCCCCAGCGCTTAGAACAGTGCTTTGCACATAGTAAGTGCTTAATAAATGCCGGTATTATGAGAGAAGCAGCGTGGCTCAGTGGAAAGAGCCCGGGCTTTGGAGTCAGAGGTCACGGGTTCAAATCCTGGCTCTGCCAATTGTCAGCTGTGTGACTTCGGGCAAGTCACTTAACTTCTCTGTGCCTCAGTCATCTCATCTGTAAAATGGGGATTAAGACTGTGAGCCCCCTGTGGGACAACCTGATCTCCTTGTAACCTCCCCAGTGCTGCTTAGAACAGTGCTTTGCACATAGTAAGCGCTTAATAAATGCCATTTTTATTATTATTATTATTATTATTATCACTCTGCTTGTCAATATTTTTATGTTGGTTTCCCTCAACCGACTGTAAGCTCCTTGTGGGCTAGGGAGGGGTCGCTTCTTCACTCTGTACATCCCAAGCGCTTACTACAGTGCACGGCACCAAATACAACTTCTACTATTACTACTTCTGCTGCAGCGTGGACTGGTGGATGGAGCATTGGCCGGGGAGTGAGAAGGACCCGCGGGTTGTGTCGCTTTTCTGGTGTGGGAACTTGGGCAAGTCACTTCACTTCTCTGCCCCTCAGTCCCCTCATCTGTAAAATGGGGATTAAGACTGTGAGCCCTGTGTCAAATTAGCTTGTTATCTATCCCAGTGCTTATAACAGTGCTTGGAAAATAATAATAATAATAATAATGATGGCATTTGTTAAGCGCTTACGATGTGCAAAGAACTGTTCCAAGTGCTGGGGGGGGATACAAGCAGCATGACTGAGAAGCAGCATGGCTCAGTGGAAATCAATCAATCAATCAATCGTATTTATTGAGCGCTTACTGTGTGCAGAGCACAATACTAAGCGCTTGGGAAGTACAAGTTGGCAACATAGACAGTCCCTACCCAACAGTGGGCTCACAGTCTAAAAGTGGAAAGAGCCCGGGCTTTGGAGTCAGAGGTCATGGGTTCAAATCCCGGCTCCGCCAACTGTCGGAGTAAGCGCTTAACAAATACCATTTAAATACAATTTGTAAGCGCTTACAAATACCATTACCAGTCTCCCCAACTAGACCACGTTCTTCTCGATGGCAGTGACTGTGTGTTCTGCACTTAGTCGGGGCACAGCGTGGCTTAGTGGAAAGAGCCCGGGCTTGGGAGTCAGAGGACATGGGTTCTAATCCCGGCTCCCCCACTTGTCAGCTGTGTGACCTTCGGCAAGCCGCTTAACTTCTCTGGGCCTCAGTGACCTCATCTGTAAAATGGGGATTAAAACTGTGAGCCCCAAGTGGGACAAACTGATAACCTAGTATCTACCCCAGAGCTTCGAACGGTGCTCGGCACATAGTAAGGGCTTAACAAATACAATAATAATAATAATGGCTGGAACTACCTACTGTACACTCCCCAGGGGTAGGGATAGTGGATATTGTACTCTCCCCATAGCTCCGTACATTAGGTGCTCAGCACATGCTATTGATTGCTAACTACTGCATCCAGATACCTAGCATGGTCCGGAGTTGAAATTTTAGCAACACCATTCCCTCCAGAGAAAGTGGATTCTGCTCTTGGGTTTTGGGGGTGGGGGAATTCAGCTGCAAAAAGCAAGCAGCCCATAGGATAATAACAATAATAATAATAATAATAATGATGGCATTTATTAAGCGCTTACTATGTGCAAAGCACTGTTCTAAGCGCTGAGGAGGTTACAAGGTGATCAGGTTGTCCCATGTGGGGCTCCCCATTTTACAGATGAGGTAACGGAGGCACAGAGAAGTTAAGTGACTGGCCCAGAGTCAAACAGCTGACAATTGGGGGAGCCGGGGTTTGAACCCATGACCTCTGACTCCAAAGCCCGGGCTCTTCCCATTGAGCCACGCTGCTTCTCAAGGATGCAACAGGGTGGACGGAAACTGCCTAATTTCCTGCTTCTCTCACTACATCGCTGTTCTCAGTGGCATCTGCTCAAGTACATAGGGGCGAAAAAAAAATGGTTGTCTTCTAGCATCACCAACATCTCTGGAGAAGCAGCACAGCCTAGTGGGAAGATCCCGGGACTGGGAGTCATTCATTCACTCGTTCAATCGTATTTATTGAGCGCTTACTGTGTGCAGAGTACTGTACTAAGCGCTTGGGAAGTCCAAGATGGCAACACATAGAGACGGTCCCTACCCAACAGTGGGCTCACAGTCTAGAAGGGGGAGACAGAGAACAAAACAAAACATATTAACAAAATAAAATAAATGGAATAAATATGTACAAATAAAATAGAGTCATTCATTCATTCAATCGTATTTATTGAGCACTTACTGTGTGCAGAGCACTGTACTAAGTGCTTGGGAAGTACAAGCTGGCAACATATAGAGACGGTCCCTACCCAACAGTGGGCAGAGCAGAGTCAGAGGATCTGAGTTCTAATCCCGGCCCCGCCTCTTACCTGCTGTGTGACTATGGCAAATCACTTTTCTATGCCTCAGTTTCCTCCTCTGCGAAATGGGGATTCAATCCCTGTTTTCCCTCCTACTCACTTTGTGAGCCCCAAGTGGGCCCTGATGATCTGGAATCTACCCCAGTTGCCCAACAAATATCACAGTCATCATCACTGTTATTATTATTATCATTATTATCATTATCATTCTCTCTACTCCAGTAATAGCCCTACCATGAGTTCGGTCACTTGGAAATAAGGACTCTGGGAATAAGGACCAGAAAGGTCGGAGGTAATGATAATAATAATGATGGCATTTGTTAAGCGCTTACTATGAGCCAAGCACAAGGTAATCAGGTTGTCCCACGTGGGGCTCACAGTCTTAATCCTCATTTTACAGATGAGGTGATTGAGGCACAGAGAAGTTAAGTGACATGCCCAAAGTCACACAGCTAAGTGACGGAGTCGGGATTAGAACCCACGTCCTCTGACTCCCAAGCCCGTGCTTTTTCCACTGAGCCACGCCGCTTCTCAAGGTGGGGGTGGAGGGAGCGATCTGGGATTATCTTCAAGATTCTTGATTCAAGCTAGTTGGGAGTAGGGGGCCTGCGACCCCTGCAAAATCTCCTCCCCTTGTTAAATCCCCACTTCCAGCCATCTCACCACATTCACAGCCCGAGAGACTCCCTTTCGCTCTTCTAATATTAAGCAACTTTAAACTGCTCCATCAATCAATCAATCAGTCATATTGAGCGCTTACTGTGGGCTGGGCACTGTGTTGAGCGCTTGGGAGAGTACAATAAAAAACAGAGTTGATAGACATACTCCTCCACAGTGAGCTTTCAGTCATCATCATCATCAATCGTATTTATTGAGCGCTTACTGTGTGCAGAGCACTGTACTAAGCGCTTGGGAAGTACAAGTTGGCAACATATAGAGACGGTCCTTACCCAACAACGGGCTCGCAGTCTAAAAGGGGGAGACAGAGAACAAAACCAAACATACTAACAAAATAAAATAAATAGAATAGATATGTACAAGTAAAATAAATAGAGTAACAAATATGTACAAACATATATACATATATACAGGTGCTGCGGGGAAGAGAAGGGAATCCCGCGGTCTCTCCGGATAAGCCGTTTCATGCCTCCCTACAGTCATGCCTCCTGCTGCTAATTGAGATTATCGTGGAAATAAATGACAGTCTCTAACCACCCATGGGTGGAAGACCATTACAGCGAACCTCTCTTTATCAAACTTCTTTGTTACAAATCCTTCGGTGGCCTCCATAACTCACTGCACGTTTCCCTCACTATCCGCTGCTGTTTGGCTTCTTCAAGTCCTGCCCACTGACAGGGAAATGCTAAAATCAAAGGCTTGTGGGAAAAATGGGGTTAAGGACGCTCCATCTTTCTGCACTCCGGATCCAGTCCCAAAGATTTGTTTCCTTCATTAAATATGCCCACCTGCTGTTTATGCCTGCACTATTCCTGATAAATGAAAAGAACCAAGGAACACACAGTGGGGAAAATTATTTTCCTTACCTTTAGTAGCATTCATCTGCTATAAGGGTACCGATTACTCAAAAAAAAAAGGTAGTGAGTCCTCCACTAAGTAAAGTTAATTTTCCCTGTCTTCTTCAAAAATTGATCCATCACTTTTCCACCAAGAGGTGGGAAAGAAAAAACAACAACTGTTGGGTAGGGACTGTCTCTGTTGGGTAGGGACTGTCTCTATATGTTGTCAATTTGTACTTCCCAAGCGCTTAGTACAGTGCTCTGCACACAGTAAGCGCTCAATAAATACGATTGATGATGATGATGATGAACAACATGAATTGGAGACGAAAACAAGCAGCGTGGCTCAGTGGAAAGAGCACGGGCTTGGGAGCCAGAGGTCATGGGTTCTAATCCCGGCTCCCCCACATGTCTGCTGTGCAACCTTGGGCGAATCACTTAACTTCGCTGAGCCTCAGTTACCTCATCTGTAAAATGGGGATTGGGACTGTGAGCCCCACGTGGGACAACGCGACTTGTATCCCCCCAGCGCTTAGAACAGCGCTTTGCACATAGGAAGCACTTAACAAATGCCATCGCTATTATTATTATTTTTAGGAATGCAAAGCACTACACCTGGGTCATCATCATCAATCGTATTTATTGAGCGCTTACTATGTGCAGGGCACTGTACTAAGCGCTTGGGAAGTACAAGTTGGCAACATATAGGGACAGTCTGTGAGCCCACTTTTAGACTGTGAGCCCACTGTTGGGTAGGGACTGTCTCTATGTGTTGCCAATTTGTACTTCCCAAGTGCTTAGTACAGTGCTCTGCACATAGTAAGGGCTCAATAAATACGATTGATTGATTGATTGACAGTCCCTACCCAATAGTGGGCTCACAGTCTAAAAGGGGGAGACAGAGAACAAAACCAAACATACTAACAAAATAAAATAAATAGAATAGATATGTACAAGTTAAATAAATAAATAAATAGAGTAATAAATATGCACAAACATATATACATGTTTATACATATATACATATATGACAGTGGCATGAAGTAAAACCCAAGACCAAAAGGAGCAAGAGCTGATTCAGGCCTCAGTCCGATTCTCTAGCCGACGACTGGGTGTTTGCTGGGGGAAGAGGTGAAGTGCAACCCCAGAAAACTACAGATGCCCTGAACTAAGGGGGAAGAAGTGTAGCCTAATGGAAAGAGCAAGGGCCTGGCAGACAGAGGACATGGGTTATAATCCCGGCTCTTCCACCTGTCTGCTGTGTGACCTCGGTCAGGTCACCCCACTTCTCTGAGCCGAGTTACCTAACCTGTCAGTAATAATAATTATGGAATTTGCTAGGCGCTTACTATGTGCCAGGCACCATACTAAATGCTGGGGTGAGTACAAGCAAATCGGGTTGGATACAGTCCCTGTCCCACACAGAGCTCACAGTCTCAATCCCCATTTTACAGATGAGGGGACTGAGGCACAGAGAAATGAAGTGACTTGCCTAAGGTCTCCCTGCAAAGAAGTGGCAGAGCTGGGATTAAAACCCGTGACTCCCGGGACTGTGCTTAGTACAGTGCTCTGCACACAGTAAGCGCTCAATAAATACGATTGATGATGATGACTGTGCTCTATCGACTATACCATGCTGCTTCATCAGTGTAAAATCGGGATTAAATCCTACTTAGACTGTGAGCCCCAAGCGGGACGGGAATTGTGTCCAACCCGACTAACTTGTATCTACCCCAGTGCTTAAAACAGTGCTTGGCACATAGTAAGTGCTTAAGAAGCACCATAATTATAAGGACTGTTTTGTGAGGCTAGGCAGACTTGTGGTGGAAAATATGGTCCGGGAAAGCTGTATCATGGGAACAATCAATCAGTGACATTTATTAATCTATTACTCTATTTATTTATTTATTTAACCTGTACATATCTATTCCATTTATTTTATTTTGTTAGTATGTTTGGTTTTGTTCTCTGTCTCCCCCTTCTAGACTGAGAGCCCGTTGTTGGGTAGGGACCAACTTGTACTTCCCAAGCGCTCAGTACAGTGCTCTGCACACAGTACGCGCTCAATAAATACGATTGATTGATTTATAGAGCGCTTCCTCTGGACTGAGCACTTGGGAGAGGACAAAAAGCAATCAATCAATCGTACTTATTGAGCGCTTACTGTGTGCAGAGCACTGTACGAAGCACTTGGGAAGCACAAAACAGAGTTGGAAGACGCGATCCGTGACCACTGGGAGTTTACAGTCTAGGGTGGGATTTAATAATAACCTTTCCAGAGATCGCCAAACAGGGAACTCTCACATAGCAATCCATCTATCAAACGTTTTCATGGTCCTAAGGCCTCCTTGCCGCTAGCCATTTCTAGTCTAAGTCAGTTTGCCATTGGGAAAAAACCTTCCCAATATGAAATGAGGTGTGGGAGTTTGGGGATGTTTGGGAGGTGTGGGAGTAATATTAAGATTTTTTCCCTTCTGCGCTCCGACACTGGGCTTCCGATGTCTGAGAGAGGAAGAATCCCAGAGGTCACCCGGCCGGTGATACATGCCAAACCACTGCGGACGGAAAATATTACACTCAAACCGAGCCGTGTCACTCGGCCATGAGGCTGCTGCCACTCAGAAAAGCGGGAACTCCAGCTGAGAAGCAGCATTGTCTAGTGGATAAAGCCTGGGGCTGGAAGTCGGCAGGACCTAGGTTATTATTATTATTATTATTATTAATGGCATTTATTAAGCGCTTACTATGTGCAAAGCACTGTTCTACTCTTCATCATCATCATCATCATCAATCGTATTTATTGAGCGCTTACTATGTGCAGAGCACTGTACTAAGTGCTTGGGAAGTACAAATTGGCATCATCATCTATCGTATTTATTGAGCGCTTACTGTGTGCAGAGCACTGGACTAAGCGCTTGGGAAGTCCAAGTTGGCAACATATAGAGACGGTCCCTACCCAACAGTGGGCTCACAGTCTAAAAGGGGGAGACAGAGAACAAAACCAAACATGCTAACAAAAATAAAATAAATAGAATAGATACGTACAAGTAAAATAAATAGAGTAATAAATATGTACAACCATATATACCTATATACAGGTGCTGTGGGGAAGGGAAGGAGGTAAGATGGGGGGATGGAGAGGGGGGCGAGGGGGAGAGGAAGGAAGGGGCTCAGTCTGCTGTGTGACCTTACGCAAGTCATTTCACTTCTCTGTGCCTCAGTTACCTCATCTGGAAAACGGGGAATAGAGGAGCAGCATGGCTCAGTGGAAAGAGCACGGACTTTGGAGTCAGAGGTCATGGGTTCGAATCCCGGCCCTGCCGCTTGTCAGCTGTGTGACTTTGGGCAAGTCGCTTCACTTCTCTGGGCCTCAGTTACCTCATCTGTAAAATGGGGAGGAAGGCTGGGGTATCCCCAGCGTTTAGAACAGTGCCTTGCACATAGTAAGCGCTTAATAAATGCCGTCATTATTATTATTATTATTTAGACTGCGAGCCCCCCATGGGATACAGACTGTGTTCAACCTGATTAGCTGGTTCTACCCAAGCGCTTAGAACAGTATCTGGCAAACGGGGAATAGAGAAGCAGCATGGCTCAGTGGAAAGAGCACGGACTTTGGAGTCAGAGGTCATGGGTTCGAATCCCGGCCCTGCCCTTGTCAGCTGTGTGACTTTGAGCAAGTCGCTTCACTTCTCTGGGCCTCAGTTACCTCATCTGTAAAATGGGGATTAAGACTGTGAGCCCCCCGTGGGACAACCTGATCACCTTGTAACCTCCCCAGTGCTTAGAACAGTGCTTTGCACATAGTAAGCGCTTAATAAATGCCATTATTATTATTATTATTATTATTATTAAAATGGGGAGGAAGGCTGGGGTATCCCCAGCGCTTAGAACAGTGCCTTGCACATAGTAAGCGCTTAATAAATGCCGTTATTATTATTATTATTTAGACTGCGAGCCCCCCATGGGATGTAGACTCTATTTATTTTACTTGTACATATCTATTTATTTTATTTTGTTAATATGTTTGGTTTTGTTCTCTGTCTACCCCTTCTAGACTGTGAGCCCAGTGTTGGGTAGGGACGGTCTCTATATGTTGCCAACTTGTACTTCCCAAGCGCTTAGTACAGTGCTCGGCACACAGTAAGCGCTCAATAAATACGATTGATTGTTGATTGCATAGGGATAGGGCACGGGCCTGGGAGTCTGAAGGTTTGCTGCCATTTGTCTGCTGCATTAGGGTTAGGGCACGGGCCAGGGAGTCACAAGGTTTGCTGCCATTTGTCTCATCCCCCTGGCCTGGAATGCCCTCCCTCTGCCCATCCACCAAGCTAGCTCTCTTCCTCCCTTCGGGGCCCTACTGAGAGCTCACCTCCTCCAGGAGGCCTTCCCAGACTGAACCCCCTCCTTCCTCTCCCCCTTGCCCCCCTCTCCATCCCCCCATCTTGCCTCCTTCCCTTCCCCACAGCACCTGTATATATGTATATATGTTAGTACATATTTATTACTCTATTTTACTTGCACATATCTATTCTATTCATTTTATTTTGTTAATATGTTTGGTTTTGTTCTCTGTCTACCCCTTCTAGACTGTGAGCCCACTGTTGGGTAGGGACTGTCTCTATATGTTACCAACTTGTACTTCCCAAGCGCTTGGTACAGTGCTCGGCACACAGTAAGCGCTCAATAAATACGATTGATTGATTGATTGATTGCATAGGGGTAGGGCACGGGCCTGGGAGTCACAAGGTTTGCTGCCATTTGTCTGCTGCGTAGGGTTAGGGCATGGGCCAGGGAGTCACAAGGTTTGCTACCATTTGTCTGTTGCATAGGGTTAGGGCACGGGCCAGGGAGTCACAAGGTTTGCTGCCATGTGTCTCATCCCCCTGGCCTGGAATGCCCTCCCTTTGCCCATCCACCAAGCTAGCTCTCTTCCTCCCATCGGGGCCCTACTGAGAGCTCACCTCCTCCAGGAGGCCTTCCCAGACGGAGCCCCCTCCTTCCTCTCCCCCTCGTCCCCCTATCCATTCCCCCGTCTTGCCTCCTTCCCTTCCCCACAGCATCTGTATATATGTATATATGTTTGTACATATTTATTACTCTATTTATTTTACTTGTACATATCTATTCTATTTATTTTATTTTGTTAATATGTTTGGTTTTGTTCTCTGTCTACCCCTTCCAGAATGTGAGCCCACTGTTGGGTAGGGACGGTCTCTATATGTTGCCAACTTGTACTTCCCAAGCGCTTAGTACAGTGCTCTGCACACAGTAAGCGCTCAATAAATACGATTGATTGTTGATTGCATAGGGATAGGGCACGGGCCTGGGAGTCACAAGGTTTGCTGCCATTTGTCTGCTGCATAGGGTTAGGGCACGGGCCAGGGAGTTACAAGGTTTGTCTCATCCCCCTGGCCTGGAATGCCCTCCCTCTGCCCATCCACCAAGCTAGCTCTCTTCCTCCCTTCGGGGCCCTACTGAGAGCTCACCTCCTCCAGGAGGCCTTCCCAGACGGAGCCCCCTCCTTCCTCTCCCCCTCGCCCCCCTCTCCATTCCCCCGTCTTGCCTCCTTCCCTTCCCCACAGCATCTGTATATATGTATATATGTTTGTACATATTTATTACTCTATTTATTTTTCTTGTACATATCTATTCTATTTATTTTATTTTGTTAATATGTTTGGTTTTGTTCTCTGTCTACCCCTTCTAGACTGTGAGCCCACTGTTGGGTAGGGACGGTCTCTATATGTTGCCAACTTGTACTTCCCAAGCGCTTAGTACAGTGCTCTGCACACAGTAAGCACTCAATAAATACGATTGATTGATTGATTGATTGCATAGGGTTAGGGCACGGGCCTGGGAGTCACAAGGTTTGCTGCCATATGTCTGCTGCATAGGGTTAGGGCACGGGCCAGGGAGTCACAAGGTTTGCTGCCATTTGTCTCATCCCCCTGGCCTGGAATGCCCTCCCTCTGCCCATCCACCAAGCTAGCTCTCTTCCTCCCTTCGGGGCTGAGAGCTCACCTCCTCCAGGAGGCCTTCCCAGACTGAGCCCCCTCCTTCCTCTCCCCCTTGTCCCCCTCTTCATCCCCCCATCTTGCCTCCTTCCCTTCCCCACAGCACCTGTATATATGTATATATGTTTGTACATATTTATTACTCTATTTTACTTGTACATATCTATTCTATTTATTTTATTTCGTTAATATGTTTGGTTTTGTTCTCTGTCTACCCCTTCTAGACTGTGAGCCCACTGTTGGGTAGGGACTGTCTCTATATGTTACCAACTTGTACTTCCCAAGCGCTTGGTACAGTGCTCGGCACACAGTAAGCGCTCAATAAATACAATTGATTGATTGATTGATTGATTGCATAGAGTTAGGGCAGGGGCCTGGGAGTCACAAGGTTTGCTGCCATTTGTCTGCTGCATAGGGTTAGGGCATGGGCCAGGGAGTCACAAGGTTTGCTACCATTTGTCTGTTGCATAGGGTTAGGGCACAGGCCAGGGAGTCACAAGGTTTGCTGCCATGTGTCTGCTGCATAGGGTTAGGGCACGGGCCTGGGATTCACAAGGTTTGCTGCCATTTGTCTGCTGCATAGGGTTAGGGCACGGGCCAGGGAGTTACAAGGTTTGCTGCCATTTGTCTCATCCCCCTGGCCTGGAATGCCCTCCCTCTGCCCATCCACCAAGCTAGCTCTCTTCCTCCCTTCAGGGCCCTACTGAGAGCTCACCTCCTCCAGGAGGCCTTCCCAGATGGAGCCCCCTCCTTCCTCTCCCCCTCGTCCCCCTCTCCATCCCCCCCCGTCTTGCCTCCGTCCCTTCCCCACAGCACCTGTATATATGTGTATATGTTTGTACATATTTATTACTGTATTTATTTTACTTGTACATATCTATTCTATTTATTTTATTTTGTTAATATGTTTGGTTTTGTTCTCTGTCTACCCCTTCCAGACTGTGAGCCCACTGTTGGGTAGGGACGGTCTGTATATGCTGCCAACTTGTACTTCCCAAGCACTTAGTACAGTGCTCTGCACACAGTAAGCGATCAATAAATATGATTTGATTGATTGACTGATTACATAGGGTTGGGGCACGGGCCTGGGAGTCACAAGGTTTGCTGCCATTTGTCTGCTGCATAGGGTTAGGGCACGGGCCAGGGAGTCACAAGGTTTGCTGCCATTTGTCTCATCCCCCTGGCCTGGAATGCCCTCCCTCTGCTCATCCACCAAGCTAGCTCTCTTCCTCCCTTCGGGGCCCTACTGAGAGCTCACCTCCTCCAGGAGGCCTTCCCAGACGGAGCCCCCTCCTTCCTCTCCCCCTCGCCCCCCTCTCCATCCACCGTCTTGCCTCCTTCCCTTCCCCACAGCACCTGTATACATGTGTATATTTTTGTACATATTTATTACTCTATTTTACTTGTACATATCTATTCTATTTATTGTATTTTGTTAATATGTTTGGTTTTGTTCTCTGTCTACCCCTTCTAGACTGTGAGCCCACTGTTGGATAGGGACTGTCTCTATATGTTGCCAACGTGTACATCCCAAGCGCTTAGTACAGTGCTCTGCACACAGTAAGCGATCAATAAATACGATTGATTGATTGATTGATTGCATAGGGTTAGGGCACGGGCCTGGGAGTCTGAAGGTTTGCTGCCATTTGTCTGCTGCATAGGGTTAGGACATGGGCCAGGGAGTCACAAGGTTTGCTGCCATTTGTCTCATCCCCCTGGCCTGGAATGCCCTCCCTTTGCCCATCCACCAAGCTAGCTCTCTTCCTCCCATCAGGGCCCTACTGAGAGCTCACCTCCTCCAGGAGGCCTTCCCAGACGGAGTCCCCTCCTTCCTCTCCCCCTCCTCTCCCCTCCATTCCCCCCGTCTTGCCTCCTTCCCTTCCCCACAGCACCTGTATGCATGTATATATTTTTGTACATATTTATTACTCTGTTTATTTTACTTGTACATATCTATTCTATTTATTGTATTTTGTTAATATGTTTGGTTTTGTTCTCTGTTATCCCCTTTTAGACTGTGAGCTCACTGTTGGATAGGGACTGTCTCTATATGTTGCCAACGGGTACTTCCCAAGCGCTTAGTACAGTGCTCTGCACACAGTAAGCGCTCAATAAATACGACTGATTGATTGATTGCATAGGGTTAGGGCACGGGCCTGGGAGTCACAAGGTTTGCTGCCATTTGTCTGCTGCATAGGGTTAGGGCATGGGCCTGGGAGTCACAAGGTTTGCTACCATTTGTCTGCTGCATAGGGTTAGGGCAAGGGCCAGGGAGTCACAAGGTTTGCTGCCATTTGTCTCATCCCCCTGGCCTGGAATGCCCTCCCTCTATAGCTCTCTGCCTCCCTTCAGGGCCCTACTGGGAGCTCACCTCCTCCAGGAGGCCTTCCCCGATTGAGCCCCCTCCTTCCTCTCCCCCTCGTCCCCCTCTCCATCCCCCCGTCTTGCCTCCGTCCCTTCCCCACAGCACCTGTATATATGTGTATATGTTTGTACATATTTATTACTCTATTTTACTTGTACATATCTATTCTATTTATTTTATTTTGTTAATATGTTTGGTTTTGTTCTCTGTCTACCCCTTCTAGACTGTGAGCCCACTGTTGAGTAGGGACTGTGTCTATATGTTACCAACTTGTACTTCCCAAGCGCTTAGTACAGTGCTCGGCACACAGTAAGCGCTCAATAAATACGATTGATTGATTGATTGCATAGGGGTAGGGCACGGGCCAGGGAGTCACAAGGTTTGCTGCCATGTGTCTGCTGCATAGGGTTAGGGCACGGGCCTGGAATTCACAAGGTTTGCTGCCATTTGTCTGCTGCATAGGGTTAGGGCACGGGCCAGGGAGTTACAAGCTTTGCTACCATTTGTCTGCTGCATAGGGTTAGGGCACGGGCCAGGGAGTTACAACGTTTGCTGCGATTTGTCTCATCCCCCTGGCCTGGAATGCCCACCCTTTGCCCATCCACCAAGCTAGCTCTCTTCCTCCCATCGGGGCCCTACTGAGAGCTCACCTCCTCCAGGAGGCCTTCCCAGACGGAGCCACCTCCTTCCTCTCCCCCTCCTCCCCCCTCCATTCCCCCCGTCTTGCCTCCTTCTCTTCCCCACAGCACCTGTATGCATGTATATATTTTTGTACATATTTATTACTCTATTTTACTTGTCCATATCTATTCTATTTATTTCATTTTATTAATATGTATGGTTTTGTTCTCTGTCTACCCCTTCTAGACTGTGAGCTCACTGTTGGATAGGGACTGTATATGTTGCCAACGGGTACTTCCCAAGCGTTTAGTACAGTGCTCTGCACACAGTAAGCGCTCAATAAATACGATTGATTGATTGCATAGGGTTAGGCCACGGGCCAGGGAGTCACAAGGTTTGCTGCCATTTGTATGCTGCATAGGGTTAGGGCATGGGCCAGGGAGTCACAAGGTTTGCTGCCATTTGTCTCATCCCCCTGGCCTGGAATGCCCTCCCTCTATAGCTCTCTGCCTCCCTTCAGGGCCCTACTGGGAGCTCACCACCTCCAGGAGGCCTTCCCCGATTGAGCCCCCTCCTTCCTCTCCCTCTTGTCCCCCTCTCCATCCCCCCATCTTGCCTCCTTCCCTTCCCCACAGCACCTGTATATATGTATATATATTTGTACATATTTATTACTCTATTTTACTTGTACATATCTATTCTATTTATTTTATTTTGTTAATATGTTTGGTTTTGTTCTCTGTCTACCCCTTTTAGACTGTGAGCCCACTGTTGGGTAGGGACTGTGTCTATATGTTACCAACTTGTACTTCCCAAGCGCTTAGTACAGTGCTCGGCACACAGTAAGCGCTCAATAAATACGATTGATTGATTGATTGCATAGGGGTAGGGCACGGGCCTGGGAGTCACAAGGTTTGCTGCCATTTGTCGGCTGCATAGGGTTAGGGCATGGGCCAGGGAGTCATAAGGTTTGCTACCATTTGTCTGTTGCATAGGGTTAGGGCACGGGCCAGGGAGTCACCAGGTTTGCTGCCATGTGTCTGCTGCATAGGGTTAGGGCACGGGCCTGGGATTCACAAGGTTTGCTGCCATTTGTCTGCTGCATAGGGTTAGGGCATGGGCCAGGGAGTTACAAGCTTTGCTACCATTTGTCTGCCTCATAGGGTTAGGGCACGGGCCAGGGAGTTACAAGGTTTGCTGCCATTTGTCTCATCCCCCTGGCCTGGAATGCCCTCCCTCTGCCCATCCACCAAGCTAGCTCTCTTCCTCCCTTCAGGGCCCTACTGAGAGCTCACCTCCTCCAGGAGGCCTTCCCAGATTGAGCCCCCTCCTTCCTCTCCCCCTCGTCCCCCTCTCCATCCCCCCATCTTGCCTCCTTCCCTTCCCCACAGCACCTGTATATATGTATATATGTTTGTACATATTTATTACTCTATTTTACTTGCACATATCTATTCTATTCATTTTATTTTGTTAATATGTTTGGTTTTGTTCTCTGTCTACCCCTTCTAGACTGTGAGCCCACTGTTGGGTAGGGACTGTCTCTATATGTTACCAACTTGTACTTCCCAAGAGCTTAGTACAGTGCTCGGCACACAGTAAGCGTTCAATAAATACGATTGATTGATTGATTGCATAGGGGTAGGGCATGGGCCTGGGAGTCACAAGGTTTGCTGCCATTTGTCTGCTGCATAGGGTTAGGGCACGGACCAGGGAGTCACAAGGTTTGCTGCCATTTGTCTCATCCCCCTGGCCTGGAATGCCCTCCCTCTGCCCATCCACCAAGCTAGCTCTCTTCCTCCCTTCAGGGCCCTACTGAGAGCTCACCTCCTCCAGGAGGCCTTCCCAGATTGAGCCCCCTCCTTCCTCTCCCCCTCGTCCCCCTCTCCATCCCCCCATCTTGCCTCCTTCCCTTCCCCACAGCACCTGTATATATGTATATATGTTTGTACATATTTATTACTCTATTTTACTTGCACATATCTATTCTATTTATTTTATTTTGTTAATATGTTTGGTTTTGTTCTCTGTCTACCCCTTCTAGACTGTGAGCCCACTGTTGGGTAGGGACTGTCTCTATATGTTACCAACTTGTACTTCCCAAGAGCTTAGTACAGTGCTCGGCACACAGTAAGCGCTCAATAAATACGATTGATTGATTGATTGCATAGGGGTAGGGCACGGGCCTGGGAGTCTGAAGGTTTGCTGCCATTTGTCTGCTGCATAGGGTTAGGCCACGGGCCAGGGAGTCAGAAGGTTTGCTGCCATTTGTCTGCTGCATAGGGTTACGGCACGGGCCTGAGAGTCACAAGGTTTGCTGCCATTTGTCTGCTGCATAGGGTTAGGGCAGGGGCCAGGGAGTCACAAGGTTTGCTACCATTTGTCTGTTGCATAGGGTTAGGGCACGGGCCTGGGATTCACAAGGTTTGCTGCCATTTGTCTCATCCCCCTGGCCTGGAATGCCCTCCCTTTGCCCATCCACCAAGCTAGCTCTCTTCCTCCCTTCAGGGCCCTACTGAGAGCTCACCTCCTCCAGGAGGCCTTCCCAGATTGAGCCCCCTCCTTCCTCTCCCCCTCGTCCCGCTCTCCATCCCCCCGTCTTGCCTCCGTCCCTTCCCCACAGCACCTGTATATATGTGTATATGGTTGTACATATTTATTACTCTATTTATTTTACTTGTACATATCTATTCTATTTATTTTATTTTGTTAATATGTTTGGTTTTGTTCTCTGTCTACCCCTTCTAGACTGTGAGCCCACTGTTGGATAGGGACTGTCTCTATATGTTGCCAACGTGTACATCCCAAGCACTTAGTACAGTGCTCTGCACACAGTAAGCGATCAATAAATACGATTGATTGATTGATTGATTGCATAGGGTTAGGGCACGGGCCTGGGAGTCTGAAGGTTTGCTGCCATTTGTCTGCTGCATAGGGTTAGGGCACGGGCCAGGGAGTCACAAGGTTTGCTACCATTTGTCTGTTGTATAGGGTTAGGGCACGGGCCAGGGAGTCACCAGGTTTGCTGCCATTTGTCTCATCCCCCTGGCCTGGAATGCCCTCCCTTTGCCCATCCACCAAGCTAGCTCTCTTCCTCCCATCGGGGCCCTACTGAGAGCTCACCTCCTCCAGGAGGCCTTCCCAGACGGAGCCCCCTCCTTCCTCTCCCCCTCGACCCCCTCTCCATCCCCCCGTCTTGCCTCCTTCCCTTCCCCACAGCACCTGTGTACATGTGTATATTTTTGTACCTATTTATTACTCTATTTATTTTACTTGTACATATCTATTCTATTTATTTTATTTTGTTAATATGTTTGGTTTTGTTCTCTGTCTACCCCTTCTAGACTGTGAGCCCACTGTTGGATAGGGACTGTCTCTATATGTTGCCAACGTGTACATACCAAGCGCTTAGTACAGTGCTCTGCACACAGTAAGCGCTCAATAAATACGATTGATTGATTGCATAGGGTTAGGGCACGGGCCTGGGAGTCTGAAGGTTTGCTGCCATTTGTCTGCTGCATAGGGTTAGGACATGGGCCAGGGAGTCACAAGGTTTGCCACCATTTGTCTGTTGCATAGGGTTAGGGCATGGGCCAGGGAGTCACAAGGTTTGCTGCCATTTGTCTCATCCCCCTGGCCTGGAATGCCCTCCCTTTGCCCATCCACCAAGCTAGCTCTCTTCCTCCCATCGGGGCCCTACTGAGAGCTCACCTCCTCCAGGAGGCCTTCCCAGACGGAGCCCCCTCCTTCCTCTCCC
This sequence comes from Tachyglossus aculeatus, assembly GCF_015852505.1. NCBI lineage: Eukaryota > Metazoa > Chordata > Mammalia > Monotremata > Tachyglossidae > Tachyglossus > Tachyglossus aculeatus. The sequence goes on along the minus strand of NC_052071.1, from coordinate 14,228,513 downwards.
CCTCCTCCCCCCTCCATTCCCCCCGTCTTGCCTCCTTCCCTTCCCCACAGCACCTGTTATCTAGTTATCGTCCCATATCCCTCCTACCATTCCTTTCCAAACTCCTTGAACGAGTTGTCTACACGCGCTGCCTAGAATTCCTCAACAACAACTCTCTCCTCGACCCCCTCCAGTCTGGCTTCCGTCCCCTTCATTCCACGGAAACAGTGCTCTCAAAGGTCACCAATGACCTCCTGCTTGCCAAATCCAACGGCTCATACTCTGTCCTAATCCTCCTCGACCTCTCAGCTGCCTTTGACACTGTGGACCACCCCCTTCTCCTCAACACGTTATCTGACCTTGGCTTCACAGACTCCGTCCTCTCCTGGTTCTCCTCTTATCTCTCCGGTCGTTCTTTCTCAGTCTCTTTTGCAGGCTCCTCCTCCCCCTCCCATCCTCTTACTGTGGGGGTTCCCCAAGGTTCAGTGCTTGGTCCCCTTCTGTTCTCAATCTACACTCACTCCCTTGGTGACCTCATTCGCTCCCACGGCTTCAACTATCATCTCTACGCTGATGACACCCAGATCTCCATCTCTGCCCCTGCTCTCTCCCCCTCCCTCCAGGCTCGCATCTCCTCCTGCCTTCAGGACATCTCCATCTGGATGTCCGCCCGCCACCTAAAGCTCAACATGTCGAAGACTGAGCTCCTTGTCTTCCCTCCCAAACCTTGTCCTCTCCCTGACTTTCCCATCTCTGTTGACGGCACTACCATCCTTCCCGTCTCACAAGCCCGCAATCTTGGTGTCATCCTCGACTCCGCTCTCTCATTCACCCCTCACATCCACGCCGTCACCAAAACCTGCCGGTCTCAGCTCCGCAACATTGCCAAGATCCGCCCTTTCCTCTCCATCCAAACCGCTACCCTGCTAATTCAAGCTCTCATCCTATCCCGTCTGGACTACTGCACTAGCCTTCTCTCTGATCTCCCATCCTCGTGTCTCTCTCCACTTCAATCCATACTTCATGCTGCTGCCCAGATTATCTTTGTCCAGAAACGCTCTGGACATATTACTCCCCTCCTCAAAAACCTCCAATGGCTACCGATCAATCTGCGCATCAGGCAGAAACTCCTCACCCTGGGCTTCAAGGCTGTCCATCACCTCGCCCCCTCCTACCTCACCTCCCTTCTCTCCTTCTACTGCCCAGCCCGCACCCTCCGCTCCTCCACCACTAATCTCCTCACTGTACCTTGCTCTCGCCTGTCCCGCCATCGACCCCCGGCCCACGTCATCCCCCGGGCCTGGAATGCCCTCCCTCTGCCCATCCGCCAAGCTAGCTCTCTTCCTCCCTTCAAGGCCCTGCTGAGAGCTCACCTCCTCCAGGAGGCCTTCCCAGACTGAGCCCCTTCTTTGCTCTCCCCCTCGTCCCCCTCTCCATCCCCCCGTCTTACCTCCTTCCCTTCCCCACAGCACCTGTATATATGTATATATGGTTGTACATATTTATTACTCTATTTATTTTACTTGTACATTTCTATCCTACTTATTTTATTTTGTTGGTATGTTTGGTTCTGTTCTCTGTCTCCCCCTTTTAGACTGTGAGCCCACTGTTGGGTAGGGACTGTCTCTATGTGATGCCAATTTGTACTTCCCAAGCGCTTAGTACAGTGCTCTGCACATAGTAAGCGCTCAATAAATACGATTGATTGATTGATTGATTGATTGTTCAACCTGATTAGCTGGTTCTACCCAAGCACTTAGAACAGTATCTGGCAAACGGGGAACAGAGAAGCAGCATGGCTGAATGGAAAGAGCACGGACTTTGGAGTCAGAGGTCATGGGTTCGAATCCTGGTTCTGCCGCTTGTCAGCTGTGTGACTTTGGGCAAGTCACTTCACTTCTCTGGGCCTCAGTTACCTCATCTGTAGAATGGGGAGGAAGTCTGGGGTATCCCCAGCGCTTAGAACAGTGCCTTGCACATAGTAAGCGCTTAATAAATGCCATTATTATTATTATTATTATTTAGACTGCGAGCCCCCCATGGGATGTAGACTGTGTTCAACCTGATTAGCTGGTTCTACCCAAGCGCTTAGAACAGTATCTGGCAAACGGGGAATAGAGAAGCAGCATGGCTCAATGGAAAGAGCACAGACTTTGGAGTCAGAGGTCATGGGTTCAAATCCCAGCCCTGCCACTTGTCAGCTGTGTGACTTTGGGCAAGTCGCTTCACTTCTCTGGGCCTCAGTTACCTCATCTGGAGAATGGGGAGGAAGGCTGGGGTATCCCCAGTGCTTAGAACAGTGCCTTGCATCATCATCAATCGTATTTATTGAGCGCTTACTGTGTGCAGAGCACTGTACTAAGCCCTTGGGAAGTACAAATTGGCAACATATAGAGACAGTCCCTACCCAACAGTGGGCTCACAGTCTAAAAGGGGGAGACAGAGAACAAAACCAAACATAACTTGCACATAGTACGCGCTTAATAAATGCCATTATTATTATTATTAATATTTAGACTGCGAGCCCCCCATGGGATACAGACTGTGTTCAACCTGATTAGCTGGTTCTACCCAAGCGCTTAGAGCAGTATCTGGCACATAGTAAGTGCTTAACAAATACAATAAAAAAAGGTTGGCTAATCTCAGAAAGATGCCTCACAGAGATCAGGGCACCAGCAGGCAGGGTCCGATTCAGAGCCGGGAAGCCCGTCGGCCGGGCAAAGGCCTCTCTTTTTTTTGCCAACCAGTGTCAGAGGGTCACGTCAGTTCCTCGTCAGTCTCCTGCTATGCTACGCCCCAAGCAGCCTTGCCTTGGAAGATACGTGCACAAAATACAAGCTACGTGCCCCCCCGTAGCGCCTTTCTAAAATGCCACTCGCATCACATCCCTTCTGCAAGTCTTCTGACGGCTGCCCACTTCTCCCGACATTCAGCTTAAGCCCGTCAGCTTGTTAAGGACGGAGTCTACCAACTCTGTTGCGTTACACTCTCCCATGCGCTCAGTATGGTGCTCTGAACACCGTAAGTGCTCAGTAGATACGGATGACTGATCGACTGGTTTACCGATTAATTATTTAGCAGTGTGGGTCTGCTGGTCTTCTCTCCCCTGAGATTACAGTCTCAAGGTCAGGTGTCGCGCTTTCCCCCGCTCCTGGGCAAACCCCCGGGCCCAGCGTCGTGCCCGCCAGATGACCGCGGCACTGACTTCTGGGCTCAGGATGAGCGATGCCCTGGAGGGGCGGGCGACAGGGCGGACGCGGGTACTCACGGCGATGAGTTGGTACGAGTTGTTCATCATGGCTATGAGCATGTTGAGCAGGACCACCAGGGAGATGACGTTGTACGTGCCGAACATCGTGGCGCCCACGAATTCCGTGAACTCATGCGGGGCTTTGACGTTGGTGACGTAGAGGTTCAAGAGGCCAAACACGGACCAGAAGAGCGACTGGAGGGTCTCGAACAACCTGGGAGAGAGCGGGGACACATGAGCCCATCCTCTGGGGCCTTTCCAAGAGTAGCAGGCTGGGGGGGAGATGCGCTGGAAGGGAGCCAGGGGAAGGTCATGGGTTCTAATCCTGGTTCTGCCACTGGTCCGTTATGGGACAGGGGGCAAGTCACTTCAGTTCTCTGCGCTTCAGTAACCTCATCTATAAAATGGGGTTTGCGACTGTGAGCCCCACGCGGACAGGGACTGTGTCCAACCCAATTTGCTTGTATCCACCTCCAGCACTTAGTACAGGTACTAGCACATCAATCAATCAATCAATCGTATTTATTGAGTGCTTACTGTGTGCAGAGCACTGTACTAAGCGCTTAATAAGCACATAATAAGCGCTTAAATGCCACAATTGTCATTATTATTATTATTAATAAAAAAAAAATCAACCTTCTCGCCAGGGGTGAGGGGATTTGTAGGAGTGGGATGAGGACCTGGCCGTTTTTTTTATCCCTCTCCTCCCCCTGAACCCGAGGTCTGCTCTCCCATCTCCACTAAGCTGAGAACAAGATGATAAAAGTCTCAGATTGCAGCAGGAGGGATTTAAGCTGGGCATCAGGATGAGCTGTCTAATCGTCAGGATTGATCAACGCTGGACTGGGTTGTCTAAGCAGGCCTTTCTGGAGACAGTTCTAAGGGAGGACCAACTCTCCGTTTAGAAAAAAAAATATATGTATGTATATATGTATATATGTAGTAGGCATATGTATATATGTAGCAGGCATATATTGTAAGTGCCTACTATGTGCCAAGAACTGTACTAAGTGCTGGTGTAAATACTGAAGGGCCCCACAGGCCCTGTAGCTCCTGGGAACTGGTGACGTCCTGGGGGTGAGGGCTGCTACCTTTATCAATCAATCAATCAATGGTATTTATTGAACACTTACTGTGTGCAGAGCACTGTACTAAATGCTTGGGAACGGACAATACAACAGAGTTTGTAGACACCATCTCTGCCTGCAAAGAGCTTACTGTCTACTGGGGGACACAGGCATTAAAATAGATTAATTAGAGAAGCAGCGTGGCTCAATGGAAAGAGCACAGGCTTTGGAGTCAGAGGTCATGGGTTCAAATCCCAGCTCCGCCAATTGTCAGCTGTGTGACTTTGGGCAAGTCACTTCACTGGGCCTCAGTTCCCTCATCTGTAAAATGGGGATTAAACTGTGAGCCCCCCGTGGGACAACCTGATAACCTTGCAACCTCCCCAGCTCTTAGAACAGTGCTTTGCACAAAGTAAGCGCTTAACAAATACCATCATTATCATTATTATTATTATTACTATTAGGGAGAGGGCAACTAGTAGAGTAACAGGGGAACTAATAGGGTAATAAGGGAAATAGTGGAGTAATAGGGGAAATAGTATAGCACCTCCTTAGAATAATACTAATAATAATAGCTGGTATTTGTTATGCACTTATTATGTGTCAGGCACTGTACTAAGCGCTGGGGTGGATACAAGTAAATTGGGTTGGACACAGCTCTTGTCCCACTTGGGGCTCAAAGTCTTAATCCCTATTTTACAGATGAAATAACTGAGGCCCAGAGAAGTTAAGTGATTTGCCCATGGTCACCCAGCAGACTAGTGGCACAGCGGTGATTCAAACCCAAGATTTTATGACTCTCAATCAATCAATCAATCATATTTATTGAGCGCTTACTGTGTGCAGAGCACTGTACTAAGCGCTTGGGAAGTACAAGCTGGCAACATATAGAGACAGTCCCTACCCAACAGCGGGCTCACAGTCTAGAAGGGGGAGACAGAGAACAAAACCAAGCATACTAACAAAATAAAATAAATAGAATAGATAGGTACATGTACAGACCTCTCAGACCTGTGCTCTATCCACAAAAGCGCAGCTTCCCCTAGGGCCCCTGGGAAAATGCCTGCAAGCCCTCTGGGTTGGCCCGATTGGGCTTCCGACCTCGTCTCCCATCCCAAAGGTCGTCTGTTAGCTGAGTGGAATCAGCACCCTCAATTCCGCTTAGCTCCAGCGTCAGGCAGCCCAATCCCTAGAGGGATCTTGGGTCACAGGAGGATGACACGCTGTTTCCATATCTTGGCACTGGTTTCACTGGTGACGGGGACCATAGACCCGGTGGCTGCCGAGGGCCAACTAGACGTTGCTCGACACCTAACTCCCTTCATCACTCGGTGCTGACGCCCCAGAGCTTCCGGCTACTCCCTGAAAAAACTGGTTGCCTTTCCTGGCCCCTACAACCTCTCCAGCTGGCTCTCACTGGCCAAGGGAACCGCATCATTTTGAAATGCCTTTCTGCCTTCCTTCCTCATCTTCTTACTCTTAGACGGGCTGGGGCCATTTTCGGAGCAATCCGGGAGCAGCTGTTTCCTACGAAGGCCAAGGCCCTGACCACCTGTGTGGGCTGCTCCCTAGGGGAGTACCCCCCACCTCTTTACCCATCAGTGGGCTGCCTGGGTCTGGGCATGGGGGCTACCCAGTTGACTTTTCCCGCCAACAGCTATCGGGAAACCAGTGACCAGATGGGGCAAAGGAGAGCTCTAGAAATGGGAAGTGGGGAAGAGGAGGGAGAGAAAGAGAGAAGGGGGGGGGAAGTGGAGGAGAAGAAAGAGAAAGAGGAGGAAGAAAGAAGGAAAAAAGAGGGACAGGAGAAGGAGAAAGGAGAAAAGAAAGTTGAATAGGAAAAAGAGGAAGATGAGGAGAAGAAAGAGGAGGAAAAGGAGGAGGAGGAGGGGGAGGAGAAGCACGAGGAGGAGAAGGGACGAGGACAAGGGGAAAGTGGCTCCAGGAGGCCTTCCCTGACTGAGCCCCTTCCTTCCTCTCCCCCTCGTCATCCCCCCCATCTTACCTCCTTCCCTTCCCCACAGCACCTGTATATATGTATATGTTTGTACATATTTATTACTCTATTTATTTTACTTGTACATATCTATTCTATTTATTTTATTTTGTTAGTATGTTTGGTTTTGTTCTCTGTCTCCCCCTTTTAGACTGCGAGCCCACTGTTGGGTAGGGACTGTCTCTATATGTTGCCAACTTGTACTTCCCAAGCGCTTAGTACAGTGCTCTGCACACAGTAAGCGCTCAATAAATACGATTGATTGATTGATTGGAGGAGGAGGAGTAAGAGGAAGAGGAATTGGAGGAGGAGGAGGAGGACGAGGAATAGGAGGAGAAGGAGCAGTAGGAGGGGAAGCAGGAGGAAGAGGAGAAGTAGGAGGAAGAGGAAAAGGAGGAAGAGGAGGAGGAAGAGGAGGAGGAGGAGTCTTACGTGGAGAAGGCATTGTTCTGTTTCTCACATCGGATCCCCTTGCAGTGGTTGGGTTCTTCGTCAGCCCTGGTCTCATAATAAAAATAGAGCTGGTTCAATCCATTGGCGAAAGCCAGAAGCACCAGGCAGTAGATAAAGAGGAACTTGAGGATGTCGAGAAGCATGCGTCCCAGGGAGATCTGCAGGGGCCCCAGGTGCGAGTTGGCTGTAAACAGTGATATGAGACGCAAGGAACTCAAAATGTTGGATATTGCAAAGAGGGCCTCGGCGATCAGGGTAGGGTGCCACATCTCCCACTCATTCCTCGGACGCGAGCCGTGAAACTGAAAGAAATGAGACAAGAGGGGGGTGTGAGTGAGCCGGGAAGTATCAACCAGAGCCCCCCACCCTGCTATGGGGGGCCCTCCCCCAGTCCTCCGTCCCCCCATCCTCCACCCCCTCGTCTATTATTGTACTGTACTCTCCCAAGCACTCAATACTGTGCTCTGCCAAAAGTAAGCGCTTAATATGATTGAATTGAATGATTGAATCTTGGAGCAAGCTTTCACATGGGACAGGGACCAGAAGGTGTGGCTACTGAAGGGGCACTGGGGGTCATCCTCATCCCCAGAGGACGCGGAGGCTGCCGTCTGTTGTCCCGGAAGAAATTGGGAGCCGAGGGAGCTGAAGAGCCAGAGGGCAAAGCGGTAGTCATATGGGCTGCCGATTCCGTCGCTAACTCTCTGCCCGCTGGAGGTTACTTGCTCCTTCTGAGCCAACCCCCAGCGACCAAAAGGAAGTCCTGGCTGAGTTTATCGGTACCGTCTGACAAGTACCACGAAGACCTTAACCGGAGCTGAAGATGGGTCCCGGGGACCTTCAGCTCCCCGGTGAGAAAATTAACCTGCCTCAGTCAGTCAGTCAATAGCATTTATCGAGTGCTTACTGTATGCAGAGCCCTGTACTAAGTGCTTGGGAAAGTACAATACAACAACAGACATATTCCCTGCCCACAGTGAGCTTACAGTCTATCCTTACGCTAATGAGATGTGAGCAGGCCACCCTCTTCCATCCCAACACTTTGTTCCCCTCACCAGACCTCTTAATAATAATAATAGTAATTATGGTTAAGCGCTTAATTTGTGCCAGGCACTGTACTAAGCACTGGGGTGCTCAGTGTATCCACCCCAGCACTTAGAAAACTGGGTTGGACACAGTCCCCGTCCCACATGGGGCTCACGGTTTTAATCCTCATTTTGCAGATGAGGGAACTGAGGCACAGAGAAGTGAAGTGACTTGCCCTAGGTCGCACAGCAGGCAAGTGACAGACCTGGGATTAGAACCCACGACCTTCTGACTCTTATCCACTTTATCCACTATGTCATGCTGCTTCTCCTTCCTTTTCAAGCCTCACAATCCTGGAAAGTTTCCAGTGAACACCAGTTGCTTTTGTTTCTCCCTGAGCTGGGCTTGGACTAGAATCACATTCTCTTGCTTGCACATCACTTGTGTGCCCTCAAAATGGACCACGGCCCTGCTTTGGATTTCCACAGCACCTTCTCCCACGGGGGGCAGAGGGACTGTGCATCTCATTTCCACTGTCTTCTCTGCGACAGCAAACGTGGCTCTTGACTTGCATCAGAAAGGTTTCGGGGGCAGTGGGGAGCGGTTGGGACAATCTGTCCTTTCCGTGTGACCCTACAGTGCTTCCGAATTTCTAGACTGTGCACAGCTGAGGTGTCGAGTGAGGGTGGCAAGGAGTTTAGTAGTAGTAGTAGTAGTTGGTAGAAGTAGTTGACCCCAGAGCTTATGGCCCCCAGGAGCAATCTGGCATAGTGGCTACAGCACAGACCTGAGAGAAGGTCTTAATCCCAGCTCTGCCACTTGTCTGCTGGGTAACCTGAAGTAAGTCAATTCATCTCTCTGTCCCTCAGTTACCTCATCTGTAAAATAGGGACTGCGACTGTTAGCCCAATGTGGGACAGGGACTGTGTCCAAACTGATTTGTGTGTGTCCACCCCAAGGCTCAGTACACTACCTGGCACATAGTAAGAGCTTAACAAATACCACAATTAGTATTAGTAGTAGTAGCTACATTTGTGGGGTGGCCACTGCTGGCCCACGTATGGGGAGAGGTCCAGAATAAGAAAGGGGCATGTACCCTTGTCCTGCCCAGAGAGAGCTCCACTGCAGGCCACCGTTCTGTCACTTGACCTGCCCGCTGAGTCCTGAGGCCACGTCTCCACCGACGGAGTCAAGGACAAAGGGGAGGTCACTAGCAAGGAGGTTCAGGCCCCCTGAGGCTCACGGCTACTGAGGGAAGGGAGGGATTCGAGGATCGCTGCTCCACTCTCCCCTTTGCCTGAAGTGATCCGGTCGGGAGCACTGTCCTCCACTGAGGAGAGGAAGGAGCACGTTTCTGGGTCCCGCTCACCCTAGGGCCTGTCGGACAGGCCCGGGGTGGATGCCGGCTGCAGACTTGGGAGGCTTGAGGGTCCCCTGATCACTTCCCTGAGGGGCTGTGCGGCAGCAGAGCTGATGGATTACCTTGACATAGGCCACGATCTTCAGGGAGATGGTCGCCAGGTAGAGCGAATTCATGGCGAAATCCATCAAGTTCCACCAGTCGTGGACGTACTCGTTAAATCCACCGTCCCACATCTCCTTAATCTCCCCCCAGATGAAACCTGAGAAGAGAATGGACAGAAAAAGGTGACTTTCTCCTCTCCACTCAGGCTCCCTGGCATCCATCCATACCCAAGGGCTAAACTTGGGCCAACCCTCCGGGTCTCACCTTAGCACCCCCCTGCAACATCTCCGTATCCTTAGCGGGTGCCCACCTATTGTCAAATTCATTCATTCGTTCACTCAATCGTATTTATTGAGCGCTTACTGTGTGCAGAGCACTGTACTAAGCGTTTGGGAAGTACAAGTTGGCAACATATAGAGACGGTCCCTACCCAACAGTGGGCTCAAATAGCCGGGGGGGGTGAGGGCTGACTGGCAGACTGACTCATGTCAAGCTCACTCTCCATCCCCCTCTCCCTCTCTCCTGCCCACCCCACCGACCATGCACAGAACACCCTCCTGTCCACAATACCCCTTTTCTTCTCTCTCTTAATTCCTTGCTGAAGACTCTCCTTTTCTTGGAAGCTCTCCCCAGTTAATCATCAATCATCATCATCAATCATATTTATTGAGCGCTTACTATGTGCAGAGCACTGCACTGAGCGCTTGGGAAGTACAAATTGGCAACCTATAGAGACAGTCCCTACCCAACAGTGGGCTCACAGTCTAAAAGGACTAAAAGTTAATCTCCCCCAGGTGCGTTCGGATCAATAGGTCACAGAAAGCAAAGGGGTGCAGACGCACAATTCAGCTGTCCTCTCCTCTCCTATGGAGTGGGACTGGAGAGAAAGTGGGGAGTTAGCCAGGAGCAGGGGCCAATCACCCACAAAAAACCCAGCTCCCGACAGCTGGGCCGACCACTGCCATTTCTCCGACTGAGATTCCCAAAGGCTCCTCCTGTCCAGGTTGGGAGGTTTCAGACAGAGAGCAGCTCACCACCCCACTGATACAGGGACATCTTTCTTTCATCCTTCCTCCCTGATCCACCCCTCCTCAATCTGGAGCATGTAATGAACGGGCCGGACAGCCCCCTGCTGAAGAAAACACATTCCTTGCCTTCTTTTGTTTAATCATGCTTAGGCTTGTTACTCTAGTTCCAAGGACGCTGTCTGACGCTGTCTCCCCCTTTTAGACTGTGAGCCCATTATTGGGTAGGGACTGTCTCTATATGTTGCCAACTTGTACTTCCCAAGCACTTAGTACAGTGCTCTGCACACAGTAAGCACTCAATAAATACGATTGATGATGATGATGATGATGATGAATTATAGCCACCCGGTTCCGCTGGATTCCGTCTCCCTTTCCCCTTTTCAGGTGGCAGGGGTTTCACTGGAGCCTTCATGGGGTCGGGCCCTCCCACCACCAAAGGTAGCAGCATAGCCTGGGAGTCAGAGGGACCTGGGTTCTAGCCCCGGCTCTGCCACTTGACGACTGTGTGACCTTGGGAAAGTTGCTTCCCTTCTCTGTGCCTCGGTTCCCTCATCTGTTAAATGAGGATAAAAACTGTGAGCCCCACATGGGACAGGTAATCAACCTGATTACCTTGTATAATAATGATAGCATTTGTTAGGTGCTTATTATGTGCCAAGCACTGTTCTAAGCACCGGGGCGTACACAAGGTAATCAGGTTGCCCCATGTGGGGCTCACGCACTTAATCCCCATTTTACAGGTGAGGCACAGAGAGGTTAAGTGACTTCCCAAAGTCACACAGCTGATAAGTGGTGGAGCCGGTATTAGAACTCATGACCTCTGACTCCCAAGCCTGGGTTCTTTCCGCTAAACCACGCTGCTTCTTGTACCTTGTACCTTGTTTCTACTCTAGCACTTAGAACAGTGTGTGGCGCATAGTTAGCGCTCAACAATTACCACAAAACAAACAAATAAACCCATCCCTGGTGGAAAGGGAATGTTTGCTGGAGAAAGGGGAGCTTATCTTAAGAGAAACAGCGTGGCTCAGTGGAAAGAGCACAGGCTTTGGAGTCAGAGGTCACGGGTTCAAATCCCAGCTCCGCCACCTGCCAGCTGTGTGACTCTGGGCAAGTCACTTAACTTCTCTGTGCCTCAGTTACCTCATCTGTAAAATAGGGATGAGGACTGTGAGCCCCCTGTGGGACATCCTGATCACCTTGTAACCTCCCCAGTGCTTAGAACAGGGCTTTGCACATAGTAAGCGCTTACTAAATGCTATCGTTATTATTATCTGGGGTTCTGGCCCAATGGACACAGCCCTGGACCAAACACCGATGAGGTCAGCTGGGTCTAGAGGAAATCGGGCGGCGGGCCTAACGAGACGCGAGCAGCCGGGCCCGGTACGAGGACCCCCTGCCCCCCAGGACCGTCCGCGAGATGGGCCAACCGGCCCACGCCGGAAAGGCGGCCCCCGTCCCGGCAGAAGCGACACCACCGCCCCGCGGACCCCGGTCTTACCTAGGACCCAGGGCAGGATCATCCACTCCACGATGGTGGGCGGGGGGCCCTGCATGTGGAGGTCGGTCCTGACGATGTGCTGAGAGGCCAGGAGGAGCATGAAGAGGAACGTTAAGTAGGAGCCGGTGTGGCAGATGAACTTGATAAATGGCTTTTTAATGAACAGTCCCAGCCTGCTCTTGGGGGCGATCAAGTAGGCCACAGACAGCACGGGGAACAGGAGTCCGATCGTCACGCAGGTCAGCAGCTTCACCGCCCAGTGCTTCCTCCGCCAGCCGGGGAAGCCATCGTACCATAGGGTGGCGAGCAGCTGCTGACAGTTCGGCTGGGCGACGAACTGGGAAGGCAGGACGGGGGAGAGGGTTAGGCGGGGTTCATTTGATCGTATTTACTGAGCGCTTCCTACGCCCGTAGCGCTGGACCAAGTGCTTGGGAGAATCCAACAGAACAATAAATAGGCACATTCGCCGCTCACAACGAGCTTATAGTCTAGGGCGGCAGACAGGCATTAATATAGAGAAATACATTATTTATCAAAAGTGCTGAGGGGCTGGGAGGGGGAATAAATAAATAAATAATAATGGCATTTATTAAGCGCCTACTATGTGCAAAAGCACCGTTCTAAGCGCTGGGGAGATTACAGGGTGATCAGGTTGTCCCATGGGGGTCTCACCGTCTTAATCCCCATTTTACAGATGAGGTAACTGGGGCACAGAGAAGCGAAGTGACTTGCCCAAAGTCACACAGCTGACAAGTGGCGGAGCTGGGATAAAGGGAGCGAGTCAGGGTGATGCAGAAGGGAGGGGGAGGAGAGGAAAGGAGGGCTTAGTCAGGGAAGGCCTCTTGGAGGAGGGTGCTCGCTAACCCCCAGCTCGCCGGCTGTTTGGGGTCATCATCATCATCATCATCATCAATCGTATTTATTGAACGCTTACTATGTGCAGAGCACTGTACTAAGCGCTTGGGAAGTACAAATTGGCAACATATAGAGACAGTCCCTACCCAACAGTGGGCTCACAGTCTAAGAGGGGGAGACAGAGAACAAAACCAAACATACTAACAAAATAAAATAAATAGGATAGATATGTACAAGTAAAATAAATAGAGTAATAAATATGTACAAACATATATACATACTCTTCAGAGGAATGGTGAGACTTCCCTTCCCTCTCCCTCCCTCCTCCGGGAACATTTTAAAAATCAAGGTCAACCCACTGAAGGAAGAGCGGTTTAAATGGTGAGCCGCCTTTAGGACATCGGGATGGAGGAAGCAGCACGGCCTAGTGGGTAGAGCGCGGGCCTGGGAATCAGGAGGACCTGGATTCTAATCCTGGCTCTGCCGCTTGTCCACTGCGTGACCTTGTCCAAGTCACTTCACTTCTCTGTTCCTCAATTGCCTCATCGGTAAAATGGGGATTAAGGTTACGAGCCCCACGTAGGCCAGGGAAAAAAGGAATCGGACAGCCTATAAAAATCTTAAATAATTTATAATAGGGGCAAAGTCACCACATAATTGCTTTGATAAAATAAATCTTACAAAGTCAGTAAAAAAAGATCAGCAGCATAAAAGAAAATCAAATAGGCCAAATTGAAAAACCATGACAAAATTATTAGGTCATATCAGCGTGGCTCAGTGGGAAAGAGCCCGGGCTTTGGAGTCAGAGGTCATGGGTTCAAATCCCGGCTCCACCACATGTCAGCTGTGTGACCTTGGGCAAGTCACTTCACTTCTCTGGGCCTCAGTTCCCTCATCTGTAAAATGGAGATGAAGACTGTGAGCCCCTCATGGGACAACCTGATTACCTTGTATCTACCCCAGAGCTTAGAACAGTGCTTTGCACATAGTAAGTGCTTAACAAATACCAACATTATTATTATTATTATTATCCCAGTGCTTGGAAGGGTGCCTGACACCTAGCAAGCACTAAATAAATACCATGAAAAATAACCTCCAACAGGTATTGACGTAAAGTGTCTGGGCTTGGGGAGAAGGAAGCTGGGGTCAGCCATGAGGACATCCCATTCCCTGCCAACCGGGCACTGGAAATATCCGCCGGGATCATGCCCCAAGACCCACATCTAATCTCCTGCCCTCTTTCCCTCTGAATTGAGAAGAGGTCTGCATCACAGGCAATTCCATCCATTGGCAAAACGAAAGTTCACGCGAACAGCAGGAGGAACAACAGTTATTGTCCCCCCCTCCATCCCCGCCGTCTTACCTCCTTCCCTTCCCCACAGCACCTGTATATATGTCTATATGTTTGTACATATTTATTACTCTATTTATTTTACTTGTACATATCTATTCTATTTATTTTATTTTGTTAATACGCTTGGTTTTGTTCTCCGTCTCCCCCTTCTAGACTGTGAGCCCACTGTTGGGTAGGGACTGTCTCTATATGTTGTCAACTTGTACTTCCCAAGCGCTTAGTACAGTGCTCTGCACACAGTAAGCGCTCAATAAATACGATTGATTGATTGAATCATGTCATTTTGAGAGCTTTTGCCCTCTCAGCATCCTTGGGACTGAAAGCAGCAAAACAACCGCCCCTGTGTACCAGAATGCCCAGAGTTTAGACCTGCAACTGGACTCCAGAAACTCTGCCAAGCCAGAGTCAGTAAACTGGACCATTGCTCTCGCCCTGCTCCCGTCATTCATTCACTCATTCAGTCATATTTACTGAGCGCTTGCTGTGTGCAGAACACTGTACTAAGCGCTTGGGAAGTACAAATCGGCAACATAGAGAGATGGTCCCTACCCAACAACGGGCTCACAGTCTAGAAGGGGGAGACAGACAATAAAACAAGTAGACAGGTGTCAATATTATCAGAATAAATAGAATTATAGCTGTATTCACATCATTAATATAGTAAATATGTACAAATAAAATAGAGTAATAAATATGTAGAAATCTATACAAGTGCTGGGGGGAGGGGAAGGGGGGGTGATGGGGAGGGGAGAAGGAGGAGGGGAAGAAAAAGGGGGGGCTCGGTGTGGGAAGGCCTCCTGGAGGAGGTGAGCTCTCAGTAGGGCTTTGAACGGAGGAAGAGAGTTAGCTTGGTGGATGTGCACAGGGAGGGCATTCGAGGCCAGAGGAAGAACAGGTGAGAACGAGGCACAGTGAGGAGGTTAGCGGCAGAGGAGCAGAGTGCGTGGGCTAGGCCATCATCTTTCCCCGCTGTGATTTTTCCCTGGGGTCGGCCAGGTCATAAGGCGGTGATCTGATGGCCTCTTCCACCTCCTCGGGCCTGTGACATGGATTATTTATAATGGCATTTATTAAGCGCTTACTATGTGCAGAGCACCGTTCTAAGCACTGGGGGGGTGGGGGGGATACAAGGTGATCAAGTTGTCCCTTGTTGGGGCTCACAGTCTTAATCCCCATTTTACAGATGAGATAACTGAGGATCAGAGAAGTGAAGTGACTTTCCCAAGGTCACACAGCAGGCATGTGGCGGGGCCAGGATTCAAACCCATGACCTCTGACTCCAAAGCCCGTGCTCTTTCCACTGAGCCATGCCGCTTCTCAGTCTAGAGTCTAGAGTGAGAGTCTAGAGGGGGGAGAGACAGATATGAATATAAATAAATTATGGATACGGACAAAAGGGCTGTGGGGCTGAGGGAGGGATGACTTAAGGGGGCAAATCCAAAGGGAAGAATGACACAGAAGGGAGAGGGAAAAGTGAAATGAGGGCTTGTACTTCGGGAAGGCCTCTCCTCCCACTCCCCATCCCCCCCGCCTTATCTCCTGCCCCTCCCCACAGCACCTGATCACCTTGTAACCTCCCCAGCGTTTAGAAAAGTGCTTTGCACATAGTAAGCCATCATTAATAAATGCCATCATTAATTAGTAAGGTTCCTCCAGGAGGCCTATCCCAGACGGAGCCCCCTCCTTCCTCTCCCTCTTCTCCCCCTCCCCATCCCCCCCGCCTTACCTCCTTCCCCTCCCCACAGCACCTGTATATATGTATATATGTTTGTACAGATTTATTACTCTATTTATTGATTTATTTTACTTGTACATATTTATTCTATTTATTTTATTCTGTTAATACGTTTGGTTTTGTTCTGTCTCCCCCTTCTAGACTGTGAGCCCACTGTTGGATAGAGACCGTCTCTATATGGTGCCAACTTATACATCCCAAGCGCTTAGTACAGTGCTCTGCACACAGTAAGCGCTCAATAAATATGACTGAATGAATGAATGAATGAGCCATGCTGCTTCTCTGATAACAATAATAATAATAATAATGATCTCTCTTTGGATTCAGAAGAGAGAATAAGCAGCAGCATGGCCTAGTGGATACAGCCTGGGCCTGAGTGTCAGAAGAATCTGGGTTCTAATCACGGCTCCCGCACTTGTCTGCTGTGTGGCTTTGGGCAAGTCGCGTCTCTGGGCCTCAGTTCCCTCATCTGGAAAATGGGGATTAGGACTGTGGATCTCATGTGGGACATGAACTGCGTCCAACCTGATTAGCATGCATCTATCGAACCCAGTGTTTACTACAGTGCTTGGCACATAGTAAGCACTTAACAGATACCATAAAAGAAGGATTCAGATTCCAGCCCTATGCTCATTTGTGATTTGTGCTGTTTATTTCTTAACGGGAACAGTACAAGGCACGACGCTTTCTGCCATAACAAAACTGCAATTAGAATAAGAAAAAATGGCCTTTTTTATTGTCATTCATGTAGCAGCTCTTATGAAAACAGCTGCCAGCTCAGCTTTCCTGGTCTCATGTTGGAGGTGGAAATGACAGGCTACCAAACTCATTAGAGAAGCCGCGTGTCTCAGTGGAAAGAACGCGGGCTTGGGAGTCGGAGGTCATGGGTTCCAATCCCAGCTCCGCCACTGGTCAGCCGTGTGACTTTGGGCAAGTCACTTCACTTCTCTGTGCCTCAGTTACCTCATCTGGAGAATGGGGATTAAGACTGTGAGCCCCATGTGGGACAACCTGATTACCTTGTATCTCCCCCAGCGCTTAGAACAGTGCTTGGCACACAGTAAGTGCTTAAAAAATGCCACAGTTATTATTATTATTGCTATCAACGATTGATCTCGACACCCTCCACACAAGGGCCAGTCCAGCGTAAATCGTTTCCTATTACCTGCCTGCTTACTCAACTGCCCAGAGAACTAAAGGTCGGCAAATGGTCAACGATTATTTCCTGAGTGACCACAGGCAGAGGACCCTGAGCTAAGCACTGGGGTCCACAGTAGGAAACAGACCCTTCCGGACCTCAGGGAGTTTACAGTCTGACCTTGGGGAAAAAGCAGACGAACATAGAATCCACTTAAGAAGCAGTGTGGCCGGGTGGATAGAGCCCAGGCCTAGGAGTGAGAAGGACCTAGTTTCTAATCCCAGCTCCACCATTTGTCTGCTGGGTGACCTTGGGCAAGTCACTTCACTTCTCTGTGCCGCAGTTACCTCGTCTATAAAATGGGGATTAAGACTGTGAGTCCTAGGTGGCAGAGCCGGGATTAGAACCCAGATCCTTCTTTCTGGCTGGCCAGGGCTCAATCCACTAGGCCACACTGCTTCTCAAGTAGGTCTGGTGCCCATGCCTCTGGCCACCTTGTGCTGCCTCCAGTCACCTGCCCTTCGGCCCCCGTTCTCAGGATGGGTAACAGGTTCGGGCACCGCACCTAACTCTCCGACTGCTCCAGGCCTGGAGATCTTGGGTCAGTCAGTCTAACAATTGCCTTTTATTGAGGACTTGCTGTGGGCAAAGCACTATGGGAGTGTACGCTACAAAACAACAATAAACAGACCCATTCCCTGCCCACAACAAGCTTGCAGTCTAGAGTGCTGGCTGCCCTCTGCTCGCTTGGCTGCTTCAGCTTCTCCCCATTCCTTTTGCAGGTCTGCTAACTCCTCCACCAATTTCCACAACTCCTTTCCCCTCCATACCTCTCCCCTCTCCTCCCAGACACCCATCCCCTTCTTCCTCTTCAAAGCCTTACTGAAGGCCCATCTCCTCCATTATCATCATCATCATCAATCATATTTATTGAGCGCTTACTATGTGCAGAGCACTATACTAAGCGCTTGGGAAGTACAAATTGGCAACATATAGAGACAGTCCCTACACAACAGTGGGCTCACAGTCTAAAAACAGAGAACAAAACCAAACATACTAACAAAATAAAATAAATAGAATAGATATGTACAAGTAAAATAGAGTAATAAATATGTACAAACACATATACATATATATACTCCAAGAGGCCTTCCCTGACTAAGCCCCCCTTTCCTCTTCTGCCGCTCCCTTCTGCATCACCCTGACTTCCTCCCTTTATTCATTACCCCTCCCAGGCCCACAGCACGTATGCACATATCTATAATTCTATTTATTTCTATTAATGTCTGTTTCCCCCTCCAGGCTGTAAACTCACTGTGGGCAGGGAATGTGTCTATTATATTGTATTCTTCCAAGTGCTTAGTGCAGTGCTCTGCAAGCCGTAAGCACTCAACAAATGCAATGGTCTTACTTATTTCCAGCTCAGAATCCCGGGAGGTTGGGAGAAAGTCACTCAAAGTACCACCCTTCCCAAATAAGTTAATGACAATCAAAATCAGCGCTGATTTGGGCTTAGCCTGGGTAGCAGCTGAGAGAAGCGAGAGAAAGAGTGCTCTCAGGGGCCCTCCGGGAGCCGGGATATAAACACACTCTTTTCTCCGCTGACACAAGGATTCTGTTCCCGACGGTCCCCGCCTGGAGGAAGACGCAGGCCTTGACTGGTTCTCCCAACACGGTTCCGGGCCGCATCCAGACAGCTGCGCGTGGTCGGAAGAACGCTCCCTCATCCCTTGAGAACGTCCTGACCAATACATGGAGTGTCGGCACCCGTCACTGAACGACTAGGTGTTGCCTGAAATGCTCGGTGCAGCTATTTTTTCCCACACCATTTGAAGAGGATGATCTCACTTATCCTCATACCACCCCTGGGGAGGGAAGAAGGCAATAGCCCCATTCTACAGGTGAGAAAACAGAGGCCCCGGGAGGTGAAGCTCCTTTCTTTCCCAGTGGCAGACCTGGATCTCCGTACTCTGCCCGCTAAGACAGGGGAGACAGGGAGGGTCCCAAGAGGTGTCAATCATTGCCACCTATACCAGGGGGCCGGCCCTGACCCCACCTGAAGACCCCTGCAAACCCCTCAACTGGAGGGACAAGCCATATTCGGCCTCATCTGACCTAATAGCAATAATGGTGGTATTTGTTAAGCGCTTACTATGTGCCAGGCACTGTACTAAGCACTGGGGTAGATACAAGGTAACTGGACTGGACGCAGTCCCTGTCCCACTTAGGGCTCACAGTCCTAATCCCCATTTTCCAGATGAGGGAAATGAGGCTCAGAGAAGTAACTTGCCCAAGGTCACACAGCAGACAAACGGCGGAGCCGGGACTAGAACCCAGGTCCTTCTGGGTTACAGGGAAGAAAGTGGGAGAAACCATCAGCCAACCATGGACTTCTGTCCCTTAAGTGCATGATTCTGGAGGACTCTAAACTATTGGGTGAATTAAAAAAAATCTCTATAGGCAGGGAGATTCGGAAAGTCACCTTGAGGTATAGTTAACATTCCGAGGCTTAGACAGTGGTCCGGGCCTGATGTTTTCTGAAGTAATTTCCATGGTAATGAGCTATCTTCATGTGTTTCCTAATAGAGATCAGCTGATTTGAAACTGAAGGATGGGAAAAGAGAAGGAAGGGGGAGGGACAAGGGAGAACGGGACAAGGAAGATAAGGAGGGGGAAGAAGAGAAGAGAGAAGGGAGGAGGAGGAAGAAGAGATAATTTGAGAAGGAAGATAATGAGGGGGAAGAAGAGAAGGGAGAGAGAGGAGGAGGAAGAAGGAAGAATGGAAAATTGCTAAAATCTGCCCTTTCTTCTCAATCCATACTGCTACCACGTTAATATAAGCACTTATCCTATCCTGTCTAGATTACTGCTTCAGCCTCCTTGCTGACCTCCCAACCTCCTGTCTTTCCCTACTTCAATCCATACCCAATGCCATTGCCCGGATCATCTTTCTACAGAAACGTTCAGGACATGTCACTCCTCATAAATCTCCAGTGGTTGCCTACCCACCTCCATATCAGACAAAAACTCCTTACTATTGGCTTTAAAGCAGTCCATTACATTCCCCCTCCTACCTCATCCCTCTTCCCGCCTTCCATCACCCAGCCCAAATATTTTCCTCCTCTGTTGCTAACCTTCTCACTATGCCTCCATCTCGCCTGTCTCGCTGCCAACCGCTGGCCCATGTCCTGCCTCTGACCTGGAATGCCCTCCCTCCTCAAATCTGCCAGACAATGACTCTCCCCTCATTCAAAGCCTTACTGAAGGCCCATCTCCTCCAACAGGCCTCCCCAGACTAAGCCCCACTTTTCCTCATCTCCCACTCCTTTCCTCATCATCCTGACTTGCTCCCTTTGTTCTTCCCCCCACTTCCCAGCCCCACGGCACTTATGTATATACCTATAATTTTATTTGTTTGTATTGATGCCTGCCTCCCCTCTTCTAGACTGTGAGCTCCTTGTGGGAAGGGATTGTCACTCCATATTGTTGTATTGTTCTTTCCCAAGTGTTTAGTACAGTGCTCTGCACACAGTAAGTGCTTAATAAATATGATTGAATGAACGGGGGAATGAAGGTAAGGAGGGGGAAGAAGAGAAGGGAGGAGGAAGGAGGAAACGGGAGAATGGGAACGGAAGATGGGGGAATGGAAAGGAGAAGGGAAGAGGAAGTAGGGAGAATAGAGGAAGGAAGATAAAGAGGGGAAAGAAGAGAAGGAGGAAGAAGGGAGATTGGGGGAAGGAAGATAGGAAAGGGGGAAGAAGGGAAGGGGGAGGTGAAAGCCGTGGTGGGGGAAAGAGGAATGAAGGGGGAAAAAGAGGAGAGAGGATGAAACTACAGGGAGAAGACCAAACTTGGAGGCATGTCCACCGTGAACAATTCCTCCTCCTCTCAGAATGCCCCTAGAGAAGCAGCGTGGCTCAGTGAAAACAGCACGGGCTTTGGAGTCTGAGGTCATGGGTTCAAATCCCGGCTCCGCCAACCATCAGCTGTGTGACTTTGGGCAAGTCACTTAACTTCTCTATGCCTCAGTTACCTCATCTGTAAAATAGGGACTAAAACTGTGAGCCCCCCGTGGGACAACCTGATCACCTTGTAACCTCCCCAGTGCTTAGAACAGTGCTTTGCACATAGTAAGCGCTTAACAAATACCATCACCATCATCAACTCGGTTCAGAAATCTGCCAACTGTCACCATGCCTGATGTCACTCCATCAGAGTGGCTTGTGATGCTGTGGGCAGCATAGGTTGGGGGAGAGTTTAGCAGAAAAAGCTAGTGCCAACAGCAAAGTCAAAATGGTTCCACCCCCGGCCCGGAGGGGAAAGCTTCAGGAGGAAGTCAGCGGCGAGGAAACTCTCTCCCCCTGAAACACTCCCCCTCCTCTTTGCTGTCCTAGCCTGGCCGTGCTTCCCCATCACAGATGGGGTCCAGGGACAATTTTCCACCACATGGGAGAGATGTGGCATTCAACTGGCCCCAGCAGCCAGGTGGCAGCCAGGATTTGAGGGAAAAGTGTTAGTTTTAAGGGAGGACGTTCCTTTCGATGTCTGTCTGGACTGCTCCAACACCCCACAAGGACCTCAACGGTTTTCCCTCAATAGTTTCAGCCAGTCAGTTGATTGTATTAACTGAGTACTTACTGTGTGCACTTGAGAGAGTACAATAAAACAGACACATTCCCGATCCACAACGAGCTTACAGTCTAGAGGGGGAGATGGACACAAATATAAATAAATGACAGATACGTATGTAAGTGCTGTGGGGCTGGGAGGAGGAGATGAATAAAGGGAGCAAGTCAGGGTGACACAGAAGGGAGCAGGACAAGAGGAAAGGAGGGCTTAGTCAGGGAAGGCCTCTTGGAGGAGATGAAGCTCTGAAGGTGGGGAGAATAATTGTCTGTCGGATATGAAGAGGGAGGGCATTCCAGGCCAGAGGCAGAATGCGGGTGAGAGGTTGGGGCGAAATAGATGAGATAGAGGTACAGTGAGTAGGCTGGCATTAGACGAGTAAAGTGCACGGGATGTGTTATAGTAAGAGAGCAGTGAGGTGAGGTAGGAGGGAGTAAGGTGATTGACTGCTTTAAAGGTGATGCTGAATATCCCACGGTCCTTCGGTGGGGTAACAACACCTGAACAGGCCTTGTTCTCAGAGATTCACTGTCACTGATGAAAAGCAGCAGCTTGTAGTTAGGTGGGCATTGAGACGAATGATGGGGAAGCCACCCTCCCGACCGTGCCACGACCAGTGGGGTCATCCTTGATGGAGAAGACATGGGGGGCATCGATCTGGATGCAGCAGCCCCATTTCTGGTAGTTCTGCCTCCATTGTCTCCCACAAACCCTCACCCTTTCGTTCCACTCCCAACTCTAAACAGAAAGTGGACAGGTTTTAGACTTTGTTGCCCCATCTCATTTCAGCCCCAGCTGTAGAGCAAAGCGAATTGTCAAAGGTCTGAAAATCAGTCTCTGCCCCCTGAAGTCCAAATCCCGGCTCTGCCACTTGCCTGCAGTGTGACCTTGGGCAAAAATTAAATAAAAATAAAAATAAACTGGGGATCCAATACCTGTTCTCCCTACTTATGGGACTGTGAGAACCGTTAGGGACAGGAATGATGATGATGATGATGGCATTTATTAAGCGCTTACTATGTGCAAAGCACTGTTCTAAGCACTGGGGAGGTTACAAGTTTACAAGCCCACAGAGAGCTCACAGTCTTCAACCCCCTTTTACAGGTGAGGGAACTGAGGCACAGAGAAGTTAAGTGACTTGCCCAAAGTCACACAGCTGACAAGTGGCGGAGCCGGGATTTGAACCCATGACCTCTGACTCCAAAACCCGGGCTCTTTTCCACTGAGCCACGCAACCCAAGTATCCCAGCACTCAGTACAGTACTTGGTACATAGTAAGTGCTTAATATTATCATTATTATTATTTTATTTTTATTATTATCATGACCCAATGTGCAATGGGGCATGCAGGTGACCAGGCCTTCCTTCTAACAGTGACGTAACTATTGAAAGGCAGGGCTGTTGTCTCCCCCCCCTAAGACTTTAAGTCCATTGTGGGGAGGGAACATGTCTACCCACCCTGTTGTATTGTACTGTCCTAGGCACTTAGTACAGTTCTCGACACACCACAAGCACCATTGATTGATGGATTGATTTGGCATAGCCCTGAAGAGCATAGTTCCAGGAAAATCCTTGCCTATTGACACTAAATGGAAATCAGACACATCATCCCTGCCCTGCTTTATGAATGAGTCTCAATCTTTGGAGCAGCTAGGGTAGCACATTCCAATGGCTCCTTTTAAACTGTGAAAACACACGATGGCTCTGGCATTGGATGGGGGTTGGTGAGGAGGAGAGGGGGCACATCCAAGCACATAAAGTAGGATTCCGGTCTTATCCTCTGACTCCAGAAATACCTTCCATCTCCCTATAAAATCAAGAGTGGAAATCCGGATTCTCACTCTAGGGTTGTCACTGGATCCGTGACGGAGAGACATTTTCCTTGAATGTGACTCTAGAGATGGAGGACTGCGGCACAGTGCGACGTGGCGGGATATTCCTCCCCGGCCAGCTAATAAGCTGACACAATCCGGCCACTGCCCTAAAACCACGATATGGAGGCCAGGGCAACCGGATGCTTAGACACATGTTCTTTCACTGTTGGGTTTCTCTCTGGGTTTCTGTCCAGAAGACCACCAAGGGGGTCTTTTATGACTGGACCCCATAGCCCTCCTGTGGCCTCCGTGCCCTTACAATGAAGCCAGGAACAGAGGGTCCCCTGAGGATGAGGAGCGAGACAAGGGAGTTTGCCAAGAGGGGTCACATCAGATGCCCCCTCTAGACTGTAAGCTCATTGCGGGCAGGGAATGTGTCTGTTATAGTGTTATATTCACGAGAAGCAGCGTGGCTCAGTGGAAAGAGCCTGGGCTTTGGAGTCAGAGGTCATGGGTTTGAATCCCAGCTCTGCCAATTGTCAGCTGTGTGACTTTGGGCAAGTCACTTCACTTCAAGCGCTTAGTACAGTGCTCTGCACACAGTAAGCACTCAATAAATATGATTGATTCTCTGTGCCTCAGTTACCTCATCTGAAAAATGGGGATTAAGCCTGTAAGTCCCCCGTGGGACAACCTGATCACCTTGTAACCTCCCCAGCGCTTAGAACATTGCCATGCATATAGTAAGCGCTTAATAAATGCCATCATCATCATCATCACATTTTGCTCTCCCAAGCATTTAATAAAGTGCTCTACACACAGTAAGCGCTCAATAAATACAATCGACTGACTGACAATCCAACCTCTCCTCTGCATCGACCATGTACTTGGCTTTGGAAACCTTAACCAAACACTTAGAGATTATTATTGAGCCCTTACCGCATGTGGAGCGCTGTACTGAGCGCTTGGGAGAGTGCGATTTGACAGAGCTAGTAGACACGTTCCCTATCCAAAAGGACCTTACAGCCTTCAGGATGTTTACCCCAAACTTGCAGATGTAGACATTAATGATAGCATTTGTTAAGTGCTTATTAAATGTCAAGAACTGTACTAAGCGCTAGAGTAGATATAATCTAATCAGGTTGGCCACAGTCCCTGTCCCACATGGGGTTCACACGCTTTACCCTTATTTTACAGATAAGGTCCCTGAGGCCCAGAGAAATGAAGTGACTTGCCCAGGGTCACACAACAGACAAGTGGTGGTGCCAGGATTAGAACCCAGATCCTTCTGACCCCCCAGGCCCGGGCTCTATCCACTAGGCCACGCTGCCGGCAGAGGAAGAAGAAGGCGGAGGAGGAAAAGCGCAGGAGTGAGTAATGGGGAAGAAGCAGCTTGGCTCAGTGGAAAGAGCCTGGGCTTTGGAGTCAGAGGTCAAGGATTCAAATCCCGGCTCTGCCACTTGTCAGCTAGGTGACTCTGGGCAAGTCACTTCACTTCTCTGGGCCTCAGTTCCCTCATCTGTCAAATGGGGATGAAGACTGTGAGCCTAGCGCTTAGAACAGTGCTTTGCACATAGTAAGCGCTTAATAAATGCCATCATTATTATTATTATTATTATTAAGAAGCCAGGAGGGGACTGGAGGCGAGAGTTTTTTGCCCAACCAGTTATGACCATCAGTCGTGGCCACTCCGATTTCTTGCTCAGGTGGGTTTGCCACTGTGACGATGGGGAGAGCTTGGGGAAGCCAGTCCTTCATATATACTGTGTCCCCAAATGGTCACTAGTGGGTTGTTGTCCCTATTTTCCTGTCCTGTCATATGCTGTTGAGTTGGCTGTGACCCATGGCGACTCCATGGACGCATCTCTCCCAGAAAGCCCCACTCTCCATCTGCCATCATTCTGGTAGTGTATCCCTTGAGTTTTCTTGATAAAAATGTGGAAGGGGTTTACCACTGCCTTCTTCCATGCAGTAAACCCGAGTCTCTGCCCTCGACTCTCTCCCACGCTACTGCTGTCCAGCACGGGTGAGTTTTGACTTGAAGCAGATTGCCTTCCACTCTCCAGCCACTGCCCAAGCTAGGAACTGAATGGGTATGCCTCTGCTTGACTCTCCTTCCTGAGCTGAGACTGGTAGAGTACAGGAAGCCCTCCAGGTGCGTCCCTGAGAGGGGGTCCCTATTTTACAGAAGGGAAAATTGAGTGTCGGCATCGTGAAGTTGGCTTGCCCCGTGTCTCAGAGCTGCAGATTAGGAGAAGACTCTTTTATTCTAGACTGTGAGCCCGTTGTTGGGTAGGGACCGTCTCCATATGTTGCCGACTTGTACTTCCCAAGCTATTAGTACAGTGCTCTGCACACAGTAAGCGCTCAATAAATACGACAATGAATGAATGAATCTGGAAGCTCTTACTTCGGATCGCTTATGATGTAAACCCAGTGTGGACAGAGATTGTCTATTGCTGAACTGTACTTTCCAAGTGCTTAGTACTGTGCTCTGCACACAGTAAGCACTCAATAAATGTGAGTGAATGAATGATGAGAAGCAGCGTGGCTCAGTGGAAAGAGAACAGGCTTTGGAGTCAGAGGTCATGGGTTCAAATCCCGGCTCCACCAATTGTCAGCTGTGTGACTTGGGCAAGTCAACTTAACTTCTCTGTGCCCCAGTTACCTCATCTGTAAAATGGGGATTAAGACTGTGGGCCCCATGTGGGACAACCTGATCACCTTGTAACCTCCCCAGTACTTAGAACAGTGCTTTGCACATAGTAAGTGCGTAATAAATGCCATTATTATTATTATTATCATTATTATTATTATGAGGGTATTTGATAAGTACTCACTATATGCCAAGTATTGTACTAAATGCGGGGGTTACAAGATACTCAGGTCAGACACAGTTCCTGCCCCACACGGGGCTCACAGTCTAAGTGGAAAGAACAGGGATTGTAATCTCCATTCTACAGTGGAGGAAGTTGAGGCCCAGAGAAATTAAGTGACTTCCCAAGATCACCCAGCAGGCAAGTGGCAGAACCGGGATTAGAACCCAAGTCCTATGACTCCCTGCCTGGCTCTTTCCACTAGGCCACCCTGCTTCCCAATGGTCTGCTTTTTTTAGATAATTCCAAAGCAACGACGAAGCAGCCTATAATTTGGAGCGCTAGGTTTGGGAAACGAACAAAGTGTCCAAAAGACACTAACCCTGCCTGCAAAGAGCTTTTCTGCCTAATGGAATCCAGCGGCAGCAGGCTCTGCTTACCACCAACGCAAACAATTCCTAAACAAATTCAAACGCTCTGCCTCATTTACCGTATGAACTCCTTCAGTCCTTGCCACCAGTGGTATTTGAGCATTATTTCAGAGATGGGTTGAGACTTTCCACAGCTGAAGGGGACAAGTGAACTCTCTTTCAAAGACCCTGGGAGTTTGGGGTAACGTGTTCCAGGAAATGAAGATTAAGGGAACCAAACAGCGTGCTCACTCTGCGGCTCAGTAAAAGCAGCTCACTTTCTCTTCGGCTGTGAATGTTGTTGGAATGGTTCCCAACCAAAAACTCAGCACCAATAGGCGGGAGCAAATTTCTGAGGCTAACCCCAGCCATCAGAGGATATTATTTTGACTCACAGCCCTGAGTGATCATGACCACACATTAGGTGCCCACACCACGGAGACATGCATTAGCACCCAGCCTGGGTGAGTAGATGGGTTGTGAGGTGGTAACTACCTACTTGGGCTCTCTTGTCCCCTGATATTGCTTGGAGCAGTCCATCTGATAAGATAATCAATCAATCAGCTGTAGAGAAGCAGCGTGGCTCAGTGAAAAGAGCACTGGCTTTGGAGTCAGAGGTCGTGGGTTCATACCCCTGCTCTGCCGATTGTCAGCTGTGTGACTTTGGGCAAGTCACTTAACTTCTCTGTGCCTCAGTTACCTCATCTGTAAAACGGGGATGAAGACTGTGAGCCCCCCGTGGGACCACCTGATCACCGTGTAACCTCCCAGTGCTTAGAACAGTGCTTTGGACATAGTAAGCGCTTAATAAATGCCATCATTATTATTATAATTATTATTTATTGAGCATTGTTGTGTGGAGAGCACTGATCTAAGTGCTTGGGGGAGTATAACATAACAGAGTTGCTAGACACGTTCTCTGCCCACAGCAACCTTACAGTCTATAGGGGGAGACAGGCATTAATGTTAATAAATAAATTATGGATGTGTACATAAATGCTGTGAGACGGAGGGAGGGGTGACTAAAGGGAGAAAGTCCAAGTGCAAGGGAGATACAGAAGGGAGCCCACTGTTGGGTAGGGACTGTCTCTATATGTTGCCAACTTGTACTTCCCAAGCGCTTAGTACAGTGCTCTGCACACAGTAAGCACTCAATAAATACGATTGATTGATTGAAGAAGAAAGGAGAAGCAGGCCTAAACAGCCAGGGAAGGCCTCTTGGAGGAGATCTGCTTTCAAGAAGGCAGAGAAGCAGCGTGGCTCCGTGGAAAAAGCCTGGGCTTGGGAGTCAGAGATCATGGGTTCTAATCCCGGCTCCACCACTTGTCAGCTGTGTGACTTTGGGCAAGTCACTTAACTTCTCTGGGCCTCATTTACCTCATCTGTACAATGGGGATTAAGACTGTGAGCCCCATGTGGGACAACCTGATTACCTTGTAACCCCCCCCCCCCCCAGTGCTTAGAACAGTGCTTTGCACATAGTAAGCTCTTAACAAATGCCATTATCATTATTATTATTTGAAGGTGGGGAAAGTGATTGTCGGACATGAAGAGGGAGGGTGTTTCAGGCCTGAGGCAGGTTGTGGGCAAGAGGTCAGTTGCAAGATAGATGAGACTGAGGTCTAGTGAGTGGGTTGGCATTGGAGGAGCGAAGTCTGTGGGCTGGGTTGTAGAAGGAAATCAATCAATCAATCAATCAATCGTATTTATTGAGCGCTTACTATGTGTAGAGCACTGTACTAAGCGCTTGGGAAGTACAAATTGGCAACACATAGAGACAGTCCCTACCCAACAGTGGGCACACAGTCTAAAAGGGGGAGACAGTGAACAGAACCAAACATACCAACAAAATAAAATAAAATCAGGGAGGTAGGGGAGGAGGGGGTAATGTAATTGAGTGCTAAAGCTGATAGAGAGGAGTTTCTGTTTGATTTGGAGGTAGATGGGCAACCATTGGCAGTCTCTGAGGGGTGGGGAAACACGGACTGAACGTATTTGTAAAAGCATGACCTAGCGGTTAAAATACAGGCCTGGGGGTCAGAAGGACCTGGGTTCTAATCCTGGCCCTGCCACTTATTTGCTGTGTTTCCTTGGGCAAGTCACTTCGCTTCTCTAGTTTCTAGACTGTGAGCCTGCTGTTGGATAGGGACCGTCTCTATATGTTGCCAACTTGTACTTCCCAAGCGCTTAGTACAGTGCTCTGCACACAGTAAGCGCTCAATAAATACGATTGATTGATTGATTCTCTGGGCCTCTGTTTCCTCATCTGTAAAATGGGGATTAATAATAATAATAATAATAATAATGGCATTTATTAAGTGCTTACTATGTGCAAAGCACTGTTCTATGCGCTGTGGGGGGGATACAAGGTGATCAGGTTGTCCCACGTGGGGCTCACAGTCTTAATCCCCATTTTACAGATGAGGTAACTGAGGCCCAGAGAAGTGACGTGACTTGCCCAAAGTCACAGAGCTGACAAGTGGCAGAGCTGGGATTTGAACCCATGACCTCTGACTCCAAAGCCCGGGCTCTTTCCACTGAGCCATGCTGCTTACCTAATTAAGGCTGTGAGCGCCATGTGGGACATGGACTTTGTCCGACCCGATCACCTTGCATCCACCGTAGCGCTTAGAACAGTACCTGGTATATAGTAAGCACTTAACAAACATCATTAAAAAAAAAAAAAAGATCCAGGCAGCAGATTTCATGCCATTTGAACCAGTTTCTCCTACTAGGCTTCCTGCCTTAGGAATAATAATATTTTTTAAAATGGTATTAGTTAAATGCTTACTATGTACCAAGCACTGTACTAAGGACTGGGTTTTATATATATATATATATATATATATATATATATATATATATATATATATATATATAAAACCACTGGGATGCGATATATATATATATATATATATATATATATATCAGAGAAGCAGCGTGGCTCAGTGGAAAGAGCCCGGGCTTTGGAGTCAGAGGTCTTGGGTTCGAATCCCGGCTCCGCCACATGTCTGCTGTGTGACCTTGGGCAAGTCACTTAACTTCTCTGAGCCTCAGTTACCTCATCTGTAAAATGGGGATTGACTGTGAGCCCCACGTGGGACAACCTGATCACGCTGTATCCCCCCCAGCACTTAGAACAGTGCTTTGCACATAGTAAGCGCTTAACAAATGCCATCATTATTATTATTATATACAGGATAACTGGGTCAGGCTCAGTCCCTATTCCAGGTGATACACAGTCTAAAAGCGGAGGTAGAACCGCTATTTAAATCCCCATTTTACAGCTGATGAAACTGAGGCACAGAGAAATTAAGTGATTCATCAAAGATCCCACAGCAGGCGAGTGGCAGGAATCCGGGTCTCCTGACTCCCTGGACTCTTTCCTCCAGGCCGTGCTCCTTTTTAGTGCTACGGCTCCACAGTGACCCTCAGGATCCCTATCGGCATCTTTTCTAGAATGACCTCTTGGCTTGCCTCCCATCCCTTGCTTTTCTGGAAACGCAGCACCCACGTTCCTGGCTCAGGCAGGGCTTAATTAAAGCCAAGACAAAAGCCAAGATGAAAGAACCCAGCCATGCCATATTTTATGGGCTCTCATCTGGGTCAGCTATTTTCAGTTTTGCTGTCGTCACCATCATCATCATCCTCTTCATTGAAAAAACACGTCTGAAGACCTACTGAGAGCAACTGGAGAGAAATCTCGTATAAGAAACAGTCTCCAATGTCGGCTGATCTGATAACCTCATCAGATGCCCCCCTCCCTCTCCACTAGAGCCCTGTTGTCCCCTGAGAAGAGTGAGCTATCTTTTGCATGAGCAAACTACTGCTACTTTTAGAGCAACTTTTGGATATTGTTACAGGGTGAATGCATTTTAAAGGAGCTTAGCTAATAGGTTTATCAATCATCATCATGTCGTATTTATTGAGCGCTTACTGTGTGCAGAGCACTGGATTAAGCGCTTGGGAAGTACAAGTTGGCAACATATAGAGACAGTCCCTACCCAACAGTGGGCTCACAGTCTAAAAGGGGGAGACAGAGAACAAAACCAAACATACTAACAAGATAAAATAAATAGAATAGATATGTACAAGTAAAATAAATAAATAGAGTAATAAATATGTACAAACATATATACATATATACAGGTGCTGTGGGGAAGGGAAGGAGGTAAGATGGGGGGATGGAGGGGGGACGAGGGGGAGAGGGGGAGAGTTCATATCTAGTGAACACTTACTGGGAGCAGAGCACTGTTCTAAGTGGTTGGGAGCGTATACTAAAACAGAGTTGGCCCGTTCCCTGCCCACAGTGAGCTTACAGTCTAGAGGGGGAGACAGACATTAATATAAATAAATGAATTATTAATTAGAGTTAGAGTTATTATTAACTATAAATAAATGAATTATAAATGAATTAGTGTCAGGCACCGTACTAATTGCTGGGGTAGATACAAGTTAGTCCATGTCCTTGTCCCATGACAAAGTATTAATCCCCATTTTACAGGTGAGGTAACTGAGGCACAGAGAAGTAAAGTGACTTGTCCAAGTCACACAGCAGAGAAGTGGCAGAGCCAAGATTAGATAAGCACTGGGTAGTTAAGGGTGGAGTGAATAAAGGAAACAAATCAAAATGCGAGGGTGACACCAAAAGGAGTGGGAGAAGAGAAAATGATGGCTTAGTTGGGAAAGACCTCTTGGAGGAGATGTGCCTTCAATAAGGCTTTGAAAGGGGGGACAGTGATGGTAAGTCGGATATGAAGGGGGAGAGAGTTTTGGGACAGAGGCAGGATGTGAGCGAGGGGTCGGTGGCGAAACAGATGAAATTAAGATACAATGAGTAGGTTGGCTTTAGACGAGCAAAGAGTGCAGGTTTGGTTAGAGTAGGAAATCAGAGAGGTAAGGTAGGAGGGGACAAAGGTGACTGAGTGTTTTAAAGCTGATGGAAAGGAGTTTCTGTTCGATGACTGAGGTGGATGAACCTGAAGTTCTTGAGGAGTGGGGAAACACGCACTGAACGGTTTTGTAGAAAAATGATCTGGGCAGCAGAGTGAAGTAAGGACTGGAGTGGGGAGGGACAGGAGGCATGACGGTCAGCGAGGAGGCTGATACAGTAATCAAGGTGGGAAAGAATAAGTGCTTGGATCAATATGGTAGCAATTTGGATGGAGAGGAATGGGGGACTTTAGTAATGCTACATTTTTTTATTTTAACTAGGCCTCCCTCACCCAGGAGGTATCTAGGGACTGAATCACCAAAACCAGCATTCTTTTCAGCAAGTCCAGCGGAAACAGTTGCTTCTCCCAAGTGAGTGGGTGAGCAGGCTAGTAGCTATTTGGAAGGCTGCTTCCAGTAGATTTCCTAATTCTGTCTCACGATTCCCCCTGGGTGTAGTCAGGTCTAGCTTTTCCATTTAATCCATTGATCACTGAGTGCTTACCATTTGCAGAGCACTGCACTAAGTGCTTGGGAAAATACAATGCGAGAGTTGGTAGGCAGGACAGTCTACGGGAGAGGCAGACATTAAAATAGATTATAGTGAGGGACGATAGTAGAGGAGAAGAATAATTACAAAAGTACTGTGGGGTTGGGGTGAATATCAAAGTGCTTTAAGCCAACTAGACCACTAAGATGCAATTATGGCGGAGGCACCTCTTTCCAACTTTCTCCAACTTCTGCTTCTCATCTGGTGGGTTCAACTGTTTCTCCGTCTTCCTTCCTTTCAATTAGGGCATTGCAATGTCTTTTTTTAAAAAATAGTTTTTGTTAAAGCACTTACTATGTGTCAGGCACTGTACTAAGTGCTGGGGTAGATACAAGTTAGTCCATGTCCATGTCCCATGACAAAGTATTAATCCCCATTTTACAGATGAGGTAACTGAGGCACAGAGAAGTAAAGTGACTTGTCCAAGTCACACAACAGGGAAGCGGCAGAGCCAAGATTAGAAGCCAAGGCCTTCCGACTTGCAGGCCCAAGCTCTATCCATTAGGCCACTCTGTCTTCAGCTGGGCCAGACTATAGTCTTAAATCCATTCCACGCAGAAGGGACCCCAGAAAAATTTAACTGGGGAAATCCTTTTGGAGAGGATGGGATTTCGGGAGGGCTTTGAAGATGGGGAGAACCCCATCTTTGACGGGGTCAAAGTCCAGGCAAGAGAAAAGACAGGAGGAATGGGTTGGAGGGCGGAGAATCATGAGCGAGGCCCAGAGAGAAGGTTAGCTTGGGACACCTCTCCCCACTCCTCAAATATATGTTGCCAATTTGTACTTCCCAAGCACTTAGTACAGTGCTCTGCACATAGTAAGCGCTCAATAAATACGATTGATGATGATGATGAAATATCTCCAATCCAATTCCCGCCACTTGATTTTTCTTACCTTAGTCCCTCAGTCCTAGCTCCTTGTAGGTCAGGGAATGTGACTGCCAACTCCGTTCTGTTGAACTCTCCCAAGGGCTTAGCATGGTGCTCTGCAAAGAGTCAGTGCTCAATGACTATCATTGATTGATTGATTGAAATTCGACTCAGTTTCCCTTTCCCAGAGTCACCCTTAGGTTGTGAGCTCCAAGATAATTGGAACAATTGTGATATTTGTTAAATGTTTACCAGGTGCCAGGCACTGTTTTATGTGCTGGGATAGATAGGAGATGATTGGGTTGAACACAGTCCCTGTTCCACACAGGGCTCACAGTCTTAATCCCGGCTCCACCACCTATCAGCCGTGTGACTTTGGGCAAGTCACTTAATAATAATTATAGCAATAATAATACTGGCATTTATTAAGCACTTACTATGTGCAATGCACTGTTCTAAGTGCTGGGGAGGTTACAAAGTGATCAGATTGTCCCGGGGGCGCTCACAGTCTTCATTCCCATTTTTAAAGATGAGGTAACTGAGGCACAGAGACGTTAAGTGACTTGCCCAAAGTCACACAGCTGACAATTGGCGGAGCTGGGATTTGAACCCATGACCTGTGACTCCAAAGCCTGTGCTCTTTCCACTGAGTTACGCTGCTTCCCTCATCTGTAAAATGGGGATTAAGACTGTGAGCTCACATGGGACAAGCTGATTACCTTGTATCTCCCCCAGTGCTTAAAACAGTGCTTGGCACATAGTAAGTGCTTAACAAATACCAGTATCATTATTATTAACCCCCATTTTACAGATGAGGGAACGGAGGCACAGAGAAGTTAAGCGACTTGCCTGAGGTCACACAGTAGACAAGTCACGGAGCTGGGAATAGAACCCAGGCTCTTCTGACTCCCACGCTTGTGACCTATTCACTAGGCCATGGTATTTGATTTGATTATCGTATATTCATTCAATCGTATTTATTGAGCACTTACTGTGTGCAGAGTACTGTACTAAGCGCTTGGGAAGTACAAACTGGCAACATATAGAGATGGTCCCTACCCAACAACAGGCTCACAGTCTACCCAACACCACCACAGAACCCAGCTGAACGTCTTTCCAGAGCCAAGAATAAATCATTCTGCTCCTAAGCCCCTGGCCTCGGGCTCCGGGTAGTCTAGCCTGCCTCCCAGGCAGCCCCGCAGCACTTATCTACATATCTGTAATTTATTTATATTAATGCCCGTCTCCCCATCTAGATTGTAAGCTTGTTATGTGTAGGGAATGTGCCTCTTTATTGTTCTATTGCACTCTCCCAAGCACTTAGTATAGTGCACGGCACACAGTAAGTGCTCAGTACATACGACTGACTGACTGACTCTGGCTCCCCAAGATTTCCCTGAAACACCATGTCCTGCCACGCCACTCAGGCCCACTCTCTCCCCTCTGCCATACAGCAGAACCCATTTTGCACAGGGATGTGTGCAGGGAACTTGTCGGAAGCTTTGGGGGAATTTTCCCTAGCGCTTAGCCCAGTGCATTGCCCTTAATGGACACTCATTAGTACCATCCCTACTACCGCCAACAAACCGGGATCGAGTTGCAGTGTCTTCATCCTCCCCGCATATCCCCGCCACTTTTCCTTCCCGCTCTCTAACGATAGTCATAATTAGGGCACTGATTGCTAATCAGGAAGAGAAACCCTTCAACTACCTTAAGCTAGTTGGGACTGGGCAATCCTGGGGGATGGGATGCAGTATGGCCCAGTAGAAACAGCCAGGGACTGGAAGTTTTCCCCGACTGCCCTGACAAGACTTGATGGACTGGTTTCGGGGTACCTCACAAGGGGCGTTAATTTTACTCGGGGCCTCAATAGCAGGAAGGGCCTGCTCCCTCTGGAAGAAGCTGAAGGTTTGGCCTGGCTTTTCTCTATTGCCTCCTGTGTGGTGGCCCAGAGGAGGAAGGAGCCGATCTGCAAATAGAGCTGTGGCCGCCACTTTATTCCCTGGAGACAGTCGAGCTGCCGTCTTTGAGGAAGCAGGAGATTTCTGCCAACTCCTGCATCCCCTCTCCTCCCCTCTTGCCCCAACAAGGACATTCGGCTTGGGTGGGGGCCGTCTACCTGTGCCCAGCACTGCTTCGATGTTGGCAGTTTGGGCCTGGGAACCCAAATCCCTGTGATAGGACTCAGTAGGTGCTTCAAAAGAAACAGATCTTTTTCTGTGGTACACTGCATTTCCCCTTCTTGTTGCTGTGGGGAACCACACTCTGTAATGGGCTTTGGAGAAGGAGGAGGAGGAGCAACATTCACTAGTGGATAGGGCACAGGCCTGGAATTCAGAAGGACCTGGGTTCTAATCCTGACTCAGCCACTTGTCTGCTAGTGACCTCAGGCAAGTCATTCATTCATACAATCGTATTTATTGAGCGCTTACTGTGTGCACAGCACTGTACTAAGCACTTGGGAAGTCCAAGTTGGCAAAATATAGAGACAGTCCCTACCCGACAGCGGGCTCACAGTCTAGAAGGGGGAGACAGATAACAAAACAAAACATATTAACAAAATAAAATAAATAGAATAGTAAATATTCATTCATTCATTCATTCAATCGTATTCCTTGAGCACTTACTGTGTGAAGAGCACCGCACTAAGCGCTTGGGAAGTCCAAGTTGGCAACATACAGAGACGGTCCCTACCCGACAGCGGGCTCACAGTCTAGAAGGGGGAGACAGACGACAAAACAAAACATATTAACAAAACAAAATTAATAGAATAATAAATATGTACAAGTAAATATCCACCCCAGTGCTTAGTACAGTGCCTGGCACATAGTAAGTGCTTAATTTAATATGTTTTGTTCTCTGTCTCCCACCTCTGTGCCTCAGTTACCTCTGCTGTAAAATAATAATAATAATAATGGCATTTATTAAGCACTTACTATGTGGAAAGCACTGTTCTAAGCGCTGGGGAGGTTACAAGGTGATCAGGTTGTCCCATGAGGGCTCACAGTCTTAATCTCCATTTTACAGATGAGGATGGGGATTTTACAGATAAAATGGGGATAAGACTGTGTGACCCTCGTGGGATGTGGACTGTGTCTAACCTGATTACCCTGTATCTTTCTCAGCACTTAGAACAGTTTGTGGCACATAAGAAGCGCTTAATAAATACTGTTAAAAAAAAGGAGGAGGGAGAGGAGGAAAAAGAGAAGGAGGAGGTGGAAAAAAAAGAGAAGGAGGGGAAGAGGGGAGGAGGCAGAGGTGGGAGCAGGGCTAGGTGGGGGGAAACAAGTAGCTGATTCTAGCCCCAGTCTGGCCAATTCGAACTTTTTTTCCCGCTTTGGGAGATTATGATTTGGGAATGGCAATAGGTAGGAGGAAATTCCCAGGAAACTTTGAAGCGCGCTCTGTTAGGAACTGCAGCCATCTTGTGATAGGATGCTCATGGGTTGTACTGCTTCTCAATTTCGGGGTGTGTGTGTGTACGGCCTAGGAGAAAAAGCCCAGGCCTGAGATCCTGGCTCTGCCAAATGCTTGCTGGGTGGCCTTGGGCAATTAATCAATCAATCGTATTTATTGAGCGCTTACTGTGTGCAGAGCAATGTACTAAGCGCTTGGGAAGTACAAGTCGGCAACACATAGAGACAGTCCCTACCCAACAGTGGGCTCACCGTCTAGAAGGGGGAGACAGAGAACAAAACCAAATATACTAACAAAATAAAATAAATAGAATAGATATGTACAAGATAAATAGAGTAATAAATATGTACAAACATATATAAATATATACAGGTGCTGTGGGGAAGGGAAGGAGGTAAGATGGGGGGATGGAGACGGGGACGAGGGGGAGAGGAAGGAAGGGGCTCAGTCTGGAAAGGCCTCCTGGAGGAGGTGAGCTCGCAGTAGGGCCTTGAAGGGAGGAAGTGAGCTAGCTTGGCGGATGGGCAGAGGGAGGGCATTCCAGGCCCGGGGGATGACGTGGGCCGGGGGTCGATGGCGGGACAGGCGAGAACGAGGCCACGAGAACGAGTCATTTCCCAAATTGTTGCCAATTTGTACTTCCCAAGCGCTTAGTACAGTGCTCTGCACATAGTAAGCGCTCAATAAATATGATTGATGATGATGATGATGAAGTGACTTCACTTCTCTGTGCCTCAGTTCTACTTACTTAGTAAGTTCTCCTTACTTAGACTTTGAACCCCAGGCAGGACAGGGACTGTGTCCAATCTAATTCACATGTATCTACCCCAGTGCTTAGAAGAGCACTTGACACATAGTGAGGGCTTAACAAATAGCATTCGAGAAAAATCCCAAACGGATGTTGTTATGGCAGTTAAGACAGATGAAAGACTTCAGCAAGTTTTTCCAAAGTGGGGCTCCCTCTAAGCCCCTCATCGACTCCTCCACCTTCTGGGCCATCGCTCAAGAAGAGAGAAGCAGTGTGGCTTACTGGATAGAGCACGGGCCTGGGGGTCAGAAGGCCATGGGTTCTAATCCTGGGCCCACCACATGTCTGCTCTGCGACCTTGGGCAAGTCATGTGGCTCAGTGGAAAGAGCACAGGCTTTAGGAGTCAGAGGTCATGCGTTCAAATCCCAGCTCTGCCAACCGTCAGCTGTGTGACCTTGGACAAGTCACTTAGCTTCTGTAAAATGGGGATTAAGATGTGAGCCCCACCTGGGGCAACCTGGTCACCTTGTATCCCCAGAGCTTAGAACGGTGCTTTGCACATAGTAAGTGCTTAACAAATCCCATCATTATTATTACTATTATCACTCTGTGACTCAGTTACCTCATCTGTAAAAGGGGGATTAAGACTGTGAACCCCATGTGGGACAGGGGACTGTGTCCAACCTGATTAACCTGTATCTATCCCAACACTTAGAACAGTGCTTGGCACATAGTAAGTGCTTAACAAGTGTTACTATTATTATTGTTGTATCATTATTATATCCCAAATGCTTAAACCTTCTCCCCACTCCCCGCAGGACTCCGATCCCAGATAACATATGTTACCTTTTTAATATATTCATTCATTCAATCTGTGTGCAGAGCACTGTACTAAGCACTTGGGAAGTACAAGTCGGCAACATACAGAGACGGTCCCTACCAAACAACGGGCTCACAGTCTGGAAGGGGGAGACAGACAACAAAACAAAACATGGAGACAGGTGTCAAAATTGTCAGAACAAATAGAATTAAAGCTATATGCACATCATTAACAAAATAAATTGAATAGTATAGTAGAATAGTATAAGCAGAATAGAATAGTAAATATGTCCATGTATAAATATATGTGGGCCCACTCTTCTCCCACCCTGTCTACCACCCTATATGGCTCAATCCCTAATGGCTCCTTCCCCTCTGCCTTCAAGCATGCACACATTCCCCCGTTTCCCATCCTGCTGGCTGGCTCCAGGGCTTGCCCTGTGCTGAGGAGCTCATCAAATCTAAGTACACAGCCCAAAGGACTGGATTCCTCTCTATATGGGAACGTCAGTGAGAATGCAGTGTTCTTGGACTGTAAGCTCATTGTGGGCAGATATTATGTCTGTTTATGGTTATACTACACTCGCCCAAGTGCTTAGTTCAGTGCTCTGCACACGGTAAGCAATCAATAAATATGACTTGGAGGAAGAGAGGGTTGAAAAGAAAAAAGAGAAGACCAGGGCACTGGAAATGATCCTCAAGGCGAATCATTCACCTGTGGACCATCGAGACCTGACTGACGATCAGATTCTCCAAATCCATTTGTACCTTAGTTTGTTGCTCATCCTGTCCTCCCCTCACCTGCAAAATCCTCATTTTACCTCATCTATAAAATGGGGATTAAGACTGTGAGTCCCACGTAGGACACGGACTATAGCTTGTCTCTACCACAGCGCTTAGTAAAATGCCCAGCATATAACTAGATACTACAGGTTGCTTGGAGCTGTTCGCTGGTAACTGAGGTCCTGCAACAGTTGAGACTCCACTGTTTCCCATGTGGGAAGCATCTTTTTGGAACTTCCTGTCCAACACGAGAAACAGTCGGACGTCATCTTCTCCGGCTTCGTCTCGTGGCTTTAGGACAAATGGGCTCTGGTGGACTCTTTTCCCTTTAAATGTCCCATCCTCCCTCTCGGCGGAGGTTTAAACAATCCCAGGCAGGCGAGAGCTGGATTCCGCCATTTGAGACGTCTTTGCGTCCCGTCCTTTGTTCTCTCCGAGGCGGGAAAGGGCTGAGCGCTGCCGAAATGTAAGTCTCCCCTTCCCTCTTGATAAATTAAAACCGGTTCATGGGGAATTTAAATGTCAAATCATATCAAGGGCAAATGTCACGTTTGCACACAGTTTTTGAGAGCAAAGGGTCTTCTGCTTTTAAGGAGTGTAAATTCTATTGTTCTTAAGGAGCTTAAATCTTTGGCTCAGGGAAGCAGGTGCTTTGGGAAATCACAGGCAGCCAAAAGGTTTCTTTCCGAGGCAGGCGTGGGCAGGCAAACCTAGGTGATTTGGCCCATTCCATTCACCAATGCAGGCTCCTGTTGGCTTGAGGTTTTTGTGTGTTGGCCTTTTTGGGGAGCTGGGGAGCGGGGGGTTTCAGTGACAGCAATGCACCCGACTGATAGCAGTCTCTGGGACACGGTAGGCCTGGGGTGCCTCAGCATGGCTTATTTCAGGGTTTGCACGCAAGAAATACGTAACCAGCTTCACCAAAAGCCCATTTCAATCTCCCCTGCACAAACTGACTCGACTCCCCAGGGGAGATGAACTAATTTACATTGGCCAGTTCCTAGGAGTTTGTCAAATGTCAACACAAACCCCAAAGAATGTGATTCCTTTCCCTTCCTCTGTCTTACAGTCCCAAATATCCGGTCCACGGTTCCTGCCGGGAAGAAAACTACACCTCGTGGCGTTGGACTGGAGTTCTTGGGCCTTCTGATGGTATCGCTATCGGGGAGATAGGTGGAGGCAGCAATCAGAGGCCAGAAATCGACCTGAATGTTGATCCGGGCCTGCTGTTGGGATCTAGACTCCGGAAATGGGGAGGACAGCGGGGTTTAACAACTCAGGGAAGCCGACTACAGGGGAAAAGCTACCTGGCCCTGAGGCTAGGTGAGTTCTGGGCCTGTGCCAGAGTTGTGATCCGGATTAGGGCAGATCCCAGTGATGGTCGTGGCGATCGCAGCTGGAACACAGGATCCCAAGCGCTGAGTACAGTGCTCTGCACACAGTAAGCGCTCAATAAATACAACTGAATGAATGAACAAACCGGGGTCTAGAGCTGGTTTTGGGGGTGTGCCCAGCCCGCAAATTTTTAGT
Organism: Tachyglossus aculeatus; assembly: GCF_015852505.1. Lineage (NCBI taxonomy): Eukaryota > Metazoa > Chordata > Mammalia > Monotremata > Tachyglossidae > Tachyglossus > Tachyglossus aculeatus. The sequence goes on along the minus strand of NC_052071.1, from coordinate 14,188,356 downwards.
CTCAGCCTGAGGCGGACACAAATCTCTAAGGCCATTAGGCCTCCTACAAAACTAGGTCTCCTATAAAGGTCGGGATGTAAGAGATGGGGCGCTGTTTTGATTATTGTTATTATGGTACTTGTTACTTGCTTACTATATGCCAACTACTATTCTAAGTGCTGTGATATATACAAGTCAATCAGGTCAGACACAATCCATGTCCTACAGGGGGCTCATGGTCAAAGAAGGAAGGAGAACAGGTACTGAGTTCACATTCGATAGATGAGGAAACTGAGGCACAGAGAAGTGAAGTGACTTGCTTGAGGTCACGCAGAAGGAGACTGACAGAGCCGGAATGAGAACGCAGGTCTTCCAACTCCCAGGCCCGGGATCTTTCCATTAGATCAGGTTGACCTGTCGTCATTCTTTTCCTGGTGGACTCTCACCCACTGCTCACTGTTTGCTCTTGCTGAGGACGTTCAGAGGCTGTCTTATGTTGTCAAGTCGTCTCCGACCCACAGTGACTCCATGGACACATCTCTCCCAGAGCGCCCCGCCTCCATCTGCCATAGTTCTGGTAGTGTATCCATAGAGTTTTCTTGGTAAAAATACAGAAGTGGTTTACCATTGCCTTCTTCCGTGCAGTCAACTTGAGTCTCCACCCTCGACTCTCTCCTATGTCACTGCTACCCAGTGCAGGTGAATTTTGACTTGTAGCAGATTGCCTTCCACTGGCTAGCCGCTGCCCAAGCTAGGAACGGAATAGGTATGCCTCTGCTTGACTCTCTCCCTCCCATAGCTGAGACTGTTAGAGTACTGGCAACTCTCCAGGTCCCATCCTGAGAGGGGTCAGAGGCTCTACAGTTCAGTTTTTATAGAGAAACCGGGTTCCTCTCCAACACAGTGAGCGCTGCCAGGGAGATGGAGTGGTTGTGGGTTGCTGACAATTTCCAAAAATGGTCCCTGCCTTACAGGTTCTTTGGATCAATCTCATTTATTGAGCACTTACTGTGTGCAGAGCAGTTTACTAAGCACTAGGGAGAGTATACTATAACAATGAACTGACACATTCCCTGACTACAATGAGTTTACAGCCTAGAGAGAGCTAACGGTCTAGAGGGGGACATGAAATGGCCTGACACACACCCAAGGGGGGAGTGTCAATATTAATATTAAATCAATATTAAATGTTCCTGAAAAACTCTGGAAAAGCAGTATGGTCTAGTACATAGAGCACAGACCCGGGAGTCAAGAGGACCGGGGTTCTAATCCTGGCTTGGCCTCTGGTCTGCTGTGTGACCCTTGGCAAGTCACTTGACTTCTCTGTGCCTCAGTTCCCTCTTCTGTAAAATGGGGATAAAGTCTGTGAGCCCCATGTGGGACATGGACTGTGTCCAACCTGATTAGCTTTTATCTACCCCCGCGCTTAGTATACTGTCTGGCACACATTAAGGGCTTAACAAATACCCTAAGGAAAGAAAAAAAAATTATTGGGTAACTGGGTAATTGGGTAACTTTGGACCTATTTCTCACCATTTTTCAAAGCTTCGTTAGGGTCCTTTAATAGGCATTTTGTTTTCAAGCGAGTAAAGAAGGAGGACTAAGAAGACCCACTCCTTAATTAATTAATTAATGATGATGGCATTTGTTAAGGGCCACCGACCTGCTGGGTGATCTTGGGCAAGTCATTCTCGGGGCCTCAGTTTCTTCATTTGTAAAGTGGGGATGAGATCTCTGTTCTCCTATCTTCCCCAGGGCTTGGAACATAGTAAGTGCTTGACAAGTACAGTAGTTGTCATTATTATTAGCAAGAGTGGTGGCTGAGCAGGAGGGATTGCCCAGCCCCTCCCTGATGCTGCTCCAAGATTCCAGTGGCCCTGCCTCCTTCTGACAGAAAGCCTGATCTCTTAAAATCGCAAACCATTTTTACTTGTGTATTTCACAACGCCTTTTGTGGAGAGGAACTTATTTAGAGCAGCAGTGTAGCCCAGTGGATAGAGCACGGGCCTGGGAATCAGAAGGCCCTGGGTTCTAATCCTGGATCCACCATTTGTCTGCTTTGTGACCTTGGGCAAGTCATTTTGCTTCTCTGTGACTCAGTGACCTCATCTGTAAAATGGGGACTAAGACAGTGAGCCCCATGCGGGGCAGGGACTATGTCTAACCTGATTAGCTTGTATCTACCTCAGTACCTGGCACATAATTCATTCATTCAATCGTATTTATTGAGCACTTACTGTGTGCAGAGCACTGTACTAAGCACTTGGGAGATCTTACCAAATACCACTATTATCATTATTATTATAAATTGGATGATAGCCCCAGGTCAAACCTCCTAGTGCTGAAATCTGCCAATCAATCATTCAATGGTGTTTATTGAGGGCTTACTATGTGCAGAGCACTGTACTAAGCACTTGGGAGAGTTCAATACTACATAATTATCAAACATGTTCCCCATCCATAATGATCTTAGAGTCTGGAGGGGGAGGCAGATAATAATATAAATCATTTATAATATATAATTTTAATTATATACATACACATTAAAATAATGGTATTTGCTAAGTGCTTACTCTGTGCCAGGCAGGGATAGATACAAGCTAATCGGGTTGGATGCAGCCCTCTTCCAGCATGGGGCTCACAGTCTTAATCCCCATTTTACAGATGAGGTCACTGAGGCACAGAGAAGTTAAGGTCACATGTAGGAAGTGCTGAAGCTAAAGTACCAGATTTTTTACATGGCGACCAGTCTCCCCCCGCCATACATTAGCAAACAGTATAAGAGAAGGAGCCCTAGTTAACTAAACTGAAGTCAATAACAGCCATGAGAAGAAATATATTTAGACTGCCATAAAACTTTATGCATTTTGCCTTGAAATGCCATCTACGATTTCTTTTTTATCTTCGGCACGTCAGGCGTTCTTAAAGTTTAAAGTTGCATGCAACGACTGTATTGCGCACCCTGAAAATAAAAGGCCTCGAACAACCCAAAAGACAGGAACACATAAAACGTATGATTTACAGAGATCGACGGAAGAGCTGAAAGGTTTCTGGAGTCACTGGCAAAACTCCAGGGTCCCAGTGTGAGCTTGCGCGCTTAGAGAGGGGTCTTTTAACGCCACAGTCTGCCAGCATTTCCACAGCTCAGCATCTGTGCACGCTGCCATTATGTAAGCCTTTGTCAAGCATTTTCCAACCCCCCCCCAACCTCCGATTTCATCGTGGATTAGGCTTGACTCATTCAATCTCAGCTTGGGACTGATCTAGGTGCTGCCCCCTCTTTTACTAATGTCTCTTTAACGGCAAATTCGGTTCTGTGAATTTGCTAATGGCTACCACGAATCCCGACTGCAGTTCGATTGCAAGTGGAGGAACACTGATGTTTTAGTACGAAGAAATTCTCTAGCCCCTCGCTTTCAGGAACAGCACCTGCGACCATAAACATTTTTTTAAATAAAAAAATAGCACACCAGGAGACCTACATTCCAAGGTTTGAATGGTGACCTTCTGAAGACTGCTTTACAGCACTGTTTGCCTATGTTAGCAAACAGGCATTTGAATTGAATTGAGAGGTGGTTTGGTGTAGTGGATAGAGCATGGGCTTGGGACTTAGAGGGGCCTGGGTTCTGCCACTGTCTGCTGAGTGAACTTGGGCAAATCACTTCACTTTTCTGTGCCTCCTGTCCCTCATCTGTAAAATGGGGATTAGGACTGTGAGCCCATGTGAGCAGGAACTGTGACCAACTGGATTATCTTGTATCTGCCCCAGTTCGTAGTACAGTCAGCACGTAAGTACTATTGTACTATAATAATAATAATAAAAGGAGGGTAGAAGAAAAGAAAAATGAAAAAGAGGGGAGGAGCAGGGAGGGGAGAGATGGTAGGAAGGAAAGGGGAGAATTTAGGATATTCCTTTTCGCTCTTTCTTTTCCCTCCCTGCCCCCAGCAGCCGGATGGGTCCACAACCTTGGGGCATCTACCCTTGGGGACATCATGCAGGACTCTACAAGATGAGGAGGAAAAGGGGCACCCCACCTGAATGTGGGAAGCTGGGGGCACTTAGAGGCTCAAAGCTGGGTCCTGGGGTCCAGGAAAAAAGAGGAGGAGGAGGAGAAAAAGAAGGAGGAGAAGAAGGAGGAAGAGAAAAAGGAGGAGCAGAAAAAAGAAGAGAAGAAAAAGGAGAAGGTGGCGGTGGTGGGTTGCCCCTGAACAAGGAAGGGATCTTTTCCCACCATAAACTGTGGGCTTGGGCCCCATGGACCCGACAGGAGTAACCTCAACACCATTCCAGCTGGGAGATGATCTCCCAGGGTGGGGCTCACATGGCATATTCAGGAAGCGTTCTGCAAGCCTGGAATCGCCGCCACTGCTCACTGCTGGCTGACTCCCCATCCAGTCGGGCTAGAAGCCCCCAGAAAAACATCCATGTCCCTGGTTCAGGTTCACTTAGGCATTTCGAGAGGCCAGCTGAGCCAGTCTACTGCCTCTATGCAACTTTGAGCCATTAAAGGGTCCCCATTATTGTTAAAGAACTCCAGGTCTAATAACAATGATAACTGTGGTATCATTCAGTTCTATGTCCCAGGCACAGTTCTAAGTGCTGGGGTAGATACAGTTAATCACGGCTCACATGGCGCTCTCAGTCTTGTTCAGAGGAAGAACAGGTATTGAAACCCCATTTTGCAAATGGGGGAATTGAGGCCAACTTCAAACAGCGGGTAAGTGGCGGAGCCGGGATTAAAACCTAAATCCTTTGATTCCCGGGCCCGTGCTCTTTCGCCTAGACCACGGTGCTTCAGGGTAGTCTATTACTGGGTAAAGTCTTCTTGGAAGTCAGAAAGCTGATCAAATTACATTTTCCCCTCTTCAGACCCATTTCTTTTTGTCTGTCCTCGGATAACTGCTCAGGAGGTGGTCCTCAATCAGCGTGGCCCAGTGGATACAGCATGGGCCAGGAGTCAGAAGGATCGGGGTTCTAATCCCAGCTCCGCCACCTGCCCGCTGTGTGACCTTGGGCAAGTCACTTTACTTCCTCAGGTGAGGGGTGAGAGGAAGAGGACCCTTGAGAACTCACATCACCCTGCAAATGGAATCAGGGCCCAGACTTTTCCCTATCAAGGAAACTGAGGCCCACGTTATGGGGGTGGAGTGGCATAGCCTTCTTATTCTTTTCTTCCTCTCCCTTCTGCGTCGCCCTGATTTCCTCCCTCTACTCATCCCCCCTCCCAGCCCCACAGCACTTCTGTACAAACCTGCCAACTTACTTATTTCTATTAATGTCTGTCTCCCCCTCTAGACTGCTCACTGTGGGTAGGTGATGTGTCTGTTATATTGCTATATTGCACTCTCCCAAGTTCCCCTCTCGGGACCGCCCCTGGAGAGTTTCCAGTACTCTACCAGTCTCAGCTATGGGAGGGAGAGTCAAGCGGAGGCACATCCATTCCTATCTTGGGCAGTGGCTAGTGAGTGGAAGGCAATCTGCTATAAGTCAAAACTTCCCTGTGCTGGGCAGCAGTGGCATGGGAGGAGAGTACAGGGTGGAGACTTGGGTTTACTGCGCAGAACGAGGCAGTGGTAAACCACTTCCATATTTTAACCAAAAACTCTGTGGATACACTACCAGAACGACTGCAGATGGAGGTGAGGAGTTCTGGGAGAGATGTGTCCTTGGAGGAGCTATGTGTACAGTGCCCTTGCACACAGGAAGCACTCAATAAATACAACTGACTGACTTATGGGTGTGTACCCCAGTTGAGCATCACTAGTAGTCGTGGCAGCGTTTACTCAGTGCCTTCTTGGTGTGAGGCACTGTACTAGGTGGTTGAGGAGTTCAGAATAACCACACGCCACGTTCCTGGCCCATAAAGGAGCTCAGACCCTCGGCCGATTGGGGCCGGGATTTTGGCCAGAGTTAGACACCCGGATTCTTCCCTGGGAGGTCATCTCCCACGTGGAGTGGTGTCCAGGATATTTGTGTTGGGTTCCCAGGGCCCGAGCCCACAAATTTGAGGGGAAACCAGGAAACTTCTGAAGCCAACTCCAGGCCATTGGAAAACCCAGCAGGTTTTCCCCTCTGGCCCTTCTCCTCTGTGATAATAATAATGATAATAATAACAATAATATTGGTATTTCTTAAGCGCTTACTGTGTGTCAAGCACTGTTCTAAGTGCTGGGGAGGATACAAGGTGATCAGGTTGTCCCACGTGGGGCTCACAGTCTTCATCCCTATTTTCCAGATAAAGGAACTGAGGCCCAGAGAAGTGAAGTGACTGGCTCAAAGTCACACAGCTGACAAGTGGCGGAGCTGGGATTAGAACCCATGACCTTGGACTTCCAAGCCCGGGCTCTTGTCACTGAGCCACACTGCTTCTCTGCTCATCCCAGCAGTAGGGGGATGGGGGTTCCCTGGACTGTCACGCTGGCTCGGGTTAATCAGGGATCAGCATCCGCCCTCCAACCAGCTGGGATGCCAACTGGGAATACTAGTCTGGGAGCCATGGAGGCAGGGTGGAAAAATTCCAAGGACTGGAAAGGACCACCAAAAACTGGAAATCTGTGCTTTCTTGGGCAACAGTCAATGACATGGTAGATTACTGACCCCTGGCTTCCCTGGCCAACAGACCAAGAGAAACCGTCCCTAACCATCCTCCCTGAGGAAGGACACCTGGAACCGAGCACACTGCCACCAACTCTACAATAATCATTGGCAACAAATCTGGAATACAGCACCGACAAACTGGTAACATCCGCACCGTGACACTAGTCGCGAGGCAGTCACGAGGCCACGGGAACCTTGGGAGTCCACCAACATTGGCCGTCCGGCCTCTGTGGGACTCTGCTGGGGAAACGCTCAAGGGATGTCTAGGCCAGGACCTGGCCCAGGTGACCCCCAAAACAGCCACTCTCTGGTGACAAGAGGACACCCAACATCCACATCTGTAGCGAGGACCCCAAGATGAGAGTGGAGATACTCTGCTCTCTGGGCTGCCCCGGATTTCAGATCATCCGGAGTTCTGGTGAATGAAACCAGTCTATCGCTGGGCAAGAGACTTCCCTGCTCAGTGAAAGCCAAGTTCATCAGGGGACCAAGCAATGCCCCCTTTCCCCAACCTCGCCCAACCTCACACCCCTTGCCGGGGAAGTGCATGGCTTACCTCTTTCTGGTGATACTTTATTGCTACCTTTAGCTTGGCAAGATCGTGGCACTTCTGGGGGTCGAGCTCCTCGCTCTGGTCATCCCGGTGGTTCAGGATAATCTCCAGTTCCCGGGAGCTGCGGGCCTGGTCCAGCAGGTCCTTGGCGAAACGTTTGCACTGCTGAGACAGCTCCTCGTACTCAGCCTTGAACTCGTTCTCCACCTTGCTGAGCTCCTTGAGCTCCCAGCCGAGGCGGAAGGCCGTCAGGATCGGGTCCTCGCTCGATAAGGCGATGAGCGACGGGCTGGCCAGGGCCTTGTAGATGTTCAGCCGGGAGCGGGAGTGGCGCAGGCTGTCCACCTCCGAGCTGGACACACACTCCACACAATTGCAGCGGATCTGGTGGGGCCGAGGGATGGTCACCCGCCTCTGCACCAGGAGCTTGATGATCTCGTAGTTGTTGGTGTGGGCGGCCAGCATGATGGGAGTGATGTCCGGGGTGAACTCGGAGAACTGCGTGTCCATCATCAGGGTGGGCACCTGGGCGGGACGGTGACAGTGGGAGAAAAAAGCGAGACCATATTAATTCATTAATCTATTTATTTATTTATTCATATTAATGTCGGGCTCTCCTTCTAGACTGTAAGCTCATTGTGGGCAGGGAATGTGTCTGTTTATTGTTATATTGTACTCTCCCGAGCCCTTAGTATAGTGTTCTGCACACAGTAAGCACTCAATAATTACAATTATTGATAATAATAATATTAATGGAATAATATAATTACAATTATTATTATTAATGATAATAATAATAATGGCATTTGTTAAGCACTTACCATGTGCAAAGCACTGTTCTAAGCACTGGGGAGGATACAAGGTGAGCAGGTTGTCCCACATGGGGCTCACAGTCTTAATTCCCATTTTACAGATGAGGGAACTGAGGCTCAGAGAAGTTAAGTGACTTGCCCAAGGTCACACAGCAGACATGTGGTGGAGTCGAGAATAGAACCCATGACCTCTGACTCCCAAGCCTGGGTTCTTTCCACTGAGCCACACCGCTTCTCTCGTATTGTATTGGCTGACAATACAACCATGCCTTAATGAGACATTGAAGGCATTTGATATTCAATCCACCCCCACATCACTTATGTACACTTCCTTAAATTTTTTTATTATAAATGACTTTTTTATTCACATTAATGTCTCTCTTCCCCTCTAGTCTGTAAGCTCATTTTAGGCAGGGAACATATCTGCTAATTCTGTTGTATTGTACTCTCCCAAGTACTTAGAACAGTGCTCTGCACACAGTAAGTGCTCAATAAATACCATTAATTGATTGATTCCAAGCAGGAATCTCTCAAAGTCACCCCTCTGCCTTTTTTTTTAATACGGAATGAAGCGCTAATTATGTACCAGGCACTGTACTAAGTGCTGGGGTAGACACAAGCTAATCAGGTTGCACACTCACAGTCTCCATCCCTATTTACAGAAGAGGTAACTGAGGAACAAAGAAGCAAAGAGACCTGCCCAAGGCCACTCAATCAATCGATCAATGGTATTTATTGAGTGCTATGTGCAGAGCAGTGTAATGAGCGCTTGGGAGAGTACAAAATAACAGAGTTGGTAGACACCTTTCCTGCTCGGGATGAGCTTACAGTCTAGAGGTCACACGGCAGACAAGTGGTGGAGTGGGAAGAGAACCCAGATTAGTCAGTCAATAGTATTTATTGAGCATTTACTGTGTGAAGAGCGCTGTACTAAGCACTTGGGAGAGAATGATATAACAATAAACAGATTCCCTGCCTACAAAGAGCCTACCATGAGCCACGACACCAGACAGAGGAAGGCCTGGGTCCCACAATTCCAGGAATGATGAGGCCTCACTGTTTTGTCTTTTTCTAAAATGCTATTTGTTAAGTACTTAACATGTGTCAAACACCGTTCTAAGCTTTGGGGCAGGTACATGTTAATTAGATCAGACACAGTCCCTGTCCCACATGGGGCTCACAGTCTAGGTAGGACGGAGAACAGTTTTACAGTTTACAGGAAACAGACACAGAGAAGAGAAGCGACTTGCCCAAATTCATACAGCAAGCAGTTGGCAGAGGCAGGATTAGTACATCTTTATCACTCTATTTATTTTATTAATGATGTGTATATAGTTATAATTGTGTTTATTCTGATGGTATTGACACCTGTTTACTTGTTCTGTTTTTTTCTGTCTCCCCCTTCTAGACTGTGAGCCCGTTGTTGGATAGGGACCGTCCCTATATGTTGCCAATTTGTACTTCCCAAGCGCTTAGTCCAGTGCTCTGCATACAGTAAGCACTCAATAAATATGATTAAATGAATGAATGAATGAACCCACGTCCTCTGACTCGGGTCCTAGATTTGGGGAGGGGGCTTGGGGACAGATGGGGAGAGAAGGAGGGGGACAGGGGATTAATATTAGTGTGGCTGATAACTCTTTCCTCCCTGGACCGGAATCATTCAGGGTTCCCCGTTCCACACCATGGGATGCGTCTGGACTCACACTCGGAAAGGCGCTGCCTCCTTTGGGAGTGGTGGATCTCAGAGGGGCTCTGGGCTCCTATCCCTATGGACTCCTAGGAAGCCACCCCAGATGAAACCAAGCATGATGATGAAGTTCTGGTTAGTCTACCTTAAATCCCTCCCCCATTTCCATTTCTATATCTCCTGAATATGGGAAACAACTGCACAGAGATGAAGTCGGTCCATGCCTGAGGCAGCAAGAACCCCAGGGGGTCCAGAATCATAATCCACAAGACATCTGCTCGGTGGTGACTGTGGTATATAAGATACTGAACCTCCGCCATTTCTTTCTTCTCATCCCCAAGCCTCTGGCAGAAAATCTGGAAATCCAGCTTTATTATTTTCTAATCAAGTTCGCTTCCTCTCCAATCAGAAATCTCATCGAACTCACTTTGCTCCTCATTAAAGATGAGGACTGAATTCCTTAGCAGAAAAAAAGAAACGGAGAGGGAAGACGAGGAAGCGGACGGACCACGGTTTTAGCGGTCGTTGGCAAGGCTGACGACTGAGCATCCACGTGGTTCTGCTCAGGGGGAGAGCAAATCAGATTTTCTCTGTACTCACTACACCACCCCAACGTTGTGTATCACGGTATTAACCATCTGAACCTGGGTCTCTCTCTCTCTCTCTCTCTCTCTCTCTTTTTTCCTCTCTCTCTTTTAAAGTCAGCATTATCTTTGAAAATTCTTGCCTGATTAACTGCCTCTGGTCTGCTCCCAAAGCTCAATCCCAAACTCACAATTCATTTATTTATTTTAATATTTAAATTTATTTATTGAGCACTTACTGTGTGATGTGTGAGGCTCTGGACTGTGTGAGCTCCTGCACAGATCAGCCACTCTCCTGCTACCTTCCCCGAGGAGGAGGGAGAAAGGCGGGGGAAAGGCATCACTGCCCCGGAGGAATGGACAGTCTTCCTTGATGCTACTGATGCCAAGGGGCTCGGATAATGAATTCCGTTCCATTAACCTCAGCCCCCGATGCGGGCTGCTAATCAGGACGCCTCTGAACCTCTCTGTTTCCCGTTTCAGGCATGCGGACTTTCTCACTGAGCCGGCCGTCTCCGAAATGCAAACCGCCATTTATAATTACCATGCTGACCTTTATCGGGATTTATTTATTGAGTCTCCAGATGTTGGCTGGCAGGTTCACCGTCCACACCTCACTTGGGCTTCTCGCTCCATCTGAAGAGACACATCCCCTTTGAAACTCATCCCTGTTCCTCTGCATGGATTTAGTGAATCTCCATTCTCTTTCCCCTCCACATCAAATTAACATGGGAGCTCACTGTGGGCAGGGAATGTGTCTACCAACTTGCTTGTTCTGTCCTCTCCCAAGCTCTTAGTACAGTGCTCTGCTCATAGTAAGTGCTCAATTGATGAATTGATTGATTGATTAAATCTTCTTCACCATTCTCCAGCAACCAGAGGATACAATCCTGCAGTTCCCCGTGGGAATCAAGGATCAACGCTGAAGCACAGCCCTTGTACTTTCCTAAAAAATACTGTCGCCACAGCTGGCATATTTCAGCCCACCTGATTTAAACAAGCCAAGGCTGGTGCATTGAACTGTTGGTCAATTAGCCCTTCCTTGGCTTATCCAAATTGGTGATGTTTTTTATTGTGCCATGAGTTTTAGAGGTTCTGTTGTACCCTATGTTGAAAGATGGCCAATGACCAATGACGTAAGCTCGCCCCTAGCCTGTAAGCTCCTCGCTAAACTGTAAGCTTGTTGTGGGCAGGGAACGTGTCTGTTGTTGTATTGTGCTCTCCCAAGTGCTTAGTACAGTGCTCTGCACATGGTAAACTCTCAATAAATACGATTGAATGAATGAATGACCTGCTGGGTAGAAAGCAGTGTACGTATTTGAATTCCATTTTGCCTTTGCATTTAGATTTGCTCCCTTTATTCACCCCTCCCTCATCCTCACAGCACCTATGTACATATCCATAATTTATTTACTTTCATTCATTCATTCAATCGTATTTATTGAGCGCTTACTGTGTGCAGAGCACTGTACTAAGCGCTTGGGAAGTACAAGTTTGCAACATATTGAGACGGCCCTTACCCAACAGGGGGCTCACAGTCTAGAAGGGGGAGACAGACAACAAAACAAAACATATAAACCAAATAAAATAAATAGAATATGTACAAGTAAAATAAAGAGTAATAAATATGTACAAACATATATACATAGATACAGGTGCTGTGGGGAGGGGAAGGAGGTAAGGCGGGGGAGATGGGGAGGGGGAGTAGGGGGAAAAGAAGGAGGGGGCTCGGTCTGGGAAGGCCTCCTGGAGGAGGTGAGCTCTCAGTAGGGCTTTGAAGGGAGGAAGAGAGCTAGCTTGGCGGATTTGTGGAGGGAGGGCATTCCAGGCCAGGGGGAGGACGTGGGCCGGGGGTCGATGGCGGGACAGGCGAGGACGAGGTACAGTGAGGAGATTAGCAGCAGAGGAGTGGAGGGTGTGGGCTGGGCTGTAGAAGGAGAGAAGGGAGGTGAAGTAGGAGGGGGCGAGGTGAGGGAGAGCCTTGAAGCCAAAGGTGAGGAGTTTTTGCCTGATATTAATGCCTGTCTCCCCCTCTAGACTATAAGCTCCTTGTGGGCAAGGAATGTGTCTACCAAATCTGTATATTGTACTCTCCCAAGAGCTCAGTGCAGTTCTCTGCACACAGTAAGCATTCAAAAAATACGGCCGATTGATTTCAAGGCTCATCACGTCCCACCAGGTTAGCCATGATCTGCAGAAGAGACACTGACAAAAACCTATCAAACGATGGAGGGTTAATAGGGTTTCTGTGCATTTAACAAATGAAACTGTTACTACCTAATAATAAAATTGTCCTCATTCTAGAGGAGCACTCTACAGTGGATAGTAAGGGTACAGGTATGTTTCCTTGGGACCAATAGCATTGCAGCTTGCAAAAATTCCACAGATTCAGCCTGGGTCTCAAGGGGCTAAAGAAAGTCAATAGCTCTGGTTTCAGCATGGGAGGCCTGAAAAGCTAAGCAGCATTTCATCGAGGTTGAAAACGGGGGTTTTGAGATTATGTTCTCGTGCATGCTTTCTGATTGGAGCAGGTCCATCTGATTGACAGAGGCTGCTAAAATTCATTCAATACCCTGTCGTCATCTTGTCTGGAGTCCAAGAATTCCCCTGAGGCTACACAGGGTGGCAACATTTGGGGAGGACTGGGATGGGAATGCTCTGCCCACAGTAAGCACTCAGTAAATACGACTGAATGAATGAATGTGAGGAGAGGTGAAGAAATCCGAAATGCTGTCTGCCAATCAGGAGGATGTGATGACATCCTCATTTCCCTTCTGCATCACCCTTTCACTCAGATCTGTACCCCACTCTCAGCTCCACAGCGATTATTTACATATCCATCACTTATTTTACTCACTGTCCCGCCCTCTAGATATAAGCTTCTTATGGGCAAGGAATGTATCTACCAACTAGTACCAACTCAGTTATGTTGTACTCCCCTGAGTGCTTAGTACAGTGCTCTGCACACAGTAAGCTCTCAATAAACACCACTGATTGATCAGAGTAGAAGTGAAGGCGGGATCAGAGAAGCAGTGTGGCATAATGGAAAGAACATGGGCCTGGGAATCAAAGGACCTGGGCTCTAATCCCAGCTCTGCCACTTGTCTGCTGTGTGACCTTGGGCAGGTCAGTTCACTTTTCTGCACCTCATCTGTAAAAGGAGGATTAAGACTGTGAGCCCCATGTGGGATGGGGACTGTGTCCAACCCAATTATCTTGTATCTACCCCAGCACTTAGTACAGTACTTGGCACAAGGTAAGCGCTTAACAGATACCACTATTATCATTATTAATTATTATTATTATGTGGCTCCAAAAGTGTTAATCTTTTCTGCTCAGGCCAGTCTCAGCTAATGTTAGGTATGTGCATAACCTTAAGTTTGAACCACACAGATTTGGGTCAAGAATGGAATTTTCTTCCAGGAAACCGTCTTCAAAAATAGCCTCCAGATCACAGTCCGTTGATTCTTCGGGGATTTGGGCCTAGGTAGACAAGCGGGTTTGTCTCTGAGTGGTCTAGAAGGGCCCTTGAGAAGCGCGGCATTAAACCCCACTGATAACCAGAAGGCCAACTTACACTGCAAAGCACAAAAATTTCAGAGGAGCGAATTACAAGAACAAGCCACCCTCCTCAGATATGCTTGTTTCTAGTAAAATAACAAGATCCAGAAACCCTTTCCCTGACATGGGACAGCGCACACCAAAGGGGTGTTGATTTTTTGGGCACACAACGCGGGAAGCAAAATGATTCTGTTTGCTTTGCAAAACATAATCGGTGGAAACGCACCACAACATTTTGCTGACAAGAAAAATAGCTTGGGTCTTGCTTATGAACAGAACAATGCTCATCTTGCTGCTATCACCCTAATGGCACTCAATTGCAGGCAATCTCACAATCTTCCTTTACACAGTTTAGTAGGGCAATTAGCTTGCTAATGTTTTAGTAATAGGCTCCTTTCATTTTAGAACACCTTCCAAGATGCAACACAAATCCCTCATCTAGGGAAAGCTTTGGTAAAGGAGACTGCATTAGGTGGGAAAGACACCACTGCTATTTAAGGGCGTCCCTAAAGAATCCAAAATAAGAGGAAGGAAAAAGAAATCCTACGCAGAACTTCCTTGGCAGATTGTGGGGGTTTTTAATGGCATTTGTTAAGCACTTACTCGGTGTCTGACACCGTTCTAGCATGGCATAGTGGATAGAGCATGGTCCTGGGAGTCAAAAAGGTTCTAATCCCGGCTCTGCCACTTATCTACTGTGTGACTTTGGGCAAGTCACTTCACTTCTCTGTGCCTCAGTTACCTCATCCTTAAAATGGGGATTAAGACTGTGAGCCCCACGTGGGACAACCTGATTACCTTGTAACTACCCCAGCGCTTAAAACAGTGCTTGGCATATAGTAAGTGCTTAATAAATACCAGAATTATTGTTACAGTCATCTCATCTGTAAAATGGGGATTAACACTGTGAGTCCTATGTGGGACACAGACTGTGTCCAACCCAATCTGCTTGTATCCACCTCAGCGCTTAGTATAGTGCCTGCCACATAGTAAGTGCTTAACAAATACCATAATCGTAATAATAATAATTATTATTATTACAACTCAATTTGGACAGACACAGTCCCTGTCCTGCATAAGTGGTTCACAACCTAAGTAGGAGGAAGAAAAAGTAATCCTGTTTTACAGATGAGGAAATTGAGACACAGTGAAGTTTAGTCATTTGCCCAAGGTCACACAGCAGGTCTGTGGCAGAACCACACGGACCTCACAGATTAAGAAGGAGGGAGAGCCCACCGTTGGGTAGGGACTGTCTCTATATGTTGCCAACTTGCACTTCCCAAGCACTTAGTACAGTGCTCTGCACACAGTAAGCGCTCAATAAATACGATTGATTGAATGCCCATTTTACAGATAAGGGAACTGAGGCACAGGAAAGTGAAGTGACTTACCTAAAGTCACAGAGCGGACAAGTGATTCCGTTGTATCTACGCCGGCGCTTAACTTGTACTTCCCAAGTGCTTAGTACAGTGCTCTGCACATGGTAAGCACTCAGTAAATACGATTGAATGCTTGGCACATAGTAACAATAATAATAATGATGATGGTATTTGTTAAGCACTTACTATGTGCCAAACACTGATCTAAGCACGCAACAAATACCGTAATTGCTGTTTTCATCACCTGAGGACTTTAATCTTAATATCTGATGAGTCTTACCTCATCTGTATAATGGGGGTTAAGACTGTGAGCCCACCATGGGACAACCTGATCACCTTGTAACCTCCCCAGCGCTTAGAACAGTGCTTTGCACATAGTAAGCACTTAATAAATGCCATTATTATTATTATTATTATTAAGTGGCAGAACTGGGATTAGAACCCAGGTCTTCCTACTCCCAGGCCTGTACTTATCCACTAGACCATGTATAGTGGAGCCAGATGGGGCAAGGCTATTCTTCTTTTGGCATCATCTATTGTTGGTTTTCTTTTAAATCATATTTGTTAAGCACTTACTACGTGTCAGGCACTGTACTAAGTGTTGGGGTAGATACAAGGTAATCAGGTTGGACACAGTTCAACCTGGGCTCACATGGGGCTCACAGTTCCTAATCCCCAATTTATAGATGAGATAACACTCAGAGATGTGAAGCGACTTGCCCAAGGTTACCCAGCGGACAAGTGGCAGAGCCATGACTCGAACCCTGGCCCTTCTGATTCCCAGGCCCATGATCTATTCCAAATAATCCAAGTCGCGGCCTGCTACCATTCAGCGGAGACCGTATGCGTCGGCTAAATTGGCCCTAATCTTTCCCCCTTTCTCTCTGTCTCTGGGACTGTGCCACCCACACATGCAGAACTGGAATCCTTGTTCTGGGGGGCCAGTTTCCCATGTAAAAGGAAAAGGAAGAGTGATGAAGAAGCTAACCTTGAGAGAAAAGGGGCAGCTGAGGTAGCTCGCAGCCTTCCTCCCTACTGTGCCAAGACACGGGTTTTGAATTAAGAAACTGCGATCGCTTAGGCTGATGACGGTGGAGAAGAGGGGTGGTGGCTATTGATGGTCTTTAAGCATCAGAAGGCAGATGGCGATGAGTGATTTTTCATCGTCTCTGAGTAAATTAACTGCAGCAGGAAAGATCTAGGTTAGCAATAGACAAAGATTTCCTTCTGCTTCAAGGGTGGTTAAAACCCTAGAATGAATGATCAAGAAGTGAGTTGCATGTCCCTCCCTGGAAACTTTTAAATGAGGAGAGATGCCCATCTCTCTGGAGCGGACTTTTCCTGCCTGGAGGCAGAGGGCTGAACTAGATGAACTCTTAGCTTCCTTTGAACCTTAAGATTCTGAGGCAAAGAGAAACACAATAGAGCAGATACCCAGCTCAGGAGAGAGTGCTGTGCAAGATGAAGATAGTGCATTTTAATGCTTTCACCAAGCCTAGTGAGACAACGGAGTAACTTGATTTTATTCTCTCTCTCTCTCTCTTTCCCCACACAACCCCGACACTCCCATACAAACACAACATTTTAGGCGCCATCAACATCCACAATTTCCACCTACAACTCCAATTCCATGAGGATGCCGAGGAACCGTTTGAGTTTACTAGAATGTTTCCGATTTATCAGCAAACCACATGAAATTCCTGCACTCAAGATTGCCTCAACTCCCTTGCCCAAAACCACCAAACAGCCCACAGGCCCCAAAAAACACTCCTATGCGATTCATATTACTAGATTCTCCCTACGGCTCACAACGCCAAGCGTGTAGCCCGACACAACACTGATTGCTTTTTGCCTTCTGTAAAGTGTTTCAGGATCATGTTTATCCATCGGGTTGGTCCGTATTGTCAACTCCATTGTTCAAGAAGGGAAATAAAAGTCCAGAGGGGTTACGTACCTGGCACAGCATCATTCAGCCAGAGAGGGGCAGGGCCGGGATGAGGATAAACAACCATTTAATTCCTCCAGTATCTCTCAGCTCCCCCAGCCTCCTGCCCGAGTTGATCTTAATAGGTTTGACGGGGATGTAGACTGATCTTCCGTGAAGCGAGTAACGTAATTGATTCCAGCTAGTGATACTGTCGTTTGAGATATGCTCCTCTCGACAGAGCTTCACCGGACAAATGTGAAGGGCATGAATGTCGGTGGGATACCTAAAAAGCTGCCGTAACGTGAGCTGAAATGGGGTCAGAGAGACTGCGAGGGAGACAGAGAAAACGCTAAGAGCCCGGTCAAACACAGACTCTGGCCGTGTGGCTCTACAAAGGAAAGCTTGTTATGGGCAGGGAATGTGCCTGCTTTTTGTTCTATTCTACTCTCCCATGTGCTTAGCACAGTGCTCTGCACACAGTAAGCACTCAATAAATATGACTGAATGAAAGCTGAGTGGCTAATAATAATAATAATGATGATGATGATAATCGTGATATTTGTTAAATCATTCACTATGTGCCAGGAGAAGCAGCGTGGCTTAGAGGAAAGAGCCCGGGCTTGGGAGTCAGAGGTCATGGGTTCTAATCCCAGCTCTGCCACTTGTCAGCCGTATGACTTTGGGCAAGTCACTTAATTTCTCTGTGCCTCAGTTCCCTCATCTGTAAAATGGGGATTAAGATTGTGAGCCCCATGTGGGACAACCTGATTACCTTGTATCCCTCCATCGCCTAGAACAGTGCTTGGCACACAGTAAGTGCTTAACAAATGCTATTATTATTATTATTACTACTACTACTAAGCACTGGGGTGGATACAAGCAAATTAGGTTGGATGGACACAGTCCCTGTCCCACACAGGGCTCACAATCTTAATTCCCATTTTTCAGATGAGGTCCCTGAACCCCAGAAAAGTGAAGTGACATCGAAGGTCACCTCTCAGACAGGTGACAAAACCAGGACTAGAACCCAGGTCCTTCTGATTCCCAGGCCTTGGCTAAGCCTGCTAGGCCAAGCTGCTTCTCCTTGCTACTTGAAACCTGTTATGGTAGGTCTCATCTTACTGCCCAGCTTAGCTCACTGCAACCAAGAAAGGAGTAGTTCTTTTTAGTAGACACTTTCAGGAGGTCTAGAGATTGAGAGGCAAAGTCCAAAGCAGGCCTGAGGCTTGGGCTCTCTTGAAGACGATGTGTCCAGGAATTTAATCAGGGACCAAAGGAAATATCCCTAAGGCTATAAGGAATGCCATTCCTGGGTCAGGCCCATCGTCTATCTTTGATAGACACCAGGACGCTTAGAGGAAACGTCCAGCAGTTTGCCCTCCTGGCTTGGTGGGAAGAGCCCGGGCCTCTGACTTTTGCCTGATTAAGAGACCTTCCACAAGTCCCTTAACTTCTCTATAGCTCAGTTGCCTCTTCTGCAAAATTGGGATTCAATAGCTGTTCTCCCTCCAATTAGGCTGTGATCCCCATGTGGGACAGCGCTTAGTACAGTGCTCTGCACACAGTAAGCACTCAATAAATACGATTGATGTTGATGATGATGACAGGGACTGTCTGGCCTGACTGTCTTGTCTCTATCACAGAACCTAGTATGGTGCTCGGCACATTGTTGATGCTTAACAAATACCACAATTATTACTGTTATTATTGTAACTCATTCATTCATTCATTCAATCAAATTTACTGAGCGCTTACTATGTGCAGAGCACTGTACTAAGTGCTTGGGAAGTACATATCGGCAACATATAGAGACAGTCCCTACCCAACAACAGCCTCACAGTCTAGAAGGGGGAGACAGACAAAAACAAAACAAGTAGACAGGTGTCAATACCAACAGAATAAATAGAATTATAGCTACATACACATAATTAATCAAATAAATATAGTTAATCAAATAGAGTAATAAATATGTACAAATATACACAAGTGCTGTGGGGAGGAGAAGGGGGAAGGGCAGAGGGAGAGAAGGGGGACGGGGAGGGAAGGAGGAGGAGGAGAGGAAAGAGGGGAGGCTCGATCTGGGAAGGCCTCCTGGAGGAGGTGAGCTCTCAGTAGGGCCTTGAAGGAAGGAAGAGAGCTAGTCTAGCGGATGTGTGGAGGGAGGGCATTCCAGGCCAGAGATAGGGCCAGGGGTCGATGGCGGGACAGGCAAGAACAAGGCACAGTGAGGAGGTTAGTGGCAGAGGAACAGAGGGTGCGGGCTGGGCTGGAGAAGGAGAGAAGGGAGGTAAGGTAGGAGGGGGCGAGGTGGAGAGCTTTGAAGCCGAGACTGAGGAGTTTTTGCTTGATTCGTAGGCTGACAGGCAACCGCTAGAGATTTTTGAGGAGGGGAGTGACATGCCCAGAGCATTTCTGTACAAAGATAATCCGGGCAGCAGAGAGAAGTGTAGATTGAAGCAGGGAGAGACAGGAGGATGGGAGATCAGAAGGGAGCCCGATGCAGTAATTATTACCCTTAGAGCTACAGACATACATCACACATCCTTAACTTTGCCGCTAAATAACCCATTATGGGCCATGTATTCATAAATTTATCAAACTTTTTGAACCCTTCCTTTTTCAGCTCATGCAAGCATCCTATGGGAAAGAATTCCATTTGCTTACCACCCATAAATTGAAGAAGAGTTTCCTTTTGTTGGTTTTGAACTATCCATCCTCAAACTTTAACTCCTTATTCTCTGTCTTGTCGCTTAAAAACTGTGACGTCTGTTAAATGCTTACTACATACGAGGCACTATACTGAGCCTTAGGGTAGGTACAAAATGATCAGACAGAGTTACTGCCCTACATGGGGCTCACACTCTAAAGGGGGAGGAAGAACAGGTAATGCATTCCCATTTTACAGATGAGAATCCAGAGACACAGAAAAGTGAAGTGACTCGCCCAAGGTCACAAGTGAGTGGCAGAGCTGATATGAGATCCCAGGTCCCCTAACTCCCAGGTCCCTGCTCTTTCCACTAGGCCACACTGCTTTCTCCCCCTTCGATCAGGCCAAAGCTACCCTCACAGAAAACTGACAATGGATTTGCTACTTCCTGAAGTCCACAGGGAAGGAAATTTTCATTCCAGTGAGTTCCTTTTTCAATTAAGAGGAAAAAAAAAGCGAATCAACAAAACTCAAACACCATTTGTTCCCATTTTCACATCTTCTCATTACTGTTCTAAGAGCTAGTCAGCAACAGAAGAGGGCTATGGTGACTACAAAGACAAAACATAGGCTGGAAATGATGTTGAAATTAGTGTTTCTAAAAGTGCTTCCCATTCTGGTGCTCAGTTGCCATTTCAAACCTGAGTCGTGTTGAAAAACCTCTCCCCAGACTCACAGGGGTGGGAATGGAGCCAACTACAGCTGGTTCCAAATGGGAATCTTGTCCTCTTGGGCCGTTCATGCTGCATTTTGGGATGTATGTGATTCCTGCCTGGAGAGGATGCTTTTGGAGAAGCTTCTGAGGTCCCACACGCATCAATGAGCGCATTTCACGGTTCCTGACTTAGATGTTTTACACTTACAGAATGCTCGAACTGCTCCGGTTATAAATTGGCTTTGGAGTGGATAGAGACCGGGCCTGAGAGTCGTAAGGTCATGGGTTCTAATCCCGGCTCCACCACCTGTCCGCTGTGTGACCTTGGGCAAGTCGCTTCATTTCTCTGTGCCTCAGTTTCCTCATCTGTAAACTGGGGATTAGGACTGTGAGCCCCATGTGGGTCAGGGACTGTATCTAACCCAATTTTCTTGTATCCATCCCAGCGCTTAGCCTAGTGCCTGGCAATAGTAAATACTTAACAATGACCACTATTATTATTATTGATAAGATTTTTTATGTGGTGCCTTGTGTGAGAGGGGTTGGTGATGGAATTTGAACTTGTAGCAGAACCTGTGGGATGGAGTTATAAAACCTGGTACAGTGGCATGGCAGCCCTAGCAGGGGAGAAAAATGTAATTTTCTCTATCCTTTTTAGTTTCACCAAAGGCCTCCTGAATAGCATTCGAGGAGCAAACCCATTCTCGCTACCATTTGTGATTTCCCGAGCACAATATTCTCATGCCGAACCATTCCCAAAACACTCCTCTGGCAGCATCCTTCGGGATGCCACTGACATGGCTCCGCGGGAGTAGTACCACACTCATTTTTGAAGAGAATCTCCTGCCCACGATGACAGCTCTTGTCTCGGAAACGAATGGAGCCCAAAATTATCTCTGATAAGCAGACTGGCCGTTTAGCTTTAGGGTTTCTCTGAACGATGCTCCCTTTCGGAGGAGAGTGGGAAACCATCAGAGCTAAGTCAGTCATTCAGTCAGTTGTATTTATTAAGTCCTTACTGTTCGCAGAGCACTGTACTAAGCGCTTGGTAGAGTTCGATAATAATAATAACTGCAGTATTTGTTAAGCACTTACTATGTGCCAGGCACTGCACTAAGCACTGGGGTAGATATAAGATACCTGTCCCAACAAAGAGCTCACAGTCGTAATCCCCATTTTACGGTGAGGTAACTGAGGCACAGAGAAGTGAAGTGACTTGCCCAAGGTCACATAACTGACACATGGCCGGGATTAGAACCCAGGTCTTCTGACTCCGAATCCTGGGCTCCTTCCAATAGGCCATGCTAATAGACCCATTCCCTGACCACGACAAGGTTATAGTATAGAGGGGAAGACGGACATTAATGATAGATATGGACATAAGGGGTAGAATAAAGGGGCTAAATCGGGGCGACACAGAATCTTCACACATCTGAAACCCCCAAGACTTGATGAAAGGATTGTTCACGGGCATTTGGTTTTCCACCCTGCCTCCCATTGCCAAAGCTAATGTTTTCTAATGGCAGTGGGCAAATCTAAACTTTTCCAGTCACAACTAGCCCACCCTAGATGTAACCCACTCTTGGTGGTGGGGTGGCATGTACTCAATCTTAGTACAACCAGCAGCGCCTGGTTGACTCAACATCCAGAGCTATTAGACTTTATGGAAGCCCTACATTCAAATAGTTTTCTAACTTAAAATCAACCAATGGTGATGAGTGCCTGCTGTGCGCAGAGCACTGTTCCAAGCACTTGGGAGAGTACACTACAACAGAGTTGAAACAAAAGCAAAACAAAATGATTGTGAGTCTGGCATCCAACCCATTAATGCTGTACCAAATCTGCCTTTTCAAATAACCTGAAGCCATTCTCTGGCTTCATTTCAATCTTAAAATATGCGGAACAGGGTTTTTTTGGTTTTTTTCCAAAACAATCTTTTTTTAAAATCTGAAGAGTTGCTGGTTTATATCACAAACCACAGGTCATACATAGATGCATTTTCAAGTTCATAATTATAGATTTATTTTTGAGGGTACCCCTTATCCTAATAATAATTATGGTACTTGTTAAGCCCTTACCATATGCCAAGCACTGTTCAAAGCACTGGGGTGGATACAAGCACATCAGGTTGGACACAGTCCCTGTCCCACAAGGGACTCCCCATCGCAATCCCCATTGTACAGATGAGGCAACTGAGGCACAGAGAAGTGAAGTGACTCATCCAAGATCACACAGCAGACACGTGGCAGAGCCGGGATTAGGACTCAGGTCCTTCTGATTCCCAGGCCCATGCTCTATCCACTAAGCCAAGCTGTTTCTAGGCTTTGGACAGCAGCCCCTTCCCTAAGCCATCTTTTCCTCTTCCCCCACTCCCTTCTGTGTCGCCTTGACTTGCTCCCTTTATTCACCCCACCTCCCAGCCCCACAGCACTGTTGTACATATCTGTAATTGTATTTATTTATATTAATGTCTGAGTCCCCTCTAGACTGCAAGCTTATTGTGGGAATGTGGGAACGTGTGGGAATGGGAAGTTCACAAGGGAATGTGTCTGTTATAGTATTATATTGTACTCTTCCCAAGCATTTAGAACAGTGCTCTGTACACAGTAGGCATTCAATAAATACAATTGTATGACAGATTAACCATACTTTGCACATGATAAGCACTCGACGTATGGATTGGTTAATTAACCTACCCCTCACCGAGCCCCCAAATGGTGCAAAGTCCTCCAACCCAAAAGGTTCTGCCCAGTGTCCTGGAGTACTGAGAGTTTTCCGAGCAGGCTGGGTACATGCCTAGGAGCCCAGACACGCTTTTAACGCCTGGGCATCTAGGGAGGGTCCGCCTCAAGATGATGTCTCCGTCCCTTTTTCTCAGGGGATCGATATTCTTGTGGTGACACACTGGTGGGCAGTGATACAATAAAACAGACCTCTCAGAGATGGACTTACTGAGGCAGAATCTATTTCCAAATCAACCTTCAGGGACCAAGGCAAGAGCTATGAATTATGACCAATGCAATAAAAGAAATGGGTCTCTTGGATGTAGTGCCCTTTAAGCTGTGCAAAGTGGTTTTGTGGTTGTTCTCTTTTTCGGGCAGAGAGTGTTCTGTTCTCAGTAAGCATGCTCAATAACTGTCCTTGTCCCTTCTGAATTTAGCCAGGGACACCATCTTACCTCCCTTGACATCCCCAAACCTCATACTTACCATTTTGCTCAAACCTCATTTTCCCCATTCCCCAAAACTCCCTCAGACCATCAGGTTGATCAAACCGCCAGCCAGCTCCAAAGTGTTCCCTCACTAAGCCCGCCTTTCCCCTTCCCCCACTCTTCTTCTGCATCACCCTGACTTTCTCCTTTTATTCATCCCCCTCCCAGCTCCACAGCACTTAGGTCCATATCTGCCATTTATTTATTTATATTAATGCCAGTCTCCCCCTCTTGACTGCAAGCTTGTTGTAGGCAGGGAATGTGCCTGCTAAATTGTTGTACTGTACAGTGCTCGATACACAGTAAATGCTCAATAAATACGATTAAATGAATGAATGAACAAATGATCACCTCTAGTGGCCCGAGTTTGGGATTCTTGGATTCCAGCCACCAAAGCTGCCCCAGGCTTGCTCTGGGGAGAGGCAGTTTAAGGAGCAGAAGGGCAAGAGGCTTGAGTCTACCCTTCCCTGTCCCAGGGCTATGAACTGCTGGCTTCTCTCTGACTGCCAAATCTGGCCAATCTGTTTGTGTCAGACAATGATAAGTTAACTGTCAGGCACTTGTTCTGGGCTGCAGATTGCATAAAAGGCCTCCAGAGAACTACACTTTCAAGGGAAAGGCCAGAATCACAAACTGGCAAATGTACCAAGATTAAAACAAAATAATAATAGGTGTCCTATTTGTTAGGAGCTTACTGTTTACCGTGTGCCAAGCACCATATTATGCACTGAGGTAGATTAGAGATATGAGTTCACTTTAGGTGGGCCAATTGGCTGAGGGGGTGGGGAAGGGAATGGATAAGGGGCTTTTGGGGAGCAGGGGGGCTTACGGTCCTATCCTCTTCTCAGTCCAGTCAGATAAAAGACTTTGGGAAATGTTGGGTTTTTCTTTTCACGTCAGCGCTAGGAATGGACAGATTGTCTCTGTTTTGTTTCTTTGCATCTAGGAGACCATGAGAAGACTTCAGTGTGGGGACATTAGCCCTAACCTTAACTCTAACCGGTCACAAAGTTGTGGGGTAGGAAGAGGGAGTCAGGGCTCACAGTCTACATAGGAGAGGAAAATAGGTATTGAATCCCAATTTAACAGGTGAGATATTGAGAAATTGCCTGCTGAGTGACCTTGGGAAAGTCACTTAACTTCTCTGGGTGTCAGTTTCCTCATCTGTAAAATGGGGACAACAAGAGGTGTGAGAACAAGAGGTCGAGGGTCTGGAGAGACAAGAACCAAGTAACAGTGATTAGGTTGGGCTGAGACGAACACAGAAGGCGAATGGGAATATAATGGGGGGAAAATGGAGATAAGTAGGAAAGACAGAGCTGATTGAGTGCTTAAAAGCTAGGGTCAGGAGTTTCTACTTGATGTGCTTAGTACAGTGCTCTGCACACGGTAAGTGCTCAATAAATACGATTGAATGAATGAATGTGGAGCAGAATGAGAAACCAATGGGGGATTTTGAGGAGTGGAGAGATGTTAGAAGAAAGGGAAAGAACAGAAAGTGGGGAAATGAGGGGGATGCAGAGCTCTTCCAGAGTTCCTTCATTCATTCAATCATATTTATTGAGCGCTTACTGAGTGCAAAGCACTGTACTAAGCGCTTGCTCTGGGAAGGCCCAAGCCAGGAGCCCAGCGGTCAACCAGCCTCACTGGCTCCATCTGCACACCACCTGGGCACTGGGGGGAAGAAGGGTAAGGGAATGTGTCTGTTTATTCTTATATTGTACTTTCCCAAGTGCTCAGTCCAATGCTTCGCACATAGTAAGCTCTCAATAAATATGATCGACTGACTGACTGACATTACCTTTCCATTCCTAGGGCAATCCCACTCTGCCACCAGGACCCCCGAGGCCAACTTCCCCTCTACCAATAATAACGATTGTATTTGTTAAGCGCTTCCTATGTGCCAGGCTCAGAACTAAGCGCTGGGGTGGATACAAGCAAACCATGTTGGACACAGTCCCTGACCCTTGTGGGGCTCCCAATCTCAATCCCCATTTTACAGATGAGGTAACTGAGGCACAGAGAAGTGAAGTGCCTTGCCCAAGGTCACACAGCATATAAGTGGTGGAGTCAGGATTAGAACCCACGACCTTCTCATTCCCAGGCCGTACCCTATCCACTCTGCCATGCTGCTTCCCCAGTCCATTTTGGCAATGAATTTGCCAAACCCGTCTTAAATCTTCTGATATTTTCACCCTTTGCAGCTCCCTTACTGAAAAGTGTGCTCGCTTCAAAGAGCACCCCCGCGTCCTAATACCGTGGGAGCTGGTGGAAAATTCTGTGTCTGCCCGTCCACTCCTCTAATGATTCGGTAGTACATTGCCTGGCACACAGTAAGTGCTTAACAAACACCATCATTATTATTAATATTCTGTAGGCATCCATGCTGTTCCCTATTAGCCCACTTCTTCCAAGCCCGAAGAGTTCTAAGGAGGAGACTAATTCCTCTGCCCAAGGAGGTAGTGAAAGGTCCAGACTGATGACATTTTCTAGCAGGTGTCAGAGAATTATGGAAGATAACAAATACTTCACTTATGTCCTTGGGAGACTGGCCCCCTCCCCTCTTCTCCCCTTCCCATCCCCAAAGTAGGGCCTATAGTAGGGACTGTTCGACCTTAAGGAATATTGACCCTTGAAGGGGCTTTCTGATCCCTCTGAATATTCGGTCTAAGTCATGATTCCAGTCAACATTGACTGGTGGCCTGACAATTTTATCCATCAATTAACTGTATTTATTGAGTGCCTACTGCGTGCAGAACACTGGACAAAGAACTTGGGAGAGTACAATAGAACAGAGTTGGTACACCTGTCCCCCACCCACAAGGAGCTTACAGTCTAGAGGGAAAGCCAGACTTTAAAATAAATTATGGATATGCACATAATTGCTGTGGGACTGAGGGTGGGAGTGAAAAAGGGTAGCAATAAAAATAATTATGGCATATTAAGCGCTTAACATATGGCATTTGTTAAGCGCTTACTATGTGCCAAGCACTGTTCTAAGTGCTGGAGTAGATAGAAGGTAATCAGGTTATCCCACGTGGGGCTCACAGTCTTAATCCCCACTTCACAGATGAGGTAATGGAGGCACGGAGAAGTTACTCTATTTATTTATGTATTTATTTTACTTGTACATTTCCATTCTATTTATTTTATTTTGTTAGTATGTTTGGTTTTGTTCTCTGTCTCCCCCTTTTAGACTGTGAGCCCACTGTTGGGTAGGGACTGTCTCTATATGTTGCCAACTTGTACTTCCCAAGCGCTTAGTACCGTGCTCTGCACACAGCAAGCGCTCAATAAATACGATTGATTAAGTGATTTGCCCAAGGTCAAGCAGCGGAGAAGTGGCAGAGGCGGGATTAAAACACACGTCCTCTGACTCCCAAGCTCAGGCTCTTGCCATTAAGCCACACTGCTTTTCATCTAAGTGCAAGGGTGATGCAGAAGGGAGAGGGAGTAGGGGAAATGAGGGTTTAGTCAGGGAAGGCCTCCTGGAGATGTGTTTTTAATAAGGATTGGAAGGTGGGGAGAGTGATCGTCTGTCGGATATGAAGGGGGAGTTCTGGGCCAGAGGCAGGATGTGGGCGAGGGGTCGGCGGCGAGATAAATGAGATGGAGGTACGTGAGTAGATTGGGGTCAAAGGAGCGAAGTGAGTGGGCTGGGTTTTAGTAGGAAATCAGTGAGGAAAGAGAGAAGAAGGCAAGGTAAGGTGATTGAGTGCCTTAAAGCCAATGATAAGGAGTTTCTGTTTGATGTGAACGTGGATGGGCAACCACTGAAGGTTCTTGAGGAATGGGGAAACGGAGTGAATGCTTTTTTTAGAAAAATGATCTGGGCAGCAGAGTGAAGTATTTTATGAGACCAATATTAAACTGGAGACTGTAAGCTCGTCTCTAGACTGTAAACTCATTAATTCTGTCATATTCTCCCAAGTGATTAGTACAGTGCTCTGTAATAATAATAATAAATGGCATTTATTAAGCGGTTACTATGTGCAAAGCACTGTTCAAAGCGCTGGGGAGGTTACAAGGTGATCAGGTTGTCCCAGGGGGGCTCACAGTCTTAATCCCCATTTTACAGATGAGGTAACTGAGGCCCAGAGAAGTTAAGTGACTTGCCCAAAGTCACACAGCTGACAAGTGGCAGAGCCGGGATTTGAATCCATGACCTCTGACTCCAAAGCCCGTGCTCTTTCCATTGAGCCACGCTGATTCTCTAGTAAGCACTCAATAAATACGATTGATTGACTGATTGAAGCCATCTGCCTCAGACAAAACTCACCATTGGCTTTAAAGTACTCAGTCACCTTGCCCCCTCCTACCTCACCTTGCTACTCTCCTACTACAACAATTCTAATAATAACAATGATGGCATTTATTAAGCACTTACTATGTGCAAAGCACTGTTCTAAGTGCTGGGGAGGTTACAAGGTGATCAGGCTGTCCCAAGGGGGCTCACAGTCTTAATCCCCATTTTACAGATGAGGTAACTGAGGCCCAGAGAAGTGAAGTGACTTGCCCAAAGTCACACAGCTGACAAGTGGCGGAGCCGGGATTTGAATCCATGACCTCTGACTCCAAAGCCTGTGTTCTTTCCACTGAGCCACGCTGCTTCTCTACAACCCAGCCTACACACTTCTCTCCTCTAATGCTAACCTTCTCACTGTGCCTCCATCTCGCCTATCTCACCGCCAACGCTTCGCCCAAATCCTTCCTCTGGCTGGAATGCCCTCCCTCCTCAAATCCGAAGGACAATGACTCTCCCCCTCTTCAAAACCTTACTGAAGGTACATCTCCTCTAAGAGGTCTACCCTGACTAAGCCCCCCTTTCCTCTTCTCTCACTCCCTTCTGTGTTGCCCTGATTTTCTCCCTTTGTTCTTCTCCCCTCCCAGCCCCACGGCACTCATGTACATATCTATAAATTAATGTCTGTCTCCCCCCAGCTAGACTGTAAGCTTATTATGGGCAGGGAATGTGTCCATTTATTGTTGCATTGTACTCTCCCTAATGCTTAATACAGTGCTCTGCACACTGTCAGTGCTCAATAAGTGTGGCGGCAACCACAGGTGCGGAAAAGACAGTGGTGCCATGCGTTTAATGGCCGGCAGTGACAGGCCACCTTGAAAGCAAATTTCTTGGGTTGGGCCTTTGGGCATGAAAGGAGGAGAGGAGGTGACTGGTACAGTCCCAAGGCTCCTGTGGGAGAGGAAAAGAGCCGGAAATACTTAGCCAGGAGCACCCTATAAAAGACACTAATGAACTCAACATGAGCAAATGGCAACATCTGGCTAATGCAGAAAAACTGGACACGGATTACCTGCCTGCTGTGTCTTCCCTGCCTTTCTCACTACCCAACCTTTAAGTCCTCCAAATGGATTCCACTCCCCCTCAGGGACTGCTCAGTGCAGTGTGACATTCTAAAGAAAACTCACTAACTGAATAAGAAAACTCCCTTCGGGCCAATAAAAGCCGCTCTGTTCTCAGACCCAAAATTTCCATCACTCTGAAAATCCCGGGATCGGGGGGAGAGGGGTGAAGGAAGGTTGGAGAAAGAGGACGTTTGGTGAGAAAATGCTCAGTGCTTAGAACAATACTCGGGGGATTAAAACAAATGGTTGATACATAATAAATGCTTAACGGACATTATCACAACCATAAGTGTTTGACCAGATGTACAGAATATCCAGTAATCTTTCTGGACTGCTACACTGCTAATCCTGCTCATTTCTAAGCTTTCGAGCAGTTCTTGCTTCTCATCCCCCTTTCCTCCTTGGGGCAGTCCATTCTGCTTGTTTATTGCTTATTGTTGTATTGCACTCTCCCAAATGCTTAGTACAGTGCTCTGTACACAGCAAAGTGCTCAATAAATCTGATTGAATAAATGTGATTGCATGAATGAATGAATGCTTGGGGACACAGGCCAGAGCTGGGTCAAATTCAGTAGCATAATTAGGGTATGGAGAGCAGACTAGTATCTTTAGATGTGCCTGCCAAGGGGGTGTGGAATGGGACATGGAAATCCAGGAATCCTACTGCCTTTACTTTAGGCAAGCAGTGCGGTCTAAGTGGAAATACGATGGGCCTGGGGGTCAGAGGACGTGGGTTCTAACTAATCCCAGCTCCTCCACCTGTCTGGCTGTGTGACCTTGAGTAAGTCACCTCACTTCTCTGTGTCTCAGTTAAGTCATCTGTAAAATGGGGATTAAGACTGCGAGTCCCATGGGGGACAGGGACTTTGTCCAACCTGATTACCTTGTCTCTACCCCAGAGCTTGGAAGAGAGCTTGGCAGAGAGTAAGCGCTTAACAAATACTGCAATTATTATTTACTTGGACACCAGAGTGCCAGTGGAGATTGTGAACCTGGCCCTGGGGGTGAAAACAGCAAGGTAATTTCAGGTTAAGCAGGACAGTGTGGTAGAGCCCTGGTGTGTGTGTGTGTGTGTGTGTGTGTGTGTTTGTGTGCGTAGGGGTGATGAGGTGGAGTGGGGGAGGAGAGCGAGGGAAGGCAGGGGGAAGGGGGAGAGGGGAGAGGATTTCTGGAGTTCGGGAACAGCCCGCATGGAGCTGGACTCAAAGTTCCCCTCCCAAGTTGCCACAGGGACACAGGGAGATTCCTAGAGAGTTCTGACTTCTTTTCTTTTCTCCCCACTGCCAATCCAAGCTTAGTCACATCACCCGGTTATCTCGCTTCTCAATATGCCCTAAGGGTCATCATGCCTTGCATTTCCCGCTCCTGGGGAGAGGGCACCAAGCCTAGTTTCCTGCAGCTGTACATCACCTGGCACAACCTCACTGGCTGGCTAGCTTAAGCGCTCAATAAATATGATCGATCGATCGATTGATTGAGTGCTTGGTAAACATGATCTACAGCAAGATCGGGAAGCAGTGTGGCCTAATGGATAAAGCAAGAGCCTGGGATCCAGAAGAACTGGGTTCTAATCCCAGCTCTGCCATTTGCCTGCTGTGTGACCTTGGACAAGTCATTTCACTTCTTTGGGCCTCAGTGACCTCATTTGTAAAATAGAGATGGAGACAGCGAGCCCCTTGTGGGACAGGGACTGTGTCCAACCCGATTTGCTTGTAGCCACCCCAGTGCTTAGTACAGTGCCTGGCACATATAGTAAGCACTTAAATACTAGTTATTATTATTACCACTTCACTTTCTCTGAGCCTCAGTTTCCTCATCTGTAAAATGGGGATTCAATACCTGTTCTCCCTCCTACTTAAGACTGTGAGCCTCATGTGAGACAGGGACTGCATTCAGTCTTACATCTATCTACCCTAGCACAAACGCTTAACAAATACAATTAAAAAAACCCTACTAATACTACCGATAATAATAGTGGATTTGTCAAGCGCTTATCAAGTGCCAAATACTGTATACCAAGCGCCAGGGTGCATACAAGATCATCAAGTCACAGCCGCCTGTTCCACAAGGGGCTAACAGTCAGATGTCCAATCAATCAATGGTATTTGAGCACTTACAGTGTGCAGAGCACTGCCCTAAGCACTTGGGAAAGTACAATAAAAGAGAGTTGGCATATGCAATCCCTGTCCACAAAGAACTTACGGTCTACAGGAGAAGACAGACATTAAAATAGATTACTATTTTAGGTAGGAGGGAAACTATCACCTCATTCCTCCAAGCGTCCCTTTGCCATCGGACGGGAAGGACCACAGTTCTCACCCGGGAAGGGCACTGTGCTTCGTCTCATGATTCGCCGAGGGCGCGATGCCCAAATCTCTCCCAGTTGGGACATCAGAGCAGACTTTCATCCCATCTCTGGTCCGCTCGAGCCCTTCCGACATCGGGTACTAACAATTGGCTGTCATCCAGGGCCTAGTGGGAAGAGCACAAGCCTCGGAGTCAGAGGATCTGGGTTCTGATCCCAGCTCTGCCACGTCTGCTGTGTGAACTTTGGCAAGTCACTTCACTTCCCTGGGCCCCTGTTTCTGCAATTGTAAAATGGGGATTAAATACCTGTTCTCCCTTCTACTTAGACTGTGAACCCCATGAGGGACAGAGACTGTGCCCGACCTCATTAACATGTACCTACGCCAGCACTTAAAACAGCATTTGACACAGAGTATTATCTTAACATACACCACAATTACTATTTTTACCATCGTCATCATCATCAACTCATCATTAGTATTAACCCTCGGCTCCTCTGATTAGAGCCAGGAAAAAGGAAAACAGAAAGTTTTTCAGATGGAGATCAACCTGACCCCTTTCCTTCTGCCCCGTTCTCCCCACCTCTCCACCCCCGGGGAGGGGTGACGGGGGGCGGAGGGTCAGGGATGAAGGTAGAGGTGATAGCAAAGAGGTCGATGAGTACCACCTGCCCTATCTGGCTTCCACTCTCTCGGCACTTGCTGCTTTCCATCTCCTAAAATTTCAGAAACAACCAAGAGACCTCAATTCCTTCCTTCACACACAGTCAGAAGGCAGAGATTGCTTCAGTGCTGTGGCAGTGTGTTGTTATAGTTACTGACATATGACTTATCACTGCAATTGTCAGAGCAATTCCAGAAAAACTGCAATTTGCAAAGGGAGGATGGGAAGGGAGGAAAGGGGGTGGGGGGGTGTTGGAAGCCCTGCTTAATGGGATACAGGGAGCTGTCATCCCCTGTTTCCTCCAGCTGGAGGAGAGGGAGGAGGAGAAGAGGAAGAGAAGGAAAAGGAGGCGAAGGAGGAGGTGGGGAGGAAAAGGGGGAAGAGGAGGAGAAAGAGGAGGAAGAAGAAAAGGAGGAAGAGGAAGAAGAAAGGAGGAGGAGGAGATGAAGGAGAAGAGGAGGAGAAGGAAGAGGATGAAGAGGAGGAGGAGGAGAGAAAGAGACACAGGGAAAGAGGGCAGGAGAGAAGGAGGAAAGGATTTCTCAGTTACAGACACAAAGTGAAGTAAAGATTAGTGCATGTGTAAACATATGTGTGCATCCCCATGACTTCAGGGGTGTGAGTATGGGTTTACATTTTGTGCAAGTGGGCACTCCTGCAGTCTTGGGGGGTGTCCACATTTGTGAATTTGGGGATCCATGTCTGTGTTCTGGGCAGGCCCTTCGGCCACAACTGTTGTTGGTTGGGTACCCGGTGGCCACCAGGGTGATAGCCGTCCCTCCCAAGGGCACTCAGTATTAACTTTCAGAAGCTCAGCTTCCCCTAATGTGTGTTGTCTACAAGATGGGTGAGACCAAAAGACTTCGGTCTTCTGAATATTTTCCCTGAGGAAAGAAAATACTCATCTTGGCAGCAATGGGATGGAAAGCCTTACACTTACCAGGATTTCCCTAGGCCTCGGTTTGATCAGCGAATCTGATCTGGTAGGTTTCTGGGGCCAGCTTTAGTTTGGGGCAGTGGCTCGTAGTCATTCATTCATTCATTGAATTTATCAAGCTCTACTGTGCGCAGAGCACTGTACTAAGCACTTGGGAAAATACAATAAAACAATAAACAATAATATTCCCTGTCCATAATGAATTTATGGTCTAGATTGGGGGAGACAGTCCTCAATACAAATAAATAAAACGACAGATATGTACATAAGTGCTTTGGGGATGAGAGAGGGGAAGAGCAAAGGGAGCAAGTCAGGGTGATGCAGAAGGGAGTGGGAGATGAGGAAAAGGGGGGCTTAGTCTAGGAAGGCCTGAGGAGATGTACCTTCCATAAAGCTTTGAAGCGGGGGAGAATCATTGTCAGATTCTTCTTGGTCTAGGAAGAGGACAAAGCCCAGCCAAAGCCCAGCCCTCCCAAGACTTTAGAAGGCTGCATCATAGAAGGCTGATGTGGAGAGAGGGAGATCTGAAGGAATCAGTTGTAAATTTGATTTGATATTAATTTTAATAGTAATAATAATTATTATGGTACTTGTTAAGCACTTACTGCGTGCCAAGCTCTATTCTAAGCTCTGGGGTAGATACAAGTTAATCAGATTGGACACAGTCCCTGTCCCACACTGGGGCTCACATTCTAAATCCCCATTTTGCAGATGAGGTAACTAAGGCACAGAGAAGTGAAGTGACTTGCTCAAGGTCACACGGCAGACATGAGGCAGAGCTGGGATTAGAACCCAGGTCCTTCTGACTCTATACGAAGAGAGTTCAGGGGTCACCTTCTTCCAGCTGCCATCCTCCACTCTGGTCAGGGAGAAAAAGGGGTGGAACTTGGAAAGGGGTGAGCTTGGAACTGGGGTCTGGACCCTCCCACAAGATGGCTACCTGAAAGACTCGGAATGGGAGAGATTGATGGAGACAGCTGAGCTGGAGTGCTAAATTACTTTGTTTTGCAAGTGTGTGTGATCCTGAAGGCTTTAAGGGGGCCTCAAATCGGTCTTCTCAGCTGCTTTGGGGTCATGTTTCTAGACTGTGAGCCCACTGTTGGGTGGGGACCGTCTCTATGTGTTGCCGACTTGTACTTCCCAAGCGCTTAGTACAGTGCTCTGCACACAGTAAGTGCTCAATAAATACGATTGAATGAATGAATGAATGATTCAGTAGTCTCTTGCCAATGGCATAGTCAAACACCTAAGGCAACTGTCTTTAAGCAAAATGGCCTAAAAAGAAAAGGTTTCTCATTACATTTTTCTCTGCTTAATTGTCAGCTGGTAATGAGACACTGACCCTGACCAAAAGCCACTCACAAATCACATGAAGGCTAGGCACGGCATACACCAAAGGTGACCAATCAGGTGAGTTTGTTTCATCCATTCAAACTTGGGTTCATGGCATTATTATGTTCAGTGAACATGGTTCTAGACACATTATAATAATAATAATAATAATAATAATGATGATGGCATTTATTAAGTGCTTACTATGTGCAAAGCACTGTTCTAAGTGCTGGGGCGGTTACAAGGTGATCAGGTTGTCCCACGGGGGGCTCACAGTCTTAATCCCCATTTTACAGATGAGGGAATTGAGGCACAGAGAAGTTAAGTGACTTGCCCAACGTCACACAGCTGACAATTGGCAGAGCCAGAATTTGAACCCTTGACCTCTGACTCCAAAGCCCGTGCTCTTTTCACTGAGCCACGCTGCTTCTCTGCAGCGTTATTAATAATAACAACATTAATAATAACGGTTATAATCATGGTATTTGTTAAGCACTTACTGCGTGCCCGGCACTGAGGTGGATACAAACAAGTGGGGTTGGACGGAGTCCCTGTCCCACATGAGCTCACAAGCACAACCCCCATTTTACCATTGAGGTAAATGAGGCCCAGAGAAGTGAAGTGACTTGCCCAAGGTCACAAAGCAGACAAGTGGTGAAGCTGGATTAGAATCCATGACTTTCTGATTCCTAGGCCCGTGCTCTATCCACTATGTCATGCTGCACTGAATGGGTTCCCTTTATTTTGGCACCCAATTCTCGCTTTACTCTTCGTCTGGAATGGAGTCCTAAACTGGGTAACCATGATGAGAGTAGGTTTCAAGCTAAAGCGATCATTAATAATAATAATAATAACTAATAATTATAGTTGTATTTGTTAAGTGCTTACTATTTACACAGGCACTGTACTAAGCACTGGGGTGGATACAAGCAAATCAGGTTGGACACAGTCCCTGTCCCATGTGGGGCTCACAGTCTTATTCACCATTTTACAGATGAGGTAACTGAGTCTTAAGTGACTTGCCCAAGGCCACACAGCAGACAAGCGGTGGAGCCGGGATTAGAACTCATGATCCTCTGACTCCCAGCCCTGTGCTCTATCCATTATGCCATGCTCCTTCGTGAGGACTGTTTAACATAACTTTTTCCTTCCCGCAGGGGCCTGTGCTTCCCCTTCTCCAATTCTGCAACCTCTCCTCCTCACAGTAAAATGCAACTTCCAAAGACTCCTATTCCCTCTCCCTCACCCTGTCCTGCCTCTGGTAAACGGAGCAAATTCCTCAGGAGGAACCGCAAGGTACCTTTCCAGAAAGACATGTTGCTCAAATGGAGATATCAGCAAAGCTACACGATTTTCAAACAAAGCACAAGTCATTACCTCCAACTCCACATTAACAAAACACCCTCTGTATCCAAGTACTTTGTCAAAAAGCCCCTGGTTGTTCGTCAGATAGGCTCTATGCTACAGACTAAAAAGTAGCTTTGCCTAGTGGATAAATGCCATTATTATTATTTTTATTATTATAGCCCCGGGCTGGGAGTCACAAGGACCTGGGTTCAAGTCCTGGCTCCACCACTGGTCTGCTGTGTGACCTTGGGCAAGCCATTTAACTTCTCTGAGCTTCAGTTGGGATTAATAATAATAATGGCATTTTTATTACACACTTACTATGTGCAAAGCACTGTTCTAAGCACTGGGGAGGTTACAAGGTGATCACATTGTCCTACAGCGGGCTCACAGTCTTCATCCCCATTTTACAGACGAGGTAACTGAGGCATAGAGAAGTTAAGTGACTTGCCCAAAGTCACACAGCTGACAATTGATGGAGCCGGGATTTGAACCCATGACCTCTGACTCCAAAGCCCGTGCTCTTCCCACCGAGCCACACTGCTTCTTGAGCCCCACAGTGTGAGCCCCACATGGGATGTAGACTGTGTCCAACCTGATTATGTTGTTTCTACCTCAGTGCTTAGAACAGTGCCTGGCACATAGTAAGTGCCTAACAAAGGCCATAAAAAAATTAATAATGGTGGTATTTGGTAAGTGGTTACTATTTGCCAAGCACTATACTAAGCACTGGGCAGGTGAAAGATTATTAGGACCCACATGGGGGTCACAGTCCAAGTAGGAGGGAGAATAGGTATTAATAATAAATAATAATTGTGGCACTTCATCATCATCATAATCAATCGCATTTATTGAGCACTTACTGTGTGTAGAGCACTGTACTAAGCACTTGGGAAGTACAAATTGGCAACATATAGAGACAGTCCCTACCCAACAGTGGCACTTGTTAAGCACTTACTATGTGCCAGGCACTGTACTAAGCATGGGGGCGGATACAAGCAAATGGGGTTGGACACAGTCCCTGTCCCACGTGGGGCTCATAGTCTCAATCCCCTTTCTGCAGATGAGGGAACTGAGGCTCAGAGAAGTTTAGTGACTTGCCCAGGGTCACACAGCAGACAAGTAGCAGAACCGACATTAGAACCCAGGTCCCCCGACTCTCAGGCCTGTGCTTTCTCCCCTAGGCCAGGAGGCTTCCCAATTAGCAACAGCATTCTTCCCGACAACTTTGACTGGGTTAACTCCCTTTAAATTTTTCTTTCTCCTTTCAAATCTCCCTTGGGCTAGCTAGGTTTTCAATCCTTTGGGTTATTTCTCTGTCCCAGGCAGAGGCAGAATTTTCACACCCGAAGCCCATTACCTCATCAGAGCTACATCACCCCACAGTCCTCAGCCCTGACAGACTTCATGGCATTGTGGAGGAGGATGTATGAAGAAACATGAGTGAGGCATCCAGCCAAAAGGATATGCAGAGAGGTACAACTTGGATTTTTTTTAATGCTACTTGCTAAGCGTTTGCTATGTGCCTGGCACTGTACTAAATCCTGGGGTCAATATAAGGTAAATCAGGTTGGACACCGTCCCTGCCGACATGGGGATCACAGTCTAAGTCGCAGAGCACACAGGTACTGAATCCCCAGTTTGCAGATGAGGGGACTGAGGCCCAGAGAAGTGAATTGACGTGACCTTAGGTCACACAGCAGACAACTGGCGGAGCCTGGATTAGAACCCAGGGCCTCCAAATCCAAGGCCTGGGTTTCCCTCCAGTAGGCTTCGCAGCTTCATCTTGGAGATATCTGAATCAGAGTCAGTGAGTGAGTGATGCCAGCACTTTTGTACACAATAAGCGCTTAATAAATATGATTGAATGAACGCAATTGTCTCAGGATGCATTAGCAGGGGCCGATGATGGTGAGACATTTTTAATTGCCTGTCAGAAGGGGCACAACAGTCAACAGGGGCCTGAGAGGAAAATCTTGGGGAGGGTCACGGGTACCCCAAAGAAATGCTTTAGGTTTGGGGATTCAAACAGATTTCTACATGACATCATCATGTTACATGCCGAGAGGGTGCACATGCAGTGTAACATGGGAACCAGGTATGGAACGGGAGGGGAAGGGCCATCGTTCCCAGATTTGCAGCGGCTAAATGCCTGAAGCGGGCCTGGAGACTCACGCTAATGTCACTGTTGGCCCAGCCACACAAACAATCCTGGCGTGAGGCCTGGAGATTACCATATTATCCACCAAATTGCCCCACTTTTGGGGCCCTTACATTGGGTCATATAAGTCTTAAGCCTAGCGAACAGTGAAGGAGAAAAGAGAAGGAAAAAAGGAAGAGGAAAGAAGAGGAGAAGAAAGAGGCAGATTAGAAGACATTTGAGATTTCTCTTTTCTCTACTTACTATTATTGTTTATAATAAGCACTAGGATTCTTCCCCAGACTTCCCTTGTTCAGGTGGCTGTTACCTGAGCAAAAACTCCTCAGTCTCGGCTTCAAGGCTGTCCATCCCCTCGCCCCCTCCTACCTCACCTTCCTTCTCTCCTTCTCCAGCCCAGCCCGCACCCTCCGCTCCTCTGCCACTAACCTCCTCACTCTACCTCATTCTCGCCTGTCCCGCTGTCGACCCCAGGCCCACGTCATTCCCCTGGCCTGAAATGCCCACCCTCCACACATCCGCCAA
The DNA here is from genome assembly GCF_015852505.1 of Tachyglossus aculeatus. Taxonomy (NCBI): domain Eukaryota; kingdom Metazoa; phylum Chordata; class Mammalia; order Monotremata; family Tachyglossidae; genus Tachyglossus; species Tachyglossus aculeatus. The sequence goes on along the minus strand of NC_052071.1, from coordinate 14,150,064 downwards.
GCTAGCTCTCTTCCTCCCTTCAAAGCCCTACTGAGAGCTCACCTCCTCCAGGAGGCCTTTCCAGACTGAGCCCCCTTTTTCCTCTCCTCCTCCCCATCCCCCCCCGCCCTACCTCCTTCCCCTCCCCACAGCACCTGTATATATATTTGTACAGATTTATTACTCTATTTATTTTCCTTGTACATATTTACTATTTATTTTGTTAATGATGTGCATATAGCTTTAATTCGATTTGTTCTGACTATTTTGACACCTGTCTACATGTTTTGTTTTGTTGTCTGTCTCCCCCTTCTAGCCTGTGAGCCCGCTGTTGGGTAGGGACCGTCTCTATATGTTGCCAACTTGTACTTCCCAAGCGCTTAGTGCAGTGCTGTGCACACAGTAAGCTCTCAGTAAATACGATTGAATGAATGAATGTTACTACTTATGATTATGTGGTACGGGTGGGGAAATTATGCGAGTGAACGTGGTATTTAATGGATTAATAATAAGAAGAAGAATAATGACATTTATTAACCACTTACTATGTGCAAAGCATTGTTCTAAGCACTGGGGAGGTTACAAGGTGATCAGGTTGCCCCACGGGGGGCTCACAGTCTTCGTCCCCATTTTACAGATAAGGTAACTGATGCACAGGGAAGCTAAGTGACTTGCCCAAAGTCACACAGCTGACAGTTGGTGGAGCCGGGATTTGAACCCCTGACCTCTGACTCCAAAGCCCATGCTCTTTCCACTGAGCCACGCTGCTTCTCTGATTGGTACTGACAGTATGGGGAATGAAAACGAGACTAGTACACACCCAATTTCTGAGGAGTTTCATGTCTGAACTAGTCTGCCTGTGTTAACACAGATGATCAGGCACAGGGTGAAATCCACAAAGAATGAAAAAGATGGCTCATCTTTGGGGCTATCGTCTACCTCCTCTCCACAACGAACCTTTTCAGTGTTGCTAGAGAGTGCAGGAAAATGGACTGGCTTGAATTTCACTTTCTGTCCCCTCCCCTGCCTCATTCCAGCGGAGGTGCAAATGACCAATTAAATAGTCAAGAGGCGATGGAATGAAAAAGATGGCTCATTTTGGGGGCTATCGTCTACCTCCTCTCCACAACGAACCTTTTCAGTGTTGCTAGAGAGTGCAGGAAAATGGACTGGTTTGAATTTCACTTTCTGTCCCCTCCCCTGCCTCATTCCAGTGGAGGTGCAAATGACCAATTAAATAATCAAGAGGCGATGGAATGAAAAAGATGGCTCATTTTGGGGGCTATCGTCTACCTCCTCTCCACAACGAACCTTTTCAGTGTTGCTAGAGAGTGCAGGAAAATGGACTGGCTTGAATTTCACTTTCTGTCCCCTCCCCTGCCTCATTCCAGCGGAGGTGCAAATGACCAATTAAATAGTCAAGAGGCGATGGAATGAAAAAGATGGCTCATTTTGGGGGCTATCGTCTACCTCCTCTCCACAACGAACCTTTTCAGTGTTGCTAGAGAGCGCAGGAAAATGGACTGGTTTGAATTTCACTTTCTGTCTCCTCCCCTGCCTCATTCCAGTGGAGGTGCAAATGACCAATTAAATAGTCAAGGGGCGATGAGGACAGGATGGAAAAGGCTTGGAAAACTCTCCAAAGGGAGAATCCATCCGCAAAGAGCTGAGTGAATGACCGTGGCCAACGGAACCTATCCCGACTAAGGCAAACACTTACTATCCCAAGCCATCTGGCAGGCGATTTGGATCTGAGTTCTATGAAAGCCAGTCCTTATGATAGCCCATTATTCCTACCTAACGTCCTAGACTTCCACAAAAACTCCTGAGCTAGGCAGCCTGGAATTTTTTGAGGGTCTGGGGAGGTGAGGGGGATTGTCAAGCCCAACAGGAAGCAGGGAGCTCCAATCAATCAATCAATCATATTTATTGAGCACTTACTGTGTGCAGAGCACTGTACTAAGCGCTTGGGAAGTACAAGTTGGCAACATATAGAGACAGTCCCTACCCAACAGTGGGCTCACCAGAGACAGCAGCTGAGAAGCAGTGTGGCTGACTGCATGGAGCACTAAGAGTCAGAAGGATCTGGGCTCTGATCCTGGCTCTGCCACTTGTCTGCTGTGCATCCTTGGGCAAGTCACTTAACTTCTCTGGGTCTCAGTTACCTCATCTGTAAGATGGGGATTGAGACTGTGAACCCTATGGGGGACGGAGACAGTAGCCAACCTGATTAGCCTGTATTTTTTAATGGTGATTGTTAAGCATTTATCATGCAGAGGCACTGTTCTAAGTGCTGAGGTAGTTACAAAGTAATCCAACTGGACACAGTCCCTGTCCCATAAGGAAGCTCACAGTCTTAATCCCCAGGAATGTGTTTATTGCTATATTGTACTCTCCCAATCAATCAGTCAATCGTATTTATTGAGCGCTTACTGTGTGCAGAGCACTGTACTAAGCGCTTGGGAAGTACAAGTTGGCAACATATAGAGACAGTCCCTACCCAACAGTGGGCTCCCAAGTGCTCAGTACAGTGTTTTGCACAAAGTAAGCTCTCAATCAATAAGACTGAATAAAGGAATGAATACCCCAGTGCATAGAACAGGGCCTGACACATAGTAAGCGCTTAAAGTTGGGAAGCAGTGTGCCTAGTGGATAGAGCACGGGCCTGGAGTAAGAAGGACCTGGGTTCTAATCCCGGCTCCAGCACTGTGTGAACTTGGGCAAGTCACTTCCCCTCTCTGGGACTAAGTTACCTCAGCTAGAAGATGGGGCTTGAGACCGTGAAATAAATGATAAATAATAATAACAATAAATAATTATGGTATTTATTAAGCGCTTACTATGTGCCAAGCACTGTTCTAAGCGCTGGGGTAGACACAAGGTAATCAGGTTGTCCCACATGGGGCTCACAGACTTCATCCCCATTTTACAGATGAGGTAACTGAGGCACCGAGAAGTTAAGTGACTTGCCCAAAGTAACCCGGCTGACAAGTGGCGGAGCTGGGATTAGAACCCACGACCTCTGACTCCCAAACGCAGGATCGTTCCCCTAAGCCACGCTGCTTCTCTAGAAATAGGGACAGGGACCGTGTCCAACCTGATTAGCTTGAATAATAATAATAATAATAATTGATGGTATTTGCTAAACGCTTACTATGTGCTGAGCACTGTTCTAAACACTGGGGTAGATACAAGGTAATCAGGTTGGACACAGTCCCTGTCATGGGACTCATGGTCATAATCCCCATTTTCCAGATAAGGTTACTGAGGCCCAGAGAAGTGAAGTTCACTCACTTATTCAATCATATAAGTGCTTGCTGTGCACAGAGCACTGTACTAAGCGCTTGGGAAAGTACAATACAACAAGTGATTGCCCAAGAGAAGCAGCGTGGCTCAGTGGAAACAGCACGGGCTTTGGAGTCAGAGGTCATGGGTTCAAATCCCGGCTCCACCAATTGTCAGCTGTGTGACTTTGGGCAAGTCACTTAACTTATCTGTGCCTCAGTTACCTCATCTGTAAAATGGGGATGAAGACTGTGAGCCCCCTGTGGGACAACCTGATCACCTTGTAACTCCCCAGCGCTTAGAACAGTGCTTTGCACATAGTAAGCACTTAACAAATGCCATCATCATTATTATTATTATTATTACTACAATACAACAAGTGATTGCCCAAGGGAAGCAGCGTGGCTCAGTGGAAAGAGCACGGGCTTTGGAGTCAGAGGTCATGGGTTCAAATCCGCCAATTGTCAGCTGTGTGACTTTGGGCAAGTCACTTAACTTCTCTGTGCCTCAATTACCTCATCTGTAAAATGGGGATGAAGACTGTGAGTCCCCCGTGGGACAACTTGATCACCTTGTAACCTCCCAAGCGCTTAGAACAGTGCTTTGCACATAGTAAGTGCTTAATAAATGCCATTAAAAAAAGATCAATCAATCAATCATATTTATTGAGCACTTACTGTGTGCTCTGCACTGTACTAAGCGCTTGGGAAGTACAAGTTGGCAACACATAGAGACAGTCCCTACCCAACAGTGGGCTCACAGTCTAGAAGAGTTAAGCCATTGAATCAATCAACTGTATTTATTCAATCAGCCAATGGTATTTATCGAGCACTTACTGTGTGCAGAGCACTGTACTGAGGGCTTAAGTTCATTGTGGGCGGGGAATGTGTCTGTTATATTGTTGAATTGTACACTCTCAAGTGCTCAGTTCATTCATTCGTTCATTCAGTCGTATTTACCGAGTGCTTACTGTGTGCAGCGCACTGTACTAAGGGCTTAAGTTCATTGTGGGCGGGGAATGTGTTATATTGTTGAATTGTACACTCAAGTGCTTAGTTCATTCATTCATTCATTCAATCGTATTTACCGAGTGCTTACTGTGTGCAGTGCACTGTACTAAGCGCTTGGGAAGTCCAAGTCGGCAACACCCAGCAGACAAGTGGCAGAGTCAGGATTAGGACCCTCTGCTTCCCAAGCCCCCGCTCTTGCCACTAGGCCAAGCTGCTTCATGCTGCTTATTTCTTTTAGACTGTGAGCCCACTGTTGGGTAGGGACCGGCTCTATACGTTGCCAACGTGGACTTCCCAAGCGCTTGGTACAGCGCTCTGCACACAGTAAGCGCTCAATAAATACGGCTGATTCTACCGCAGCTCTTAAAACAGCGTCTGGCACATAGTAAGCGCTTAATTAATGCCTTAAAAATAACGGAAACCAATAACAAACGATGGCACATAGTAAGCGCTTAACGAACGTCTTAAAAATAACGGAAACCAATAACAAACGCAAGAATCAGGCTTCGGGCCGCCCTCACCCACCTGCTTCTCCCCTCGGGGCTTCCGGTAGCTGAGCAGCAGCTCGACGGCTCCGACCACCTCCTTGCGGATGGCGTAGAGGAGGGCGTCTCCGACGTACACGCTGTGGCTCAGCAGGAGCTCCATGATCTCCACGTTCTCGTTCTCGATGGCGATGAGGAGGGCGCTGCGGCCCAGCGGGTCCATGCAGTTGATGTTGATGTTGTAGTAGATCTCGGCCTCCTCCAGGGCGTGCTTCACGCTGGCGTAGTCGCCCTTCTCCACGGCCGTCAGGTAGGCCTTCTCCTCCCCGGACAGCTCCACCTCGGCCCGCACGATCTGCAGCGGGATGCGGTCTCGGTAGGGCGAGTAGTTGACCTTTTTGTAGTACAGCTGGGCCATTGTTCATAGTGGCTCGGACACCTGGGAGGGGAGGCAAGGCAGCGTGGCTCAGTGGACAAGGGCGCGGGCTTTGGAGGCGGAAGTCATGGGTTCAAATAATAATAATAATAATAATGATGGCATTTATTAAGCGCTTACTATGTGCAGAGCACTGTTCTAAGCACTCAAATCCCGGCCCTGCCAAGTGTCAGCTGTGGGACTTGGAGGAAGTCACTTCACTTCTCTGGGCCTCATCTGTAAAACGGGGATTAAGACGGTGAGCCCCCCCGTGGGACAACCTGATCAGTTTTGTATCTTCCCCAGCGCTTAGAACAGTGCTTTGCACACAGTAAGCGCTTAACAGATGCCATCATTATTCTTATTAAGGGGAAACTGGTTAGGGTCGCACTGACTCTTACGTTTGTTAAATTCTTTCATTTGTATTTATTGAATGCTTACCATACGCAGATCACTGTAGTAAGCACTTGGGTACAATAAACAGGCACATTCCCTGCCCGCAACAAGCTTACAGTCTAGAGTGCTTAGTACAGTGCCTTGCACATAGTAAGCGCTTAACAAATTATTGTTATTATTATGACTATTATTATTATTACAAATTATTATCATTATAACTATTAGAGGGAGCGTAATGGGTAGGATCCCACAGTTTCCCCTGCAAGGTGCCTACCCCCACCGCCACTCTATTGCCCACCCAACCAAGGAGGAGTCTGCTGCTTTCCAAGTGTTCAGTACAGTGCTTTGCACACAGTCAGCGCTCAATAAATATGTTTGAAAGAATGAATGATTTTAAAGGGTGGGAGGCGCAGGGGGAGGAAAGGGGGAGATCGATCAGTGGTATTTTACTGAGAGTTTACTGGGTGTGGAAAATCAATCTCATTTACCAAGCTCTTACTGTGTGCACAGCACTGTATTAAGCACTTGGGAGAGTACAATACAACAATTAAAATGCCCGTTCCCTGCCCATAGAGAGCTTAAACTCTAGAGAGTCTATTGAGCATTTACTGTGTGCAGAGTGGGTAATAAGTTAGTCAGTCAGTCAATCATATTTACTGAGCACTTACTGTGTGCAGAGCACTGTAGTAAAAGCTTGGGAGAGTACAATATAACAATATAACAGACACGTTCCCTCTCATCCTATCCCGTCTGGACTACTGCATCAGCCTTCTCTCTGATCTCCCATCCTCGTGTCTCTCCCCACTTCAATCCATACTTCATGCTGCTGCCCGGATTGTCTTTGTCCAGAAACGCTCTGGGCATATTACTCCCCTCCTCAAAAATCTCCAGTGGCTACCAATCAATCTGCGCATCAGGCAGAAACTCCTCACCCTGGGCTTCAAGGCTGTCCATCACCTCGCCCCCTCCTACCTCACCTCCCTTCTCTCCTTCTACTGCCCAGCCCGCACCCTCCGCTCCTCCACCACTAATCTCCTCACTGTACCTCGCTCTCGCCTGTCCCGCCATCGACCCCCGGCTCACGTCATCCCCCGGGCCTGGAATGCCCTCCCTCTGCCCATCCGCCAAGCTAGCTCTCTTCCTCCCTTCAAGGCCCTGCTGAGAGCTCACCTCTTCCAGGAGGCCTTCCCAGACTGAGCCCCTTCCTTCCTCTCCCCCTTGTCCCCCTCTCCATCCCCCCATCTTACCTCCCTCCCTTCCCCACAGCACCTGTATAGATGTATATATGTTTGTACATATTTTTTTACTCTATTTATTTATTTATTTAATTTATTTGTACATATCTATTCTATTTATTTTATTTTGTTAGTATGTTTGGTTTTGTTCTCTGTCTCCCCCTTTTAGACTGTGAGCCCACTGTTGGGTAGGGACTGTCTCTATATGTTGCCAATTTGTACTTCCCAAGAGCTTAGTACAGTGCTCTGCACATAGTAAGCGCTCAATAAATACGATTTATGATGATGACGTTCCCTGCCCAAAACAAATTGACAGTCTAGGGGGGAGACAGGCCTTAACAGAAATAACACTTGGGACAGGCCAATACAACAAAGTAGGTAGTTCCCTGCCCACAGGGAGCTTATGGTCTAGAGGAGGATGAGGGTGGGAATCACCCCGTTTGTCATAGTTTGCCCCTGTGGCTCCGCAGCTTCAGACTCTACAACCCCAGCCAGGGTTGCCCTGTTCCCCTGACCAGCACCCTGGGGAAATACTGGTTTAAGAGATGGACAGCACCCCGACCCTTCTGATAGCCAGGAGCAGAGGGCGGGGATCGTGTCCCCTTACTCTCCACTCCTTCCGAATGCCTGCTGGGTGACCTTGGGCAAGTCACTTTGGCCTAGTGAATACAGCAGGGGCTTGGGAGTCACGAGGTCACAGTTCTAATCCCGGGTCCACCACGTGTCTGCTGGGGGACCTGGGGCAAATCACTTTACTTCTCTGTGCCTCAGTTACCACAGCTGTAAAACGGGGATTGAGACCGTGAGCCCCACCCGCGACAGGGACTGTGTCCAACCCGATTTGTTTGTATCCACCCCGGCGCTTAGAACGGGTGTCCAGCACATAGTAAGCACTTAACAACTGCCATCATTACTTCTCTGGGCCTCAGTTACCTCATCTGTAAAATGGGGGGAGGTTGTGAGGCCCACATAGGACACGGACTGTGTCCAACCTGATTTGCTCGCATCCACCCCAGCACTGAGTAGAGTGCCTTGCACACAGTAATAATAATAATAATAATAATAATTGGCATTTGTTAAGTGCTTACTATGTGCAAAGCACTGTTCTAAGCGCTGGGGAGGATACAGGCTGATCAGGTTGTCCACGTGGGGCTCACAGTCTCAATCCCCACTTTACAGATGAGGTAACTGAGGCCCAGAGAAGTTAAGTGGCTTGCCCAAGATCACACAGCAGACATGTGGCGGAGTCAGGATTCGAACCCATGACCTCTGGGCTAAGTAGGCTCTTAACAAGTACCATAATTATTATTATTATTACAACACTCCTGGTGTATTCTCCCAAGGGCTTAGTACAGCGCTGTGCACACAGTAAGTGCTCAGTAAATACCATTCACTGATTAAGCATATGACACCAGTAGAGGTGGGCCAGGGGGGATGTTTTTGTCATTTGAATTCATACACATCCATCCGTGGCCCAACGTCCTTTGGAAACTGTGGGCCTGAAATAAAGGGGAAGGCTGAATGAGGGAATCACCCAAGTCCTCCATCCCTGAAGAAGGGTCTCATTATCTGGGCCAGCTGGAATATTGCTTCTACTCTGGCTCCTCGCTGGAGAAGCCCTGCTCAGGAAGCCCAAGTTATTGAAATACCAGGTGTCCCAGCCCCACGATCACCAGCTGCTGCTCATTTCATCGTCCAGAGAACCAACCCAGAGATCAGAAACCCCAGCACCTGAGACACTGAGAGATTCAGTTCTCTGTCAGCCTTGTGAAGGAGGCATTTGGCAGACAGGGCGAACTGCTGGATCAGGGCAGACTTTCATTCATTCAATTGTATTTACTGAGGGATTATTGTGTGCAAAGCACTGTACTGAGAGACAATACAACAGAGTTGGCTGATGTGTTCCCTCTCCATAAGGAGCTAGAGGAGGGAGACACATATTCAACTATAATACGGATAGGTGCAAGAGTGCTGTGAGTGGAGTTGAATAGCTAGTGCTTAAAGGGTACAAAGCCATGTCCCAGGGCGATGCAGAAGGGAGAGAAAGTTGGAGAAATGAAGGCTTAGTTGGGGAAGGCCTCTTGCAGTTGAGTAAGACTTTGAAGGTGGGAACAGTGATTGTCAGGAAGGAGGAGAGAGTTCCAGGCCAGAGGCAGGACGTGGGTGAGGGATAGACTGAGAGATAGACAAGATCTAGTTACTGCGAGCAGGTTGGCATTAGAGGAGTCAACATCCTTAGTCCTCAAAGGAGACTGAGGTACTAGTCATCATCTGTTATAGTAAGACCTCCTTGTAAAGTCATAATAAATTATAAGAAGGATATTTGTTAAGCGCTTACTATGTGTCAAGCACTGTACTAAGCACTGGGAAGGATACAAGCAAATTGGGTTGGACATAGTCCCTGTCCCATATGCGGCTCACAGTCTTAGTCCCCATTTTTACAGATGAGGTAACTGAGGCCCAGAGAAGTGAGGCGACTTGCCCGAGGTCACACAGCAGATAAGTAGAGGAGCCGGAATTAGAACCCAGGTCCTTCTGACTCCTAGGGCCGTGCTCTTTCCACTGGGCCATGCTGTTTCTCTTAAACAGAGCTCCAGTCCCCGTGAGAGAGGGATGGGTGGAATCTTCACCCCTGGAATATTTTCAAAGTCTTTGTGCCCGGGTTTGCACCCACAGTCTTTCCCCGCATATGTTCTGAACAGCAAAAACCTCAGCCTGGTGAGGGGTTCTAGTCCCGGCTCTGCCACTTGTCAGCTGTGTGACTTGGGGCAAGTCACTTGACTTCTCTGTGCCTCAATTACTTCATCTGTAGAGTGGGGATGGAGACTGTGAGCCCCACATGGGACAACCTGATTACCTTGTATCTTCCCCAGCACTTGGAACAGTGCTTGGCACATAGTGAGTGCTTGACAAATACCATCATTATCATTATTACTATTAAAAACCTTATTGAAAGCATATCTCCTCCAGGAGGATGTCCCTGACTGGGCTCTCCTCTCCTCTTCTCCTGCAAATAGCTATAATTCTACTTGTTCTGATGATTTCGACACCTGTCTACATGTTTTGTTTTGTTGTCTGTCTCCCCCTTCTAGATTGTGAGCCCGCTGTTGGGTAGGGACTGTCTCTATCTGTTGCCGACTTGTACTTCCCAAGCGCTTAGTACAGTGCTCTGCATACAGTAAGCACTCAATAAATGCGATTGAATGAATGATAGCACCAGGTGGCTGCTTGCTGGAGGAGGGCAGTTCAGGGCAGAGGCCCAAGGAGACTTCCCCCAGCCCGATGGCCCCGGTTTGGATCTTTTTTTTCTGTGGCAGCTTCGGCTGCCCATGGAGCAGCTCGGCAGGCTCTGCCAGACTGCAAGGTTCCACAAGCTAGCTAATTAGATGATTAAGATAATTGTTCAGAAACGGTCCTGTTGAACCAGATGGCCTCACGCCTCTCAATTATTCTGCCACTGCATCCAGCTCCGCTCTCACTGAGTCGGAAATCTCGTGAACGTCTGCGCGGAGGCAGAGGGAAACGGTGACTGAGTTGATGATGTGCTTCTCGCATCAATCGATCGATGGGGTTTATTGAGCGCTTATTGAGTGCAGAGCACTGCACTAAGTGTTTGGGAGAGTGAGTGAAAGACAACAGGGTCAGAAGACATATTCCCAGCCCACAAGGGGCTTAGAGGGGAAGACAGACATTAAAATAAGAATACGGATATGGACATAAGTGCTGTGGGGCTGAGGGTAGGGTGAATAAAGGGTGCATATTTAAGGGCAAGGGTGACACAGGAGGGAGAGGGAGTAGGGAGTAGAAGAGGCAGAGTGGCTTAGTGGAAAGAGCACAGGATTGAGAATCAGAGGTTGTGGGTTCTAATCTCGGCTCCACCACTTGTCAGCTGGGTGACTTTGGGCAAGTCACTTAACTTCTCTGTGCCTCAGTTAGCTCACCTGTAAAATGGGGACTAAGACTGTGAGCCCCACGTGGGACAACCTGATACCCTTGTATCTACCCCAGCGCTTAGAACAGTTCTTAGCACATAGCAAGTGCTTAACAAATACCATCATTATTATTATTAGGGGAAATGAGGCCCTAGAGGGGGAAGGCAGAAATGGCCCCATGTCAATCAATCATATTTATTGAGCACTTACTGTGTGCAGAGCACTGAACTAAGCACTTGGGAGAGTACAATATACTAATATAACGTACACATTCCCTGCCCTCAGCAATCCATGTTCTGGATCGATGGTACTTCCCAGTCCAATCAATCAATTGTATTTGTTGAGTGCTTACTGGGTACAGAGCACTGTTCTAAGCATTTGGGAGAGTGCAAGAGAACGGAGTTGGGAGGCACATTCCCTGGCCACAACAAGCTTATAGTCTAGGTGATCCACCATGGGAAGTGAAGCACACCACTTCTCTGTAGCCTCAGGGTTCTCTCTTGCCTAAAGAAAGACTAACCTGAGCCACCTTGGGTCTCAGAGACGGTGTAAGGAGACTGTCCAAAGGCCTGGAGAAAGAGGACCAGTTCAAATCTGAGGTCCCTGACAAACTTCCACTCTGGGGCATTAAAAGAATTGGCCACAGTCATTGCATAGCCTCTGGCTACTGAATCTAAAAAGTCAAAGCAAACTAAGGAAGTGCTTAAAAACTGTAAAGAAGCCAGATGATAGGGTATACACATATTCAATCCATCACAAAATCCTATCAATTCTACCTTCACAACATTGCTAAAATCTGCCCTTACCTCTCCATCCAAACTGCTACCACATTAATCCAAGCACTTATCCCATCCCACCTTGATTATTTTATCAGCCTCCTTGTTGACCTCCCTGCCTCCTGTCTATCCCCACGCCAGTCCATACTTCACTCTGCTGCCAGGATCATTTTCCTACAAAAATATTCAGACCATGTTTCCCCACTCCTTAGCAAACTCCAGCGGCTGCCCATCCACCTCCGCATCAAACAAAAACTCCTCACCATTGGCTAAGCAGTCAATCCTCTTGCCTCCTACCTCACCTCTCTACTCTCCTATTACAACCCAGTTTGCACATTTCAGTCCTCTAATGCTAATCTTCTGACTCTACCTCGATCTCATCTATCTCGCCTCTCCCACTGACCTCTCCCCCACATCCTGCTTCTGGCCTGAAATGCCCTCTTCCCATATCTGACAGACAATTACTCTCCCTGCATTCAAAGCCTTATTGAAGGCACACCTCCTCCAAGAGGCTTTCCTAAGGCCTCCTTTCCTCTTCTCCAACGGCCCTTCCGCATCACCCTGACTTGCTAACTTTATTCACCTCCCTTCCAAGCCCCAGAGTACTTATGCATATATCTGTTATTTATTTATTTTTATTAATATCTGTCTTTCCCTCTAGACTGTAAGCTCACTGTGGGAAGAACTTAGTGCAGAGAAAATTGGATCCATTTCCCAAAGAGTGTGAAAAAGATCATGGCCAGTGATAGGAACTCATATTACAGAGAAATACGCTTTTTCATTACAGGAAAATAAAGTCTATCCCTTTTGTCCAAACTGGGCCCTGCCTCTGTCCTCTCTCCTTTACCCTCTTCTACCTCCCCACCCCCACCACCACCCCCAGAGACAATAAAAGATGGATTAAACCCCTTAGGGGGTTGCAAGAATTCTCTCCCTGCCACACTGGTGGCTGCAGAGGGATATTTCAAACCTTGGTCCATCACATACCTGAACTTGAACGGATGTGATTTAAAGAGACAAGCCAATAGGGCCAGGCAGTCTGCCAGGGAGGAAGGCAGCCAAGCAGTTACCCAGACGGGTGGTTTTCCCCATGCCCATCTTCCGAGAACCTAGAACCAGGTACTCCAAAGAAGATCGGAAGTTCCCAGACAGTCTAAGCGCAGAACCGGGAGTCCTGCAGGGCCCAATTCTCTGGAACACTCTAGCCCATCCGGTGTGACATTCTCTGGGACATTCTTTTAGACTGTGAGCCCACTGTTGGGTAGGGACTGTCTCTATATGTTGCCAACTTGTACTTCCCAAGTGCTTAGTACAGTGCTCTGCACACAGTAAGCGCTCAATAAATATGATTGATTGATTGGGAAAATGGCACCATCTGGGTCCTCTATGGGGATTTTGGGAGTCACCATCGTATGTTCTGTCCCACCACTGCACAGAGTCTGCTCAGAATCGAAGAAAAGCTGCAGAAGCAGCAAGAACAGCCTCTCTCGGTCAGCCGTTAGTCCGTCCAAAGCCCCAGAGGAGACACCAAAGAAGATTCAGTCTCCCTTCTTAATGGCTTACAGTCCAGTTGAAGATATGAGAAAAATACACCTTTACACTGTCTATTCTGTCTCATCAACTTTCAAAGCCCTACTGAGAGCTCACCTCCTCCAGGAGGCCTTCCCCGACTGAGCCCCCTTTTTCCTCTCCTCCTCCCCATCTCTCCGCCTTACCTCCTTCCCCTCCCCACAGAACTTGCATATATATATGTACAGACTTATTACTCTATTTATTTTACTTGTACATATTTACTATTCAATTTATTTTGTTAATGATGTGCATTTAGCTTTAATCCTATTTGTTCTGACGACTTGACACCTGTCCACGTTTTGTTTCGTTGTCTGTCTCCCCCTTCTAGACTGTGAACCTGTTTCTGGGTAGGGACCATCTCTATATGTTGCCGACTTGTACTTCCCAAGTGCTTAGTACAGTGCTCTGCACACAGTAAGTGCTCAATAAATACAATTGAATGAATGAATGAATTTTCTCTGGGCAATTTTCCCAAGCTCTCTCCAGCTGGGCGTTCACCTTCCCAATGGATTTATTTTTCCCCCACATTATGGCACCTTCAGTGCAACAGTGACTCCTTAGCCCAGAATGGTCTTAGGGTTGCTTCCTTCCCACCTTCCTCCCCACTGTTCTATGATCTACTGTTTCAGATTCCTTATGCCACAGCTCCATGCCACAAGTGAGGTTAGTTGAGAGACATATATGAGCCCCTTGCTCAAAAACACACAGATACTTCAAACTGCAATCCATAGGTCACCCAAGGATGCTACTGACTGGAACCATTCATTCATTCATTCATATGAATATCCTCCGCCGAGGATGAGGAGTTTTTGCCTGGCACCAGAAGGAATAGTCAGAGTAAAAAATTCTTATTCATAAGTATAATTCCAATTTTTCTTCCAGTGAACGGGGGGTAAGGTAGGTTAAATATTGTATAGTGGGTTAAGGGCTGCCGTTCTCCATCAAAGTTAGAAATAGATGGCTTGGGGCTAGAGGGTGGCAGGAAGGATTTAGGTTAGAAATGAGGAAAAATTTCATGGCTGGAGCACAGGTCCAAGTGAGTCTGTGGGATCGACTTTGGAGATTGGATTGTACTTTCCAAGCGCTTAGTTCAGTGCTCTGCACACAGTAAGCGCTCAATAAATGTGATTGAATGAATGAAAGAGCGCTGAGCATGGACAGGGCTTAATATGGTCAGAGTCAAGTCTTATATGGAGGCGGGGGGTGGGGGAGGGAGGCTAGATGAGGAGATGCCCAGTTGTCCTCTGGAAATCACCTTCAGCATTTATGTGCCAGCCTCTTGGCCATATCATTTTTCTTGATTCTGGGAATGCAATCGGAAAGAAAGCACTGATCTCCAACTCCAAAGACCCATATTCCAGAGCCAATGATAATAACTTGTCCCAAGTGGGGCTCACAGTCTTAATTCCCATTTTCACAGATGAGGTAACTGAGGCACAGAGAAGTTAAGTGGCTAGCCCTAGGTCACACAGCAAACAAGTGACAGGGCCAGGATTAGAACCCATGATTTCTCACTCCCAAGCTCGGGCTCTTGCCACTAGGTTATGCTGCTTCAATTTGGCCAAGAGCACAGCCTGGGAGTGGGAAGACTGGGGAACTAATCCCAGCTCTGTCACAGGTCTGGGCTCCTGTATCCCCATCTGGAAAAGGAGAATAACAACATCACCTGCCTCTCTCTACTCCACAGGAATGGCATGAGGACACGATGAACTAAGTTTGGCGAATGTGCTCTGGAAACAGAAAACTGCTGGACAAATCAGAGGTGCTATAGTCCCTAATGTTTAGAAACCCTGGTTTCTACTCTGCGTCCCTTTGTAGGAGAAAAGAAACATTCATCTTCATTCACGACGCTCCGTCAGCTGCACAATGAGGTTGGTTTGATGGTGTGACGCCTTTTTTCTTCTGAAAGCTACAGTCGAGGTGAAGTGCCAGGGGAGATTGAGAATCTGCCTCCCTGAGCCAATGAGCCTCCTGGAAAGGTTTTTCTTGGTCAATTCCTGAGCGACCACTTTGGATTCCCCCCTTCTAGACTGTGAGCCCACTGTTGGGGAGGGACCGTCTCTATATGTTGCCAACTTGTACTTCCCAAGTGCTTAGTACAGTGCTCTGCACACAGTAAGCGCTCAATAAATACAATTGAATGAATGAATGAATTCTGACTGCGGAGGGAGGAAAAAGGTGAGTTCTCCTGTCTGTTGGCCCGAGAGATCTGGGAAGCAAGCCAGCCTAGGCTTTTAACCAATTACCTGTGGATTACTTGTTGTTCTCTGTATCACTCCGCTCTGCTTTTCCCTTGCCCTGCACATCCTTTAGATAAAGGATCAACAGACCTGGGCTGCCTGGCGCAGCTGAGCTATTCCAAGTTAACAAATATATATATTTTTTTTCCCTTGGGTGTCCACTCTGGTGAAAATGAAAAGCATTGATTAAATCCTGCTGCCTGAGCTTCCCTGCGGCCCCCTTAGACCGCAGAGGGAAACAGATGAAAGGAATGGAGATGCGGCAAAAATAGAAACCCGGAAGGCTGGTTCAGTGGGCCTTCACGTGAAGGGGCAGAGAGGGGGCTGAGAGAGATGCCACAAAACTCCCCAAAATATGTATTTGGCAATCCTGAAACCCATAACCATGAAGGAGGGTGGTACAGAGAAAAGGTTGGTAGATTAAACCTCTTGCCTCCACTGAAATCTACCCACAGAGATAGAAAGGAAAGAGATCTCATCGCTGTTGACGAATCCTTTATCATTCATGCCTTCTTTCTATTTAGGGCTTTTTAACAACCAGAAAAGGTGGGCGTGTTTCTGGGGGGGAGGGGTGTGTGTGTGTGTGTGTGTGTGTGTGTGTGTGTGTGTGTGTGTGTGTGTGTGTGTGTGTGTGTGTGTGTGCGCGCACGCCCCTGTCCAATCTGATTATAAAATAAATAAACAAATGATGGTATTTGTTAAGCACTATGTGCCAAGCACTGTTCTAAGCACTGGTATGGATACAAGGTAATCAGCTTGTCCCAGGTGGGGCTCACAGTTTTAATCCTCATTTTACAGATGAGGTAACTGAGGCACAGAAAAGTTAAGTGACTTGCCGAAAGTCACACAGCAGAGACGTGGCAGAGCCGGAATTAGAACCCATGACCTCTGAACTCCCAAGCCCAGGCTCTTTCCATTAAGCCATGCTGTGATTATCTTCTAGCTAAGTCAGTGCTTGGAACATAGTAAGCGCTTAACGAATACCACCATTATTATTGTGTGTGTGTGTGTGTCTGTTAAAATTTTCCTCAAAATGTTGCAGAGTAGAACTAGGGGACAATTAGCAACTGTTGGGTGGTAAATGAGGCATGGAGATTAAAAATCTTTCTCTCCACCAATCTTTTGATCTTTTCTTCAAATAGGAGTTTGCTTGGCTAACTGCTTTAGGCTCAATGTCTCTCACCATTCTGAGGAAAGAAGTCCCCATGCACTCCTTATGACTTATTTTTTCCCCTGATATTTTTGCATAGTTTCATCCAAGCCCCATAACTGGATTTCAATTTTATTCTATTGGTCCGTCCAACCCTCTTAGAATTCGAGACCCTTGTGCCACGGTGCCATAGGCCACAGAAGCAGCGTGGCCTAGTGGATAGATCACAGGCCCAGGAGTCAGAAGGACCTGGCCCTGCCACTTGTCTGCTGTGTGACCTTGGGCAAGTCACTTCACTTCTCTGTGCCTCAGTTACTGCATCTGTAAAATGGAGATTAAGACTGTGAGTCCTGTGTGGACAGGGACTGAGTCCAACCTGATTATCTTGTATTTACCCCAGTGCTTAGTAAAGTGTCTGACATATAGTAAGCATTTCAAATACCACAATTAGTATCACTATAATAATATGATGATGATGTTGGCATTTGTTAAGCGTTTACTATGTGCAAAGCACTTTCTAAACGCTGGGGAGGATACAAGGTGATCAGGTTGTCCCACATGCAGGTGAGGTAACTGAGGCACAGAGAAGTTAAGTGACTTGCCCAAAGTCACACAGCTG
This sequence comes from Tachyglossus aculeatus, assembly GCF_015852505.1. Classification (NCBI taxonomy): domain Eukaryota; kingdom Metazoa; phylum Chordata; class Mammalia; order Monotremata; family Tachyglossidae; genus Tachyglossus; species Tachyglossus aculeatus. Next base: position 14,132,970 of record NC_052071.1, on the reverse strand, counting down.
ACAATTGGTGGAGCCGGGATTTGAACCCTTGACTGCTATTATTACAGTAAGGTGCTTATTTAAACCATCATCGCCACAATCAAAACAACTCCCTGCTGGCGGTAGGGTATGCCTTCTCTTTCCTAATTACTGGCACCCTATGCAGTGTGCCTGGCAAGAGTCAAGAAAAGGTGCAAAACCATATTTTTGAGGACTGAGTTTGCAAGTGATTCTTTGTCAAAGTCCTTACACTCATGGTTGCAGTCTACCTGTTGGCAATTTCAACTTCAAACCAAAGTAAGCTCCCTCTCTAGACTGTAAGCTCGTTCTGGGCAGGGAATGTGTCTGTTATATTGTACTCTCCCAAGAGTTTAGTACAGTGCTTTGCACTGTAAATATGCAATACATATTTATGCTAAATAAATATGATTTACTGACTAATAATAGTCTTAGGGTGGAAAGGCACTGCCCCAATCTAATGTTATCCCGTCACGTTTGTCATCAATCAATGGTATGTACTGAGCGCTTGTGTGCACAGCACAGTACTAAACGCTGGAGAGAGTACAACAGAGTTGGCTATGTTCCCTCCTCACAAGGAGATTACAGTCTAGAGGAGGGAGACACATATTCAAATACAATACAGATAGGTACAAGAGTGTTGTGAGTTGAGTTGAATAGTTAGTGCTTAAAGGGTACAAAGCCATGTCCCAGGGAGATGCAGAAGGGAGAGAAAGTTGGAGAAATGAAGGTTTAGTTGGGGAAGGCCTCTTGCAGTTGAGTAAGGCTTTGAAGGTGGGGACAGTGATTGTCTGTCAGATAGGAAGGAGGAGAGAGTTCCATCATCATCAATCGTATTTATTTAGCACTTACTGTGTGCAGAGCACTGTACTAAGAGCTTGGGAAGTACAAGTTGGCAACATATAGAGACAGTCCCTACCCAACAGTGGGCTCACAGTCTAAAAGGGGGAGACAGAGAACAAAACCAAACATACTAACAAAATAAAATAGAATAGATATGTACAAGTAAAATAAATAAATAAATAGAGTAACAATAGAGTAACAAATAAATAGAGTAACAAATAAATAGAGTAATAAATAGTTCCAGGCCAGAGGCAGGACATGGGTGAGGGATAGACTGAGAGATTGACGAGATCTAGCTACTGCGAGCAGGGTGGCGTTAGAGGAGTCAACATCCTTAGTCCTCAAAGGAGACTGAGGAACTAGTCATCATCTGTTGTAGTAAGACCTCCTTGTAAAGTCATAATAAATTATAAGAAGGATATTTGTTAAGCGCTTACTATGTGTCAAGGACTGTACTAAGCACTGGGATGGATACAAGCAAATCGGGTTGAACACAGTTCCTGTCCCACATGGGGCTCACAGTCTCGATCCCCATTTTACAAATGAAATAACTGAGGTACAGAGAAGTGAAGTGACTTGCCTAAGGTCACACAGCAGATGTGACGGAGTATTCAATCATTCATTCATTCAATCGTATTTATTGAGCACTTACTGTGTGCTCTGCACTGTACTAAGCGCTTGGGAAGTACAAGTTGGCAACATATAGAGACAGTCCCTACCCAACAGTGGGCTCACAGTCTAGAAGGGGGAGACAGACAAGACAAAACATATTAACAAAATCAATCAATCAATTTATTGAGTGCTTACTGTGTGCAGAGTACTGTACTAAGCGCTTGGGAAGTACAAGTTGGCAACATATAGAGACAGTCCCTACAGAGAACAAAACCAAACACACTAATAAAATAAAATAGACTAGATAATAAAATAGAATAAATGTATACAAATAAAATAAATGAGTAGAGTAATAAATACATACAAACATATATACATATATACAGATGGTGTGGGGAGGGGAAGGAGGTAAGGCGGGGGGGGGGGATGGGGAGGGGGATTAGAACCCAGGTCCTTCTGATTCCCAGGTCTGTGTTCTATCTACTAGGCCACAGCGTTTGTCTGCATGACTTGTGCCCCCTCAAAAATGTATTTCTTTTTGCCCAGACATTATCACCTGAACTTACTCAGTTTCAAATAAAGCTTTAAATCGATTATGCATGCCATCTCATGGACAGAAGAGTTCACTTTTCTACAGAATATGGGTCGGCTACATATACACTGCAAAACCTTATAAATTGTACCTGTTTCTCTGGAATTCTTGATACTTTGGACCTTCTCTGTTGCTATCAAAGGAAGGATGGCTTTGAACTAAAGGAACTGAAGCTGCGGCAAATCGGAATCCGAGGAGAGAGTAAAAAGCACTTTTCAAGTCTCTAACTTCTCTACGCAGGTTTTAAGAGCCGGTCAAAGAAAGATAGGGCAGAAACACCAAACTAAGTTAAGAACACAAGCACACACACCCAATTGTAAATTGAGACTCCAAGGGTAACAGACCTATTGAGGGTCCTAAACTCCTTGTGTGTCTACCAACTCCTTTATATTGGACTCTTCCAAGTGCTTAGTTTAGTGTTCTGCATACAATAAGCACTCAACAAGTGACTGGTTGACTAAGTCTCTCTTCAGTTCTCCAAATAAAGCAGACCCCCACCCAGCTTATCTGAAGAACTCTGGCCCCACTGTGATTACACTTTTTAGCGACCCAATTTACACAAGCTCCTTTGGTGACCTCCCAATCATGCATCTTTAGCCAAGACCCACTCCGGCAAATCAGCTCACCTATTTTAGGCCAAAAAATTCTGGAGAATTTAGTCCAAAGGGGCAGCCTTTCAGTAAAACTATCTTAAAAATGCAAAAGTTTAGTCCACATTGTGTATTTCTTTTCTACAGAGTTTCTCTCCTTGAAGATTTAAGTTCCTTCAAAAGTTCAGGTACCCATCTGCCCTTGCAGCTGGTGGTGAGGTCTGAATGATCCCTGAACCTGGAAGTCCAGCAAATTTTCCCAATGCAACAAGGTCAGAGAATAAAATTATCCCTCTGCAAGGACAAGGAGAGTTCTGTGGGACTTTTCCAGGCCCTCAAACACCAGATTCTCACTGTGAATTCCACCAGAGAAATAGATGGATTTTGTTCTCCTATGTACTGCGCCTTTTCTCACCTGCAGACCAAAGGTAGCACCCAATCAAAGGGCAGCCTTTTCCTCTGACCTCAGAAAACATTAAGAAAACTTTAAATGAGGTCTACTCTGATCCCTCCAGCTCCAGTGCTGGGAACAATTGAGAAGCAGTGTGGCTTGGTGGAAAGAGCCCGGGCTTAGGAGTCAGAGGATCTGAGTTCATTCACTCATTCCTGTCTGCCCTCCTCACCCAAATAGAGTATAGACAGGGAGAGAGACAGACTGACAGAGAGAAAGAGAGAGGGAAGCAGCTATCATGTTGTAGCCATTGCCATATTGCCTCTTGGATGGATCCGTCTTCTTGGCTCCTGGCTCTTCCCACTGAGGTAGTCATGAATGCACTCTCCCCTCCCCACACCTGGCAGGGGAATGGTGGCCTGAGCTCCTGTGGGAGGGTGGACAGAAGGGAAAAGGGCAAGTGGGCTGCCGGGGTCTCTGGTAAACCTGAGCTCGCCACCCAGTGCTGAAGGGATCTATAGATTTGGGCCGGCCAGGAAGCTTCACAACCAACTTTTTAGGCTGATGAGTGACAAGGAGACAGCACCGAAGTGACACATGCAGGATCAATGAGTGCCCTCTACCTACTGGGGAGGGGGGGGGGGGGGGCGGGCGAAGAGAGAGAGAGAGAGAGAGAGAGAGAGAGAGAGAGAGAGAGAGAGAGAGAATGCATGCGTATTAATTTTTTTGTTACTCTGTATTTGAAGTGGCTAAGTACATCTTCCCTAGCAATGAAATTAGCCCTCCAGACACCCCACCCCCCCACTCCTGCTTCCTGAAGGATAGGATTGCCATGTGTGTAGTCTTTCTCAGCATTAGTACAGTGCCCTGCCCACAGAGAGCACTAAATACTATTACTACTACTACCACCAAGAAAAGTCTGCGAAATCAAAGCAGTCCCACGCTCCGGGAAAAGCAGCCAAAGACTTTCTTGACTGTCAGGGGTACTAGACACTGGAATGAAATGTTGAGAGGAGCCACAGACTATCTAGCAGGGACGGGGGAAACACAAAGTTCTCTCACCTATCTTTCCACGCTCCTCTTTCACTACCACCCCTGATGGGTGGCCCTACCCCCAAATCTGGCCCGAGAGCTAGCATCCCCGGCGCTCTCACCTCAATTCAGCCCTGGACTCGGCACGTGCCTCCCAGGGTTGAAGAAGTTAGAACCCCAGGCTTGACACCCCCAATCACGAAGCACTGGGCATTCTCAAGGTAGATATGTTCAAGAGCAGACAGTGCCCCTACCCTCAAATAGAAACGGCTCAGACAACCATCTCATTGGCCTAAAAATAGGTAGTACTACAAACAGCTGAAATGGGAGGACAGGAACTCCATGGGATTGGGGCAAGCTTCCCAGAGGAGTTGCGGCTGAAAAAAAAAAGGGAGGAAGTTGTGAGGACTGAAGTGGGGAGGTTGTTTAGTGCCCAGGGGTTTGGGAATGAACTGCTGCTACTTGTGGAGGGACAGGGGAGTCTATGATGTAGGCTTGGGTGATAGATAAGACTTGGGGCATTGGAAGCCATGTGGAGTCTCTTACCATTTTCTAAGATTTGGAAGAAAATCCAACTCTTTCGGTTCTCATTCAAAGAAATAGGCTGGTTAGGTTTTTATTTTTTAAAAAAAGGATTTCTCTGCTGCAAAGTGGCAGCAGTTTTGTCATAGTTCTGACAGTAGTTCATCTCCCCCTTCTAGACTGTGAGCCTGTTGTTGGGTAAGGACCGTCTCTATATGTTGCCAACTTGTACTTCCCAAGTGCTTTGGACAGTGTTCTGCACACAGTAAGCGCTCAGTAAATACGATGGAATGAATCTGGGGGCTACTGATATTTTCCAGGAGGTTATAAATACCAACCCTGCTTTTTCAGTATGCTGGAATCTGGTGTGGTGGGGGTGTGGGCAAGCTGGGGGAACTGCTTTGGTTTCAATCTATCAGATAAATCATATGCATCTTATTTTCCCTTTTCTCCTCAGATCAGCCAACTTCTTCAACTTGGAGAAAACTTGACAACATCTCTGAAATGCTAAGTCTGTACTGGAGGAAGCAGTAAAATTGGCTCCGATGGACTGTCAATTCACCGAGAAGGAAACCGTGACAAATAAGAATCTGCTCCTAAGAGATGAAGCAAGTCATGGTCTCAGTTAGGGCGAAAAACTTTCCTGAGTGCGCTCCTTTGAGGGCAGGGATTGTGTCTGTCAATTTCATTGCACTGTACTCTCCCAAGCGCTTAGTACAGTGCTCTACACGTGGTAATCAATTGTATTTACTGAGCATTAACTGTGTGCAGAGCACTCTACTAAGTGCTTGAGAGAGTACAATCTGAGTTGGTAGACATGTTCCCTGCCCTCAAGGAGCTTACAGTCCAGAGTGGGAGACAGACATTAAAATAAATTGCAGATATGTACCTACGTGCCGGAGGCAGGAGTGAGGGTGCAGTGAATACCAAGTGTCCAACGGGTACAGACCCAAGTACACAGACGATGCAAAAAGGAGAGTTGAAGAACAGAAGACTTAGTCGGGGAAGGCCTCTTGGGGAATGCAAGGGGACTAAGAACGAATGTGTGAGAAAACTCTGCAGACCATAAAGATGACAATAGAATGACTCCTGGACAATTTAAACGACTCAGAAAACAGAAGGTAAGAGAAGGTGCATGGCCTATTGAGAAGAGCATGGGCTTGGGAATCAGAGGACCTGGGTTCTAATCCCTGCTCTGCCATGTGACTTCTGTGTGACTTTGGGCAAATCACTTAGCTTTTGTGCCTCAGTTCCCTCATCCGTAAAATAGGGATTAAGACTGTGAGCCCCATGTGGGGCAGAGATGGTGTCAAACCTGATTAATTTGTATCTACCCCAGTGCTTAGAACAGTGTCTGAAACATAGTAAGTACTTAACAAATACCCCTAAACAAAAGGCACTGTGAATAGGCTAGCACTGATTTGAACAGTGCTTAGTATACAATAAGCATTTAAGAAATATCACTATTATCATTATTAGGGCCCATGGATTACACTGGTTTGTACTTAATCAATACTGTCAATAGCACTGTCGCCCCTGCTCTGGGGATGAAAGAGCTCTGGAAATCCCAACTGTTGGGTCTTCGGAGCTTGCAACACACATGACCTCCTGCCAGCACTCGGAAAATATCAATCCCATTAGTCCCGATAAAAGCTGCAGCCGATAGGGTTGGTTTCACAAGTGTGGGTCTCACCCATCTGCTTCAACAAGGCTGGAAAGGCCAGGTCACTTTGGAGCAATAATCAGGCCTTTCAGCTGTCTGAAGAGCGTCCCTTAGGTGAAAAGGCGTGGGAGCCCTTCTCATGAACCGGGATTAGTTGTAAACACCTACCCTGCAGTTCCAGTGGGCCTTAAGGGGGGAAACAGACCACCATTGGTGGTAGCATTTGGATTCACCCCAGCACTCAGAACAGTGCTTGACCAGCGCTTAACAAATACCATTATTTACAGGTGACCATTTTCAAGGTGCATTAACTATGCTGTCCATGTCTTTTCATTAAGTATAAATACCTATATAGAGTATATGCATATATGTGTCTGTTTATTATTGTTGTACTCTCCCAAGCACTTAGTACAGTGCTCTGCACACAGTAAGCACTCAATAAATATGACTGATTGAAAATAAATTGCAGATAAGGGAGGTACTATAACCTTTATCTTGCAGGTAGGTTAATGACATGCCCATGGTTAGCAATAAGCAAGAAGGAGATGCAGTTTGGCCTAGTGGAAAAAGCACGGGCCTGGGGGGGTCAGAGGACCTAGGTTTGATTCCTAGATCTGCCAACTGCTTGCTATGTGACCTTAAGGAAGTCACTTAACCTCTCTGTGCCTCAGTTCCTTCACCTGTAAAATGGGGAGTATATAGCTGATCTTCCTCCCACTTAAACTGGGAGCCCCATGCAGGACGGGGACTGTGTCCGACCTAATTAACTTGTACCTACTCCAGTGCTTAGAACAGTGTTTGACACTTAGTAAGCGCTTAACAAATTCCATTTAAAAAAGCATGACCCTTATGTCTCCTCTCAGACCACTTCACCAAACACCGGGCCCTGTGGATCGGATTCTGGGTCTAAGTTACCCTCCGTATAAGATCCTTCGGGGGTAAACTGAATGTCCTGGGCAGCAAACAGGATGGCCTCTAAACCAATCGCAGTTGGTCCATCAGGATAAGCAATGCTGACAGTGAGTAAATTGCTCCCTATCTGAAGGAGCATCAAAGCCCCGGCACACAGTTGGGTCAGCCGAGGATCTCTACCTGCAGGAGTCATTCCAAAGAGGTCCTGGGTTCTAATCCCTGCTCTGCCACTGATCAGCTGTGTGACTTTGGGCAAGTCACTTGACTTCTCTGTGTGTCTGTCTCCCCCTTTTAGACTGTGAGCCCACTGCTGGGTAGGGACTGTCTCTATATGTTGCCAACTTGTACTTCCCAAGCGCTTAGTACAGTGCTCTGCACACAGTAAGCGCTCAATACATACGATTGATGATGATGATGTCTCAGTTACCTCATCTATAAAATGGCGATTAAGACTGTGAGCCCCATGTGGGACAACCTGATTACCTTGCATCTGTCCCAGTGCTTAGAACAGTGCTCTGCACATAGTAAGCACTTAACAAATGACATTGTTATTATTATTATTATTATGTGAATTTCAGGCTTCTGGGACAGATGCTTGCATTTTTATTATTATCATGATCATCATCACCATTGTTATATCTTATGGTATTTGTTAAGCACTTACTATATGCCAGGCACAGTACTGAGCACTAGGGTATATACAAGTTAGTTGGGTTGGACACAGTCCACGTCCCACATGGAGCTGACAGTCTAAATCTCCATTTTATAGATGAGGTAACTGGGGCACAGAGGAGTGAAGTGACTTGCCCAAAGTCACACAGCTGACAAGTGGCAGAGCTGGGATTAGAACCCAGGTCCTTCTGACTCCTAGGCTTGTACTCTTATCCACTAGGCCATGCTGCTTCCCATAGTTCATTCGTTCAATCATATTTATTGAGCGCTTACTGTGTGCAAAGCAATGTAGTAAGCTCCTGGGAGAGTACAATACAGCCATAAATGGACACGTTCCCTGCCCACAGTGAGCTTATAGTTCTTTTCCCCAGTGACAAGAACATGGGCCTGGGTTCCTGTCCTGACTGTATCACTTGCCTGCTGGATGACCATGGGCAAGTCACTTCACTGGGCCTCAGTTTCCACTTCTGCAAAATGGGGGTTAAATACAGCCTCTTACTCCTACTTAGACTGTGAGTCCCGTGTGGGACAGGGTCTGTCCCCCACCTGATTAAATTGCATCTATCCCAGCACCTAGAACAGTGCTTGACACATAATAAGCACTTCACAGATGCCATAATTAATAATAACCTTTGTGGTAATTGTGAGCAATCAATCAATCGTATTTATTGAGCGCTTACTGTGTGCAGAGCACTGTACTAAGCACTTGGGAAGTACAAGTTGGCAACATAGTGAGCACTTACTATGTGCCAGGCACTGTACTAAGCACAAGGGTGGATACAAACAAATCGGGTTGGACACCATCCCTTTCCTAGGTGTGGCTCACAGGCTCAATCCCCATTTTACGGCTGAAGAAACTGAGGCAGAAAAGTGAAGTGACTCACCCAAGATCACAGAGAAGACAAGTGGCAGACCAGGGATTAGCACCCATGACCTTATGACTCCCAAGCCTGGGCTCTATCCACTAGGCCAAATTGCTTCCTGATTATTTTTATAATTACTATAAAAATAATTCAGGAAACATGTCATTTCAGGCAGCGTATAACGCATACGGAACCCCAGAGGGTGGAAAAAAACCCTCCCTAAATCATTAATTTCCTTATTAATCAAAGCTCCGGATTATCTCATCGATATCGGTGGGTGACACTGCTGCATTTAATACTAGGAGCTTTAAGAAGTTTAAGAGTATTCTTAGGACTGACAATGGGATTTTATTAGACCATTAGGAGTTTAATGCAATAATTTATGATCGAGCCTTTCTCTGGCTTTTCTACAGGCCTGTTTCTTTTCTACCCCATCAGGGAGGATTATAAATAATGCGCCAACATATTTATTTCCAGTAAAGTGTTCCGTTTAATGTTTTTTTCTGGGCTTTACTGGGCATTATGCAGCTCCAGGTTGCCTAGGGGTAGGGTTCACCCCTCTCTGCATCCAATCAATTGTCCTCTTACATCCCCCAACTGTTGTTCAGTGGCCTGAGGGCACATAGTAGATTTTGACAGGTGCCGGGCAGAGGAAGGGCAGCTAAATGCTGGCAAATCTAGTGTGTGTCTGATAGAGTCAGAGAGTGATAAGAAACCACCACCCTCTTGATTAATTCTCGAGGGAGTCCTATACCCTGCAAGTTCGGTTATCGAGATGAGTCCCTCGTGGAAGCAATCCTAGCTCTCATCCCTGATCGGGGCCCCTTTCTGCTTTGGCAAAATCCACACTTGTCTCCCCGCTCTGCTTCGGGCTTGAAATGAGGTGGTCCCCGAGGCACTGTGTTATCTCGAGAAAATGGCCCATCCCCAACACAGCAGAAGCTTAGTCGAGCCAGGTGGGCTCTTGGAAATCCAAACTTTCCTCTTTCCTACTCCCAACAGATGCTTCTTGCAGCTTTTTATGCTTTTTATAACTCAATCTGTTCGACTGAATAATTTCCCATTGGCTGCCTTTTCAAACTCCAAGGTCCAGGAGATCTCTGATTGCTGGGCATGGGGCAGACTTTCAGCCATGACAATACCAGTGACAATAACACTTCCTGTAAAATGCCAGCCTCACCTACCAGACTACACCATGGGACAGAAACCAGCCCAGCTAAAGGGAGCCAGTGGGTATCATCATCATCATCAATCGTATTTACTGAGCGCTTACTGTGTGCAGAGCACTGTACTAAGAGCTTGGGAAGGTATGAGGATAACAGTCAGTCAATTGTATTTATTGAGCACTTACTGTACGAAGCTCTTGGGAGAATACACTAGAACAACAGATATAATATATTCCCCGCCCATAATAATAATAATGGCATTTATTAAGTGCTATGTGCCAAGCACTGTTCTAAGAGCTTGGGCGGTTACAAGGTGATCAGGTTGTCCCACGGGGGGCTCGCAGTCTTCATCCCCATTTTACAGATGAGGGAACTGAGGCCCAGAGAAGTGAAGCGACTTACCCAAAGTCGGGAGGAGACCGTGGAGGAAAAGGTTTTCGTATGATGCTCTGTGTACAGTCAGCGCTCAATAAATACGACAATGAATGTGATAGAGAAGTGAGGCAACTTTCACCTGCAAACAGCAAAAAGTCACCTCTCCCCTCCTGGGGGGCATTTTGAAAAGGGGACTTTGGCCTTTCTGTGCTACCACAGCTCTGTAAAAGGGAATAAAGGAAATGGGGGAGGTGGTGTCTGATTTAGGTGGATTCAAAAGGGGTGAAAGAAAAGATGGAAGAGAGGAACAGATGAGGCAGTCAGAGTGGAGTCAGGAGAAAGAGACACCTTAAGAAGTCAGCCAAAGAATAATAATACTAATAATGATGGTATTTGGTATGCGCTATGTGCCAGGCATTGTAGTAAGCGCCGAGGTGGATATAAGCAAATTGGTTTGGACACAGTCCCTGTCCCAAGTGGGGCTCACCATCTCAATCCCCATTTTACAGATGAGGTAACTGGCACAGAGATGCGAAGTGACTCGCCTAAGATCACTCAGCAGACAAGTGGCGGAGCCGGGTTTGGGAATCATGACCCGAATTCCAGGCCTGTGCTCTATCCACTACTCCATGCATCAAGGGGCCCATGAAAGTCACCTGAACAAATCAGAACCTGCTAGCTTGTTGAGATTCTTCCCTTCTATTCTGTAAGCTCTTTGTAGGCGGGGAATGTGTCTGTTTATTGTTCTACTGTACTCTCCCAAATGCTCTGCACAGTAACTGCTCAAAAAACATGATTGAATGAATGAGAGTCCCCCATCCCTAAAGAAATGCTACTTGATGCTGTCACCGCAAAGGATAGGTGAAGGGGAACTGGTAGGCTAGAAGTAATGACTATTCATTCAATTGTATTTATTGAGTGCTTACTGTGTGCAGAGCACGGTACTAAGCGCTTGGAAAGTAGAATTCAGCAACCAATAGAGACAATCCCTACCCAACAACGGGCTCCCAATCTAGAAGGATCCAATCATGTGGACTCATGCCAATCGATCGCATTTATCGAGCGCTTACTGTGTGGAGAGCACTGTACTTAAGAGAGCACAAAATAACAGGGATGGTAAATATGTTCCATGACTAACAGGGTCCATTTTCGATAAATGCAAGATTGGAAAAAATTTCCCAAAGCAGCCCCATCTTCTTCGGAAACTTCACCTTGGCCCAAACCCACAGCACCCAAGGCAGAGAGTAGTAGCAATAGTAACTGTGGCATTTGTTAAGCGCTATGTGCCAGGCATTGAACTAAGCGCTGGGGTAGATACAAGCCAATTGGGTTGGACACAGTCCCTTTCCAACATGGGGCTCACAGTCCTAATTCCCATTTCCCAGATGAGGTCACTGAGACAAAGAGAAGTGAAGTGACTTCCCCAAGGACACCCAGCAGACAAGTGGCGGAGCTGGGATTAGGGCTCAGTGCTCTAATGGACCGTGCTCTATCCATTAGGCCACACTGCTTCTCTAGCTTGTGTGCCACCTGCTCTGGAAGTCAACCACCTCCCCACTTTTCTAGCTATATTGCACATACCCTTGACTTATAATTTATCATCTGTTATTTATTCATTTTATCTGTAATTTACATATACACACTTGTAATTTACTTATGTATATCTGTAATTAATTATTTATAATTAATGTCTGCCTCCTCCAATAGACTGTAAGCTCATTGTGGGCAGGGAATGTAATGATCAACTCCATTACACTGTACACTCCCAAGCATTTAGTACAGTGCTCTGAACACAGTAAGTGCTCAGTACACACAAGCACAACTCCCCAAGGGGCAGAGAATCTAGGCCACAGCAATCCCAGACCACGTGATGTCTCCGCCTCTAGACTGTGAGCTCATTGTGAGTAGGGAATGTGTCTGTTTATTGTTACACTGCTCTCCCAAGTGCTTAGAACCATGCTCTGCACACAGTCAGTGCTCAATAAATACTACTGAATGAATATGATAGAGAAGGAGGCAACTTACACCTGTGGACAGTAAAAAGTAGCCTCTCTCCTCCCCTAGGGCATTTCGAAAGGGGACTCCAGCCATTCTGTGCCACCACAGCTCTGGAAAGGTAATAAATGTGGCTCTCCAACACCGCTCCACACTCCAGGGCTCATCCTGAGTAAGGTGGCAGCGCTGGAAGCTTTTTTCCCAGTTTGCACACTCCACCTGATGGGCTTCATCCATCTCCTCCCTGAGAGGCCGAGAGGCGTGGTTGTGTTTTTCCAGTCTGGGTGAAGATGTCGGTAGTCTCCTTTATTTTTTTCCCCTCCTCCTCCTTTTCAATCAAGCTGATAATCATTGGCCATGACCTCAGGGAGGGCTGAGCACTCCAAATATCCATCTAGCACAGGCAGCCTCAGGGAACGTGCCACAAACTGCCCATTTGGAGAACAGTGGAAAGAAAAAACAAGCCGAATCATGTGCGTGGAGCAAATATTTTCTTTCCTCCAGCAGGGCCCTTTAGCCCATCTATCTTCCCCTTCTTTCTCCGATGACTGGCCTCGGCAAACCGGACAGGGAATGTAACTGTTATATTGTTATATCATCCTCTCTTAAGTGCTTAGTACGGTGCTCTTCAACCAGTAAGCGCTCAATGAATACGACTGATTGACTGATTGATAGGTCGGCCACGGGCTGTGGTGAGAAAGCCCTCTGCGTTTCTAGTGAAGACTGATGACTTCATGGCTGCCATTTTACCAAGGAGGCCTCTTGTCTGGCTCTGCTTCTGAACCGAGTGGGCAAATTAGAAGATCCCAAAATAAAACCAAGCCAATCACTATAATTTCCCTGACCAAGACGAGTCTTGTGGGATCTATCCGAACACGGAGCTCTCCTTTCACTCATTTCTAACCTCAATTAACCTCCCTAAACCCCTTGGGGTTGGACCAGGGTGGGGGTGACAAGAGGAAGGGCTTCTGGTCATCCTATTCACTAAAAGCAACTTCTGACAGCTGAAAATGCAGCACCTGCGCTTCTGGTTGCTTCTCTGCACTGTAGCTGTGGCAAGAACAAAAGAGATAAATGACTGTAACAGGCCTCCCGATACTGATTACATTACACACCAAGAACAAGCCCTCTGGGACGAGGTGGGGAGAACCAATTCCTCCAACTTTAGAATTTATTCAATTCTTTAGCCCTGTGTCCATATCTTGCTAAATCTCGGAATCAAGCAGGGCACAGAATAGGGCAGACTAGCCTACTAGACACTCATCCTAGCCCTTCAGCCAAAGAGTAAAAGTGTTTATAATCAATCAAATTCACTGAGCAGAGGAAGAGAAATGGGAAGAGAGCTCTCTTTCTTCAATCACTTCCCTCCTCTCTGCCTTCCTTAATCATTCCCAGGGCTACATGGAGCCACCTTGCAGGACAGAACAGAGAAAGGTGCACAAGGAACAGTATTGTCTAGTTGCTATAGCACGAGCCTAATTTCAACTCTGCCAGTTGTCTGCTGTGTGGCCTTGGGCAAGTCACTTTACTTCTCTGGACCTCATTCCCTCATCTGCAAAATGGGGATGCATTACTCATTCATCCTCCTACTTAGACTGTAAGCCCCATATGGAACAGGGACCTGATTATCTTGTATGGGCCCCAGGACTTAGTACAGTGCCTGGCACATAGTAAGCACTTATCAAGTACCATTAAAAGAAAAGCAAGTTGTATCTCTCTGCATTTCCTGTTGGCTGGATGCTTCATTCATGTTTCTTCACACATCCAGCACTTAGAACAGTGCTTTGCCCATAGTAAGCACTTAACAAATACCATCATTATTATTATTATCCTCCTCTACTTTGCTATAAGTGCTTAGTACAGTGCTCTGCACTCAATAAATACGATTGAATGAATACTGTCAAGGCTGGGGACTGGAGGATGACGTAGCATTGATGACATAATAGACTTTGGGTATGAAAGTTCTGCTTCTCCCTGGTGCAGAGAAATCACATGAAACAGATGAAAACCTAGCTAGCCCAAGGGAATTTTGAAAGGAGAAAAGTGTCGAGGTCAGAGGAGAGAAGTTGGGTAGAAATGACTTTGAAGCCATAACAATAATACTAATCACAATATGTTATATAATATTATTATTATTATGGTATTTGCTAAGCGCCTACTATGTGCCAGGCACTGTACTAAGTGCTGGAGTGGATACAAGCAAATCAGGTTGGACAGTCCCTGTCCCACATGGGGCTCACAATCGCAATCCCCATTTTCCAGATGAAGGAAATGAGGCACAGAGAAGTGAAGTGATTTGCCCAAGGTCACACAGCAGACAAGCAGCGGAGCTGGGATTAGAACCCATGACCTTCTGACTCCAAGGCCCATGCTCTATCACTATGCCACGCTGCTTCCCGGGACTATTCGGTAGCCGCTGTCTGATCTCTGAAACTGCTGAAGGCACAAGAATTAATATTCAACGGGAGCAGATGGGGGGACCAGCTAAAGCCACTTCAGTTGGCATAAAACCTCCAGACCATACAAACACAAAACAGCTTCTGAGGTTCCAAAAACGATTGGTGCTCAAAGGAAAAGTGGGCTGCGGTCGCTGAAACCAGCACGGAATCCAGGCTGAATGAATGTGGGGCTGAGGGAGGGGTGAATAAAAGGACCATTTTAAAGATCTTTTTTTATATGAGGAAAAAACTGAGACCTATAGAGATTAATGGAGTAGAGTTGATCAAATGGATTAAATTTGAACGTTGCTGTGTGCAGAACCCTGTACTAAGTGGCCTGCCAACCTGTACTTCCCAAGAGCTTAGTACAGTGCTCTGCATGCAGTAAGTGCTCAATAAATACGATTGAATGAATGAATGAAGTCAGAAGGACGTGGGTTCTAATCCTGCCTCCCCCGCTTATATGCTGGGTGACCTTGGGTTCGTGGCTCAGTGGAAAGAGCCCGGGCTTTGGAGTCAGAGGTCATGGGTTCGCATCCCGACTCCACCACATGTCTGCTGTGTGATCTTGGGCAAGTCACTTAACTTCTCTGGGCCTCAGTTACCTCATCTGTAAAATGGGGATTAAGACTGTGAGCCCCACATGGGACAACCTGATCACCCTGTATCCTCCCCAGCGCTTAGAACAGTGCTTTGCACATAGTAAGCGCTTAACAAATGCCAAAAAAAAAAGTCACTTCACTTCTCTGGGTCACAATTTCCTCATCTGTAAAATGGGGATTATGATTGGGAGCTCTATATGGGACAGGGACTGTGTCCAACCCTATTATCTTGTATCTGCCCCAACGCATAGAACAGCTCCTAGCACATACTAAGGGTTTAACGAATACCACAATTAACGTTATTATTATTATTACTACTACTACAGGAGGTCATGAATATTTAAACGCTTAGGTAGGGCAAAAGTACAGCAGTAGAAGTTGCTGGGAGAAAAGCTAGCAAGATTGGGGATTAATCGGGGAAGGCCTCCAGGAGTATATAAAATAATAATAATAATAATAATAATAATGGCATTTGTTAAGCGCTTACTATGTGCAGAGCACTGTTCTAAGCGCTGGTGGGGATATAACGTGATCAGGTTGTCCCACATGGGGCTCACAGTCTTCATCCCCATTTTACAGATGAGGTAACTGAGGCTCAGAGAAGTGAGGTGACTTGCCCAAGGTCACACAGCAGACATGTGGCGGAGCCGGAATTCGAACCCATGACCTCTGACTCCAAAGCCCGGGCTCTTTCCACTGAGCCACGCTGCTTCTCACAGGATATGTGATTTGAGGAAGGGATTTGAGAAAGGGGAGAGCCGTAGTCTTTCAGGGGGAGGCAGGGGATGGTGTGAGTGAAAGGTTGTTCGTGGAAGAGACAAGGAGGCAGTGTGCAGGTATGCTTGAGAGGAACAAGTAATAATTATAATAATAATAGTATATGTTATATTATTGCTATATATTATTACATATAATCATACATATTGTACATATTTACTGCTCTATTTATTTTGTTAATGATGTGCATCTAGCTTTATTTCTATTTATTCTGATGACTTGACACCTGTCCACACGTTTTGTTGGCTGTCTCCCCCTTCTAGACTGTGAGCCCGCTGTTGGGTAAGGACCATCTCTATATGTTGCCAACTTGTACTTCCCAAGCGCTTAGTACAGTGCTCTGCACACAGTAAGCGCTCAATAAATACGATTGAATGAATGAATGAATGAACAAAGAATGGGTCAGGGAGAAGGCTGAGTGCCTAAAAGTCAAAAAGTCAGGAATTTTTGCTTGATTGAACAGGACTGGGCAGCCAATGGAGGTTTTTGTGGAGTGGAGAAAAGTGAAGAATGATGTTTTAGAAACTCTTTCCCATCACCTTCCAAGCTCTTAATGACCCTGAACCCTCCTCCCTTACCTTGCTGTTCTCCAACTACAACCCAGCCCTCACACTTTGCTCCTCTAACGCCATCCTACTCACTGTACCTCCATCGCATCTATCTCGCCGCTGACCTCTCTCCCACGTCCTGCCTCTGGCCTGGAACGCTCTCCCTCCTCATATCCGACCGACATTAACTCTCCCCCACTTCGGGGCTTTACCGAAGACACATCTCCTCCTTGAAGCCTTCCCTGACTCAGCCCTCATTTCCCTTTCTCCCACTCCCTTCTGCATTCCCCGTACACTTAGATTTGCTCCCATTATTCACCCCTCCCCAGCCCCTCCCCAGACTAATGTACATATCTGTAATTTATTTAATTAGATTAATGTCTGTTTCCCCTCCTAGACTCGTTGTGATGTGGGGAGGGAACATATCTACTATCTCTGTTATATTGTACTCTCCCAAGTGATTGGTACAGTGCTCAGCAGGCAGTAAGCACTCAATAAATACTATTGATTGACTGACTGATGTTTTAAAAAATGATCCAGACAGCACAGTGAAGTATTGATTGGAGAGGGGAGAGACTGGAAGCCGGGAGATCAGTGAGGAGGCTGATGCAGTACTCAGGCTGGGATAAGGTGTCTACCAACTCTGTTGTACTCTCCCAAGTGCTTAGTACAGTGCTCTCTGCACACAGTAAGAGCTCAATGAGTACCACTGATTGATAAGGGTCCAGATCAGGATGGTGGCCATTTGGATGGAGAGATTGGTGGCACTGACAACTGCGATAAGAAAGTCAGGTAAAGGGAAGGATTTGGGAGAAATATTATTATTATATAATACAATATAATATATTATAATAATAGTATTTGTTAAGCACTTAAGCAGTGTACTAAGCGCTGGGGTAGATACAAGATAATTGGGTTGGACACAGTCCCTGTCACCCTTATGGCTCACAGTCCTAATCTCCATTTTATAGATGAGATAGCTGAAGCACAGCCAAGTGAAGTGACTTGCCTTAGGTCACACAGCAGGCATGTGGCAGAGCCGGGAGTAGAACCCAGATCCTTCTGACTCCCAGACTCTTGTTCTATCCACTAAGCCATGCTGCTTCTCTATATAACTCTGTCCTTTTGTTCTCTCCCAAGCGCTTCGTATAGTTGCTCTGCACACAGTAAGTGCTCAATAAATAACACCGAATGATTGAGTGATTGATTTATGTACCAACACCAAGTGTCTCAGGAAATTACTCTGGGTTTGGGATTCGGCACTGAAAAATCTACGTAAGGGTGGACAATTTCTGTCCCTGAAGAATTTCCTTCTTCGTTCCTCTCTTCCTTCTGAATAAGTGCCTAGAAACAGTTTCAACTGTGGTTAAATAAATCTCTATAGAACTCAGGTGGGATTCATTCATCTCTCCCCATCAATCATTCAATTGATCGTATTTATTGAGCACTAAGTGCAGAGCACTACACTAAGCACTTAGCACAGCACAATACAACAGAATTAGCAGGCTTCTCTCATTCCACTCCAGAGCAAGGCAGCACTTTTGTTTTTAATGGTATTTGTTAAGAGCTTACTATGTGCCAGGCACTGTATTACGCATTGGGGTAGATAGAAGCTAATCAGGTTGGATACAGTTCATGCCCCACATGGGGCTCACAGTCTTATAATAATTATGGTATTTGTAAAGCACTTACTATGTGCCAGGCACTGTACTAAGTGCTGGGGTAGATACAAGCAAATAGGATTGGACACAGTCCCTGTCCCACAAAGGGCTCACAGTCTCAATTCCCATTTTACAGGTGAAGCAACTGAGACCTGGAGAATTTAAGAGACTTGCCCAGGGTTCACAAAGCAGATAAATGGTGGAGCAGGATTAGAACCCAGGTCCTTCTGACTCGCAGGCCCGTGCTCTATCCTCTATGCTGCTTCAAGTGTATATTGTTCTGGAGATTAACCCACTGATTTTACCCAAACTGAAGAAAAACCAAATGTTTCTAGGGTTAGGATCTTTCATTTCCCTGATGCATCTTTTGCTTTAAATTGCTTCTTCCAGAGATGAGAAACTCAGAGAATAATTGGGCCTTGATTTAGTTCCTCATAGGGTAATGAGTAACTCGATTCATCTTCCCGGTGAAAGGAAGATGATGTTATTATTGAGAAATGGCTTGAGAAAACAGCTCTGGGAGAGATGCAGCAGTGGAGGGCTGTGAGCCGTGGCAGCTTCGGAGGGTAAATAAAATCCAGACCCACAGAACGGGACAAAACTAAGTGTCCCGGAGGGGAAATCAAACCACAGCAGAGGGGATAAACACAACAACAGGGCACGAACCCCATGTAACAGACCCTCCCCACATACAGTTTTTAGCTCTTGCTCAGTATCCTGGCTGCTCATCATTGGGATGAGTCGCAAGGACCTTATCGGTGAATGTGGGGAAACAATAACAGCAGGCTCACTGGTTCCCACCAGGATCATCTCGGCAGTGGGCGGGGGGAGCTGTGAAACTGCCTATTTCTAGCACTTCGTCAACCTAATCTGCTATTAGTTGCCGGGGTCTGATTGAGTTGGCCAGGATGGACTGCTTCTGGATTTAGTTCTTGAAATAATCAATAATCTGCACCCTGATTTTCGAAGAGTCTCCTTCCCTTCTCTTCTCCATAACTTCCAGCAGCCATGTAGCTCGTGGGGCCTTACCAAAGGATGGTCAGACTGAGGGAAAGGAAGGGTCTGGAGTCAGGACTTGAGTTCTAATGCTCCGCCACTCATCTGCTCTGTGACCATGAGCAAATCTCTTCACTTCTCTGTACCTCAGTTCCCTCATCTGTAAAATGGGGATGTTGACTGCAAGCCCACCCCATCCCTTGCCCCGGCCAAAATTGTACCTCAATCTCATGTATCTCACCACTGACCTCTCACCCACATCTTGCCTCTGGCCTGGAACACCCTCCCTCTTCATATCTGATAGACAATTACTCTCCCCCACTTCAAAGCTTTAATGAAGGCACATCTTCTGCAAGAGGCCTTCCCTAAGCCCTCCTTTCCTCATCTCCCACTCCCTTCTGTGTCACCCTGACTTGCCCCCTTTATTCATCCCCCTTCCCAGCCCCACACCACTTATATACATATCTGAAATTCATTTATTTCTATTAATGTATGTCTCCCCCTCTACACTGTAAGCTTGTTGTGGGCAGGGAATGTGTCTCTTCATTATTGCTCTGTACTCTCCCGAGCGCTGAGTAGAATTCTCTTTACACAGTAAGTGCGCAATAAAAATGACTGATTCAGTTCCCTCATCAGTAAAATGGGGATTGACCGTGAGCCCCCCGTGGGACAACCGGATCACTTTGTAACCTCCCCAGTGCTTAGAACAGTGCTTTGCACATAGTAAGTGCTTAATAAATGCCATCATTATTATTATTAGTCAACCCATCTCACCCTCAGAACTCCACTTTCCAAAACTGTCCTCTGCCCCAACCAGACCTCCAAATATGGGGACACTCTCAATCAATGAATTCTATTTATTGAGCGCTTATCTATTGCTCTGCATAAAGGAATAGAAAACAGTATAATACAATAGAACAGAGTTGGTGGGCACCTTCCCTGCCCATGATGAGCTTACAGTCTAGAGGGAAAATGCTGGGGTAGATACAAACTAGTCAGGTGGGACACACTCCATGTCCCACATGGGACTTGCAGTCATCATGGCATTTGTTAAGCGCTTACTATGTGCCAAGCACTGATCTAAGTGCTGAAAGACACCAAGATAACCTGTCTTCAGCATGGCCCTCTTTACTCAGCTCAACTCCCTCGATGCTCTCACCCCACTGGCACCCTCCTTGTTGAGGCCCAGTTCTCTCCATTCAATCTGGCAATCACAGAGCCGAGTGTTGTTGGCAGAAATTCTCAACACAGGCTACTTCAAATTCACCCTCTCGGGCTCTAACACTCCTCTTTCATCCTCTTTCATCCACTTCATATCACAACTACTTTACCCCCAATTGCATATCCCTCATCAACTCCTAGCACCTCTGCCTCCTCCCTCCTTAGTGCCTGACCACTTCAAAAAATGACTCGGTTGGCAAAAAAGAGCAAATATCACTAGTCCTCTCCTGGTTCGCTTCCTAGTTCCCCTCCTTCCCAGTTGTTTCTCATGACATACCCTGATGGTTCTTGAAATGTAATCCCTGTACCACCCCCGACCCACCATCCCCTCTAACCTTTCGAAAATACTTGCTCCCATGGCCTAGTGGAAAGAGTCCAGGCCTCGGAATCAGAGCACCTAGTTTCTAGTCCTGCCTCTGCCGGTTGCCTGCTGTGTGATCTTGGGCAAGTCACTTCACTTCTCTGGACCCAATTTCCTCAGCTATAAAATGGGGATGAAACACCTGTTCTCCCTCCTACTCAGACTGTGAGCCCCATGCAGAACAGGGACTGTGCCCAATCTGATTAGCTTGTATCTACCCCAGGGGTTAGAACAGTGCTTGACACATAGTAAGGCCCTAATAAATAACAGAATTAATATTGTTATTATTATTATTCTCCTCTCCCTATTGCTGTCTTGAGCCTTTCACTCTCCTCTGGCTCTTCCCCACTGCCTTCCAGGCAGAAGACCAGGCAGATCTGAGAATTAACATGCAGAAAGAACCAGACATTTTTGGCAAAATACTAGATGTAAAAATTAAAAAGGAGCGAGGAGTCAAAGATGAATCAATCTCCTGATCAGTATATATTGAGCGTATACTGTGTGCAGAGCACTGTACTGGCTCTTGGAGAGGATGCTAAGGTTGGAGCTTCTGGAACTGGGGCATAGGGGTGCTATTAAAAGACTGTACGATCACTGTGGGCAGGGAATGTGTCTACTTATGTTGTATTCTCCAAACCGCTTAGTACAGTGCTTTGCACATGGTAAGCACTCAATAAATACAATCAAATAAGCAAATGAAAAGGAAACTGTAGGAGGAGAATTGGGTTTAGGAAGAGAGATGAGGGCTTCTGTCCTAGACATGTTCAAAGAGGCCAGCAGGTCATCCACATGAAGGTCAATCAATCAATCGTATTTATTGAGCGCTTACTGTGTGCAGAGCACTGTACTTAATGCTTTGGAAGTACAAGTTGGCAACAAGGTGACACAGAAGGAAAAGGGAATATAAGATTCCCAGCAGGTGAGAAGAGGGGACCAGTCAGGTAGATTTGAGGGTCACAGAGGTTGGAGCTGAAACTGTCCCAGTGGATCAATGCCCCAAGAGTTGATTCTAATCATCCCTTATCTATCAGCTGCTTTTGACCCTGCTGACCATTCCTTTCTGCTCCACGCTCTCTCCAGCTCTGTGATCGCTAACCAGCACTGGTTTCATCCCACCAGAACTAGAGGGTGATTAAGGGTCTGGGCTCCAAATTTTTTTGTTTTTATGGTATTTGCTAAGCACTTACTATGTGCCAGGCAACCTACTAAGTGCTGGGGTAGCTACAAGCTAATCAGGTTAGACACAACCTGTGTCCCACATGGGACTCACAGTATTAATCTCCATTTTACAAATGAGGGAACTGGGGCCCAGAGAAGTGAAGTGACCTGTCCAAAGTCACACAGCAAAACAAGTTGCGGAGCCAGGAGTAAAACCCAGATCCTTCTGACTTCGAGGCCCATGCTCTATTTCAATGGCTTGGGCAGTTTTCAGGCAGGATCCAAATGGGCAAACCCTTTTCCCCCTTTCATTTTGGCAGGAAAGAGATCAATCTTTGGGGAGTTGCGTGGGGTTTGAAAAACCAGGGGTTAGGAGGTTCTCTGAAGGAAGGGCGGGTGATTTTCTTTAGAGATAACTGAATTTTAAAGAAAGGAAAGGAAAAGTTTTAGAGAGAAGATTTACAGGTGTCTGTTCTGAAATCCCCAAATTTGGCAGCTGGACAGCTATTGAGACAACAATGGACTTTACTGGAAATAAACATTTTACTGAGAATTGATGGCTGTGAATTTCAGTGGCAGCAGGACTGGCATTTATTACATTAATACTGCCAAACATTTATTCTAGTCTTTCCTAATACAAGGAAACCCTATACTGTATCCACCTCGGAGGACAGTGGGAAATGTATTAATAATAATAATAATAATGGCATTTATTAAGCGCTTACTATGTGCAAAGCACTGTTCTAAGCATTGGGGAGGTTACAAGGTGATCAGGTTGTCCCACGGGGGCTCACAGTCTTCATTCCCATTTTACAGATGAGGGAACTGAGGCACAGAGAAGTGAAGTGACTTGCCCAAAGTCACACAGCTGACAATTGGCGGAGCCAGGATTTGAACCCCTGACCTCTGACTCCAAAGCCCGGGCTCTTTCCACTGAGCCACGCTGCTTCTCTGGCAGAGAGTATTAGAAACATTTTGGACTGGCCTGAGGAATTCCTCCTTTCCCCTGGCCTAAGCTTTGCCCCCATTACACTCTGCAAAACCTAGTACCTTTCCTGCCCTGCCCGTTGATTTTCTTGCAAACTGGCTTCTTTTCCAAATTGCCCACAGTCCAAGGGTCCAAGGAAAATGAGACAGAACAGGACCATTCCTCTAAGGCAGAGAGAAGGAAAATGAGGAGGAAGCAGTGAACGCAAATAAAAGGAAACTCCTCACCATTGGCTTTAAAGCCCTCAATCACCTTGCCCTCTCCTACCTCACTTTGCGGCTCTCCTACAATAACCCAGCCCTCACACTTCACTCCTCTAATGCCAACCTACTCACTGTATCTCGATCTCGTCTCTCTCACCCGCATCCCGTCTCTGTTCTGGGACTCCCTCCCCCTTCACAACTGACAGACGATCACTCTCCCCACCTTCAAGGCCTTATTAAAAATACATCTCTTCCAAGAAGTCTTTCCTGATTAAGCCCTCATTTCCTCTTCTTCCACTCCTTTCTGTGTTAATAATAATAATAATAGCATTTATTAAGCGCTTACTACGTGCAAAGCACTGTTCTAAGTGCTGGGGAGGTTACAAGGTGATCAGGTTGTCCCATGGGGGCTCACAGTCTTCATCCCCATTTTACAGATGAGGGAACTGAGGCACAGAGAAGTTACGTGACTTGCCCAAAGTCACACAGCACACAATTGGCGGAGCCAGGATTTGAACCCATGACCTCTGACTTCAAAGCCCGTGTTCTTTCTATTGAGCCATGTGTGTTGCCCTTGAACTTGGATTTTTACTCCCTTTTCTCACCCCTTCCTCAGCCCCACAGCACTTAACGTACATATCTGTAATTTATTTATTTCTATTAATGTGTCCGTCTCCCTCTCTAGACCGTAAGCCCCGCTGTGGGCAGAAAGCATGTCTACAAACTCTTTATATTGTTACATTGCACTCTCCCAAGCATTTAGTACGGTGTTCTGCACACAGTCACTGCTCAGTAAAAATGAAGGATTGATTGAGGAAAGGGAAGAGGGAGGAGGGGGAGGAGAAGATGGAGGGGAGAAAAAAAGACAGTCGAGGCTGGGGAATCAGTCTGGCAATCCCTGAGCTCTCCCCACTTCTTTCTAATGGGCTGGTTCCTCTCCACCTTCCACATTAATCCTGCCGCTAAAGAAACTTCAATCTCTGGAATTTCCGGCTTTGGAAGCCCTAACGTGAAAATGTACCCACAAGCTTAGAGGAGCTACTGACATCCTGAGCTGCGGGAGGGTCATACGACAGGCCCATGAGAAGATACTCAAGCAGGTCAGAGAACAGGGAGGTGCCAGCTTTCCCCTATTCATCATCATCATCATCAATCGTATTTATTGAGCGCTTACTGTGTGCAGAGCACTGTACTACTAAGCACTTGGGAAGTACAAGTTGGCAACATATAGAGACAGTCCCTACCCAACAGTGGGCTACTATCCCACATAGGGCTCACAATCTTAATCCTATACTCCCTTCTGGTCCTAGAGGGTCCCGGAATAGCGGGATTGGGAGATGTGGGAGAGACGAGCGAGAACCCAGCATGCTGAAGAAACATCATGGCATAATGGCTAGAGCACGGGCCTGGAAGTCCAAAAGTCATGAGTTCTAATCCCGGCTCTGCCTCCTGTCTGCTGAGTGACCTTGGGCAAGTCTCTTCACTTCCCTGGGCCTCAGTTACCTCTTTGGTAAAACAGGGATTGAGACTGTGAGCCCCATGTGGGACAGGGACTGTGTCCAACTGGATTTGCTTGTATCAATCCCAGCGTCTAGTACAATGCCCGGCATATAGTAAGCATTTAACCACTACCATAATAATAATCATGGAATAATGATAATAATAATTACTATTATTAACCCAGCTAAGGCTGACAGGTCCTGGACATGTCACGATCAGAGGGATCGGACCAACAGGATATAATCTACCCTGGGATTCCCCTGGTGCGGCTCTGGGATTTTCTACAAGCCTCTGAGAACCGCTCTCGGGAGTGGTCTAGACTGTAAGCTTGTTGTGGGCAGGGAATGGGTCTATTTATTGTTATATTGTACTCTCCCAAGCCCTTAGTACAGTGCTTTACACACATAAGCTCTCAGTAAATAATAATAATAATAATGGCATTTTATTAAGCACTTACTATGTGCAAAGCACTGTTCTAAGCGCTGGGGAGGTTACAAGGTGATCAGGTTGTCCCACGGGGGGCTCACAGACTTAATCCCCATTTTACAGATGAGGAAACTGAGGCACAGAGAAGTTAAGTGACTTGCCCAAAGTCACACAGCTGACAATTGGCAGAGTCCAGATTTGAACCCATGACCTCTGACTCCAAAGCCCGTGCTCTTTCCACTGAGCTGCGCTGCTTCGCCGGTTGACTGAATGAATAAAGACGGTTGAGTAAATACGGTTGAATGAATGATTAAATGGTCCATGGCCCCAACCCCATTCACTTGTACGGACAATTCCCATTTCTTGTTTGGCTTGAAACTTTGGGCCTCGGCTCCTGATCTGGGCATGTATAAGCAGGGACCAAGCAAGACAAAATGCCTCTGGGAAGCTCATGGTACTGGCTAAAACAGTAGGCTGGTTGACACCCCACAAGTTAATAATAATTATTATGGTACTTGTTAAGTGCTTACTAGAAAAGTAGCAAGGCCTACTGGAAAGAGCACAGGCCTGGCAGTCAGAGGACCTCGGTTCTAATCCCGGCTCCGCCACTTGTCTGCTGTGTGACCCTGGGTGAGCCACTTCACTTCTCTGGGCCTCAATTCCCTCAACTAGAAAATGGGTATTCAATACTTTTTTTCCCCTCTTATCTAAGACTGTGAGTCCCATGTGGGAACTGATTATCTTGTACTTATCCCAGGGTTTAGTACAGTGTTTGGCCCTGAGGAAGTGCTTAATAAATACCACTATTATTATTACTGAGTATTGTGCACTGTACTAAGTGCTGGGGTAGATACAAGATAATCAGGTTGGACACAGTTATTGTCCAACAACCTATCCTATACCTGGCACACTTCACTCCTCCAATGCCAACCTTCTCACTGTACCTCTATCTTATCTATCTGGCCGCTGACCTCTCTCCCATGTCCAGCCCCTGGTCTGCAATGTCCTTTCTCTTCATACCCAACAGACAATTCCTCTCCTCTCCTTCAAAGCCTTACTGAAGGCCCATCTCCTCCAAGAGGCCTTCCCTGACTAAGCCCTCCTTTTGTCTATTCCCACTCCCTTCTGCGTCACCTTGACTTGTTCTCTTTATTCATCCCCCTCCCAACCCCACAGCACTTACATACATATCCCTAATTTTATTTATTAACATTAATATCTGTCTCCCACTCTAGAATGTAAGCTTGTTGAGGGCAGGGAATGTGTCTGTTCTATTGTTATACTGTACTCTCCCAAGTTCTTAGTACAGTGCTCTGCACAGTAAGAACTCAATAAATTAGAGAAGCAGCGTGGCTCTGCGGAAAGGGTACGGGCTTTGGAGTCAGAGGTCATAGGTTCAAATCCCGGCTCCACCACTGTCAGCTGTGTGACTTTGGGCAAGTCACTTAACTTCTCTGGGCCTCAGTTCCCTCATCTGTAAAATGGGGATTAAGACTGTGTGCCCCCCGTGATCACCTTGTAACCTCCCCAGTGCTTAGAACAGTGCTTTGCACACTGTAAACACTTAATAAATTCCATCATTATTATTATAAATATGATTGACTGACTGACTGAGGTAGATACAAAATAATCAGGTAGGACATAGTCCCTATTATAAATAATAATAATAATGACATTTATTAAGCACTTACTATGTGCAAAGCACTGTTCTAAGCACTGGGGAGATAAAGTGATCAGGTTGTCTCACAGGAGGCTAACAGTTTTAATACCCATTTTACAGATGAGGCATGGTCTAAGTAGGAGGGAGTAGGATTTAGTCCCCATTTTACAGGTGAGGTAACTGAGTCACAGAGAAGTGATTTGCTCAAGGTCACACAGGGGTCATGAGGCAGGGCCTGGATTAGAACCCAGGTCCTCTGACTCCCAAACCCGTGCTTTTTCCATAAGGCCACCATGCTTCTCTTCGGCTTCTGCTTTTCACGCTGCATGAAACCGAACCAGTCATCGACCCTAGAATGGACAAGCATGCACTTTCTCAGTGGGTATGAATTTAGCATCATCCCAAAAGATTCGTCCCGGTGAAAAAGCCAACCTGAAGGGATTAGCTGTGGAAAAGGGGAGGGTGGGAACCCACATATTCTGGGAAAAGATCAGCCAAACAGTGAAAATTACTAAAGGATGAACTTAATCAGAAAGGACTGTAAATTAAAGCGCTTGGAAAGATTCACAAAGCTGGCCGGGGGAGATAAAAAAAAATATTCAATTATAGCAGGAAAAGTTGGTCTCAAAAGAATGAGACACACGAATTAAAGGGCATAAATACATGTTCTACAGCTATACACCAGCCTGGACCACGAGTTATCTGATAACTTCTGACGGCAAATAGGAAGATCGTGAAGCCAGTACAATAAACCATTCAATAGTTCTACCTGTGCAGACACGGCTATAAAAAGGACTCAGTAGTGACTGATCCCCTCAGCATAAGATTAAACTTCCAACAGCTCTTGAATGATGCATCCAACCTCACGTTTTTTTTTTATAGTGGCCTGGCCCCTCTCACACAAAGTTGACACTTCCTCTTCCACTTGCCTGACTCTAATTCTTCCCCTCCCTGGGTCAGTAGAAGAGAAGCAATTTTTACAAGATGGACCGGACTTCCTAGTGGACTTCTGGAAGACCACTGTAGTGGCCACACCAGGCTGATGGGTTGGGTAGCAACTGGGAGTGGGTTGCTTTCTTTGAGCAAAGGGTTTTTTTTATGGTACTTGTTAACCACTTACTACGTACCAGACACTGTTCTAATCACTGGGGTAGATACAAGGTAATCAGGCTGGACACATAACGATAATAATAAAAATTATGGTACTTGTTAAGCACTTACTATGTGCCAAGAATTGTTCTAAGTGCTGGGGTGGATACAAGGTTGTCAGGTTGGACACAGTCCCTGTCCCACATAGGGCTCACACTCTAAATCTCCAATTTACAGATGGGGTAACTGAGATCCAGAGAAGTGAAGTGACTTGCCCAAGGTCACGAAACAGACATGTGGTGGAGCTAGAATTAGAGCCCATGACCTTCTAACTCCCAGGCCCATGTTCTATCCAATAAACCACGCTGGGGCTCCCAGCTTTAATCCCCATTTTCCAGATGAGGTAACTGAGGCACAGAGACGTGAAGTCTCCCCACTTACACTGTTAAAATGTGAGCCCCCGCCCGAAGGACATGGTCCTTGTCTAATTCCCACCTATGCCTTATTGAAGGCCCATCTCCTCCAAGATGCCTTCCCTGACTGGCCCTCCTTTCCTCTTCTCCAACTCCTTTCTGTGTCACCCTTGCACTTAGATTTGCTCCCTTTTCTTCACAGCCTTCCTCAGCCCCACAGCACTTAGGACCATATCCATAATTTATCTATTTATACTAATGTCTGTCTCCCCCTCTAGACTGTAAACTTGTGGGCAGGGATCATGTCTACTAACTCTGTTACATTGTACTCTCCCAAGTGCTTAGTACAATGTTCTGCATACAGTAAGTGCTCAATAAATGATGACTGTGGATTCTCTCCCAGGGCTTAGAACAGCACACTGCACACAGTAACATGTCAATGGATGTGCATTAAGTATCTTTGGATATTTGATTTGTATGTGAAGAAGACAAAGTACAGACATTTTGGACTCAGGCTAAAGAGAGAGGCAGGAAGGATATTTTCACAATTGTCCCATTTTCAGCCTGTAGAGGGAAGGTTACTTTACCCCTATAAAAGGCAATAGCCCTGTCTGTGGAGCCAAGCGACGAAACTAAGGTTAGGAAAGATGAAGCCAAACTGCGAACCACAAGACATCTGTCCCA
The DNA here is from genome assembly GCF_015852505.1 of Tachyglossus aculeatus. Taxonomy (NCBI): domain Eukaryota; kingdom Metazoa; phylum Chordata; class Mammalia; order Monotremata; family Tachyglossidae; genus Tachyglossus; species Tachyglossus aculeatus. The sequence continues at coordinate 14,104,020 of NC_052071.1, read as the reverse complement.
GAGGACTGCCAGATCGACAACAACCCCCATCTTGACGCCTCTGTGATGGTGGCCAGTGTCGAACGCTCAAGTAACCAGAATCCTGTTCTAGAGACCCGACCTTGCCGGTGCTCATTCAACTCCAGAAGTTTTCTATTTTTCTCTCACGCTAAATTTCTTGACCGGTCCTCAGATGGGAAAAAAAAAAAATGTCCCTTTGGTGTTCTCTGACATTTCCTTTGATACCTTCCTTTTTGAAGTTTGTAACTGAATGAGTTGGCCTATTCTCCTCCCTCTCAACAAACGGTTTTGATTTAGCAGTGGTGATGTGGGGCATGAATTAGTCATTAGGAAAAGAACAGAAGCTTTACTCTTGAAACTGCTCGTCGGCATCTCCCTTGGATGCTGAATGGATCTGCCTGCCTGATTTGTTTTCCAGAAGGCTGGAGTCAGCCTTGAAAAAAAAAAAAAATAGCCAGCCCTGCGAATAGTTTATCAGCCCTATGGCCCACAAGGAGAAAATTGTGGGTGCCATCAGCATTTGTTTCTACTGGCCTGGCCTAAATTATTATTATTACTAATAAAACTACTTCTACTACTACTAATAATAATAATGGTATTTGTTAGGCACTATGTGTCAAGCACTGTGCTAAGTACTGGAGCAGAGAAGCAGCATGGCTCAGTGGAAAGGGCATGGGCTTGGGAGTCAGAGGTCATGGGTTCAAATCCTGGCTCCGCCAATTGTCAGCTGTGTGAATTTGGGCAAGTCACTTAACTTCTCTGTGCCTCAGTTACCTCATCTATAAAATGGGGATTAAGACTGTGAGCCCCACCTGGGACAACCTGATCACCTTTTAACCTCTCCAGTGCTTAGAACAGTGCTTTGCACAAAGTAAGCGCTTAACAAATACCATTATTATTAGATACAAGGTAATCAGGTTGGGCACAGTCCCTGTCCCACTTGGGGCTCACAATCTTCATCCCCATTTTCACAGATGAGGTAACTGAGGCACAGAGAAGTTAAGCGACATGCCCAAGGTCACACGGCAGAAAAGTGGCAGTTCCAGGATCAGAACCCAGGTCCTTCGGACTCCTAGGCCTGTGCTCTACCCACTACGCCATGCTATTACTTCCCGTTGGTGAGGAAGCAAGGAGCAACTTCCCGTTTCGGTGGGAGGGTGGAGAGTCTGCCTGGGTCCTCACAGCACCCACCCGACCAGGAGACGGGCCCCGGGCTTGGCTTCTCTCCCGACAGCTGGAGAACACATTGAGCTTTGCTTTTCTCTGGAGTTCCTGCCTCCAATCCCTGCACCTGCTAATTTGCTAATTTTGTTTTCAGTTCGTTGAGACTTGTATATTCTTAATTATGATAATGAGGTACACCATTAAAAATATTAACATTTAAAGCATGTATTGCTGGCAGGCGGCTTCCCCTACTTTCCTAAGCGGGAGGAGGAGGAGTCTTACTCTGGCTGGTATGCCAGAACAAACCCCTCTCAGCCTCCGCCTCTTCCTGAGGCTGAATCCAAGTCCCCCAGGGCCCTACTGTGCACTGCATTGTGTCCCTAGGTCAGCTGGTCAGTTGTAATTATTGAGCGATTCCTTTGTGCAGAACACTGTACTAAGCGCTTGGAAGAGTACAATAGAGTCCCTGCCCACAATGAGCTCACACTCTGGAATCACTTCGAGGCCCAGAGGCCCTCATATCCCACCTTTATGACTGCGTTAGCCTCCTCGCTGACCTCTCTGCCTCCTGTCTCTCTCCACTCCAGTCTTTACTACATTCTGCTGCCCGGATCGTTTTTCTACAAAACCGTTCAGTCGATGTTTCCCCACTCCTCAAGAACTTCTAGTGGTGTTCATCCACCGCTGCGTCAAACAGAAACTCCTTACTATTGGCTTTAAATCAGCTCGCCCCCTCCTACCTTACTTCACTGATTTCCTATTAAAACCCAACCCATACACTTTGGTCCTCATCACCAGCCTATCAACTGTACCTTGATCTCATCTAGCTCACCACCAACCCTTTGTCCATGTTCTCCCTCTGGCCTGAAACATACACCCCCTTCAAATCTGACAGACCATCATTCGCGCCACCTTCAAAGCCTTATTAAAATCACATCTCCTCCAAGAGGTCTTCCCTGACTAAGCCCTCATTTCCCCTACTCCCTCTTCTTTCTGTGTCACTTATGCACTTTGGGTACTTGATATTCACTCCACCCTCAGCCCCACACCACATGTCCCTACCTGTAATTTATTTTAATTTCTGTCTCTCCCCACAGACTGTAAATTCCTTGTGGGCAGTGAATGTGGCTACCAACTTGGCCTCTTCAGAGAGGGGTTGTTTAGCTTGAGGGAAAGATGGAATGCCTTCCTATTTTAATGATTGTGAAGGGTTGATGGGGCTGGAGGGGGCATTCAGTGTTGGGGGGATGCTGACCTGGCTTCTGTACCTATCGAGGACCAAACAAGAGTAAATGGGATTATTTCTTCATTTATATTAATGTTTGTCTCTCCCCCTAATAATAATCATAATGATAATGGTATTTGTTAAGTGCTTACTATGTGCCAAGTACTGTTCTAAGCACTGGGGTAGATGCAAGGTAATCAGGTTGTCCCATATGGGGCTCACAGTCTTAATCCCCATTTTACAGATGAGGTAACTGAGGCACAGAGAAGTTAAGTGACTTGCCCAAAATCACACGGCTTACAAGTGGCGGGGCCGGGATTAGAACCCATGACCTCTGACTCCCAAACCCATGCTCTTTCCACTAAGCCACGCTACTTCTCCATTGAGAAGTCTTCTAGACTGTAAGCTCATTGTGGGCAGGAAAAGTGGCTGCTTAGTGTTATATTGGACTCTCCCAAATGCTTAGTACAGTGATCTGCACACAGTAAGCGCTCAATAAATACCACTGAGCGATCACAGCCCTGTCACCTGTAGGCCCAGCCATCATAAGATTAAAAATAAAAGTCTGAATTTAATTTGTAAGCAATTTAATTGCTGTTGTGAGCTAACATTCATACATAGCACTAGGCTGCTCTTTCAAAAAACTTGCTGGGCTGAATGTAAGGTAATAATAACAGTACCCACTGCACAATCAAAGTCATTACCAAGCAAAAGAGTGAATCGGGTAATTGCTTGAGCCCTGGCACTTACAAATTAAGCAGTGACCATCATCTGTTCCAGTCCCCACCTCCAAGGTAGGTGGACGTCTAAACTATCCAGGGCAGACAGCTGCCCAGTCTTCCTTTCGAGACTTCCAGCAATTGCCTCAACGTGTCCTAGTGGAAAGAGCTTGGTTCTGGGAGTCAGAGGACCTGGCTTCTAATCCCAGCTCTGCCAACTTGCATGCTGTGTGACCTTGGGCAAGTCACTTTGATTCTTTGGGCCTCCTCATCTGTAAAATGGGGATTCAATCCCTGTTTTCCCTCCTAGACTGTGAGCCCCATGTGGACTGTGTCCGACATCATTATCTTGGTATCTACACCATGGCTTGGAACAGTGCTGGATACATAATAAACGCTTAACAAACACCACTGTTATTATTATTCACCCCCTTTGGAAGATCATTTTAGTGTATAGGGCCACCCCCATAATCAGGAAGTCCTCTTTCCTGCTTCCATTTATGCCTATTTCTTTTTGTTGTGTACTCTGTAGATACACAACTCTGGTTAGCATCCCCCCACACTAAACCCCACAATCTTGAAAATAGGAAGGTACCCCTTGGTCATCTTTCCCTCAAGTTAAACCACCCTATTTCCTTTCTCAAGTCTGCACGGGGGCTTATCTTCCACTCTTGTCCTCATTCTTACTGCACGATCAATCAGTCAATCATATTTATTGACTGCTTCCTATGCACTGAGCACTGTACTAAGCACTGGGGAGAATACAACAGAATTAGCAGACATGTTCCTTTGCCCATAATGAGCTTACGGTCTAGAGGGCTCCTCCTCACTGATGCTCTCCAGATCCTCCACGATCTTTTTCAAGTGCCATGACCAGAAGAAGGGAAACAGCAAAGACAGAGGATGGGCCAGAGAACCAAGGGACCCTGCCACTCTCCTGCTGTGTGACCTTGGGTAAGTCACTTCACTTCTCTGTACCTCAGTTTCCTTAACTGCCAAATGGTGATTAAATCCCTGTTCTCCCACTACTTAGACTGTGAGCCCCCTGTGAGGCAGGTGGTGTGCCTGACCTGATTAACTTGTATCCACCCCAGCGCTTAAATGGTGTTTGACATATAATAAGTGCTTAACAAATACCACAAAAAACCCCAAGGCAGAGCATCCCAAGAAGGGTGGGACCAGTGCAAGTCTGAGGGAAATGTTCAGTGGAAGGATTTGTATTGGGGGTCTAACTTCCCTTCCTCCGGACTGAAGAATTTCCCAGTAGCTTGAGGAGGCTCACAATGGAAGGCAGGTCCAAAGCCCCCCCTCCCCTTCCCTGACTGAGGCTCTTGTTTCTATGGGGGCCTTTCTCCCCCTGCCACTTTGTCACTTCTGGGTTTTAGCTAGGAACGCGATCACTCCGACAGCCTGCTCAGACTCGGTGACCTAGTGGAAAGAGCCCAGGCCCGGAAGTCAGAGCATCTGGGTTCTTATTCCAGCTCCACTGCTTGCTTGCTGCTGTGTGACCTAGGGCAGGTCGTTTCATTTCTCTGAGCTTCGGTTTCCTCATCTGCAAGATGGGGATTGGATACCTGTTCTCCCTCTCCCTTAGACTGAAAGCCCCATAGGGGACTATCTTGTATCTACACCAGTTCTTTGTACAGTGCTGGGCACATAGTAAGTGCTTAGAAAATCTCTCAATTATTATTACCACCACTATTATTACACTACACTCCTTTCCCCCAGTTAGTGGGGACCTCTTGTTTGGTTCTGGATTTTCCAATTGCACTCTGGTCTGGTCTTTAGCCTAACCCCATCTTTGGTTTCTCTGCTATCTCTGCAACCCATTGGCCCTTTCCCATCAGCCTGTCACTTCAGGGCATCCATGTGAGGGACGCAGTGTTGCCTAGGGGATAGAAAATGACCCTGGAAGTCAGAGGAATTGGGTTCTGATCCTGGCCCCAACAGTGCTTGGCACATAGTAAGTGCTTAACAAATACCATAATAATAATAATAATAATAATAATAATAATAATAATAACATGTCTTCTGTGTGACCTTGGGCAAGTCACTTCAGTTCTCTGGGCCTCAGTTTCCTTATCTGCAAAATGGCGATTCAATACCTATTTTTTCTCCCTCCTACTTGGACAGTGAGGCCATGTGGGACCTGATGATCTCATATCTAGTCCGGTGCTTAGTGCAGTGCTTGGCACTTAATATAACAATTATTATTATTATGATGTCACACTTCCCCTGCTGTTCTGCAGCCCCTCTATCAGCTCTCAGTCATTCAATGGTATTTATTGAGCACTTTCTGTGCACAGAGCACTGTACTAAGTGCTTGGGAGAGTACAATATGACAATATAACCGCATTTGGCAGCCAGTCCCAACCCTCCCCCAGCCTCCCCACCATGAATCTCCCTGACATCTGATGTCTTCCCCGTCAGTATTCCCTCACAGAGGCATGCAGGTAGTTAACATTTCTTTGGCATTTTCAGAAAATGTAGGTTACAAGCTTGTCATCGAAATTGTAAAAATGGCAATTGCTCTCGGAGAAATGGAAGCTAACTGTGGTAAGGGGCAGCGGAAAAGTCACACTAACTACTATCTAATTCAATTCTAGCTGGGTCCTTTGCTCCCTATCCTCAACTCAACTGAAAATGGTTTGATGAATCCTCCTCCCAACTTCCATCCCGCCAGTTTGGGGCTATAAGGAACGTGTTGTACTTGCCCAAGTGCTAGTAGCAGGAGTACAGGCTTGGGAGTCAGAGGACATGAGTTTTAATCTCTGCTCTGTGTGACCCTGGGCGTGGCTCAGTGGAAAGAGCCCGGGCTTTGGAGTCGGAGGTCATGGGTTCAAATCCTGGCTCCGCCAATTGTCAGCTGTGTGACTTTAGGCAAGTCACTTCACTTCTCTGGGCCTCAGTTCCCTCATCTGTAAAATGGGGATGAAGACTGTGAGCCCCCCGTGGGACAACCTGATCACCTTGTAACCTCCCCAGAGCTTAGAACAGTGCTTTGCACGTAGTAAGTGCTTAATAAATACCATTAAGAAAAAAAAAGTCTTGGGGCCATAGTTACCCTCATCTGTAAAATGGGGATTAAGACTGTGAGCCTGCTGTGGGACAGGGGCTGTGTCCAACACGATTACCTTGTATCTATTCCAGTGTTTAGAACAGTGCTTGGCACATTAGTAAGCGCTTAACAAATACTATATTATCCTGGGTTCCAGGCACAATAAGCACTCAACAAATTCCATTCACTGACTGATGAATGCTTGTTGTGGGTAGGGAATGTGTCTACCAACCCTGTGGTAATGTGCTCTCCCAAGCACTTGGTACAGTGCTCTGCATGCAATAAGTACAGTAATAATAATAATGATAATAATAATAATTGTGGTATTTGTTAAGCGCTTACTGTGTGCCAGGCACTGTACTAAGCACTGGGGTAGAGACAAGTTAATCAGGTTGGACACAGACCCTGTCCCACATGGGGCTCACAGTCTTCATCCCCATTTTTACAGATGAGGTAACGGAGGCACAGAGGAAGTGAAGTGACTTGGCCAAGGACACAGAGCAGACGAGTGGCGGGGCTGGGATTAGAAGCCAGGTCCTTCTGACTCCGGAGCCCTTTCTCTATCCTCCACATACAGTAAACACTCAATAAACATCATAGATGATGATAAGGCATTCATAAAAATCTACAGGGCAGGGAGTATTTTGTGGGTGGGAGCGATGGGCAAAGAGGAGGTAACCATGTAGCACTTATATACATATCTGTAATTTATTTATTTATATTAATACGCACTTCCACCTCAAGACTGTAAGTTCATTGTGGGCAGGGAATGTGTCCATTTATTGTTATATTGTACTCTCCCAAGCGCTTAGTACAGTGCTCTGCACACAATAAGAACTCAATAAATACGACTGATTGCATAAACTACTCCATGCCGCCCCTGAAGGGGCCCACTCCTTCCATACCCTCCCTACATTCATTCGTTCTTTCAGTCAAGGGAGCCTCGGTACAGTAGATCTTCAGAAAAAAGCTAGTCTCCATAATAATAACTGTGATATTGGTTAAGAACTTACTATGTGCCAAGCACTGGGTCAGAGAGAAGCAGCATGGCTCAGTGGAAAGAGCCCCGGCTTTGGAGTCAGAGTTCATGGGTTCAAATCCCGGCTCCGCCAATTGTCAGCTGTGTGACTTTGGGCAAGTCACTTCACTTCTCTGTGCCTCAGTTACCTCACCTGTAAAATGGGGACTAAGACTGTGAGCCCCCTGTGGGACAACCTGATCACCTTGTAACCTCCCCAGCGCTTAGAACAGTGCTTTGCACATAGTAAGCACTTAATAAATGCCATTATAGAATTAGATCAGACACAATCCCTGTGCCACACAGGACCCGCAGTCAAAGACAGAAGAGAAGCATCATTGCCTAATAATAATAATAATAATATTTGTTAAGTGCTTACTATGTGCCCAGCACTGTTCTCAGTGCTGGGGCAGATACATGCAAATCGGGGTGGATGCAAATTGGGGTGGACACAGACTCTGTCCCATGTTAGGCTCACAATCTCAATCCCCATTTTACAGATGAGGTAACTGAGGCCCAGAGAAATGGAGTGACTTGCCCAAGGTCACACAGCAGACATGTGGTGGAGCTGGGATTAGAACCCATGAAATTCTGACTCCCAGGGCCCTGCTCTACCCACCAAGCCATGTTGCTTCTCCAGGCCTAGTGGATGGGCACGGGCCCGGGAATCAGAACGACCTGGGTTCCAATCCCGGTCCCGCCACTTGTTTGTTTTCTACAGAAATGTTCAGGACATGTCACCCCATTCCTCAAAAATCTCCAGTGGTCGTCCATCCACTTCTGGATCAAATAAAAACTCCTCACCATTGGCTTTCATGAAGTCCATCACCTCACCCCTGCTTACCTCACCTCGCTTCTCTCCTTCTACAACCCAACCTGCATATTTCACTCCTCTGGTGTTAACCTTCTCACTGTGCCTCGATCTCGCCTGTCTCACCGCAGACCCCTGGCCCATGTCCGACTTCTGGCCTGGAATGCCCTCCCTCCTTAAATCCACCAGATTCCCCACCTTCAAAGCCTTACTGAAGACCCATCTCCAGGCCTTCCCAGACTATGCCCCACTGTTCCTCATCTCCCACTCCCTCTGCATTGCCCTGACTTGCTCCCTTTGCTCTTCCCCCCCTCCCTGCCCTTCAGCACTTATGTATATATCTGTAATTTTATCTATTTATATTGATGTCTGTTTATTTGTATTGATGTCTGTCTCCCCCCTCTAGACTGCGAGCTAGATGTGGGTAGGGATTGTCACTCTTTATTGCCATATTATAGTTTCTCAAGCACTCAGTACAGTGCTCTGCATACAGTAACAGCTTAATAAATACAATTAAAAGAATGGAAGAACGAATGAATGAATACTGTTTGACCTTGGGCAAGTCGCTTCACTTAGTTACCTATCTGTAAAATTGGGATTAAGACTGTGAACCCCATGTGGGGACGTGGACTGTGTTTGACCACCTCAGCACAAGCATTTGATATTAGTAGGAGAATTAGATACAAGCTAATCTATCCCAGCATTTACACAGTGGCTGGCACACAGTAAACATTTAACAAATATGGTAAAAAGGAGAACAGATATTTAATACCCTTAGAGAAGTTAAGTGACTTGCCCGAGCTCACTCGGCAGCAAGGGGCGGAGCTTGGATTTGTGATTGGGCCTGACTCCCAAGCCTGACTCTCCCCACTAGACCATACTGCCTTGCTAAGAAAAGAGACAGGTTACAAGATGTCATATCCTTTTCAGTAAAAAGCATCTGGTCACTTGATTGAATTAGAATCTGGATATCAAGATCCTAGCCCATCACTAACCCTTGCTCTTTTTCTGTAACTCCCTGCATTAATACTCCCCTCACAATACACCCTCACCACCCCCAACACACACTCAAGCACAAGTGCTGAAAGGGGGGGAAGAATAAAGGAAGCAAGGTAGGGCAACGCAGAAGGGAGTGGGAGAAGAGGAAAGGAGGGCTTAGGGAAGACCTCTTGGAGGACATGTGAAGGGAGGAGGAATAATTGCCTGTTGGATTTGAGAAGCAGCGTGGTGTAGTGTATAGAGCACGGGCCTGAGGGTCTGAAGGCCCCGGGTTCATTCATTCACTCATTCAATTGTATTTATTGAACGCTTACTGTGTGCAGGGCACTGTACTAAGCACTTGGGAAGTACAAGTTGGCAATGGTCCCTACCCAACAACGGGCTCACAGTCTAGAAGGGGGAGACGGACAACAAAACAAACTTGTGGACAGGTGTCAAGTCGTCAGAACAAACAGAATTAAAGCTAGATGCAAATCATTAACAAAATAAATAGAATAGTAAATATGTACCAGTAAAATAAAATAATAAATCTGTACAAACATATATATAGGTGCTGTGGGGAGGGGAAGGAGGTAGGGTGGAAGGGATGGGGAAGAGGAGAGGAAAAAGGGAGCTCAGGGTTCTAATTCCGGCTCTGACACTTGTCTGCTGGGTGACCTTGGGTAAGTCACTTCACTTCTCTGGGCCTCAGTTACAGGGCGGGAGGGATGGGGAAGAGGAGAGGAAAAAGGGGGCTCAGGGTTCTAATTCTGCCTCTGACACTTGTCTGCTGGGTGAACTTGGGCAAGTCACTTCACTTCTCTGGGCCTCAGTTACCTCATCTGTAAATCGGGGATGAAGACTGTGAGCCCCATGTGGAACAGGGACTCTGTCCAACCCAATTTGCGTGTACCCACCCCAGAGCTTAGGAGAGTGCCTGGCACAGAGTAAGCGCTTAATAAATACCACTCTTAGCAAATACCACTATTTGAGGAGGAGGGAGGGTGTTCCAGGCCAGACTGTGTCACTCAAGTCTAGACATCAACATTAGAAGACTCTGTTTAGGGGATACAGCCAGTTCCCCTGTAAGGGGTGGTGGTTTGGTGTGGGGGTTGGGGGAGGCTGTGTGTGTGTGTGTATGTGTGTGTGTCCGTGTGTGTACATGCATGTTGGAGTGGAGCAGGGGGGTCTGAGGTCATTCTGGATCCAGCCTTAGGAAAACCTGCTCTCCAGTTCTGCCCCTTCCAATACCCCACAAATGCCCCTAAGCCATTTCTTCCAACACCGACTTTATTCTATCTTGAGAACATTCCTTCATGTTCTAGCCAAAACACATACCCACGTTACGGCAGAACTGAGTGCCCTTTAGCAGCCTCTACCATATTCTGGCTACAGAGATTTCCCCTAATCATTCCCTAAGGAATACCAGTGACTCTGGTTTGACACTCCCTAATTCAGTGGAAAACTACCTGCACCGGCGGTTGGTTGAAGCGGGTGGACTTCACTGTTCTCTCATCTGTACCCTAGCTGCAGGAAACCTCTATTACTTTCACGCAGAAGCTACAATCAAGCGGCGGAGCAGAGGCGAGACAAACAGAACTGGGAGGAACATGATTCAGTTGGGTACATTCCTGTGGGAGCAAGCACTGGACCTGCCCTTTAATTCAATCAGCGATTTGATCCTGACCCCTGGACGCAAATCATTTGTTCTAATCAGAAAAATGGACCATAGCCACCTGGGTTTCGAGCAGACGGAGTAACTTGGGGGAGAGGGGAGATGAAACTCGACTGTCCTCGCCATACTGGGTTCTTCTGCATTTCCCTTGCTTCCCCTACCCCCTTCTCCCTTTTCTGTGTTGTTCCTGCCCATCTTGGCTATCTTTCCCGCATCCTCTCTCTGGCCTGGAATGCCTTCCCTCCTTAAATCTGACAGTCAATTACTCCCCCCTTTCAAAGCCTTACCGAAGGCTCCTCCCAGAGGCCTTCCCTGACTAAACCCCACTTTCCTCTTCTCCCATTTCCTTCTGTATTGCCCTGACTTGCTCCCTTTATGCATTCCCCCTCCCAGCCCCACAGCATTTATGCACATATCTGTCATTTATTTATTTCTGTTAATGTCTGCCTCCCCCTCTAGACTGTAAGATTATTGTGGGCAGGGAATGTGTTAGTTTATTGTTATATTATACTCTGCCAAGTGCTTAGTATAGTCCTGTGCACACAGTAAGCTCTCAATAAATACAATTGAATGAATGAATGGATAAAAGAACTTCGATCTCTACCTTCTAAGCCCTCTCCCAGGACCTGTGTGCTCTGCACAAAGTAAATGCTCAATAAATACCACTGACAGATTGATTCATTCTGCAAGATCAGTCTCCCCCTTGGTTTTGAATCAATATGGCATAGTGGATAGAGCACAGGCCCAGGAATTAGGACACGGTTCTAATCCTGGCTTCGCCACTTGTTTGCTCTGTGATCTTGAATAAGTCACTTAGGTGTCATCACTCTACTAGGCATATGGATATGAGCCTACTAACGTCATATATGTAGAATGGGAATGTGTCTACCAACTCCATTATACTGTACTCTTCCAAGTGCTTAGTACAGTGCCCTACACACAATAAGTGCTCAAATACCACTGACTGAATGATATGAGAGGTGGAATGTCTTGGTCTTCTCTTAGATGGGTAAAAAGTACTTCCTTAAGGTTAAAAAAAAAAAAGTTCCAAGGTCCTCTCTTCCTCCATTCACAACTACTTTCTGGCATTTTTTCCCCCATGCATTATCCAAGATTAGGGTCTGGAGAGCCCATGCCATTTCCCTTGCCTGGAATGGCCTCCCCACTTTTTTATTTTTGAATGGTATTTGTTAAGCGCTTACTATGTGTCCAGCCCTGTTCTAAGTGTTGGGGTAGATAAACGGTTATCAGGTCAGACACAGTCCCTGTCCCACATGGGGCTCACAGTCCATTCATTCATTCAATCACACTTATTGAGTACTTACTGTGTGCAGAGCACTTTAGTAAGCAGTTGGGAGAGGACAATACAACAGTACAGCAATAAACAGACACATTCCCTGCCCACAACAAGCAGTCTAAATTGTAGGGAGGAGGATTTAATCTCCATTTTACAGATGAGGTAACTGATGCACAGAGAATAACAATAATAATAATAATATTAAGTGCTTTAAATGGATCACGCACTGTATTAAGCGCTGGGGTGGATACAAACAAATCGGGTTGGACACGGCCCCTGTTGCAAGTGGGGCTCACAGTTTCAATCTCCATTTTACAGATGAGGTAACTGAGGCACAGACAAGTGAAGTGACTTGCCCAAGATCATCCGGCAGACAAGTGGTGGAGCTGGGATTAGAACCCAGAACCTTCTGACTGCCGGGCCCGGGCTCTATCCACTACACCATGCTGCTTCTCAGAAGTTAAATGACTTGCCCAAGGTCATTCAGGAAGCAACTGACAGAGCCGGGATTGAAACCCAGGTCCTCTGATGCCCAGGCCCGGGCTCTTTCCATTAGGCCACACTGCTTTACTCGATGATGATGGTATTTGTTAAGCGCTTACTATGCACAAAGCACTGTTCTAAGCGCTGGGCAGGTTACAAGGTGATCAGATTGTCCCGGGGTGGGGGGCTCACAGTCTCAATCCCCATTTTACAGATGAGGTAACTGAGGCCCAGAGAAGTGAAGTGACTTACCCAAAATCACACAGCTGACAGAGCCGGGGTTTGAACCCATGACCTCTGACTCCAAAGCCCGGGCTCTTTCCACTGAGCCACGCTGCTTTACTTGCCAAAATTAGGTCACTCCCTTGTTCAAAACTTTCCTCAAAAAATGTCATTCAACACCTTTTCCTTGTAGCCTTCCCAGATTAATTCACACTTGGTTTTAATCACTTATGACCTTGGGTAAGTCACTTCACTTCTCTGTGTTTCAGTTACCTCATCTGTAAAATAGGGATTAAGACTGTGAACCCCAGGTGGAACATGGACTGTGTCCAACCTAATTAACTTGTATCTATCCCAGCCCGGCAAATAGTAAGCACTTAACAAATACCATAAAAAAAAAAAATCACTCAATTCACTCAAATTAGCATTTACCAAATCTCTGTACAGATGTCACACTTCTTATTTCTATTGCTCTGGGTTCCATGTGATTTTCCTGTCGGTCTAGGTATCTGCCTTTCCTTTTAGAAGTGCTTGGAGGGCTGAGATGGCATTAGAGAGATCTCACACAGCAATGGGCTATACCAACAGGATCTTTGCAATCCTGCCTAACTGATTTTACCTGGGCACCTGGTGGGGGGGTCCGAACCTCAGGGTGGAATTGGGACAGAGCCTAGAAGTCACCTTTGGTGCCCCCAAGTCACTTGTTTGGCCTCCTTGCCTAGGCCGCCAAACAAGAGTCATTCCCTTTCCAGAACAGAAGACATCTCATAACTCCCTTGGAATGAAAACCAATCTGACCACTGCTGGGAAGAGGAATAACTGACTGCCTTTCAACTCCCTAATGTCAATACAGTTGGCACAACCCCTACTGTACACTTTAATATGTGTGATTTAGAAAACTGGACTTGCTCTTCCCCAAATCCAAGATCTCTAACCTCCAACCTCTAAAGTAATGACTGATTTCCCTGGAGTCAGTAATGGGTGGGTCTGTTTTCCCATCAGTAGGAGGAGCACAGAAGGAGGAGCTAAGACATCAGTAGGAGATAAATCTGGGAAACAGTTTGGGAGAATAATATCAGACTGAAACAACGTAAAATCTGCAAGGAATGTTAAACCTTGGCATTCCTGCCTTCTCTCCATTACTGTCTTTACCCCTTCCTGTTTCCTTCATTCAGTAATCCCCCCCCCACTAGTTAACTATAATAATTATAGTTATGACATTTGTTAAGTTCTTATTATGTGCCAGGCACTGTACTAAACACTGGGATGGATACAAGCAAATCATGTTGGACATAGTCCCTGTCCCATGTGGGGCTCACTGTCTCAATCCCCATTTTACAGATGAAGTTACTGAGGCCCAAAGAAGTGAAGCGACTTGCCCAAGGTCACAGAGCAGACAAGTGGCAGAGTCGGAAATAGAACCCATGTCTTCTTTTGCTGGTCTTCTCTGTCTTTCATTCATTCAATCATATTTATTGAGTGCTTACTGTGTGCAGAGCACTGCACTAGGCGCTTTTAGTCTTTCTGGGGTGGCAGAGTCTGTGTTTTGGTCCTCCTGGGCCAGAAGAATCCTGTTTCGGGCTTCCGGAACCAGTAGAGTCCAGGTTTTGGTCCTCCTGGGCTGGCAAAGTCCATGTTTCTGTTCTCCTGGGCCAGCAAAATCACATTGCAGTCTTCCTGGCCCTGCAGAGTCTGTGTTTTTGTCTTCCTGAACCAGCAGAATCCATCCTGTTTCGGGCTTCCTGGACCAGCAGAGTCCAAGTTTCGGTCCTTTTGGGCTGGTAGAGTCTGTGTTTTGGTCTTTCTGGGCTGGCAGAGTCCATGTTTCAGTCCTCCTGAGCCAGCAGAATGATGTTTCATTCCTCCTGGGCTGGCAAAGCCCATGTTCAGTCTTTCTGGTCCAGCAGAGTCTGTGTTTCTGTCTTCCTGGGCTGGTAGAATCCTGTTTCGGGCTTCCTGGGCCAGCAGAGTCTGTATTTTGGTCTTCCTGGGCCGGCAGAATTTGAGTTTCAGTCTTCCTGGGCTGGCAGATTTTGTGTTTTAGCCAGACAGACCCTTTCCTCTCTGTTCCATTCATTTTACTTTGAGTTCTACCTCCTGTTGGAGCGTATTCAGGTAGAAAAGCAGTGAGGCCTAGTTGCCGCTTGCCTGCTGTGTGTCCTTGGCTTTGTCTTTTCACTTCTCTGTACCTTAGACACCTCATCTGTAAAATGGGGATTAATACTGTGAGCCCCGGGTGGGTCATTGGCAAGTCCAACCTGATTAGCTTGTATCTATCCCAGAGCTTAGTACAGTACCTGAAAGGTAGTAAGCACTTAAACTCCATCCAAAAAGGCTCTTTTCTCTTCTTACTGCTTATACTGATAACATCACCCCAAATGAACAGACTGCTTTTCATCTTCTCACATATGAATTAAGAGTATTTTTGAGCACCTGTGTGGAGTACACTGTTCTAAGTCACTGGAAGAGCTTACAAAGTAAGTGTCTCAGAGAGTTTATAGTCAAGCATGGGAAACAGAGCCAAGATAATTTAAAGATAGCGAAGAGAAAAAGAAATGGATATGTAGATAAGAGCTTGTTTGGAAGGGTAAGGCGGTATGTTCAGAAGTGCTTTGTGTGGATGAGAAAGCATCCGTATGTAGTTGGAAGAAGTGGTGTTGGGGGTGGGGGAGAAGAAAAATGAATCAGTTAAAGCCTTCTGGAGGAGAGATGATTTCGGAAGGGCTTTGCATTCAGGGAGAGCTGTGGTCTGGCAAGTTTGAAAGGGGGTAGAGTTTTAGACGGAAAGGCAGGAGCAAGAGATTGGAAGTGGGGGAGAGGAAAACAAAGCCAAGTGAGTAGCTTGGACTGAGAGGAAAGAAGAGTGCGAGCAGAGGTGACATGGGAGAAGGAAGTGGTTAAGCAAGAGGGGGAGAGCTGAGGAAGTGACTTGTGTATTATGGTATTTCTTAAGTGCCTATTAATGTGCCAGGCACTGTACTAAGCACTGGGGTAGATACAAGTTAATTAGGTTGGACACAGTCCCTGTCCTACATCGGTCTCACAGTCTTAATCCCCATTTTACAGATGAGGGAACTGAGGCCCAGAGACGGTAAGTGACTTGCCTAAGGTCACACAGCAGACAGGTGGCGGAGCTGGGATTAGAACCCAGGTCCTGCTGATTCACCGACCCGGGCTCTACCCACTAGGGTGGATTCTTAGGGTAGGACGTTGCTTCTTTGCCGTGAAGCCAGCAGTCAGAAGACTTGGCTTGTGGTGACTGAAACCACCCAGACTGCAGTCACTACCCGATACCCAAACTGATATTTTCCCATTTTGCCTTTTCAAGCAGTGGAGCCTAGTAGATAGAGCACAGGCTTGGGAGTCAGAAGACTCTGGTTCTAATCCCGACTTTGCCACTTACCTGCTGTATGACCTCAGGCAAGTCACTTTAATTCTATGTGCCTCACTTTCCTCATCTGCAAAATGGGGATTCAGTACCTTGACTGCCTCCTGGATTGTGAACCCCAAGCAGAACCTGATTATATTGTATCAACCCCAGTACTTAGTATAATGCTTGGCACATAGTAAAAGATTAAATAACAATTATTATTGTTATTATTCGTTCTATTATGATGATGATGATAATTATTTCAGTGCTACAGAAGCAGTATTGCCTAGTGGATAGAGCACGGGCCTGGGACTCAGAAGGACCTGGGTTCTAATCCTGGCTCTGCCACTTGTCTGCTGTGTGACCTTGGGCAAGTCACTTAACTTCTCTGGGCCTCAGCTACCTCATATGTAAAATGGGGATTAAGACTGTGAGCCCCATGTAGGACACGGGATTGTGTCTAACCTGATTTGCTTCTGCCCACCCCAAAGATTAGTAGGGTGGTTGGCACATAGTAAGCGCTTAAATACCAGAGTTATTATTTTTATTATTATGCAGGGAGGAATGGGTAACCACTGAAGTCAACCAGTCAATCATATTTATTGAATGTTGTGTGCAGAGCACTGTATTAAGCGCTTGAGAGTACAACACAGCAATATGACAGACACAGTCCCTACCCACAACGAGCCTACAGTCTAGAGGAGGAGACAGACGTTAATATAAATAAATCCATTATGGATATGTACATAAGTGCTGTGGGGCTGGGTGATGCCCAAGGGAGTGGGAAAAGAGGAAATGAGGGGTTGGTCAGGTAAGGCCCCTTGGAGGAATGTGTCTTTCCATAAGGTTTGAAAGTGGGGAGGGTAGTTATCATCTACTACTACTCCCAGCCACTTCCTGGTTCAGTGGAAGGAGTCCGGGCTTGGGAGTCAGAGGTCATGGGTTCAAATCCAGATTCCGCCACTTGTCAGCTATGTGACTTTGGGAGGGTTACTTAACTTCTCTGGGCCTCAGTTACCTCATCTGTCAAATGGGGATGAAGACTGTGAGCCCCACGGGGGACAACCTGATCACCTTGTATTCCCCCCAGCGCTTAGAACAGTGCTTTGCACATAGTAAGCGCTTAATAAATGCCATTATTATTATTATTATTACTACTACTGCTGACACAGAAATCAAGTCAGGATATAAAAAAACCTCAACTGAGGTAGTGGTTGTTTGGAAGGAGAGGAAAGGGCAGATCTAAGAACCGTTGTGACAGAAAAAATTCCAGGATTTAGCAAAAGCCTAAATATTGGAGTTGAAAGAAACAGAGGAATCAAAGACCCAGTTTCAGGAGTCATAGACAGGGAGGATAATGATAAAATTATAGTACTTGTTAGGCACTTACTGTGTGCCAAGGACTGTACTAAGCCCTGGGATAAATATAAAATAATCAGATAGGACACAGTCCCTGTCCCACATGGGGCTCACAATCTAAATAGGAGGGAATAAGATTTAATCTCCATTTTTTAATAGATGAGGAAACTGAGGCAAAGAGCAGTGAAGTGGCTTGCCCAAGGTCACAATCAATCAATGGTACTTATTGAGCACTTACTGTGTGCAAAGCATTGTGCACTTGGGAGAATCCAATCCAACAGAGTTGGCAGAAACGTTCCCTGCCAATAACGAGTTGTCGGACTACACGGCAGAAAAATTCAGGGATTAGAACTCAGGTCCTCTGAGTCACAGGTCCATGCTCTTTCCACTAGGCCCACCCTTGCTTCTCCAAGGTTGACAGCGTTAGAAATGATGATGGAAAATTTACGTTAGAGGAGAAGATTTGGGAGGGAAGATGAGGAGTTCACACTGCTAGCCACACTGAACTTAATGTGTTCAGTGCAACATTCATAATGGAGGGAGCCTAGAGGCAAGAGGAAATAAAAGACTGCAGAGGAGATGAGAGGTTCGTGATGATTTGGCAGTCATCCTAAGAGGGGTGAGAGTTCAAGTCACGGAAGTGGATGAGCTACCCGAGGGAGTAAGTGTCAAGTGAGAAGACAACAGGACACAAAACAGAGCCTCGAGGGACAATAAACTCGTTATGGGCAGGGAATGTATCTGTTTATTGTTGCATTGTACTCTCCCAAGTGCTTACTAAGTGCTCTGCACACAGTAAGTTATGAATAAATACGGTTGAATGAATGAACTATAGTTTGTGGACTAGAAAGGGAGGAAGAGGCAGCAAGAGAGACAGAGAAAAAGGTGGTTAGAGAAGTAATAAGAGATTCAGGGACTATTCTTAATCTAGTGGGTTGGATTTCATTTCTGGGGACTCTGGGAGGCCTCAAACAAATCACTTAACATCTCGGGGCCTTCACATTCCCTTCTGTTAAATGGGGAGACGAAAAACCCATGATTATGTACCATTTCCACGAGAAGTGACTGATTTGCCCTGTCAAAGGCAGCTAAGGGGTCCAGAAGTATTAGGATAGTATAGAATCTGTTCGATTGGTTTAGGGGAAAGTCACTGGTCAAATCAATCCATCACTGGTATTTATTGAGCACTTACTATGTACATAGCACTGTACTAAATGCTTGGGTGAGTACAATCCAAAATAATTCATTCTCAGTCTCCTTCACAGGCTCCTCATCCCCATCCCATCCCCTTACTGTAGGGGTTCCTCAAGGGTCAGTTCTTGGTCCCCTTCTGTTCCCTATCTACACTCACTCCCTCGGTGACCTCATTCGCTCCCACGGCTTCAACTATCAACTCTACGCTGATGACACCCAGATCTACATCTCTGCCCCTGCTCTCTCTCCCTCCCTCCAGGCTCATATCTCCTCCTGCCTTCAGGACATCTCCACTTGGATGTCTGCCCGCCACCTAAAACTCAACATGTCCAAGACTGAACTCATCTTCCCTCCCAAACCCTGTCCCCTCCCTGACTTTCCCATAACTGTAGACGGCACTACCACCCTTCCCGTCTCACAAGCCTGCAACCTTGGTGTCATCCTTGACTCCGCTCTCTCGTTAACCCCACATATCCAATCCGTCACCAAAACCTGCCGGTCTCACCTTCACAACATCGCCAACATCTGCCGTTTCCTCTCCATCCAAACCGCTACCTTGCTGGTTCAATCTCTTATCCCATCCCGACTGGATTACTGCATCAGCCTCCTCTCTGATCTCCCATCCTCCTGTTTCTCCCCACTTCAGTCTATACTTCACTCTGCTGCCCGGATTACCTTTGTGCAGAAACGCTCTGGGCATGTTAATCCACTCCTCAAAAATATTCAGTGGCTACCTGTCAACCTACGAATCAAGCAAAAACTCCTCACACTCATCTTCAAGGCTGTCCATCACCTCACCCTCTCCTACCTCACCTCCCTTCTGTCCTTCTCCAGACCAGCCCGCACCCTCCGCTCCTCTGCCACTAACCTCCTCATTGTACCTCGCTCTCGCCTGTCCCGCCGTCGACCCCCGGCCCACATCCTTCCCCTGGTCTGGAATGCCCTCCCTCTGCACATCTGCCAAACTAGCTCTCTTCCTCTCTTCAAAGCCCTACTGAGAGCTCACCTCCTCCAGGAGGCCTTCCCAGACTGAGCCCCCCTTTTCCTCTCCTCCTCCTCCCCTCCCCATCACCCCCTCCCTCTGCCCTACCTCCTTCCCCTCCCCACAGCACTTCTATATATTTGTACATAATAATAATAATAATAGCAAGTATTAAGTGCTTACTATGTGCAAAGCACTGTTCTAAGTGCTGGGGAGGTTACAAGGTGTTCAGGTTGTCCCACAGAGGGGCTCACAGTCTTCATCCCCATTTTACAGATGAGGTAACTGAAGCACAGAGAAGTTAAGTGACTTGCCCAAAGCCACATAGCTGACAACTGGTGGAGCCGGGATCTGAACCCATGACTTCTAACTCCAAAGCCTGTGCTCTTTCCACAGAGCCACGCTGCTTCTCCAATATTTATTACTCTATTTTACTGGTACATATTTACTACTCTATTTTATTAATGATGTGCATATAGCTATAATTCTATTTATTCTGACATTTTTGACACCTGTCTACATGTTTTGCTTTGTTGTCTGTCTCCCCCTTCTTGATTGTGAGCCCATTGTTGGGTAGGAACCGTCTCTATATGTTGCCGACATACTTCCCAAGTGCTTAGTACCGTGCTCTGTGCTCAATAAATACAACAATGAATAAATGATTTAGCAGACACTTTCCCTGCCCACAATGAGCTGAGGGAGGGCTGGAGACAGGTAATATAAATCAATAAGTCATTTATAATATATAAATTAAAGGTAAATGTTGTGGGGTTGGGAGTGGAGCAAATATTGAGTGCCCAAAGGTCACAGATCCAAGTGCATAGACCCCGGAGAGTGTGATTTTCGAGGCGTGAAGGGAGAAGAGGCCAGGTTGTAGAGGCTCAAGAAAGGATTCAGAGGGAGAGCAGATGCAGTGGGTGAACGCAAGCTGTTCAAGACATTTGGAGAGGGATGGAAGTGGGGAGACGGTGTGATAGCTGGAGGGGGCAGGGGCAGCCAGAGAATGTTTCATAGTAGTGTGAAGTTGTGGACGTGTTTGAAGGCAGAAGAGAAGGAGTCAGAGAGTGAACAGCTGCAGATGATGGCCCAGAAGGGAAGAAATCCAACCCAACATGATTTTGGGAGGTTAGAGATGGAGCCAGAGGTAGAGGGGGTGGATTCTGAAAGCAGGCAGTAGCTCTCTTCAGTCAATTGATATCATTTACTGAATACCTACCACAATCAATCATATTCATTTACTCATTCAATTTAATGAGCACTTACTGTGTGCACAGCCCTGCACTAATAATAATAATAATAATGGCATCTGTTAAGCGCTTACTATGTGCAAAGCACTGTTCTAAGCGCTGGGGGGGATACAAGGCGATCAGGTTGTCCCACGTGGGGCTCACGGTCTTAATCCCCATTTTACATATGAGGTAAGTGAGGCCCAGAGAAGTTAAATGACTTGCCCAAAGTCACACAGCTGACAAGCGGTGGAGCATTTGGAAGAGCACAATAAAAAAAATAATAATAATAATAATGGCATTTATTAAGTGCTTACTACATGCAAAGCACTGTTCTAAGTGCTGGGCACTGTTCTAAGCGCTGGGCACTGTTCTAAGCACAATACCACAATGAGCAGGCACATCTGCTGCCCACAAAGAGCTTACTGTCTAGAGGGATACAGACATTAATATAAAAAATAAATTACAGATATGTACAGAAGTGCTGTGGGGCTCGGAGGCGCAAGCAGCAAGTCAGGGAGATGCAGAAGGGAATGGGAGAAGAGGAAAGGGGGGCTTAGTCAGGGAAGGCATCTTGGAGGAGATGTGCCCTCAATAAGACTTTGAAGGAGACTTTGAGACGTTATAATGTGTACTGCAATGCAGTAAGTGCTTGGGAGAGTACAATATAACAGTATAACAGACACATTCCCTGCCCACAACAAACTTACAGTCTAGAGGAAGATGCAATATAGTGGCCTTACTGAGTGACTGGCTAAGAATGATGAGAGAGCAGAGGTGGGAGGTGGCAGGGATTTGGGGAGATTGGTAAGTTTCTTGACTGTAAGTCTTGGTAAGTCTTCTAGACTGTGAGCCCACTGTTGGGTAGGGACTGTCTCTATATGTTGCCAACTTATACTTCCCAAGCGCTTAGTACAGTGCTCTGCACACAGTAAGCGCTCAATAAATACGATTGAAGGAATGAATGAAGTTTACCCCGATGGTTTCCATTTTGCCAACATACCTGAAGAGGTCATTAGGGTCATAATAAGTAATTATGGTATTTGTTAAGCACTTACTATGTGCCAGGCACTGTACTAAGCACCAAAGTGGATCCAAGCAAATCAGGTTGGACACAGTCTCTGACCCACATTGGGCTGTCTCAAGCTCCATTTTCCAGATGAGGTAACTGAGGCCTAGAGAAGTGAAGTGATTTGCCCAAGCCCAGCAGACAGGTGGTAGAGTTCCCAAGTGCTTAGTACAGTGCTCTGCACACAGTAAGCGCTCAATAAATATGATTGAATGAATGGATTGACTCCCATGCCCATGCTTTATCCAATAGGCCATGCTGCTTCTCTGAGTCGGGGGCGCGTGGACGAAGCTTCAGGAGGGAGTTCTAGGTTTGGAATAAGTAACTGGGGAGGGGGCAAAGTGTTTGGGAATCAGTGAGGGAGGAAAAGAAATGTCCCTAAGAAGAAAAGATGGAGGATTTGTAGCAAGCGAGGACAAAGTTGAAGTGACCCAAGTCAGCATGGAGCCTGGAATCACGCCAACAAAACTCCGCAGTCTGGATGCGGAAGCAGAGGAAGCAAAATGAGGAGGGGATTCAGGGCTGGGAAGCCAGGGGGGTGGGGCATTCAGCTCAGATAAGAAGACAGCATTGACGGTGAGAATCTGTGCATCAAGAATAGGGAGAGAACGGATTCTTCTCCCCAGTTTTCAGAAGGGGAGGAACACCGAGAAGCAGTGTGGCTTAGTGGATAGAGCCCCGGGCCTGGGATTAAGAAAGACCTGGTCAGAAAGACCCAAGTCTGTTGGGTGACCTTGGGCAAGTTACTTCACTTCTCTGGGCCTCAGTTCCTTCATCTTTAAAATGGGGATTTAGAGTGCGAGCCCCACGTGGGATAGGAACTGTGTCCAACCTGATTAGCTTGTATCTACCCGAGTGCTTAGAACAGTGCTTGACATGTAGTAAGCACTTAACAAGTATTATAATTATTATTATTATTGTCATCATCACTAAGACCCAAAGAAGTTAAACAACTTATCCAAAGTCACACAGAAGAGTCCATGATGGAAAGAAGATGATGGCTCAGTGGAAAGAGCCTGGGCTTTGGAGTCAGAGGTCATGGGTTCAAATCCTGGCTCTGCCACTTGTCAGCTGTGTGACTTTGGGCAAGTCACTTCACTTCTCTGGGCCTGTTCCCTCATCTGTAAAATGGGGATGAAGACTGTGAGCCCCCGTGGGACAACCTGATCACCTTGTAACCTCCTCAGCGCTTAGAACAGTGCTTTGCACATAGTAAGTGCTTAATAAATGCCATTATTATTATTATGATTCATACATTCAATCATATTTATTGAATGAATGAATGATGAATCATATTCAAGTATATTTGAGAAGCAGCATGGCATATAATGAATATAGTATGAGCCTGGGAGTCTGAAGGTCATGGGTTCTAATTCTGGCTTCACCACTTGTCTCCTGTGTAACCTTGAGCAAGTCACTTCACTTCTCTGTGCCTCAGTTACCTCATCTGTGAAATGGGGATTGAGGCTGTGAGCCCCATGTGGGACAGGGACTGTGTCCAACCCAATTTGCTTATATCCACTCCTGTGCTTATTAATGGCATTTGCTAAGTGCTTACTATGTGCAAAGCACTGTTCTAAGCTCTGGGGAGGATACAGGGTGATCAGATTGTCCCACGTGGGGCTCACAGTCTTCATCCCCATTTTACAGATGAGTAAACTGATGCACAGAGAAGTTAAGTGACTTGCCCAAAGTCACACAGCTGACAACTGGCGGAGTCAGGATTTGAACCCATGACCTCTGACTCCCAAGCCCGTGCTCTTTCCATTGAGCCACGCTGCTTCTTAGTACAGTGACTGACACAGAGTAAGCACTTAACAAATACCATTATTATTATTATTTATGGAGTGCTTACTGTGTGCAAAACACAACTCCCAGACCACTACTTTTTTCACTTGACCATTCTGCCCTAATGCAGAAAGACAGTGGGTTGGGCTTCATTCTCTGGGGACTCTGGGAGGCCTCAAGCAAGTCACTTAACCCCTCTGGGACTTCACATCCCCATCTGTTAAATGGGGAGACTGGTCCCCGGCCTTCCTGCCCTCACAGAAGGGACACAGGGAGCATTGGCTATAGATGCGCTTTGGAAAACTGAAGCGCCAAATCCCTTTGTTCAGGGTTTTCTGTCAGAGCCAGAGAAAGGCTCTGAGCAGGACCAGACTGAAGGTTTAGAAGCCCAAATGAGCAGCTCCCCACTCTTCCGGGCCCTGGAGGTCTTTCTGAAAGCTTCAGGCCAGGCACTACCAGAGGGAGTGCTTAGTACAGTGCCTGGCACATAGTTCCTCCCCAACCCCCGGTGTCCAGCCCTGGCTTTTACGGGGGAGCTTATTTGTTTGCTGGACCCAGACAAAATGGGGCTGGCGTTTCTGTTGCAGTGCAGTAAAAGGTTAGAGCTTACATAAGCCCATAAATGTGAGTCAAGGTGACTATTTTATGTATTGCATTAACATAGAACTGCAAATCCTTAGGGCACATTTAGCCAGCTAAACAAAGCAGCGACTAAACTGCCTCAGGAAAAAAAAAAGGCAGGGGGTGGGGGGAGGGATGACAAAAAGCTTGTAGTTGGGGAAAATAGTGGAATCTGTGGAAAAGGCAAGGCTCCTTGCCTTCGCCCTCTCTGCCTTGGTGCTCAGACAGCCTGAAGTACTAAAAGATCATGGGGATCCAGGTGGTGAGGAGAGGAGCGGAAGGCTAAATCATGGATGTAGTGGGGGAGCAGGAAGACAGAAAGCAGCGTGGCTTAGTGGATAGAGCACAGTCATCATCAATCGTATTTATTGAGCACTTACTGTGTGCAGAGCACTGTACTAAGCACAGTCCTGGGAGTCAGAAGAACCTGGGTTCTAATCCCGGCTCCGCCACGTGTCTGCTGTGTGACTTCACTTCTCTGAGCCTCAGTGACCTCGTCTGTGAAATGGGGATGAAGACTGTGAGCCCCGTGTGGGACAGAGACTGTGTCCAACCTGCTTAGCTTGTATCTACCCCTGCGCTTAGAACGGTGCTTGGCATAATAGTATAAGCGCTAAACAAGTACCACAATTGTTAATCCCTATTTTCCAGATGAGATAACTGAGGCCCAGAGAATATTATTATTGTTACTAATAATAAAATCAAAGCAGCCCATGAACCTGTATATATGTTTTTACGCATTTATTCCTCTATTTATTTATTTTACTTGTACATATCTATTCTATTTATTTTATTTTGTTAATATGTTTTGTTTTGGTCTCTGTCTCCCCCTTCTAGACTGTGAGCCTACTGTTGGGTAGGGACCATCTCTATATGTTGCCAACTTGTACTTCTCAAGCGCTTAGTACAGTGCTCTGCACACAGTAAGCGCTCAATAAATACGATTGATTGATTGATTTCAGAACCAGGAATTTTAGGACCTGTGACGGAAAAACACCTGCGCCGGATAGGTCAAAGATTCGGTCTGGTGCATTTGCTGAACACGAGCTGGTGATTGGCCTCTTCCTGCTCGGAGCATCTGTCTAGACTGGAAGGTCCATGTGGGTAGGGAATGGGTCTAATAATAATAATTATGGTATTTATTCATTCATTCATTCGATCATATTTATTGAGCACTTACTGTGTGCAGAGCACTGTACTAAGCACTTGGGAAGTACAAGTTGGCAACATATAGAGACGGTCCCTACCCAACAGCGGGCTCACAGTCTAGAAAAGGGAGACAGACAACGAAACAAAACATATTAACAAAATAAAATAAACAGAATAAATATGTACAAGTAAAATAGAGTACAAACACGCACACACATATACATATATATATGTATATACATATATATATATATATACAGGTGCTGTGGGGAGGTGAAGGAGGTAAGGCGGGGGGTTAAGCTCTTACTGTGTGCCAGGCACTATATTAAGTCCTGGGGTGGACATAATCAAATCAGGTTGGACACAGTCCCTGTCCCAGATGGGACTCACAATCTCAATCCCCATTTTACAGATGAGGGAACTGAGGCCCAGAGAAGTGGATTGCCCAAGGCCACCCGGCAGACAAGTGGCAGAGCCAAGATCAAACTCATGACCTTCTAACTCCCAGGCCCGTGCTCAGTAAATACCATTCATTTTATGAGAACCAGCGTGGCTCAATGGAAAGACCCTGGGCTTTGGAGTCAGAGGTCATGGGTTCAAATCCCAGCTCCGCCAGTTGCCAGCTGTGTGACTTTGGGCAAGTCACTTAACTTCTCTGTGCCTCAGTTACCTCATCTGTAAAATAGGGATGAAGATTGTGAGCCCCACGTGGGACAAGCTGATCACCTTGTATCCTCCCAGCGCTTAGAACAGGACTTTCAGTGCTTAGAACAGTGCTTTGCACATAGTAAGTGCTTAACAAATGCCATCATTATTATTTACTGAGCGCTTACTGGATGCTGAGCACTGTACTAAGTGCTTGTACTGTACTAAACGCTTTACCACTAATTAACCACTGAGCAGTAGCACTGATTGATTGATTTAGACTGTGAGCCCACTGTTGGGTAGGGACTGTCTCTATGTGATGCCAATTTGTACTTCCCAAGCGCTTAGTACAGTGCTCTGCACATAGTAAGCGCTCAATAAATACGATTGATTGATTGATTGATTGATTGATTGGACCACATGCCTAGGATACTACTGTCCTGGAAGGGTATGTGTCTGTTTATTGTTGTGTTGTGCTCTCCCAAGAGCTTAGTACAGTGCTCTGCACACAATAAGCGGTCAAAAAATACAATTGAATGAATACAATAGAGATGGCAGACATGGTCTAAAGATTTGTCTCTAGACAAAAAAAAAAGCCAAGGTATTGAATTTTAGATTTGGGGTTTTTTGGGGGGCCTGGTTGCACATTTCTAGCAAACCTAGAGAAAACACCAATGTCAGGACACAAAGGCTCTTCTGAAAAACACCCTCGGATTTTTAATAACTGAAGGCTAAGGACCCAATGAAGCAATAGATCTTTTTCTGAGACTGTGTTGAAGGTGTTGATTTAGTAATGACTGAAAGCAGAGGACCACCCACTGACTCACCAACACCACAGGGCCAGAGGTAGGCTAAATTCCAAGACTTGGCTTTGAGCCTGCTCAGAAAAGGCCTGAAGGTTCTTGGTCTGAAGGAATATGGATTCATTTTTTTTTTTAAATTCTTTTTCTGATGAACTTCAAAGTGCAATCATTAGAAGTAGCCTGACCTACGGGAAAGAGCATTGAACCTTAGAACAGTGCTTAGTACAGTGCTGTGCACACAGTAAGTGCTCAATAAATATGATCGAATGAACAGTGCTTGGCACATAGTAAGCACTTAATACCACAATCATTATTATTAGTCCAGATCCTCTTTCAATCAGTGCAGTCCTTCAGGAGTCTCAGGAGAAGCAGTGTGGCTCAGTGGAAAGAGCACGGGCTTCGGAGTCAGAGGTCGTGGGTTCGAATTCCCATTCCGCCACATGCCTGCTGTGTGACCTTGGGCAAGTCACTTCACTTCTCTGAACCTCAGTTACCTCATCTGTAAAATGGGGATTAAGACTGTGAGCCCTGTGTGGGACCACCTGATCACCTTGTATCCCCCCAGCGCTTAGAACAGTGCTTTGCATATAGTATGCGCTTAACAAAATACCATTATTATTATTATTATTTGGAGTCAGAAGTCATGGGTTCAAATCCCAGCTCTGCCACCTGTCAGCTGTGTGACTCTGGGCAAGTCACTTAACTTCTCTGGGCCTCAGTTACCCCATCTGTAAAATGAGGGCTGTGAGCCCCGCGTGGGACAACCTGATCACCTTGTAACCTCCCCAGCGCTTAGAACAGTGCTTTGCACATAGTAAGCGATTAATAAATGCCATCTTTTCTGAGAATCCAAAATGGCCAAGTATCATACTAGACTCTCTGGTTATCTGTTAAAGAATAGGCTGGCACCTGTCTCCAAAGAGCTACCAGTCTTTGACTCTAGCTTAGTGTGGAAAGCTAGAGGAAGCAAGATAAAATAGAACAATGCAAAAGGGCCAGCAGGAGCACTGCAGAGTGTAGGGGAATTGATCAAATTAGAAGAAGAGTAGGAGAACACCATCTGAGCCACCAAGACCCCTGTAAATTCTGCTCAATCGATATCCTAGAGAAAAGAATTGGGGGGTGGGGACGGGGGGGTAAAGTTAGGGGAGAGCAGAGAAAGGGAAACTCGGAAAGAATAAGGGATGAGAGACCTCAACCTCATTCGACACATTCTGAAACAGTAAAACAGCCAAACTTTCACTGTGTGGACAAGATTATATATATATATATATATATATATATATATATATATATATATATATAATAATAAATACACACACACACACACACACACACACACACATCAATCAATCGTATTTAGTGAGCACTTACTGTGTGCAGAGCACTGTACTAAGCACTTGGGAAGTACAAGTTGGCAACATATAGAGACAGTCCCTACCCAACAGTGGGCTCACAGTCTAAAAGGGGGAGACAGAGAACAAAACCAAACATACTGACAAAATAAAATAAATAGAATAGATATGTACAAGATAAATAGAGTAATAAATATGTACAAACATCTATACATACATACATATACATACATATATACATATGAATATATATAATCTTGTGTGTATATATACTCTTGTGTGTATATATATATATATATATATATATATATATATATATATATATATATATAATCTTATGTATATGGCATTTGTTAAGCACTTACCACATGCCTGGCACTGTTCTAAGCGATGAGGTAGATACAAAATAATCAGATTGGACACAGTCCACATCCCATAAGGGGCTCATAGTCTTAATCCCCATTTTCCAGATGAGGTAACAGAGGCACAGAGAAGTGACGTGACTTGCCCAAGGTCACCCAGCAGACAAGTGGCGGAGCCGGGTTTAGAACCCAGGTCCTTTGGACTCCCAGGTTCATACTCCATCCACTATGTGACACAGCTTCAAGAGGCAATTCCCTGCTTAGACCCTGAGCCCCATGTGGGACAGGAACTGTGTCCGACCTGATTACCTTGTATCTGCCCCAGTGCTCGGCACGTAGTAAGTGCTTAACCAATACCACAGTTACCACTGTTATTATTATCCAAGTTTCCAAGTTGTTTGTGGAAAGAGTTGTTAGTTGGGGAGGAGCAAAGAAGTAGAGGAAAAGAGGAAGGGGAGAGGAGAAGGGAGGAAGAAACAGACAGGAAGGAGAAGGGAAGTGGCAGGGAGGAAAGTAAGGAGGAGAAGGGAAGCAGCGGAGGAGAATGGAAGTGGTAGGGAAAGAAGGGAAGCAGGGAGGGGGAGAAGGAAAATGGGAAGAAGAAGGGAAACATGAGAAAGAGAAGGGAAGCGGGGCAATGGAGAAGGGAAGCAAGGAGGAGGAGGGGAAATGGGGAGATAGAGATGGGAGGGAAGAGAAGAGATGGAAGTCAGAGGTCATGGGTTCTAAATCCGGCTCTGCCACTTGTCTGCTATGGACCTTGGGTAAGTCACTTCACTTTTCTGGGCCTCAGTTACCTCATCTATAAAATGGGGATTGAGAATGTGAGCCCAATGTGGGACAGGGACTGTATCCAACCCAATTTACTTGTGTCCACCTCAGTACTTAGTACATTGCCTGGCACATAGTAAGTGCTTACAAAATACCATTATTATTACTATTGTTAATGTCTGTCTCCCCCTCTAGACTGTACACTCACTGTGCATAGGGAATGTTTCTGTTATATTGTACTCTCCTAAGCACTTAGTACAATACTCTGCATACGGTAAGCGCTCAATAAATACGATTGACTGACTCTCTTACACAACACACACACAAACACACACACCCCAGTGCTTAATCAATCAATCGTATTTATTGAGCACTTACTGTGTGCAGAGCACTGTACTAAGCGTTTGGGAAGTACAAGTCGGCAACATATAGAGAGTCCCTACCCAACAGTGGGCTCACAGTCTAGAAGACTAAACACTGCTTAGTACAGTGCTTGGCACATAGTAAGCACTTAAAAAATACCACAATTATTACTATTATTATTATACTCTATATAGAGAGAGAATGTAGGTACACTGTTCATTTTGATGATTGAGCTAATAATCCTGGTTAATGTGGGAAAACCTGGATAACCAGCCTTGCTTCAGGAAGCAATTTTCAAATCATATCATTGTTCCTGTGGGAACATCGGATCAATTCCTCTTAGGCTGTGATTTCTGGGAGCCAATCGTGCTGAGAGTCTGAGGATGGCCTATAAATCACTTTTCTGCTCTGGGTGGGACTACTAGATTATAAAACCCAAAAATCAAAAGCGATAACAATACTGTGTGTCTTGGGCAATTCACTCAACTTCTCTGCGCTTCAGTTTCCACAAGTGTAAAATGGAGATTAAATAACTGTTCTCCACCCACCCCTCTTAGACCGAGAACCTCATGTGGGACAGGGACTGTCTCTGACCTGATTATCTTCTATCCACCTCAGTTCTCAGTATTGTTCTAGGCACAAATTGAGTACTTAACTAAAATCACAATTATCATTTTATCCACAACCGCGGGAGCAATAAAGCACAAACAGTCTATGGAAAATTCACTGTCCTAGGTCCTTGGAAACATCAGTCAATTAATCAATGGTATTTACTAAGTCCCTCTCAGGGTTGCACCTGGAGAGTTTCCAGTACTCTTCCAGTCTTGGGTATGGGAGGGAGAGTCAAGCAGAGGCCTTTCCATTCCTAGCTTGGGCAGTGGCTAGCGAGTGGAAGGCAATCTGTTGGGTAGGGACCGTCTCTATATGTTGCCAACTTGTACTTCTCAAGCGCTTAGTACAGTGCTCTGCACACAGTAAGTGCTCAATAAATACGATTGATTGATTGATTGATTGATTGCTACAAGTCAAAACTCACCCATGCAGGGCAGCAGCAGCATGGGAGAGAGTCGAGGGCGGAGAATTGAGTTTACTGCGCAGAAGGTGGCAATGATAAACCACTTCCATATTTTTACCATGAAAACTCCATGGATACACTACCAGAATGACTGCAGATGGAGAGCGGGGCATTCCGTGAGAGATGTGTCCGTGGTGTTGCTATGGGTTGGAAACGACTCGATGACATAAGACAAGATTTACTGAGTGCTTACTGTGTGCAGAGCACTGTACTAAGCACTTGGGACAGTAAAATATAGTAGAATTAGTAGACATGTTCCCTGACCAAAATGACAGGCTTAATTAGCAAATATATTCCCTCCCCATAACAAGCTTACAGTCTACATGAGCTTACACCCTGCAGAGATAAATGACACAGCTACTGGTTTAGAGAAGCTTACAGTCTAATAGAAGTGATCAAGAGGCCACATACTGATATTTACTGAACGCTTACTGTGTGCAGAGCACTGTACTAACTGCTTGGGAGAGTAAGAGCACCAGCTCTAGTGGATGGAGCATGCGCCTGGGAGTCAGAAGGTCAAGGCTCTAATCCTGGCTCCATCACTTTGCTGTGTGACCTCAGGCAAGTCACTTCACTTCTCTGGGCCCCAGTTCCCTCATCTGGAAAATGGGGATTAAGACTGTGAGCTCTATGTGGGACAGGGACTGTGCCAGCCTGATTATCTTGCATCTACCCCAGTGCTTAGAACAGTGCCTGCCACACAGTAAGCACTTAACAAATACCATAACTATTAATTATTATTATTAAAAGTGGAAAAATGCTGAAATGGGCAAATAAACGCATATACAATCATCTATCCAGCTCGGTATTGTGTCTGATGTCCACCTGCAGCCCATTCTTCAAATCTCCCTCTAGACTGTGAGCTCACTGTGAGCAGGAATGTGTCTGTTGTTATACTGTGCTTTCTCAAGCACGTAGTACAGTGCTTTGCACACAGTAAGCGCTCAATAAATATAATTGAATGAATGCCCCTGTGGCCAGCATCTAGCTCCGGGTCTGATATACACATTCTGTTTCACAGATAGCTCTCCTCTCCTTCAGAGCTGTACCAAAAAGCCACCTGCTCCATATGTACTTCCTATTTCACAGATATCCATCCCCTCCTTCAAAGCTGTACCCCAAAGCCACCTGCTCCATATGTACTTCCTCTTTCACAGATATCCATCCCCTCCTTCAAAGCTGTACCCAAAAGCCACCTGCTCCATAAAGCCTTCACGGATCAATTCCCCTAGCTCGGAAGCATGCACTGCTCTCAGCCATCTCAGTAGTCATGCATGTTTTCTCTCTCTTTCTCGGTTACTATGACGTTGGATGCAGTCGGGAGGGAAATAAGACACACAGTCAGCGCTCAATAAATACCATTAAGTGAATGATGGAGGTGACAAAGGCAGAATTCTAAGTAGCAGAACTCACATTTGCCGTGTTCCGTCTCAACTACTGCATCAGCCCCCTCATTTGACCTCCCTGCCTCCAGCCTCTCCCCTCTTCAGTCCAAATTTTACTCTACTGCCCAGAACATTTTCCTAAAACACTATTGTGTTTTAGGGAATGTCCGTCACTCGTATTTATTGAGCACTTCCTATGTGCAGAGCCTCTACTAAGTACTTGGGAGAGTACAGTACAACACTAACACTTTATTTATTTGTTTGTTTATTTATTCATTTTACTTGTACATATCTTTTCTATTTATTTTATTTTGATAGTATGTTTGGTTTTGTTCTCTGTCTCCCCCTTTCAGACTGTGAGCCCACTGTTGGGTAGGGACTGTCTCTATATGTTGCCAACTTGTACTTCCCAAGTGCTTAGTACAGTGCTCTGCACACAGTAAGTGCTCAATAAATACGATTGATTGATTGATTGATTGATTGATTGTGTGCTCACCTCCCCACATCTTAAAAAACAGTAAAGGTTGCCCGCCCATCTCCACATCAAACGAAACTCCTCACTGTCAGCTTTAAGGCGCTGCTCTTTCTCTGCTACTCTCTCCTCGCTACAAACCCCTCTCCTCTCTCCCAACAACCCAGCCAGCCCACGTGGCTCTTCTAATACCAAGTATTACCAGTTGTCCAGGGGATCGCTGGTCATACTACAAGCCAGCTGCAGAATAATAATTCATTCCATCGTATTTATTGAGCGCTTACTGCGTGTTGTGCAAAGCACTGTACTAAGCACTTGGGAGAATATAACAACAAACACATTCCCTGCCTGCAACGAGCAATAGCAGGAAGATATCTGCACGGAGCCTGCATCATCTCCAGAACTGTTCAATGACAAGGTTCCCCAATACCCGCATCGAAACAAGGATCGATCGGTGGCATTTATTGAGCACTTACTGTGTGCAGAGCACTGTACTAAGTGCTTGGGAGAGTACAACAGAACAGAGTTGTTAGACATGCTCTCTGCCCTCAACAAGCTTACAGTCCAGGGGAGGAGACAGGCATTTATAGACATTCATTCATTCAATTGTATTTATTGAGCACTTGCTGTGTGCAGAGCACTGTACTAAGTGCTTTAGAGGAGCAGCGTGGCTCAGCGGAACGAGCCCAGGCTTTGGAGTCAGAGATCATGGGTTCAAATCCCAGCTCCGCCAACTGTCAGCTGTGTGACTTTGGGCAAGTCACTTCACTCCTCTGGGCCTCAGTTACCTCATCTGGAAAATGGGGATGAAGGCTGTGAGCCCCCCGTGGGACAACCTGATCACCTTGTAGCCTCCCCAGCGCTTAGAACAGTGCGTTGCACATAGTAAGCACTTAATAAATGCCATTATTATTATAAATGAATTACGGATACGTACTTAATGCTGAGGGAAGTGTGAATAAGGGTGCAAATCCAAGTGCAAGGGCAATGCAGAAGGAAATGGGAGAAGAGGAAATGAGGGCGTAGTCCTCCTGGAGGAGATGTGCTTTTAATAAAGATCTCTGAAGGAAGGACTTTCCCCACATTACCATCAAAAGGCAGAAGAATCAGTACTTTGCATCATCAGAAGAGGAATTTCTGTTGAGAAAGTATCCCCGTACATTGCCATTTAAAGATACGAGGAATCTGCTAAGCATGCAGGACTCTCTGATGGACTGGGAACTAAGGGGAGGAGTTGATACAGCAAGGTCTGGGAATCAGAAGGACCTGGGTTCTAGTCCCGGCTCCACCACTTGTCCACTGTGTGACCTTGGGCAAGTCACTTAGAGAAGCAGTGTGGCTCAGTGGAAAGAGCCCAGGCTTTGGAGTCAGAGGCCATGGGTTCAAATCCCAGCTAAACCAATTGTCAGCTGTGTGACTTTGGGCAAGTCACTTCACTTCTCTGGGCCTCAGTTCCCTCATCTGTAAAATGGGTACTAAGACTGTGAGCCCCCCCATGGGACAACCTGATCACCTTATAATCTCCCCAGTGCTTAGAACAGTGCTTTGTACATAGTAAGCACTTAATAAATGCCATCATCATTATTATTATTATTACTTCACTTCTCTAGGCCTCAATTTCCTCACCCGTCAAATGGGGATTACAACTGTGAGCCCCATGTGGGACACGGACCGTGTCCAACCTGATTACCGTGAATCTACCCCACTGATTAGATGAGTGCCTGGCACATAGAAAGCGCTTAATGAATACCATTAAAAAGAATAATAAAAGAGTCTGGAGCAGCATTTGGGACTTTGGATTTCTTTAGGAATAGGAAGCCCCAGGCTTTGTTGCCGTGGGGTGCATCTACTGGTTGGTACTGGGATGGGTTGATAAACACCCTGATGTGTGTGTAGGGTGGGGGTGAAGGTGGGAGGGGGCGGGGGGAGCTTTAATAAAAAGGATCTGTCAGGAAACAGGTACCTTGCAGAACAGTCTTGGTACCCGATTTATTCATTCATTCAATCATATTTATTGAGTGGTTACTGTGTGCAGAGCACTGTACTAAGCCCTTGGAAAGTACAATTAGGCAACAAATAGAGATTGGTAATAATGGCAAAGATCTGCCATTGAGAAGCAGCATAGTGTAGTGGAGAAGGAGGAGAGTCAAGGGTGTTTATAGAGAAGCAGCATGGCTCAGTGGAAAGAGCACAGGCCTGGGAGCCAGAAGGTCATGGGTTCTACTTTTGACTCTGCCACTTGTCTGCTGCATGACCTTGGGCAAGTCACTTTCTACCCTGGGCCTCAGTGACCTCATCTGGAAAATGAGGATTGAGACTGTGAGCCCCATGTCGGACAGGGACTGTATCTAACCCGATTTGCTTGTATCTACCCCAGTGCTTATTACGGTGCCTGACACATAGTAAGTGCTTAACAAATATCATCATTATCGGTAGTATCTGAAATTCCTGAAGAAATGACAAGGGAGGAAAGAGAAAACACTGAGGGTCAAAGGAAGCAAGGAAGAGTCCATCACCTGTCATTTGGACAGGATGAACAACTTGTCAGTTGTGTGACCTTGTGTAAGTCATTTTACTTCTCTGTGCCTCGGTGACCTCATCTGTAAAATAGGAATAAAGACTGGGAACCCTAAATAGAACAGGGACTGTGCCAGCTCTGCCACTTGTCGGCTGTGACTTTGGGCATGTCACTTAACTTCTCTGTGCCTCAGTTACCTCATCTGTAAAATGGGGATTAAGACCCTGAGCCCCACGTGGGACAACCTGATCACCTTGTAACCGCCCCAGCACTTAGAACAGTGCTTTGCACATGTAAGCACTTAATAAAATGCCATTATTATTATTATTATTATTATTATTATTAACTGATTAGTATGTATCTATCCCAGCGCTTAACACAGTGTCTGGGACACAGTAGGCACTTAACAAAAACCATTAAAAAAATAAGAAAAAAAATCCAAAAGAAATTTCCAGCCACCAAACTTTTGTGGAACCCACTCTCTATGCCCACCCTGGATCTCTCACAGTGCTCTGCGTATAGTAAGCCCTCAATAAATACCACTGATTTTTGTAAGTTTCAGTATTCTGGGTACATTAGTGAAAATTCCCTGCAGGAGAAGCCCTTGTTGGTCTCCTGATGAAATGTCACTGGATTGTCCAGCTTCCCTCCACAGCCCATCTTTCTCTTCTTTATTACTATTGTTATTACTACTATTATTATCATGATTATATTTGTTAAGCACTTACTATGTGCAAGGCACTGTACTAAACACTCAGGTAGATACAAGTTAATCAGATTGGACGTAGTCCTTGTCCCACATAGGGCTCACAGTCTCAATCGCCATTTTACAGATGAGGCAACTGAGGCCCAGAGAAGTGAAGTGACTAGCCCAGTGTCACACAACAAACCAATTGCAGAACCTGAATTAGAATAATAATAATTGTGGAATTTGTTAAATGTTTATTATGTGTCAAGCACTTTACTAAGCACTGGGGTAGATACAAGAAAACCGGGTTCGACACAGTCCCTGTCCCACAGTGGGCTCACACTCTTAATTTCCATTTTACAGATGAGGTAACTGAGGCCCAGAGAAGTTAAGTGACTTGCCCACGATCACACAGCAGACATGTGGCGGAGCTGGGATTAATACTCAGGTCCTTCTGACGCCCAGGCCCGTGCTCTATCCACTAGGCCATGCTGCATTAGGACAGTCCCTCCTGCTCCCGGGAAACGAGTGCATGATTCAGTGCTTTCCTGATCATTTCTGATCCATTCCTGGGCAAAATGGTGACTTTCAATCTGTCAGATTAGCAAATCTCTTCTGCTCTGCAATCTCAAGTGGGCTGACAATTTTAAGGGAGCAGCTCAGATCAGAATATTCATTCAACTGCATTTATTGAGCGCTTACTTTGTGCACAGCACTATACAAATATTCTGCTGGCCATATTTACCTTCATATTTACCTGTGTTTACCTTCAAGATAAACAGAGATAGTTATAGGTCAGGAAAGGACTGGTAGGGTTCCCTTTAATCAATCAGTATGGTCTAGGAGAAACACAAGACAGAGTCAGGAGACCTGGGATCTAATCCTGATTCTGCCACGTGCCTGCTGTGTGACCTTGGGCAAATCACTTCACTGGGCCTCAGTTTCCTCATTTGTAAAATGGGGATTAAATCCCAATTTTTTTATGGTATTTGTTAAGCACTTACCATGTGCCAGGCACTGTACTAAGCACTAGGGTAGATGCAAGCCAATCAGATTGGACACAGTCCATTCTAGATACAATCCCTGTCCCTCCTCTTAATCCCCATTTTTCAGAGACAGTAACTGATACACAGAGAATTTAAGTGACTTGCCCAAGATCAAACAGCAGACAAGTGGCTGAGCCGGGATTAGAGCTAAACATCCTTCCGACTCTCGGGGCCATGCTTTATCCACTAGGCCAAGCCACTTCTCATTATGCCTCCCCTCAGACTGTGATTCCTGTCTAAACCAGGAATTGGATCTTTTCTGACTGCACTGCATCTGCAAGTTCTTGGCGCATAAACACTGAAATAATACAATTGTTATAATTTTTATTTTGTAAGCCAGGGAACTAGAGCTATGCTTTCCTACCAGAGGTTCTTGTTCTGCTAATGGGACCACCTACAAACTGTAAAGGAAGATCACAGCAGTGGTTGTGTGGCTCAAGGGCAGCGAATGTGGAGCTGGGATTAGAACCCGTGACCTTCTAACTCCCAGGCCCGTGCTCTATCCATTATATCAAGTTGCTTCTCCAGACTGTAAGCTCCTGGTTGGGCAAGGGATGTGTCTACCAACTTTGTTATGTCGTTACATTGTACACACCCAAGCACTTAGTACAGCAACAGGGTGCAGTGGATACAGCATGGGCGTGGGATTCAGAAGATCACGGGTTCTAATCCTGGCTCCACCACTTGTCAGTTATGTGATGATGGGCAAGGCACTTCACTTCTCTGGGCCTCAGTTAGCTCATCTGCAAAATGGGGATTGAGACGGTGAGCCCCACGTGGGACGGGGATTGTGTCCAACCCGATTTGCTCGTATCCACCCCAGTGCTTAATATAGTAAACACTTAACAAATACCACAATTGTTATCATTATTATTACCTAGAGGTTGAGGCATAGGTCAATATAAATAAATTCCCTTGACTCTCTCCTTCTGCTCCTAATGGGCTTCCAACAACATAATGTTTCCTGCACGTATCTGGTTCATACTGCCATTTCAGCAGGCCATGGTTTGAAGTTCCCCAAGTAAGAAAAGAAGCAGCGTGTCTCAGTGGAAAGAGCACGGGCTTGGGAGCCGGAGGTTGTGGGTTCTAATCCCGGCTCCACCACTTGTTAGCTGTGTGACTTTGGGCAAGTCACTTAACTTCTCTGGGCCTCAGTGACCTCATCTGTAAAATGGGGATTAAGACTGCGAGCCCCACATGGGACAACCTGATCACCTTGTATCCCCCCAGCGCTTAGAACAGTGCTTCGCACATGGTAAGCACTTAACAGATGCCATCATTATTATTATTATTATTAAGAAAGAAAGAGAGAGAGAGAAAGAGAAGTGAGATAAAGAGAGAGGCAGAGAGTGAGAGAAAAAAAAGACAGTGGAAAGGGAACAATCCAGACCCAGGATTTCTCAACACCAATTTTCCTCCCAAGCCCAGAAATCAATCTGTGGTCTCGTTTTAAAGAATCCTCCTTGTGGTTAAGACCACATACTCCTCAAAGCCAAGGGCCACCCTTTATACTCTGTCCGTGTACTGAGCATCTCCTCCAATAGACCTTCCCTTTTATTCATTCATTCAATCGGATTTATTGAGCACTTACTGTGTGCAGAGCACTGTACTAAGAACTTGGGAAGTACAAGTTGGCAACATATAGAGACGGTCCCTACCCAACAACGGGCTCACAGTCTAGAAGGGGGAGACAGACAACAAAACAAAATATATTAACAAAATAAAATAAATAGAATAGTAAGACTTAAGCCCTCCTTTCCTCTTCTCCCACTCATTTCGGCATCACCCTGACTTGCTCCCTTTATTCATCCCCTCCTCCCAGCCCTACACCTAACCTGTCTGCCATTTATTTATTTCTATTAACATCTGTCTCCCTCTCCAGACTGTAAGCTCATCATGAACCAGGAATGTGTCCATTTGTTGTTCTATCATACTCTCCCAAGCGCTTGCTACCGTGCTCCGCACACATTAAGCACTCCATAAATATGACTGAATGAATAGTCACGGGCTCCCCCAGCAGTGGGTGCTTGGAAAACACGGTTGAGCATGGGGTTGCCAGCCACAACAGGGTTGCACACAGTAAGTGCTTAATAAATGCCATCGTCATCATCATCTAGCAGGCCTAAGCAAGAGTGGTGGATCCTAATTATACAACTTTGTCGCTTTCCCATTAAGGACCTTAGTTATTTCTCCTTTTCGCACTTTGTACGGGCTCTTTTATCGTCCCCAGACCATTCCATTTAATTAGGGCTGATATTTCCTGCCTAGACCTGGAATTCAATTGTGTTGTGGTTGAGGAAGCCAACTGATTGCTCTTTCTTTTTCTCATTTAAGCTGGGTTTTGGGCTGCCAGACGGTAAATCTTCCCCAGTGCAGCAATGTTTCTGTTTTAGTAGCTATGTCTTTCTTCCACTTCAAAACTGAACAGTGTTTAAAAAGGATGGCCCTTTAAGGCGGTTTCTATGGAGGACTAAAGTCTACCGCAAGTCTTGCAATCCCACCCCAGACCCTCTGAGGAGAGGTCACCCAGTCCAGCCCCCTGCCTCGGGGCAGTACTGCCCCAAACTCAGAGGGCCTTTGAATGCTACTGCCTCAGAGGTGCCTTCCCCACTTTGCTCAGACTCTAACCTTCACACTTTCTCTCTTAAATCTGAACCGTCTTTCTTAATAATACTAATCAATCAATCAATCGTATTTATTGAGCGCTTACTGTGTGCAGAGCACTGTACTAAGCACTTGGGAAGTACAAGTTGGCAACATATAGAGACAGTCCCTACCCAACAGTGGGCTCACAGTTTAAAAGGGGGAGACAGATAACAAAACCAAACATACTAACAAAATAAAATAAATAGAATAGATATGTACAAGTAAAATAAATATAGTAATAAATACGTACAAACATATATACATATATACAGATGCTTTGGGGAAGGGAAGGAGGTAAGATGAGGGGGGTGGAGAAGGGGATGAGGGGGAGAGGAAGGATATAATTGTGGTATTTGTTAAGCCCTTACTATGTGCCAAACACTGTTCTAAGCGCCCGGGAGGTACAAGGTAATTGGGTTGGACACAGTCCCTATTCCACGTGGGTCTCACAATCTTAATATCCCCATTCTGCAGATGAGGTGACTGAGACACACAGAAGCGAGGTGACTTGCTCAAGGTCAAAAAGCAGACTTGTGGCAGAGCCAGGATTAGAACCCACGTCCTCTGACTCCCGGGCCTGTGCTCTTCCTACTAGACCAAGCTGCTTCCCTTTCTTCTCTCTCCTCTTTCCCTTAGCTTCTTTTGCCAATGTCTATTCTTCAAATGGACTGATTAGAGGCCTTTCAATAACCTCAGTCGCTCGTTTAGTAGTATTTAATATGGTCTCATGTGAAGTTACCCATTTTCTTTCAAAGGGACACATTTTGGTAGAAACGTAGGCCCGAACTGAATCAAGATTTCCCCTGGGAGGGACAGGGGCTGGATCAGCGGGTGCCCTAATGAATTCTGTGAAGCCACATCGATGAGAGGAGAAGATGGATGGGAGATTAAAGGAATAATGTCAGACAGTATATAAAAAACTCACTTAGCATTTATGAAGTCTTTTCAAAGGCTTTTACGATCATTAATTAGCTTGTCTGGAGAAGCCTCGATTTGCCACTTCCTTTCCAAGGCAAGTAAACTGAGGCACCAAAGACTACAGTGGCATTTTAGAAAGTGCCGAGCAACAAACAGTCCCCAGAAATATTTTCCTTTTGCTCCGTTTCCCTGGCTGGAATTTACCTCAAACCATGAGGCGTCACGTCACAGTCAGGCTGTTGATCGTGCAGTAATGTAATTTTTAAGGCTGCAGAGGTTTTAGGAAATTTCAGTCACTCGCTCTGCCACCTCAAAACCCAGCCGAAGACAGTGACCATAGGCGGAAAAGAATTGTTAGATACAAGTGCAAGAAGACCAGTCAGACCAAAGTAACCATGCTTACTGACCAAACAATCAAGTTCCCCAAAAATAATTGCCCTAAGAGATGGAATTAAAATTCAGGTGTGTGTCAGGTGTTCCCTGCCCTATGCTCAATCTTCTGCTACCTCATTAATTCAAATATTTATCCTATCCTGCCTTGATTACTGTATCAGCCTCCTTGCTGGCCTTCCTGCCTTCTGTCTCTCCCACTCCACTCCACTCGGCCTGGATCATTTTTCTACAGAATTGTTCAGTTCACATTTCCCCACTCCTCAAGAATCTCCAGCCCGCTCCGCATCAAACAGAAACTCCTTACCATCAGTTTTAAAGCACTCTATTTCACCTTGCTGCTCTCTTGCTCCAACCCAGCCTGCACACTTGGCTCCTCTGGTGCCAACGTACTCACTGTACCTCGATCTCATCTATCTCAACACCGACGCTCACCCACATTCTGCCTCTGGCCTAGGACACCCTTCCTCTTCATATCCAACAGACAATGACTCTCCCCACCTTCAAAGCCTTACTGAAGCCACGTCTCCTCTGAGAGGCCTTCCCTAAGCCCTCCTTTACTTTTTTCCTACTCCCTTCTTTGTCACCCTGACTTGCTCCCTTTATTCAGCCCTCCCTCTGTACTTATGTATATATCGGTAATTTCTTTACATATATTAATTTCTGTCTCCCTCTAAACTGTAAACTGGTTTTGGGCAGGGAATGTGTCTACCAACTCTGTAACATTGTTATGCTGTACTCTCCAAAATGCTAAGTACACTGCTCTGCACTCGGTAAGCACTCAAAAAAATACCATTGATTGATTGATTTTGACTCACCAATCAGTCGGAATTTCTTAAGTGTTTACCGTGTGCAGAGCACTGTACCAAAATCTTGGGAGAGTACAATTCAACAGAGTTGTTAGGCACGCTCCCTGCCCACAAGGAGCTTACAGTCTAGCATCCATTCCACTCTTTTCCATCAGAGAATATCCAAACTTTGCTACTCTCTTCCCAAAAGGAATTTGGTTTTCTGGACTTCCTGCCCATGAAAGAGGCAGCTGGGAGCAGTCCTTAAATACTGACCACAGGATAGAGGCCATGAAGCAGTGAATTGCAAGTGGTAGTCATGAGCATAGAAGGAGAATTATGAAGCTCCTGACGATGAAAACTAAAACCTAAAGTGTTTTACCAATAGTTGTCAGAAAAAGCATAACAAAACCCCAACACTTGAAATTTGCACAGCAGTTTTCTCTGAGTAACACCAAATGTCTACAGTTGCCACCTCTTGATGACCTTCCTGATCGTAAAGGAAACGCAACACTGTAAGGGTTCTTGAAGGGAGTTATGGTCTCAACCGTCCTCTGGATTTGTGATTGAAACATGACTGCCTGGGATGGGGTAAGGTCTGGGCTGAAGGATGTCCAATATTTCCTCCCAGCTTTCCTTTAAGGGAGCAATGGCAATTCCAAGAGGCCAAATCCATTTTTCACAGACATCCTTAGCCTCAGTTGGCCGTGTTCACATTCGTGAATTCTCCAGATAAACCAGGGGAGGAGCTGCATTTTAGCCACAAGTTTTCCAGATATTTCAGGAGAAATGGAAAATTGGCAGAGTCTTCTGAAGGAGTAGGGGAACACGTGAGGCTTGGGAAATCCTTCCAAAGAACTCTCTGGAAAATTGAAGAGTAGAACTAAATAACTAACTTACTCATGTGGATTATAACCCTTAGGACCCTTAAGGTTAGGGCTCACGAGGGCTTAGTACAGTGGTCTGGATCCAGGAAGCACTCACTACAAAGCATTAACTGATTGGACCCAACCTGTAAATCTGTTGCTGGGTTATACAGGACAGCCAGGGCCTACTGGGCTTCCATCCCCCTGTTGCTTCCAGCCTCCCCCCCCTTTTTTTTTTAATGGTACTTTTTAAGTGCTCACTATATGCTAGGCACTGTACTAAATGTTGGGGTTGATACAAGGCTGGACCCAGTCAGTCCATGTCCCACGTGGGGCTCACGGTCTTAATCCTCCATTTCCAGATGAGGGAACTGAGGCCCAGAGAAATGAAGTGACTCATCTAAGGCCACACAGCGGACAAGTGG
Source organism: Tachyglossus aculeatus (assembly GCF_015852505.1). Classification (NCBI taxonomy): domain Eukaryota; kingdom Metazoa; phylum Chordata; class Mammalia; order Monotremata; family Tachyglossidae; genus Tachyglossus; species Tachyglossus aculeatus. The sequence goes on along the minus strand of NC_052071.1, from coordinate 14,061,096 downwards.
TGGAGCCAGGATTAGAACACAGGTTCTTCTAGACTGTGAGCCCACTGTTGGGTAGGGACCGTCTCTATATGTTGCCAACTTGTACTTCCCAAGCGCTTAGTACAGTGCTCTGCACACAGTATGCACTCAAATACGATTGAATGAATGAACACAGGTCCTTCTGACTCTGAGGCCCAGGCTCTATCCACTAGACCATGCTGCTTCCTCACCCCAAGCTGGGCTCCAGGGCAGGAATATGTGCAGGGAGCCTCGTGCTTGGTGTTGCTATTGTCAGCAAAGGTGTTGAGGCCTGTAGCTGGGTGGGTGGGTAGGTTCCAGCTCCTACCCTAGCCCCTCACCCTTCTGCATCTTCCTCATTCTTGGTCTTCCCCCTCAGCTCCCATCTCCCTCACTCCTGGTCACGGTCTTAATCCTCAATTTCCAGATTCCCTCCCAGCCCACTGAGCTGTGACAGCCATCTCTGTCACCCCTCTTTGGTCTACGCTCCCTGCAGCATTGTCAAATCCCGGTGAGCTTGCGGGGAAGGGAGAGGGCAGCTCACTGCCTTATTAAATTATTTATATGGTATTCCATTTTTTTCCCGAGATAATGGTTTTGCCATATTGCTTGGTCATGTGCCTATTACCTCTGCTTTGGCAACCCAACCTTTTTAATGAATCAAATGCCAGTAGCCCAGGGCTGTGGGAGTGATGTTAATCTGATTCTCAGTGCTTTGCTAACAGGTCAATTGAAGTTACACCTTGCTTGCCTTGGGGATGAGGGGAGAGGCTCCTTTCCCTGTTCCTTCCTCCTCTCTAAAATAGTCCCTTGCATAAATCAATAAATGGCATTTTTTGAGCGCTGACTGTGGCACGGAGCACTGTACTAAGCGCTGGGGAGAGTACAACATGAGTTGGTAGACACGTACCCGGCCCCCAGTGAGCTTAGATTAGCAGCGTGGCTCAGTGGAAAGAGCACGGGCATTGGAGTCAGAGGTCATGGGTTCAAATCCCAAATCCACCACTTAGCTGTGTGACTTTGGGCCAGTCACCTAACTTCTCTGGGCCTTAGTTACCTTATCTGCAAAATGGGGATTAAGACTGTGAGCCCCATGTGGGACAACCTGATCACCTTGTAACCTCCCCAGCACTTACAACAATGCTTTGCACATAGTAAGTACTTAATAAATGCCATCATCATTATTATTATTGTTATTATTACAGTCTAGAGGGGGAGACTTTGGATCCAAAGAGAGCTGACTCAGTTCCCTCCCTCCCATTCCTACCAAGATGGCAAGGGGAAGGGGAAGGAAGGGGGGGTAGGGAATGAAAGGCAGATGGTGCTAATAATAATAATATTAATAAAATAATTATGGTACATGTTAAGTGCTTACGATGTGCCAAGCACTTTTTTAAGTGCTGGGGAAGATACAAGTTAATCAGTCTGGACACAGTCCCTCTTCCACATGAGGATCACAGTCTAAATGCGTGGCTCAGTGGAAAGAGCACGGGCTTGGGAGTCAGAGGTCATGGGTTCTAATCCAGCTCCCCCACATGTCTGCTAGGTGACCTTGGGCAAGTCACTTAACTTCTCTGTGCCTCAGTTACCTCATCTGTAAAATGGGGATTAAGAGTGTGAGCCCCACTTGGGACAATGTGATGACCTTGTATCCCCCCAGCACTTAGAACAGTGCTTGGCACATAGTAAGCGCTTAACAAGTGCCATTATTATATAGGAGGGAGTAGGATTTAATCCCCATTTTACAGATGAGCTAGCTGAGGACCAGAGCAGTTAAGTAACTTGCCCAAGGTTACACAGCAGACACATGATAGGGCCGGGATTAGAACCCAGGTCCTCTGACTCTCAGGCGCATGCTCTATCCACTAGGTCACGCTGCTTCTCTCCACGAGGCTAGGGGTGACATGAGGCAGAGGTCAGGGGTAAGGTGAGGCCGAGTTCTCCCACTCTGGTGGAGAAGTTATGAGGAGTGGGAGCATGAGTTCAGGATATTCCTTCCACCAGCTCCATTCCTTAGATGACTGCTTCCGCTTAGATGATTGCGTCCGAGAAGCAGCCCCTTTTCCTCATTCACCATCCCACGCCCTGCCACCTCGCCTCAGCAGGGCTCTCAGCTCAAATCCATCAGCGCTATGAAGTTCGCAAAATGTCAGGAATCGGAATAGTTCACCATCAATCGTATTTATTGAGCGCTTACTGTGTGCAGAGCACTGTACTAAGCGCTTGGGAAGTACAAGTTGGCAACATATATGTGGGTGGTGTGCTGAGCTAGCCAAAGTCCTATGCTCCAGTCTCTCTTTCATTCAATCATTAAATCGTATTTATTGACCGCTTTGTGTGTAGAGCACTGTAAGCAAAGCGCTTGGGAGAGTACACTACAACAATAAAAAGACACATTCCCTTCCCACAACAAGCTTACAGTCTACAGAGGAGGAGGCAGACGTTCATATAAAGAAATAAATTACAAATATGTACATGAGCGCTGTGGGGCTGGGAAGGGGGAAGAACAAAGGGAAAATAAGGAATGCTTCCCGAATTCATTCAGGGCCTCCCCTGGGGGAATCCAACAAGCCCTGGCTCTTGTCCTTCATTGCATCAATGCTAACACTTAAAGGAAACATAGGAAGGCCTTAGTACAGAGCTCTGCACACAGTAAGCATGCAATAAATACGATTGAATGAATAATTGAAAGGCCACCTATTGATAATGACTTTATAATAAATAATAATAATGATAATGGTGATTATGTAAGCTATGTAATGCAACGTTATGTACATAGTGTAAGAGGTTATAAACTCATCTCTAGACTGTACACTCAACTACAATAATAATAATAATGATGGTATTTATTAAGCACTTACTATGTGCAAAGCACTGTTCTAAGCTCTGGGGGGATACAAGGTGATCAGGTTGTCCCACGTGGGGCTCACAGTCTTAATCCCCATTTTACAGATGAGGAAACTGAGGCCCAGAGAAGTGAAGTGACTTGCCCAAAGTCAAACAGCTGACAAGTGGCAGAGCCGGGATTAGAACCCATAATCTCTGACTCCCAAGCCCGGGCTCTTTTCACTGTGCCATGCTGCTATCGTACTCTACTGAGCACTTAGTACAGTGCCATGCTTAGGGCTTAATGCATTGCTCTAAACTTTAAACTCACTTGTGGGAAGGGAATGTGTCTGTTTATTGCTGTATTGTACTCACCCAGGCACTTAGTACAGTGCTCTGCACACAGTAAGCATTCAATAAATATGATTGATTGACTGACTGCTCTGCACACAGTAAGCACTCAAATAACACGGATGATAATGGTGATATCTGTTAGGTGCTAACTTACTAGGAAGAGCAGAGTGGGCTGAAGGAAAAATCATAGGCCTGGAAATCAGAGGATGTGGATTCTAATCCCTGCTCCACCACCTGTCTGCTGCATGAATTTGGGCAGGTAATTTCACTTGTCTCAGTTACCTCACCTGTAAAATGGGGATTCAATGTCTGTTCTCCCTCCTACTCACTGTGAGCCCCATATGAGACAGGGACCGTGTCTGACCAGATTAACTTGTATCTACCCCAGAGTTTAGAAAACTGCTTGACGTATATAAGGGAACGTCTCTATATGTTGCTGACTTGTACTTCCCAAGCGCTTAGTACAGTGCTCTGCACACAGTAAGCGCTCAATAAATATGATTGAATGAATATAAGGGCTTAACAAATAATGCAGTAATGCTGGTAATAATACCATGTGCCGAGCACTGGTGTTGATATAGGATCATCAGGTCAGACACGCTCCCTGTCCACATCCCACATGGAGCTCACAGTCTTAATCCCCATCTGACAGGTAACTGAGGCCCAGACAAGTGAAGTGACTTGGCTAAGGTCCTACAGCAAGCAATTGGCAGAGCTGAGATTAGAACCCAGGTCTTTCTGACTCGCAGGCTCGAACTCTATCCCCTAGGCCACAAAGCTACTTCCTATCCAATCGTTCATTCATTCGTATTTAATCATAATAATAATGATGGCATTTGTTAAGCGCTTACTATGTGCAAAGCGCTGTTCTAAGCGCTGGGGAGGATACAAGGTTGTCCCACGTGGGGCTCACTGTCTTCATTCCCATTTTACAGATGAGGGAACTGAGGCACAGAGAAGTTAAGTGACTTGCCCAAAGTCACATAGCTGACAGGGGGTGGGGCTGGGAGTCGAACCCATGACCTCTGACTAAGCGCTTGGGGTCCCTCAGGAGACTTTCCTCCGTTTCCCCTTAAATCTTTTCTTACTACCAATCCCCTCCTCTCTGTTCCCTGGCACCGTGGTTCTGCAACAGATGCAAGAGCCTTCTCCTCTGCGGCCCCCACTGCCAGGGACAACCTGTACTTCTCCACCTCCACCTCATCAGCATTTCAGCTCCTTCCCAATCCCAACCCAAAACATATGTTTTCTCTTCCTGCCAAAGCCTCTTCCACATTTCTCTTCCTCTCTTATTACTTCTGGTAACTACGTGCAACTGGGCCCAGAAGGCGCCTGGTTAGGAGAGTAGCCCGAAAGATCGGGATGCAGTAGCCAAAACGAGGGCCTCCGTGTTTGTCAGGCATTAAAGTCTGAAGCAGCGTGGCGTAGGTGATAGAACACATGCCTGGTAGCTTCTAATCTCGGCTCTGCCATTTGTCTGCTGGGTGAACTTGGGCAAATCACTTCACTTCTGTGGGCCTCAGTTACTTCATCTGTAAAATGGGGATTGAGACTGTGTGAGACTCTGTCCAACCCGATTAGCCTGTATCCACCCCGGGGAGCTTAGTACAGTGCCTAGCACACAGTAAGCGCTTAATGAATTCCATAATTATTAAGAGCATTCCGGTCATGGACTTTTGTTCAGCACTGGGCAACGTCAACTTCTCCCCCAAGGGCCAGAGTCTTGGCTTTCCCACTCCAAGACTGCATGTACAATGACTTGACTGGGGGAAGCATTTTTTTTTTTATGGTATTTGTTAAGTGTTTACGGCGCGGTTACCTGCAATTTATTTATTTACATTAATGTAATAATAATGTAATAATGGCATTTGTTAAGCACTTACTATGTGCAAAGCACTGTTCTAAGCGCTGGGGGGATACAAGGTGATCAGGTTGTCCCACATGGGGCTCACAGTCTTAATCCCCATTTTTTACAGATGAGGGAACTGAGGCTCAGAGAAGTTAAGTGTCTTGCCCAAGGTCACACAGCAGACATGTGACAGAGCCGGAATTCGAACCCATGACCTCTGACTCCCAAGCCCGGGCTCTTTCCACTGAGCCACGATGCTTCTCTAGAAGCAGAGACATTAATGCCATTAATGAAGGGGGAGACATTAATGCCTGTCTCCCCCTCTAGACTGTAAGCTCATTGTAGTCAGGGAATATGTCTTTACATTGTTATACTGTACTCTCCCAAGCACTTAGTACAATGCTCTATACACAGCAAGCATTCAATAAATACGACTGACTGTGTTGCAGGCGCTGTACTAAGCACTGGGGTCGATGCAAGTTAATCAGGCTGGACACAGTCCCTGTTCCACATCAATCAAAGGTATTTATTGAGCACTTACTACATGCAGAGCACTGTACTACGGGCTTGGGAGAGTACAATACTGCAGAATTAGCGAATGAGTTCCCTGCCAATAAGAGACTCACAGTCTTAATTCCCATTTTACAGATGAGGCAACTGGGGCCCAGAGATGTGAAGCAACTTGCCCAAGGTAACAGAGCAGACAAAAGGCAGAGCGAGGATTAGGGAGCAGGTCCTTCTGACTCCCAGGGCCGAGCTCCATCCACTAGGCCATGCTCTATGCAAAGTTTTACATAACATTGTCTCAGTATCCTAATGCCTGAAAGCTGCAGGAGTTTACAATACTGTAGCTGGCTACTGAAGGTCAATTAAAGAGTTAAGGTACCAGTGATTAAGTAGAACTCCTTAATATTGCTTTGAATTATCTACTGGGGTGTTGGGAGCGGTGGGGAACAACTAGACTGCAAACTCACTATCGGCAGGGAACTAATTCCACTGAAGTCCACTAATTCTGTTATACTGTAATAATAATAATAATAATAATAATGGTATTTGTTAAGCGCTTACTATGTGCAAAGCACCATTCTAAGCACTGGAGGGATACAAGGTGATCAGCTTGTCCCACGTGGGGCTCACAGTCTTAACCCCCTTTTTTCAGATGAAGTAACAGGCACAGAGAAGTTAAGTGACTTCCCCAAAGTCACACAGCTGACAATCGGCGGAGCCGGGATTTGAACCCATGACCTCTGTCTCCAAAGCCCGGGCTGTTTCCACTGAGCCATGCTGCTTCTCTATCATACTCTCAGGCACTTAGTAAACTGCTCTGCACACAGTAAGTGCTCAATGAATACCACTGATTGACAAAACTATCTTCAGTTCACCTATAAGTAAACTAAGAGAGAGAGGATGCTTGTCAAGCTGGAGGCAGAAACAGACTGTAAGCCTCATGTGGAACAGGGACCGTGTCTAACCTGATTAACTCCAATCCATCAATCAATTGGATTTATTGAGTGCTTATTCTGTGCAGCACATTGTAACTAAACGCTTCGGAAAGTATAAGACAACAATAGACACATTCCCTGCCCCCATCGAGTTGTCAGTCTTGAGGGGGAGACAGACAATAATATAAATATATAAATTATGGGTATGTACATAAGTGCTGGGGAGCTGGGGTGAATAAAAGGAGCAAGTCACAGTGATATGAAGGGAGTGGGAGAAAAGGAAATGAGAGCTTAGTCAGGGAAGCCCTTTTGGAGGAGATGTATCTACCCCAATGCTTACAACAAATAGTAAATGATTAACAAATATACTACTAATAATAATCATGAAAGAGGATTCTAGTAAGGCAGGCTTTCTAACAGAAACACATCTTACGGCAAGTTCTATATGACCCTTATTTCCAAGGTGTTCTCGCAATAATGATCGCATTTTGGTCCTCACCACTCTCCTAGGAGGAAGGCGCTGTCATCACCAGTTGGCTGATGAGGAAACTGAGGTACCAAGCGGTTAGAGAAGCAGCATGGCTCAGTGGAAAGAGCCTGGGCTTTGGAGTCAGAGGTCATGGGTTCGAATTCCGACTCCACCACATGTCTGCTGTGTGATCTTGGGCAAGTCACTTCACTTCTCTGGGTCTCAGCTCCCTCATCTGTAAAATGGGGATGAAGACTGTGAGCCCCACGTGGGACAACCTGATCACCCTGTATCCTCCCCAGCGCTTAGAACAGTGCTTTGCACATAGTAAGCGCTTAACAAATGCCAATTATTATTATTATTATTATTATTATTATTAAGTGTTGCCTGTGACACCCAGGGGGTCGGCTGGGCTCGCGTCGAGGCCCCCGGCCTCCAGACGGATGCTCTTCCGCACGCGGAGGGGTTTAGGGGATGAGCGCCTCTCTCCCGATATAGATATAGATCTGTACATCTCTCTCTATAAAGCGAGATTTAATAATAATAATTAATAATATAGAGACGGTCCCTACCCAACAGTGGGCTCACAGTCTAGAAGGGGGAGACAGAGAACAAAACAAAACATATTAACAAAATAAAATAAATAGAATAAATATGTACAAATAAAATAAATAAATAAATAGGCCAAATGGCCAACTCACAAGCCCTGCTCTTCCCTCCCCATTTCTACCCTGTGATCGGCCCTGTCCCTGGTTAGAACACATCTTAAGTAGTCCTCTAGACTCTAAGTTCCTTGTGGGTAGAGCATACGAACTCTGTCGTATTGGACTATCCCAAGCGCTTAGACAGTGCCCTGCATGCAGTAAGCACTCAATAGATAGGGTTGGTTGATTGCTAGCCCTTGGTGTGTTAACCAACCAGCCTTTTCAGAAGCAGTGTAGCTCAGTGGAAAGAGCACGGGCTCTGGAGTCAGAGGTCATGGGTTCAAATCCCAGCTCTGCCAATTGTCAGCTGTGTGGCTTTGGACAAGTCACTTCACTGGGCCTCAGTTACCTCATCTGTAAAATGCGGATTAAGACCATGAGCCCCCATGGAACAACCTGATCACCTTGTAACCTCCCCAGCACTTAGAACAGTGCTTTGCACATAGTAAGTGCTTAATAAATGCCATCATTATTATTATTATTATTTAGGGGATAAGCGTCTCTCTCCCGATATAGACACAGATCTGTACATCTCTCTCTATAAAGAGAGATTTAATAATAATAACTGTGATATTTGCTAAGTGCTTACTGCATGCCAGGCACTAAACTAAGCACTGGGGTGGACACAAGCAAGGCAGGTTGGACACAGTCCCTGTCCCACAAAGGGATCACAGTCTTGACCCCCATTTTACAGATGAGGGAACTGAGGCACAGAGAAGTGATATGACTCACCCAAGGCCACGCAGCAAACAAGTGTGACAGATACAGAGATAGATAGTATCTATATACAGATAGCTATCTATATAGATAGCTATATATATAGCTTATAGCTATCTATATCTATATAGATAGCTATATATATAGCTTATAGCTATCTATATCTAGATAGCTATATAGAGAGCTTATAGCTATCTATATCTAGATAGCTATATATAGAGCTTATAGCTATCTATATCTAGATAGCTATATATAGAGCTTATAGCTATCTATATCTAGATAGCTATATATATAGCTATAGCTATCTATATCTATATCTATATAGATAGCTATCTATATCTATATCTATATAGATAGCTATAGCTATATATATAGCTATCTATATCTAGATAGATAGCTATATATATAGCTATAGCTATCTATATAGCTATAAGCTATATATATAGCTTATAGCTATCTATATCTATATAGATAGCTATATATGTAGCTTATAGCTATCTATATAGATACAAATCTATCTATACTTATAGCTATCTTTCTATATAGCTATATATACTTATATATCTATATATAGCTAGATATATAGATATTTATATAAAAAGTCCAAGTTAGGAGGCAGATATTGGTGCAGATTCCGGTGAAGCGATCAATGCCTCTCTTGCCCGACTCAGAAGGATGAGGATGAGTGAGGTCTGTGACTTACGGGATCCTGAGTGGTAGTGGCAATGTCAATTGGACAATCGTCTCCCGGAGGAGGCGTCGGGGCAGGGGAGCTGAAGCTCAGAGTGACCGCCCCACAGGGTGCTACAGCATCATCTCTCTTGAGAATATGCTCTAGTCTTTTCTCTCTGGCAACTAAAGAAATGGGCCTTGAGTGCTGCAGGGGGAGTTTTGTTCACTCTAAAGGAAGAGCTTCCTGACTAGGAGAGTATAAAGTCCCCAGCGCAGTTTACCGAGGGAGGCTGGGGAATCACTTTCCCCTTAAAAACCAACTTGATTCTCATGGGTTTTAGTTGATTTGGGGTGGAAGGCAGCTCAGAGATGGGGGCCTGGATCCAATGATCCTTGAGGGCTTGACATGCTACAGTTCTAAAATAATGATAATTGGGGTATTTGTTAAGTGCTTACTACACACTAAGCACTGTTCTAAGTGCTAGGGTGGATACAAGCAGCGTGGCTCAATGGAAAGAGCCCGGGCTTGGGAGTCAGAGGTCAAGGGTTCAAATCCCGGCTCTGCCCCACGTCTGTTGTGTGATCTTGGGCAAGTCACTTAACGGCTCTGAGCCTCAGTTCCCTCATCTGTAAAATGGGGATTAAGACTGTGAGCCCCACATGGGACAACCTGATCACCTTGTATCCCCCCCAGTGCTTAGAACAGTGCTTTGCACATAGTAAGCACTTAACAAATGCCATCATTAGTATTATTATTACAAGCAAATCAGGTTGAACCCTTGTCCCACATAGGGCTCCCAGTCATAATCACCTTGCCCCCTTCTACCTCACCTCACTACTCCAATCCAGCCCACACACTTGGTTCCTCTAGTGTTAATCGATCTCGCATATCTCGCAGCCAACCTCTTGCCCACATCCTACCTCTGGCCTGGAATGCCCTCCCTCCTCATGACAGACAGATAATTGCTCTCCCCCACTTCAAAGCCTTATTTAAGGCACATTTCCTCCAAGAAGCCTTCCCTGACTAAGCCCACCTCTCTTCTTCTCCCACTCCCTTCTGTTCTGCTCTTACTTGCTCCTTTATTATCCTCCCTCCAATCCCCTCAGCACATATGTATATAATAATAATAATAATAATGATGGCATTTATTAAGCGCTTACTATGTGCAAAGCACTGTTCTAAGCACTGGAGAAGTTTCAAGGTGATCAGGTTGTCCCACGTGGGGCTCACAGTCTTAATCCCCATTTTACAGATGAGGTAACTGAGGCCCAGAGAGGTTAAGTGGCTTGCCCAAGGTCACACAGCTGACAAGTGGCTGAGCTGGGATTCGAACCCATGACTTCTGACTCCCAAGCTCGCGCTCTTTCCACTGACCCATGGCAAAGAATGGCCTGGGAGACCAAAATAAGGGCTTTTTTGGCTGTGAACAGTATTTGTTAAGCCTGTACTATACAAGATAAGTAATGTGGCCTAGTAGAAAGAGCACAGGAGTCAGAAGAACCTGGGTTCTAATCCCAGCCCTGCCACTTGTCTGCTGGGTGACCGTGGATAAGTCACTTCACTTCTCTGGGCGTTAATTACCTCATCTGTAAAATGGGGATTAAGAAAGTGAGCCCCATGGGGGAGAGTGACTGTGTCCCATCTGATTACCTTGTAAATACCTCAGTGCTTATTAGCGCCTGGCACATAGTAAGCACTTAAATACCATTTTAAAACAAGTGCTGTGGCTCACGCTTCTCGGCCAGCAAGGTGTCTATTCTTGGTTCAGTCCACATCTCCTCAATCTTCAAGAACCTCCGGTGGTTGCCCATCCACCTCTGCATCAAACAGAAACTCCTTACCACTGGCTTTAAGGCATTCAATCACCTTGCCCCCTCCTACCTCACCTCACTGCTCTCCTTCTACAACTCAGATGCACACTTAGCTCCTCTAATGCCAACCTTCCCACTGTGCCTCGATCTTCTTCAATCTCACCGCTGACTTCTCGCCCACATCCTGTCTCTGTCCTGAATCACCCTCTTCCTTCATAACCGACAATTACTCTCCCCACCTTTAAAGCCTTATTAAAAGCACATCTCCAAGAGGCCTTCCCCCACTAAGCCCTCATTTCCTCTTCTCCCACTCTGGTATCACCCTTGCACTTGCGTTTGCTCCTTTTTTAATTCACCCCTCCCTCAGCCCCACAGCAAGACTGTACGCTTGTTGTGGGCAGGGAATATGTCTGCTTGTTATTCTGTACTCTCCCAACTGCTTATTTCAGTGTTTTATACACAGTAAGCACTCAATAAATACATTTGAATGAACTTCTGTAAATTCCCGTAATTTATTTACATTATTGTCTGTATCCCTCTCTAGACTGTAACCTCACTGTGGCCAGGGGCCATTGGTTATCAACTCTGTAGTCTCCCAAGGGCTTCATACAGTACTCTGCACAAAGTGCTCAATAAATATGACTGATTGATTTCTCAGACCTGTCCCTTCTATATACCACTGGCTGGGGGTAAGAAAATAGGATCTATGCTTTTAATCCCTCCCTCAACATGACCCTAACTACCTCCAGCCCAAAAGCAGGAAACAAAGAAATCCATTATTGTACAGCAATTGGCTTACCATGTGCAAAGCACTGTACTAAGCGCTTAGAAGAGTAGACTGTGGAGATCGCCCACATCACAGTACGAGGACACACGTCCCAGCTGACAAAAGCATGAAATTGGAGGTGCGTTTGCACCAATCAGTGTGAGAAGCAGCATAGCCTAGTGGATAGAGCCCAGGCCTAGGAATCAGAAGGACCTGCATTCTAATCCAGGCTCTACCACTTTTTTTAAAAATGGCATTTATTAAGCACTTACTATGTGCAAAGCACTATTCTAAGTGCTGGGGAGGTTACAAAGTGATCAGGTTGTCCCATGGGGGGCTCACAGCCTTAATCCCCATTTTACGGATGAGGTAACTGAGACACAGAAAAGTTAAGTGACTTGCCCAAAGTCACACAGCTGACAATTGGCGGAGCCAAGATTTGAACCCATGACCTCTGACTCCAAAGCCTGGGATCTTTCCACTGAGCCACGCTGCTACCACTTGCCTGCTGGGTGACCTTAGGCAAGTCGCTTCACTTCTCTGAGCCTCAGTTACCTCATCTGGAAAATGGGGATTGAGACTGTGAGCCTCATGTGGGACAGGGACTATGTCCAACCTAATGACCTTGTCTCTACCCCAGAGCTTAGTACAGTGCCTGGCACTTAGTAAGCGCTGAAAGAATACCATAAACCCCTCAAAAGGTTGTTTTTAACCAAATAGCCTAATTTGCAAGTAAATCTGTGCATTAATGATCCAGTCATTGGCCAGCTTCCCCAATTCCCTTAACTTAACTAAGTCACCAGGAAACTCTCCTCTAAGTGACGTCAGGCCTCGGAAACTGTTGGTCTCTGTTACAGAAATAAATAGCGGCAAATCACCGTGGCTCGATTTACCTTAACTCTTCCCTCAGTAAAACTCTAGGATGGGATAATATACCGAATATAACATCTTTAACCGATATATATATACACACAGACACCCACATGTGTAGTGTCATTTGCCTAAATAGACTACTCACAGTTCAAAAGAAATGAGGTCTTTTTGACAGATGTCTTTGAATAGCAGTAGTCTCCTAAACTGCTGAACGTCTGTATGTCCCCGTCTGTTCAGGTAAGGCGATAGGCAGGGATGTATAACCCACATAATAATAATAATAATGGTATTGATTAAGCATTTACTATGTGCCAAGCACTGTTCAAAACGCTGGGGTAGATACAAGGCTGCCCTGCATGGGACTCACAGTCTTAATCCCCATTTTACAGGTGAGGTAACTGAGGCTCAGAGAAGTTAAGTGGCTTGCCCACGGTCACGCAGTAGACAAGTGAAGGAGCCGGGATTAGAACCCATGTCCTCTGACCCCGAAGCCTGTGGTCTTTCCACTAAGCCACATTCAGGCACACACATACCAAAACAATAAAAAATAAACCACCAACAGAATCAATACGAATCTCTTGATCTCCGTCATTGTAGCCACATCAGACAGTCCTATCACTTGCTTGACTTCTGAATCTATAATAGGTAACACTAACTCCGTGCAGATTATCTTTGGAATTTGGAATTATTCATATGTACACATCAGGGCACTGTGTGTGATTTCCATACATTCAATTGTATTTATTGCACACTGTACTAAGCGCTTGGGAGAGTACACTATAATAGACACATTTCCTGCCCACAAGAATACTGTCTAGAGAGATGAGCTCGTATTGTACCCTCCCAAGCGCTTAGTACAGTGCCTTGCACATAGTAAGTGCTCGATAAATGCCATCGATTGATGGATTATCCAAGCGCTTACGTGAAGTGGGGCTGCCTAAGTGGCAGTTGCAGGAGATGAGAGACTCATCAGGGCAGGCTTCCTGGAGGCGAAGGGATTTCAGAAGGGCTTTGAAGATGGGGGACAGCTGTGGTCTTCCGGATGGGGGAAGGGAGGGCACGAACAAGAGGATGGCAGAGGGAGAGGCGAGAAAAAGGTAGAGTGAGTAGGCTGGCTTGAGAAGAACAGAGCATGAGAACCGTGGTGGAGTGGGAAAATAGCTAGCAGTAAGGGAGAAGAAGTCGATGGGGGCCTTAAAGCCCATATGGGCAGGAAATAAGTCCGCTAATTCTGCTGTGTTGCACTCACCCAAGTGCTTAGTACAGTGCTCTGTGCATAGCAATCACTCAATAAATATCACTGATTGACTGACCAGGAGTTTCTGCTTGGGGCAGAGAGGAATGGACCATGGCTGGAGGCGTTTGAAGAATGGAGAAGACACACCAACCCGGAGTTGGGTCAAAACAAGCAAAAGGAAACACTTGTTTGCCCAGGTGCCTCGCATCGCTCCAACTGATGGGGATCGTCCTTTCTCATTCCCTATTCTCGCCTCTCCTTGAGGATAACATTCCCATCTTGCCATCACGACAGAAGGTGTACAGCACTTGCACAAAGACCCTTCTCTCCTTCTCCAGCCCAGCCCTCACCCTCCGCTCCTCTGCCACTAACCTCCTCACTGTACCTCATTCTCGCCTGTCCCGCCGTCGACCCCCCGGCCCACATCCTCCACCTGGCCTGGAATGCCCTCCCTCCACACATCTGCCAAGCTAGCTCTCTTCCTCCTTTCGAAACCCTACTGAGAGCTCACCTCCTCCAAGAGGCCTTCCCAGACTGAGCCCCCTTTTTCCTCTCCTCCTCCCCATCCCCCCAAACCCTACCTCTTTCCCCTCCCCACAGCACCTGTATGTTTGTACAGATTTATTACTCTATTTATTTTATTGTACATATTTACTATTCTATGTACTTTGTTAATGATGTGCATTTAGCTCTAATTCTATTTGTTCTGATGACTTGACACTTGTCCACGTTTTGTTTTGTTCTCTATCTCCCCCTTCTAGACTCTGAGCCCGTTGTTGGGTAGGGACCGTCTCTATATTTTGCCAACTTGTACTTCCTGAGTGCTTAGTACAGTGCTCTGCACACAGTAAGCGCTCAGTAAATATGATTGAATGAATAAATGAATGAAGAGTGAACCCATACAGCAATGACACCTCTAGCAGATAAACAGACAGTGTGATGACCACTTCAAGTCAAGCTGCGTTCCAAACAGGAGGTCTACAAAGTTGCAGAAGGGTCCAACCTACTCGATGACTCTAGGAACTGGACCCATCTCCAAAATGCCTCCGACCTCTAGACTGTAAGGTCGTGTGGGCAGGGAATGTGGCTGTTCTATTGTACTGTCAAGCACTTAGTACAGTGCTCTGCACACAGTTAAGTGGGCAATAAATGACAGCATAATGGCCTAATGGACAGAGCACGGGGCTGGGAGTCAAAAGCCCTGGGTTCTAATCCCGGCTCCGCCACTTGTCTGCTGTGTGACCTTCGGCAAGTCACTTCACTTCTCTGTGCCTCAGTGCCCACATCTATAAAATGGGGATTAATAATAGCACTTATTAAGCACTTACTATGTGCAAAGCACTGTTCTAAGCGCTGGGGAGGTTACAAGGTGATCAGCTTGTCCCACAGGGGGCTCACAGTCTTAATCCCCATTTTACAGATGAGGTAACAGGCACAGAGAAGCTAAGTGACTTCTAGACTGTGAGCCCACTGTTGGGTAGGGACCGTCCCTATATGTTGTACTTGTACTTCCCAAGCTTCCCAACTTGTACTTCCCAAGCGCTTAGTACAGTGCTCTGCACAGAGTAAGCACTCAATAAATGATTGAATGAATGAAGTGACTTGTCCAAAGTCACACAGCTGACAATTGGTGGAGTCAGGATTTGAACCCAAGACCTCTGACTCCAGAGCCCGTGCTCTTTCCACTGAGCCATGCTGCTTCTCTATGGGACAGGGACTGTGTCCAACCCCATCATCCTGTATCTATCCCAGTGTCAGTACAGTTCCTGGCACATAGTAAGCGCTTAGCAAATACCACAATTATTATTATCACTATTCATAAATATGACAGTTTGATTGATCACTCAAGCAGTTTCGCCGGCATCACTCCTGAGTCCCACGCAATGTCAGGTGGCCGGATGGGATAAGAGATGCCATCCAAGGAGGGAGACCGTCATCATCATCAATCGTATTTATTGAGCGCTTACTGTGTGCAGAGCACTGTACTAAGCGCTTGGGAAGTACAAGTTAAGTTACAAGTACAAGTTACAATTGCTGCAAGACCACTTGCAGCAGACCTCCCGGTCTGGCGAATGGCAATCAAGAGAGCAGTGACTCTCATTGAGCAGAGCTTCAGGAAACCGAGTGACAATTTGGAAACACAGCAACGGGCGCTGTAAGTTGCAAATGCAGCAGTGCAGAGGAGAACCATCTCTGCATGCTCGCAATGAGGAACGGACTGTCCATTGTGAACTGGTCTTTTTAGTGACGACACCTCCCTTCCCACCCACCCACAAACACCCCAAAATGGACAGGAGTTCATCAATGGGGTGTCATCTTCTGTAGCCCCTGTACCTTAATAATAAAAATAACTGTGGTATTTGTTAAGCGCTTATTACATGCAGCGTGGCTCAGCGGAACGAGCGCGGGCTTGGGAGTCAGAGGGCATGGATTCTAATCTCGGCTCTGTCTCTTGTCTGCTGTGTGACTTTGGGCAAGTCACTTAACTTTTCTGGTCCTCAGTTACCTCATCTGTAAAATGGAAATGAAGCCTGTGAGCCCCATGTGGGACAACCTGATTACCTTGTATCCCCCACTGCTTAGAACAGTGCTTAGCATATAGTAAGTGCTTAACAAATGCCATCAGTATTATTACTACTATGTCAGGCACTGTACTAAGCACTGGGGTAGATACAACTTATTTGGGTTAGACACAATCCCTGTACCATGTGGGGCTCACAGTCTCAATTCCCATTTTATCGAAGAGGTAACTGAGGCACAGAGAAGTGGAGCGACTCGCCCAAATTCATAAAGCAGACAAGTGGCGGAGCTGGGATTAGAATTCAGGTCCTTCGGACTCCCATGCCTGTATTCCATCCACTCGGTCACACTGCCCCTCCTCTGTCTAGCACACTCAATTCTGCCAGAACACGATGGCAAAAGGAAGGAAAGGCCTGATGCCACACACCTGCCTGGATCCAGGGCAACCCGCAAACATCAGACTGGGAGGTACGGAACTCACTCGGGGGACTGGAAGAAAAACATGAGGCCTACAAGAAATTGAATAGCTATCCTTTGAACTCCTTTTCGGGTCTCTGGGGGATTAGTGTTCATGGGACCTCAGAATGCTTTCATGGATGGCGGATGTTGTGCTCACTGGGCCTGGGAAGAGCTGGAGCAGGAGGTCGTTGGCGGGGAGGGTGTTAGAATCGGGAATGGAACATCACTGACTAAAGACCAGAAATGAGGCAAAGGAGAAGGAGAGGAGAAAATCATCTCTTTTGCACAGCATCTCTAAGGCTCTGTTGGAGGTGGCTTCCAGAGATCCACCACCTTTTGAAAAAGGCAGAAAGCCTCTTTTTCATTCATTCAATTGCATTTATTGAGCGCTTCCTGGGTGCAGAGCACTGTACTAAGCACTTGGGACAATACAACAATAAACTGACACATTCCCAGCCCACAATGAGTTCCACTTTACCTTTTATAATGGCGATTACTTAGTGCTGGGTACCGTTCTAAGTACTGGGGTAGATACAAGCTAATCAGATTGGACACCGTCCCCGTCCTACGTGGGGCTCACAGTCTTGATCCCCATTTTCCAGAAGAGGTAACTGAGGCCCAGAGAAGTGAAGTGACGTACCCAAGGTCACACAGCCGGGATTAGAACCCAGGTCTTCTGTTTCCCAGACCCGTGTTCTATCCGTTATGCCATCCTGCTTCTCATCTCCCTTCCTCCCCCACAGCCCCAGCAGGTTCAGGCCAGATCCAGGGACTAATCAGCGGCCCAAGCCTGCTGTAACATGACTAATGTACATATTAGCACACAGAATTTATGTCCAGATCCGTAATTCATTTAGTGTCTTTCTCCCCCTCTTAGACTGTAAGCTCCTGGTGGGTAGCGAATGGCTCTACCAACACTCTTATGCTGGGCTCTCTCTCAAGCGCATAGTCCAGTCACAGTAAGCACTCAATAAATACCATTGATTGATTGATTGAGGCCATTCCCCCTATCCCCAGGCACCCATTTCTTCGTACTTTGGGGGCTTCTTATCCATGCTGCCTAATGAATGGCCTTTCATTCAAATCACTTGATTTTTCCCCAGCCCAGAACGTACCCATTCAACCATATTTGAGCGCAATGGATACGTCTGTTTACTCAACCGCATCTGAATCAATCCAGAACCAGTTCCCTCCAGCCCATCCTGGTGGAATTCTTGGGGGACATTTTGAAGAACGAGGAAAGGGGCTGCTCTTTGACAGCTTAGTTGACAGGGGCTCTTGCGCTTCTTGGTGATGATGATGATGGTATTTGTTAAGCGCTTACCATGGGCAAGCACTGTTTCAAGCGCTGGGATAGATACAAGGTTATCAGGCTGTCCCACGTGAGGCTCACAATCTTAATCCCCATTTTACTGATGAGGTAACTGAGGCACAGGAAAGTGAAGTGACTTGCCCAAAGTCACACAGCTGACAAGTGACGGAGCCGGGATTAGAACAGAAGCCACGACCTCTGACTCCCAAGCCCGTCTCTTCCCACTAACCCACGCTGCTTCCCACGGGTGGCTTAGTTTCCCATGGGAAAATTGGGAAATAATCGCCACGGGGCTGCCTCGTTTCAACCCCGCAGTGGTGTTAGTTGGACCAGACCCTTCAGTCCACCATGAGGAAGAGTCACCTGGGTAGAAACTGGCAGGTTGTAACCTTTTTCTGGTGACACGGCTTCCTCTCTTTCCCCTTCTCCCAATTTCCTCTTTCCTGCAGGCTTGCAACCCAGAAAAGACCCTACCCTTAGTATAATAATAATGGCATTTATGCGGGAAGCAGCGGGATTTAGTATGCGGGAAGCAGCGGGACCTAGAGGAAAGAGCCGGGGCCTGGGGGTCAGAGAAGCTGGGTTCTAATCCGGCTCTGCTGCTTTTCTGCTGTGTGACCTTGGATGAGTCACTTCCCTTCCCCTCAATCCCCTTCATCTGTAAAATGGGGATTAAATCCTACTCCCTCCTACTAAAGACTGTGAGCTGGGGACTGCATCCAACTAGTATTGACCCCAGCGCTTAGTACAGTGCCTGGCACAGGTTAAGCGCTTAACAAATACAATAATAATAATAGTAAGACTGAAGGGCAGAGAGGCAGGAGGGGAGAGGACGTCTCCCTCAGCGTACCGACTCGACGGCAAGCACAGGATCTTGGCATGGCTCGTCAGGGGGTGTCTGTGAGCTCAGCTGAAAAATGAACCTCCACGAGAAGTAAAACAGTCAGAGACGTTTTGTTCCTTTTCCCTCGAGATGAAGCCATGGTAGGAGACAAATTAGAATATTTGGAAGCAGTCTGGGGGAAACAGCATCACACATTTTCTCATTCAATGATTAAGCAACTGAATGGGCTTTAGACTGTGGTGTGATAGTGTTGGATAGAGAGAGGTGAGGGAGAGAGGGGAATAAAGGAGGTGAGTACCTTCATCTAGGCTTTCGGACTTCAATTCAAAACGCTTCTAAGGTGCGTTTCCTTTGCTTGCCGGTCCGTTCACAGCCAATTTTAGGATACTGCCCATCTCAGCCATTCCCTGGGCAGAGCCCATTTCCCCTATCCAAGGGAGAAGAAAGCAGTCCATTTGATCGAACTCCTTCCGTCCTGCCCTTCACACTAACACCCCTGCAGCAAAAGGTCAAATTGCCCCTCGTTTTTTTTTCCTCAGGTGCGGTTACGGAGGGCGGGGAGGCGATTCTCCTCGGCCTTCGGGTGGAAGGGATGGTAGAATGGATAGAGCACGTACCTGGGATTCATTTATTCACTCGATCGTATTTATGGAGCGCTTACTGTGTGCAGAGCCCAGTACTAAGCGCTTGAAAAGTACCATGCAGCAATAAAGGGAGACAATCCCTGCACACAACGGGAGTCAGAAGGTTGCGGGTTCTAATCCCGGATCCGCCATGTGTCTGCTGGGTGGCCTTGGACGAGTCCCTTCCCTTCTCTGAGCCTCAGTCACCCCATCTGTAAAATGGGGATTAAGACTGTGAGCCCCAGGCGGGAAATGGACTGTGTCCAAACTGATTGGCTTGTAACCACTCCAGAGCTTAGTACAGTGACTGGCACATGGTAAGCGCTTAACAATGACCACAATTTTTAATTGTAATTACTATCGAGGAAGGCTGGGGATTTAGATCTGACTCAGTCCACCCTAAAACTCAAGGTTGGCAACTTTCTCGTGGTTCCTTCAAGCGTCCCATTGCCCAGTGGCACTGAACCCAGTCCCTGAGGCCCCGTGGCTCCTTCTCCCACAAGAAGCAGCATGGCCTCGTGGATAGATAATAATAATAATAATAATGGCATTTATTAAGTGCTTACTATGTGCAAAGCACTGTTCTAAATGCTGGGGAGGTTACAAGATGATCAGGTTGTCCCATGGGAGACTCACAGTCTTTATCCCCATTTTACAGATGAGGTCACTGAGGCCCAGAGAAGTTAAGTGACTTGGCCAAAGTCACACAGCTGACAACTGGCAGAGCCAGGATTTGAACCCATGACCTCTAACTCCAAAGCCCGTGCTCTTTCATCATCATCATCAATCGTATTTATTGAGCGCTTACTGTGTGCAGAGCACTGTACTAAGCACTTGGGAAGTACAAGTTGGCAACATATAGAGACAGTCCCTACCCAACAGTGGGCTCACAGTCTAAACAGCCACGCTGCTTCTCGGGCCTGGGAGAAAGAAGGACCTGAATTCTAATCCCGGTTCTGCCACTTGTCTGCCATGGGACCTGGGGCCAGTCACTTCCCTTCTCTGGGCCTCAGTGAACTCATCTGTAAAATGGGGATGAAGACGGCGAGCCCCAGGTGGGACGGGGACCGCGTCCAACCCGATCACCTTGTAGCTACCCCGGTGCTTGGCGCTTAGTACAGTGCTCTGCACATAGTAAGTGCTCAATAAATATGATTGATGAAAGTAGGTGCTTAACAAATACCACAATTATTATTTTCATTACATCCACATTGAGGGGAGACGTGCCAAACCCCCAGCTTTGCTCTGGTCAATGACCTGCCAGCTCCCGTTAGCACACAGTCCCTTAGGGTCTCCCCACCTCCATCATCTCTTGCCAACGAATGCCCAACGAGGCTGTTCGCCGGGGATTTGTTTTTTGTTTTGTTTTTTGGTCTACCGGGCCTGCCGTCTAGTACCCGTTATTTATGGGAAAGAATCGCCTTAACCTCAAGATCTGCTTCGGTTGCCTAAAAAAAGTAACAGATAGGGCACCTTTTCCGATCCCTCACTCCACTCCGCCTCCCCGCTGAACATTAGAACAAATTGTCTGATGTAACAAACAGCTCTTCTTAATGCAAAAATCTGTTTCTCTCTATCACTTACTGAGTTGGAAGGAGGTAATACATTGCATTTTGATCATATAATCAGAATAAAAAAAAATAAAGTTTAAAGGGAAACGACGGGCTGGCACAAACTCCGATAACCTCTCGGCAACAGAAGGGGGACAGCGCCGATGACCCGGGTCAATTATGGGCCTCAGAAACAGAAAGATATGTAAAACTTTACGCGAGTATTTCTTCCACGGCATCTGCACTAGCCATGAATCGGAGGCACATTTCTAATGACACTCAATTTTTCACTCCATCTAGCCAACCGAAACTCCACGCGTTACTGTGGGCCAGCTGCTGCCGCGAGCAAAACCAAACAAAAACACACACCTCCGTAAATTCTTCGGAAGTAAGGTTTTTTGTTTTTTTTTCTGGTTTG